>NW_024609836.1:20647554-23047554 GCF_016920785.2 Ixodes scapularis
TCTTGCAGTAAAATGCGAAAGAGCGCCGATGTCGTGTTTACGCAAACAGTGTCGCTCAGCATACCTTACACGCCACGCAACAAACCACGCCACTCTGCCAGTCTTTCCTTCGATATCAAAATCTTCGCTCGGCAGGTACCCCGGGGTTCTACGTTGACTATATATATGTACAGTGTTCTTGACCGTTATTCAGGCCTAAAAAAGAAACGAACGGGGTGCAATGAAACTTTCAAACAAGATGTATTTAGGTCGTGCACTTGTCATGCTCAAATTTAGTGAGTGTAGATGAAAGAGAGGGAGAGAGAGAAAACGGCTATGCATTTTTTATGCAACTGGAGAAAAAGGAAACATATCGTCTGGTTGACGCTGCTGCTCACTTATCGCACCAGACGCACTCAGGTCTGCTGAAGGAGTATTCACACGCTCTGATCTCGAAAAGGGTAAACACACGACGGATGCTTTTCGGGGAGCGATGTGCGTGACGTAGGTGATCGACGAAACCAGCGGAACTCCCCTTCCAGCTGTGCAACGATTTTAACGTTGAAATAATTCGCATCTTTTATTTTTGACATTGTTTATCTTGTCACAAAGGACAGAAAACACAACTCCTTCCTCCGAAATGTTGTGATTCCGCCGCGTAATCGCGTGGCAAAATTGGAATATTTCCCGACCTGCATCCGCGAGCGGTGGCCATGAGAACCACGTGGCATGACGTCAATGGGGGACTTGTAAAAATATAGGAAGTTGCGGAAATCCTTGCTCGATAAAAGGTAATTTTTCTATAAAATCTTGTCGTTCCAGAACATAAACATAAACGCGTCAAGAACCTGGTATCATCGACAAAACTTTTATTTTACGGAGTTTTAGTGGCGCTACCTATCGGAGGACACCCAACTCCCCATATTATTTAGGAATGCTAGGGATGCCGCGAACGTTTTTCGAACCGAAGGTTCGAATGATCAAATCAAGCGGTTTGAAAGGTTCGAAAGATTTCGAATTCTCGAACCTTCGATATCGAGACATTCAACAGAAGTCGAATTTCGAACTTGATAAACTAAAAAGTTCGACGCTTTTCAAAATTTCGAGCTTATTTACGTTGCAAAGTTCGATGCTTGTCAAGCTTCTGAACTTGATGGACTAATAAATTCGATCATTTGCGAACTTTCAAACTTCTTGCACTAAAAACTTTGAAGCTTTTCGACCTTTCGGAACTTTCAACGCTAAAAAAGTCTACAACTTTTGAACTTTCAAACTTATTAATCGGGAGAATTCGAAAATTGTCGAACTTCCGATTCCTGAAAAGTCAAAAGTTCTACGAACTTCGAAATTTTAGGGTAAAAGTTTGAAGTTCGTCGAACTTCGAAAGTCCGGCGGGCGGTTTCATTTGGATTCAAGCCGTGAGGTACATTCGTAATTTTTTTTTTTCGTGTTTTTACATGCGGTGTTGCACTCCTCGCGAAAGACAATGCCGTTTATTTCAATCATCGGGCATGCTTGGTTTTAAAGAAATAGATTCCCGAAGGAGCGAGAAGGACGACCTGTTTTTGACAGTTGTCGTTTTGTGTCATAATTGAAGCGCGCTATAGCCGAAGCTATTTGTGGTAGAGATGTTAAACTTTTTAAGAATGATCTATGTATAGACTGGGTAAGTATCATGTTAAGATATGATTATTGTTCTTCAAGACAAGTTTCGAAGAAATGTCCAAAACATGTATCTACGGGCAATTATGCCCTAAACTTGGTAATTCTTTTCGTCTAAGTTTTTTGAGGTATCGCATTTAAATTAACACTACAGTCAGTGCATATCATCACCATCTGAAGAATACAAAATAATGTATTTATTGTTATTTTTTTACGTTGATGAATAAATTAACTCATGGGGAAAGATTTTTAAAAGTGTTCAAGTTCAGCACGTCACGTTTTTGGGACGTGTTTCTTTTAGCCTGTACACATTTTGGTAGGAGAAACTTGTTTCGTAGTTCTGTTCCCCTGAATATGCAAGAATACAACACTTCCGGTGAGTTCTTGATAGGTTTTTTTTTTCTCCAGCTTTATATTTTTGCGCTTATTGTTATATTTATTTATTTATTTATTATTTTTTACCAACAGCACAGTTATTTAGGTCGAAAAGACATAGCTTTGAGCTTCCGAACCTCCGAGCATGTGACGATGTAGTGCCTTCTGACAACGAGATTCTATTAATGACCCATCTACGGGACCTTCTAATCAGTGAAGAGCGACAGTAGCTATACATATGCAAAAATAATTTCAGGTTAAAGAAGCTCGACCATGCACTCTTTGCCCGTATTGTTTTCTTTAACAGTCTGAAATATCTGGGGGAGAGAGAAAGAGACTGGAACCCCCCCCCCCCCCCCCCCCCCCCCCCGTTTTTCCTCTTCCGACGCCAGTGGTGTGGTAGAACGCTCCTCGACCTCAAGTTGTGTCAGCTTCTGTGCTTTTTGCTCGGCGTTTCATCCGTCCCGGAAAATAAACCTCCGAAGCATTTACAAACGAAAAAAAATTGTCAAGGTGCAGGCGAGCTGGCGTATGTTGACCATGATGCAAAATCCCGAGACAGGGAATGAAATTCGCAAGAAATAGTGTAAGAAGAAAGAAAAAAGAGGACCAGACAACGTCTCAAGCTCAGCTGAGTTGAGTTTGAGACGTTGTCCTGTCCCCTTTTTTCTGTCTTCTTACACTTTTTTCTTTCAAATTTCATTCCCAGAGCTGAGTTTGAGGCGTTGTCCTGTCCCTTTTTTTCTGTCTTCTAACACTTTTTCTTTAAAATTTCATTCCCAGCCTCAGGATTTACTATATGCCGCGTCACTCGGGCGACGTTCGATCGGATTACTACCAGCGTGCAAGGGGGTAGGGAGGCAGTTTGCCAGATCACTTCAAGGTTTTTCTGAGCCTCAACTACCTGCCTGCTCCGGGCCGTTTCGAGCTGGATGAGTATAATTAAACAGTGCGTTCGTGTGATCACTCCTTCGTGATGCACCTTAATGACCCCCCTCCCCCCCCCCCCCCCCCAGGGCTGGCGGTCACAATTACCGATCTATGGTCACAAGTCACTCTGCACTGGCAAATATTCCAGCAGATCCAGGACACTCGTCGTCTCATTTAATTGCCTGACCAACTTCGCGCAGTCTAAATATCACACCCGAACTTTTCTAAACCTGATTTCGTGAAAACCAATGAGACGTGAAAACGTTATTTGAAACTAAAACTGTAGCGGAACATAAAAAACGGACTTCGAACTTTGCACACTTGGACTTGAAAGAACTTCGAAGGTCTCGAATTTCTTTTTTTTTTTCGAATTTAGCCCTAAAAGAGAATCGAAACCTTCGAACTTCCAAACTTTATGTAGAAAAAAATTCGAAATCTTCGAATTTATTGAACTTCATTTCTCTAAGAATTCGAAACGTTCGAATTATACGAATTTCAGATCCAAAGAAATTCTAAACATCCGATTTTCTCGATTTCAAGTTCGGAAAGGTCGAAATCCTCGAATTTCTTGAACCTCAAGCAAACAAATATTCGAAATAATCGACCCGAACTTTTTGAAACAGTGAAAGCTTTGAACTTTTCGAATTCGAAACTCCACAATTTTTGGAAGTTGCGAATTTTTCGAATTTAAACCTCCGTACGGTCGAAAATATTGAAACCTTTCGAATTCAATCATCAGTTCGGTTCGAAAATATCGAAACCTTTGGCATGCGAACCTAGGGTGGTTCGCGGCATCCCTAAGAAAAGCACTGAAAATGTTGCACAGCTCCTTTAAAGGAGCTGTGCAACAATTTCAGTGCTTTGCTTAAATAATTTTGGAGTTGGTGTCTCGATCATTCTGAAGTAAAGAACAAAAAACCGCTTTTTCCTGCATGTCCTAGTTTTTATTAAAAAAAATGGACAAAGGTTGAGGTTTTCGGCACCTCTCAACTCTTTCACCATCATCCGAGTCACGTGCGCTGTGACGTCAGTGGGGGCCGCGCGGGGCTCTGGTGAAGCTCTCTCCCTAGAGCACGGTACCCTACACTGTTAGCAAAAATAACACGCCCAGACGTGTAAACCGTTGTCCCATAGCGGACACGTCGAAACGTGTTCGTTTTACACGAGGCCATCTGTGTTTTTCGTCTACACATGAGGTGCTGTGTAAACTTAACACGCTACACCGTGTCTGCCTTCCGCAAAACCGTTTCGAGCGTGTTCCTTATGAAACATGGCGGCCAGCGGCCGAGAACAGGCGAGAGACGAGCCCAGCCAGCCGCGCGCCTTTCAGCCGAATTGAAAGCACACAGGGCGCGTTAGTTCTCGTTCGATGTCTTTTATACACGAACTCATCTCTGTTACGTCACGGCGCGGTGGTGGCGCGTCGGTCGCATTTCCGGTCTGGGGCTGTGGGCAGAAGTTCCCATGCCAGACGTGTATTCCTGCGTTGTTTACAAAGGAACGAGACAAAAACCTGCCTTCTCGTCAAAACGCCGCAACTGGGGCCGTACCAAAAGTGTTGAGAAAGGTTTGAAGGTCAGTTTTCACGTGCTCGGTTCGTCCGAGAATATGGATATGTGCCGTGAAAAAGGAAAAGCAGACGCCGTCGGACAACGATTGCTTGGGTGGGAAGCACTTTGGGTTGAATTCACGGATAGCTGTGATCATCAGATTCATTTGTCTTGTTCCAACATGAACGCCAAAAAACCGTCAAGTTGTGCGGACCACCTGCGGACTACGTTGAGTGCGTCTTCAAGTTCAAACGGCCACCTGATCGTTCAAACTGTCGTCTGCTCTTTCAGACGTGTCTGCTTGTCGTCTGCTCTCTCAGACAACGCCGGCCCGTAGACAGAATCTTGGCCCGGTACTTGCGATAAGAAGTAATGCACGCCCCAAAAGACCTAAATTTGAAGGTTGGTGAGCAGGCTCGATGTAAACAGTAGATAAAAGGAGATGTTGATCATTGTTACCAGCGACCAGCACCGACTTGTTATGCCTAATTCACTTGGTCCAATTCTACTTGCGATTTTCAGTATCGACGTCGACCATCTCAGCTTCGGTTCACGCTTTTGTAGCCCGAGCGACGTTGCGACTGAAAATAGCGAGCGAAATCTCATCATGCGAATCAGGCTTTAGCGTACATTCTGCGGCGTCCACGCGGAATGAATCGCCGCATGTCACATTATTGACGCGAAGTTTTGGGGTGTAACGAGCCTTGTTAATTTCGCTGAGGCCGCTCAAGTAGTCAGACATTGCCAGGAAGACGTAGAATCAACAATTCGAACGCGAAAAAGGGCAGGGGGACTCACACAGACGCCGATAACATCGCATTTCAATGGTTCGTTTATGGGCGACGGCGAGCGTCTTGCCCACACCCCCATCGCGCATGCGCGGCGCCGGTGGCGTCTGCTAGAGGCGTTCCGGGCGCTCCGGTTTGTTTGTAAACATGAGTTGGTGTATACACAGTAAAGTCTCCAAGCGGCGGACGTAGCTGCTTGCAAAGGTACGTACGTGCGTTGTCGGCGGTCGGCGGTCGGCGGCGTCGGTAGCTTCAACGAGCCGCTAGACAAAAAAAAAAAAATAAATAAATAAAAAACGAATGCTGAATTTACATGGATAAATAACTTGAGCAAACTATTTAGAATCGGGCGGTAACTTGCGCCACCTATCGAGATTTCTAGCAGCCTGTTTTTAAAAAGAGAAAGACGAGTCTGTTAACTTTGCGAACGACCACGACTACACAGCAACCCTACATACAACGCAGGCAACACAGCCCACAGCTACACAGCACCGACATGTACACAAACACAACAAACGACACTACGCCCGACACTTCCTACTCGATATCCATTTCTCCCCTACACATTTATAGAAGAATACATAAAACACGGCGCAATGGACAGCCGTGTGTTAGAACTGTTTGCATTTAAAAAGTATGGAGGCAAAATCTATAATGTTAGTCCGTTGCAATAAATAACGATATGTTAACAATAAATCTTAAACCGGTCATGAAAAAGTTCAAATTTTTGTTATTTCTTGCTTGACCAGTGTTATGAGCAGTCCGACTAGCTTGAATCGATAGGAAAACAAATTATTGGGATTTTGTCATTACGTATACAATAATAAATGAAAATGATCCTTGCGCAAAGCATTTTTTATATATTTTTGTGAAGGACATCCGGACATCCGCCCAACACTTCACTTCCGCTAGTTGCAGCAGTTGCAGTACGGGAGCAGACGCCTTTACTTTTGGGGCTTTTTGATAAGTTTGTTGTCGTATGTCGTGTCGGTGTCGAGAAGAGCGGTGGGGCTTGGGAGTTTGTGACCGGTGTTATTCGTGAATACTGGTGTGGGACGCTGATGCGTCTTTTTTTTTATACTGCCACCACCCCGAACTTTGAATATACACGGGCCCGTAGCAGTGCATTATGCTGAATCGCGAGCTCCTTCTCTGTTGACGTCGCTTTCCTGGTACCACTCATGGATACTGCAAGCGTTTAAACAGTGTGCACCGTCTCGCCTACATCCCCGGTGACGTACTCGACCTGTTGAAACTTATTGCTTCCGTCATTTTAGAGTACGCAAGGCAGTTATCTCGTTGGTCTGGTTTCGGTTATAAAAGCAAGGCAAAACGCTCGTAGTTCCCGCCCTCAGTACACGTTGGACATCTTCCACACTTTGACACCGGATAACTGAATGAAAGAGGATTTACATTCACTTCCGAGGTTACTCTCGCCGCTTCCTCACCGTAATTGAGCAGCAGGATGAGCTGGCGACAAGCCGCGGATGAAAGGCTTGAGCATCAACAGCCCAAGCGCACTCGGTGCCGATGCGGGCGACGCGGGTTTCTGTCAACCGGGAGGCCAGCACAAACCGTGACCGTTCCAGCTCTTCGTCATGACACGGTGTTGCAGAGAGCAGGGTAAAATACAGCTACACGGATCACCGAAGCAAACGACTGCTATCTTAAATCTTGGCTTGTGATTGCGCCTTTGTAGTAGATCATCTTATTCGTTTTGCTGGAGAGACGCAAACGACGGGCATAACAAAATCGCTTGCATATTCCGCATATCTCACAAAAGCATTTACCCTGTCACCTTGCGAAAAGCGCGAAACACGGAGTCCGCACCGTCCTAAGCTTCCCGTTTTTTACCTGCTTTAGAGCAGTTTGTACCTGCTAGTAGATATGCCTACTGAAACTGAAACAGGGCAGTGCCAGAGAGAAAGAGACAAAGTTGAGAAAGCTTGCTCGCTCTCCAATTTCTCAACTCTGAAGTGATTGCACCATAATAAATGCACCAACGCGTCTTCCAAAATAAAGAAAGAGCACTATGTTCACAACATAAAAAATGGTCTCAGTACATGCATCTGTGGGCAGGTAGGAAACCTTGCCCTAATTTATTCACGCCGCATGATTGGCGCAACAAACTCGTTGTAGGACCGAATCGTCTACTCGAGCGGTGTGCGTCGCTATGCAAACGCAGTCCAACACGAAGCATAAAAAACGGCAGATTTAAGACAACAATCCGGAGTCCATTATTCAATTAAAACAACGTAATTTTGTTGAAAACGCCCGCTGCTTCTTACTCACGGTATGTGTCGGGATACTTGCACAGTTTGAAACAGAACGAAGAAAGATTTACTTTTAAAAACGCTCGCGGCGTCCTCCCGGACCAGCTGGACCGGATCAGCTGACAACGACGGGACTGTACCCGTTGAACCTCCACCACGCAACAAACAATTTGCGCTCCGTGTTAAAAGCGTGGTTCAAACAGACCCGGAATACAAAGCACCGCACCACACACGACGAATGTTTCAGCTCTTTTTCGCATCGCCGGGTTGCACCAAACAGAACGAGATCGCCGAAGTCAACGCCGCGCTGTCGTGAACCTTGGCTTGTGGTTGCGAACTCGTGGACCCTGTGACTCCCTTCGCTTTCAAAGCACACACGACGATTACGAATGCTACTTTCCGTCTTCCAGGAACATCACAGGGGCACTTCTCCGGTCACGTCTTCACTATGTGCTCGCAAACTCCGAAGCTCTATGCGAAGCTTCTCGCGTTCCGTCAAACCAAAACAGTAGCGGCGCCATGCGTACTTGCCAGATTTCCTCCGGTCAAACAAAAACAACGAAAGCCAACCGGCGCTTGCTTCCAGCGTACATCGGCGTTGCGCTTGCGCCGTGGCCAGATCGCTTGCAGTTGAAGCGGTTGAAGGTTGAAGCAAAAACGAAACCAATTGCAATGTCACGTGTTTACATCGAGGACACGCTTTTTATATCCATTTTAACTGTTTGGAACGAATAATTAGACAAATGACTTTATTTGTGGTGTCTAAGAAACTGTTATCAGGACCCCTAAACTAAATACAAACATGGGCGACATGAGGGAAGCCGCATTGCCATCGACCAGAAGATGGCGGCGAGCTCGGTAAGTGCGGGTTTCGTCAACGTCCTGCGACATGGCGCAATTGCTTTTGGTGCATATCTGTCTCCGAGACATGTTTCTTTCCGCGGCATTTGTCTCGACGGTCCTTTCTAAGTGTGTCCCCAAGCATTCCGGTGCTTCGATAGCCGGCAATGCCGCGGTCGTCGCCGGGGGCGATGCGTGTTATCGAGGTCGGCTACACGGTTATGCGTGTATGACCGAACCAAAACACGTTTTTTACAACCTCGCATTATTTCTGAACGAATTATATGTTACTCATCGTGTAAATTTATGGTAATTTGTGTAAATAGCGTGTTTTTCACCCCAAATATTCGCCAAATACACGGGACTTGCTAACAGTGTAGAGCCATCAGTTAGCAGCGAGAACTCAACCGCTAGCGACCACGTGGCAACGTGCTTACCTAGCGCGATCAACATCAACCCCCGGACGGATTCCATAGGGCCAATGGAGTCGAGTTTTGTATACAGTAGCGCCGAATTCCTCGTCCGTGGTGGGGGGCTCTCATTACTTGAACGAGTTAACTTATTATTTTATATTCGGTAAATTGTAAAATTATATTAAGAGCTAACCATGCTATTAATAAAAGATCTGGCTTACTTTTCAAAACGACTTCTATATACACGTTTGGGACGTAGTAGCCAGGGTTGGGCAGTATCGCGATACAAATGTATCGCGATAGTATTTCAGAAATACATTTCGTATCTGTATTTCTGTATCGCGATACATATTTTGCACCAGTATCTGTATTCCCGTATCGAAATACATTTGGAATGTTTCTTTGTATCGCGATACAATCAGGATGAAAAGTATTTCGTTACATTTTTTGAGAAATACTCCCTCCCCCCCCCCCCCCCCCCCCCCCCCCCCCCCGAAAAAGAAAAAGAAACAAGCCCGTACGCATTTTTTTTTCCCTTACTTCTGAGGGCACCAGAGTCAAGGAGATGCTGGGGTGTTGTTACTATGCTGACCAAGGTTCTTTTTGATTCTGCAAACTATTTTTCTATGTGTCCTCTTCTCTCTTCTGAGAAGTGTTGCGTAGTAGGGGACTCGAACCAGGTGGCGTGCCAGGAATGGAGTCAGAGCATCTTCTGCCGCAGGTCCTTAGGTAGGGATTCCTTGAGTCATTATTTGCTGGCATCCAATACCCGCTGCTAATCGTCTCTCTCGCCTTAGCGTTCAGAGTACACCCAGCCAGCAAAGCTGAGTCACATTCCGCTGCAGCACCAGCCTGGCGGTGGTTGACTTGAAATAGTAGGAAGACTCACGCTGTGAAGTTCAACATATATTGGAATGCATCTGCGGCTGCGCCCGTAACATTGCATGGCTCAAGGGTACGTCATCAGCCGACGTGAACGTGACCCGCTGCTCTGGTGATCCGAAACCCAGAAGGAGGGTAGAAGTGGCCTCGCTGTGCCATCCCAGACTATGTACTCCCGCGACTCGTCTCGAGACCACTGTTTCTCGGACAGCTCGCACCTGTGCCGGCAATATCAGCTCACAATCCACGAGGTCTCTGTTTGGATAATGCTAGGCAAAACTTGAGGACTGCAATCCGTGCGTCGGTGGCGGAAGGTCGGTAGTAAGGAACTTCAGAACAGGGATGCTACCGTATCGTTTTTCTAACCGTACCAGAAGATAAGATATGTATTCCAAGATGCTTCAGGCGGTCCACTATTCTCAAAAATTCCAAATGACACTGCATGCACGATCTTCAACGAGGTAACCTACAACGAAAGTACGTATTGTCCTTGCATACTGCAGCGTGGTAAGGTTTCATGTTCAAGGCCACACCTACAGATAAAGAATACTAGTTTATTCCACCGTGACATCATGTGATCAATGTTGACAGGGTTCCCTCGTCAGACAGACAGGATGTCATGGAAGGGACCGCGGTCAGCCCTTGATGGAACGTTTTTTTGGGCCCATTGAAGACTCCTTGTCGTCCGGAACCACTACCTTCAACGCAAAGTGCCAAGCCTACAGGAAAGTAATGTCCGGATCGAAAACATCCACTTCAAACTTCAAGATTCATCTCAGTTGGCGTCTCAAAAAAATTTGGAAAATGTATTGCAGTATCAGTATTTCTGTATTTGTATTTCTGCCCTCCCTAAAATGTATTCCTATATTTGTATTTCCAAATACTTTTTGCCTCTTTTTAAAATGTATTTCCGATACGTATCGCGATACATTTTTACAGATGTATCTTAGTATCAGTATTTTAGCTACTATTTTAATGTATCCCAGTATTTGTATTTCCAAATACATTTTTGAGTATTTCTGCCCAACCCTGGTAGTAGCCTACTTTGAAGCCGTTTCTAAGCCAAGCCGTAAAGAATCCAACATGGCGTCTCTTTATTTTTGTAGGGTGGTTCTCGTATGGATCGCTTCGGGGTCGTGCTGGAGCCTGGATCCAGGCTCCTGAGCATCACGCCCGGTCCCGGTAGTGTAATAATAGGGACTTTTAACAAACCGTGTTCCGCGTATCGCACTATCGGAGCCTTTGAAGCATGCTTTTAAGTGCGCGCCCCGCTGTCACGGTATGACTCCGGGTGCGCGCCTATAAAGCATGTTTCAAAGGCTCCGATAGTGCAGTACGCGGAACACGGTAACAGTTCGCTAAAAGTCCCTAACGTAATATACGATGTGCGATTTCGCTTTCAGCTGTATAAGGTGCGTAGTCATGTGTGTTCGTTGTTCTTCTGTTTCGAGGCGTCCCGCCGTCCAGTAAGGAATCCACAGCTGCGACCGAAATATTTCGAGGCACATTTATTGCACAGATGCTAAAACGGAATTAAGTACAGCACTGCACCTGCATACGCGCAAAAATAAAACATTGGCAAAATCATTTCGTCAACCTCGCCCACAGCTGCAGTTGCACATCGCCAGCACCTCTCTGTCATCTGTGCACGATCTCATCACTTCATTATTACATGCTTGGCCGCACACCTTCTTGGGAATGGGCTTTATCACTAACTTTATCACTATCACTTCTTGGGAATGGTCACTAGCATATATCTTTACAAGTGTACACATTGACCCACATAATTACGCATTCAACATGCCAAGTTGGATCAGCTGTTCACTGAAAGTAAAGTTGTTCACTGATTTAAGAAATATAAGCTACTTAGGTGGCCCCCAGCAATCATTACCTTCATTTTTACATATTCAAAGCTTCTCACGCAAGCAAGATGAAAATGTGAAATAAAGCTTCGAAAAATGTTGGCACTCAACAGGCTGGATAACTTGTTGGGAACCACGAAGTGTCCGAAGCTTTCTTCCTCCTTGAGACGACGTTCAAATGCTCGTTCTATATGTCCCAGCATCTGTAATGACAATGTGGTCATGATGTTTAAAATTTTAAACTGATTTAAAACAAAACAAATGTCCATCTACAGCGAACAAACTAATGACATAATGCCATTGTCGCACCCGGAACCATGCAGAAATAAATGAAACTTCAAATTAATATATAGGAACCCTCAATCTTTTGTTTTATTATCCTCCGTCTGTTCGAGGACCGCCAAAGACCATTTTCAAGATTAAACCCAATTGTTACACTTTAAATAAGCAGTTGTGCACAAATCGAAGTGGAGCTAGGTGTATACCATTAACTTCATTAAAACCGTACTTGTTCGGGGGAAAGCATATGTTTTTACTGCGAGAACTAGCCTGCAAACTAACAGCTATGGGCAGCAGAAGTTTAATGGTAAGTTCGCTGAGCAAATAAAACTGAGTACGGGAGATACATACTCACCTGCCTTATCTTGAAAAAAAAAATGAACAAACAAAAACTTGTGGTCTTGGCATTTGCGCTGTTCGTGCACCATCGGGATATGGCCACGTAAAATGCACCTCTCAACAGTCTCTGAAAGTTCGCACCAAAATATCCATCGAGTTCGACAGGCGCGCGGAACGCCGGAGCGCGAAACTACGCTCGCACGACCCTTGGGTAAACAAAACCACGCGACGCCGCCGTCCGCCGTTACGAAGTTTCAAATTTGGGCAAGGGTAGAGCGAAGGGGGGGGGGGGGGGGGGGGGGGCAGCGGCGCCTTCCAGGGCACCGGCGGGGCCAGCGGGTCGGTTTAGAGTTTTGGTTTTAGACCGAAAACAGAACGAACAGAAAGAAATATATAAAATAAATTGCATTTTATTTTCACGGTGCGGTGAAGACGTTTTGTTGAAATTACTGTTAGCGGACAAAGTTTTATATTTGTATTTTTGTATTAATGAGAGCCCCCCACCACCTAAGCGCTGCTGCCGGTGGCGACGCTATGCACAGCGCCGCTGATGGTGGCGACGCTAATGTCAGCGCCGCGAAACTGGGACTGTGACCGGGGGTTGTCAACATGGCGAAAGGAGGAAAGTTGCGTCCGGATTCGGCCAAAGGTTCGGCCATCCACGTTCGGCTCTGCCCTCGTCCCCCGCCGGCTTCTGGCGGCTGTTCGCGGTAGCAGATGGAGCTGACGGTTTTGTTGACCTCGGATAGATGGCGCTACTAAAACTTCTTGTAATAAAAGTTTTGTCGATGATACCAGGTTTTGAAGCATTTATATTTATGTGGGAACGACAAGATTTATAGGAAAATTAACTTTTATCGAGCAGGTATTTGCAACACTTCCTAGGTTTTTTCAAGTCCCCCATAGACGTCCGGCCGGGTGGTTGTCATGGCCGCCGCTCGCGGCTGCAGGTCGGGAAATATTCTAGTTTTTGCCTCTCGATTACGCGGCGCAATCGCAACATTTTGAAGGAAGGAGGTATGTTTTTGTCCTTTGTGACGAGATAAATAATGTCAAAAGTATTAGATGCAAATTCTTGCAACGTTAAAATCGTTGCACGGCTCCTTTAAGGTTGGTTCACGCACTTGCGTGAGTCTGACCAAATGCACGGGTTGCTATGGCAACAGCTGCGTCGACTCCAACAAAACCGCTTGTCATATCGTTCTGTTGGAGCTGACGCAGCTGCTGCCATAGCCTCCCGTACGTGGAAGCTGTTGCAGTCGCACTCGGTTCGACAAACGCAGGTATGTGAATCGTCCTTTAAGGAGTTTTAGTAGATCGTGTTTGCCCCTCCGCTAAGCCCCCTACAACGAAGAAGCCGCCACCACAGCTGCGTGCCAATGCTTGTGATTGTAGAGTCTTGGTTATTGTAGTGGGTTGCGGAGAGCGTTGAGGGACTGCGGAAACGATCTACCAAAACTTCCCATTCACACGAATGGCGGTATGGTGGCTAGAAGGGGAGCTGTCAGCATCGGCGTGCGAGAGGAGGAGCGGCCGGTCAGGATGACGCTGTGGCGCTGCTGTCGACACTGAGATGCGGCGCCCGCTTGCGTCCACTGCGATTCGTGTACTTTTGCGCTCAGTGAGTAAGTATCGCGTGCGATACGCGCTCCTTAAATTTCTCCTCGAAGTTAAACTATATGTTGGTTTTGGAGATATGGCTAACATAACATACAAATTAGTCGTTAGTTGTTTATGCAGCAGGAGCTTAGTCTACCAGAAACAGGCGACATTTTTACCCACTGCAGATGAGCAATTTAGCCAGTGCAGTGCGACTGCTATCCTGGGGTCTTCAACGTGCATCACGTAGTAATGATAAACAGCCACATGCCGGTACAGTGCTCATCCAGATTGAAACTGGCAGGAATAGGAATTGAACCCAGGATCCATGGGTTCTGCGCAAGCTTTTACCCCACGTGCTCCAAGCTGGCGTGCGCTAGTGTCACTGAATACTGTGCACTATGTCACGGAATATTCAGTGACTCTAGTGTGCAGAGGCTTATAGACGCTTTCAGACAGCTGTGCATGGGTGCCGCCATAACCGACCTTCAGTTTGTTTCCTCTTATTTTGTTCGCTTCCCTTCATCATTACCACACCAGTACAGGTTATTGCCACTTTGGGTGCTACTGCATCCTTGTCCCCAGCATAGCCCTCTGTGGAAGGTCGTAAACGCCCCCTTCAGTGGCTCGGTATCCCGGTAAAACAAGAGAAGGTCGGCTATGACGGCTCAATCTGGCGCGTGTTTAAAGCGTCTATAGCATTAGCCCACTCGGCTACCGAAATAGAGAGGGAGCCACTAAAACATCCGACAGCCAGTAGGCCAATACGAGAGAAGAAGAAGAGGGCAAAGACGGATCTCATGGAGGACTGCAGGAGTACCATAGCGAGGAAAGAGAAGGAAGAAACTACGGAAATTCTTGCTCCACACTCGACCGCCACCAAGAAGAAATCGGTAAAAAAAATGATCGAGAGGGAGGCATCGTCGTGGTGCGGAAGAGCTGTGGCTTGTCTTTTAGGTGAGAGGACACCGTAGTACGCCACGCCTATACGTACAGCGGGCTCGCTTGTACTCGCTCGCTTCAATTGTGTTGTTCTATTTATTTTTTTTTATTTTTTTTTACTTTTGCTTTGAGTTTTTTTTATTTTATAACAATGGCAATGATAATAACCGTTATTTATTGTGGATTGTTAAGCAGCCCTTGTTTCTGCAACATTTTATTAGTAAGAAAATTTTGCTTCTGCTGCACCACAGTTTGTTTAGTTTGCTTATTACTGTTTTCAGTGACCGTGCTGCTGGTTGTGATAATCATATGGATCGTGGTCATGATTGCCGAAGGTAGCGCGAACCCGTTCAAACATTTGTGGCCCTTCAAGCGAGAGCTGACTATCAAAACGAGCCTCGGCGAGGTTCGGGGTGCCCTGTTGCAAGTCCTGAACAAGACCATTCGTGTCTTCTACGGCATACCCTTCGCAACAGCCCCGAACCGCTTCGCGACGGCTGTGCCTCACTCGCCCTGGCGGGGCGTCAGGGACGCACAAAACCCCCTGCCTAATCGATGCCCTCAACCGGCGCACACCCACTACTTCGACGTGCCCGTCAACTCGTCGACTCAAGAGGACTGTCTATTCATGGATATCTACGCTCCCGACTCCGTACCCGACGCCCCCCGAAGGCCCGTCGTCTTGATTCTTCACGGCGGCGCTTTCCAGACGGGATCAAACAGAGACCCCCTTTACGACGGGAAATTCCTGGCGGCCGTCGGAGAGGTGATTGTCGCGGTTCCGAACTACCGACTGAACGCGTTCGGCTTCTTCCAGACATCCCTTGATACTTCGCCGGGAAACCAGGGCCTCTGGGACCAGCACCTGGCGATTAAGTGGGTTCACACGAACGCCCCCGTCTTCGGCGGAAGGCGAAGCCTGGTGACCCTCTTGGGTGTGGACAGTGGAGCCATCAGCGCCGGACTGCACCTCTTGTCCCCGGCGAGCCGAGAGCTGTTCAGCAGGGTCATCATGCAAGGCGGCAGCCCTTTCTACATGGGCGAGTTCGCCCCTTACGTCGATGACGCCGAACTGGACACGTTTGCCAGGAGTGTCTGCTCCGAGAGGTCTCAAGAAGGCCCAGAGGACGAGAAGCACACGCTCGAATGTCTCCGAAATGCGTCCGTCTCCGAGCTGCTCGACAACCTCGACCCCTTCGACGGAGTCAACAAAAAATCCTTCGGTCCGTACTATGGAGAGAAGGGCGAAGGCCGTTTCACTCGTCAGCTCCAACACGCCATACACAATCGTCCCGCGAACGCCATGAGAGGCAAAGACCTCCTGATCGGGTACACGTCCAACGAGGGCGAGTACTTTATGAGGCTACTGTCTGTCGCCTGGTCCGTCTCGTCGGTGGACCGCTTTCCGAGGGCTTTGGTGAGAATATTTCTGGAGCGCCTTTGCCTCCAGTTCTACTCGAGACCCAAGCTGCTGCCGCTACTGGAGTTCTATTTCGGCCGCAAGAACGCCTCTTCCAACATGGACTGCTTCCTCGAAGCGTGCCACTTCCTCGGCGACGTGTACGTCAAGTGTCCGGTCGGCATGATGGCCGACCACGTGTCGGCTAGCGGGGGACGCGTCTACGTCTACGAGCTGGACCTGGAAACGGAGTCCGTGGCGCCGGCGGCGGGGTTCTCGCGGGGCGCCCCTCACTACGCCGATGCCCTGCTCAGCCTGGGCCACGTGTACCACTGGAATTCGACGACTCCGTCCACTGCTCTCAACCTGAGCGCCGAACTCATGCGCCGTTGGGCGGCTTTTGCCAGCACCGGGTACGAAGCTTTCGCTCCTTTTCGCGGTTTCTGCTTGTCACCGGTTTGTAAAGAAAGAAATCTCGGTGAATAGCTAGAAGCAGCTTAAATGGGAATAGAAACGAAACGTTTGCACTTATTTCTTTGTTTATGGATGTGGTCTATGTTTTGCCGGGAGCCCCAAAACGCTAACTAAGACTAAACTCCGTTTCACCTTAAGTTGTACCGCAGACAAGGCTAGAAGCGCGAGCTCATAGCGTTGGGAGATACCCTTAACGCACGAGAGCTTGTGCCGCCGAGATGTGCCCTAGAGCAAGGAGCTCGCGCTTGTAGCCTTTCCTGCGGTGCATCATAAGGTAAAACAGAGTATAGTGTTTCCAAGCTGCAGTCAGAGAAGTCAAGAAAACGAATTTTAAAACGAATTAACAGGTTTCAAAATTGCGTCTGGTGGCGGTCTGTGAAGCTCCGTTGCAATGCCGTCACCTCGTTCCTAAGAAGCAGCGCAAATTCAGGGCAGTATGGCTCGCTCGTGGAGTTACTTAGTCCTGAATGTGACTTGGTACGAACGCTAAAGCGTTTACTATACTCCGTTCACCATTAAGCGGAGACTACAGCCAATGCCACAAGCACGAGAGTACAAGGACGCTGCTTTGAAGCATTCTTCGCTAAACGAGCTCTCGCGCTAAAAATACACTTCTCAATGCCAGCTGCGCGAGTCCCCTCGCGCTTGTAGCTTTTTCTGCAGTCTCAACTTAAGGGTGAACGGAGTATATACTCTGTTCACCCACAAGCTGAGACTGCAGCTTTGACGTTTTGTTTTGTTTTTAAATAGCAAGCTATGCTTGCTATTTTCAAAAACGCCAAAAATGAAAAGACGTCACGACTGGTGTCAGTGCGGGGGAATGTACACATTTCGCAATGTTCACAAGTCCTCGACCCTAGCGTGCCACCTTTTTATCCCAGCACGCTCATGTTCGTCGCTTTACAAAGTGAACAAATCACACGCCATACGCACGAACGCTGAAAATGGCACCGTCCATGAGCCTCCTTTTGGAAAGGTCTGTGCCCGGCAGGCTTAGAATTGCACGCGCTGCCCACACGAGCGACACGCGCTTCGCGGCCGAAATATCATTTTATAACGTAACGACTGGTCGGAGGTTTATCTTCGTGTTTCCTCGCGTCTAGTTACATCTTTTGAGAAAACAAATGTGATATGCAGATTCACGGGTAAAACTACTCTAAAAATCCCCTCTCATTCGTTTCTTTTTTTTTTTTCTTTTTTCAAGAACCTCTACAGTTCTAAAGTGAACGGGTTTTCAAGCAATACACCAACTCAACTACATCACGCCACGAATTTGGTTTCTGCGCACGCGCAGTGCCCACACCCGGTGTGGGCAAAGCGGGCTTTGTTTGTAAACGCTGTGTTTGTGTCTATAGAGCCTCGGGTACGTCTTCCAGTGTTTACCGCATCCTCAAAGGTGGTTCCTTCATTTCCACCTGATGATATCGATGGATGGATGGATGGATGGATGTTAATGGGTGGTAGCTTGCGCCACCTAGCCTAATCGTCATGGAAGTGTTATGCTGTTGCTTGCCGTGATCCTGGTGGTGTCACAGCAGCGGTGGTGTAAGTGGCAGTCGCCTGTTCTGCTGCGGATCGCCCTCCACCTCGACAGCCCCCGGAAGCTTCGGCAGCTAGGGGTTGGGACGCCGCGGCGACAGCGACATTGCGGTCGCTCGTGCTTTTTGCCGGAACGGTGAAAGCCAAACGCCAGGGTACGATATCCTACAACATAATAGACAAACTGTATATGCCCAGCTTGCGTGACACATCGGCTAGTGTGACGTAATTTATTACCACCTCAGGACCACTTTTGATGCACGGGTGGGATAGGACGGTAAACACGCCAGTCAAAAACGTGCGCCATGCACCGTAATTCAAACACACGACGAACGTATAGTTGAAGTTGGTTTGAACTACAGGGTGAAACAAGGAGACGCCAGGCTCTTGAAATCGACCGGAAAATTCGGTTTCTTAACCTATCGCGCTACGACTTTGTGCAGCGTTGCCCACAGATGGTGCTTTTTTTTTTTTTTTTGTAAAATTTGCGAAGAGCGAACTTACCTGAGGAAAAAGTAAAGAAAGAAAAAGCTTAGCTCATATGGAAACGCAGCGACGCCACCGGTCTGCAAACAACACGGCGCCGTTTCGCACGGGAGACAAGAGATGGCGCACGAACGCCGCCAACGAACGAGCATACTACGCCGAGAGCCGGCGCTTTTAGCAGACGGTCTTTTCGACTCAAAGGCGGCGCGCGTTCCGCAGGCGGCGACAGTCGCAGAAACAAAAACAGGCTCGGTAACAACAAGGAACTGCAGTTCCTTGTCTGCTAAAGACGCCGGCTCTCGGCGTCGTATGCTCGTTCGTTGGCGGCGGTTGGCGTCGCGACCGCTTGCGCCATCTCTTGTCTCCCGTGCGAAACGGCGCCGTGTTGTTTGAAGACCGGTGGCTTCGCTGCGTTTCCATAGGAGCTAAACCTTTTTCTTTCTTTACTTTTTCTTCCGGTAAGTTCGCTCTTTGCAAATTTTACAAAAAAAAAAATGCACCATCTGTGGGCAACGCTGCACAAAGTCGTAGCGCGATAGGTTAAGAAACCGAATTTTGCGGTCGATTTAAAAGGGCCTGGCCTCTCCTTGAATCACCCTGTATATTGAGATGACAACGCGTCGCGAAAATCATCAAACGTGCGTTTGATGAATAGTATCTAATGTTCCAGTCCTGTTGTACAGAAAATAACATAAGTATCTTAGCTTTATAAATAATGCCTTCTTTTAGTAGTTGTGTTTATAGACTGTGCTTTTGTTGAATTTCTCAATTACGTATGATGAACCTTTTCTTTTTTTTTATTTCCTCCGCAATAATGTCTGACGGTGATTCAGTTTGTTCTGTAAATAAATAAAATAGCCCCATTTCCGTGATGAACAGCCGCTTTTCACTTTTTTCTAGAAAATGTATCTAATGGCGACACATCAGAATAACCCTCTTCCCTCCCCGCTCTCCTCCGCCACCTTCCGTCGCCACTTCACCTCCCAAACACTTTCGACGCCGCGGCCTATGTACTGTTGGCTTTCCTGCCTTGAATAAACCCAGCTTGCGAACCTTCCCATTTTATTTATTGGATTATTTATTTATTTGAGTATCTGCAACGTCTAAACAGGCATTACAGTAAGGGGGGGGGGGGGCACACAAAAAACAATATACATGATCAAAAGATTATAACAAATATGAAACGTCGTTATACACGAAAAAAACACAACAAATTCAAATCTTAGCGATACTTGAATAGGAGATTTAAACATACAACTGGACTTTGTCAAAAAACAGCTCTGGCATTGAAATTTCTACAACTTCATTAGGTTATTTATTCCGGACATCAATTGACCGCGGAAAAAAATAACATTTAAAGACATCAGTTCTACGTTTATATAGACGAATTTTCTTTGAATTATCTTTTCTGAGAGACACGTAAGCAGGCTGTAGGAGATATGTTGATCTTGAGATACAAGTATTTTCGTGAAAAATGTTAAATAAAGGTTTCAAACGGAGGCATTGACGTCTTTGTCTCAGAGGCCTCCAATTCAGAGACGACAGAAGTTCAGTAACACTTACTCTGAAATCATAATTTCCCGTGGCAAACCTGGCAGCGCGATTCTGGATTTTTTTTTTTTTTCAATCTGATCTTCCAAATTTAGCTTATAGGGGTCCCAGATTGTACACGCATAATCCAGAATGGATCGTGCATGTGAAAAATACAAGGTTTCTTTTAGCGATGATGAAGTCAAACTAAAATTACGTTTAAGGAAACCTAGTGACCGACTGGCCTTTGCAGTGATGTAATCGACATGTTTGTTCCAGGTTAGAGCTGATGAAAAAATAACTCCTAGATGTTTGCCAATTAAGTGCGTGTGTTCGACAACTTGTACAGAAAATACATCAAAGAAAAGTGAAACTCTGGTTAGGCCTATAGAAAGTAAACATTATTAGGAGTGATATAAACATATACTTCAAGAATTAAAAAAGAAGTTTATGGATGTAAAACTGAAGCGATTCTGTATTTTAGGAAGGACACTTTAATCGTATTCATATGGCCTCCCGGATAACGAATACAAAAATTATACTTCAAATTGGTGCTCTAAGTAGCAGCTGCAGCACTTTCCAAAATTCGGTGGGAGGAAAAAATGAAAGACGTTTACAATTCCCTGTAATGTCGAATTGGAGCGCAGCTCTCGAGGAGGAAGAGGGGAGGGTACGGAGAGGAGGGTATCCTCTCCTTTTCCTCCATACCCTCTCCTCTTCCTCCCCTACTGTTTTCCCTCCTCCTCCCTTTCCCCTCCTCGTCCTCCCCCTCCCTCCCTCCCCCTCCCTCGTGACCCTAGTGACCCTCGTGACGTCACTCGTGACCTTCGTCGAGGCCTTCATGAGTGAACTTTGTGGCGTCACTATACTTCGTTTCAGCTTCGGTCCGAGCGTGGCCGATGTTATGAGCCGAAGGGCCAGTCAAACACCGATAAAAGCGCAGCGTCATGGCGTGCTCTCTGCCCTTGATAAGACTAGCCGGCGGAGGAGCACGCACAGAGAGACGGCGAATACCGGCTGGTTCTATCAACTGCAGAGAGCACGCCATGACGTTGTGCCTCTCTCGCTGTTTGATTGGCCCTTCGGCTCATAACATCGGCCGCGCTCGGACCGAAGCTGAAACGAAGTATAGTGACCAAAGCGACCCTCGTGATGTCACTCGTGACCCTAGTGACGTCACACGTGACGTCACGGGTGACGTCACGAAGGTCACTCGTGAAGGGCTTGTGAAGGTCACTGTGGAGGTCGTGACCTTCGTCGTGACGTTCATGAGTGACCTTCGTGACGTCACTCGTGAACCTAGTGGCCCGCGTAACGTCACACGTGACGTCACGTGTGACACCACGAAGGTCACTTGTAAAAGCCTCGTAAAGGTCACTGTGGAGGTCGTGACCTTCGTCGTGAGCTTCACGAGTGGAAACGTCCCATAATGCAACGCGCGGTTACGCCAACGGCGACGGCGACGCCGCCCAAGTCGCTAACGATCGCCTAGCAGCTCATTCCCACTGGAAGCGGATCCGCGTTCACAAAGCGGTTGCGAACGCGGTTGTATAAAGATCCAGTACAATTGCACGCGCACTTGATGTCATCGAGTGCGCGTACTACAGTTGTACTGGATCTTTACACAACCGCGTTCGCAACCGCTTTGCGAACGCGGATCCGCTTTGAGTGTGAAGGCGCGGTAAGAGCTGCGCTCTAAAACGCGTTACTTGTTATACAAATATTTTATTATTTCCGCATTTTCCGCAACCCTGACTTGAGCACTCAAAAAACCTTGCGCGCGTTCCCTCTCAAGCGCCAAGCGCGAGGAAGTTCAAACCTCTGGATATGACGTTACACCCGGCGGTTGGTATTTTGGTTTTTCTCGCGTGTATTAAGGTCCGTTCAGACACCTGCGTTCGGAGCGACCACTATGCTTACGAACGAATGCAACCGCTGCTTGCGACATCAACGACAACTGTGCGCGAAGTTTACACACACATGCAACCGCATGCAACCACACGAATCAACAGCCAATGAGAAACGAGCTTCAGCTCTTGCTCCTAGCCGATAGTAAGCAATCCAGCTACGCTTACAAACATGGCGGACGACTTCGTGCCCGACGCGAAGCCCTCACCGGAGCAGCCGGAGGTTTTGGCTACGGCGTACAATCGCGAAGATCTACTGTGCGCCTACAATAGCTGTGTAAAGGCTGGTTCAGACATCTGAAACGAACCCGTTATCCACGACTGCGTCCGTTGTGACCGGAGCGACCGGAACGACCGCTCTGCGCCGCGCGTACACTCCTGCAACCACTGCAACAAGCGCAGCGGGTCGGCAGCACGGCGACCGCCTCTCCGTCGCCATCAGCTGTTTCAGAGGTGCCTCTATAAAGAAGGGGACGCGCTGCCACTCACTTGCGTAACAGAAAGTAGACAGACCGTCTTCTATGACCACAAACTTTTTTTTTTCAAGATACGCTTGAGGGTAGTGCATTCAAAAGAGAAAAAGATGCAGTACGCCGTTTTGCACGATCACGACTTTAATACACGGCTTTGCCACACGACTTTTCTACGATTATAAAAGACGATGTAAGCAGCGACATAGCAACGTAGAAATATAATCTCGTGATAGATAGACGTTGCGAGCGTTCAGGATTGCTAACACTAATCACATTTCTTGGGCGATGAAAACGCGTGAAAATTCGCATCCTTTATACGGTACGCACCAGTAATACCTTGAACTTGAGCACACGCATGGAATGCGCCAAAAAAGAAATCTGGGCGATGTTCGAGGACACAAATGCTTAGAAAGCACCACTATAGTCGAAGTAAACAAACACGACGGCACGGGCGTTTCTGCTGTCTTGAGAGTGCCGCCACGAGATCGCCTCACGAGTAGGTGGATCTTCCCTTCTAGTACGTGCTGGGTTACTAAAATGACACACGAAGAAAATTCACAGTCAAGGATAGCGCTTCTACGCGGAACGATGAGCTTCCACCACGCCGTCCACGTCGACGATCACCACCGACACCATGTTCGCAGATAAAAGGAGCCCGGCACGACCGGCATGCAACGCGCGCGACCGAGCTTTCCTCGACCCGTGATTGGTCTGTCGTTGCGGTCGTTCCAGAACGTAACGAAAACGATCAGCCCGGCTAAACTCTTTGCGTTGTGAACGAACACGAACGAAACGACCGTTTGGCGCTTCGTTGCTATGGTAACTCGTCGTTCCAACCGGTTGCGTTCGTTCATAAGCGTAGTGGTCGCTCCGAACGCAACTGTGTGAACGGGCCTTTAAGTCGTTCGGGTCAAATGCTTTGATGTTCAAATTCACGGGACAAAAATACGCTAGAATCCACCTCAAACTTATTTTTAGAGCGCAGCTCTTAGGGGCCCGTTTCCGGCTTGAGCGACGTCGGCGTCGCGTCGCCGTCGCCGTCATTAGGGAGTTTTCGTAGATCGTTTCCGCTGTCCCGCAACGCTCTCCGCAAGCAGTTACGCTAGCCGGAACTCCACAGTCAAGGCCATCGGCGCGCCGGCGCAGTAGCGGCTGCTTCGTTGCGGAGGGCTTAGCGGAGGGGGAAACGCGGTCTACGAAAACTCCCTATTGTCGCCGTCGGCGTAACCGCAAGGTCACGTGACCCCCCGAGGTCACGTGACCCCCCCCCCCCGAGGTCACGTGACCCACCCAGGTCACGTGACCCCCTTAGGTCACGTGACCCCCTTAGGCCACGTGACCCCTTCAGGCCACGCGACCCCTGAGGTCACGTGACCCCCTTGAGGTCACGTGACCCCCTTGAGGTCACGTGACCCCCTCTCAGGTCACGTGACCCGCCTCAGATCACGTGACCCCCTGAGGCCACGTGGCCCCACTGAGGTCACGTGACCCCCCTCAGGTCACGTGACCCGCCTAAGATCACGTGACCCCCTGAGGCCAGGTGACCCCACTGAGGCCATGTGACCTCCTGAGGTCACGTGACCCCCTTGGGGACAGGTGACCCCCCGAGTTCACGTGACCCCCCTGAAGTCACGCGACCCCCGATGTCACGTGACCCCCCTGACGTCACGCGAGCCCCCTTAGGTCACGTGACCTCAAGGAGTCACCTATCCCTCAGTACGCTTTCATCTTCCTCCTCAAGAGCTGCGCTCTAACCGGCGTTACAGGGAATTATAAGCGGCTTTCATTTTTTTTTCTAGAACCTTTTCAGTTTCTCTTTAATAAAGCGGTATCAAAACAAAACATTTTTTTTATAAAATAAATATATATATAGGCAAAAGTATATAAAAAAATTATATAATAATAATAATAATCTTTATTGTTGTTGGGTGCTCAAAAACAGCACAAGGCCTAAATAGTGGTACACCGCTCGTCATCAAGGATAAATGCAGGCAACAAAACAAGGTCGTGACTATGTACAAATAATTGACTCAAGCCTGTGTCGAAAAACAATCAGGTCGCTAAAGATATCTACAGCAGATTGATCCAGTTTGTTAAATTCGAGTTGCATTCTTGTTAGTGGTGACGCGACATTCAAAGCAGACGGGTAAAAAGGACTTTGAAATCGATTGGACCGCAAGGGAGCGTGAAAACAGACAGTGCTTAACAAAAGTGGTGAGTCAACAGCGCCGTTTACAACCTTATGTAAAAACATTAGATCACGTAATCGTCTTCTATCAAGTAACGTACACAACCCAAGTTTTTTAAGTAATTGTTCGTAGCTGTAGTAGCAAGTACGGTCGAAATATCTGTCGTAAATTATGCCTATGAAGCGTTTTTGAACACGCTCAATACAGCATGATGCAGTGAGGTTAATGCAGTTCCATACAGAAGAAGCATACTCCAGCTTCGTACGCACTAGGCAACAAAATAAACGCACAAGACAAACAGGCGAAGAAAACTTTCTCGTGAAACGAGATATCGCCCCAAGGTTTCTAAAAGAGGCGTTGCAGATAGTTAAAACGTGATGATTAAAATTTAACGATGAATCAATAAAAATTCCAAGATCACGAATGACGGAGACTCGGGTGATGACGCTGCCACCTATTGTGTAGGAAAATGCAAGCGAATCACGCTTTCTAGTGAGAGACATTGTTCTTGTTTTTTGTTCGTTCAGTGGAAGATAATTCTTTGCACACCACTGTGAAATTTGCAATGCGTCCTCCTGAAGAAGTACGCAATCGGAGTGAGATTGTACACGTCAAAACAGTTTGATGTCATCCGCATACAAGAGCACTTTTGAATTTTTCGCACAGAGCGAAATGTCATTCACAAACATCAAAAATAATAGTGGACAAAGGTTGCTTCCTTGGGGTACTCCAGAAGGCGATGAAAAATAATCGGACATGGATCCTGACACACGAACATAATTTGTACGACATGTAAGATAACTTTTGAACCATTGGCAGTAAGTCAAGCACAAACCATAGCTATCTAGTTTCGTCAGAAGTGTGCTGTGATTAACCTTGTCGAATGCCTTCGTCATATCAAAGTATATTACGTCGACTTGCTCGCGGTTGCAAACCAATGGAACGGCATAATCTAAAAAAGAGCATAGATTGGTTTCAACCGACTTACCCTTCAGAAATCCATGTTGTTCTGGGTTCATTTTATGTCTAAAGTGCCTGTACAGACGTTTATGCATTATCATTTCAAAAACTTTGGAAAAACTGCACAACAATAAAACGGGACGATAGTTGTTTATATACATAGGCAAAAGTAGGGTGTGCAGACAATGATAAAAATGGAAAATCTGATTTGATGGCGAAAAAAGTCACACACGAAAAAGTAGTAAAGTGCCGATAAAAAAGTTGTATTAGTCTGCAGGAACAATCAAGGCTAGACACAAGAACGCTAGATACGCGGAGAGTACACTTAAAATTGACAAATAAAAGAACACAAAAACACAATACCTTACAAAAATAAATTGTTAAATAGAAAATAAAATAAACGAAATAAAAATAAGAAAGGGGTTTGACGTCCGTCGACGTTTCGGCAGTGGCGCTGTGTTCTTCAGGACGTAAGCCGACATGACGCTGTTGGTTGGTTTAATACAGTGTTGGAGGTAACGCGTTACTAGTAGCGACGTTACTGGAAACGCGTTACATTTTTCGCTAACGCAGTAACGTACTCGTTAGTATTCTGAACGAGTAAAATATTTTCGTTACTTTTTTACGGTATGGGCTGTCAAATTACGTTACTCGTTACTTTTGACCAAAACTGGTGAAATACATTAGGTATTTGGGAAAAGGTCACGACGCCTGATCAAACGTTTAGAATAGCCAATCTTGTGCATAAAACTGGATACGTTAGGGGAACTAAATTTCGGTCACTAAGCTCAATGGAGGATCTAGCTTCTCTGCTCGAGGGGCAACTACTTGCGCTCGAGCACGCAATGCCCAGGCAATGCCATATCTTGCTGCGAAGACTTCTGAACCTTCGATTTCCTAAAACGATGGGCTTTTCACTTATCAGTCCATCTATTCACCCCTCCATCTCAAAATCCCGCACAAGCTTATTGCTGTACGGAACCAGCATCCGCCACAGTAAACCTAAAAAAAAAAAAAAAAAACACTTTCTGACCAAAAGAGACGTCAGTTAAAAGGCGAATTATCTCGCTTCTTTAGGCGAAACAAACCTTCGGCTACCAGCTAAGTCCGTTCTTCCTCCTTTTTTTAGTTTTTCTTTTTATAGTGTCACCCCCCCACAAGGCTTGAACGAACGACTGCGTTAAAGCCCCCTCCCCTCTCCTCCCTCCTCTTCCCCCTCTGCTTTGTGTAGCAGAGGTGGACAGCGGGGAGGAGGAAAGGGGGAGAGAGAGACATTCGTGTAAAACAGTGCACAACTATAGTGGGCAAGCGATTTGCCCGTTTCTCTAGTTACAAAAGAAAAAAAGAAACACCCTTTGTAGTCAATGATAATGTAGTGATTGTAGGACGTTTTACTCAATGATAATGTAGTGATTGTAGAACGTTTTACTCTCGCTCTCCCCATCGCTGCCTGAAAGTTCCTGACCCACTTTTGTACACAGAAGAATCTTTCGCTTGATTAGTCTTTACTTCCCTAAGGTCATAATAAAAAAAAAAATAAAAAAAAGTTTTAAACCCGGAAACAAACACGAAACCTTTTTTTCGCAGAAAATCTAAGAGTTACTGCTTGTAAGTGGCAGCAAGTGATTATAACCAGTGTGCTGGTAACCGGTGTCCTGTTCCAGTCTCTGGTAACAGTAGTATGAACCAGACTGCTACTAAAACCGGCGTAAAGATGAGGCGTGTTGGTTGGCTAGTTGTGTTCGAGCAGCTCCTCTTCGCATGCTGCCAAACATATGTACTCAAACACAAAAGTAACGCAAAAGTAACGTTCGTTATTTTTTAAAAGTAACGGTAACGGTATATCGTTACGTTTGTAAAAAATTAATGTAGCTCAACGCGTTAATTTTTACCAAACTAACGTGTAACGCTATTTCGTTACTTTTTTTGGTAACGGGCACAACACTGGTTTTAAACAAGGTCTAGGGGAAAGGTATGGTTAACGCGAAAGTTGGCGATAAAGTTCGAGTTAATATATACATATACATATATGTATATATATGTTAATATATATGTTAACATATATGTATATATATGTTAATATATATGTTAACATATATGTATATATATGTTAATATATACATATATATATATATATATATATATATATATATATATATATATATATATAATTTTGTAAGAACAAATTAAACTAAAGCGATATCAGTCAATAGCACATGTTTAGGACTGTGCGTACTATTTACTGCGGAACATTTGTGATAAATCCCACGGTGTAAGACACCGAATATGTCCCCAAAAACATCAAAGGTACAATGTTTGAATTTTTCTTAATTCCTGAGATAAAATAATCTAAATTAGTTTGGTTTAAATCAAACGAAATAAATTACATATCTAAAAAAAATTATGGCTAATGTTTTTTTTTGTTTGTTTTTTTGCTTTTATCTATCTATAGAAGCAAACAGAACTAGGTAAAAAAAAAGCAAACAGCCAAGGTATAGCCTTTGGCCTTGCTCCATTTCAAAGTAAGTTAAAACAAAGAAATTAAAAAAACAATTTAAAAAATTTGAAGGGCGGCTTTGTTTGTTTTAGAGCGCAGCTCTTAGGGGCCCGTTTCCAGCCTGGGCGGTGTCGCCGTCGGCGTCGGCGTAACCAGGGGGGGGGGGGTCACGTGACCCCCCCCCCGAGGTCACGTGACTACCCGCAGGTGACGTGACCCCCCTCAGTACCCTTCCCTACTCCCTACGTTACAGGGATTTGTAAACGGCTTTCATTTTTTTTTTTGGCAAATCAATTCACCCACCTCGACATGAGTATTCTATTTTAAAATAAAATCACCTTTCCTTTTTGGACTTTTCCTAGTTGGTGTACGAAGATCGTCCTGATGAAGATCTCAGGAAACACTGACATGTTTTCTCTACTCCGTTTCACCTTCAGTCCAAGCGCAGAGGACGCTAGGAGCCAACCCAGCCAATCCAGCGTGGAGAGAGTGTCACGTGACCTTGAGCTCCCTGTGTCGCTCCGCCCAACCGGCTGGTCACGAGATTTTCTCCCCGCGATGGATCGGCTGGGATGGCTTGTGGCGTCCACTGTGCTCGAACTGAAGGTGGAACGGAGGGGCCTAGGATTAGTCATGTTCAGTGTTAATTATGTCTTCATGCAACTTCTAAAGTTTCGTTTTGTAGAATTTATTGAACGTTGTAGTTCCTTATACCCTGTATACATTTTGGTAGTAAATCAGCAGTTTCGGAGTTTATGCGCCGGTTCCAGGCCTTGAATTAAGGTTCGGGTTCACAGATTGTATCAAGATTAGTTCTAGAAACCTAGCACAGGGATCGCGAAAACGTTTACAGAACAAAAGACGAAAGTTTTCAGGAACACTAAGCGCGCACGATTAACCCCTAGCAGAAAAAAAACTGCTAAGAGTTGCGCACCACATGTCGGCACCAAGCCCAACATAAAATCCGCGTTTCTTTCGTTAAAAAGCGTGATCGAATGGCGGGGAAGAAAACAAAATTATGGTTGAGGGGGCAAATGTAAAGGGGCAAACACGTGTGAGCAAGAATCGCGTCGCGTCGCGTCGCGTTGCCAAGCGGCGTACCCATACACTCTCAGAAATAGGGTGTGTAGTGCTTACACTCCTTGTCCCATACATTATACGCCAAAACTTCAGTTCGACGTACAGCGCACTGTTGTCAAACCGACGGTACCAACTTTCACGAGTGGCTTGATAGCTGAGGGGTACAACTTATCAGTGGTACAACTTCGTAGCTAAAATAGCTACAAAAAATAATAATCAGGGTCTTCTTGGCCCTACTGCAAAACCACAGAGTTTTCTTCTTGTAGTCTTTGAAGCGTACTTTAGCTGTTTAATAAGTTATATCGCACCGTTATCAAGCCCCACCATAAAAGTTGGGGCCGTCAATTCGACGGCAGTGCGCTGCACGTCGAACTGAAGTTTTGGGGTGCATTATATGGGACAAGAGGGTGTAAAATTACACCCTTCTTTTTTGAGAGTGAAGGAACTGCCAATGCCGTGTTGTGCCATAGCCGCCTCAGGCGGCTTTGGTTGTGCCGTAATAGCGTCAAGGATGGTCGCTATGGTTACGCTGCGAGCACTGAGACTCACGCGCAGCCGAAACCCGACGGCAGGCAACAAGCGCCAGCTGGCGGCGGAACATCTGCTGGGTTCTTCATCTGCTACCGACTTTACTTAACCAAAGCAGAAAAAGAAAACACTAGCGATTAAATAAAAAACGAGGGTGTAAGCTATACTCTGTTTCACCTTTTGCTGTACCGCAGGAAAGGCTACGAGCGCGAGCTCCTTGCTCTGGGGCACATCTCGGCGTCACAAGCTCTCGTGCATTAGGGGCAGCTGCCAACCCTATGAGCTCGCGCTTCTAGCCTTCGCTGCGGTACAAAATAAGGTGAAACAGAGTGTAGCTGGTGCAGGTTGAACATCGTCAATTTGACGTGATTCCGCAGAACCCCGAGACTGAGAAAGAAAGAAAAAAAAAAAGAGAAAGCAGCACAAACAGGAAGTGCTCATTGAAACCTTTTGCTGTCCTTAATTTTTGTCGGTTGATTTTACCCCAGAAGAGGGAGAAAAAACAAATCTAGATTCCTGGTCCTTTCTAACGCGGTCGCAGGATTCCCGACGAAGCGGGCGACTCGAGCAACTGGAAGCCGTACTCGAAGGGGGCCGAGCATGTGGCCGCCATTTCGACCCAGCACGCCCTGGCGTCGAGGCAGATGGAGCGCAGCTCCCGGCGGTCGTGCGACTTCCTCCGGAGAAACAGTCGCTGGCGAGACTACGCCGGTTGAAGCGACGGCCAAGACCTCGGCCTCGGCGCCACCGAGCTGATCTGCGCGGGGCCGAAAGCTGAGACTCCGCTCAAACACTGTGCCGGAAAATGGGGAGAAGGCGGAAACGTTTCCAAACTCAGCGTTCTTTAATTGAAAAGTTTCAAATAATAATATTAATACGTTGTGAAATTACTAAGGAGGCTTGGCAGCAACCTCTAGTCGGTTGGATATTTATTTACGACCCATGTCATCTTTTTTTTTCTAGCGTCTACATCGTCGTTCTCTACAACAGGAAAGCATATGCCATTGCAGTGCAACCGTAACGCCAATAAAAGTATGTTCTTTGCAGCATTCATTTTACTGTGTTTTTTTCTTTTCAAATCATAATGCATTTTGTCTTACGAAAGTACTTTCGTTCTTGTGCGTGAGGAGGAGCAGTCCAACGAATAATGCCACATAGCCTTCTCAGGAAAGGGAACTGGCGCAAGTAATATACACTAAAAATAATCTGAAATGTTCCTGACTCTGCGGGTTATCACAACGGACACATCTAACAATTTTTATATCGATCCCGCAAATCCCCTCCCCCCCCCCCTCCCCCCTATAAGAAAATGTCAGGCAAAAACAAAATGGGTTTGACGATCAATGGGATTCAACCGATGGAAATGTGCTAGCTTTTCCATCGCATTCAATTCAATGAACGCGTGTCGTCGGCTTTCTTCGCTCTTGGATACATTCAGCCATGTCACTGAGAACCCCATCCATCGCCGGAGTGGCAGCTGAGCTCGGCCGCATTGCAAAGCGGCGAGGCTTCTGCTCGGCGCTGGCTCCGCGATGGCTGTGCGACGCTCGTATCGGTCCGAAGCGTCAGCACGCGACACACTCTTCCTCTTTCCTCGCCGCCGTGGTGAGAGTCGTGAGACATTAGGGAGTTTTGTAGAATGTTTCTTCCGTCCCGCAAGGCTCTCCGCAACTCGTTACGATATCCGGAACTCTGCAGTCAAGGCCAGCGGCGCGCATGCGCACAATACGGCGTCTTTCTTGCGGAGAGCGGAACTGAGTAGGAAAAACGGTCTACGAAAACTCCTTGTTGAATCTGTAAACACGATACCTCCTCATGGGGAATCGGTGTCCCAGCGGGCAAACGCGTCTCAGCTTGGAGCGTGGAGCGAAAGCTTGCGCTGCAGAACCTCCTGGGTTTTATCCATAGAGTTATTACAATAAACGCTAGAGGCTCAGCTGGCGCTAGTGTGCTGTTGCAAATTGAAGCAGACAGCATGCAGTCAGAAATTGACTTCCGGTAATGCATTCTCTCTCTGCGCTCGATTATAAGAACAAATATCACGAATAATTTGAACGTACGAGGCACATTGGAACATTTCTCAGTCACGCAGACGAAACAATTGGTCAGTTACAGCATTTTTATTTGAAATTCGCGGCATTGAAAACGGTGTTTAAACCGCTCCGGTACGTGTATTTATGAGCACTGTCGGACACTGTTAGCGCGAACACGGCGTCGACGTTTTCCAGCATGGGGGATATACGTGCCAAACGAACGAACGACGTGTGGAAAACCAAGAGAGACGTCAAGAACTACGCAGTAACACTGGGTAAGTAACTCCGTGTGCTTGCAGACGATCAAAATAAGTTGAAAGTCACGTAATATAGTCCGATTTGCAATAAATAAGTACTGCTTTAATCTTTCTGCTCATGGTGCGAAGATGCTTGTTCTGTGTTCAAATCATCACCCGCACGCTCCAAATCTTTGCAAATAGGGGGAAGCCAGAGAACAGGTGCGCGATAAAAACTGCCAAACATAGAAAATAATAAGAAAACACACCTTTCGTAGCCCACGTACTTTATTCTTTACGTTTCGAACGTTTTTTTTTAACCGCTCGTAGAGATGCACGACGGAGTCATTTTCATATAGTGAGAGGACAGGCATATTAGCAATATATAAGCACCAACAGAATGCTGGAGAACTTTGAACACACTCTGCATTCCTTTCGATCGTTATTTTGCTTAGAATCGTCGCTCGTTTCTACATATCTGCCATGGAACAGAGGTTTGGCCCTGAAATATAGCGAAGTTTAGCATCGTTCAGTGGTAAAGGAAAAATGCTGTAACTAAAGCAATTACACTTTCACAATATTAATAAAGGTACATACTATCCGGTACAACCGAAATGACAAAAGTTATTAACGTTATTTAAACTTATTTTCCGGCGACGAGACAAAATTCACGAGCGTTTTCCCATAGGAATACTCAGGAAGACTGGAAAAGTAGACTGCATGCTGTCTGCTTCAATTTGCAACCGGAAGTCCCATAGACACTAGCGCCAGCTGAGCCTCTAGCGTTTATTGTAATAACTCTATGGTTTTATCCCCATCTTCTGCCCGTTTGGATCTGGATAAGCTTAGCAACGGCACGCATTCGTGTAATCACTACTGCAGGGTGCACGTTAAAGACCTCAGCAGGTTAGCGGTTGTACTGCACTGGCTAAATTTCTCAACTACAGCTAAGAGACAAGTAACCCCCTAGGGCGTAAAGTCTTACAAAAAAAAAGGTAGTAAAAGGCTAGTGACAACAGCAGTTACTACCTTTTTCTGGTCGTTGCTACATTTTTACTAGCTTTTTACTACAACAAACGCGCGGACAAGATGGCGGCGTCCGCTGCACCGCCGAGGGCCGGCGTCAGAGACGCACTTTGTTTCGGAACGCAATCGTAGCATCAATTATTGTAGGAGGGGGCACGTTTAAGGGTTGGAGCCGAGTTTATGACGATCGCAGCATCTGCTCCCGCACGTCGTGCAAGCCAGCGCTGCCGCGTGGCCGAATGGCCATTCATCGTTGATGCAATGGCCATTCGGCTCCTGACCTTTCTTCCTGTTTGCATTTTTTAAGCATTCTTATTTTTATTTTGGTTTTAACTAGGATGAAAATAGCCATGTCGCACGTGCTAAAAATGTTTTCAAAAACAGAAAAGGTTCATTATGTTTCTTTTTGTGTGTTTTTCAATTAATAATATGCTTCTCTTTCGCGAGAGACGCTTGGCAACATTGTTCGACAAGCAGGTTAGGATCAGTCGGAGTTTGCGAGACGCTCATTTCTGCGACCTAAACCTGCCGTTTTTGCCATGTGTCGTGTGCTGTTTTGGAGTTCCTGTGTTGGTGTGCACGTTAAAGTGCACATCACCTGGGTCTTGTGAGAGCTAGTGCCGGTTACTAGCTAAAGGTAGTAAACTACACAAGGTCGGTTAGTAACAGTTGCTAGCTTCTTGACCTAGTAACCGTTACTTGCTTGACCGTTACTCTTATGGTTACTAGCTTCCTAGTAACATATGTGACAAGCGGTTACTGCTTTTGCCTAGTAAATACTACTAGCTTTTCTTAAGGGTGTACTAGAATCAAGGTTGTTTAAATATTCAAGACATACAATTTTGTATACCTTCTCACCGCCCCTAGGGTGCCTTCATGTCGGCACTGTAACCACCCCACTCCCCTCACGACGCCATGCATGGCGCTGACGCTCGGACTGTCAAAGGCAGGTTTTCGTGAAGACGAGGATTAATCCAATGCCCCCGCATTAAAACAAAAATACCCTAAACAAAACATATAAAACTCTACTCATGAATTCTTTCTGCGGAAAAAAACACTAACAATTATATTCAACCTATTAGAAATATTTGCCTTGCACAAAGCAAAAAAATACCCCTAAAAGCGTTTTGTTTTGACTTTTAAACGAGTAAATGTTGGCCCGCACAAACTGCGCAAAAGTATTTTTCTTTTCTTTTTTTTTTTACGAAACAAGAATGAAAAAAACGCGATCGCTTTTTTGTTATTTGAAATTTCACAAAATCGATCTGTGCCTTCGAAATCAAAAGATGCATAGTTCTCAAACTTTGGCATCTTATCACCACTGTAGAGCCACGATCGTATATGCAATCTGAGCTTTCGGTGATGCGCAGTTTAGTTTGGGGGCACAAAAAGCACGGTCCTGGGCTTGGTTTCATACTTCGTTTTATTTATTTATTTATTTATTTATTTATTTATTTATTTAAGTGCCCTCAAGGACCTGGGGCATTACAGAGGGGAGTGGTACAAGACAAATCTGGAACACAAACAGTATACAAACACTAAAAGCCAAGCACTAAAAATGTAAAAAAAATGTGTAAACAAATTAAGAAATGTATAGAACAAGGCAAACAAACAAAGAAAAATATTAACACAGGTAAGTAATCAACGCACGTTTAAGCAAGTCAAAGGACGATATTGCGTTGCGCTTTCAAGTGGAAAGCGCAACGCTGTCGAAATTTGCGAGAGGCGTAAAGGGGCCATGAAACGATATTGCGCTGAAATCCTCATGAGTTTACAGAGGCGTACTGGTCCCAGTCTGTCCCAAGTATACTTAAACGGAAAGCCACTGATTTAGAAACTTCATGGCCGCGGTAAAATTGCGAGGATAAAATGGGACTATTTCTTTCATAGTCTTGCCTTCGCAAAGGTTGATGAGGTAATTGTGAGATCGAAACCACCCACCTGACGACAGTCGAGCGCGGCTCATGGATTGGACGCGAGAACTGCGTGAGGACTCGACTTCGGCTCGTAACAATCAATGCCTCGGTGGACACCCGGGTAGTGGCTCGTGTCCAACCACTACGGTGATGAGAGCAGCCGAACTCTAAAGGCTGGTTCACACATTTGCAACGGTTGCGTTCGAATGCAACCGAGACGACCATAACGACCAAAACGCCGCAACAACCGTGACTCATGGATAGTTTCACGAAGCTAATTCTAGCATCGCTTGTCATGCTGACTTTGTCGTTACGGTCGTTTTGGTTGCATGCGAACGCAACCAACACAGGTGTAGGAACCAGCCTTTACAATGCCTGGAGCTCAGCATGTACGTATTTTGTACTTTGTCGACCCCAGCGCGTAGCTATGATTTAAGTTGGCTGCATCAACGTTGGGCTGCATTGGATAGGCGCCAGTACACGTGTCTGCTTAATCTGGCTCCGAGTTGAGGAGAGAAAGGGTGCTCATATTTTTCGAATGTATTTTCCGACTGCCATTGCTTACAAACAGAAACGAAGGCAAGTTTAGTCGGTTATTAACGTTAGGGAGTGATTCTGAGTAGTATTTAGCAAAAGTAAAAAAAATCGTTTAATGACGTGGATCGCCACAGAGGTTCTAGTGCTAGGGGGTAGCTTGTTTCTGGTTCTCGGTGCAGGACCGTTTGTGCAGTCGAAGCGCGATCAAAAGCAACGAGCTCGCGCTTGGAGCCTTCGCTACGGTTAACGCTAAGCTGAAACCGGGATCGTCTCATTTGCAGAAGAACGCGAGCACATATCCGACACCATGTAAGGCCACACGCTCCCGTTATCGGCTTTCTCAACGTTTGACACAATGAAATAAAGTATGGCGTAGAAAATATGCACATATGAAAGGGACGAAATATTTAAACGATAGAAACTATGTAAAAAAGAAGAAACAAAAGCATCGAAACAAACAAAATAAATATCATTTGATTTACTAGAAGGTGCTGGTGTGCAAGGTGTTTGCATCCTGTGCTCTTTTATTTTGCACGACTGGTGTTTGGTACGCGAGCATGTCACCCTGAACGGCGTCTTCTCCGCGCGAACTTGTTTGAAGAAATTAAGGAACTAAAAATAGCGAAGACGGACCAAGGACGAGAAGTACACAAACAGAGCACTGCTTTTAGTTTCTTACCGCATTCTTCTCGTCCTTCATCCATCTTCGCGATTTCTTTAGTTCCTCAATCATAATGCATAACCATCTCGCCCAAATTACAAAAGCACTATGTAATTTGTATTCTCGGCAAACTCGTAGAAAGCCTGGAGCCCGCCATTGGATGAGGAGCAAAAGTCCGTCTACTTGTTGCGCTCCGCCGAGCTAGTGCTGCGCACGTACTTAGCAACAGGCAGCGTTGTCGGGCCGATAGTAGCTGGTTCCTTACGTAGTAAAACCACGGGGCGAATCCGAGGCCCCTAATGGGGCTTTTTTTACGCACGTCATAAATGCGCGCGCCGCCAGCTGGATAAAACGCGCGCCAGTGTTTCGCTCGTACACAGATGCCGCCTCAGATAAAGAGATGCCCCTTCAGATATAAAGATGCCCCCTCAAGAGATTTAGACGCTTTAAACGCTCCACCACACGGTGTTGGGGGTTTGCATTCGCCGCAAAAGGTACATTCTTAGAAAAAAGGGTAGCTGTAGTCCTCCCTAAAAGGAGGAACGGTCTTGTAACAGTTTTTCCTCTATAAAGGGAGAAACTTTCGACCCTAAAGCAGGGGAGCGAAAGTTCCTCCGTCACATGCATCTCATTATGGCGGCCCCAGATCGAGCAAATCGAGCCCGATAAGGCTTAACGAGGACCCTACGTCTTTTGTCGGGGACGAGAGGAGCAGCCAATAAGAGCGTAACACGAGCTTTCCGCGAACTGTGTTTATTTCCGAAGCCAGCTTGCCCCCGCAGGCAAAGAGACTTCCGTTTCAAAAGCAGTTACTCGGTCTTCTCGTCGTCAGCACTGCGATGTTAAACGGAGACAACCGATGCCCAGTTACTTCCTCGAGTTAGAATTCCTTCGTCAACCGCACATCACGGAGGAATGATAAACCAATTCGCGAAACCAAAAGCCGCTCTTGAAAGAACAAACTCAAATCCGCTGTTTATCGCGTAGCGTGAAAGAAGGTTATATCGCTTGCCACCAGATGGCAGGGTCAAGCAGAACAATTGCAAGTAATTAGGCAAGGTGGCGCTAGGTACCGCGCAATTCCTGTTCTACAAAAAATAATTTTATTTGCTCTCGCCACCATTGCGCTTCGGGAGCCTTTATTATACACGTATGTTGACACATTACGCATACTACAAGCTGAACATACATGAAGCGCAAACACATGTAGAAACATTACAACTTGCTGGGTTTTTTCGATTTTACCTATTATTGTTTTCTAATACTAAAATTCCAAACTGTAAATACACGTACTTTCCGTTATATTTTCATACTGTTTAATCCTTTCCCCAGACCGCAATCACTCTCGGGGAGGAGACAACCAAGAGTCACATTGGCCACGGTACGATAGTTAAGACCAGCGTTCCAACATGACTGTCCGCACGTCGATCGATTGCACCTAATCCCTCGAGTGGTTTTAGACTGTTTAATGTACAGCGGAATGTCAACCTGCGACACCCCTCCCCCTCCGATCACGGCCCGACCAGCGGCATCGATGCCCGACAGCTCATCTTGTTGTTACACCACTGATACGGGAACAGACGGTCGCATCGGCGATAATTCCAGTATTCTGTTCACAACGCACAACACTGCCATCGCGACGTTGCTGCAATGTTGCTGACACCCAGAAATACAGAACCACGTTGACCGCCAGTTGGCACTCGGCCTCGGGAAACAGAACCGAACTCAGCACAGAAGGCACCCAGGCACTCGGCAGCAAAACCTGCCTGTCTTAAAGACGTAGTTTCCGCGATTTCCATTACGTCGTCAACGTTGACACATACACACATCGTTCCGCGTGGTCCGCATGGTTCCGAGTGGGTTCCGCAATCCGGAGATGGCCATCTTAGCCCAGTGTGCGTATAGCGCTGCTGGCACTGCTCCAGAACTTCGCGTTTCTAGCGGCTTCGTTTGCTCGTCTGATAAAATTACTAGTAAAAACGTCAATGCAACCGAAATGCTCTGCACGCTTGGACTGGGAGACGGAATTATAGGCGGCCTTCGCTGCCGCTGAAGCTCAATCTACTCAACAACTTGTGTTAAACAACGTGCGCGGCGTGCTCGAAAGACGAAACTGAAAGAAGATGAGTCGGGAGGGCGAAAGAGTTCTCCCGTCTGCCTGGAAGAGAAAGACGTCTTGTTCCTGCCTTCTTCTCGTGTCCTCTTGGGTGCGCGTCAGTAGAAGGGAGGGAAATGCGCCGTTGCTACCTTTTTCCTCCATTTTTTCTTAGAGTGTAGCCTCCTTTTGTTTACCGCCAATTATACGTCATCAGCTGCGCCCGTCGCGCCACCTTGTAATGTGCCACCGCACACTTTCGCCGCGAAGCGGCGTGAACGAGGGGGGGTCGGGTGGGTCAACGCGCGCCCTCGTGATACAACGATCCGTCGTCCGCCACTGCACCTTCAGAAACGGCAAACTCGGCGCCGCCCTCGGTGACAGCTGTCTTCTCATCTCAAACAACAGAAGCCAAGCGCCAAAGAGTCTTTGCCGCCTCCTGCTTGCGACAGAGCAGGACGTTCGAATAGGCAAATCCCAGCCCTGGAATTTCTCCATGGTTTTACTCCGTGAGCAGTCGGCAATACGCTGCAGGGTACAGGCATGGACGTGAGTGTACAGTGTTTTCCTTGCGCCAGTGCAAACGAAGCATCGACGAGAGCTACGCCCGCGGGCCGGTGCCCTGGAAAGAGGGGCACAAATATTCTCTCCGTCCCACGTCTATCGATCTCGCAGCTAAGGGAGAGGCTCGAAAATCGACATTCTGTAGGTTGGCAGTGCTCGAAGGAGTTAGTCCTTCTCACCTGACCGAGGCGTCAAACTTCCATTGACTTGTAAGGCTTCGAGATAGGCTAAGTTTTCAAACATTTTGTGCCAAAGTGATTTTGCTTTTCTGCTTTTCAAAAAATATTTGGCAAATGAAATTACTCAATTTACGTTTTCTAGTGGACCTTTAAGACTGCAAGAACTTTAAAATAAAATTTATTTTCAATATGAAACGTTTGTGATTGTGTTGTTTTTTTTTGTTTTTTTTTGTTTTGTTTTTTTTTGGGGGGGGGGGGGGGGGGGGGGAAATCGACCTTCCTAAGGCCAGGGGTGCTATGTTGCGCTTTCTGAACTCCCAGGAGGCTAGGGAGGGGGAAGTGACGTCAACGACACAGCAGACGCAGATTGGGTGTTGATTTCGTTTTCTTCTGTCAACATCCAATCTGCGTTTGCTCTAGTCGTTGACGTCACTTCCCTCTTCCAAGTCTCCTGGGAGTCCAAAAAGCGCAACATAGCACCCCTGGTTTTATGTCGTTCATACGCAGTATAAAATTATTTTATTGGAATATACAGCCAGTCAGATAGAACACAAGCACTTGAGCCTTTAGCCGTATAGGTAAAAACAATATGTTATTTTATCTATAAAACCTATTCTCGAATTCGCTTTTTATTATTTCGATTTCTAGTAGTTTTCTGGTGGGAATGCAGAGGGGCTCAGGGCGCTTGCTCCATTACTTACGAAAAACTCATAAAAGCACGTAATTTTGATCTTCGGCCGACGCCAGCGTTGAACTCAGGGCAACTGTCGAAGCTACATCTTGAACCTCAAATAAACGCAAGAGCAAAACTGCTGTCATCTTCCCCCTTTCCAACACAGGTGCACTCTCCACAACGCGGTTACAGTTGAATCACCGGAGGCTTCCTTCCTTCTCATTATATGGGAACGCCAATGCGCGTGTAGTCTTAAGAAAGCGTGAAAAGAAATCATTTTGCACCCCTCTTTTATTTTCATTTTACTGACAGCACGTTGCGCTTAGGCACCTTTGATCCTTTGTTCGGCTTGCAGCGACTCCGACGGCACAGGAGTTTCCAGGACGTTACGGCGGCCTTTCCATTAAGCTCGCGGAGAATAAATAACGCTCGGGGAAGAAAAAGAAAGAAAACGTTCCCCGGCAGCCATTCCGCCAGAAGACCCAGTCACGTGACTCGGACCAACACTGACGTTAATACTAACGATGATGACGGCTACGATGGGTCGTAGCGGTGACGACAGATGTCGGCGATCGCTTCGCGGGCCTTAATGGCGTCTCCCTGATGACCGTAACGACGAAACTGATGACGTTAAATGATGATGACGGCAAATGATGATGGCGGGCACGATAATAACGATGGCTGCGCCGTCGATGTTCTCGCGCGCACTCAGCGAGTTCCCCTGATGCCCGCTTTTCCTTTATGCCGCGGTCTTCAGCAGGCGCGGATCTGCAGTGGCAGCCCCGAGCGGTCGCTCCAATCCGTAAGGAAATAGTCGGAGCGCAGACGAGCTGGTGTAAGTTGAACATGATGGTAAACCTGAGACTGGGATCGGAAAACGGAAAGCGCGAAGGAAGACAGAAAAAGAACAGGCAGCGTCGCAAACTCAGCTACAAAGTTCAAGAAACGATTCGTATAAAGACGTCTCGTAACTGTGCTGAGGCGTCGTTGCAGTTTGGGAACGAGGGTAAATAATTTTTGCACCTGTAAATGTATTTTTTTTTTTTTTTAGATAAACGCTTTAGGTTGTTGCAAGGTCGCTGATCCTAGTAGACATCTCCGAAGTGTTAGCAGTGTCTATGCGTGTTTTTCTGCACTGTGTCGATTGTTAAAGAAAGCGGAGCTTTAGCTTTAGTAATTTTGGTTCATTCTCGGAGGGGAAGGTCGTTTTTTCTTTGTGTTATGTTGGGAACCCTTTGCGTTCGGGGAGGCGAAGTCATGGTTGTGCTGAGCTGGTGACCCTTTGAGTAAATATTTCGTAGCCGAGTTTAGGGAAGATAAGAGAACGTTTACCCCGTTGTTGCTTTTTTTTTTTTCCCTTTCGTTCTATTGTGTCTTTTTGTCATGGGGTATTGTTTCTGGTGATTGCAATGACGACTTTGGAGACGTGGTATATAATGCCTGTACAAAATAATCTTTGTATCTGGGTTTGAGACGTTGCCTCTTCTTTTTCTGTCATACTTCGCTTTTTTCCGTTTTCCTGCCCATCTCAGCTTTGTGGTCTAGTATTCGCACGGCGGAGTTTCTCTCCAAGGAGAGGATTATACGAGTTTTGAGGTCACGTGCTCCACGTCAAAGATATTCGCTAGTCCCCCGAGCTCGCGGGGAGCTGAAGAGAATCTGTGACCTGCCTACAGAATGAATATCTGTCGTTCCGTCGGAGCGATTGAACCCCATCCTTTGTCTACCTGCTTTTGGGAAAAAAAAATTGATGAATAGCTTTGAAGTGTGGGGTGTATTTTCTTTAACATTTTATCCCTGCCCCTTGTACGATGAGCCCCCGAAAGTCGCCAGCAGGTTTGCGAAAAGAAAAACTCCGGCGACTCCGTCGTGCGAACGCTCGTTTTGATTTTCTGCACTGCCTCCTCCGTCTCGTGTCGTTTCCTTCTGGCAGTTCTATGGCGTACTCGGTTTTTCTCCAGAGATAAAGATCTCTCGTGCGAATACACCATTACCATCATCTTAGCGGGCTGCCCGTTCGCGCGCAGTTCACGGCCCTCGCAGGTTCGCCGTGCCACGTCTTTTTTTTTTTTTCTTTTACAAGGTCTGTTGATGCGCTAGCGCCAAATCGACAAAACCGTTGTAGTCTTTATCGAATCCTGAACATCAGTGCACTAAACTTCGTTTCATACGACGATGGACCGCAGCAGACGCTACGAGCTATATCAGCCAGTCCAGCACTACGAACGCGCCACGTGACTACGCGTCTCACGTATAACTGCGCCTCTCCCAAAGGTCACGTGACATTGATATGGCAGTTGAGTGGCTCCAATGTCTTGTAGCGTTCTCTGCGGTCCATTGTAAGGTGAATAGGAGTATAGAATCGATGAAGCTGGAGTCATCTGAACGTTGAAGAATTTCGCAAACTTTTTTTGCGAAATTCTTTGATAACCAGATGACTTCCATAATAACCCTGAGACGAAGGAAAAATAAAAAAAACGGACAGTACAACTTCTTCACCAGATGACTCTATTTTTATCGCCTCTACTATACTGACGTTCAGGACCCAATAAAGCCGGCATCGGTCTTGTCGATTCTTCAGAAATTTACTAGGTTTTAGTCATTTCTTTCTTGAACCGCATTTTGACGCACCGATTCGGTTGACGCAACGAGCAAGTAAACATGGTTTCGACACGTGGTTTCTCGTTCGACCCATACGCGCCGATCTCCCGGAAAGATAGCCTTAGAGATATAGCAAATGTCAACCCCTCCCTTCATTCCTGCATCTTAATATGGCGACAGGATGCATTTGGGCATATTAATTCGCGCACACATGAAGTATAAACGGTGCAGTGATTGGGGTTATTCAAACGGATCGTCCGTTGTCGCTTTTCGTGTCCTTGAAATTGGTTCCGCGCGTTTCCAGAGAGCGACGAAGGCAGCCCGTGCACGCGACCGTCGCAGCTTTTTGTTTGGCCCGTGTAGGGGAAGGTGTGTCGCCAATTCGAAGGTGCTTATGGGAGACCGACTTATGTTGCCAAGTTCAGTGTTATAGACCCCTTTCGGAGTAGAGCGCCACCTGTTGCACGCAACTGCAACTAGGTCTGCCGCCATCACGCAGGGGCCCCGCAAGAACCGCCTGCATCTTACCGCCTACAACGGTGCTGCTTACACTTTGAGTCCCAGTCTGCGCGCGCCGCATCAATAGGTCATCGCATTGCTGCGTAGCTTTGAGTACGCAGGATGGATACGTTGACGGAGACGGAAAAAAGGTAGCTGTCAGAGAAGTTCTAAAGTGTTCAAAAAGAAAAACCGAGTCCTCGTGTTGTTTACAAAACTTTCGCGGGTTAGACAAGAAAACGCTCTTATCATCCGTAAGCGGAAGCATCGCAAACGATTATATGTTGTAGTAGTGTGGCCGTGTGTCGAGCCCGTCTTTAACTAGAAAGGTACGGCCGCGGTTCAGTGCGCGAGCGGCTCCCTCCTTTAGTGCTTCTTCACTTCAACCGAGGCCATTTTAGGTATACTTGTTCGGCGTGTAGATGCACGATTACTTCTTCCGCAAGTTCGTTTCCTTTACTCACGCCGGTAAAGAGTTTTCCAGAAAACAGACGTCGGGTGGAGGGGGTGTACAGACTACATGCAGTGTATACCGAATCTGAAGATCGCTCGAACCCGCCTTGCGGTTGTGGGAACTTTTGGAGTGGTGGCCTGAACAGAGTGCCAAGGCCGTACCGCTAGACGTTTAGGGACGTTACGCTACTAATCAGTTCGGAAATTTGTGAGAATGCAGCCAAAGAATTGTTGTTTAGAGCTTGTTCAACAATTGTTATTCTGTTCGACGGTTTTTATTCCTGAACACATTGTATGTTGTTCTTGGGTCTTCCTCTTGCTTCGGTAGCAGGAACCCTTGATGAAGAAACTTCCTGCACTGAATGGGATAAAAAAAGATATATATATATATATATATATATATATATATATATATATATATATATATATATATATATATATATATATATATATATATATATATATATATATATATATATATATATATATATATATATATACCGGTTTTACACTCAAACAGCTGTGCATATTTTCTGTGCAAATAAAAATTAGTTCCAGCACACTTTTCTTTTTTTTTTTTTTGCAATGTCGCATTTCGAGTGGGTTCAAACAAACGAGGTACGTTTACAAAAGCCGTGAAATAAACCGAATACATCAGTGGTTCTGGAAAGTCTACTCTGTAGCTTTGTGAGCCATGCCATAAACCGCTTAACGTCTTAGTCTTTAAAAGGTTACCGAGGAAGGAATCTAAAATGCCTGCCTGCCACCGACCCGTACAACTTTTTCTGCTGTTCTGTACGATTTGCGATTGCGATTTCTTGAAGACTCAAGATTGTGACTCGTGAGGCACATTTTGCAGTTACTGGTACGCGGTCGTAAGTTTATTGGAGGGGTACAAAAAACGAAACGAGCGAGTTCTCGGCTGTCACCGAACGACAAGCTCACGACGGGGGCAGCGTACCGGGTCTTTCGGGGTGGCCACGCTAAAAGCTCGATCACTATGATCAACTGTATTAAAATTATGGAATGTTACTAAAAAAGATCACTACAAAATAAGAGAGAACTTGGCTGTTCCGTGAGTAGTTTGCCCTTACCGATGCGTGGACCACGTATGCTTCGACGAAGAAGTTGTAGCTTCTTTTCATGCACCGGTTTGTGCCTAAACGACTCTTGTAGAACTGCTCCACCTCTCTGTCACTTATGCGTAGGGCTCCGTGTTTTCGGAGTTTATTTATCGTCAAATTTGGAGGGTGTTTTTCGGAGTTTATTTTTTGCCGAAGATTCGGAGTTTATCGGAGTTTACAGTTTTTCGATTCACAATTCTCCGAAATTCGAAATTTAATTTTGCTGGTTTCCTATTAAAAAAAAAATAATAATAACCCAATGTAAACGTATAGCACATAAAAAATAAAACGCGCTTGTATCAATTGAATTATCTTCATTTGAATTCGGCGTTGGTGCCATTGCCATTGGCAATACTGATTTATCCACGACAAAATTCACAGACAAGTGTCGCTTCGATAAACGCCGATACCTTAAAATCAATGAACTCCCGGAGGTAGTCGGTAGGAAGGCCGTAGTCATCCCATCCTATTCCATCAACCTAGCCCGCGGCCCCGTGAGGTGGAGTGGTTAAGGAGGTAATAGAGAGTTTGAACTGCCCCTCTTCCCAATTTTATACAATCCCTATAATCCATAGCTTTCACTACTACTAAAAGATACCCTTTCCTTTCTCTAAATCACAAATCGCATGGCTCAAACTGGAAACCAAAAGAGTAGCTTTTGTCGTGACCCAAATGTACAACGAACGATCTGTTGCCCTGAATCAACCTTGAAGAGACAAGCGGCAAGACCCCTTTTGACAACGGTCCGAGATTTGAAAGATAATTATAGTGGAATTTTCCCAGGACCATTAGCCCTGTGCTGATCAAACTGTAAAAAAAAAGTCTTTTACTTCTTTCTTTTGCCGGGGGGGGGGGGGGGGGGGGGGGGGGGACGGACAGGAGGGGGGGGAGTGGCATTGAGACATAAATATTCGGAGTTTATCGGATAAATCCGAATTGACCAAAATTTTACCGGCGGGTGTTTTTCGTAGTTTTTCGAATTTATCTTAAAACACGGAGCCCTACTTATGTGTGGCTGTATCGATAGATCATTAGCCCAACAGGTGATCGGGAAAACACCCGCACAAGCCACAGATCAAAACGCTACGGCGGCTACGCTGCACGCCGACTGGTCGAACGAGTCGAACCCTGCGTAATGGCGGCGATCACCCAATGTTGCTAGATGTTTTACTATTTCGGCTAAATCTTTTTTAGTGTTGCCAAAATTCCGAAAGGGGTCTATAGTTCATTATAGTTCATAACTGCGTATCGCATCTAACGAAGCACGAGATAACCATAGTACACGACGACGAAGTTGGCTTTTAGCCATGAAGAGTAGGTTAGCTTGACGGAAGCTTCGCGTTTACGATGCGATAAAGTGCAAGTTTGTCTTCCATGAAGTTCAGGTGTAATATATGCACGTATATTTGGTGAGGTGTAAGATTTTTATTATTATTTTTTTAATCCTAGAAATATATCACTGTCCAAATTGACTTTCCTCGTCGGCATCAAATTAGTTGCTAGAACCGGACACAAACAAAAATCAGCAACTTTTAAACGAACAAAACGTGAGCGCGCAAGTCAGTTGAAGTTTATCATTGTATAGAATTATTTGAAACTGCGGGAGCGACGGAACAATAACAGGAACAAGGAATGTCATATTTCCTCCTTCCCGTCAATTGGGAGCTTTAGTAGATTGTTTTAAAAGGCCCGTTACCGCTACGGGAGCGCGCTTCAGAGCGTGCATCGAAGGGGCGGAGCGAGCTCTCACTACAAATAGCGTAGCCTGAAAAGACCCATCTACTAAAACCCTTTAATCTTCTGTCGCCACCGCAGTCTCAAGTAATTCTACAGTGATGAGAACATATTTGTTCGATGAACTCTGGGAGAAGTTGTTTGTGGCGCTGCTTGTAGCGCATTAAGCTCACATAACGCTAGGTGTTGGTGCCAAAATCTGTTTACTGAAACACGCTTCAGGAGTTCCGCTTGTATCGGACCGCGCATGCGCAGTTTGACAGCTTCAGAGCGGGGCGAAAATTGAAGCCGGTTGACGAAGGCCATGGCCTCCGAGATTCTTGGCGCGCAAAGCTTTTCTACGGCCTTGGCCTCGAAGATTTTGGGCGCGCAGGGCTCTCCTTTAGTTGCTCCACTCGCCTAAAGTCACTGGATCCTGGGAAAGTATAGCGCCGAGCTCCCCATATGGTCGCCATTTTGACCCGTGAAATGAGCAGTTTCTCCTTGGGGGACCCCTCCGTTCTTGGGGAGCCGATCTAAATTCGCTGGTGACGGGCAGCTATATGGAGACGTCTTTTGTATGCAGAGATTTTGCTATCCACACACCGGCAAAACAAGCGTACCATCTTCGTACCACCACCACACGCTGTGTCGCTGCTTGGGGGCACTGAAAAATAAGTTTTCTGTTTTAAATTAAGCAAGAAAAACAATATAATTGTAAGAGATCCGTGGAGATGGGCGTGATTCATAAGTTGATTGTTTACACAGTGCCAAAGACGCTGATATTGGCGAGGGACGGCTTCCAGTACGATGATGCTCCATGGTGATCTTGGAACGACTGGTTTAGAACGACCCTCTGGAAGCTTCGAAGATTTAACTGGACCGAAATGGCGATTTGCGTGGCAACATAGACCGATCGCCTTGCGAGGTTTTGGTCGTATGTATGTTAGTATCTGTTTGTGTCCGGCTAGCAGATAGGGAAGGCTACTTTCCCAGGACCCAGTGACTTTACATTGTCCGAGAGAGACTGAAAGAAATAGGTGGCGGAGGCCTGCACTCCAAAGAGTGTCAAAATGCTTGTCCAGGGTCACGAGGTTTATGGGCCGCGTTTGCAACGCGAGCTGCGAAGAGGCGCCCAAAGCGTTGATCGTCAGCGAACGAATCCGCCTTTCCGCCTGCTTTCCTCCTCTCCACGCGACAACTCAGCGCATGCGCACTTGCAACCAATTTCCGCAGGAGGTGTCCGCCATTAAATTACAAACGTTCCCCATCTACTGAGATAGGGCCCTCTCTACAACCTAGGCTCTCTAAAAGGTGACTACGCACGTTGTTCCGCCGTCCAATAATAGAAGATGCGAGCTTTTTCTTTTCTTTTTGTTTGGTTTGCTTATTTGCTTGTGTAGCTTGGGCCTGCTGCCACGCTGGGAGTAGTATGTTTGCTGGTGCGCAGTGAAAATGCGCTTGTCTGGGATAATTATACTCGTTGCTGGCCGCAGGTGACCAGGGCCGGCTAACTAGAAGCTGAAGCAAAAGCCTGCCAAGCCGTTCAAATGCCACACCGGTGGTGCCCTAGCTGTGGCAGGCTTTTTTTTTTTTTAGAGCTCAGCTCTTAGGCTCCTGATTTCGGCTTGAGCGGCGTCGCCGTCGCCGTCGACGTAACCGCGCGCGTTGACGGCGTCGCCATCGGCGTAACTGCGCGATGGCGATGACGATGAGGATGACATCATCGCGATGACGTCATCCTCATTGTCATTATCATCGTCACTGATGATGTCAACGTTATTAGATTACCTCAGCTGTGGGACTCCCGCGGGTGGGGGTACCCCCCCTCACACACTTCAATCCGCCTAGCATAGTTCGAACCGCCATCTTTATTTTCGTTTCATAATTATGCGTTCCAAAGAGTCCACCTGAAGCACCAAAAGGCGATCACAACGCCGCCATTTATCCTGCAGCGGTCACTCGAGGAACTGCAAATAACAACCATTTTGGCTTCAATCGGCCATTTCGGAGCCGAAACAGATACAGTGGAAAGAGTTACAGGGATGCCACCCCGTCTCCCCAGCGGACGCGCCGCGATTTTGCCCCGAAGTTAAGATGAGCCTAGTTCGGGACGCGCTACCTGAAATCACCGCTGAGGCATGGTTGTATGAAAACAATATTAATTGTGCCGCAAAACCTTCCAAACTAAAGATTTTAGAAAACATCACGCGCCCCTCATTTTGTACTAAACTCCAATAAAAGTTACTTCAAAAAGAGGTTTTTTTTTTTCCGTTGGTTTTTACGTTTCTAGTAACATTGAAACGTACGTATCCTGATTTAGTTACCAAAGCAGCCGTCTGGCGGCGCGTCGAGCGACGCTTGGCGAGTCGTGTTGAGTGAGGGGGGTACTGTTCGTGCATGCGAGCGTCTCGGCAGTTCCGTAACTGAGCTAATCTAACAACGTTGGATGATGTCACACGTAACATCACTGGTGACGTCACTGATGACGCCATCAGCGACGATGAGGATGACGCTAAATTCCCTTTCTAAATCTAGTGGAGAAAATTCCCCGCTAATGTTAGGGGAAAAAAGTGAAAGCCGTTTACAATTCCCTGTAACGCCGGTTAGAGCGCAGCTCTTGAGGAGGAAAATGGAAGCATACTGAGGGATAGGTGACTCCTTGAGGTCACGTGACCTAAGGGGGCTTGCGTGACCTGAGGGGGGTCATGTGACCTGAAGGGGTCACATGACCTTAGGGGGTCACGTGACGTCAGGGGGCACGTGACCTCAGGGGTCACATGACCTCAGGGGGTCACGTGACCTGAGGGGGGACACGTGACCTGAGGGAGTCACGTGACCTGAGGGGGACACGTGACCTGAGGGGGTCACGTGACCTGAAGGAGTCACGACCTTAGGGGGTCACGTGACGTCAGGGGGTCACATGACATCAGTGGGTCACGTAACCTCCGGGGGTCACGTGACTTCAGGGGGTTACGTGACCTCAGGGGTCACGTGACCTCACGGGGTCACGTGACCTCAAGGGGTCGTAACCTCAGGGGGTCACGTGACCTAAGGGGGTCACGTGACCTGAGGCGGGTCACGTGACCTGAGGCGGGTCACGTGACCTGAGGCGGGTCACGTGACCTGAGGCGGGTCACGTGACCTGAGGGGGTCACGTGACCTCAGGGGTCACGTGACCTGGGTGGGTCACGTGTCCCCCTGGTCACGTGACTTCTGGTGGTCACGTGACCTCAGGGGGTCACGTGACCTCAAGGGGGTCACGTGACCTAGGGGTGTCACGTGACCTGGGTGGGTCACGTGACCTCGCGGTTACGCCGACGGCGACGGCGACGCCGCTCAAGCCGGAAACGGGCCCCTAAGAGCTGCGCTCTAAAAAGTGAAAGCCGTTTACAACTCCCTGTAACGCCGAATTGGAGCGCAGCTCTTGAGGAGGAGGAGGGAAGGGTACTGAGGGGAGGGTAGACCCCTCCTCCTCCTCCTTCTCCTCCTCCTCCCCTCGTTCTTTAATATGCTCCGATGGTCACCTGACCTCGGGGAGGGAGTCACTTGACCTCAAAGGGTGTCACGTGACTTCGGGGGGGGTCACGTGACTGCGGGGAGGGGGCCATGTGACCTGGGGGGTCGCGTGACCTTGGGGTGACATTGGGGGTCACGTGGGGTCACCTTGGCGGTCACGTGACATCGAGGTGACCTAGGGAGGGGTCACGTGAGTCTAGTCTAGAACGCACTCTTCAAATTCGCTACAATCGACGATTCACCCTTCACTCTAAAAAAAGGGGGTGTAGACGTTACACCCCTTGTCCCATATACGGCACCCCAAAACTTCAGTTTTACGTACAGCGCGCTGACGTCGAACTGACTGGCCCAACTTTTGCGAGAGGTTGATGGCGGTGCGATATAACATATTAAACAGCTAAAGTACACCCGCCGACAGTATGAAGGTGAACACCTTACCTGGTTTCTTGCGTGTTTTACGGCTCCCTAAAGCTATATTAACTATCAACGTCTCAAATGGTGCGTGGCTTGGGGTCTAAACTTTGCGTTCTAGCCCTCTTCTGGAACAAAGCTTGTTCCAAAACTTGCAGGAGCGTCAAAAACAAGAAGAGGGCTGTTCACCTTCATATCGCTCACGGGTGTATACGTATCAAAGTCCACTGAAAAAAAAACAAAAAAACAAGGTTTGCAGTTGAGCCTAGAAAACACCAATAACTTTTTTTTTTGCAGTCAGTCATACTTACATTAACTATTTTATTGAGTTGTACAACTCGGCTATCAAACCACTCGTGAAATTTTGTAGCGTCGGTACACCGTCAGTGCGCTGTACATCCAACTGAAGTTTTGGGGTATCGTATATGTGACAAGAGGTGTAAGGTCTACACCCCATTTTTTTACAGTGTTATTGCAGTTGACGTCTGAAACGGACATGCAGTACAAGTGCTGATGTACAATACATTACCGCGCGGAATCCAGGTTAGACCATACTCTCAGTTGTCAGGAGCATCGGAGATTTTCAGTTGTCAGGAGCTCATCTCCCTCGTGTCCTCATTCCTTAGGCGCTCCAGAAGTTAAGCAAGTACCACTAGCCCACCTATTCATTTTACTGCATCGGAGGGAAAAAGAGAGAGGGAGAGTAAACGTTTCATTGAATCATTAAGTCCGGTGTCCATGGTTACCACTCCTTGCTCAGCACGTTTTTCAGGTGTAATTGACGACGTTGATGCCAATGTCACCGATAAAGAACTGGCACAGCACCAATGATCAGAAGTAGATTAAAAATATGCAACGACTTGAAAAGTCGTCAAAGTCGTCTTCAATGGCAGCCACCGTCCTAGTCATGTATTACTCTACTTTAAAAAAATGGGAATAGTATTTCCTCCCTTAAAAGTGCAACTGAGGTCTCCCATATGTTCCTCTAGAAATTGAGAAGAGTTACTCCTGCAAAACGGGGAGGCAATTTGCTCCCCTAAGAAGGAAGGAAAGTTGACACCTATTTTTGCTCGTGGAGAAAAAGTTGCTCCTCTAAAAAGGAGGAAAATTTAAACCCTTTCGTTCTCAATGAAGGAAACTTTGTCCCCTCTTGTATTGATGCAGTTTCCACCAAATGGCGCTCGAAAAAAAGTAGGGACGGAGAAACGGTTTCCGATTTTCCCCGACTTCCAATCACTAAACACACTAGAGCACTGGACACGCGGAAAACGCAACACAAGCAGACCACTCAAACAACAGCAACATCACAGCAACACCGGACTCCTGCCCTTCTCTACTTATCCTAAGCTTTCACTTTCTCTATACATCGCATTCTTATTTCCGAATCCGACTTGGCCAGTGACTCCCATCACTTGTCGCATAAACACGGTGAGGCGGAGAAAATGTTACTCGTACTCAGTACCTATTTCAATGTCCCCTGAAATAGCCCCATCTCTAATTTTAAGACCCCGAGAAAAGCAAATGCAGTAATTAACTAAAATTCAATAATTATATCCTTAATATTAGTTTGATGAATTATGCCGACAATGCAGGGTTGAAACGCAGTACACTAGTGCTGAATACTGAAATCAAGTTGCTCGACTGCAATGTTCAGCACCAGTGTCAGCTCTTTGCACTTGTGGGGTAATCATTCATTTTGATTGTTGCACGAGTATTTCAGTGGATTTTTCAAACAAACAATAATATTGGTTTTACAAGGGACAACAAATCTTGGGTAATGATTTGTCCCCAGTTTCACAGAAATGTAATAGTGTTCTAGCGTTCTACCTGGAGCGTTTTTCCTAGAAAAAGTAGGTGCCGGAAGTGATAGGGACACACGAACCATGACTTTCGTGTCGCATTAGACACTTAAAATGAGACTGTCTTTCCTGATTTAATGTAGCCGCTTCAAAATGTCACATTATCTAAGTTTAGTCAATCCCGCAACTCTATACGCAATTCGAGGTGACCTCCGCCACATGTACTGGAGCTGCGCTTTCATGCTTTAGTGCGTTTGCAACACGCTGCAGAATATACACCAACTCATGTTTACAAACAAACCAGAGCGCCCCTAGTGGACGCCACCGGCGCCTGCGCATGCGCGATGGAGGGTGGGCAATAAGCTGGCCATCGCCCATAAACGAACCATTGAAATGCGATGTCGGCGTCGGTGTGAGTCCCCGTGATCTTTCTCGCGTTAGAATTGTTGATTCGACGTCCTCCTAACAATGTCCGACTACTTGAGAGGCTTCAGCAAAATAACGAGGCTCGATGCACTGAAAAACTTCGCGTTAGTAATGTGACGTGCAGCGATTTATTTCACGTGGATGTTGCAGAATGGGCGAAAGCCTAATTCCCACGATGAGCTTTCGCTCGCAATTTCCAGTCGCGACGTCACTGGGGCTGCAAAAACGTGGACCGTAGCTGATATGGTGGACATCGATTCTGAAAATTGCAAGTAGAATCCGACATTACAAGTCGGGGATGGCCAGCGGTAACAATGATCACCATATCCTTGTATCTGCTGCTTACACTAAGCCTAAGTTCAAACGCAGAAGTGTTTTGAGGCGTGCACTTACTTCTTATCACAATTACCGGGTCTACGTTTGGTTTACGGGCCGCTGTTCTTTGAACGAGCAGACGACAAAAAGCAGACACATTTGAAAGAGCAGACGACAATTCGAACAATCAGGAGCACGTTTAAATTTGAAGACAAACGAAACCCGCGGGTGGTCTGAACAACTTGGCGGTTTTCCCTCGTTCATGCTGGAACAAAACAAATACATCTGGCGACCCCATATATCTGTGATTTCACCTCAAAGTATTGCCCGCTCAAGCAATTGTAGTTCGACAGCGTCTGGCTTGCCCTTTTCACGGCTTCTATCCATGTTCTCGGATAAACCGGGCAGGCAGAAAACACACGAAAACTGACCTTCGAACTTCCCCAACTTTATTTAGTACAGCCACCGTCGCGGTGTTTTGAAGAGAAGGCCGATTTATTGTCTGGTTTCTTCCAAAAGAACGCAGGAATGCACGTCCTGCATGGGGACTTGAAGGAGCTGTGCAACGATATTCAGTTAAAATGTTTTTCACTATACACGAGCTTACTGGCACTAGTAGGAGTCAAGGATACTCGCACGCAACTCCGCCGGCCAAGAAACTCCTTTGATGCGGTGTAATTTCAAGGACAAAAGCGATAATTTTCATTAAATCTCTCCTTTGCAAAATTTCATGACGTAACGTGGGGATCGCAGTACACCAAGTGACGATATTTGAACCGGGTAGTGGCCCGTGTCCAATCGCTGCAACGACGATAATAGCCGAGCCATAACAATGTCTGGAACTCAGCGCGTGCCCTGTGCTTTTCCAACCCCAGCGCGTGGCTATGATCTACATTGGCGGCATATAATCGGCTCCAGATCACGTGGCCGCTTGTTCTGGCTGCGAGTTGAGGGGGAAAACGCTGCTCGTTTTTCTTTAATTTTTTTTTGGGACTTCTATTGCGTGGGGTGAAAAACGAACGCGTGTTTCATAAGTCATTAATGTCAGGGATCCGTTCTAAGCGGTATTTGAGCAAAGTACAAAAATTGTTGCATCGCCCCTTTAAAGGGGCCCTGAAATCATATTTAAGCGTCTACCTTCTTTGCGGTTTCCACGTCTCTTGGGGTTGGGGCAAGCCAGCGGGCACGGAAAGAGTAACTAAATATCAGTGCGTCATATTTTAACCGGACGACGCGGAAACCTCCTCCACCGACGAGGGCGACCCGCGGTACCGAAAGCGCGCAAAATGTGACGTCTTTGGTCCTGGGCTTGTCACTGGTCAAAGCCGCTAAGAGCTTTTTTTTAGTCGAGATACAAAATATAAGTGTCGCGAACCGTTTCAATTATGCATGAAAGTAGTTTTTGTTCACTATTTTAGATCAGAAAAGAAACAAATGCAGTTTAGAAAGTACGGAAACGAGAAATGACCCGTCGACATACCCGCCACCAAGCGGCGAAAAAAAACGGCGCATACTAGAAAAAACTAGTGGGATGAGGCTACGACAAACGAGGAGCGTAGAAAGGTCCCGGATGTACGCGGCGGCGCTGTGGTCGTATACCGGCTCAAGAATCCGACCGGTTCCGAGCGTTCCGAAGGCCTTCGGCGCGAACCCTGTTGGCGATTTGGCCATTTGGCGGTGCGTCAGCGCGAAGTGGCTCCCGTTCTGAACTGATCTTTACCTCGTGTTTGCTGTCGTTTGTGGCCAATGAAATGTTATGCCGAATTAGTGTTTAGTCGCGCTGCAAATGCAATACGAGCTGCCCTGGCCGCCCGCTTCATACAGCCTATCCAACACGTGCTTTAGTGGCGCCCTCTCGAGCCGTCGACACGGAGTGCTGCAGCCGTGTGCGCTCGATGAGCTCACTACTCCTCCTCCAGTTCAAGGCCACTCAAGGCAGGACCTACGACGTCATGAAGGAGGTTATTTTTTGCTTGTTTTTGTCATTCTAATTTGCCTATAACTTTTAAAATAAAGCGAAATTTGAGAAAAGAAAAGTTGGATTAAGTTACTACGTTCAGTAGGCTCAGGTTCAGTGCAAATTAAAAACCAATCAAAAAGTCATTGCAGGGCCCCTTTAAGACCACAGCCCCAGACCGGAAGTGTGCACAACGCGCCATCACCACGCCGTGACGTAACAGAGTTGAGTTCGTGAATAGCGTTACGAGAGCTAACACAACGCCGCTAGCGACTCTTTCGGATGCTAAAGCTAATATAAAATGAAGGGTTGTAGAACAATTATTAGTAATCTTCTATTCACGTGTCGCTATCTAATTATCATATTACATGTACGTCCAGTACGTTTGTGACGAACAGGCTTGGGATCCACGTTCTTGACGCCGGGGTGGCTGGGTTCTGTACAGCGGCGCTTGTTTCGCGGTACGAGAGGAAACGCGTGATGATGGTCAGGGTCGACGAAATAACAACAAAAAAAAGAATTAAAACTTTTTTTTTTTTTTGGGGGGGGGGGGGGGGTGAGTTGAGTGAGTGAGTGAGTGAGTGAATAAACTTTTATTGTAGCGACGTGTGACAAACTCTCGGGTGGAGCCCCTACTCCGGGGCACCACCCGAGAGGCTCGTGCGGGTGGTTGTGTTTCAGTTCGCGCGACCGTGCGGTGGCATATGCAACAATGAAGCACGAAGGGCGGGCTCGTCTTAGTTCGCATCTTCGATGCTTCGAACGGCTGTCCTGAGCTACGTGTACTTTATACATGCACTTAGAGTGGTCCAGGTGTATGATTCGAACTTGTGCAAGTAAAAAAACAGGACATTATGAGAAGTTCTAAACAAACAAATGGAAGGCGGCCACACCGCGGCCGTGACCTTGGGCGAGCATGTCCACGTGTGGAGGTACATTTCAAAGCGCTGTACTTTTGACGGAAACAAAATGATGCAACATGTCTTTAACGGACTTTTACGAGGGTGTAGAGGAGAGTGATTCCTCCAAATTTTAAAAAGATCGAAGATGGGTTTTTTTTTTAATCGCGCGTTGAAGTTGCGGAACTTTTCAATTTCGAATATGTTTGAAGCGCTGTATATATTTTGAATTATACACTAGAGCAGCAATTTATTTTTTCGATAAAAGACACGTTTAGGAAGGACATATGAAAAAAGTTTCAGTTTAATATCCTTAACATATAACGATATAACGAGTCACAAAAATAGGGTCAAAACGTTAAAGCAGCCACATTTGTGGATTTGCCACGCGCGATATATAATTTTGAGAATGCTGTAAACGTTCAAGAATGTAGTAACTATAACCTCCTGCTTCCTGAAACATATTCAGTTTTTGGTATATTTAGTTTGCCCATTACATGCAGTCAAACTTGACAGAACAGACAAAGCCCGAAAACGGCGTTGCAGTCTTGGGGCAGTCATGTTTTTTTTTCTTTAAAGATTCTTGTTTTTTCTAGAAAACATTTGGGATTTAGTTCCCCCCACATATTGGGGAGTAACGTATAAAAATATGAAGAAAAACAAAAATGCGAACCGGACTCGCGTGTTCGATCTTATCTGAACACACCCAGCAGGAGATTGCAGCGCAAACTAAGAAAAGCAGCAGTGAATCATACGTTCCTTCATACCGCGGATCCGACCTCCCTCTCCCACTTCGCCCAGCAAACTGAATGGAATGTCTGTACGACCGCCTTTTCCAAGTGGACTCTTCCCGAATGAATAGTTGACGTCGTTTTCGGGATCCGTTCGGTGCTTCGTTCCTTCGCCGAATCGTTGTTTCAGTGTCACTTCTTGTGCGGGGCTTCGGTGTTCGAAAAATGCCTATTTCCGGCAAGCCGATCGAGGTCTCGATGGTGACGGACCATAACACTTGTGTCGGACGCAGTCGCTCGTCTCAAAGCAGTGCTCGTTCTTGTCGCTTGGATAGGCTGTTTTGTTTTACATAAAACTGAAATGAACGCTGCACGGATTTTCTTTCGTTGTATGGTGCGTACGTTTTATTTCATAAGTATATACGTTTTTTTGCGAAAATGAGGGGTTTAGACCCATAGAGACGGCTCGATTCGTATAGAGCAGCGATCTTGGCAGCTGCGTAATCACGCTAAAAACTTCCACGATCCCGACGATTCATTTCCCGTGCACTTTAATCGTCATGCAGAAAATAACACGACAAAACTGGCGGTAATTAGCATTCCAGTGACAAATCGCCACCTGTCGCAGTCCTGGAATGAATTGGTCGCGTCTCTGCTTCTCGCAGATATGTACTCGCAGCGAATACATATACGGCGTGGTTCTCGCTAGACAAAAGCTAGCACGCCGCGCTACGTGCCTCGCTGTTTTGTTAAAAGAACAATAAAGACGATTTTATTTAATTTTTTTTAATTGTGTTTTTATGCTTCTTGGGAACATAGCATGCTGCCCAATTTTTTTTGTAGACATTTGTGACGCGTATTTCTGTGCCTCCGAAAGAAGTAAAGAAACCGAAACTGAACAATGTTCATTCTCGTTTCTGTCCCTGCGAAAACGGAAGTGACGTAGGGAGTGACATCAAGTGTGAATAGTCGGTATCGGTAGTATTTAGGGGATCGAGACTCTGGTTACCGCGGTGGGTTATAGCAGCGCGGTGGCGCGGTCGTTTCGTCGAATCTGTCAACATGGACGACAATGACGCTCTCGCGAGCAAATTCGAGCTTCCGTTCAGTGACCCAACACAAACGGAACGGGAGTACGTGTGTGGCGGCCTCCACCATCACCCGACGGAGACCGCCCAGCCGGTAACCAGCGGCCTGCATGCCGAAGTGCCCATAGTTGCTCGTTGGGCGTTCCGCGTCCAGCGCAGCAAAGAAAAAAAAATTATGCTGCTTTATTTACGGTTTAATAATCAATTCCGGTCCGATTTATACTTTTCATGGTTATTCAAGCGCAAGTTAGAACAGTATTTGAAAAAAAAATCGCGAACCAAAACGGTGACTGAGGGCACGCCTCTCGTTTCGACCAATCGCTGACGCGTCTCTTGTGACGTCGCGCTTCTTGGCCCCGCATCAGTCACATGAGCTCCGCCTCTCCTGGCTTCTCCCGCAACTCTCGGGGCGTCGCCCCAGTCGATCCCGGTACGATTGTTACCGCGAATGTTTAATTGATTTGCGCGGCACACAAGCGCCGGTTTCAGCTTAAATTTGGGCAACGTGGCCTGAGACGTGCCTGGAATCCAGTTTAATCGCCAAAAAGATGTCCGAAATTGCCTTCATTGTTCCTTTAAACTAGCGTTACCTCCGCTACCCTCCGCAGCTCCGTTATTTCTACGCAAGTACCACGCACGCTCAGCAGTCGGGTCACCCTAGCGGATAGCGTATCGGGAGAGCCAGAACGATCTGTTAAAACATTGTTGTGATATATTTACTACATTATATACTGTATATAATGGAAAACTAATGTACACAATTATTATTAATGCGATCTAAATTCGACGCACCATTCTCAGAGTTCTATGTAAAAAGCAACCAAGTTGTTATCACCACCCAACGAGGTAGAGGAACTTAGAGCGATAAACCGGGGTCCGGTCTGCACTCGAAAGTGACCCCCATAAGGCGGCTGCCATTGTGCGCAAATTTGACCACTCGTCACATGACCAAACCGAAGACGTGACGTCACAGGAAAGATGGCAGCGCCCATGCAGCGGCTGGCCCCAGCTGGGCCGGAGCTTGTCGGATGCTTTGTTGGTTGTCGTTCGTCTCGGCGAGTTGATTTCAGACGCAAAAGCCGTCATATGAGGCCGATCGAAAGCGACTTCAGAGTTCAGCGTGGTGCCTGACGTAGGTATAACGTGAAAATACGGAGGAACGGTGTGCATTTCGCTAGTGACCGACGGGGATATTGCCACGAAAGAGACAATCGGCCTTACGTTGCTCGGACCGGACCTCGGATTGATTCGGACACCGCTAGGATAAAATTTAAGGCGACGTTTCTATGCTCTCGTTGACCATCGGAACCCTCGAGATCTGCAGTAAGGCGTGTGCGATATATTTGGATACACAGTTTAGCGACGGAAATTGCGTGAGTCGTGCTTGGCAGTGTGCAATCGTCGTGCCGCTTCGTTCAAATGCCCGAAAGCTCACTTTGGTTGTAAGGTGCACCGGAGAGCTGCCTTGCCGCTTTTAGTTCCCGTGCCGTGCTATCAAGTGTTACTGTGCTGCTTCCCAAATTGTTTCGGCGTAGACGTGCTCTTTTACGGAGCACAGGTGTGCGGCGCGCCGAAGAGCTGCCTTCAAGCTGGTAGTTCCTGTGCCGTGCTTTAGGTGATGCTGTCACACAGACAGAATGCCACGAAAGCAGTGCAGCTTCTTTAGTGGTCAAGATAGGCTCTTTTCTGTCTGTTTTGTTGTATTGTCTCGGATGCTTGCTCCAGTCCTATTTTCTATCAATATTTACTATTCTGGAAAGTTCCAGGCCATGCTCAGCTGTCATTGTATGTTCTGGTGGAGGTGCTGCGCACTTTACCCATAGCCCTTCACTCTGTGTCTACCCTTGCGGCTCCTCAGCCGAGTTGCCCGATAACAAGACACGCGTGGCACATTATCCCGAGTCTTAAACCCCCGGTGACCCGTGAATCAAATCCTATCTCGAACCCGGCAGCAAAATTGCAAGACGAGCGAGTACCACAAGGGCAAAACTTGGAAATACACCACGAAGAACTTGAAATCCAAGCCAGGCGCTGCTACCAGCAAGAACCAACGGAATTAGGTCTTTTGCCAGAAAAGCCGAAGCTGACTAAGCCAACAATGACAACCCTGTCGCAGCAAACCACGTTCGCTCCCACCATTGTTTGCACGCCCGTCGCACCTCGCACTCCGATGCCCTTTCACGCAAGGTGCACAAGACGTCGAGGGCTGGATTGAACAATATGACCGTGTCGCCCGCCACAGTGGGTGGACAGACAACCAGCTCCTGCAGAACCTATACTTCTCGTGGAAGAAACTGTGAGGCACTGGTTTGAGAACCACGAATCCTCCTTAACGTCGTGGGAAGTTTGCAAGACTGAGCTGAAGTGCATGTTCATCAGCCAACATTGACAAGAGAGAGCCGAATTCCCGATTCTGTCCAGGACACGGCCCCAACAAGAGCGTCACCACCTTCGTGGAGGATGTTTTGCTTCTGATCGAGCACCCACGCCAACCCTGATGCTACAGAAGACAAGAAGCTAAGAATCCCATGTTCCTCATGTGAGAAACAACACCTTCAGCAGCCTTGTCCGCAACCCCACAACAAGAGTCGAAGGGTTCATATCAATGCAGCTTCCAACATTGAATGCACACTGCAGGCCCGAGCACGTCACTATTAAAAACTCCCCAGCGTCGCGACACTCAAGTCGTCCAGCTGCAACTTCGACGCCAGCCCCCCAGGCATCCGTGACAACATTCACTACGGTGTCCGGGAGGAGATAAGGAAGCTAGTTCCTGCCATCAGTTGCCCGGCTTTAATTTTGATCGCCCAGATTTTTTCAGAAGTTTGACAGGCATTTCAACTGGAGACTTCTTCGAGCGAAGCGGCATCTGACGAAACGAGGGCGACTTATGCCACAAAGTCACAATGACCACCACCAACGACCTGTTACTATTCAATGCTAATTCAACGAAACACCCCAATGCCGAAGCATTCCCGATATCGAGAAGAACCAGTGTAGGTCCGCGCTGAACGAAGTACACCGAGGAAGACGGAGGTACTGCGAATGGTCGACCGAAAACCACTCTGCTACCATTGCATGAGGCCGACCTTGTCTACTGGAGGTGTCCGTACCAATGAATTGGCTTGCAAGGGTTCGTGCCGAACGACCCTCGACCACGTCTTGACGAGCGTCCGGGGAAGATTGAGGATTATCTTCGGCGGTCTTTGTCCCTGTTGCCGACATTACCCCGACGCTTGTGATCTACTTCATCTGGACGGGAGGTATGCACGAAAAAGTAGGTGAGCGGCAATGCAAGGAGAGTTGATCTGGTGTCGGTTGTCATCCAAGGACAATACCTAATAATTTGCTGACACTAATTATCTGTGTCCACGCCATGAAACACACAATTTCCAACTTTGAGGGAGAATGCCGCTCAGTGACCTTAAGAAATAGAATGGTTGGTTTCTCTCAAAAATGGACCGCAAGCGTCACGAGACTTCACTTTGCCACACAAGACTTGCAAAAGTGGCAGTGGTCGTGGGATGCACTATAAATCTCCATTACAAAATGGAAGTGAAATGGCTTGGATAGCAAACATTGTTGCCAGCTATCAAGTCAACGGTACAGCAAAAGGCACAGCCATATAACCAATACATGCCTGAGCTTGCTGCATTGATGCAGAAAACTACCAGGAAAATTTTGCGGATTAGAAGCCAGCCCTGCAGCTTCAGTGCATCAGATGTCAGTAGGCGCACATGACGTATGATTACAAGACGGCATCAATCGGTTAAAGTTGCAACTCGACCAAACTGAACACGGACGTGCCAGGAGCGTCATCCCACAAAAAGGTCCACAGGTATTACGATTGAGACTGTCGTAGAAAGAACTCGTTCTAGAACCATTAACTAAGAATCAATAATTATGTAATGCAGTGGAAATAAACATTTGATACACTAACCAGATAAACCTATTTCCGCTTGCCTTTATGCCTTGAGAGTTTATAAACCAAGAATAGTGTTCACCATACGCGCAGGTCCTTTTGAGGACACTCGCATCTCTGACACTTCAATATTAATTGATGGGACATACCAGACTGGCAGACTTGTTGCATAGGGCTGCACTCAAATCCACTTTTCCTGAACACACCTCTGAGCATATACTTTAAACGTATGTGTTGATGCATTGTTATATAGCAGGACACTTCCTATACATAGACCCTTTGCAGAAACCCATCAAGCAACACAACTGTTGCCATTTTTTTTCGGCGTAAAGCACAAAATGGGCCCCAGTTCACGTCGAATGCTAATGAGGCGTTCGAGTCCAATAGGCGCTGAGCCGAGTTCACAGTGATGGCGGACGTAACATTCTTGTCGAACAAATGACCAAAGTATGAAAGCTTGGGGTAATTAGAGTAGTAGCTACTGTAATTTGTTTCATCACAATTTAGCAAACGGCAAAGGGTACAGTCTCGGTGAGCCAATATTCACGTTGGAGAGAGGCACATGACAACATGTTATTCAGAGTGCTCGTCTGCATAGATTTGTCACACACCTTCACACACCTTCGCTCTGTCTCTCTGATTGGCTCGAGGGGGCTGTGGCGGTTGTCCTTTTCCAGGTTACAATGATACGAAGTATAGGCAACCCACACTTTTCAAAAAAAGGTTATTGAAGAGACCGAAAGGAATGGTCAACATTTTTCAACAAGACTGCTCTTCAGGCAAGGGATGAACACAAATATGAATCATCTTATCCAGGTAATTAGACCAAGTAAATAATTGACTGACTAATACAATGCAGTTTTGATGAAAAAAAGTATTGCTGCAGTAAGTCCTACGGAAGAGAAAAAGGTGCAGTTAATCTATGCATACACCAAAACAGTTGTTGTTATTGCAAGTCGAATAGCTTTGAAGCAGGTGCCTGCAACGATTTATTCATCCCCACACTCAATAAAACGTCATCCTCGTAGCTGAAAATAGGTGTGCACTTCGCACTCACCAATAAAGGAAGAAAGGCGATCGAATGTAGAATCGTCGATTAGCACCAAGGGTTAAAGATCGCAGGAGCTTCCTCGCTAAAAGTTGCTATGGTTATTCGGTGACGCAGGCCTGAAACAACTTCTCCTAGGCCCTAACGCGACGTATACCTTTCGCGTCGATTCATAGACATTTCAATGTTCAAACAAAGCTAAGAGAACGCGAAAATTTTATAGAGCACTCAAAGTTCTATCGATCCTCGAACACATCCCGGAATCCGAGCACCGGTACGGCGATACGGCTGATGCTGTCTCACAGGTGTTAATATCCAGATGATCCAGAGCGATCTTGCGCAAAAAGGGTATAAAGTCTCATTCCTTCATATTTTCACAATATACCTGCGTCGGCGAGCACGAAAAAGCCCGAAATCGTCGGAAAGCCGCTGCACATTACGGCTGCCGCGCACCGAACAAACTCGCATCCGCCAGCTCTGGGCGCTGCCATCTTACCTGCGACGTCACGGCTCTTGTGAGGTCACGTGACGAGTGGTCACATTTGCGTAAAACATGGCGGCAACCGGGGGGGTGCCACTTCGGAACTTCCGGTTTATCACTCTAAGCCCCTCTACCTCGTTGTCACCACCATTGAACATGTTCGAGGCGAGATGGAGGAGGAACTTTTCGTCCCTTTTTCAAGCGCCACCAGACGGCGCTGCATGTGAATCGGTGAAATGGAGGAACGCCAGCAATTTCGTCCCCTTCCGTTGGCGACCGAAAGCAAAATCATTGTTTCCTCTATTTCTCCTGCCTTTTTGTTTTCTTAAAGTGTAGAATATGTGCGACACTCGGTTGTCCTATTCAAAGAGAAGCCTATACAATGCCACAGCTGCGGCGGTTTCGGACACAAAAAGATCGCCTGCAAACGTGCGCCGAAGCCTGCCATCGACGTGCACGTTCTGACAGCCGAGCGATGAACGTCCACCACAGTGAAATTCTTCAACTGCAGCGGCAATCATGAAGCCACGTCGCACATGTGTCAGAAGTGGAAGAAAGCACGGTTTGGAGCTACATATGCAAAAATTAATACAGTAGGATTTCTTAAAGCAATTAAGGTCCACCATCTCCTGCCAAATGACGACCAGAGACATCACTGAGGGTACCAGAAGAAGATCAGAGTCTAAGCCAGAATGAACTGGCAAGGACGCTAATGCTTCGGCGCTTAAACGAACTTGCCAAAACAATAAAGAAAACATGGACACCAATCACGCAGCCGGTCAGACCTTAACAACAGGTTTGTCAGTAAAATCTATACATTAGTCGTCACCCAACGCGGGCCCTTTGAAACGCCATTGTGCCAACAAAGACCAAGTTGTGAAAGAAGATTCTGGTAGAGACCCAGTGACTCTGGAAACGGAAGCTCCTGGATGGATGTCAATTATGAAGGCAGGTGCTAACGTAGCACTTGCCGTTTTGGCGTAATTTTAAGCTCCCTGCAGCCGGTACCATTTCATTCATCATTCAGACAATGCTTCCTCTTCTAGAAGGCTTTTTTTTTTATTTATTTACAACATATCGCGGGTTATTTGCAGGCCCAAGCAGGGTAAGACAATGTAATTTTACAACCACTCGTGTTCAGCCGTCATCAGGATAACAAAATATATCACGAATATCAAAATCAAAATCAAAATATATCACGAATATCATATCAAAATATATCGCCCATCCTGGTGAAATGAGCGGAAAGAACATAGTGTGGCACTGCAGACAGCATTCATAGCACGCACAGTGACAGAAGCGATCAACAAATAGACGACGCTATTAGTGCTGAGAAGTTTCGGTGGCGCCCTCTGCTGGTTTCCGCTCCCGACGTCACATCCAGGATTTGAATCGCCGCGATTAGCAGGATTTGTCTCGCCGTGAACCGGCGATTGGGCAGGCATTATCAGTGTCCAGGAATCCATGGCTTGGCAAAACGCGAACTTCGACCACAGCGACGCTTTTGGTTGCGCACGTCGCTAACAACTGCAGTGGAACAAGAATAATGGTAAAATATAACACCACGGGATGACTCATAACATTTTCTTTAAAGCATTCACAAAAAAAGAACCACTGTATAGGCAATAAACGATGACATGCAAGTATTTGAGTGGCCGTATCAAATTTTTAAAAGTAAAGAACAGTTATCGGCGAATTGTTCAACTGTAGCGCATTCAACTACCTTACTTGGTAAAAGGTTCCAATCACGTACTGTACCAGGAAAAAAAATCAATATTTAAAGGGACCATGAAACGATTTTAAAATCAAATTTCATCCACCGCACGTCGTAAGAGGTGTGAAAAGAAAACCAAAACACTAAAATGAAGAGAAAAAAAAATCGCCATAGAGCTTAAAAAAAAAGCGGACTCTTTTATACTTTTTTTCCTTCTTAAGGTCTCTGCCTGTTGCAGATTGAAACGAATTTGACGCTCACCAGAAAACGACGAGAAAAAAGAAGATGGGAGACATGAGCGGAACGAGGCGAACGTCAGACAGAAGCCGATCGAGACAGTTCTGTGTAATGATGTATATTCAATTGATTTATTAGTGTAAATACAGTTTGTGTTTTGCTTTTACGTTAACTGCCTGTACGAAGCCCACACGACCTCTTCGATTCTGAAACATTATGGTGCCGAAACCCGGGATTGAGAACGGTTAAGGTGAGCAGATTTTCCACCTTTGTGGAACGCAGTGCCTGGAACGCTGTTTCCGAAAGCTGTGTGGGAGATCGTCAAACAGGCAAAACGTGGAGTGAAGCGGTCTCAAAACACGAAAATTATCCACGAGGCGACAGCGGGGATGGAGACAGCGGACCTGGCATCGCTGACTGCCTGGCTAGAGAGGCCGAAAGCCAATAACAGGACACTTCAAGAGTTGAACGTGGTGATAGAAGATCACGTATCGGAACAAGACCTCATCGCAGAATACACTACGGTCACGGAATACGACGACGAGGCCATCCGAATGATGGTGCTGTTGGGCTGCAAGGCCGACTCACTGAAAAGTAAGCAAACCCAGGCACAGGCCACCCAGATGACCACATCCGCGAAAACATCTGCGACTGTCACTACAGACCTGGGAAGAACTCGCACCAACATGACCAGCGGTGTGAAGCTACCCAAGTTACGACTTCAAACTTTCAACGGCGAGGTCAGCGTGTGGCAGAGCTTCTGGGAGCAGTTCGGTCGTGCTATTCACGCAAATGCTAGCATTTACGATCGGACAAGTTTTAGAGCATTAATTGAACGGTCGCAACGCCTATGTGATCACGAGATCGTATTTCTACGTTCCCATATCTCTGCTACGATTACATTGTCTTTTCCCTTGGTAGAAAAGGCGTGCGGCGAGATTGGTACTATCAGTAAAGTCGTGTTTTAAAGTTGTGATCGTCCAAGACGGCGTACTGCATCTTTTACTTTTCTTTTTCCATCCACTCTGTCCTACGAGCCTATCCTGACAGAATAAAAGTTAATAAAGCTTGAGCTAATAGAAAAAACTATACATTTTCTATTACGGGAGTGAGTGGCAGCGCGGCCCCTTCTTTTTAGAAATACCGCAGAAACGGCTGACGGCGGCGGAGAAGCGTCTGTCGTGCTGACGACCTGCTGCGCTTCGTGTATCGACGTATAGGATCAGTCCTATCCTGTCGCTGTAGCGCTACATATCTAATAGAATTTCACCCAGGTGCGATGTGTCCATGACTATCACAGTGATGAGAGGCGCCGATTCAGAAAGGTGGCATCGACGCCATTAACGCAGTCAAACCCTGTGGTAAAACCTACCCGCACACCACCAGCTCGTCGCTAGCGCTTGCTTTATCCTACTGCCGAGAGAACTTCAGATTCCGGTGACAGGGCACGTCACGACCGTCAAAAGTACGCCGCGGCTTGTTTTGCGGTGAGTTGGAGAGGAAGAAAAACTTGATATTTCAATAATTTTTTGCGTAGAAGTCAATAAACCGAAACGAAAACGGATGCCTGTGTGGCGTTCAGTGAACACTGAAGGTTTAATGTAAAATTTATTTGGCAAAAGTAAAAAGGTCATTTTATGGTCCCTTTAAACACATTGGACGAAGATCCAAGGGTTTGAATGGGACGCGAATTGTTTGTTCTTGTGGAGCGTTTGAAAAGGTATAGAGTAAGTACTTGGAAGGATCGATACTAGTGCACCTGTTCGCAAAAACCAAACAGATTAGTAGGACCAACGAACACAACTGCGCATCGTTATCAACGAAACGATGCCTTTAAAGGGGTTCACCCTCAATTTCTTTGTGACCTTCACTCTAAGAAATAGAGGGCGTACCTGGGTACTCCCCTTGTCCCATATGTAACTTCCCAAAACTACATTTCGTCGTTCTGCCCACTGACGTCGAGCTGGCGATACCAACTTTACAAGCGGCTTGATAGCTGTTGGATATAAGTTATATCCAACAGCCATCAAGCCGCTTGTAGAAGTTGGTATTGCCAGCTCGACGTCAGTGGGCAGATCGACGTTAGTGGGCTGTTGGATATAAGTTATATCCAACAGCTGTCAAGCCGCTTGTAGAAGTTGGTATCGCCAGCTCGACGTCAGTGGGCAGATCGACGTTAATGGGCTGTTGGATATAAGTTATATCCAACAGCTGTCAAGCCGCTTGTAGAAGTTGGTATCGCCAGCTCGACGTCAGTGGGCAGATCGACGTTAGTGGGCTGTTGGATATAAGTTATATCCAACAGCCGTCAAGCCGCTTGTAGAAGTTGGTATCGCCAGCTCGACGTCAGTGGGCAAATCGACGTTAGTGGGCTGTTGGATATAAGTTATATCCAACAGCTGTCAAGCCGCTTGTAGAAGTTGGTATCGCCAGCTCGACGTCAGTGGGCAGATCGACGTTAGTGGGCTGTTGGATATAAGTTATATCCAACAGCTGTCAAGCCGCTTGTAGAAGTTGGTATCGCCAGCTCGACGTTAGTGGGCTGTTGGATATAAGTTATATCCAACAGCTGTCAAGCCGCTTGTAGAAGTTGGTATCGCCAGCTCGACGTCAGTGGGCAGATCGACGTTAGTGGGCTGTTGGATATAAGTTATATCCAACAGCTGTCAAGCCGCTTGTAGAAGTTGGTATCGCCAGCTCGACTTCAGTGGGCAGATCGACGTTAGTGGGCTGTTGGATATAAGTTATATCCAACAGCTGTCAAGCCGCTTGTAGAAGTTGGTATCGCCAGCTCGACTTCAGTGGGCAGATCGACGTTAGTGGGCTGTTGGATATAAGTTATATCCAACAGCTGTCAAGCCGCTTGTAGAAGTTGGTATCGCCAGCTCGACGTCAGTGGGCAGATCGACGTTAGTGGGCTGTTGGATATAAGTTATATCCAACAGCTGTCAAGCCGCTTCTAGAAGTTGGTATCGCCAGCTCGACGTCAGTGGGCAGAGCGACGTTAGTGGGCTGTTGGATATAAGTTATATCCAACAGCTGTCAAGCCGCTTGTAGAGGTTGGTATCGCCAGCTCGACGTCAGTGGGCAGATCGACGTGAGTGGGCTGTTGGATATAAGTTATATCCAATAGCTGTCAAGCCGCTTGTAGAAGTTGGTATCGCCAGCTCGACGTCACTGGGCAGATCGACGTTAGTGGGCTGTTGGATATAAGTTATATCCAACAGCTGTCAAGCCGCTTGTAGAAGTTGGTATCGCCAGCTCGACGTCAGTGGGCAGATCGACGTTAGTGGGCTGTTGGATATAAGTTATATCCAACAGCTGTCAAGCCGCTTGTAGAAGTTGGTATCGCCAGCTCGACGTCAGTGGGCAGATCGACGTTAGTGGGCTGTTGGATATAAGTTATATCCAACAGCTGTCAAGCCGCTTGTAGAAGTTGGTATCGCCAGCTCGACGTCAGTGGGCAGATCGACGTTAGTGGGCTGTTGGATATAAGTTATATCCAACAGCTGTCAAGCCGCTTGTAGAAGTTGGTATCGCCAGCTCGACGTTAGTGGGCTGTTGGATATAAGTTATATCCAACAGCTGTCAAGCCGCGTGTAGAAGTTGGTATCGCCAGCTCGACTTCAGTGGGCAGATCGACGTTAGTGGGCTGTTGGATATAAGTTATATCCAACAGCTGTCAAGCCGCTTGTAGAAGTTAGTATCGCCAGCTCGACGTCAGTGGGCAGATCGACGTTAGTGGGCTGTTGGATATAAGTTATATCCAACAGCTGTTAAGCCGCTTGTAGAAGTTGGTATCGCCAGCTCGACGTCAGTGGGCAGATCGACGTTAGTGGGCTGTTGGATATAAGTTATATCCAACAGCTGTCAAGCCGCTTGTAGAAGTTGGTATCGCCAGCTCGACTTCAGTGGGCAGATCGACGTAAGTGGGCTGTTGGATATAAGTTATATCCAACAGCTGTCAAGCCGCTTGTAGAAGTTGGTATCGCCAGCTCGACGTCAGTGGGCAGATCGACGTTAGTGGGCTGTTGGGTATAAGTTATATCCAACAGCTGTCAAGCCGCTTGTAGAAGTTGGTATCGCCAGCTCGACGTCAGTGGGCAGATCGACGTTAGTGGGCTGTTGGATATAAGTTATATCCAACAGCTGTCAAGCCGCTTGTAGAAGTTGGTATCGCCAGCTCGACGTCAGTGTTCAGATCGACGTTAGTGGTCTGTTGGATATAAGTTATATCCAACAGCTGTCAAGCCGCTTGTAGAAGTTGGTATCGCCAGCTCGACGTCAGTGTGCAGATCGACGTTAGTGGGCTGTTGGATATAAGTTATATCCAACAGATGTCAAGCCGCTTGTAAAAGTTGGTATCGCCAGCTCGACGTCAGTGGACAGATTGACGAAATGTAGTTTTCGGGGGTTACATATGGGACAAGGGAAGTACCCCTGTACACCCCCTATTTCTTAGAGAGTTGCCGTAGTACATGTAGCAGAGCCCGTTGAAAACTACAGACTACGCAGAAAGAATAAAACACAGGAGGGACGAACACAGACGCACACAATTCCTTCAATGAGCATGGAACATTTATGAAATGTTTTATTCTTTTTGTGTATTCTTTCTGTCATAGATTGCGTAGAAGTTTTCCAGAACAAACGACGTGCTCCCAGCTGCTCGTGCAGCTGGGAGCATGTTGATTATGCTGGCTTACGTAACGTATAACGAGCTCTGATTTCCGACTGGATTCGATGTTTCAACCGCGTTCGAAATTATCGAAAGTACAGGGTGTGCCGGTGCGGCCGTGAGAAGCCGCATAGTTGGCACGCCTCAAGATTGTCGATTTCCAACTGTAGTACCTGAAACTGTGCACGCAAACGCAATAAAAAAAAAAAAGATTTATGTCTATTTTCTTAAAACTCAACTCGTAGCCGGTGAAATGTTTGAAAAATATAACAAAAAACGACAGCTGCCGGCTCGAACCCAGGTGGTGTGGAAAGCGCACAAACGCCAATAAGCTTTTAGGAGAGGCTGGTGACAAGCAGGAAAACCGCGATGAATAAGAATTTTAGCGAAATACATGAACGATGACGCAGTTTCAGTTCGCATTTAAAAACTAACAAACTTTTCTGTTTGATTAAAACAAATGTTCTAATGCCGATGAATGTTTGTCTAATTTTGCCATCTGCTATCCGTTCGTGCATGCCTGCTGGGCGCGGAATATGCATAGGGAGGACCTAAAAATGTTATATAAATACAAAATCCCCCCCCCCCCCCAAAAAAAATATTTTTTTTTTTTTTTTTACTGTAAAAATAAATTATGCATCGCCAAACGCTGATTCCCCCCCCCCCCCCTTCCCCCCGCCCCCTCCCCCCAAAAAGTAACGTTAGAGGTCCGAACCGATACGAAAAATTCAGCACTAACCGTTATCTCCAAATGTTACGAGTAGTCTTTGAAATTTTTAATGAGAAAATGGCGGCCGACGGAGCTTTCGAATATATGGAGTTCAAAGGCGCCACTTACCGAAGACGGGCGAAAATGGGCCACATTTTCCTATTGAAAGTTTCAGAAAATCACAGAACTTTTGCATAAGAAAACTGTTAGTGCTGAAACTTTGGCATCTGGTTGTGACCTGTAGCGCTACATTTTGGCGGAAAATGAGCGTTTGGCAATGCGTAATTTATTTTTACGCAAAAAAAAGCTTTCTTTCTTCTTTTTTTTTATTTTTTTTTTGGGGGGGGGGGGGGGGGGGAGGGGAGGAGGGGGAGGCGCTTTAGTTTTTGAAAAAAAAAGAACCCTGTTTTTTCGGCCCGGGTAAACAAACTATGCATCGCAGAAACCTCATACTCCGTGAGAATGTGATAGCGGTATACGGAAAGAACGTGGAAGTTGGAGAAAATAACGTTACGTTGGATGAACAGATAATTGAAAAAGGCGAAATTTTTCACTAAGCCGACGTCCATTTAAGCCTGTTGCTGTTGTTGTTGCTCACAGTGCTTTGTGTATTTCTTTTTTGTGAGTGTGTTTTCTTTGCATAGGCGTAGACTTCGGGGGGGGGGGGGGGGGGGGGGGGGCATCGGGGCTCGTGCCCCCCCTGGTAAGATCCGGAGGTGGGGCAGAACCCCCCCCTCCCCCCCCCCCCCCCCCCCCCCCCCCCGGGTCCGGGCCATGATCCTTACAGAGACATGTTTACGTGCCATATAACGATCTTCTAGTAGTGGCATGTAAACAAAATAACGCCCCCGTTGCCTTTATTGACAAAATACATGGGAAATAGAATCCCAGCATGCTTTCGTTAGCTTCAGTGTCCAGTTCTGGCGAAAAGGTAACGCTCAGAACCCTCTTCTCCCCCCCCCCCCCGTAGAACTTCTCAGCCTGCCCCCCCACCCCCCTTCCCCCGGGAAAATGGAAAGTCTACGCCGCTGCCTTTGTGCTTGAAAATATAACCGTAGAGTACGCTAGTAATGTTATGTTGTACACCATGTCCTTCGTGGATATCTTACGTTCACTTTTGTTGCTCACCCCTATCATGGTCCCCATTGTGAAGACTAACCGCCGAATTCATAGATGTCACTCCGAGTCATGCCAAGTGAAGGGCGACCCTTCACTTACAGAAGGGCGGTTGAAGGGGCACTTCCACTTGAAGTGAGGTTTACCATTCTGAAATGGCACTTCGCTTTCACTCGAGCAAGTGAAGGGAGCCCTTCTACGGGATGCGTCCGGGAGCGAGAGTAGAAAGGAAATTTATATTTATACTTTGCGTAAGACCACAAAAGTAAGTTAATTCTTAGTGTGTTTACATAATTTGTGTTTATAAATAAATATTAGCACATAACAAACATGTTGCGATTTCAGAAACGAACGTAGCTCGTGCATCTTCTTTCAAACTAAATTGGCCAGCAATATAGCCATCAATATCCATGCTGAATACATTCCAAGTCCTTCCGATATCCTTGTTCCAACGCCACCACCGCCGTTGCCTTTTCGTGTTTACTTGCCCTGCTGGTTTGTTCTTTTAAAGTTTTCATTTCCGTAGCGTGTAATGGATAAGGCCAAGGCACCCGCTGCGCGGTTCACAGAGATCGAAAAGGCAATACTGATGGAACTTGTAATGACGTACAAAAAAATCATCGAATGTAAAAAGACCGACGAATCGTCGTTAAACAAAAAAAAGGCAACTTGGATTCGACTCTGCAACGAGCATAACTGCAACCACGGTGTATATCGACGGGACGTGAAACAGCTAAAAAAATGGTGGGAAAATGTGAAGGCCAAAGCGAAGAAAAAAACATTCCAAAGAAAAAAACAAGGTCCACAAAACAGGCAAGTCTCTCGTTCAGGTTTCTCATCGCGCTGAAAGTGCCTCGGAATGAGCGATGGGTCACATTTGTAGCCCGAACTGTCGGTCACAAATTCGCCCTTGTTTCGAACTGTTGTTTCTGGAATACCTGTCATGGGGGATGGAGCGTGAACGTGCGCAGACAAGTCGGTTATGCAACCTAATGCTGTCAGTTGAATACCGTAGTAACCTGACAATGGAGCAGCATGAACGGAACCGCAGCACGATATAATACTACCGTTAAATCAGTAATTCTACTTGCAGTTTTTGCGGCGGACATGTACAGTAGATCACAACTGACAACACCCAGATGCTCAATATTTCATTTCATTACGCATGGGGCAGAGGGGATGAACATTCCCTATCAGCAAATGCATGCCTATAAATCAGGGTATATTTAAAAAGGAAAACAGATCTTAGATAACATTAGAACTTGGAGTGCCTAGATTGACTACTGTTTGCTCCTTTAGGAGGGGGGCCACCTGGCAAGCCAATGAGCGCCACCTCCGTGCTGGTTGGGGCGGTGGCCTCACACGTGTTCAACAGACAGGAAAATATGGAGGACAGCGATGGGGCACCCTATCTGCCCCCGGCCTGCAGCCTCCCAGTTCTCCGACTACTGCAGCCGATGCTGGACGGCGAGGAGGACCCTCTTGATGCCGACTTGGGTAGAATGCTTGAACCGTTTCCATGTCTTGACCTGTACTTTCTAAACTGGTACCTTTTCGTCTTTACCCACTGATCTTCTCATGGATATGCATGGATACGGTTATAGATCATAATGAGTCTGCCTTCAGAAATGTTTCACCTGGTGTTCCTCAGTAGTACATACTGGCACCCCTACGTTTTTTAATAATCATGAATGACCTTGCAGCAACCATCTCATCTAATATTAATCTTGTTGCAGATGACTGTGTCGTCAATAACAAAGTAAAAAGTGTGCATGACAACATTCAATTTCAAGATAATTTAGTAAAAATGAACAAATGGTGCGAACAGCATGTACATTACTTATGTACAAGGTAACATATATCATTGCAGGGCTGGGTTCCATACAGCTTCAAAACAGTACATGGCAACTACTGCAGACTAACAATGACCATACTCCCCTGACAAAGAAACAAACAGCACAGGGTATTAAAATAATCATAGCATGATTTCTGCCAAGAAATATCTATACCAAGCACTCCAAAAGGTGGAAACGGTTAAGTGATCTAGTGGCCTAGTTTATGGCACAGGTTCAAAATGGATGAAAACATTGTTACACATTAGATCAGCAGCAGAAAAAAAAATCAAATACTTCAAATTGCAACTGCATGAAAAACAAAAATACAATCTCAAACTTATAAAAACCCTTTCTACTCTTCATGTATGTCCCATTGTTCACTTCATAACTTCTACGTGTTCTTTCAATTGCAGAGGAGCCCGGTTCACCAGCTGGGCCTGCCTCAGACGTCGGTGCACCACTGTCACCAGCGGCTGCCTGCATTGCTGATAGACCTGCAGCAGCCCCAGCAGCTTGCCTGATTAGCCAGACATCTACTGCAGGGTCACCAGCTCCTACACCTGCGGCTGCTGCAGCGTGCAACAGTGGTAGTGCGGCAGCAGCTGTGGGCAGTGGTGCCCGCCAGGTCGGAGGACGTATGGCGCTGCTGGAAAGGAGCCTCGCAGAGGAAAACGATATGAGGATGGCCTTTGTCCAGCAGGAGCATGCCCTGCGCTGCAACTTCCTTGAACAGGACCACCGCGACGCACTCAGCAAGAGAGCTGCGCTGCATGAAATGGAAATTAAATTGCGCGAGCACGAGCTGAAAAAAAGAAATGCCATTCACGAAATGGAGATGAAGCTCCTGTGTATCAAGGAAAACATACTGCTGCAGGAGCTGAGCCAGAAGGCTGCACAATAAATCATGTTCAAACTGCTATGCCTGCTTTACTGATGGTTCACTTTTAAAGTCAAACTGAAGTATCACACACTTGGAAGTACGACTCCTCACCTTCATGGCCTGTGTGATGGGCCTCTTGAGCCTACGTGCAGCTCACGTAAAGCTCAGCAGAATGATGTTCTGCCGGATACGCAGACCCGAAGGAGAGTCCTCCGGGAGAATCGGTGGCAGGTGTGGCTGCCGCCGCCTTCTGGCATTCCGTGCCCTGGGACTTGGTGGCGGGGGTGGAGGAGGAGGTAGGGGCTCATTTCTTGCACGTCCCAGATTATGTAAAGCCGCACACGCGGTGATGATGCTGCATGAGTGGCGAGTCTTGTGCTGGAGCCGCATATCCAAACAGGGAAATCGTCTCTTCCAGACCCCAAAGGCCCTCTCGACGGAGTTCCTCGTTCGGATCTGGGCCTTGTTGTACCTAAATCAAATTATAAGGCATGTGATCGATTTTTAGGCATCTGGGAACATACTTGCAATCACTGTATTTTCTTTTTCAGTATGGAAATAACAGGTTGACATTCTTTTGTCGAGGTTAGATATGTTTTATTGACAACTTTTTGTGCACGCACGGCTTCATGATACTGTTGACATCTCATGGAAACTTTTTCGTTCTTGCGACATTTCGTCGACAAACGTTTTCTTCTGCTAGGTGGATTGAATTTAGTGGTCGCGGTCGTCAAATCTTATGATTTTTTTTTCATTTGCCTAATGCTGAAAAAGAAAAATTAGACTGAATTTACTTTTTAGTGAATGAACCACCGACGGCGGGGCAAGCTATGTCTTAAACAGACCACACGATCACACCTCGCTTTGCTCCGCTCTGCTAGGGGAAATGGTTCATTAGCGTTGTGCGCGACCAAAAGCGCCGCTGCGGTCAGCTTTCGACGATTGGCCAAACCGTGGGCATATGAGCATTGTCAGATTGTCAGCTTTGACGGTGTTACTTTCGGATTGCAATGACTCCTAGCTTCCACTGTGCTTTTTAAACACACCACCGAAGTCGTCGTCGCACCTGATGGTAAGTAGACAGGATAACAACTGGTGACGTCACGTCGAGGCAAATCCCACTCGTGACGTCACGGATGGAAACCATAACAGGGCGCCATTGAAACATCTCGGTGCTAAAATAATCTCAAGTTCGAGCTTGCACCAAGCCTTGTCGAAACCGCCAAGGGTTCGGCAAGGTAGGAAAGAACATTGGATATCGGCGAAGTGATCTGTCCATGAAACGCTTGAAGAACTGTTTGTCACCGGCAATGACTGCCTGCTATTACAGACATTAGTGATGTTGTCAGTGCAGTACCAAAACAAATCTTATACTTCTGCCGATGATTTGGCTTACCTCCCTCCGGGACTATTTGCCGCTCCAGGGTTTGCGAGCGGCGTCATCAGGAAAGGGAGACAGGCATAGCCCATATCCCCCAGCAGGACGCCGGGCACTCTGCTCTCCTCGTAAAGGGCACGCGCACGACTGCCATCAAAGATGCGGCTGTCGTGCACAGATCCTGGCCAACTTGCCACAACATCAAAGAACTGTAGCTGTGGGCCGGTGATGGCCTGCAGGTATATAACATTGCATTAATACGGCAATTTGGGCCAGTTGGCTCATGCTCGAAAACAAGTGAAACAACTGCCCCCCCCCCCCCCCCCCCCCCCCCCCGGGGCTGGCTACGTGCCTGTTGCCCGTAAATAACGTCGCATATGCAAGCTACGTATAGGCTGTGCAATGGCTATTTCGAGCGGGCCCAGAGGTGTACAATAAGCAGCAACAACACAGCTGATGAAAGGGTTTCCCTATGTTTTACAATGATCGGGTTGAACAGCTGAAATCGTTTTGCGTGAGCATTACCCATGCTTCCCAGCCTGGCAGTTTAGTAGGCAAGCTACGTCAATAAAGGGGGTAAAAGAAATATGAGCTCACCTGGACGTTCAGGGAGAAGACTCCTTTCCTATTGCGATAAACTTCCGCATCATCTCTGCCGGGGCTTCTGATGCGCACGTGGGTGCAGTCGATGCAACCCGTGACGCCAGGAAACTGCCCCATTGCGTAGAAGTCGCGCATAACGCCGTGGTACTCCGACGCAGCCGGGAAGTGCACCAGCCTTCGGAAGAGCACCCTCGCGATGAGCGTCGTCACCGTCCTCACTGTGCGGCAGACAGTCGGCTGGGAGACATGCACCAGGTCTCCCGCTACCATCTGGAAGGTCCCGGCGCCGTAAAAGTGAAGGGTGACCAGCAACTGGAGCAGGGGGGTGAGCGGCAGTCCTCGGTTGTCGCCGGTTTGCTGGAGAGGCAGCAGCGTCAGGAGTTCCCTCACCGTCGTCTTCGTAAAGCGATATCTCGCGAGGAACTGGCGGTCACTGTACAGCTCCATCGGGTTCAGGCGGTCCGATAGATTACGCCGCGGCACCGACGGACCGAGCGGGTACATAACGCCGAACACAAGGTCGCACGCACGAGTAGCGAACTCAAAAGACGCGATCCTGCGAGCGGCATCACTCCGATAACCCGGGTAACCCGCCATCTTTTGCGATGAAGGGAGGCTCGAGTGTAGTTGAAGGGCGGTGCCACCGCTCACTTGAATTTTTTCGAGAAAAGTCCGAGTGAAGTGCGAGGCGAGGGAGCGTTTCGAGTGAAGGGGGATTTATGAAACGTAATGACACCCACTCAAGGGCGTTGGAAGTTAAGTTCGAGTGAAGTGGGATCTATGAATTCGGCGGTAAGTGTATTGTCAAATAAATAATAATATTGTTAAGAAGAAAAAGAAGGGACGTTTTCGTGAGGAGACAAGAGAAGAAGAAGAGGCAGAGGCAACGAGCTTTGGATGATTGTAACCGACATTTTCAATCTTCACCTAATGTAAATTAAATCATTGTATATATCTATATTCGTCGTAACATCTTGGTGGAGGTGCGGTCCGTCCATCTACCTCTCCGTCGCCACCAACCTGGAACTCCGGAGCCGACAGCTCCCCGTCTCATCTACCATAACGGCCTCCGGCAGCACGGCATCTGGCAGTACCCCACCGGAGGGCACACCGTCGCAACCCACCTCCCCTCTTATCATTGCCCACCCTCGCGACCCTGGAAACTTCACCGGATCCGGGGATCAAGATGTAGAACAATGGATCCACCTATACGAAAGAATCAGCGTCCATAACAGGTGGGACCCAACTATCATGCTTGCAAACGTCATTTTCTATCTACAAGACACAGCCCGAACCTGGTTCCTCACCCACAAGGAAACTATTACGTCTTGGGACATGTGTAAGGAACAGCTACAACATCTCTTTGGCGATCCTACTGGTCGAAGGCTCTCCGCGAAGCGCAAGCTCGCTTCACGTGTCCAAACGTCCACAGAATCCTACATTACATATATTCAAGATATTCTTTCCCTTTGTCAGAAGGCTGATCCTGTCATGACTAACGCTGACAAAGTAACTCACATTCTTAAGGGTATTGCCGACGATGCATTCCAGTTGATTGTATTTAAAGATTGTGCCACAGTGGATGCTGTTATACAAGAGTGCAGGCGCTTTGAAGAGGCTAAAAAACGCCGGATCACAGCAAACTTCACACGCCTGCCCAACACGACACCAACTTCCACCTGTGAGGATCCGCCTATATCTGAGAGGCAAATCATCCGGATAGTACGCCGTGAATTGGAAGCGATGCTGCCAACAGAAACCTCTGCTCTCCCTGCTGATTCAGGTAGTGCAGCAGTTCCAGTATCTGCTGTTCAAGCGCTGGTTCAACGAGAAATCCACCGGCTCGTCCCTCCGGAACGACCAGACAGCCGACGTCTGCCTCCTCGTCCTCTCCACCACTTACCATCCACCAATTCTATGAGTCCACAACGTGATCCTAACGCATGGAGGACGTCAGATGACCGACCCGTCTGTTTTCACTGTCATGGAATCGGGCATATTGCTCGGTATTGTCGCCGCCGATTCAACGATGGACCGCGCATTTTCTCATCGACTGCATACCGTCGGTCTTTTCAACGTCACTCCAGCCCACCAGCCAACCTCTACCCTCATGAAGATCACGAGCCCCGGTTGCCCACACGATACAGCCGTTCCCCCTCTCCCTATCTTCGCCGCTCACCCTCGCCCATGCCCCGTCGCTCAACATCCCCCACCCACGACCACCGCATTTCGGGAAACTAAACCGTGCAGCCTCGCGAAGTGGGGCTGCACCAAAATTTGTGCCCATTAATCCTGTACAGGAAGCTATAAGCAACACACAAAACGAACTTTTAGTTTCAATAGACCACGTTCCTATATTGACGCTTGTAGATACCGGTGCCGCCATCTCCATTATGAGAGAAGATCTTAGACGCCAGCTTCACAAGGTTTTGACGCCCCCGGATTCTAAGCTCCTCCGGGGTGCAGACAGCCGCGCTATCTCACCTCTTGGAATGTGCAGCGCTCAAATTACCATAAACAATGAAACCACTCGCGTTCTCTTCACCATGATTTCTAATTGCCCCCATGCTATGATTCTAGGATGGGATTTTTTGTCAACGCACGCCGCCCTCATTGATTGCGCCACAGGAACCATTGCCCTCGACATTCCTACCTAAGCCCATACGTCTGAATCAATCCTTTCAAGATTATGCACCACTGGAAGTCATCGGATTCCTCCGCTTGCCGCCATTACCGTCGAACTTCACTCAAATCACTTTGTTGCCAATGGAGACTACGTTCTAACGCCTAACAAGGACATATTTCTCGCGAAACAGCTTGCCCTCCCGCACTGCATTGTTCCAATTTCCAATGGCCGCACCCACGTATGGATAGCTAACTTTAGTTCCAGTACACAAGTATTGCCAAAAGGTGCTTCCTTAGCAACAAGCTCATCGCTAGACACGGCCACCGTCTCCACTATTGCAGCAGACCCTTCAACCCCTTCTAATTCAACCCGCCCAGCTCCCCTGGACCCTTTCAACATACTCACCATGGTAGACTCCACGTTGGACCCTTCCGAACAACAGCGCCTTCAAGATCTTCTATGGGAGTTCCATGACATCTTTGATTTTGGCAACCGCCCCCTTGGCCAAACGACCCTTGCTACACACCGCATCAACACCGGCCACGCAACTCCCGTTCACCACAAACCTTACCGAGTGTCAGCCAGCGAACGCCGAGTCATTCAACAAGAAGTTGACACCATGCTTTCGAAGGACATTGTTCGACCTTCCTCTAGCCCCTGGTCATCGCCCGTTGTATTGATTAAGAAAAAAGATGGATCATGGAGGTACTGCGTCGACTACCGTCGCTTGAACAAAATCACAAAAAAGGACGCTTACCCACTCCCACGTATTGATGACACGCTTGATTGTTTGCACGGTGCCGAGTACTTTTCCACTATCGACCTCCGCTCGGGGTATCGGCAAATTACAGTTGACGATTCAGATCGAGAAAAAACAGCATTTATTACACCAGATGGCCTCCCTATTGAAAATTCCATCAAGGTACGTAATTTGGGACACTGACTGCCAGTCAGCAGCCTTGGTGGAACGTGATGGACCATCAGACGTCATCTGATGGTCCATCAGATGACGTCTGACTGCCAGTGCCAAGGGAATTTCATCAACAAGGGCAGCATTTATATAAGAGTAAAGCTATACGCACTCATAAATATCGCCAAATGTTCGAGAAAAGAAACATCGACAAAATGTTCGAAAAAGATCGACAAAATGTTCGAGAAAAGAAAAAAGAAAAAAAAAAGCAGAACAACCGCGGATTCGAACCCGCGACCACTTGCGTACAAATCGCACACCCTAACCGCTATGCTATGGAACCGTTTTTGAAATTCGATTTCACTAATCGTTTTATACGAGATGCTTCGGCTGCAAATGCAGTTAAGCCGTCAGCATGTTATGCAAAGCACTCGTACATCACTCGTACATCACTCGCCGTACTTCAGTTCTACTCACCTGCCATGTAGAGTACTTTCGCGTCGTAGAACGATCCTTTTGTTCGCGCGTCACCGGCCCAGTAGACCTGGTACACCTTGTCGTCTTCAACTACACCGCTAAAGTCCCTTACATCGTCGGAACTCACAACAGGCTGGGTCTTGTAGAACCCTGGCAGGATCGACAGGTTGGAGCAAGCGGGCAAACAAAACGAGTCGAGAGCGATCGTTCATGAAAGCTCGGCGAAGCGGCGAAGCCTCTATGGGCGAAGCGAAGTGTCGTTTTCGGCGCTTCGGCGGGCTTCTGATCAGGGTTGTCGGTCGGTTGCGTGTCAAATATCTAACGTCAGCGGTTTTATGGGCTCACGTCCCGAAATCGTTTTCTCGTGCATAGATTACTTTTCGTATTCATAGATTTCACGAAATAGTGGTGTCTGAACGAGCCTTACGTCCTTTGACCGTACGTCTGTCTGCACGTCAAAGCTTTTTGACGTACAGTCAGAGACAATCGATGTACAGTCAGAATCGCCACCAAGACATCCTGATGGAATTTCGCGGCGGCCGACTGCCACCAGGAAACCATCAGAAAGCCGACAAGCAGAGTCTGACTGGAGTTTGTCTGTCGGTCAGAGCAACTTGTTGGCCAATCAGACATGCTTGACGTACAGTCAGGCACAGTCAGCGGTCCACTAGAAAACATTGACTGTCAAACAGGGTTACATTGATGGATTTTTCCTTCGGGAGCTCTACGAATTTAAAGTTATGCCATTCGGCCTTTGCAATGCCCCCGCGACATTCGAGAGGATGATGGATCGCCTGCTTAAAGGTTTAAAATGGACAACCTGCCTATGTTATCTCGACGGCGTAATTATTTTTTCAAGCACATTTTCCTCTCACCTCACGCGCCTGGCCCAAGTACTCGAACTTTTCCGTAACGCCGGCCTTCAATTAAACTCGTCCAAGTGCCACTTCGGCAGTCGTCAAATAAAAATTTTGGGCCATTTGGTGGATAAAACCGGCGTTCAACCAGACCCTGACAAAGTAGCAGCTGTTCAGCACTTTCCAAGACCGCGCTGCACTAAGGGTGTCCGCAACTTTCTGGGATTGTCTTCATACTTCCGCCGTTTTATAAACCACTTCGCACATACTGCCCGCCCACTTAACAACCTTCTGAAAAAATGCACGCCTTTTTTATGGCAATCGGACCAAGAACGAGCGTTTACGTGCTTAAAGACTGCTCTAACAACCAGCCCCATTCTAGGTCATTTTGATGACTCCGCACCCACTGAGCTACGCACAGATGCCAGTGGCCATGGGATCGGTGCTATTTTGGCTCAAATTCAATCCGGACACAACCGAGTAATTGCTTACGCTAGCCGCACGCTTTCTTCAGCCGAAAAAAATTACACGATCACCGAGCGGGAGTGTCTAGCGGTTGTGTGGGCAATAACAAAATTTCGGCCATACCTGTTTGGCCGCCAGTTTTCTGTAATCACTGACCCTCACGCCCTGTGCTGGCTATCGTCTATAAAAGATCCTGTCGGCCGCCTTCGACGATGGGCTCTTCGACTCCAAGAGTACGATTTCACCATAACCTGTAAATCAGGGAAACTCCATCAAGACGCCGACTGCCTATCCCGTTACCCCGTGGACTCTACTACCCACATCAATGAAGACACCGATATTCCCGTTCTTCCTATCTCGAACCTTCTGGACATTGCCCAGGAACAGAACCTTGATCCACTGCTGCACTCTCTCATTTCAGATCTGAGAGGTAACACCAATACACCCTCTTCAAGTCTCTACTCTCTCCAAAATGGCGTTCTCTATTGACAAAAGTTTCGACCCGACGGTTGCTCTTGGCTTCTGGTCATACCCAAGCACTTACAAACGTCTATTCTCGCCGAGCTGCATGACGCACCATCATCCGGTCACCTGGGCGTGGTCAGAACCTACGCCCGAGCGAAGCAACGATTTTACTGGACAAATATGTACAGAACAGTGAAGCGATACGTCACCTCGTGTGACTCCTGCCAGCGCCGAAAAACGCCCTCCTCCCGTCCTCCAGGATTTCTACAACCTCTGAATCCTCCTGAACAGCCCTTTCACCGCGTAGGAGTTGACCTTCTTGGTCCATTCCCTACTTCCTCAATTGGTAATCGCTGGATAGCGGTCGCGATCGATCACACCACACGCTTCGCAGTCACAAGGCCCCTCCTGACCGGAACGGCAGTTGACGTCGCCCAATTCCTGCTCGAAGACATCATCCTCAAGCACGGAGCACCTCGGGAACTTTTGTCCGACCGTGGACGGCCCTTCATATCTCGCGTCGTAAGTGAAATCTTGAACCTCTGCTCCATTCTTCACAAAAAAACGACAGCCTACCATCCACAGACGAACGGCCTCGTAGAACGCCTTAATCGGACCCTTGCCGACATGCTCGCAATGTACGTTACCCACGAGCACAAAAATTGGGACGTTGCACTCCCTTACGTAACTTTCGCATATAATTCCTCTCCTCATAACACAACCGGCTACTCTCCCTTCTATCTTCTTTTCGGTCATGAACCCCTCCTCATGTTGGACTCACTGCTTCCGCTACACCCCGAAGCCTCACTTTCCGACTATGCATCGGACGCCATAGGCCGTGCTGAAGAGGCACGACAACTTGCGCGCCTGCGAACTCTTGATTCTCAGGAACGGCAATGCGCCCGTTATGACAGCCCCCACACTTTCGTCGCCTATTCACCAGGTGACCTGGTTCTGATCTGGACCCCACAGCGACAAGTCGGTTTTGCTCAGAAGCTACTACCTCGATATCGCGGTCCTTATAGGATCCTCAACCGAACAAGTGACGTCAATTATACAGTGGAACCCGTCGAAACTCCCCAAAATAACCGCCCTCGTCAAGTACAAACAGTTCACGTCCTCCGGCTCAAATCATACATCACCTATTCAAACGGCGGGACGCCGTTTCCACCCGAGGGGGAGTGATGTTAAGAAGAAAAAGAATGGACGTTTTCGTGAGGAGACAAGAGAAGAAGAAGAGGCAGAGGCAACGAGCTTTGGATGATTGTAACCGCCATTTTCAATCTTCACCTAATGTAAATTAAATCATTGTATATATCTATATTCGTCGTAACAATATTAATGACACCGCCAAAACAAGTAGTAACACCGGAGGCTCCTGTAACACCGATTTAAGTAAAAATATATATTGTTAGCAAAAACGAAAACAATATTCTCTTTCTTGCTCACAAATGTTTTTGACTGATATAAATCCCACAAGCATTCACAATGTCCGCTCTTGTTTTCACGATATTATGCTTGGGTGGACGCGTCGGCTCAAGAAAAATTCGGTAACGTTACTGTAAGCGGGCCGCCAGTCGGGTGATGAATGATCTTTATTGTTACGAAGTGCGCCCTTATCAAGGCGAGGAACGGTGTGACGTAGGACGTTCTACGGTACATGATTGGGTGAGCTCTTTCACTAGCATGACACAGCTTGTGCCCTGCTACATCTCCCCTCTTTAAAGGAGAATGGAAAGGGGAAGGGGCTTTGTTACAGTCTTTCGGGCAGTGGGTACCGGCAGGGTTCCCGGCGTTCTCGAGTACTTCTGCGTAGCTCTTGACTGGGCTCGTTGATGTCCTGGTCTGCCGGTCGGTCTTCGGTGGAAGGTCGACTTGAGTCCGGCTGGGATGCTGCCTCCCTTAGGTGCTCTCTTGTGCGTCGAATCTCGCGGCCGTCTTCAGTCTGAAGAATCGCTGAACGCGGGGTGCCCGCTGGTCTCAGGATGACGGCTGGCGACCAGGTTCGCTGGCGTGTGTCGTACGTCGTGACCTGTTGCCCCGGTGACAATGGCGGCAGGTTTCGGGAGTTGCGGTTGTAGAAGGTCATCTGCCGCTGCCGGATCTCCTTGAGGCGGTTGTGGACAGCTTTGCTTGGCACAGTCTCCGGCTCCAGGTGGCTTGTTGGTACTGGTAGCAGCGTCCGCGTCTGTCGTCCCATCAGCCTCTGCACAGGAGACTTGAGGACAGCATCTCTGGGAGTATTTCGCCACTCAAGTAAAGCCATTTGGAAGTCTGGCATTCTGAACGAGCACTTTTTTAAAAGTTTCTTGGCCTCTTGAACTGCTCTTTCACTCATACCATTAGAGCGTGGGTGGTAGGGACTAGAGGTAGTGTGCATTACGCCTAGATGGGCTAGAAAGTCTTTGAACTCTTTGCTGTTAAATGGTGGGCCGTTGTGTTAAATGGTGGGACTCTAAGCGGTGGATCACTCGGTTCTCGGGTCGATGAAGAACGCAGCCAGCTGCGAGACTTGGTGTGACGTAGGACGTTCTACGGTACATGATTGGGTGAGCTCTTTCACTAGCATGACACAGCTTGTGCCCTGCTACAGTTACGTTTTTAAACTTCCGCGTCTATCTATCCCAACCACCAGCGTCACATTCTCAAAGAGTTTGAGCTTTTCGCGATGCATACTTTATTTACCCGAGGCGAAAAACAAGGTTCTTTCCTTTTTTTGTCTCGTAAACTTCCTTATTTTTTTCTTTAGTGGCACTGTTCTAACCTCGAAAGCTACAGGCCTTTACTCCTGTTTTATATGTTGTGCATTCACTGGTTCCTGACAAAGTTGCACCAAGCTCCCCGTATGGTCACCATTTTGGTTCATGGTGTGACCAGTTTCTCCTTGGCTTCTCCATTCTCGGTGAGCTAACTGAAAATCAGGGCGACAGTTTGCTTTATCAGTATATTTCTTGTATACCGAGATTTTGTTATTCACACGCACCAGCGAAACAAGGGCACATCTTCGCACCTCCACCACATGAATCATCGCTGTTTCGCGGCACTGAAAAATAATTTTCTGGATTTGATAAAAAGAACAATATCATTATAAGAGATCTGTCTAGATAAACATTATTAATAAGTTACTAGCATAGGCAGTACCAGGGATGCTCATATTGGCGAGGAACGCTTTCGCTATACGATGGCCACCTTGGCGCAGGCGGTTCAGAACGACCCTTTGGAAGTTTTGAAGATTTGAATGGACCTAAATAGTGATAGATATGGCAAGAGACCGACCAGCCAATTGCCTCGCAAGGTTTTGATCGCCTGTATATGTGTTAGAATATGTTTGTGCCCTGCAAACAGTCAGGGAAGGCAAAGGGGCTACTTTCCCGGAAACCAACGCCGAGATGTTTCAGGGGCGCCCTTTTAAGGTTTCCATGCGTGAAGTCACGCAAAGATTTGCCTCGCCGTGGCGTCACGAGTTCTTACCCTGGCTATACTTATCATCAGATGCGACGGCAAGTAAGATGGTGTGTTTAAAATCAAATTAGAATAAAGGAGCCATCGCGTTTTTAAATCCTAAGTTGACATTCAGAACATTCTCTTATGCCCGTGATTTCGCCAATCGCGGGAAGTCGACCACGGCGACGGTTTTGGTCGGGGACGTCGCCAATACACCATTTTAATGCTAACGAAATCATAGCTCCGCGTGCAATAATCACAGCTAACCACGCGCAAGTTTGTCGCTTCAGAAAACGTACAGAGCGCGCGTCATATCCACTATATACTTGCGGACAACTTTCTGTGGCATTTTAGAAGAAGAAGTTGCGCCCATAGCTATGACAGAGCGACAGAGGCCATGATTTCACTGCATAGCTACAAAAAAGTTGTCCACAAGTCTAACACGCAAAATGGCAACGGCCAGAAGCCCTTTTATGAAATGGTCAAGAGAGAGAGAGAGAGAAATGTATGCTTTGAAAATACTCTGAGCATGAAATTGTCTATACTTGTTTCTAACGTTAACTTTGGCTACAAAATGAGAAAGAAACAAAACGATATAAGATCTACAACAAGAACGTTGTCCTACAAGCATTCCTCACAGTGAGAGCGAGAGATGGTCGTACAAACCAACACCAGCTACCATAGCAAACCTCCGACGGGGTGTCTGCATACCCTGCCAGAGGTCAGCGCTGGGCACAGCTTGGACACCAGAGCAGCGTGCCGATCCGAACGCAAACGCAGCACTCGTGCCACTGCCCTGTGTTTCTGCGCTGGCCTGCGCTATGGTAACAACACTACGGCCTTGATGTTTCTTAGGTAACATAATAAACCGGAGACACGGAAACAAAAAGGACATACACAGCACTGTGGTGTTGGACAAACAAGTGCGAATTTTTCTAAAACTGTTGTATTCTTGAGTCATAAACCTCATGGAGACTCGTCACTGTCTCGCCACAATTCTAGTTTAAAATTACTAAACACCCAGTTCGTCTGAGAACAAAAAAAGGCGAGCATTTTAATAGCTATTTTTTCTGGCCTTCAAGGACAAAACACTCGGATTTCAACCCACCGCTTAACAAAAAAAAAAATGTGTTGTGGTGAATTATAATTTAAATATAATTCGAGAAAACAAACCCCTTTTTATCCGAGCAGCTAGTCAAGCAAAGTGGACGATGATAACTTCCGGGGCCTGTACACAGCGTCACTGCGCACGAGTACAGCCTCCAGCCACTTGTTTCGGTCTCTCCCGACGAACGAAATGGCCGGAGAGCTTTGCGCGCCGAGAATCTTGGAGTCCATGCTAAAGCTCCCCAATGCGAGCGGTTGTGCGCCTGGTTCGCCCACGTCGCACGGTTATAATTGCCCTGTTGACAACGCGAGAGGAAGCATACCCCCGTGCAGGCGGGCTCGCACAGGTGGTGTCGGTTTGCATTCCAGCGGTTGCAAACTATTCAGCGTCTCATTTCCACTGCTCCACCTGCCCGTGCTCGGCGCTCTTGTTGGCTCCGGACGCTCGAAAAAAAAAAACGGGAAAACTCACGCAAAAGCCAAGAGCGCACTTCCTTTTCGCCGAAAAAACGTATGTATATTTCACGTTGGTTTATTTCCAATGCAGAGCTTACCGTGTTTACCATTTTGGTCGGGAATACGCTCACAACGGCGTACAGTGTTGAGAATTACTTTAAGTACATTGTACTTAGTCTTAAAGTACTACTTCAAGTAGGTTTACGAAACTTGTACTTTACTTGAAGTACATTCACTGAGTTTGTACTTGTACTTTACTGAAAGTATTTTTTTTTTCTGGTACTTTCCATGAAAAGCACAATTCTTGACTTCAAGGTACATTCCCCAAATGTGGTTTTGTTAAATTTGTACCACGAAATGTTTCTTTGTCAACTCCGAAGAAATACCTGGGAGGGATATTCTGCTCTCATCAGAAACGTGAGCAGACGACGCACCGCTCCCTTTGTTCTGGGGGCGGCTTTCCCGTAGCTTTTTAAACTCTCGCAACTTCTCGGTCGGTGAGCGCAAGTGAGGAGGTTTAAAATATTAGGAGAGCAAAATTAGTCATAATGTAGCATCCGAGACTGTGGTGTGGAAAAACTAAAATTTCAAGTCGAAGCAAAAAAAGAAAAAGAAAAGCAGTGGAGAACGTCACAATGTTTTGAGACATTCTTTTTCGTCTTTTCCTTCCATTTGAAAGTTCCTCAATATTTTTGCACCCAATCTCAGGTGTCACATTATGAATAATTATCACCAGCTCTCTTGCACAAGGAGAGGACACTCCTCTATGAGAGGATTTGTTGCGGAAGCTACGGGGCCGACGTCATGCTCTCCCCTAGTACATGTAACGCCCTTGGATGCAACAGTCCAGTGCAAGGGGTGCCAAATTCAGAAGAGGGTCTTCTGAATTTGGCTCCATTCCTGAAAATAACTACTCTGCGGCCGCTTGACTTTATCAAATATTTGCCGTTGTTTTTGAAAATAAGTCATGCACCCTAGTATCCCTGGGCAATGCATACCAATGATACCAGTTAAAGAATCACAGTTCAGGGGAATGAAAGGGCATCATCAAACATTGTGTTAAAATACTTGTACGTTACTTTTAAAGTACATTGCATTTATAGTACTTTACTTCAAGTACGTTGCATCCAGTGTACTTCATACCCTACTTAAAGTACATCACGTCTCATTTACTATGTACTTTACTTGAAGTACCTTTTAGATGTTCTTTACCCAACACTGACGGCGTAATACGTGTTATCAGCGAGTTTTATAATATCGTACATAAAGAAAGAGCGCGGTCACCCACCACTAAACATGCCTCGAGCCAAAACTGCAGTTTTGACTGACGCATGACGACGATCTTCTTTCTTTCCGTATGCTATTCCAAAATTCGCTATTACCTTATAGAAACTCTTCTTTTTCCCGGAGGGGGGTGGGAGGGGATCAGCCTTCGCATGTGTTCTTGGACAGAGGAATGGAGCGTGCTCATCACGTGAGTCAGGACAGCCACTCAAACGCCCTGCTGGAACGTCGTCGTCAAGGGGTCCGCTGTCGTGGTCAGTCCCAAGCCTCCCGACAACAAACAAGAGTAGGCGAGAAGGCGCATGCCTCGCTGTTTGCGTGGTTCATGATCGTACTGAAAACGGAAGCGGAGCGCGCCGAAGCTTCCACGCTTTTCATGAAGCGCGCGCTTTTTCTTTTTCTTTTCCCTCTTTTTTCTTCATGCACGGCATTCGTTGTTTTCAGCTTCGCACTGATAGCCTTGTAACTCTCAATAAAGTCGATCGAAACACCGACGCGCGCGGTTGACGTCACGGGGCTGCGGCGGTGCTGCGATCAACGCTGGGCAAGACAGCGGCCGCTTAGTTTCCACGTGCGACGCGGCATTTCGGTCTGCCGCAAAGCTGCGTGGCTTTTGGTTGTGCCGAAACGTACTGCGAAAGTGGTGGAATAGGCTTCCAGAAGTTCCAGGCGGACGCTGACAGACGCACAAAACAGATAACCTGCATGGATTTAAAAAAATGTTCGCTTGCACGGACGATTGCATGTGTGGCAAGCCTTCATTGAAGGTAAGTGCGTAGCTCTCACTTTTGTTCCCAGCATTGAGACACACCTATGTTTAGGGACGTCATCTGATCCAGACCACCTGGATTTCGTTCCTACGGTGTTTACACACAAGTTACCGCCCAAGATTTCCTCGGTTGCTCGCTACACTCTAAAACAATCGTGTATTGTTACACTCTTTGTCCCATGTAATGCACCTGAAAACTTCAGTTCGACGTATAGCGCACTATAGTCGAACAGACGGCCCCAAATTTTACGTGGGGATTGATAACGGTTCGATATAACTTACTACATAGCTAAACTACGTATCAGAGATTACTGAAAGAAAACACTGAGGTTTTGCAGCATAGGGTCAAGAAAACCCCGATTTTTTTTTTTTTTCGTAGTCAGTAACATGTACATTAACTATTTTAATAAGTTTGTATCACACTATTTTAATCAGTTGTATCAAGACTCTCGTGGAAGCTGGTACCGTCGATTCAACGGCAGTGAGCTGTACGCCGAACTCAAGTTTTGGGGTGTCTTATTTGGGACAGAGGGTGTAAGTATACACCCTTTTTATTTTTTTGAGAGTGTCTACCCAGGCATCGTTAGGAGCAGGGGCTTCCCGCTGCGATGGCATCACCTTGGCTCGGACGACGCCCAACGATGCCGTGCAAAAATACTCAACAAAAGTATTTAATTAAGATAAGATACTAAATACCTCTTTTGAAAATGTGTTTAGAGTAGTATGTAAGTTACTTTTACTACGAACTACCGACGGCACAGATGGACAGAATTGGCAGGTGGCGCGTGACGTCAAGTCTGACGAGCACTGAGATCATTTAAAAACGTAGGAAGCGAGGAGGAAAATTGTGATTATGAATCGCGGTGGTGTTCAAACTGACATCGGACTGCCGGATGTTTCCACTTTTATAATTTTTGCGGGAGTCGTGCCGCCTCGCGATTCCTGATTGGACAAGCGTCCAGAGCTTGCAGTCTTGTACCGAGCTTGTGGAGTAAAACAAGTGCAGTTGAAGTTTCGACACGAACGATATTCAATCTATTGGTACGCGCAGCGCTCAGCCAGTTCTAACCAGAGTCAAAGTAGGCCTCGAGAGACTCGTGCGCTTGCACCGTGTCGGCCGCAAATTAGATTGGCGAAAAGACCAGGCAGACGACAACGTGCGCCATCGAGGTTAGCGACAGCAACTTGGCCACTTGGGCGTCGGAGGGCCGGAATAAAAAAAAGGTTATTCATATTTTAGGACTTCTGAATTACCACTTCCCTCTCTAATACAGCCAACTGCTCCTTGCTCATGGCATATATAAACGCAAGCCACCACGAGATTTGTGCTTCGAATGCCGAATGGTAACGAGTTCAAAGAGAAATCTTGGCACGCGGCGTTCGAACCACGGATATTGCGGTGACTGGTGTTTGCAGGATGTCTTTTGTATGATGTATGGGCAGTGTGCCCCCGCCTTTATGCCCGATGGAAGGATTATGTGGTCGCGTCTTACGGACGCGCTCGTGCCCCCTGGTCGAGAGCAACGTACGTATATGCCGCCGTATACTTCGCCGAAACGTGGCTGAGAGAGCCGCGGTGACCCGATCAACGCTATCATCCGCTTCCCTATCTAAAATCGGCCTTGCGGCGAACAGCGCCGGCAGCCCGCTGCACAATGGTGGAGATAGAGGCAAATGTTCGGTGCGATTGCGCTCAACAACCTTACCGATAAGATGGCGGTGAGTAGCGAGCTCGAAAATAAGAGCCTTATCGCGGGGCCCAGTCAATGTCTGATTTCGTTCTTCCGGAGTCCCTTTTGCACGTTCGGAAGCCTCCACTCTCCCCACGCTCAGTGCGAGAGACATCCTCAGCCCGGTGAAGGATCGCTCCACTCGGTTTGTTTGTGTTCTTCCCCTAGCTCCATCCCCGCCCTCGTGACCGAGGCGGCCGCGATGAAGGCGGCCCGAGTTCTGCTCCAGGGTTCTCGGCGGGCGGCCCACCTGGGGCCCGCGGCTGCTCCGGCGGCTGATGGCACCCACGGCGAGTCGCGGGTCGCGGCCAAGCCCTTCGGCCAGATGCCCCGCGTGCCGTCGTTCCCGCTGGTCGGCAGCTCCTGGATCTACTGGCCCCTCGTCGGTGAGCGTGCTCTCGGTGCAGTGCTCTGTGACTTTACTTTCTTTTGCCGAATAGCCGGAGTCGCACTTTCCGTACATCACACAAACGGTCTGCAGACAGTGCGACCAATCTGACCTCAGGCAGTATTTTGTAGAATTACTGCGGCTTGCCAACGAGGACCATCGAGGCCCACGGCGTTTCTCGTCTGATATCCCCGGCTGGAACTAGGACCGAGCGCAGCGCACGAGGGCACCGTCGACCTTGCGCTTTTTGTCTGTGCGTCTGGTGTCTTCTATCCTTTGGCTGCGCTCCGAGTTATTCTGAAACAAACTATAGAAATAAAGGGGGGGGGGGGGGGGAGCGTGAAACCCGGGAGGACAGATTTTCCTAGTGGCGTGACTGTCGTCGCTCTCGATGGAACTTTCCTTACGCAATTTTTACGACAATAGTTTCGGAGCGTTTAACCCTGCGAATGCGGACATAGAATGCACGCCATTGAGCGCGATGAGATCCTGGCTCATGCTCGCTGGACGTAGAAGAAGACCCAATAAGCAACACGCCTTGCGTGCTGGTTTTTGTGGCATTAGGGAGTTTTAGTAGATCGTTTGCAAAGGCCCGCTACCGCTACGAGCGCGCGCTTCAGAGCATGCATCGAAGTGACTGCGCGAGCTCCCGCTACGATTAGCGTGTCCTGAAAACACGATCTACTAAAACTCTCTATTATCGAGTGAATGCTGGATTGTAAAGGGAGCGTGTGGAGTGTGCTAACAACGTATCTTGATTCGCTATAAATAGACAATTAATAAGGGATGTTTTGTGAAACGCCGACACGATTTCCAATTACCCACTCCCCCCCCGCCCCCCCGCCAATTGTTTTTATTGGGTTTAAATTTTAATGAAATCATAAACAAAAAAGTAACAACGGTATGCGCCTCCTGTTCCAAGAGCTCGCGTAAAGGCGTGGCAGTTGTGTAGTGCTCGCTTTATTATCATATGTATATGTAGGAAGTGAAAGAGAAACGTACTCCGTTATACTTTGGGAGAACATCAGCATTCAAAGAAAGAAAAATCGCCCAAAAAGAACAGGCCGATACCCCGACGTCAGTGTTGGTCCGTCCCTCTGGCCAGTTTCCTTGGTCTCGGACATCTGTTATGAACATCGATCTGTTCATTTATACATGAATAGTCCGAAAAGAATTTATACATGAAAAGCCTGAACACTAAACGGACAAACCGAACCCGATAACTGAAATTTAAATACCAACAGTCAAGTGCTGGGGAGGAGCAGACTACCTCTGTGGAGAAGGAAATAAAGGAAGTCGAGAGGACAATAGGGGAGGAATTAAGGGAAAATCATCTCGAACAATGTACACGGTACGAAATCTGGAAATAAGGAACATTGTTATGATAATTCACGGGGGAATTTGTTCTTATCTGAGGCCAGAACACGAGTAGTGAGGACTGGGACAAATAAGGTAAAGTATGAAAACATGGATACGCGGTGTGCCGTATGCCAAGGGGAATACGAAACAATACAACATATGGTGCTGACGTGCACTGGGCTTGATCCCGCCCTCCAGGAGAGGGCGACGGATTTAGCCTGAGCACTGGGGTTTGCAGACGATAATGGAAGAATCGATGATAAGTGCATTTTAATAACAAGGAGGAGATTGAAGACAGGTGGAAATTATCTAGGGAGATTGGAATGACGCACAACTAACATAGCTGATGCAGGCGGGACAGAAGAAAATTGGCGACTCCCTCCCCGGGAGAAAGAGGCAAGGGTGATGTTTTTATTTATTTTAATTTTTTTTGCCCGATCCCCCAAAGGCCATTTTGGTGATATATCCCACACCGCCTGGTGATTGTTACGAAATTGCAGAGGGGAAGCAAATTGACTTAGAAGGGAGAAGGGAGGAATCGTACTTTTGGTTTCTAATTCATGGACTAGACGGCGCATGCCACCGCCCTTTACAAAGGGTGCAGCACTTAGCAATCATCCATCCATCCAGCCATCGTGTGACGCAAAGTTCTTTCCGCGGTACCGCAAGACGTACGACTGGCCCGGTCACAAAAGCAGTTCCGATCACTGATCTCTATTGTAGTAGGCTGGATCGCGGACCGCGGCCTCGGCAGCTGGGGCCGAGTGTCGCCACCGGCGGCCATTGATTGACACCAGCCAATGCATGGGACTCTATGGGAAGAACGAGAAAACGTGCCGTTTTCCCCCGTTGCTAAGCTGTTGTCGGCACTGAAACTTTTTGGATGCTTTTCGATAAGCCCGTCAAATAGCTTGCGTACAAACATTAAAACTGACAGCCCTCGCAATTCTTATAAATAAATATTTTGTGGTCGGGAGTGACTCCGCTGTAGTGCAGCTCTATGAGGCGAGTTACCTGGAGTTACCGCAGAGTCGGTGGCGGTTTCGTTGAGTTGGATTTAGCAGACGACAAGCTCGAAGGCTTTGCTACGCGGAATTCGCTCACTCTCGGAAAGCCGTTGTCGAGATGGAACTTCTTTGTTATTAATCAACGTCCAGACTTCCCCGAGGACGGTCTCATTGGCGACAAGTTCCTTTGTTTACTCCACTACGAGAGCAAGCTTGCCAGCTCAGCCGTAGGTTCTCCGGTACGTTTGATTTTTTTATTCGGCGACCGGACGTTTGACAAATACCGATTCGATCTCCAAACACCCGACATAAGGATCGCAGCGCACCATAGAATACTCGCCTCTGGGCACAGCGTACACGCTTCAATATTCTTTCTTCTGTGCGTTTCTCCCATAGACTTGCGTGTATTGCCTGGTGTCAAGCAATGGCCGCCGGTGGCGACACCGACCGGCTCCCGATCCGCTATCCAGCCTACTAAAATAGAGATCAGTGGTTCCGATCAATCGGGTAACATGCTATGGCTGTTTTACTGACTTTCTTCGTAGTTATCAAACATTTGGAGCAAATGTTCATACACATTGTTGGCCAAAAAAAAATCGCAGAGGTGGTATTTACAGGGCGCCATAATTAACCGCGATGTTTGCATCGCATTCGCAGAACGGGCCCTACTTATTTTCTGATAGGAATTACAATATTAGTGGTGAGCAATGCACGTTGCAGAAGCGTTGTGGAAACTTACCGTAACCTCACGCTGAGCAGGAACGAACTCAACTATGGCGGCCAGTGGAGAGTTCTGAGTTCACGGCCTTCCAAAATCTTTTCGACGAACGGCGTCGACCCCACACTTTCCTCAATGTAGAGTTTTTTGGGGAGCTGGTGAAAACTCACGTCCGTGTTGTGCAGCGGGTCGTTTGCGCAACTCACAGCACAGCAAGACGTGCTCGGCATTGCAAAACAATGCCAGTCCCTTGGGCTCCTTGCACTTCGGCACCACGACACGCTTGAGCGAGCAAAGAGTCGATATTCCTTTTCCGTGATGACCGAAGAACACGTAAAAACTTCGGCTGTTATACTATAACATAACAAGCAGAAATGGTCTGCTAAGACGGCTGAAAACGAAGCAAAAAAGCACGGAGAAAGAAGTGGCAGTACCAACAAGTTACCTCCTCGAGTACGAACATGATCTCTGTGCGCAAGGTTGTTTGACAAACAGCCAACTCGCTAAATGCTCGCTGAGAAACTGGTGGCAGTATTTTTAATATCAGTTTTAGAGTGGATCGCGATTTTTCATTAGTGTACTATCTTGGCTCGTATTCAGTCTCCATGAATCCAGATCATTCATTTATTTTAGTTGGACTGGTTCAACCATGAAGACGATTTTAAACTTTTGTTTTAGAAAAGGGTGTTCTTTGACTCTGTAGGGACATGGCAATATGCTCGATCTATTTATACAGTTCCATGAAACTTGTTATTTCGTGTAAAATAAATATTAAAAAAAAAAACGAGACTGACATTCTGCTGTCCCGCCGTGCAACCTCTCTTAAAACGGAGGGGACGTCAGAAATGAACCGTCGGTTTCGCTAAAATTCACTGTTCATGAACGTAGATGGCGAGGTGAGCTGAGTGGCGCTTTGTGTGGTTGGAGAACGTTGTACCGCGCTGCGACTGCGTATAGCCAGGGCATTCGCGCTTCGAATTCTCCTTGCCAAGCACTGCTTTAATAGACCGATATCACTGAATGTTCGGCGCATGCGGAATGCTGCCTTAACTAAAGTTCACGAGAGGCCAACGTTGCAGGAGGACGGCAGTGAACGAGAGGGCTCGGGCCGTCTCGTGCTCTAAATGCGCAGAGCTCCAGCGAGGTTGTCGCACGTGCAGAAAGACTTCCCTCCATGCATCGCGGCCGTGGTGCATGGCGTAGTCAAACTGGCGTTGGGATCGGTTGCCACACTTCTCGTGAAGCAGGGATGACCCGGTTGCTCGCGGCAGTTTGTCGATGACGCAGTCAAACGCATTCAAACGCAACTGTTTGTATGGACCACGCGTTTTGTCGTACTATGTGTACGGACCTTGTTTTTTGTCGACATCGTCTATTGCCGATCGCGTTGCGAGCGACGCCACCACATTATGAAGAGCAATTAACGTTGCGTGTTGCTCTTATGTATCAAACGAGACAGAACACCATGGTAGGGTTAACGCGGACGGCGTCAGTTTTACTTGCCAAGGACATGACACAAACTTGATGTATTATATTTATTGCATTTTGGGGCAGTCCTGCTCGAGGAAGCTCTACGTAAAAGCGACGGAGCCTTGGGCTTGCGCGGGCGTGTTTATCAATGTTAGGGTGTACTACACTTAGTTGCAGCTGAAGTTCACACGCAGCCAATTCTACGAGCGCGAGTCTGTGCCCCTGAACAGTGCTTGCATTGCGCGAGCGCGCGTGCTTGGCAGGGACGCCGAAGACCCGGAGCTCGCGCTTGTATACCATCGGCTGTGGCTTGAGTTAACCTGAAATGATGGATAGCGGTAGTTGCGCCAGCGGCAGAAACTTATATTCGAAGCGCAAATGCCGTGAGGGGGGAATCAGTTGTTTGCAGTTTCGCTTCTCTAGATTTGTTGTTCTCGTTTTTCTTTTGTGGAAAAATAATTGTCTGCGGAACGCTCCCTAATCTTTGTTCACTTTCCTTGTGCCTTGGCAACTTATTTCTTTGTTTGCGACTAGGGCATGGTAACAGTAATCAGAGATAAACGCCCATTCGTCCGTTTTTTTATCGTTCCCCATCTCAGGGTTAACAAGATGACAAAAATCACGCGCTAAAATTTGTTTGACAAAAAACCCGAGATACATGCAGCCATTACTAATAAACTTTCCACAGCAATGTAGTATATTGAAAACTATGGGTTCTGTTAAAAACTGATAATGTCAGTTTTCAAGCAATACTTCTAACTGCGTTTTTCTACTTGTAGATGAAAAAAAAACTGCACGACAAGTAATTAGCGCAAAAATTACAAAAAATAAATACAAAATAAAGTAGCACACACCAAGTGCCTGTAAGGGAAAGGGGGGGGGGGCAGTCAAGCTGCTTGGACAGTTTTTTTTTCCCAGCCCTCCATTATATTTGCACATAGTACATAAGGTTATTATTGAAAGCTACTATTTTAATCGCTTTTCTTCAAATTACGTGCTTTTCAAGACTGAATTTGGCTCAAATTACCGTGAGACGCTTAAGGTTACATCAGGAAACAGTGAACACCATAAGTTCATGTAAATATGTATGGTAGGGTAAGTAGAGAGCTGTTAAAATGCCATAAATATCTTCTTTTTTATTGTCAAGTGAGTTGTCACATTGTTAAAAAAAATCAAGAATTCAAAATATAAGCAGTAATAACAAAATATAAGCTTCTTAAAATAATAATGCAACAAAGCTTGGTACGATCGCGCAAAAAGTATCTGCTTTTATTTACGCTTGCTAATTGTCACCCTTTGATTTACCTAAGCAGTTAACTAAATCGCTGTAGTAACTATGAACATAACATTTTCATTTTACTTAGGATTGACACGGTCTTGGACGCGGCTACATCCACATAATATTAATGTAGTCGTGTATCAAACGGCAACAGTTGCAGCTACCCTTCGCCGGAAGTACACCTTCCGCTCACCAATGTGTTCAAACACCTTCTGGTCTCGCCGAAAGTAATTTTCCTGACGTACGTCGCATTAATTTTTCCAACGTCTTTGTTTTTCTGTGTCAAAAAATAGTTAACATTCGAGGACACCCGGTTCAGGTGACAACAGATAGCACGCACGATGTAGGTTTCGTGAGCAGAGAAGTACTCAGTCGACGCGGTTGCTCAAGCGAGCATTGTTAACCTCGCGATAAGATAAGCAGAAGCGCGATCGAGGCGGCAGCCTTGGGTCGTTTTTGACGACAGCCTGACTACTTATTATTCACCCTTGGTATTAGATGAGCTACAAGAGCTTGAGCCTGGCGGATAACGAGACAATGAAGACACATCCAATGGTTTTGTCTGCCTTGCCATGTTCCATCAGTGAAGCGCTACGGGATCGTAAACCAACTACTTCCGCTACTCGGTCGTAACCTACCCTACAACAACACCGAATGGGGTTAGTGGTATTATAAATAAATAAAAAATGCAAATACAGCTGACGAGGTTGGGACTGTGCATGCTCAAAGGACGAAAGTAAATAGATGCCTTTACATCCTCATTAAGTACAAGAGTAATGGTGAATTCCACTCGTAGATCTGGAGCGCTTTCCAAAATCCGCGAGGGAGGCAAAATTCCGCTCCGTGGGACCCGCTCCGTATCGACGAGGGGAAGATAAACTTGCATTTTTGGAGCGACCTCCCCCACACCCCTCCCCACCCCTTCTCCTTCCGCCGTTCAAAATGGCCGTCGCTCGAACTTGACCAGCCCACCAACGCCTCAGCCGGCTGATCTTTCCGACGACCAGTGACGACTGTCACGGCTTAGCTGCAGAAGTAACACGCGACACAGGCCGGGCGGAATTATACGTACCACGGCGCCCATGTCACAAATAGCGAAGACGTCCGCGTTCGGCACCGTCACATACCTTTCGGCCGCCTCGAAGCGGCGGGGCACGGACAGCGATTGCCAGCGGTGGAGTTCAGATTGCTAGTACGACTTTAATAAACACAGAGGTAACAAACCATCACTTGCGCGGTCGTTGCCTAACCACATCTTGCTTTATTTCACGGGAAAACGCCGATGGAATGCAGTGTAAAAAGGTAAACAATCACTGGCTGCAGAATGAATAGGCCTAACCTTGCGTCTGCCTCCGGCTTTTCTGTCGTTCTTTTTTTCGTTCTTCCTCGGCGATCACAGATGTCAGCGCTTACGATTTGCCACGCTCCACATTCTCGGCTTTTTATCCCTGATCTACGCGAGGTAGAAGCGTTCGAGCCGTCACAGTCCAGAGTAAACAACCGACGCACCCGAACAGATCCAACTCCACCGACCGGCCCGCCGATCTCTCAGAGTCTCCAACCTCGCCGCGCATGCGCACCGCCGATTTAGACGGAAATCACGTGGGCCGCTCTGTCAATTTCCGGAGAGATCTGTGAAATCCCGCAGAGCAAGTTCGGCGGAGTTTGGGGCGCTCCGTGGAGCGGGCGCTGCCAGAGATCTACGAGCGGAAGATGACCAACTTGAGCCAGATCTGCGAGCGGAATATGCGCGCTCCAAATGGAGCGCTTTTGGAGCGCTCGAGATCTGCGAGCGGAATTCACCATAAGTAAAAATCTGCATGCACACTACATAGAGGCGACTGGAGCGTATAGAATCGAGACTTGACAATTGTGACAGGGTACAGAAGATAAGAAAACACATAAACTAGGCGCGTGTGATTGGAGTCGATAAGATGTGCTGCGGTCGCATCCCCATAAATGCAGGCATTGTTCCTGTTAAATAAAAAAACCTTAAATATTTCACTATACTCGTTTTCACTTCAAGAACCGTAGTAAAAAAAAGTCCGGCTCCTCGCAGAGCACAACTAATTTCGTCCTTCATGTGGAGTGTTAAGATACATGTAGGTGCATTTTAGAATAGATGTACGTTATCTTATCAAGACGTACACACTTCAAACGCCAAAAGCATCGCTTCTTGCTCCGACAAACAAATCTTGTAAGAACTATTTCGTGCGGCGTCTTGAGTTGAAAATGAGTATAGTTTGTAAAAGAGTATTTCAGTTTTTGCAGACATACACAAGTTCCTCAAAAGAAGTAATTAAGTTAAGTTATTGAGTACTGACCTCAAAAGTAGCTTGAGTAGAGTATAAATTACTTAAGTGGAAAGTAATTGATGAAATTACTAATTACCGCAAAAACTAGCGAATTACTTTTGAAGTTACTTTTATATGTTTTTTATGGTAACAAGAAAGTACGTAGGTTATGATCCGTTAGCGAAATTGTGCTAGCGAAATATGAATCTGCTTATTTTTTCTGAGATATGCTTTAATAGCTGTTTCCGCTTCTGCGTGCCTAATTGTTTTGTACTTCATTTTGTTTTTTGGTCAATGATGTACTGCGAATGTATCATTTCTACTTTGAGGTTTAGCACTGCCGGAGTTTGATTTTTTAGACAGTGTTTGCTTGTTTACAGTGCTGCGCAAAGTGCATCTAAATACTTGAAGTACAAAGAAAATTAGACGTTATGTACAGGGTGTCACATAAAAAAAAAAATTACAGGTTGTTTTTGTTTCTTTACCTTAAAAATAAACTAGGCGTTGCCGAACGCTCATTCTCTGCCCAAAGGTAGCGCTAGAGGTCACAACCATATGCCAAAGTTTCAGCCCAATCCTATACCTTATTCAAAAGTCATAAGTGATTTTCTGAAAATTTCAATGGAAAAGTGGAGCCCATTTTTGCCCGTTTTCGGTTTCTGGTGCCATAGAGCCCCATTTATCCGAAAACTCCGTCGGCGCTCATTTTCCTATTGAAATTGTCAGAAAATTACTTATAACTTTTGAATAAAGTATCGGATCGAGCTGAAACTTTGGCATCTGTTTGAGACCTTTAGCGCTAATTTTGGGCGGAAAATGAGCGTTCCGCAATGCCTAGTTTATTTTGCAATAAAACAAAAAAAAAACGTGTACATTTTTTTTGTGACATTCTGTACTTCAAGTTAAGTAGTAAGTACACCGGGTGCAATGTACTTGATCTAACGTACTATAAATACAAAATATTTCAAGGTAAAATACAAGTACTTCTAACACCATCTTTCATGATGCCCTTTCATTCCCCATACAGTGTTTTGTTTTTTTTTTTTTAACTGGTATGCATTGCTCCAGGGGTAATCGGGGGTGCATCAGTTTTTTACTGAAATAGCAGAAAATAATTGTAGAAAGTCAATTCGCCAAAGAGTAGTTGTTTTACTCTCGCTGACGAGCTATTTGACACAATAAACTTATAAGGTACTTATTTGTGTCTGTCTTAAAGTCGCCACTACTTCACTCAGAGAAATGACCAGATGATGTCTCAAAAAAGAGCGCTCTCACACGACGATACGCCTTTTTTTTTTTTTTTTTTTTTCAAATTCGGGGAATGCAGATTGAAGTCGGGAGCTTTATTTTGCACGGAAAGTAGCAGAAAAATTACTTCGGTAAAGTGCAAGTACATACTTAGAGAATGTACTTCAAGTAAAGTACAACTTTTCTAAACAAATATCTCTTTAAGTTATATGTACTTAAAGTACTTCCCAAAACTGCTTGTTTGTTATTTTTTGTATAAAAATGTTGGGAGAATTACTAAGGTTTCTCGAACGATCTTCGGATCTTCGAAGATCTGCATATTCTGAGTTTTTGGAGGAAAAACATCGCATAAAGGTCCCATTTGCGTTGCCCTTTAGCACGCGATTCTTCGAGTACATCACAAACTACGGGAGCACCAGATAAGCTTCAGAGTGGGTGCTGCATTTTGTTGCCTTCTTTGAGTGAGGATGCATTGTGTATACCTCCTGTAGTGGGCGAGAGTTTCTACGTTAAGAAGAAGCGGGGACCAGACCTTTCTTTAAATGGGTCAAGTCTCCTTGAGATTTGGAACACAAAGAAACGGCAGTCTTCAGTGCTAATCCCACAGTTGCGTCGTGTCTGTTCGCTTCCCGCGCCTCGTAGCAGTGTTGTTGCAATGGGGGGGGGGGGGGGGGGGGGGGGAGGGAGGGAGGGAGGGAGGGAGGGAGGGAGGGAGGGAGGGGGAGGGGGAGGGGGCTCGTGAATATTTTGAGGGGTCTCGGACTCTCCAAACCACTTTATTCCCCCTCCCCCTCCTACGCCACACGCTTCCCCCTCTTTGCAAATATCAGCTGATCTTCCAAAATCTTATCTCTTTTTGTGCAGGAAAGTTTGTTGATAGGAAAAACAACCACTGAAATTCGAAACTAATTTGTAATTTGAGTAGAAGTTACTCTGAAAAAGTGATTAAAGTAAACTACTAATTCAATAAATAAAAATGTAATTGAAAGTTACTAAACTACTCAGAAAAGTAGTTAAACTACAGTAACTTGAGTAAAGTAGTTGAACTACGTACAAGTCTGAGTTTTTGTTACCAGAAAAGTTGCGAATAATACGTAAAACGCAGCTTGTAACAAGTACTTACAAGTCCGCCCCATGGAATTGTCTTTCGAATCACTCGCCCTTCATGAAACTGTTTCGGTGGCGCCCTCTTATAGCTTCCGTTCGCGGCGTCACGACCAGGATTTGCTTCTCCTTGATTGGCAAGATTTGCCCCTGAATCGCTCTGATTGGCCCAATTCGTCTCTCCGCGAAGCGGCGATTGGGCAGGCATTATCAGAACACAGGAAGTTATGGTTTGACCAATCGCGAACTTCGACCACAGAGACGCTTTTGGTTTCGCGCGTCGCTATCCTGAGAGACGCGGCTGCCCCTTGGCTCGCCCCCAGGCAAGTACCACCCGGACCGGCGGCACGAGGCGGCGCTGGACATGCACCGCCAGTACGGCCCTATTGTGGCTGAGAAGCTGCCTGGCCGCTACTCGCTGGTGCACTTGTTCAGCGCCGACGACTTCCACGCGCTGTACCAGCACGAGGGCAAGACGCCCTTCCGCATGGGGGCCACGGCCTTCAAAAAGTACCGCAGCAGCCGCCCCAAGTACTACAAGAACATCGGCATCCTGAACATGTGAGCGGCACACGAGGAGCAGTCTCTCGAAGGGACTCCCGTGTGAAAACAATAGACCGATCTCACCAAGCGTTCCACGCATGCGTGACGCCGCCATAACTGTAGCTCATATGAGGCAGACGCCAGTTTACGAGACACCTCATGCCGCCTCGTGCTCTGCTCGCGCAGACCTCCAGCGGGGTTGTCGCGCGTTCAGAAAGACTACAGCTCCCACGGTGCATAGGGGCAGTGGTGGCGTTCTCAAACTACATGGTGAAATCGGTCTATTCAGCGCAGCTGACAGGAAGCAGCGGTCCTACGGCGCGAGCTGGAAACTTTGGCACATGCCATCCTCCGGCCGGTGGAGTATTCATTGGAGGCTATAGGCCATCATAGTTTTTCGTCACGACGCATACTCAAGATGTTCTCTTGCCAATCGTCTGCCAGGAACATGATATTTAATTTAAACTCATGCACGTTCCGCGCATGAGTTTGTGCAGGCTCGCCGACAGCAGGTGTTCAGCAACATCGGCGCAGCAGCCAGCTCTTACCGCTTATTCACATAAGCGGATCCGCGTTCGCAAAGCGGTTGCGAACGCGGTTGTATAAAGATTCAGTGCAATTGCACGCGCACTCGATGACATCAAGGGCGCGTGCAATTGTACTGGATCTTTATACAACCGCGTTCGCAACCACTTTGCGAACGCGGATCCGCTTTCAGTGTGAATGAGCGGTTAGTCAGTACGCCTGGTGGGCAAACAGGCCGCATTTTTAATCGAATGATTAAACACGAGCTCTGCGTCGTGGTTTAACGTGGCACTTCGACGCACGAACTCGCTATTTGAGCCAATGAGTGCTGGTATCGTAGGTCTCAGAGCTGAAAATTCTGCACTGTAACGCATAGCGGGATATTGGTGGCCGAGTGAGTTAGCGCACCGCTCGGAGCACGTGGAGCGAAAGCGCGCTGCGGAACCCAGGGATCCTGGGTTCAATCTCGCCCCTGCCCGTTTTGATCTGGATGAGCATCGTACTGGCGTGTGGTGGTCTTTCACTACTGGGTGATGCACGTTTTTGAGCCCAGGCTAGAGTTTGTACTGCACTGACTAAATTTTTTATCTATACAGCTGAGACACCAGACGCCCATTGGGACTGACTAACTTCCGGTTGCCTAAACATTCACATAAGAATTATTTACTGTACCACAGATCGCGCGAGTTAACTTCAGCACTAACGTACAAAGACACTATACTCTGTCTCAGGAGTTGTGTGCAACAAAGGCAAAGGCATAGGCGCGGGCACATGGCTTTTAGATTTGCTTTCCTTCCGCGAGTGCTCGTGAAAGGAAGGTAAATCTGAAAGGCAAGCGCTCGCGCCTGTGCTTTTGCCTTTACTGCACGCAACTCATGAGATGGAGTATAGTACCAGCGCGTGGCATTCAAAGCTGCTTTTAATGGGTGAATATCATGAAAACAAAGCATTTTTCAGAGCCCTCTCTCGCGCCCAAGTTTGCCAGCACTAAAAACAAAGTTTTGGGTTGTTTGTATGTTCATACAGCCTGAACTTAGCCTGCCTCAACGGGCAATTCGTCGTCCATAGTAACCGGAGACACGAAACCATCAACAAAAAAAAAAACGGACACAACGAGTCTCAATTTACGTACTTGACACTGTCCTTTACGTCCTCCTCGGCGTCGTCCTAGACGTCGTTCTTGATGTCGTCATATACGTCGTCCCCCAGGTCGACTTGTCTTTATGCTATAGATAAGCAATTTAGCCAGTGCAGTACAACCGCTAGCCTGGGGTCTTTAACGTGCACCACGCAGTAGAGGTACACGACCGCACACCCGGAACGATGCTCATCCAGATTGAAACGGGCAGGCGTAGGGAGTGAACCCAGGACCCCTGGCCTCTGCAGCGCGAGCATTCGCTCCACGTGCTCCAAGCTGGTGCGCACTAAAGTGTACTCTAGCCCACTCGGTCACCGATCCCCTTGAAAACAACTTGTGAGGTATACATATAAAACCACACGTCACTGCACGGTCTCAATGGTTGCCAGATAACGCTTCTGACAGGTTATATTATCCGCTGGTGGTTACAGCCGAGCCTGTTTTAAAGCGGCAGCTTTATAAACCCAACCACGCTCAAGGTCACCGAATCAGGCTGATGTAACGCCCGTGGCTAACGACCGCAGCTGAAGCGTAAAATGCGATTCACACTTGCGTTCAGTCCGACTAAGTGCCAGGGTTGCTATGGCAACAGCTGCGTCGAATAAAACAAAACGGGTAAAAATTGGTTTGGTTGGAGCAGCCGATGCAGCTGTTGCCATAGCAACCCTCGCACTTAATTGGACGCAACGCAAGTGTGTGAATCGCCTAGGGTGCCTTAAAATCGCCCATTAGCTCCGCTCGCGTGGGCTCGGGTTGCGTAAGCCAGTAAGCGCCGGTCGCGTAAGCGCCTGTTATGAAAGCTCCGTTTCCGTAGGCGCCGGTCGTGTAAGCTCTGAAGTGCCGGTAGCTCAAGCTAACGTGACCTGGCGTCCTCGACGTCGTCCTAGAGGTCGTCCTCTAGAACGTCAATGCCGACGTCGTTCTTGACTTCGTCCTCTGAGACGTCGCCCATGAGGTCGTCCTAAAGATCGTCCTTGACGTTGTCCTCGACGTCGACCTAGGCATAGCTTTTGAGGTCGTCCTATAGGTCGTCTTCGACATCGTCCTCGAGTTCGTTATAGAAATCGTCCTAGACGTCGTTCTTGACGTCTTCCTCTAAGACGTTATCTTCAGCGTCGTCCTAGAGACCGCTCATGACGTTGTCCTCCATGAGGTCCTAGACGTCGTCGAAGAGGCTACCCAGTGGTCGTAATCGACGTCGTTTTAGACGCTGTACTTGACACCGTCCTTTACGTCCTCCTCGGCGTCGTCCTATACGTCGTCCTAGATGCCGTCCTTGACGTCGACCTCGATGTGTGTACGGCATGTTACAACCATGTCATCACCGTACATTTCCTTTCCTAATTTTATTTTTACTAACGATGTTCCTGTAAAGCAACCGCATTTCATCGCCTTTGGTAGATTGAACGAAGCAGCAACAATTTGCGAGACTTTTTATATACGAATTGTGCAACGTCCTTCTTAAAATAGCTGCATTCTATTCGGCGCAGATAGAGAAGAAAGGTAGCGGCAGATAGCAGCAGAATTAATAGACTTTTGCGGAAAATCCTAGGAGACCTTGCAACGAGGGGAATTGTGGTGCTGTTCGGATGTACGCTCGGGCGCCGGTTCGAACGCTTCGTATATCCTGCAGGTAGCGACACGATTCATTCTTTCTTATAGTTGGGAACTCAGAGCACACCAATACATTTAAGCGAACGCAAAAGAAGGTCATTACATACTTTATTTTGCTTTCATTCAGCCTTCTCTGCGTTCTGAAGCCACCAACTGTTCAAACCAACGTCGACTTCGTCTGATCTGAACGTCACAATGCGTAAAGCAGCCGCTGGGGGCACCACATATTTCCGGAAAGGTCTATTCGAATTCGCCATGTTCTTTCAGTAAAATCTGCTTCGCCGTGCCTGTCGGCTGCAGTTTCATGTAAATGACAGCGTGCATGTATGAATGAACTTTACGTACGAGGTAACCGCGTTTCTTGAGGCAAGCCATTGAAAATAAAATAAAATTTCAGTAACTGTGACTCTTCGTCGCCTTTTTTATAAGCTTGTAATTTCGTTCAATTAGAGTAAATTAATCAGAATATTGGTGACAAATACGCCCATTCACATTATTTTTCTCTCTAGAGCGATGCCGCATGTCACTATACCCGAGGACAGCTAAACGTTAGTATTTGTAGGGCTGAAACCAAATAAATATGATGGCAATATCGTTTCTGGAATAAAAAATGAATAATTGATTGGCAGTGACGGTGTACCTCGAAGACATGGGATCTTTAAAATAATTATTGGAGTTTACCTTAGCAACTTCTCGCGAGGAACTGCGTCTGTAACTTAATGCATATGTGGCAAGGTAACTGATTGCACTCCGGTTCAAACAACATTATGCATCGGAGTGACGCGCAGTCCGCTGGCTGCCTCGTGCAGGCAGGGCCAGGAGTGGTACAACGTGCGTTCCAAGACGCAGCCGTACACGCTCCGTCCCCGGACCATCATGTCGTACGTGCCGGGCATGGACAAGATCGCCGAGGACACCCTGCGAGTCCTCGCCCGAGACAGGGACGCCAGGGGAGAGACAGCGGACTGCTACAAGCTGCTCTACAAGTGGGCCCTGGAGAGTGAGTGCCTCCCCTGACCACGCAACTGTTCCGCCAGCCGTGACCCGTCGCTATAGAATCGCGAGTCTCCGCCCAACCCGTTTGGAATCCACGCCGACTCGTTGTCTGTAAACCACCGCGTTTGTCCGCAGCAGTCGTGCCGATTCCGCATGCCTAGGACTTTGTAGATTCAAGATTCCGTTTGCTCGACATGCCGCGCTACCGCCCTTACTTGGCCTCAAACACATGAGCTATTGGATTCTTAAAATACTTCCTTTAATAATAATCCTTATTTTGACCCAGGAGGGTTGAGGTGTGCCAGAAAGGCGGGAGGCCCGAACCAGTTGGCCTAGTACACCTAAATAAAAAAGAAAGGAAGAAATCAATAAAAAAATAAGGCTATTTACAAGTTTGTTGTAACGCTTGGACACATTGTCTGTTCGTCTAGGGGCTGTGGCACGATACGAATAGAAACGTGCGAAGTGTGACTCTACGCTTGTGTAGTATGTGTAGAGATTGTGGTGCCAAAAAAGACAACCACAGATGCCGGCACCAAAGAGAGACAAACACAGACTCAGTTCTCAAGAGGAACACTGCGTGTGCACCTGTTAGTTCAAAAGGACAACGATAGCAAAAATTAACACAAGCGTAGACACCGTGCCTCATGGGGGACGCGGCGTCTTTGTTCGTCCTTTTCAATTTCCTGCTTTCTAATTTGATACGTTAGACTCGCGACCACTCGCCAACCGAGCTTTTAACAATTTTTCAAGTTTTGGACATTATCACGGGTACTCTTAAATTTTCAGTAATTATTTAGGAGTTGGCTGCTCTCATTTGCCAAGAAATACTTTCCAGAACACCCCTGGGAAGGAACTGTGTAACGTGTGTCTGTCTGGGCGCTGCCGTCCAGGCGTGGTGTACGCATCCCTGGACACCCGCGTGGGCTGCCTCAGCGTACCCCTGGACCCGCACTCGGACGGGGCCATGATCCTGAAAGACATGGACGACGTGTTCGCCTGCCTGCAGATCTTCGGCTACCGCTTCCCCTACTTCCGCTACTTCAGGACCCCCAGCTGGAAGAGGTTCGAGTTCGCCATGGACGACTTCACCATGTAAGCGTCCGCACATAAAGCCCGCTGCCCTGGCTCCTTAGCAGACACGTTACAAAAGAGTAGGGTGTCTAGGACGCGTCTCGGACGTGTGTGTTTAGCGTCCTATGCCGGCCATGCATCGAAAGAGTGGCAACACGTGCTGTCACAAAAGCTCGAGCCTCATGCTGACGGATGTCGCGATCCTGGCAGCTGGGCGTAGAATTTCAGAAAAGAAAAAATGCGGGAGAACGCAAGTGTCTCTGTCGTCCCAACTCTTGGCTGCCAAAGCTTCTGTTGACTGTCAATCTGGAGGGCGACCTGCAGCAGACCAGGCTTCCGCCACATTCACCACCGCTGTTGTGACACTGGTAGGGCAAATAGTTAATATAATATTCTAGAGGTAAAGGTGTCACGTATTCGGGTCGCTTGATAACGGCTGGGCAAACACGCGGACATCTGTGATTCCAGTTGGTACTAGCTAGTCCCGATGGGCCTATATCAGTGGCGGCGCCTTAAAATGCAGAAATAAGCAACACTGCCTGTAAGGTATGTACTATATAGTTCTAGGTTACACACGGGAATCGAGAATTGAAAAAAATTAAGTTGACAAGCACTCGAGCAACTTCAACTCGTAGCGGCAAAACGAACACGCCTAACCTTTCGTCTGCTTTCTTTTTCTGCTCCTCTGTCGCTTTTTGTATTTTTTTTTCTCGTGACCTCCGATCTCAGCGTTTAGGATTTGCAGCGTTCTGCTCCCGTTTTAAACCCTCTGCCGCTAGGATCGCGGTCGGCGACAGCATAACACTTGTAAGACGTCATTAGGCTGAATTGATGGGGCCTCTTTTTAGGACGCGGTAAATACACTAGTCGGACACGCGTTTCAGGCACCGCACAAAAGAGTGTGCATTTACTGTTCCTCGCCCGAGAAGAAAGTGAGTATGTTACTGGCTTCTAATACTTAGGTTTCAGAAACAGCAACGGGAAGTGTTTTCCCGTTGCTGTCCTAGATAAAGTAAACTGGAGGTTGATGTAACTCTAAAAAGGCTGATAGGGCATAGGAATACCCTAGCAAGAGGAAAAATGGTCATCCCAATCCTTAGTGAGAACAATTATATGAATGAGCCTAGTAAACACACAAGAACTCATAAGATGGCATTAGAACTCATATGCGACTGATATATAAATAATTTCTATTCATCGTAGAAAGCATATAAAAAATGTTTCTCTTTTCAATTCGAATCTTGTTGATTCAATAATTTTACTAGTTTTCGACTTTGCAGGGAGCAATTCTTATTAAAAACAGGATAAAGCTGGTGCACTAAAATATGAGAGCGGCTACACTGTCTCTATACCTTGTGGAGGGCCTCTCCCAGTTCATTCATTTGGCACGACTTAACCACGATGAAAATACAGCACGGATATGGTTGAAGGCAAGGTTAGAATATAGAGGTTACTTAGAAACAATAAAAAAAAGTGACTGGCTGCTTTCTTTTTTTTTTTTTTTTGTTTTTTTTTGACTCCGTCAAATAGTGAGTGAAGCACGTTGATCGGGCATGACCTGCTGCTAAGTACCACCCGGATGACTTCAAGGCACGATTGTCCGCTCAGTAGAAAACAAAGGCTGCGGATTAGGTCATTCTTAGGGAATATCGGACCCGCCACATGCGGCAGGCAAAGACGCTAAAGCTCCACGAGAGCAAAGCGACAAACGCGTGCGTTTTGACGCCGTCACGTGCTAGCGTCACACTCGTTGGGAGACGCTACATTGGTGACGACGCTGACGCGAGCCGCTGCGTGCATCCATTAACGATGACCTTCGGGACAGAAAAGCGCAGGTGGTATTGGTCCGCTTGCGGTTGTCGTTTATTTCACTTGAACGTCCGCCGTGCTGCCCGGCAGCCGCCTGTTCAAGCACATCGAGGCCGCCGCCGAGCGACTCAAGACCCGGACGGAGGACCGGGAGTACACGATCCTCGAGTACCTCCTGGCCGAGAAGAAGCTCGAGTTCGGCGAGATCCTGGCCTTCATGAGCGACTTCATCCTCGGAGGAGCCGACACGGTACGCGACTGATATGCTACCACTCAGTGGGCCGCTGGCACCTGTGCATAGGGCTGTGCTGTGACCACGGTGGAAGAGGAGAGAGGGGTCGGAACAAAACCGGAAAGGGGGCAGAAATATTCCTTGGGCTTCGCTCATTTCACGGCAGGGCAACAGTCGGTTTAGAGCCCTCGCGTCGGCGCGGTCGCACGCTGCGCAGCCTCGAACAGGTGCGCGCAAATACTGACGGTTCCTCGAGCCCTTGGCCATGTGGTGCATCTCACGGCGTTTGCCAGAAATGCGAGCGAACCTTCGACACACTAGTTCCAAGGCGAGGCGGCCCTGTTCAGACAACCGTCTTCCCCCGTGGCGTGCGACCGAGCCCCAATTCCCGCGAAGGACGGCAAAACTGCACACGTGAAGAGAAGAGAAAAAGTTATGGCTGTTGTTTTTTTGTTATAACGAAGCAAATCCTAGGTAGAAATGTGCGCCTCACGACCTTGCGCAGTGACATGGCAGTGACAACATGGAGCGCGCTCTTTGAGCGCGAAAATTGTCCAATATAAGGTCAAACATATACGAGGTGTGATCAGAAATTTCCGGGGCTGATTTTGTAGTGTAAAACGAAAATGCAGCAAAGTGATCCCCGCGCAGCCGTCGAAGGCAGGGAAATTCTTGCGTCATTATGCCAAAGGACGTCGCTCTTTGAACATTGGGAACTGCGCTGCGCGAGTTTGTTTGACCGCGTGCTCGAGCATAATGATGATCTCTCCATAGTCTGCAAACTAAAGCGAGAGCGAACATCAATTTTACGTCAAACTCTGCCAATCTAAGTCAGAGACCTCTCAGATGATTTAGAAGGCTTATGTCAAAAGGTAGTGAGGTGTGCGAGGTGTTTTGGGTGGCACTCGCGCCTCAAGAATGGCAGAACGTCACTGAAGAAGAGTTCGGATAAGGTCGCACCACAGGTCTTCGTCTTCCAGCGATGTTCTCCTTTCCTGAAGTGCGACTGCCACTTAAAACACTTCGCAAAATTCACTGATGTTTAACACAAGCCTGCTGAATCACTCGAGGTGCTCTGTTTCATGTTTGCCGAGTTTGACGCAGAATTGATGTTCATTCTCGCTTTGGCTTGCAGTGCATGATTGAATCGCCATTGTGCTCGTGCACGTTGTCCAGAGTGACACCGTTTGGTCACAATGACACACGAAGGTACCCTCCCTCGACAAAAGCGCGTGCATCACTGTGCTGGCCTCTGTTCTAGCGCTACAGAGTCAGTCCCGAAACTTTTTTTATCGCACCTCGTATGGGGAAGACTAACCGGTCTTGCGCACATGCGAACATGGTCAAATAGTTCCACATTCTTCTTTTAAAGAAGCCACCCGTAGATATTTAACCTACTGAAATCACTACCCCCCTTTTACAAAACCGTAATTGCGATTTATGGTCAGCGAACACCATCGGCGTATCTTGAAATAGCGCGGAACCATGTTTAACATTTCGCGCAATTTCGGATTAGTTTTCCGGAGATGTGTTCCGAGTACAGCTCTGTGTTCTGGTATCCTTTAGAACCTTCGATACTAGGGAGTTTTAGTAATGCAAGTAGGAGCAAACGCAAGCATTGTGCGTCTGCGTTAGCGTTGCGTGCTCCACACTGCGCATGCCTCATACGCACGCAACGCAGCGAGCTACGCGCACACTCCGTGTGCATCCTTCTCGTTGCTCTTGTCGCGCTGTCCACGCGCGACGAGGGCACTTTGCACGAAGACAGCTAGATGACGCTGCAAACGCTCGCTTGCTTCTTTGTCAGACCCCCTTGACTCTGAATGTAGAAGTATATGATGCTGGCTGGAAGGGGAACTGTGACGAAGCGGAGCGAAGGTCGGCACAGATTTGCGATGAAAACTGCTCCCCTGCGAACTGCAGTGCCCCCTCGCGGTGACGAAGATTTTCATCGCAACTTGCGCCCCTCTCTTACATGGCGCGCATACGTTGCCTTGTGAGACTACATTTCCTTTGTCGACTACATAAATTGCGCACGTTTCACCAATTAAACAGGCCGTGCGCCTAAAATTCCGCGATGAAAGTTTTGGGGACCGCTAGAGGCGCTCCGCCCAGTAAGCGAGTCAGCGGTCCCCAAAATTTTAAAAGAGCCCATATTACAGAGATTTTTCAACTACTCGATGGGGGTCACGTGATTTATAAGGCGTATTTACAATACCCTTGCATTATGAGCTACGAGGAGCTGACGAAAGGGTTGACCGCAAGCATAGTCTCCTCCTTTCCTGCTGCTTTCCCCCTTTTTATCGCTACTCGCGACCCTGTCTCTCATTGCACGCGTAAGGCGCCCGTCACACTTCCCCTTCAAGCCACCATATGTATAGTGTTAAAAGGCTTGGCCGTACATTTTTAAGCTTTGCTAGGAGGAGCTAACGTGTCTATGATAACGCTATGCGAGTTTGTGACAAGCCATTCTCCACCGCCCTCCTCCCCTCCCTCCTGTCGTCTGCTAGCGCGCCCGGTCCGCCATGTTCTTCCTAACTCACCCACCAGGGCTGTGTACAAAATCTTTTGAGTTACCCCGGCGGGTCATGTCACGTGACAATCTAGATAGAGCAACGCTGGACGCGGATAGGGTTTTGAACGCCAAGGTACCAAACCGTTACTCGAACCGTGGGTCGAGTCAAATTTGCCGTGTTCTTCCTAACCGGAAACGGAACGCGGGCACGGACCAATACGAGACCTCGTCGGAGCATCCATCGCCGTCGCTAGTTAGCAAAGCGTTTATGAAGGGACTTTAGGCGGAGCTAGGCGGAGCAAGCCAACGCCCGGTCACAAAAACCTCAGCACCATTCATCCATTCATGCATGCGCGTCGGCGTTTTACTGAATTTAAAGTGCTGGTTTGATGCGCTCCGCAGCGTTCCGATGAGAGCTTTCGTGGGGCGTACACTGTTCTAGTGCAAGGGTATTTACGCTTTTCTAAAACTCTTCTCTTGTTTACACAGTGTGTCTTTTGTCTAGGAACTTAAACTTATGCACTTCCGGTGGGCGATTCACTGAACACAAGTGCGCGCGGAACATGACGTTACCATCGACTGTGGCGTACCATCTCCGTAACGTTCCCCCTGATTCCGTGAAGTCCAGATTTTAATGCAAAAGCATTAACTGTCCCATAGAGCGAGCAGATGTCATCAGCTTTGAAGCCGCGCCAAGTGGCACCTAAACTCCTTCACTAAGTGAAGCCGCGATCTGACGGCTCCCAGCTATGAAGCCGCGCGAAAAGCCCAGCCAAACGGCACCTAGTTTCTGATGAAAATAATCCCTGGAGAAGGGGAACAAGAGGGACAAAAGACAAACACAAATCTCCAAACACAGCTAGGTCCTTTGTCCCTCTTGTTCCCCTTCTCCAGGGATTATTTTCATCATTACTGTCCAGCTCGCTTGCACCTTTGCATTTAATTGCATTATAATAATAACCTAGTTTCCCCGCTCCCAATGAAACGCAGTGAAGCCGAAATCTGATGTATTTCGGCTTCGGTTCCATTGGCTGGCTTGCGTCATAGTTTCAAGGAACGAGGCTCCCATTCGCCGCTGCGTGTCAGTTTCAGGGTGGGCCACCCCATGGCGCTGCATGCCCGCGCCGCCTTAGCGCCGCCAGCGCGACGGTACAAGGAGTCGGCTGGCGCGCTTGGGCAGGCTGCCAGCGCGCGGGAAAGGATTCGTCTGTACCGTCGCTCTGCAGAGAGCGGCGGCACGGCCGATGTCAGCACAGCGCGGTCGCTTCACGAGGACGCGCTGAAGAACGACATTCATGCTTTCGCATTCACAACTCATAAGTGCTTAGGTGTACCTCGAGCCTGCTTTTAGAGCGCAGCTCTTAGGGGCCCGTTCCCGGCTTGAGCGGCGTCGCCGTCGGCGTCGGCGTCGCCGTCGCCGTCGGCGTAACCAAGGTCACGTGACCCCTCCCAAGGTCATCTCAAGGTCACGTGACCCCACGTGACCCCCTGAAGGTCACGTGACCCCTCGAGGTCACGTGACCCCTTCCAAGGTCATCTCAAGGTCACGTGACCCCAAGATGACCCCACGTGACCCTTTGAAGGTCACGTGACCCCCAAGTCACGTGACCCCTCTGAGGTCACGTGACCCCCAAGGTCACGTGACCCCTTCCAAGGTCATCTCAAGGTCACGTGACCCCACGTGACCCCTCTGAGGTCACGTGACCCCCGAGGTCACGTGACCCCTCCAGGTCACGTGACCCCTCCAGGTCACGTGGGGGTCACCTTTGGGGTCACGTGGCCTTGAGGTCACCCCCAGGTCACGCCTCCCCGAGGTCACGTGACCCCCTCCCCGAAGTCACGTGACACCCCCCCCCGGAGCATATTAAAGAATGAGGGGAGGAGGAGGAGAAGGGGGAGGGGTCTACCCTCCCCTCAGTACCCTTCACTCCTCCTCCTCAAGAGCTGCGCTCCAATTCGGCGTTACAGGGATTTGTAAACGGCTTTCACTTTTTAAGCACTTCGTGATTTTTTTTTTTTAACATGGGTTAATATATTAAAGGGATACTGAACCAAAGAATTTAGTGCCCATAATAAGTGGCGCACGTTCTTTCCACCAGCCAGCAGCCGCCGGTGTGCGCGAGCACACGCAACAAACATGACGTCACGGACCTCCATTCGCGGTTGAGATGACAGTGAAATGCATGGGCTTCGGACTAAAGGAGAATAAAGACAGGCTTTTCATCTCTACAAGTGAAAGCTAGGTGCTTGTTAGACCAATTTATCGCTTACTTTTTACACCAGGCACCACTGTGTAGATGAAAAACTTGTCTTTATTCTCCTTTGGTCCGAAGCCCATACATTTCACTGTCATCTCAACCACGAATGGAGGTCTGTGACGTCATTTTTGTTGCCTGTGCGCGCGCACACCGGCGGCTGCTGGCTCGTGGAAAGAACGTGCGCCACTTATTATGGACACTAAATTCCTTGGTTCAGTATCCCTTTAATAACAAACAGTTTTTGGACGCGGCTTATTATACGTGCATACCATGTAGTGTGACATAAGCACATTAGAAAATGTTAATAATGCGCCAAAAATTATTTGTGAATCATTACACGTGCCTAGATTGACCAAGCAATGAAGCTGCAAAATTATGCAGAAGATTAAAGCTGAATGTAATAAATGAATAAACGCGCCTAGTTTTTTTTTATATAAATAAATTGAGTTAATTGTAATTTCTGTCTTTCTCTGTGCTGCGCTACAGTATGAAATGCATAGTCGACGACTGGCATAAATTGCTCATTCGACTGCTTCGATCCTCGTTTTCAAGTGCCGTCTACAGCTTCGAATAATGAGCATAAGACAAAAAAAAACAAATCAGTCGTTAGTTGTTTATACAGCAGGAGTTTAGTCTGCCGGAACATGGCGACATTGTTACCCACTGTAGATGAGAAATTTAGCCAGTGTGGTACAGCCGCTAGCCTGGGGTCTTTAGCGTGCACCACGCAGTAGTGATACACGACCGCACGCCGGTACGATGCTCATCCAGATCGAAACGGGCAGGGGTGGGGCTCGAACCCAGGATGCCTGGATTCTGCAGCGCGAGTTTTCGCTCCACGCGCGTCGAGCTGGGTGAAGCATAAGACACGTAGACTGCAAATTAAGCAACGCAGAGACGCGGAAAGCGACGAGAAAGCAAACAAATCGCAGCGCTGCCAAGCTTATTAGTCAGGTCTCGAAGAGTCATGTCTCTCGCATTGCTAGCTTCGGTTTTGTTTGAGTTCTGTTGCACGTCATGAAATTGCCGAAAACATTCAAAAATGCACGATACCTTTCGGGTTATAATGCCTTACCCTTTCTGGTAGCAAAGTGGAAGCCCATGCTTCCCAAGAAAGTTATATCTTCTCCGGTGCCGATCGACACCCGGAAGGAAAGTCCAAACAAAACCACGAAGGTATAGTCCCAGGTGCTAGGGCGAATTTGAGACAACCTAAAGGAATCCCCACAGTCCCACCCAACGTTTCTTGGAGGAAGAACTTTTTCGAGATTTAGCTCCTTAGCGCAAAGGACGCCGAGTCTTGACACTGCGTGCTTCCAAGAGGTTAAACCTATCAGCGAAAAAAAAAAAACGCAAAAAATAGAATGAAACAAACAATCGCATAATTTTCCCTGGGAGAGTAGCCGCTCCGAAGACTGCATAAAAAAATTGGCAGCGACCCTTATCTTGAAAGTGCTGCTCGGAATGCAATATTTGAGAAGGAATTTTGTAAAATTGTTAAGAAGTCATTCCACGGTCGGGGAGTGACGAAGGCCACATATTGCTTCTTCATTTCCAACATCATCCCTACATCACTACCGTGAACTACGGGGAGTATCGCCAGTTGAAACTTCTAGGAGACATGAAACCTACACTTTATCCAGTGAGCGTATGAAAGCAGATGGCGCAGATCCATAGAGCATCGGGCTGCGGACCGTGAAAGCCTAAGTTTGATGAGTATATATTGCATTAATTCCAAGCAAGTACTTTGTATTGCCACTCCCAACCGGCTGTGCTGGCATGTCCTGCCATGGGGTCGGACGCATTTCTGGTAGGAGTGTTATTATAACCCGTAAGGGCATTTGACGCTTTAAAAGGCATAACCTGGCGGGCTACGCCTCGCAGACGTCGGCCACGGCCACGTTCTGCCTGTACCACCTGGCGCGGAACCCCGAGGCCCAGGAGCGAGCCCGGCAGGAAGTCTTCGACGTGGTCGGGAACAAGCCCCGAGCTCTGGAGCCCGAGCACCTGAGCCACCTGCCCTTCCTCAAGGCCTGCGTCAAGGAGGCGTTGCGGTGAGGCGCCGAGTCCCCCTGAGAAGGATCTGGGAATGGCGCGGGTCGACGCCAAGGCGCATCAAAAACTAGCTCAGAAACCAAACAGCGTTGTCCCACGGCTCACACGAAACGTCTAAAGGCGAAGCTCCAACTTTATCATTAGGTTTTGACAGAAGGCTAGTCTAGAAAATTGGGGGATTGAGAAGAAGTTCGGTGATTCTAATTCAATGATGGATCATTACGAACTACCCGTTTTCAAACCGGGAGAAAAGTCTGTCATTTGAAAATGTTCAAGTTATCTCAAAAGTAACGGTTAATTTCTCAAGTAACGGTGAGTTACTTTTGTAATCAAGTAATCTAAACGAATACTTTTTATCTAGGAGTAATTGTAATACAGTTCTTTTTTCGAGTACCGTGTACAAAATTGCATACAGTGAGAGGAGTCTTCTATTTCGCTATTGGGACGTCCGAGTAAAGGCTCCATCTGAGTCAGCGTCTGCCAGTGCCAGGGGAGGGGAAACACGGCCGACAACCGTGCACATGGAGCGCGTAATTTTTTAATTGTTACACAGTCCCCGTTAAAACGAAAAATGCCTTAGCTCGTAGATCTTTGGAAGCAATACATGTAGTTTGGGCATTGTGATCGTTTATACTGCAAACATTCAGTCCACGCATAAAATTTGGCGAGACTGATTTCACGCTTACAATTCACAAAATGCCGTATTTTCTAGAAAACACGGTATTTTGTGATCCTGGGCTGTATATATAGTCCGGGTTCTTTAGGGCGCATCACGCGGTTACTCGACCACGTTTGGGTGCGCTGCCCGTCCACGCGGGAAACGGAATATCAAGTGCCAGCTTCGTATTTCGAAGGATGGCACACTTGTCCCGGCTTCCAAGGGGTGCCTATTTTTCCCGCGGATGCGTGCAAGCAGGCGCTGAAATACGGAACGTGTCCTCTCCCTGATGGCGTCTTTGTGCCTTGCAGCCTCAACCCAACACTTTCCGGCGTGTTCCGAAAACTCGACCACGACGTCACCTTGTCCGGATATCTCGTGCCTGCGGGGGTGAGTTCTTCCCTTTCGCCCACATGTTGATGGCGCCGGCGCACGCGTAGGGGGAGACAGCGGGTTCCCTTGTTTCGATGACCATTCTGTCTGATAATAACGTTTCGTTAGGACTCATCTGGGGAATCGAGTTGTCCGATTGGTCAATGTCGGCCATATTGACGCTGGGATAAAAAAAAAAGAAAAAAGAAACGCACGTCAAACGTTTAGGCGGGAGCTCCGAATAGATAGCGATTTGTGCAGGCCCATGTTGCCCAGCCCTGTTCGAGTTTTAAGCACGGTCCCTGAATAGCGACATCTTTTCTCTCTACCTGTTTCGCTCAAACTCTTTCAACTTCGTTTTTTTTTTTTGTTTTTGTTTTTTGTTTTTTTTTTGCTTTTTGCTTTTTTACGCTTGTGCGTCTACGGTACGCCGACTGCATCGTTCCCCCCAAGAAGCTAGCAGGCTCCCTTCCTATACTTGGTTTTAACTTGAATCTGAGCGTATCAAATGCTAAAAGCAAACGAGGTAGAGGGGCTTAGAGCGATAAACTGGCAGCCAAATGTGACCCCCAATTGGCCGCCGCCATGTTGCATATTTTTGACCACTAGACACGTGACCTTATAGTTTTACGTCTAGATTTTAACGAAGTACCGTGCACATTGCTTATTGATCTTGAATAACAGTACCGACGAGATAAGTTAGGTTTCGTTCGTTTTAAGTCCAAAATGTGCTTTTACGACAAAAACTCAAATCAAATCAAATCAAAACTTTATTTCCAAAAAACTGGAGGGATCGCCAGACAAAAAGCTGTTAGAAAAACAGCTTGACTGGGTCTGGGATCCCTTTACATTGGCATCAGCTTTGACACTGAAAAACATGTTATATATATATTAAAAAAATTCACAGCAAAAACATGCAATTTAAAATCCCACTAGGCGAAGCTGCACACAGTACAACCGGAGGTCTTTTTTGTTTAACGTATATATGTTTATGTTGTTTGTGATATACTTGTTTAATAAGCATGGTTGTGCGTGATTGAAGAAGCACATATGTTTCTGTACGGCGTGTGTTAACATTGCTTTCGTTCATTTTGTGTCCTGAAACAATGTACAAAAAAAATCTACAAATGCCTCAGATGAAAAACGAGTCGCACAGAGTAAACGGTATTCGTACATACATGCTCGCAACAGGAAGTAATTTAAATTTTATAAAAAAGGTTCTGAGTAGTCTGTATACGAAACATCCGCAATATAGCGTACTTTTTTTTTTTGGGCAGTAGTTGTACATTTAGAAGATTAGTTTTTGTCGTTGTAGCCCACGCGAGATGGCAACAGTTTAAATGAGACTGAAATAGAGCGGGCAGCTTCGCAATGCCTTCGCTAGAGCGAAGTTTTTTTGCGGTATTTGGTCAAACATTTGCCAAAGTTCTTCGAGCCAAGAAAGAAAGAATAGGAAATATGCCGGACCGCCAAGTGTCCCCCGGCTAACCGATACTTGGCATCGTTACCTCGTCGTCAGAGATTTCGAGGTACATGGTCCTAAAAAGTCACATGTGTCTGAGCGGGCATTTCGAAGGCCCTCGATTACGACGGGACTCTCGAAACAGTCGGTGGCCCTCGTCGTTTCCCACGCCACCGACCGATCCATCTGGCCGTGCGACATCAGACGATGGCGACGCAATGGTCTCGCGCAGACGCCGCTGTTCACCGAGAACTACGTGGCCAGCCGGCTGGAGGAGAACTTCACCCGCGCCGACCAGTTCCTGCCGGAGCGCTGGCTCAAGCGGGACGACGAAGGCCGGCAGGACTGGGCGCTGCACCCGTTCGCCTCCCTTCCTTTCAGCTTCGGGCCCCGCATGTGCCTCGGCAGGCGGATGGCCGAGCTCGAGGTCTGGATCATGCTCGTCAAGGTGAGCACACTGAGTACCGCCGAGAAGTCAAGGCCTGCGCGTGACACCATCGTCGGTGGATCCGGCCCCCAAAACATGCTGAAAGCTCAACGATGTCCGTCTTGGCATCGCCCCCTGTTAGCGTGACGCTCGTCATGAAATGATGTGAGGTGCGCCGGTGGCGATGCTGACGCGGGCTAGGCGGTGCTGCAGGGATCCACCCGTGATGACGTATCGCGCAGGCCTTGTCTTCTAGGTGCCAGGGTGCGCGCCCCAGGGAGCTCCGACGCTTTCAACTAGCCGCGTTTCTGAAAGCACCGAACCGTGCGGTTGGTTCGGTGCGCATACGGTGGCTGAACCCTTTAACGCGCAGTGTCTGGTAGGGCTAGCTGCCATGAGACGAGCATCACGTTACGGAACATTGTCAGGAAAAAACAAACTCACATGGTTGCCATGACATTCTAAATTATTCGTGTTCGTTAGTACACTGACGGTCGCCGCACCCATTACATGATTCCAGAAAAAAACTTTTTTTTTTTTATTTATTCCGGGTCTTTGTTGTGTCAGAAAATGTTCTTTCGTGTTTTAATATGGCACCTAATCATATCCGATGAAGTGCCGGCAACGGAAGTCGACAGACCGACTGCCAGCCGAACACTGACGAAGCGCTCGTGTCTTCACTGATTGGACACCATGTGCCAGCCGAACTAGAGGTGTCGCGAACTTTTGTCGACCAGATTTTTAGGTCGAACTTTCGGGGTTCGACTGCTTCGGACCGGTTCGACGAACCTTCGACCTTTTAACCAGATTCGACCGGTTCGACTTTGTGGACAGTGTAGCCAGACCATGATACAAGCATGTCTAGGTTTGGAGGTTTTTTTTTTTTTTTTTTTTTTTTTTTTTAATGCAAAGGGTTGTTTTAATTTTATGAACAGTTGTAATAAAAGGAACTAATTCTAATCACTGAAGATAATAACTTAATTTTTTGCACTGTATTAACTGAAATAACCAATCAGTGCTGCCCTTCATTCATCCCTTAGCCATCACCATCCAATCCGAAGCTAACTGGCCAGCCTGTCGCGCATGCGCATAGCAGTCGAACCTGAGTGAAACCTTTGTCGAACTTTTCACAAAAAGTTCGAAAAAGTCGAACCTGGTCGAACTCGAACGTCGACCGGTCCGCGACACCCCTAAGCCGAACCTCTTCCTGGAGTAAAACATCATGTGTTCAGGCACACAGCGGTGTACTCCAGAAACGAGCGCGCTCCAGACTTTCCAAAAAAAAGTCCAAAAAAAGAAAAAAAAAAAGTGCTGAGACTCCTTTGCCGCAGCGCGTTGAATGTTTAGTTATCTTTCGCCGCGAGCTGGCGCTCTGTCTTCTGTGCCTGTAGGGTGCCTGCATGTCTGTCTGTTTCAGGGTGAAGACATCCATTGTTGCACTGAATGTGCCAGCGCGTGACACTCTCGCGCACGCGGTGCGTGACTTGGGCGATAAAGTGGCGTCTGTGCATTAACCAAAGCTGCGGGCTCGAGCTGAGTAACACCGCATGGCGCGCACTTCAAAATGCCTAAAGAAAACGATTGGGCTTTCGGCCTCCCCTAGCCAGATGGGCTAGCTTTTGAAGACAAATAAAGACGTTTATTCCTCCTCCTCCGGGCGTGAAAATGGCTGAGATGTCATCACTCAAGCAAAAGCGCGCGTGTGTATGAAGGAACTCCATGTGCCTGAAAGCCTCTACGCAGTTATGTTTCAGAACGGTGCGTTTTACTCAGTTGCGGCAGCGAGAAACCAGGACATCCCTGCTTCTAATGTCGCTTGCTAAGATGTTCCTTGAATTGGGTTCCAGGCTTCATACGCAGCTCAGATGTGCCGGTGACTCGCTTTGGTTTCTCGACGCAACACAGTCAAACGCACTCTAACGCACTCAAACGCAACTGTATACGTAGGGGCCTTCACACTCCAACAGGCTCTGAGAAAGTCGCATTTACACTGCAACCGCAGAAGATGACACCCACAAGTTAGACATCCCCGGAGCGCTCACGCGCTGTATCTTGCACGACACAAGGCCGCTATACGCGCCATCCAGCGCTCAGTTAGCGCTTCATGAGCGCTGGAAGTAGCGCTCATGTGGCACAGACTTGCGCGTGACGTATCGCTCAGTTAGCGCTTCAGAAGCGCTCCAGTAGGCGCTCAGTTAGCAGTTCAGTATGGCGCTCGCGGTTAGCGCTTCAGCAGCGCAGTTTAAGCGCTCTCACGCTCCTTGTGCCGTGCTTGCTGCTGCGGAACAGCACGTGCACGGCGATTCCGTTGTTGTTTTTCCTTTGGTATTGAAAGAAGAGGAAGTAAAACAGCCGCTCTCCAAGCAAAGGGTCGGGCAGACGATTCAATCATGGGCTTTGAGCGACTAATTGATTGGGTACGACCTGGTCGCTTTCTATTCGATATGTGTGACCCTGGTTTCAAAGACACGCAGTTAAAAAATAATCACCTTCGAAAGGGCTTTGTGTCTCGGTCCCTCAGGCTGGGAACAAGGTTTGCCGGATACCCGTCAGTATCTCGGTGGCGAAAGATTTCGCGCACCCAGAAAGCTCTTCTGGGCGTTAAGTCGTCCACACACATATGCACTAATTGCGTATGTAAGAGCATTTGTCGCATTTCTATTTCAGCGTCCCACATGTCCTCCATGGTACTGTTGATGCACACGCAACAACAGGAACCGGAACCGCAGCGCACGCGCTAATCCGCAGCAATAACCGCCATACAAGAAGCGCTAACAAGGCGCTACTGAAGCGCTAACAAGGCGCTACAAGAGCACTACTCACGCGCTATATTAGAAATAAGTCACGCGCTAGGAAGTGCCACATGAGCGCTCTTTAGAGCGCTCACGTAGCGTTAACTTAGCGCTCCGCTGTATGTGTGAACAGATCTGTATGTGTGAACACATCACATTCTGTGTATCCACTGCCTTTGCCACACTATACTCGGCGACAACTTTTCTTGGCAATGCAGTGGAAGGTACAGGCCCGCGTCCCCTTTCCCATTTTGAGTGTACGCAGGCTCTCCTCCTCCCCCATTTCTGGGGAGAGGAGGAGAGCCCGCGCACACTCAAAATGGGGGAGGGGATGCGGGCCTGTACCTTCCACTGCATTGCCAAGAAAAGTTGTCGCCGAGTATAGTGTGGCAAAGGGGCGCCTTTTTCTCCGGTATGTCTCGGACACATACATTTTTCAACTTGAACGTAGTGATTTGTTCATAACATCTCGATCGAATTCCTTTTAGTGATTTTTTTTTATCTCACCTTTTTTTGTTCAGCGGGAGTCTTGTAAAGTCGTATTTGTCGCTATTGAATGTTTCAGCATGTACTCTGTAACACATTAATTTACCACTCCTCCATACTCTTTTGTTTTCTACAGCTGTTGCTGAAATACAGAATCGAGTACCACTATGAGGACATCGGTGTTCAGGGCAAGTTGGCCAATGCACCAGACAAGCCAGCGAGGTACCGCTTCGTTGACCTGCACTGACCGCTGTTCTTTCGCCACCGATGCTTTAGCAACGGCATACGGTCGTTATACCTTCTGCACGGTCGTCTGGATATACAGTGGCCACAATAAAACTTGCACGATTTATTTGTGATATGGCACGCCTCATCGTCCATGGCTTTCTTCGTGGGTGGTAGTGGGAATTTTGGACCTTTTCCATATACCGACGGCACCAGGCGGTGGCTGCGCGAACTAAAAAATCGAGGAAGTGACCTGCGCTACCAATCAATAATGGGAGCTACGTTACCAGTTGCTTCGCTCTCTGAGCAGCGTCGCGTGCCCAATGCAACGAGGTAGGCCTAGCGCGACTTTAAAGAAGGAAATCCGTAGCGTCCACCCAAACGTCGTGTTTTTCTTTCCGTCCACTTTCTTTTTTTGTGTAACACAATTATATATATGCTGCAATTACGTGTTCTACTCGTCGATTTACAGCCTCATTCCGAATTTCCTCGAGTTTTTCGTGCCGACTTCCACCGCTTGGCATCGGGCGCTCGCGCGTGCGCAGAACGCTTCTCGGAAAAGGTCCAATGGAACTCGGTCGACACTCCCCTACTCTCATTCCGATCACTTCAACTTTGTGGCACACCAGATCACGGTGGAAGAGGAGGCTTCCACCTTCCGAAGCATGGAAGTATTTGTGTAAACAATAATGAAAACAACTTTTAGCCTTTCTATTCCGGTGAAAAAGGAAGATGTACTACGGTGGGAATGAAGTAATGGACGGCCGCAAGTCGGCAAGCCAGAGTGGAAAGGCTGGAAAGGTTGCCGGCCATCTATGAACGACGGCGGCAACCAGACAATCGGTAATCCGGTTGTCTTGTTGCCGCCGTTGCTTATAGATGGCGGTAGCTGTCTAGAGTGTTGTGTTGACATTTCTTTACTGGCGGACACGATCCTGGGGAAGCTGGCCCTAAAAACAGCTCGGCTGTAAAAATGTAAAAAAGCTGCACATTGAAAACTCTCACGTAGATAGGAAAAAAGATACGAAAAAATATACAAAGAGTGCGCGAAGTTTAAACACGGGTGGACTTGAGCTTAATGATTACAAAAGTGTTACGATAAACAGAAAACCATGAGGGATATATCTACAAAGCAATAGATTGGAAAAAATAATGGCCTAAACATCACTCGCGTTACTTCGGCGGCTACTAGATGCCCAGTAGCCTTGTAATCAGGAACCTTCCCTCCTGCGAACTGGCACAAGAGAACGGCTGAACTCCGAAAACGGTTCGACTCGCAGTACCCTCATTCTGGAATATAACTCAGAAGTGCATTTGTGGAAACAATGCAAAAAAACGGCTTAACTCTTGGAACAGACCAAGTCACAACACCCTCCACCTGGAACATAACATGCAAGTACATTCGTCGAAGCAATACGAAACAAACGTATAAAAAGCTGCGTATAAGAAGTTTGCATATAAAGAGACAAAAAGTAAAAAAATAGAAAAAGTATACTATAGCAGTGCGCGGATTCTAAACACGGGTAGATCAAAGCTCGACAATTAAACTGTTACGATAAAGAAGGGGAAAAAAATACAGGCTACATCTAGGAAATAATGAAAAAAAAAGGGGGGGGGGGGGTGACCAGTTTCGCGTTAAATCGCGGTACAATCACGTCGAAGTCGTTGGGCATCGGTGTCGCGTTCACGCACCGTGGGGTTCTGACGGCGGGCAGAAACTGAGGAGACGAGAGGGGCCGTCAGAATGCCGAGCTCTGGTTGGAAGGATTAGGGGGTAGACGTGAAACTAACTGCCTTTGTCTCCACTGCACTCGTCGAACTCGTTAGAATGCGGAAGCCAAATGCCAGACGCCGGCGTTCAGCGTTCTAACGCGTTCGAAAAGTGCAGGGGAGACAAAGGCAAAGCTGCATATCTGTCTCCACAAGAGAGGATGAGACGAGAGCGCGCGTGGACTCTCAGTGTGTCTATCCACGAATAGACGTATTGCTGTATTACCCAAGCATCAAGGAGAATGCAGGGATTGGTGTTCGCGCTTTCCTCCAGCAATATAACAGCTGTCCTCTCATCATCTGAAGGATATAATGCATTGAACGTTATACCGCTCCAAGCAATAGGACGTGGGGTATCTAAACTGTGTGAATTATTTAAATTAAGGGTAAGCACATCTGAATATCATACGACGATTGCACATTATATCCCAATCTATTTATTATTTTCTCCATTTTGTTGGCAATGAGAGTGTTCTTTTATCTCGAATTTTTGGGCGTAATGCAGATTTCAGCGCATAAAAGGGTCGAAAGTTGTGCGAGTTGGTACAACAACGTAATGGAAAACAGCCTCGAAAAGACAGTGGTCGTGAACAAGAACCAGGGATGGGCAATATTTCAAATACAAGTATTTGAAATACCTATTTTAAATACTTTGTGTATTTTGCATGTGTATTTAATTACAAATTGGGTAATGTATTTGACGTGTGTATTTAAATACTAAAACGTGGCATCAGTAAAAGTTTCGTCTGGATGGTGATCCGCCGACAAATGTATCCGTACAAGCCACAGGTTCTGTTCGAGCTGCAGCCAGATGACTATGAACGGCGAAAGCAGTTCTGCGTGGACGAACTTGGGCGCATCTCCACAAACAGGAACCACCTTCCGTTTCTGCTTTTCACGGACGAAGCTATTTTTCATCTGGATGGGCACGTGAACAAGCAAAACACCCGCTGCTGGTCCGAGACGAACCCCCACTGGATCATTGAAGAGGCTATCCAGTCACCAAAGGTCGTAGTATGGTGTGGACTTTGGAGGGAAGGCGTTGTCGGTCCATTCTTTTTTGAGGGCACGGTCACCGGCGACGCCTACCTTCGCATGCTCGAACAGGACGTCTTGCCGGAGCTGGAAGCTTCGCACATGCAAAGGGAGGTGTGCATCTTCCAGCAAGACGGAGCACCACCGCATTACGCCACCGCAGTGAGAGACTGGCTTGACAGAACCTTTCCCGGCAACTGGATGGGTCGAGGGTCACCGACAATGCCCTGGCCCCCACGGTCCGCTGACCTGACAATTTGTGATTTTTTTGTTTGGGGTTTTGTGAAAGCCCAGGTCTACGCAGTTCGCGTACGCTCGATGACGGAACTAAAAGAGCGGATTATATCTGCCTTCGATGCGATCACGGACAACATGCGGGAGGCAGCCTTCAGGGATTATGAGCGAAGACTGCACAAGTGCCTCCAAGTTCGAGGTGGACATGTGGACTGAAGACAACGAGAACTGAAGATCACATATCTATTCATTTTGCACATATGACCAGCGGCTTTGACAACCGCGAAAACCGCGGGCTCCTACTGACAGGCTCTTTTCAGAGCCATTAATTGCTGTTTATCTGGAGCTTGCTTTGGCAGCCTCCCGTGTCTCAAAAGTGCATGCGGTGTAAATAGCATCCAAAGTGACGCATGGTGGCTGTCTCTCCACCAACCGCGGCAAAACAAAACAAAAAAATGGTCTCGGAAGCAGCGTCCGAGGATGCAACCGACCAGCGAAAGAAAGCAGACGACACGCAGACGAAATCCGCCGGCAGCAAGAGCGCCGTCAGCGTTGTCGTTATGCAACCGCGTTTTCTTTTATTTTTGTTACTTGAAGTTTTTCTATCATTGTCTGCATTTATTTTCACGCCAAAGGTAGATTACAAAACCGATTATGTTGGTGTCAATAAACCACGGTCGACGCGGGCACTTTCGATATTTCATTGAAAGCAAACCGAAACCAGAACTCTGACGGAAACAAGGAGGTAGCGCCATCTATCAATAGGAGTGTCAAACACACCCCGCACCTTGACTTGGTCGTCTGCGTCGCCTCCCGCCGTTGACCCAGGCAAGTTTCTTGGCCTTATTTTTTACAGAAAGAGAACTACGCTTTGTAATTCTACAAGAAAAAACCGACCTATGAAATACACCTTTGACGAAAAGTTTGAGGGGCTACGGGCAGGCGTCGATTTTTACGGTCCATTTTAGATCGAGCCTGGCGACTTTAGCCACCCTATATTTTGTATTTGTATTTCGATACATATTTGCATGTATTTTGCCCATCCCTGACAAGAACGCTCGGACCCTGCGCTGGGACCTGTTAGTTCTGGTTCTTCGTCCGTTCTTTTCGCGCCTGTTTCCTATTATGATTTTAAAGCAGTATACCAGTTGTCACAACAAGAAAAAAAAAGTTTTGCGCATCATTTATGCTCTGCACGAAGTAGTACTTTCAAGATGCGGTTGTCGGAAAAAGAAACAATGTCCCTTTTTTTATAGTAAGCATAACACCCCCCCCTTTTCAGGGATACGGCCCATTCGTCACATGTCGATTCGTCATAGGGCAACTGGTAACAGGCCCGTTCGTCAGAGCGGAACATTCGTCATAGGATGATTCGTCAAGCTGGCAGTTCGTCACACAATAACCCCAAGATCGTTAAACGTTTTTTTTTTTTTTTTCATTCTATTTTGTTTTTGTACGAAAGTTACGAAAGGGGTAACCCACCATGTTTGTACAAGGTCAGTGAGGTTGACTACTGTACGAACGGGTGCAAAAGCATGTCCCATTGACCCCAAGAAAAGGCAACATGCAGCCTTTAGCCTGCATGTTGTATTAATCTGGGTCACCGTACTAACAAAAAAACTTCGAGAACATAAAGTTCACAACAGGAAAAAGCCCACTGAACCCGATACTTTTTTTTTTTTTCGTCCCGCTTTAGGGTTTATTACGCTGGTTGCTCCCGCATTATAAAAGACGGATCTCTTTTGCTTCCCATCTCACTCTCGATTTCTAAATGGAGGTAGTTACTACTCTGAGAGGTGGCGATATGCTTCTTCCCGAAGGACATTCCTACACTTTCATTAAGGTTAACGAAACTGCGTTGTATTGGGCCTGCCGGCGACGAGGAGTTTGTCAAACTAAAATAGTCACCGATCCCGCCAAGACTCGTGTAATTTCTTATTCCAGTGACCATACGCATGGCGGTGACCCCACCGAGATAAACGGGCTTCGGGTTCGTCATCAGATGAAGGTAAAGGCCTGGTACAAAATCTGTTCCTGCTCTTATATTCCCTAAACAAGTTCACTAACGTCCTTTTTAATTCCAGTGGAAGGCCGTCTAGCACCGCATCAAACACTTCTGGATGCGGTAGCCTGTGTCAGTGACGACACTGCATCGCAGATTCCCGCACCGTCAACACTTCGGCGCACAATCCGTAAGCAAAGGCAGCGGGCGAATTTCGAGTAGAGGGTACCATCTTGCACAGCCGACATACGAAGGCCCACAGAGTTTAAGGTAAAAGGCATTGCAGCGCAAAATCATAGTGCGCGACACATTATGATAATAATGACTATTTTACCTGCATGCAGACCACAGCCAAGGGAGATTCATTTCCCCTCCACGACAGTGGAGAAGGCGACAGCGAAAGATTCCTGATCTTTGCTACCGACCGCAGCTTGAGCTGTCTGGCTCAGGCGACTACGTGGTTCGCGAACGGGACCTTTAAAGTCACCCCGGCACAGTTCTACCAACAGTACACGGTGCATGCCGCAGCCAATGGCGCGATAGTGCCAATGATTTACGGCTTGCTTCCCAACAAATCTGAAGCTACCTACAGAAGTTAAGCATCCAAGAGCTCTGATAAACGTATAAAACGGAACACTCGGTGGCCCTATTATTAGATCTGTGTTCATACACTTCAAAATATGTTCGCCCTTTTTAAAGTGTTCTACGTCGTGCTGAGTCACATGGGGGCCAACTGCCTTGAGGTGGCTTACACGGACTTCGAGATGGCGGCCGTCAACGCGATACGAGCCATGATTCCAGGCGCTAGGATTCAGGGATGCTTTTTCACTTATCCCAGTCGGTGTACAGGAAGGTGTGCTCCAGTGGCCACCAGAGTCGCTATAATTCAGATGAAGAGTTTGCTGTTCTGGAATGCAGCATCGTTTGTATATGTCTTATTGTTGTCTTCAGTTAAACCAATTGGTTACTTTATTTCTTGCGGATTTTCAGATGAGAAGGCTTCCAACATAAGCCTTCTTGCCAGTCACCGATACGCTTGAGGCCTTCCAGGACCTGGAGGATTTCCCCACCGATGCCTCACTCGTGGCGGACTACTTCGAGGACGTGTATATCGGGAGACCCTGTCGAAACGGCTTGTCGTCGGCCACCTTCCCTCCTCTGGTTTGGCCAGTCAGAGAATCAAAACTACCAGAAATGCCAACGACGAACAACATCATCGAAGCGTGGCACCGGGAACTGCAGGCAAGAACTGGCCTAATCCTCTTGGAACTTGGAAGTTTTCTGTTGTACTTTTTTGCATTTCTGGCTGAAAATTTCAGTCCGGTGCCCACTCAGAAAGTTTTCTTCACGAGTGTGTGTGTTCTTTTTTCTTCTTATTCCAGAACAACGTGGGCATTCCTGGGCTGCATCAGGAAAGAGCAGTCCTTGACAGAGATGAAGCACGCCGACTGCAACCGGCGTCTTCTGATCATTCTGAGCCGTTACGATGGTCGCAATCGTCTTGAAACCTTGAGGGCGACAGCTCGGAATATCGCTTTTTAATTTGCTTTTCTTTCGCTCAATAAACCTGTTAATTTCTAAGTACAATGATGACTTGTTTGGATGTTACCTTTCTTCAGTAAAAATGAAATATGACGTACTAATTTTTATTGCATTTAAAGCCAAATTGATATAAGTTGGGCATATTCGAATATCCAATTCGCACAGTGACAAACTTCCTAGTGACGAATTCCCCTATGACGAATGTTCCACTGTGACGGACAAGCCTATTACCAGTTGGCCTATGAGGAATGCGCACATGACAAACGGGCCGCCTACACCCCCTTTCCCCGCCCCCCTCCTGGCCACAGGAGCACTTCCCCAAGAAGAGAAAAGGAACGCGTTTGAAATTGAAAGACAGGTTGCGGTTTTGTAGTCTTGCGCTACTGTACCATACGGACAGTTCAACTGCTTTAGACTGGGAGTTCAGGTTTCATTTGTTGCGCTAAAAAAGGTATGATTCCCTTCTCCCCCCCCCCCCCCCCCCCCCCCCCCCCCTTCCTTTCTGTCTTTCCTTTTCCAGGCGGCCCTCGAAGGTTTAGTGGTTTTGTTTGCTTGCCATCCCTGATCTATGCGGACGGTGGATGTTCCCCTCTCACAGTGTGTGAGATAGCTTGTTTCTTTGTGCTTGACAGTCCGGAAACGACCATTTCGACGATACGTCCATTAACCGCGCAAGAGATTTTTTTTTTTTTCGCGGGTTTGCAAAGGATGTTAAAATCATTGTTGTGCTTGTGAAGGGCTTCCTAATGGAAGCCCTTCCTGTGGAAGCTACGTGCTCGTTGGGCCAGCCACATTTGCCACGATATCACGTTCCTTTACGCATACCCACGCGCAGAGAAGTAGGTCAGGTGATGAAAGGGAGGCGGCTGATTGGTTCGGCAAGTGCGTAGCTTTTACCACAATGTCAGCTTAGGGGTGAAGGGATTAAGTGAGGTCCGGTTTCGTGTGACGTGCGTTTGGACCCGGTGACGCGCTTTTGGGACCGCGGATGTATCACAGTGAAAAGGCAGAGAGCTTACGAAGGGGAGGAGGTACGAAATAGTCCGCTGTGTTTTCAAATTTTTACTCTGAAAATCAGGCTTTTGACTTTCTACCTTTTTTCCTTTGGCCCACTGAACGATGTGCTATTAGTAAAATTCCAACCTAAAATGATTTATCCCAACCCAAAATTCGTTTCACGGGCCCTTTAAGGAATACTATATTGTGATCCGAAATGCCCTCATGAACAGAAACGCTACAGTGGTCAAAACTTTTACTAACGAGTAAGAGGTCCAAGTATGTGCGCGATGTTTCAGTAATCCGCGTGGCCTCTTCGACAGTCTGACGAAGATACCGACTAAATGCTATATCAATAAAGGCATCAGATAGACTAGTTCCGTGGCAGGCCACACCGTCATCCGTTCAAACTACGTTGGGAGCATTAAAATCGCCTCAGATCTTGCTCTGTTTGGTAGTATGTGTTAGCAAAAACTCAAGGATATTACTTAAGTCATCGGGTGATGAACCGGGTTTTCTGTACACCTTTCCAAGAGTTATCCACAATCCATTAAAAAAAATTATTTTACACCATGTGCTTTCAGAATTCTCGATCTGGCTCATGCCAAGGCAGATAAGGTTATTCTTTATGGCTATGGCAACTCCACCCCCTCGGTAGCCTTTCATCTTTTCGTATTAACCTGTAGTTTGGGGGCACCACCTCTGCATCTTGGATTTCGCATTCTAACCGTGTGTCGGTGATCATTATAACGTGCGGGTCATAGGAAAACACCACAGCCTCTAGTTGATCTGCTTTATTGATAACGCTCCTTGCATTTGTAGATACAAGCCTCAGCTCTCTTTGTTTCGTTAGTGAACTACGTCACGCCATTGAACTTGACTGTTGGCCTGCTGGCTCGCCCGATGGCCTGCCCCGGGGGTAGACAACGGCTGGTTCACTGTCGGGCCCATCAACTGGTTAGTATTACCTTATCATTCTTCTCGTAGTCCTAAGTGTACAGTGCCCCATTTATTCTTAATGCATCATAGCTTAATGAGACCCCGTCTCCATTACCCTATCTGTACGTGAATTGTTCCAATGTAGTTTTCTGCTGTTACGTACACGAAAAGAGAAGTCTTTTCCTAAGATACGGGTGTCTTTCAGTTTCCTTCCATTCTGGAGTATTAATTGTTTTCCGCGATAGTCCATCAGATTTAATATTACAGGGCGTTGGGAGCGGTCCTTGAGTGTCCCAAGGCGATGGATGCGCTCCATACTGGTTGTGGTTAAACCCAACCTATCCCCCAATACCTCATTGAGCACCACACTTTTAAGGCTAGACTGGTTTTCGTTTGTCGCTTCGTTTAGTCCGTATATGATTAGGTTATTTCTACGTGCCCCGTTTTCTAAATCGTTGATTTTTTTTGTTCTAGAGTCTGAACATATCGCTAATTAACCCGTGTCTCTTATCGAGATTTTGTCGCGGCTACCCTTGTGGTAAAGTTTTTTTAGTTTCCCTTCTAGGCTGCTTGTTAGCTTTAGCAGTTTTTCCACTTTTGTACTTATTTTCTCCGTGAGTTCTTGCGTATACGGGCTTGGATTTGCCTCAATGTCCCCACAAACCAAAAGAATAAGCGTACATGCGCAATCCATCAACAAAAGCAGACAGCACCTTGGGCTCGGCACAACTATCAAAAACTGACTGCTACTTCTGAAAGACTTGGAAACGGTTTTCCAACTAACCTGATATAGAAAGACGGGTGGTTTAGCTATTGTTGCCTCGTAGTTAGTGTCGAGCCCACTGAAGGGGAGGCACTCACTTGATCGAATGACGTTTTAGCGAACGCCCACGTTTCACCGAATGACACTTTAGCGAATAGTTGGACGCCGCGAAGCGGCGTTTTCGGGTGGGCCGAGTGGGTTCACACTTTTTTAATGAGCATCCGCAGACTGTCGCCGCGAAGCGGCGTAAGCGCAGCGCGGCGGATGGGTTAACGCGCGCCCACGTTAAGCGCGAAACACATGCACGACGAAACCGTCCGATCCGACGTCCGATCAGGCGATACGACGGTCGGAGGCGAGGGTTTTCAACGCTCCCCGGTGCTGCGAAAACCCTCGCCCCCCAAGGTCGTTCCGGCAGTCCGCACGTCGGATCGGACGGTTTCGTCGTACATGTGTTTCGCGCTTTATTCGCTAAAACGTCGATTCGCTCAAACGTCGCTATTCGCTAAAACTTCATTCGCTCATGTGATATAGACTCCCACTGAAGCAACTTGCAAGTCCGAGTCGGATGAGCCTTTATTGGCTACTCCGGCAGCGCCGTAGGCGACAAGTTCCCGTGTTGTGATGACTGTTGCAAAGCCGGTACGTGTCGATCTACCAGATCTACACTCTAGTCGACGCCTCCTGCTTTGCCGCCATGGGAAGCACCGGTGATGCGTTGATTCTTGAGAGCTCCGAGATCCGCGCAGATCAGCAACGTTGTCAGGAATTGACATATAGAAGGATGGGTGGTTTAGCCATCGTTGCCTCGTAGCCACAGTGCCGAACCCACTGGCGCAAGTCTGAGTCGGATGGTCCTTTATAGGCTGCGCCGGCAGCCCCGTAGGCGACGGGTTCCCGTATGGCGATGACTGCTGCAAAGCCGGCAAGTGCCGATCTACCATGGTCGACGCCTCCTCATGCGTTGTCGCCATGGGAAACACTGGTGATGCGTTGGTTCTCGAGAGTGTTGCGTTGGTTCTTGAGAGCTCCAAGATCCGCGCAGATCAGCAACGTTGTCAGGACCTGATATAAAAGGACGAGTGGTTTAGTCATTGTTGCCTCGTATACCAGAGCCCGAGCCCACTGAACTGTGCTGTGAACTGAAAGCCTGTACATGTCTGTCTTTGTCATGCAATGTTTCTCGCAGTCCAGAAGCAGGTATGCGGCACGACTATTGAACTTAAAGGAATCAGCGAGACTTTAGGTGGACCTGCCAAGTAAATTCCTGCAAAGCCGTTGTCCGCACAATCCCCGCAATCATCGTTACGCTCACACAGATCGCAGAAAGCGCTGAAACAAGATGGCTGGGAGCACGTGGGAATTTTGACCAGATGAACTTTACGTTTGTTGCACATTTGTGCATCTTCAGCCAAGTCTTGGGCGAGCTGCACTGCAGATCATCTCAGACTACCTACAAAACAAAACATGCGACCTTACTCAAGCATTTATGATGATCACTGGAGTATGTGAGTGGTTCAGCAAACTGAGGGGCAGTACGACTTCACAAGCATTTAAAGTCAATGAGTATAGCTTTGAAGAAAAAAAAAGATGGTATTAGTCTCACGACAGATCGACGAATCAGTCGTCTGCCTGCACACCTTGCAAAGTATGTGACAGAAGCAACGCTGCCCGGGGAAGACACCAGCCACTGGACCGAAAATGACTACCGAGTGCACATTTTTCTTCCCATCTTGGATAGGATGTGCGAAGAACTTCAGCGACGATTTGGCGAGAACGATGATGTTCCCAAAGGCCTTAATTGTTTCCAGCCTCAGCATAACCGTTTCATGGACATTACACTGGTTGAGAGGCTGGCAAGCCATCACTCATGCGACTGGGACAGCTTGTTGGCTGAGATTAAACTGATTTCTAAAGCTCTGGAGCGATACACGAGGAAAAGAACCAGTGCAAGATGACAACCGCCATAATGTTTGCTGAATTTCTAGGCAAGTCTCGGGTAGCCTTTCAGGAAACCTATCGTCTATACGTCATAGCTCTGACAATTCCGGCCTCATGTGCCACATATGAACGTACGTTTGCATGCCTGCGTCGGCTGAAGACGTATCTGAGAAACAGGATGTGCGACGAAAGGCTCATGAGCTTGGCGGTTCTTGTTGTGGAAAAAGCCACTGCAAAAAGCCTGGTGTTGAGTGACATTGTCGACGCTAGGGTACATGAAGGCACTCTAGTCGACGCCTTTGCTGCTGCCCATCATAACTGGCGGATTCACCTGCACTAAACTTTGGACTATACACCGTTTCACCTTACGTCCGAGCGCAGCGGATGCTACGATCCATCTTAGCCAATCCAAGGTTGTGTGAGTATCACGTGACCTTGGAGAGGGGGCGCAGCGACCAACGAGGTAGAGGGGCTTAGAGCGATAAACCGGGGTTCCGGTCTGCACTCGAAAGTGACCCCCATAAGGAGGCTGCCATTGTACGCAAATTTGACCACACGTCACATGACCAAACCAAATACGTGACGTCACAGGAAAGATGGCAGCGCCCACGCAGCGGCTGGCCCCAGCTGGGCCGGAGCTTGTCGGATGCTTTGTTGGTTGTCGTTCGTCTCGGCGAGTTGATTTCAGACGCGGAAGCCGTCATATGAGGCCGGTCGAAAGCGAGTTCAGAGTTCAGCGTGGTGTTTGACGTAGGTATAACGTGAAAATACGGAGAAACGGTGTGCATTTCGCTGGTGACCGACCGGGATATTGCCACGGAAGAGACAATCTGACCTACGTTGCTCGGACCTCGGATTGATTCGGATACCGCTAGGATAAAATTTAAGGCGACGTTTCTGTGCTCTCGTTGACCATCGGAATCTTCGAGGTTTGCAGTGAAGCGTGTGCAATATATTTGGATACACAGTTTAGCGACGGAAATTGCCTGAGTCGTGCTTGGCGGTGTGCAATCGCGGTGCAGCTTCGATCAAATGACCGAGGGCTCACTTCGGTTGTGCGGCGCACCGGAAGACTGCCTTGAAGCTGGTAGTTCCCGTGCCGTGCTGAATGATGCTGTGCTGCTTACAAATTGTTCCGGCGTAGAAGTGCACTTTCACGGAGCACAGGTGTGCGGCGCACCGAAGAGCTGCCTTCAAGCTGGTAGTTCCTGTGCCATGCTTTAGGTGATGTTGTGCTGCTTCCGAAATTGTTCCGGCGTAGACGTGCACTTTCACGGAGCACAGGTGTTGCAGTTGGTATTGATCCCGGTGGTCTGTCGCACGTTTCGTCAACACAAACGTTTCATCCACACTCGTTACGCGAATTGCAAGCTGTCCGGACATTTCACCGAGCGTGTTACGTACCCAGCTCACGCCGCTTTGTGGCAACAGTCTGCAGTGGCTCATTACCAGAAAAGTGGTCCCACATCCATTTCAGTTCAGTTCGTCCACGGCAGTCGCCAAACCCCGAAGGAGAGGATTTATTCGGACAGAATGCCACTAAAGCAATGCAGCTTCTTCAGTGGTCAGGATAGATTCTCTTCTGCTAGTTTTGTTATACTGTCACGGATCCTTGTTCCAGTCCTATCTTCTATCAATATTCACTATTCTGGGACACTGCAGGTCATGCTCAGCTGTAATCGTATGTTCAGGTGGAGGTACTGGGCACTTTACCCGTAGCCCTTCACTCTGTGTGAACCCGGCGACTCTTCAGCCGAGTTTATTTATTTATTTATTTATTTATTGAAAGTACCCTCAGGGCCCGAAGGCATTACAGAGGGGGAGAGCACATACATGAAACAAAGATAGTAATATAGTAACAAGTCAACAATATTAAATGTACGACAAACAAAGAATAATAATAATAATAGGTCATGGGTCACTGCTAAAATAGCTAGTGATGGAATTTCTAAACAAGTTAGTATCAGTTATAGTAGCAATCAAACCGGGGAGGTGGTTCCATTCCTCGGCTGTGCGGGGTAAAAAAGAAGATTGAAATGTAGTGGTAAACGAACTTGGAACTCCAACTTTATGCTGATGGTCAAGACGGGATGAAATGTAAAAGGGGGGAGTAATCATCCGATTGCGTAGGAGAGGGTTATGAAAATACATTTTATGAAATAGACATAGGCGTGAAATTTTACGTCGCAAGGAGAGAAGTGGTAAACATAAACTATTTTTCATTGATGTGACACTAGCAGTACGATGGTAGTTGGAAAGAATGAAACGGGCTGACCTATTCTGAATGGATTCCAATGCAGTGATTAGAGTATCGTGACCGGGATCCCAGATGGAGGCTGCATATTCTAATTTAGGCCTGATTAATGTTTTGTAGAGGATCAATTTTAGTGAAATAGGTGCCAATGAAAAGTTGCGTTTTAAATAGCCCAACATGCAGTTAGCACGGGTAGTAACATATTGAATGTGGGGTTTCCATGAAAGGTTATTTGTTAAGTGAACACCAAGGTACTTGTACGTTGCCACTTGCTCCAAAAGGTTGCCACCTAGGTGGTAACAGGGACTGTTGTTAGGCTTGCGGGACACTCTCATTTGTTTACATTTACTAGTGTTTAGTTTCATTAGCCATAATTCACACCAACGAGAGACAGAGTTAATATCAGACTGAAGTGTAGACAGGTCAGAATCGTGACAGATTTCACGGTAAATTACACAGTCATCGGCAAAGAGACAAACGGATGAAGACACATTAATGGGAAGATCGTTAATATAGATTAAAAATAGTAGTGGGCCTAAAACCGACCCTTGAGGAACTCCAGAATTCACAGACACGGGAGGAGAATTTCCGTTGTTAATTGTTACAAATTGTGAACGGTTATTTAGAAAAGACCGAATCCATGCGAGAACGCTAGGGTCAATGTTAAGTTTTGAAAGTTTTAACAGTAATAGCTCGTGACACACTTTATCGAATGCCTTGGCGAAATCTAAGAAAATGCAGTCCACCTGGGAGCCTCGGTCAAGAATAGAATGAATGTCATGAGTGAAGGATAGGAGCTGAGTATCACAAGATAATGATTTACGAAATCCGTGCTGTGCTTCGGTGAAAAAATTATTCGACTCTAGGAAATGTACGAGTTGGGAAAAGATAACGTGTTCCAGAAGTTTACATGGTATGCTGGTTAATGAAATGGGACGATAATTGTTAGGGGAATACTTATCGCCACCTTTCGGAATTGGAACCACCTTCCCCACTCGCCAATCACAAGGTAAAATACCATCTTGCAGCGACTGTTCAAACAATTTTGAAGTTACCCGATAATGGGACACGGCTGGCGGACTATTCTGTGTCGTATACCCCTGTCGAGCCGTAGGCAAAGCCCTTACCCGAGCCTGGCAGAACAACCGCAAGACGACCGAGTACCACAAGGAGTAACCTCGGAAATACACCACGAAGCACCTGAAATCCGAGCCAGTTGCTGCTACCAGGAAAAACCACCGGAATTCGGTCTCCTGTCAGAAAATCCGAAGCTGACTAAGCCAACAATGACAAACCTGTAGCAGCAAACCGTGTCCCCTCCCATCATTGTTTGCATGCCCGTCGCAAATCACACTCCGACGCTTTTTTACACAAGCTGTATGAAGACGTCAAGGACTGGATTGAACAATATGACAGTGTCGCCCGCCACATTGGGTGGACAGACAACCAGCTCCTGCAGAACCTATACTTCTCGTGGAAGCAACTGCCGGCGCTGGTCTGAGAACCATGGATCCTCCTTAACGTCATGGGAAGTTGGCCAGATCAAGCTGAAGCGCGCATCCGTCAGCCAAAATCAACGAAAGAGAGCCGCATTCTTGATTCTGTCCAGGACACTGCCCCAATGAGAGCGCCACCGCACTCGTGGAGGATGTTTTGCGCTTGATCGAGCGCCCACGCCCACGCCGACCTTGATGCTACAGAAGACAAGAACCTAAGAATCCCATGCGCCTCACGTGAGGGACAACACCTTCGGCAGCCTTGTCCGCAACCCCCCAACAACAGTCGAAGTCTTCATAACACTGAGGCTTCCAACATGGAATGTGCACTGCATGCCCGAGCCTGCCACTATGAACAACTTCCCGGCGTCTCGACACTCGAGTTGTCCAGCTACTACTTCGACGCCAGCCTCCCAGGCATCCACGACATCACCCACGACGTTGTCTGGGAGGAGATCAGGAAGCTACTTCCTGCCATCAGTTGCCTGGCTTTTATTTTGATTGCCGAGATTGTTTCGGAACAAGTTTGACAGGTATTTCAACCGAGACTTCTGCGAGCGAAGCGGCATCTGACAAACCAAGGGCAACTTACGCCACAATGGCACGACGACCGCACCGGCTGCCCCTTAGTATTCAATGCCAATTCAATGAGACACTCTAACGCTGAAGCATTCCCGACATTGTGTGTAGGACTGTGCTCAACAAAGTACACCGAGGAAAACGTAGGTGATGCGAATGTGCGACCGAAAACCACTTTGCTACCACTGCATGAAGCCTACCATGTCTACCAAAGCAGCCCGTACCAATGAATTGGTCGGCGAGGGTTCGTGCCAAACGACCCTTGATTACGTCTCGAGGAGCGACCACGGGAGATTAAAAATTACCTTCGGCGACCTTTGTCCCTGATGCCGAAGGTGCTGAGTCGAAGTATCTGAATCCCTGATTACCCCAAAGCTCCTCATGTCCATCACCTCAACAAGAGGTAAGCACGACAAAGCAGGTGAGCGGCGATGCAGTGACAGTGGATTTGGTGTCGGTTGCCGTCCAAGGACAATATCTAAAAATTTGCTGACACCAATTTTCTGTGTCCACTCCACGAAGCACACAATTTCCAACTTTGAGGGAGAATGCCCCTGAGTGACTTGAAGGAATAGAATGGTTGGTTGCTCTCAAAAGTGAACTGCAAGCATCACCAGACTTGGATAGCAAACAAAAATTGTTGCCAGCTTTCAAGTCAACGGTAGAGCAAAAGGCACAGCCACGTGAGCAATACATGCCCGAACTTGCTACATTGGTACCGAAAACTACCAGAAAAATTTTCGGATTAGAAGCCAGCCCTGCAACTTCAGTGCACATGACGTATGATTACAAGACAGCATCAGTCGGTCAAAGTTGCCACTCGACCAAACTGAACACCGACGTGCCAGGAGCGTCATCCGACAACAAGGTCCACAGGTACTACGACTGAACACCTGACACGAGACTGTCGCAGAAAGAACTCGTTATGGAACCATTTACTAAGAATCAATAATTTTGTAATCAAGTGGAAATAAACATATTTGATACACTAACCAGATAAACATATTTCCGCTTGCCTTCATGCCTTGAGAGCCTACACACCGAGAATTGTGTCCATTGCACGCTCTGGACCTTACGAAGACACTCGCTTCTCTGACCCTTCAATATTAATTAAGGGGTCATGCCAGACTGGCAGAATTCTTGCAAGGGGCTGCACTCAATCAACCTTTCCTGAACATGTGGTGCATCCGAAAACCAACTCCAGTGATGTGAAAATGTTATTCATTAATTTATTCCTTCCAGGGGCCTTCGTAGGCATTGCAGAAAGGATACTTAAAACTACACACATGATAATAGCATTAAAGCACACGGCTGTAACTTGTTAATTGGAAAAACAAACACACCTCTGAGCATATAGTTTAATAGTATGTGTTGATGCATTGTTATATAGCATGACACTTCCTATATGTATGACACAATAGACCCTTTGCAGAACCTTATCAAGCAACACAACCGTCGCCATTTTTTTCGGCGCAAAGCACACGAATGGGCCCCAGTTCACGTCGAACGCCAATGCAGCATTCGAGTCCAATAGGTGCTGAGCCGAATTCACAGGGATGGCGGACATAACATTCTTGTCGAACAAATACCCAAAGTATGAAAGCCTGGGGTAATTACAGTAGTAGCTACTGTAATTTGTTTCATCAGAATTTGCAGACGGCAAAGGCTACGGTCTCGGTGAGTCAATACACACATTGGAGAGAGGCACATGACAGCATATCACCAGAGTGCTCGTCTGCACAGATTTGTCACACACCTTCGCTCCGTCTCTCTGATTGGCTCGAGGGGGCTGTGGCGGTTGGCCTTTTCCAAGTTACGGTGATGCGAAGTATAGACAGCCCACACTTTTAAAAAGAGTCTATTGAAGAGACCGAAAGGAATGGTAGTCAACATTTTTCAACAAGACTGCTCTCCAGGCAAGGGATGAACACAAATATGAATCATCTTATCCAGGTAATTAGAACAATTAAATAATTGACCGACTAATACAATGCACTCTTGATGGAAAAGAGTATAGCTGCAATAAATCCTACAAAACAGAAAAAATGCGCAGTTAATCTATGCATGCACCAAAACAGTTGTTCTTATAGCAAGTCGAATAGCTTTGAAGCAGGTGCCTGCAACGATTTATTCTTCCCCATACTCAATAAAACGCCAACCTCGTAGATGAAAATAAGGGTGCACTTCGCACTCACACACACACACAAAAAGAAAAAAAAGGAAGAAAAGCGATCGAATGTAGAATCGTGGATTAGCACAAAAGGTTAAAATCGCAGGAGCTTCCTCGCTAAAAGTTGCTATGGTTGTTCGGTGACGGAGGGCTGAAACAATTTCCCTTAGGCCCTAACGCGACGTATACATTTCGCGTAGATTCTTAGATAATTCAACGTTCAAACAAAGCTAAGAGAATGCGAAAATTTCATGTTAGAAGCACTCAAAGTTCTATCGATCCTCGGACAGATCCCGGAATCCAAGCACCGGTACGGCGATGCAGAGCTGATGCTGTCTCACAGGCGTTAATATCCAGATGATCCAAAGCGATCTTGCGCAAAAACGGTATAAAGTCTCGTTCCTTCATATTTTCACATTATACCTGCGTCAGCGAGCACGAAGAAGCCCGAAGTCGTCCGAAAGCAGCTGCACATCACGGCTACCGCGCACCGAACAAACTCGCATCCGCCAGCTCTGGGCGCTGCCATCTTACCTGTGACGTCACGGCTCTTGGGAGGTCACGTGACGAGTGGTCACATTTGCGTAAAATATGGCGGCAACCGGGGGGGTGCCACTTCCGAACTTCCGGTTTATCACTCTAAGCCCCTCTACCATCTCTATGCCTCTACCTCGTTGGCAGCGACGCGCGGAAAGCGTATGACGGGGTACGACGGGGTAAACGTCCACAGAGCGGGATTGGCTGGGATGGCTCGCAGCGTCCGCTGCGTCTGGACGTAAGGTGAAACGGAGGATAGTAGCGTGTAAAATTGTAGATACAGGTAAATATTTTAAAAACGAAATTGTATGAAAACTTGGCTGTCAATAGGTGTAAAAAGATAAAATAAAGTGTGCTTTAAACAATGTCCATACCCATAAATAAACAGTGAGTGCGCAGGCGAGCTGGTGGCTCGCCTGCGCACTGGGTTTAGCCTTTGATTATCATTAACTCCGAAAAAGCACCCCCCCCCCCCCCCCAATTTGGTTCGCCTCCCCACTGCGCCTCCATTATGAAAATCCCGGCGCCGTCCCTGCTGTGTCCCCTTATTCTGTTTTGCTTTCTTTGTATTGAGAGATCAGTGGGGGCGGCCACACGCCGGCCAGCCGGGGGCCATTGTGATGTCAGTGCCGAGAAGACTTTCGTTATGTCTCTCTCGCTTCAATTCGTGCGAAACCTTCTAATTGTCGTCTCTTTGCTCTAAAAAAAAAACCAAAAAGAAAAAAAATTGTTAATTTTATTTTGTTTTAAAAGTAATTAAGGAATGAGAAGTGTGTGTCACTTTCTGAGAAAAGGTAATGTGATATCAGTTCGGCCGCTTCAGGGCCGACTTGCTAGAACAGGGTATCAGCTGAGGCTCGGTGAAAGAAACCACTGCCAAGGCTGGGGCACGAGCGTCTTGAGATGCAGCAAGGGCCCCTCCCGCTTAGCTTGTGCGCAGGCTTTGGCAGTGCTTTCTTTCCCCCAGTGTCAGCTGAGACTCTGTTTCTAGCCAGTTAGCACTGCTCCTCTCGGTGCCGAGAAACATGGCGCCGCCTAAAATATCTACAAGGTGTCACAAAAAAAAAAAGTACAGTTTTTTTTTTATTGCAAGATTAAATTACGCTTTGCTTAGCGCTCATTCTCCGCCCAAAGGTAGCACTAGAGGTCACAACCAGATGCCAAAGTTTCAGCCCGATCCGATACCTTATTTAAAAGTTATAAGAGATTTTCTGAAGATTTCAATAGGAAATAGGAGCCCATTTATGGACGTTTTCGGTTTCTGGTGCCATAGAGCCCCAGGTATCCGAAAACTCCGTCGGCCGCCATTTCCCCATTAAACTTCTCAGAAAATCACATAACTTTTGAATAAGGTATCCGATCGGCTGAAACTTTGGCATCTCGTTGTGACCTCTAGCGCTACCTTTAGGCGGAGAATAAGCGTTCGCCGATGCCTGGTTTATTTTTGCGGTAAAACAAACCCTGTAATTTTTTTTTTTTTTTTTTTTTTGTGACACTCTGTCCATTGTCGGCGGCCGCAACCTCGGCGGTAGCGAAACGTGGCCCTCCACCGAGTACACCGCAGACGAACTAAGGGAGCGGAAGAACGACATTCATGCTTTCGCATTCGCAACTCATAAGAAGTGCTTATAGCCCGACACGCCATTTACAAACAAGCCCGCGTTTGCAAACACACGTGTGGGCACTGCGCGTGCGCAGAAACCAAATTCGCGTGAAGCGGCTGCCCATGCGCAGTGCCGTCGACAGCGCCACCGCAAAAGACCGACACGCTGTTTACAAAGAAGCCCGCGTTTGCCCACACCAGGTGTGGGCACTGCGCGTGCGCAGAAACCAAATTCGCGTGAAGCGGCTGCCCATGCGCAGTGCCGTCGACAGCGCCACCGCAAAAGACCGACACGCTGTTTACAAAGAAGCCCGCGTTTGCCCACACCAGGTGTGGGCACTGCGCGTGCGCAGAAACCAAATTCGCGTGAAGCGGCTGCCCATGCGCAGTGCCGTCGACAGCGCCACCGCAAAAGACCGACACGCTGTTTACAAAGAAGCCCGCGTTTGCCCACACCAGGTGTGGGCACTGCGCATGCGCAGAAACCAAATTCGCGTGAAGCGGCTGCCCATGCGCAGTGCCGTCGACAGCGCCACCGCAAAAGACCGACACGCTGTTTACAAACAAGCCCGCGTTTGCCCACACCAGGTGTGGGCACTGCGCGTGCGCAGAAACCAAATTCGCGTGAAGCGGCTGCCCATGCGCAGTGCCGTCGACAGCGCCACCGCAAAAGACCGACACGCTGTTTACAAAGAAGCCCGCGTTTGCCCACACCAGGTGTGGGCACTGCGCGTGCGCAGAAACCAAATTCGCGTGAAGCGGCTGCCCATGCGCAGTGCCGTCGACAGCGCAACCGCAAAAGACCGACACGCTGTTTACAAAGAAGCCCGCGTTTGCCCACACCAGGTGCGGGCACTGCGCGTGCGCAGAAACCAAATTCGCGTGAAGCGACTGCCCATGCGCAGTGCAGTCGACAGCGCCACCGCAAAAGACCGACACGCTGTTTACAAACAAGCCCGCGTTTGCCCACACCAGGTGTGGGCACTGCGCGTGCGCAGAAACCAAATTCGCGTGAAGCGGCTGCCCATGCGCAGTGCCGTCGACAGCGCCACCGCAAAAGACCGACACGCTGTTTACAAAGAAGCCCGCGTTTGCCCACACCAGGTGTGGGCACTGCGCATGCGCAGAAACCAAATTCGCGTGAAGCGGCTGCCCATGCGCAGTGCCGTCGACAGCGCCACCGCAAAAGACCGACACGCTGTTTACAAACAAGCCCGCGTTTGCCCACACCAGCTGTGGGCACTGCGCGTGCGCAGAAACCAAATTCGCGTGAAGCGGCTGCCCATGCACAGTGCCGTCGACAGCGCCACCGCAAAAGACCGACACGCTGTTTACAAAGAAGCCCGCGTTTGCCCACACCAGGTGTGGGCACTGCGCGTGCGCAGAAACCAAATTCGCGTGAAACGGCTGCCCATGCGCAGTGCCGTCGACAGCGCCACCGCAAAAGACCGACACGCTGTTTACAAAGAAGCCCGCGTTTGCCCACACCAGGTGTGGGCACTGCGCGTGCGCAGAAACCAAATTCGCGTGAAGCGGCTGCCCATGCGCAGTGCCTTCGACAGCGCCACCGCAAAAGACCGACACGCCATTTACAAACAAGCCCGCGTTTGCCCACACCAGGTGTGGGCACTGCGCATGCGCAGAAACCAAATTCGCATGAAGTGAAGCGCCTGCTCATGCGCCGTGTCGTCGACAGCGCCACCACAGCTACGTGGCGTCAGGGCCGCGTGTTGCTCTATAGGTGTCCTCGGAACTTTGCTTTTAGTTTGTCCGTGGGTTTTCTGCTGGACTTTGTTCAAGACTCTCACGTAAACCGATCTTTACAAACTCGCATGCACCCGAAAATTGCCGTCAGTAAAAATACCGCTCAAAAGTACAAAAAAAAACAAAAAAAAACTCGTTCATATTTAAATTAGTAAATGTTTTATGCAGTACCAAGTTGGTCTGTGTCAGTAGTCCGTGTTGTGAAAACAGGCAACGAGGTGCACTCGCATTTTTTATTTTGCTTCAAATTTTTTATATGTTGTGGCGCATGTTCCAAGAAGATTTTTTTTAATTATTTTAATGTCCTGACATGTTTAGTTTTTGAGAAAAAACATCTCAAAGAAGCAGGAAAGAATGACGAGGTTTTGACGATTGTCGTGTGTTGCGTTTTTGAATCACTGTCAATCTCAAAGTGTTCAAAAGAGAGCGTCTATATTTTCTTAGTGCGATATATATGCAAATAGGTAAAACTACATTATAACTACAATTTATTATTCGTCGATCCAATCTTTGTAAAAATCTCCTTAAAGGGCAACTCCACTCAAAAAGTCGACCTTATCGAAATGACTGATATCGCTTTAGGGGGGAAAAATACGGTCATACCCAAAATATCACGTCAAACCGACGCCGCATTGCCGATTAAAACCAAGATTAAAGATGTTCTCCCGGCTCGGTTAGCGCCCCGAAAGCGGGTGAGCAACGCTGGCATCGGGTGAGTTAGTGAAGCAACACTGGGCAATGACGTAGGTTTAGTCCTACGCTTTCGTACGGACGCCGCGAACGCTTCGTTTGCCGTGGCATTCTGCGATTCTGCTGACGGCACGAGGTGTCTACCACATTATCCTGTGTTCTCCTATTTTTATTAGCATCCAGGCAGCTCATTTAACTCCAGCATTGCTTCCGCGACAGCGCGGAAGAGAGCGAAGTGGTGCTGCTCGCTCACGCGCGTGTCGTGGAGCCGGAGAGACTCGCCGGACTCGCGTTGGGCAATGTCGAGCACGACTTGTAGTGCTGTGCGTTGCACCAGCAGCCCGGTGCGCAACCCGGAGCTGCGGTTCCACAAGTTCCCAAGAGACCGGAAGAGGCACAAGGTGTGGGTCGGTGCCGTTCGCCGGATGGACTTCGGAAGACAGTCGACTCCGAGCTCCAACGGGAAGCTCTGCTCCCAGCACTTTACGTCGGACACTTACACACGTTATCTGCGGCTGCTGACCGTTGCGGGTTTCTCCATGAAACACGCGTCTTTGAAGAACGATGCGGTGCCGTCGCTGTTCGCGTACCGTCCGCTTCTGCTCCAGCACGATCGGCCGGACGCAGCAGGTCACGGCTGATCTAACGAGCGTGCACATAAAGGCACCTTAGCTTAGCAACTTAGACCGCTTATGGATACATATGTCCCTATATCTCCCATTATTCCTTTTTTCTCTCGGTCCGCGAGCAAGAAACAAATACAGTCACGCTGCGCCGGCACTGACCGCGTCATATTTATAGCAGTCGGATTCGCTTTTTGGCCGGCAAATTTATAAACGCACACTAAAACTTACTACATTTGGTGCATATTAACAAAGTGAAGCGGTAAAAAAGAAAATGTGCAGCTTAACTTCTGTTTTGAAACCCCACGTGCGGCTGAGCCGACATTGTCGGTGCGTCGGCTCGGGAGCGCGGGACCAAAACTAGGTCATGCCGACGACGCGCCACTAGTATCAATGTTGCCAGGCTGCTTCAGCCGGTAGTTTCAGTTTCGCCGTGCCGCCGTAACGATACTTGGATTCGTGATATCTACAAAACTATACACACTACCGAAAAACAAATTATATCTCGTGATTCAGGGTCGCCGACTTCGAATAAATAGATCATAACCCAAAAATTGTAAAAATGCAGTGGAGTTGCCCTTTAACATGCCTCCGCGAACAAGCGTGACCTAAACTGCGAATTTCTTTTTTTTTTTTTTTTGAGTCGACTATGTTTAGTTTTGTTTTTAAAATAATACCACGTGTAGAACCTTTCATTGCCTTCCACATTATGCAAGATTTGTGTCTTAAGCACGTACGAGTACTGATAAATAAATTATGAAACAGAAAAGGTTTTCACTTTTTGTACGATTTCAACATGCTGTATAAAAAAAACAAAAAAAAAACAATGTTTACTTTTTTTTTTCGCATTGCGTTTTTTTTTTTTTTTTGCACCCTTCTTTTAGCCAGCATACATTCCGTTAGAGTATAGGCAGTAGTTTTCAGTCTTAAGTATGCTAAAAAAGAGCAAATGCTGATGGTGGGTTTATGGGTTATAGCTGTATATTTTATTCTTTATTATAATAATCTAAGGGACGTTGAATAAATACTCATATAAAAGACATTGATGTCGTTAGGCGTATAATAACAAGTTCGCAATTCCAAACGTCTAAACACTATAAAATCGCAACTGCCGAAAGCGGGTTTTCAGACAATTTCCGCCGTTGCCATGATTGGAGAGGCCCAAGCCTAAACCCTATGCGCTACATAATCTATACTGCGTTAGAAATATCAAAATATAATATTGTAAAACATTATAGCAAAATACGTTTCCAATCAGAAACCTAGATTTTTCTCATGGAAATGGAGCGTGCTGGTTAAACATGGAAAATAACATGGAGAATTACATAACGTAACAGTACAGAATAATTTTTTAGCATATTTAGAGGCTTAAAACTCAAAACCAGTGCAAATAGCTCTAACGGAATGTATTCTGGGTAAAAGAAAGGTGCGAAGAGAAAGCAACGCAAAAGGGAAAAAATTTAAATGTTTTTTTTTGTTTTTTTTAAATAGCGTGCTGAAATTGAAAGAAAAGTGAAAACCTTATTTTGTTTTATAATTTATTTCTCACTACTCGCACATGATAAAGGCACAAACTTTGCTTAATTTGGAAGGCAATGAAAGGTTCTACACGTCGTATTTTTTTAAAGCAATACTAAACATAATCGACTCAAAAAAAAAAAAAAAAAAAAAACCACGCCGTTTTGGTTAGTTGTTTGCGGAGGCATGTTTGGGGATTTTGACAAAGAGTGGATCGGCGAATAATAAATAGTAGTTGGAATGTAGTTTCACAGACTTGCATATATATAACAATAAAAATATCGAAGCTCTCTTTTGAATACTTTGATCCTGAGAGTGGTTCAAATACGCCACACACGACAATCGTCAAAAACCAGCAACAGCATCTGGCCTTTTTTTTTTTTTTTTTTAGTTTATTAGAAGTTTAAAACTCAAAACTACTGCAAATACATCTACGGAATGTATTCTGGGTAAAAAAAAAAAAAAAAATGTGAAAAGAACGCAACGCAAAAAAAAAAAAGAAATCTATTTTTTTTTTTATACAGCTTGCTGAAATTGAACGAAAAGGGAAAACCTTTTCTGTTTCATGATATACTTCCCAGTACTCGTACATGATAAAAGCACAAGCTTTGCTTCGTTTGGAAGGCAATGAAAGGTTCTACACGTGGTATTATTTTAAAAGCAATTCTAAACATAGTCAACTCAAAAAAAAAAAAAAAAAAAAAAAACGTAATTTAGTTCACAGTTGCTCGCGAAAGCATGTTTGGTGTTTTCTTTTTTCTTTTGCAAAGATTAGAGCGACGAATTATAAACAGTAGTTATAATTTCGTTTTACCTACTTGCATGTGTATCGCAATAAAAAAAATATAGACGCGCTCTGTTTTGAATACTTGAGAGCGACTCAAAAACGCCACACACGACAATCGTCAAAACCTCGTCGTTCTTTCCCGCATCTTTGAGGTTTGTGTTTTTCTCAGAAACATGTCAGGACATTAAAATAAAAAAAAAGTATTGTTCTTTTTGGAAGATGCACCACAAGATATAAAAATTTGAGGCAAAATAAGAAATACGACTGCACCTCGTTGCCGGAATCCAAATGAAACCGCCCAATTATATTTAGGCGAATATTAATTAATATTTCATCCAGTTCATTATTTGTGTTAGAACTCGAGTGTGATTCGTTCAAGTTTCTTCGCTGTCCAGAACAGTCGGATGTGTGCATCTTTGATTGCAAAATTAAGCGATCCTAGTACGAGCGTAAAATCGACGCGCGCGTAAAGAAGACTGTCCGCGCTCGGCGGTCCTGGAGTCGTGGCTCGTTGCACCTTCTATTTCGAGGATATCTGCCACAGCAAAGTTTCCCAGTCAATTGCAAAACAGTACAGCACTTCAAGAGGCCAGTGGACGCGAAAATCATAACAGAAGACCGATTTAATTGGCGAAGGAACACACGAAACATCACCTAAGCAATACCCGAACCAGAAGTGTTCGTGGTTTCCTGTCATGGCGGCCGGAAGTGGCCTAAATATCAAATATATATTGGATTAAATAAGAAGTCAATAAGATTAATAAACAAAACAAAGGAACTCTAATAGTACGTACGGAATTTAAATTTAGAAAATTTATGAATCTAATGCGGTATATATGAAACATAAAAAAATGTTAATGTTGCACTACAGGTGACACACGCATCCGCCCATTACATTTCACTTCCTTCGTTTTAGTGATCTATGTTTTCATAGCTCAAACAACAATCCAATCCAATCCGGACTTAGCAGCCTTACCATAGAGTAATATACACAAGGTAAAGAGCGGACACTGCCATAGGCCCCAGCGGCCCAGATAGAGCAGTGACAACTAGCGCTCTTAGCGGACGGTATGAAACACAATCTGGTTCCGGTTCCGGTCAAGTTAGTTTCGGTTTCGGTTTGGGCATTTTCGTTTCGGTTTTTTGGTACCCTTCTCCTTCTCTTTTTCTCTCTTTCTTTCCTTCTCGCCTCCCTCCTCGCTAGGCTCTCGGGAGCTCCTTGGCTCCGGAGCCGATGATTCTTTTTTTTGTTGTTTTTATATTATAAGTTTTGCAATATACGATATAAGTTTTGCAAAATATGTAATGTGTCGAATAAAAGTTCAACTTATTGAACACATTGAAGTACATAATCGCCACATTGACTCCTGGCTGGTGGAGCATTTTGGGAGGTTTTGGGGTCAACAACAGTAAGTGGTTTGAAAACATTTTATTGGACCACATTCATATGTACATTATTTACTTCAGAAGCTCTGAATGTTTTATAAGAAATAGATAATCACAAAAATAAATGAGTATGAAGGAGTTCGGCATATCGTACACTTCGTAATAGATTTTTAGCGGAGTCAAGTTTACAAAAGCTTTCCACAGGGAACATGCTGAATGATCCATTCACCTTCACGCCGACTCGGGCACGGTAAGTAAGTGCAGAAATAAACAAGACATCGCTATCATTACCAGGCGAAGCACACACCGGATAGTACAAATTCCAAATTACCGGCTAATATAAAACACACGAAATGGCATAGCCTGAAACTCGCTGCGGGTGAGCCATTACAAAAAAAACAAAAAAACAATGAGAACTCTATTCGGAATCTGACAAGATTCAACCATAGATATTCAACCATGATTCAACGTCCCTAAACATTCCCCGAAATACATTTGTTCAGGACAGGAGTATTACTTCAGAAAAAAAACGTCCAAAAAATATAGACGGGTACAGAAGTGGACACATTTTCTTCCAAACATCTATGCCTCTATAAACTATTTTCTATAGAAATTCTGCAGAAAGTGGATAAATATTTGTGTAAGGGGGCCGTGATACACATTTCCTGGAAATAAAGAAAACACATGTTTGGAGTGCAAGCTACACTGCCCAATTAATAAGCAATTTCTGTTTTTGATTTGGCAACCGCCTCTGTTAATACGCTATTAAGCTATTAACAGTTAAACTTATCAAGTTGCTTACTAGCAACCGAAGAGTGTAACCGAACTTTGACCAAGTTCCGGTTAAGGAACCGAACATGCCAACACAAGCGTATTCGGCAAAACATTTTTAAAAACCTTTTGTGACACTCCTCTGAGCAAAGGCTGAAACCACCCAGCTCTGAGAGTGTGTGATACAAGGCAGCACACACTCCTCGAACATGCGCTACACTCTCTATTACGGCAAGAAAGTGATTTTCTAGTTTCTGAATAAAGTTAAAGGCAGCCTGTGATGGTACTACTAGGTTTCCGAAGAGTTTCCCAGGCACGTGGTATGCTTTAAGCATAAGAAAATACTGGTGAGGCCTGGTCAAGTTGTCAGACTCATCCTTTAGCAGCTTAGAACAGCCACAGCTGCGGGTTGTCTGTTCAAGGAAAAGTTTGATCAAATAGCCTCCAACGTAGTAAGTGCACGAGTCGTCAATTATATTAGACCTGATGTCTGATGCCAGCTCAGAAATATCTTCTAGTGGCGGGAAGTTATCAACTGGAAAACATTCCACATTGTCTGCAATGGAACTTTCATGGTGCGAAAATATTGGCAACTCCTTGAGGAGGTCACCCTTTTCATCCTCTACATTTCCATTGTTAGAGAGTCTGAACAGTTTTTTTATCCCGATGTGTTTCAGTCCCGAGGTGAACTGATTCACATTTGGGTTTGTATTGCAGCCCAGCATTTGTCTTATTGCCCCAAAAATGTTCTCCAGTGGGTCTTGCTGCAGGCGTCGAGTAAGTAAGAATTTAAAGTCATAGCTGTTTGAAAGCTCATCCCAGAGCATGAGGACACTCCTTATTGTAACTTGCCACCCTATGGTGGTTTGTGGCTGCCTCCTACTTTGGAACTTCCATGTTGAAATCCATGCGAGTTGTTGGTGAAGGAAATCGAGTATCTCAGATTCTCCTTTCAAAATTGCATGACGCAACTTCTGCCCAGTCTTCTTGAATTGCGAGCTATTTAAACAATCAAAAAGTCTGTCCATTCTATCACAAAAATAGGCTGTAGCCATGGCTGCCTCAGGAAGCTCCTTGGCATAAACAAGGGATAGAATGGCAAGACAGACTGAGGCACTCAGGACCTGTGTGGCACGCTTTACTTTCATGTTACTGAAAGGTTTTTGAAAAATGTGCCTCTCAGTAAGTTTTGGAGCCAATCGCAACCTCATCTCATGAGTAGAACGATAAAGTTCAACAATATGGGACCATTCAATGACCTCATCCCCAATGCAAAGTTTGTGGGCTTGGAGATTGTTTCTTGTTGTTTTGATGAGGTGCGGAACATCAAAGATAAAGTAAACACGTTCGTTGTCGACTTCAAAAAATGGCTTATCAGCAGATACACCAAGTTGGTTGGCTAAGCTTACGTTTGAAGCCCCCTGATCACAGACCACGGCCTTCACAGTGAAGTCAACAGTCTTAAGCTCTCGAATGAGAGAAATCAGGAGGCTCCGGATAACAGAAGACGGTGTTGAAGTGTGCCCAACAGTGTATGCGAGGGGCTGAACCCACCTCCTGGAAATTCCAGAGAGCACAACAACCAGGGCTCTATCTGCAATGGTCGAGGTTCGTTCAACACCGTCATCTGTAAATCCATGGATAATGTCGTGTGCAGGGTCGTATGTCAAGTTCTTCTTCAAAACAATCTCATCAAAAATCAAGGTGCAGACACGATCACGTGCATTCCAAGACCGCGTTTGAGATTCGATGGAGGACATGACACCAGGTATAATACCAGGAGTCATTTTTACGTTCGACAGCCACCTACGCAGTGAACGCTGAGTAGGAAGCGTTAAATGTAACGATAGAAAACGGTATGCCTGTGGGCCATGAAAGTTCAGATGCAAAGCAAACTTCTTGAGCCACAGTGGAAACCGTTTTCCTCGTCCCTTGCGCCCTAATTTTACATGTGACGAGATAAGTCCGAAAACCTCGTCTGTCACAAACGGACGCACCATTTCAAGTGCTTCGGCAGCTGTTTGAGGCATCTGCTTCTGTTGCTTGCGCAGTCTTGATATTGTCTTTCTGTAACTGGAAACCTTTGCTTGTAGGCGTTTTATGACGTCCCTGGGCCTCCTTGAGAGCTTGGCGGAAGCAGGTGTTGAACGACCAGAGCCTGCCAAAACAATACCGAAAGCACATAAGTCAGGCTACACAAAAATGATAAAAGTAGAACCCGACAGAAACGATACCGCCAAATACCGACCACTTACCCATGCTGCAATATGTGCCCCCTTCCCCCCCCCCCCCCCCCCCCCGCCACTTTCGAAACGTTTGCGAAATAAACAAAGCACGTATCAATGTCCAACTCCAGACTTAAAAACCCACCCACCTAACATAAATGCTCATCCGCTTCAGCTGCTTCTCCAAGCACACCAATGTAAAAGGTGAAGCTCGACACGTGCACGGGCCTCCAAAGTGGTGACCGCCCTTCCCCCCAACCTTTGGCTGTTCTGCAATTTTGCTTTCGGGCATAAGAAGCATACATCTCTGCGTTTTTCATGATTATCTCCAAATTGTGAGTGGGTATTTGCTCCGCATGTTCTGTTACCACTGTTTATACACAAATGGCTGCTATCAGAAAAAAAAAATTAAACTAGCTTTTAGTCTTTCAGCTGCAATAATTTCACCACAAAAACTGTATTAACATAAATTGATGAATCTTTCAAATATTGAACAATCGCGTAGTCAATCACTACATTCAACAGGGTCATCCAAAATGAGAACTGTATGTAACAGGATTGGCAAATTACTACAGTAAGCACAGATTACTAGGAAACCACCCCTTTTCAGAGCATTTCACGGTGCCACACTTCAAAGCTTATGTTCCCCGTCACCTAGAGACCTGTAGTGATGTTCCAAGTTATTAAGGCCAGCACAAAAATGAAGTGACAAATAATGTCACCTAATTTGAAGCAATGTGCATACTAAATGCAGAGGTACTTAACACAATTTTGCAGTGCTTAAATCTGTAGAGAAGTCAATTTATACTCACAGGTTCCAGATGATTCAGAATAGCCAACAGACGAAGATGGAGTGCTGTGGTCCAAAAGCTGGCCAGGAGAGCTGGCCATCCCCATTTGCTCTGGAAAATGTGTCACTGTTAAATACGAATGTTTGCATAAACCCAATTTGTGTAGGAGATTTATTTTAGCACAGGCCGCTATGGAATGTGACGCGCTGGTACCCTCCAGTGAAATACCACAGGGGCTTGTCGCCATCGGTTGTTCTGAAAAACGGTTGCTTGTCAGATATGAGCAGCTGTTTTAAAAAAAATGATCTCACCATGAGCAGCTGCCGAAGGTGACGTTCCACTGCCTTCCATTCGAACATCCCCGGGGCTTGGTTCCGCCATCGGCTTTTCTAAAAAGGGCTTCCTTGTCAGATATGAGCCGCTCATTTAAAATAAATAATCTCACCAGAGGCTGCTGTGGGATGCGACGTTCTGCTTCCCTCCAATGGAACGTCACAGGGACATGTCGCCACCGGTTCTTCTGACAAATGTTTGGTTGTCAGCTATGAGCAGCTGTTTTAAAAGAAATGATCTCACCATGAACAGCTGCCAAGGGTGACGTTCCGCTGCTTTCCATTGGAACATTCCCTGGGCTTGGTGCCGCCATCGGCCCTTCTGAACGACATTTGCTTGTCAGGTATGAGCCCCTGTTTTAAAATAAATGATCTCACCACGAGCAGCTGTTGAAGGTGACATTCCACTGCCCTCCAAGGGAACATTACCGGGGCTTGGTGCCGCCAGCGGTTGTTCTGAAAAACGGTTGCTTGTCAGATATGAGCAGCAGTTTTAAAAGAAATTATCTCACTATGAGCAGCTGCCAAAGGTGACGTTCCACTACCCTCCAATGGAACATTCCCGGGGCTTGGTGCCACCATCGGTCCTTCTGAAAGATGTTTGCTTGTCAGGTATGAGCCCCTGTTTTAAAATAAATGATCTCACCATGAGCAGCTGTTGAAGGCGACGTTCTGCTGCCCTCCAATCGAACATCCCCGGGGCTTGGTTCCGCTATTGGCTTTTCTGAAAAGGGCTTCCTTGTCAGATATGAGCCGCCAATTAAAAATAAATAATCTCACCATAAGCTGCTGTGGGATGCGACATTCTGTTTCCCTCCAATGGAACGTCACAGGGGCATGTTGTTGCCACCGGTTCTTCTGAAAAATTTTGGCTTCTTAGATATGAATACCTGCTTATAAAGCTTCTGATGGAGAATTCCTGCTACAGGCGAATGATAGGTTAGTAGTGTTACCTTTCAAAGGAACAGAAAATATTCAGCACTCTGAAAGGGCATTGAAATCCCTTAGTGATGAAAATTAATGTTGAGCAATATTAATCAATGGCGAAACACAGGATCCGGCGGGTCTTGAAAAGGCACTTAGGAATCTCGGAATATCTTAAATTTTAACGGCTTGGTATGCTAATGTATGAGAACATAACAGCATGGGCAACTAAAGCTAACCTTGTAAACATGAATGTCAGGAAGATGACTCAGACGGCATGAGTCCTCTTGTCGAATTGGATATGAACAGGGGAACGTTGACCTGCCTTATCTTTCATTTATATCACTATTGTATGCTACAAACCTAGGATGCCCTGTAAGAAGTCATACTGCACTGGCAGAACTGCCCTTCTTGATTGCAGGACACAAATTACTGTATTTCAATGCAGCTGACCTTGTGCTTTAAAACAATTTTCCAACAAACTGGGACGGATATTGGTTATGGGCAACAGTATGCGCAGGGACATTACAGGGATAATGTACAAAAATGCTAAATGAATTAGATAAAATATTTAAGCACAAACTAATAATAAAAACTAATTAAATCAGATTAAAACTTTTGAGACTGTCAAGCATCGTTGACAGCATGCTGGCAGCTGGCATCAGTGACGTAGAGTTGGTGCTGCCTAAAAGCAAAATATAACAGAACTCCGTACAGACTGCAAATAAAGATTATGTTACCTTGGGCTGTTACAGATGGCCTAAGCATTTGCGGCCGAACCGTAGGGATAGCCGTTTTGGTCAGCCTTGTCTTCCCAGGATCCAAAAAGTCCTTGGCTGTGAAATGCTCACTACACAGGCGATACCCCTCATAGAGCTCCTTGGCTGTCTTTCCTAGGAGCTCAGGACGTCTGGCGTACTGTAGCCATGCTTTTGACCTGCAGAACAGTGTATATACCACCAAGGTTACACATACTGTAAGGGTCAAATAAACTCCAAATATATGAGCCTCAATTGTTTTTAATGTTTCACTGCCGTTTGGTATGGCACCTCTCAGCAAAGTGTTCACGTTCTGAAGAGTTTGTTTTTCTTTTTCATGCTACTGTACAGTGCAATACAGCTAAACAAACAGATTGCATACCCACCAGGGTATGCAATCAATTTAGGCCCGAGGCAAGATAACCTTAAAATGCTGAAAGATATTGGTGTCCATAAACCAAAGTGACATGGAAGAAATCGTTTTTGCTATAGTTTGTTGCAACCTAAGACCGAAGGGCGAGGGTAAGACGGGCCGGGGAGGAGGGAGCAGACGGAACGCTGGAGAAGAAAGGGGAAACCTCCTTCTCTCCTTAGCGTTTCGTGTTCCGTCTGCTTCCTCCTCCCCGGCCCGTCTTACCCTCGCCCTTCGTTCTTAGGTTGCAACGGACCATAGTTCTCATTTCAAAATGTTATGCTTCGATCAAATGTTGTAAGGACTGCCTTAGAATCTATAGGTACCTTGGGTCACGTGGAATTCGAAAAAACTTGACATGTGGCTTCTTTGTTTTCCCATTGTTGGCACACCAGACCACGCAGCAGTAACTTCCGTAGGACATAATCTGGGCCAGCGGGGGAGGGAGAGTTTAACATTTACTGAAGCCTAGCCAATGGCGCGTTCCTTTAGTTCAACGGAAGGTAGCACAATAGCGGCTGGTGAAAAAATAAACTGATGGAGATTTAAACAATGTCACAAGATATTGCCATGACGCAATGTTACAATAAACCCATGACACGTATTAACACAGACGGGTGAAAGAAATATTGTGAACTTTGTGAAGTTTACGCAATCTTCATGCATCATAATCGAACGCAGTGTCTAGAGTGCCATGCCACAGCACTCCAACCAAGTGTTCAAGTGACGTCTGACTGGTTTTACCCAACGTTCGAATGTCATCCTTAAGAGTAAAACAGGAATTTAAGCATAGTACAGCGGTACGGCCAAAATAAGTAAGACTAATCTACCTCTACTGTTTCTGGTAAATTGGCCGTCAATATTTTGAATTTTGCTTTCTTACATAGAAAATAATGTCAGCGAACCATAGACCTAAATTTCGAGCTCCATTTGGTGATGTAGCGATGTAGTGGGAACCATGTTTGAATAGTCCTCCGTACATTCTCAGAGTGTCCGAAAGTTCCATGGATGTCCTATCCTGGATGTCCCGTGGACGTCCATAGGATATATATGCTGCTTGGGAACTTTATTAAATATCTAAATTTGATACTGCGTCTCGCAGTTTTTTCCCCCGAAATTCTATGCATGTGTTTGTCGTCGTAACTGCAGCATACTGCAGCTCGTATGGCGGTACACACAAGTTATGTAGCTCGCTTGAGCGACGTTCGCTGGTTCGCTTCTTTTGCACGTACTTTATGTGATAAATCAAAGCAGCGACGCGCCATTGAAAGAATGCATGTCAAAATATCAATATGACTCAATGGACACCTTGCCCCGAATTCGTCGCACTGCGAACGACTGTCGACCCAGCTTTAGTCAGTGAATTAACTTCAATCTATGACGGCATAAGTCCTCTCAACAGCAATCCACAGATGTCTGATGGCACTTGAACACGCATGAACAAAGCTCTGCCCGAGGGGCGTCGGACGGCAACCCAGACTCAACAAATTCAAAAGCCAGCTTTACAACACAGTCGAGAGACAAATGAGCAAAACGACTTACCTTTTGTTTAAAAATCTAGGTCCAGGCAGCCCGACGGAAACACGAGAAGCTCAAGCCATATCAAGCCGCTCAGCTCTACAAACTCACGCCGAGCATGAGAGCACGCGGCGGTCATTCGTCACTTTGTTTCAAGCAAAGTCGACCGAACACGCTGTAGCATAAAACGGAGAAGAACGGCACGGACGGCACGGACGGTACGGCACGGACGAACGAAGCACGGACCGCACGGACGAGCAGAGGTGACGGCGTGCAAGCAGACAGGCCATGGCAGGCGCCATTCATCACGTGGTTTTTGTGACGTATTTGATTAACACTATTTAGTCGTTTTAAGTACTTTAAAAAACTCTAAAGCATAAAAATTTAGAAAATAAATACTTTTCAGAGAGAAAGCTGTAATTAATATTAACCAAATTACGGAAAAGCGCCACGTAGCGGAGGGTATGAATCCTACTATCTGGGCCGCGAATCGGCTTCAGTGTCCTCTCTTTACGTTTACTATATTACTCTATGGCCTTACCAGCTTCACTATCCAGATTCTTCATTTTCGTCACGTTTGCCGCGCAATTTGACGTCTTTTCGACGTCGTTCCTTCAAGAGAATGTCGTCCAAGCATTTTTTGGACGACACCTCATTGTCGCAGTTGAATAACCTGCACAGAACACCCCAAGCCACGTCAACGGTGATGGAGGATCGAACGAGGTGAGCAGCTTCGAATCGGGACGGCGCCATGGCGTTGCCGTTGCGCGGCATTTGAACTGCCGGCTGCTTTCTTGCTCTCTCTGGTCAGCCACTGGAGATCACTTTGCATTCAGAGTTTGTTTGCAAGCCGAGGGGAACGAGCCCGTAATATCTTGCGCCCCTGGAAAAGCCAGGGTCATTTGAGTGCAGCGAACAACGACTGGTCTGTCCTCTAGGTGGGGCCCGCAGTAGCAGAGCAGATGCGACGCTCAAGTTAATCTCTGATGTCACATTTGGGCTCATATGAGGCTCTGAAACAGCGGGGCGACCGCAATGAACCCCGGAGTTTGTAATGTGACACGTTCTTTGGCTCGTCGCCTCGGCCCGCTAACAAAACTCATTTGCGCTTGAGTGAAGCCCAAAAAATCGACTGCAAAGCTCGGCGCTGATTGTCTGGAGGAACGGTCACGTGATCAATGTTGATTGGCCGATTCAGGTGAGTGTGGGAAGTTCTGGGATACCTCCTGGTTTCAAAGGGATACTGAATCGAAACTAATATATACCTCGTCCTCACGTTCAGGAATAAGTTAAACATTATCGCCTCAATCTGCTAATGACATTTGCATGCTCGTATTTTGTAGGGATGACTATACTTTTCGTTCCAAAGGAATGACTCCAGCGAGCACTTAAAATCAGCCATTGAAGAGGGCTATGCATCATGCGAGCTGTACCAAATGACGTCACTTGATACAGCACTGGCACAGCTGCTTGGGGGCACCAGTGTGGTTATCAGCTCTGCCGCTTGGTGTCATAAACGTGTTACAACCTAGCCCTTTTTTGGTTACCCCCCCCCCCCCCCCCCCCCCCTTCCCGCAAGGTTTGAGCAGGCCGTGTGAGAACAAAAATTCAGTTCAATAGGGCTTGCGCATACGCGCAGCTTGCCACCAAACTTCTATGGAGCAGCGCTGCTCTTAAACGCATAGTGACGTCACGGTGTCTCCAGAATGTGGTTGACATTTAGACAGTAAAATAGGTGCTAGAATTTTGTTTCAGTATCGTGTTAATTAAAGGCTGTGGCTAGCGTTCCGTCCAGACGATAACCACCACTAAAGTTCCGTCCAGATGGGGCAACACAAACTTCGCGCGAACCTCCATGGTGCATGCAAGTGACGGCGTACTTGCAGCTTGTGTTGCGGAATCGATTCTGTCACACTTCGTCATCTTGTCGTGGACAAGGCACAAGGGCGGTGCCGATGGCGCTACACAAACTGGACTGGAGAAAGCATGGCAACGGCAGGTGGCGGCGTGACGTGCACAAGGGAATCTCACCTAGATGGTGCCACTGGCAATGAGCGCAACGGGTTTGGACGAAACTCTAGTGGTGGTCAACGTTCCGTTTGGACGGAATTCTGAACAATTTAATATTTAAAACCCGACTAGTGCCTGTATCTTTATTCCAGGGAATGCCATCAAGTTTATATGCCACTTGTTAACTGATGAAGAGCGCCGCGAGCATAGGCATCGGGCTTTGTAATGTTCCAAAGCGATACCAGAACATTTCACGAGGAGCACCAAGCAGTTTGCTAGACAATTTTTTACCGACGAAATGTCGGCCAGTTCTACAAAGCTTTTGTGGAGTTCCTTCGTGTCTTTGCCAGAAATGTGTGATGCCTTTGCACCATCTTTCTTTTCTTTTAAGATCCGGTGCTTTTGAGGCACACCCTGAGTGTTTGGTGTGGCTGGACATTGTAAAGTCCAGCCTTTGTGCAGTGTTCTTTTTTGTCTTTAATCTGTCGGTACTGTATTCGTTTTCAAGGTGGCATTTTTACATACAACAAATTTGAGGTGCAGAGGGTCGGTATAGTTTGCTGCACGCTAACCTCGAGATAAAGAAACTGATCGGCTTGTTTTAATAGACACTAAAACATCACCCGCTTGACATGTTTCTCCGTCAACAGTTACGGGTCCCACGGTTGATTAAGTTGAAAGCTACAGGCAGATGTGTGCTATTTGGAAGGTGATTGAAATATAGGGTGTGCTTTCTCCAGTTTGTTTGCCACCCGGCTCAGTGTTTACCCGACACAAGGTCCGTGGACTGAATTTTTTACACCGTCTCCCTGGATCAAACGCGAGGCCCAAAATGGGACACCGCGTCAAAGTTTGGCTGCGACTCAATCGATAGCTCACTGATAGAACGCGGGTCCCAGCCGGACACAGCTTTTGGGTGAAGTGGTCAATGGCCACTTCACCCAAATGTTGCATTCAAAGAGGTGCGACTGATGTACCAACTTTTTTGTGGAAACTGTCGTTTGGAGGAGGTGTGAGTTATACGCGGTGAGACCTAGGGACTAGAAAATATGGTAGGTTCCTTTCACGTTGCAGCAGAGACGAGATTGATGCAAGCGCACAAACATGTGCAGGTCCTGGCTGAATGCGCAGCCGGTGCCCATGCAGGGCAGGCCCTCGTGCAACTCCTCCCTGGGGATTCTGTCGGACACCGTCTTCTCAGGTGACCGGGCTGCTCTTGACGTTAGCTTTGTTTTTGTTCCAATTTAAGAAATGCCATAGACACGCAGTGACGCCGGAATCGGGGGGGGGGGGGGGGGGGGGGCGCGCGCCAGGGCCCTTTTTTTTATAAAACTATTTAGGGGGGGAGAGACCTGGCGCTCGTCTCGTGCGTCCATGCCAGGTGCAAGCCATGGAACCAAGCACTAAAGGGAACTTGGCTTCAACCCCCCTCCACTGAAAATATACTTCCAGCATCACTGTTGACACGTCAAAAATTATTATGAATTGCAGTGCAGGCTCGATATAAAACGGGAGAGGGAGAAAAATGTATTTAGTATATTTTGAGAATAAGGTAGTGCGCCTAGAGATATTTGTTGCCCTCAGTAGTGCTTTTAGCCCGTCCGAGGTCACTGGTCGCAAGTATGGTGTACCACTATCGTCGTCATTGGCCACTGAACCTCTGAACCTCTGGAGGAAATTTTGACAGGATGGCCACAAAAATCCTGTAGAAGTAAATTGGGATATTCAGCTACATAGACATCCTGGTTGTAGTCAGGGTGTCGAACCGGAACCGAACCGAAAACCGGAACCGAACCGGTATTTTTTCCGGAACTGAACCCAAACTCGAACCGTTATATTGTTATCGCGATGAACCCGAACCGGAACTGAACCGTAAAAAAAAATAACGGTTACCGGCTCATTTCAAAATGGTTCGGCCACGCGCTGTTGACAATGAATGTGCTATCAATGCCATTTGTTTTTTTAAGTGCCGTCAACTGACACACACCTCGCTTACATATTTTTCTTCTCCACTCAGTCTTCGGAATATAAACGCTGCATCCATGAATCTTGACATAGGAACCAGTATTGCGCTGGTCGCGGCTTGCACGGAAGAAAGAGAATTGGAAGGCTGTGCAAAAAAAAAAAGAAATCGTGTCACGGGATTTCATTTTCCTACAATCTCGTAAATCCTAAATGCTGCTGTGTGCTCGTTTCATAACACGTTTCTAGAACGTGATGTTGCAATTTTTTTTTTTTCTATGTTATTTTGATTTTGGTATTTTGATGTTGCAATTTGTCATTTATAATTTCCAAACCGGTTCAGCGCCCCGAACCGGTTCGCGAACTGGTTCGCGGATCGAATTAATCGAACCGGAACTGAACTGGAACAAAATAAATTTACCTGAACCTGAACCATAACCGAACCCCTATTTTTTTCGGTTCGGCACACTGGTTGTAGCGCAATGGGCTCTAAACATACTACCATACACAGTGCATGTAGTTTGTTTCACTTTACGCGCGAGTGAAGCTGAAGCTTCGAGCACGAGCGCGTGGGTTCGGCAGGAACATCGAGAAAGTCCCAGAGCCTGCTTTTGTATGCTACGTTCACTCCTGATAGTGCGATGGGAGCTACACAGTTGCCGGACCAATCAAACACCTCCCTTTCATTACCTGAACTTATTCACTTAGCGAAAGATAGCCACATCACTGGCCCATTGATCACATCGCCTCCATTTCACTGTCAGCTTAGGGGCAGACGGATTATAGTTTCTGCTATGCTCGCACTGAGGCGGAGGCACAATTTTTTGTCTAGGTGCTACTCTGGCTACACTTACGGTAATCATAGTGTTAGCACCCTAGATTCTTAGACTCGCTGTCGAGACTTGTTGATGTCAATGACTGTGTGTAAGAACACTTGCTTGTGTTTGTTTTGCTGAAATTAAGATATTTTAGAATACTTATATTTTTCCTGCATTTTAATACGGGCCAAATCCTCGCTCGGGCCGAGTGTAGTTTTAAGTCTGAGAAGTAGAACTCTCACAAATTCCATTGATGCAACAATCCAAAGCAGAAATTTTGGGTACAAAACGAGCGTGTTGGTAACAGTATCCACCATCAGGAAGGTAACGCAGAAAAGGGGATGGACAACCCTTCTCTGTGTTACCTATGTCATGGTGAAAACTTTTGAGTTTGCCATTGAGCTAGGGCTCGCTTGCAGACTCACTGCCTCGTGCTTTGTTTTGCAATTGGGTGGCGGCAGGGCTGCACGACGATAGCCCTTTTGTTGTGCGCCACAAGTTGGCCAGCTTTTGGACAGCAATGCTTCTGACAGCCGGTTGTTGTCCCTCATTCAGACAACACCCTGGACACCAGCCTCCTCAGCCCTGTTGGCCATGCACAGAAGATGGCTGTGGACAAGGTACCCAGGAACCTCACATTCAGACATACTCATAAATTCTGAATCAATTCATTTCCGGCAGTGTTGCTTTGCTGATCTGCTTAGAATCCGCTCTACTGCGTCGTCACTGAGCATTGTAAGGCGAATCCCCGTACAAAGTTACCAGCAACAATATTGTCTACGGATAGTGGGCACTATTGAACACCTATAGTTCAGTGGAAAGGGTAGCATACTGGAGATTAAAAATTAAAAAAGAATCTAACCAGGAAAAGGTCATTAGCTATATTGAGTATCAAACGAGAAAAGATGATTTAATAATAATAATATTGATAAAATACTACGAAAAGCTAAAAGCTCCCTCTTTCGGGGATGAATCGAAATACGACGTAATTTGTATTCCTTCGCCCTGAAGTGAACAAGAAGCTCGAAAAGCAGTGTGCAGCTCTTGCGATTTTTCTGCAGCAGGTTGAGGCTGAGCTTTCCACGATGCTTGAAGAAAGCAAGCAGCGCCTGGCAGCTGTCATCAGATGCTCTCGGACATCTGAACGGAAGCTGGGTATGCTGGCGTTCCTTTGTCGCCCTCTTTTCGGCGCTGTATTCGCTTTCCAATCGCACTTTCAAATTGGTCCTTGTGTCGGCGCTCACGCAGGGAGCAACACGGTTGCTATGACCGGCCGACAGCTGGTTTCTTGTTTTTTCTTTTGGAATTAAAGTGTGCCCTACTAGTGTGGGGGAAGGTGCTCATTTAAAACTCCGAACAAGACGCTTTGGACAAAGAATTTGGTCCTTGTCGATACCTTGTTTGTATCAGAAGGGGAAAAAACATCAATATTATACGTTAGTGCCAACTCTTGCGCAGTATTCCAAGAAAGCTTGGCAATATGTCACTTTGAAAGGTTCTCCGAGCCATTTTCTGGGACAAGTCAAATCCCTGTGAAGTTCATCTTTTGCGAGTAAACATCGCCGTATAGATTTTGAAGCAACTACTGGCCTATTCCTAAACTAAAGAAGACATTTTGCCAGAAGAGGTCTCATATCGAATCGTCTTCATTCTGGAGCACTCGATTAGTTAATCTACACAAACAATGGCTGAAACAATAAAGAGCTGTTGTTCTTCCTGCACCCTTTGGGATGAGAAATATGTCTTCTTTTCTCTTAAGTTTAACCACTGCACCGGCTTGCAGTGCTGAAAAAAGCTCACATCTCTTTACACACAAATTCCATGTGAAAGAAAAGCAGCGGCGTAATATTTTGAGAATAGTCGCATGCTTGGCACTCGTGCCAAGGTTGTGACTGGCCTAACATGAGTGAGCGGGTTCTGGTAGCTCGAGGTCTGTCGTTTTAGTAAGGAGTCAATACGCCTGGCTCATCCTCTCTTATCAGTGGATTTATTGTATAAAAGTATCCAATCTCATCTGGAATCCTATCCTCCTAGGTCCCCGCTGCGGCACTGTCAAGATTACGAGGAGTCAGGATGCCCTGTAAGTTTGCCCTACTAGTCCCGCATCAACATCATGTGCGTGCACATTCGGAGCAAGGTTTCGTTTACCTCCATTATGTGTACAACTGTGCCTCGTGGAATTCCCAAGAAATGCCCACCCTACGAAGGTTGCTGTTTTCATATTTGAGGCCAGCAATGATTTTGATGCCCTTCTGGGTTGCACTATCTATGGAGAAAAACTCTGGAGCAGATGTAAGCTGAAAAGCCTAGAGGAAAACGCTTGGCCATGCCTCAAATACCAATAAATGTGCTCTGCTTACCCAATCACATGGTGCAACAATAAACCCAGTAGACACAGTGTTGGGTAAAGTTCACCTAAAAAGTACTTGAAGTAAAGTACAGAGTAAATGAGAGGTTAGTATGTACTTCAAGTAAAGTAGCAAGTTCACCGGGCGCAATGTATTATATTTTCCGGACAATGGTCCACAAACATCACATTTTAAAATCAAAATTATCGGCTGTGTGGACTTCTACGCGTGCGGACTATACAAGAGTTTGGTTTTTCACGATTGTTCATTATGATGAGACGTGACAGATTTTTTTAATGAAAGAGTTTGTTAAAGGGAGGGATTTATGTATAATACAAGCTTCTTTGTGAGCTAAGAAAGCAGACATTTCTCAGGGTGTGCCTTGTATGAGAAGGTTTTCGTGTTGACTAAGCACCAGGTGCAGACTGTCTAAGCAAAAACATTTTTGTCAGCCTAAATGGGCCCCTGCGGACTATGGCCAGGTGTGGACTATAGCCCGGAAGATGCAGCACTTGAAGTAAAGTACTATAAATACAATGCACTTTTGAAGTAAAGTACAGGTACTTTTTACTCAATCTTTCATGATGCACTTTCATTTCTTTGTACAGTCTTTTATTTTTAACTGGTATGCATTTGCCCCAGGTGTAATTGCGGGTGCATCAGTTTTTTTTCAGAAATGGTAGTTATTTTCAGAAATGGCGGTGAATATTGGAGAAAGTCAAGTGGCCTAAGAGTAGTTCTTTTTAATCTCGCTGGCAGCTGGCAAACTGCTTAACACAATCAACTTACAAGGCACTTATTTGTATCAATCTTATAATCACCATTACTTCACTCGGAGGACTAAATTTGAGGAATGTACTTTCAAGTCGGGAGTTGTGCTTCCATCGGAAAGTACCAGAAAAAAAATGCTTAAAAAAGTAATAGAAGTAAAAGTACAGACTTAGTAAATGTACTTCAGGTAAAGTAGATATTTTCTAAACCTAGGTACTTGAAGTACAGTGTACTTAAAGTAATTCCCAACACTAAACTTAAAGGGATGGTGAACCGAAATTTGAATTTCAGAAAAAACAATGCAGGGAATGTAGGCGGGACGCTACAATCCCTACACCACTACTCGTAAGGCGAAATCTCGAGTGGATGGCCATGTTTTTGGAAAAAGAGGTCAAGATTGAACCAGGCCGACGAGGCGCGTGACGTCAGTATACCGTGTTGCCTCCTCTCTTCGCTTCGCTCCCTCAAGGCCGCGAGGCGGAGAAGACGCGAGGCCGTTCCTTCTCGGAGAAACATGACGACATCATCTCTGTCAAATGCGCCTCCTTTTCTTGAAAAATTTTGTCATCCATTCGAGATATCGCTGTATGAGTGATGTTTTGGTGTTTGTAGCATCCCGTTGCACGCTTTTACCGCGTGTGTTGTGGAATCAAAATTTCGGTTCAGCACCCCTTTAAAGGAATTCCCAACACCATAGTATGCAGAATTGCATGTTGCGAGAAAAACGGTTAATGTTTCCATCTAGTCTTTTGTCCTGGCATGTGCTGCCGCATCTTCTGGAGGCTCTGCCTCGTCGTCCTCTCCCACCCCTTTTACCTTACGACTTGGTAGATTCACAGACTATAGCAGTGCAGTGTTAGAGGGTGGATTCATTAGGTGCAGGTGTTTGGCTGGTGGCCAACAACCCACTACCTTCTTCCCTCGTTTGATGCCATGCCACGCATGTATGCAAAGCTTCTACACTAAAACGATACAGTACCATGTACGAGTTTCCAAAGTTCTTTGCTCAGCCACAGCCGTAAGTCATAATGACAAACCCAGTAAACATTTCAGAGAGGCAAAAATACTTTCTTTAATTAAGATCCCAAGGTTCAGTATTTACAGGTTCATACTTGAGCCAGTTGTTTTCAGTTATGACAAAAAATATTTGTGCAAACAATGAAAAGAAACCGGGTGTACTCAAATGTGCACATGTTTGGAGTCAGTTCACGACTTAGGTTGCGGCCTGCACTGCCAAGTTGGTGGCAGCAGCAAGAGACAAGCAAGTGCATGCGAGGGAATCGGGAAGCTCTTTTGGTGGCACATTGAAAGTCGTCTTTTACTTTGATTCGGTGTGCCGCGTGATGTAGTGTTGTAGAGCCTCAGAATGCAAGATTGGCATGCCATCAAACCGTGGTATAGATCCCCATGTCGCACGTGCTTGTAGCACGCTTGTGGATCGTTGCATTGTCCTTAGCTTCACTGCCCCCTTTGACATTTTGCACACCCCTTCCCTCGAGATGGGCATTCTTTTAGAAGCTTGCAGCACGTTGCTGCGTGCACAAACCACAAGCCGTAGCGACCGCTCTAGAGAGTTCCTCCTGCTCTTGCTAGCTGTACCATTGTTTGGGACGAGTGTTTCAGACCGCAACTCGGGTGGGGCTTTCTTTCTCGCTAGAGGGACTGCGTCCACATTCACGGGGGAGAGCTTGAAGAAGGACAGTCTGCCAGCTAAGGTAAGCCGGTTTGTACAGCTGTCTGGAGGTCGCTGCTCGGTCTGAGGTGTATGTTCGATGCCGTGAAATTCCAAGTGCCCGTCTTTTAGCGAGACATGTTCCTGGCAGACATTTCGGCCTTGCCTATTTTCACACGTAGAATGACTCCGTGGAAAATGGTTGCAAAGCATTCTTCTACTAGTGTGCATTAGTGTGAACGTGTACCTTAAGCAACGCACATCCCCTTTGCACCCGAATGCTGCCAGCGGTGCAGACGCTCGCTGATTCTTGCAGGACAAGCCATCTGAAGAGCCGGGCGTCTCGTTCCGCCACCCCTTTGCGGACAAGAGCAGCTTCTCAGTAGGAGAATTCTACGCCGGCAAAAGCGAGGTATTTGTCTCTGCAATCGCCGTCGTGACAAAGACGAGCAAAACTCGAATTCGTTCGTGCTCTTTGTAGTCCCCAGTTTAATAAGATTTCTGCTTCCTAAAAAGAAGTACCTCGATACTTTTGCACAAAGCCGATTGACACAAAATGCGTCTTGTGTTTGTGTCAGTCTGTCGGGATCTGTTTCACCTGTTTTGCTCATTTGACTTCTAAGGTAATCTGTTAGGGATGCGAACATTCGCTAGGAAAATCACTTTATTTTTATGTCTCCGTTACATCAATTGCCTAGAGGTGCACCGGAAGCAATAAACACTTCATATTCTGGGTTTCTATCTCGAATTATGCGCTTGCATATAAAGTGTGTGGCCGTATACTAATTGCAGAGCGTTACGCGAAGGATTGAGGATGCTGATTACAGAAAGGTTGGCATATCGTGGCTAGCGGCGGACTCTGCTTTCATACAGGCTTTGGCATGGGCTCTGAGTCAATAGAGAACTATGGCGCTTTCTTTCACCTGAACGGGGAATACGAGAAGTGCTTCACAGCAACGTCTAGTACTAGATGACAAAGCTGTAGTGCTGAATTTTCGTTGTCGCCAAACTTTGTGGCTAAGGGGCCGGATTAAAGATCTGTCGCAGTCTCGAGGGCCATATCAACAGAGTAATTATAAATGAGAAAAAAGTAATTAAATAAACAAACTTAAAAAAGCCTTTCAACGTAAAAAAAATGTTACGAGTATCAGAAAGAAAAGAAAAATCGAGCAGTCCTGCGTTAATCCACATTACAGTCAAGGCGACAGCTCGACAGCTATGACATGTCACATAGAAGTTGTTAGGCATCAGCGTCTTGTTTATGCACAGTGGCCAATGCACATGCAGAATTGTGGCCAAGAAAACTCCCTAGGCATGAATCAAAGTGCATGGAAACCTTGGCACATTCGCACGTTGCAAAAAACTAGTGAGAATGATAAACTAGCTCAATGTGCATGATAATGCAAAGGAATTTTAACATAGTTACTACACAGACACGAAGCAGGGGACCAACAATGGTGATGACAATGGTCAAGCAATAATAGGGCGAGAGGACCTACGTTGTGATGCAGTTCCCGCCTTTCTTGTATCTACGTTCGTGCGTTCAGAGCTGTCGTGGTGCCACTTTAGGCGCACTTCTTTTTGTGTTACTACTCCGTTTCACGATAACGTGGCAAAGTGCAAAGGCTGGGGCCCCCGCGATCCAACAAGACTGTCGGAGCAAGTCGGGTGATAACACTCCATGGTCGAGGCCATAGAGGCGTCAATACAGCCAAAGCAACAATGACGTCCGCTAGAAAGCGTAGTTCTGGGTTTTGTTTTCGTTGGGTAATTGAACTCGAGCAGTTCCATCTCTATTGAGAGTATATAAAAAATTAACCAATAAATATTGATGAATTTATGAGTTTGAATTATATTTAAACCAAAATAGTGACGCCACATCTTTATCTGGTCCAGATTTTTTTCTCCTCGTAGCGCCATGGCCGTTAGCGATCGCAGCCGTGTAATTGACCGCTTCCGCTTAATGGGATACTTCAATGAAATTGGAAATATATCCGTCGTGTTCAAAAATAGGTTGAATATGATCCACAATATCCGTAAGTGACAATCGCACGTTTGTATTTTGAGCCTGGTGACTGTATTTTTCATTATAAACGGCCCACTTTAGCAAGCGCTCAGAGAAGGCCCAGCTTACAGCATGTGACATCCAACGCAATCGTGACGTAGGTCGTCTCGGGACGAGCAAAGCTACGGCGAGGCTAACGTCGAGGAGATGGCCTAGTCGTTCCAGCCACCGAAGCGGCTGCTTTTGTACGAATTTTGAGTGACAGGTTAATCTTTTATAATCTTGTAGGGGGACAATAGCTACTTCTGGAACACACAAAAGGGATTCTTGGGAAGGGGGGAGTTCCTCCTTCCCCTCTTCTCTTGTTGTGGCCGGAGACGAGACACTCACCGTCACTAGCTGTCAAGGTTCCTAGACGGGCATTACAAGCGAGGCGTTAGCGACATCCACTAGGTGCTCTTTGCTAATCGTTTAATTCGTTTTAAAATTCCTTTTCGTGACTTTTTTAACAATATATTCGTGTGTTCGATGTGATACTGCTTCTTTGAACACACATAAGACCATAAAATAAACGCCGAAATTTCGTTGTAGTATCCCTTTAAAACATCGCCCTGGCAATAGCACCCGCCACAGATATGCGGGCAAATTAAGTGTTCCCAAAGAACTAGCTACTCTAGCGAACGGCAATGTTGCGGTGGTGCATGTTTATCCCAAGTTGGTTGGTTTTGCAGCGGAGGACTGCCGGTTCCTTGGCGCAGTGTTGTGACGTGGTGTCGCGTGCCTCGCTCCGACGCATCATTGAAAACTTGTAAATCGTTTTAGAAAGATCTGGAGCGCGGTTATGCGCCAAAGTTAACACTTGCTCAACTTCAGTTTTTGTAGGCGAGACCAAGAGATGGCGCCAGGAGCGCATCGTGATCTAGATAAGCGCGTGCGCCGCGAGACGCGGGGTACTTTTCGCCACTTGATGCTAGGGTAATAAACGTTGTGGGTCTGCTTCGTCTACCCTCGTCTGCTTCGTCTGCCCGGCTGGCGCGTCGCGCCCAGAGCACACAAGCTTTGAACATGGTGTCAGAAGTGGGGTACACCTGCTCGTAGTCAGCGCTACCGCCATGCCGGACGAAGAAAAGAGCGTCCACCTCGGGGCCACGGGGCTTCAACCGCCGTCGCCGTTCGTCTTCACGAGCCCAGGTGAATGGACAACATGGATTCAAACCTACGAGGACTACGCCTTCGCCACCGGTCTACGCTCTGCAAGCGACGAAACGCAAGTAAGAACGTTGCTTTATTGCATGGGTCCGCAAGCTCGTACCGTGCTAGCTTCGCTTGGCGTGCCAACCCCGGAGACGCAACCGTTTGCCGCCGTCAAGGAGAGGCTGACTCAACACTTCGTTCATCCGGCGAACGAAATTTACGAAAGCCGAAGATTTCACCGCAGGACTCAGCAGCCTGGGGAAACAGTCGACGCGTTTTTCACAGCTTCGAACCCTAATCAGACACTGCAACTATAACAGCCCCGAGATACAAGACCGCCTAGTGCGTGACAAGTTCGTAGTCGGCTTATTGGACGAGAAGCTATCGGACCAGCTGTGCCGTTCCACACGGCTCACCGCTGACGAAGCACTTTTACAAGCACGCCAGCACGAAGATGCTGAGAGGGAGCGCGCTTCTCGTTCGGCGCAAGCTGCAGCGGCCTTGAACGTCGACGCGACGAAGAAAAAGACTGCGTCATCCGCTCCGTCGTCGCGCGCACGTAACCGGCAGCAGCGTTTGGACAACGCAGTTTGTGGCAATTGTGGGCGTTCTGCGCATGACCGCAAGGATTGTCCAGCACGGAAGGCAACTTGCATTTTCTGTAAAAAGCAAGGTCATTTTGCAGAAGTTTGTCGCGCGAAGAAGCGCAAGGAGAAGTTGGGCTCCGTCGAACTCTGCTCTGTTCGTACGCAACGGGCAAGATACGTCGAAGTAAGCGTCAACGGCCACGTGACAAGGTTCAAGGTGGACTCGGGAGCAGACGTCACCGTCGTTCGGCCGTCGCTTCCAGGCGTTCCTCGCAAGCTCGACGCAGTGGAAGGAGAGCTTATCGGCCCGGGGAACCAGCCACTGCCTGTTTTGGACACTTTCCAAGCTACTCTGGCGTGGAAGGACAAGCGCACCGTCCAACAGCTTTACATCATGCGGGCTCAAACTACACCGCTTCTAGGGTTACCTGCGATAGAAGCTCTCGGCGTGGTCAAGTTTGTGAACACCACCTCCGCCGAGTCCGGAAAAATGGATGGACGTGTCCCGTCTTCAGACGCTCGTGTCAGCTGTGTTCCATCTTCTGACGCCCATATCTTTAAAGGACTGGGCGAACTCCAAGAAAAGTACACCATTCGTCTGAAGTCAGGGGTTCAGCCGTACTCGTTGAGCGTTCCAAGACGAATACCGCTGCCGCTCTTCGACGTCGTCAAGAGAGAACTTGATGGCATGGAAGCTCAAGGTGTCATCAGAAGGGTTGACGAGCCGACAGCATGGTGCTCCAGACTTGTCGTCGTCCCCAAGTCGTCGGGTGGGTACAGGCTGTGCGTCGACCTGACCAAGTTAAACCAAGTTATTGAGCGGGAGCGATACGTCCTGCCGACGGTTGACCAGATCCTGGGGCAGCTAGGCGACGCCAAAGTGTTTTCAAAACTCGACGCGACCTCCAGTTTCCACCAAATCAAGCTCAGCGACGCAAGCGAAGAATTAACGACGTTCATCACGCTGTTTGGTCGCTACTGCTACCGTCGTCTGCCATTTGGTCTGGCGTCTGCACCCGAATATTTTCACCGTCAAATGTCACGGGTCCTGGAGGGGTTGCCTGGCGTCGTGAATATGATCGACGATGTCCTTGTTTACGGTAGAGACCTTGAACAGCACGATCAACGCCTTGCTGAGGTACTCCGACGACTTGAGCAAGCCGGGGTAAAGCTCAACGAGCATAAGTGTGAATTCCAGGTTCCCTCGGTCAAGTTCCTCGGAGTCGTCGTCGATGGAGATGGTATCTCGCCGGATCCCGACAAGCTTCGAGCCATTCGGGAGCTACCTCCGCCAACGGACGTTGCAGGCGTTCGCCGTCTACTGGGGATAGTGAACCACATTGGACGCTTCCTGCCGCACCTTTCGGACGTAACTGCCCCCATCCGTTCACTTCTCAACAAGTCAAGCGCATGGTCCTGGGGAGCAAGCCAAGATGACGCGTTCAAGCGGTTGAAGGCTATGCTGAGCTCGGAAACCTGCATGGCAAAGTACCATCCACGCTATCCTACGAGACTTTCCGCAGATGCAAGCTCATTTGGCCTGGGAGCGGTACTGCTGCAAGATCAGCCGTCCGGAGTTCGTCGAGCTGTGGCCTTTGCTTCAAGGTCCTTGACTCCGACTGAAGCACGCTACAGTCAGACAGAAAAGGAAGCTCTTGCCGTGACCTGGGCTGTTCTTCGGTTCGACCAGTATCTGCATGGGCTTAGTTTTACCGTGGAATCAGATCACCTGCCTCTCGTCGCCCTGCTGGGAAAAAAGGAGCTGGAGTTGCTGCCACCGCGAATTCAGCGAATGCGCATAAAGCTGATGCGCTACCAATTCGACGTTCGGCACGTACCAGGTAGACTTCTTGCCACGGCGGACACGCTGTCACATGCCCCTTGCGATGTCCGGTCTTCTTCTACAGTATTCTCCGTCGAAATTTTCGCTAGCGAGATATTTAAAGGTCTTCCACCTCCCCTCGCTAACAGGCTGGAAGAGGTTCGTCGTCGACAAGCTGAAGATGGAGAATGTTCTCTCGTCGTTTGCTACTGCCAAGAGGGATGGCCAGACAAGAGGAAGCTGCCTCCCAACTTGGTGCCGTATTGGAAAGAGAGAGGAAGGTTGACAGTCTCGGAGGACCTTCTTCTGCTGGACTGCCGTCTCGTTATTCCTGCTGCTCTGCGTAGCAACGTCCTGGCCCTTCTGCACGACGGCCATCAAGGACTTCGCCGCTGTAAGGAGAGAGCCAGAGAAAGCGTCTGGTGGCCTAACTGCGACAGCCACATCGAACATTTGGTCACCAGCTGTGACAAGTGTGCGGAAACAAGGGTTGTACACTCGGAGCCCTTGATGTCAACGCCTACACCAGATCGGCCATGGCAACGCCTAGCCATTGACTTGTTTCAGCTGAAAGGCCGTGATTATGTTCTCATGGTGGACTATTACTCTCGGTTTCCGGAAGTCGTCTCCTTGAGCTCTACGTCAGCCTCAGCGGTTATCGCGGCTATCAAGAGCTGCTTTTCCCGACATGGGATACCGGACGTTGTATGGACAGACAATGGTCCGCAGTTTGCTTCACAGGAATTCGCAAACTTTGCTCTGTCATACGGTTTCGAGCATGAGACCAGTAGCCCTCGGTACCCGCAGAGTAATGGCGCAGTAGAGCACATGGTGCGCACGGTGAAGGATCTTTTGTACAAGTCCGAAGACCCATACCTAGCGCTTCTCACCTACCGGGACACTCCGGGCATCTCGGGAGTCTCTCCTGCCATGTTGCTGATGGGTCGGCGGTTACAGACGTGTCTTCCTGCTCTGCCGCAGCGACTCGCACCAGTTCAGCCAAGCCACGAGAGGCTCCGGGCTCAAGACTCCAGGAATAAGGTCCGGCAGGCGGGAGACTTCAATCGCCGGCACAATGCTCGCTCTCTTAACCCTCTCAAGCCAGGTGACAGCGTCTGGGTCACGGATGCCAGCTGTCAAGCACGCGTCCTGAGCCCTGCCCAACGACCACGGTCGTACGTCGTAGAGACTCCCAAGGGAATCCTACAGCGAAACCGCCGGCACCTGGTGCCCTTCTCGCCGACCGTTACTACGAGGGAGTCTGTCGAGCTTCCTGCTGCCGAAGAGCCTCCAGGACAACCACCCGAAGAAGGTCAGCCTGGGGAGTTGCCCACTGCGGGCTGCTCTTCACCCTCTCTGGATCGTGCATCTTCCCCGCAAGGTGTTACAAGATCACGCTATGGACGTGCCATCAAGCCACCAAGACGGTTGGACTTGTAAACATCGCTTTCTTTCGAACTGTGTAACTAGAGTGCAGTAACGAGCTCCGGGGGGAGATGTAGGGGAGACCAAGAGATGGCGCCAGGAGCGCATCGTAATCTAGATAAGCGCGTGCGCCGCGAGACGCGGGGTACTTTTCGCCACTTGATGCTAGGGTAATAAACGTTGTGGGTCTGCTTCGTCTACCCTCGTCTGCTTCGTCTGCCCGGCTGGCGCGTCGCGCCCAGAGCACACAAGCTCTGAACAGTTTTCGCACCCACAAGGCCGTGGGTGCGAAAACGTGCCTGCGCTGTTTTCCATCCCTTATCTTTTCAAACAGCCAGGCTGGCGTCTGTTGCACGAGTGCCTGGCTTTAGTGTCGTAGCTTTTGCGGCTTTCTCTAAAAGCGGTCTGTATAGACTAAAAAAAGGCATTCTGCACTCACTGCCGCACTCCACAACTAAACCAATCTTCCCTTAATTAATTCGCAATTTCGCTCACTTTCGTGCACTACCGCTCGGCCTGTTGATTACCTTCGTCACCGTATCATGAGCCGGAGTTACGTCCGTGTCGCCAATTGATATTGATTTTGTGTTAAGGAAGTAAGCGCATATTTATTCTGCCATATGGTGCCGGAACTTAGCACCCAAAACCAGAGACTCTGTATCAGGTTTGAGATATGACACCTAGTCGTCCTTTGCTGTATTCGGTGACTGAGGTTCTTTTCTGAATAAGTGTGCTCTGAATGAAAAATTCGGTCCCCCTTGGCAGGACCCTCCCTGCAGTGCCAAGCGGGCAACTCGCACCGTGGAGACTGGGGCAGCTTTAATCTCAGGTTTGTCCGCTTTGCCCCGTCATGTTCGACTGCATTTCTGTTCTTGCACCTAGCTTTGAAGTGGACAATTGCCCCTTTTGTCTGGCCTCTTGGCGAGCGGAAAAACAGACAATGAAAGTTCCAGGTCTCAGCTTACGTCGTGATACTGGCCACGGGAATGTCACGTGCAAAGAAAAGAAACCCTTCTTCCAAGTTGAGGCGGGCCTTGTCCACGTTTATCCTACGAAGCAAACGGTTAGTTTTGTACGAACGCAGTGTCTCGTAGATTTATGCCTCCATATCGTCTGTTCCCTTTGGCCGACGTAACCGTTTGGTGTTTAGTAAATGAGTATGAGCTCATTGTGTTGGTAAAGGTCCGGTTTCAGTATTCGAGACGTGCAATGCTTTCGACAATGTTTACATTTGCCACCGCAGCCAGCGTGCCAAACCGTCTGTTGCGCCAAAAGGCCCGTCATGATGGTCTCTGGGATTTGGTGGAGTCAAAATTTGCAAGGTGGCACGTGCTGTTTTGGAAAGTCCAAATAACGTTTTGCCGCTCTTGCAAGGGGGGGTTGTGGCAGGCACTTGGCACACTGTGCATCCACTGCACTCATGCCCGCTGCATTTGCTTTCAGGTTTTGTGCCGCAGCTGTCCTCTCAGGAAGAGTTCATCAGTGCTGGCAAGCCTCTTTCCAATACCTCTTCCGACGCTATTAATAATGATAGTAGTACTAATCTTTGCTTGCAGTCCCTCAAGATTACAATTTCAATCTTTTCTTTGTCACACCTACGCAAAACGCAATAAAAAAACTCCCGACGCCCCAATGCACGCAAAAGTAACTTTTTATTTAGCATTGGCTTCTAACCAAAATGTGGCAATGTTATGAGACCTATTGTTGGAGTATTTTATTTATTAGCATTATTAGGACAGTTTAGATTTTAGAAATACGCTAGAACCTCCTCTATACATTTTTCAGCAGGTCACAGTAAAAATGTGCGTAAACCTGAAAATGTAACAATCAATAATGCTTTTGGGGCCTGAAGGGGAGACAGGAAGAAACCCTCTCGTAGCAAATTATCTACCCAGGGCTTTCACGGTTGTAGAGAACTTTATTCGGGTATTGGTAGATACTTCCGTAACATTCTCTCCGACGTCTGGAGACAAGAGATTATAAAGAAAATAGAAAACCCTTTCGATGAAGGCACGGTTAATAATAATCTTTTTGGTACAGTTCATTGGGGTTTGGGGGCTGATGCTTCCCCGTGTCAGCTACTGTTCCGGTGTAGAGCAATGAAGCTTTATGCGCACGCACCCACACGGTGCATGATTACCAACTTTTAAGTCCTCGTGAAATGATGCTAGCGGAACTGGGGAAATCGAGCACAATGGAAGCACGCATGTGCTTCTGGTGTGCAAAAAAGATGGAAGAATAGTCGGCTGTTACAAAAGCCATAATCCCTTTCGAGCCTAGTCTGAGGTCGTGCCTGCCCGACTGTGTGGAGAATAAAAATCAAGAGGGTTTAAATCATGCTATTTATCATATCAGTTTCACTATTATGGCTTACATCAAACCTTTCCTACAAAAATAACTCCGAAAATATATTTTTATTTTCTAGTTATATATCATTTTATGCTTTCTTTTTATGTGCATTTGTTGATATTTAAATAAAATAATCACCGAGGAGGAAATATTTATATCGAGCTGAGCACGAGCAAAAGGCAGTGCCCTTCCGAGCAATCGGAGCCTCGGGCTTTCTACCTTCTGCTTTGTTGATCAGTTACATAAAGCAAATCATAATGGAAAAGAAGGAAACAAAAACGAGAAAAGTAATGTCCTGTTGCAAGCAAACCAGAACGCAAAAGAGAAAGCAGATAGAGCATTTTAACTAAGAAAATCAGTATGGTTTTGTTCTAACTTGGCAGGTTTGCATCAATAAAATGTTTTTACATAAACTAGCTTACTAAGTTTACAGAAATTCTTTCTCCTGCAATATTATCAGGGATTGGACAAATCTATCAATTAATTTGCCGTGTTTAAAAATACATATTTCGATAACGATTCTCTGTTTTCAAACTACAGCGATTTAAATCAAATAAATCAGATTTACTTGATTTTTTTTTAGAAAATAGTGATTATGATTTTTTTTTCCACCCTGCCACCCGGGCAAGAATCACGGCACAGAGAGGCCAAGAGGTGAAAGAGTGATGGGGCAGCCAAGGGAGGAGGGCGTCCCATTGGTCAGGTCGGCTGGCTGGACGTAACGACCGGGAAAGTAAACGCAAGAGGCGAGAAATTGGGAGACGGGACTCGCATTCTTGAATCTGGGAAGCCGCATCAACCGAAAACATATCGACGAGGTTCTAGCCTGTAGTTTTAATTTGTAACTCAAAAGGATGGAATGCATGGATCTCCAAAGTTCGTCTCTTCCATTACCTTTATTATCGTGAAATTTATACTATTATTGAGCTCGTCCTGACTTCAGTATTTTAAATTTACAGTTATTATTATGATAATAAATACAGTCGAATCTCGTTAATCCGAGGGGGACTGAACAATTGTTTGAATGAAGCAAAGTTTGAATTAACGGGAGTTTCCTCCCATAAAGACGCATGGCTAGTTTTAATTAAGGTAGTTAGGCAGTTTGAATTATCCGCAAGTTTGAATTAGAGAGGTTGAATTCATGAGACTGTACAGGGCGTCCCCCAAAAATATTTACGGGGTTTTACTCAACGCAAAAATAAACTGGTATGCATCGCCAAACGCCCATTTTCTGTTTAATGTATTGCTAGAGGTCCCAAGGAGATGCCAAAGTTTCAGCACCAACCGTGATCTTTTTCAAAAGTTATAAGCGATTTTCTAAAATTTTCAATGTGAAATGGCAGCTGATGAACCTCTTATAATGCACTTATGACGCTAGTTACCGAAAATGTGCGAAAATGGGCCCTATTTTACCATTGAAAATTTCAGGAAATCACTTGTAACTTTTTGAATAAAATGGTTAGTTCTAAAACTTCGGCATCTGGTTCGAGCTAGAGTCACTCTATGTTGCCAGAGTGTCGCATTCGATAGCATCCGCTGTTGCCGTTTAATTTGGCTTTGTTCGGCCATTTCGGCACCAAAACTTATATGGTGGAAGGGGTTTCACGTCTGACAACCCCCATCTCTCAAGTGGACGCGCAGTGCATTACCACCAAATTTAGGACGCGCCCAGGTCGGAACGTGCTTCCTGAAATCGCCGGTGAAACATGGTTGAGTCAAAACAATATTAATTGTGCCGCAGAGCCTTCTTTGTAAACTAAAATTTTATGAAAATGTCACGCTCCTGTCGTTCTGCACTAATCTCCTATAAACGTTCCTACAAAAAGAACTTTTCCCATTTGTTTTTATGCAAAAACATGCTTCCTATATACTCATAAAGACAACAGTAAAAAAAACAAAATCAGCAGAGAGATTTAAAATCGCTTACATGTAGGAATGCAAAAGCATTCCTACAAGCAGCGTGCCACGTCTTCTTATCGCTCATGGCGCTCCGGCGGTGACATTGCGCTCCTCCACTGTGCAGGCGCGGCGAACCTCGCCGGCTCCACGCCTTCTGTGACAATGCATCTGCATTGCTGTGCTTTTCTTTGTGTTTTATTTCTGAGGCGCGTCTGCTTTGATGTTGAGCGCCCCTGTTGGCTTCCGTCACGAAGCATCTGCGTTGCTGTGCTTTTCTTTGTGTTTTATTTCTGAGGCGCGTCCGCTTTGACCTTGAGCACTCCTGTTGGCTTCCGTAACAAAGCATCTGCGTTGCTGTGCTTTTCTTTGTGTTTTATTTCTGAATGCACATGCTTGATAACTTGCATTTAGGTGCCGTTACACTCTGCCAATGGGACTTGGTGCCGTTTTTCGCGGTTACGGACAACGCTGGGCTGTGCTCTACGGGACAGTTAATGCTTTCGCATTAAAAGATTGAGCGGCCATCTTGGTGCCTCAAGGCTGGGAGTTTCTGTACTCTGGGAACATTCAGTGGTTCTAGTTGGGACCGGTAGGGCTACATGGGGGCAAAAGATGACCGTTCGGTGATGTATAATTTATTTTTGGGGTAAATATAACAATGTAAATTTTTGGAGGGGACACCCTGTATATTCTGTTCGTACATTTATTTTGAAGGTACTGCCGGCCAACTTTTGAAGGCCAAGGCATGATGTAGGCAGAACAATGAAGAAAAGTCAGGAAAGCAAATAAATAGGCATAAGTATTCAGTAAAAAAAAGTTAATGGGTTAGTCTGTGGAGTCACTTCTAACGAAGAGAAGTTAATCAACTGCACTAGGAAATGTAGCAAAAAAGAGAATACTCGTCGCGCTGCAGGATAACTTGTTCCACATGCAGACGGTACGCAGAAAAAAGGAATATTTCAAGACATCTTTCCTGCAACTAAACCCTCATGCTTCTGTCTTGTGTCACGGCTCACATTATGCTGAAGATAGCCATCAAGCTTTAAACAAGTTTTGTTATGTATTAATAATTACTATGATTGCACTACTCTTGAGACCGGTGTTAATGAAGTTGGTTATAACGGAATAACGGCTACAGTGAAGCAATCACGATTTCCCATTCTCTTTTGCACTTCGTTAGAATCAAAGTCGGTTATAACGAAATAGTGGATATAGCGTAGTGATTTCCGATTCCCATTGACTTCGTTATAACTGGTGTCGACAGTATTATGTATTATTGATAATCTAAGATTATTAATAACTAAATACGTATACCTGTTTAGCCTCATCTTTGTATCTGTCTCGCAGGCAGAGGTGCACCAGATTAAAAGATGGCATTTTTCTTCTACCTTTCCTCAGAAACCTCAGCCTCAATGTTGAAAAAGCTGGGTGGAGAATTTCAGGCAAGTGGGGTGACTTTGTTCCTGACCATAATCTATACTATGTTTGGAAATGGTAGCAGTGTGATTCCTTTGTGTCTAAGTCACCTAAAATGCTGTCTTTTTCGCCTTGCAAGCCAGCTTTACTTGCAATTTTTGCAAGTTCCTGGCAGTACTGTTTGTGAGATGCAGTTTGCGGCACAGTCGGATGTATTAGCATTGGGGGTTGATGCAGTTTAGCACGATGAAGCTAGGCTGGCGGGGAAAATGTGCCCGAGAGAAATATAGCCTGCAATGTCTAGCATTTCTGGGAATGGTTTGAGAACAAAGTTTTTTTCTGGATATAGGACCACCATTTTATGACACATGCCAAACAATTCAGATGCTTAGTGGATTAATTTTTCAATTCAGCGGGGAACATAAATTAATGACAAAACAGGCTATCTCTCGACGACCTCGGGGAAAAACGTGTTTCTCTGTTCGTTGTTTCTTGTGCGAGCTGCGTGCCTTCCACAAGCTACACATTTGTAGCAATTGTGGAGACACTCGCGTATTTTCTGGCTTGGCCAAAAGTAATACGTACTAGTAGTATTCTCTCAGGGAAGTAGCGTAGCTCCTAATATCTTGCGTTAGTTTGGTTATGTGCAGTGTGGCTATAGAATGCAACAGGAACAAGTTTTTGCCAAAACGGACTCCAGCAATGCTAGCTGCAGTATCTTCTCAAGTGCGGATCGGCTTTTTTGTAAACAGACCCTGCAGAGCATGAAGGGTCTCAGAAAATGACGTGGACTGCACAGAGACGCCAACCATTCACCTGCTTAGAATCTTGGTGTGACACTTCAGCTTCTTCTAGGTTAAATGCGTCAATATGCACGTTTTCAACTAAACATTTTCTGAAAGAATGCACATAATTTTTAATCGCATAAATACGATAAAGCCGAAACTAACCTGCAGCTTTACTGGTCCGCCATCTTGTAGTGATGTCAGATGTTATATAGCACATGGGCAGCCTGAGCCATTTTCGCCCGGCATCTGAAGTAGTCAGAAGGCCATCGCGTTCATTTGTGGTAACCAATGGGCTACTATTCATTGTGTTTGTTCAAGTCGAGCAATGACTGGCAAACTTTTGAAGACTCAGGGCGAGATCGACGAGATTTCGGAGGACTCGCCGTTTGCATTAGATCCGCTGCCGTCGCCTCCGAGGGAAAAGCCCTTGGCGGCTGCATTCGCGATCCGCCAACACGTGGACCCAGATGCCGCTTCAGAAGCAGGGTGGTATGGAAGGTTTTGCTTGCTATAGTCGGTTACAAGTCAAGAAGGTAGGAGAAGCTCCTCCCACAAGTGTGATGCGCCCGTTTCAAATCTCTCCGCAGTCGAAAGAAGAGTTCACTGGAAACGCTCCGTGTTCCGCTTCAATGGATTCCCACTTGTCTCCAATCCCACTTTTTAAGAAAGCGATCTTTGTATTCATCGGAGTTGAAACCGAGCCCCTGAAAGCAGCCTTTGTATCCATCGGGGGGGAAGCTAATCCCCGAAAGGCGTATTTGTTTCCGTCGGTGGGGGAGAACTCTAATCTCCCTCTCGTGCCTTCCACAATGCTAAGTCAAAGTCGAAAGATAAAGCAAATATGTACAGAAAGGCAAGACCCTCCTCGCGCGCTGGCCACGACGTCACGGAAACGGTGGGATGCTATTGGATGCGGAGGTGGCGGAGGGATATCCGATTCCCTTTGAGGGGCATTTGCCGCTACCTTCTTAACCTGTAACTGACTATAGTGCAACGCGGATGCCGGTAGCCAGCGTTGGCGTTGGACTGCTCGAACCCACTTCCTTTACAGAGTCTTCTTCATCGGAAATCGACGAGATGTCACTTTGCCGTATTTATTCGTGCTGTTATTGCACTCCACAGCATAGCACGGATTGCCTTCATCGCGCGCCGCAAATAGCCTAAACCAGACACAATCCGTAAAACCATAAACAGTCACTACCGCTTCGCCGCCATAGAGGAGGGAGTATCTGCCCTTGGATACAACGTTTCACGTCGCAGTTATCCCAGTGCCGCTGCCGCTCGTTGTTGCCAGTAGAGCAGCGGCCAGTGATTTGCAGGTGTGTGTGTAAACTTCGAAATTCATTTTCTCTCAAGAAAATGCGTGTTTTGATTAGATATTTGGTAGACACTCAGGAATGGCTATTTAGAGCATGGAGAAAATGTTTTGAAAATTGGTGACCATCAATATTTTGCCTTTAACGCGCGAGTCAAAGACACGTTCCTGGTAGTTCCGGGTTCCGAGCGAGACCGTGGGCCTGCGCAGACAGCGGAAGAGGCGTCGGAGGAGAGCCTGGAAGGGCAGCCTTGGAAGCAGGACGTGACGCGCCCGTCCTGGCTGCCCAATGCCCAGGAGAGGGTGTCCATCTCCAGCTACTTCAAGGCGTGCTCCGCGCCCATCGAGGGGCTCCCTGTGAGTGCCCACCTGCTTGGCGTTGCACCTCGCCGCACAGCACGTTTCTCCGACCTTGGCGTCCCGTGCCATCTAAAGTCGCTGCGTCTTGGAAAAGTGGCACCAAGCTCCTCGTATGGTCGACATTTTGGTGTGTGGAATGAGCGGTTTTTCCTTGACCTCTGCATTCTTGATGAATGCAGAGTTCAAGGATGCAGTGGCACATTGCTCTCTCGTCAACCCAGACTTTTGCTATTTACACGCCGGCGAAACGAGCGCACATTTTTGCACCGACACCACACGCAGCGTTGATGCTTAGGATCATTCAAAAATCATTTTTCTCTCTCGGATTCTGCGTAAAGAACAATATCTTGGCGCAACTGGTTGGGGACGACCCCTTCAATGGTTTGAAAGCACCGAAGTGGCGAGTTCCACGACAACGGAAACCGAACAGCCCCTTGCGAGGTTTTGGGGGTTTGTGTGCTAGTATCTGTGTTTGGCTACCAGGCAGGAAAGGCAATGGCGCTACTTTTCCAGGATCTAGTGACCTTAGTGCTGTCCACGCGTCGGCCGACGCCACTCTGCATAGTCATTGCGAACTCGAGGGTTGCTCGTAAAAGCACTGGAGAGGGGGACCCAAGTGGGAACTAATCGATGAAGTGCGCTGAGAGCATAGATGCCACACGTTTTACGTGCAACACAATTGCCCAGCAATTCGCTACTCTTTTTTTTATGCTCGTCTTTTTGCAAAAAGTAATATGGTTCAATATCGACTGCATTTAATTTATTTTCGAGTGACATGCCAGCATATGTTGGCATCTGCTCCACAGTATTTACTATGTCGCAAGACGCAATTTAGAGGGAGCCGCAGATAGAGCAGGGGGGCAAATCTTCCTCTTTTTTTGATTCTCGAGCTTTGTTTCGCAGTGTGCAGTAGAGGAGAAAGGCACAGAGAAGAAGTGGGAGGTGGCCGGCTCTCTCACTCATGCTGCTTCGAGCCAATTGGAGGCTAACAAAGTGAGTTTTATTTTGAAGTTGCAGTAGTCTGGTATCGGCCTAGTAAGAGCTACTTTTGATCCAGCTTGCGCGAGCAAACAAAGTCGCTCCATGCTCAATGTGCCTCATAAATAAAATATTGGAGTATTTTTTTTTTTCTTCTGGGGAAGTGGATTTGTTATTAATGTGGCCTACTTGAGTATTTCCTAAAACATGTATGCAAGCGTACTGCATCTCGAAGGTGTTTAATGTATGTCCAAAACCAAGCAAAAATAGTTTCTACCAAACAATGATTTGTTCTATATATGAAGAACAGAAAGTCGACGTATACTGCCATACTTGCAAGAAGAACGGCTTGGGTGAACATGTCGTCATTTCTAGCTTTACGTTTGTTTCACTTAATTGGCGTTAACACGTGGGTTAGGTGACAGCCAAGGGAGAGACGGAAATCAGAGTAAAGGATGCGGCTCCTCTGTTTGTCCTACGCAGTCCGACGCCATGGTTGTGCCGGCAACGGCGGAGCCTGGCTTCGAGACCTTCACGGCCCAGTCCCTGGAAGAGATGGCTGTACAGGAGCTGGGTTTGAGTAAGGGGCCTCCGGGCTGTCCGCTTCTCTGCCACGCATGCCCAAAGCATGCCGCTGGCTGCCTGGAGTGCGTCTTCGTCTGGTGTCAGCTCATCTCCTGAGTAGCTGTCGTTTCCGTCTTTTGTTCCTCTGGAGGAGTAATCTGCTCACCACCCCTCACTTCCCCTGCTCGAGAAGTAAAAGGAGGAAGTGTAAAGTACTGGATCCGTTACAATAGAATGATGATAGGTACTTTGGATGGCAGTAGGCTACAATAGCATGACAATATAGTGACACTAGTTCTACTTTTCAAGAAATTACAAAGCCCCAAAATATGCAACAGCGAAATCGGTAAATCTTTTTACTAGGTGGAACTTGTCCCGTTGTGACACGCCGAGTTTAGCTCGTTTTTGTAAATCTGTTGGGACAGTAGTACGATGTGAATAGGCCATACTCTGCACGCATAAATGTGCGTGATTCACGTGTTGGGGTAAAAGCTGGTAAACTAATGGACGCAGTAACGGACATGGCGGATGTAATGGGTTATAGTGAGTTAGATAAATCAAGTCTGCGAGGACAAGAGAATGGTGCATCATTTTCCGCATGCCCCATTTCTTCCCTTATAAAGTTTACCATCTCGTTTGTGAAGGTGCGAGCCTAAAGTTATTTGTAGCAAAAAGTGTTCGAGGTTTGCCCTGGTTGCGTAAAAACGACCTGTTTCGTCTCGCGCTTGCATCCTCCGCCTTCATCGATGGGGCTGTGGGGATTTGAGCTTCCTCGCTCCGCTTTGCCCCTCCCCAAAAAAAGGTACGTCTCGGGTGGCGGTTCCGGACGGCAGCGTGCAGGGCCCGTCCACTTCCGCCATCTACCACGTCCTCGAAGACATTTCCATTAGCGAGAGTCCCTCCGCGATGGTGCGCAAGTTCATCCATGCGACACGCAGCCAGAAGCCTCCCCCCAGAGCGGACCTGCAGGAGCAGAGCAAGTTCTCTGGCGACGCCACCTTCAAGCAGCCGCTCACGGCCGCACCCCGCTCCAAGAAGGCCGCCGCTTCGAGGGACGGCCGCGCGGAAGCCGAAGAGGCGCCTTCGGAACCTGCGTCGGCCGGCAAGGGCTCGCGGCATGCGGACCCTGCGCCCTCCGTAGTGCTAACGGACTCTGCCGCACCGATCCGTCCACCTCGAAGGTTTGGCGGCGGATGCGCAGAAGGTGGCAGACCCACCGCCGAATGCGGTCGTCTCGACGTCGAGGTCGTTTCAAAGGGGGCGGCCTCGTCGAGCTCGGAGCTGTTCGACGACGACGCCGGCAGCGCCCGTTGCTCGGCGCTTTCATCTGGCTACTACGGGCAAGTGACGCCATCCGGTTCCAGGAGATCCCAGGAGTCCCTGCCACGGCGTAAGCTTCTCTCAAGTTTTGTTCGGCATTTGCGCAGCCCTGGTTTGCTGGAGGCTCGCATACAGAACTCTAGGGTTCCTAAAACCTTGGGTTTAGTTCGAAAACGTTGGTGCGGAAAAACGGTGTCGGGTGAAGTCATTGAAAACGCAGAGTGTTCGTAAACTCTAGTCTAACGTAACTTTTTTTATCCCTGCAAGTCTGGCAGGTAAGTAGACATAGCGAGTCTCCGAACCGACTGTACTGGCGGTACCGTCTCGGTAGTGGAAGGCGTTTGTTTTTGAAGGCGAGAGGCATCAGATGCGACGTTTCAATCTCCAGGTTTTACCGGATTGTCACGCCCAGTTCTTGGCAGCCTTTTGGGTTCCGGTGGCTGGTGTTTCATTTTTCAATCGCTTTCTTTGGGGAAGAAATATTTCTTTTAAAACTTTTGTAAAGGAACAAAGTTGAGAGACACCTAAATAAAGTGAGAAGCACCACCATTAGGAAAGTGGTCTCGCAATTGTCCTCGGCGTCTCTTTAACAAACCAAGAGCCCCGTAAGCTTCCTAACAGCTTTGTTGCAAAAATACGACGGACGCCGTCGCGGACGGGGATAGAGACGGGCGTGAAGCACGCCACATTGTAAACACTAACACTGATTGGTCCCAGAGCCAGAACGAGAAACACAGCAACGTAAAACAGGAAGAAGAGAGGACCGAGGAACACCTAAGCACTTATGAGTTGTGAATGCGAAAGCATGCATGTCATTCTTCCTCTCTCTTATTTTGTATGCGGCGTATTTGCGTCGACGGCAGAGCGCGCTCTCTTCTCGCCGCTCTGACCTTGGACGCTTTGTGTTACTGGCGTGCTGACGGCGCGGACACGCAGTGCCATGAGGTGGCAGTCATTGAAACTGACACACAGCGGCCAATGGGAGCCTTGTTCCTTGAAACTATGATGCGTGCCAGCCAATGGGACCGAAGCTGAAATCCATCAGCTTCACTCCGCTCCTTTGGGATCGAGGAAACTAGGGGCCATTCGGCTAGGCTTTTCGCATGGTTTCAAAGCTGGGAGTCGGCTTCACTTGGAGAAAGGAGTTTAGGTTCCGTTTGGCGCTGCTTCAAAGCCGATGATGTCGGCTCACTCAATGGAACCAGTTAATGCTTTCCCATTAAAAGGTGACGCATCAGGTGCATTCATATTGCCACGACGCATGGAGGTTGTTTGAATGCTTGTCAACTATAGTTTCTTTTCGGGCATGCTCAACATTGGTTCTTTATTGCGCGTTAAAGCCGATAAAGGCTAGGTATTGACCTCGCCAACGATACTTCGCCGCTGGTTCGCATTTCTTCAAACCTCGCCGGCGGTCAGGGCCCACCGACTTCGGGCTCTACGGTTCTGAGGTGGCCGAATTGCATGGGAAGATTGGCGAACCTTATCCTTTATACTTTGTTTCACCCAGGGGTTAAGGACACGCCAAAAATAAAAATTAGATAACCATATTGCTGGGTGGTTTCATTTGAAATCGAACACGCTTGTCAAGGTGGGTCTTCCGACTTTTTAAAAAATATATATATGTGCTTGCCCCTTTTCTGCAAAGAACAAAACTGCTTTTCAAAACTTTAAAAAAAAAATATTTTGCTTCACTAAAAAATATTAAGTGGAGCAGTGTGAAAATCTGTTTTTTTCTTCTGGATTTTTCTACCCAGTTCTGTACGCTGGTATGAATACGGAAAGCCATACAAAACTCAGTTATTTTTTGCGCGCTTCTATGTTATTTTGATTATTTTTTAGTTCAAAGAAAAGTACTTTTGCATTTTTGTTTATTGAGATAAAAAATATAAAACGTCTCTTTGACGATTCGGCGGCATCTTCAGAGCCTTGTAACTCATGAGTTACCATATTTGTCGCTTACCAAATACTATGTGGGTGTAGTCCTACACATGGGCTATCGACGGGCATACGTTTAATTTATTTTATTTTCACGGAATTGTTTATATAAAATTGGAAATACTGTATCGTCAAAAATGAGATGAACCGATATAACTCACTTTATCAAAAAAGGCCATTTTTTGTTTCATTCAATTTTTTTTATTATTGCTGCCGATCATATTCGCGACTCCAGCAAAACGGACGCCGCCAAGCGGGAAAACTGGGAACCAGCCGGTCCAGGTCGCTCCGCGCCCCACCGCGTCCCTGATGGCTTTCGCGGACGCGTGCTGTCGGCGCGGCGGCGAGCAATGTAATTTGACGAAGGTCCGAAAATTTCTTAAGTTTGCCCGAGTGTTCATTAGTGTGGTGAAGTCTCAGTAGATTGTTTCTTTCTATCACGTGTTTGAAAGCCCGTTTATTCCACAACACACGATCGCGTGCTTTCAATTTTTTGGATGGGGAGGAATCACGGAAAAACGTTTTGATTTCTCGTCTGTCTCTAATCACAATCAAAGTGACGACTGCTTGGTAACTGATAAGCGGTTTCTTTATAAGGATGTAGAACAGTAGACTGAGGTCGACAGACGAAGTGTTTCACTGGAGGGGACACCAATGTTGCAGTCAAGTGAATGGGAAGGTTCGATAGCTGCTTTCCTTGAGTTTAGTTGTCCTCGATTAGCTTCAGGTTAATTTGAGCCACTAACGCCGGCCGGTGCGTTGGCTATTCATCTTGGCGGCTTTTCGCCGAAAAAGATCACATTGAAGGAGTTGGGCTAATTTCGCAATTACTTGATTCAGAAAACCTGCTCGCTGCATATGATTAATGAGGGAAATTATCTGCTTTCAAAAGGTGGGGGACGCGTCTCGCAAAGGTAGAAGCTGTAACGTCATTAGGATCTATCGCGCCTCCAATACTTATAACCCCTGTCGAATCCAGCAGCAATATCCGTCTACACTGCTTAAGTTGACCGGCCACAAAAAAAAAAAAAAAAAATACTAATTTTATTTGTTTAGGATTCGAAGTCAAGTTCAATGCAGAGAGGTCTGAGTGAATCTCCGATGAAGACTCTCCTCAGCTTGTCCGCATTCGTCTCCGTTCTACCGGCTAGAACCATTTGGCTAAGTTTAAGTAGTATCTCTCTGTCTGTCAAATATACTTTTATTCAGCAGTTCACCCTAATAGTTAGTCAACTAAGTTCATATTTCAACCCGAAGAACATACTAATATCGCTTTAGTGGGACCATAGTACGGTAATATAATACAGAACCGCATATTCATCAAAATGACTTCTCGATTGCTACTAAAGCCTGAATTGAAATACGAGTATCAGCCGCTTAGTGAAGTGCCAGCGATTTGACATGCTCCTTGGCTCAAGAAGCGCTTGCTTAATTTTCGTAATTTTCCTGCAGCCTGTGTTCTTGACCGAGCATACGACCGCAGCTGTATCTTGAAACGCGGACAGGCACAAAAGCTCAATTTCGCGGACAGGTAAGTCGCATGATCGAGGCATGCGAGTTAGCTAAAAATTACTCTTGGTGGAACAATTTTGTAGCCCTCGCCGCTTTCCTTAGATGATCAAAACTAATTAGAGTCTATTACCGTTTCTCCGGAGCCCATAGTTTCGGTTTTGATCGAAGTCTCCACAGCTAAAGTTTGACATGAAAAGAACAAAAAACTCCGGCAAAACAAAACTATGCTCGGCAAGTTTATGCGCACCGGCTAAACTTAACTGTCTCAGTTCAAATACCCATAAAATTGGGCATTCAACAAAAGAATAATTGTTAAATTGAATGCGCCACCCATTCAGGCGGCCCGGCCGAGCCGACGCGACCTGGACTCAGCCGCCATGTTTGTTTCGTGGTGGCGCCCCCTATAGGTCGCTGGAGTCGCGAATAAACTTTCAATTGGCTTGATGCGATTTCCCCCTTTTTATGTTGTATCTTCTCTAGAAGTGATCGAAATCGCTCCCACTGTCTCGGAACGGCCAAACGCAGTTTCCGCAGGTTGGCTTCGCTGCTAAGACTATACTACTTATTTTCGTGTTCAAAGGCAGCGGGTAAATTCATTTTGATTCGGAACACTCGTCCTTGACTACATATTGTACTTACTTAATTTTGTAATGATGGCAACTGACATTCCTTAGTCCAATCGTTAGCAGTGCAGTGGATGTTCTATTATCCAATGTCTAAAGCCAGGGCACAAAGGGCAGAGAAAACGGAACAGGCTCTTCATGTAGCCAGACTGGGGTCATATATCTGTTTGTGCTATACACAGCTTGTAAGGCATGTACAGCACGCCCGGCCTTTCGTGCTATAAACCCATCTCCGTTACACCCAGGAAGCGTCCGGCGCGGGCGCCAATCCATGATGCGTCTTGTCGCGTGCGATCAAATAACCATGTAATTGCCTGTTCTTTATTGTCAGTGTGTACTATATCAAAAATATGTAATATCACATGCCCCTCTTTAAGAAGGAAAAGCAGTTTACAAAAAAAAAAAGTGGGGAAAACGGACCGAGTTTACATGAAGCGAGGACAATTTTTTACAGAACACAAGCACCAATTGGCGATAAATAGTCTCTTTTATTAATTAACACTAATATATTTAGGATGCACTTGTAAAACAATATGTTGCTGTGCTTTAAATACTCCAGTTCACGAGCAACACAATATTGTAACTTTTTGACAACGGCATCGGCTTGCCTCTGCGGAGAAGATCGAGCGCGGGGGCAAGCTGAACTTTGTACCGCAGCGGTCGGATGCAGCCAAGAAGTTCAACAGCGTGGTAAGTCGAGATGTACAGAACGAAAGCTGGAGCCAAAGCAAGAGAGCGAGTGGTGAACCCAAGACAGTGGCCCTTCTGTTTGAGCAAGCGTGTACAGTCAAAAATAGAAGTGTTGGGTTTTGTTCAAGACTGATCGATATCTCTGAATGCCAAGAAACAATGATTCCCACATGCACAGAAGGCAGCGAAAGAAGTCACTTACTTTTATTTTCTCCACTTTGTCACACCGAGCTTAATGGAAAGATTGTACAGCCTTCGGGAATATGGAAAAGCGATTTGACGATTTTATTTTAGGTGGATTTGTTAGATTTGCTCGGGCTAGCTACACATTGCTTTGGCTTGGGAATATATACAGGTTCGTTCTATTTTCTCCTTCAAAATAAAGCGCGTCTGGCCAAGGCGGACTTGCGCCGCTGCATAAACAGCATCGGCGAATATGTCTTTCATATTGCCAGAGACTGTACGTCTCATGCTGATGTCACCTTAGGTTCGTGGCCTGGCTCGCGAACTGTGCACCACACATGTGAGGAGCGTAATCCTGTGCGAGCACCTACTGAGGCCCATTCTTCTTTTTTGAGCTTCCTGAATATATTGATTTCTTTCTCCGGTAAGTCGAAAAGCACAACGCTTGTCATTGTTTTAATTTTTTTCTTCAACGAAGTCCCTTTGACGTCTGTATCTAGGAGCCGTCCTGCGATCGAAAATTGTATACTGTGGCGAGGTGCTTCAAGCCTTACAACCTGTGTATAAGACAAATAGATATATGACCCCGGTCTGCCTACATTGAAGTGCTTGTTCCATTTTCTCCGTCCTTTGTGCCCTGGCTTTAGACATTGGATAATAGAACGTCCGCCGCACCGCTAACGATCGGACTAAGGAATGTCAATCGCCATCATTACAAAATTAAGAAAATACAATATGTAGCCAAGCACGAGTGTTCTGAATCAAAATGAATTTACCCGCTGCATTTGAACACAAAAATAAGTAGTATAGTCTTTGCAGTGAAGCCGACCTGCGGAAACTGCGTTTGGCCGTTCCAAGAAAGTGGGAGCGATTTAGATCACCTCTAGAGAAGATACCGCATGAAGCCAATTGAAAGTTCATATGATCGGCAGCAATAATAAAAAAATTGAACGAAATACAAAATAGCCTTTTTCGATAAAGTGGGTTCAAAATATCGGTTAATCTCATTTTCAACAATATTTCAAATTGTATATAAAATATTCCGTGAAAATAAATTAAACTTATGCCCGTCGATAGCCCATATATAGGACTACACCCGCATAGTATTTGGTGAGCGACAAATATAATAACTCATGAGTTACAAGGCTTTGAAGATGTCACCAGATTGCCAAAGAGACGATGTTTGGCATTTTTTACCTCAATAAACAAAAATACAAAAGTATTTTCTTTTAAACTAAAAAATAGTCGAAGTAACATTCAAGAGCACAAAAAATTACTGTGGGTTTTGTATGCTTTTTGTATTCATACCAGCGCACAGAACTGGTTAGAAAAATCACGCAGTAAAAAACAGCATTTCACCCTGCTGCACTCAATATTTTTTTGTGAAGCAAAATACTTTGTTAAAAAATTTTGAAAAGTGGTTTTGTTCTTTCCAGAAGTGGGGAAATTACATATATTTTGTAAATAAAAATCTAAAGACCCACCCCGACAAGCGTGTTCGATTTCAAATGAAACCACCCTGCTAGGACCCGTTATTTGTTTCTATATTTCTGCTCAATTGGTTTTGAAAATTGTGTGGTAGTTTCGTCGATATATCAATTCATATGCGGGACCCTTGGATCCGCCCGATTCGAAAATGCTGCCGTGGTTGTTGGGTTGGTGACGTCGCCTGCCCAATGCGCAGCGTCCCCTTCCACGCACTCGCAGACTTGGCTCTCTCGCCACCTCGAGCTTACCTCGAGCTCTCTGCGGGTTTCCGCGGGTCCTTCGCACCGTGAAATGCAAATCTGCTGCATCTGCAACCTGCATTATCCTTTCCCTTGACACAGAAGTTTGTAGCGAATTCCCCTGTGTTTATTGCATCGTGAAATGCAAGTTTGCGGTGTCTGCAATCTGTGGTATCAGTTCCCACGTCACGTGGTTCGTAGCCGGTGCCAGGGTGTTAATTATTCATTTTTGATAAAGTTTTACTCTGACATCCCCAAAGACAGTGAAGGAAGTGCTGCACCATTTGCACCAAATTGCACCTGGAGCGAAAGTCTGCTACAACTTGCGCCAAAGTGTCATTTTGGCTAAGAATTGCGCCACACCTGCGCCGAGATGGGCAAAAATAATTGATATATTTTTTTATTGGTTGATTTTAATATTCAAAGAAGTTGAAAGAAAGAAAAACGGTAGAAATATGCAGTTCAGAGCGTCTCTAGTCACCGTATACAATGTTTCATCTAAGGTCAGACCGCAGTCAAATGCTCGAACATATACAACACAAACACACAGTAAAAGTGCAAGTCACGGGACATCCACTGCGTTTGATTGGTTTAATTGATGAAAGAACACATACTGTAAGATGGTCGGATGCCTCGATGTCGCGCTTTGACCTTGTTTGGTTAATCCCATTGGCTCGTAGAGTCGGCTGCGCTTTAAATTAAGGTGAAACAAAGTTTTAAGATTGCTCGGCCACTGTGTTGGCCAGTTAATGCGCTAACAACTTGATCACCGACATCCTCTAAAATTTCAGACAATGTCGGCGATGTCAGGAGCCAAAAGTCGCGACAAAACATAGCAAAATGCACAGTAGAATACTGCGATAAGACAGAACCAGGCTTCTGTATTCCTGATGAGATCAGTTGATTATTACGTCTGCCGTATGCCTCCATGGCACCTCTCACGAGCCCACGCGCGTCGAGCTTCACCGCCTTGCACCGGAGCGTTTGGAGTAGCTGCTGCCATGGGTGGGCGTCTGGTTTAGCACGATATACATGTAAATTGTGCTCAGTACTATTACAGGTCCACATTCTTTGGTCTCGATCACATGATCTCGTTTTCAAGTGCTGTGTCAAGAAAGAAAAAAAAAATATATGCAATGCTTTATTTTAATAAGTGTAAGCGCAAGAGTAGGTTTTTATAATATTTGTAAATGTTTTTTTTTTTGTTTTGTTTTGTTTTTTTAATTTATAACATTCATGTTTTGAGTTTGATAACGATCAAATTTGGGAGGTGCATTTTTACTGGAAGACGTGTTAGCGGGTTTTTGGTGGCATTTTACAGAAACAGTACATACAGGCTAAATAAACTACCGGGTGTAAAAGTGGGAGGGGAGGGCAACTTTATTTTAACTGAAGTGTGATTCATTTCTCATGAATTTGATTGGTGTTCATTGTTAGTGGAACCTAGTCTGAACAAAGCCTTATTTCTAAAAAGAAAGCTCTATGTACCTTTCCTTTTTTCCCCTATTGCTTCTTATTAGAAAAGGTAATAAGTAATATGCCCCAGTATCAAAGATAAACCTTCACTCATTATCAAATATAAACTCATTTAGCGAAGCAATAATTTTTTTTTTTCAAGTGATATGCTAACAGACATTGGCATCTGCCCCAAAAGTGTCAGTGGCTGCTCAAAACGAGTATTTTGCCTGCTACAGCACCTGCTCCAAAGGGTGAAATGCCGCTTCCATCACTGCGAAGATAGCCGACCCTATTCTAGGGGCAAAGCTCTTTAGGGTCTAGCCTTGTCCATCCGTCCGGCGTCCGTGCTCACATCGATTGCACTGCCTCCGGGATCGGCCCACTTTTAAAAAAAAAGAAATGTATGCCCATACGGGGGTTCGAACTCGGGACCGCTTGCTTACGAGGCAGACGTCGTAAACAGTATGCTACACTCCAACGTTGCATGTAGCCGCTCAACGTCTATGCAGGAGAGGGCGCTGCGGTCAAATTCGTATACAATCGCATTAAACTTTGCATGCATTGGCTCAACGTTTATAGACGAGAGGGCGCTGCGGTCAAATTCTCAAATGCGTATATAACCACATTCCTTACCACACATTCTCTTCCTGACGTGGACCGTTGACTTAAGCGGTGGAGATGCATTCCCACGGCTTCTAGCGGATCCAAGCTGATCCGCTAGAAGAGCCACTGGCTCTGCATTTCACTGACCGTAAAGCAGTAATAATGAAGTCGAAACGCAACCCTTAACTCAGCACTACCTATGAGCAATAAAAAAAAATCAGCACCATCGGCACCACCAGAGCTTCGCCCCAATCAACATTATTCACCATGTGGAGATGCGGCCTCTTTTTTTCACCATTTATCTCTTCATTTTGGGTGTGCATTCTTTTCGGAAGATTACGATAAGTGGTAAGTAGCCTATCAGCATTCCATTTCAAAAATAATCTATGTACTTGTCTAATTTTCTTGTCCTAATCTGGACGCAGCCGACACTACGTGCCGATGGGACCAGTCGTATGGCGTCAAAGCGCATTAGCAAGGCGCTCATCACGTTTCACAAGTGTTCTATTATTGCCGAACCAATCGTGTACAGGAAAGGCCCAGTGGGGTACCGTTTGATTTGTCCCATCAGCCGGTAGCATTGGCCCTTTCCAAACGTAAGGTGAGACGAAGCATAGACAAACTCTGCGGTGGCAAGTGCTCGTGAGCATCTGCGTGTGACGGCGTTCCAGTGGCGGTGATCGGGGGCCCGCTGCAGCGTCCAGAGGTGTCCCTGGGGCACGTGTGCGTTGGCGTGCCCGTACCGCTGGTGCTTACGCTGGTGAACCTGTCTGCGGCGGCGGTGCGCTGCAACCTGGGCCACTCGGCCCGCTCGGTGGCCGATGCGGAGCAATCCGCCGTGCGCGTCGACCTGCCGTCCCCCGTGACGCTCGAAGGTGGACGCACAACGGAGGTCCAGGTGAGGACCTTTGCCTCCGCTCGAGACTGTGCTCCTTGCATGCCCCGGTCTGGAACCCTTCTGCCACTCTACGAGAGAGGTTTCCCCAGCGTCCTCAAACTGGGTTCCCAGACCACTCTCGGGAATTCCTCAAACTCCCAAGGTTCATCGGCCGCTCCTGTTTCTAAGTAAAGTGTTCTAACAATTAAAAGACACGTGCGAAGAAAAAATAAATTTTTTTTTTAAACAGCCTGGTTGGGAAAAGGAAGTCGTAAAACGAATTTACAACGAAAAATAAAAATTTTTAGAGCTAGATTTACGCCGCGAAAAGTGGCTGCTATTTGTCACATGACTGGCCGCTATTTGTCACGTAGTACTTGCGCTCTTTCGGAAGCTCCCTATCGCCTCTAAAAGTTGCTTATTCATATTTATTGCAAGTGCAACGAAGAACGAAGATTAATAAGTAACTTTTAGAGCCCAAAGGAAGCTCCTGAAAAAGCGCAAGCAGACGTGATAGGCCTCTGCCAGGACGAACTTGCACGGCGGCGGCGGGACTTTGAGGCGGTAGCAGCGCCGCGCGATGGTGCATGGGTCTACCACATGACCCGCGACGGCTCCGGTGGGTGCCAACTACAAACTACAGGTTTTCCCGCTCATTTTAATCCAAGCGACGACCAATTTAATCCAAGCGCCATACAATTTAATCCAAGCGCCACAGAATTTATTCCCGCGGTCAGTCTATTTAATCCACAATATATATATATGCACTTATTGTGCTCAGTGGTCGTGTTTCGCTTACACATTTGGTAACTTAGAATAATTCTTTATACAATTAGACTTTTTGGGGGGCAATTGAGAATTTGTTCACTAATGTGATAACTTTGAGTTACTAGTGCCAGTATTGACGAGGCTTAATTGATATGTTGGTTACTCTTTTTACAGTGCAGGTCTTAGGCACCTGTTTCCGAATTAAGCGACGTCGCCGACGCCGTCGGCGTAACCACGCGGTGCATGGTGGGCAAATTCCCCCGGTAAATTTAGCGGAAAATTTCCCCGCTAAGTCTAGCGGAAAATTTTCCCTGATAAATCTAGCAGAACATTTTCCCCGCTAAATTTAGCGGAAAATTTTTCCCGCTAAATCTAACGGAAAAGTATCCCCGCTATAGTTAGCGGAAAATTTTCCCAACTAGATTTATCGGAAAATTTGCCCCGCAAAGTCGAACGGAAAAGCTTCCCCGCTAAATCTGGTAGAAAATTTTTCCCGCTAAATCTAGCGGAAAATTTTTACTGCTAAATCTAGCGGAACATTTTCCCCGCTAAATTTAACGGAAAATTTTCCCCGCTAAATATAGCGGAAAATTTTTCCCGCTAGCGGAAAATTTCCCCCTCTAAATTTAGCGGAAAATCTTCCCAGCTGGATTTAGCGGAAAATTTGTCCCGCTAAGTCTAGCGGAAAATTTTCCCAGCTAGATTTATCGGAAAATTTTCCCAGCTAGATTTATCGGAAAATTTGCCCCGCAAAGTCTAGCGGAAAAGCTTCCCTGCTAAATCTAGCGGAAAATTTTTTCCGCTAAATTTAGTGGAAAATTTTTTCTCTTAATTATAGCGGACCATTTTCCCCGCTAAATTTAGCGGACAAAATTTTCCGCTAGATTTAGCGGGAAAATTTTTCAGCTAAATCTAGATGAAAAGATTTTCCGCTAGATTTAGCGGGGAAAATTTTCCGCTAAATATGGCGGGGAATATTTTCCGCTAGATTTAGCGGGGAAATTTGACGCTAAATTTAGCGAGGAAAACTTTCCGCTCGATTTAGCAGGAAAAATTTTTCGGCTAAATGTAGTGGAAAAATTTTACGCTAGATTTAGCAAGGAAAATTGTCCGCTAAATCTAGCTGGGAAATTTTCCGCTAGATTTAGCGGGGAAAATTTTCCGCTAGGATTAGCGGTAAAAATTTTTAAATAGATATAGTGGGAAAACTTTTCCGCTAGACTTTGTGGGGCAAATTATCGCTAAATCTAGCTGGGAAAATTTTCCGCTAGATTTAGCGGGGAAAGCTTTATGCTAGATTTAGCAGGAAAAAATTTTCCGCTAAATTTAGTGGGAAAAATTTTGCACTAGATTTAGCGAGGAAAATTTCCCGCAAAAGTAGCGGGGAAATTTTTCTGCTAAATCTAGCTGGTAAATTGTTTCGCTAGATTAAGCGGGGAAAATTTTCCGCTAGACTTAGCAGGGAAATTTTTCCACTAGACTCTGCGGGGCAAATTTTTCGCTAAATCTAGCTGGGAAAATTTTTCTCTAGATTTAGCAGGGAAAGTTTTCCGCTAGATATAACGGGGAAATTTTTCCGCTAAATTTAGCGGGCACATTTACCCATCATTCACCGCGTGGTTAAGCCGACGGCGACGCCGCTTAAGCCGGAAACGGGTGCCTAAGAGCTGCGCTCTAAAAAGAGTAACCAACCTATCAATTAAGCCTCGTCAATAGTGGCACTAGTAACTCAAAGTATTCACATTAGTGATCAAATTCTCAATTGCTCCCCAGAATTTCTAATTGTATAAAGAATTATTCTAAGTTACCAAATGTGTAAGCAAAACACGACCACTGAACACAATAAGTGCATATATATATTGTGGATTAAATTGACTGACCTCGGGATTAAATGTGTGGCGCTTGGATTAAATTGTATGGCGCTTGGATTAAATTGAGTGACTCCGGGATTAAATTGGTCGTCGCTTGGATTAAAATGAGCGGGAAAACCTGTAGTTTTGCGCTGTAAATATAGCTCTAAAAATGTTTTTCCTTCATTGTAATTTTGTTTTATAACATTCTTTTTCCATCTAGGCTGTTTAAAAAAAAAACATTTTTTTTTCTTTACATGTGTCCTTTAAGGTTTCTTTAAGGATATGTGAGCCATTCATTGAAGCGTAGCAACGCGCTCAATGTGCGTAGCTACGTGTGTGTGCATTATTGCGGCGATGGAAGTGCCGCACCATTTGTGCCATAAACAAGTCTGCTACATTTTTTTTTTGAAACAGTTAGAGTGCAGGTGGGCTGGTGGATGTTTACCATGTTGCAGCTGAACCCGAGACCGGGGAATATGATATACAAACTAAAACATAGAAGGGACAAAAAAGAGGGAAGAAGAGAACGTCTGAAAACCTTCTCTTCTTCCCGGTTCTCTTCTACGCTTAAGTTTCTGTTTCATACCCCAGTCTCAGGTTAATTGTGCTACATCTTGTGCCATTTTTTGCGCTTTGGCCCACCTCGGCGCCACGCCTGTGCCGAGGTGGGCCTAAACGAAGCAAAAATACAATATTTTATTATTGCTGGATTTTAACATGTAGAGAAGTTGAAGGAAACGAAAATAGTATAAATATATATTTCACGGCACCTTTTTTCTTTGTATAGATTGTTTCATCTTATGTCAAGGTACAATTGAAGACTGAAACACATACAATCAGGAACACACCTACTAAAAGCTCAAGTCTTGCGACATTTGCTGCACTTGATAGGTTTAGCTGATTAAAGATCACAAACAGATAGACGACGAATGCCATGATGTCGGGCTTTTAATGCTGTTTGATTGGTCCCATTGGCCGGTAGCGTCGTCTGTGTTTTGAATTACTATGAAACTTCCTGAAAATTTCCTGACGATGTTGGCGATTTCAGGAGCTAAAAGTTATGAAAAAACTTTTTGAAACTAGCGTGATGGTGGCTATCAGATGGAGCCAGGGTGTCTTACTCCCGATACTATATCTGCTGCATGCCTCCATGCCGTGGCTGTAGTGTACCGTGACACTTGCGCAGCTTTTGTCATCCTTCGCGCCTCACACCAGCACGCCCTCGCCGAGCTTCACTGCATTGCACCGGAGTGCTAGGAGCAGCGGCTGACCTGGGGCGCACATGGGTTCGCACGATTGAAACGCAGAAACTAAAACGCAGAATCACTTTTAAAGCACAAATGTATGAGTAGGTTTTCATAATATTTGTGGGTAATTGTTTTGACAGTTTATTGCATTAGAACCTTGAGTTTGGTGCTCATAAAACTTGGTAGGGTGTATTTTTAATAAGATAGACTTTAGTGGGTATGTTGGTTTTTGCTGGCATAAGGGAAATGATATTTACAGGCTAAATTAACTAGAGGCTGGGAAAGGGGGAGGGTGAGAGACTTCATCTCAACTGAACTTTTGCTTATGCTTCATTTTTCAACAATTTTTCAATTTTAAATGGGACCTACTTTGAGCTGAGCCTTGTTTCTAAAAAGACGACTGTATGTCCATTTTGCGTCCTAACCACTCTTACTACGGAAGAGCTGAGCCTTGTTTCTAAAAAGACGACTGTATGTCCATTCTGCGTCCTAACCACTCTTACTACGGAAGATGATAAGTAATATGCTCTAGTGTCAAAGAGGAACCTTCTGTCATTATCAAATATTAACTGATTGAGCGATTCAATTCAATTTTCATTTTCAAGTGACGTGGTAACAGTTGGCATCTGCTCCAAAAGTGTCAGTGGCTGCTTTAAGCCAACAGTATGCCTGATACAAAGCCTGCTACAAAAGATCAAATGTCACTTCCATCATTTGTTTACTAAGGGCTTGTGCGCCGCTTTATTGCGTCAATGCCAAGACCGGGAAGTGTTATCAATTCAGAAAAACGGCTATTCCTAGAGATCTAAAAGTTTGCTGACTTGTGACCTAGGGCAACCCGAACCACAAGACGTGTGCTGTCTGCACCAGGGGGCAACCGATATACTGGTTTCAAAAATCCCAGAAGGCCACGCATAAAGCGTGCAATGAGGTGTGGAAATATCCTGTATGCTCTTCCTGGCTCCTGCAGCCTCTGTCACATAGCGCAGAAAAGAGAGGGTAGCGCAGTTGCGTGCCCGCCCTTGCCTGCGTTGCTTCCAACATTTGCTACAACCGGTTCCGTACAGTCAGTTCCTAGAATTCCTTCTGGCGCCACGGAGGACACCGCGCATTTTGTAGCAGGACTTATGGGCAAAAGGCCTTCCGAGAGAGTTTTTTTTATTTAACGTATCTCGAGGTAGCCTGTTAAGTTATTGAATGAGGCGGGACACAAAGGTTATTTTAACCGAAGAAGAACAGTTGCAGAGCACAAGAACAATATCTGTACTCGCCTCGAAATCTTGCCTAAAGTTGAGTAAGACTTGGGGGCTTTTCCAGCATTTAAAGAGAGAGTGCTAAAGGGACACTGCTCTATGAGGATAAACCCAAGACTGAGAACAAATAAAGAAACTTACAACCGCACATTCTGGCTCAAAATCTTTTAGACTGTGCTTGTGGTTTTCTGTTTGTTTAGTTGTATCACTATGAAGTTAGTTCACCAGCTTGCCTGTGTCTTTTCACTTTCAACACTAGAGTTGTGTGTGTTTTATTGCAAAAACAAAACTTTTGTGATGATGTTTGCTCACATTTTTACTGGGGAAATAAGGAACGAAGGGCCTGGAACTGATTGAGTTGCACCGGGCCACCATCTGGCAACTGCACTGGGCGCGGCCCTCTCCTCAGGGCACCTTCCTGTCGAGGGAAGCCGGCGAAGTGCTGGCAGAGGTGGACGTGACAGAGGCGCCCGTCTCGGGGCCCGACCAAGCGTCGCGCCTCTCCCTGGGGCGGTGCTGCGTGCTGGTGCGTGCCAGCGCAGAGGTGCCCCAGGTCAGCCTGGAGCCGCGTGGGGGGCTGCGCTGGGACGCGCTGCCGTGGGCCAGCGGGAAGCACAGCAGACGCTTGACCGTCACCAACTGCGTGACCTGCCCAATTCCCGTGAGGATCACCGTCTGCCAGGTGCGTGCTCCCCAGTCACTCTGCTCACCTGCCTCGTACAAAAGACGCTCGCTGCCGACACGATGGCATCTTCGGCCTCAAGCATGTTGGAAGGACCTTTACATAGCGATAGGGCAGACTTTTTTCCGAGCCGAGATTCTGACCCAAATCTAGAGATTCAGAAAGGTTCAGATAATTGACCGAATCTTGTAGTGATTGGGATAGATTCGGAATGTGGCCAGACCATATAGTCAACAAGATCTAAATATTATTCTCTTGTCTTTTTTTACAAAACACTCAGAAATTTATGACTACACATAAAAAAATTCTAGCATTTTTTTACGTGTAAAAATAAAAACAGTAGGATCTTTGATCTTACTCCTGGAAGCCCTTTGTGGCACAGCTTTAAAGGCGTAATCAAAATGAAGTTTCGGTTTCATATTCAAATGATAAGCGAAATTCATCTTATTGATACCATTCACGCAGCAAAATATATTCATAAAACAGCGTTTCAGAGACCAGGTGTAGAATATAATACTAGAGTCTTGTACCGCATTATTTTTACTGCGTTTAGACTTAATGCAGTCGGATTTTCCACTCGAGGGTCCTACCTTTTTGTCTCTGTTTTTGACCAACCTCGCATGCTGCCGAGTAAAAAAACTAAGGAAATAAAAGTACTATCATTAAAGGAACAAAATTCTGTGTTTCACAACAGTAAAATTACCCTGGACAACCCTTTCTTGTTTTTGAACGTAAATAATAAAAAATGCCCAGTTTCGGTCTTGCCATTGAACGATTGAGCCACACGATTCTTCGACATCGACAAATAAGACTGGAAAACTTCCACAGCGATTTATTTCTCATGGCCTTTCGGGATTATGGAGAATCGTGTGTGTGTTTCAGAAAGCAACAGCAAATTGACAATATTTTATGACAGAAACACTGCAGGCATTTCCAACTCCTGCACAGGGAACGTAGTATGGTATGCTTGATGGGAAGAGCAGCATATACAAAATGATGGTGCCCTTAGCCGTTTTCTCCAATGAAGAGCAGCAAGCAGTTGTCAGACTTTTGTGGCTGAAGGTCACGAAACCATGTTAAATTCGGAGTGCTACAAGAGTATGGAGATGTCTGCATCAGCGAGAAAAAATGTACAAGTGAGTTGGCACATATAAAAATAGGTGACCATAAATTGTTGATCAGCAACGCCCAGTCACCCCAGCGCGGTTGGAGTGATGGAGGACATAAGCCGATACACAATGCATTGCATCGGTATAGAGCTCTAATTTTTTTTGCAGCGAGGTTTTGGAGTTTTGTATATTTCGTGCCTATAGCCCAAATGGGATCCAGGGAGGCAAAGGGACATGCACTCTCCATTTCAGGGTGAAGGAGTGTTTTCCCTGAGTGCGCTCGGGGATGAGAGCGGACGTTGCACCGAAGCCCCTAGCGTCTGTTGCGTGCTTCCCGGCAAGGGGCAAGGGCAGGTGGCCGAGTTTGAAGTGACCTGCTCCACAAAACATGCCACATGTAAGTCTGTCAGGACCGTTTTTTTCCCATTTATTTTTTCGCAGAATCTAAAGGCTGTCATCAAAACTACTAGTCTGGTGGAAAGTGCCTATTTGGGCTAAAATTTGGTGCTCGCCAATGCCTTTTTGAATTTGAACAAAGACTGGCTGAAATTGAGGATACACGGTGGGCAGCGAAAATATACAAGTATCTACTGTAAAGTTCCAAAAAAACGCCCCCCCACCCCCCGAGAGATAGCCCATCCTGTTTTTCTACCTAAATATTTGTAACGTAAAAATTCCGAAACATCACCTACCCCCCAATCCTTGTCAGACTTCACGAGATGTTCGACGGGAATCGCATCCGCCGCACAATCTGCAGTACCAGTACGTCTGATAAGCAACTTCATAGCGGGTTCTAATGTTTTCGTCCTCTATCTGAATGCGCGATATCGGCTCACGTAACTCGCAAGTTGTTTCCATGTGTATATTGCATCATGAAATACAAATATGCTGCGCCCTCGACATCTGTTCCCGTGACATAAAAGTCTCTAGCGGGTTCCCGCATTTTTTCCACGACCTAATCTCGTGATATCGATTCCCGTAACACGAGAGTTGGTCCCGCGTGTATATTGCATCATAAAATATGATTCTGCTGCCTTAGCAATCTGCGGTATTTGTTCCCGTAACATACGAGTTTGTAGCGGATTCCTGCGTTTTCAACCGCAATCTGCACGTGCAATATCCGTTCCCGTGACAGGCAAGTTTGTAGCGGGTTTTTGCGTGTTTATTGCATAAAACTTGAACTTGCTGCATCTGCAACCTGCGGTATCGTTTCCCATGACACAGGAGTTAGTAGCGAATTCCTGCGTGTTTATCGCACCGTGAAACACGAATTTGCGGTGTCAGCAACCTGCGGTATCAGTTCCCGTGTCACGTGGTTTGTAGCAAATGCCAAGGTGTTTATCATTAATTTTTTATTAAGTTTTGCTGTGGCATCTCGAAACATAGCCCGCCCCATGTTATCCACCATTTATCTCTTCATTATGGGTGGGCATTCTTTCAACACTTTACGGTATATATGAAAAGTCTACACATTATGTGGACGAACCGAACCCGCAAGCTGAGATCTAAATACATTCAATGAGATGGGGCCGATCAGAGCATACCAGTAGTAAAGGGAGTAAAAGAAACGGATGAAATTGTGGGAAGAAAGAATCTAGGGGAAATCAAGCTTTAACAAAATATAGGGCACAAAAACAAGAAATAAAGAAGGAACAGTTGTATGATAATTCATTGGGGAGTTTATTGCTGTTTGAAGCTAGAACAGGGGTGCTAAGAACAAAAACGTATAGGGCTAAATTCTAGGAAATATACTCTATGCGACATATGCAACCGCAAAACGGAAGCTGTAGAACATGTATTTTTAAGGTGCACAGGGCTTCGTCCTACCCTCTTGGGGGGATGACTATGCATTTGGAGGGGGCACTGGGATTCGCAGACATGGATGGTCGAATGGATAGGGAAAGAATTGTGGCAACTAAGAGGAGATAGGAAGATTGGTGGAAAAAACCTAAGGAGGGGTAAAAATACAGATAAAAATAAGCAATTGAAACACTCTAAAAAGGGGGGGGGGGGGGGTTGTGTCAGAATAAAACGTACACAAATTTTTAAAAAAAAGGATGGCAAAATGTTAGGCTAGGTGGTGCTGGTGCAAGCTGCCGCCCGTTACAAAGGGTATAGCCATTACCATCCATCCATCAAAAAAAATTCCCCGCTAAATTTAACGAAACCAGATCCCTGCTAAATTTAGTTTAAAAAAAATTCCCATTAAATTTAGTGGAAAAAATTCCCCGCTAAATTTAACAAAACAATTTCCCCACTAAATTTAGCAGAAATAATTCCCCATTAAATTTAGCGGAAAAACTTCCCCGCTAAATTTAGCTGAAAAAATTCCCCGCTAAATTTACCAGGAAAAATTCCCCGTTAGATTTAGCAGAAAAACTTTCCTGCTAAATTTAGCGGGAAAAATTTCCCACTAGATTTAGCCAAAAAACTTCCCAGTTAAATGTAGCGGAAAATTTTTCCCACTAAACTTGGTGGGAAAAATTCCTTGCTTAATTTCAGTGGAAAAAATTTACTGCTAAATTTAGTGGAAAAAGTTCCTTGCTAAATTTAGTGGAAAAAATTCCCCACTAAATTTAGCTGAAAAAAATTCTCTGCTAAATATAGCAGGTAAAAATTCTCTGCTAAATTTAACAGGAAAAATTCCCCGCTAGATTTAGCAGAAAAACTTGCCTGCTAAATTTAGCGGGAAAAATTCCCCGCTAGATTTAGCCGAAAAACTTCTCAGCTAAATTTAGCAGAAATATTTTTCTGCTAAACTTGGCGGGAAAAGTTCCCCGCTTAATTTCAGCGAAAAAAATTTACCGCTAAATTTAGTGGAAAAAGTTCCTTGCTAAATTTAGTGAAAAAAATCCCCACTAAATTTAGTGAAAAAAAAAAATCCTGCTAAATTTAGCAAAAAAAAAAAAAATCTCCTGCTAGATTTAGTGAAAAAAATTCCTTGACTGATTTAGCCGAGAAATTTTTCCGCGGGAAATTTAGCTAATATTTCCTGCTAAATAGGAGGGAATCAGGAGAGGAGGAGGGGAGGGTACGGATGAGGAGGGGAATTCCCTCCTCATCCTCAAGAGCTGCGCTCTAATTCGGCGTTACAGGGGATTGTATACGTCTCATTTTTTCAGTAACAAGTAGCGTATTTAGTTACTTTTTTTAGAAAAGGAATGAGTAACATACTTAGTTCCTTTTAAAGCCAAGTAACGAGTAACAGTATTTCGTTACTTCTGAGGAGTAGCGTGTACAACACCGTTTAAACAGGCTCATTTTAATTCTGACCCGAGTATGCATTTATTGCGACAAAGCAGATGGGCAACCCAAAAAACAACTGAACAGCATGACAGTATTGCATCATTTATCGCTGAACACGTCAGTCAAACTCTACAGCCGGGAGTGTCCTTTACCCAACGGGCGCAATAAGGTTCGTTAGTTGAACCTTTTAAAATTATGTACAGGCCGAATGTGAACCCGAATGTTGCCAACACCGGAAGGCACGGATCCCATTGCCAACATGGAACTTTAGAAGCCGAGAGAACAAAAGAGAGAGGTAAATTCCAGATTCGCCAGCTCTTCCTGAAGTACAACATTGACGTTCCTTCGAGCGTGTCAGTAGAACTAGTCTCTTCAGCTTCGCCGGAGAAGTGTTCTCAAGGAAGCGGGGAAACATAACCGATGAAAACTTTGAGACGCAGCTGCTGCTTAAGTTGAAGGACTACTCAAAAGAAAACAATAAACTATGAAACAAAAGCAGTTGTGTGTTTGCCTATCAAAGTAACGAGGAACGGCAGTGTGCTTCGGGAAAAGCTGGTGAATCTAAAATTCCCTTCTCTCTTTTGTCCTTTCTGCTTCTAAAGTTCCAAATTGACAATGGAATCTGTGGGAGCTCGGTGGGGCCAGCAGTTTTGAACGTAAAAACCGGGAACATATAAACAAGGTTCTACTGTAACACTGATTTTAAGCAGACACATCTTTTCTAGCCATGAAAATTAATAAAGGACAAACTAATAATGTTGTGTCATTTTATTTCAGTCAAACAATAAATAAGTGCGAGAGGAAAGGCAATCAATCACCGCAGCAGAGTACTCGCCTAAACGTGGTAATGCTAGTGTACGCCACTGAAAAAAGATCACAATATTCAATAATGGCAATGCCTACTGCATGCTCCGAACCACATAACTACATACTTAACTACAACATACCAACTGTCGAGAAAAAATGAAAATGTACACGCACGTCAGGTCTCACTTGTTGAGGAAGCTTCTTCTACTTTTTTGCGGCTTGTACGTTTTAGGTTGTCTTTGCCCAAAGAATGTTTTCCGCTCTTTCATTACCAAACAAGAACATGCTTTCCCGGGACAATAGATGTCCCGCATTCTTTGCTTCTTTTTAGGGACAACATTTTTGGTGAGATAGGATGCTCAGAGGCTCATTCACCCACTTGCATTCTTAGGTCCCTGTTCCTTAAAACCTCTTAAAATCTCCTAGGACGAGAGAACACGCTGCCACCATCTATGAGGTGATCATAGAATTTCATTTCACTGGAGTGAAGGTTTTGCAATATTTGCGAGATCAGGGGAGCTATGCTACACGGCGTTGTCCTGATCCCTTAATCCCGCTTGGTCCCGCCGTGTAGCGTAGTACCCCCGATGTACATGTGTCTATGACAAACGGTCATACAGCAGTGATGTGATTGCTGCGCCAATTGCGCCAAACTGCGCCAAGGGGCTAACCCTGCTACATCCTGCTACATTTTGCCAAGATATGGGTAATCTGCGCCAAGCATGCGCCAAAGGTCCAATTTTGGTCGTCTATCAAAACCGAAACTAAACTGAGTACTGTAATTGAGCACGCGTGAGGTAGGTGGCGCAACAAGCCGCCCGCCGCCCGACAGAAAGTACCCTGCATCAATCATTCATCCAATCGCCCCCCCCCCCCCCCCCCCCCCCACCTCTTGCATGGTTTCCCCTAGCGTCTCTCGTTCCGTGCTCTCGCACCTCGTTGTCTTGCATTTTTTCCCTTTTTGTTTTTTAAGGACAGGCGCGGCGTGTGTGGGCGCTCCGACGCTAGCGTGCTAAATACCAACCATGCCGTCATGCTGTGAAACGAAACCACGTTTTTGTGCGGCGGGAGTTACTTTGTGAGCTGAAGCACTCGCTCCTGAAAGCAACGGCATTGGGAAAACAATATTTGGTCCCTGCCTGCCAGTCACCGTGGTCGCGCGACGTCGGGTGTTACCGTCCCCACCTCGCTGCAGATATGGCGCTTTCTAAACTGAAACGTCAGGTTCGCCCTAGTGTTCATCAACATTCCTGTTCTTGTTTAATACGCTGCTACAAAAATTCATCTATCTCAAAGACTGCTGTGTAAAAGTATTGATTACCTAGGTTTCTCTCGCTAAGCTTTCTTTCGAGGGAGACCCCGGTGCGTGAAAAAATCTGCCACGAAAGACAGTTGGTGAAGGGAAGTGAGCTAAAGCAAAAAAGGCAGTGTCTGCACGCTGAACCTGCACAGCGCGCTTGTTTTTCTCGAGTTGCGTCCCAGCACATAGCGCTCCAAGAACTTTTTCACCCTAACTCGAGATGTCTTCCATCGCTGTGCTCAGGTTCTTTTTTTTTTGTGTGTGTGTGTGTGTGTGTGTGTGTTTAGCTTTTAACCTCGCCTGCCGGCCTGGCAAGCACGTGCCGCTGGACTGTTTTTTTTTTGTTTTTTTTTTGCGTATGTTGGACAGTTTTATTTTTCCTACAATTTTGGGAACCAGTTGGCGACGGAGCGGAGTGGCATGGTTTAGATCGAACAGCTATCTCCGCTCGCGCGACAATTTCGCATTGCACTGCAGTAGTTACGTGTTTCATCAGTTGGAAACTGCTTTCATGATATCACTAGCCAACCTAATGCTGTGCTATTTACTACTAAGCAAGTAATTTTGAAATAAATTTTATTATGTGCAGTTTGGTTCTTATTTACCTATAGCGGATACATTTACAGGGTGTCCCAAAAAATCTTTCAGGTTTCTTTTTTTTTTTTACCGCAAAAATAAACTAGGCATTGCTGAACACTCATTCTCCGCCCAAAGGTAGCGCTAGAGGTCACAACCTGATGCCAAAGTTTCAGCCCGATCCGATAACGTAATCAAAAGTTAAAAGTGGTTTCTAAAAATTGCAACGGGAAAATGGCGGCCGACGGAGTTTTCGTATACATGGGGCTCCATGGCACCAGAAACCGAAAACGGGCAAAAATCTGCTCCATTTTCCCATTGAAATTTTCAGAAAATCACATAACTTTTGAATAAAATATCGGATCGCGCTGAAACTTTGGCATCAGGTTGTGACGTCTAACGCTACCTTTGGGTGGAGAATGAGCGTTCGGCGATGTCCAGTTTATTTTTGCGGTGAAAAAACCCTGTAATTTTTTTTTGTGACACCCTGTATAGGTATCATTTAACTGAACCATTGTAAAATCTGTCATGCCATTGGCATTTCAGTTAACATCTTGAAAGACTCCCAGGTGGTCTAACTTGACTATAATTGGTTTATTGCAGCGAGCAAAGTGTCCTTCGTTTGTCCAGCACTTAAAACAAATATTTTTATTTTTATAAAAATATCTGCTCCAAAAGCTACTTTTGCTGCTCCAAAGCACTGTTCTAGCTGCTCTAAAAGCCACTTTTGTTGCTCTAAAACACTGTAATGGCTGCTCCAAAGGCCACTTTTTCTGTTCCAAAACATTGTTTTGGCTGCTCCAAAAGGTGCTCCAAAACGGCTTAGCCCAATCACGTCACTGATACAGTGAAACCTGTTTAGAACGAACCCACGTACAGCGAATTATGGTCAATATCGAACTCACGCAAAAATTTAAATCAAAATGCACGTAAAAAATACTTTTTATAACGAACGACAGATTGGCTATATCTAACTTTTCCCACCGGGAAGGCTCCCAAAAACGCGCAAACAATCGTCTTCTAGCCTGTCCCTCTCCCCCCCCCCAAAAAAAAACAAAAAAAAAAGTAGGATTGAAACAAAATCTTAAAAGCTCAAGCTCCGAACAAAGTTGAGCGAAGTGAAGCAATTCAGAAGGGGAGAAAGCTAAAAAAAGAAACGCTTTGCACGCATGCACAGAAAAAAAATAGAACTTTTCAGCCCAAAGCAGTTGCCCACGAAGAGAAGCAATTCAGAAGAAAAGATAAGGTAAAAAAAAAAAAAAAAATCTAATCTCGTGCAAGAAAAAATTAAAAATCAGCACGTTGTTACAACGCAGAAGAGATGAGAAGGAAAGAGAAGCTCTCACCTTACAATGAAAGCATCGTGGAAGTTCGTTTTAAATGTTTTTCGCTATATCGAACTACTTGCTATATCGAACTTATCGTAGCGTTTCCTGCTGTTCGTTATAAACGGGCTTGACTGTAGTATATAACATTGTCAAAAGTATTTCAAGCAAAGAAGGAAAGAATGACGAAATCGGAAATGTCCAGACACTGAAAGTGTTTCTACCCAATAGGTGGCACCAGTCTGTTCTCTCGTCATGAGAAGTTTTAAGGTCTTACGGTCAAGCAGTTAAAAGAATGTGCCTTAAAGCAATCTTCGGTGAGAATCAGGTCTTTCTTGGCGTAAAAAACAATTTTCTTCCCGATCCGCATTTTTTTTTTCTAAAAGTAATTTTCTCTTGCAAAACATTCAATGATACACTTTATAGTATCACTCACTTATTCATTCTACACTCATCCGTCCCGCAGAGTGTAGAGTGATGTCAGCGTCCCCGACGTTCGCATCAGATCCGCAATCCGCCAAATCTGAATCATTTTTATCCACATCCACCAGTTGACCGCGGATATCCGCAGATGCGCGGGTAATCTGCAGATGTGCAGGGCTCTACCTATCATAGTCCCACGAGGGGCTGATAGTATTATGAAACAAAAAGAATAAGATTGCCATCGCCAGCCGTTTGCGACTCTTACTGCCGGGTGCTCGAATGGCGGGGTGCGCCTGTTGGCTGCAGGTCTGAGCGTGGATGCGAGGTTGGAGGTGACCCTGGAGGGAACCAGCGTCCCCGGGGCACCCCTGGCAACCATGACCCTCTCGGCCACCCTGCTGCCCCCTCTGCTGGTCGTCCAGGGCGACGGGGTAAGCCCACGTCTGGTCCCTGCCGGTGTTTCCAGATAAACATTGTTGTTTTTCTAACCCATGGGTTCTTAAACAGGGTATCCTGGGGGGATCCCAAAGTCCTCAAATTTTCTCAACAACCCCCAAGTATAGCATTCCAGTTTAATAGTGCATCAGTGAGAGTAAAACAACTATGGTACGCTAAGGCAACTGGACTCATTTGCCGCCATTTCCAAAAGAAATAATGCATACCACTTAAAAAAATAGAAAAAACTGTATAGGTGATGAATGGGCATCGTGAAAGATTGTGTTAAAAAATAGTCGTACTTTAAAAAAAAAAAAATTTGATTGTGTGTGTGTTTATACAGCCTAGAGCTTGGTCTGCCTCAATGGGCGACGAGTCTCCCAGCTGTAGATGAGCAATTTAGCCAGTGCAGTACAACCGCTAGCCTGGGGTCTTTAACGTGCACCACGCAGTAGTGATACACGACCGCACGCCGGTACGATGCTCATTCAGATCGAAACGGGCGGGGGTGGGGATTGAGCCCAGGATCCCTGGGTTCCGCAGCGCGAGCTTTTGCTCCACGTGCTCCGAGCTGGTGCGCACTAACCCACTCGGCCACTGATCCCCCCTAGTTGTACTTTACCTTGAAAGTACATTGTGTTTATAGTACTTTACTTGAAGTACATTTCACCCGGTGTGCTTACTACTATATTTGAAGTACATGACCTCTCATTTACTTTGTTCTTCAAGTACCTTTTTGATGTACCTTATGCAACACTGTGAACAAGCAAATGCCGTTTGCAAAATTAAGCTCAGCCAGTGCTAAACCTCAAAGTAGAAATGATACATCCACAATACATCATTGACAAAACAACAAGTACAAAACAATTTGGCACGCAGAAGCAGAACCAGCTATTAAAGCATTTCTGTGAACACAGATGCTGCTTTATATTCGGCTAGCAGAATTTCGCTAACGAATCAAAACGTATGTAATTCTTGTTACCTTAAAAAATATAAATAACTTCAAAAGTAATATGCTACCTTTTTCGGTAGTTAATAATTTACTTGATTGCCATTATTTGAGTAATTTATACTCTACTCAACTTACTTTTGAGGCCAATGTTCAGTAACTTAACTTAGTTACTTTTTGAGTAACTCGTACATGTCTGCAGCAGGCCAATGGTTGGCCCAAGCAGGAGTGGAAAAAAAAAAGTAATTACTACAAAAGCAGTCACTTTGAAATTAAATTAACTGAAAAAGAGGTTGAATCAAATTTACATGAACAAATACATATACAGGTACAAAAGGCTTATTTTTAGATAGTCACTATACAAAGTCAATAATACTTCATACTTTTTTACTTGGGAATTCACTTGTATGTCGATTATAACAATATTCAAAAATAAAATGCCTCAACAGCATTGCAAATAACATCACTAAAAATGCTTTAAAGTGACTAAAAAAATGACCGGACCTCCATGTGGTGAATGATGTTGATTGGGGCGAAGCTCTGGTGGTGCTGATGGTACTGATTTTGTTCATAGGTAGTGCTGATGGTGCTGATTTTTTTTTATTGCTCATAGGTAGTGCTGAGTTACGGGTTGCGTTTTGACTTCATTATTACTGCTTTATGGTCAGTGAAATGCAGAGCCAGTGGTTCTTCTCATCCTTTCTCATTGTTTTCATCCGTGTCAGAAAGAGAGTGTGTGGTATGGAACGTGGTTATATACGCATTTAAGCATTTGACCGCAGCGCCCTCTCCTGTATAGACGTTGAGTGGCTACATGCAACGTTTCATTCATGACATCCCCAGCTCTTGAATTACGAATCCTGTTGACTGCGCAAACATTTTTTCTTTTTTTAAGAAGACAGATGGGATGGCAATCGATGTGAGCATGGACGCCGGACGGACAAGGAGCTTCGCCCCTAAAAAAGCTTTAGTTACTTTAAGAATGCAGAACGATAAAACATAATACTTCCAACAGATGTTCCACTTTTTTCTCCGACGGGTGGGGTCAGCTCGCCTTGAAATTTTTGTACACGTGCGCAGAAGTTGAACTATTTTTTCTTAACTTTGCTTTAGAAGTTAGAAAAAGTGGAATCTGGTCGAACTCTAACCTGGGCAGGTTTGCGACATCCTACCACGGCCGGACTGGAAGCACGCGCTCTTTCTCTTCTTACGGCCTTTGCAATTGGGGCAATCGCCACCTCCCACCGCAATTCACGGGGTGCGCTGTCACCTCACCCATGGGCTACCCTTTGCCGTTTGCACAAAGCGCGCCTGACAGTGTATCTCAACGCTGTCGCCACTTGCGGCCGAGATTTTTATAGCCTTTGACACCTGATCCTTGCGTTTAGACCCTCAGCCACTATCTAATGCGCTTCTGATGAGCCCAAAACGGTTAATATTTGACGCACATCTCCGAGAGATTCGGGAGTAAAAAGTAATAAGTAGAGACAGCGAATGCATTTGCGGAAAAACTATACTCGTCTTTACCTCCAGGACTTCTGTTGCAACTCAAGAACAGGAGGAGACAGACCCCTTTTACGTGGAAAAACTTTAAATTATAAATAATTCGTACACTCTCGTGAAATGTAAGTAGGCCTATTGTATCTATTGTTGTGGTCTGCATCATCATTTCATAGGCCGCACATGAAGTCGGTCAGCTGCTCTAGACGAGGGTGTAGTAGTCTGTACGATTTTCGCACAGCGCACACTACAGCCTAAAGTGCTTCCTCGAGGGCTTGTGCACATATCCAGCTGATTTTTCGTTCCTGTCCGTGACCATCTTTGCATGGTTAATCAGAAGTATTCTGGGGAACGTGTTGCAAATTAAACCAGCCAAGCACTTTGAGTGACTGTTGTCAATGCCCTCTGGGCAACTTAGGATTGACGCGTCTTCAAGATAGGGTGCAACGAGGAGTTGCAGAACTTTGTGCACATTTGTACGCGAAAGGTGCTTAACAGCTTTAAAAAAAAAAAAAAGCAACAGTGTTGTCCAGAACTGCAATTAACCTAGGATTTGGATAATGAAGTCTGCGTTTATCCTGGCCTTGCAATAAGACGAACAGAGGATCACCTCTGTTACTCGTAGTCAACAGCATAACACAGGCGGCTCACCCAAACTCACTAATGAGTTTCACCAGATAGCCACTGACGTACACCAGACCATAGCATGTCACGGATGGAGATGGAGCGCAAGGCTCTTTCAGTTTTTTTTTCAGGTCGGTGCTAACCGAGTCGGGCACAGCCGCTGCCAACTGCTCAGAATCAGTGTCTGACATCTGTATTGGCTTAGAATAGGCCTTTTCTTTGCATTGGAGCGAAGTTTAATAAACCGTTGCCAAAACAACAACCTACGAAGCTCGAACACCAGCGCAAAGCAGCTCGAAGGGACTCTCCGAGTGGGGTGAAGTGGGGTGAGGTGGTTGCGCCCCTGGCGGCAAGCAAGTGAACTACATACGGAGAAAAAATGCCATTGACTCCCGGGCGATTGCAAAGGCCGTAAGAAGAGAAAGAGAGCGCGCGCTTCCAGTCCGGCCGTGATCCTACTTACGACCAAGTCCTCGCAATCATTACGGGAGAGCACACCGGCGTCATCTATAAAGTGGCCCCGGAACTGCATTTCACTAGAGGAAAAAAATTTTCAGTATTCGCTGGATCAAGTGTTTATGCTACCTACAAGAAATGGCGGTTGATAACGTCAGAAGCTTTAAAAAGAAAAAATGCGCTAAAAAATTAGGAAATATTGTTTTCAGCGAAGCCGTTAAGTGCTAGTTTCTCCAGCAGGATCGTGTCCGGTACCAAACAAATGTCAACACCTGTGGTCGACACAACACTCTGGTTGCCGCCGTCGCTCATAGATTGCGGCAACATTTCTTCGGAGGAAGAAAAGCGGGAACGGAACGAGCGGCGATGTGTGCAGCAGCGCCAATGGTTCCGCAACCGCCGCGGGGTTGCTATCGCCTAAAGTTCTACTGCGTCGAGCGCTTCAGATTCCCTTGCGAAGGAAGAGCAGATTGCTTGCCTGGAAAGCCACCGCCAAGAAAAGAAGCTGCAGCTCTGCTGCTCTTCCTTCTTAACCAGGGTGGAAAGGCTGAATGTTTTTTTTCCTTTGGGTAGCCAAGTGTTCCATTGGGTTGTCGAGTGTTCCACGAGTGCCCGATGGACGGAGCCAGTGTGGTGTCTCGTCGTGAGAGAGGGGTTTTAAGGCACACAAGCAGTCGCGAGAGTGCCAACGGGCCTTTAGTCGTCCGAAGCGAGGCCCTTTTCCCTCGCAGCCCCTGGTGGTGGAGGGTGGCGGGAGCAAGGCGGTCCGGGTGGTGAACCAAGGCAACGGGCCCCTGGACGTGGAGTTCCGGGCGACGACCCCGTTCCGCGTGAGCCCCGACAGGGCCGTGCTGGGACCCTCGCTCGGGGCCTCGCTGCAGCTCTCCCTGGCCGACGGAGCGGCAGACTGTACCGGGTAGGTGCGGCCATCTTTGGGTCGCTGCCCGCGCGTCTGGCATCTCATTCCACCCATGCGTCGAAAAAGCGCCCAAAGTGGGAACAACCGACCTCGCAAAAATTGGAGTGTTGCGCCATCAGACATCGCGAGTCTGGCAGTCGGGCATGCAAGTTCGAGAAAGAAGCGCGAGCGAGTGAGCATCGCCTTTGTCGCGGCATCCCGACTCCCGGTTGTCGGCGCTTCCGTGAACTGCCGGGCCAGAGAGTGACCGGCGGCGGGACGGGCGTCCGCCATGTCCACCGCTGCCGTCGCGACACTTTTACGACGTCGTCGGACAGAAATCGAGAGGCCGCTTTTTTGGACGCAGTAAGTGTGCCGGTTGGAGATGCGTTCACGGTAAGAGACGCATGCTGTTGTTGCCCGTCTCGTGCAGTTCCGGCACCGCCCTTCGCGGGGCCCTAGAGGACTGTCAAGGGACGTTTTGCATGCGTCACTTGCCAGAAAGAAGAGGTTCTTGGGGGTCCAAAGGCTCATTCCCCCGAGACGTCAGCCACCGGCGAGAATGCCGTTTCTTTCTAAGGGCCTCTGGTTGACGCCACGTAGAATAACCGAGTCCCGTGGTTTATAATTTCGACGTCGTCACGGCAAGATCGAGCGAAACCCCGAATTGGACCCATGCACCATGGTGGCGTTCGGCCGGGCCAAACGCCGAAGGACGCTTGGCGCCGGGCTCGGGTCCGGTTGTTGAGTTGGCACCGTTCGACCGTGACGACGTTCCGCGGATGAAAAGGAGGACGTTTGCATGCCTCCATGATTCTAACCGGCGTTGCTCTGGCACACGCTCGTTGCCTTTTGCCCCGCCTTGGCTGCGCGTGCACGCTCCAGGCTCGCGAGACACTCGAGCACTACCATTCCCGTCATTCCCATTCTAACGGCAACACTTGTTTACTTGTCGCACAAATTTCTTTTGACTTAGCACTTGCATTCGTGTCCTAACGTCCCGCGCCATTTTTTTTTTAAGGGTCAATTGGTAAAAAGACGTGGATGAAGCAAAAATTTACATTAAGACTGGCCTCCCCCCAATATCTTTTCTTTTATTTTTTGCCAGGCGATTAACTTTGGTGTAAGAAGACTGCCCAATCAATGTTTTGCCACAGAGCCGCGTAATATATTTTTAATAAAGTAAAAAACATGACTGCTTCAAACCGCAGTATGATCAGGGTGACTCTAAGGAGAGAGCTGCCGGAAGTCATGTGACTATCGCTCTCTACCCAATATTTTTACATTCTTCCGCTTCTCGGGCTTGACAATGACAATGAGGACATTACTTGAACCGCTTGTCACGCAATTTTTTCGAAAATATACTTTTCCCCTTGCTGTTCTGTGCTTGAAGATCGATTGGCCGGTACCACGAACCACAGTTCCAAAGTAGCGGTCCCTCGTCCGTCGCAACGTTGGTCCGTCTTGTGCCACACTTGTCCCCCAGCTCGCAGTACATCTCCATATCAAGAATGACACGCACATCTACTTGCTGCGATCTGTGCACCAATTTTTTTCAGTCGACATATTGGCAGCTTTTTGAAAGCCACAAAAAATGGAGTTGATATTTTCTTCTGTTTTTAATATTGAATGTTCACCTTAGATGGTCCACGACTTTGAATATATTTGGTACGCATCAGTTCGAATGGCACATGACCGTAAAAAAGAGGGTGAGCGCGCCTGAAACCGGCTGATTCTCGACCAGAGGTTTTCGGGGGGAAAGAATATGAATTTCGAGCTGCAAGTTGTGTTCTGGCTAGTTGGGCTCTTGTCGGTCATGCTCAAATAAAAACCTTGGCAAGCATAGATACCCGGTCAGTGTCCCTTTATGATGAATTGCAACCAACTAGGCCAATCGTAATCGCAAGATGAGAACGGTGGGGCGTCTCTTTTGAACCACGGCCGGTCTAGAGCGGAGAGGCGTGCTCTTCTTACGGCCTTCGCTCTCGCTGAGGGAGCAATGCGATTTTTTCTAGTCGTGTAACGCCACTACTTCCCGCGAGAAGGCGCCACCACCCTGACCTCCCCCAACGCACGCCGAGCCGCGCTGGCCGCTCCACACTTCAACTGTGTTCGAGTGTTTTGATGGTTCCTTTGTTTTCGATGCCTGATCACGCATTTGACTGCCTTCATTCCGATCTGTTGAAAGTTTCGAGCGGACGAGGCTGAACGACTTGCCTGAGTGGACAACGTATCGCACGCCGTGTATCGGATATCGCGCTGATGGTGTACTGCCGTGTGCCATTGTTTAAATCCCGGTCTGGGAAGACTCCAGGTGTTTCTTTTCATCAATTTCCGAGCGACGAAGGACTGTGTTCTAAATGGAAAAAGAACATTTCACGAGAAAATCTTACTATCAACGACAAGTCGGCCTCAACTGTCGTTTGTAGCTGACATTTCCGTCATAGTGACTATGTTGCTGAGTGCCGCGTCAAAAAGCTCCTTCCGGGTGCCGTGCCGACCGTCTTTGAAGACTATCCATCCTAACTGGCGCCAAGGGCGAAGAAGCCTCGCAAGGACCCTGTACCTCGCGATTCCCTACCCCCTCGGAAACCAACGAAGCGGAAAGCCAAAACAGCTGAATACTCGCACGACGTTTGCGATGCGTCGGACGGCGACCAGGAACCTAGTGTTTGCACACAAACGACAAACCATGACGCTCAGCGAGCAAGCCGTTATCTCTCCACGATCGGAAGACTTCGCTCCCAGGTCGCATACTACCGCTCCAAGAGCGGGAAGCTTCTGCAACAGCTCGCTGCTGAAAGAAAAGTGACCAGCTTCTATCGTGAAGATGAGCGGTACACTTCTGTCAAGAAGATTGCTGCAGATTCGGAGAAGGGAGAAAAAAAGGCGCTGTTTCTTCTTCACCAGATAAAAAGCTACGGGAAAAAACGGCTAAGCTACCCCGAAGAGATCATCAGAGAATGTGTGATATGGTGATTTCTTTCGCCTAAAGGCTATGATCATGCTCGAGCATCGAAGCTTCTGACATTTCCAGCAAAGTGCACTCTTCAGAGATACACAGGCCCAAGTCCGACATCATCGGGAATGAGTGCCGCCATAAAAGAAAGGCTGATTCACGAAGCCTCAATGCTCAGCAGCAAGCAGCACATGGCGTCATTAATCATTGACGAGGCTGCCATAAAGCCTAAGTGCATTTACGACAGGAAAGGTGATGCAGTGTTTGGCCTCAGGGACAAACCGGATAGCAGTACGCCCTCTAGCTCAAAAGAAACACTCGCAAACAGGGTCCTATGCTTCGTCCTCAATGGCATTACTAGCTTGTACAGGATACCGTGCTCCTACTATTTCACAAGGCAGCTGAGTGGAAGAGACCTCTTTACGTGGACCAAGGAAGTCATCTCAGCTGTGGAGTTGTGCGGGTTCATGGTCGTTCGCATTGTGACGGACAATTATTCCGCAAACACGACGATGTTCAAGCACATGGGAAATGGCTGCCTGTCAACAGTTGTCAACCATCCGGATGATCATGACCGAATCATCTTCCTGAGCTTTGACCCTTGCCACATTCTCAAGAACGTCCGAAGCCAGTTCCTCGAACGCAAGCTTACCGATGGCTCAGGTGTCGTCAGTGGTATGTTCGTCCAAAAACTTTATGATTACCAAAAGGACATGACGATCAAACTGGCACGGAACTTGACAAGGAAGCATGTATACCCATCAAACCTAGAGAAGATGAATGTGCTTCGTGCCGTGTAAATATTCTCCCCTCAGGTTATTGCAGCCTTAGAACACCTTCAAGGCAACTCACGCGGTGATCCTGCTCTTTATGTTTTCAAAGACTCAAGCCCTACCATTCGTTTCATGAAGACAATGAAGGAATGGTTTGACATTCATGACACGACCTACGCAGGGAGTGCACAGAAAAGACCCATCTCAACGAAGGACGACCCTCGACTCGTGTGGCTTGAAAACAAGTTTCCATGCTACGTGAAGGGCATCCAGGAAACATCCGTGGCTTCAGGAATGAATGCTTTCACAGATGAGACCTTCCAAGCCTTGCTTTTTAGCACGAAGTCAACTGTGGAGACAACAAAGTTCCTCCTAGCAAAAGGCGCCAACTTCGTCCTGACAAGAAAGCTTAACAGCGACCCCATCGAAGCACTTCTTGGGAGAATAAGGTCCGTGTGTGGTGGCAATGACATGCTCGATGCAAGGGCTGTGACGGCGGCTCTAGATCACATTGTGAAAGAAAAGACTGCCTGCTGCAGGGGAAGTCAAGATACCCGATGCTGACACCGAAGACCTCGCTCCAGCTCTACCACCAGCACTAATTGAAGAACTCAGAGGCCTAAGAGAACATCCCGGTGCTCCTTCACGCTCTGTGACCTACTCTGGACTTGGATACGTCGGTGGGTATATTGTGAAGCTTATCAGTGACTTTGGGTGTGATTCTTGTGTAATGCTTCTGACGACAAGCAAGAAAAATGACCCCTTGTTTATGCTTGTGCAATGTCAAGACAGTAGTGGACTCTATTACCCAAAGCCAGAGTTTCTTGCTCTCTTGGACAAGATAGTGTCCTTCTTTGAAAAAGCAGTGAAGCACATGCCACGGACAAATGTTCTCCGATCCCTGCAAGTACTGATTGAACCATATCTTGTTGACTCGCCCATCCTGAGCTGCCCAGAAGGTGTCGACAACAGTCACGCCAAGCGGTCGGCTAGTTTGATTTCTGAAAAGCTGGTCAGGATCCTTCTCGTTAACTATGCAAGAAAGGTTACGGACAATAATGACAGGCCGTCTGCCTATGTACATAAGCCGTCGAGAAAGCATTTCAGGCTGTAAACTTGTAAGTTTGCCTCGTGTAATTTTCGTGGCGTACTGCTTCAGAAAGCCTACTTGTTTAGCACGAATAAACACGGTACATTGTTACTATGTGTCCCCGAAATGGCAGTCCGATTGTGTTTTTATTTTTTGTTTGCTACAATAGCGTGCATAGAAAAAGACTGATGTTATATACAGCCCATGACCACTTTCACGTTCAAGATTTGTTGCGGCTGAAGCGCGACACCCCTCGTAGTAATTGGCCTATTTTTTTTAAATATATATATATAAAGCAGAAAGATAAATATCTCTGTGGGTATTCGGCTTTCTGCCGTGGAGTTCTTCTAACAAGCGCAGTAATTTCTAAAACTCGATCTTGGAGCGTACGAAGCGCGGTGGCACAGAAAACGCGCGAGCGCGAAGCGCGCCTCGTACGGAGGGCAGGGGTTAAGCAGGGGTAGGGCGGTAGCGCCCCCACGAGCTGCGGCGACAGGGAGACCCGACCCCCCGTGCGAAGGCCGCAAGAGGAGCGCGCGCCTCTCCGCTCCAGATTGGCCGTGTTTGAACGCGCCTTTTGCCGGGCACTTTGGCCGCACGTGTGGGTGTCTCTTTCGAACACTTGGTCGTCGTGGCTTGCGCTCGTTGCCTTTCGCCCCGCTTCGACCGCATGTGCACAGTCGAGGCTCACGAGGTGCCGAGGTGTCATTAAAGGTGGGACACCGGAAGCTAGACAACCGAAGTGCCGTCGGAGATTGTAGCCATTTCGAGCTTTCTTCCTCAGCGCGAGGACATCCGGCGCCCTCTAAAGGAGTGGGACCGCGTCTGCCCAGGGTGCTGGAGGGGCTGCTGTGGCCCCGGGGCCCCAGGCTGGACCTGGCCCAGCTGCGGGGAGTGCCCGGGACGCGGGCCTTGCCGCACCGCTGCCCTCTGGAGGCGACCAGGCGGACCCTCTTCTGGTCCGGCACGCAAGTCGGCTGCTCCACGTGCGTTGCTCCAGTTCCCCGTCTCACGGTCGACGGGCACGCGCGAGTCGTGGCGGGGGTGACTACTTGTTGCGGGATGAGTTTGGTTAGAAGGAACGCCTGTCTCCGACTGGTGTGTTTAACATCCGTCCCGAAAATGACGTCCAAAAGCAGGAATAGTTGGACATGCATCGGACGTCTATGTCCTTTCGGTTTTAAACGGTAGGCTCGTTTAATCTGCCTACAGTTCCCGCATCGTATAACCCCGTGCATGCCGCCGTATTCAACTCGCGAGTGCAACCCGACTGGGACAGTCCAGACGAGTCATTTGAAGCCCGATCGAAAGAGCTACGAGCGGGTTTATTCATGACCGGAATGGTTTATCGGACATTCGGCCGTGAAACGTCGATAGAGCTTGGGTAGGTTTGTGCGGTACTACTCGCTGCATTGGATTGTTCTTTCCTTAACTGTCATTTTTCTTTTTTCCGATTCGAGACGGTGGATTGTCATTGTTTTTGTTACGATTTTGGCACTTCCTGCACCATTATTATACTACGTCATTTGTTTTGAGAGTGTAGGTTTTGTAGTGTACGACAATGTGTAGGTATTGGTGATCATAGGCAGAGGCCTTTGTTACCCCAAAAAATTGTGATCTTTAAAGTTGGGCGAAAGGCAGCCATAAGGAATACCGCAGGAAGTTTAGCAAATTTTGTAAACTACAAATGGATCTATTAGAAATCATGGTGTAAGGCACAAAAAACGACAGACACAAGAGAGAAAACAGATATACAGACCATGATTTTCAACGTTCACCAACTAGCCCAACTACAAGTTCTTCTACGGATCTATTAAAGCCAATCAGATTTATTTTGATTAGTGAAGAGATAAAATGTTTGTGCAAATTATGCCCAAGTGCTTGAAACAGTCTCAGTCTGTCATGGTAAATGTTAAAGCCCAAGTACCAATGTACCACAATTCACTGTGCCTAGTTTTTTTTTTGTTTTTTTTTTCAAATAAATTGGTAACCAGAGAATTGCTTCATTTCAACAAGAACACGTCGCTGATAATTTTCCTAGGCCAACAGCTGCGGTGCTTTCATCACTTCCTGATTTGCAAGTAGTATTGTTATTGGTCGGGCTATGCTACTCCCATATAACTAAATAATGCAGTTTTCTCTGCTGTCTAAATTGCTGCAAAAATACTTTTTACAGTTTCATTCTTGATAGTGTGCTTCATTGTGTAAGCAGTGCACTTGACCTCAGCAGCATCAATATCCTGCCCACTTTTTCCAGGACCAAGAGCGTGATGTTCCGAAACCCCAACACTCTTGCGATGGAAGTCAGCTTTGCAGTTCAGAAACACGATGCATCACAATTTGAGGCAAGCAAAAACTTTTGCTCACATGCAACGATTGTTTGTACTTTCAATTTGTTTACAAACTGCTACCTTCTACAGGATGCCATGAGTAGTTGTGATACTTTCATATGGAGAGCACTAATGTTACAATAATTTAATCTAGTTTATTTTATCCTGAAATGCACACTGGAAACTCTATATGAAGTGGGCAAAATTTAACTATAAAATCAAACAATAGAAATATATACTACGTAGGTTAAATTTTTTACATATACTACAAACAATGTTAAATGGCATGGAGTGTGGCAATGGCAGCTCGGAAATTATCAACTTCTGGGATGCGAACAATGTGCTAGGGTAGTTCATTTCAGTCAGAGGTCGCCAGTCGTAATGGAGAAAACTTGAATTGATTAGTCCTAGGTGAAACCGGTTGAATTTTGAGTGGGTGGTCTGCGCAAAGGGAGATATAACGGACTGACTGTATGCATCTTTTTCTGAAGGAAAGTAGTACAGTTGAACCTCAATTTAACGAAACCCGATTTTACGAGTTTCCCGATTTAACGAACAAATTGGGATTCCCCGCGCAGCCTAACCCGAAGAATGTCTTTCTCAACTTTACGAAGTTCCCGATTTAACGAAATAATTAGGGAGTCCCGGTGACTTCGCTAAATCGAGGTTCAACTGTAATACATTTTGTGTAGGTGTGCAAGACAGAATATATTTCTTTGGTGTCTCAAAAGAGGGACGTTTAGTTGAGCTTTCAATGCAGTGATACTTGTAGCAGGCATATAATTACAAAAGATGAAGCGAGTCGCCCGGTTTTGAACAGCTTCCAATTTTTCTTCTGAGTAGGACTGAGTAGTGAGGCGTATTCTAGCTGAGGACGAATGAGAGTACCATACATGCAATGAGTTTAGTTTGCAATGTGGTCTGATAAAGATGACGCTTATGATAAGCTATTATGATAATAGCTTATCATGAGGCTCCCATGATAAGCTGTTATTAAAGTTGATGCCGAGATACTTGTGCATTGTGGCAGCTTTAAGTGGTATGCTAGAGAGTGAATAATCAATCAGGGCTGCGCCCAGTTCATTTAGAGCAAAATTAAGAAATGTAGTTTGTGTACATTGATTTCCACCCGCCATTCTTGACACCACGATTCATCATAAAACAAATCAGTTTGCAAAAGAAAAGGACACAGTTGGATATATTTGTTGTTTTTCTATAAATCACACAGTCATCTGCATATAGCCTAATTAGTTTACTTAAGAAGATTGGGGAGGTCTTTTATGTATGCTAAATATAGTACAGCAAGCAGTTTTCTTGTTAAGTAGAGTAAAACCTCGTTATAAAGAAGTTGAAGGAGCGGTCGTAATTACTTTGTTATAACCATTAGTTTGTTATAGCCAATGTCCATTTCTTCCAACTATTCAAGCAAGGGGAATTATGATTGCTTTGTTATATCCATTTGTTTGTTATATCCCATTTTGTTATAACAGGTTTTACTGTATAAATGTTATCTATTGTGACGTTACATCTCTAGATGTAAACTACATACTCAAAATGGGCCCGTTGCTTCAGGAGTTATGCCTCTAGCATCAAAATAGTCCGGGCGAGTACCATATTTACTCAAAAATTAGGGTGACTTTTTTTTATAGACAACACGGTGTTGTATATATTTTTCCACAACACCGTCAAAAGAAAATTGTTGTGATTTCTGAAGGAGCTGAGCAAATGACGAAGTATCGTTTGTTCCAGACTGTAGTTAGTGAACTATACATGTTTAAAAGCTTAAATTTTATGTGGTGTGGACTATCCACAGGTGTAGACTATACAAGGATTTGAGTCGCTATGCCAAATATCCTGCCTATGTCTGCCACCGACATAAGATGCTGCTACCCTGCAATATAAACCAAAAAAAAAAAGTATTGTTTCAGTTTTTTTTTTATTTAGGTAGTGCAGTGGTTCTCAAATTTCTTGGGGTCTGCGAAGCCTTTGCCCCCCCCCCTCCCCCCCTCTTTTCTCGAAAAAAGAAAAAATTGTTTTCTGTTGATTCTGGTAAGGTGGCGCAAGCTACTGACCATTATAAAGGGTACTACTGTTACCATCTATCCGTCCATTCATCATTTCACTTGACGCTTCTCACTTCTCCTGTCTATAAGAGTAAAGGATGCCCTTTTCACACTGCAATTGTCTTACTTTATACCCTTCCCCTTCCCCCTGTGCATGGAATCCCCCATCTGTTTGGTGTGTCCCCAAGAGGTTCCCGACACATCCACGCCTAAAAACCACTGAGGTAGCATATTGGGCTCAAATCTTGGCATCCTGTCTTCACGACTGGGGCTATTGTCCGTTGAAGCTCGAGTGTTACGTAGTGACTTATGCTCTGTGAAAATTCCTGAACCTTTTCTCGGAAAGAATTCAATCAAAGAAGCAGTAAGCGGCCAAGCCATTTGCAAGTCGGAACATTTTCCATCTGCAGAGACGTTTCCATATGCATCTCTGACTGGTGTGTGGACTGCGTCCTAAAATGCAGTCCCTCGTGACGTCACAGAAGTGCTGCATTGTCGCCGGCGTTCTAAGAGATGCGTTCCACGCGCCACAGTTTCGAAGGTTTCTTCTCTCCAGGTGTCCGTGCAAGGCGGCGGTCGATCTGCGTCTTTGGCACCGGGCTCCAGCCTCGAGGTTGGGGTAACCTTCAGACCGACCCGCGTGGGCTTCGCACAGTCTCGCCTCACCGTTGCGAGCCGCAGTTCGACCTCCGCGGAAAACAAGAGCGTAAGATCCCGTCTTGGCCGTTTGCATGCCGCGCAGTGTCGAGAAGCTGCAAGCGGCGGCGCCCTGTGTGATTCCTCGTGTCTTTCTTAATGGCATTGAAATATTCTATGGTGTGCATATTGCGTTGCAGTTCGATTTACAACGCGGCGTGAATATTCGAAATATAAAATATTTCTCGCGGTCTCCCAAAAAATTTACCAGTGACTGCATCTTTAACTAGAGCACATACCTGCAATATCCCAGGATGTAGCCCTCCTAAAACTGAAAGGAAATCGGGTGAAAGTCAGGAGTGGGCAAACTTTCGGGTCGCTATGAAAAAAGGTAGAAAAAATGCTAGTTTTAGATTTTGTGACCTATGAAACTTACGATTGCGGGGAGGGACAATGAACCAAAGACTACTGTCCTTCCCAGTCACCAATGTTCGCTTATCTCTCGTCGTGGCTAAGTGACAGCATTTCAGCCAAAGTCACCATTGACAAGGGCCGTGAAATTACTAGAAGTGGGCTATCTTTCGGTGTTTTTGACAAAGAATTGGAAATTGTGCCAAAAATAGGAGGCGTGTTATCTTTCGAGGGCATCTGCTGAAATGCTGCAAAACCACGAGGAGGAGGTGCGTTCTGTGATATGTTTCCGTGCAAGTGCCAAAGTAGTTCAGTTTACTCTTTAGCTGTGTGTAGCAGTCGAAGTTAATGGTTGAGCATGACAGTGGGGCGTGATAGATGGATGTTTTATTTTTCGATTAAAAAGATCGAGGCACACCTAAGCATTCCTTATGAGTTGTGAATGCGAAAGCATGCAAGCCACTCGTCCGCCCCCTTTCTCTTCTGCTGCATACTTTTCATCGCCCGCCAGCGCGTGTGCTCCCTCGGGCACGGTGACCTTGGAAGCTCCGTGCCCAGGGGAGCAATGGCACGCTTACGGACACGCAGCGCCGTGGGGTGAGTGGTCGTGGAAACTGACGGGCGCAGCGGCCAATGGGAGCCCCGTCGGCGCGCGCCAGCCAATGAAACCGAAGGAACGGGGAAACTGTGCCGTTTTTGCGCTTCAAACTGATAACGTCAGCTCGCTCCATGAGACAGTAATGCTTTCGCATTAAAACGGCTAATAAAACGCAATCTGGGTTAAATGGGGCAAGGCTGGGGTTTGGGGGTGGGGCTTGTGGGACCGGACGCCGGGTGCCCCGCGTGAACGAGGGTTGCCTGGGGCCGCAGGTGCAGTTGTACGGGTTTGGGGGCGAACTGCACCTCCGCCTGTCCGGCTTGCACCCTGCGGGGCCTCCGCTGCACGTGCTGGACATGGGCATGCCCCTCCCAGAGGGCGCCACCGCTTCCCGCCAGATCGGCCTTGCCAACGATGGCTGCTGGGACTGCTGCGTCTGCCTCGCCCTGGGTGAGCGCGCCCTCCCTGGGGGAAATACCTGGCCGGCCATAGCGCCTTTCTATGCTCTCCGTTCGTAAAGACGCCGAAAGGATGCGCCGCTTGCATCCCCGCAACCTTCCAGTCAAATGAAAAGACAAACACTGGCCCATCACCATAGTACCTCTTTTTCCAATGTTCGTGAAATATTTTATGACCAGTCCTTTACATGGTTAACTAAAGGGCCGGTTAGCGAGAGAGTTGTTGGACAGTGTTCAAAACTCCCGTACAACGATCAATCCCCCCTTGTATGCTAAATAACAACGTAAGGACCTCGTTAAATTCCCAACTTTGTGGTTTCTGTAGGACTTCATCCCAGGAATTTCAACATCAATGGGCTCATAAGGCCTGCCGATTGATGTCTATACCGGTTTTCACCTAAAGAACCATAGTAAAAAAAAGTCCGGCTCTTTGCAAAGCATTGCTAATTTTTCCCTTTATGTTGATAATTAAGATATATGTAGGTGATTTCTGAATTAGATATATCTTATCTTATCAAAATGTACACGTTCCAAACGCCAAAAGCATCGCATTTTCCTCCGGCAAACAAACCTCATAAGAACTACTTCGCACTGCGTATGAACAATACGCAAAAATTTTTTTCTTGAGGTAAAAAAGGATATAAATAAAGAATTAAAAAAAAAAAAAAAAAAAAAAAAACGGTGCAATTGAAAATTTTTTGGGAGGCAGGGGATGGCTTGTGTTCATAAACATAAAAAGGATCCATACGCTGTTTCACCTTACAACAAACTGCAACGGACAGTATGAGCCACCGGAGCCAGTCAATAGCTAGGAGCGCGTCACGTGACTTCGCGCCACGAGGAGGTCATGTGGCACGCTCCGAGGTATGGAATGGCTCCAGTGGCTCGTAGCGTCGATTGCAATTGGTCGTAAGGTGGAACGGGCTATAAGCTAGCTCTGAAGGAAGCGAGCAGGGTTAGTTGCCGCTCGTGCATTTGGATTGCTCGGTTGATTCTCGCCCGAGTCTGACCGGGGGGCGCTATGGCGGTGGTCTCCGTCAGACGCGGCGGCACGGGAGGGACCCTACGGACGCCTGGCCGTGACACCCGAACGCCTCGTCTTGCGTCGTAACGAGTCCAAGGTAAGCTCTTGTTGTGCCAGAAGCGTTCCTGGGAGTTAAACTGCTCTCGTGTTGCTACAGACCCTTTGTTGTAGCAACAAGCTACTGGTCCGAAATCGTGGCATAAGCACCGCGTCATTCGGACATAAACGTAAACATGCACATTTGTCCAAAGCTACTTCTTGAGAACACAAGTTCTTTTTTTTCCCATCTATTGGCAATGAAGAAGACATCTTGCCAACCGAAGCACATCAAATTCAGTAATATACACGCACACGTTTATGTGAACAAAGTGTATTAGCAGATACAACTACAGTATGTTTCATAGTGTTTATTTTTATAACATTATGTCTGTAACAAGTAAATATTCTTTCACTTTTATTTCATTCACTTAGTACTGATTTCGCGACTGCTATGCATGTTTCCAAGAAAACAGGACATGAGGCTTCGTTAGACCAAAAAGACGGGTCGGCAGAAGTGAACCTTTAAAATGGGACGTCTGGTCACCCTATGTATAGGGGAATGAAAGGGCATTATGAAATGTTTTGTTAAAAGTACATTGTATTTATAGTAGTGATGGGGCAAATCTTTCCGAAACAGGTTTCGGACCCAAAACAGAGGTTTCAAAAAGGTTTGGAAGAATGGCCAAACCTCGGTGTGTTTCGGATAGCTTCGTAGCGTTGCCAGAGTGGCCAGACCACAATATTGAGCGTTGCAACTTTTTTAACAAAACAATCTTATAAACCACATTAAATAAGTAGCTATATAAATTCTTAAGTTAACAAAATAGGCTTGTTCAGATAAAATCTGAGGTACAAAGAAATAAAATACCAAACCACACGACACAAAATGTTGAAATTTTGTGTCAATCAAAATAGTTTCGATTTCACAACTTCCATTGTCACGTCATCACATGACCATAATAAAGTGGGCAGATAAGTGAAATAGATTATCACAAAGTGCAATGCTCGTTTTCATTGCATGCGTGTGTGGTGTTCGTTCCAAGCGCTGGGAACGTCGCAGTTTACGTTGACACAACACAGGTGGCATGTAAAAGTGACTGTGTCGGTAGATCTTCGACATCTGTGTTATGCAATCGATAACATGTGCAGATCTGCCCAAAACCTCCTTTGCTGTATACGTGTATCATGTTTATAAGAAATCAACATTCCAGGTCTAGGTACAGTTGGCTCCAACGAACCTGGTAAGTGTACCATCAATGCGGGAACTTGCGTACGTTTCCAAGGGGATGCACCGAGCAACTATTTTTGGCACCAGCACAGGCTGCAAACAAATGGCAGCGAGACCTTCACGAAGCTAAAGCTATTTGCACAGTACAGATTAACAAAGTTTGCTTTATTTCCCGTCACTATCTGCTGCAGTGGCTATGTAACTTATTTCTGGTTCTTCAGAAAGATACTAACCCAAAGACATTTATTGCTCGTGCATCACAGTTAGGTGCCTTTCACACAGAATGCTCCGCTGAAGACACTAGCAGTTTGTTTCCAGAGTGAAAATGAAATCACTGATCAGTCAACCATGGTTCCTGACCGAAATGTTGGGGAGGCCTACACATTGCACCCGGAGCTCTGACACTTGGACACGCACAAGCTACCATAGAGATTTGCTCTTTGAGTTCCTACAGTCAGTTGGCCGTCACTTCGAGCATTGATCAAGAAGACGCTCCATAAGTAGACACGCCCCCAAGCCTCAGCATGGGACCGTAGGATCTACGAAGATCCCCACACACCGCAGGCAATCTGGTAAAAAAACCTGATTGAATTTCGGTCTCTATCAAGGTTTAGAGTCTTCAAACACTCACAACGCCCACAAAACCAGAAGGAACAACGCCATGTTGGCTAGACAGAAACAAAACTGCAGAACCCTCAAAACTACCGAAATTTCGTTCAAAAAGTTTCGGAATCTTCCGAAACTAACCCTCCGGAGTTTTGCCCTATCACTAATTATAGTGCTTTACTTCAAGTACATTGTGCCCAGTGTACATACTAGTTTGCTTGAAGTGCATAACCTCTCATTTACTTGGTACTTTACATCAAGTACTTCTTAGATGTACAGCCGGCCACAAAAGTTTGCGCACCGCGCAAACCGTGGCCGAGCTGCATTACGTACTGTGCTACCTTGCGGCGCGGCGCCTGTGGTTCGGAACCGCAGTGCGCTCATGCACATCCTTTGGTACTCGCATGTCATGCCAACTCTCCCTCTTCCGGTTGTCACTTTCTTAATCTCACGAATAAGACACCAGGTGCTGCTTAGATATATCCACCGTTGGCTGCCATGCTGTAATGGTATATCGGAGGCACAGTGAGTGGCAGAAGCCGAGATATCAACTCTACCTCCTGCCATCCAACATGGCATTGTTTTTCCCAACTCAGCGGCCAGGAAAACAGCCATTCGGCCTTTTCCTTTTTTTTGTTTTGTCTCGGAAGCTTTTTATTTTCTCTGCACTCGCTGCCCTATCAACCAGTCAGTGGCAACAATTATTCCAGAAAGTGTAATTTATTATATATTGTGCACTTTAATAAATAACATATTAGAAGAACTTAGAAGGCTTTCGAAACCAAAACAAAAAAGGAAAAAATAAACAGAATGGCCGTCATCCTGGCCGCTGAGCTGGAAAAACAATTCCACGTACATAAGACGGTGCAAGATGGAGGCGATATTGCAACTTCGGCCAGTCATCGCACTACCGAGATACAGCTGCGGCAACAAGCAGCGGCTACCGAAGTGTCGCCGGCGTCATACTTTTGAGAATAACAAGGCATTGGCCGGAAGCAGGAGAGTTAGCATGCCTGCGAGTACCAAAGAACGCGCATTATGGGCCTCGAATGACGGGCGCCGCACCGCAAGGTAATGGAGTGATGCAGCTGAACCATGGCTGGCACGGTCCGTAAACTTTTGTGGCCGACTGTACTTTACCCAACATTGATTAAATGGTACTGCACCTTTTTTATTTGAAAAAAATTCGCCACCTTTTCCTTCGTAGTTTTTCTTACAGCGCCCAAAATAGATTATTGGGCGTGGCTTTATCCTTTTTCGATGTACTTTTTTTATGCCATTCTCCAGCATGGTTATTATAATTAATATGACTCGATTCGAATTTGTAGAAATTGGTACTATTTCTAAGAAAATGAAATCCTGCTCAGTGTGTATTGTGTTATCTAAACCAGTGGTTCTCAACCCTCAATGTTTCGCCGACCCCTTGTGGATTGGCGGAGATGATGGGGGACCCTTTTCGTGGTGAGGGGAAGGGAAAGGTATAGGTTAAATATAATAATGATTTAATAAATGAATATAACTAAGGGCTAGTGTGAAGTAGACCTCTCTTACTGGCATACACATGAGAAAACTCGCCTGAAACTGAAACAGTTATTTTCAACCTGAAAAAACGCCAACTTTTCTTGCCAGGCTTGACCGATGAGGCAGGGCTTCGCGGACGCATAGAATGCCTTCACATACCCAAAAGGGTCCGCGGACCCCCATTTGAGAATCATTGATCTAAACGAAGGAAGAGTGTGGAAAAGACGAGTCTCTTGAGATGTTTGATACAAGGTGTGTTTGCAAAGGTGCACTTGTGATTTGAGAGGGAGTTTTGTCTTTGAAACCTGTGGTTTCTTGAAATATATGCGGCGTCAAACGAATCCTGTTCCCTCCTAGCGCATAACCTTTCTGTAGTAGCGACCGATGTAGCGGAGGTACGAATATAGTGAGTCAAAGATAAAGTGTGCATTTATTACTGATATTCGGGGTGCTGGTGTAGTGAATGTAATGATACAGTGAAAATGTTTTCTCAAGTAAAAAAGAGTTTACCAGGAATACAAAACTAAGTATAAATTGATTATCAATACTATCGATAGCTTTCTCAAAACTATTGATAGTGTCCAAAACAATCGATAGTGAATTATTGATAGTCGACTATCGATGATTGGCTTTCAACTGACATAGATACTACCCATAGTCAACTTTTAGAAAGCTGTCTGGCGTTAAGAAAATGAAAGTAAGACACGAAAAGAGGGCGTTGATATCTAACAAAAACTGTTGGCACTTGCTCACAAATAGTCTTGTGATAGTTCACTATCAATAGCATTGTATCACTAGTTTGACGATGGTCACTTATTGATAGTATAGTATTGATAGTACTATCGGTAGTACTTTCGATAGTTAAATTCAGCTTCCACTATCGATAGTATTACTAGTACTATCGATTGTTTTGCGCCACTAGAATTTGCCCATAGAGAGGGGCCAATGCGTCGACGCGCTTTGCATCGTTGCGTGTACGGATTCTCGGCAGTAGGGCGGGGTGCAGCTGCCTGCGGTGTCTAACAGCCCGGCAGGTGGTCTCTGTGTCGTTCAGGTTTGGGGGTCGCGGGCTGGACCAGCGCGGCGAGATCGTCAACTTGGGGACCCTGAGGATCCTGTACGGCTTCGAGGCCCTCCGGCAGCATGCCAGGCGGTAAGATCCCTTCTCTTGTTTCCCGCGGGGTGAAGCAGTACTCGGGTCAGGCTCGAAACTGACGCCCTCCCCCAGTCTCAGATCTTCCTCGATACGGAGTTCTTTCATGCGGTTCTGCGTGACTGCCGGATAGGTCGACTCTGCTATCGAGAGAGTGCGAACCTGTAGGCGTGGAAGCGTGTGCGCATGCCCAGGGTGCCCTGCGTGCCCGCGACGTTGGCAGACTGCCGGATCTTGAGTTGCTCACGGAGCACTCGTCGTGACCTTTGTCTCGACCGTTCCGCAGGAAGCTCGGGGGTCGTTCTGACGCAGCGTCTCCGTCTCCGGATGTTTCCCTGCTCCTCCGGACGTTTGAGGGGGAGCAGAATGGCACTGATGGTGAGTGGAGCCGCCGTCTGTTCTTTTCACACCCCACTGGTTTGCGCTGTTCCGTCCCGCCCAAAGAGAATGTCTAACGGTGGCTGCGTGGTGGGAAATCTGTTGGAGCTTTGCCTTGCCGAGCGTTCATCGGGTTGCCTGTACGTTCGAAGCGGCCCTATCTTCCAACGGCTGCAACTTCTACTATAGTCGGTGACAAGTTAAAGGACATACGTGAAGGAAAAAAAGTTTTTTTAAACTGCCTGGATGGAAAAAGGATGTCATAAAACAAATGTATCACGAAAACAAAATAATTTACTGTTATATTTACGGCGTGAAACAAATTTGTAGTTGCTGCCCACGGGAGCTTGCAAAAAAGTGGCCGCTAAAGTCGTGCAACTGGCCGCTATAGTCACGTGGTACTTGCGCTCTATTGGAAGCTTCCTATGGGCTCTAAAAGTTACTTATTAACCTTTGCTTTTGGTTGCACTTAAAACAAAGATTAATAAGTAACTTTTAGAGCCCATAGGAAGCTCCCGAAAGAGCTCAAGCACCACGTGATGGACCTGCGCACCGGTCAGAAATTGACAGTGGCGGCGTGGAAGAACGAGTTCAGCCAGCGAGCGTGCGGCAGCGGGGGTGTTGGTTCTGGGGACTTTAGCGGCAACACTGAACGGCTCCAGCATAACTTTGCAGTGGCGGTGGTGCAGCGCGGCGGCTCTCACGGGTGCCTACTACAGTCGAAGCTCGTTAATTTGACTCTGACGGTTCCTCGAAAATAGATTGAATTATCGAAGGGTCGAATTATCGAATATCGATCAAAAACGAGTAACGACGTACGTCACGAGAAGCGGCGAAAAGCCAACTGTGACGACGGAGTTTTATTTCGAAAAAAAACACCGATATTTTCTGCTGCCGCATTCCCGTCAGACGCTTCGCAAAAACAAATTTCCGCATATCCTCAATGTGCGGCCACATCGTCCCGTCAATGTCTTCAAACGTTGTGAAGTTCGCAAGTACATTGAGCGCAGCGGATGCTTCGGCAGGAGATGGGTGTGGCGGTGGCTCTTCGGCGTCACTCTCGCAGCTGTCGTCCTCGTGACCCTTGGGACGCTGAACTGATGCGATGATTTCATCACCAGTCAATTGACCGCACACAAGCACTCCATTATCTATCGCAACGTAATCATTGAAACCAACGTTTTCGGGTAGAGCGGACATTAGAGCACTGCACTCTTCGTCAAAGTTTTCATCTTCAATTGTGGTTGCCGATGTTGTAGCCGATGCAGTTGCCGATGTAGTAGCCAATGCAGTTGCTGATGTAGACGTAGTAGCCGATGCAGTCGTCAAACTCGCGGTATCTCCATCACACGAGAAACCACAGTGACGAAAGCAGTTCGCGATGACCTGGCTTGGCATGTCCGTCCATGCTTTAAAGGGATACTTCAACGAAATTTGAAATATCCCGTCGTGTTCAAAAATAGGTTGAATATGATCCACAATATCCGTAAATGACAATCGCACGTTTGTATTTTGAGCCTGGTTGCTGTATTTTTCGTTATAAACGGCCCACTCTGGCAAGCGCTCAAAGAAGGCCCAGCGGAGACCACGTGACATCCAACGCAATCGTGACGTAGGTCGTCTCAGGACGAGCAAAGCTACGGCGAGGCTGACGTCGAGAGGATGGCCTAGTCGTTCCAGCTGCCGAAGCGGCTGCTTTTGTACGAATTTTGAGTGACGGCTTAATCTTCTATAATCTTGTAGGGGGACAATAGCGACTTCTGCGACACACAAAAGGCATTCTCGGGAAGAGGGGAGCTCCTCCTGCCCCTCTTCTTTCGTCGTGGCCGGAGGCGAGACAACCTCCGTCACTAGCTGTCAAGGTTCCTAGACGGGCATTACAAGCGAGGCGTTAGCAACATCCACCAGGTGCTCGTTGCTAATCGTTTAATTTGTTTTAAAATTCTTTTTCGTGACTTTTTCAACAAGATAATGGTATGTTCGATGTGATGCTGCTCCTTTGAACACATATAGATAGGGGTGTGCGAATATTCGAAACTTCGAATACTTCGCGAATAATGCTTGCTATTCGATTCGATTCGCTTCGCCCTTTCGCTGTTCGAACTATTCGAGTTCTTCGAATACTTCGAAAACTACGAATAACGCGGAACTCATTGATTAGTGTCAACTTGCGGTCGAGTTCTCTGTTTTGTTTTTGGACTGCGCAGTATGGTTTCGAGCTTGGCAAACCTACACAACCAACCTAAATATCTTTTTTTTTTTTTTTTTTTTTGTAGAAAGGATTGGAAAGTTATTTGCACGCGGTAGCGCGATCTGTCCATTGCTTGCCGTGATGTCCGGATTGCAGAGTTGGCTAAGTGGTCGTGGTGCAAACGCTGTGATAGATAGGATGAAGGACTACGGTTTGCAATGGCACATGCATCGTCGCGACGTACCGCACGACGTTTCGGGCGTCCGCCAGAGACGTCTTGTATACGTTCCTGTCCGCATTCATTTTTAATGTAGCACAACCGTACCTACAATGACTACAGTAGCCTAGAGCACTATATAGCTCCTACGGAGCAGAGTAGCGCAATCCTTTGAACCCCGTGTTTTGCCGACAACATGGCCGACAGAGCGGCTCGGCGCGAGTCACATGGTACTCAGGGTTCCAGGAGGCGGCCCGCCCTATGGGAGAATACATGGAGATCGACATAACACGGCTGATTAAAAAACTAGCGGCGAGTTCACATTTTTCAAAACTAGCCTGTCGTGAAGTTCGTAAAGCGCTAAACACTTTAGCAAAGTTTTAATAATATCGGATGCGTGTGCAAATTTTGAGAAGGCAATTTCCAAGGCAATGGCGTTTGAAGCAGACGATTTTTGCTCGCAGCGGAGATGGGCTTTTCGGGTTGGCCGGAGCGGGTCACGTGAATGGTGTGACGTCGCCGTGTCGTCTGCTGCATGATGCCACTCAGGCAATTTTTTAAAAAAAGTTACGTCCTTGTATGGCACAAAACTTATCGCACATTATTCTAAAATGTTTCATTATTATGTCAAAAATGATTTCCATTCCGTACATCCGCGCAATACTGAAGAAACAACGATTTTCTCACGTTCTCCATGCATTTCTGACCGCAGTTGGAACCTCCGGGCGTTCGCCGCTAGTCGCCGAGAGACGGCGTTCTAGATTGCGCTACTCTGCTCCGAAGGAGCTATATAGTGCTCTACAGTAGCCAAGGTGCTATGGATTCGGATATGGATTTATGGCTCACCTCGGCTATCGGTGATATCTGGCTTGTGTTATTTTCCGCTTGATTTTCCGGTTTATCAGTTTGCCAGTATTCCTTTTGTTATTTATTTCTACCCGTTTTCAATGATAAAAGTGAGACTTCCTCCCCCCGCCAAAAAAAACAAAACAAACAACATATTCTTAATTTATTGCATCTTTGTGGCGCCCTCTATGGACAGAACTATTGCACACGGAAAGAGATGGTGCATAGGTGGTGCATAGTCAGTGCGGTTGCGCAGCGCGATCGCGCAATCTGAAACTCTGCTGTGGCCTGTCGAGCCGCCTCCGCTTGTGTACTTCCGTTTACGTTCACGTGGTTGCGTTCACGAGCGTAAAAAGAGATCGCACAAAGTAGAGACGCAATCATCGACTTCGTATTGCAGCTTGCGGACCCGCCACCGCTTGCGTACTTGCGTTTACGCTCAAGTGCCTCCTTTCGTCCGCGATGCGATTTTCGACTGCGTTGTGGCTTGCCGACCCGCCTTCACTTTTGCACTTTCATTTACGTTCTCTAACCTCACTCAAGGAATGGTATTTTACTGACTGATCTTTCTTCATCTGTTTCTTTTAACAGTCACATGTGGAACATTTTTCTTATTGCAATAAAAGTAACCTTTTCAGAAACGTTTGTTGAAAAAAAATTCCAGTTGTGTTTTTTTATTAAGCATTCTTGTTTAATTCACATCAAATAAAAAATATTTGTTTTCAAATATATCCTTATTTGGAACTACTATTCGTATTCGAAAATATTCGATTCGATTCGATTCGTAACCTTTATTATTCGATTCGATTCGCTTCGAAAGATTTTGATATTCGCACACCTCTACATATAGACCAAAAAATGAGCGTCGAAATTTCGTTGTAGTATCCCTTTAACAAGCATATGAATCGCCGCCAACAGACTGACTTCATAGCGCTTACCCTTGTCCAGACAAAGCAATATTCTTGCCATGAGATGCTTGCTGTACAAGCCCTTCAGGTGTTTGATTATTCCTTGATCCATTGGTTGCAAGAGTGAGGTGGTTGCGGGTGGAAGGAAAATCAGGCGGATCATAGACAGCTCCGGTATTTTTGTGTGCGCACTGCAGTTGTCCGCTACTAACACGACCTTGCGCCCCTTGGACGCGAACTGGCGGTTTAATTTTTGAAGCCAATCTTGAAAGATCTCACGTGTCATCCACGCTTTTTCGTTGAAACGGTAGTCCGTTGGAAGCCGCAGGATGTTCCGGAAGCATCGTGGCCTCTTGGATTTCCCGATCACCAAAAGTGGCAGACGTTCCGTGCCTGTCATGTTGGCTGCCACGAGCACGGTCACCCGCTCTTTACTGCGTTTTTCCCCAGTGCAAGGATCCCCTTTGAACGTTATCGTTTTGTCGGGGAGAGCTTTGAAAAACAACGCCGTTTCGTCGCAATTGAATATGTCCTCGGGCGCATACTCCGCAAGAATACACGCGAGATCCGACGTCTTCGAGTTTTCATACAAATCTTCATCCACATCGGCTCTTTCACGACACACATGCTTAAAAATAAGAGAGTGCCTCTCCCTGAATCTTGCAAGCCATCCCTCGGTAGCACGGAATCCCTCGATGCCCAAACGTTCGCTGAACTGTTGAGCCTTTGCGCGAATCATGTCTCCAGTCATCGGAAGGTTGTGCGTTCTTACTTCTGTCACCCATTTGTAAACGGCTTCTTCGAGTCCTGGATGGGCTGCACTACGAAGGCGTTTTCTTGAATTCACAAATTGCTCTTCTTCAAAAGCTTTCACGATTGCTGCTTCATTCCTAATGTAGGTAGCAAGCGTGCTTTTCTTGAGGTCATACTTTTCGGCAATTTCTTTTCTGGACAATTTTCCCTCCCTAACTTCGTTGAGTATCTGAACTTTTGTTTTTAAATCATTCGAAGAGTACTTTCCTCGCTTTTCTTTTGACATCTTCCGGTATGAGCGTTAAACGCCGCGCACTCCAAAGAACAGAAACCAGAAACCGCGTGACAGCACGGTCCCTCTTCATCGCTCGCTCATTTTTCTCCAGTCTCCTTCTCCATTCTCCCGACGTTCTTTCTCACTTCATCGCTCACTCATTTCCCTCTCGTTGCTTCTGTCTCCTTCCGCGCGCCTCCCAACGTGATCGGGCCGGTGCGCTCTGACTGGGTCTTGTCTCGACTAATCAAATCGGCCCTTTCTCCGGCGCGAGGCACCGACGAAAGGGCGTCTGTCTGCGCGGGTGCTCTTTTGCGGAGCGCGCCCCGGCTCAAGGCGCCGGGGGCGCCGACGGGCATTGCGCGTCTGTGGAGGTGTCGCAATCAGGCGCAGGCTCGCGTCAACGGCTGTTTGCCAATATGGGTAGGGACGCGTGTTGTGTTCTGAGGCGCCGTTTTAACCTTTAAACTTCTAGTGTTAGCTTAAAAAATATTTCCCGGTTACGAAGATGCTGGCTCCCGGGACGAATTATCGGGTTGGGGATACTTATCAGATCGAAATACCGGGGTTTTCTGCCTATTGAAGCCTGTACATTTCTGACGGTGCTAAACGGAAGGATCGAATTAAAGCGATGATCGAAATAACGGGAGTTCGAATTAACGAGCTTCGACTGTACAGCTTCGTTGTGTGCCGCAAATATAGCTATGAAAATATTTTTTCCTTTGTAAATTTATTTTATGACATCCTTTTCCCCTTCAGGTTGTTTAAAAAAAATTTTTTTTTGCATATGTTTTTATGCATATATCCACTGACACCCCCAAAAATATATTGTCACGGGGTGTGACCAAAGGACAATAAATAAACAGAAAGCAATAAATGTTTAATGTGGCGAACTTGTGCAGAAAATAAATGGGTACAAAAGATAATAACAGAGCGTCACGGGCGTCGAAGTCGGCATAACAGCAGAGTCAAACGCTGGGGCAAAACTGACTGCGGCTCGCCACGCGGAGCCCCTTATGTACATGCGTGAGCTTCTTGAATAATCGGCGTAGAATGTTCGACACATAGAACATTCGGACCTCGAACAAGCAACACGATTTTCGAATTTACCAGAAAACTAAATTGCAGGATTAACAAAAGATGCGTCGCTTTCAGGAATCGAACCCTGGCTTTTCGCGTGGGAGGCAGGCACGATAATCATTAGGCCATGCGCGGGCTGCCTACTTGGCCAGCTGCGCGCGCAGCATCACTCCCCCCTTTAAAAAGTGCATCGTCCCGATGCAACAGAAAACAAAACAAAGCAAATAAAAATAATGGTAGACTAAAGAGTCACCTGGAACACATAAGGTCTACAGTCTTATCGAGCGTAGTACGGCTTCAGGCGCACGACGTGGACGACTTCAGGTCGGGATGGGTGGCGTGATGATGTTCTTGTTTCGTCGGGCATCACCTCGCAGTTCAGATCTCCAAGTCGACGAAGTACCTTGTAGGGTCCGAAATACCGCTTCAGGAGTTTCTCGCTGAGACCACGCCGGCGAGTCGGTGTCCAGACCCATACTCTGTCTCCGGGCTGGAAGTGGACGTCCCGACGACGAAGATTGTAGCGGCCCGTGTCAACACATTGCTGGGCTTTAATCTGGTGTTTGGCGAGCTCACGGACTTCTTCTGCCCGTTGGGCAACTACCTGGGCGTCGTCGCTTCCGTCGACAGCCGGTTCGTGGGGTAACATCGCATCCAGCATTGTCGTCACTTTGCGACCATGAACCAATTGAAAGGGTGTAACCCCGGTGGTCTTTTGCACAGCCGTGTTGTAGGCAAAGGTGATGTACGGCAACACCTTGTCCCATGTCTTGTGCTCAACGTTGACGTACATGGAAATCATGTCGGCGATGGTCTTGTCGAGTCTTTCCGTCAGCCCGTTGGTCTGCGGGTGGTACGCGACGGTGCGACGATGGCTGGTGTGGTTGAGACGAAGGATTTCTTGAGTCAGCTGTGCCATGAACGATGACCCACGATCTGTAATCAGAACTTCGGGAGCGCCGTGCCGGCGGACGATGGACTCGATGAAAAACTTGGCGACTTCAACAGCAGTACCTGAAGGAAGGGCTTTCGTTTCTGTGTACCGTGTGAGATAATCTGTGGCCACGATTAACCACCGGTTTCCCAGGGTCGACGGAGGAAGAGGACCAAGTAGATCCATTCCGATCTGCTGGAACGGTGCAGCTGGCGGAGGAATGGGCTGCAGGAGACCTGCCGGCTTCGTTGGCGGTTTCTTGCGTCGCTGGCACTCGTGGCAGGATCGGGTGTAGAGGTGGACGGTTTTGGGGAGATTGGGCCAGTAATACTTTTTGCGAATACGGGCCAGTGTCCGGCTGTAACCAAGGTGTCCAGACGTAGGGTCGTCGGACGTACTCCTCAATGTCTCTTGGTCGCTCCCCAAAGCGAGGTCGCGGTTCGCTCGGCGCGAAGCCTCGCAGGCCTATTTGTCGGTACAGGCACCTCCGGTAGACGTGACCAACCTCGCCGCAGTGATAACACAGCAGTCGTCGATTGGTTGTGCGCCAGACATCTGTCTTCCTAGGTACCGGTTGTTCAGTGCAGACGAGCTGGGGTTGCCCTTTTTGACGTCGGAAAGTCTGCGGCTCTGGTAGGTCACGTTGAGGTGGCGCCGTATACGGGTGAGCAGGGGGCAGTGGTTGTCGGGTAGCTGCGCCCTAGCTCAGCTTCGGTGGTTCAGGAGCGGCACTGGTGAGAACTTCTGGCTGCAGCGCCTGCTGAAGTTCTTCCCGGACAATCTCGGCGACTGAGGGCGTAGCCGGGCTTGTGGCAGCAGGTAGCAGCTTCCTGATTTCTTCCCGCACAACGTCCCGGATAATCTCGCGAAGGTCCGGGCTGTTGCAGCTGGAAGTCGAGATTGCAGCGACGCCGGGAAGTCGCTGGTAATGGTAGGCCCGTGCTTGAAGGGCACGTTCAATGTTTGTTGTCTCCGTGATGAAGTCTTGGACGGTGATAGGCGGGTTCCGCTCAAGGCCTCCGAAGATGGTCTCTTTCACCCCTCGCATCAGGAACCGCAGCTTCTTCTCGTCAGGAGCGTTTGGGTCGGCGCAGTTCATGAGGCGGAAAACATTCTCGACGAAACTTGTGACGCTCTCGTTTGGCCCTTGGCTTCTTGCTTGAAGAAGTTCTTCGGCCCTCTGACGTCGCTGCTGGCTGACAAAAGTATGTCGAAGCTCCGCCTGGAAGTCTTGCCACGACGAAATCGACGCTTCGTGGTTCTCGAGCCAGGTGCGTGCAGTGCCTTCCAGAGCAAAGTAGACATTTTGCAGGCTCTGTTCAGGACCTCATCCGTTGAACCGTGCAACGCGTTCAGACTGGCCCAACCAGACGTCCACATCTTCAAGAAAATTGCAACTGAAATTCGGCGGCGTCCTTGTTGGGGCCTGCACGTAGACAATGGACATCGGTGGCGTTCCGTCTGGCTGCGACGTGGTGTTCATCGTCGGCTTCGGTAGCTTCTTTGTCCTGTCCGGCAGTGGTCTAAGTTCTGGGGATAGGCCAAGGTTGCGGTGACTTGATCGGGTCTCGGTCCTTTCTTCGTTGGGTCCTCAGGGGCTCGGGATCGGACTTGCACTGGGGGCCCTCGTAGGGGTGCGCTGAACGGACATGCGTACCCCGCACCTCCACCAAAATGTCCCGGGTGGTGATCAAAAGAACAATAAATAAACAGAAAGAAATAAACGTTTAATGTGGCGAACTTCTGCCAAAAATAAAAGGGTACAAAAGATAATAACAGAGCGTCGCGGGCGTCGAAGTCAGCGTAACAGCAGAGTCGAACGCTGGGGCGAAACTGACTGCGGCTCGCCACACAGAGCCCCTTATGTACATGCGTGAGCTTCTTGAATAATCGGCGTAGAATGTTCGACACGTAGAACATTTGGACCTCGAACAAGCAACACGATTCTAGAATTTACCAAAAGATGCGTCGCTTCCAGGAATCGAACCCTGACTTTTCGCGTGGGAGGCAGGCACGATAAAAGCGTCAGGCCACGCGCACGCTGCCTACTCGGCCAGCTGCACGCGTGGCAATATTTTTATTTTTCACCAGGCAATTCACTATGGTGTCAGAAGACGATCAGTATTTTGTTAGAGCATCGCATATATTTATAATAAAGTAAAAAAAAAATACAACTGCTCAAAACCGAAACTGGAGAGGAAGAAGAAATGTAGAGGAGGAAAAAATTGCCAAAATACACATGGTTTTTTCTTTCGGTTGTGCAATGCAGACAAAAAATGCGCACCATTGCACGAAAAACGCAAAAGTCAAGCATTTTGTGCTTAACGTTTGTGCGTTTTTCAGGTTCTTATTAATTTGTGTTCGTAAGGCAAGCAATGTCTTCGGCCAGGAAGGCCAACGACTCGGCGACGTCTTCGTGCAAATCAGCTTGTTGGTCAGTCGCGTCGGACCCTAATTGTTTGGATGGGTAAAAGCTTCGAAGCTAGACAGATTCGCCAGTACCGCGATTGACAATTCTAAACTTGAGGTCCCACGCCCATCATCTGCTGCCATTGCTCAGTCTGCTTTGTTCAGCCATCCAGCCCGCGACTCCCGCGATACAACGCCACGTTGAGAATTATGCAGAGAATGTCCAGAGTGCTTCCGGTTCTCTGTGATACTTTTTTTCTTCAATCAATTTATTCGCAGTTTCCTAAAAGTCACAAAAAATGGATATAATATATATTTTTTTTTTTTTTTTAATATTAAGTGCGTACCTTCGATGACCCACGACTTTGGTTATATTTGGTGTGTGTGTGTGTCTAAACAACAGAACAGCACATGACCACGGAGAAGAGAGTGAGCGCGACTCAAATCGACCAGTGCTCGATCGGCGGAGTAGTCAATTCAGAAACCGTGCGACAAGGTTTTTCTATCGATTCCTGCGTGATTGAACTATGATCTAGCTGGCAGCTGAGAGCAACAGTTCACTTTGTCTCGATGCCTGCACGAGACAGACGGGAAACCTTTGCTCCGTAACCGGTCTGGGTTCAACGGCCCTTTAATTTGTTTACAATCAAATGTATGTCATTTTTTCTTGCAGAACCAGCTTTTCAACATTGTAACGAAACAAGCAAAAGCACCAGCACCTGCCGACACTTCCAGTTCCATTTAAAGAGATTCTAGTTTACTGAAGTAGCTGCGAGACCTGCTTTGCAATTAATTTTGGAACACTGCTTTCGGGAGGTTGCTTTCCTCCTCGTAGGGCGATGATAGGTAACCTTTAAAGCACTGTTTTGTCTGTACGATGCTTGCACAACTGTATGCCAAAAAAGAAAATTGTATTCGTGGGCCAGTTCGAAAAGATCCCACACCTCACAAGCGGGCTCCTCTCTTGCGCCGGAAGGTGTGAATTTGGGGCGGAGCAGTGTGCGGTATTGGGCAGCATGTCGTTCCGCTTTGTCGGCTTTTTCAGTATTCGTGCACGGACAAAGAGTGCATCGAGGTGGTGCGGTTGTTTTAGCTTTGTCCCAGGTGGCATGGCTTGGACCTCCACTTGTTTAAATATGCTTATGGAAGAACTCGGAATCCTACAGTTTTAAATTTGAAGTAAGAAAAAGAGACCTGTGGCATACAGAAAGATTCACAATTCCTAAAATATGAACTAATTACGGTAAAAAAAAAAAGAAGAGACGGCATTATACTTTTCCTTGTTTTTTAAAGCTTTACCAGAGTGGCAGAGTCTGTTTAATTTATCGTCCATTCGAGTTGTCAAAAAGAATGTACTTACAGTACTGTATAGTGATGCAGTGGCGTACGCAGGATTTCATTTCGGAGGGGGCCGGACCAACGGGGGACGAGATAAGGGGGTAAATGGAGTAAAGGGGGTAAATGGGTAAAGAGGGATAAGATAAAAAGAGAAAGTCCAAGAGGAAATAAAAGCATCTTGATTTTTTTAAGAACTATGCATTGTTCAATTAAATAATTAAATTAAAGTTGTCATATTGGTTTTGGGATGATTATGATACATAAAAATGGTGCCCCGGAATTTCCTCACCAGGGAGGCATTTGCACTTTACTTTTTTGATTTACAAGTCACGTCAACAGAAGGCACCAGAGTTAGCAGAAAAAAAGAATCATAAAAACAAATATTATATAAAGCACGACTCCAATGCACGAAGCCGCCAGTCATCGGGGCTGATAAAGCAATGATGCATGAGTAGGAACGCGGAACACTTTGATGGATTGACGATAAACACTGGAAAACTGCTCCACCATAAATTACTTCCCATCTTATCCTGATCGAACCAACAAAAATCTCACGTGATTTGTTCGTTGGGGTCGATTTTTAAGGTTTTCGAAGTCCGTTCACAAAAGAAAGTCAACGGAGTCACACGACGCAACAAAGGAACGTTGAAAAATGGTTTGTACACTCACATATTGCACTTGGCTCCCGTCCTGAGGCAGCAGGTCAACCACTCGCGCCCCTATCTCGCGCGGTTCTCAAACTGCCGATGACAACTTCCGTACTCGAACCTTGAACCGCAAATCCCGCGCCTCTAGGCGCCTATATTCACTTTGTTAAGAGTTTTCCCGCCACCCAAGGAGCCAATCAGATATCTCTCTTTTTAGACCAATGGGAGCCACCGTGGTTCAAAACAAACATATATAATACAAAATCCAATTAAGAAAGTACATGTACACATACCCCCGAAAACTCCCAAAAACCTTCGCCCTAACTGTCGACCGTCAGCCGGACACCGCTTCCAGGAAAAAAACCTCGTCGGGGTGCAACAGCAGTACCGACGCTTCTTCTCAAAATAAAAAAAAAGGTTACAAAATATCGAGGGGCCCCGCTGCGCTCGAGCGGGGCACAGCGCATGGTACGCACCCAGAGCGGGGGTTCTCGAGGAACAATTAGGAAGGGGAACAAGGGGGCCGCTCCGTGGCGACGACAAACCAGCCCCGGCGACTCCGCGCAATTGTGGCACTCGCGAAGCAGTAAAAGTAGAAGTAAACGAATATATTTTCTTTCCTGAGTAACGCTAGCAGTGCAGCCTACCTCACAATATATTTAACAAATGAGATATGCGGCCGATTATAGTACATACATGTATATGTATATATATATATATATACATATATATATATATATATATATGTACATATATATATATATACAATGTGTGTGTGTGCGTGCGTGCGTGAATCCCGCAGTGCCGGCTACTTCGCGACGACCGTTATATAAAACTATATTGGAACAGAAGAAAACGGAAAAGCAACACACATACACAAAAAGCAAATTGCGGAGGCCGCGACTTACACGCCCAATCGCGCAACCCGCAGCCCTTGGTTACGTTTGTCGCGATCTGTGGGGTCCCCACAAGCAGGACCGTTCTTAATAAATGTTTGATGTTTTTGTCGTTTTTTCTTCTTACTAAAGGTTGTGTTGTATCGTTTCACAGGCGTGAAAATTCAGCAAAGCGTTAAATATTAAGTCCATAATCGTAGTGCTGTGGTTTGTAGAACCTTTGGTCCTACATATTTTTGTTATATCACACAATCCATGACTTTCATAAAGCGTTGAATCTTGATTGGAGATGGGAATAAATTCGTTAATTAATTATTCCTCACTCAGATTACACGAAAGACGTTAAAACCACATTTTTTTATTATTTGTACTATGTCATAAATGACATATTACATTCCCTTCCTTTCTTATTTCTTATTTTTACTTCTCCACAATCTTTGCTCCGCTGTTAAAAAAAAAAAAAAGAGAACACCGCATTGATGTTGATGAACCGAGAGTCAGTGACCTTGCCCACTCCCCACCCCCGCTCGAAAGTTTCGGGGGGGGGCCGCGGCGCCTTCGGCCCCCCCTTGTGTACGCCACTGTAGTGATGTACAGTGTTTTGTTGGCTTCCTGGTTTCATATAGAAGAATTTTTGATTTCATGGACCAGCCCATTTCGATGTGCATTTTTATGTCAAACGAAATTTCGATTACTTTTTATTAAGATAAAGACCCGAACGCATCTTGCAAATCTCTCGAGTTCTTCTTCTCCAATGGGGAGCAGACGGCATCTGCATCCCTGCGGGTGCCCTGCCCGAGGCGCTGCTGAAGACCACTTCCCAGGCGGTGGTGGCCGTGACCTGCGGACCCCGGCCAGGGCGACTGCAGGATTCGGCCGTGGCTGCCTCTTTCGCTGCCCTCGAGGACACGTGAGTGACCTCCGACCCCAGAGTGGCCGTTGCTTCACTGCCTGGAGCACGCAGTAGCGTCATGCTCTCGGGCGTCTCGTAAGAGCACAGTCGGCCTTGTTTAGTTAGGAACCTCGTCCTCGCAGCCACATATTTTCTTAGCTCGACTAATGAGTAGGCTGCGTTCCAAAACTTGCTCGGGAAGTTATTCCCAGTGATGGAAGTGCTGCGCCAAATTGTGCCAAGGACGCAATCCTGCTACATGTAGCGCCAAATTGTCATTTTACCGAAGAATTGCGCCATGCCTGCGCCGAGATGAGATGTAGCAATAAAAAAATAAAAATTGAAATCTTATCAGAGCGCGTGCCGGTACCGCGGTATTTTCCGCGCCGCAACTGTTACGCAAACCGAAACGGCGAGGGCGCATTATCATCATCATCATTGAAAGGAACAACGTCAGCAACATCTGAGACCAAAGCCGCAGAGGCTAAGCGAAGAACCATCCCACTGAGCAGCCTATTTAAAATTTAAAAAAAAGGCCGAGCTTGTGGATGTTTTCAATGTTGGCCCGCCCTGTTCCCGTGCGCTTGCTACCAGCGAATTCAAAGCTAGCGCGAGCGCAATGCTCTGTGCATTCCTGACTCGCGCGTGGGCTCGTGCAGTGTGGGCACCGTTGCGGGCTTCATGCGCGCACTTGCAGCTTCGGCTGCGCTCGCACCGAAGCTGAAATGAAGTATAGTTGAGTTGCACCAAACTCTGGATGTAGTGCTGGTAAAGCCTTACCGTCCTTTTCGGAGCACAAAGCACTGCGCGACTCGCGCGACTGCGGTGTCTGCTCCGCGGGTGTCGCTTCTCTGGAGCGCGTCGGTGCATGCCAAGGAGCGCACTCAACGGGTTAGCTCGCCATGATCCGATCGTGACTTCGCCAGCACATCGAAAATTAATCGGAATTTTTGAAGCGAATATCAGATACTGCAATATATGAAGCTGCTGCCCGAAAGACAACTCTAATCTGGACTAAAACATTCCACAACAGTGAGGGTCGTTAGATGCTGCTGCAGATACCTTAAAAGAAGTGCAGGCTGATAAAACTAAATATCCTGTACCATCAGAACTCAGTGACATATTTAATTGTATTTTTTTATCTGACGAGCAGATAAACTTTATTTTTAAAAAATGTTTTTTTGTGTTTACTTTGTTGAATTTGATATATCCTGTCTTAAAAAAAAAAAACGACAGGTGCTGTGTTCCAATAATAGAGATGGGCTCTATATAGCAATGCAGCATTATTTCATTTTCAAGTAATATGCCAACATATGCCGGACCCTGCTCCAAAAGGGCCACTACCTGCTCCAAAACAACATTTTGCCTGCTACAAGGCCTGCTCCAAAAGGTCAAATGGCACTTCCATCACTGTATTCCCATTGGGTCATACCGCGCAATAACACAGACAGAGCGACGCTGGATGCAAGTATAGGTTGCTGAGTGCCAAGGTGCAAACGCTCTATAGTATGTTGCAACTCAAGAAAGAAACTCAAGGAAGGCCAGAGAGGAAGAAGCAGACAGTACACTCGAGAGAGGAGATTTCCCCCTCTCCTCTCCAGCGTTCCGTTTGCTTCCTCCTCCCCAACCTTCCTTTCCCTCGCCCTACCTTCTTGAGCTGAAACTTACTATATCTAGCCTAGAGTGAGATGGAGTAAATTTTGGAACCTGGCTGTAATGTTCTGGACAAACATGTCACATTCATAAAGCATGCAACAGATACCAGTTTTCGTTTGAACGGGCCGAGTTTCGCAGAAAGAGCATTTTGAGGCTCAGATTTCTTTTCTCGTTTACTGTAAAATACCGCGGAAGTTCCCCCTTTGTTCAAGCGCCCACTTTTAACGCGTTCTAAACTTGGGAATCCTACAAATTCTATGTTAAGCGCCCGATTTTACCAAACAAGCGCCCATGTCTAGATTAGTCGAGTTTTCAGTGAAAGTGGGGTGGGCACATCCCCGGTATTTTATGGCAACTGCCCATTTTTCTTGCCAGACGGATAGTCATGCTTTTCTCGAAACTTAAAAGAAAAACAATTGGGTATTTCTTGGCAATGGCTAATCCACTTAGTCTTGCCGAAGGGGGAACACGACAGAACCACAAACCTAAAAAAATAATAGAACCAGAAAAGTGGGGGGAAAAAAAGAAAAAAAGAAACTGCTGCTACCAGTAGGCCGGTGGACGCCGGTTACATCGTCCGAAGATCCGGACGACATTCTAGCGAGGTAGTCACATGAAGTAGAGAATCATTCCCCACTGCCAGCTTCTTTTTCGCGGTCCCTTTGGGGAGGCCGGACGTTGCCATGTCGGAACCACTATCCTTCTGCAATTTATCGAAGAAATCTGCAAATTCTCGAGTCCATGAAATAATGGAAGGGGACAAAAGACAACTGTTAAGTGGCTTAAAAAGGAGCAACACAGTATATACGTACATAGGATCGGGGGCAGATTTAGGAGGAAGAGCGGAGAAGGGGAGGGGAGGGGCTCTTTAAGCTAAACCTTTTCTTAAAGAAAAAATTGATATAACAGTGTGGCAAGGTATACCAGTAATACAGGCATGCTTCAATATTGATTCACTATGTTCTTACTAAAGACAATGACCGTCTTTACTGTGGAGAAGTTCTACTTTATTTTGTGCTGAAGCTATCGATATCTGACGTAGCAAGCAAGAGTGCAGACTTTTTTCTCTTCCTTTTGACCCGCAGAACTTTCCTCAACTGAACCAACAAGACTACGTCGGACTCATGCCAGTGTGGCTGTAACAACCCCCAGTGCCAGGTAACTCAAAACAAGGCAGAAGTTGTTCCAAACGGCTAGACATTGCGTGTCAGTCTTGAAGCTTTGTGGTAATGACTCGTGATTGTTATCTTGATTTGCTGCTTGGTCGTACCGTAAAGGAGTGCTGTGTTCTTGCTTTGACTCTGAGCAGATTGACCTGTTCATTTCGCCATTTCTCTTTCAGTGCGTCGACAAGCCCAGCCAAGTTGGCAACAACTGTAATGCCAGCTTGTTTTTAGCATAGTGGATTTTTTTAATGCCCTGTGCCTTGGCTGTAAATAAATATTTGTGGGTTTAAGTTCTCAATTATAATGTTTTTACGAGAAGCTGCTTGTGTGTGTGTGTAGCTGCTTTACTGAACTGTACGGGGGGGCAGGGGCCTTGTCAGGCACCAAGCCTTTATCTCTGCCCCCCACGCAGAACTTACCGCAAAACAAATAAAAAATTAAAATTCTGGCGTCTTTTAGTCAAAATGGGAAAAAAAAAAATTATTTTACACATTTAAAAAAAAAAATGGAGACAACAAATGTACGAACATCCATCGTATCTGGTTTTTAAAAATGTGTAACATAAACCAGCTTGCCTCTCGACTCACTCTATTTTAGATCAAATTTCTTTGATTTAAAAAAAATTTGATTTAAAGCGGTTCGAACCTGATGCCAAGGTTCGAACCGCTTTGGTGCGAACCTTGCGATTCGATTCGAACCTGATGCCAAGGTTCGAACCGAATCAGCACGCACCGTAACTTTAATTAGCAGTTATACAAGATTTTCTGAAATTTTTAACAGGAAAATGCCGGTCGACAGAGCTCTCGAATACATGGAGCTTTATGGCACCAGTTTCCAAAAAAAGGCGAAAACAAATTCCATTTTCTCGTTTAAATTTTTTAAAAAGAAATCACTTCATTAACTTTTGAATAAGATGACTTTTAGTACTGAAACTTTGGCATTTGGTTAGAACCGCTAGCACTACATTTGAGTGTAGAATAAACGTTTGGCGATGCATAGTTTAGTTTTGCTGTGAAAATAACTAAATATTTTGGGGGGACACTTTTTTTTTTAATTAACAAATATTTTGAAAAATAAGCTTGAAACTTATTTTTTTTATAAACTATCTCTTTACTTGCTTCGTGTTTTACTAGTAACAATGCATGATTATGTTCTGTCAGAAAATATAAACAGAAAATACCATAGTATTTTGTTTGCATGACTGTGATTGAGACTTAGAAGTTATCACTAGTGTGTTGTGGCAGCATCCTCACATAGGTGATATTCTGGACAATATTGTGGCATTAATATGAATAATTACCTCAAATTAATAATAATAATATTACTTTACTTTCTAATAGTGTCCGACAGCAGCCATAGAAGCCTTTTCTTATTGGAACACTGAAAACAAAAATAGAAACCAAAGCATCGCCTGAATACATAAGGGCACTGAACAGTTTCACCCTCGGACACTATAGGCCTTACTATCATAAACAAGACTATACAGTGCATATTCATCAATTTACTATAAGCATTACTATCAAAAACAAGATTATAGGGTACAAATTCATTGAAGTGCTACTATTATGGAAATTATACACTTGTATGCTAAAAAAGAAGAGCACGGAAGGAAGCAAAACAAAGCATCAAATGCTACCGATGTTTTACTTTTCCCAAGAAACATATCGGGGTAAGAAATTACATTAGAGAGATACTGAATTCTAGACATGGGTGAAGCATGAAATGGGGTGTTCGGGTAAAATGGCAAAATAGGAGAGTTCACAGACAATATCAGTGAAATATTATCATTTTGTCCAATAATAACATTGTATAAAAACAATGAATATGTAATATATAAACTTAAAACTACCCGAAATGGTGCGCAATGTGGACTAAAAGTGATTTTACTACGCAACAAAGCTTGCCGTTTTTTGAACGCACGTTTAACAAGATTAAAGTTTTATTTCCGGTTGTATGCACAAAATATGCATTTTATTTTTATTTCATGATAGATTCAAATTATACCCTGGTATTGATAAAGAAATGAAATTTAACAGATTTTAATTTGTACATATAATATTGAAATTATATGAAATAATGATAGCTACGTTTGAGCTTTCTGGCGATATCAATGTCATTAAAATATCTTAAATAGGCCTGATGTAAGAAATTCCAAACTTTTCTTGAAATTATAAATAGGAGAATGTCAGACATTTTGTTTTCATATTTTAAAATAAAAGATTTCTTTTTTGTTTCATTTAGCATAATAAAATCTATTTTTAAAGTGTCAGAGAAGAGTCCTAGTTCAATTGCTTGAGAAGTGACAAAATCGCGAGGGGTCGATCTTGCGATCCCCGACAGATGGGAGAAACGTCAGTTCTGGCCTTGGCCGATTCAATGGTAAATAACTTGAAAACAAAAAATTTCCGCCAAGCTCGCGCTTCTTTCACTGCAAGAAAAACCATGCCTGAATCGGGATGAAGACACACAGATACTTTCTACGCTTTGATAGCAATATGGCATTCTGGAAGATGGACAAAGTGCTCCACAGTAATTAAAGTGAGGACGCCCGAGACAACCGGCTCGGAACGTTCTGCTCACGAGCAGAACGTTGCTATGCGGGTGCTTCTCGGGGCATGTGCCATGCTTCGTGCCGTTTCCTTTATTTTTGTGGCCTTACAAATATGTGGGTGCTTTGCACACCTACAGTAATCATGCGCAATAGCACAGAGAACTATCGAGTGTAGTTATCGGAACGATTTACTCAGCCTAACTTAGTCAGCATCTCAATAAATACCGTTCCCTGTAGGCACTTTAATTTAACATACTAACAGCAGCGCCTTCCTGCAAAACAGTATTTTAAAAAAACTTCGAAACTGATATAAAAATAAACGAAGGACGACACAACAAAGTTATTTGTTTGTTTTTTTCTCCAGTCTCGGGGTTTTGTCTTAAAATATGTTGAACACCATCACCAGCCAGTTTCACCCCTAACCTTTTGCTCATTGAAAGAGTAATCTGTAACATCCAGTCGTTCTCAGTTTTTATCGTATTGATCAGCCAAATCAATCGCTAAGCGCCGCTATCTTTCTAGTAGACGTCCTCGTCATCCTGGGTCTTGAAAGAAAGGGCCTGCTGAATGTTTATGTCGCGAAATTTGTTTAAAGGGAAGCTACGGAGCTTCTTGAAAAAAAATGAGTTAGAAGTGAATTCTAGTGTATTTTTACCCCATGAACCCGAATACCGAAACCATTTGCTGCGTAAGTATTGTTAAACGCGAGAAAAACGCGAAAGACTGTCGCTGTCCGTGACGTCATCGACGGCTCTTTTGGCTGCCCAAGGCTAGGGAGGCGGGGCTTCAGCCCTATTTTGAAATTGCTCTTCTGGCTCTCCGGCGCGTCGCATTGAAATATAATTTTGATATCTGTTATCCTAAAGGCCAAATGAACGCAATTCAAGCATTTTTTCTCAAATGTAGAAGTGCCCCATCTTCCCTTTAATTAAAAAAAAAAAATTAACTATTCAAGTTGCAAAGGTTTTCCCGTCACTTCGTAATGTCCTGCACAAAAGCACGTAAAAATTGCTGCACCGCGAATCAGAAGCCCATATCAGAGACTACTCAGCTTGGCCGCCTCCAGTAGATGAGCTTAGAGCCAATAAATGAGCTACGCTTCAGACAGAGCCCTTTATACTGGCTCTGGCTTCAGAGTAACGACACTTCAGCCATATTGTGTCTTAATATCATGGTTGCCAGCTATCTGAAGCTTTATCTGAAATCCCTGGAAACACTTTTCTGTCCTTCAGAAATAATAAAACAGATCGAGACAGAGAAAAACAATACCACCCGACGTTCCTAACACTGTATCTAAAGCTGAGGAAGTCGCATTTTTATATAGCAACGATTAACAGTTGTGTCAGCTCTGCTCTTAGCACCAAGATGGTGGCATACACCAGCAGATCAGGGAACGAAGTGCCGATACTCTAAGCATAGCTCGTTTAGTGGCTCTAGATCAGGGTGGAAAATATACATTTAGGTGATGACTCTGGCCGCTCTTCCCGCGGAAAGCGAGCGACCAGATGGTGTTGAAAGCTAGCCTCGAACCAGGAGTAGTTAATTTCGCGCCGCCGCAGAGGGCGCTGAGGTGTGAGCACCGTGGGTATGACTGGTCTCTCCTCGGCGACCACTGTGTCGGGGGCGTAGCGTGCTCGCCTTTTTCGCGGTGTGGTGGTGGTGTGCGGCCAGTGGCTGGCCTCGTGTTTTGCTTTGGTGCTGTGTCGATCACAGGGGCCACCATCGTGCACGAAGGTAAGCCTTAACCCGAAGGAGAAGTTATATTATAAGGAGGGGAAAGACGTGCTTCATTCCCTACTGCGATTCGGGGTATTTCTTCCACCTTGTGCAAATTTACTCTATTCTGAAGCCTCCGAAGTTCGGCAACCGTAGAGTATAGCTGAAGGGGAGAGGTCATTACTTGACGTGTCACATCTCGGAGTTCAGATCAGAACGTACAATAAAAGCCCGTTGTCTCCTCATCTCGTTGACCAAGTGAACACCAAACTTGACAGTCTAATTTCTGTCAAAGACTGGAATCCGAAGATGTCTGGGCAGAAAAGGCTAAAGGAACCAACGCTGTAGACTGCATACTATATTATGTAACTGGGTTTTTGAGAGGGAAAATGAAAAAAGATATACGCTGCCCTGTATGCCGATCAGCTTTCAGCATCGAAAAGAACACTTCTACTAAAGCAGCCCTGACAAAGGTGAAGAACAGAGGAGGCCTTATACACCCGAACAAGAACCTTTTCCAGCTACTAAAGAGACCGGAACAGTTCTTCTTTAAAATAAAAGCCACCAGACTGTCTACTGGGACGCAATTAATCGACAGTGTTCTTGACTTATGCACAATAACATTTCCATGCGCTGAACACAAAGAAGAAACAATTGCCCGGTTGCTCCACTACTACATCAGCATGCAAATGCCACAACACTATGCATGTTACCATGAGTAGGAACAAACAAGCCCAAGAAAAGAAATCAGCAAAGCTGCTCTCATCTTAGTTTAAAAGCAGGGCGAGAAACACAGGATGTAGGAGATGGTGTTCTTTGGTAGTATGCAGTGAGTTCAGCTTTTGTGTACATTTTAAAGCAAAAATATTTGTCAGGTATCTCTTTACCTGTAGGACGGGTGGACACCGTATTGTGAGAGTATAGATGAAAAGTGATTTATGTCCTATAACCGCTACTACTGTTTGGCTTTCAGTCACTGTGTCAGTATGTCATCATACTGTGTCACTATTTCTGTCACTGTGTCTTCGTAAATAGAAATATTTTCTGCTCACAAGGTTTGTATGTTCCACAGTACAAGTTGACATTATATGTAAACCATTTGTAATATGCCATAAACGTTATGCGCATGCAAAGAATTATTCAGGCCCCACTATGTAACATCATTAGAATTTATTTTTTCAATAAGAAAGCAGGAGCAGGGTGGAAAAAATCACTCAACCTCCTATAAAGCCACGCAATGTGTGTAAACAATTTACGGAACTGTTACCAAACATGTTGTTGGACAAAATATGCGAGCACAACCCAGCTGTTTGCTCTAAATTACTCTAAATTATTGAAAGCCCAGTAGATTGTGCAGGGAAGTTTTATATTTATACGAATATTTTTCCACAATGAGTCATCATCTGAATGTTCTCGTTTAAAAAAAATCGGGAACCGCACGGGGGAAAAGGCAATCGGTGCCAGTGCGCCAACATAAATCCATCATTTCACTACACAGTACACAGGGACCGAGTAAAGCATGCTTAACTTCCTTCACAAGCCCTCTATACAAGCCTTCACAAGCTGCTCTATGCCTGGGCGCCATCTATCCCCATGCGAGTGAAGCACACTCGGTGCGCTGAACATAATCTGGTCGCCGCGTGAGACAGACGGTCATCACCTAAATGTATTTCCACCGTGCTCTAGATGAGCTGGCTGGGTGCTGGGCCGGAGCAAACTGGGCAGCGCCAGAGCACACGGTGGACGTACAGCGTGCACAGGCATGGCATAGGGGACTAGCCAGCTGCCAGAACATGGTGCCACGAGTCATACCGCCGTACCAGTTTCTCGGCCACTCGGATCAGTGTCGCCATCTAGGCGTCAAATTTTAAGCTTCTTGGAGATAACTGCTGTAGGAGAGCGGGTGCTCCGCCGCCATTCGCTTCCAAGGCCGCCCTACAATGAACTAGAGGCTGGGTAGTGAGATTGAGAGTAACCGCATATGCTCTGCTTGCGCAAGCATGAGATCAGGCGCCGAGGCGTGCCACACAATGCCGTGAAGAGCTGAGCGTGGGAAGTACCCGAATGTACAGGGCGGCGCTGCAGTAGCGTGGGCTGGAGGATCCGAGCGTTCCGAGGGCCTTCGGCAAGCAGGTTTGACTTGGCGGTTTGGCAATACAAACTGGCTCCGGTTCAGAGGCCAGATTCACGAAGCACCCTTGCGCCAAAAATGTGTGTACAACAAAATGCAAGAACAAGTTTGTGTTCCTGAAACAAATTGATTGTAACTTTTGTGCAGGTTACGATGGAATCCTACGACAGCACTACAAATAAAATGCGAAGCATGTGCTACTACAGCCCGTGCTTTAGTGACACTTTTTTTGTGCCGTCGACACTAGTGCCACTAAATAAGCTACGCTTCAGGGTAACGGCACTTGGCCATATTGTGGATTAAAATCATGGTTGCCAGTTATTTGAAGCTTTATCTGAAATCGCGGGAAACGCTTTTCTGTCCTCCACAAATGTTTAAACAGTTTGCGACAAAACAAAGCAATATTACATGAGCTTCCTAACACCGACTCTAATGCTGAGGAAGTCTCATATTTGAATCATGACGAGCGGTAGTTGCGTCTGTTCTGCACAAGCACCGAAATGGCGGTGCCGATAACATTGTCGAGGAACGGAGCGCCGATACTCTAAGCGCAGCTCATTTAGCGGCTCTAGTCGACACAATGTGCGGCAGCCGTGAGCGCTTGCTGAGCTTGCTACTTTTCCTTTAGTTCACTTTAGCCGCTCGTTTCAGTGCTGCTAGAATGCTGCACCGCCATTTGCTTCCAAGGGCCACTCGAGTCTGTTTTTGTTTTTTATCCCGAAATTACTTTCCCGCAGGCGTGGCGCTTCGCCTTAAAGGTAGTGGTTCCGGACGAAGAGGAGTCTTCAATGGGTTCAAAAAACGTCCCATCAAGGATTGACCGCGGTCCCTTCCCTGACGTCCTGTCCGTCTGACCAGTGATGCGAAAAGACTTCGGCCTCTAAATAAATTCCATCGAAACATCATCACTTCCCTGTCCAATAAGGGCGCCCCTGTCAACACTGATCATATGACGTCACGGCGGAGTGAACTAGTATTCCTGTATCTGTAGGCGTTGCCTTGAACATGAAACTTTACCCACGCTGCTGTATGAAAGGACGATGCATACTTTCGTTGTAGGTGACCTCGTTGAAGACCATGCAGGCAGTTGCATTTGGAATTTTCGAGAATAGGGTGGACCACCTGAAGCATCCTGGATCACATGTCTTGCCTTCTGTTACGTTTGAAAAAAGGACACGGTGGCATCCCTGTTGTGACAGTCCTACCTGCCGACCTTCCGCCTCCAACGCACGAATGGCAGTCCTCAAGTTTCGGTTAGCATCATCCAAACAGAGGCCTGTGAATTGCGACCTGAGATGGTCGGCACAGGTGTGAGCTCTCCGAGAAATAGCGCGCTCGAGACGAGTCGCGGGAGTACGAAGTCTGGGTCGGCACAGCGAGGCCACGTCTGGCCTCCTTCCTGGGTATCGGATCACCAGAGCAGCGGGTCACGTTCACGTCGACTGATGACGTACCCTTGAGCCCTGCAACAGGCGCAGCAAGGAGGACAGAAGGGTAGGAGACGGCATGACGTCGGCCACGTAGCCTCCACAAGCCATGCTCCCTTGACGCCTCGCCTCTTCCCAACGCTTCTTTTTGCGCCTGTAGGTCGTGCGGCTGCGGATGTGACGCATTTCGTGGCGTTTTTGCTGTTTCCGGGCGCGCTTTCTGAGTCAGAACCGTGCGCTTTGGTTTGGACGGGCGAAACTTCGGGCGAGCGCGCACGCAGGCACGAGCGCACAAGCAAAGTGCAACTGCGACAGACTGGCCGGCCAGACGGCGAGAGAAAGAAAGAGAGAGAGAGATCGCGTTGTCATGTTGGAAGAGAATAAAAGGGGAGGGGGGGGGGGGGGGGGGGGGAGGAGAGGGCAGCCAGACGGCGAGAAACGCGGAGCCGGATCTAGCTTGCCCTCCACCGATTGGCGGGGACACAGGAGCGCCCTACTACGTCGCCGCGCGTTTTTGTGCGCGTTGAGAAAGAAGTTGAAATCAACCAACTTTCTTGTGCGCGCCCGGAAGGAGCGAAGAAGCGGCGCGACGTCACGAAAATACGTCACATCCGCAGCCGCACGACCTACAGGCGCAAAAAGAAGCGTTGGTTTGGATCGCGCTTTACTCTCCTCACTTACCATGCCAACGTGACCACATCATGTGACCGTAGCTATAGCCTTCGTCTAGCCATGGGGTACTAGAATACACCACAGTCTAGCCTTCGATCTGATAAAACCTACACACACAGCGAAAAAGTACACCCCTGGACGTGTAAACCGTTGTCCCAGGGCGGACTCCCCAAATGGTGTTCGTTTTACACGCGAGGCTCGGTGTATTTCGTTTGCACCCGAGGTCTCGTGTAAAATGAACATCTTTGGACGTGTACTTCGTTCTGCGATCACACGTCTAGGGGTGTTTTTTTACGATGGCGGCCGTTTGACGCAAGACGGGTTCTACGAGCGAGGCCCAGCGCTTTACACGGCTTTTCGCCGCAGCGAAAGCGTAGTTTGCACGTGTTCGTTCGTAATCGTCCATACGTGCTGAACTACCGCAAGCATTCACCCCCAAGCGCCGACGCCGTATCCATTACGGCGATTACGCGACAGTGGGAGCGACCATCGACTGCATCCAGCAGCGTGCTTCCCCATCGAGCAGGTCTCGTTCGCGTGGCGGTTCAGCCGATTGCCGAGGCCTCAAGCCGGTTGCATTGTCACCGACGCCGGGTAATTTCCACAGCAGTTATCTTTTCGCGACCACAGACATGAACTTTATTGAAAAAGCCCGTTTGCCGCGAGCGACGACGAATAGCTCCGACACCGACCCTACCCGACCGGCGTTACCGACGTCCCGCTCACCTCTTTACCGCGAGCAAAGTTGTACGCGACGTTTCGACGTATCCACTCATATCTCGTGTGTACGCAAATTTTGCGGCTTTCCGAGTACGAATCGGCTACCGAAACGGCCAGCGAACGAAGACGAACTGAACGCCGGCGCTATGTGCCATTTTTAAACACGCGGTTACTTTTCTACTAGACTGTAGCTATGTGGTGTGGTTCCTTACACATAAATGGACTACGTACAAACAAAGCTAAAATAAAATTGGGCGGCTGCTTGCGCCACCTAGTGAGTATGCGGAAAACTACAAAAATGAAGGACATTTTGGCATTTGAGGAAGTGACACGCTTGAACACGGACGGCAGCACACCAACACATACATCACAGCATATACATCACAGCACATACCACAAGATCAACATACAAGCATCTACAGACACAATCAACGAACAGAGACACTGACAACCCGACACTCCTACTCGAATATGAGTGAAACCCACTCGGTATATATAGCAGACTTTTTGTTTCAAACGGAGGTCCGGTGACCCCCCCTGTATTTAACATGAACGTAACGATATTACACAATTATTACTTACATAGTACGGCGACATAAATATAATTTGGGAAGGTACACATTTCTCTTAGTCTAGATTATAGCTAAAAGACACCCTATATTTAAAAAAAAAAATGTTTCGAGCTAGCCAAAATGTAGCAAAATCTGGTTTCGTTTTCGGAAGTTCGAGCGCTCAAGGCTGGAATGCGCTAGCGAAGTGTGTGCTTGCTTCTGTCAAACTATAATCCGTCGTATGACGCTCTCGAAGATACTGGCTGCAGCCCCCGTCTTGGTTTAGGGTTTGATTTACACGCGCTCCCGTGGAAATGAAATTATGCGCGCTCGAGTCGATATTATTGACAGCGTGAAGTATAAACCGAATGTAAACGATTTTGCGAGCGACGAGAACAGCGACGGCGACCCGCTTCGCTGACGCTCGGTCACTCGCGCGACGACGCAAGCCGCATGAAAGCGGAACGATGTTTTCTAGAAATCCAAAAACCGAGTGACGCGACGAGCGATAGTAAGAAATCTTCGTAATACGTCGCTGACTCGTCGCTGTCGCCGTCGCTCGCTAAATCGCTTTATGCAGTTCAGCCTTTATACTCACGCTAGTGCCGACCTGCATTACCCGCTGAGCCCAAGCAAGCGATAAGGATATTCAAATATGTCATAACAGTGGCGTGCATTCGCTAAGAAAACATATATCTCAAATTCCTGTAGTTTGACGTCGGGATCCGTTACTTGTTCTGCTGTCACCTTGGCGAAACGGTCACTAAAGAGAAACTAGTCAGTTTGTTTTATCAGAAATTATAAAAACCTTATCTAGCCACTGTTATGCACAAAAGCACTCTGGAATTTCATATAAATAGTTTAGAATAAACTGAACACAATCGGTAACTTAATTTTCCAAGCATAATAATAAAAAATATCTTAGAAAACAATGTATTTTTAAGGTGCTTCAAATAAAAAAAATTGAAAAAGGAGCCTTATTTCAGCTGCACTATCACGTAAATACTTTGGGAAAAAAATATCTATTGAGAAGTAGGTTTTGCAATCTCTAATTTGCTTCTTTCAACTTTCCAGTTACTTTATGCATACTTGCAGATTGTATCCTGACAAATCTAGACAAAATTGTATAAAAAGTAACAGTCTATATAAAATTTATAGCTTAATTAAATTCACATTTGTTTGATAATGTTCAATCTTAAATATGAGTTTTAAATTTCACATCTATTATTACAAATGATTGAATTACATGCTGCTTGATGCATGCTGTGCCCCCCCCCCCCCCCCCCCCCCCTTTTAAATATATATATCCTGTATATTTGCTGTTTAGTTGTTGTAAACCTCTTAATGTCGTGTTATTTGTTTGTTGTTGTAGGTGTGTGAATGCATATGTTGTACCCCACTCCTACTTGGGCCTTCAATGGCCAGTATTATCCTCTAAATAAAATTAAAAAAACAAGTGAGCAGTAAAAATCTGGAAGACAAAAGTAAACACAGAGCCGTACAAAAAGGCATTCAGTATACACCTTTCCAAAAAACACTCGACCCCAGGGGCAACCAACCGTTTTCAAGCCCAGTCACCGAGTTTGAGGCTAGACTCTCACCGGCGTCCCTCCTAACCCTAACCGAGTGGACTGTGATTTCAATAGGCGCAGCTTGAGTAGGCGCATTTTCAAACGCTGCTGGAGGCTAAATTATCGCCTTTTCCCGCTATATTTTGTGTCTCATGGTACATGTATTTTCCCGAGGACATTGAGAAAGCATTGTAGCACATTTCAAAAAACAAAAAAAGCAACAAAAAAAATGTGTTAACTATTTTTGTTGGGTATGCGCGCGACAGAACGAATGCGACTGGAATGTATAGTTCTAGTTATTTTTTTTTCTTACGATAAGTTCTGATGGCGCAACGGGATTCGCCACATGTGAAACGACAAAGCGTTTTGCTGTAAAAATATATTGCAACAGAAGAGGGCCGAAAGGCATGCATTTTTCACACACAAATAACATGTTTACCGATGGACAGGACACAGACATACAATTGAGGAAGTGTTCACATTCGAACAATATATCGTACGTACCACACGATGCAGCGTTATCCGAAAAGAATTTATTTGAGAACGATCTCAAATAACACAGTCACAGTCGGCTACAGTCACATCTTGACGATCGCACGGAATCCGAGATGACTTCGTTTCGGGGCACGTTTCGGGGAGAGCTTCCTCTTTTCACAACCGCACCAAGGCAAAGAAACAAACGCGACTGACCCATTTCTCACCCCAACCCGGACAACTATTTCTGGAGATAACTGAGGATTCTACGCGGATTATCTCTGGGAGGGGGAGAACAATGTTCGCAAAATCGCGTCGAGGGCCGTTCAACGTCCTTCACCTTTCCCGTGAATGTCGAGCAGAAAAGCTTGAATGGCAGGCACTTACCAGCCTTATTTCTCACAATGGAAGACAACACAAAAAGGGTACGCAGCACGCATAAAAAAATAAGTGGAAACTTTCAAGAGAGGCGAGAAAACGCCGAATGCAAACCCGCAAAAACGTACGTAGAGAACCGCGCTGAGCGGGTCTTCACAGTCCCAGAGAGTGGCAGAAAATATCTAGCTCATAGGGGGCGCGAGAGTCGCACCAGCCGCATCAGCATCAGCAACATGGCGGCGGCCTAGGAGCGTTTTTTGGAAAGGTGTATATGAAACAGATACAGATATGGGCCTCTGGCGGTCCATCGGTTCAGCCTCCACACCGCCTAAAGACGGCAGTGTTGCAATATTACGAACCAGCGCACAGGTAGACAGTTACCAAAAATCCAAACACAAAAAACTCACATCAGCGCTGTGCGAGCGCATATTTTTGTGTATTTGGATTTTGAGTAACTAGTCTACCTGTGCGCCGGTTCGTAATTATGCCGTACCAACTCGCCCAATCTGCCGTATTAATAGTGTTGCAAAATACTTAGATCAACTATAATGCTAATGACTGCAGTGTATAAAAGCAAGCTACTCGTCGGAACGAGCTTGACGGTACGAGAATAAAGAGAATGTTTTCACAGTTAAACTCAGAGTCTGTTGCACTGTCTCTTCCGTCCTCAAGATCGAAAGTGCTACAGATTGGTGACCTGGACATGATGATTGACTCCGAGCACCTGCTATCCAGGGGAATGTTCTTCGTGGCCAAGGGCACGGCAATGGCTCTGCCTTTTCGGACGAAAATGCAGTAGGCACATATTCAACTTTCTCAGCCTCCACATCTGCAGCGCCTCCGCAACCACCTCTGCTCTGTCGCATCTAGCACCGGCATCTCCCAGCAATGGGCTGCGACCACCTTGCTTGCCCCACCGGCTTGGCAAGTGAATATTCATCGACATCTTCACACTGTTCACAAGGCATGTTGCTAGCCGACCAGGGTCTCCTCATCGTTGCCATGTCAGGCATTCGCTCTCAGTTCGGTTCCTCATCTTAGGGGATGTTGCATCGGCCCCGCAGTCGGCCGGCATCCCCCTTTCAGTCCGAGGCTGTACACTCCAAACTGATCGAGCCGGACTGAAAGCACGACAGGGTCGATTTCCCCCGTCTGCTGCCTCATTTCCTGACCTCGGCGTCAACTACCATGCACGGCTTCCAAACGCTCTCTTTCCTGCTCTCTAGTATGTCATCCTGCTTGCGGTACATGTCAACAGCAACGACACCTCTCTGGAGCCGCAATCACTTCAACAAAATCGTGCCATTCCTCACAGTGCAGAGCTGAGGGCGATAGCTCTGCGGCAGTCTATCGGTTCAGCCTTGGCATCGCCAAAGATGACAGTGCTACTCATACTCGTCACCACGAGCTCAACGACATGAGAATAAACAGAATGTTTTTATTGCTCGGAGTCTGTCGCAGCATCTTTTCCGTCCACAACATCGTATACTCTATAGGTAGTAAGCAAGAGACACACTTCAGATGAAAAGAACAAATGCTCAGATCACACATGCCGCGGGTGTCCAAAATTATCCATCATGTTGAATATTGTTTTGGTTTTTTTAATTCTAACAGAAGACAAACATCATTATCGCGCAATCAAAATGAATACTTACGAAACACCTAAGTCGCAGTGTAAGTGCTCATCGCTGAGCTGCGGCTGTGGCATATATGTATTTATTTAAAAGTGCACCGATGATAAAACCTTCAGGTTTGGCAACAATACCGAGATTACAGCGGTTGTTGTCCATTATAAAATACAAAATAAATAAAAAATATCGGAAACAATGCAAGGTACAAATCTGCACAACAGGCTTCCGAATTCAACTACTTCGTCGTACTGGAGTTTGTTACAGTAATAACAGCTTTGGATGGGCTGTGAGGACAGCATTCACACTGAACTGGGTGCCTTGGTGACTATCACCAGTGTTGAGGAGTTGCCACTCCAGAGTTGGAACGATTCCGCACTTCCACAACCCTGGAATCGAATGCAAATAAAATGGTGGCAGCACTGGAATGGAATGGGAATGAAATTAGTAGTTACATTTTGCCCAGAATAGAGTAGGAATGGAATAGGCTTTGTTCTAATGCGAGCTGCTTAGATGACGTCAAAGGGGCTTTTGAAACGGCATTATTGCACTTAGGTAACTGACGGTTTGGTTATCTGACTGCTTATGTTCTTTCGAGGATGAAAGTGGCAACCCCAGTGAAGCAACCCAAACTGTAGAGTTGTAGGCTGACAAGGGCAATTTACTCGATCTTAATCCAGGGTAAGAGTTTTGCACCTCAGCGTTCCAAAAACTACCCGTGCCCAGCACTTTTCAATCTGTGTTGTCACGTGACACGACCCACCGGAGCAACTCGGATCTATTTGGGTAAGATTTGGAACACAGCCAAAGTGTCGTTCCTGGTGCTGCGAGATGCAACCATAAGGCTGTTGGGACCATGTGTGATTACAGCACCAGTTGCAGGCCACCAGGCAGGGACAATGTCACACCGCCCGCACTTCGTTAATACACGTGACTCCTCACTTATTATGTATCTCGTAAAAGTGGAGGACATATACGGTTCTTTTGTGGAAAAGATGGGCGACTTAGTTTTCCTCTCTGTTACGAGGCTTTTACACCTGGTGGTGCGATCAATATCTGCAGTGCCCCCATACCAATTGCCACTAGTGCTATGTGCGACCAAAGCTCAACTTAGTAAAATCAATGATTGCGGGTAGGGTTTTGAATTTTGCAGTTGTCTACGCATTTCACAACGCCAGCTTTACGCCAACGTTATTTTCCGGTAACTTAGTACTAGCTGTGAAGTGCCATTTTCACAATTGGGAGGGATTGAGAGGAATGGAATGCAGCAGTTCAGCCATTCCAGGAGTGGGAATGGGCCCAGTTTTTCCTTTCCAGGAGTTCAAAGGAATGGAATTAGTATTAGAAAATTCCAATTCTCTGCAATGGAGTTGGGTGGAATGGGGAATCTTTTGTTTGTTTGCACGCCTAGAATGTTTGAGATGACTCGAGAATCTCAAACATTCTAGAATGTTTGAGATGACTCGAGAATTAAAGAAATTACTGGTATCGCTGTAGTGACACAAAATACGACCCCAGCCAAAATATTACGTCCGTGGGATGCCGCATTCTCAACTAATGCCGATAATAAAAATGTGACCCGCCGCGAGCCGCTGCACCTTAGCGGTCGGCTAGCGGGTTGCCGATCACTAAAGCAACATTGGGCCGTGACGTCAGTATCGTTCTTTTTTTCCTCCAAGCGTTACGCGGAGTGCGCTTCTTTGAGCCGCTACCACCGCTACTTGGACTTGTGATTGTCATGTTTAGCCATTGCTTTTATCTGTAGCCCGTGTAGCTTCGGTATAGCCTTTTGTTTATTTGCTTGTGAGGACTCAAAGACTGGTTTTAGCGAGCAGCTCGTAGCGCCCAAGACTGCCCAGCTGTTCCTCGAAGGATGCCGAATAGAACTTGTAGTGCTGTGGGCTGCTCAAACAACCCGCTGCACAACCCGGAGGTGCTTTTTCACAAGTTTCCAACGTACCAGAAATTGAAGAAGGTGTGGGTAAACGCTGTTCGACGAGTGGACTTTGGCTTTTACGCGCCCAAGGAAAAAAGAATGCAAAAACAGACATGTACAGCCCTAACGCAGCAGCCCGTGCCGGAAAGCCTCAAAGCTTCGTGTCTGTTACTGACCCGCAGCGCGAAAGCGAGAGGGCACCCAGTACTGTACTTCACTGGCAGCGCGTCGTAGAGCAACGCCGCTCCATCCACGGAGCCCCGATGACAATTTAGGCATAGCGACAGAGTACGGAAGACTGCGCACACGGCGACAGCCGCCGAGTACGGTACTGAACGAGTTCACTCGTTTTCCAGTCGCTACCTTTTGGGTATACTAGCGACAAGTACGGCATGGCACACGCACGGCGGCAGCGGCCGCCGAGTACGGCACTGTACGGGTTCACGGGTTTTCCAGTCACTAGCTTTTGGGTATACGCACTAACTCTTCCTACATGTGCTGGATAACTACCACATATACAGAATTAAAATAAAATCAGCTTACCTCCTACCTTTAGACGGCTAGCGCAACAGAAGTAGCTGCTGATCAACCTGCATACTCGTTGAACAAGAACGATCCTGACGTCACGTTCACATAGCGGCTGATTTCTAGTGCTGACAGGGCCTCGAGCGGCTAGTTTCGGTTTTGTTGGCCGTGCCCCAAACAAAACATTGAGGCGTCCATATCTTTAAAGCTACGCACAATAACGAGGAAAAAATTACACCTTGCAATTCAGGGACGCTGACTGCACTAAAAACAGTCATAATCCCAAAATCGAAAGTATGGTCCGGAGTTGCCCTTTAACGACAACCACGACTACAAACTTGACGGCGACCTTGATGATGAACTCGATGACAATACCTACGGCAAGTGTGGTATCTGTCACGAAGACGAACAGGACGACAACGGCTGGTATGTCACTCAACGAACGGAGGAAGTTTGCCAGCTTGGTAGCATTTTGATGCAAGCCAAAACTTCCTGACGATGACTGCTACAATCTTTGTCACCACGACGCCCAGTTTCAGCCTGGCTACCCACTGTGAATCTAAACACCAATTCATCGTCGCAGCAAGGAACTGTTAAAGTGGTGCTTCGACCTCAAGGTTATTCGCTACATGAGACCCAAGTTGTAAGTCGTTGGCCAATGGCACATCAACATTGTCACGCTGCCCTCTGCGACCCGTAGGCGATTCACGTCTTCCGACTCAACTGAACTAGGTATGCTCGGTAGGACTGTGAAAATCTGCTATTTACGAGACTGTATTTTGACCTAGTCTTGCTTAAGCTGTTAATTTAATTTTGTGTTGCATAAAGACGATGAGTCTTTCACAAGAGGGGAGTAATGCCACGTGCAAATAGCCGAGTCAGCAGCGTGATCGACTCGCATGCTGCTGACCCCGCCAGCGCATGTCCTTCTTTCTATTGTTTGCGTGACTGGAATGATGAGACGACTCTAAATTTTTTTTGTTCGAGCTCAGAAACTTCTAGATACCCACGCGCTTACAAAAGTACCTTCGCTTGGCTGCGTGAGGCAGTTGTCCTTTCGACACCATCAAAAGTCTTTGTTAATTTATGTTTCTCAGCACAAGTTCGGCGCATTACACACCGATTTTAAGTTTAATAAAGAAGTATGTTTTTATTTGTGACAATATTTAGATGAATTTTGATGATTCAATCTTCTGATATTTCAAACTAAAGTGTGTGGCTTCCAGGGCCCGTTTGCTCAACCGCTAACCGCGGCTAAAGTTAACCGCAGTACCTAGGAGAGGGATTTTGAAATCACGTGACTGGCTCGGCAGGAATGCAGGGAAACATGGCGGTGCCCCGGTGAGTGAGCGCCGCTCGCTTTGAAACTAATATGTCGTTGTAGCTGCAATATTGGGCGCGTTAGTCAGCAATGAATGGTGCCAGAGGCTTTCGCTTTGCCTTACCTCATTTAAATCGCAAAGCATGAGCATATGACCTCGCCGCATTTTTTAGATAGTCTTTCGATTCTGGCCATTCCTAAGCCTAAATGAATGCGATAAATGTTAGCATGGCAATGTCTTGGGAAAGTGGATTGCCTTGACTCAATCGGCCGGGTATTAATAGCACACAAAAGCAGACAGCGTCCCAATAGACCATATTAGACCTTTCTCTAAATTTCCCAAGCACCGAGGTGCATGCTACAAGTGTAGTTACACGCGTTGCACGTGCTGGCGTCTGAAGTAGTAACTGTTCTAAAGCAAAGTCTAAAACAATTTTTGTCTTGCACGTGCGTTGGTCAAATATTTATTATGATTATTTACTTCGAATCTTTTATAAGAGGAAGGCCAGTGCGCGCAGACCGCAGAATTATACTTCCAGCGTTCTCGATGCTTGGGTAATTTAGAAAAAGGTCTATAGGGATGCTGTTTGCTTTTGTGTGCAATCAATACCCGACCGATAGAGTCAACACAATCCGCTTTCCAAAGATGTTGCTAAGCCGGCAATTACCACATTCATTTAGGCTTAGGAATGGCCAGAGTCGAAAGACTATCTAAAAAATGCGGCAAGAGCCTTGCTCATGCTTTGTGATGAAGTGAGGTAAGGCAAAGCGAAAGCCTCCTGCACCATTCGTTGCTGACCAACGCGCCCGGTATTGCAGCTACAACGACATATTAGTTCCAAAGCGTGCGGCGCTCACTCACCGGGGCACCGCCATGCTTCCCCGCATCCCTACCGAGCCAGTCACGTGATTTGAAAATCCCTCTCCTAGGTACTGCGGCTAACTTCAGCCGCGGTTAGCGCTTCGAGCAAACGGGCCCTGGAGTTTGAAATAATGAGAGTCGACTGTAAAACACCATTTTTGCTACCCCAAGTAGCAATTTATTTTAGTGTAATTTCTGGAATCTTTTATTCAGACCGAACACTTCTTTTTCAATAAGCTTGTCGGCATAAAATTTAGACAATTTTTTATAGCCTAAACGTAGCAAGCGTTCAAAACAAATACAACCTAGTGCATCAGATACACAGAAAACACAATATTAGCAAATGCTACTTTTATTGAACACATCTGGAGTTTCTGTTGGATACATACAGCGCTGTGAAGAAGTACACCATTCTTATATGAAAATAAGCTTCCCACCAGTGAAATTTCTCAAGTTGGACAGCCTTGTTGTAAGTCAGGCACGTTAAAGAGAACCCTGCCCAAGTTTTCATAGACACTCTTACGAAGTTGTTTCATCCGTACAATAGCGACTTCAAGGTAGATGTGTAGAAACTTCCCAAAGTGCAAACATTATGTGAAGAAACTGCATTTCAAAGTTGACGTCCTCGCAACCCCCCCTATCGGTAGCTGCTCTACCGGCAACAATGAAAAGAACTATAGAAAGACCGCTGAGGCCACATAACGTAAGACATGGTGTCCAAGATTCGCCATGGACAGCATTGTTGGTAGTTGGACTTGTTTGTGCTCGCTCTTTTATCCAGTCTGTCGATTGACAGCTATTTAGAGTGCATGATAGGAACTATTTGTGCTGTAGACATAAAAACATGTACATGTTGCCCCCCCCCCCCCCCTTTGAATCTGGCAGGCGAGACCACTCGAAAATGTTTGAGAGTAGCTGTGTAGAACTGACATGTTCTAACATTCTGATGACACAATTATTCATATTAAAAGGTATGCTTAAACGAAATTCGAAGCTTGCAAAACAACACTGGGGCGGTAGGCGGGACGCTGCAAAACCCCGAAAACATCACACATAGAGCATTATTTCTAACGGATGGCCGTATTTTTGGAAACATGTGGGATTCAACAAGGCCGACGAGACACGTGATGTCGCGATTCTCATTCCCTCTCCTCTAGGCTCCATGCCCTTAAGCAGGTGAACCGAAGCGGGAATGAGAGAAGCGAGGCCGCTTCCCCTCATTCTAAAGTGTACCAGGAGAAGTATGATGTCACATTTCTTGTTTGATTGTGCCCTTTCCTTTCCAAGAATACGGCCATCCGTTTGAGATATTAATGTATGAGTGATGTTTCGGAGTTTGTAGAGCTCCCATTCAAAGCTTCCGCGGCCTTATTTTATGAAATCCAAATTTTGGTCCAGCATCCTTTTAAACAAGCTTTTTCAAATATTAGCATAATGAACATACAATTGGACAACTTGCTAACTCACAACAGCATCCTCCCGATGATGCCGTACAAAGGTTCTGTCACACGCACCAACCGAGGGGATTGCTGCAAGTCCATCCACCCTCAACTTTTAGTCACCTTTGAGACTGAAGAACTGCTGTATGAGGCCCGTCCAGCCACTGCGCACACAAAGAGAAACACGGGAAATAACACTCAGTGACGAGCAAAGTCTCTGGGCGGAAAGCCCTCCATGACAAATGAGCACTGTTGGGTTACGGCAACGGCGTAATACACAGGTTCTGCTTCTTGGATGCCTTCACCGCTGCAGTGGGTGGTCGTAGCTAGTCGTAGCAGATAGTGTCACGTTTGTTGCTCGTACCAAAACACCAAAGCCGTGTAGTATTCTTGTTGCCGAAGTTCATAAGCCTACGTTCCCGGTCTACACACACTACACAAAGCCAGCCACGAGCAAAGCTAGCTAACCCCGTTTCTGCTTCGGCGACAAGCCGCCAGGGCGGTGACACCGCCGCTGAAACTTCTGCCTCGGCTCTTCAAACCAGGGCCCCTCAGTGCACAAGCATGACACTTGCTAGGCTGCTCTGCCTGTACCAAGTGACACGCGCCCGCATGTTCCCTCTCATAATTCTTCTGACTGTACGTGCCCCGTATTGTACACGGCCATACTGTGCACATGGCGAAAGTTCCCTTTTGAAAGTGCTCCACGGTCGGCTTACAATGCTGCGAACACATAGCACATGACCACTATAGGTGACGACACTTGGGACACTTGCCATCCGTCGTCGTGGCGCAAAGTCGCTTTCTCAGTCGTCCTCACAAGGGGCGAGGAAAGGCAGGCACTGCATAAAAAATCAATACATATTATAACACTGGCTGTGGCAAACTAGTTTCAAAGATGATACAGTCATGTCTTCTTAATATGGACACCTCCGTACTATAAAAAGATTTTTTTTCTATAATGTAAGGTGTTTATATGAGAAAATTAAATTTAAAACAAAAATTGGATAACAAGCATAACCAAACAAACAGTTTATTCAGCTAAAAGATAATGAGATGTGAGTTTGCTCTATCGCTTTAGAGCCGTTTAACATGTAGCACTACTGTCGTTTACAAGAACAGATACCCAGGCTGTAAAGTGATGATCGGCTGAATAGCAAAAGATGTTGCACTGTATGCACAAGCCGGATGTAATTGACACTTAGCTGCCGGCAGTTAGGATCCTATAATCTTATGATCGCAGACGGGAATTACATCTGGTGCCTACGGCTGGAATAATGTCTCGCTTCGTAACAGAAAAAGCACAAAAGAAACACAGGATGGAGAAACCGGGTGTCACAAATTCAGGCTTCTCTTCATTTTTTTAAATACTTTTATGATCTTTTTTTTGGACCACTTTAAGTGTTGGTACAGTCAAAAAGGGGGAGTGTGGTGCCACTTTTAATCTCAGTTCGTCCCGTCGTAGTTCCTTTCTAAGTCCCCAACGAATTTGCTCGTTTGCGGAATGGGTTTTTGTTAACGGGCGACGTAGATCATCCCAGGTCACAGTTTGTGGCTTTGACCTCGCGGACGGAGGGGTGCGTATGCTGGCTCGCGTATGGTGCCGATTTGACATGCAGGGGCGCCGCCGGGATACAAAGATGTTTACGCTGGCTAGCACGCTTTTTGAAGGCGGCGGCTTTGCTCAGTCTGCCGCCTGTCGTGTTCTATGTATCGGCGATAATTGATGTTTTTGGACTCGTACGGGGGAATGGATGGGCACATATGTTTGGTTGTCTGAAAAATGTAATAGGTTTTGCCATTTGGGTCGTTGCTGTGTAGCTTTGTTTTTCTTGAAAGTTGACTGACCCGAAAGGCGGGGAAACGGGAGGTTGGTCGGTAGACGAGCCTATAAAAGGGGGTTCGGGAACAAAGAAGGTAGTCCAACCCCAGAGCTGGCCGGGTCGCTACTCAACGTGGTTACTCCCTGCAGATGAGTCTTGGAACGTGTAATTTTTGGCTTCTGCCCTGCCTGTCGGACAAGTGTTTGAGTTTGTTGTGCTGAAGCGTGTGTGGCTGTGTGGTGCGCGGTGTCGACCTCATCAAGCCTCTAATTGGACCGCTGGACTTCGAGACGCCGTTCTTCGGCCGACAACTCCAGACTACGGACTGCTCTGGACTCGGCACCTACCGGAAAGCTAAACCTGGTTTTCTAGGACTTGTCTACTGCATTCTCTGGCTCTGAAGTACGAATTGTTGAATGTTGCGAAGATTTTTACACAGTGCTACTTTCTGTCGCGACTGTTTTGGGGGATTATCCCATGTGTGTAGCGGTAACGTTCGAGCTCCATCTCGGTTTGCTCACGTTGTTAGTGTCGGGTTTTCGTCACTGTTTTGTTGGCTTATTCCGGTTTTATGAGCGTCGAGTCTTTTTAGTATTAGTTTCTGGCTCGCAGGGCTCCATAGCTTTGAGCTGGAGTGTGGTTTGTGTTGAGTGCTCTATTGCCGTGTACAGCTTAGTTTTTCACTTTATTAAATCTAATCTTGTTTGCTTATCCTCCCTGTGTCATCATCTTTCTCTACTGATTATACACCAGGCGTGGACCTAGCGCTAGTCAATGGTCGAACTTTGCTCTCTTGTTCTTTTCCCGTAATTTCTCTTTTATTCTCAGAGTGGATCATTGAATTATTTTTATTAATTTGAACCCCACTCCGTGACACCAAAACAGATGGGAAAGCACCGCAACGTATTAAACTCGTCGAACATTAAATGTTCTTGAATTATATCTCACCCATGCTTGCTACGTGATGAAGCCCAAAGGTTAGTTCAATGCCAATCAATATTAAATGTCTTTAGATGGGCACCTGCTGCCCGATCATGGCCTTTATTGCAAAGCACTGTTCACAGATTTGCGAGTCCTGCAGTGCCTTGTGGAATGGTGGGCGATACTTGCCGTTCCGCAAGGCACTGCAAGACAGATCAGGCTCAACTTTTGAATGTCGACGTGCTTACGGAATGCTGCAGCAAACCAATCATTCGCCGAGGGAAAAAGAAAGGAAGCTGCATGCCTCCGTGTGCTCATTGCCAGTGTTTTCTGCTCTGCTATGTACCCTGCTTGTGTGCTGTGATTTGCAAGCCAGCGCGGGATATATTTCCTTGATTTGTTTGTCTGTTCAGCTGTGCGAGGTTGTGATTGAAACAACCAAGAAGTATAGACCGTCATTCTTTTCATCAAGCTAAGGCTTCGCTCATCCGAACCGGGGACGATGACTGCTGTTGTTTACACGATTTTCGACAGCTATGTGGAGTGGCTTTGTGTTTAAAATTGCAATCCTAAGTGCAAAAAGAAGTTACCGCAGACTATATTGTTAAAGGTTGATTTCAACTGGCAGGCTCTGACTACAACCACCTTAATATTCATTCAACATTGTTTGCATTTCTACTTACCCGTGATCGCTTCATTTGCCAAACACGTTAGTGGCCGGTCACCTTACCAATGAAACTAATGTGCTGGTGTCTCCGGCGAAGAATTCCCTCAGGGCTACATGCAATGCACAACCCAGTTTGTAGCCCGTTGTGACTGAAAGCTTTCACACTGGGGAAACGTTGTTGTCACAAACGCAGTCAAAGAATGCGATAGGATTGAGGGAACAGGGGGATTGTCCAAGTTGACTGACTGCATGAGCATATGTTTCTATCGCCACCGTGTTTCCTCCACGCAGGCGACGGAGAAAACGATATAGAGACTCCTCGCGCTTGCCAATGCCAAGTTTCTCTAAAACGTCGAAATACGAGACACCCAGCAGCGAAGTGTCGATATTGCCGGAGAGAGCGGCGGGACAACGATCAGCGCAGGATCGCGGCTTCGCCACTCTTATGCGACGGTGTCTTCGGTTTCCGCTCTCTGCAGCTTCCACCGGGACGCTAGCCGTGCCTAATTGTGCTAGCTTTGAGCACCACAGTTCATAGGGTTCACAGCGCCCGAGCGAAAGCTCGCGCAAAAGAACCGGCGAGCAGTCGAGTCGTTTCCAATCGACGGGGTGGCTAAACGCCGGTTGTGTGAATCGGGCTTAACGCCTGAGCCGGCTTGCTCAAAGCAAATCTAACGTTCTTGAATGTCATGTAATAAAAATCTGAGACGTGCTACATTCTATACAAACTTGATAAAAAAAATCAAACACTCACCTTCGGCTGCTACGTCCGCCGTACCGCTTCAAGGCAGAAGCAACATGGCCAACATGGCGCTCGACGTTTTGGGGAGTTGGGCTGGGGCTGGGGCTGGGGTGTTTTCAGTGTTGCTTACACGCCTAGTCGAGTAAACCGAAACCGAAACACCAATTTTTACTACCCCAAGTAATTTTTTGACGATTTATCACTAGCAGAGCGTGTAAAAATATGCTAACGAGTGAAAATGGGGTGTAAACAGGCGAAATATTACATTTTCGCTAACAGTGTACCGGACGGAGCGCGCGCAAGCCTGCAAGGAGTCCTACTATCAACCATCCATCTCACACGTGACATGTCGCGCGCACCAATTGCCAGAGACACCTGCGGTCACGCTGGGCACAAAATAGTTTAAACTTTTTATGGCTAGGCTTCACCAATATTGCAACGTGCCCCCTCCTGGTACTTGCAGACACATTCGGGTTTGTGCTGAACTCCACTGGTGAAAGGCGCCACCGCCGCCCCCTTCCCTCCCTCCTTTGTTTGCTTTGACGCTTGTTTTTTGCATTGCATTTTTTGCGTATAAGTCTGTTGGGGCTCCATGCGGGTTTGCAGTTTCCCGCTCATTTTATTTCTGAACAACTGACTCGCTGACTAACTGAGTATAGCTAAACATAAAAAAGTGAATAAAAAAATATAAAGAATTGGGCCCATTCCATTCCGGGCAAGAGGCATCTAATTCCATTCCCATTCCATTCTCCTAAAAGTTGCCGCCATTCCCATTCCATTCCGGGGTCGCGAAAATGTGGAATGATTCCGGAATCATTCCAGCTCTGGAGTGGCAACACTGCTCGAGACACTGGCCTCGTGCTCTGGCACATTTGACACTACTTCCAAGACCCACACATGCTGCACCTAATTCTTTGTCCTTTCGAACGTCCGCCACCAAAACCAACGGAGCAAGCGAGCTTTGACGGCTGTTGGCGCAGAAAGCAGACGACGAACAGATCACGTGACGTATTTACTCGGTTTGATCCGACTTTACCCCCCGATCGAGGAGGGTAGCGCGAGTAATTTCTCCGGAGTAAACAACCCGCTTCTGGAACGCGAGTTCTGACGTCATCGAGTAAGCTCGAGTAAGTTTTGGAACGCCGCGGTACGAAACTTTTACTCCGGAGTCGGATCGAGTAAATTTTGGAACACAGCCTGGGGTGTTGGAATGGGGTGCTTTCAGTGTTGCTTACACGCCTAGTCGTGTAAACCGAAACCGAAACACCAATTTTTACTACCCCAAGTAATTTTTTGACGATTTATCACTAGCAGAGCGTGTAAAAATATGCTAACGAGTGAAAATGGGGTGTAAACAGGCGAAATATTACATTTTCGCTAACAGTGTAGGTTTTATCAGATCGAAGGCTAGACGAAGGCTAGCGACGGTGACATGATGTGGTCATGTTGGGCTGATAAGTGAGGAGAGTAAAGAGGAAAATGAAAAAGAGGCGAGGCGTCAAGGGAGCATGGCTTGTGGAGGCTACGCGGCCGACGTCATGCCGTCTCCTACCCTTCTATTCTCCATGATTGGCCCACTGTGCGTCCGGCGGCTCAAAATAACGGCTGCAGCGTTTTCTGAGCGTGTATTAGTAAGCGTCGATGGATGAATGGATGCTTACGGCTGAACCTTTTCAATAACCCAGAATTCGTTTAAATGTTTGTATGTTACGTTCCAGCTCATATCTGGGTTGTCACAAAAAAAATTTTTTTTGTTGTTTTTTTTAACGCAAGGAGAAACTACGGATCGCCAAACGCTCGCCCAAATGTAGTGCTACCAGTCCCAACGAGATGCCAAAGTTTAATAATTAGCCATTACTTAATTGAAAACTTATAAGCGATTTTTGACATCTTTAATGGGAAAATGGCGGTCCACAGAGCTCTTGAATACATGGAGCTGACTGGCGCCAGTCACCAAAAATGGACAAAAACAAGCTTAAATTTCAAATTAAATTTTTTTTTTTTTAAATCACGTAACTTTTCAACGAGAGAATGGCTAGTTCAGAAACTTTGGCATCTGACTTGGACCGCTAGCGCTACATTCTGGGACATAATGAGCGTTCAACGATGTGTAGTTTACTTTTGCGATAAAACAACCCGGTATATATTTTTTTTGACAGGTTGTACAAAACACTACGAGTAAGCCTTTTAATAGTAAGACGACCAAAAATTGCAATCCGTAGAAGAAAAACGCTGATTAACTCGCAGTCATCTATACGGGAAATCTGGCCATCTATAGTCCTTGGTGACCTCTTTCTGCCATCTGGCTCCTCCCAAAGGGGTGACGTTTCTGAGTCAAGTATGATTGCTGTGATGATATTTAACTTGCCTTGTCAGCAGTTTTTTCTTTTTGTTTAGGACTTGATCAGTGTTGGGGCTTCCTGTTTTAAGTTTATATGTATAAGTGACAACATATCTGCCTCCTGTGAAAGTTAAACATTTTGGAGCCGATTGCATGATTTTTACTTGAGTAACCATAGTTCAGAACAAGGAATAGCTCAATCCGTTTCTGGTGGAAACCTGCTGGTTGTGTAAAAATGGGGTGGAGTTAATAAATTCAATGAAACTGTGTTTTGTAACATTGCAAACAAGAAACACGTTTTACACTTTCGCTAAACTATGAGTGATGTGTAACTTATAAAGAATACGTATTTAGTTATGTAGGAGTTAGTTTCGATAATGCCTCGAGCTGAAACGATCGCGTAGGTTACACCTGCCCAAAAGCATATAAGAACTTAGCATTCCCGAAAAGGAATTTTTGACATCCAGCTAGATGTGTTTGACTTCCCACATACAAATATTATGTTGCGTGTGAGACCCGCACTCAAACATTAAATCGAAAAACGGTCAATAAACTTTGCCCGACATTATATTTTTCTCCGAATACAGGCACTCGGAGTCTCTGCAATAAGAAATGAGGTGCGGCTTGCTTATTTAGAAAATAATTGAAAATTAAGCGAATTATTTACTATATCAAATGGCCCGACAGAAACTGATTCTGTAATATACTGCAGCTCTCATTGTCATGCTCCCAGAGTACGAGTAACACTAAAGAAATTCCCTACTAAAAAAAAAAATTCTTTGTATGAGAAATTTCTTGTGTCCAATAAACACATATGAATCATACAAGATATATAAGAACATATAAGAACCGTATAAGAATGGTATGAGAACTATATAAGAATTATATAAGATATATAAGAACCTCCCAAGAAACGTATAAAAAACTTCCCACTACTTTCTTATATGGTGCTTGTATGTTCTCATATATTTTATATAGTTTTTATATAGTTCTTATATGGTTCTTATACGGTTCTTATATGTTCTTTTATATCTTGTATGATTCATATGTGTTTATTGGACACAGAAATTTTTCATACAAATGAGAATTTTCAATAGGGTTGCTCTCTACCTCTACAGGAATGATTTCGTTAGATACTCTTTTTTTCGGACAACATACAAGTGGAATACTCTGCCCCAGCAAGTTGTGAATTGCTGTATTTCACATTTGTTTGAAATCCCGCTGACTGTCTGAGTTCCTGAGTTAATATTTGTGATGTATTTTGTTTTTTCCTTAGTTCAATTCTTTGAACGCGACTCAATATTTATGATTTATTCTGTGTTTCTTTTTAGAGCGCAGCTCTTAGGCGCCCGTTTCCGGCTTGAGCGGCGTCGGCGTCGCCGTCGCCGTCGGCGTAACCAAGGTCACCCCAAGGTCACGTGACCCCCAAGGTCACGTGACCCCTCCCAAAGTGACCCCAAGGTCACGTGACCTAACAGGTCACGTGACCCCCAAGTCAAGTGACCCCAAGGTCACGTGACCCCCAAGGTCACGTGATCCCTCCCAAGGTCACGTGGCCCCCTCCCCGAGGTCACGTGACCCACCTCTCCCCCCGAGGTCACGTGACCCCCTCCCCCCGAGGTCAGGTGACCCTCCGGAGCATATTAAAGAACGAGGGGGAGGACGAGGAGAAGGAGCAGGAGGAGGAGGGGTCTACCCTCCCCTCAGTACTCTTCCCTCCTCCTCCTCAAGAGCTGCGCTCCAATCCGGCGTTACAGGGAGTTGTAAACGACTTTCACTTTTTTATCCTTCGAAGACAGCAAATTTGAGAGTATTTCAAATAAAGCTTTGCTGTGCGACACAGGCGTAATGCGGTCGGCGCTCACTTTTATATCTGTGACAAGGATCGGCGAATACCAATCTCAAACTTGTCATGAGTGAAGGTGCTTGAGCATACACTCTGTCATTGGCCTATAGTGCCTATGGTTAAAAAAACCCACTGCCTTTTAAAAGCCTATTTGTAGACTTCGGCGATTTTGGGATACATTGATTGTTTATTTACTAGAATGTGCTGACATAATAAAAGTGCAGAAGTATTTGCTTTCAGCTATGATGGCTTCTGGACTTTCGGCGTTCATCTCCAAGATCCTGGAGGCTCAGTTTGGGCTGACGTCTTCGGCATCCGCGACGATATTGGGCAAGTAGATGGTCTTTCCCGGCGTATCGTTTTCTAGCTCTGTTATGAGGAGGGGTGTTTTAAAAGATATCCATTTTGTCTGAGTGAACGTTTTCTTTACGTACCGATTCAAGTGTTCATCCATTGTGAACTCGCGACATTTTCAACACACTTCTCGTCGTAATAACGTTGTGGGTTGACGTCCCAGTGATTTCGATGACTTCAGGTCCCACGCCTTGTCGGTCTTGGTTCAGGCTGGTGTTGTATCGGTTGGCACTCATTTCCTCAGTGCTGTGTGATGCGTGTGAAAAACCCCACGTTTGGCGTCAACTGACCTGGTTAAATTAAATTTCGACGCTCGAGAAGCAAGTCGCATGACTAAGTTCATAACTCAGAGCCGAATACTTTTTTTTCTTTTTTCACATTTCCCAAAGTTCCCCGCAGCCCTTCGGTAGGCCCTGCAGAGACCCTGATGTTCCGTGGTAGTTAGGTTGCAATCGGGATTTGACAAGCCGTGGCGTCGACGTGAGGAAGGTTATTTTTATGATAATATGACTTTATTTTGACTTTCTTTTTTTTTTTTTTGTGCAGAAGTGTGCTAACTGGGCAAGTTGGTTTTAATACCCAGTGAACAGAACAGCGCACAAAAAGATAAGGACAATTCTCGATTGAGCAAAGTGCGGAGTAACGCCGCCTCACAAGGCTCTTACAGCCGTACACAGCGCACACCAGAGAGGGAGGGAAAAAAAGTCGAAACAAGTGGCACATACAGGCTTTAATAACTACCATCAAAGAACATTGACGGACGAGTCAACGCAATTAATACAATGTTCTGGTAAAATTAAGATAAAAAGCTGATCAACACTCCACAGTCGCACAACCGTGACTGTAACATAATTTATTATTACAGAAAATTATTGAACACAGAGAGTAAAAAGAAAGGTTTTCAATAATAGCCACAGGTTAACAATGGCCCGACTAGAAACAATATTTAGCTGGTTTTTAACCTACGAATCGATTTAGTCTCCATACTATTTGTTTTTCAGCCTCCACATACTTGTTTAAACATATAGGTACCCGGTATGCTAAGCTTTATAGTCCATAGTGTGTACGCACCTTTGGAGACCTAGTCTGGGCACTTAATTGGTAAGAAAGTCGGCGAGAAATCTAGTGGCAGTGATTGGCCAACGCCGCACTTGACCTTGGCGCCGGCCAATCATAGCCGCCCGATTTCTCGCCGACTTTTCGCCAAGTGTCCAGACTAGGGCCCTTGGTTTACCATACAGGGCGTTCATATTAGTTCGAACAGATCTACTTTTTAAAAATTCGTGAAGGGTACACTAATGCGCACCCTAATCTGAACCCTGAGACAAGGAGAAATAAAATCACGAACCAGACCTCACCACCTATACATGTCAAATCTGGTGTCCCTCAAGGATCCGTTATTGGACCACTTTTGTTTTTTTAATTTATATAAATGACCTCCCCAACAAAATTTCTTCAAAGATTCGCCTATTTGCAGACCACTGTGTGGTATACCGTCAAATAGCTAGTCAAAGCGACTGCCTAACTCTTCAAAGTGATTTGGATATCATACTTTCATGGTGTGACACGTGGCAAATGCAGATAAATATAGATAAAACAAAAATAATGACATTTACCAATCGTCGCTCATCTTTTCAATACGACTACAAAGTTATAGATTCAAAATTGGATAAAGTATCCACATATAAATATTTAGGAGTCCACTTAACTTCCAACCTCTCCTGGAACACTCATCTAGATTATATCCTTAGGAGGGCTAACCAGTCACTTGGTTTCTTAAGAAGGCATTTATTTATGGCAACAGCAGAAACGAAACTACTTGCATATTCAACCATCATTAGGCCAAAGTTGGAATATGCAGCTATAATTTGGAACCCGTATCAAAAATATTTAATTAATAATTTAGAATGATTACAAAACAGGGCCACCAGGTTTATTCGCAATTCCAACGCCCTTTAGGTGGCGGGGCGGTAGTTCCAAGATGGCGGAAGAGACGGGGATAGATTTCCCAGGATGTCCCGTGCGCCTGATAGCTGACGCTGTTCAGCGCGCTAAAAATGACTTATTTGTCTACAAATGCAAAGCGGTTAGGGAGGGGTCATATTACAGGCGACGGAGTTTCCGATCCACGTTAGGAAAACGAGCATACCGTTAATTAAAAGTTGCAGAAACCTCAAATTGCGAAGCTTTGTGGTGAGCGAGCGCGTTTGCATCGGCCACGTTACTGTTTGTGGCAGAATATATTTGAGGGTGATGAAGATATATTTGCGTTTTGTCTGGCCATTAGTGCTCTAAAAAGAGAGCCGCGAACGGCGACCGTCAAGCTTCGGAAGAGCAGCGTTCACACTATTGGTGTCTCCGTCACAGTCTCACAACTCGCTGCTCACCGTCTCGGTTTTAGTGTATTGCAACGCGTAATTAGAAAGTTTGCCACCACAGGCTACCGTGCGGTGTAGCATTACAACCGCATGCTCGCGCTGCGCATTTGAAGCACAATTTTCAGTGCGTACCCGGAGCGTTGCTGTGCTCATCACTCTAAAGAAAAAAAAAAAAGTTGTAGTTTACACCTCTTGTTACATATACGACGCTCCAAAACTTCAGTTCGCCCTGCAGCCCTCTGACGTCAAACGGACGGCTCCAACTTTTTCGAGAGGCTTGATGACGGCGCAATATAAGACATTAAACACCTAAAGTGCGCATCAAAGAGTACCGAAAAAAACACAAAAAACACCGAGGTTTTGCAGTAGAGCCAAGAAAACTCCGATTACTTTTTTTTTTTGCTTCTACGGTCGTTTACACTTACTTAAGCTATTTATTAAGTTGCACAACTCGGCTATCAGGCCGCTCGTGAAAGTTGGTAGCGCCGGTTGACCGTCAGTGCGCTGTACGTCCAACTGAAGTTTAGGGTTGTCGTGTGTTACGCAAAAACTGCCTATTAACATAATCGGCGTGGTTAGGGGTTTTATTTATTGCTCTATCAAATATAAATATTTTAATATACCGTAAATTGTTTGTACCGTGTTATTAGCAACATTGCGGTCCCTATGGCCAAAACTGCATGTTCTAAGCTCTCGTCACAAACGGCTGGCTAACACGGACGCGCTTAAAATGCTTCGAGCATTTCTTTATTTGCTTTGTAGTTACCTGCAAGCAAGCACGGGTATTTTGTCTTTTTAAAGTGCTTGAAATAAATGGTCAAGTTCCTTGTAACGGGCTTAAAACGCGAACCCATTCCCGATTTGTATTGCTCGACATACCGTTGCGTGACGAGTTTTTTCTTACCTATGGCAAAGAATAGATTTTTTGTAGACCGTACTATAGAGTTCTTCATTATTAGCGGGAGCGTTTTCCGTCACGTTGAGTACAGATTGAGCTGGCGGCCATGCACAAGACCAGAAATCCGCAGCGTATGCGATACACGAAAAGTCCCGAATGAAATTCGACATCCCGGTCCTTCGTGCAACGCTGTTGCAAGGCGGAGCACAAGAATTCCTTTTTTAACGCGCTCACTTTTTCTATTAAAACGGCTTCACCCAACAAGGCCGACAGTCCCTGCCACTGTTTCCGCGCCGCCGCCGCCGCCGCTGCCGTCCCCGCTCCTCTGGTTCTCCGTTCGTCCGCGGGAGGGCGAGCGGCGCGCTGGAGTTGCGAATACTAAAAACGTATTCACTTATAAGCGTCAGTCAACTTAAGAGTTCACTTGGTTTATTGACTCTCCACCAGCGAAGATACCTCGCAAGGTTATCCCATTTTCATAAACTCTATCATAGTTCCTCAGATTTCCGTCAAAACAACATTCTCCCACCGGCACGCATTTCCCCTCGTCATGATCATAGTTACTGGTTTCAGGGCGATTCCGGTGCGAGTTGATCGAAGATGCTAAAAGTTCATATTCCATTTGCAAGAACTAATCTGTTCAAATACTCCCCGTTCGTACCAGGGGCGACTGAATGGAATGAGTTGGCAAGCAAAATTGCGACGGTCACTGATCATGATACATTTATGTTGTTATTGCGTGAATCTTTAGGGTGAAGGAATCACATATTGCCCTGTATGTTTGTTACTCGCTCGCTGGGTCTATTGCTTTTTTTTCTAGCACGTCGACTGCCTCCAATTATGTGAGTGCGTGTGGCTTTTTTGTTATGTAATGTCTTCCCTTCATGGTTCTGTTTAGCGTGACACGATGTCTTCTATTTTTTCTTGTGAAATATTGTATGCTTATGTAAAAGTTTATACGACACCCCCCTCTATGTAATGCTCCTTTGGAGCCTTTACAGGTATGTAAATAAATAAATAAATAAACAGAAGATTCTTATTTTCTTTCCCCTTAGAATATGATGTTTCATAAGCAGCTCACCCGCATACTTAATTTTCGCTCCTTGATATACTAATGTCGTTTGTGAATTCGAGCTATACGGCCGGTGGGACATATTACAAAGGGGTATTCTTTACGTTACATCAAATAATTAACTAAACTTTGTTAAGTAACTTGTTAATCAGTGAAAATTAACCTATGGTTCTGATTAGAAACTTGCAGAGCCTCTTCGAAAACCAGTAAATCAGTCAATTTCAGATGGACTTGAGGTAAGTGGGAAGCACCAAAAAGACACTCGTAGGACAGATACAAGGCTAGCGGTGTGACAACGTGGATGAAACTCATATCAATCGCGTTTCCGCGCTCTTGTACTCGGTTCACCCCTAAGCTGAGACTGTGGTGTAACCAGTCATGCGTTGGACCAGTCATGCGCTTCTCTTTCGCCACGTCATCACGCTTTGGCACTCCCCAGAACTCGTTCGAAAAATGCCCCAGTTTGTTCGAAATTGACTGATTTACCAATTTTCAATGACGCTCAGCATGTTGTTGTCTTTTAATTTTAACCATATAAATCAATTAACCATTTTTAGTTACGTTTTTAACCTAGCGCAAGGAATATAGACGCTTTACACACGCGCCAAATTACAGTCGCCATTGCTGACCTTCTCTTGTCTTACCGAGATGCCGAGCAACTGAAACGGTCGTCGACGATCCTCTACAAAGGCCCATGTTTTAGAAAAGGACACAGCTGAATCTAATGTGGCAATAACCTGGCCTGCTATGGTAATGATGAAGTGAGATAAACGGAATAAGAGGAAACAAAAACTGAAGGTCAGTTATGGCGGCGTCCATGCACAGCTACTGCAAAGCGTCTATACCCTATATTATGTCTCCCGGGCCATATAACTCACCTGCACTAACCGCCTTCGCGGAGTTTTTAAAAATAAATGAATGTGTTCGATATTAAATACTGTATATTTCATCTCTGAGATCAAATTTTGTGATTTTTTTTAGAATAACGCTTATGAAATGCCTTTTGGTCAGTGTTAATTTGTTCATATATTTTCATAACAAGTTTAACATTTAAAAACTTAATATGCAATACTTTCAAAACTGATGGGTTGTATGTTCTCAAGACTGTAACTTTTGGATGCATCTTACTGCTTTCTTCTGAAGAATGACTAGTTTATCAAGTTTCGTTTTTGTGGCTGAGCTCCACACTAGTAGACAGCAATGAAGATTCGATTGTACCAGGGTATAATTTAATTGACACTTGAGCCAGCTGGGGAGGAGATACCTGATACGATGCAAAATACCAATTGACCTAGATACATTACCAACTTAGAGGAATTATGACGCAAAAGGCTTGATCAGTCCAGGGTTTCTTTGAACCAGATGCCTAAAAATTGCTAAAGGGCACTTGCTCAATTTTTTTGAAGTAATTCTATATTTGTTTGCAATAGTTTTTGGTTGGAAGAAGACATGTTTGGTTTTTCTTATGTTCAATTTTGGTTGATTTAACTACAGACAAAATGATAACTGTTCAAACCAAGTGTTCGCTATGCTCTTGAGTTTATTGGTTTTTGTATATTAAAAAAGGATTAGTTTTGCCTGCAGAATGCCTAATATCTGGAGTTTGTGGGATATTAACAAAGCCATTTATCTGTAAAAAAAAAAAAAAAAAAAAAAAAGCAATGGCCCTAGCGTTGACCCGTGGGAGTTACCATAATTTATAATGACTGCACTAAGATTGGAAGTCATTGATAACCACGTATTGCAATCGCTTTGATTCAACTTGGGATGAATTCGAAAAGAATACCTCTTATTCTGTAAAATTGTAGTTTATTTCTTAAGAACATTCCGTTCGATAGAGTCGAAAGCCTTCTGAACATTTAAAACAATTCTAATTGTGTATAGTTGATTTTAAAATTGTTAATAATTCTCTGTTTTATGTTTTATAATAGAATTTCGGTCACTTTGTTCTTCTGTAACTTATAGACCGTTTTACTGAAAGAGGGCGAGAGAGAAAAGGGGAAAGGGCTACCGGCGCTTTCCCCCTTTCTGATTGTGTAGAAAGAGTGAAAGTCCCGGATGAGAGGCTTGACTGGTGTTGGGTGTCTGCTGTGCGCGAACTTTGTTCGCGCTTTCTTTCCTGTTTTAAACTCGCAAACTTAATTGAAGCCAGAGGCTTCGATGGCAACAGTCGCCCGGTCATCTGGACACCATTGCTGGGTCATAGGGTGCACGAATAAAAACAGAAAGCATAGAATACTGTCCGAGGACATATGTAGCTTGCAAGGAATCCAGCAAGGCGAGAGCGGCTGCAATGTCTTTGAACTCCATCGCTTTCCACATGACCCCTGTCTCCGGGGGCAGTGGATTGCGTCCGTAAACCGAAAAGGCATTTCCTCAACGCCATCCTCTCGACTTCGCTCGGAACATGTCGTGAATGGAGCGCGCACCGAACGCTGTACCGCCGATGAACATGGGGTATGCTCGCAATGTGCGTGCGAGTTTTCTCATGATAACTGCTGTTTCAGCTTGTAAAATTTCGTAACTGAATTTATCTTAATAGTGATAATTTGCACTGGTGACTAAATCGATTTTATCATCTACAACACTTAGTTGAAGGCTTATTTCCGCCTCCTGGTGAGGCTGGAAACCGTTGAAAACGTAGTTCTATTGTTTTTTTGTTTTTTTGTTATTTTTTTTTTAATCACGATCTCCTGCGCGATACCAGAGAGCTGGCAAAAGCGCTCCTTGGAGTGCCGCTGGTGGGTTGTTTCCGTTGATTGGGCGCTTTGAAACGCTGGATAGTCGCTGCAAGGAACGTGTGATGCGATCTGCGTTTTCGAGCCAAGTGTGCACGTTTCTTTGTTTAAGTCATGGCATCCGCCAGTGTGGCGACGGGGTGAACAGCGGCAGTGAACGTACCAGCTATAGAAATTGGAGGTGAGCACTCAAAATATTGCATCAAATAGTAAAATATTTCGTGGCTGCTTCGAGGCTTTCTGCGGTTCGATAAAAGTACATCTAGAGCGTCTTCGTCGTTCATTCACAAGGAATTATAAGAACAGGGACACGAAGATAAAAACAGCACAGCAAGGCGATATGTAGCAGCTCCGGGCGTTTACAAAGTTAATTGAGGTTCCCGTTTCGTGTATCGCTTGTTGATTACAACTAAAAGCGGCTACGTTGAAATAGGCCCATTGCAGCAAAAATGTATAAATGGTTCATCATTTCCAGTCATGCGGAAAGCAATGGAGCTTAAAAATATTCCAGCCGTACTCGCCTTGCCGGATTCCATGCAAGCTACATAGGTCCTCGGACAGTATTCGACAATTTCCGTCGTTATTCGTGCACCCTATGACCGAGCAATGGTGTCCCGATGACCGGGGGAGTGTCGCCATCAGAGACCATGGCTCTAATTAAGTTTGGGAGTTTGAAACGTAAAAGAAAGCGCGAACGAAGTTGGGGCACTGCAGGCGCCCAACACCGGCCAAGCCTCTCATCCGGGACTTCCACTCTTTCTACACAATCAGAAAGGAGGAAAGCGCCGGTAGCCCTTTCCCCTTTTCTCTCTCGCTCTCAAAATGGCGCTACCCACGATAAAACGGTCTATACTGCTGCGGGGTAATTAAGTTATACATACCTAGTTCATAAACCAATTTACCATTGATCACTTGTCCTAAAATGTTTTGATAACAATGGTAGAACTTATATTGGAAAGTATGCACCACACATACTCTAGCTACTTTAATTTTATCAGGAAATATTTGTGAAGATAGGGAAAGCTCGAAAATATTCATCAAAGGCACACATATAAGGTGAGACTGCCTTAACTATTTTAACCTTCAAGTTATCCTGACCAGCCGAGGTATTGCTCGTAACAGACGTAGAATTTACCATTCACACCTCGACGAAAAATATTAAGTTTCTGACGACAGTGGGAATGATGCAAGTATTTATTTTCTTAATCATAACCGGAGGAAAAGAACACCCTCCGAATCGCAAAAGTGGGAGTTAAATTTATTTCACGGTGACACGCTTTCAACATCTTGTAAACCCTGAGATGGGGTTTCAGAGTCTCAGGGATCTCAGAATCTACAAGATGTCGATTCACTACCAGCTCGCCTGCACTCTTTCACTACTTACAACACACTTTTGTGCGTAACACCGCCAGGGGTGACTTTCGTCGGAACCCTACTCGCTCTGTGACGAATTAGGCTATCTACTTGCTTCTGTATTTTCTTAGGCTCGTCAGAAATACCAGAAAACTTATTTTGGCGGCAGCGAAATGCTGCTTGTCTTTATGTCTATAGCTAATAATAGCTCTCACCGCCAGCGGTGCTGTGGCGCCACCCCGTGGCGAGGTTGTGAAATTTGAATACGTGTACTCCGAACCAGTCCAAGGTCAGCACATGTACCAGGGCACTAATGTTACTCATTAAAAATGATCGACGGGACGATGCACATTTTACACTGCTTTACTGACTCCGTCAAGTGGCAGCACCGGTTGCGATCGAATTTAAGTATAATTAAGTTGCACTAAGTATGACTGGACATCGATTGTCGCCTGCGGACTAAGTATCATATGCCGGCAACTGTCGCACATGAGTCATGACCAAAGTATGGTAGACTAAGTGCGCGTTTAAAAACAAACTAGTAGTATTTACCAGGTAAAAGCTAGTAACCGCTTGTAACATATGTTAGTAATCGTAGGTAGTAACGGTCAAGCTAGTAACGGTTACTAGGTTGAGAAGCTAGTAACGGAAAGTCTTGTTCGTTGACATCAAGGAATACTAAAAGTCATCTATGAAGCGAAACACTTTTGAAGGGTCTAGGCACTTTTGAAGTAATGTTCCGTGATGTGCGAGAAATAGATCACTGAAAATTGCCGCTATGCAAAATGCAGACTCCCCCTCTTCTTTCTTTTTTGAAGGTATGGGTTACCACTCTAAGTCGCGAAGGTGGAACTGATATAAACTGCAAGCAATTTCTGAAAACTGCTTTGAGAAAAGCCTCAGGCCTTTTGGAAGGCTAAGGCTTTAAATGAGTCTGTGTTGTATTCAATGCACTCTAAAAGGCGCCTCTTAGAGAAAGCATAGTATAGGTCCTAGATGTCAATTATAAAGGTCTGGTATTGTAAAAACGGACGACTTTATTCGAGTTTTTTTAACCAAATTTGGATCATCAGCTGTTCAGCAATTAAGTTTATCTTTGCCCCTTTTCCCGAAAGTTTCCGAAAAGTTCCTCTTTCGGAAACGATCACTCTCAAGGGACAGTCAGCAGTGTGTTTCTTGGCGCTGAAAAATATCTCGAGTCTAAGGTTCTTGCTTTTCTCGACATGGTAGCAAAGCATCTTTATATCTAGCTCCTGAAAAATCTAGCACCTGTGTTCTGAGTGTTTGAGTTATCTCGTGCGCTGTTACCTAAAATACAAAAAAAGGGCCAATTCGCTTAGGCCTCCACCCTATAGACGGTTTTTCAATGGGGCTGCATCTCCGAAGAACTCTTGGAATAAGTGCTGCCGTTAACACTGTGCCTTTTCCTGGTTTGCCAGGCCTCATCGCCATGCCGAGTGCTTGCGGAGGTACCTTAATCGGAGGGTACGTCATCGAGAAATTCGATCTGGTTTGCTCCAACATCATCCGGATGTGCCTCTTCTCCGCCATGTTCACCTGGATATCGATGGCATTTATTCTACTGCACTGCACCAACGTGCCGTTCGCGGGTATTTCGAACGTGTAAGTACTTATAGATAGGGAAGTAAGGAAGCGACCAACGGGTGTATCAATCAAACTTTATTTCAGTGCAGCGGGAAGTATAATGATATTTATTTATATCTTTATGTGTTGGATGGTTTGTTTTTATAACTTCCAATGCCAAGCATTTTAGAGGGGAGTAGAGTTGAAAACAGACAAAAAAAGCAAATTCGGCCGAGTATGCAAATGCTAAAAATTCATAAAATGGCGAGAATGTAATCAAACAAGGATTTTCCGAAGACAAAAAATATCAGTTATAAGCACTGATGTAAACTATTTTTAAGCAAAGTGAACATGAATGCGGGAGAAGGAAATAATTAGATACAAAGAAAATATCTGTGGGAAGGCGGGACCAGCTGTTCGCTTTATCCGGGAAATAAAAAGGGAAGGGGGGAACTATGTGTGCTTTAATTATTTTGCCCAATTTACATTGATCATACCGATATAGTCATATACAAAAATGTGTGTGTTTTGCTCGCTTCCCACTTTCGCGTGGCTATTTCGAACCTTCACCGTGACGCCATATCATAGGGTATACTCATGATACAGCCACGCGGTTACCCACAAGCTTCCTGCTCTTTGCTTAGGAAAGCGACTACGGCTTCCGAAATCTTTCCCTTGGGAGAACGCTTACACAGATTCGCCGTTAAAAGAAGTTTGTGCGTCAAAGGCGAGTCTGAGGAGTGATAAGTCGACATATTACTTCGTAAAAGTTGATGATGTTAAATTTTATAGTACAGGTAAGGAAGAACCAGTCTTGTACGTGGGGAAAAACAGAATATGGAAAAACTATATTTGATCAATGTTATGCAAGCAGTGTGGTTATATATGCAAAACGAAGCGCCATCTTCTGTACTTACAATAAATTATCAAGTTTCCGCTATTGGAGGGTTCTTATACCTATAGTTCCATCTGAAAAAACATAGCTCTCGGAGAAATGGGGGTCGTGGATCTAAAATTTGATTACGTGCACCCAATCCTAACCTCCCACAAAGCGTCTCCAATAAAGACCGTTCACTCACCTTGATGGCACATCCCATTGCTTTGGTGGGACATCAAGGTAAGTGCTTTGGTGGGCCTTCTGTGCACTTCCCGCTAGCAAAGGCCCTCCAAGATCTCCTCATCGCTAGAATTTAGCAGGTCATCCTCTGAAATGACCCCCTGACAACTGTTCAACGTGCGATGTGGGGTGACAGATACTTTGTACTCAGATATATTGTCTAAATCTAAGAGAACCACGCCCTGTGATCCGTTTTCTGCCTCAACGAGCAGGTCACCGGATGCTATAATTCCTTGGCTTTAAAGTTTTGACCAATTATATTTTCTGAAGTCTTTAAATTAAGAAAGAGTGAAAGCTTGGCAAGTGGTTTTTCATTTTATTCTGAGTGCATTACCAGAAAGCGGCTGAAGCTATAATTGGGTTGTAGCTGACGCGTTTTTGATGAATACTTCGGTTCGGATCCTTTTCAAGGCCAAATAAATTTTTCTGTTTAGCTTGGAACCCATAAAAGATGGGGAAAAATTCAGTGTATGTGGTGCGCCACCCACCATCGAGCCCAACCTCATTGCAAAAGGGGCTTTGCTGAGAATGCTACTCTACCAGCGCTTGTCCAAACACTATACCCAAGTGTGGGTCTTGATAAGGAAATCTATTGCCACCCAAGGTTGTCCCTTGCCGCAAAAGAAAGTGAAAAATGAAAAAAAAAGAGAAGGAGAGTTGAAGGTAAGGGGACAGTAGAAGAATAGACGACTGACTGAATCATCCGTATCCCGGAGAAAAGCTCACCGGAGAAAAGCTCACCGGAGATAAGCTCACCGGAGAAAAGCTCACCGCAAAACCGGCGGATGCGGAGAAAAGCTCACCGGCCATTGAGCGTATGCGGAGAAAGGCCTCACCGATTTTTTTTTCTTCTTTTTATATGGAGGCCGTTGGAACATGCGCAACATATATCAATTTATTATCATTTAAATTCGTCAGCTTCGTAAAAAAGAAAATGTCGTTTCTTGTATATTGCTCCCAAATTAATAGTTGCGGGCTTACTCTCTAGGCAACGAAAGCCTAACTGAAAACTTTATGAACTTGAAGAGCAGGAGAAAGTTCAAAAACTAGTAATGTCTACCAAAAACCTAAAAATCAAAACCGTAAGCTCTAAAACTAGTAATGTCTGCCAAAAACCTAAAAATCAAAACCGTAAATCTGAAAGTGAATGCGCAACAATGCGGTGCCTGAAATTCTCTTTGAAGCTTTTGTTAACCTTTGAAAACAGGATAAAACAGGCAGTATGATATCGAGGTTTCTTTCTTCCACGGATATGCATATTTTCTAGCCGCTCGTGCTGGTGTTTCCACACGTTGCCTTTGTGTGATGGTGCCCTTCTACGGCCAGCCACCCGTGACCTTCAGAGCTGCGCACTGTTACTCGTGAAATACATCAGAAGTAGTCTTCTGCAAGGTAGCAAATAGGGCGAGTTGGTAAACGTTATACATGATGAAAACCACTCAATTGACGACGACGGAGTGAAACAAAACAAACACGACAGGACGAAGTTATGCTTGCAACCAAAGGTTTGTCAGTGAAATTAACAGAAAGAAAACAGCGTAGCCGGCACTGATTACATCAACAAATGCCTACTTTTTTATTAGGTACTACGCAATATTTGGAGCTGAAACGGTTCACACACCGTTATTCATATTAGCTCGCAAAGAACAAACCTCTTTATCTGACAGAGCCACCGACAGCGCACTGTCAGCTGTCAATAAATTGTTGTCTTTTTTACCCCTTTCGACGTCATTAATATACAGAATGGGAGATTACTAATTTCTAAGGAATTAGTAAACACGCCCAATGAACCTCAGGAACATTACAAGAAATAGGACATATATTTAATGAAGTGACGAATCCGAATACTATTAAAATACCATGTTTGACGCAGAATCTGCTAAGTTAAAAAGATCGGTGAGCTTTCCTCCGCATCTGCCGGTTTTGCGGTGAGCTTTTCTCCGGTGAGCTTATCTCCGGTGAGCTTTTCTCCGGTGAGCTTTTCTCCGCCGCCCGAATCATCCTGGCCGGGCCTTACCAGGACACCCGTCTATGGGAAGCAGGGGCCACATGGTGTGTTGCCAGTTGCCACGTCCGGGGGGCCCCGAAGGGTCCAAACCTATCCCGGGCTCAGCTCAACCATTAGGGTTCCCTTTTCCCCGGACGCTGGCATGCCACGCACAGCCAGGCGTGGGTGGGTAAACCCACATCGCTCGGGGTCCGTGGTGACAACACTCAGCAAACACGTAACGCAGGTGCCCCCTGCGGAGAGCTGAGGAAAAAGATGGCGCGAGCTTATTAAGACGTGCACAGGGTGTCACAAAAGAAAATTTACGCGGTCTTTTTTACCGCAAAAATAAACGAGGCATCGCCGAACGCTCATTCTCCGCCCAAAGGTAGAGCTGGAGGTCACAACCAGATGCCAAAGTTTCAGCCAGATCCGGTAACTTAATCAAAAGTTATAAGTGATTTTCTGAAAACTTCAAAGGGAAAATGCAGCCCATTTTTGCCCGTTTTCGGTTTCTGGTGTCATAGAGCCCCATGTGTTCGAAAACTCCGTCGGCCGCCATTTTCCCATTGAAATTTTCTAAAAATGAGTTATAACTTTTGATTAAGCTAGCGGATCGGGCTGAATCTTTGGCATCTGCATGGTTGTGACCTTTGGCGCTACATTTGGGCGGAGAATGAGCGTTCGGCGATGCCTAGTTTATTTTTGCGGTAAAAAAGACCGCGTCAATTTTCTTTTGCGACACCCTGTACTTTCCCAACAAACGGGTGGTGATATCTGTTCATTTGCAGACTCCCAAATAAAGTCTCTAAGGAAAGGCAGAGATGCACACCACGAGCGTCTCCGGTTATTCTCGCTTCCCGTCTTTTCCAACTGCAAGAAGCATCTTTACTTGCCAAGGCCAAAACTATGGCACGAAACATTTCGGGTCCTCGGCAAGGCATTTGGGACTAACTATTTATTTCTCTCGTTCGTTGTTCACGATGGTCGAAACTTACGGTTGGACCTTGCTTGACGAAAGAGCAAGAAAGCTAGAGATCTGCGCCTCCACTTCTCTCGTGTCTTAAAATGTGTTTACCTCACTGGTGACGTGCCCTTCGTATTGTAGCCTAAGATCCATTCACCCTCAAGCTTACAGTTCAGTGGAAGCTACCTGCTCGTTGGGCCAGTCACACGTGTATCTTTCGCCCCGTAACCAAGCTCTCGTTCATACCCACGCGTGTATGAACACACACCATGTGGTGTTAACACTTACTACAGCGCACTACCGCAAAAGTACCCTCACACCGTACACTCACTCCTTACACACGAAAAAGAAAGGAAAAATTAAAGCGAACCGCGCTGACTGACAACTCGTTTTTATATACTTTTCTTCTTCTACGTCTGGAACTACCGAATTTCCCAAATCACGCGCACCAATCTCCTAGATGCCAGGAATTTTTTTCTTATTTTTCTGTCAGGTTCAAAGATAGTGTACTAATACAGTTTCCATAATTGCTGACGATAAGTTTAGCTTCTATAATTTCTCTAGTTATTTAATTACTGTGCCTACCTAAAATTGTACAACATGACAGGTGAATCTCGCATCCACAAACACGGCAGTGTATTCCCAGGTGGTCAGAGTTAGCTCTGGTGCTATTGTTTTTGTGTTCCCGGAGTCTATCATTAAGGCATCGTCCACGCTTAGCGATGCCTTAATGATAGGCTCCGTGAATCGGATTCTTTTTTTTTTTTTAATATCACTTATCAGCGCATTTGGTGCATTTGCCTTCAGATCTATCATGTGAGCGCAAAATATTTTTTTCGTATACCCCGCGACCCGGTGTTTCACACTGCCAATCAACGAACGAGGAAGCATGTTTCCGCAGACCGGCTCAACAGCCGGCGTATTTTCGAGTATTATACTCCTCTCTTCGTCTCTGGCTGTAATGTGACATTTATAGAATCAAATTTGTTCATGATAATAAAAACAAATTTAATTACGGACTGAAGATTTGACAACATAACTAAGCGGCCGGTCACTTTAAAATACACACCTGAAATAAATGCACACCCAAATTATTTGAAAGATGCTCTGTAATTTTTTCCCGGCGTTTCTCTCTCTAATTTGAAGCTGATTTAAATAACCGTGTTCTTGACGCATATATAACTTCTCGAACATACTATGTGTCTGCTATTTCCTCTTTTATGTGATGAACAGAAATTTTGTGTCTGTGGGTTGGACAAAAACAAAGTAAAAAGGAGCGCGTGGCGGAACTATGACGATGACGCACGCAGACCGTCAGAAAGTGACCAATTAAGTAGCTGACATCTCGAGTAGAGTACGAAATACTACTTTGTTCTAGTTAACAAATAATCATCAGTTAGCGAGGGTTTTGATCATTTGAAAATATAATTGACCGGCATCTTGTCAAGAAGAAATCTCAACAGTCAGGTTATGCCAGTTTATCCTGTATAAGAAAATGTCCTGTTGGGTACGCGCTAAGCCAGATTCGATCTGAAACGAAGGTGCGTATGGATTAGAGTGAACAATTTTGATCGCGGTTTTCTGCGTGATTCTTCACCTGCATAGCGGTGCTGAGTGTTTCCAACGTTGGTTATATAAAACAAGTGTTGTGATTGCCGCTCAGTGTTTCTGTAAAAAGTAGACTGAAAACATTCATGGCATTTTGAATATATTATCACTTAGCGCAGTTGTGTCGTCATGATATATACTTTATATACTTCGTCATCAATACTTGGTAATCAATAAACATCATCATATACATCAAATGCATCATCATATACTTCGTCATCAATAAACATAGCTGACTCGTCTGGTAATATGCTGTCTGAGCCCGAAAATGTATCAAATGCATTCACGAGTTAGTTTCCTTCGGTTTATTTTTGCGGCCAAACTGGACTGCCCCTGCATGGCGTCAGTGATAACGCTAGTGATCACATGTCAATTTTATCTTTTGAAATTATTGATATTGCACTTACTATCAGGAAACTGAAGCCAAAGTTATCAGTTGCATTGGACGGCATTCCAAGCTTTATTGTTACAGGATGCTCCTCCATTTTTGCGCCCGTCTTAACGCATATTTTTAACTTGTCGTTCCAGAGCTTTACATTATAAATAAAGGACAGACGCCAACCAATCCCTAAAAGATCGTAGGGTCCCAACGTTTCGGTGCCTACGATCTTTTAGGGATTCGTTGGCGTGTGTCCTTTGTTCATAACGTTTAACCCAACCAGGCAAACGTCTTCCGAAATGTTCACCTTTAGAGCCTTACATTTCCTTCCCTGTGTAAGACCTCTATTACTGTGCCAGTACATAAGATTGGCAGAACGGATGACGTAAAAAATATAGGCCTATGTAGTCGCTATCTCCTTTTGCTGAGATCTATTGAATTGTTTTATCTGAGCGCATTTCAAACTTTTTTTTAAGCTTAAGATAAGCCCTTCACAACAAGGCTTTATGCGTGGAAGGTCTGTAGAGACATATCTGGTGTTTTTTTTATTAAATTTTGTTTAGCCCACTGTTTGTCAACTTGGACAGTTAGACGTTGTATATTTTGACCTTTCTAAGGCTTTTGATCTAATAGACCATTCGCTCCTTGCACACAAACTAAAATCTTACGGCGTGAGTACCTCACTTTGCTCCCTGTTTCTAGATTATTTGTCTAATAGACACAATTTTGTCTGTGTTCTTGGACGTCACTCCCGGCCTTATGTTTCTTCTTCGGGTGTGCCGCAAGGCTCTACACTTAGGCCGATTTTTTAATGTTTTTATTACTCATTTGAGCTCAATTGTTCGGAATTCGGTCATCTTGCAATATGCGGATGATGTCAAGTTGTTTAGGCAGATCATATCATTGGAAGACTGAGAAAAACTTATGGAGGATGTTAGGCGTGTGCGCAATTGGTGTCGTCATAACATGCTAACGCTCAATCCTTCTAAAACCGTTATGTCTTTGTCTAGAAGGGTAGAAAAAAAATTAACTTTTGTTACCAGATTGGCAATGATCCGCTGCAAAGAGTTGAGTGCACGAGTAATCCTGGTGTATACATAGACTCTTCGTTATACTTTACTGTACATGTTAACAACCTTATAATTGACTCTTTGCGTAAGCTGGGAGTAATTTCTAAAATCACGCGTGAGTTCTCCACATGTGTATTCTACGATTATATTTCTTGTTATTCCGGACCAAGTTGGAGTTTTCCTTTGTAGTCTAGAATTGTATTAGTTCTACGAGCCAAGAGATGATTGAAAATGTTGAAAAGAGTTTATTCTTTATTTTTTTATGATCGTTACATTGTTTGTACTGTTTATTATTCTTAAACGAGACTGTTGGAACGATACAAATGCCCTACTTTGAGTTCAAGACGGCGTGAGCGCGATCTTGGTTTTCTGTATAAAGCGTGTTTCACATGCCGCGGTTTTGGCCCTAGAGCGGCGCGATCTCTGCCGTCGCGGCGCTCTGGCCAGCACCAGCGCTTGAGCGCCACGAGCGCCGCGACGGCAGAAATCGTGCCGCTCTAGGGCCACAATCGCTGCATGTGAAACACGCTTAAATGTATTCGCGGATTAATTGATTGTCCAGATCTCACAGCTGCTATTAATATTCACGTTCCGAGTCGAGCTTTGCGGGTTTCTCCGACTTTTCATGTTAATCACATCATCCGAACCAGTCCCATGACCCGTATTCAACACTTCTACAATACCTACAGTGGAGCAGATATTGCCATTTTTAACCCAAAATTCCTTGCTTTTAAGACTTTCGTAACTAACCTGTGAACATTTTGTTGTGCATCATTATCAAGGCGTCAAGCTGTTCATGAGCACAGAAAATAAACAAATGAATGAGATGAGTGAATTAATGAATAGACAGTATATTGTGAAACGTATTTCGTAAACTATATTTCACGATATTATGCACCATAATTAATTGCTTAGATTAAGAGCACAGCTGCGATTCAATTTGTAATGCTGCGATGCAAAATTGTACCAATCACGCGTATTTCACGCAACCTATAAACTTCGTGACAACCTTTCAGTTTAGGTGAAACGTTTCGTATGTTAATCTAGATTTTTATATTTACTGTGACACCGGAATTCAAATACGAAATTATCGATTTTCGGCACCTGAAAATAAGATTAGATTGTTCGAACGATAAAAAAATGAAAGACGTTTACAATTCTCTGTAATGCCGAATTAGACCGCGGCTTTCGGGGAGGACGAGGGGAGGGTACAAAGAGGAGGGTATGTCCTTCCTCCTCCTCCGTACCCTCTTCTCCTATCCTCCTCCTCCTCCCTCTCCTCGTCCCCCATCTTCCTCCTCCTCTCATTCCCCTCCCCTCCTCCTCCCGCCCTCCTCCCTTGTTACGTCACTCTTGACCCTCGTGCATCACTCGTGAAAGCCTCGTGAAGGTCGTTACCTGCGTCGCGACCTTCACTGGTGACCTTCGTGACGTCACTCATGACCTTAGTGACAGTCATGACGTCACACGTGGCGGCGGCGACGCCACTCAAGCCTGAAACGGGCGCCTACAGTGGCGTACCAACTTGTTTTTGAGTGGGGGGGCAAACCCGACCCTCTCCCCCCCCCCCCCTTAATCGAAAATTCGGCGCAACTTTTGTCGAACTTTTCTAAAGATGTGGCAATGATTCATTCGGCAAAATTACAACGTTACCAGACTTAACATTGATATTTTGTTTTTTCTAACGAAAAAATTTTTGCTTCTTCTTAAAATAAATACAACTTGTAGTGCCTATTGAAACAGTTATGATTAAATAAGGTGATATTCTACAAGATAATTGTATCGATGTCGCTTTTGTGTGTTTACTGGCAATTTTAGTGTTTGCTTGCAGAAAGTGGCGTGACAACGAGGTTGGGTAGTAGCCGGAGCAGTCACGAATCACACTACGAGAGTTTTGATTTTGAGGCTTCATCAGCGCACGCCTACAAGTGTGTTTACATTGTTAAAATAAAGACAATCACTGCGTTCTTACTTTCTCTGGAAGTCACCGTTTCGTGCGCGAAAACGGATGCAACGGTTGTTTAGCCTTCACCAGAAGAGATAACAATACTGTAAATATGCATGTTTTTCGACTTGACGTCAGCTTTGCATGAAAGTGCGCGTTCCATGTTCGCAACGTGCCGTTTTTAACCTTTAAAATTCCGGTTTCTGGCGTTAGGACACACACGGACGTTTAGGAAGATGGGGAGAGTTAGGAATGTCGGATATGCGACGTCGAGCATGATAGTTCTGTGTTTAACGAATACTTTTCATCAGTGTTTACTAACGAGTGCTTGGACTTCGTCCCCACACTCCCTGAAGAGCTTTACGAGCGCATGCATCCTATTAACGTTAACTCCGCTGGTATTAAAACATTGATTGATAAACTAAAACTTACTTCGTCCGCTGGAACCGATAACTTCAACCCTAAAATTTAAAAGAAACACCCGTGTTATTTCTAGTGAGTATTTGAAACTCATCTTCATTCAGTCCTCATCTCAAAGCTGCCTTCCATCTGACCAAAAGGTGGGAAGGGTAATTCCCAGTCTTTAAACAGGGCAGCCGCTCTTCCGCATCTAATTATCGCCCTAATTCATTGACTTCAATTTCTTGCAAACTACTTGAGCATATCCTCTACTCCAATATCATGAGGCACCTATCATCCCATTTCTTTTCTTTAAACAGCAGCACGGTTTTCAAAAGGTACTTTCCTGCGAAACGCAACTCTGCGACTTCATCCATGACTTGCACACTAACCTTAAATGTCACGTCCAAACTGACGCAGTTTTTTTTTTTTTTTTTTCCAAAGCGTTCGGCCGTGTCCTCCATCAACGCCTTCTTTCTAAGCTAACATCTTTTTGCCTCGACCAATAACCGTTTGCATGGATTCGTGACTTTCTTTTTTCCCGTGTACAGGTCACGTCCATGATGATCATGAATCTTCCTTAATAAATGTATCTCCTGGTGTTCCCCTGGGGTTCGTACTTGGGCCCTTACTCTTTTTAATATTTATTAATGACATTCCCATTGGGATTTCTTCAAAAAAACGCTTTTTCGCCGACGACTGCGTCATCCATAACAAAGTAACTTCTGTGCAAAATAATAACCAGCTTCAGGAAGATCTAGATAAAATTAACAATTGGTGCAAAGAGTGGATTATGTCACCGAACAAGTATAAACGCAAACTAATCCACTTCAACAAAAAAAAAGCACTCTGTCATTTAATTACTTCTTGGACTCCGATCTGATTGAGACCGCTACTGTGTATAAATACCTTGGTGTAAGACTAACATCTGACCTTCCCTGGAATAACCACGTTGAAGTCATTACCGCCAATTCATCTGGAACTCTTGGACTAAGCAGACGTAACTTAAAAAATCGCTCCACCCTTTGTTCCTAAGCTAACCTTTAACACGTACGTCAGACCAAAAATAGAATATGCTTCAACCATCTGGAATACCCATCGACTGTATTTCATCAATACGCTGTAGAGGCAGTTCAGAACAGAGCTGCTCGCTTCATTTCTTCCACTTATGACTTTTCTTTCAGTGTCTCGGCGCTAAAAACTAAACTAACCATGTCCTCTTTGCAGCTTCGCAGGAAAGTCTCTCAGCTGTGCCTTATTCACAAAATCTACTACCACATTCCCGACCTCAAAACCACTTTGTTATTACCCCCCGACCGAACATCTTCTCGCCTCAACAACGTCTGCACCATCAAACACACTTCTGGCTCTACGAACGCTTTCAATTGGTCATTCCTTTCTCAAGCCATCAGCCACTGGAACAGTCCCCCATCCTCCATTGTCACCATCTTGGACCCTGCTGATTTCTCCTCTGCAGTAAAACTACACCTTTCTTGGCCCATGTGATGGTGTGCGGGGCTAGGCAGATCAGTGAAAACACTTACGCAGAGTGCTTGCCAGGCCAGACTTGTACGTAGTTTACTCCTACTTTACTCAAGTTACTGAAGTTAACTACTTTACTCAAGTTACTGTAGTTTAACTACTTTTCTGGGTAGTTTAGTAACTTTTAATTACATTTCTATTCTAGTAATCAGTAGTTTACTTTAACTACTTATCCGAGTGACTTCCACTCAAATTACAAATTACTTTCTAATTTTAGTGGTTGTTTTGCCTATCAACAGAGAACAGAGGTCGGAAGGTCAGCTGATATTTGCAGAGGGGGAAGCATGCGGAGTAGAAAAGGGGGGGATGGGAAGGAAGAAAGTGATTTAGATAGTCCAAAAAACCCCAAAATTTTAACGAGCCCCCCCACTGCAACAACACTGCTACGAGGCGCGGGGAGCGAAGAGACACGACGGAAGAGAGGTCGAGTAACTGCGGGATTAGCTCCGAATAGTGGCGTTTCTTTGTATTCCGAAGCTCAAGGAGGCTTGACGCATTTGAAGAAAGGGCTTGTCCCCGCTTCTCTCCAATGTAGGAATTCTTGCCCACTACAGGAGGTTCACACACTGCTCCTTTTACGGTGCAGGCGATAGAACCCCTAACAATGACGCTCACGCCGAATGGGCTGCTCGTGTATCACTCGAAGCGCGTTAACCCACCCCCGCGCCTGCGTTCACGCCGCTTCGCGGTGACGGTGTGTGGCTGCTAATTACAAATCTATTAACCCACCTAGCCCCCCCCCCCCCACCCCCCGTACACGCCGCTTTGCGGCGTTCGGTCGGCAACCCAAGCCCCGCTGCCCCCCATGCACTTCCGTAAATAGAGTCGATACGATTTAGTTTAGCGATGTTTCGTCAACAACATTCGTTTTCTTAATGTTAATGGTAAAAAAGAAATGTAAATATCGCCAAATGCCTCGACAAAACAAAATGTTCGGGAAAAAAATAAAAAGAAGTAAGCCGGCCCACACCATAAATAGAACCCGGGTCTGACACGTATGAGGCAGACATCTCACCACTAAGTTACGCTACCTCTTCGGAAACTCGCATTGCATTTTCTGCCTATGTTGACGGCGGCAGCGCCTATCTCCAAGCAAGCAAGCAAAACTTTATTTTGTGTAAGGGCCTACGTCCTGGTCTGGACGGCCCGTCCGGCCCATGTCTCGCGGATGGATTCCGTAAGGTTACCGTGTAGCCTTGTTCGTGGAGCAAGGCTTTACGAACCAGCCAATCCGGCGTGCGTGAGCACCGTTGCTAGGGTTTTTATCGCCTGCCCGTTAAAAATATGCCCGCTCGGGTCGGGGGGCAGTGCCCTTGGTATTCCTTGGGCGCCGCCGGCCTGTGTCTGCTCTGCCCAGTGGCGGCCGTTTCAGGGGGGGCAAAACGCATGCCTTGCCCCCCCCCACTCTGAGGACTGGGGGGGGGGGGGGCAAGTGCCCCCCTTGCCCCCCCGGTTGGTACGCCCATGGGCGCCTAAGAGCTGCGCTCTAAAACAATATAGTTCCTCGTTTCACAGCAGAAATTGTGTCTATTGCCAAAACAACGCCGAAAATAGATTTTCAGTTTAGCGGTTCAAACCGATGCAAACCGGTCGGAACCGGTTTGAATCGTTATTTTTGCTCCTGGAACCGAACCGAGAGCCGTGAACCCGAATACGACCCGAACCCGAACCGAACAGGTACGAAGTTCGGTTCGACACTCTGGATGCTGGTGATCGGAACTCTCTAACCAATGTTCTTGCCGCTTTCAGTAGGAGTAGCGCGGATGGCGAAGATGCCGAGCCGCTTCGCGCGATAAAAGCACTCCGCAAGGCAATAAAACGCACTCAAACAAATAAAAAACTGACCCCTCGTAGTCCTGAGATGCGCATATTGATCTTGTAATTATTTGCACTGAGAAAAAAAAAAAAAAAAAAGCTTTTTCTGCAAAAAGGGTTTATATGTTGCGGAGCGCATTTCCCCGTCTGCAGTTCGTGATGCGCGTGTTGAAAATTGAGGACACCGTCCCCACCATCTGCCCGTTTCTACCCTCATGTGGCCTAAGTTCAAGCGTCCCCCCCCCCCCTTTTTTTTTTGCGTGTGTGTTTCACGGGGTGGAATCCGTTTACCTCAAACCTGAGAGTAAGATGAAAGCTAAGGTGCTTGATGGACCAATCGTACGCAAATCTTTAACCACGTGGTCACGCTCCCTCACGTAACCACGCGCCGAGAGCAAAGGCTGACCATGAAAGGCAGGCGATTGATTGGTCCGTCCGGCACTGATAGTTTAGGGGAGGGGGGGGCACGCCACGTCTTCGCTCACAAATTGTGGTGTTTTGAATGAGGTGAGTGGTGGAAAAGGTGAGAGGAACTGTTCCGGGGGAGAGATAGGGTTCTCGAGCAAGATACTGTTTGGCCGAGCGACCTTCGTAAGCAAGCCGTTCCCACGCCGTCCTTGCGCCTTTTTTTTTTTCTATTCTTCCCTCTACCAAATTCTTTGATCTGCCTCTGCTCCTTTTTGAAATCCGGGTATTCGGAAAACAATCTGGCAGAAATTGCTGAAAGCCTCGTGTCAAAATTGACGTGACACGATGAATCAAGTGACCCCCAAAGAAAAAATAAACACAGTGGCGGTATTGCTCTATATCAGTGGTTCTCAACCATTGATGTTTTGCGGACCCCTTCTCGATCGGCGGAGATGATGGAGGACCACGTTCGCGATCAGGGGAAGGAAAAGGTTGCGGTTAATTATAATAATAATTTGATAAATTGATATAACTAAGGGCTAGTATGTAGTAAACTTCTCTCATTGACACACACACACGAGGAAACTCACCCGAGGATTATAACGTTTCTTCTCAACCTGAAAAAAAAAGAAAAAAAAGTCAATATTTATTGCCGGGCTTGGCTGATGACGCATGGCTTCGCGAACCCCTAGAATGCCTTCGCGGACCCCCATTTGAGAACCTCTGCATATATTCATATATGTGCCCACAATCTCAAGAAGATTGCCGGCCACTTGCGTTTCCGAGGTATTCATATCGCCATTGACGATATTCAGCTTATAACCAAATGTAATCGGGAATAAGTGCAAGGAGAGCATGTGCACAAAAAACATGCAAACAAACATGTAGAATGCGCCAGATTGGTAGACTGCGAAATACTAACGACATGTGGGCAATCGTACATACGACAGGCAGGCAGATGCATTAATGAAAGGGCGCGAGAGAATAAACTTGTCCGCCTTCCACTATTACTGGTGTCAGTGTGTTCCTGTACAAGATAAAACAGATATCTCGTATAAATAAAAAAAAAGAAAATTTCTGAGGCGTTAAAATCAAGGTAGAGACGGATGACGGCTGCATTAGTGCGTCGTCACTCGTTAAATCAGACAAGGAATTCATTTCGATTGGGGTGTGCACGTATGTTCCTGTTTTTATAACAACATTTCATTGTCATACTTAATTTTTGTGGTTCTCGTTTACATTCTTTTACGATTCGTATTTCTAAATTTTCCCTAAAAAGCGTGGGGAACCGGCGATCGTATGCCATGAAAATGAACGATGTTGAAAGAATGTTTGCACCACGTCCCCTTCCTGTTTTATGCTTTCTGCCAGATGTAAGGAAACATTGTTCTTTTGAAAAGAGCCGTTCTTAGTCGAAATACATGGCCGTGAGCGATCCCATTTGAATGTGCATCAGCGGACCTATCCGGCCGACTAACTTGCAACAGCGCGTCTTGCAGCGTGTTTCAGCGACGTCTCCTCCCAAGCGTGTTTGGCGACGCCTTGGGGCCGTTCTTGAGGCAATCAGGACCGGCGGGCTCACCCTCAAGCAGACGAGGTGCAGGTTCGCCTACGGCGAACTGAAGTTCTTAGGACACGTTGTGAGCAACGAAGGTGTTCATCTTGACCCTGAAAAGACTCGCGCCGTAGCGGCATTTCCACCGCCCACCGACAGGAAGGCCGTCCGAAGATTCCTGGGACTTTGCGCGTACTACCGGCAATTCGTTTGGGATTACGCCAAGCATTCTGCGCCGCTCAAGCACCTTGCCAAAGACTCCGTGAACTTCGAATGGGGTTGAGAAGAACAGGCATTCGACGAGCTAAAGCTACGACTCCAGTCGCTACCGATTCTCGGACACTTCGACCAATCAGCCGAAACGGAAGTTCACACGGACGCCAGAAATACAGGACTAGGAGCGGTACTGGTCCAACGACAAGAGGGGGCAGAGCGCGTGATCGCATACGCTAGTCAGACGCTGTCGAACGCGGAACGCCATTACTCGACGACCGAGAAGTAATGTCTGGCCGTCGTCTGGGCCATCACAAAACTCTCCGCCCGTACTTCCACGGGGGTCCTTTTCGAGTGGTAATTAACCGACCACCACTCGACTGTGGTGGATAGAGCGAGCCTGAAGGACCCATTGAGACGCCTAGCTCGATGGAGCCTACGACTGCAAGAGTACGACGTGACCGTGGTCTACAAGTCAAACCGAAAACACTACGGCGCCGACTACCTGTCCAGAGCCCCCGTCGAGTCAACTACCGGCTGTTCCAAAGACGACGACAACGACGATCGCTTTCTTGGCGCAGTGGGCGTTAACTGCATGGCAGCGCTCCAACTGGACGATCCTGAACTTCGCGCCCTGATCGATTACTTGGAGGGACGAGGGGAAACGATTCCCCGAGCCTTTTCACGTGCCCTACCAACATTCGCCGTCCGGCAAGTATTCTCTACAAAGAGAACTTCAAGGACAGCAACACAAAGTTGTTCCTGGTAATCCCTACAAGTCTTCGTGAAGAGATCGTCCAAGCCTGCCACGGCGACCCAACATCTGGTCGCCTTGGCGACAGCAGGACTTTCGAGAGGATCAGAGAGAAGAACTACTGGCCCGGGCTATCTAAGGCTGTCCACCTTTACACACGATCGTGCCACGAGTGCCAGCAACGGAAGAAACCGCCGACGAAGCCGGCAGGCCTGCTGCAGCCCAATCGCGCCCCGACTGCACCATTCCAGCAGATTGGAATAAATCTACTTGCACCTTTCCCACCGTCGGCGCAGGGAAACCATTAGATATTCGTAGTAACTGATTATATCATTCGGTACGCTGAGACAGAAGCACACCCGTCGGAAAACGCCGTGGAAGTAGCCAAGTTCTTCATTGAGTGTATCGTCCTCTGACACGGCGCCCCCCGATTTCTGATTACGGACCGGAGCTCATCGTTCATGGCGCAAGTTACACAAGACTCCGCCTGAGCCACACCAACCACCGCCGAACGACGGCTTTGTGAGAATCGGCCCCGCCATCACCGTGAGTGGACGCGGGAACAGGACCGAGCTTCTTTTTCTTTCCATTGCGTGTTGGCGTTTGCACGCGTGCCCCTGTGTGTGGGTGAACTGGCGACGCTCGTGCGAGCTGGGGCAGGGGACGTTTTGAGAAGAGAAGAAGACGAGGACAGCACGTGCTGTAACCGTTTGCAGGACATTCGAAAACCAGCTTCGCTTGTAGATAGACGTGTTTTTTTTCCCCTCCTATCCGCGGAGTCCTGTCTGCTTTACTATTCCGTCAGCGACCATCAGCTGCCTCCGCCGTCGGGTCCCGGCGCAATCTCCAAGAAAGAACATCTTCACTGGCGCAGTCGACAGGATTGCGTCAGCGGACCCCGGCGGCGTGATCTTCACAACGGAATCGGCGGACAGCGACTTGACGTGGCACTGGTGGAGCCTTCTAAAGAGAAGACTGGACCACCGAGCTCCTTGAAGACTGGACCACCGACCTACTTCGTGGTGACAGAGCTACATCGGACCTGATGCCGTCCCACTCCAGCGAGGAACGCCTGAGTCTACAGCTCGGACATCATTTTCGTGCCTGACTATTCTGAGCAGCGGGCTGAGTCTGTGATCCGGCGGCAGTCGTTGACCTTACGGTAAGGTGATTCTTTGACGTGTGCCCGCCATGGATACAGACAGTGCAGAGCGGCGGATGCCGGTTCTAATGCCCGAGCAGAATAGGGGTCGGAATAGGGATGTTGACGGGCCAGCCCTTACAAAAATGATCAATGAGTTTCAATTGACTTTCTATTGTGTTCCTATAGAGTCAATTGAAACTCGATATAAACTCAATGTCTAATGAGTTTGACCATTAGAAACTCAATTTTGATTCTATTGAATTTACTCATTAGGAATGCAATTGAGACTGATCATAAGAAACTCAATATCGATTCTATTGACTTTCCTCACTAGGAATGCAATTGAGTTCGATCATTAGAAACTCAATATCAATTCTATTGAATTTACTCAATAGGAATGCGATTGAGTTCGGTCATAAAAAACTCAATTTCGATTCTATTGAATTAACTCAATAGGAGTGCAATTGAGACTGATCATAAGAAACTCAATATCGATTCTATTGACTTTACTCACTAGGAATGCAATTGAGTTTGATCATTAGAAACTCAATATCAATTCCATTGAATTTACTCAATAGGAATGCGATTGAGTTTGGTCATAAGAAACTCAATTTAGATTCTATTGAATTTACTCATTAGGAATTCAATTGAGAGTGCTCATAAAAAACTCAATATCGATTCTATTGACTTTACTCACTAGGAATGCAATTGAGTTTGATCATTAGAAACTCCATATAAATTCTATTGAATTTACTCGTTAGGAATGCAATTGAGTTTGGTCATAAGAAAGTCAATATCGATTCTATTGAATTTACTCATTAGGAATGCAATTGAGTTTGGTCGTTTGTGGATTACTGCACCCGTGTGCACCAAACGATTATTGCTTGTACCAATGTTTTTCTATTAAGGGATAGAGTCCAATGATGTCGAAACACTGTTTATCATCCATGAGACTTTCAAGGAGGAAATAGGAAACTGGGAACCTTAGTAGATGCTGAGGTGGTCACCGGCCAAATGAATACCTTTCTTATGTAGGGTATATAAGGCGGTGGGGTAGTCAAGGGTGTACGATTAGTGGGTTGTGAGTGCTTAGTTACAATGTTTGTGTTCGTTTCCTCTATGTGCTTTGTTTCCTTCATGTTGCATGCTTTAAAGAATTGTAAAAACAAATTCTCAACCAGAGCAATTTTTTTCAAATGCAGTTGCAATAAATTCTATTGAAGCACGTTGCAATAATTCAATTGAAAGTCAGTTGCAATATTTTTATTAAAACTCAATAGCAAAAGTTCTATTGAAACACTATTGCCAAAATTCAATTGAAATGCAATTGCTAAAAATTCAATTAAGACTCAGTGGCCAATAGTCTGGGACGGATCAATAGCGACTCAATAAAAAAAGTTAATTAAGTTTCAATTGAGACTGAATGAGGTCTATTGAGTGAGTCCTTTACACTTTCAATTGAAAGTCAGTTCATTTTTTTGTAAGGGAGGTGAATCGTCACCTTCAAGTGGATTAGGGGCAAACTCGCAGACACGAGGGGAGGGGAACGGAGGCATCCGATCAGACAGCTTAATTGAAAAGGAGATAGAAATAGTGAGGGAGAAAGAACGGCTGTTACGCCTCGAGCTAGAACTAGAACATCTACGCTCAGAAAACCGAAGGCGAGCCAGTGGAGGCGGCATGGAGTTCAACCTCCGAGATGAAGTTTTTCGCTTTTCGAGACTGATGAAGGGAGTGCTGACTCCCATGCCGTCGTCCGACATATTAGTGCCGAGCTGGTTTGATGGCGTAGAAAACGTCTTCGAGACATATGAAGTCCCTGAGCGGCTCAGAGGATATCTTGTGCGACCTTATTTCACGGAGAGCATGCGTGCACTAGTGAATAGGCTGAACATGGGTGAGAGATGTGGGTATGGTGCGGTCAAAGAATCGGTCTTGTTAGAGCTCGGAGTGTTGCGAGCTGAGGTCTCGAGGCCCTTTATTGAAACCACCACTTCTCTCAAGAAAAAACACGAGAACCCAAGGCAGGGCATTATGCCTGCACATTATCGGGCGAAGTGTTTTAAATGCAAGGAATTGGGGCACCTTTCCCGCGAATGTCCCCGGACGAAGACACCAGACGGAGATCTTTTGTTTCTCAAGAAAAGAGTGGACGCCGAGAATGTCACTGTGGAGGAAGACTCCAGCCGTGAGCCCGACAAGGTGACGACCGATGTGGGCAAGACCGACGGTAACAACTTGGACCACCAAGGTCAGAAGATGCCAGACTCATCAGTCCGCGAGGCGCCTCAGATTATGTTACAGGCCGATGATACAAAGCGGTCGTCAAAGAACAATCGCAGATGCGTGTCTGTGCAGGCGGACGTTGACGACAGAAATGAGCTGAATGTCTCCCGTGCCTGGAGGACGTCCCAGCGAGCCGAGGATGACCACGACGAGCAGGTGAACGTCGACGACGAAAGGCCCCACACTTTGCCTGGGCGGCAGGCGTCCCGGCAATCTGAGGACGACCCATGTGTGAACTTCGACAACGTCAAGGCCGGTCCCGACTTCTTACCTGGGTTGCACAAGTTCCGGCAAGCCAATGACGACCAAGTTGAGAACATTGGCGTCAATTGCAAGGAAGAACCTAGGGTATCTCCTGGGAGGTGGGCGTTCCGGCAAGCCGAGGACGACGGCGGCGAGAACGTGGACGACGTCGAAGGACCGAACTTATCGCCTGGGCGGCAGGATGACCATGACGAGAACGTGAACGTCGACGACAAAAAAGAACCGGATATTTTGCTTTGGTGGCAGACGTTCTGGCAAGCTGATGACGACCACGGCAAGGACGTGGGTGTCGACAAGAAGTCGGACAACTTGTTAGAGCGGCTGACGTCACAGCGGGCCGGTGGAGATGTCAGGGAAAGCGGGGACAGCGACGAGGAAGCGGTCTTCGAGATGAAGTCGTCCCGGAATATAACTAAGGACGCCGATGAAAACTCGACCAACTACCAGCCGGCCACGTGTGAGAGAGCTGAGATTGCAAAAGACATCGACAACGACGACCGCCTGCGAGGCCCATTCCCGATTCGTAAGTCAGGACAGAGCATTAACTGTCGTTGCTCTTGCGCGGGGATGTTCCGGAACCGGCTATGCACCATCCGATTCAAGCCCCGTCGAAATCTGGATGGCTTGGATAACTTGTCAGCAAAGAGACCGAGGCTAGGAGGCTAGATGCAAGGCGAGTTTTAGCACGACATTTGTCACTGCTTTGGAGCCTTGGCGGGCACAATAAGAATCACTTTACTGGCGTGTGATTTGCATTGTGGTGTAAATTTTTTTGATAGTTTGGATTCTGACGGGTTGAGTCACAAACCCTGTGTAAGGTGTGTCTGATATGCGTTCGCGTTTGAGTTTAGATGTTATATATTATTTTTGACATTTCGGGTCAAAAAAATATACTTAGTCGGGAGGTGTGAGAATCGGCCCCGCCATCACCGTGAGTGGACGCGGGAACAGGACCGAGCTTCTTTTTCTTTCCATTGCGTGTTGGCGTTTGCACGCGTGCCCCTGTGTGTGGGTGAACTGGCGACGCTCGTGCGAGCTGGGGCAGGGGACGTTTTGAGAAGAGAAGAAGACGAGGACAGCACGTGCTGTAACCGTTTGCAGGACATTCGAAAACCAGCTTCGCTTGTAGATAGACGTGTTTTTTTTCCCCCTCCTATCCGCGGAGTCCTGTCTGCTTTACTATTCCGTCAGCGACCATCAGCTGCCTCCGCCGTCGGGTCCCGGCGCAATCTCCAAGAAAGAACATCTTCACTGGCTTACCACCCGCAGACCAACGGGCTGACGGAGCGACTGAACAAGGTGATATGTACATCATTTAATACTGAGGAACGGTGTACAGCACGGCCGGTCTTCTGTCCGATGGCTTCAGGAACCCTCGCTCGAGCACACTGCTCGTGAAAGTGCGCGCTCACACTCCGCGCCCGTTGCGTCATACATAACATCCCTCCAACCTCAGACGTAGTCACCATACCGGTCTGGGGGACGTCTAGTCCTTGGTGGATTTAGCCTACGTCGTTCTGTAGCTACAGATCCGGAATCCCAAGCTGCTGGGTCTTCTTGAGGAGGAGCGTCTTGTGGGTGTCGACAGACATAAGAGCGGTCAGAACCGTCGATTTCCCACGCAGCGGGCGAAGTCGACGAAGATAAACGTCGTCGTATGTGGTTGAGGTGCCTCCGGATCCTGCCCCAAGCAGTTTCTATTAGCCAAGATCGGCAGCCAATCTTTTTCACCAGTGTGCCGTCGATCCACCTGGGAGTTCCCCTGAAGTTGACGACAACCACCGGCTCCCCTTCGTTGAAGGCTTTGGATGCAGGCATCTTTTCTTGCGGTTGGCGTTCTCGTTCTGGGGGCGGCATCAGTCTGCTTAAGTTTGTAGCCAGTTCGCGGCCGAACATCATGAAGGCAGGTGTATTTCCGGTTGAAGTAGATACCGTTGTATGTTGCTTGTAGAGTAGTCTCGCCACTTTTAATGACAGAAATCCCTTCATGTCCCTTGCCAACCCTTGTTTTAGTTCGTAGACCATCCGCTCAGCTTGGCCATTTGTAGCCGGATGGTAGGGAGCACTGGTTACGGCTTGAATTCCGTTTTTCTGATAAAATTCGGTCATTATGCTTGACACGAAGACAGATCTATTGTCGGACACTACCTTCCTTGGTAGTCCGAACGTTGCAAATAGAGCTCGCAACTCTCGGATGACTGATGCAGATGTTGCAGATGTCATGTAGCGCACCTCAAGCCACTTGGTGTATGCGTCTACAATGACGAGAAACATCTGCCCCTCCAAAGGACCCATGAAGTCCAGGTGTATGGTATCCCAGGACTGAGACGGTTGATCCCAGGTTGGCAAGGGCACCTTGTGAGGAAGCGGCCTGGACTCCTAACAGGCGGCACACTTGCCAACTGTGGATTCAATCTCTTTGTCGATGGCTGGCCACCACAAGTGGCTGCGAGCTGTCAACTTCATGGACACAATTCCCTTGTGTCCTGCGTGGAGCAGATTCATTGCTTCGGCGCGTGCAGCGGTCGGAACGACGACCCTGGACCCCCAGATCAGACATCCTCGCTGTGTCGACAACTCGGCGAATTTCTTTTTAAAAGGCAAGTACATCGCCTCTTTGATCTGACGGAGAGTTCCTCGCTGTACAGCTTGGAAAACTCGGGAAAGGACTGTGTCCACTTGCGTCATTTTTGCTATCCTGCTGGCCGTTAGGGATGAACCCATTGGCGCCTCAATCATCAGCACATCACCTGGAGGACATGGTTCATCCTCGCTGTTGGGCAAGGGTAGCCGACTTAACGCATCCGCGTTTTGGTGCTTCTTTCCGGGTCTATAGACCAGCTGGTAGTCGTATGCCGATAGCTTAATGCACCAGCGTCGCATTCTTGGGGAGAGAACCTATGACACGGGCCTCTGGGAACATAAAATGCCGAGCAAGGGTTGATGATCAGTGACAATCACCACATTGCGTCCAGCGATATATCGGTGGAAATGTATGACTCCAAACACCACAGCCAACCCCTCTCGGTCCAATTGTGAGTAGTTTCGCTCGGCCTCGCCCAGTGTCTTGGATGCGAACGCGATGGGAGCTTCCCTGCCTTCTTGATCTATCTGAGCGAGGACTGCTCCCACGCCGTACGGTGAAGCATCACAAGACAAAATAAGCTGTTTTGTGTCATCGTATTGAGCCAGAGTTGTCTTGTCTAGTATCAGCATCTTGAGGTTCTTAAACGTAGCAGCATGCTGTTTCTCCCATCTCCAGGGAACGTTCTTTTCCAGCAGCTTGTATAGTGCACAAGCCACCGTGGCTCTGTTTTCCAAGAATCGATCGTAAAATGCAAGCATTCCAAGGAATGAGTGTAGAGTGGCTTTGGATGTCGGTTCGGGCGATTCCTTAATTGCCCTCAGCTTGTCGTCTGAGGCCTGGATCCCCGCTGAAGTGATTCGGTGTCCCAGGTAGGTGACTTCGGCGACACCAAAACGGCACTTGGCTTTCTGTAGTCGCAGGCCGGCTCCTTGAAGCCGTGAAAGGACAGAGTCTAGACGCTCTGCGTGCTCCTTCGTTGTGGAGCCACAGACGATGACATCGTCCAGGTAGGCGCTGACTCCTGGTAACCCTGCCAGTGTGGTATCCATGCACCGCTGAAAAATTGCTGGTGCTGCTGACACTCCAAAGGGCAAGCGCTTGACCCGATAGAGACCCTTGATGGTGTTTATCGTTAGTATGTCGGCAGTGCTCTCGGTGACCTTGAGTTGCTGGTAAGCTTGTGCAAGATCTAACGTGGAGAATATCTTGCCTCCACGGAGCTTTGCCAGTACTTCTGATATAGTTGGTAGAGGGTACGCAGCCTTGCGAGTGACGGCGTTGATAGTGCTGCGGTAGTCCCCGCATAGACGAATAGTGCAGTCCTTTTTCCGGGCCACCACGACAGGTGTGGCCCACTCGGAGTGTTGAGTCGGCTCCAGGACGCCTTGGTCTGTGAGGCGCTGTATTTCTGCTTCAACCACTGGCTTCAGGGCGAACGGCACTGTTCGCGCTTCTAGAAACTTGGGCATAGCAGTTTCTTGCAGCTCCAGACTCACGGCCGGACCCTTAATTGTACTGGTTCAAGTCACCGTCAAAAATGGGAGCGTGTTTTTTAATGATATCGATCAAGCTTTGGTCGTGCAAGATTTGATGAACACCGCTCAGTCCGATACCAAGAGGTTTAAACCAATTACGGCCAAGCAGATTGCAGCCAGGACACTTCATCACGAGGAGCGGCAACTTCACTATGAAGCTCTTGTACTGTACCCACACATGTACTGTGCCCAGAGATTCCAGACCTTCGCCCGACCAGGTGCGCAGGGCGACGTTATCGCATGAGAACTTGGGCGGTTGCCTGGGCCAAGCTGCGCGAAACGTTTCTTCGCTGATGAGTGAGCATGCCGCCCCCGAGTCCACCTCAAATTGAAGAGGGACACCTTCCACAAGGAGGCTCACCACGAGTTTTTCCGTTGCCGTCGGCCCACTTCTCAACGAGTTGATGTCGTGCAGTGAGCTTAACTGACTTGACCCTCGAGCAGCCGAGCCATAAGCTATCTGTGGGTCGACCAGGTGAACGGCGCTCTTGTCAGAAGCCTTTTTTTTCTTCATACAAGCCTTTGCAATATGACCCACCTTCTTGCAGTATCTGCACTGCGACGTGCGGAACCTGCGTGAACTCGGGTTGTGGAGCTCTTCACACCGGTAACACGGCGTTGAAGATGTTGCGGTGGTCTCGTCGTGCCGTTGGTGTGTCAGACGTGATTTTTCTGCTTTGTTGACCTCCTGGAAGTCTTGCTTGATCTGTCGCTGATGGTCTTTGGCGTTCTCCGCTCGTACGGCTATATCGAAGGCCTTGAGAAACGTCAGGTCCCTTTCTGCGAAGAGGCGTTGTTGCAGGTGTTCGTCCCGAAGCCCGCAAACAAAACGATCGCGAAGCATGGTATCCATAGGGAGCATTGTCACGTTGACCGAGGTGGTCTTCACACCACTTGCCGCAGTTCCAGCCGAGTTCACTGCGTTCGAACGGCTTGGCAGGTCAGCTGTACAGGTGCTGGTCGCAGCCGGCTGTACCGTTCCAAAATTGCAATCTGTAGCCAGTTTTTTTGGAGCTGCAACATATGCAGTCACTGTCTCATCAAGTAGCTGGTCTCTTCGTTGAAATCTGCACCGGCTGAAGAGCTCCGACGGGCGCGGATCGAAATGAACTTGGAGCAAGGTGACGAGTTCCTCGAAGGAAAACTCACTTGGCGTCTTTGTTGCCACCAGTGCTTTCACTGTTTCAAAAGTGGTCGGACCACACAGTGTCAGGAGCACGGCGCGCCTCTTTGGGTCGTCTCCGATGCCGTTTGCTTCGAAGTAATATCGTAGCCGCTCCGCCCACGACGACAAGCCCTTTCCGGAGAACTCCTCCATGGAGCCTTGGGTAGCCATGTTTTCCGAGGAAGCAGGTCCGTCGTCTTACTCGCCGCCAGTTGATATGTACATCATTTAATACTGAGGAACGGTTTCCAGCACGGCCGGTCTTCTGTCTGATGGCTTCAGGAACCCTCGCTCGAGCACACTGCTCGTGAACGTGCGCGCTCACACCCCGCCCCCCTTGCGTCATACATAACACAAGGCCATCGCCGACATTATCTCGATGTACGTGGGCGTGGGGCACAAGACGTGGGATGAGGTGTTGCCCTACGTCACGTTTGCGTACATCACGGCGGTTCAAGATCCCGCTGGGATTGCACCTTTTCAGTTAGTGCATGGTAGGAAGGTGACGGCGATCCTCGACGCCATGCTGCCCCACGACCCGACGGAGGGCGGCACCGACGATGCCCAGCTGGTTACCCAAAGGCAGAAGAGGTGCGCCAGCTAGCCCGCCTTCGCATGAAGAACCAACAACTTGTCGACGCTGGCCGGCACAACCTTCGTCGCCGCGACGTGGAGTTCCAGCCCAGATACAGGGACGCCCATAACACCGCCGCGGCCTCAGCTAGAAACTATTAAAACGCTACTTTGGACCTTACAAGGTCATTCACCGCCTTGGGACTTGAACTATGAGGTGCTCCCCGGCGGAACCCGAACATGAGGACACCGCCAGCCACGACTCGAAGTCGTCCAAGTTCGACTCAAGCCGTTCTACGCGCGTTAGGATTGTGACACTGCATGTTTATTTCGTCTTCCCGTAAAGTTCATAGCCATTTTTTTCCTTTTACGGTGCATGGGGAGAATGCGATATTAAAGGGGGGGGGGGGGGGGGGAGATAATGCCGCGCGCAGGGCCGAACAAGCAACGCTCGATCAGAGGATTTTAGAAGACTCGTGTTCATTCTTACTGGGTACCATTTCGTGTTTCTTGTTCTCGAAAGTGCCTGTTCATTCTCGCCCCAAGCGCGCGACGCCCGAAGCTTCTTTGACGTAAAGTCCCTTGATGCTTCTTTTCCAAGTAACGACAACCAATACAATTGACAAAGCACATTCCGCTGAAACAAAATGGCGGCATTCTGTAATTTCAGTTAAAACCTCTGCTGTGCGCCGCCATTCGCAACCTTAAACCTTCACCGTCACGCAGTCGGCGCTTTGAAGAATGTCGCTACTTGTAGGAAGCTCTTATTTAGGGACTTTGACGAATTTTCGAGATAGTCACGCACACCATAGATAAGAAGCTACGCGGGACCTTGTCGAGTCAGTCTTCGTCTCGCTTGCTGTTACGCCGCCAAATCGCCGCCGGCTTTTCTGCTGCCTCGACGCTCGTTCCTTATTTTGTTTGGCACAAGTTCGCCGATTAAACTTTTATTTTCATTTCACTGTTCGTCCTCTCGTCACCTTCATTCCTGACAATATTGCCTTAGCGGGACGCAATTGAATCATTCATCACAACGCGATATGTAGACGAACATGGCATCGCGCCTGTAGACAAACATGACATCGCAAAGAAGGTAATTTCTGGATTGTTCTGCATAAAAACTGGAAGTCAAAATGTTCTCATGAAATAGGCTTCGTGATGCATGCTTCCTGTTATTACTCATAGAAGGTTATGTACAGTAGTGAGGGGCTTTAGAATTAATCAATTGAACGTCACGGTTGATTATTAGTAGAAGAGCAGAGGATACATACAGAAAGACAAAAAAAGGCGCTGACTTTCAGCTTGTCAGTTGTAAGTCAGCGCCCGTGTTTGTCTTTCTGTTTGTCACCTCAGTTGTCCTGCTACTTTGAACTGTTGTTCCCTAAAATAAATAGTAAGGGTGTGCGAATATTGAAATTTTCGAATACGAATCAAATATGTGTCTAGGATATTAATAAGACAAACAACTGACTTCGAATATAGAATATCTGTCTAGTAATAAAAAATTGCAAAACAAGTGGTAACGGCAGGTCTTATTACTCTTTTAAAATAAATCAATGAAACTACATCTTACTGGGCTACAGCAGGATGAAGATACTTCTAGTAACTTATACTCATTACAAATTATCATGTAGAAAGATTAGCTGCTCGACGTGTCCAGATTTCAAGCGCTCCCTCTGCGCCGTGACAACACTTCGGTCAGTAGAAAAAACCCTTTCACTCGGGACTGATTTAGGGGGCAAGTACTTCTGAGCGAGTTTGCTTAACTCCAGGTACTTGAAGCGGCCAATGCACTGCCACTAATCGCAAGAATCCTTGCCCCTGTCCAGAAGAGGCTTTTCGTCGTATTCTGTAACTTCCCTTTCTGGGGCGATGCCGACTGAGTCTTCTCCTTGTTCATCACTAGACAGTCTAAAGCGTTCCTTACAATGAATGCCACCAGTAGACATGAAGACGACGCTGGCATGGCAGAGTCCCCACTGGGTTCCACGTCAGCTGTCTGGAGCTCCCTTGTCACAAGGTCTTTCAGCCAGATCACATGGCCAGACGCCTAATAAACTGTGGCTTCAAAACGAGGGTCAAGAAACATGGCCAGGCTGGCCACTTTATCAAAGTCACACTCCGCAAAGCGAGTCTTGATACATTTGGACTGTTCGCGAACCCTGAGATACCTTTGCAACCTTCAATACAATGAAGCATTTTAAAAATATTTGGAATTTTACATGACAATGAGGAGTGCTTTTTAGCACTTGTGATTATAGTTGCATCATACAAGGGCTTCAATGCCGCCACAAACTCCGCTGTATCTCTCCACTCTGCAGAGTTAAAGCCATCTATGGTAGTGCCCAGAGTGGCGAGCTCAAAAGTGATGGCTTTTTGGAGTTGGAAGAGCTTGAGAGCATGAGGTACTGACTATTCCATTTTGTTTCAACATCCTGAAAAACATGGAGCATGTCTTTATTCAGCTGCGCCTGCGGATCGTCTCCAGTGGTTTTTGTGCACTAGGGCTATGAGTGTAATGTCCTACAATCGATCTCGTTTCTTGCACAGTTTGTCGATAGCCGGGGTACACACCCTCGCGTCGCTGATCGCCAACTGTATTGTGTGCGCGAAACAGGTTCGCTCGAACCATGGCAGCCTTCAGGGAGCCGCTCGGATATTGCGGCTGGATGTTGCCCATCACGATGTACTTCACGCAGTCGGTCGGTATCTCCCAGTCGGCGCATAGTTGCTCCAATGAAGCAGCAATGTTCACTGCCGTGTGACTCTCCGGCATATGTCACGTGTTCAAAGTGAACCTTTTCACCTCGTATTTCCCGGTAAAAAAAATGACACGGAAGGCCTTTCGCAGCTCGAACCGTACCTTTGCTCTTGTGTCGTCATCCAGGCGCGGGACGAGCACGCGCTACAATTTTGTTCGAGAGGGCAGAATGTAGCCCGGTATGGCTTCTTTCATGAGTGCCTTGAACCTCCGGTCTTCAGCAAAGCTGTAAGGCTGGAGGTCTAAGGCGACCATCTCTGTTACTTTCTGGTGAAGTGCGTTTTTTTCTTCTCTGACAAGGGTTGCTTTCTCTGTTGAAGTATATCATCCAGTGCCGATTGACCCTTCGACGGTGTGTTCGCTGCATCGTTTTTGTACTCTTCCAACAACAAAGGGTGCTGTTTCATATTTATTTATTTATTTAGTATTTAGGAATACTACTGGCTCCACTCAAGGAGCCATGGTAGGAGTGGGTACAAAACATGTAAACAAGATGCAGATTTATAAATGAAAACTCAATTAAGTATAAAGTCAAGTGCAGATACAAAATTAGCAACAGTTGTGTTGACGACGACATCATTTGGTAACTCGTTCCATTCTTGAATTTCCCGAGGGAAAAAAGAATATCTAAAACAGTCGTTTTTGAACCTGTATTAACGCTCTTGTGTGGTTTAGACGTGAGGACCCGGTCGATAATGGTTGTATATAGCTAGAGCTTTGAACATGAAGAGTGCCATTAAGAATATTGAGCAGCAATTTTAATCGATCAGTTTTCGCTTTTAAAGAGTTGTGGTTGTTTCCATCGGCGTTTGAAGAACATTGTCGCACGATTCGCACTGAGCTGTCGACGACGAGACTTCTGTAGTACCGCCAAAGAAGACTTTTCTGGCTTCCTTTTCCTGCTTGCTCGGTGGCTCGTCATCCGCAGTTAATACCATTCTCGGGGAACATGCTCGAGCGAGTACGGCTTCAGCCACATTGGTATGAGCCCCGAGAGAGTTTCGCAGCTAGTGTGGTTTACGTTAGGAATGTCGCGAAGTTTTGTCGAACCGGATTTTTATGTCGAACTTTCGGGGTTCAACGGGTTCGAACCGGTCGACGAACCTTCGACCTTTTAACCAGATTCGACCGGTTCGACCTTGTCGACAGTGTAGCCAGACCTTGATACAAGCATTTCTAGGTTTGGATAACTTTTTTTTTTTTTTATGCAAAGGGTTAATTTTAATTTTAGGAGCAGTTGCAATTAAAAGAAACTAATTCTAATCACTGAAGAAGTTAATATTTTAATTTTTTGTACTGTATTAACTGAAATAACCAATCAGTGCTGCCGTTAATTCCTCCCTTAGTCATCACCATCCAATCCGAACCCAACTGGCCAGTCTGTCGCGCATGTGCATAGCAGTCGAATCTTTGTCGATCTTTTCACAGTAAGTTCGAAGAAGTCGAACCTGGTCGAACTCGAACGTCGACCGGTTCGCGACATCCCTATACCCGTTTTCACCTCAAGAAAAAAAGCAAGTTTTGCGCATTGTTCATACGCGGCGCGAAGTAGTTCTTACGAGATTTGGTTGTCAGAGGAAAAGCGATGCTTTTAGCGTTCGAAACGCTTACGTCTTGGTAAGATAGCATATATGTAATCTAAAATTCACCTGAATATATCTGAATTATCAAGATAAAGAGGGAAAGTAGTAATGCTCCGCGTGGAGCCGGACTTTTTTTACTACGGTTCTTGAGGTGAAAACAGGTATAGTTTCAAGGAGAATAGAAGGGTAGGAGAGGGCATGACGCAGCCGCGTAGCCTCCACAAGCCATGCTCCCTTGACGCCCCGCCTCTTTCTCATTTTCCTCCTTACTCTCCTCATTTATCAGGCCAACATGACCACATCGCGTGACCGTAGCTAGCCTTCGTCTAGCCTTCGATGTGATAAAACCTACCGGACGGAGCGCGCGCAAGCCTGCAACGAATCCTTCTACGATCAACCATCCATCTCGCACGTGACATGTCACGCGCACCAATCGCCAGAGAGATCTGCGGTCCCGTTGGGCACAAGATCGTTTAAACTTTTATGACTAGGCTTCACCAATATTGCAACGTGCCTCCTCCTAGTACCTATAACCTCCTTGCCTAGTTTACGTTTTCGCTGCGCGGCTGCGCGGGAGTAGCGGGAGTTGTTGTCGATGGCGATGCAATATTCTGCTCGCACCTTGCTTTTTTTTGTTTTTGATTTTCAAACAATTATATTAGGTAACACTCGCGAGATAGGTTTATTTGATTGTATCAATTTATAGAACCCGCAATTACATCACGTATTGCTATGAAGGTGCCACAAAGCAAAGGGCTTGGTGAAAAAGAAACCGAAACTAATCCTGTCCTGCCGCCATCGGACAGATCAAAACGGAGCAGACCGATAACGCACGTATTATACGCATTTCTCAGTGAATAATCATAACCATAGGAAAAGGCGTGGCAGGCCGATTATTCGCTACTTGCTCGAATATTCGCAGTTTGCGCCATTATTCGCCATTTTCCCCAAATATTCGGCCGTTCCCGAATATTCGAGAACTTCCGAAAATGCAACTTACGAATCGAATACGCTTCGAATAATAAAAATATTTGATTCGTATTCGAAATTTTGAATATTCGCACACCTCTTATAAAAACCCAACTCACACAAGCCTTCATCTTAATAAGTTACATATTGCCGCGCGCGCAGCTGGCCAAGTAGGTAGCGCGCGCGTGGCCTAACGGTTATCGCGCTTGCCTCCCACGCGAAAAGCTAGGGTTCGAATCCTGGGAGTGACTTGTCTTTTGTTTATTCCTGCAATTTAGTGTTCTGGAGAATTCGAGAATCATGTTGCTTGTTCCAGGCCCGAATGTTCTACGCGTCGAAGTTTCTACGCCGATTATTCCAGAAGACCACGCATGTACATGGGGCTCCGCGTGGCGAGCCACAGTCAGTTTCGCCCCAGCGTTCGACTGTGCTGCTACGCCGACTTCGACGCCCGCGACGCTCTGTTATTATCTTTCTACCCTTTTATTTTTGGCACAAGTTCGCCACATTAAACGTTTATTTCTTCCTGTTCATTTCCTGTTTTTTTTTTGGTCACCATCCGTGACATTTTGGTGGAGGTGCTGGGTAACGCATGCCCCTGCCGCGTACCCCTCCGAGGGACCGCAGTGCAAGTCCGACGCCAAGCCCACGAAGAACCAACGAAGGCACTACCGAGATCCGGTTCAGTCGTCGCACCCAAGGCCTACACCCGGAATTCGGACTTCTGCCGCACAGGACCAAGCAGCCAACGAAGCCGACGATGGCCAACCAGTCGCCGACCCCCGCCGCTCCAGTCGTCGTCTACCTGCCCGCCGCCCCCCGTACGCCGACTCCCTTCCACGGTGAGATCCATGAGGATGTCGAAGACTGGATCAAGCACTACGAGCGTGTGGCGCGGCACAACGGATGGACTGCGGAGCAGTGCCTCCAGAACCTCTACTTTTCGCTGGAGGGTACTGCGAGGTATTGGTTCGAGAATCACGAGGCTCCGCTTACGTCGTGGGACATCTGTGTAGCCGAGTTGCAGCGGACTTTCGCCACCCTACACCGACGGGAGAAGGCAGAAGATCTCCTCCGAATTCGAACGCAGGGCCCCGACGAAAGCGTCACAAGCTTCGTAGAAGATGTCCTCCGCCTGAGCGCCCGTGCCGACCCACGAGCCACAGACGACAAGAAGCTGCGGGTCCTCATGCGCGGGGTGAGAGACGATATCTTTGGAGGCCTCGTGCGCAACCCACCGGGCACCGTCGAAGCCTTCGTCACCGAGGCGACAAACATCGAGCGCGCCCTCCAAGCGCGCGCTTCCCACTACCAGCGACATCCAAGTGTCGCTGCAACCGCGCTGCTTGGCGGCGAGAACGCTCCTGGTACGGACATCCGCGAAATTATCCGGGAGGTCGTCCGGGAGGAACTCCGCCAGTTGCTGCCAGCCGCAAGTCGACCAGCAACGCTCTCCATTGCCGAGGCTGTGCGCGAGGAAGTACAACGGGCGCTCCAACCAGAGGTTCCCGTCACCACGGTGGCACCGGAGGAACCGACGTTGAGCTACGCTGCCATAGCCCGACGACCGCCGCAAGCTCCCCGCCAAGCCGCGGCGCCACCCCGAAGAGACGCCCCAACGCCGCACTATCCCCGACGACAGGAAGATCAGGCGCACGTTCACCCAGACCGACCTGCGCCGAGGAAGACAGACGTCTGGAGGACGGCCGACCGACGCCCGCTGTGTTACCACTGCGGGGAAGCTGACCATGTGTACCGCCGATGCCCATACCGACAACTCGGGCTCCGTGGATTCCACCCAAACGACCCGCGCCCCCGGTATGGTGAACGCCCTCGGGAGATCGACGGGTACCTACGACGACCCCAGTCCCCCGAGCCTGCGTCCCGCCGAGAGTTCCGGTCGCCGTCACCGCGACGTCCAGCTTCGCCGATGCACCGACCCCGACGTGAAAGCCTGTCACCCCTCGCTCCTCGCCGGGGAAACTAGGCGGGGCAACCCCTGGAGGTGGAGTTGCCGAAGACGACCCGCCAAGATCCTCCACGAACGCCGGAGGGCCCCCACTCGAACGCTACCGGAGACCGAAACGACGCTCCTGAAACGGTGTCCATCAACCTAAACGTCATCATCGACGGCCACGACGCATCGGCACTCGTGGACACCGGAGCAGACTACTCAGTCTTGAGTGGGAGGCTCTCCCGTCGCCTGCGAAAAGTGACAACGCCGTGGGAGGGCCCTCAAATACGAACCGCCGGTGGGCACCTCATCACACCAGTCGGGCGATGCACCGCTCGCGTCGAGATCCACGGTGAGACGTGACCTGTAAAGTTCGTCGTTCTGCAAGACTGTTCGAGGGACGTTATCCTCGGAATGGACTTCCTCTGCGAGTATGGCGCCGTCATCGACCTCGGAGCAAACCGGTTGACGCTGCGAAAGCCTGTTTCACCACCGGAGGAACCCAAAGCGACGTCATCTGCGGTCCGAGTCCTCGCCAGCCACGTGAACTTACCGCCGCGGTCGAGTGTTTTCGTATTCGTCGGGATCACCGAAGATTTCTGCGGCGAAGTTCTGCTCGAAGGAAGCCTCCAGTTGCTTCTGGGAAGAGGAATAGGCGTCGCAAGAGGAGTTGCTGAACTTCAGGATGGCCGCACTGTGGTCCTCGTCACGAACTTCCGAAATGAAGCGCAACACCTCACAAAAGGTGCAGCCGTGGGCCAGGTCGAGGAACTCCAAAACTCCGCCGCTGTCGCCGCCATTACTGACGGATTCTCGCCACCTCAGCAAGACAGTGCGTCGCCAGTGCAGCTCGACATTGACCCTAAATTCCCGGGCCCGAAACGACGACAGTTGATTAACCTTCTCGCCGAATACCGCGACTGCTTTGCCACGTCGTCGAAGGTGCGCCAAACCACCGTTGCGAAGCACCGCATCGTTACCGAGGACGACGCGCGCCCTGTGCATCGATCGCCATACAGAGTCTCCGTTAAATAAGGCAGGCGATCCAGGAGCAAGTTCAAGAAATGCTGAACGACGACATAATTCAACCTTCAAGCAGTCCTTGGGCCTCTCCAGTCGTACAGGTTAAGAAGAAAGACGGGACGCTCAGGTTCTGTGTAGACTACCGGCAGCTGAACACGGTGACGAAGAAAGACGTCTACCCACTCCCCCGCATCGACGACACTCTAGACCGGCTGCGCCACTCTCGATATTTCTCATCGATGGACCTGAAGAGCGGCTACTGTCAGATCGAAGTCGACGAAAGGGACCGAGAAAAGACAGCCTTCGTCACGCCGGATGGACTGTACGAGTTCAAAGTGATGCCCTTCGGACTGTGCACGGCGCCAGCAACTTTCCAACGTGTCATGGACACCGTACTGGCAGGACTGAAGTGGCAGAGCTGTCTCGTCTACCTCGACGACGCCGTCGTGTTTTCCAGCGACTTCGACGAGCACTTGCGACGACTCCGAGCAGTTCTCCAAGCCATACGGACCGCCGGACTCACCCTGAAGCCGTCAAAGTGTCGGTTCGCTTATGACGAACTGAAGTTCCTCGGCCACGTGGTTAGTAACGAAGGTGTCCGCCCAGACCCCGAGAAGACTCGTGCCGTCGCAGCATTTCCAGCGCCAAGAGACAAGAAGGCCGTCCGGAGGTTCCTTGGGCTATGTGCCTACTATCGGCGCTTCGTTCGAGATTTCGCAAGAATTTCCGCACCGCTCACACACCTCACGAAGGACGCCGAGAAGTTCGAATGGGCCGATGAACAGCAGCAGGCATTTGACGAGCTGAAGCGACGACTGCAGACTCCTCCTGTTCTTGGACATTTCGACCAGGATGCGGAAACCGAGATTCACACGGACGCAAGTAACGCAGGGCTTGGCGCGGTTCTGGTTCAAGTACAAGAAGGCACCGAGCGAGTCATCGCCTACGCAAGTCGGACATTGACCAATGCGGAGAGAAATTACTCCACGACTGAGAAAGAATGCCTTGCGGTCGTCTGGGCAATCACGAAGTTTCGTCCGTACTTATACGGGAGCCCGTTCCGGGTAGTCACGGACCACCACTCTCTCTGCTGGCTTGCGAACCTCAAGGACCCGTCAGGACGCCTCGCGCGGTGGAGTCTCCGACTACAAGAGTTCAACATGACCGTCGTCTACAAGTCAGGCCGCAAGCACAGCGACGCCGACTGCCTGTCCAGAGCTCCCGTCGCAACACCTTCCGGCAGCAGCGACGACGATGACGACGAGTGTTTTCTGGGCGCAGTGAACATCGACGACATGGCCCGGCGTCAACGAGACGATCCTGAGCTGCGCGCACTAATAGAGCACCTGGAAGGGCGCGGGAGTGCCATGCCACGTGTTTTTTCACAAGCGCTGCCGACCTTCGCCATTAGACAAGGTCTACTCTACAAAGAGAACTTCGGGAACAACAACTCGCCATGGCTGCTGGTAATCCCGACCGACCTTCGGGAGGAGATCTTTCAAGCCTGCCACGACGACCCGACGTCCGGACACCTTGGTTACAGCCGGACCCTGGCCCGTATTCGTGAAAAGTATTACTGGCCCAAGCTCCCCAAAACCGTCCACCTGTACACACGATCATGTCATGAATGCCAGCGACGAAAGAAACCTCCGACGAGGCCGGCCGGACTCTTGCAGTCAATTCCTCCGCCAACAGCACCCTTCCAGCAGATCGGAATGGATCTACTTGGCCCTTTTCCGCCGTCGACGTCGGGAAATCGCTGGATCATCGTCGCCACAGATTATCTCACGCGGTATGCCGAAACGAAAGCCCTTCCTTCTGGAACGGCTGTGGAAGTTGCCAAGTTTTTCATTGAATCCATTGTCCTCCGGCAAGGCGCTCCCGAAGTCCTGATCTCAGACCGTGGATCATCATTCATGGCCCAGCTGACGCAAGAAGTCCTTCGTCTCAGCCACACCAGCCACCGTCGCACCACGGCGTACCACCCGCAGACCAACGGGCTAACGGAGAGACTCAACAAGACCATCGCCGACATGATCTCCATGTACGTCGACGTGGAGCACAAGACATGGGACGAGGTGCTGCCGTACGTCACATTTGCCTACAACACGGCCGTACAAGAGACCACCGGAATGACACTCTTTCAGCTGGTGCATGGGCGCAAGGTAACGACAATGCTGGACGCCATGTTACCCCACGAAGCGGCTGTCGACGCAAGCGACGACGCCCAGGTGGTTGCCCAAAGGGCAGAAGAAGTCCGTCAGCTCGCCAGACTTCGGATTCAGGCTCAACAACGTGTCGACACTGGCCGCTACAACCTTCGTCGTCGGGACGTCCACTTCCAGCCCGGAGACAGGGTGTGGGTGTGGACACCGATTCGCCGCCGCGGTCTCAGCGAGAAACTCCTGAAACGTTACTTTGGACCTTACAAAGGGCTTCGTCAACTCGGAGATCTGAACTACGAGGTGATGCCCGACGGAACACGGACTTCGTCACGCCGCCCTCTACGATCGGAAGTCGTCCACGTCGTGCGACTGAAGCCGTACTACGCTCGATAGGACTGTGGACCTTATGTGTTCCAAATGACTCTTTAGTTTACCGTTTTGTTTTGTTTTTTTCGTTTTTTTTTTTGGGTTGCATCGGGACGATGCACTTTTTAAAGGGGGAGTAATGCCGTGCGCGCAACTGGCCAAGTAGGCAGCGCGCGCGTGGCCTAACGGTTATCGCGCTTGCCTCCTACGCGAAAAGCTAGGGTTCGAATCCTGGGAGTGACTTGTCTTTTGTTTATTCCTGCAATTTAGTGTTCTGGAGAATTCGAGAATCATGTTGCTTGTTTCAGGCCCGAATGTTCTACGCGTCGAAGTTTCTACGCCGATTATTCCAGAAGACCACGCATGTACATAAGGGGCTCCGCGTGGCGAGCCACAGTCAGTTTCGCCCCAGCGTTCGACTGTGCTGCTACGCCGACTTCGACGCCCGCGACGCTCTGTTATTATCTTTCTACCCTTTTATTTTTGGCACAAGTTCGCCACATTAAACGTTTATTTCTTCCTGTTCATTTCCTGTTTTTTTTTTGGTCACCATCCGTGACAATATGAGGAGCAGAACTATCATACGCTCGTGCATGCCAGTCCTCTTTTGCATCGCTGACAACCGGTTTTGGGGAATGTCTCTTTCCGGTGTTCCGAAACGCCAATAGAAAGTGCTGTTACTTCCACAAGGTTTACAATGACGGTTATTTCACTCACCAAGAAACTTTTTCCTCAATTAACGGTTCCACGCACAGATTTTTGGTTTATCCCGTAGATGTCCTATGAACTAATACTCACTGCTGCATATCTGATTTGTTTTTCACCACCAGGGAAGGGACTGAGTCGAGCCTCAAGATGAAGTGCAACGAAAACTGCTCCTGCAGCGAGATGTTATACAGCCCCATCTGCGGCGCCGACAACGTCACCTATTTCTCCCCTTGCTTCGCGGGCTGCCGCAAAGACTACGTGGTTCGGGATACGGTGGTACGTGCCCATTTCTCTAGGTTCTCGAGAATCCTCTCTTGGTGTTCAGTTGGTATCACTTGCGAGCACTCGTAAACTATTCTCATGTATGATAGACTGTGACATAATGAAAAAAAGCAGCGCTCAAAACGACCAGGGCAAAGAAAAGAACCATGCACGAAACACAAGCACGTGTTGCTTTTCTTAGTCTTTTTGTGCGCTGATATGTTCACTATATCATCGTACCGACTCGCCCAGCTAACAACACTTCAGCGATAGGCTGTGAGGCACGCCTAGCCCATTGGGTACCTCTGAAGTTGCTCTTTGTTTCTGCACGCTTAAAGAGGTAACCGTGTGTCGAATATTGTTATGCAGCACTGAGAGTCGACCAACATTCATCAACAGCAAATACCCGGTGATTGTACAAACTCTACACCAGATGGAATAAGAATTGAATAAGAAATAAACATACTGATCATTGACCACGGACACTCCTAACGCTGGCCCCTGCTAGCTTTGAAAGCTTTCTGGTCTCGTATATTAGCATGCTGGCGATAGGCATGTCTTCACCGGGGAGCTTCTGGACACAGACGCAGTGCTGCTTTCTTTCCATTCGCGTGCTATTTTACATGAAAACGGAGTGGTTGTCTTGATATAAACAAAGCGAGCGATGACCTCTGCAGCAAGCAAGATACAGTAAAATCTATTAGCGCTTAAAGGGAAGATGGGGCACTTCTACATTTGAGAAAAAACGCTTGAATTGCGTTCATTTGGCCTTTAGAATAACAGATATCACAATTATATTTCAATGCGACGCGCCGGAGAGCCATAAGAGCAATTTGAAAATAGGGCTGAAGCCCCGCCTCCCTAGCCTTGGCAAGCCAAAGGATCCGTCAATGACGTCACGTACAGCGACTATCTTTCGCGTTTTTCTCGCTTTTAAAAATACTAGCGCGGCAAATGGTTTAAGTATTCGGGTTCACGAGGTAAAAATACACTAGAACTCACTTCTCACTCATTTTTTTCAAGAAGCTCCATAGCTTCCCTTTAATGTTTGCGAATCCAATTAATCTCAAAATACAGGACACGCAAACATTTCGATCAATAGCGAGTTTTAGAATACGTCACCTTCGTTGAACGACAACGTTGTAGGCCGAGGCACCTTAAAGGACTCTGAGCAAAGTGGAAGGGTGAAGAGGATGCTCGTTCTGCTCTCTAAAAGAAAGGTGTAGCTTTTACACCCCTTTTCACATATTTGGCACTCCAAAACTTCGGTTAAACGTACAGCGCAATAATGTTGAACTGACGGCCCCAACCTTTACGAGAGGTTTGATGACAGTGGGATATATAACATATTAAACAGCTAAAGTACTTATCAAACACTACAAAAGAAAATCACTGAGGTTTTGCAGTAGGGCCAAAAAACCCTCAATTACTTTTTTTTTTTTTGCAGTGAGTCGTACGTACATTAGATATTTTAATAAGTTGTACAACTGGGCTGCCAAGCCGTTCGTGAAAGTTGGTACCTTCGGTTCAACCTCAGGGCGCTGTGCGTCGAACTGAAGTTTTGGGGTGTCAAATATGTAACAAGGAGTGCAAAAACCACACCTTTTTTTTAGAGTGTAGGCGGTTACAGCGATGCAGATAGGCGGTGAGACGAGGTGAGCTTGCGAAGAGCGGGCGGGACTGCGAGACGCAGAGATACCGACGGCAGATAAGCTGGAGAAGCGGCCGCCACTTTTGCCAGATTGGAGAAGGCCTGTGGCTGTTTATCCTAAAATCGGCTCCAACGCCTAAAACATTTATACTGCGAAGCAGAAATCTTGCAGGCTCGCAATGTAATGTTAGTAAAATGTGTCCTTTAAAAGGATTAACTAATATGTTCCTAAATCACACCAAAATAACGTTTTTAACATAACTTTTTACTACAACCTCGTAACCTGACGTCCGCCGCGTCTCCTCGAGTTGCATCGAGTGGAGGTAGTGTTCTCGAGGAGCTCCTCATCCGAGGAAACGCCAAGGCGCCCCTCTGAACCCCGATGGCTCCTCAAGTGGAGGAGCGCTTCTTTCCTCCACTCCATCGACCCGATGGAAGGCCATCGGGCATCGAGTCGTGGCGGGGTGTCGAGTCGAGGCCTGTTTATGAATTCGGCTGTGAGACGCCGCAGAACGGGCGAGACCAGGAGGGGCGCGCAGACGACTGACGGCGGAGAAGCGGCCACCACCGTTGCCAGACTGGAGAACGAGTGTGGCTGTTCTTCCTAAAACAGGCTGCAACACAAAAAAAATTGGCGATGCGAAGCAAAAAGCTAACAGACTTTAAATTCAATGTTAGTAAAACGTCTATTTTTAAATAAAGTGAACTCATATATTTTCATAATTCACACCACAATAATCTTTTTAAAGTAACAATTTTGCAACAACCTCGTAACCAGACGCCTGTCACGTCTCCTTGAGTTTCCTCAAGTGCAGGAGGGTTTCTCGACGAGCTCCTCATCGGAGGGATCGCCTAGGCGCGTCTCAATTCAATTCAATTCAATGTTTTTTATTCAGACAACATACATCAGACAGGTGTCTAGGGGGCCGTCGCAAAAGGCAACTAAATGCCTGACGAGGCGTCGACCCCCTTCCCTCCCTCCCCCCCCCCCCCCCCCCCCCCCCCTCCCCGCACATCAGTCATCGTGGCACACACGAAGGCAGAATAGTGAAAACTTTGAAGCTCGACGGCTCCTCGACTCGAGTGGAGGTGCGCTTCTTTCCCGCACCGCACGGAGTCGTGAATATGGCTGTAAGCGTCTAGCGTATGCTACAACCAACGTTACTAGATTACCTTAGTTGTGGAACTGTATACCTCGGAAGGGGGTACCCCCCTCACTCACTTCAGTCCGCCTCCCGTCGTTCGAAGCGCCATCTAGATTTTCGTTTACGAACTATAGAGTACGGTGGAGCGCCATCTAGACAGTGGGCTTCGAAACTTACGAATCCGATAGAATACAGTACAGTTATGGTGCCCCTTCTAGCCACCATAGTACAGTTACCAAAGCAGCCGTCCTGCGCGTCGAACGACGGGAGGCAAGTCGTGGTAAGTGAAGGGGGGGGGGGGGGGGGGGGGGTGTACTGCTCGTGCTTGCAGCGTCTATGAGCAGTTCCTTAAAAGGGCCCTGCAATGACTTTTTTACTAATTTTTAATTTGCACCGAACCTGAGCGCCTGAACGTAGCAACTTAGTGAAACTTTTCTTTTCTCGAAATTCCCATTAGTTTAAAAGTTATAGGCAAATTAAAATTACAAGAACAAGCAAAAAATAACCTCCCTCATGACGTCCTCTGAGAGTGGCCGTGAACTAGAGGAGAACTAGTGAGCTCATCGAGCGCTCACGGCTGCCGCAGTCCGTGTCGACGGCGCGAGACGGCGCCATTAAAGCGTGTTCTGGATAGGCTGTATGCAGCGGGCAGCCAGAGCGGCTCTTATGGCATTTGCTGCGCGATTAAACACTAATTCGGCGCGACACTTCGTTGGCCATAAACGACAGCAAACACGGGGTAAAGATCAGTTCAGAAAGGGAGCTACTTTACGCTGCCATACCGCGAAACGGCCAAACCGCAAGACAAAGCTTCTCGCCGAAGGCCTTCGGAACGCTCGGAGCCGGTCGGATCCTCCTGCCCATACGACCGCAGCGCCGCCGCGTACATCCGGGACCTTTCCGTGTCGGCGCCTGATCCCACTACTCCTTTCTAGTATGCGCCGCCTTCTCCACCGCTTGGTGGCGGGTATGTCGACTGGTCATTTCTTGTTTTCGTACTTTATAAACTGCATTCGTTTCTTTTTTTAATCTAAAATACTGAACAAAAACTACTTTTATAAATAATTGAAACGGTTCGCGCCACTTATTTTTTGTATTTCGACTAAAAAGAAGCTTTTAGCGGCTCTAACCAGTAGTAAGTCCAGGACCAAAGACGTCACGTTTTGCGCGCTTTCGGTACCGCGGGTCGCCCTCGTCGGTGGAGGAGGTTTCAGCGTCGTCCGGTTAAAATATGACGCATTGATATTTAGTTACTGTCTCCGTCCCTGCTGGCTTGCCCGAACCCCAAGAGACGTGGAAACTGCAAAAAAAGGTAGACGCTTAAATATGATTGCAGGGCCCCTTTAGAGCTAATCTAATAACGTTGGCTACAACGTAGCTGTTATACCCTTCTGTTTGCTGAGAGAGAACAGCTACTAAGCCCAATCCACTGGCGTCTGCGTGGAGCCCTGTTGAAGCGGAGTTATTCAAGTGTCGTAGAATAGGATAGGACTTCAATAAATTGTTTAGTTTCTCAAAAGACTCTTCACATACGCAATGCGGGAAGCGTACATACACACTGAGTCACACACAGATCGGAATCTCCTTAAAATATAAATAGTGTTTCGCCCAACGGCGCCCTAGTTCGTACTTATAGACCGCGTATTACTGAAAATAAGGGTGCTGAGTGGTTTCAGCCATGAATGCAAATCACAGGAAAACTCTTTTTAAACCATTTAAGGTGTAACACCTTTCGGTGTGTGTGTTTCGTAAGCAACTGTACCGTTCGCAACATTTCAAGTTAAAAAAACTACCAAAGTTTGATGTTCGCGTGCTTGTATTTGAATTCTTGGCGGATATATCCAAGAAGGAGGTTGGCCGAGAACTAGCGTGATATAGGTAAACAATAACGAAAGAGCGCTCTATCCTGTCTTTAGGTTGTTCCTCTCTTGTCTTTGCGCTAATTTTACCGAGAGGGTTGTTCATATACTAGAGTTTCTTCTGCCTTGAGACTACAAGCCCCTAGTATCGTAATTGTTTGGATGCTACGATGTAGTCGTGGATGGCTGAGCGTATAGCGTTGTGTGTTCAGCCAAGAAGAGTTGCTCCAAACGAAACAACGTTATTCATGGTGAGAGGACTGTGAATGATTGAACGAAATCACGGCGGCACTAGCACACAAATCGGTGGCGGGAAAAAAGTACCGCTTAATAGTTTCATGGACAAAGGAATGTAGCAGAAAAGCCAACTCTGTCTGAGTAAAAGTTGGACCCCGGAATCCTACATCGCAAGCGCGTCAGTGCTACCTCACACTGTAGAGCCTCACAGTAATCAAATTTTCAGGAACATTTTAGAAATCTAGAATAAATCATAGTCTACAAAGTTTTGATGGATCGACTCGTTCAACGGCTGACTGCAAACCGCCAGTCCGAGTGATTGTTCCTACACGTGCTCTGTCAGGCCCTTACGCGTCGCTTCCGACCAGGTGTACTCCGACTGCAGCTGCATCAGCAGCAGGCTGAGGAAGGAGCCCGGGGATCCTAGGACCGTCTTTCAGGCTGAGCTGACCCGCTGCCAGACGACCTGCAACGCCATCGTCCCCTTCTCTATCGGCCTCTTCCTTGCCCTGTTCGGGACGTTTCTCAACACTGCCCCTGGCATGAGCGCCACTATCCGGTACGAGTCGACTCTCCGGTCTCAAATCATTCGTGTGTGTACATGCGCACTTGTGTTACATGAAACAGCCTATGTTTCTCTCACGTTTTGGGGTTCATTTCAATAAGCTAATATCTTTAGCACTGGCAGAGCTGCTGGAAGATGCATTGCATGCAGCATCTGTCAAGGGAACTGCAGCGGTACATCTGCCAGCTCAATGCCACATATGTAAATGCATTGCAGGTTTCAGCAGCATCACCATCCTTGCAAAAAAACAAACACCTGTATGCCCGAGAAATGCCAGAGACCTTGGCTATTGAAGTTAAGAAAAAAAAACTATTTTCGGTGTGTTTCGTCCCGTTGAAGCTCGCCAAAAATGAAGAAAACGGTATTCGCGGTGTGTCATTTTCTGCTGAGCGGCGGGTTTCTCAAATTGGGATTGTATTAGGATTCTGGGATTCTACGGCTTTCTTGATGAGGCGCTACGCGACCGTTTTGTGTGCGGCCTCCGCCGAGAAGATGTGCAGCGCGTCCTCTTCACAGAAGACAAAAAGCTGACTTTCCAGAAAGCCGTAGAGAGGGCTCTTGCGATGGAAATAGCAACTAAAAGTGCAGCGTTAACGCACACCAGCGGTGCATCGGTCCCTGACGTCCACAAGGTTCGGGTCGACCACAAAGCGCGGATCGACAAGCAAGTACCAGAGCAGTCAAGTTGTTTCCGTTGTGGCTCGACCAACCACCGCAGTGATGCGTGCCCCCACGTCGGTGACACATGTTTCAAGTGCAACCGGAAAGGGCACATTCAGCGCGCCTGCCGTTCGGGTAACAAGAAAAACGGGTTACAGAAATCAGCCCGGTTAGAACACGGCTGCATGCTGTCGCTCGGGTAGGCAGTCAGTCAGTTCACGCGAAAGTCTCGCGCGCACGCTGCACGTCAAGGCACGAGCACTGCCACAGATATAACATTTCCCCCGGCGTAATTGAAGAAACCAAAGGAAAACACACACTGCACACAATGCCGAAAACGTTATGCGTCGTATCTGTCTGGAGGACGACGATGTCTTGTGGGGTAGCGCTGTTGCACAGCGGGATTGTCGGTTGCCCTCTGTGGGGTGGTTGCAAACTCACTGACCACAGGCTCGTCGACGCAGTTCTCTGGATCCCTCAGGTCGGGCAGGAATCCGTCTGATGTGGCTTGCATCGAGTTTTCACGATGATGAAGCATCTGGTTTTGGTGACGGCGCCAGATATATATGCCCCGAGCAGTCGTGACTCGAACCTGGAACGACACTGGGCCAGATTGCTTCAGAATTGTGCCGGGAATCCACTTCTGGGTGCCTCTATAGTTCCTCGCGAGAACATTGTCGTTCACACTAAAAATCCTTGTTCGCGCCTTTCGCTGCGAGGTCTGGACGAACTGTTGATGTCCTACTCTTCCCCCAACGGAAGGCTTAATGGCATCGAGTCTTGTGCGAAGTCTTCTACCTAAGAACAAACTGGCAGGTGTTTCTTTTGTCGTCGTGTGAGGGGTATTGCGGTACGTCAGAAGAAACGTTTGTACCGTCAACTCCAGGGAGTCTTGCGGTCGTCCTTTTCGGAGAGCAGACTTCAATGTCTGGACAAACCTCTCCGCGAGGCCATTAGTACTCGGGTGATAGGCCGCGCTCAAGATGTGACGGCCTCCTAGATTCTTAATAAAAGACTTGAATTCTGTTGAGACGAACTGAGGACCGTTGTCCGTAACAATGGCCTCAGGTACACCAAAACGACAAAACAAGTCCTGGAGACGTTGGATCGTGTGCTGTGATGTCGTCTTCTCCATCACATAGACCTCGGGCCACTTTCACTCTCAAGAAAAAAGGGTGTCAAAAGGTGTATTCTTACACCCTTTGTCCCATATAATACACCCCGGAATTTCAATTCGACGTACAGTGCCCTACAGTCGAACAGAGGGCCCGAAATTTTACGACCGGCTTGATAGCCGTGTGGTACAACATTTTAAATAGCTAAAGTACGTATCGAAGACCACTGAAAGAAAACACCGTGTTTTTACAGTAGGGCCAAGAAAACCCGGATTATTTTTTTCGTGTTCAGTAAAACGTACACTAGCTATTTTAATAAGTAGTACCACACGGCTATCAAGCCTCTCGTAAAAGTTCGGGCCGTCTGTTCGACTGTAGGGCGCTGTATGTCAAATTGAAGTTTGGGGGTGTATTATATGGGACAAAGGGTGTAAGAATACACCTTTTGACACCCTTTTTTCTTGAGAGTGTTGAGTGTGCATCTACGGCGACCAAAAACATCTTCCCCTTGACTGGACCCGCGAAATCCAAATGCACCCTTTGCCAGGGCGATGTCGGCCATGCCCAAGGGTGGAGGGGCGCAGGGACTGGCTCGTTCCGCTGTTGATAGCATTCTTGACATGCTTTCACTTGCTCTTCCAGGTCATTCTCAATTGAAGGCCACCAGATGTAGCTCCTGGCTAATTCCTTGCTTCTGACAATACCTGGATGACCCAGATGTATCTCCTCAAGCAGGAGATTGCGCAGTTTTGGTGGTACGACTACCCGCATGCCATACATCAGACACCCTTGATGCACAGTGAGCTCCAGACGTCTGTCAAAGAAAGGCTTCATTTCCTTGTCAGTGATGGACGATGGCCAGCCCACGTGTGTCAAGTCGAGTACTTTGCTTAACAAAGGGTCGTGGCGTGTGGCACGAGCAATGTCACGGCTGGTGACAGGTAGCGTATCTAGACGCAGAGAATAGAAAGTTTCGTTTCCTTCGGTAGATTCATCTGCCACAATGTCAAGTGGCAATCTTGACAAGCAGTCTGCTTCAGTGTTGTCACTTGATTTCTTGAACTGGAGCGAGTAGCTGTACGTAGACAGCGTCACTGCCCAGCGCTGCATCCGTGCAGCAGCCATTGTTGGAATACCTGTTTTCGGGCCGAAAATGGTTTGCAAAGGCTTATGGTCTGTAATCAAGGTGAAGAAACGGCCGTAAATATACACGTGGAATTTTTTAACTCCAAAGATCAGGGCCAGTGTTTCTTTCTCAATCTGACTGTAGTTCTTTTCAGCCTCCGATAAGGTACGAGACGCGTAAGCCACAGGTTGAACTTTTCCGTCCGGAGAAACTTGAGAAAGAACGGCGCCTATGCCGTATTGCGATGCGTCACAGGCGAGCTGCAGGGGTCTTTTGGGATCATAATGAACTAAGATCGGTGGGGAAGTCATCGCAGCTTTGATTTTCTGAAAAGCGGACTGGCAAACCTCGTCCCACGTCCATTCTTCTCCTTGTCTCAGCATCTTGTACAAGCGGTGTGCCAGCGTAGAAAGTTGCGGAACGAACTTTCCGTAGTAGTTCACCATACCAAGGAACGACTGCAGTTGCTGCTTGTTTTTCGGAGCAGGAGCATTCACTAGTGCAGACACTTTCTCAGAGGATGCGCAAACACCTTCAGCGTTGATGACGTGGCCGAGATAACGTAGTTCGTGCTGAAAAAACGAGCACTTGTCACGCCGCACTCGCACACCGCGTTCTTGTAATCTCGACAAGACGGCTTCGAGATTGCTGAGGTGTTCTTGCTTCGACTTTCCGGTGATCAGGATGTCATCGAGATAGCAACTGACACCCTTCAGGCCCTTCAGCATATTATCCATTATCCTCTGGAAGATGCCTGGTGCTGATGAGATGCCAAAAGCAAGACGGTTCATGGCGTACAGCCCTTTGTGCGTGTTCAGCGTTAGCAACTTTTTTAAGTTGTCCGCCATAACCACCTGTTGGTAAGCCCTGCTGAGGTCGATCTTTGAGAATTCTTGTCCGCCAGCTAAGGCCGCCAACAGCTCATCAATACGTGGTATGGGGTACCTGTCCACCTCCAGGCAGGGATTGAGCGTAGCCTTGAAATCTCCGCAGAGGCGTATACTGCCATCCTTTTTTACTACAGGTACAAGGGGTGTCGCATACTCGCTGGTAGCCACGGGCGTGATGACTCCCAACTTTTCCATTTTTGCCAATTCTGTCTCGACTGCTGCTTGCAGTGCGAATGGAATGCTTCTAGCCTTCAGAAACTTCGGCTGTGAACCTTCACGAAGAAAAAGTTCGGCTTGTTCTCCAGAAATGGTGCCAAGCTCATCTTTGAACAGGTCGCTGTGGTTCTCCAACAAGGCGTCCAACTTTTGTTTGAGACTCTCCGACGTGTCGAGCCTGTTGACAGTGACCAGGTTCTTCCAGTTTAGCCGAATTTCTCGCAGCCATTCTCTGCCAAGCAATGCCGGTCCCTTGGTTTCCACGACGTACAGTGGAAGCTCCTTACTTTGGTCGTTGTGCTGCACAAAGACCAAGGCCCGACCCTTCGGCTTCACAAAGTCGACAAAATCGAAACGACAAAGGCAGGTGAAAACGCTGACGTCCGTTCACGACGCGGTATCTCTGCAAGCGGTCAAGGCTGCGGGCTTGGAACCGGTCACCGTACCCATAAACGTTGACGGTGTGAAGCTTACAATGGAACTTGACAGTTTGTACGGAATGATAGCGCGGCGGATACAGTGGTATCTGGAGACATGATAGATTAGACCCAAGACAAACCGGGTTCAGGGAATAGATGGTGACTCAGGACAGCATCGAGCTCCTGTATGAGGATGTAATGGCAGACAAGAACCATAAAAAAAGCCTTCGACGCCGTGCCACATTGGGCGGTCAAGGACGGGGCGGCGAGATGGGGATTAGAAGGGAGAACGCTGAAATTCATCGACGATTTCTTCGGCAAAAAAGATTCAAAGTAAAAATCGGGAACACGATGGGCCCTGAGACCCCTAACAACAAAGTAGTACCACAGGTAGCAGTGATATGACCCACACTTTTTTTAATGTGGTGATGGCTGACCTACCCACACGACTCAGGCGTATTCAAGACCTTGGATTAACAATTTAGGCTGACGATGTCACGCTATGGACCAAAGGAGGCTCCCTGGGCGAACAGGAGCAACATTGCAAAGACGCATCGACGAGGTTACGAACTACTTAGGAGAAGTGGGGATGAAACCATCCCCAGAGAAGACGCAAAACATGGTTGTCGCAAGACCAAGGGATCACAGGAAGGGCATCGCTCACCTAGTGCAACTTCAGCTGAAAGGACAGACCATAAGCAGGCAACCAAGTATTAAGATCCTCGTAATCACTTTTGAAGAGACGGAACAAAGCATTAAATGGCTACTCGAGCTAGAAAAGACATGGAACCAGACACTTAAACTCATTCGAAAGATAACCGGAAAATCATGGGGGACCGATGAAAAGGCAATTAGAATCATGGCCGAAGCGCCCCTCACCTCTAAAGCACTGTACAGTTGCAATTGGATGAACCTAAACAGGACCCAGTGGAAGAAGATTGAAAGATTAAACCATCAGATTATGAGGATAGTTACGGGACTCCCAAAATTTACACCCCTCGAAGCCGGAACCGGAAATACGCGGGGATGAACGCGATAGAAGAACTGGCGGAGGCGCAAAAACTCGAGCACATTCAACGCCTAGAGAGAACCCCACACGGCCGGCGCCTTCTTGAGATTTTGGGCTATGCATCAGAAGGAAGGTACCCACTAGAGGACGGCCTGGCACCTTGGAAAGACATTGAAATAACGGACCACAAACTGATACCCAAGAAAGGGATGGGCAGAAGAGCCTTCGCAGCAAAGAAACACAAGTGGATGGAACAACGTACAGAAGAAGAAAGAAAGGGAGAAATAAGGTACACGGATGCCGCGAAGAACACCACGGCCGTTTCTATAGCATGGACAGAGGAAACTGGGAACAACAAAACTCTCAGAACAGACGTACGTCAAAGAGGCCGAACTGAAAGCTATACTGGCAGCTGCTGAAAACATTAAAGGAACTCTCCAGCCGGGCTACACGGTCCGAATATTCACAGACTCGCAGACGGCGCTTAAAGCGTGCAGAAACAGCAGAAGAAGAAATAGGACAGTTAAAAACATCAAAATAATCGCAAAAGAGCTTAAAAAAAACCAGGCTCTACAAAGTCTACACTGATAATTGAATGGCTACCCGGGCATACTGGCATCCCGGGCAACGAGAGGGCACACCAGGCAGCCACGGAGGCAGCTAGTAGCACCAGCTCTGCAACTGGCCTAACCTCTCTGGAAGAAGCAACCGAGGAAACTCCAATTGACCCAGAAGAAAGAGCCGAATTGGCAAAAGAAGAACGCAAACTCTACCTGAAAGGCTACCTGCTGACAGTAGAAGACCCCATCCCGCGAGGGTACACAAGGTGGGAGAATTTACGATTACGAAGAATCAGGACCGGTACAGCTTTAACACCGGCAAGAAAAGCAACATTTACAAAAAAGGGAGAAGGAAATGAAGACATCGACCCTGTGCAAGAAGTGCATCGCAGGAGGGTTGCTGACGACAACACACATGCTATGGGTCTGCAAGAGTCTGGAGAAATTCAGACAAGACGCATGGGCCTCGCTAACGAGTGAGTCGAAACCAACGAATTTAGAAGCCTGGACCCACCCAAAAGGACAGGCACAACACAGCAAGCAAATCCTGGATTCACTGATATGTTTTATCAGGACATCCGGGGTCCATCAATTCATCTAACCTAATCATCATAATAATCCCCTCTCCCTATAACTTTCACAATCCCCTCCCTCCTGCCTCAGGTTCACCAGACCATAGGCATGCAGGCGAACCTTCCTCATCAATAAAGACGCGATTTCGATAAATCAATCAGTTAGAGATGAAAAAATGAAAGACGTTTATAAATCCCTGTAATGCGAAAAAGAGCACAGCTCTTGAGGAGGAGGAGGGGAGGGTATGGAGAGGAGGGTGTGCCCCTGCTCCTCCTCGGTACCCTCCCCTCCTCCTGCTGCGCACTTTCCCATCCTCCTCCTCCGTACCCTCCCTTCCTCCCATTGTTTCCCCGCTAAATTTAACTGAAAAATTGACTCCATGTGACCTCAACACCAATTCAATATCCCCGCTAAATTTAGCGAAGAAATGGCGTCAGCACTTGGTATCACGTCACCTATGAACAAATTAAGTTTCTCCGCTAGATTTGGTGATAAATTTATGTCACGTGACCTCAACACCAATTCAATTCTCCGCCAAATTTAGCGGGAAATTGAATTGGTGTTGAGGTCACGTGACGTCAATTTCCCACTACATCTAGCGAAGGAACTGAATTTCTCCGCTGAATCTAGCGGAGAAACTGAATTTCCACGCTAAATTTAGCGGGGCATTGAATTGGTGTTGAGGTCACATGACGTCACTTGTCTCGCTAAATTTAGCGAGGTTACGCCTACACCGACGCCGACGCCGCGAAACCCGGAAACGAACGCCTGAGAGCCGCGCTCTAAAAAGCAGGTAGATTCGTGAAGAGGAAGAAGCATTGAACCCATAGTCTGGACTCGGTAGTTCAGCAGTATCTCTTTCTTTGTCTCTGCACCAACTTGTTCAAGTCAAGCCCGTTACTCAGTTTCTTTCTAGTCATGTGGGAGCATTTTCTATTCGTTTTCATTTCCTGCTCGCCACCGACATGTTACAAGCTAGGTTGCTGTCACGCTGCATCAAAAGGAAATCCTTCCGGACGATGTTCAGCAATGTTTCAGCTCAGTAATGCCGTCCCAAGGTCCCGACATGGGTGTCTCTAAGATTCTTAGGTTAGACTTTACGCCAACAATGATTGCTCACAAATTTTCTGCAGGCCAAATATTCCAACTGCAACGTTTTCATCAATCATCTTACGATCGCGAGACACTCCATTGAAATTATATGGAAAGATCGGTTTCTCCACATTCTTAAACATCTTGCAAGGCAAGACAAAGATCTACCAAAAATATGGCCTCTTCAGATTATCGGAGATGTTAACATCTCACACAATACCTTGCAAGCCCTCGAACAAGGTCCGAAGTAGGCCTAACCACCAAAGCTTATGTGTGCCTATACAGCCATTCATAAACATACCCTAGTTAGGAAGATCGGATCTAAAACCTATGATGAAAAAGCCTCCCAGATATTAAATGAAGGAATTGACTGCCTCATAAGCCACCCGAGTCCAAAACAACCAGGTATGAGCTTTAGCTCCCCAGTCCAAGAGCTCCGAAGCAAAAATCTAAAACTTTGTGGAACAGATAAAAAAAGGTGGTTTTGTTGTACTTACTTTGGGAACATACAGAGAAAAAGCCTCTTAGGCTGTGGCAAAGAACTTCATCCAGGTTAAAGAAAAACGACGCAGAAGTACGAAACAAGCCGTCATGAGGTTCATTCAAGAGAACCACCTGAACAGCCAATGCACAAAGATTAAAGGAACAAAAAAGGGCCCTTAGAAGTATTTCTCTCAGCCAAGACACACTAAGAGGGCTTACTCTTTCGGGTCATCGTGTCAAAGAAAGGTACTTGGCAAGTACATCTTTGAACCTTCTCTGCCAATCAGTTGTCTGTAATACAGTGCCATGATCTGAACAAGACTCAAAATTCGGAATGTGTGATTTCAATCCAATGTTGCCTCAGGCTTTTCAATAGACATAAAACATGTTTATTATTCTATTCCGCAGGCAAGCCTCGTGTCAATTTTTCCACAAAACATAAAAGAGCACAACAGCTATTGTTCCAAAACGCGGCGGGGATCAACTTGGATACCTTCTTGGAACTGCTGAGTGCATACCTAACAGGCGACAGTCGTTGCACACCAAGGCAAGCATTTTTTACAAAAAAGTAGTGTGTGTATAGGCTCTCGTGTAGCCGCACTACTCTTTGATTTGTTCCTAGCAGCATGTATCACCGCCATCTTCAGGTACGTTGATGACTTCTTAATTCTTACAACAACGGAGGTAGAAGATCAAAACAATCATTGCAAAGAAGTCGTTGTACTGCGCTTCCAAAGAAAGCTGCCCAATGTGCCGCAAAGTAACCACAAGAACATTTGCAACATCTCTCACAAGACACAATATGCCCCGTGCGAAACACGGGCTGTTAATAACACTTCCCTGCCGTGTTGCGAGTGCTACAGAGGCCAGACCTGGCAGATGCATTAATTATTTATAGGACACATGAACATGCAGGATCTGTCAAAGGAACTTCAGCGGGCAAACTACCAGCTTAATTACGCATCTGTAAATGCAATTCAGCTTTTAGCAGCACTACCATTCTTGCAACAAACAAAAACCCGTGTACCCGAGAGATGTTGGAAACTTTGACTATCGAAGAAAACGAAAAAAAAAAAAAAAAAAAAGAAACAATATTTGCGGTGTGTCTCGTCCGACCGAAGCTCGTCAAAAATGAAAAAAAAAAAAAAAACGGTATTTGAGGTGTGTCATTTTTTCTGAAGTGCGGGTTTTTCAAACTGGGGTTGTATGTGGAATGTGTGTGGCTCTTATTTCATTTCATGTCACTTTTTCATACTTGGTTTGTTTGTGATTAAACAAGACTCTTATGATAAAAACATGAAGAAGCAGATAGGTTCATGAAGAGAAAGAAGTTTTAAAACCATAGTTGGTATTCCAGCAGTATCTAAATTTCTGTCGCTTTTATCGATCTTTGATTTTTACGTTTTTCGTCCCCCAAATTCATGCTGGTCCTATTCTCGTCTTTTGTAAAGTTCGATGGATAGCCAAAGCGGTCAAAATAAATGGGTAGACGTAATCAAATCCCACGATAGCCAAACCATGCACGAGCAAGAAACTCCTTAGCTGCACACACCAGTCGCTCAAGGCTGCCGCCACCTATAGGATACATCTGTGACCATTCCAACTGGGCATGGTCTTCCCGTCACAAGCAGATCTTGCGAGAAGGCAGCGTTGGACTCTCCAAATAATCAGAAAGCAATAAACAATCGCAGAGTGCGGTCATATATTTGACGGGTCTTTTTGTTATTCAGTTATCACTGACTTTAAGTACCCAAGTGATCGCACACTTCCTTTTACCAACAATAACCGCTTGTGGCCATTATACAGTACCCACATTGTTTTAATGAATATGTGAAATAAAATAATGACGTAGCTTTCTCATCGAATCATTTACAATGGGGATAAGCTGAGCTAGTAAGCTATACACTGGGAAAACCCCGCTGAGCATTCAACTCTATCTCCTCTCATTTGTATGAATGTTTCTATAGTTGTGTGTCCAGCTGGTTCTTTCTAATTGTCCAACCAGTGCGTCGCATTTGACATTCAACCTCTCGCTACCTAGCAGAATGGACAATAGAGCAACCTGGTATGAGTTCATCGTGAAAAGCAGCGCGAAAGAGACAAGGACAAAAAAGGAGGCCAAGGGCAAGCACTAACAATTGATTTTTATTGGAATGTAAAAAGTGTGATCGCACACGGCACAAAGCTTACCGTGGATTTTGCACTTATTTTTTTTTTTTTTTCACTCCACGGTCTAATCAAGATACAGAAATTTAATTTTACTGTTCGTTAGAGTCAAAGAAACTTGGCTCACACACGAGGGTCGATTTTTGTGTTATAGTATACTATAACACAAAAATCGACCCTCGTGTGTGAGCCAAGTTTCTTTGACTCTAACGAACCTAAGGTTTAGACCTAAGGTTTAGGCGAATGAAATAAGTGTATACACTTCTTTCATTCGCCTAAACCTTAGGTCTTGATGTTTAAACAATACGGTGGTATTGAAAAACGTGGTTCACACCCGACAGTGCTTCGGTAAATGCGAGTACGCAGTCCCTTTCAAGAAGCTATGGTGTTCTCGGGTTCGAACGTTAAAGCATCGCCACGTCTTCCCAATAAAGGAGTGCTCGCAGGAGAAAAGGATGAAGTAGACCGTGCCTTTTACGCAGGTGGCGAACTTACTGTCGCCTGCGTAAACTTGAACTCTCACCACCTATGGGCATTTGTTTATCTAAGAAGTGTACACATCCTGCTATGGTCCTTATAGAATATGTAAAAACATTCCATTACGTGGGGCTTTCTAAAGGCTTAATGCTTCAATGCTTCTTAAAGAATGCCTGCGCGTAAGTGGGGGTCCAACCGCCACCTTAAAAAAAAGAAAATCGGATTGAAACTTTTTGTCAGCTTTTCAAGTCTCGGCTATTTATTTTTTTAAATACCATCGGACTCGAAGACACTGCAAAGGGGTGGAAGGAAACACAATCAGCAGGAACATTTCGGCAACTTGGTAAGAGCTCATAGTCACCGCTTCTTCTCACTTTACTATCCTCATCCGAGTCACACTGTTTTTTTACTAAGAGCAAAAACAAAAAAAGAAACTACAGGAGTAAGAAATTATATGAAAATGTGGGCTCCAAAGTTTAACGTAAATGATTGGTTATCGTAATATTTATGAATCGACTGTTATTATTGACACTAAAGATGCGGGAATGCGGTTCCATTTGGAGGACGTTTTGGATATGAAATACTCTATGTGTGCAGTGGAGCAACAGTTTAATTCCAACTGCAAACTGATGGTCAATGCGAGCAGAAATATACACAGATCGAAGAAAGAGCTGATCTTTCAGAGCAGGGTAAGAGTAATAAGTTTGATTAAAAGACGATGCGAAGAATGGAGAAAACGCTCTCCATTGTGAGCGAGCCCATGTCGCATAGAGTCTACCATCAGCCCCCCTCAATGGACCCCACGGTATCCCGAAACGCCGCACACCTCAAAACCTCAACGCCAACCACGTAAACACCAGCTCACCGCATTCAATATGCTTTTCAAGCCTTCTCTCTCGCCCGTAGGCTCTCGCCACAACAATCTCAATTCTCTCCTCTCCGCGTTCCCAAAGAGCTCTCCCCGTGCTCCTCGCTGTGTTATTCCCATGCCGTGCCTGCCGCTTACTTCGCTTTGTGTAACAGACCGTCCTCGCCTCTAGACATATTAACATGGAATCCTTAAACTCTTCGATAAAGTTCCTAATCATCACCTTTACGCTCGGCCTCAGTCCTGCCATGCCTCACATCTGGCGCAGGCGACCTCAAGAACTTTAAACTAGCCTTCAAGCCTTTCTCGCCCTTCGAAACTTTGCCAACGATCCCACTCGACTTAACCACCCAACTTCCTCTTCGACTCATCTCCCTTCTTCCATGCTGCTCATCAACTGGAAGCAAGCCACTGCCGCAGAGCTTGTCGGCTTCACGGCGAATCTCATTTGTGACGAACTCGGTTGACGCCAACTGGGCAGCACTGGTAACAAATATGAAATTATTCAGCGTCTCCTGACCGAAAACGCCGAAAAAAAGCCGCTACCCAAAACCGAAACCAACGCCCATGGAGTGGGCCTGTATGACTCAATTTCAGCGGGGCAGCCCGGCACATCAGCCACGCCTACCTTCACAGCCGACCCCGTCCTGAACATGCAGCTGTTAACTGCATATTTCCAGCACAACCTGAGATCCCGGCAAGATCCATGAGCGTTACAACCCTTTCAAATTTGTTGTCTTCGCTCACCACGTTCAGCGGAGATGGAGGAATTTCTGCTTCCGATGGCTGGAGGACCTCGAGCGCACCCCACAACAAGCCTCGCGGGAGCTCTCAACCCTTCTAGCCATCGCGCTAGGCAAACTCCTAGGACCAGCCGCTGATGGGAAAGTGACAACCAGGAACCAATTCAAGGCCTGACCCGAATGGAAACAAGCCCTTTAGACACAATTCGGTGAATAGCTCTCCCTTATACGGTGGTAAGGAAGAGTGGCCGCTCTACAACAAGCACAGGGTGAGAGCCTCGACATTTAGGCGCTCGCGAAACTCAAGATCATCGCGAGGTGTCCCGCCACCCTTATCGACCAACAGCGGCTCGACTACGTGATCCAGGGCCTCCGCGATAGGCAAGTTGCCACCGCCATCGCGGTGTAGCGTCCAGGCACCGTGCCACTCTTCATAACCATCGTTACGGATCTTGACCGCACCCTGGTACACAATCGAAGCCCTACGACGCACCCCTCGCCCAGAGCTTCTGCCGCTCCAAACCTGCCCTCCACTCGACCATGCCCATTGCAGCCTTTCGCCGTCGCGCCCGCGCCTCTAGTAAGCCACGGAACTTCTCCGTCCACAGTCCCGCAGCCCCAACGACCCGAACGAATCTCAACGCTGTCAGTTGAGCAACAAAATGCTCGCTAGCGGGACATTGAAGCGAGAGATGGAGCCCCAGCCCTACCAAAGTTTGAACAAACAACAATTTTAAAAACTTTTCCAGATCGGGCTACCAGAGAAATCCTGGGAGCGTACCACATAGCAAAATTAAGGGAGTGTTGTGTCAATAAGCCATCGATAGCGCTCTATGAAAAAGAAGTGTTTTTTCTGAACAGCCTTTTAACGACTAAATGTTACCTGAACCTGCAATTAGTCCTGCATGTGTGTCCTTATAAATTTTTAGTGTACATAAAAGGTTATATGCTGACCTGGATGTTCTAGTTTTCTTTGTTTTAGGTTGTCTAGACAACGTGGGATAGCCGGGAGTGGGATGTCCTGGAACATACGAGGGATATTAGTTTCCCGACATCTGAAGGTTTTGGGGTATAGCCTATAGCAGGGGTGGCCAAACCGCGGCTCGCGAGCCGCATGCGGCTCTTTGCTGGTCCAACTGCGGCTCGCGGATCTCTCGTAAGGGGACACCCCCGCCCCCCCCCCCCCCCCACCCCCTTTCGCCCCTTTCCGCGTTTTCCCAGGAAAAAAAAAAGAGGATTTCAGAATAAAGCACACTGCAGCTTGCAGTTTGACAGCCTTGTACTCCCATACGTACAGTCGTACAGCCTTGTGCATCCATACGTACAGTCAGACTCTGAACAAAAGTTAAATTTGCCCCCCCCCCCCCCCCCCCCCCCCCCCCCCGCGGCTCTTAGAAGTTCCGTGGTTTTGTTTGCGGCTCGTAGGCCAGGCCAGCCTGGCCACCCCTGGTTTATAGGGATACTGTATGTTTCCTAGCCTAAACTTTGGACGTACTCACTCCGCACATCGAACTAACTGGCGCTCGCTACATTATCTTTCTAAGAATCAACTCGACAGGAAAAAAGGGCTCTTGTTTTCGCCTAATCAACGTTTGACTACAACATCCTAGCGAGAATAAAACTCAGGCTCGGGCAATTTAGGAGCTGTCTTTTCTTATTTATCGACCACTCATCCTTTATAGAAGAAATGCTTTTGACATTTTGGTCAGAGAGAATTCAGTCATGTTTTAGCTAAATATGGTCACATTGGCGCAAAATTTCCCAATGAAATCGTTTTTTTTTTAACCGACAAATGGCTTGAAAGTAATCATTGTAATTATTCACTCCGCAAAAAAAAAAAAAAAGTTTTTATGCACTGAGAGTTTGAACTTTAAAGATTAATGCGTTTAGAAGTTTTATATTGCTTTACGTTCATAGACGCGTTCGTAGTTAGCGACTCAAGTTATTCCATTTTTCTCGTTGCAGTAATTCGCTTTACAGGAAAGTGGACAAGCCGACATAAATGTTTAGGGCCTAAAGATTTTATCATTGTACTCCATCATTTTGGGCCCTGTTCTGACTTGCTAAAGAATCGTAGGTGAGCGGAAGCTAACGTTTCGGACTTTTCTAGCATTTTTGCATCTTTTCGAGGGCCCTCCAGATATAAAGATAAAATGTTGCAAAATCCCACAGGAAATGCTCACTGCGTGGGCCACTAAGCTCCAATCTCAGGACGGGCATCTGAAAACGTTCAGAGACGATCCCAAGCTACTATATAATAGGTCGTATCCTTCGGACGCCATATTTGTCGCTGAACGTGTTTGGTGTACGCCCCTTTAATCATGGACCCAAGAGCTCGGAGAGTAGGGAACCTGGGTAGCCCTCATTGCGTCTGTTACCCTTGATGTTGACGGTGGCTGTGGCGTCTGACTAACGAGGCGCTCGTTCGCAGGTGCGTGGGGGAACCGTCCAAGTCGGTGGCTCTCGGCTTGCAGTGGGTGTCGGTCCGTCTCTTCGGTGAGCCTTTCGAACTTTTACCTACCGTCAAACGGGGAAAACGGGCGTCACTTTAGCGGCGATACAGCCATGCCTTGTTACGTTACACCCCACCGCGTGTTTGTATTGCCTCGACCTCTATGTAAGTGGCGGACAAGTCAAGTGACACATGATTCGAAACCAAAGACGACCAGATGACACAAACACACAACCAAGTAGAATCTATTTTATTTGCGCATCACGTTTGAAATTTCACCCTCTCACACACCCTCCACCGTGTTTGCACATTTGTAACGCAGCCGACGCCACGCCCTCTATATAACACAGCCAGTGTTACAAAACTCGCACTTATCTAAGAAAAGCCGTTTAAGGTCAAGCCACAAAAGAAAAAGGAATCATGCGTAACGTTAACAAGCTAGCATATTTAATTACTTTGCCTTTTCTAAGGCAATTAACGCAAGAAATAATTCTCGGTCGCGACCGTTTTGGCCAAAAACACAATTCGCGCTCTTACACCGTGTGCAGTGTTTTACGTGACGTATCGGAATGCATGCCCAAGTGCGAGCGTTTTGAGCTTCACCACACCTGCATTCCTCCTTCGATGATCATGCTCTGCTAAGAAGTTTGTAAGTCGTTTTGTCATGTGATGTGAAATTTTTTTAGCTTGCCACGCGTACTTGACCCGAATGGCCTATACTTTCCCCGAACTGTCCGTCGTGGCTTCTGCTCGATACAGCAGAACCCGCGACGGGTTTTGCGGTGCTTGGTGAGCAGGTTCTGCTTGAGAGAGCGTCCGACATCACAGGAGACGTGTACCATGTGGGGTAGGCTACAAATCCCTATTGCGATTCACGGCCACCAGGCTCCCTATACTGTCACCAAGAGAAGGATTATCTGCCTTCGGAGTGCTTTTTTGGTCAACTTCGGGGTGTGTCCCTCGCAGTCCAGTTTTACAGTGAGCTCAGCGTTTATCAGACTCTGCTTCTTTTAGATTTCGAATTCTCAGCGATTCCCCAGTTATAACGTTTTGCCAAATAAATACTGCCGCGTGCATGACCGAGAAGAAACGCTTCTCCGTACTTCTAGAAGGTTCGAGTTTACTCTTACCCCGAGTGTAAACGAAAGCAGACCAACATGACCTTGTCGAGTAATTCTCACCCTACCTCACTTCCGAATATTCTAAGTAAAGTATTCGAGACACCCAGTGGAGTAGATAAGGAGCTGAGCGCGACCTCGCCGGCTCCATCTTCCGACGACGGAGCACACGCTCTCGCAGTCTCGTTCCAGCCAGCTGTCACGCCGACGCCGCGACGTTCGCTGTTAAGCGCGAGTCACATGCGCGAAAAAACCATCCGATCCGACGTCCGATCCGGCAATACGACTGCCTGATCCGAAAAGTTTGATCGCTTCAGACGTCGGATCGGCGATCCGACGTGCGTCCAACGCGCCAGATAGTTTCGCACGGCGGACGGATTGTCGGATGCGTCCAGCCAATGACAGCACAGCTAGCGCGAACGTCAAGATGGCGTACTGGGTCTGTCGGGACGAATATGAAAACGGGACGGGCGATGGGAAGCCGGACGCGTGGATCCCGCTGTCCCATTCGAGAAAGATGGCCCCGGCAAAGAATGCACTCGCTAACGAGAACGAGCTTCTAACTTCGCTCGTGTGAGCTAAACCGTCAATATGGGACCAGAGATCTGTGAACGCGGACCTCCGCTGGAGTGCTTGGATCTCCTGGGCGGAGCCGAACGGATCGTTGTGTCGCATGCAAGTTCGGAAGCGTGTGCCTCAAACTGTCGCGTGCGGCGATTCGGAGCGGCGTTCGGACTGTCGGATCGGACGTCGGATCCGACGAATCAGCCGTCCATGTGTCTCGCGCTTTACTCTTTCGACGCTCATTCTTTATTTTGTGTCCGGCATAAGTTCGCCGATTAAACCTATATTTTTAGTTTTACGCTTGTCGATCCGTTTCCATCCGCGACAATAGTTCCAATCCTTTTTTTATATATTATAAATATAAAATTATGTTCAAGCTCCAATGAATGAAAAAATGAAAGATGTTTACAATCCCCTGTAACACCGAATTGGAGCGCAGCTCCTGAGGAGAAGGGGAAGGTACGGAGAAAAGGAAAACTTCCCCTCCGTATTTAGCGGGGAAGTTTTTATGCTAAATTTAGCGGGGAACTTTTTCTGGGGAAATTTTTCTGCTAAATTTAGCGGGGAATTTTTCGCGCTAAATTTAGCGCGGAAATTTTCTGCTAAATTTGGTGGGGAAATCGTTCCGCTAAATATAGCGGGGAAATTCTTCCGCTAAATTTAGCGGGGAAAATTTCCCGCTAAATTTAGCGGAGAAATTTACCCATAATGCACCGCGCCGTTACGCCGACGGCGACGGCGACGGCGACGCCGCTCAAGCCGGAAACGGGCGCCTAAGAGCTAGCTGCGCTCTAAAAAGGAAACCCACTTTAAGCATGAGCAAAACATTTTAAAACAGCAGAATTCGCGCGTAAATCTTTAATGCCGCCGGGTGTAGATAAGGGCTCATGATCAACTCAAAAATGCTTAACGATGCCGCACAAGAGCAACCGCCCTTTGAACGTTTGCATTAGGCACAGACAGAGCTAGCAGTCTCAGGCTCGGCTTGGATTGACAGCTCGCACCCTTGTGACAGCATTGGTTTCTATTACCTGTGAAGACTCCTTCAGACATTTCCGTCTTGAAGTGACAGAGTGCTTTACATACTCGGTAGTATAAAGAGGTAATCAAGGTTGTCGGCGGTGGCTGCGAATACCTCGAAGAAAGTAACTTTTTATGGGAAATCGGGAAGCGAAGGAAACAATTTACTTAGTTTACAATATGCAAAAAGTCTAAAGAATCACAGTTAATGTTTTTTTTATTGCAAAAATAAACTGCGCATTACCGAGCGCTCATTTTGCGTCAAAATCTAGCGATAACAGCTCGAACCAGATGCCAAAGTTAAAAAAAAAAAAAAATGAAAGCCGTTTACAACTCCCTGTAACACCGAATTAGAGGGCAACTCTTGATCGGAGGAGGATGGAAGGGTACTGAGGGGAGGGTATACCCCTCCTCCTCACCTCGTCATCCTGCCCGCTACTCCTCCTCCCCCTCCTCTTCCTCTTCCCCCTCCTCCTTCACCTCCCCCCCCCCCCCCCCCCGTAGCCCCCGTGAGGTCACGTAACCCCCACGACGTAACGGGGGTCACGTGACCTCACGGTTACGCCGACGCCGACGGCGACGCCGCTCAAGCCGGAAACAGGTGCCTAAGAGCTGCGCTCTAAAACCGTTATCGCAATCAAAAGTTAAGAAAGATTTTCTGAAAATTTCAACAGAAATTTCGCCCGTTTTCGTAATTGGCACCATTCAGCTCCATGTATTCGAGAGCCCCGTCGGCCACCCTTTTCCCTTTGAAGGTCTTAGAAAACATAGCTTTCGATGAAGATAACGTTTAGTTCTGAAACTCTGTCATCTAGTTCGGACCGCAAGCGCTACTTTTGGGCGAAGAATGATCTTTAGGTGTTGCGTACTTTATTTCTGTGGTGAAAGAAACCCCGTAATTCGTTTTTTGGGGACACCCTCTGCTTGATCTTGTTTATTCTTAAGGCCCTTTCACACTCTTGCGACCGAGTAAGACTGAGAGAGACCAGACCGATTTTTAAGCCTCTTGTAATATCTTAGGACCAGCTCCACTGCAGCGCATTCGGTCCTAAAAAGTCGCAAGAGGCTTAAAAAACGGTCTGGTCTCTCTCGGTCTTACTCGGTCGCAATAGTGTGAACGGCGCTTTACTGTTCTTGCCATACCGAAAACTTTTTAATCTACCCTAATACAAACATTTCTTGGAATGGCTGAAAGGGGTCTCTCAAAGTAAAATTGAACTACTTTTTGTTTCTCGGAGAGATCATTTTGTTACACGTGTATCCTATCCAGGCACTTTATACTTTCTGGGGAGCCGCATGATCCCTCTAAGAACGCTGACACTAATCTGCCGAGGCTAATTTGAATTATTCGAGATTGTGGTTCTGTCGTCGCCGCCTTGCTCCACTGCTGTTTTTTTTTTGTTTTGTTTTGTTTTTTTACAGCGGAGTTGGTAAGGTCTGATTTCCCCTGGGTCGTGTCCGTCAGCAAACAAATGATGACACTAAACTCTGGACAGCTCTGCCATCTTTAAGAGACGGCGACAACCAGACAATTGACTTGCCGGTTGTCTGGTTGCTGCCGTTGTTTATAGATGCCGGCATTCTTTGCAGCCTTTCCACTTGGGCTTGACGACTTGCGGCCGGCCATTACTTCATTCCCCCCATAGTACAGCTTCGCTGGTCTTACTTTTTCACCTAAATAAAAAAAAAAACTAAAAGATTTTTCTTATACATTAAGATTGACGTTTCTTTTTTTTACTTGCAGACGTCTATCTAATTTTTACGTTTAATAAAAAAAAGTAGTCTGGGACCCAAGCCGTGAACAGCGTTTCAGTGCCTAGACCCCACCCCGATGTGTCGCAGGCACCATCGTGTCGCCCATCCTGTTTGGCTCCATGATCGACCTGAGCTGCGTCCACTGGCAGACGCTGTGCCAGAGCCAGCGGGGCGCGTGCACCGTCTACGAGAACTCAAGCATGAGCTACAACATGTACGGGTTCCTCATCTTCCTCAAGACCTTGTCGGTGCTCTTCTTCTTCGCGGCCTGGCTCAGCTACAGGCCCGTCGCTCAGGGCGCTGCCCCTTACACGCCGGGGCTCGCGCCGGTCGCCCTGCAGAAGCCCGAGTCCGTGGGCCACGCGCCAGCGCGGCCGCTGGCTCCGAGCAAGTAGGCTCGAGCCAGAAGGGCTCCAGAAGGTCTTCGACGCCCGCGCTTCGCGGGCGAAACCCGCTTTGTCTCCCGAGTGAAATAAATTATAAATAAATGTAACCGATATTTTTCAGCACAATACATTTAAGCCACTTTCGCCTTGTCGGCGACGTAGGTACACGGCGCACCGGAGTTAGCGTGTATTGTCCCATTTTTCGTCGTTTGTCGTCTCCGGTTTTTCAAAAATGTGTAACATGAACCATCTCGCCTGCCTACTCTCTCTATCTTCAACGACTGCGACGCTAATGTAAGTTGTGTGGGATAGTTAGGGACCCACAATGTCGTCGTCTCAGGGCCCATTCGCAGTATTGTAACGTTTCACTACTTCACGGGGGTTTCGTGGAGGTACGATTTCGTGTCACCAGTCGATTCGTGATTCATGTGAAGCGTGGCAACCAATTCAGCGAATACCTTCCCACGCGGCGTACAAAGTGTCGATGGGTCGCCAACCTGAGTGCTGTCCATCTGCGATGTAATGCTGCTATGTGAACGGCCTAAAGTGGTTTCGATACAGGGGAGAAATCCCCAGGGATTTGTTGAGTAGCACCACGTGTCGAAAACTTCGAGCTTTCGCAATGCGGCGCGGCAACGTCAGTTCCGCGGCGGAAGCAGAGTGGTATGCTCGGGTTGTAAAAACAATTTCTGTTTGCCGGCTGACCAAATTGCTTCTAACAAAACTAACTTTTACAGAAATGAACACACGGTGACTACAGGATCACATTCCGATGCTCCCTCGAGGGCAAGGGAACTGGCAGGAACGCACATAGCCACTAAAGTTCCCATAAACTTGCCACCAAAGGTTCTCTGGAAACGCTGTTTTTTTTTTTTCTTTTTCTTTTTTTTTTCATGGAAGGGTTTCAACTCCGGTTCTTCTGACTAGACTCTATAGTCGATCAGTATTCTCAGGAGGGAGGACGGACGGACTAACGTTGCCGACGGACGGATGGACGACGCTAATCATAATGGGCTGTAGCTTGCGCCACCTAGCCTAAAAACCAAAAAAAAAAAAAAAGAAGTATAATTCCCTTTCTTGCCTTTTTAAGCAACTTTGCTTCCCCTCTGCATTTTTGTAACTATCACCAGGCATTGTGGGACATCGTCAGGGGGAATGGGCAAAGAAACTAAAAACATCAGCCCCGCCTGCTCTCCCCGGCGTCGCTGATTTTTCTCCGGTCCAACCTAGTCGGCGTTTCCCCAACACCTAGCAAGACAGGGTTGAGACTGGGCCGGGGAAAGTCGGGAGGGAGTCCCAATTTGCTTCTGCCCCGCCTGTTTCCAGCTGTGCTAGCTAGTTTTACCCTTCATTCACTTTTCTCTGGATAACGTTCATCAGTCTTCTAACCTCTTCTTTGTGACTGGAGAGTGTGTTCAGATAAGGAAGGTCATAGGGGTGACAGGCCTCTTCTTTGTTTTCGCTTAAATTTTATATGAGCTGGCAAAACATGTCCGTACAACGAAATAAACATTGCTTAAATATACATATTTCTTTAAAAAAAAGGTGCGTCTGATAAAAGGTGGAACTTTGACGGTCACAGGAATAAAAATAAACTCTTTTAGAATGTGAATATTTTTATGCATGAAGCACGCGAACTAGTCTACATGCAGCAGTTAGATAGTCTCTTAAAGTTTATATTTCCAGTGAAAAAAAATTATAAGCTTGGCCTCTTGCGGAACTCTTTCATATTTAAGAAGTTTTCGGCGATTGTTTAGAACACCTTGGATTTAAACTGTTAGGCTGACACCTTTTGTACAGAGTAATTCATAGTTTGTTCACTTATAACTAAAAAAGTTAGCGCTCAACTCTTGTAAATGAATGGTCTTTTCTTTATGTGTATGTTTGTTCTAGTTAAGCTGGCTTTACCTGAAGTATGAATCAAGTAGCTCAGCTTAAAGGGGCGATGCAACAATTTTTGTACTTTGCACAAATACCGCTTAAAACGGATCCCTGACGTTAATGACCTATGAAACGCGCGTTCGTTTTTCAGCCCACGCAATAGAAGTTCTAGAAAAAAATGAAAGAAAAACGAGCACCGTACGCCCCCTCAACTCGCAGCCAGAACAAGCGGCCACGTGATCTGGAGCCGATTATATTCCGCCAATGTTGATCATAGCCACGCGCTTGGGTTGGCAAAGCACAGGACACGCGCTGAGTTTTATGGCTCGGCTATTAGCCCCGTGCGCGACCGAAAGCGTCGCTGTGGTCGGCCTTCCACAATTGGCCGAACGCTGACTATGACGTAGGAAAGGGGATTTATCATCGACGGAAATAAGGGGAATGAAAGAATTTTAATTTCGACGGTGTTGGCAGTGTTCCTTTGAGAGCGCAATGATTTCAAGCTTCCACCATGCTATTTACAAACACCATCGAACTTGTTGTTTGCAAGGTAATGACGTAACAAGGGGGAACCATAGGAGGGCGCCACCAAAACATCTCGCCGCTAATTGTCGTCGTTGCAGCGATTGGACACGGGCCACTACCCGAATGCATGTTGAGGCATCGATTGTCACAAACCCAGATCGAATGCGTACGCAGTCTTCGCGTCCACTGTGTGAGCAGCATTTGAATATCGTCACCACAAAGCTCGATGACGCATTCCCGGGGATCGTACTGCTGCCATTGTCCCCACAGCTCGGTCATCAAATTTCGCGAAGGAGCAAAAGGCGGCTTTGGAAGGAGAGACTGAAAGAAAAGCTCCGCTTTCATCCTTTGAATTCCGCCGTGACGAAGACGCTTCTTGGTCAGTGGTGTTGCGTTCGAGTATTCTTGGGTCCCACTAGTGCCAGGAAGCTGGTGTAAAGTAAGAAATATTCCTACCCAATGTCGTTGCACAGCCCCTTTAAGTCCGTTACAGTGTTACTTCCATTGCGCCCGGAATATTTCGAAATATCAAAAGTCAAAAACGTAAAATTTTTGTGCGGCAATTAAATATATATATATATATATATTCTTCCTCAATTTTTTTTAAATGTCCTTCGATGAATTTTTTTGAAACGGGTAATTTATAATCCGCAATAACATGTTGTATTATGTTGTTTAAAATAAAAAAAAAAGTGAAAGCCGTTTACAACTCCCTGTAACGCCGAATTGGAGCGCAGCTCTTGAGGAGGAGGAGTGAAGGGTACTGAGGGGAGGGTTGACCCCTCCTCCTCCTCCTCCTCCTCCCCTCATTCTTTAATATGCTCTGGGGGTCACCTGACCTCGGGAGAGGGGGTCACGTGACCTCGGCGGCCACGTGACCTTGGGGGCACGTGGGGGCCACATTGGGGGTCACGTGACCTTGAGGTGCCCTTGGAAGGAATCACGTGACCTTGGGGGTAACGTGACCTTAGGGTGATCTTGGGAGGGGTCACGTGACTTGGGGGGTCACGGGACCTTGGGGTGACCGGGGGGCCACGTGACTTCGGGAGGGGTCAGGTGACCTTGGGAGGGGTCACGTGACCTTCGAGTGACCTTGGGAGGGGTCACGTGGCCTTGGGTGACCTTGGGGGGTCACGTTATCTTGGGGTGACCTTGGTTACGCCGACGGCGACGGCGACGCCGACGGCGACGCCGCTCAAGCCGGAAACGGGCGCCTAGGAGCTGCGTTCTAAAATACGCGTTTTACCAGGTCTGTGCTGCAGTCAATTACAGTTGGAGGCTTCATGACTTTACGGCTAGTGGCACTCGAGCACCGCATCCACAGTGACCGGGGTTATTATCACCCAGACCCAATGATGCCTTGTACAAAAAGAAAATGCGTTTATCTTGTTTTTGTTTTAAATTATTATTTTTATTATGAGTGATGTGGCTGATATTACCTATAAAAAGAACTTTGCGGCGCATTCCGCCTTTAGGGTATTGTGCTTGGTTGAGTGTGCTGCACTGCGCTAATTTTCCAGGGCAGCATTTTTATGTGGGTCGCCTGTTTACAAACTGATTCGATTCGTTTATCTATACATAACTATATAGGACGGATTGTAGCGGAGGTTACGGGCTTTCAACCAATGTAGCGTGTCAAGTTACGTCATTGCGCCCCTCTCAAATGTCAGGTGACACACGACATTGGATATACAATCTGTAGAGTCGTCTGTTGTTCTTCTTAGGGTACCACGGAGCATATACACAGGAGACATTAGGAATCTTATGGCCCAATCTATGGCGGGCTCGGCGAGGGCAGAACAAGACCAGATTCTGTCTAAGAAGTGGAAAGCTAAGTGGCGTCAATGAACCACCGTTATGCCGTCGCGCAAGAGATGCTTCTGGTGTTTGTAACGCCAAAGGATAAAGTTTGCACCATGCAGTGGAAGGCTGTGCCGGCTCAAGGAAGGAACTCCAGGAACGAGCTGCACCTGCCTTTCTCAAATACCTATATGCCACGCGGTTTTATAGGATCCTTAAAAGTAACCTAGGTGACGGAAATTTAGAAAAATAATGTTTTTAATCATTGTCAGGAAATTTTTGTTTTGTTGGTAATGACCGCATGTTAGCGTGCCACTATCTGAAAGTTTGCAGACAATCAATCAAGGTGCCATGTTGTAAAGTTTTATTTTTATAAAATATAAGTAATGTAATGAATATTATTATTTAGAACGACTGAGTTATACCCAAACAATGTTTCTCGAAATTAATGAACTTCTAATCACAAGTTTTATTGTAACGTACACATTTTTTTCGTTTCCAAAGAAGTAGCGTCATCGGCATGTGCCAATCCGAAACGCGGTTTGGGCTTGGCTAATGCGCACAGACGACTAGGCTATTTTTAGCTTACGCGAAGCTCTTTAGTACTCTATTCTAAAATTGCCTAATGTTAACACTTAAGCTATTTACTAACAAACATGCTCACGCCGGCGGTGCACCTAAATACAGGTGACAACCTAGCTCTTCACGATCTACAACTTTTTGTGTCGGAATATCTTTTATGCAAAAAAGATTCTGGATTTGATTATACTATCAATTGGGCGATGCCATTAAACTGTCGAGTGAATTAAAATATCGACCGTTTACCAATTGTTCAATCTCGTCTAAAGTTACCTAACACCATGGTGTTGGGCGAGTCGAGCTTTCAGTTGCGTGGTATAAACATCAGCCGGTGTGCAGTGGCATTCGAAACACCAGAGTCATCAATCTTGCGCAGCACTGGTTCAGTGGTGCGACCTCGCTTTCTACCTCTTCGTCCCTTTTTTTTCTAGGTGCAACCTATTCCGCCCTCGCCACCAGGTGCGGATCCAGACCTCCATTTTAGGGGGGGGGGGGGGGGGGCGGTTCCTCGGTGTAAAACGGCGGGGGGGAGGGGGGGGGGGGAGGGGCGTTTATATTTTTTGTAGAGTTATCGTTTTTACTGAACTCTGATAACATAATATAGAGAGTATTCACTGGACGCCATATTTGTGGGTGCTGCTTAGAGCGCATGCTCAGAACGAGCTCACATCAATAGGCTGCTAAGACCGGCACTCTTGATGGTGCGGAATGCACGTTGCAAAAGAACTGTGGAAGCTCGCCATCAGCACGCGCTGAGCATTGGCGCACACAGCTATGGCCGCCAGTGAATACTCCCTATAGATCTTGAGAGCTTTTATATCGGTTTACCTGTCAGGGATCAACTCTTTGAATTAAAATCTTTCGGGTGACCACGCTAAAGGTAAGTATCTAAAAACTTGTGGTGGCTAGGGTGCCTCAATGTCCTTCTGTTTAGGGTGATGCCACCCTTTGAAGTACCCGATGCCGACAGCACGCGCTCACGGGTAAAATACAAAGAAATCGACGAAAACAAAATGTCGCCGTAGCACAATCAGCGCCACGAACGCGTGCAGGGACACGTTCTTTCACGCGCTTCTGAACAAAAAATAAAAATAAAAATGTGAGACAAAATGGCCAGATGTCTCCACCCTAAGCAAAGCGCACATGAAGGCACCCTAGTGGTGGCACTATCCTTTCTGAAACTTGGGTTTCAGACCGACACTATGTGAGCAGTCGATTTAGGGCAGCTTAAAGACATTGCCTTGGCAGACATTCTGGTTGGAGCTAATGCTCAACTGCTGCGGCAACGGGAAGAGCGGCTTAAATCAATGGAGCGAGTACGTTGCAAACAAGCGACGAAAATGGCCCGGCGGCTTCGACGCTGCTCGCGGCGTCAAAACACTGTTGACGCAGCGAGCGAAACGAACGCTGCCAGGCAAGTTTGTAGATTGTTCGCCGTATATTTGGAATGTCCAGAGCGCAGCACATGCGGCATTGCCAACCCAAACTCGTGTTTTCACGTGTTCTGGATGCAACTCGAGATACGCAAGCGAGTAATTGTTGAACATTTTTGAAAGCATGTTGCAGTTCGGCAACTATAACTTTTAAACTCAGACAAGACCTTAAACCAGCAATGGATTCCTCCAAATTATATTCAATTGCACTTCGTCTGGATATTTACTGTATAAAAGGAACATTTACTTGTTTCTGGGTAGTTAGCTCATTCGTCAGGGTCTAGAGGACAGGTGCAGATATATGATGGGGCAGAGCGGTTGTCCGGTCGGCGAATCTCAACTGGGCCAAAGGCCGATCACGACTGCAGCATGGATGTTTGGGAGTCGGTGTTCACTCGAACGAGCACAGGCACTGTCTATTTAATTTATGTATAGTCGCATCTTTGAAAGGGCTCGTTCTCCCCAAGTCCCTAGGTAGGGAATTCGAAGCCGCAGTTGCAAATCGACCCCCGCCTCTGTTCCGTTCGACACACACATATTCGCTCCTGCAAAGCCACGCGAAAGCTCTGCCGTCAATCCACAGAAGCCGCGTTTAACTCGAAAAGTAAAGACGGCGCCAAGGGGAGAGAAGGGGTAGCGGGCGCCTTTCCTAAATTATGTCCCGCCACCCTAAGTTGAAACGGCATTGTTTACAAATAAATGCCTACGGCGTCGGCTTGAGGACCCCCTGTAAGCAGCCTCCAGCCTTTAGAGTGCTCGTACCGTTTATCTTTCTTTTATTAGGGAGTTTTAGCAGGTCGTTTCCACACGAACGATTCGCCTTCGAACGCATCCGCGACGCCACTGCTCATGCGCGCGCGAGTCGTTCGGGGAGTCGGGAGGCTCTTCTCGTTCGTTTCTCCCATTCCGGCCATTGGATTCGTCACCAAAACGCAGCCAGCACCGTTCACATCTAGGGTAAAAAAAAGTGAAAGCCGTTTACCACTCCCTGTAACGCCGAATTGGAGCGCAGCTCTGGAGGAGGAGGAGGGGAGGGTACTGAGGGCCACGTGTTCTCGGGGGGGGGGGGGGGGCACGTGACCTTGGTGGGGTCACGTGGGGGCAAACACGTGCCCCCCTCAGAGGTCACGTGACCTCGGGAGGGGGTCACGTGACCAAAATTTTTCCACTAGATTTTTCCGCTAGATTTAGCGGGGAAATGTTTCCGATAGATTTAGCGGGGAAATTTACCCATAATGCACCGCGCAGTTACGCCGACGGCGACGCCAACGGCGACGGCGACGGCGACGGCGACGCCGCTTAAGCCGGAAACGGGCGCCTAAGAGCTGCGCTCTAAAAAAAGATGGCGGTCGGTTCCGCGACCGCCTTCGCCGACACAGCCGAGCGTTAGGCTTAGGACAGCGGGAGCCGATTTGCCGTCCTGTTAGTCTGCTTCATTTGAGAGATTGAACCAAATAATTTCGAGGACTGCTCACAATGGTAAGCGATCGTGAATGCTGTAAACCGCGCATGCTAGTAAATTTTTGCGATCTGCGGGCAGACTAGCTGCCGTGCCGACCGCGAGCAGACGAAATGATTTGGTTCGACGGCACACAACGTGAACGATCGTTCAAGTTCAAGATGACGGAGACTCACCACATACCTTTACGGTCGTTCAGACACTTTTTGCTCTATCTAGCTTCGCAATTCTTGAAATTCCGACCGGCAAATGTTACGTCGGCCGTCTTGTTTACATCAGTCGTACGCCGGAAACACGAACCGCCACCACGGTGTCCTCCACCGAGCAGAATGTTTCACATGTTCACTAGAAGATGGCACCACCGTTAAGCAGGATCATCATCATCGTTTACACGGTCGCGCCACTTTCACGTTTTGCTAAAGTATGTCAAATTTGATGTACGGTTTCACGAAACGGACCAGCTGTACCGTTCATGATTTCGGAACCGTGTGCTTGAAAAAAGACTCGCTAAAACTCCCTATTAGCTTCCCGCCACGAGAAGTCGTACCGCAGGCAGTATGAAGCCCATTATTATGTTTAACCCAAGGTCGTGGGGAAGTCCGGAGCGTCTCCAGGAGATGCTCAGACCCAGACTACACTGTACCCAGGGCATTTGCTTCCTCTCTCAGTTGAGAAGAAAAGCAATTGGTCACCTGGTTGTACAAGCTGCAACCCCCCCCCCCCCCCCTGGAACGTCTCCTCCTGGTACGTCCCCTCCGCACTTCCCTTGACAATGAGCACACCGTGCCAGTAAGATACCTTTAGTGAGCCCATGGGCGACAGCATCTCAAAGCAAGCCAAAAACGACATGCCAAAAGACAAGCCCAGAACCACGAAGAAACCATCAAGCGAAAAGTGATGAAAAGGCGGCCGCTAGAGAGGAAGGATAGTCCGCTGTGTATAGTACCCTTGAGGAAGGCTGCTTGGCGTCTGTGTTTGGGAGCTTTCAGGGCACAAATTTTTCACAAACAACCTCCAAAGAGAGAGAGGGAGACAGAGAGAGAGAGAGAAAGGGGACTAGATATGTTGAAGGTATTTTCCCCCCGTGCTCGACGTGCAGGCCTTGTTTGGAAGTGTGCCTGCAGTCGAGGACCCTGACATTTGGTGCGCCTCCCCACTGTTTCTCCACTTCGAAACTCTTGGCGCCGTTCCTGTCGGGAAGACGTACCGTGACCTTGACGGAGATAAACCCCACTTTGGTAGCGCCCAGCAGGCGCGTCCACCCACCGCTGTTTTAATCTTTTGTCCTTCGCGTCGACTGCTTACGTTTTTTTTCGAGCTGACGAAGAACCCCGGGGGGGGGGGGGGGGTTGCATAAAGAGGCGTTTGGGGGGGGGCGATCGCCCCCATCGCCCCCCCCCCCCCCTTGGATCCGCCACTGCTCGCCACGCCCGCCATCGGTTGGCCATGACGTCTACTGTTCATTTGTTTTTCTTATCTTACGATGGATGGACCACGGACAACGAGTGCTGTCTGAGTGTCACTTACGATGGATGGACCACGCCCGCCGGGGACATAAACACGGCCGGCCGGTAAGGATTGGCCAGAAGTGCTGATTCTCAGTTTGCCCGCCGGGGACGTATAGCCAATGCTGTCTCAGTGTCACGTGACTCAAAACACGTAACAGAACATGACCTGGTGTGCCAAAGTAGAAAAGTAGCACTTTATAACTGCTAAAGAAACCCGATAAATGAGAGAATCCTTGAAAAACCAAGCTCCGAAACACGGGCAAACGGCAGGCAACACGCTACGCGGGCTGAAACAAGACCGCAAACATGGCTCCCGCGGCTAGGGAGACTCTAGTTAGGGTGGGCGCAACTGCTAGATCGGGGATCACGGGATATGGACGCCATTTAATTTCTAAATTTTACTGGGAGTCTACGGGGCAAAGGGTCGTTTTATTTCCTTACTCAGGTCATAAAAGAGCCCATCAATGTGTTTGAATAATTTACGCAAGGTATAAATGATTACTTTTCTTTAGCCACCAGTTTGGTTCCGATAAGTTAAGTATTTGTTTAACGCGAAAAAATGGTAAATTCCGCCATCTTGGACGCTGCTGCTTCTCTGGCAACCCTGCTTTCTCAAGGAAGCGAGCTCCAAAATGGATTCCGAAGAGATAGAAGACTGGAAGCTAACTTATTCGTCACCACTCAATGTATAGAAATAGCAATGAAGAACCAAACTCCTTCATGGTTAGCTTATTTGGACATCCAGGGAGCGTACGATAATGTGAACCAGGAAAAACTCTGGGGTCAGCTGAAGGAGTATAATTTAGATACAAATTTGGTTAGGTTTCTTCAACAGGTGTTCACAGTACACAGACAATAAGGTAGTGAAAACATGGGAAGCAGAAACTACACAACCCGCAGCACTAAAAAGAGGAGACAGGGCTGTCCACTGTCACCACAGCTCTTCATAATATATCTCAGTAAAATGGAAAATAAATTAGAGCAGTGCAAGATAGGTTTTGACGTGCGTTATATGGAAGGAGGGAGAAATGTAGTACAGGTAATACCAGGACTAATGTATGCAGATGACATAGTACTCATGGCAGATGACCAGGGTACATTACAGGAACTAGCTGGAATATGTGAAGAGGAAGGGACACCTTGGGCATGAGTTTTAGTAGTGACAAGTCTGGAGTAATGGTGTTTAACGATGAAAAGAGGGAACCCCTGAGGATACAAGACATTGTAATAGACCATGTAGGAAAATACACATATCTGGGAGTCTGGCTCAATGAGGAAAGGAAATATCTAGAGGAACACAAGGACAGTATAATTAAAAATGGAAAAGAAATTAATCTATTATGAAGCTCAAGGCACTATGGAACTATAATATATATTAAGGTATATAAAAAGGAGTGATATTACCAGGGCTGTCTTTTGGCAATGCAGAACTGTGCATGACATCTGTGGTTCAATCAGGATTAGAAATTCAACAAAGAAGCGTAGGCAGATTGGCGCTAGGAGCACATAAAAAAACACCAAATGACGGAGTACAGGGGGACATGGGATGGTCGTCTTTTGAGAGCAGAGAGGCAATTAGTAAGTTGAAATTTGAACAGAGGTTGAACGAAATGGATGATACGCGGTGGGCACGGAAGGTATTCAGGTATTTATACATGAAGAGTTTAAACAAAAAATGAACTAACCGAACCCTAAAGCTTACATTTAAACACCTACAGATTGGTGATGGGGCTGAACAGACTACTTCAGTGAAAAAGGGGGTGAAAGACGCAGAGAGGAAAATATGGGAGGGGAGAATGCAGGAGAATTCAGCTTTAACAATGTACAGGTCACGAAAGCAGGAAATAAGAAACAAAAAACTGTTTGACAATTCACTGGGAAGTGATTTGCTGTTCGAAGCAAGAGCGGGAGTTTTGGATATGAGGACCTGCAGGGCTAAATTTCAGGAGACAGACACATTTTGTGCCGCCTGCCATAATGATAGCAAGACACTAGAGCGCTTGGTTTTGAAGTGCACGGGGCTTCGCCCTGCCCTCCCTGAAGAGGTAACGGATTCGGCTGGAGCCCTGGGCTTTACTGGCGACGATGGAAGGTCATAAGAGAAAAGGATCACAGTGACAAAGAGCGATTAGAAGATTGGTGGAAATTATCTAGGGAAAATTAAATGACGCACAAATAACTAGCACAGCTGGGGACAGGCGGGACAGAGGAAAATTGGGACTCCGTGCCGCGTGGCACCGGCCCAAAGTCTCAACCCTGTCTCCCAGTGGGTCCGGTGCTGGGGTAACGCCGACAAGGTTTGACCTCGCCGTAGGGAAGAAGCAAGGGGGCCGGGAAGGGGGGGGGGGGGCAATGTTTTTAGTTTTTTTTTTTTCTCGATCCCCCGAAGGTTATCCTGGTGATATCCCACACTGCCTGGTGATAGTTAGGGGGAGAGAGGACGGAAGGTATCATGTTTTTGTCTTTTGAGACTTAGGCTAGGTGGCGCAAGCTACCGCCCGTTACAAAGGGAATAGCCATCCATCCATCCATCCATCCATCGAGAAAGGCTACGCCAAGGCGTTTGTTGCTTGTAATGGGAGGTGTGAGGAGAAAAGGCGCATGGGGCAACAGGGTTGCAACAGAGCGGGCGTCTGCTCCCGTGCAGGCAACATTGGCATATATCCTTTCCCAATCCCCTCCCTCAGGCGCCGCCATTAAATTGCAAACGCTCTCCAGAATTTGAGTTGCACCCACCCTAACTAGAGCCTCCATACCCGCGGTGGCCAATGCTAGCGCCCCTTGCGATGTGACGTCATGTGAATATTGCACCTATAAAGTGGGTTAGCCCTTAATAATCAATGGCTCCCGTTAAACCTGAAATTGCAACGTAGCCCACAAAACCATTGATTTAAAAGTTAGTTTGCAGTTTTTTGTTACCTTTGCATAATTTTGTGGCGGTCATTCACCTATCTAATAACTTAATAAGTGCAAGCCGATTGGGCTTGCAGATATTTAGAAACATATAATGAAGGCGACATCCGCTTAATTCTGACTCCCATATTTTTTTTTTTTTTAATTAAGGCAAAAGCTTTTGTGTGTTGCACCGGTGTCACTCGAAAAACAAATTATAATTACCGATAAATTATATAAAAAGAGCGTGGCACAAAGAAGGAGCTCAGCGAAGTTTGTCGCTTCTGCAGCATCTTCAGAGTCCAGTTGAAAGTCACAGGCACAATAAGCCAAAAAGGTTGCTCGTCTGGTTACTATGCATTGTTGGCGTCACTTCCGTGAATGCGTGCAGGTGCCAAAGATCGACGAGGGTGAACGAAATTGTTCAAGCAGGAGGATAAGCGTCTTCGTATGAACGTTCGTGCTCAGAAGTTCGTCACAAACGTCTAAGTAAACAAACTGTAGGGCCAACTTGTTTGATGTCACCTGACTAAAACGGTATCGGAGACCGAAAACTTGACACAGCACGGATGAATCCAAAGCCGGGGAAAGACGATCATCCCGTGCGCCTCTCCTTGCAGCGGAAGAAGACGAAAGGGTGAACTATTAGGGAGTTTTGGTAGATCGTTTTCGCTGTCCGCAACGCTCGCCGCAACCCGCTACGATAACCGGAATTCTACAGCCAAGGCCATCGGCGCGCAGGCACCGTAGCGGCTTCTTCGTTGCGGAAGGCTTAGCGGAGGGGAAAACGCGGTCTACGAAAACTTCCTATCATATGAGTTCAACACTGTGGGTCGTCTGCACAACTAAAATTAAAAAAAAAGACAAAAAATGTAGACGCCTATGAGCATTTAGAAGGAGCGAGGGTAGGACAGCTGCATGAAATTTGGAAAGCCTGTCTGTAGGCAAACATCCGCCGCCATACAGACATTGGGGAGAGGTGAATACTTTTTTTAGAGGTTTAAGTCGAAATCCCACAGACACTGGGGCACCTTCGTTTTTTGTCATAAGTGCCTTCGACTCCGCCGCTTACCATGGTCGGTTCCATCGGTGTCCTTCCGACTGTCGGCAGAACTGGTAGTGTAGTGATTCGTCCCCAGAGCTGGAAAGACTCGGCAAACGAGGAACGACATTTTTACTACCTCACCTGGCCTTGCTCATTCATTGCATAATTCATACACGCGGGGCTCAGTTCAAGTTCCGATTTAAGGAGGATGGGGATTACCTCCTCCTAGATCGCCGCCTGTTCGTACCTCACGGCGGAACTGTCTCCGCGAAGTTTGTTTGCGACTACTCAGTGTCCAGAAAGACGGCGGCTCTGAAAACGTAAGAAGACTCAGAAAAGGAAAGTGGGAGAGCGAGAAGGCAGAAACAAGAAAAGGAGTGGGGGGTTCAGGCGTACAAGAGAGTCAAAAGAGACGACGAGGACAAAAAATTGCGGAGAAGAGCCGACAAAAAAGTGAGGCCGCCCGGTAAGAACTCAAGTGGCACCCAAAGCTCGCGGGGTCTCTCGTCAAGGCCAGAAACTGGTCCTAGATACGTCGCCTACCTTTTCAAAGACAGTAAAGGCAACGAGGCATTTTGAGTTGCGTGAATTATCGCTCATTCTTCATAACCTTGAGGCTGTAGTGATCTGTTCAAACTTCAAACCGATCAAATGGATGCTATTTTTTTTTTTTTTTTCGTTGTGTTTGTGAGAAGTTGGAACTTCGAGTTGGGGATTTCGGAATGCCGCCTGTTGACAATAAATTTAAAGCAGGTCAAAATAAAATGAAAGACGTTTAAAACACCCTGTAACGCCGAATTAAAGCGCAGCTCTTAAGGAGGAGGAGGAGAGAAGGGTACTGAAAGAAGGGTATAGCCCTCCTCCTCCTCCTCCATGCTACTCCTCCTTCTCCTCTTCCTCCCCTCCTCCCCCTTCTCCTTTCCTCCTCATCCCTCCTCCTCCCCGCGCGGTGCATCTTGGGAAATGTTTCATAATGCACCGCGCGGTCACGCCGACGGCGACGCCGCTCAAGCCGAAAACGGGCGCCTATGAGCTGCGCTCTAAAAGTCTGTTCGAATGCAAAATCTCAGGGGGGGGGGGGGGGAACACTTGCAGGGGGCGTCCACCCAGTCTTATCACAGGGAAAGTTGGGACCCCCCACGTACGCAATTGTGCGTACAATAAATCAATAACATGAAGAGCACACCTCCACCTAACAGCTTTACTTCACACCGCCACCTACAGTTCCTGCTGGACTGGAGTGGATAGTAGCCGAATTGTATTGCCTCTTGGCACAGTACGAACAAGTGATTCTTCGCTGGCCACTATAACAATCACTTCCATTTGCTAATTCAAAATAATGCCCGGTGTTACATGCGGTCTTGAATTCCAGCGTGCCATATAGACGCTTTGCAGCAGCTGTGCATGGACGCCGCCATAACTGACCTTCAGTTTCTGTTTCCTCTTATTCCGTTTATTTCACTTCCTCATTACCATAGCAGGCCAGGTTATTGCTATATTACATTCAACTGTGTCCTTTTCTAAAGCATCGGCTTCTGTAGAGGATCGTCAACTACCGTTTCAGTTGCTCGGCATCTCGGTAAGACAAGAGAAGGTCAGGAATGGCGGCTGTAAATTGGCGCGCGTGTAAAGCGTCTATAGTATCGCGTTGAGTTCGGCTGTAATCTGTGCTACTCACTTGAAGCATTAAGGTAAACTGCATTGCTGGTGCAAGAAAACGTGCCACACTTCACTGTAGTTATGTTTGCTTTCAGGTTGATACGCATCGTATTGTAAGTTAGCTCGTCCGCGAAATTACTCACTACTGGGTGAAAAATTTTATGATCTTATTGTCTAGGCTAATATTTGCTTATTTTTGTCAACTTAATCCGATGCCGTTAGTCAAGAACATGAAAAAGCTAACGCGAACGCTAATCCACTTTTTGTCTTCCGGAGATCGATGCTTTGATCATCAGCCACAATATTGCCACCCTACGAGGAGTCTTGGGGTTTTCTAATATTCCGCCTTGCAAAAATATGTGCCCTGGACATTTTCCAAAAATAAAGCTTGAGCCCAATTTGAGACATACCGGGGATGCAAATAGAGTTCACCATGAATGTAGATATTAAAACATAAAGCGATCTTTCCCGTAGGGTTTGTCGTGCTGTGGGAAAAACACAGTGCGGGGCGAGGGCTGGAGCCGCAATTAATTATCGCTCTGGGAACTTGAGAGAATGCTATTAAATATTAGCTGTTGGTACGTTTTGACAGCATACAGTCTCTACTTAGTATACCTAGGGGAACTTTCTGAAATACCGGATGATTGTTTTATAAACTCGCGAGAACTACAAAATAGAGTGGGATTTATAAGGGTCTATGGAAGTGATAACTAATTTTTCTTTGGGAACCTAGAAAAATAATCGGAGCGTGTTGAAATTTCTTTTATACCTATAAATCGCCCTTATCTCAATAATCTCGGGGGAACTTTTCTTCATTTTATCTTAATCTGGTAGATTCTATTGTTATTTGGTCGATCGCGTACACCTGCCAATAGATGGTGCAAGTGGGTCATGCTCCGCATGTTCCGTAATGTTGTGGGTGGGTCTAATTTGTGTTCCTAACGCGGTGTGAACGTAATGCGAACCTGGGGGGGAACGCAGTGCATGATCTTAACGTTTTCTCGTGCCGCTGTCAAAATTAAAATTCCTTATTTTTCTGTTTATTTATTGTACTCTCGTGTTTCGCAACGTCCCACTAAGGCCCTGATCGTGGTAAGAACGCATCATTAGGGCCTAAGACTTTCTTGGGCCGCTGTAGAAGTTTCTTTTCTTCTCACAATCTTTTTTCAATGGTTTTTTTTCTTTTTTAGCATTTAGCTCTGTTGAAAGAGAAAGAGGAGCATGTGGTTGCGCGTGTCACTGTGTGCGCGTGCAAGTTCTACTAAACGTTTGGTTGTTAGTCAGCATATGTCCTGTGTCCGTCTTCTACTTTGTGTCCCGTCCTTTTTGCGCTGTTTTTTTATTATGTCGAATAATCGCGTTTTTGGAGCGTTGCAGAGGCTGGTGGGCAGCGTGCTGAAGACACGTTTTTTACTTGTTCGTCGTCATTCGATGAAGAAGTCCTTTAAAACCGCGTGTACGCCGCGAGACTTGCCGTTGAGAGCACGTGGACATTTTTACAGAAGCGCACTGCCGCAGAAAAAAAGCACAACTCGTCGAAAGCAAGTTTTGCAGGTCTCGCGGCGTGATCAAAGCTTTCTTGGCACGCCGAAGCGCTGCATCTCTGTACCTTCGCACGTCGAAGCGCTGCGTCTCTGTGCCTTCGCACACTTGGATACCGATTAAGAATCAGTGCTGCGGCAAAGTTTTGAAGGTGTGACGCGTGATGATGTCTTTGCATCATATATCGGCCACGGAGTTCTGGATCGTCCAGCTGTTCCGGCAAGTTGCTATCAATAAAAGGGGAAAAACAATCGGTACGGTTGCTCTTACGCGCTATACATGCCTTGCACCTACGTCAGATGATGACGTCGAACACCGGTATCTACCATGCTGGTGGTTGACTCGACGGCCCTTCGCAGCGAGAGCAATGGTAAACTGCGCCGCGCTCGGCTATAGCAATTACCCTGTATACCGATGATTGTCCGATCGTTTCGTCGGCATGCCCCGCAAGACAGAGTAGCCGTCAAGTTAGAGAAAGTATAAGCGGCAGGAAAGGGATGTGGCCGCGGATTATCGAGTTTGCGGGGCGCATTTCATAGCGGCGAACGACGGCAGTTTTCTACCGTTGTTTACGTTCGCGCACGCCTTTGCATCGGCTTTTGCTCGTTCGGGGTGGGCCTTTGACCTCCCGGCCGAATCCGGGCGAGTGTCGCGCCGCTTGCCCGGCCCGACGGCGATAGGTCGGCGGCGGCGGCTGCAAGCTCGCCGAGCCGCCCGGCCATCGGTTTGTGCCGTCCGCGATACGATAACCTTTGCAAGGAGCGAAAGTATGCAGGCGAGCCGGTTAGGACACATCATAATATAAACCCTGAGACATTGAGAGTTTCTTGTCCGTTATTTGATTTATCCTTGTCTTAGGGTTAAGATTATGCCGGTAACGTTGCGTTGTTTACCAGTATTCCGCAAAATCGCAAGTTTTTCTACAAGCGACCCCTAGAGCCGCTCGTCAAATTATGAAGCGCGCAATTAAGCTTTTTCTTTTTTTGGCGACACGGTATCCCTTTGCGTCAAAACTTCGTCGGCGGCATTTCGAAACGTTCTGCTCGTAGTGCGATCGCACCAATGCCGAAAATTCCGCATGTACTGGATAAACGTCATCATCTTAAGCTCAGCACGTTTTTCTAAGTTCACGGTATCTTTGTTGAAAATATGGTGCATGTCCGGGCCGTTAGCGGCATCCTACGCCTTGGTAAGCGCATCCACGCGGTGTGAAGTCAACCACTGGTGCCGGGCCCCAACCTTCCCTAGATGTTCCTTAGCGTGACGTCACTTGCGAGGCATGTATTAACCACGGTTATGCTCCAAACCAACTCTAATGAATCACATGGCAGCGCAAATAGAGCAACGCTATGGAGCAAGGAGGGTTTTCGAAGGCAAAACTACAAGGCGGCGATAATGAAAAATTTTGAAGCGGTCATGTCATACGGTCATGTGCGAATTGTTGACCAATCAGTCTGTCTATGCTAGATCGCAAACTCAACGATGAATTTAACTCAATCGGTCGCTGATTGGCTGCCCTTTTGGTCACGTGATGTGACGTTGCGATTGAGTTTTTCCCTACGGATTCCGATGGAGTTCGAGCTATGCTGGTGAAATAATGAAGTTCGCGGTGACGTCTAAATGTCGTCACGATTGAGTTTGGCGATGGAGATAACTTTGTAGTAGTCGGGCAGCAAAAGTTGCCAAAGTCAATGAAGATGGCGACGTTCAAGCTCGCGGACGGGGCGGACCAAAGCGGACTATCGCTACGTTTTTACGTGTTCGCCGTTCAAGGTTCGTCAGGGACGTAATCGGGGAATACTGCCCGACACTCGCTGGTGCTGACATTTGCCGTGGAAGCTTTGGCGGCGTCGCGAGGGGCCCCATATGGTGACCGCCGAGCAGCAAGTGCTCTCTTTGAGCGTTGCTGGCGGCACATTTTGCTGCGACGAAGACGTCACCGTGCGTCGGTGTGCTGCGAATCGCATTCTTTGGATGCTACAGAGGCGATAATCGATAACCCGGGGCTGAAGGTGGGTGGGCTTCGCGCGCCAAGTGAAGACGGAAAGACGACGGCCAAGAAGTTCAGCGATGCGAATTCAGCGGTGTTGTCGGTAAGTGCTCAATACACATTTTCTCAATGCGCTTGCACGAGAGCTCTCGGTAGAAAATGGGTGCCTCGTTCGCCGTGATGAGTGTCGTGTGAGATAGTCGCACGGATTCAAGCTTACTTGTGATTGCATGTGTATCATCCAAATGTCTCGGGCCTCAACATCTGGATATTGTTCTGCTGCAGCACGTTGTGTACATTTTCATTTTACGATTGCAGGTTCAAACTGGTGCAGTATCTTGATCTTTGCTTGTGTTGTCTGAAACGTTTCTGCTGCTTTTCTGCCACACCGGGTGGGGCGCCTCGTCAAGCTGCAAGCCATGCAGCTTGACGTTTGACATTATATGCCCCATCTCCCACCTTTGTATATAAAGATAAATAAAGAGATTATGAACTCAATTGACACCTCTTTGCTCTGAAGGCATAATTTTGGGTATTGTGCAAGACAAGTGGAATATCTCCACCTTTTTTTCAACTTTTTTATTATTACATTTTCAGCGTTTTTGGGATGCTATGCAACTACTATCTCCAAGTAGATGCTGCATTAGCATGTAGAATTTCTATCTAGTCTTGATGTGCTTTTGGACAACTGAAAAGGTTGTGAAACATTCATGTCAGATACCGCCTCACTGTTGTGTGCAGGTGACAGCGACAAAACCCTGAAGCCATGCTTGCACACCAATTCCTCGCAACCTCAATGGATGCTCTGCTGTTCTGAGGCCAAGCTTAACAAAAAGCATTGCTTAGGATTCTGTCGTAGAGCAGTGCAGGTTCCGGTAGTTGCAAAGGTGCTAAGCACCTTTGCAACCACCGGAAGACTATCGAAAGACTATCTTAAAAATGCGGCGAGGTCATTGCTCATGCTTTGCGATTTAAGTGAGGTAAGGCAAAGCGAAAGCCTCCTGCCCCATTTATTGCTGACTAACGCGCCCGATATTGCAGCTACAACGACATATCAGTTCCAAAGCGAGCGGCGCTCACTCACCGGTGCACCGCCATGTTTCCCCGCATCTCTACCGAGCCAGTCACGTGATTTTAAAATCCCACTCCTAGGTACTGCGGCTAACTTTAGTCGCGGTTAGCGCTTCGAGCAAACGGGCCCAGGCGGAAGAGGCCGCCATTCCACTTGCCCCCCACGTAGCACGAAAACGTTCTGAGAACATTCCGGGAATGTTCAAAATAACATAGACAACATTCTTGGAATGTTGAAGATTTACGTAAGAACATTCTATCAACGTTGTCAGAATGTGGCGCAGGCACTTATCGCTACATTCGGGGAATGTCTTCAAAGGGATATTCTTAGACCGTTCTGAGAACGACATAGAACATTACCAGGTCATTCAATCAACATTGAAACATCCTAACAAGGTTCTAAGAACGTTCTCAGTACATCCAAAGAACTTCTGCAACATTCTCTGAATGTTGCTAATTTACGTAAGAACATTCTATCGACGTTGTCAGAATGTGGCGCAGGCACTTATCGCTACATTCGGGGAATGTTTTCTAGTTGATATTTTCAGAACATTCTGAGCGCGACAGAACATTTAATCACCATTCTAACAAGGTTTTAAGAACGTTCCCAAAACATCCATAGAACTTGAGCATAGTTGTAACCCGAGACTGGGGATACGGACAAGGGCAAAACCTCCACTTAATTTGCATATTTTTGGCACAAGGTGGCATATAGTGGATGGTGTTTCGAAACACAGGTTGCTTGAAAGCTCCGTAAAGTTGGCTTCACCTGCGAAAATCCTAGGAATGTTCGGAAGCGAACGTTCTAAGAATAGGGAGTTTTCGTAGACCGCGCTGCCCCTTCCGCTAAGCGTTCCGCAACGAAGAAGTTGCTACTGCGCCTGCGCGCCAATAGCCTTGACTGTGGAGTTCCCGCTATCGTAGCGGGTTGCGGAGGGCCTTGCGGGACGGCGAAAACGATCTACGAAAACTCCCTAATGTTGCACATATGAATGTTCAAAGGAGAACGTTCTGAGAACATTGTGCATACGAATGTTCGCCAACAAACGTTTTTAGAATGTTGAGCAGCTTACCTTGTAAGGAATGTTCGCATACGAACGTTCCTAGAACGTTCCGAATGGTGTTTAACGTTCCTTCAACATTCAGAACACCCAGGGAATGTTCGCACGACATTGGATGCTACGTGGGCTAGGCCTCACCGCCACGCCATGCCCCCCGAGGTCATCGTATTTGACTCAAAAGCTGCCATCCTGAATTTCGCTAAAGGTTACATATCTGCCCCGGCCCAAATTATCCCAAGAGCCAAGCCTTTTAATTCGTTTGAATCAAATGTCAGCCTAATCTGGACGCCAGCGCACGCGGGACTCTGCGGAAACGAGTTGGCCCATTCCCACGGTGTAGGAAGACCTTCCTACACCGTGCCCATTCCACAGCCTGGGTCCATCCCACACCGACCGGGTCGGATGGACCCAGTTTCGAGATCACGGGGCTCGTTCTCATTACCGTCTCTCCCACCGCCTTTACCCGCCTGCGACCCAAGCCCTCTTTCGGGAAGAGAATATGTTATGTGGCGTCAGCTACAGACACACTTCTTCCCCACCCCTTTCGTCCTTTCCCATATCTACCCATCCCTCTACAATCCCACCTGCATTTTCTGCAGCGCCAGAGCTACCCTCTCCCATATATTATGGGCTTGCCCTTCGTCCTTCGTCGTCCCCCCCGGCCCTATCCCTTCCCCTCGGAGGAGCGGTGGGACGCTTCCGTCGGGCTGCCGAGGTCGCCGAGGCCCGTGGGGTCCCGACCGCAGGGTGGGTTTAACTGCCGAAAGAGCGCGGGCATAGCCTCCACCGAGGCCCTCGACCTCTATAAATAAATAAATAATTTCCATACACCCGTTGATGATCGACCAATCACAATTAGGGGAGCCGCTCTCAAACGTCAAGTGTATTAATCAGTGTAGGGTGACCACGCGACTCGCGGGACTGTCCCGCATTGAGGGCTCGTGTCCCGCGTTTCGCGTGAAATTCCCAAATCTTCAAAATGTCCCGCATTTCACGCTATCGTAAAATTCACTCTGCAATTCGCTGCCGAACAGCGGGGCACGGGGAAGCGCGGAGGTCGCTGGTAATCCTGTGAATCGCTGGTATGCAATTTTCTATCCAAGCATTGCGGCAAGCGACCGTCGTTCTTGCAGGAAATCTGACACGCATGGTCCGTTGTGCCTCTCCCCTTGGTGGCAAAATATTGTAGGAAGAATTGCTCGCCAAAAGCTTAAATATAAAATGTAAACTTTAAATTTGCCAAAGTTTGAATATAAATAAAAAAATGAAACCAATTATTTTCTAATTGCTGTCTCAATGCGAAAGGGTTTCTGTGGATTCTTATTTTTTTTTTAGTGAAGACAGTTACACAAGGCAAAAAGCCTGTAACTCGCAACGGTTGAAAAATAACAATGTTAAAACTTTGTGTAGGACCATATTGAGAAAAGTGAGCGTTGACAGGAAACAATAACCCGAAAAAGATTTACAGTTTCTTATTTTCATTTGATGCATCAAGTTCTGCGATTTTTATGTTTTCAACTTGGTTCGGGGTGTGCGTGTTAATCTAGACTCCCCCCTGCCCCGCCTGGCAGGGGGGCCGGGGGATACGCGTGGCAGGGGGACGCGCGCGGGGCAGGGTCACGTGTACCGCGTGCACGCGGGACATTTCGCTAGCAGGAAGGTGGTCACTCTAGAGATCAGTGACAAGGAGCTTTTGTGTGCAGTATTCTGTAAATCGTCTAATGAGGAAAAAAGACGTACCTTCTCCCCACTCTTCCGTCGGCCTGGACGCTGGGTCAAGCTCATTTCTAAATTCTGGACCGCGAGTGCCGCAAGTTACAAATACAGTAGCCAGAGTAAAGTAAAACGCTGCTCTAGAGGCACACACGGCTTCACGCACATTGCACTCACAAAACACATCCACACGGTGTCAAGTCTTGATAGGTATCCAAGCGTTTGAACTTTGAAGGCACAGACACTGTGGGCACAGAGGCGCAGCGCTTCGGCGTGCCAAGGAAGCTTTGACCACGCCGCGGACGCCGCGAGACAGGTGAAACTTGCTTTCAAAGAGTTGTGCTTTTTCCCTGTTGCACTACGCTTTTGTTGAAATTTCCACGTGTTTTAAACGGCTAGTCTCACGGCTTACACAGAGTTTTCGAAAATAATTCTTCGGCGAATGACGACGAACGGGTACAAAACATGCCTTCAGTACGACGCCGCCAGCCTCTGAAACACTGGCGAAAACGCAATAGCGCCACATGCAAGATGGCTGCCCGGTGGCTGCACTCGCGCTGCAGCAGTGTTCAAGCGGGCTGAGCCTTCAAAACTAATTTTCTAACAAACATACGTGTAATTCATAAAATAACTATTTAAATACATTTTTTATTTATATGTTTTGTTTTAGTGCGTGCTTACCGATTTGCTACCAGCTGCTTACCTCGTTTAATATGAGCCACTTCTCGTTTTACTTGCGCCGCGCGCACCAGCAAGTTTCGGATAATCGTCGTGGGTGCGTGCACGTTTGTTAGGTCCATGGTGTGCCCAAGAAAGTTTCCGCGAAACATTCTGGCTCCGAAAGTGTGACCTCGGCCGTGCCATCGCACAAGTAGGCGAGTCCCCGAATAAAGAGGGACATGCAGACGGACGGCGACGACGCGGCCGACGCCGACCCGTCGCCGGACGAAGCGCTCGGCTCCGCTGGTAATTTGTTGACAGAGTTTACGAGTCACGTGTGGCTCGGACAGTGGCAGTGCGCCCGGGCATGTGCCCTGACCGTCTTGCGAGCCCCCTTCTCCACCTCGGAGGATAGGTTGTTCGTCCGAGACTACGTCCGAAGCGTCGCTGCTCGACCCGGCCAATTCAGGTACGGAGATACGCCCCCCTTTTCATAGCGATTTCTTTGCTCTACAACGTGGGAGTAAAGGAACGCGATACCGCATCGAAATCGACACCGTACAAGCAGTCATCTTTTTCAACTTTATGGAGAGCTCAAGTTCGTCTGCTTCCTGCAGAGGGTTCGCGATGATGTCAGAACGCCAAGATCTTATTGGCTGATTGACATCTAGCATTAGGTCTACCCACTAGCCTTTCAATCAAAGCCAATCAGAGCTCGGCACCTTTCTGACGTCACCGCAACTCCTGCGCAAGTAGCAACTCCTTCGCCGTTTCACCTGTCCAGGGTGCAACCCTTCATGAAATATCAACCCCGATATTAGAAGCGTATCATAAGTGCCTGAAGCTCGTTTTAATAAATGTTCATTCACTCTTACACTTCACAGCGCACGGGAACAGACACGCCTCAAAAGTTAACTCCCACAAAGAAAGAACACTCATACTGTACTGACTCTCAACTGGCTGCTGCAGAACCCAGGATCTTGGGTTCAATCCGCACCCCCGCCCGTTTCGATTTGGGTGATCATCGTACCGGCGCGCGATAGTGTATCACTACTGCGTGATGCACGTTAAAGACCCCAGGCTGGAGGTTGTACTGCTCTGGCTAAATGCCTCATCTACAGCTGGGAGACTTGTCGCTCGTTAAGGCAGACCAAGTTCGAGGCTGTATAAACATACACACAACCCATTTTTTTTTCTCAACTGGCTTGAATTAGTTTTTTTATATATAAGAGTTAGAGAAGACAAAGATGAAGCTCAATACAAACCAGTGTTGAGAGCCGACACAGTGTGAGTGTTCTTTCATTGTGTGAATCAACTTTTGAGGTGTGTCCGTTCTCGTGCTCTGTGAAGTGTAAGCATAAACCACCAACTCGCCCAAGCTGAAATAATGACCAATTTTATTCACTCACTTTGCAGAATAAAATAAATACATTGAAAAAAAAAAAAAAAAAAGAAGGAAGTTTACGGCTACGTGACTTTTGGTATCTTTTTCCCCAGTCCGGTTTCGGTTTTGTGCAGTTGTATTTTTTTACTTTATTAAAGTTATATGCGACACTGCAGCGATATATTGATTGGGTAATCTTCTGACACCATGTAAAGTCGCCTGGCAAAAACTTCAAAAAAATTTTGGGGTGTGTCATGTTCTCTTTAGGCGGGCTTTCCAGCGGGCCAGGTAGTGGTTCAGAGTTTTGAAGTAGCCCAGGTTCATTTGGGCTGCCAGCTTGTGTGCGTGCTCTTGAAGCGGGCTGCAGTGTTGCTTATCGCTCGCCTGCTGCCCACTCGGTATCCAAGAAATTCACGAGTGCTTCATCGAGCTCTTCACTGAAGACTGGCCGCCTGTTGTTTATGACTCTCGTAAATTTGTTTTTCCCGTTGCACTGCTGCAGAATTGACTGGTAGTTGCTGTTTCATTTGTGACCACGTTTCCTGTCCAGCTCAATATCTCTTGCAGTTCTGCTGACTTTGTCTCCGTTCTTCTCGTGCCACTGAAGAACTTCCACCTTTCTCTTAATCGTGCAGCTGTTCCTCATGGTCGATGCTGGAAGGGAGCGCGGGTGAACAGTTGCGGGGCAGGCAGAGGGATGACTGTAGAGTTTGTTCACTTGAGCTGTTTCTCCTTTTCTTTGGCACCCTGACGTCTCGAATCTTTCCCTTCTACTTTTCCCTTATCTCGCCAATCTAACCGGACAAGTATCTTCTCTTTTGTTAGAAATAGGGTCAACGGTGCTGTTCGTGGACGGGTCATCTAAGGTTTTTCCAAAGGGGCCCTTGGACGTGTTCACGGCAGGGGCTTCCCGGGCTTTTTAACGCGAATCAAAATTAACTGTTGGGCTAGTTGGCTACACATTGTATAAAAATTCAAAAGCGCAAACACCAAGGAAAAGAAGAGGGGACAGGACAGAGCGCTTTTAGGGGTCGGCGATGTTTGGGAATTTGTTAAAAAAAGGTATTTCATCCAAACAGCTGGGTGGGCGATATTTCGGGTGGGGGTATTCTGTTGGAACTTTACGGTAGTTCCCGTCATCACCTTTTACCTACTTGGGCGACTTGGTGATTCATTCTGTATTAAAAATAGTGCACAAAGGACAAAACGGAGACACAAAAGACAAACAGAACTCTAGCTCTGTTCTTTTTTCTTGTCTCCTTTTTGTTCCTTGTCCTTTGTCCGTTGTTTTAGGGCGCAGCTCTTGTGCTATGATATTTAGGCGCCCGTTTCCGGGTTGAGCGCCGTCAGCGTTAGCTTAACCGTGCTAAATTTGGCAAGAAAATTGACGTCACGTGACTTCAACAGCAATTCAGTTTCCCCGCTAAATGTAGTGGGGAAAATGACGTCGCATGACTTGGTGTCACGTCACCTATGAACAGATTATGTTTCTCCTCTAGATTTAGCGGGAAAATTAGTCACGTGACCTTAACATCAGTTCAATTCCCCGCTAAATTTATCGGGAAAATTGACGTCGCTTGACCTCAACAGCAATTCAGTTTCCCCGCTATATTTAGCTGGGAAAATGACGTCGGATGACTTGGTGTCCAGGCACCTATGAACAATTTCACTTTGTCGGCTAGATTTAGCTGGAAAATTGATGTCTCGTGACCTAAACAGCAATTTAATTCCTTGCTAAATTTAGCGGGAAAATTGACGTAATGTGACCTCAACACCAATTCAGTTTCCCCGCTAAATTTAGTGGGGAAAATGACGTCGCATGACTTTGTGTCACGTCACCTATGAACAAATTCGGTTTCTCCACTAGGTGTAGCAGGAAAATTGACGTCGCGTGACCTCTACAGCAATTCAATTACCCGCTAATTGACGTCACGAGACCTCAACACCAATTCACTTTCCTCGCTAAATTTAGCAGGGAAAATGACATCACATGACTTGGTGTCACGTCACGTATGAGCAAATTCAGCTTCTCCGCTAGATATAGCGGGAAAATTAACGTCTCATGCAAAGGATGAGGAGGGGAAGGTACAGAGGAGGAGCAGGGGGAGAGGATGAGGAGCAGGAAAGGAGGGGAGGACGAGGAGCAGAGGAGGACGGGAGGAGTAGGAAAGGAGGGAAGACGAGGAGCAGAGGAGGACGGGAGGAGAAGAGGGTACGGAGGAGGAGGAGGGCATACCCCCCTTCTTCTCCTCAAGAGCTGTGCTCTAATTTTGCGTTACAGATTTGTAAACGTCTAATTTTTTTTATACAGCTTTTACCTACTTGTTGGCTTTTGTGGCAACCTGGCATTTTTCATATCAATTCTGCTGAATCAGTTACCAAAGTAGAGGACATGACTCAACACAAAAAAAAAAAGGTGCACTGCCAAATTTCTTTTATTTTAGATGAATTGCTTGTATGGGAGGGCCTCCTTTTTGGCACCCGTCCCTCTTTCGCTACAAAGATAAGGTTTTGTCTGCCCACGACTTGAGTAATGCCCTGCGGTACCTTCTTTGCTCAAACATGGTGCCATTCGAGCGTAAAAGTGCCGAGATTGATTGAATTGATTCATTAAAAGATTATTTGTAAGCAGCGTTTGTCACTCCAGTGGAATGAAGCAATCCCGAAACAACCTTTCTCCCGATGCTTAGAAGCTACTCCGTTAGCCTCACGGAACAGGAAATCCTGCGGCTGTTCTTCCCTCTGTAACAGACGGGCTCAAATTTCATTCTATATATTTTCTATTTCTTTATTCTCTATCTTGCTATTTATTTTTTCTTTCTTTATTTATTTTCTCTTGTCTTTGTAATGCCAAAGGCATTACTGAGAGGAGGGTGGCACTGTAACATATAAATGCAAAGAATGAATATGCAAAATTACGAAATTAGTGCAAAATGTCATTCAACAAATTCTAACGTAGTAGTGTTGTAATATGACTCTGGGAAGGTGATTCCAATTAATGGAGGGGCAGGGAGGCATTAAAAGTAGATGTCGTGCAACAAGGGACCCTAACATTTAGTTTGACTGGTGCATGATGACATGTAAGGTGGTTCTGAAAACAGCACTTGAAGTGTTGGTTGAGAGTGATAAATCTTGTCAAAACAAACATAGGCAAGATTTTCTTTTTTCCTGAAAAGACAGGCAAGGGTTTCATACAGGTGATGCTAGCTGTGCTCTGATAGCTAGACCAAATGCCATGGTCTGGGCAAAATAGTTCAAATATACCTTAGCACATGGTTATGTGTGAGTCATCCCCGAGCTGAAAATGGTGCATAAAAGGACCGGGAAGGCACCCCCATGTCCTCTTTCTGGCTGCCCCTTCCCCTCACGCTCCTCTCCAACCCATCAGTGTAGCTAATTTTTAAAGTAATCGAAATGCCCAGGTGCGATTTTGTTAGGTCACGGTCAGGAACTACTCTCGAAGACAAGAATTGCCGAGTTTGAAAGGCGAGGCCCCTTGTGCTCGAATGAGCGGTTTCTAACGCCTTCGCTCCTCGCAGTACGTCTGCCAACCCGCTGTTGCTGTCGCCGAATCATCTCAGCTGGCTCGCATGTTCCTTCCTGGAGGACAACTACCCCGAGGTTTGTAAGCGCCTGCGACGTCCACTTGATGTCGCGTGTGCATGCCGCTTGGAGAGACACTCCCGCATTTCTTTGAAGTGCCTCCATAGCACTTGCCTGTCACAAAACAAACAGAGGAAAAATAAACAGTTTACCTTTTGGCAATCATTTGAGAGTCTAAAAAATGGGCTCCTATTTGTAGCTTGACAATAAGGCAAACAACAACGCGAGGTTAAAAAGAAAGGGGGAAGACACATCAATTGAATTGAAAATGTTATGCAGTGTCAAGTATGGCAGTTTTGTTAAGGGAAAGTGACATCAATTTCTAAGGATGCCATATGTTGTAGTAGTTCCGGAAGTGTATGCTGAACTCTCAGACTTGCAAAATTGGTGCGTGATTTGGGAATATGCCATGAATGAGTGGGCTTGATATTGATAAACTGTGCAAATGAGGTTCAGCGAGGTTGAGGAAAAACCTCAAACTTAGCTTTTATGGCAGACTGATAACTCAATGTTAATTATGGGAAATAAAATTTTGATATACATCTGTTGTGGTCAACTTACGAAATAGTGGTGATGACAGGCATATTGAAGGAAGATTAGCCTACTGCTGGAAGAGCTTTTTTCTCTTACATATGGAGTATATTTAGATTGGTTTAACCAGTTAAAGCATATTTCGGAATACCCCGACAACAATTTTCGTAGGTTCAGTTGTACATGGTAAATAAAAACAATGCAAAAGACGAGAACAGAAGAAGAGTAATTCGACGAGACAGCACTGTTTTAGTAAACACCGCTTAGAACTATTCCTTGACGTTCGTAACTAATGAAACTCTCGTTAGTTTTTCTCTGCATGCAATGGTAGTCGTGGGAGAAATGTATAAAAAATGAATGGCGTTCACTCGTGTGGTAAGCTGGTGAGTTGGTAAATGTTGAACATGATGAAACATCACGCACAAAGAAACAAGAAAAAAAAAAAAGGAACACAGAACCCAGGCAGGCACATATTCATAACTCTGGTATATTAAGTGAAGAAAGGAAAGATGAAGCAAAATTCATTCATGACAGGGGACACCGGCACCAGGGGGAGTACGGTTCAGTCAAAGCCATATGATCACAAAAAGGCAACTTCTTTATTTGGCTGTGACTGAACTGTATTCCCTCAGGTGCTGGTGTCCCCTGTTGTGAATGAATCTTGCTTCGTCTTTCCTTTCTTTGCCTAATATATCAGAGTTGTGAGTATGCACCTGTGTGTTCTCTGTGTTCCTTCCTCTTTTTTCTTGTTTTCTTGCGCGCAATTTTTCATCGCATCGCTGCCAGAGCAAGCAGCCACGTGACCCGGAGCCGATCATATGTGGCCAGCGTTTATTGTAGCCACTTGCTGGGTTTGGCAAATCGCGGGTCACACACCGATTTCCACACATTGTTAAGGTTCGTCTATTCCCGTCATTATGGAGACTGCACAAGCACGTCGAGGCATTGATTGTCACGAGCCCAAATCAAACGCTCCCTCGGTGCTCGCGTCCACTGCATGAGCCACATTTAAGTATTGTCGCCTCTGGGACGCAAAGCTCGATGACGAAGTCCCAGGTATCACATTGTTGACAGTACCAACAATGGGATCGCCTCAACATCTCAATGTTGCAAAGGAGAGACAGAGATAAAACGTCCGCTCGTATCCTTGACATTATGGGTTGACGAAGAAGCTTTTTGGTCAGTGGCTTTGCGTGCAAGTATTGACGACTCCGGCGAAACCGATGCCGCGTAGCAGCACAGCCGAGAAGCTTAGGAGAGGAGGTCGTTTCGACTTTGTAGTCTGCCATTGCTGCTTGGTTCCCGTAGGCAGCAGAGAAACAAACATTGTTTCCAGTAATTATTTTTATGCTTCCGCCGTGTCATTCCTACGAACTGACTAAAAGGAGGTCTCTACCGTCGAAAAATCGCTTTGCTTTCATATGTAACACCCATTTTACGCTCCAGTGCACAAAATTTATGGTGGTCCACGTGCTGAACGATGCAAACGACCTCCTTTCGTCCGCCATTTTGCCTAACATGCGCGCCCCCTATAGTTCGCTGGAGTCGCGAATACTTGGATCCCACTTGTTCTGGTAAGCTTGTGTAAAGTGAGAGATCTTCCTAGCCATTGCTCCTGTAATTAACAAACTGTTTGCTTTCTCCTTTCCCATCATCAGGAGGCGATTGCAGAACTGAAACACGACGCAGAGTTCCGAGTGCTCCTCTCCACTTTTGCTGCGGATCTTCCCGACGCGTGCCGCGAGGTTTAGTCTTTTTTTGATCTTTTTGTCATTGCTCGCAAGCACTGTAGAAAGTGCGGGTCCTCGCTCGTGGCACTGGGGGGAGTGCTTGCATGGGCACCTGTTGATGTTGTGCGTGTCGCATACTTTGCTGGCAGGCCTTGACAAGTGCATGTGGGTTTGTGAAACGTATAGTTAACGGGAAGTCTATTTGCAAAAATACGGCGTGTTCCGAAACTATGAGCTTCTTAAGCCGCAAAAATAAAATATGCGTCGCGGAATGCTCAGTTTCCGCCCAAATGGAGCACTAATGGTCTGGACCGGCGGCCATAGTTTCAGAACTTGCAGTTATCTTACTCAAAAGTATTTACTGATTTTGTGAGACTTCCAGGGAAAAACAGGGCCCGTTATCGGCAGTTTCTGCCAATCAGCCCCGCGCATTCGTGTACTTTGTCAGCCACCATTTTACCGTAGAAAATGTCTCAAAATCGCCTATAAAAATAAGATAGGTTGCTCCGAAACTTTGGCACCTGTTTGGACCACTATCGCTATATTTGGGCAGAAACCGAAGCTTCCACGAAGCATAGTTCATTTTCGCGCTGAAAAAGAACTCCGTAAATAGTTCTTTTGTGGGATGTAGAATGAGCAACGGGGATGCCCCGAAAGCTTTCAGGTAGGCTGGCATTATTTTTGCTCGTACCAGGTATCGGAGTCTTAAAATGAGAGTGCCAAAAGGTGACCTCTATTTTCCTCTAGTCATTTTGTTTGTATGTAAATATATGTGCGAGATGGAGGTGCCCCTTGTACCTGGGTTAAATTTATACCGTGAGCTTCCGAAGGATTGCCTCCCCTAAAGTTGGACGGGGAGGTTCCAGGCTGTGAATTAGACACGAGTGCTGGGCTCGGCCAGGAAGCAAGTGCCAGCTAAATATCCGTGACCCGTGCGGTCGGAAACCAATGCACGTTTGGGACGGACCACGAGGACGCCGACTGAAGCCCATCTTGTTCGCGAAGACACACCCGGCACGACGCAGGACTGGCTAAGGTCGCACCTTTTGATGCACAGGGGTGTGACATCTGCGCCAATTGCTTCATTTTGATACAAACCCAGTTTTCTGTGCCTAGTTACGCAAGAAACGTTAAATCGGTCGAAATTGTGCCACACTATGCCAAAGTAACTCGGGAAAAAAAAAAAAAAAGTTTGCGGCGATGCTAGATTTACCGGGAAACGAGACCTTGGTTGGTAACATTTAATCTCGTCGTAGTAAAATACACAACGCGGGTAGAAGGTGGCGCAAGCAACCGTCGGGATTCGAAGGTTTCAGCTGTAGTACCCTTCTATACCTATGATACGTGGTCTTTTCCCGATTTTCCGCTGTCATTTGTGACTGCATGCTACCGGTGCGCTGTCATGCGGTCTCGCTGTCGGGCCGCGGGAGGTACGACTCACAGGCTATCATTTTGAGGAAACCTAAGTATCTGTTTCGTTTTGAGAGCAAACCTTTTCTTAACCCTTTCATGGTCGCATTTTTTGTCCAAAGATGCGCCCCCGTGGTCGGGTTTTTTCACTCGATGTGATAGCAAAGAGTATACACTAGTTTATTGTCGCATAAAAAAAATGTAAGACTTAAAATAAATAGTACACACGCTTCAAAATATCTGCGGCACACTCGCTGGAGGCTGAACAAAACAAAAAAGACTAAAACTTCGACGCACCCGCTTCTGAGACGGTCTAGCAGACGGTGCGGCTGTGTGTCCGACTCCGGACTCCGAACCGAGCTGGTTTCCAGTTGTTTGTGGGATGTCGAATTGTCATCCGACTCGGAGTCCGACAAGGGTTCAAAGTCTGAACCCGAAGAGCCATCGCTCCAATCTCCACTACGCTACCCCTGAGCAGCCAGCACGGGTGGCCGTCTTCAAAGTATCACTTGCACAGAGCGTCCAGTTTCGCGATTTCAAAAAGCCGCGCCCAAACAAACTCAACCGGAGTTATAGGGTCGTAGCTCCCTACGAACCCAACAGATGGCAGCACGTCCCCGCGAACGCGCCCGTTCAAGCAGAGGCGCGAATTTTTGAATGAGCAGTCGCAGACGTGCCGGTACGTCAGCAACCATGCGGGACGCTCCCGCGCTGACATACAGGTACGTCAGTGATCATGAAAGGGTTAAAAGCGCTATTGAGCGCCTCCATTGTGTAATGGTTCATTCGTGTCCGTTATCTGGTCAAAATGGACGGCGCTGTCGCCGTGAGTACTTTCGGTTATCACACACTTCCAGTGCGTGAGCAATTGAATAAATCGGTCACACCCGTGTTTAGCGTGCATGTGCTGCTCATAGCTTTTTTACCAATTCACTATTTACCTTGTGACTCGCTTTTGTGGGGAGTTTTTAGAGCGCAGCTCTTAGGGGCCTGTTTCCAGGCTGAGCGGCGTCGGCGTCGGCGTAACCGGGGGGGGGGGGGGGGGGGGGGTCATGTGACACCCCCCCAAGGTCACGTGACCCCCCCCCCAAGGTCACGTGACCCCCCCCCCCCCGAGGTCACGGGACCCCCCTCCCCCGAGATCACGTGACCCCCCCGGGGTCACGTGACTACCCGCAGGTGACGTGACCCCCCTCAGTACCCTTCCCTAAACCTCCTCAAGAGCTGTGCTCCAATTCGGCGTTACAGGGATTTGTAAACGGCTTTCACTTTTTTTCCTATCTGCACGTGCTTCCTACAAGTGTGCATCGATGTCTGGTTGTAGTAAACTGTGTTTCCCTGTTCATGCTCTTGAATCACCACTTTAAAAAGTTCTGCACTACAATTGCGCTTTGGCACCAGTTCGTTTAAGCTTGAGGTACTGGGTGCCCAGCTAACTTTGCAGCAAGCCTGTGTTTCCTGTCCTCATCTATGCGCGCAAAAGTCATGTTTGCCTTTTCTGTTTTTTTTTTTTCTTTCATACTTTATCTTGATGCGTATCGGCGCTGATGAGTTATTAGAACCAGTATGGACACAAAATAATGATTAAAAAAGAAAAATCTGATTTATGTGATTTATATTAGATTTTTTATGATTTAAATTGCTGATAAGCTGCTCTAACATTTTCTGCTCCTAATCTGCTCCAAACTGTAGACTTTTGTGCTTCGAAGTTGCTCCAATATGCATAAACTGCTGCTCCAAAACAAGAATTTTGTGCTCCTAAGCTGCTCCAAAATCCAGATTTTTCTGCTTCAAAAATTGCTCTAAAACCTGTTTCACCGCTCCATGCGCTTCGATTCATTACAAGTTCCCCCTTTCACTCAAAACTAACCTCTGAGCCAATTTGATCAAAGTAGGTGAAAAGCCCTCCAGCTTTTTTGTAAGAAAATAAATCCCTATGGATGGTTTTACTTTTTCTCTACCCGCGGCTGCTTCTGTTTTGGAATGTCTGGTTTCTTTTTCCCATCCTTACCTGGATGTCTCGCAAGTATATTCGGGTCCCCGGAGGTGAGGCAATTCTACTTCCGCTTGTACTATACTATACGGAGAAAGGACGGTATAGTCGGAGAAAGTGTCTGAGCGCTCGACACTTCCTCGGTGTGGTGCGTGTGCCTGCCTTTAGGATCTGGATCGCTCAAACAAAGACTGTTGCGAAAGTAAATGACGGCTGCATGCTGTGCCGGTTACGAGACAATGATGCGTATGTCCTCTTTGTTTTCCTCGTCTCTAAAGTTTTCATCGTGACACTAGTGCGAGATTGCTCGTCAAAAAGTGTTCGCATTGCATAAAAAAATATTCATTACAGGTTGGTCTAGGTCGCCTAGTTCCTGTTGCATTCTTGTGTAATTGGCACGGAACAAAATCGGGGGATGAAAAGGGCATTGAGAGAAACTGGACAGAGAGGAGGCACAAAAGCGAACGGCGCTTAAAAGCAGCGTTAACAACGTGTCGATATACAACATGTCGGGTGAAACAGAGTATATAGGCATGGTGCTTGGAATGAGTCTCAGACTGGCTTGTTTAGCGTCCGCCCATACGTCTAAAGGGACCCCAAAGTGGCCCCATAGGCGCACCAAGCGAAGCCAGAGTGTTCCGCTGTCGGATGTCGCGATCCCGGCAGTTCGTCGTACAATGCTGGCGAAAAGCGGGAGCGAGCGTCGTCGGGACGTCTTAACTTGTGGCTGCCTTCACTGGAGAGTGACCTGTAGCAGAATCCGCCACATCAACCGGCGCTGCTAGTGCTCTGCCAGGATCGCGACTGGCAACAAGCCTCGTACGACGTCGTCGGGCAGAAATTGAGGGACCACTTTTTGGGCCACGAGTCGAAGACGGGCGCTGTAGTACGGGCGGTCTCATTGCAAAAATCCTACCCTGGAAGGCATCTCCGACTGGCACATTTACCACGTCCTCAAAAGTGGTCCCTCGATCGAGAACGTCGTGCAAGTGTCGTTTCCGGCTACGACCTCGGCAATGTCGCGCGGTGGTGGACATGGCACACGTTTTCCTCTTGACACGGAGGCAGTTGGGACGACAATGGCAACACAGTCTTCTTTTATGGAACGCCTGACGGCCAGGACCTGTGTGACAGCCTGGCTTTCGCGACGTCATTTATTGCCGCTTCGAAACCACTTTGAGACTGTGGGTGGAATGGGACGCGCACCCGTTGGAGGCTTTATATGCGCGCCTCTCTCAAACTTTTCCCTCCCCGCACACGACAGGAACTGTACCTGGCATACTCTCGCGGTGCGAGCCCGTTGGGCGAGGACCTGTCGCCCGACTGCATCACCGCCCTCGAGGAGGTTCTGCTGAGTCGCCCCAGGGAGACAGCGCTGCTTCTCGGCCATGCCGCGGGCCGCCTGGGCGGCGAGTGCGCCGTCGCGCGGCAGCTCTGCCTGCTGCACCTGCGGGCCCTGAGGCTGTGCCTGGGGGAGCTGAAGGGCTCCCTGTCCCGCTACGAGGAGGTGGGCCAGAGGGCCAGGACCCGGCTGTTCATGCTGCTGCACCTGGTCCCAGACCCCCTTGTGGCACTCACTCTACAAGACCCCCAGGCACGCACACTTTGTTTCTCTAAAGTCGGGTCAGTGCGCCCTGGAAATTCTAGGAATATTTTTTCTCGACATTCACAGTCGCTTTTCGCAGTTAAAACAATATCATATAATTTTTTATCTGTCTACTTCCCAGAAACTGGCCTCCCACTATCAACCAATGACTTGTTTTAACATTACTCCAATTCAAATGTTTCTAAGTACCATCGCACCCACTTATAACAGAGTCGGTTATAATGAACTAGCAGCCACAGTCAAACCCATTTATAACAAACAGTAGAAAATGCTACGACCAGTTTGATATAGCAAGTAGTTCGATATAGCAAAAACCATTTACAACGAACTTCCACGATGCGTTCGTTGTAAGGCAAGAGCTTCTTTTTCTTTTTCATCTCTTCGCTTCCACCTTGTAACAAAGTGCTGGAAAGTTTTTTTTTTTTTTTTTGCATGCATGCACAGTTTATTTTTTTAGCTTTTCTCCCTTCTGAATCACTTCTCTTTGTGGGCAACTGCTTTGGGATGAAAAGATTTTTTTTTCTGTGCGTGCGTGCAGGAAGTTTCTTAGCTTCCTCCCTCCTGAATCGCTTCTCTTCGCTCAATTTGTTCGCAGCTTGAGCTTTTAAAATTTTGTTTCTTTCCTACCTTTTCTTGGAAAGGGGGGGGAGACAGGCTAGAAGACCATTGTTTGCGCCTGTTTTCGCAGCTTTCCTGGGGGGAAAAGTTCGATATAGCCAATATGTTGTTCGTTATAAAAAGTACTTTTTACATGCATTTTTATTTAAAATAGACCGATCCACAAATTCCACGCCATCTAGCGGCAGGATTTCAAAACAACGCGCGGGCGCTGCTGGCAACACGCTGGCAACCGCCGACCGCCATTGATAGGGCGACAGATGGAAGCGGGTGCGCAGCGAGTGTTCCTGCAGCTGTAGCCCCCGCTCGATTCTACTCGTACGATTGCGTGCCCCTCTGTAAGCAGAGAGGCGTAAGGGATGATCACGGAAACAAGGTGAGACGTTTTGTTTTGCTAATTAGTCTATCGTCTCATCTTATACTTCGTTGCACCTTATGTGCCAGCGAAGGCAAAGCTGGAAGCGCGAGCACGAAAGCTCCAGGCGTTCAGGCTTTGCTCGAGCGCGCGAGCTGGGGAGAAACGCAAAAAGCGCTGGTCTCGCGCTTTTAGCTTTGGTTTAGCTCGCAGATAAGGTGAAACGAAGTATAGCATGGACTGACCCCAGAGGCTGTGCTAGCGCGAGACGGTAGCCTTAAACTGGCGCTTGCGTTGCACGGGCGCTCGCGCAGCCGCCGACGTGTCGCTTTTAAGCTCTGTTTCACCTAATGTTGTACCGCAGGAAAAGCTGTAAGCGCGAGCTCCTTGCTCTGGGGCAGATCTCGGCGGCACGAGCTCTCGTGCAGTAAGGGCAGCTGTCAACGCTATGAGCTCGCGCTTCCAGCCTTCGCTGCGGTACAACATAAGGTGAAACGGAGTATAGCACGTGCGGCCAACAATAGTCCATGCTAAGCTGAGACGAAGTATAAGGCACGCGAGATTACTGCTTCGTGAAAAAGTTTCGCGTATATGCGTAGAACTTCAAAATGCGCTACACCGCTACTTTGAAACATGAGCTTCGTTCCGCTGAGCCCTAGTTAACATCTGTTATAATTTTTGTTTTCCAGGTGTCTTTCTTTGCTTTTCCGAGCAACCCTGTTTTACGAAGAAAATGGTTGATTGCCATCAAACGAGATGAGGGAAAGCACTTCACCATTTCGAAATTCACGAAGGTGTGTTCAGCACATTTTCAAGAAAAAGACTACCTGTCAAATATTGTTTGTGGCCATCGGTTCCTAAAACAAGATACTGTGCCAAGCGTGTTTGCATTTAACGTAGCGAAAAGACCCCCAAGGAAGGCGCCCCTTCAAAGGATGCCACCGACACCCAAGATTCCCACAGCGGAAAAAGGTGCAACAGACTACACCAGCGCGGACGGCGTCGCCAGCAAAGCTAAAACAAGTGCTACGACCGTTAACGAAAGTGTCGACGGAAACCTAACCAGCTATGATGTCGCAGTTGAGGGGCAGTTCTGCCGACGAAAACAGAGGGGACGCGATGGTCGATGACACAATGAACGCCGCCGTCGACTCTGACGAAAACGAAACCAGCTACGCTGTCTCCGTTGAGGAGAGTGCTCCCGACGAGAACACAAGGGACATGATCGACAACACAGTGAACGCTGCCGCTGACATTGACAACGCCGTTAATGAAGACGGCACTGAAATCATCACTAACACGACCGCCGCCTCAGTTGCAACCTGCGACTCCTCGATGGCCGACGACGCCACCGATATGGACGGGACTGAAACTTTTGCCACCAACCTCCCTACAGATTACACCATAGTTGAGTTGGTGCCCATCACTGAATTACGACGGCTGGAGGAACAGGCTGCATCCCAAGCACAGGTTATCAAAAACTTGCAGATTCAACTGAACAGGTGCAAAGACCAGTTAACACAAGCTGAAGACACCCTGCATCATGCCCAAGCAGAGCTTCAGGCCGCTCTCGCCAAGTGTAGCTCTTTAGAGAAACATGAAGCAGAACTTAAAGAAACTAAGCATGCCCTGTGTAAGTGCCGAAGAGAGCTTGAGCTTGCGCTACAACAGTGTAAAACACTAGAGGCAAAATCAAGTCGCAGATTTTGCATCGATTGTTTTAAGGACAGCCCAGCTGATGTACTCTTCTACACCGGCCTTCCAAGCCATGATCACTTCATGCGTCTTTTAAGGTTCTTAGACCCAGGTGAGGACGGCGAGAATGTAAAAGTTTGGTCCACCACCTACAGTGACAAAGCCAGAAAAGCCGGAAGGCGCTCGATTTTGTCTCCCGCTGAGCAGTTCTTTTTGCTACTCGTCCGCCTTCGTCTTGGACTCTTTGAAAGAGATCTTGCTTACCGCTTTCGAGTTTCTAAGGCTACAGTGTCAAAGGTGTGTATAACGTGGATAAGCTATGTGTATCTACACCTTGGTCAGCAGCACCTGTGGCTGCCAAGGGAGGCTGTGGATGACGCAATGCCACCTGCATTTAAAGATCGCTACCCAACGACAAGGGTCATCTTAGATGCAACCGAGGTAAAGTGCGAAGCCTCCAGCTCGCTCGTGCTGCAGTCGGCTACTTTTTCTCCATATAAATCTACAAACACGTTTAAGGGGTTGATCGGCATTTCTCCCGATGGGACAGTAACATTCATATCTGAGCTGTTCACTGGTTCAATGTCAGACAAGGAATGTGTAGAAAAAAGTGGTTTCCTCAAGCTGCCCTTTGATGACGGCGACTCAGTGATGGCTGATAAGGGTTTTAGGATAGAGGAGATGCTGAAAAAAATCAATGTTCGACTGAATATACCCCCATTCCTTCGTAAAGGTTACTTTACGACTGAAGAGGTAAAGGAGACGGAACAGATCGCTTCTCTCCGCATACACGTGGAACGACGAATTCAAAGGATTAAGAATTTCCACATATTTGACCGGCCGGTTCAGATTTCACTTGCTCCAGTTGTCAGCGAAATGTGGGCGATTTGCGTGGCTCTCACCAACTTCCAAAGTCCTCTGATGAAAGCCTCCGATGACTAAAGCATTTGGCTCTCTTAGAAAAAGCTCCTCTTTCTACAGTGATTTGTCTACCCTCAGTAAGTAAATGTCAGTGTGAGGTAAATGCTTTGCCACTTTGTGAATAGTCTTTTGTCATGAATAAAGAGACAGTATTTGAATGCAAGGTATGCACTGAAACAGCGTGCCTTCATGCTTTATTCCTCTGCCGTTTCAAGTTTCAACTAAACAAAACAAAAAAATGAGGTAGACTTATACCTCCTTATATAACTTTATTTACAAAGGCTGCACTGCTAATAATTCACAAAATTTATACAGCTGGGCTGGTGCACATTACGTTATAGACTGCTAACAGTTCCCTAAATCAAACAAGATCAAAGCAAACAATATGAAGGCTCATGGTCTCGACAACAGTGCAAACAGTGTTCTTGAAAATAAACTAAGCAAGGAAAATGACCAAGGCAGGTCAAGGCGTGTACCCAACTGGCAGTGCAAACATTCGCCGACAAGCCTAACAGCTGCACTGACAGTTACGCAAAGGGGAAAGGCTCTGCAACTGCCGTAGCTTGTCATTAAATGCCCGTGTTGCAAGTTGGAACACTCTTATTCTCTATTAGTTTTTTTTTAGTTACTGTCCGATATTTTTGTAGGCTAAATCGATGCGAAATGAATGAACGCTCATGATCTCGATAACAAACAAACAATGTTCTCGAAAAAAACGCTAAGAAAGGTAGCAAAGATGACCAAGGCAGGTCGAGGCGTGTACTCAACTGGCAATGGAAACATTCACCGACAAGCCCCAACGGTTGATTGGACAGTTATGCAATAAGGAAAGGCTCTGCAACTGTCATAGTTTGTCAATAAATGCCCATGTTGCAAGTTGGAACAATCTCTTATCCTGTATTAGATTCTTTTTAGTTACTGCCCAATATTTTTGTAGTTTAAATCGATGCGAAATGAATGAAACCTCATGGTCTCGACAACAGTACACAGTGTTCTCGGAAATACACTAAGAAAGGTACCAAAAATTACCAAAGCAGGTTGAGGCGTGTACCCAACTGGCAGTGTAAACAATCGCCGACAAGCCCCAACGGTTGCATGGACAGTTATGCCATGGCCAAAGGCTCTCCAACCGTCGAGTTTCGTTAATAAATGCTTCTTCTGTCGGTAGCAAGCATAGCCTATTCTGCACCATACTTTTTTTGCTTTCTGTCAGTTATTCTTGTAACTTAACTAGCACCCTCTTGACCAGGTCGAGGTTCTCTCTGGTCTGACCTACCCACTTGATAGGGTAGTAGAGTCTCAAAATAAAACTTGTCGAGCACCTCCTTGCACTTAATCCAACTAGAAGGGCAAAATCGAATCCGTTCTATGATCAAGAAGTTCTGACAATATACCACAAAATCTCCCCAGGTAACGCCAGAAAGGGCCATCTGTCCCAATAGCTGGTAGTAATGGCTATGGTCACGCTTTAGCGTGTACACACCTGCGGCATCCTTTACTACAAAAAAGCTCTTAGAGTCGGGAGTGGCACAGTTCCACATAGTGTAAGGGCACTTGACCTCGACAACCCCGTGAGGAGGTGTCTCGGCTGGATCAAAAACGCGCCTGTCTGGGGACGCTCCCAACCATGGCGAAGAGGGGTTCACCATGAGGCCACAGCAGGTAGTCTGGATCTGGTGACCACGAGACCGCAGAGTCTTTTCATAGTGCATCACGGCATGGGGCTCCTGGGTGATACCATGCCTGAAATAAACAAGTACAGCAAAAATGCTGTTATCAGGAATCTTCACTCCCAAGAGAGAGAATAGAAAATAAACAATCCCTGCTCCCCTGAAAAAAGATAAAAAAAAAAAAAGATTATAGGCAAAGGGCACGACCAGCACTGTTACAGAAGATGGCAGGACAAAACATTACAGGTCTGGGTTCCGACTGTTTTGGGAACGAATATTCAACGGCTCTTTATGTTTCATTTTATGATCATCTGCTAATCCTCTCTTTGATGGCTACATTCTACTGTTTGTTTTCGGAACTGCCAAATGATCCTACCAGCTCGCAGGTTGACCTCTCGGCTATTAGGGCATGAAAGTGTGACAGATGCACAAATGCCGAACGCTATATGAAATGCCAAATGTCATACGAGACGCCAAAGGCAACCGGACACCAAACATAACTAGGCGCCGAAACTGAACGGACTGGATTCTCGTGCAGACTGTGGTCGTGACGAGTGAGGGCATGTGTTCTGCAACTCGTTTAATCGAGATGAACAAGTTCGGCAACGATTTACTGCAGTGGTGTATCAGGTTAGGTGAACTTGTGGGAGAGTGCCTTTCTCGTCAACGCATTGCGGTTAGGCTTAAGCATTTGCCGCGTCGCAAATGCGGAAGGAGTGGGGGAGGCAATGACAAGGCCAATTTTTATTTAGACGTGACTTATATTTGTCAAATGTTGCACATGATCCTTCATAGCCTTATTGTGAATCATTGAAGTGTGACAAAGGTTTTACAATGTCTTTTTGTGCCTACCCTGATGGCCTAAAGAGCTGAAGATAGCCTTCACAGGGTCACTTAAGCCTAGACAGCGATTACGAAGGAGAGCCGGCAAGGTACCGTCAGCTTCTGTCGTCTTTCTTCGGGTCATTTCGCTTGCCATGACAACATGAATTGACATTGCAAATAAACAATGTGCACTGAATAGACCTTTTGCAAAATCCCCCAAGCACCCCGGCCCGCACGTGAGGAATTGTGAGAGAAGCTGTCCCTCGCCGTTGCTACCGATTCCTGTCGCGCTGTTAGCTGTTCATTTTGGTTCAATTTGACCCACGCGCAGTCGAGACGAGCCGTTTAAGAATACCCGCGCACATGTCATAGGGGTAGGCGGAGCTCTGAATCAACAATCGCGACGCGAGAGCCGAGTGCGCTGTGATTTGGCCGCTCGCACTCGCTTCGTTGACTTGCACTGTAGTGTATGCCTTCGAGTGCCGCTTACTTGACCAACATACAGCACGCCGCTTTGCTGCCGCGAATCATTTGTCCGAATGTTTGCGAAGCTGACGCACATGCAACGCTGCGGCGCCTGACAACTGTGCATTGCGGCGCGAGCCCTTCGCACGCGCCGGTGGCCCAGAGTCGCGGCTTGTATACATTGGTTGCACGTGACGTCATTCAAAGGGTGCTACGATGATCACCAGAGAGGAGGGCAAGAAGAAGCTCCGCTCTTATCAGGGCTCCCTTTTGTGCCTCCCGGATTTGCACAGTCGTCGCTATTCTCCCCCCAGAAAATTATAGAAGATTAGCCCGTCACTCAAAATTCTTACAAAAGCAGCTTCCCTCTCCTCCTCTTACATGGAGGCCAAAAATATGCGACGTGACGTCAATGCAACCTATGTATGTGCTTATGGTATTCCTTCTTAATCTATCTGCTAAGCGGTTGTCAGTTGCAAACAGCCTTTTCCAAGTGCTGACAACTACGCGCCGCTGCGTGCAGTTGTCAGGCGCCGCAGCGTTGGATATGCCGAACGGTGTCACGGTTTCGCAGGCATTCGGACAAATGATTTGTGGCGACAAAGCAGCATGCTCTATCTTGGTCAAGTAAGTGGCACTCCAAGGCATACATTACAGTCGGCGGCGTCCACACAGAATGAATCGCCGCATGTCGCAATATTCATGCAAAGTTTTGCAGTGTAATGAGCCTCGGTAATTTCACTGAGGCCGTGAAGTAGTCAGACATTGCCAGGAAGACGTAGAATCAACAATTCCAACGCTTGAGAAACAGCATGGGGACTCACACCGACACCGACAACCTTATATAGCAAATGGTTTGTTTATGGGACGGCATGCTTCTTGCTCACACTCCACTGCGCATGTGCGGCACCGGTGGCATCCGCTAGGGGCGCTTTGGTTTGTTTGTGAACATGAATTGGTCTATAGGACCGTTAGTGTTAATCTCCGCTCTGTTGATCGACAAGTTGGTAGGTTTTGCACTCTGCCGGTTGCAGTGTTTTTGCAGGCCCTGGTACAGCTTAATAGCTTCGAACATCAACATTGATATCTAGAGTCACCGTTTGAGAGCTCCATCTGCCGTTTGGATCACTCAGTAGACGCTCCTTTGGAATCGAGGAAGCTGCTACTGAACGAACCAAATAAAAGCTTTGATTCAATGCGAGAATTTTTGCATGCATGCATAGCCAAGCTACTCTCCTCTGAGGAAGACCAAAATATCTGGGTAATGTACCTTCTAAAAGAGTTACATTGCATAGAAAAGTTAAGCACTCACTTGACTGCCCTGACTTGAGACAAGTCCTTCTCTTCAGTGAGGTTCCGAAGCCCGACATCAGTCCACGATTCTCTAATCAGGACTGCTCCAAAGGTGGACGCTGTGAGTCTGTTGGTGCGAGCAGCCTTCCATGTAGCGCTCTTTGACTGCTGCCGGCTGTTCTTCTCAAGCTGGCTTGCTTGGTCCGGAGTGAGAACCAGCTCCTAAGTGGACAAAGGCAAGATAATGGGCAACTGAAGGCTGGATATAGTCGGGAGCCTCTGTACCGGGGCTAAGACACCATGTGCTCCTTGATTTCTATGAGATGGTTAGACCCAAGCAGAAATTCGGAGGTCAGTTAAGCAAGGAGAATTTTTTTTTTGTTTATTAGATATATTGGAGATTTGTAGTAAGGGGGATTAAAAGATATTTATAGGAAGCGTGTGGCACCTAAGAGGACGCGCCGCTTCGCCGCCAATGGTTGCATCGGCGTTGCACTGCGGGAGCCAAACCAGCGGAGTGGATGAGCACCGAGTTACTCCCATTCCCACCTTGTAGTATGCACATGCTCCATCCACGACTTGCAGCACAAGTCTTCCCACTCAAGGTCCTCAGTGTGTGTCAAAGCATCTCCTTGGCATTCAAAAACCTATCTGCATTCAGCGCTGCATCTCCTGGATTGAGTTGGAGCCCCCTTCACTCCGTCGTGTTCCTTTGTTTATCTGTTTCCGTTTTTGAATGATGAGTTTGCGGCACGCTGGTTTACCAGAACATGCTTTTAGAAATTGGTTGCGCGTCCGGCGACAGCTCGACAGCTACTACATATTCAGGAGCGAGTCAGTGCTTGATTACAAACATAACGTAAGTAGATTGCTTGTCCACGACTTTCTGCGTGCTTCTCTGCTTATCTCTGTGTGTTTTCGATGAGTCTGATGCAAAGTGGTTCGCCGAAACATGCTTCTACAAATTGGTTGTGCATCCGACAGCTCAACAGTTACCACATGACAAATTCATGGATCCTTGTGATTACAATATTGAACGTAAGTAGTTTTCGTTCCCATTTTAATTGGTCGCTTCTCATTCGCTGTCGACGCAGTAATGTATGAGAAACTGGACATAAAGATGAGGTAGCTTCTTGAGTTTGCACGTTTTTCGCCTGCGTACGAATTAGTGGCTCCGTGTTTTCAAGTCTCATCGCTTCTGCAAAATGGTTAGTGTCAATGTGCTACTGCAGTGACTACAAAAGAGATTGGAGGCGGCGTCCAAACTGCTCCTCGATAGGGTGCTTCGATAAACGTCCCTCTGGTATAGATCCACCCTACTCCTCGAGGCTCGTGCTGGGTTACTTTTCCCAGGGCTGACCAGAAGCAGTCCCTGCCTTTTTGATAGCTACCTTCGTGGCCTCGAGGCAAGACGATAGACAAGCGGTCCCCGGTCAGCAGGTTGGAACCGAGGTGACCTGGGCCGGCTTGCTAGAACAGCGTCTCAGCTGAGACTGGGCGAAGGAAAGCACTGCAAAGGCTGGGGCGCGCGAGCGTCTTGAGACGGGACTTGAGTTCCGCTCAGCTCGTGCGCTGGCTTTGGCAGTGCTTTCTTTCACCCAGTCTCAGCTGAGACGCTGATTCTAGCAAGCCGGCCCTGGTGCCCTTACAAAAGAAAAGGTGGTCCTCCACTGGTGCATGCCACATGGCTTTTGTTTGTTTGGCATGAAGCAGCTTCATCGGATACTAATCGGGAGCTACACAGGAATCCAGAGGCTTTAGTACTAGCGGCTGAGCCGAGGAATGCTGACGCACGATTCAGTTGTTCCCCATTTCTGCAGTACTGCCCGTCTTTGAAGTATTTTATGTGACGAAAAACTAAAAACCTTCGTTCTGGGCAAAAAAGTGTTCGTAATAATGTGCACAATTCACGAAGCAAAACCTCGTTTTCGACATTTCGGTGTTCCGCTCACTGTGTACGCAATGGGATCGCTACCCGCTCTTGCAGCCAGCCGTCCTGTTAGATAGCTCCGCCAAGACACGGCGGCGCCACCATCTTGTCTCACACCTCCTATGGCAGCTTGTTCTCTGCCATTTGTTTTTTGTGACACTGTGTTTTGAGGTTACGTACACAACCCGAGGTTTTGAAAGAAATTTGCGGGATTTCTGTTTGACACTAAAAAACAAAAATAAAATCAATAGAAACGAAAACACATACAGTAACTTGCGGTTAGGAATGTGCAGGGACTGTCTGGTGAAAAGTGGATAGGTCATGAAAACTACCATGACCCTTACTTTCAGCTATTGTTAATGGTCTCATTGAAGGTACTCACTGATGCAAATTTTCCCATTAGATTGTGAAATATCTCTATTTCATATGTACTAATTCATTTCAGTACCCACCAAGGCATGAACCGTATTATACTCTTTGATCACTGAATATGGTATGTGACGATAAAGCAAGCTAGAACAATACCTTAAAAAGTGACCTTTCAGCATCACTGAGGCTCCGTGCACCAGGCCCGAAAGTGTCCGACAGGGGGAAAAGCACTGGCCAGCTGGGCAGTGCAGTGCTTGAGGCATCTCTGCCACAGGGAGCAATGTTCGGGCTGACATGCACCATAAACCCGTGTGGCGTGAGTGGTTGCTGGTAGGAGATGGGGCTGCCCTCGGGGACTTGTCCAAACATCGACGCTGTGATCAGTACCTGCACAGTCCGCAGGTGTTTGGCAAAAGGGGAGTCCCCGAGGTTGCCGAGGTCATTTCCCAGGCGATGCATGGCCTGCTGCATGCCTGCCAGGTCTCTTGGTCGTTTTCTGGCGTCGTACAGCCTTGACCCCTGTGCTTTTGAAGGTCCTCCTTCCCGTGCACTTCTCCAATCCAGTTCCGCGACGCTGGCAGCACAGATTTGCGAACCACGGGGCCGACGCCACTGCTGCGGCAGCTCCGTGCACGTCACCTCGGGAGGTGCTTCCGTGTACCCCTGCCCCTTAAGGAGCACGATTAGCCTCAGAAGGGCTAAGGCGTGGTTACAAAGGCCTTCTTTTGCGGCGCACTGGCAGCTGCACTCCGAAATAGAGCCGTCCGCAGCGATCGTTGTCGACACGCTGTACGGCTTACCGGTCTTCCTTTGGCTTCGGTAGCACCGCCCGCGCACAACGACGGCGGTCGCATTCCTGCGTACGCAATATGCGGGCGTTAAAAGAGAATAACCATAGGCTACTTAACGACCAGCGATCGCTAATGTGGAATCGTCAACTCACCCATTAAGACATGTCGTTTCCAGCGACGATGGCTCAAGGTAACTTTCCGTTACGAACTTGTAACTACGCCGCCGGTTACGGTCGCTCGTTTTCCGGGCGGCGTAGTACTCGTTAACCTTGTCGGTTTTGAAGTCCTGCGAGATCTTGCTTAAACTCTTAGTCCATACGAGGCTGGTAGCAGCAGCACTAGGACCAGCGACTACAACGGACGCCATATCAATGGCCGCTCCCCCCCAAACCAGCGTTGCCTGTCGTACTTCACAAGACCGCCAAAACAGGCGTCTCACAGTTGCCGGAAACAATTTCGGGAAGGGTCTATTTTCGTGAGTTCGATATTGACAATATTTCGCTGTACGTGGGTTCGCTCTAAACGGGTGTATAGTGTAGTGATTACGATTTCCCAATCCTCTTTGCACTTTTTTGATGTACAGGATGAGTGAAAGGGATCGATAACTGTTCGAATGGCCTGCATAAATCGGTTCCCGAAGGTATCGTGCGAAGATTTTATGTGGAAGTGGCCGAAGAATGTGCATCAAGTGTATAAGAATTTCACCGAACAAACTTACCCAAGTAAGAAGTTGGGAATGAAATAACTTGAAATCTCCACCTACGACGATTGTCTGCCAATTAAAGGTGCTGATCTGCCGCAACAACCAACGGATGGCGGCTTGTAAGATCGCAGGCGGCCACGACGGACGCTTCCCGCGACCTTGGCAATAGCAGACAATGTTTCTGAGCCAGAAGCGACAAGCTTTTTTTCTGCACGAATTGTCAGTGCACGATTATTCGATTCTTCCAATGAAACATAAAAAATTAAGGTAAAATGAAAACAACAAAACAAATGTGTTACCAGTCTTTTTTTTACGGTTGTTTTTCGTTAATATCATCTGCTTTGCACAAGCTGGTTGTCACCACGTCTCTTTTCTTCGCTGCAACTTTGGTTTGTGCTGTTTCGGGGTGCAAGTGGTCTTCATAGTGCGCTTAGCTCTCAAGGAGCTAGTGAAGGTTGATCTCTGGTACGGGGAGGGCCAGAGGACGAAAGAGCTCCGCTGTGAATGTTTTTGGGCGGAGTTTTGGCGGTGACCTCCAGGCTGCCCTACAATTCTACGCTGGGTGAGGTGTCTCAACGAGGAGGTAAACATCCAAAACGAGCCACCTACAAAAGCGATTGCCGAAGATGACACCGAAAAATATGCACTACTCGGTGCCTTCATTGCCGACTGACCCACCTGCCGACGCGGAGACTACTGCTGACATCTGTTGACTGTTGCGCCAATCGAGCACCTTTGATTAGCACGTGGGCGCCATAGGTAGGGACTTCAAGTTTTTCATTTCAAACTTTTTACTTTGATAAGTTCAGTGAAAGTTTTATGCACTTAATGCACATTGGCCAGCCACATCTGTGCAAGATTTAAGCTTGATACGTTGAGAAACAAACTTTTTTTGTCTCTTCAGTCATCAATCCTTTTGACTTGCCCTGTGTTTGTGCCTTTATTTAGGGAACGAAATGGGATGGCACCTGCAGAAATTGCAAAATTTTGCCATAATTACAAAAAAAAAAATTCATATTTATTAGTAGCGTATTTTCTCGCATAACGAACACACTTTTTTCTCTGAAAAATGAACACATATTTGGGGGCTGCATTCATTACGCGGGGTAAAATTTTTGCACTTACACACTTCGTGCAAATGTCATATTAGGTGACAATATGACACGGCAAGGTACTGTGGCACTTCTCCACTGCTGGAGGCGCACCCACGGCTGGTCGGGGCTGCACCACAGTAACCATGCTTTATAAATTGTGAACCTTTACAGGGTGCTTTGGGCATACCTTTTGCCGAAAGAAAAGCGCCCTACGAAGCTCGCTCAGCACGGGGAGCGACGCGACCGTTTTTAGGCCCAACCGCTTTCATGATTTCACTGTCCGAAAGCGGACCACAGACGATGGTGTCTTTGTTGACATGCATCTGATAGGCAAAGAATATTCGGGGCTGGGCAATTCCTCGACCCAAGCTTCGTCAAGTGTGCGCGCTGCTCGGTTTCACGGTTGATCACTTCTGCAATTACGAACCTGCAGCCATTATGAGAGCGGCTTGGCTTGGCTTCACATTGCCTGACCGCTTGGCGGCAAAAGAAAATTGGCTTGGTGGCTCGCTAAGTTGGACGCAATTCAAGACTCGCATAGCCGGAAATTGGAGGTACGTTCATTACTCGAGGGAAAAATAAAATTTCAAATATTGGTACCCGTTGTGGGAAGTTCATTCATTATGCGAGTAAATACGGTAAGTCCCAGACTGCCGGACTTTGCTGCTGCGGCTGCCTTCCAGAACAGGCACCTGGCAATGCTGCAAAGGCGGTCGGTTGCAGCCTCTCCATCGTCATCTGTTCTGCACTACTTATCTGGGAAACAGCTTTTCCGCATTGACAAGCCGTCGTGGCATGCCATGTACACACTGCTAGCAACAACATACCGACATAGAATCTAAGATGGCCGCTTCTTAGTGTAGGGTGGTGATTTGGGCCTGTTGGTAACAGTTAAACGTCATAAAAAACACCCTCAGATAAACAGGGACGAAGAACGGGTAAAGGATACGACAGGACAACGGCTGAATCGCAACTGAAGTTTATTGAAAGAAAAGTGAACCAAAAAAACTTGTTAAACAGATTACACACATAGAGATTAAAAACACACGCCCACCAGGCGACCAGAAGTGCGGATACATGGCCTCAAAACTTCACACTCATGTTCGATTGCAGATACAGTACCTGCCTCTCAGACAACGCCACCAATGGCTGACTGACACATCTGTCTGCCATCGAAGAGATAATGAACCCTTCAATTATCTCTCGAGTCATTTTTTCCCGGTGTCTGCCCACAACAGTTACGTCAGCAAAAGAGGGGAGACAAGAGCAATCTCTGCAATGTAGCACTAGAAGTCCCCCTACCGTTGCTTTGAGGGAGTATCTGTGCTCTCTTACCAAAGAAAAGTGAACCAAAGAAACTTCAAGTTTCTTTGGTTCACTTTTCTTTCAATAAACTTCAGTTGCGAGTCAGCGGTTGTCCTGTCGTGTTCTTTACCCGTTCTTCGTCCCTGTTTATCTGAGGCTGTTTTTCCTCATATTTACCTTCTCAGTGCTTGGTGTTTCCCACTGATCGCTTCCTACGATTTTATCCGAAAAATCTAACTTTCGGACATGAAGCTATCCGAAACATTGGTCATGAATATGCGCCATTTCTATCGGGTAGGTCACGGTTCCTCCGTTAGGTCCTTAATATCGAATCAGTTCGAAGTATCAGCGTTGTAAAAATCTGTCAATGGCTGCCCGTGTAATTTTTTTTTTCCACCTTACTTTTATGGAGTTCAGATACGACGAAGACACAGATATAGTGAATTGATTTCCGATTCCTGTTGACTCGGTTATAACCTGTCTCAACGGCGCATCAATCTAAAAGTAACGTGTATATAAACATATTGCTAAGATATCCGTATCTGCCATTTAAAAGCTAATATATGCTATCACGTTGGTTGGGTGCCTCTGCATGCATAATCGAAGTGGGCACGTGTGCTTTGCTGGTTATGAATTGAAGAAGGGAAGTGCATAGGGATTGCTGGCGGCAGTTTCTGGGAACCTCTCGGATTGCACCCTCTGCAGTGGACCAAGGGAGCTCTGGAGGCGGTCTTTGGCGACCTCCTGGACCTGATGGACGGAGGAGTTCTCGGGGAACGTGAGGTCTGGGAGAGCCTGGTATGCCGCGAGTCGGCGCTGCTGCCCCGGGCGTTTGCCGACTGCGAGAATGAGCGCCACGGACGCTTGCGGTCGGATGCCGGGGGCCACACCCTGGCGGTGTGCGAGGACACCGGTCGGCTCGACGTCCGGGAAGCCTTCCTCAAGTCCCTCGTCTCCGGGGAACATTTTGTGGACTCCGTCCTGGTACGTCCTTGCTCTTCAAACTGCCCTTAAAATTTGCTCATAAAGTTGATAATCCCCTCAACCGTTTTGGGCAAGTATACCGTATTTGCACGAATATAACGAAAAGGCAGGTTTTGATGCCTTCAAAAAAAAAAAAAAAAAAAAAAATTACTATTATAACGCGAGTGGAGGCCACGTAAATTTACCGCACTCGAGAATATAGCAGAAGTGAAAAGGCAATGGAAATAGAGGAAATATCAGATTGTTTTGACTGTATACTCATCCTCTCTGCTCAGGTCCCTATGTTTGCAATTCACTTAACGACTTCCCAGATATGCAGCAGCACGGCCCGTTTGTCTGTTCCTTTTTTTTTTACGAGTGAGTTCCTAGGTAGCCCACAAGCAAAGTGAGGCAAAAAGCAGAAGCTCCCACACACAAACACCAGACCACTTTGGAGCAGAAACTAAAAAAATGCGCAGGTAGAAAAGACTGCTGGACCCCATACACAATCACACTCATTCTTGTTCTGGTCCTTCCACACGAACAAACGATTCGTGTTGAACGATTGCGTAAGAACGGTTAGTGGTCTTGGCTTGGCTCGTGTTGACATGACTTGGCCTGGCCTGGCTTGGCTTGGCTTGAATTGGCTAGTGTCCGCATTCCCATCTGACGGGCTGCGTTTCTGCAGCATCCTTTTCAGCGGTGCGTTGTACAAACACATAACCAATAAAAATGCTTTTTATGTCTTCTATTCTCCCCTTCACGTGGCCCAATAGCTAATAAATTCCCTCCCACACCCCCACTTCTTTTCCCACCCAATATCCCACATTAAGCCGGAGGGATGGCTTTCTCCAGACTCGCGCGCCTCGTGGCTGAACTCGATTCCGAATATAGCGCGAGGTGTGTTTCGGAGCACCTAATTTTGAAAAAAGACTCGTTATATTCGTGCAAATACGGTTGCTCGTCTGTTTTTCTTGGTTCATGCACTCGACCTTCTTAGACGAACCAGACTCGCTCATGACTTAGTTTGAGGTTTTGCCAACAAACAGCAGTGCTGAATTGTTAAAAAATATTGCTTCCATTTTGTTTGTGGCTATACACTTTATTTATAAAGCAACAAATGTAATTTTGATGACAACAAGTAGGCAGTTGAGGATCAGAAATATCCCAAAATTAAAAACTGTCGAGGGGGGCCCATTTGTCCCCTTAAAGCGCAACTCCGCTTCATTTTTGATATTTAGAAAACTATGTAGCCCTCTTCAGTATCATATAGGAAGACACCATGTCAGATATTACGATCTAATTCCGATTATATATTTAATAAACTGGCCAGCAAACCTTCAAGCGAGCCAAGTCGCCGAAATCTACCAACTCTAGCGTGCGGCGCGAGGCGCAATCGTCAGCGCAGTCAATGCGACGAAGTTGGAGCGGTCAACGTTGAGCCACTACGTCAGAGGCATGATACGTCATTCTCACGTTTTTGCTTGTTTTTACTTCTCAGAGCGAAATTGAACGATGACGTCATGAGTTTCTCCTCCCGGTGTTGGCTGACCGGGCGTTCACGTGATCACCGTAACACGGATGCGCTAGTTTGCGCTGCCCTGCGGTCTTATCGGCCTGTTTCTCCGCTCCCCTTTTCCTCTTTCGTCTTCTCCCCTTCCCCCTCTCCCCCGGGCCATCACCGTCCACGGCATGCAAAGCAACCTGCCCGCATCCAATAAAAAAAAAAAAAAAAAAAGACCTGCCCGCGTCGCGTGTCCTGTTTCTCGCTCCCTCCCGAACGTCACAGGACCACGTGGTTCAACGTGACGTGCCATGACTCTGACGACCCGAGACCAATGTTGCCTGACGCAACTGAAGTTTCGGTTTCGGTATCTGCTGATGTTTAAAACTAGGATTACACAAATAATATTCCACATTTCGCGAATCCGAAGACGTAGAGTTGTTTAGTAGTGCTTTGTGAAGTGGAATCACATGGAAGCCTAAATTTTTCGGAATTGAGCGGAGTTGCCCTTGAGCGGTGTTGCCCTTTAAAGGGCAACTCTGGCCAAAACTCAAAATGAAAAAAAAATTACTGGTATCGCTGTAGTGACACAAAATACCACCCCAGCCAAAATATTACGTCCGGGGGACGCCGCATTCTCAACTAATGCCGATAATAAAAATGCGACCCGCCGTGAGCCTCTGCTCCTTAGCGGGCGGCCAGCGGGTTGCCGATCGCTAAAGTAACATTGGGCCGTGACGTCAGTATCATTCTCTTTTTTTCTTCCGGTCTGGGCATTGCGCGAAGTGCGCTTCTTTGAGCCGCTACCATTGCTACTTCGGCTTGTGATTGGCGTGTTTAGCCGTTGCTTTTACCTGTAGCCCGTGTAGCTTCGGTATAGCCTTGTGTTTATTTGCTTGTGAGGACTCCAAGACTTGTTTTAGCGAGCCACTCGATGCGCCCAAGACTGCCCAGCTGTTCCTCGAAAGATGCCGAGCACAACTTGTAGCGCTGCTTACACAACCCGCAGCGCAACCCGGATGTGCTTTTTCATAAGTTTCGAACGGACCGCAAATTGTAGAAAGTGTGGGTGAACGCTGTTCGACGAGTGGACTTTGGACTTCGGCTTTTACGCGCCCGAGGAAAAAAGAACGAAAAAACAAATGTGTACAGCCTAGCACATGTGTGTTCGGGTGCCACGGCCCACGTGAAAGCGAGAGGGCCTCCAGTACTGTACGTCACTAGCAGCGCGGCGTAGAGCAACGCACCTCCATCCACGGAGCCCCGATGACAATTTAGGCCTAGCGACGAGTACGGAAGACCGTACGCGCGGCGACAGCCACTGAGTACGGCACTGAACGAGTTCACTCGTTTTTCAGTCGCTAGCTTCTGGGTATACAAGCGACGAGTATGGCATAGCGCATGCACGGCGGCGGCCGCCGTGTACGGCACCGAACGAGTTTATGGGTTTTCCAGTTGCTAGCTTTTGGGTATACTCACTAACTCTTGCTACATGTGCTGGATAACTATCACATATACAGAATTGAAATAAAATCAGCTTACCTCCTATCTTTAGACGGCTAGCGCAACAGGGGTAGGTGCCGCTCGGCCTGCGTACTCGTTGAACGAGAACGATCCTGACGTCACGTTCATATAGCAGCTGATTTCCAGTGTTGCCGGGGTCTCAAGCGGATAGTTTCGGTTTTGTTGGCAGCGCCCCAAACAAAACCTTGAGGCGTCATATCTTTAAAACTATGCACAATAACAAGAAAAAGATTACCCCTTGTAATTCAGGGACGCTTACTGCACCAAAAACTGTCATAATCCCAAAATCGAAAGTATGGACCGGAGTTGCCCTTTAAGTACATTGTACTTAAGGCAGGAGTTGGGTTTTGTGACTAACTTAGGTACCATAGCTAGGTTTATGAAATTTACATCAGCTTTCTACTTTGTTAAGAAGGCAAACTGTACAATGTTAGTTTTTCTGATCATTAGTTTGTAAGTTAGATTTTGCCTGTTGATGGTTTGTACAAGCCCCTCAAACCTAATAACACACTTCATCATTATAGAACTTCATGTATAATGCCCCAAGACATACCTCGAGGGGGTGAAACTACCAAATTATTTTTAGTTGCATGAAAAACTTTTTTTTATACAAAACGGTTTTGTGCTACTATGGGGCTTAATTTTCATTAAAGTTTTCTGCCGCTTTTGCAGAAACTGCAGGTCAGATATGGACAACCAAATAGTTTCACCCTCTTCATTTGTTATTTAGGAATGTAATACACCAAGCAGAAGTGAAATGGGATACAGTAGAATCTCGACGATACGAATCTCGTGGGATTGCGGAAAATATTCGTATAATCCGAAATTCGTGTGAACGAAAAACAAGTTGCATAAGTACATGAAAGCAAAGCGGGGGCTACTTGCCGTTTATTGGTCACACTCCCGGCCAAAGAAGTCAGTAATGTTCTTCTGAGTCTTCTTTTATTCAGTATCACCCAGGCGACAGTTTTAGAATGTGTAAAAACATTAAAAACTCCTTTGCCAAATCCTTGCGTTTTCTTTTAGGGTCCTCGTCCACTTTCCTCAGAACTTCCAGCTTCTCTTTGAAGGACAGCGATTTTCTTTTGTGCGACATGTTAAATCAAGTCGCGACTCACGCTGGACAGACGAGGCAGGATGAAGAATATCCTCCCGAAAGTTTGTTGATGCAAATCGCACAGAGTTCAATAGACGTGCACATGCGCTTGCAAACAAAGGATGCTTGCTCGTTGACGTTAAAGTCGTCAACGCCGATTTTGAATGTCGTTTCTCGTTTTCACTCGAGTGACTGAGAGTTGCTAAAACCCATTTATCATGTGACAATAAAAATAAAGCAGCACCCCTGGGGTAGGCGAATGCGATTACTCCAGCAATCCGAATTTGAATCACGTGACAACAGAGATAGTACAGCAACGGTGGACGTGGGTATGTTGTTGAGTTTTGGAACGCAGCCGCGGTTATTATGATTGCGGCGCGTATGTAGAAAGAACTGCGAAAAAAAAAAAAAAAAAAAAGCAAAAACGGCGGCTATGATTGTTGTAGCTGAGTGATTCCGCCCTAAAAGATGAGTAAACATTGTCGATCATTGTTCATATGATCCAACGCGGCCCGATGAAGCATTCGGACTATCCCGAAACGTAATACAATAGTTTTTAAGGGACTTTGGCCGGGGATTTTGAAAAATACGTATCATCCCGAAACTTCAATGAGCCGTGATCGTATCATCGAGATTTTACTGTAAATAGTTTTTAAGGTATCTTCTGCACAACAAGCCAGATGCCAAGAAAACATGTTTTGAGAAAACCTAGAAAGAAGTAAAAAAGTGGTTGCCTAGCCTCATATCATGTAGCACTGCCTTGAAAGTTACCGTAGATGTCCAGAAACACTGTAAAAGTGATTTAAATACAATAACAGAACAAAAAAAAAAACGCTCAATAGATTTTGTTTTGGCCTTGGCCACTGAAAATTAGCGACAGTTCCTGTTGCATGAACAAACGAGAATAGAAAATAGGCTAGTCATTATTAAATATCTTTGACAGCTTCGATAACACCTTGACATATCTAAAAAAAAATTAAAAGTGAATTGAAAATATTTTTAAATGTGATAAATATTATTTTTAAATGGGATAAATATTTTTTGATGTTCATTAATATATTTTTCTTAATTGGACCTAAAACGAAGAATGGATTTTAGCTTTTTGCGACATAATGTCATTGAAAGGTAAATAACAAAGTTTGACTATCGGAAAACGAGCATCAACAGTCTCTGCGGGCATATGTGGTCGCTAAAGCTTCCATTTATATCGATGTGCATTATTTGAACACACCAGAGGTTCTTCTTAATTACTTCTTTTTGCATGAAATCGCACGTTTCGGTGCAAAAAGTGTGAAAACGGGCAAGTTTCTCTTCTAATTGATAGGGTTGCACATGGAACACAACTCTTGATTGCCGTAGTTCAACTGCTTTGAAATGTATTTTTAGTACGACTTTGTATTTTCAAAATTCGGGCAAATAAGCTACGACTAGCGACGGAAAAATCGCCAAGAGCATTTATGCAAAAGCCCTTCACAATGAGCAACAATTTCACACGGCTACGAGCAGACGACACGCAAGGGGGAAAAAGAGCGGGCAAGAAGGAAAGGAAAGCATGCGAGAAGGTTTACTCGTTGCTTGGGCAGACGGAATCCACAATTGCCCGGGTAATCGAACCCGCGACCAGTGGAAGCATGCCCTCGGATCCTGTGCTCGATGAAGCTAATGAGCGTGACCGCAGCACGTTCCGAATTTCTACATTTTGTGCGCCTTTCGATGATGCTACAGAGACGATGTCATCGCCATTCGAGAGGGGAAAAAATTGCCCTTTCAACGCGGTCGAGATTGCCGTGCTATGCCTCTCTGTTTGCAATAAATGTTCTTGAAATTTTCGCGAAATGGGCGGCCCTTGGAAGTACATGGCGTTAGAGCACTCGCTCGTGGCCTGTGTATTGTGCTTTTCCATAACAATGGTTAGTGGTACTCGTAAGTGTGAGTTTTATCAAGGGACTTTAATTAAAAGAGCCATACCGCGTTGCCTAGTGGTTGGACTTAGCAGTGCTCAACTAGCGCTGCCGTACCGAGTCAATCCTTACGCAGCCAAATTAGAATCTAAAATGGCGGCTTCTCGCTGGTGTTTCCTGCTGATTGCTTGCGGCGATCATGTCCGAAAAATCAGAATTTTGGATTTTAAGCTGTTCAAAACATCGGTCGTGAATATGCACTTAGTCTATCGGGTGGGTCACAGCTCCTTATTTATGTCCGAAATATCGAACAACTCGAATTATCGGCGTCCAAAAAATTGGTTGGCAACTGTAAAATCTTTTTGTTATTTGGGTCGTACCGAATACAGTATAGACCACTTGCAACGTAACCGCTTTTAGTGCAGGACCGGGTATAACGCGGCTTTTTTCAACCACCGGTTCGCCTCCCATAGAACTCCATGTAATTACATACCGCTTAAAATGCAGGCGCGCGAAGGGAAATACCGGTTATAGTGCGGTTTTTGGATTAGCTCGCCGACTGCGCCGACTGATTGGCACAGCGAGCTCGCTTCCCTGTGCGACACTAGATAACGGCGCGAGCCGCAAGCAGCACTCACGGGGCAAGGAGGTTGCTCGAAGAAGTGGGGAGAAGCGAAGAGGGTGGCTTCAGTTGCCATAGCGACGGAGGGACGCACGCACGTGTCGTTCTCGTGCGTGCGTCCCTCCGCTGCGTTGGAAACAACCGCAACGACAGACCAATCGCAGGTCGAGGAGAAGTGTTCGCGCGCGTTGCATGCCGGTCGCGGGCCGGCTGCTTCTATCCGCAAGCATGGCGTCGGTTGTGATCGTCGACATAGACGGCGTGGTGGAAACTCATCGTTCCGCGTAAAAGCGCTATCCTGGACTGTGAATTTTCGTTGTGTTTCGCCATGATAACCCAGCACGTACTAGAAGGGAAGATCCACCTACTCGTGCGGCGATGTTGTGGCGGCACTCTCGAGACGGCAGAAACGCCTGTGTCGTCGTGTTTGTTTACCTCGACTACAGTGGTGCTTTCTAAGCATTTGTGTTTTCGAACATCGCCCGGATTTCTTATTTGGAGCATTTCATGCGTGTGCTCAAGTTTAAGGTATTACTGGCACGTACCGTATAAAGGATGCGAATTTTCACGCGTTATCATTGCCGGAGAAAAGTGATTAGGGTTAGCAATCCCGAACGCTTGCAACGTCTGTCTGCAACCGGCGACGCTGTTAAAAGGCTGCGCCAGGCAAAAGTCGCTCATTTCTTTCAAAATGGGTGACACACTTGAGAGAGAAGTGTACTAGTCTGGTGAAATAGACTTTCCTCAAACTAAGCTTTAATTTTCATCTAACATAAAATAAATTCTTTTACAAAGGTAGGTTGTCTGATGGCATGTATTTTGGCCTGAAAAATTGATGTTTTGGTTATAGCGCGGTACCGCTTATAGTGCGGATTTTTCGCGACTCCCGCGTTATACGTTATATGTGGTCTACACCGTAGTATGTGCCTTTATTATCATTGTTCGAGTGCATAACTTTAGTTACAGTATTTTTCTTCACCAGTGAACAATGTTAAACACTGCTTTATTTAAGACTCAAGCCTTAAATTTCCATAGCTGGAATGTAGGAACGAGCGACGATTCCAAGCAAAATGACAGTTGAAAGGAATGTAGTGTGTGTTCAAGGTTTGCCAGCATTCTGGTGGCATCTAGAGATTGCTATACAATAGAATACCGTGCATCCGCCCATTCCACATTAAGCGCCCATTACCGAATTTGTGAGATCTGAGAAAATACACACAGTACATTGATATCTAAAAATGATGACTGGACAAGTGCCTATCCCCCATTTTTTTTGCAATTAACCCAAAGTTTGAGTGGGCGCTTGCCCGGTATGCCAGTCCTGTCTCTACATGAGAGTGACCCCGTCGTGCATCTTCACTAGTGGGTAAAAACATTCAAAACGGAGAATAAAGTATGTGGGCTATGAAAGGCATTTCTTTTTATTATTGCTTATGCCTGGCAGCTTTGATCGGGCACCTGTGCTCTGGGTTCTAGCTGTTTGAAAAGATTTTGGCGTGCGGGTTGTGTTTTCAACATGGAACAAGCCTCCTCACACATATGCATGATCAGTAAGATTAAAGCAGCACTTATTTTTTGCAAATCGGACTATATTACTTGGCCTACACTTTATCTTAATCATCTACATGCACAGGGAGTTACTGATCTGCGTGCTGAAAAATGCCGAAGCTGTGTTCACGCTAACAGTGTCCGACGGTGCACATAAATGCGTGTATGAAGCAGTTTTAGCACTGCGTTTAATGCCACGAGTCGTGTTCCTCGCAGTTGTAGGCGGCCGGCAATGTGCGGTCATGTTTTTTATTCGTCCGGCAAGGCTGAGACTATGTCTAGATTCAAGAATGCATTTCACCCCAAGACGCTCGACGTGACACTTCATGCGCTCGAATTTTGTGGAGCAGGCATAATAATGTACCTTAGCTTTTATTGTTCGCTAGAGGTGGCAATTATTCACTCTTTGACCATTCAGCGAGACAGCAGACGCGCGTCGCTTTCATAAGAAAAGTGACCGCTTATCCCGGACAGTGTTGTAATGGAAAAATGCCAAAAACAGTCGATACACCCGAGAAAAATGGAAATGTTAACGTTGCGTTTTAATCTGATGTGGGCATCGTTTGACGAACCCAAAACTTTGCGATTACAGAATGCCAGCATGGGGAAGCTGCACTCGGGACAGTGGGAGAAAGCGTCCCGTCTCTTTTCCCACCCTGCCGTGAGGGACCTGTACGTCCACGCACTTCTCAGAGCCTGGAATGAGGCGGTGTCGGACGACGACGCTTGCCACGTCATGCGGGCCATCGCCGGGACAGAAGTGAGGGCCTCGTCGAGCTGGACTAAACTCTATTCTGTCTTTGTCGGTCTGGCGTCTGCTCGTGACTCTGTTCGAAACCGGCTTCTTAAAAGCACCTACTTTTTGAGAATTGATTTCCCTACTGAGACATTGATAAATTGCAAATTTATTGCAGTTGTATCCTGCTAAGAGTGTATTTATTTACGCGACAGATCTTCGAAGAAAAGCGAGCTTGTTGTAGATGTGCAAGGAGGCTGCGAGAAGGGCAACGTGGTGCATAAAATTATAGCAAACATTCACACGACGGGTCGCACGTACGGGGCGTGGCTGTAGGCACATTTGGCACGCCTTCCAAAATTTGAATTCTACCTAAAACTGGACAATGTTGTTTTGCAAAAAGTTTTAGGTCTATTTGTTTAGAGCTCAAATTGAAGCTGGTGAAATTCAAAACATAAAGCAAAAATGGTGGCCTTGCATTTCTTAAGTCTATGTCGGCCTCCTCTTCGTCTGTAGAATGGTTTGCATGCTCGCTCCCAGGTGGCACAATAGATGCGACAATGCCGAGAGCACTGTAGGAGTGGCTGGCGACGAGCGGGATAACTGCGACAAATAGTGGTTTTAAAAGGGAGGCACCGTGGTACTTTCGCTTTCTTTGGGGGTTTTTACTTTTTTTAGTGCGGAAAGAGTACCTAAAGTACGAGGTGCAATTTTGTTTCTTCGATGCCTCGTGTAGTTTTGTAGATGTCCGAGGCCAGATTCACGAAGGACTTGGGTAACGACAACTTGGCTAAGAAGTAGTGAGAGATCGGTATTCACAAACGTTTTTTTTTAAGCGAGAGGAGGAAAGTGACGGTCTCGTATGGGAAAGTAAGAGCTTTTGGTGTCCCGCAAACTCCCAATCACCGTGAGAGCAGGCTGTTGCTACGGCGACAGCGCCCTCGGCAACACGAACAGCCAATTGGAAAGCTCGGCATGATCGGAGCACATGGATTTTGGATTGCAACAAACGTGGGCAGCCTTTTCGACAACGCTTGTTTGCGGATTGTGTCCATGCGACGTAATGTCGACACTACGAAATGTCTATTTAAACGGACCCGAATGCCCAGCTCATCCGAGGACAACATAACTGCCTTGTTGAACTGCTACGAAGTCACTGCAAGTATCTTTGTTGGTAAAAGGAGACGGCTTGCATGGCTGTGCAAAGCGGTGCGCATGAAAACAAATCACAACGGGGTTTTTCCTAGCTTTGGGGATGCAGGAGGGAGCGGCGTCCAGGAAGATACGTTAGTACTACAAGTGTGTTGGCAACAGCAACACCTCCTAGAAGAGAAGGCCGTAGCGCTCTTCTCGTGACGTTGCGAAGGAAGGCCATCGGGGGCGCGCGTCGAAGCGAAGGCAACGCTCGTGGATCGACCGTCGTAATGCGCTTTTAGTCACATACGCGTGTCATATTAGCTAAAATGAAAGCTGCGCATAGCAAGGGGTGTTGAAAATATTTTATTACACGGGTAAAATATTACACTGCTAAATAATCGGTATGAAATAGATGATGTAGGCGTATAGGAGAAAACATTGAGTCACGCAGTTATTGCTCTAGGAATGCATATTCTACACAGAAATACTTTGACAAAATGGCGAGACACGCAGTGATTGGATGCAGCAAAACAGATCACAGTTAAAAATCAGGTAGACAAAGTCAACGCAAAGACAACTAGACAAGTGTCACTTACGATTATGTAAGGCATGTTATCGCGTGCAGTCACTGATTTCTTGCATCATACCCCAGCCCCATAGAAAAAGTAATGTAATTTCAATTGAACTATATTATGGGGTCGACAAATCAGCTCGCGACGCTCGTATAATCATTGAAGACCACGAGCTGATTAAGTCTCATATCATTTAATGAAAATATATTAATTTTTCCGTGTGGAAGGGGTACTAAACTTACCATTTACAGTCAACTAATTTACTTCTCGCTATGGGCTCGAGCTGCCTTAGAACATAATATCTTATTTTGTATACAATAATACTATTACCTTAATACTGTTAAGATTCTAGTATAAAAGCGGTAAAGGCTGTAAAATAACATTAGAATAACTGAACACATAAGCACAAACAACGCACTTTGTGTAATCACTCAAACTTGTTATTCACCTTCCAGTGAAAACTAGAATATTACCACGCATATTTACAAATGTCGACGCAACCACTCACGGATAACGACGAACAAGATGTCATATTATATCACAAAAAACAGAAACAAAAAAACAACTCGACTGCAACACTCTACTCGCGTCCCATATGACCAAGAAACCCCAAAAATAAGTTGTTTCTCACCTGTCGACCGTATCCATATGTCCCACAATATACGGGACGAAAACATTTGAACACAAACTTTAAGTCTCTCTCTGTCGAAAGAGAGGTCTATCGATAATCGACCAGAGTCATGGTTGGCTAGTTGCCACACAAGTCACTCAAACCGTAGCAGGACTTGTTCCGCGAATCCACGTAAATGCCGAAGTATCGAGCGAACACAAAAAAACTACCCGAGGCTGCGGTGATGACCAAGAAACGACGGGAAGGATCAAAAGAACCACACACGAGAGCAGCAGCAGCATTGTGGTTGGCTTAACGTTGTCGACCCATCTTTTGCTCGCGTGCGCTCCCTGCGGCGATGACTGGATTTTTTTTGGATCCCTTCCCTTCCGAAAGTCTCAGCGTTCCTTTTTAAAGAGTCAGCAGCTCACACACAACGTAAATTTACCAGAATCGGAGCCCGTACAAGGGAAGAAAACGTCGCAGCGGACCGGTTCGTTTGAAAAGTGTGGGGGGTCTGCGGGATTGCACATAGTCCCGTGTTTACGGGGATAATCATGAATATAAAATTGGTATTTTCAACCTTGGTAGTGCGTTGTATATTATGTGCATATTATATATATAATAAATTGTACAAAACTGCGCTTTTAAAACATATATTAATGTCGGATAAACGCTCACGAACACCCCACGCCGCTCGACAAGAAATGTTTTTTTCACATCGATGCCAGAAATTTTGCTCATGTAGTTGCGCTATGGACTTCCTTCTCCGACAGTGTGACGTAACCACTCGGAGCGCTATGGCCTTCTCTTCTAGGAGGTGTTGGCAAGAGCCACATAAATACCCGTTCACAATGGGAGCAGAATTGCGATGGCACCGCTCTGTTAAACTGAGTCTCGGTAATCGCTTTGGAACAATCCTTTACAACCTGTTATAGACCAGCACGTGGCTTTGACGTCACGCAGCCGCGGTGGCACTGTCGACGGCACGGCGCATGTGCAGAGGTTTCACTTCACGCGGATTCAGTTTCGGCGCACGTGCAATGCCCACACCTGGTATGGACAATTGGGGGCTTGTTTGTAAACGGCATGTCGGTCTATACGAGTAGTCGCTGTTTCAGCAGGCAATCGCAACTCGAAGCTGACGTGACGCTCGGCAAAGGAAGGTTGGACCGGCATTGCGTAGATTGCACAACTGCTCTAACTCGACATGTGTCGGCCAGCCGCCATGTTGGAATAAAAGGGATGTAAAAGAAAGTGTATACAGTCGCTGACCAATTTTTCGGACTCGTATGGGACCCCGAAATTGTCCTTATAATCAAGCGGTCCGACAAATCAATTTCAACCAAAATATCAAATTTCCGTGCATATTCCGCTGAGTATTGGCTACTTTCCACTTGCTTGATGTCAATTTTAAGTACTCGTGCAACTTCCGCTTTATATTGTTCACTTTTCTCTTGTTTGTTGATTTGTTTGATCACGATGCTGCGCTTTGCCGGCGCCTTCGTTTGCACAAACAGCAATGTTGAAGTTGGCGCCATTTGGCACTATTTGGAGACTGCGTTTAGTCCACCAAGCTTGCTTCAATACTAAGCCTATCGGCAAAAAACTGCACTCAAAGACCACAAGAACAGTAGACGGCCGCTTTCCTACCTCCCTGCTTTTCCGATGTTTTTTCTACCGAGCGTACTGAAGGCTCGGGCGGTGTGTCGTCTTCGTTGCTGGTAGCTGTCCCCCGCAGTGTATCTTCGTATGGGCAAAGACACAGTTGATCGCAGCGGTCAAGAAGCTGATGCTTCAATTCAGGGTCCATTTGGCAAGCAGTTCGCATAGAACCAACCCTACTAGTTGATCAGAACACAGTAGTTACAAAAGGCTCTGTTACGCACACAAGACACACCGGGAGTCGAGATGCTGCCTACGTTGGTCAACTCCGCAGCCAAGTCAATCCAAGACCAAATCCAAGGGCGAGGGGCGGGGCATACTTCTCCTCCATGTGGGTTGGAAGAGCTGGAGGTTGCGACCCCGACTAAATTACGTCCTTTAACAAAAATATTTATAATTTTTTTTTTTTTTGGAAGATTTGTGTTGTGACATGCTTGCCCCAAATAAGCTGTTTAAAAAAAAAAATTTTTTTTCTTTGCAGTTACCCTTTAAAGAAAAAATTTGAAGAATTTTAGGCTGAAGTGGGATTCGAACCCACGACCCTTTGGTTGCGAGCCAGACACACTACCGACTAGGCTTAGCAGACACGCTTGCACGGCTTGGGAACGAGCAGGGGTTTAGATGTTTCTCCATCGCATTCTACTCTTAAAGGCAAAGCTTAAGCGTCCTCCTGTAATTTTTGAGCTGCGTTTTGAACTGCGTTTTGAACTGCGTTTCTCCAGACATTGGAGTGCCCGAAGCCAGGGGCCGAACTGCTGCTTCGGAGGATGCGGTACCACCTGGTTGTCACAGATTGGATCGTGTCCTCTCAGAGGTGGGTCTCGAGCTTCCGTACGAACGGGCTCCCTCGGCACGACAGAAGTTCTCCCCCATTGTCTGCCATTCGAGTCCAAATGGTGTAATTGTCCCACTCATGTGAAAATTGGTTTTGATGAATGCATAGGTGTAGATAGTCGAGTGAAAACGAAATTGGATGATTCGATTTTGGTACCACCAGTGTTTCCCTACCTTTTGCATGGTCACGAGATGCCTGAACTAAAAGGACTCTGATATATGTTCAGATGGTGAGTATGCAGAGTTTGATGGAGTGCCTTATGAATACGGAAATGTGTAGCATATTGTTCTTGGAAAGCCTTTGGGGACTTGATGTGAGCATGCTCACTTGGAAAGCACTACAGGGCGACTACAGTGGTGGAAGCTCCTCTTAGAGCAGCCATCACTCTGCTAAAGACCGCAGTCTGCTTTCTGTTGTACATGGACGATCCATACGGTTTCCTCTCCCCAGGAAGAGGAAGACGTCCCTTGTTTCGGAGGCGGATGAAAAGAGCCGGCGGCGCACGGTGTTTGGGATGCTCCAGCACCAGACGGTGCTTCGTGTCCTCCACAAGGCCCTGGGCCTCGGTGGACTGGATGCAGCGGCCACATTTCGTCTCCTGGGTCTCCCAGGAGGGGGTGAGTTGGGCTTGGAAGGATTCCAAGCGACATTCGAGAATGATCTGTGCTTCTAGCCCTTAAACCATATTAATAGGACACTAAAATTAAAAAAAAAAAACTTTTTTTTTATTACAAACTTTTGAGAAGAAAAAATTATTTAAAAAAAAAAAAGTTGGTGGTACATGCGTGTAAAAAAATTAATATATGCAGAAGAAAAACTTTTCGAGCAATATTGACGGTGTGAGACCATTTAGTCGGTAGTCACCTCCTTTCCACTTGTTTTTTCCCTCAACATTTCGGGTGAAGGAGAGGAGGTGGATCGGCTTCGCCTTCACACCGAGGTGAAAAGAGCGAATGACCATTCTGTGACGTCATAGACTTTGCATGCAGGATGTCAAATAAATCTCTCGCCGTCAATATTGCTCTAAAAAGTTTTTTCGCGTGAAGTTTTTATTTATTTATTTTTTTTTTTGACACGCGTTTCCCAGCCAGACTGTTTAAAAAAAGGTTTTTCTTTTTCAGGGGCTCTTTAAAGGCATAAATGGGACATAACATTTTCATAATTTTTTCTCAAAAAAAAAAAAAAAAAAAAAAACAATATTTGTGCACATAATTTCGGTGGAGGTCACGGCTCATTCTAAGCCCCGCCCATTACTTCTGGATTGACTTGGCTGCTTGGCCAGACATGCTCGGAAACCTGTTGTCTTTATTTTTCCGACATCCTGTCTGTCTAGTATGGAAGTCTGACACCGCCTGCTAGACGTGCGAGCAGACGCGCACCGGCTTCCGCCATCATCTCCTATTCGACCACCGTCTGTCGTTGCCTGCAATGTTCAGACGTGGGCATTAAAGCTGCACGTTGGCATCTGTTTTCGTCTTCATTTGTGTGTTATTCCGCCATTCTCTAAAATCTTCCACAACGCTCACAAGACGTGACCACGAAAGCGGGATTCTAGCATTCCATCGTGCACGAGCCACAGTGTAGTACAAACATCTGTCAGCGTCTGTCGATGTGTGGTAAAAGTGACCAAGAAGACTAAAAAAAAAAATCAACAAAATAAATGTGCAGTCTTCCGGCTTTTCTGTTTTTGTTATTTCTTTTGCTTGACATCCACGAGTAAGGTGGGTGAGCGTCGTGACACAGAGTTAAAACGTGACCTGAAATATTCGCTTTGGCAGGTCAGGTGCACTGCAAAACTTGAAAGCTACTTTCCTTTCGAAGCGTATGGATGGGGACAAACCTAGACAAACTGGATGCGAGCCGAACGTCCGATTGCCTCCAGCCAAATTGCTCGCAAATTCTTACGTGTGTAGGTATCTACTCGGTATTGAAACCATGGTTGCAATCACAATGGTTGCACAATTCACAGAGCAATCGGGCTTCTTTTATGAGAACCAACGTCTTTAATTAGCATCAACACGTGCAAAAAAAGAAATGAAGCCAGATGGATCAAACTAATTGACGTGGGATGTTAGGCCAGTCCCGCTACAAACCCAAGTATGGACCTTTCTAAAGTGCACGGCACTTTAGAAATGCCCATACTTGGACAGACCTTCAAAACTGGGTCGGTTGAGATCTTCCTCTAAACACTTCGGTAAATGCAGAATGACTCGCAATCATAAAGATGGACAAGTTTGACGAGCTGCGATTGTTGATCATTCCGCAGACACTGGCAGCCATGTTTGCTATTGTTTAAAAACTGAAGTGGAAAGGCAATCTGGGGATATTTTTGACAACAGTAATGACTTGATCTAGATTATTCTTTTTCTCCAAAAAAGAGAATAGTAACATATTGTTGATTTCACACTTCAGTCAACTCTCCAACGAACGCGAGTTATAAAAAGGTGCTTAGTTTCGTAAGCATTGGGCAGGGCCTAAAGCCAGACTACCTTCACTTAAATTGCGTCTAAAAACATAAATATTACTGAAAAATTGTTTCTTTTTGTGGAAATGTTTGCAGGGAAGTATTAGGCTTTTAAATAAAAGATTTTGTTTTAAATTTTAGTGTTTTTCTAAAGCCATACAAGCCGAGTTTGTAGGGGCACGGGGTTCCCCCATAGGACTCTTGACCGTCCCCGATGCTTTCCCACCACTATTTGATCCGAGCCTCCCACGGATGAGTGAGCCAACATGTTGATTCGCTAGGTCCGGAGGCTTCCTGCCTCTACCGCGTCAAGGCCAGCAGGGGTTCCTCAGCAACGCCCTGGAAGCAAACAACCGCACAAAGTATTCAAAGTTTTAAATATTCGCACACCCCTATGGAGCAGTTACAGGGCCAGCCTTGGGGATTTTTCGTCCGTGGCGTGGAACCTCAGTGATGTCGCAGTGGCGCCGACATTGTGACATCACGTGACCTAACAGTGTCACGTGACGGCTTTATGCACCCGCGAAATTCCTGCACTGTGCTCTTCAGTGGCCTCCTTACCGTGCCCTCCAAAGCAGGCCCAATGACTGCTTTAGAATGCCTTTGAAAAATGCCCAGCCCATTTTTTGCCTTTTTGCTCAGTGTCCCCAGAGAAAGAAAGCGGAAGAAAAGTAACTCTTGAGAAGTTTTGTTTGCCTCTTTGAGCAGATTACCTTTTTTCGTCCAAGAACCAGGTGAGGCGGCCGAGGAGTCCAGTCTGCAGGCGACGCAAGGGAGGGACTGCACGCTCTACCGCGGCTACCTGACGATGCAGCACGTCATGGCCGCCTTCAACAACGCCATCCTGCTTGGTCGCCTTGGCGCGAATGCTCCCCCTCCCGAGTGCCCCGACGACTGGGACGTGCAGGACGGAGAGGCTGCCTGGGACACGGACACAATGGCCAGTGCCATCTCTCTCTACGGCTTGGCGAGGGTGAGTCGCCACTCTCCCGTCTATCTCCCACACTCGTGTCTTGCAGTATTTGGTACCTTATATTAATTACGTTTCTCACTCATTATCAAACAAATCTTTCAGTCTTTTCAAGAAATTTGTTGCAGGAATATTTTCCTGGAATAGGAACCGGCACACCCCAGCTCAAAGTTGAATCGATTGCAAACTAGAAGCAGAAGCGATCCAATACAAAACAGAAAATAGGCCGGAACCAAATATGCAGACTCAAAAGGCCAACGGAGGAGCAATGGAAGAAAATGTGTGGTGGACATGAGAAAAAAAGCAATGTTTCCTGGGTGACGCTACAGCAACCATGCCACCTTCTTTAGCCAGTGCGGTGCTCTCGGGAACGGTGGTGGCCCGACCACGAGTCGCAAAGACAAGGCATGAAGCCAGCTACAAGCAGAGTCCTCCCGAAGTGATGTCCCCTTTTGAATGCACTTCTAGACAAGATTAGACACTTCTAGACTTCTAGACAAGAATGCACTCCTAGAGCTTAGCATCTGGGAAAAAAAAAAAAAAAGAGAACTGCGAGAGAGACAGCAAGGCTTCTCTTTTTGAGGTTTAGTCATCTCTCACGCAGCTTTTGGGTAACCTACCCGAGGTGGGCACGGCAAGTGTTGTGGTATTCACTTATTCTTTTGTGTATTCACAATTTGTCTAACGTGGGCTCCGGACATAGGTAGTGACTTTGGCACTCCTGTATTTACTAGCTTAATAAACACACTTTTTTTCCTGAAAAATTGGCACATATTTTGGGGGGGGGGGGGGGGGGTGCGTTCATTACACGGTTAAAATTTTTTGCATTTACACACTTTGTGCAAATGTCATTTAGGTGCCAATATGACACAGCAAGGTACTGTGGCACATCTCTAGAGATGGAGGTACACCGACGGCTGGTTGGGGGTGTGCCTCAATAACCATGCTTTATAAATTGCAAACCTTTTTAGGGCATTTTCGGGGTGCCTTTTGCCGAAGGATAAGCGCCCTACGAAGCTCACTCAGCACGAGAAGCAACACGACTATTCTTAGTCGATATATATTGCTAGTATCCGGTGGGCACGCTCAGGTATATTCGCTACTACGGTCACCGACCGATTATTCGGACTTCGTCCGAATAATAGAGCAGTCCGAAAAATCAGCAGATTGAAAAACTTGCCTTTATTACTTCCAAGTGGGCCTAAAAAAAGCCGTAAATAGTGCCTTGTTTCAGGTTATGCCTCCGTTTGCGTTCGGCAACTTTCTGTTAGCTTGAGAATCACTGCCTTCTTTTCTAGCGTTGTGGTTGAGTACTTTCTGTGCTTCTTAACGACACATTGCAGCGGCAGAACAACAGATGGGGCCATGACGTCTAAGCCAGCGCTGTCCAAACGAGATAAACGCAAATCCACACGCGCAAAATGGCGACTGGTGACACTAAGGAACGGAAAAACAAAGCAAAATGATAATAATAATGATGATGATGAAGACGACGTGCAGCTAAATGGATAAAAAGAGGGCTAGCATAGTGTTACGTAGCGGTAGGACTCGGGAGTCTCAAGTAGCACTGCCAAACCAAGACAATCCATTTGCAGCCAACTATGGCGCACCGTGCATTCACGAGGGCGCCCATCAAACCTTTCTGCCAATCTTGACCGCCAGGCAGCTCCGTAGCTGGCTCGCCTCAGACACGATCATATGGTCGTGTCGCCACGGGGTCGATCGGGATCTCAAATTCGGCTCCCGACGTGCCGCTTTCTCTCCTAGCCACTGGAGGGCGCTGCAGGCGCCCCCGTGGCGGTTGAGGAGAAACCTCCTCGCCCATCGATCGAGATATACTCGGTGGGGCAGGGGGCAAGAGGCCTCTTAGAACTCCGGACGAGACCGAGACGTAGGCAGGTGGGTGGCAACCAGATCTAGGATATCGTGGGACAGGAGGCCTGGGGGCCTTCTTTGTGTTTAGCTTTTGGCTTAACGTGCGTTTGTAAATATTTGTGTAATGTAGCTTGTATTTTTAGTTTAGATTGAGTGTTTTGTAGCGTTGAGTTTTATTGTACCAATAAACTGGGAGCCGAATCCCGCTGCCGTGAAAGAACCAGGCTGGATTTGGGTTGTGACGGACCACGTGGGAAACGCGAATCGGCGGCGGTACATGATTTCCTACACAACATAGAATTCAAAATGGCCGCTTCTCGATGGCGTTTTCCGCTGATCGCTCGCAACAATTCTGTATGAATAATCAAATTTTCAGACTTCAAATTGTCCGAAATACTGGTCGTGAATATACACTATTTCTATGGGGTAAGTCACGATTCCGCCTTTAGGTCCAAAATATTGAACAAGTCCGAACTATCAGAGTCTGAAAAAACGGTCGGCGACAGTACGCGTATAAAAACTTTTGCACAACAAGGTCGAGGCTACGCCTATAACTCATTCGGTCAATCTTGACAGTGTTGTTTGCATAGCAGTCTTCTATCTTTTTTGTTGTACTGAGGATGGTCGATATCGTGCTTGGTGTAAGCTCGAAGTCCGCAATGATGTCTTTTTTCTTCCCACCGCTGTCCACTGCCCTCAAAACATTCACTTTTGTCTCCCGAGAGACTGCTTTCCACTTCGTCGGCCCAGGGCCCTCTATTTCACGTGTAAGTGCGAGCAAAACAGAAGCTACGAGAGCGAGCTGGTCAATTCAAACAAACCTGTAATGCACGCACAATGAACAAGTGAAAGTGTCATTCGAGACAACATGTTTGTGTTTGTATTACGTTGCATTACACACTTGAATTTATGGGAAACGGTAAAGAGTTTTTCGGAAACACTCTCCGCTTGGTTGCCCTTTAACCATCTCACCTCAGCCAAATTGTTTATAAATATATTCTAGATCATCATTGTTATCGGGTTTATAGGCATATGCATTGTCTATTTTTAAGCTAGTTGTATAAATATTGTTTGTGTATGTGGAATTGTTTATTTAGCCATGAAGAAAACATCATTTTCATTAAAGTCTGGCGCGTTTGCTATTCAATGCGGCACGTAGAGAGCTTTCACAATTTACCGAAGGAGATCGGAAAATCGCGAGCAAACATCACTTTGAATCCAAGGGCAAGTCCTTTTGTAATTCATGATTCGACAGGTATGAAAACATGATCGCGTTACAGAAATTCAAGAGGGACCATGATCTTTCAAACTCTTGCCGGTGCTTGTTGTCTATACCCGAGTTCGCTACCAAAGCCTCGACAACCAGCGATTTATGAAAATAATAGATTTACACTTAAAATCTGCATACTGAGCATTGTGCTCTTTCTTGGAGCCGTTTTTACTCGAAGCAATATTTAGTTAGCGGTCATTTTTATGTGAACTTCAATAATCGGTACCCCACCTGCTACACAGGATGAGTAGAGGTGCGAGATTTGTGTTTTTGCACTTTATTTTTAACTAAATGGTACGCCTCTATGTATTTTAGTGATATCAGCGTTGTCTATTCGTTCACTTACATCTGCTATGATGTGATAATAGATTTGGGTTAATTTATATAAATTTGGGAAGGTCGTACCAAAACGAACAGAATTTGCGTATCAATTAAGACTGTCAACACTTTGTTTTTGTCTTCACCAGTTCAATCCGACATAAATACCCCCTCCCCCCACCCGCAATGCCCATTTTTTTTTTTTTTGACGAAAAATAGCAAGTTTAGATGTTGCGGAACTGGTAGAACGTTGGATGCACATTACCTGCGGTGGAAAGTGATTCTGTCGTGGTTTTTACGGTTAACATAAAGTGTGTGCAAAAGTTGGAACAGAAAGAGTGTCGTTGGACAAAGGTCCTTCTCCATTGCCCAAGGAGGTGTTGATGCTGGTGGCTTTGGGAATGCTATCTGCCTGTACATGCTCACGTGCAGGCAATGGAGAAGGACCGTTTTCGAAAGCTGCTCTTCCACGGAGCTTGTCAACTGATAGATCTAAGAACGTTGGTTACGGTGGCTGCCAAGTCGTGCCTCTTGCCAAAGCCGCAGTTTTGGTAAGATTTTTGAAATGGGAGCTAGTAATAGATTTAGAAACTTGTAAATTAAAGTAGAACTGTTCATTATTTTATAACGAATGGAATTAGGCAGCACTGCACCAGCTAGTATCAGGTGTTGTGAATTCGAACAGCTGGGCCGCGATGGAATTTCGTGGCCGCTCTCTACTATCACTATATTACCCTATGGCCTCATGGGTGGCCGGGGCTAATCAAACGCCGGCGATAGGATGCGACTTCACTGCTGCGGGCGTATCCACGGCATTATAATCAAAAATGCATTTTATGTCTCGGAATGAAACCCCAGTTCGGTGAGGGGCTTTGCGGACGGTCGTTGCAATGTGGCGGCTTGACTGAGGAAGGCTGCACGGGGTTGGGACAGAGAAGTTGGTAACATTGGTGCCCAGACGGAGCCCACGGAAAAAGAGGTTCGAGCCCTCTGGGTCGACTGCCGCCCTCCCGGTCTCTGAATTGGAACATAGCAGTGCAGCATGCTCTGTCCGTAAAAGGCATAACAGCAACAAAAGCAAACCACGTCCCTCCAGTTGCACTGGAGCAGGGATGGGCAAAATACATGCAAATATGTATCGAAATACAAATACAAAATACTTCGTCAAAAATGTATTTAATTACAAATCTAATTACATTTCCGAAAAAGCATTTAAATACAAGATACAAATACAACCAAATGTATTTGGCCTCCTCCAAATACTTTTCCAAATACATTCCTTAAAATTAGCGTCAGCGACTTCAGGGCACCTGCAACGGGTTTCTGGGTGTCTCATTTTAATTTTGCATCGCACTCTCGGGAGTTAGTGTGCGAGGCTCTAGTAACGTAATAGAAATATAATCGCAAAAAAAAAAAAAAATGTAATCAGCTTGTACGTAATAGGTGAAAAAAGTACAAAGCTTCAAGCAGCTTTTTTTTCTTTTTTTTTTGTCAATTACAATTAGTCTAGACCAATAAAGAACCGAGACAACCAAGACGCACACCACTAGCTAGAGAATTTTTTATTGTTGCAACTCGCACCAGTTGCGAAAATCTCGACGGACTGTGCATTTAGAATGTTCCAGGCAAAAAAATGGATGGAAATCAGGCTGGAAAGCATCACAAGTTGTCGCAGGCCCTTATTTAGCCAGTCTGCCTGTGAACGTCGATTTCGTCACTATTCTTGCCCTGGACTAGCACCGTAATCACAAGGTCACTAAACGCTTGTGCTTGATTGAGAGACACTGCATTCGGTGCAGAACGTAGTTTTCTTCCTGCTCTGGACAGTGACAATAAATTTGTGGGATGTATTTTTGCCCACAAAATTGTATTTAATTACAATTGTATTTGAAATACTCACGTTGAAATACCCACGTTAAATACATTACCCAATTTGTAATTAAATACAAATGCAAAATACACGAAGTATTTGAAATACGTATTTCAAATACTTGTATTTGAAATACTGCCCATCCCTGCACTGGAGTACATGTTTTTTCTGCTTTCCACCGACACTGCATCTCTTCCCTTTTGTTGCTTAGTGGTTGCCCGGTTGTTCACCTTGACCGATTCTCAGTTGTTCTTATCTGCATCAAGTTGCAATCTACTGTCTCCTTGCTGCGTAGTCTAGGCGTCAACATTGTCACCTCCGTCTTTTTTCGATCTGTCTGGGTTCTTTGTCTCGGCTGTCTATTTAAGGTTGTTTTGCGAAATAAACTTCGGCTGTGTGTGGGGATTTGTGTTGTCCAACTCTTTTGTTTCCCCACTCTGCAGGATTCAAAAGTTCTTAACCGGCTCGCCTGCACCCTTGCTTTCGCTTCAGTGACCGTGCTTTACGCTGCAAACGTTTTGAGTGCGCCTCCGTCGTGCTTCTTGCCAAAGAAAAAGCGCCATGCGACACTCGACACAAGTTTTTGCGTTCGTGGTGCAGCAAGCAGAGCGACCGTTCCTAGGCCTAGCCGCTTTCAGAATTTCACTGTCCGAAAGTGGACCTCAAACCACGGCGCATATGTTGACGTCAAGAATGGACGAAACATCCTCATAGACAATTCCTTAACCGCAGCTTTGTGGGCTATGTGCGCCGACTGGTGACACTGTTGATTACTCCTGTAACGTCCCATCCGCAGTCTTAACGCATGTGCATATGCTGCCATCTTAGGTGAAAATCTGTTCATGATAAAGCTGGAATATAGAACTGCTCCCAGTTCTATAGTCCAGCTGATTAACTCTCTTTTTCATCTGGATCCAGCTGAATCCAGCTGGATTTGTTTGAAAAGCTGAATCCAGCTGAGCTCGACTGAATTAAATCCAATTTCTAGCTGAATTCAGCTGAATCTAGCTGGATTAAGTCCCATATCTAATTGGATCCACCGAGGACCAGCTCCATAATTCAACTCCTGCTGAACTGATCTGAGTGCTTGCCTAGCTTGGTTTGGCTGGGCTGGGCCAAGTTGGGTGGCACCGCGCCCTCGTAAATGTCTCGGTGGCTGGTTGGGTGGATTGATTATGCGAGTAAATTAGTTCCCTGGGCTGTGCAGGTCTACAAGCATGCAGTACTGGGCCAGCTGCAGAGGTTCGAGGAGGAGGCTGGCCGAGTGTTCCCGCTGACGTTCCGGCTGGAGCTGCTGGAAAATGCCTTCTCGCTGCTCTTTGTGACCCACAACAACCTGCGGAGGGACGCCAGGGACGACGAGGATGCCACAGATGCGGAGGATGATGCCAGGAGCGAGGACCCCCACTCCCCCACGGGCTCCAACAACAGGGTGCACCAGGAGGGGAACCAAACCGCAGGTGCGGACCGTTTGCAGAAATCTCCCAAGAATCTTCCTGTAGCTGTTTTTTTGCTTCTGCAGCGTCTATCACAGGATGCCAAAGAGAACAAGAAATGGATGGAGTTGATAGTTTGGCCCTTTTGGCTCGTCTCAATGCCTGGGAAAAGGGTGCCGTAAAGGGCGACTATTGACACCTTAATCTCCAAAGTTCTATAATGCGTGAAATGCAGGGCCTAAATTTGTTTACCAGACATTTGGGGAGGAAAAAAGACATATTTTTATTAGTATCAAATATAGCGGGGGATATTAATGTCACAAGACCTACGCACCAAGCTAGTTTTTCCGCTAAATTTAGGGGGGAAATTGACTTGGTGCGAAGGTCAATTCCACTTTCCCGCTAATTTCAGAGGAAGCAGGTTTCTAGCTAACATAAATTTTCTCGCTAAATTTACCGGGCAAACTAATGGTGCACTCGCTTGTGTCAGTCGTCTGCTGCAGCAGGTTCTACAGAGCCAGTTCTCGGAATTTGGTGTTGAGTAGGGCAGGGCAGTTTTGCGGAGGTCTATTGGATGCGGACCCGTGGTGGAGCAACCACAAAATATCCCAAAGTCTGCTTAATTGTAATAAGCACACTTTGGAAGCTGGAGAGCTTCTTCTCTATGCTCGGCAGCAGAGGCCCTGAGACTTAAACGCTGCAATTGATCTTTCAGGCGGGGAGGACGCATGCCACGTCACGAGTCCGACCCTCGCCTCGTCTGTGGCAGGTGCCAAGGAGACGAGCGACTCCCTGTCCGGCAAGGGCAGCACGGCCAGCAGCGGCGCCGGTCCCAGTGCCATGGGCTTCCTCTGTCCTCCGTTCCTGGTTCCGGATGTGCTGGCCACCCTGTGCAGCGCCGTGCTGGCCGCCTGGGCAGCGGTGAGCCAGCCTGCCTAGCTTGGCACGGGCAATCCTAGGGGCCTAATGGGGGTGTTATACAGTGTTGCTCCGATTACTTTTCTTTGGCGTTTTTATGTTCCGGCTCGCCACATAATGGTCAAGGTGCCCGAGCCAAAGATGTCACGTACCAGCCAAAAAACAAACAGCAAAGCATATATCTGGCCCTTGTTTGGGAATTTAGGTCAAAGTTGCCGGAGGAAAGCCATACACAAGCCATTCTTTTTTGTCATCCTTTGCTTTTTCCCTTTGCCTACCCCAGTCTCAGGTTTGCCATCATGTTCAACTTACACCAGCTCGCCTGCACTCTGACTTGTTAGTCTTACTCTGGCAATTTCGTCCCAGAGATGTCATATGACTGAAAAACTACCGGCAGTGAAACCTTACTATGCTTGGGCCAAAGAAGGTCAGTCTCATCTCAACCTTCTTAGTGTTCTAAATTTTGGTCCAAGGATTTGCGCTACCTGGGAGCCAGAGAGAGTAAGGAGTGCATCTCCGACAGGTGTGTTGACCCTCAAAAGTGATCTGTCGATTTCCGCCCCTTGTGGAAGTGTCATCATCCTGGCACAGCGCAGACGACTGTTCTCCTGCAGGTCACTGTGCAGCCAAGCAGTAGGCGGAAACCGAGGCAGCCCTTGCATTTACTTTTTGCTCCCAGCATTTGTACGACTAACTGCCAAGATGGCAACATCTTTTGGGACAACTTTGGATACATGGGCGGGAGGGCAAAGACCGGTCGAAGATGCCTTCCAAGCATTTTCGATGCAACATGCAGGTTTCCTGCAATTGTGCAGAATTCTGAGCAAACTCTCTTCTCTTCTTGTTTCCGTCTGCAAGCTGTAACCAATGATACAGCATCTATTATATACCTGCTTCGATTACGCACACGGAGAGTAATGCACCGGACAAATGTGATATGTTAGCTTCGATATAGTTACCAAGAACCCTATTATGCCTATAAAGTCGCCAACCGATTTTTTGGATGCTGATATTTTTGACACGTCAGATTATTCGGACGTTTTCGCCGAACCGTCACTCATCCTATAGAGTTATTGTATAGCATTGACCAAAATTTTGTACGCCATAAAGCTTATTGCTCTATATTTCTGACATAATTTGCGTGATTTCCTCAGTTGGTTGGTCGCAGGTTCACTAGAAGTAGACAGATCAGAAAAGTATACAATTCGATTTTAAACGTGATAACAGACTGTAGACATCAATAAGAAATACTGTAAAATCTCACTTGAGTGAACTTCAAGGGACCCAAGAAGTGAACTTTCACTTAACTGAAAGTTCACTAAACTGAATACAATGTAGACCGCATATAACGTATTTCACGGGAGTCGCGAAAATCCGCACTATAAGCGGTACCGCGCTATAGCCAAAACATCAGTTTTTCAGGCCAAAATACATGCATGCCATCAGACAACTTACCTTTGTAAAAGAATTTATTTTATGTTAGATGAAAAATAAAGCTTAGTTTGAGGAAAGTCTTTATTTCACCAGTCTAGTACACTTCTCTCTCAAGTGTCACACATTTTGAAAGAAATGAGTGACTTTTGCCTGGCGCAGCCTTTTAACGGCGTCGCAGGTTGCGGACGGACGTTGCGAGCGTTCATGATTGCTAACCCTAATCACTTTTCTCCGGTGATGAGAACGCGTGAAAATTCGCATCCTTTATACGGTACGCGCCAGTAATACCTTCAACTTGAGCACAGGCATGCAATGCTCCAAATAAGAAATCCGGACGATGTTCAAAAACACAAATGCTAAAAAAGCAGCACTGCAGTTGAAGTAAACAAACACGACGACACGGGCGTTTCTGCCGTCTTGAGAGTGCCGCCATGACACCGCCGCACGAGTAGGTGGATCTACTCTTCTAGTACATGCTGGGTTATCATAGCGGCACACAACGAAAATTCACAGTCAAGGATAGTGCTTTTATGCGGAACGATGAGCTACCACCATGCCGTCTACATCAACGATCACAACCGACGCCATGTTCGCGGATAGAAGCAGCCGGCCCGCGACTGGCATGCAACGCGCGCGAACACTTCTCCTCGACCTGCGATTGGTCTGTCGTTGCGGTTGTTTTCCAACGCAGCGGAGGAATGCACGCACGTGAACGACACGTGCGTGCGTCCCTCACTCGCTATGGCAACTGAAGCCTCTCTCTTCGCTTCTCCCCGCTTCTTCGAGCAACTTCTTTGCCCCGCGAGTGCCGCTTGCGGCTCGTGCCGTTGTCTAGTGTCGCACAGGGAAGCGCGCTCGCTGCGCTGGTCAGTCGGCGCGCTGTTCCAAAAACTGCACTATAACCGGTATTTCCCTTAGCGCGCCTGCATTTTAAGCGGTATGTAAATACATGGAGTTCTATGGGAGGCGAACCAGTGGTTTAAAAAAGCCGCGTTATACCCGGTCCCACACTATAAGCGGTTACGTTGTAAGTGGTCTATACTGTAGTACATTCACTAGAACATGGAACAGCATGGGGCACAGCATACATTCAGTCAAAAGTGTGAAATGCAATTTATGGAGTCGTGTACATCAATATTTACAAAGTGCATAACAGTTACGTTGCTGCCTTTCTCATTTTGAAAAAAAAAAAAATATAATTTTCATTTGCATTGGTTCTGTTAGACCGCATGAAGTAACAAAGTTATCCAGAGAGTCTGCTTTTCTGCACTTCCTGTGGCACAGCTTGCTGCTGTTGCGAAGCCATACCGCAACGACATCGCCCACTGGCTTGAAATAATCCGTGCAGAGCCGTTTCCTGTTAGCATTGAACGCAGTTTCTTCTTCAAGCTTTGACATTTGCTTTACTATCGTTGACAACGTTGACGGTAGAATCCTATAGTCCTTCGCAACGTCCACTTGCCTTCGACCATTGACCAGACGTTGAAGGATTTTAAGCTTGTCTGATAGAGACAACCCCTTCCGTTTCGTCGTTCTCATTACGAAAGTGGGCGCACAAACTGCCGTCCTGCCGTTTGTGGGGAAAAGGCTCAGATTACGTACCTTTTACGTTCGAGGACCGGTCCGGCGCTCAAAGGGAAATCCGATGCCCGTCCCACCGCGTGGCCGACGGCTACCAGCGAGAGTGGTCACTGTGCCAGGTTCGTTTACGCCATGCCAACAACGATGATGCCGGTATCCAACAGCGTTTATTGAGTACCAGGGGTCCCCAACAAGACATTGCGGCCCTGTGAGCCGTGTACACAGAGTGCCCGCTGCGCCCCCCCCCCCCCCCGACCTGAGAGCCTAAGGGGTAATTGCGAGCGGAGTCATCGCTGGTGGGCCAAGCTCACGCCGCTACCCGTTGTCGCAGGAGTTGGGGGCCAGGGCTCTCGGCAGATGGACGTTCACTAGGGGGAAGAGACGCCGATTGTCAGAGCCAGGGAAAACGCTAGTGTCGAATCATCGCCGGTTGGACGAGCTCGTACGCCGCGGCTCGTCCCGTCGCCCGAAGCCCTATCCAGGACCCCTCGACCAGACGGCCGTCTACTCGGAAGAGAGCAGACCCAACTCTCCCGCGCATTCTCGCTGTTCCCCCGAAATCTGGGAGACGCGCGGAGAATTGCGCGAGAGTAGGCCAGCAAGGTGGCACACTTTCCCCGATATGATACGAAGCGACCAGGCTCGAAGCCAGGCAGCTTTGCCTGGAACGTCCGTGGCTTACACCTTTTTGGGGAGGGGAACCAGTGGCTCCCACACGTTTTACCCAAAACTAATATGGCGAAACGGAACCGATGACAAAGAAGAAACGGACATACCATGTGGTTTGTTTTAGGGGCAAAGCTCCTTAGGGTCTAGCCTTGTCCGGCGTCCATGCTTACATCGATTGCTATCCCATCTGTCTTCTTAAAACAAGGAAAAATGTTTGCGCAGTCGATAGAATTCGAACCTGTGCGGGGAGACCCCAATGGATTTCCAGTCCATCGCCTTAACCACTCGGCCACGACTGCGGGACGACTAGGGGGCTCTGAGATGTGGTAGTAACTCGAGAGCTGGGGATGTCATGGATGAAACGTTGCATGCAGCCGCTCAACGTCTATACAGGAGAGGGTGCTGGGGTCAAATGCATATATAATCGCGTTAAAATTTGCATGCATTGGCTCAACTTATATAAACGAGAGGGCGCTGCGGTCAAATGCTCAAATGCGTATATAACCACTTTCCTTACCGCACATTCTCTTTCTGACATGGATTGTTACTTAAGCGTTGGAGATGCATTCCCACGGCTTCTAGCAGCTCCAAGCTGATCTGCTAGAAGAACCACTGGCTCTGCATTTCACCGACCATAAAGCAGTAATAATGAAGTCGAAACGCAACCTGGAACTCAGCACTACCTATGAGCAATAAAAAAAAAAAAAAATCCGCACCATCAGCACCACCTATGAACAAAATCAGTATCATCAGCACCGCCAGAGCTTTGCCCCAATCAACATGATTCACCACATGGAGATGCTGTCATTTTTTGTTTACCGCACCGCTGCTTTGCCTCGGCGGCACTGTAAACACCAGCGATGATACTCCGCCGCTGCAGTGACGGCGGGGCGGCGAGCATAGGCCATGCTAGCACTGCAGAGCGCAAAACTTTGTTCAACTGATTGCAAAAATAATCTTGGGTCCACCGATCAAGTTCGTTAAACTGAAATATTCGCTATTCCGAAATTCGTTTTTCGTTTTAAGTGAAACATTTTTGCAATGAAGGCATAGGAAAACCGCCAGGGATTTTTTTAAAGTTTGTCATTCTGAAATATTCGTTAAACCGGCGTTCAGTCAAGTGAGAGTTTACTGTACTCCTAAACTTGTTTTATTTTTAGAGCTACCTGTATGAAACTCTCAGGGTATATTGATAGCTGTTACGATGGCACTTCATCGTCCTTTATTCAGCAAGTGCAAAGACATGCGGCCTCAGCTCTGGCCACGCCCCACGCACTGTTCCTGATTGAGCTAGAGACATATTTTGGGACTCTTAACTTACCACCAATCTCTTGCAGTCTTCTCTCGTAAATAATATGTAAATAGACCACCACATAACTCTGGCGACGAGGATAAACCTAAATGGTTCAGTGAAGATACCCAAAGGTTGAATTCCGGACTACACTCCTAGTACGAGTTGGACATCCTGGAAGGAACGGCTCGAATTCTACATCGCAGAGTTGTCAAAGAAGCTAGTGCTACTTTTCAGCCTATGCAGGGAGGAAACCTATGGCGTGGTTTGTGGTTTACTTCACCCACAAGTGCCATCTGAGGTCTACGACGACGTTGTGCAATGTCCATGGCAGCATTTCGAGTCTGATCCATCGGAACTACTCGGGAGATGGCGATTTTACAAACGTGTTCAGGAGCCTCACGAAACCATTCCCGAATACGTCGATGTTCCACGAGCTCTTGTAAAAGATTACAACTTCGGCACAACAGTGGTCACGACCGTGGCACCTGCCACGACAAGCGCACAAGTGCTGAGCTGCTCCACTACCCGGAAATCGGCAAGTGGCGCCGGGAGAACCTTACAGCAAATATCGGGAGCACAGGTAGTTACATCTACAGTTCTTCCACTGGAAGTTACGCTATGCGACCGCTGCATGTGGTGCCTTCAAGACGTTCACCTCCAGCAACGATTACTCTCCGAAAGAGTCGTTGCTTTCCAGAAAGTGTTTGATTTGGCTAAGGCAATGGAATCGACAACAACCCATCAATCAAAAATGAGAGACAATGTTGACAAGATCCATCAAAGCTCCTCCGAACAATGTGATACTGGATCAACGGCAAAGCTGAAAAACCGGGCCCAAAATCGTTGCTATAGGTACAGCAACGACAATCACTGACCGGAGGTCATCTTGAGATGGCTTGGATTACAAAGAAGAAACAAGGACGAAGCAAGAAGACTCATCAAGTGAGTGAGTTGAGTGCTGACCGTGATACAGAACTTTACACCCTCCACAAAACATATGAGGGACCACCAGTCGACCACATTTTCAGATTACCCTCACCATCTACGGTAAAACCTTCCAAATGAAAGTCTACTTGTGAGCTGCGATCATGCTCATCAGTGAAGTAGCCTTTCGCTGACTATGATCGAAGGGAATGTAAAAAGTGCAGTCTGAAGAGATGCAACTGTACACCTAGTCAGGTCAAATGCTGCCAGTTCTCGGTAAGATTCAGGTCAACGTTCTGTAAACAACCGCCGCAAGAATGCAACCAGTCAAAGTCACTCTGCATGTCGTAAAAGTACAAGGAGCAAGTCTCCTCGGCAGGGAGTGGTTTGCACCATTGGACATTTGCCTCTCTGGAGTGAATGCCGTGACCTCCACCTCGTTGGATAAATACTAAGATGTTTTCACTGAACTGCAGAACAGTCATCCGCTTTGACCTCGAGCAGCCGCGCTGGCTTCTGCTACAGAGCATCTGATACGACGTGTCGCAGCCAATTTAGGTGCCGTTTTTCGCGGTTACGGGTTTTAGGTTCCGTTTCTTGGCGGTTACAGATGCCGCCATCTCCACTCCATGGGACAGTTAATGCTTTTGTATTAATAATAAAAGTTGCGCAGCCCTCAGGAATCGAACCTGGGGCCCCTGTGTGCGAGTCGGGCGCATTGGCACCCTGCCACACATGCGGCATTACTCCCCCACTTAACACACTCGTCGTCCCAATGCAGCACAAAAGAATATGCAAAGAAAAAAATGAAAGCCGTTTACAACTCCCTGTAACGCCGAATTAGAGCGCAGTACTTGAGGAGGAGGAGGGAAGGGTACTGATGGTCATGTGTTCTCGGGGGGGGGGGGTCACGTGACCTAGAGGGGGGAAGGTCACGTGACCATGGGCAGGTGTCACGTGACCTCGGGTCACTGAAGGTACTCGAGGTCCTCCCGAGGTCCTCCCGAAGGAACCCGAGGTCCTCCTGAAGGAACCCGAGCTCCTCCCGAAGGAACCCGAGGTCCTCCCGAAGGAACCCGAGGTCCTCCCAAGGTCCTCCCGAAGGAACCCGAGGTCCTCCGAGGTCCTCCCGAAGGAACCCGAGGTTCTTCCGAGGTCCTCCCAAAGGAACCCAAGGTTCTTCCGAAGTCCTCCCGAAGGAACCCAAGGTCCTTCGGGAAAATGTACCCATAATGAACCACGCGGTTACGCTGACGGCGACGCCGACGCCGCTCAAGCCGGAAACGGGTGCCTAAGAAGGAACGGCACAATCAGAAGTCAGTTCTCAGACGGTTCACAGCTGTATCGATCATAATACGGTTTGAGATAGACGACGTGCACCACCTCGGGTTGTACCGGGCGTCTTGCAGATGGCCGCGTTTCGTCGTGAAGAACTTGGTAATTGAGATCTTCGAGGCGTTTGATGATCTTGTATGGTCCGATGTATTGCTTGAGCAGTTTCTCGCTGAGACCGTGGCGACGAATTGGTGTTCACACCCACACTTTCTTCGTGCTGGAAGTGGACGCTGCGGCATTGAAGGTTGTACCAGCGAGCTTCGAAACGTTTATGATCGTGGATCCGAAGCCGGGCAAGCTGCCGTTGGTACTCGTGACATGATTAGGCAGACAGATGGATGGTCTTCGGAAATCTTGGCTAGCAGTACTCGTCACGAATACGGGAAAGTCTCCTGCTGTAGCCGAGGTGCCCAGCTGTTGGGTGGTCGTGTCATGCTTGTAAAATTTCGGCCCGAAAGCTGGTAGGGACAACTTGCAACCATGCCGGGCATTTGGTCCCGATGGTATTTTTGAAGAGCACACATCGTTGAAGGACTGGACTTGACAGGTCTCGAGAAAAGACTCGGAGAACTGAACTTCCTTGACCTTCGAGGTGGTTAATCGTGGCGTTTTTTTTTGAAGTGCTTCCATGTTGGCAACGCTACGTGCGCTGAGAAAACTAGCGTCGTTGTCGTCGGTGCTGGTGGGAGGAGATTCAACTGGGGCCCTAGAAAAACGGTCGGCGTCGTTGTGCATGAGATGCTCGAGTAACGCCACCACTGCGCTACCTCACCGGACACCGTCTACTTCTGCTGGCTTCATTAAATGAAGAAGGCCTACTGCAGTGTGCATTCAAAACAATATTTAATCATTTGTGAAAGTGTTGTTAATGCCATGTTTCATAGTTTGCAATCAGTGGTGTGGTAATTAAGGTAAGCAGTGATTGCCTTGTCCTACCATTGTTGCGCATGAAGGCATCATGGGACAAAGTTAGTCATGCCCTGCTGTCAACCCTTGACGACACGCATTGGAAATCTCTTAATCCCTCTTTTTCGTAATGTGCGAAGTGGTGCATATACTTTTGCTGCCTCGCAACAATGTCTGTCGACTTGATCCAACAACGTCTGTCCAAGCTTTGCATCTAGAACCGGCAGACATTGTCAATGTCGTTATATCATGGAGCAGAGGACGCGCTTTTGACGGCGGAGGCACTTGTAGTGGCCGCATTACACTTGTGGCCAAAGTATTTATGTTATCCCTCCTTAAGCCATATTTTGAGTATGTTCATGTTTTTGGAATGGCCATTTGAACCAAGGCTCAACATTTTACTCTGTCTGCTTGCTCTGGAAGCCATATTTTTTTGCATGTTCCAGTTTCATAAGCAAAATATGTCTAAGTGCTGACTGTTGGGCGGGTTGGTATTGTGCATTTGAAAACAGGACGCAATTTAGGACAAGGACAGTGGAAAACAGACAACACAGAGCGCTAACTGTATAATCTGAGACCATTGTGTATACACACTGTGCAGCCGCAAAAACCCTTAACCACTCAACTTCATGTCACCAATTGCAAATATGCTACCTCATTTTACAGCAAAGCTGTTATGCGCTAGGATCTGAGGAAAAATGCGTTCGCGGATGTTGACAGAATACTCCCCATTGATCGTGGCAAGTATGAATAAATAAAAATAAAAAGAGGGGGCAACCAATGTGAATCAGCCTTCCTTGGTATTCATAGATAGTGAGGTCCTGATCCCTTGTAATAATCTCTTTGCATTGTCCTTGAGGTCGTCCCAGAAGTCGTCCTTGAGGTCGTCCTTGATGTCGACCTTCAGGCGTCGCCCTCGAGGTAGTCCTAGAGGTCGTCTTTGAGGTCTTCCTAGACGTCGTCCTCGAGGTCGTTATAGAAGTCGTCCCTGATTTAGTCCTAGACGTCGTCTTTGAGGTCGTCCTAGAAGTCCTTGATGTTGTCCTAGACGTCGTCCTCTAGGCGTCTTCCTCAAGATCATCCTAGAAGTCGTTTTTGAGGTCGTCCTAGACGTCATCCTCTAGGCATGGTCCTAGACGTCGTAAAAATAACAGCTTCGCTGGTCCTCCATCTTCACGTGAAGTGGAAGGGCTCTACAATTTTTTGCCTGGTCAATTGAGGCCACACTAAAACACCCCGTGCCGGAACTTTTGATGTGTTCAGCCTCAATTATCTCTCTAACCGCCTTGTCTTCGTGTTTGGCGAGAACGGTACACGAGCCAAATAAAGGTTCACATTTGCAGTCGTGATAGTGACACGAAGAACGGCCATCCTGAAATCTGTTTACTTTCTGATTGTGTTCTCTTTGTCTGTCATTAAAGTGGTCCCAATCTGGTCTATGTTCTGTGCAGTCAACCAAGGAGGCCCCGACAATGCCCACTTGGCCAGTCCAAACATCTGTGAGCTGGGACGAGTTTGCTTTTCGGTTGGACCAGCTTCGCAAGCACATTGTGGACGCTCAGTGGCGCTACGAGCTCATCACCTCAACCTCCACGTTGGATGCCGGCCCCCAGGACGAAAGTATGGGTCCACCACCAGGCTCGTCCTCTTGGACAGGCAACAGCGAAAGCTCTCGAGGTATTTGGGATTCGGCCATCTTTGTTGGCGCCTTTCTGCATCTTTGTTGTTGGGATGTGGGGGACTAGAGGTTCCTTAACTTTTCGATATTGAGAGACCTCTATTTGCCAAGACCCCTGTCCGATTTTGGCATTGATGCGATAAAGCATTACAAATGCCTATAGACCTTGTAAAGAGTGATGCACGCACTAGGAAGTGTTTGCCTCACAGTTATGCATCGATGAGTGGCTCGTGTATTTAATACGCAATCCTTTGCACCTTGATGTTTGGCTTGGTGGTTGCAGAGTTCTTTCGATTGTCATTTTAACACGATCTTCATGACCAGTAACCTGCCATTTGAACTATACGAATGCAGTTCATCCCATTCTATACATTTCATATTTTACGAGAATCACAGTCTACATGTGTTGGGTCCCAGCCCAGCACGCACATGTTTGTCGCTTTGGAAGGCGAGCAATGTACGCGCCACATGTATGAACGCTGAAAATGGCTTTAACCAGAAGCGCTTTTCAGAAATGGTCTATAGATTTTTTGCTAACTTACTTAAGCACCAAGGAGCATATTCATGCCACAAGAGTAGTCACATGTGCTGGTGCCTGTAACAGTAACTTTTCTAAAGAAAATCTAAAACAAATGGCACATTCCTTCAGGTTATACGAGCGTGTGGGGCATCTGTACCTACATTCCGAGCATTTTCTGTGGTGCTTTGGCAATTTGTCAAAAAATGTATTGCGTGACTCTTTGACCTTTCCTCGCCAGACATCTTCTAATAAAAAGAGAATGGATTTACTAGCGATATCATGAAATCAGCGAGCCGCAGAGCGTACTAAGTTCCAAAAGCGGTTTAATCAAAATTCCAATTGCTCTGTTTTTTTTTTTTTATTTTCTAGTTTTTATAGTTTAGCACATAGGCCAAGGTCATACTTTGTGCAAATATTGAAACTTCAAATAGCACGAACGCCCAGGTTTTCTCACTGTTAGACGCGAGAAAGGCGGACATAAGCGTACCCGATTGCCGGCCGTGCGCCTCGCTGCCCACAGGTGACGTCATGCTTGGGTGGCGGGGAAAACTGTGGAAAGACTAGGGAGTATGTTGTTTCGGTTTTGGCAGCAAACAATATATCACTTTTTTAATTAACTAGAGTAAACCTGGAAGAACGAGATAGCATTTCGGAATCAGGAAGCCATCCGCATTTAGATTATGCCTTTGGATTAGGTAGCTTGAGCAATCGGCAGGGTTCCACTTTAAGAAAGTTGTGTTAGTAACATTTGTTTGCGAGATGGAGTTGTAACGATAAATGATAAAGAAACATACGTGAAAGACTTTTCAATGACGGGAAAGAATTGGTAACAATAAGCTTGTTTGCATTGCGACTGTCGGCACAGTCGAGCCCGGTTATATCACACCCGGGTATTTCGAATTATTGTTTATATCGAACAGTCTAAACACCCCTTTGAAAATAACATAGAATGGTATAGGAGCATTGTTTTTCTGTATCGAACTCCCACAGCGGGAACACTTGATATAGTGAACTGAAACGGCCGCTGGTCACTTCTCCCGCGGTTGGATTGCGCCGGCGGCAAGCATAGCTCGCGTTGCGGGGCTGGCAGACTACCAAGCCAGCATGTGCACACGGGGATATGCAGCGAAAGAGCAGTAAAGCAGTTGTAAGAAAGAAAAAAAAGCAACCGTAGAGAAAAAAAAAGAGCAGGGAATGCCTCCTGTTGGAACGGTAGCGTGTGCTGTTTCCCCGAACATTGCGCAGCGACAGCGTCCTTAGCCCCAAAATAAAAAAGAAGCAAATAAAAAAAAGTCTTAGTCAAGTCGAGTGCGTCGACAATGGTTGAGCAATCACATTTTGAATGCCTTTGTTTACCTTTTCTTTCGCCATTTTTGCTTTGCCCGTTTCTTCTTCTTTTGCCTTTCTTTTTTTGCTGCCTGAATTTAGTGAGGTTTCTTTTTTGTTGCTTGCTTAACTTCATTCCATAAATGGAGAGATTTTTTTTTTTTATGTGGTTTTTTCTTTGGTTCTTTCATTTTTTTAAAGTTATTTTCATGTTTTGTTGCCGGCGCTGTGTGGAAGTCACAAACATTGTTGCGTAAACGCTGTGGTGTTTGTGATCTTCACCAACTAAGCTCTTCTGTATTTAGCGGCTCTTAGAGGCTCTATTTGGTAAGGTCCCGTTCGTTGCGTCCTTCGGTATTTGCAGAGACCCTCAAAAATTTCAACTGAAGCTTAAGTGAACATATTTTTGTATATCAAATTATGGGTATATCGAACTATTTTACGATCCCCTTTGATTTCAATATATCCGGGTTCGACTGTACAATGGTAACTAGAAAAAATAAAGCGGGATTCATGATTTTGAACAGATTCCGATTGGGAAATGAGTGAGTCAAGACCGGGGTCTCTGATAGATGCTGCAGATTCCAACCTACTAGGAACATTCCATGTTCATTGCAGACGAACTTCCCGTCGCCCCACTGCGGAAGCTGTCGCGAAAGAGCAAGCGGAGGCGGCGTTGTTCGTCCATGACGTTGGATAGCAGCCAGCGCAGCATCATTGAGAAGATGTTGGCTGGGCCCGAAGCACTCCTGCGCTACTGTCTTTGGCACAGCAACTACCGCAGTGCAGGACAGGTTGTTCAGGTGAGTGCACCGTCGATCCTGCAGATATTGCGGTTGAGAGCTTTGCATAGGAGGACACTTATAATGGAGAGTTTTAAGGAAAAGCTTTGCATCTCCCATCGATCTAGCCACGTCTCGATACAATTGCCAAACGACATGCTATAAGTCCACACTTAGAACACAAAAATGTAGGGTGTGAATATTCAAGTTTCAAATTTGAATCGAATAACGATTCAAACGAGACGAGACGACTTCGGAATAATTTGATTCGACTTTCGGATTTGGCCGCGCCAAGACGCTGCGCTGTGGCGAATGATTGTACTAGACACCAAGCAGGCCTGTCTGTGCCATTTCATCGTGCCATGTTCACACCGCCATTGGTGATGCTGCCAAGGCGGAGATAGCGCACTCTTTTTAGGCGTTGCACCCTCCCCATAGCGGAAGTATTTTCCTGTCAACTCTATGTTATCTATTTATTTTTCTGCATATAGATCATTTCAGGTCATCCCAGCCGTGGGGAGGGAACAGCTATCAGCAATGGTGAACAGAATAAACAACAAAAAACTAAGCACCCTAGAAAGTAGTTTAAAACAACCATATATTAAAACAAAGACGCATGATTGGTGACATAAAGTTATTGTATACGAGCGTACGTGTAGACCTATGGACGTTATTCTCCAGCTCGACCGTACGTGGGAAGAAGTAATTTTTAATACAATTAATATGAGACTGAAATGGTACAATGTCTTTTTGCGAAAGAACCCTGATGGGAGGGTCCAGCCGACTGAAAAGTTACGCAACCCCAAAAGTTCAATTTCCTTTCAGTTCCGGCTAATTGAAGGTGCAGTGCAACAATTTTCGGAGTTCGACCAATTAATTATGGAAATTAATGTGTCATCTATGAAACGAAGAACTAAAAATGGTGTTTATTTATTTATTTATTTGGTACCTACATCGCCCGAAGGGCATTAGAGTGGGGGGGGGGGGGGGGGGGGTGTTTTCATTGTTAGCAGGGTTGTAGTTGGAGTGCCTGTTTCATAAATTGGAAAGGAGGTCGTCTGTGTCAGTTTTTGGTTGTTATGAAAGGAAGGGAGGTAGCTTGTGTCATTGGTTCAGTTTGAGATGTCGTTGATGGAGTGGAGAGGAGGTGTGTCGACCTTTGGAGAGGAGGGTTGTGGTGTATATATAAGAGCGGAGGTGTTCAAATAAACTAGAAGCTCTGTTTGAGACTTGTTGTTGTTTTGTCCATTTTTTTATTTTTCCGTGTCTCCGGTTTACGATGGAAGTACAATAACATGATTTCATCAAAAAAGGATTGAATGCTAGGAAGCTCTACTAGTGAGTAGGGCAGCATGTTCCAGTCACTAATTGTTTGGGGGAAAAATGAAGATTTCGGAACGTCAATATGTGTAAAAAGTCTCGAATCTTTTTTTTTTTTTTTTTATTGCTAGCTTGAAGAGAAACAGAAGGAGGTGCCAATAGGTATCTTGGTTTATCTACCCCGATGCTACTATAATATAGATTATGCATAAACTTGAGACGGAGCCAGTTTCGTATTCGTTGTAAAGGTTTCCATCCGACCTGGAGCTTTCATTGCGAGATACTATCGGGAAAATTATAGTTATTTAGCACATATTTCGCAGCCTGATTCTGAATTCTTTCGATTTCGTTTATACTTATTTGCGTATGCGGGTCCCAAATATTACAATTATTATGTCCTCCCAGAATTGGGAGGACATAATAAATGTAGAGGGTTTCTTTCGAGTGAGCTAAAGTTTTTCTGAAAATGCGATGCAAAAAATGCAGCATGCCGCTGGCCTTAGAGCTTAATTGCTTTGCACGATTATTTCATCTTAAATCGGCGGTTAGGCAAACCCCGAGATATATTGCCTCAGTACTAAGTTCCAAAAGATGATTGTTTAGTTTAAAAACTGCAGAGACAATTTCACGTTTTGTAGCCAATTGAGCATGGACACATTTGGATACATTAAGATACATTTTCCATTCATCACATCACTATGTCATCTAGTTTAAATCACTCTGTATTTAGAAATTAAGAAATGGAAGAGCAAACTGCCTCTTGCCTCTCAACTCCCACGTCTTCTTTTGAGTGACATACTCCGGGCCAGTGGTTCTCAACCATTGATGTTTTGCGAACCCCTGTGGATCGGCAATGATGATGGAGGACCCCATTCGTGGTGAGGGAAAGGAAAAGGTATATCTTAAGCGAGCATTACGAGCAATTCGAAACATATAATTTTTTAGGAATGCCACTCCATACTTAAGAGCGTACCAGATATTAAGCTTAAAGGGACACTGACACCCCCCAAAATTTTTTTATTATTTTTTGCCAGGCGCTTCGTTATGGTGTCGGAGGACTACCCAATTAATATTTTGCAACAGAGTAGCGTATTTTTTTAATAAAGCCAAAAGACGCAACTTCTCGAAACCGAAACCGATACCCGACGGAGATCGGAGAAGTGGAGAGAAGAGAGTGAGTGGCGGAAGTCACGTGGCTACACCCAACCGTGCAATTTTCTTTTTTTTTGTTCCGGTAGCAGACGACACGACATGCGGCGTGCGATGCGGTGTGCGATGCGGCGTGCGGGAGCTGCTCGCCGTGCGATTCTTTTGCAGTTATGTTTGTTCCGCTCGTTGTTCTGTACTCCAAGATGAGTTGTTTTGTACATTGAGGAGTTGGAGATGAGTAGTGAGTGCCCGTGGTGAATTTTCATGATCGGCTCCGAAAAGAATACACCCAAGATATTGCGTGAAGAGTTGGCTTACATTTCCTGCATCCGAAAAAAAGGGGGCATTGTGCGACAGAGTTTCCGAAAGATCAACAGGATCGGGACCAATGGCTGGCTGCAATTCCTGTAGAACATATACGGGCACCTCGGAAAGCGGACGCTACCTGATTTATATGCTCCTTGCATTTTGTGGAAAGTGATTACATTGAGTTCGCAGGTGTCAAAACGGAAATCCTATATCATTTAATTCAGCGAAGTATCATCCACAACATTTGTTTGTTATTTTTTTGTTTGTTTCTTCAGTGATGATTGTAAAAAAAAATAAAAAGATATGTAAACATCGAAAAATGTTTGAAAAAAAAAAAAAAAAAGTTTCACGAGGGATTGAACCCGGTCCTACCGCGTGTGAACCGGACGTCTTTCCCACTGAGCTACTGGCGTATCTCTTTTGTAGTGGATCTCTTTCCTTAGTAATAATTCAGCCGGTAAACTGTAAGTGGGAAAGTTTGCTGTCGATTTTTCTCTAGCAAAAGCACTCCCGGCTTGAAGTCGGGAAGCACCACGCTTTAGGGACATTCGCACCTAGCAAAGAAATCCTACGCGTGCATATTCAACTCGAAGTAGACACGTCGTGCTTGACGTTTGTGCGAGCGATGTCTTCAGCCATGAGAAGGGAGCGACGGCTCGGCGACGTCTTCGTACAAATCGGCTTGGTGGCCGGGCGTGTCGTACGGGATGAATACCAATTCTTTTGATCAGTCCCAAATTTCTCTTTTAACGGTAGACATAATTCGCCGGTACCGCGAACGACAGTTCTGAAATAGAGGTCCCACGCCCGTCGTCCGCTGCCATCGCCGTCCCCGCGAGTCCCACGATACGTTAAACGACAAACGCACAGAATGCTTCCGGTTGTCTGTAGAACTTTTTTTTTCAATCAACGTATTTACAGCTTTTTAGAAGCCACAAAAAATGGGTTTCATATTTTTTTCTATTTTTAATATTGAGTGTGTGCCTTCAGTGACCCACGACTTTGATTAAATTTGGTGGTCGCATCGATACCTTAGAAAACGGCCCGTGACCGCGAAAAAGAGAGTGAGCGAGACTCGAACCGGCCAGTTCTTGATCGGCGGTTTTCGGGCGGAAAGAAACCGAATTTCGAGCCGCAAATTCTGTTCTGGGTAGTTGAGCTCTCATATGTCACGTACAACTAAAAACCTCGGCGAGCATAAATACCCTGTCAGTGTCCCTTTAAGAGATCTACACAAATATAAACTGTCCCTGAAGATTTGGCAGAAATTTCATAATCACAAATTGTTGTTCCATGCGAAGTACCCCGTAAAAATTGGCCCGTACAATTTAAGACAAAATCTAATAATGAAATCTCGTTCACGGACAAATTATGGAGATCGGAAGCTAAGTTTTGAGATTCCAGATTTTTTGAAGCAACTCCCAATTATTTTAGACTTTCTAAATGGTGCCAGTCACCCTTTAATTATAAGAAAAGTGTGAAAGAGATTTTTTTTACAGATGAATAAAACAACGAAAATATGTCCTAAACTCGAATAATAAATGCATGCGATAGTACAAAAAAACAAAAATGTAATTTTTTAAAATCTGTTGAAGCAAAATGTAATAGTATAGATAACTAGCCCACGTCTGTCTGCACACCACTGGCTGTTTCTTACTTGTTTTCTTTTGTATTTGTTTTTACTGTATAGAAGTGAAAGCATGTCACTCTCATGTCTCTTGTTTTCCTACCGCTGTTGCCAAAAAGAGTGGCGTGGCCTTGTCAGGCACTTCAAGTGCCTTTAGCCATGTCCTCTGAGACTTTTTGTAAGGCTGTCTGAAATATTCTCGCACAGACGGACAAATAATGATTTTATAAATAGATGTAACAAGGGACTAGTGTGAAGTAGACTTCCCTCACTCACATACACACGAGAAAACTCGCCCTAAAAATTTTCAAGTGTTCCTTCTCAGTCTAAAAAAAAAGAAAAAAAAAAGACTTTTTTTTGTTGGGCTTGACTGATAAGGCAGGGCTTTGTGGATCCTTAGAACGCTTTCGCGGACCCTTTTGGGTCTACAGACCCCCATTTGAGAACCGCTGCTCTGGGGGATCACCTGGTTTCCCGTTCTCTTGAAATTCCCCAGCCACTTCCTCCATGATTGTAGACTTTTCAAGTAATCGCCGAGGGTCGTAAGGAGCCCAGCCACTTCCTCCATGATTGTAGACTTTTCAAGTAATCGCCGAGGGTCGTAAGGAGCGATTGACACACAAGACAGTTCGCCATGTGGATAACAGCGAGTGTAGCAGCAAAGAGGGACAGGTTCTGTTAACCTCCTTGTGGCCCTTAGATGTTTCACCCAAGTTTCCGTAATCGCTCTACACGGCTACAAATTGGCAAATAATTTGTTTTTTCCTTTGTGATTATGTACTGGAATGCCAGTTTTTGGGGGCAAGGTGGGGCGTTTTTTGTCACTTCTGCCTAGATAAAAGATAAAAAATAGAAACTGCATTTTCTTTTACCATTAAAATTGTCACACTACCCGTTTAAGGCGATTGAGCTGACGTTCACGCCGTCCCATTTGGCAGATGATGAAGCTGCAGGGCAGCCACGACGACCAGGAACTTCACTTCAGCCAGCGCCTGGAGGACGTCACCCAGCGCCTGGCTGCTCTCTCGGTGCCCGCTAGAGCCACGACACAGGCGACGGACGAGAAGACGGCGGACGGCCTCACCACGCTCGTGAGCCAGGCTGCGGGCGAAGGCCTTCATCTCACCATGGCCACTGCGCTCGTGGATCGTCTGCTCTGCTCGAGCGGAGTGCCCGGAACGCCCGAAGCGGAACACCTGCTCCGACACTCGCCCGAAGGAGGTATTACTGTTTTGCATATTTCCTAAAGCCCGGATAAAAGCGTGGCCGCGAGGCCCGACTCTGATGGCTTTTCAGAGGAGGGGAAGAGGCCATTGCATTGCATTTGCTCCAGGGTGAAATCTAGATTATTAAGTGAGCGTCGGTCATCGTGGTGAGTTGAGGTGCCCTTTGGCGGGAAAGTCCTGCGGGGCATCCACTCTGTGTCCGGTAGATAGCAACTTGACACCCACGTTTTAAAGACGGAGAATTCTTTGGCTATGTGCTGGGCATTTCTTAAAGGCCAGGTAAAAGTGTATGGTAAATAAAAGCGTTGCTGATTCTCATCGTTATCGGGTGGGAGGGGAGGTGCTCGGCACTGATTGGTTAACGGAGAGGTCATGTGACCAGCAAGCTCGACCACCTGCGAGGAAGAGGAGCTCGACTGGGGCTCTGGAAGATCACCACGTTTATCTGCCCAATTAGCGGTTCCATTTTAGGAACAACTATAAAGTGTACACATGCCACGTGTTAAATGATCTGATGAAGAATGCTGTGAACGTGGGCGGCAAGTATTGCTAAACATTTGTTATTCAAGAACGTTTCAAGTATCCAGTGCCTTGCAATTTTAGAGCGCAGCTCTTAGGCGCTTGTTTCCGGCTTGAGTGGTGTTGGTGTCACCGCTGAAGTAACTGCGTGGTGCATTATGGGAAACGTTCTGAGGAGGAAGGGGAGGGAGGTGGAGGAGAGGAGGAGCTTGAGGGATGAGGGGAGGAGGAGGGGAAGGAAGAGAAGAATGGTGGAGGAGGGAGGAGGGGAGGAGGAGTAGCAGGGAGGATGAGGAGCTGAGAAGGGAGGAGGGGTATACCCTCCCCTCAGTATACTTCCCTCGTCCTCCTCAAAAACTGTGCTGTAATTCGGCTTCTTTTTTTTTTTCAAATTAATTTTATTGCTTTTATGGCTTGGGACATGACGGAAGGGAGTGGGTGTTATAAAAACACAGTCGACTCTCATTAATTCAAACTCTCTTAATTCAAACTTGTGGATAATTCAAACTAACATGCAGGTCCCATCCTATGCGTCTCTATGGGAGGAAACTCCCGGTAATTCAAACTTTGTTTAATTCAAACTTTGTTTAATTCAAACTTTGTTTTATTCAAACAAATTTTCGGTCCCCCTCAAGTTTGAATTAACAAGATTTGACTGTATTTGTATCAATGAACGAACGGCGTGAGAAAATTATCATATTGAAGCTCATTACAACACTAAAGGACAATCACGGCCTTTCTTAACCCCTGTGCCAAGCTTTTTTCGGAGCGCAGAAAAACATTTTTTTTTATGCAAAAACATGGTTGCATGCTTCCATATGTACAGTGCGCCTCAAACTTAACGCCGCCACGGCATTTGCCGTTTTTGACAGTCCCTGTGGCAGCTGATTGAACTACCTGAAGGATGTTTGGGTTCCCAGTTTCTATCCCATCCTGAGAAGGCATTTCAAAAATTTTGGTGACAAATTTAACCATAAGTAGCCGACATGAGCTCAATGTTTGGGAACCCAGTGGCGACGTTAAGTTTGGGGAGCACTGTACATTTATTTACCCGATCATGTTGCTTTACATTTGAAGAGTCCTTTAACTTCTGAACTTCTTCAGTCTAGAAAGCTTACTTTGTGTGGTATTCCTTGAAACACTGTACCATGCAAATTGGCACCTCACATCACTTTCATCAGTATCCCAAGTGCACTCAGTTCCTCTCTCATCAGATTCTGTATTCATTAATACCTTTAGGATTTTAACGTCCGTCAAAGAGCGCAAAGTTGAATCATGTGGGTTCGCCATTCAAGAGCAGTGTTGGCTTGGAAACGCATACAGAGGAAGTTGGCTCCAGAAAACTCATCTGGCGTCAAAAGGCGAAACCACAACTAAAAAATTACACACATGTTCATTCAACCAAACGCTATGAAAGGCGGCAGCTTTACACGAACGTTGTTAATGAAAACAATTAGGAATGGAAATGGTACAGTGATGAAATGGTTGTAATGTGCTGTGTACTAGGGGTATGTAAATGTTCGCGATTTTTGAATGACGAATATTCTCCTGTTCGATTTGCTAATCGATTTGAATAATAATTTTCATAAGTTTCAAATAGTTTCCGAATAATTTCTGAATAGTGGTTACGGTGTCGTGCAGCAACATTCTATTGCAGGCGTCCCACAACGTGCCGGCGCGCCTGCCATACCGGCCCCAAGAGGGCAATACGTACCCTCCTCTCCTAGGCAATGATCATCGTCGGCAGTAGCAGTTTCTCTCTATTCGTACATTGCTGTTGCCTCCATTAGAGACTGCTTTCGTGTGAGACCGATTGTGCACGCTTTCATAAAGCGTGTCGTGGAGACATTTCAAAACTGGTTGCAGCTCTGTATGAGCAAAGTAGGAGTAGTTGAAGCGAGATAGAACTTCGAAGAGAAAGCACAGCGGAGTGTGGAAGTGATTCGACTGCTCCTGCGCTGCTTCCTCGACGTGCCTCATGTGTGGTGACATCCTGAAGACACCAACAAACATGACGACGCCTTTCTTTAAGATGACGGACACTAGTCTGTAGACTAACGAGAATGCGCGTGATACGGACACTAAGATGGTGAACATAAACAAACGGTCACGATGGCGATGGGGCTAGCGACCTTATACCGAGCATTGCATTTTTCTTTTTTGAGTTTCGGTTTTTGGTTTCGATTGTAACGCACATCTACTTTAGGGTGCCGATTTTAGCGAAAAAAAGTGCATTACAATTGTGTCAAACGCGGTTCTTAGTACTTGGCTCTACCTGCTATAATGCTTCCGTGCTGCTGGAGGTTACTTTTGTAAATAAGTAAATAAAGAAATACACTTTTGGCAGAGACACCTTGCTCACAACTGGTTGGTGGCGCAGGAAGCGGAATGGTGGGCACCCTGGCGGAGCGGAACTTTGCAGAGGAGTACGGCAGCGGGGGTCCCCACGTGGCCGCCATTGCCGACCTGGCCCTGACTGTGGGCGTTCCCCGGGACGTCTCGGAGCGCCTTCTGGCGCTGGCCGTGAGCAAGCGGGAGTCCTACGCCACCGGCAACCTGTGCGGACAAGTCCGGAAGCTGACCACGACGCTCGAAGCGCTCCGTCAGTTTGTGCAAGAGGCGATCGACGGCGGCGGAGTCGGTGCCGTCGGCTCCTGCGGTGGAGACGCGGAGGCTTCGCTCATGGCACTGTTGGGAAACTATGCGGACGTGTTGGATGCGGAGACGCTGCAACAACAACGAGCTGCCTGGCGCACGATCGAGGCAGTCTATCGCAAGGTATTGCTGACCTCTAAAGAGCAGTGTTTGTGGGCTTGGGAGAGGTTTTTAAAGTTTTTCTGCGAAACAAAGGGTTTGCTATGCTACGGTGAATGGGGTAAGACTGGTCAAACATGTTGGGCACCTTTTTATTCATTCATTTATATTGTACCCTTAAAAGGTAACTGCAAAGAAAAAAAAATTTTTTTAAACAGCCTAATTTGGACAAGCATGTCAAAAAACAAATTTTCCACGACGAAAAAAATTTTTTACAGCAATACAGTCGAACTCGTTTATAACGAACTCCATCGGACACGCATTTTAGTTTGATATATCAAGTAGTTAGTTATAGCAAATATCGCTATTTCATGAGGACAGCAAAAGCGAGAGAGATGAAAGGAAACCGCGCGGAATAGCAGCGAAGGCTGCCAAGCGTAGCGAGCCTCACGCCGGCGCTCAGAGCCGTGTTATCGCGAGGCAGCTTTCATGATGGAACATATGTATTCATATTTCTATCAATAAATTTCAATATTGAAACTAATCATCTAAGAAAGCCCAAAAATTTCTAGGTAACAGACAATAAATGAACACGATAATTCCGTAAAATTGAGAAGGAAAAAAAAGTCGTGGCACTTACGACAGAGAGAAGTCTTTATTACCTGTTCTTTTGATATTACCGACAGAAGCTGGTAATTTTTGCCTGCGTCTTCGCTTTTACTGCGTCCTTCAAAATTTCGTCCTCGACGCGAGATAGCTGGTTTACCAGGCTTAGTCCACTTCCCTGAATCTGGGAACAGTAGCGACGGAGCACTTCCGTTGCTGCAAGCGCCTCGTGAAGCGTCTGGCAAGGTGCCTCTGGGTCCTCTGCCTCCTCGTCGTCGTCGTCGTTTGCTGAAGCCGCCACGACCTCGGCGACAATTTCGTTGTCTGAAGGACTGCTGGTCACTGCGACATCATCATCCACTCCGAGAAAATCTTCCAGCTCCACGCCATCCGGGACGGCGTCGGGAAGACGGCCGAGGTCTCTCCACATCTCGTTTAAGTCGTCATCCGTAACCTCGATTGCCTCTTCGGTACTTGCTCTGTCGTTATCCATGTACAGTCCCGCGTGGCGAAAACAATTCTTAATTGTGTTAGGCGCGATGTCGCTCCAAGCTCGGCTAAGCATTTCAATAGCACCCAACAAATCAATCTTCAGTTCTTTTCCCACACGCAGCTTGGTGAGCAGCTGCTCCACTACACGCTTCCTGTAACCTTGCTTGAAGGCACGGATGATGCCTTGATCTAGCGGCTGCAGCACCGATGCCGCATTAGGGGGCAGGAAACGAAGCTGAATGTTTTTTAGCGTGGCACCACAGCGATGCGCGGAGCAATTGTCGAGCGAGAGGCAAATCTTGCGGACACTCTCGGACAACTTCTCATTCCAGTCGCGCAGCCAGTCCTCGAACAACACCCTTGTCATCCAGGCCTTTCCATTTGAAGTGTATTTTACTGGAAGAGACCGACACCCCCGTAGGCACATAGGGGCCTTGCTCTTGCCGATGATCAGTGGCGTAAGCTTGGAGCTCCCGTCCATATTCGTGGTGAGGAGCACCGTAATTCTAGCTTTGTTCAGCTTGCCACCATGGCACTTCTCGCCTTGTCGTGCCAAGGTCCGACTGGGTAGGAGCTGCCAAAACAGTGCGGTTTCGTCGGTATTATAAATATCGCAGGGCCTGTACTGCTCCGTAATTGCTGGCCAGTTTTCGGCGATCCACTTCTTGACGCTTTCATTGTCGACTGCTCGACTCTCGCGAGCAGTCGAGCAGTCATACTCAGCGTGCTTCTGGCGATCTTGTTGAAGGATGCGGCGACTTCTGACTTCTTCTCGCCGCGTTCAACGCGCCGGATTATTTCCACCTTGGTAGAGAATGGTAACGATGAACGCACCTTGGTCGCCATCTCTTGCGGGAACAGGAAGGACACAAAGAACAACGAGCCTCCTCGGCAAAACGCTAGGAACAAGAGAGCCATGTCCGGCCTGGTACGGCTGCAGGATGATGTCATCAGAACGTCATTGCACGCTTGCTCTATCATTGGCCAGTGCGCTTCCGCGGGGGCCGGTTGCGGGCGTTCGCAGTCGGTGTTGTGACTCATCTTCTCAAGGGTCATCGTGTTTTTCTTGGTTTTCTCTTGTCCTCTGTCGCTCCGTGCAAGGCAGGGAAGCCAGCGCGCTTCCGCGGGGGTCGGTTGCGGGCGTTCGCAGTCGGTTTTGTGACTCATCTTCTCAAGGGCCATCGTGTTTTTCTTGGTTTTCTCTTGTCCTCTGTCACTCTGTGCATTGCAGGGAAGCCCGCGCGTCTCCATGGGGGTGGTAGCGGGCGCTCGCAGTTCAATATATCCGATGTGTGGTTCGTTATAGAAAGTATATTTCTCATGAATATTGATCTTAAAATTTCGTGTGTTCGATATAGACCATAATTCATTCTAACCGGGTTCGTTATAAACGGGTTCGACTGTATTTATGCGTGAGAATGATTTTAGTTTGTGGCTATTTCGTCCGTTATAAATCACGCGCCACAAAGTTGGTGTTCCTTGACGTGTAGCACCTATTGGCTGCTATACTTCTGATTGGCTAAAAGATTCATTGACAGCTTAGATCTTGGTTGTTGTAATTTCCTTTTGAGCGGCATATTTTTACGTTTAAAGAATAACCCATGTGATGAGAGTTATTATTCTTTACAAAAGGTTTACAAGACGGGCACTTCCATTTGGATTCATACCATAACAAACAAACGCTTCGCCATTCTTTCATGGCCGCCAAAGTCTCTGCTCCTGCCTGTCTCGCCTACCTCGACTAGTCGTTACGTTGAAGTGATCAGTGTTTCGTGCTGACCCAGGTGCTTGAGTGAGACTTCTTGAAGTGAAGTAGTGTTTGTTTAGCAGCTGTCGCAGGTGTTAGTGATAGGAAGCGCCGCGGGGTTTTGGCTTTCATAGCGCGGTTCTTTCGTTTTCCTCTTTGCTTGTTTAGCGTGCTTCTTTTTTTTTTTTGCGCTTGCGCGTGAAAATGCTCATTTTTCAGAGATGTCAGATGAGTCATCCCGACAGCGAGCCTTCCAGCAGCCATGTCTCTCCGAAAGGAATGCTATTTGGCTGGAGGCAATCGGGTGTTCGCGTAGCGACAAACGTGTTCAGTTAAGTTCTCGTCATATTGCTCTGGAGGCCGTGGATATCCGCACTGGGTGCACCAAACGTCCGTGACTAGACACAGCTGTTATGTAAAAAACCTGGCACAGCCAGGTTATTACGTAATAGCTGTCCGCAGAAGCCTTCGGACGTCGGAATTCTGCGTTAGCCAACAGCCAACAGATTTTTTTTTCTCGACTTCTGAACCATCTCACGTAAAGTCGCTTGAATGAATTTGTACTGTTATCGTAAATCTTGGCTTGTAATTGCGGCTTTGTAGATTATCTTATTCGTTTTGCTGGAGAGACGCAAACGACGGGCATAACAACATCGTTTGCATATTCCACATACCTTGCAAAAGTCACCAAGCACTTCCCCAGTCACCTTGCAAAAAGCGCGAAACACGGAGCACCGTCCCGACTTCCCAGTCTTTTACCTGCTGGCTGCTAGTAGGTATATCTACTTAAACTGCAACTTGAAACTAGGGGCAGTGCCAAAGAGCAAAGAGACAAAGTTCGGAAAGCTTGCTCGCCCTCCCCAATTTCTGAACTCTCAAGTAATGGTACCATAATAAATGCACAACGCCTCTCTCCCCCCCCCCCCCCCCCCCCCCAAAAAAAAAAAAAAAGCACTATGTTCACTAAGTAAAAAATGGTCTCAGTTCATGCATCTGTGTGCAGGTAAGAAATCTTGCCCAAATTTATTCACGCCACACGCATTCACACCGTCGCTGTGCAAACGCAGTCCAACAACACGAAGCATAAAAACGGCAGATTTAGGACAACAATTCGGAGTTCATTGTTCAATTAAAACAACGTAATTTTGTTGAAAACGCCCGCAGCTTTTTACTCACGGTATGCGTCGGAAATCTTCTATGTTTTGAAACGGAACGAAGGAAGATTTACTTTGAAAAATGCTCGCTGCGTCCTCCCGGACCACTTTGACTGGATCAGCTGACAATAACGGGACTGAACCCGTTGAACCTCAACCCCAGAACAACCAATTTGCGCTCCGTGTTAGTGTGGGTGTCTACTTCCAAGCACCACACCACACACACCACGAACGTTTCAGTTGTTTGTCGCATCGCCGTTTTGCACCAAACAGAACGAGATCGCTGAAGTCAATGCAGCGCTGTCGTGAACCTGCTTGTGGTTGCGCACTCGTGGACCCCATGACTCCCTTCGCTTTCAAAGCACACACGACGATTACGAATGATACTTTCCGTCTTGCGGGAACATCTCAGGGACGCTTCTCCGGTCACGTCTTCGCTATGTGCTCCGCGCAGCTTCTCGTGTCCCTCAAACCAAAACAATACCGGCGCTATGTTTAACGTGCATTGTTGCCAGATCTTACCGGAAGTCGAGACACTGTGTCGTTCAACTCTGCAGCCAAGTCAACCCAAGAGCAAATCCAAGGATGAGGGGCGGGGTGTACTGCTCCTCCGCGAGGGTCGAAAGAGCGGGAGTTTCAAGTGTGGAGAGGTTCTGACTACGACTAAATGGACTAAATTACGTCCTGTAGCATAATTATTGCTAAAAAAATTCTTTTTTTTCGTGGAACATTGGTCTTGTGACATGCTTGTCCCAATTAGGTTGTTTAAAAAAACTTTTTTTTCTTTGCAGTTACTCTTTAAAGGGGCACTGACACATCAAAATCATATTTTTTTTTATTATCCGAAACGATCGGAAACAATGCCGAGACATTACCCTCAAAATTCGAAACATAGAAAGGAAATTCAGTATTTGTGAAGTGAAAAAACAATTTCCAAATGCCGAATTCGAGGTTCCCGCACGATCCGCGCTGGTGCGTTGACGTCAAATATTGCGGAGTCCTGAGAGTCAACTTTTTTTCATAACTCCGTGCTGTTGCCATCGTGACCCAAAGCGAGGAGAAAAGGTGCGGCAGATAAGGGCGCCGGCGGACCGAAAAAAGAAACGGTTTTGAGCAGTGTCGCCAGCCCAGGCAGCATGTTTTCCAAGGGGGGATACAAATCTGGCAGATGACATCACATCGAACTCCGATTTTTGGTATTTCAAAAAGAAGGGCCGTAGTGAGTTCGCAATTGCGTTAAAAAACATGTTTTACGATTGCCGTTATTAAATGTTATAGAAATGACGCCTACAAAGCTTCTCAGTTTCATGATTTTTGACGTCACGAATCAAAGGAAGCGAGGAGACGAGGAGTGTCAAAGGAAAGTGCCAAAAATAAAAAGGCGCGCGCAAGAAAATTTTTTTTCGCGATTCGGTTTTTTTTTGCATGTCTACGACTACAACTTGCATCGTTGTAGACAATAAAAAAAAATACGACCCTTGGAGTGTCAGTGCCCCTTTAAAGGCCCCATCAGGGGCATTACATAAGGGGGGGTGGGGGAATGGCATGAAGAATGCAGAAGATCAACGCATGAATAGGCAGGTGGCTGACAGCCACATTGCTGGTAAGTAATTCAACAGTGCTAGAACAGTTGTGTGTGAAAGAAAACTGGTACATAAATACACTAGCAAAAAAAAGAGTAATCAAAGCATCGCGGGACAAGACAAGTTCAACTATGGCTATAACGTCAGATGGCAGGCCTGGCCGCCTCAATGGCTCCGAGGCGAGAGCGTCTGCCTACGGATCCCCATATGGCGGGTTTGAATCCCGGCCGAGGTGCCCGCAATCTGACGGAGGCTTATTGTGTAAGCCTCCGTGTAATTGAGCTTTCGGTTGCACGTCAAAAGATCCCCAGGTGGTCGAAATTAATCCTCAGTCTTCCGCTGGGGCGTGCCAGATGCCCGCCGTTGGTTTGGCACGTAAAACCCCCAAATTTGACCTTTTTTTTTAGATGGCAGGCCATTCCAGTCTATGATGGTCCGCAGAAAAAAAGATTGGTTGAAGGAGTTTGTGCGGCCGGTTATCCGAGATACGTGACACAAGTGGTTTGGTCATGACGATGTTCTTGTAAGAGGAAGTATTAGTAAGTTACGAAGCATTGGATTATAATATAAAATTTTATGAAATAGGTTTAAGGGGGGACACTACCCAGAAAAAACAATTTCTGCAAAAAAAAGTTGATATTGAAAAATGTCATATTTACATCCACCAACATCTAGAGAGTATTCCCAGAAAGTTTCATTAGTTTACACAGCGTAGTTAATTTTTTATAAATTATTTTGGGTCCTCCGATGCTAAAGAAAAGGTAGAGGTTGGAGCACTTTGAACGCATTTTTCTCCATTCCACCTTTTGGCATAAATTTCACTTTAGGAAAACTATCTTTTTGTTATTACGCAACTTGGATTCATTTTTATGAGTTTTTCTGGGGTGAAATTTTAAGGGGAAGATAACTATGAGCTTGTATTTTTTATTTTTGTCATTTTTCATGCTCAAGAACTAAAAGTTTGGACAAAGGATGGAAATCTAAAAAAACTGTACTTGTGTTTACGTGGCTTTTTTGTCATGAAAGATGGTATAACATAGAAATATAGCTCCATAGTTATCTACTTTGAACTGTCCTAATGCAATGTAACACATGAAAAGAACAAATTTATAAGTAATTTCAAAACGATAGTTTTCCTAAGCAGACACGCCCACTTTCGTCTTTGAACGTTTGCAATTTTTTTTTGTACTTCACCCAGGTTAACAAAAATTGGCAGAAATGTTCTCAACATCAACAGAAACAAGCAGTGTAAATATAATTTAAATCCGGCAAGTGGTTCAAAAATTTACTGTTTTGGGTAGTGTCCCCCCTTAAGCACAATATCTTGCGGCGTGACTTCAAAGTTGGAATATCCAGCTGGCGTTTCAGTGCAGAGACGCTAGTTGTTTGGTAATATTCATCAAGAATAAATCTGGCTGCACGATTTTGAACCAAGTCAAGATGATTAATGAGATAAATTTGATGAGGGCTTTGCATTGCTGCTGCCTACTTGAACTTTGGTCGAACGCAAGTCTACTATGCTATTTTTTTTGGAGATGAGAGGGTGCCACCTTCAGATTTCTTTCGATGCGCCCAAGAGTATGCGAAGCCTGTGCTGTGACTGCTTCAGTGTGGTTATTCCGGGTTAAAGGGGCCCTGCAAGGGCTTTTTTACTAGCTTTTAATTTGCACCGAATCTGAGCGCACTGAATGTAGTAGCTTAGTGAAACTTTTCTTTTCTCGATATTCCCTTTATTTTAAAAGTTATAGGCAAATTAAAGTTACAAAAACAAGCAAAAAATAACCTCCCTCGTGACGTCCTTGGTTGCTTGAGAGTGGCCGTGAACTAGAGGAGAGCTAGTGAGCTTATCGAGCACTCACGGCTGCTGCACTCCGTGTCGACGGCGCGAGAGGGCGCCACTAAAGCATGTTCTGGATAGGCTGTATGCAGCGGGCAGCCAGAGCGGCTCTCATTGCATTTACTGCACGATTAAATACTACAGTCTAAGCTCATTATAACAGACCTGGTTACAACAGACATTTGGATATAACATACCGATTTGTGAGGTTCGGTTGGTTTTGCTCTATGCACCACTGACTCAGCTTCATATCTGCGTACAACATACTCCTTCTACAACAGACCGAAATCTTGGTCAAAACCAAGGTCTGTTATTCGCGACTCCAGCGACCTATAGGGGGCGCCACCACCAAACAAACATGGCGGCTGGGTCCAGGTCGCCTCGGCTCGGCCGGGCCGCCTGAACGGGTGGTGCATTCAATTTAACAGATTTTCTTTTGTTGAATGCCCAATTTTATAGGCATTTGAACTGAGACGGTGAAGTGTAGCCGGTGCACATAAACTTGCCGAGCATAGTTTTGTTTTGCCGATGTTTCTTGTTCTTTTCATGTCAAACTTTCGTTTCGGAGACTTCGTTCAAAACCGAAACTACGGGCTCCGGAGAAGCGGTAATAGACTCTGATTAGTTTTGATCACCTAAGGAAAGCGGCTATGGCTACAGAATTGTTCCACCGAGAGTAATTTTTAGCTAACTCGCATGCCTCAACCATGCGGCTTATCTGTCCTAGAAATCGAGCTCTTGTGCGTATCCGCGTTTAAGAAACAGCTCCAGTCGTCTGCTCGGTCAATAACACAGGCTGCAGGAAAATTACGACAATTAAGCAAGCGCTTCTTGAGCCAAGGAGCATGTTAACCCGCCGGCGCCCCACTAAGCACCTGATACTCGTATTTCAACTCAGGTTTTAGTAGCAATCGAGAAGTCATTTTGACGAGCGGGTTATGTATTATATTACGTACTATGGCCCAGTAAAGCGATATTAGAATATTCTTCGGGCTGAAATATGAACCTAGTTGGCTAGCTATCAGGTGACCTGCTGAATAAAGGTGTATTTGACAGACAGAGAGATACTACTTAAACTTAGCCAATTGGTTCTAGCCGGTAGCACGGAGACGAATGCGGACAAACTGAGGAGAGTCTTCATCGGAGATTCACTCAGAACCTCTCTGCATTGAACTTGACTTTGAATCCTGAACGGATAAAGTGAGTATTTTTTGTGGCCGGTCAACCTGAGCAGTGTAGACTTATATTGCTGCTGGCTTCGACGGGGGTATAACATAAATATTGCATGCGCGATAGATCCTAATGCCGTGGCAGCTTCTAACTTTGCGAGACGCGTCCCCCACCTTTTGAAAGCAGATAATTTCCCTCATTAATCATATGCAGCGAGCAGGTTTTCCTGAATCAAGTAATTGCGAAATCAGCCCAACTCTTTCAGTGTGGTCCAGAGGGTTTTTCAGCGAAAAGCAGCCAAGATGAATAGCCAACGCACCGGCCGGCGTGGGTGGCTCAAACTTGAAGCTAATCGAGCACAACCAAACTCGAGAAAAGCAGCTATCGAACCTTCCCATTCACTTGACTGCAACATTGGTGTTCCCCCCAGTGAAACACCTCGTCTGTCGTCCTCAGTTCACTGTTCTACGTCCTTATAACGAAACCACTTATCAGTTACCAAGTAGTTGTCACTTTGAATGTGATTCAAGACAGACAAGAAATCAAAACGTTTTTCCGTGATTCCTGCCCATCCAAGAAATCGAAAGCACGCGACCGTGTGTTGTGGAGTAAACGGGCTTTCAAACACGTGACGGAAGGAAGAAATCTATCTGAGGCTTCACCACACTAATGAACACTCAGGCAAACTTAAGAAATTTTCGGACCTTCGTCAAATTACATTGTTCGCCCCCGCGCCGGCAACACGTGTCCGCGAAAGCCACCAGAGACGCGGAGGGGCACAGAGCGACCTGGACCGGCTGGTTCCCAGTTTTCCCGCTTGGCGGCGTCCGTTTTGCTGGAGTTGCGAATAACGAGCTTAGACTGTTATTCGGCATGACACTTCATTGGCCACAAACGACAGCAAACACGGGGTAAAGATCAGTTCAGAATGGGAGCCACTTTGTGCTGTCATACTGCGAAATGGCCAAACCGCAAGACAGAGCTTCTTGCCGAAGGCCTTCGGAACGCTCGGAGCCGGTCGGATCCTTCTGTCCATATGACCGCAGCGCCACCGCGTACGTCCAGGACCTTTCCGTGTCGGCGCCTGATCCCACTATTCCTTTCTAGTATGCACTGCCTTTCCACCGCTTGGTGGCGGGTATGTCAACGGGTCATTTCTTGTTTCCGTACTTGATGAACTGCATTCATTCCTTTTCTGATCTGAAACACTAAACAAAAACTACTATTATAAATAATTGAAACGGTTCGCGACACTTATATTTTGTATTTCGACTAAAGAGATGCTTTTAGCGGCTCTGACCAGTAGTAAGCCCAAAACCAAAGACGTCACATTTTGCGCGCTTTTGGTACTGAGGGTCGCCCTCGTCGATGGAGGAGGTTTTTGCGTCATCCGGTTAAAATATGATGCACTGATATTTAATTACTCTCTCCGTGCCCGCTAGCTTGTCCGAACCCGAAGAGACGTGGAAACCACAAAAAAGGTAGATGCTTAAATATGATTGCAGGGCCCCTTTAAGGGGACACACTCCCTGGGAGGACCAACTTTTGAACCCTCGGCTTAAAATTAATTAAACTTACGGGGTAGGCTGGTGGTCAAGCTAGAGGGTGTATAACAAAATTTCAGGTCTGTCGGTCAAGTGGGAAGAAAATTGGGGCAGCTTCTATCAGCAACACGCCCACATTGTTTAGTTAATCTATCGTCGGAAAACTATCCCAATATTCAAGATTTTTATTCGCTAGATATGTAGTAGAATGCGTAGGAGGTGCAACTATAGAAAGCTTTTTGTAAAAAGTCTTTTATTTTTACCAATTTTTTCTTCTGCAAAATTGGTCAACTTTTTGGTCTTCTGTGTCTTTAACAAAATGTCAACATTTTTTATAAAAGACATTCGTAGAGTGACAAATAAACTCCATAGGCGCATTCCTTATTAAATTTCAGTCAGGAAAAGTGAAGAACGAGCCTTTTCTGTATTGCCATTATCAAACGATAGGTTGACTAAAATGGAATTTATGCCAAAAAGTGGAATGAAGAAAAATGTGTTCAAAGTGCTCCAAACCCTACCTTTTCTTTAGCTTTGGTGGACAGAAAATAATTTATAAAAAAATTAACTATACAGTGTAAACTTGTGAAAATTTCTGGGAATACTCTCTGGATGTTGGTGGATGTAAATATGTAATTTTTCAAAATCAGTGTTTTTTGCAGATTGTTGTTTTTCTGGGTAGTGTCCCCCCTTAAGTCGCTAGTCAGTGTTACACCAAGATGTTAATATATGGAGGCAGTGCCATTGTAGTCCAGAGGCGTATAGAATACGAAAAATCGGATGTTACATCTTTCTGAGGGAAGTGAACTACTTTACATTTTGACATGTTAATCACCGTTACTATATTAACTCAGTTGTGGAACTTCCCATAGACGCCGTACATTGGAGGCAGTCCGAAACCGTGTCCGATTCTTTTGCGGCGAGGTGGCGCTGCCAGCGCATTAATCCGCGAATTTTGGTCTGCTACTGCTCCGTGGCTGCCAACCGCTGCAACTGTTTGCAAGTCCCAACCCGACTCCTCGGCGACCAGCAGGGTTTACGGTTGGTTTTCGCCCTTTCGCCAGTAAAAATACAACTTGAGCATCATAAGCGGTGGGACCATGATGGCATACGCTTTATACTATTACAAAATGCCGCCGCCTTAGCTGTACTGACAGCGCGAAGCGTTTCAAACAACCTAAATTTGTCAGCGCCACAATCCGGTGGCTACAATCGGGGCTAGTGTGTACATACTGTAATAGTAGATGTGCCGTCTTACCAAGGCAATTCCATTGCTGGCCGTGATCGCAGCACACCAATACGAGCGTAAGTATCCGAATGCTTCGATTCCGTTGGGGTCATTGCTTTCGTTCTGTCGCCGTTATTATCTTGGGCACGCTGATTTGATGGACGAGCTAAGTTCAGCACGCCTGATTCTCTGCCAACCTGGAGCTTTTTGGGTGGCATTTTTGACGTCTGCTACTGTCAGAAAAAGTGCCACGAACATCCGTAAGCTCAGTAGGCCAGATGCAACGGCCACAAGCGCGCCGTCAATGATGATGATAGCGAGTATTAATGCGGAGCGCGCGCCCTCTAACAGGTGCCACGCAAAGGAACCCCCCTCCAGAGTGGAGTTCCAGAACTGAGTTGGTTCTAATAACGTTGATGTTAATGACATGAGCCATTTGGAGGACCAGGCATGAATTAGTTCAAGGTCCTTCTGAAGATGCAATGGTCATTAGACAAAGTAATTTTGTGATATAGGACACAATCGTCAGCGAAGAGACGAATACTACGGTTGATTGAATCAGGTAAGTTGTTAATAAAAATAAGAAACAGTAATGGACCTAGTACTGAGTGCGAGAAAGGAAGTCACATATCCAAGAAAGGACCAGAGGGTCGATACCCAGGTTAGAAAGTTTTGAAATTCAATTCAGTTAAACTTTTATTGGCTGAAAAACATATAAAAAGTATTGAAAAAAGCATATGAACCCATAGCCGCTAAGCTAGTTTGTACTCGTTAACAAAATTTCATAAGAACACAGAGTGACAGGCATATGTCATTAGAAAGCTACAAAAATACTCCTTGTTCCAACAATATCAGAAGCTAATCTAGGTTACCAATACCAAAGAAATGATGATGAGGATGAATGATCTAGGTAGATAAGACAAATAAGATGACAATGGGGAACTCTGTTGAATGCCTTCAAGAAATACAGCATTGGTTTGGCCATGCAAATCAGGGTTAGTGATTAACTCGTGTTTGAATTCTAAAAGTTGCGTCTCGCATGAAAAACCCCTACAAAATCCGTATTGATGATTGTAAAAAAAAAAAAAAAAAATTATTGTCTTCCAGATATGTTATGTGAGAAAATAATATGTACTCGTGAAGTTTGTACGTGAGGCAGGTTAATGATATGGGACAGTAGTGTGAGGCCAGTGCACGATCACCGCTTTTAAAGGCTGCAGAATGACCTTCCCCAGCTTCCAGTCGAGTGGTAGGCATCCCTGCTGTAACGAGTGAAAAAATATTATTTGAGGAACTCACTAGATAATACTTTGATATTGCTAAGAATTTTGGGGCTATTATTGTCTGGACCACAAGATGATGAGAGCTTTAAACCTTCTATAATTCAAAGTATTCCGGCAGCAAAAATGCTAGTGTCAATGGGGGCCAGGGGCTAAAAACCAGAGCGAGGCAAACTAGGTACTGATCAACGTTTTCGTTTGAGGGTACGGAAGAGAAATAGTTGTCTAAAGCCGTAGCGCAATCTGGCTCGGACACGGCGTTTCCATTTTCATTCTTAAGTCGGATAGTGCCAGTATTATCTCTGGGTGAAAGTATCTTTTAGAACTTCTGGGGGTTACTTTGCACAATTCTTGGCAGGTCCAAAGAAAATAACTTTTCTTTCGACAACTCTATGCTCTTTGTATAAGATTTGAGACATGAGAAATATTTGTCTCAGACAACATTATTGTTTACTCTATTTGCTATTTTATATCTGCGCTTCATTTTGTTATTTAATGGCTGAAATGTTTTATTGTACCAGGGGTTACGCCCGTCGCTGTGTACAATAACTTTGAGATCATTAAGTTTAATACAGTGGTGAACTAGGCCAGTTGGTTGACGTTACAGATGATGGGGAAAACAGCTCAGAAAATAGACGACAAAGAAGAACAAACATGACAGGACAATGCTGCCCTTCTGAATAGTAACCACTTTTCTTCCACCGATCTTGAACAAAAGTTTTCAACATACCACTGATAGAACGATCACAGGTTCCGATTTATTGCGACATAATCACCTTTGTTGTACTTACGAATTGTTTTAACAGTTGGTCTCCGCTTCGGCACACAGGTAGATACCGTAACTCTACGATCAAAATGCCGTCGTCACTTAAGCCAGCAACACAGTTAACAGTTTTCATTATTTCTGGAGTTCTTGTAAGGACAAGGTCAAGAATATTGTCACCACGGGTGGGTTGTTCGACGACTTGGGTGAGGTTAAAATTCAAACAGTTACCGAGAAACTCTCGTATCATTCAACCTGCTTGTGGTAAAATGAACCCAGTCAATGTTTGGAAAATTACTCACCGAAGATAGCAAAGTCTGCTTTTGGGTAAAGGCCCTGAATATCAAACAGTACGGTGTGCAGAGTGTTACAATACTCAGAACCGCTGTTTGGTGCCCAATAACCCGCACCGATTTAGTTCCTTTAGATGCCAGTGTAAAACCATCAAACAGAGCTTCTATGTCGGGGCACACATGTCTGCAAAAAGGAGACTTGGCCGTCCCCACGATGTGCAATCGTAATGCAGACGGCCAACGACCCCGACGTGTCGCGGCTATCATCCTGTCTCAACTGCGCCAACAAATATGATAGTGAGCAAAAAAATACGACTGCTCGTATTTTTTTGCTCACTATCTGCGCCAACAAAAATAGCACGTAGGAATAGGGAATTATCGGATATGACAATTTGGATCTGGTTCATTGTCTGGTGTAGCAGTGTTAATAGCAGTTGGCGAATGAACCCGGTGCGGTAACCACTCTTTGGCAACGCCTTTGCGCAGTGGGATCGTTCTTGTTACGCATCGTGCCTTTGTGGGCTTTGCCCTGTGAGTAACTTAATCCCTGCAGTCTTCAACTCGAAACCTCGGATTGTATTGCTACAGCCGAGTTGCTTGGCTTTCCCTAGAGTTAATACAATAACCTAGAGGAAAATGTCTGGTGCATTCCAGCCATTTTAAAATGGCGGGGCGTAGACGCAGACAACGGTGGTCCCAGTGGGCGGTCCCGACGGACCCACTCCGCCGGCGATGCCTTAATATGTACGCGCAAAAAAACGGTAAAACATCACCTGTAAGCTTTGTGCCTAGTTCTTTTCAGCTTGCGCCGCAGGAAGACACGAGCGTATAAGAGTCGACAAGCGCTTGAGCAACTTGAACAGTTGTTTTGTTCTTGTACCGCTTTCTTTTTTTTTTGGGACCACCGACGAGGACGTTTATGATTTGCCAGGTTCCTGCCTTCTCCCCCTTTGCATGTGTGCAGGTGCGTGTGCTGCTGGAGTGCCAGTCCTCCTCGTCCTCGGGGAGCTCGGACAGCCGGGTGGAGCTGCACGCCTCCTTCCTGGCCCTGGCCAAGGCGACGTCGGGCGACCAGCGCGGGAACCTGCGCTTCCTGCCGGCCTTCAAGTTTGATTTCCTCCGGGCGGTGTACGCCCACACGCGCCAGTTGCACGGGGCCATCCGGGAGGCCTCCCAGCACAGCAGGACTAAAGGTGGGGTGACCTTGACTGCTTCTGATGCATCTAGCGCCTTTGCTGAGCACCTCTTCTGTGGCTTAGGTGCAATACAGTACAGGCTTGGCAGGAATGGTGGTTGACTTTATCGACTTCATGAGAGTTGCTTGCGTGTGTATACCGTATTTATTCGAATATAAGGCGGTCACAATTATAAGGCGAGGGGGCAGTTGAAAAACCCAAGAAAAAGAAAAAAAATCGTCATATTGCTATACTGAGCTTCCAATATAAGGCGGGGTACGACTTTGAGACTACGGATTTTGGAAAAAACCTCGCCTTATATTCGAATAAATACGGTAGTTTTCTGGTATCCCCCAATGCTGCCAAGATCCGTAACGGGTACCACATACAATGCCTTTAGGAAAAGTGGCCCCAAAACTTGAGCAAGGTGGAGGTAAGCGGCTCTCGATGCCCCTTGAGGCCCTGAAGTTCTGTTCGGAGCATTTCGGTGAGAAACAACGTTCTGTACGACAAGTTTGCCAGAATGTGTTATGCACCAGGGGGCTTGGTTGTCACGATCAACTCCTGGTGAGTGGTAAGCAAAAAACTGTTCTTGACATTCTTGTCTTTCTTGATACAATACTTGTTAGGGGAGGCTCGAGTGAATTGTGTCTACACATGGGTGTACAGTTTATGTTTCCAAAAGCCACTTGCAGCATTGGAATCGAGCAGTGACAGTGCGTCCTAATGACGACATGTAGGTTGAAGCTACCGTGACGATGCTGTTCAATTGTGGAAGAAAAGAAAGCTCAGGTGGCATGAGCTTGCATGTTGAAAAACAGCACGACTGGGACAAGGACAAAAGACGAAGAGAACACAAGACAAGCCAGGGCTTGTCTTGTGTTCTCTTCGTCTCTTGTCCTCGTCCCAGTCGTGCTGTTTTTCAACATGAACTCAGTCAACTTTCCTTTAGGGCCTGGACCTGGATGGTAGGGGGGTGGGCGCGTCCTGGTCCGGATGGTGACGACCGATGATGGTGCTCGCCCGATGACAGCCCCCGGGGAGTTAATAATAAAAAAAAAAAATACTAAAAGTTGTTCGATCCCGCTGAACACATTGTGACGTTGGTTGGCTTTACAGTGGCCAGTGTGGCCACATTTATTATGAAACAAAACAACTCAACAGCGAGTTGAAATCCCAAAATTAAACCTCCTACTTTTGTTCCCAGTCTCCCAAAATCGAATCAAAGCCAATCCTCCACAATCCTCTTGGGGATCCTTTTGTAGACTCACAGGGGCCTCCTTTCCCCTCAGGGTCCAACTAATCCCTTCAAATTTCACCACTCCCACGTGGTACACTGTTCTCCAATGGTCGGCGAGCTGTCAGCCTGGCACACCAACCGCCAAACCTAAATTCCTTGTAGAGTTGTTCTCTGCAATTTTCCCAGTCTGACTGGCGCCAACCGCTAAGTTATTGCATCGGGCAAAAAGCGGAATTTAACAATAGGCGGCAAAACCCTCTATATACAGGCACATTCGGCTAAAAGCTACACGCTTCTCCAAACGCGGGCTCTCCCGGTCCCGGTTCGAGCGGACTCCCAAAACCCGAGACGCTTCTTAACGGCCGCGGGGAAACCACTCCCGCATTGCGGCCACTCTGGCCCCGCCGACACAAACATGGAAAGCTAAAAAAAAAAAAAAAAAAAATGCCGACGCAACTTTGGAAAGATAAACTTTCCTAACAAAAATCACCTTAACTAATAAGCAGGATTTCTACAGACTTAACAACTCTTACCAACTTGCCTAGTTATCTATCTTTACCAATGAGCTTGCAGTTCTGGGAAGTGCTTTGGCCACATATTCAGCTTTGGTGAAAGCGCATGCTGGTTGACGGTCTCATAGCCGCCACAAAGATCATTCAATTCTAACGCTGCAGTGCCTCTCTTTCTGATCATAATCGTGAAAAAATAGTTTCACACTTAAGGTGTTTCTTTATGCTTCTCTAGGCCCCAGGCTTTCAGAATCAAGTCCACTACCTTGTTTGTATCTTTTCAGTTATCTCTATCAAAAAAGTTTGTTTCTAATTGTTTTCCTCTTGAACCTTTAAACTCTGAAAAATGCCCCGAATTTTTTAGCCTTTTCACTTAAAGGTTCTTCCTCCCCCAGGCTGAGGATTATGTGCCTGAAGATACAAGTTTACTACTATGTTTGCTAAAGCAAGAGTGAAACTCTTCATAAAGTCCTCACTCAGTATCGCACGACGGATCATATGAAAAACCAAGTGTCGACACTTGGCTTTGGAACATATCCAAAGCTAAGTGTCGGCCTTGCGAATCAGAAGTCGGGTGATGTGGCATATTGCTTCCAAGTGCATATCAGAGCGGCCTACTAATGCATGCATCGAAGCAAATGTACCGCGCAATCTTTTAACTGGACGTGAATATTTGACAGATAACTGTAATTAAAGAAGGATGTCCAACCAAAACATAAATCTCGGGGACCAAACTGCGGAAGCCTCTACGGGGGTGTCATGGTCATGACTATGAGGAGCGGTATTTTTTCTCTCTTTCTACGCTGGTGCTTTATGCTTTGTACTGAGGGTACGCCCGTTGAAAGCGCCGTTGCCACTTATTTAAAGATTTACCGAAAATTGCAGGAAGCACTTTTTCTCCTTCCAGAATTGTTTCAACAGTCCGCGAGAGCACAATGGCATTGCCAGAGCGCCCCGACACCGTCGACTCTCATTAATTCAAACTTCAGATAATTCGAACTAACATGCAGGTCCCATCCTATGCACTTCTATGGGAGGGAACTCTCGATAATTCAAACTCTGCTTTATTCAAACAAATTTTCGGCCCCCCTCGAGTTAAAATTAACGAGATTCGACTGTATCTAAATTTGTTTAATTATTTAGTTCCTCTCGGTGCCCGAGGGTTACGTAAGTAGAGAAACAATGGTAAACAACAGTAAGACATTCAGCAACCAATGTACAGGGTGTGTCAAATAGTGGCCAGGCTCTTTAAATCGTCAGCAGAAATCGGTTTCGTCACCTGTTGCGCTACAATTTTGTGCAGCATTGCCCACAGGTGGTGCATTTTTTTCCATAAAATTTGCAAAGAGCAAGCTTACCTCAGGAAAAAGTAAAAAAAAGAAAAAGGCAGCGAAGCCACCAGTCTTCAAACAATACAATGCCGTTTGGCACAAGAGAGGAGATGGCGCAAGCGGTCGCGACGCCAACTGCCGCCAACAGACGAGCATATGGCACCGAGAGCCAGCGTCAAATAGCAGAGAATATTTTCGACTCAAAAAGCGGAGATACCTGTTTGTTATTTCTGTAAATGTCACGTTTTGGTAAATTAAAAGAACCCTGTTGCTTATTCGAGGTTAGAATGTTCTACACGCTGAACATTTCTATGCTGATTGTTCCAGAACCACTCGCTTGTAGAAAAGGGGCTCTGCATGGCAAGCTGTAGTCAGTCTTGCCCCAGCATTTGATCTTGCTGTTTCGCTGACATTGACGCCTGTTACGCTAACCTTCTTCTATTTTGTTTTGGGCACAAGTTCGCCCCCATTAAAACGTTTAGTGTCTCCAGTTATTCGCCGCCTCATTATTTGTTATTTGCGACATTTTGGTGGAGCTGCTGGGTAATGCATGTCCGTGCAGCATACCCCTCTGAGTGCTTGCTGTGGAAGTCCAACCCCAAGCCCATGAAGACCCAACAAAGACACTAACGAAACCCGATTAGGTCGCAGCTCCCAAGGCCTACGCCCGGACTTCGGACTTTTGCCACTCAAGACCAAGCAGCCAACAAGGCCGACAGTGGACAACCGGTCACCGTAAACCTCGGCTGCCGCCGCCATCGTATACCTGCCCGTTGCACCCCGGACTCTGACCCCTTTCCACTGGGAGGTTCACGAGGACATCAAGGATTGGCAGCAACACTATGAACGTGTAGCCCACCACAATGGATGGATGACTGAGCAGTGCCTCCACAACCTCTACTTCTCGCTTGAAGGCACTGCGATGCACTGGTTTGAAAACCACGAAGCCTCCTTCACTAGATGGGAGTCCTGCCCCGCCGAACTGAAGTGGATGTTCCTTAACCACCTCCGTCGCCAGTGAGCAGATCTTCTTCAAACAGAGGTGAACGGCCCCAGCGAAAGCATGACCAGCTTTGTTGAAGACGTCCTGTGCCTAAGTGCTCGATCCGATCCGGAGGCCGCCGAGGAGAAGAAACTTTGCATCCTCATGCCCGGCGCGAAAGGTGAAATTTTCGGAGGCCTGGTTTGCCATTAACCAACGATAGTCGACGCTTTTGTGAGTGAAGTCACCAACATCGAGCATGCACTGCCGGCGTGCCTGCTCCTTCAACTGTCTCCTCTCCCGACTGTACCTGAACACCTCTGGTGACGACAGCCTTCCAAGAGACAGTCCGCGACATTGTCCGGGAAGAGCTTAGCAAGATGCTACCCACTGCTGATCGCACATCCTCCCTCTCCCGCCAAGGTTGTCCGAGAGAAGGTTCTTGTCACCATACCAGCACCGGAGGTGCTCGCTCTAAGCTATGCCGCAATGGTCCAACAGCCATCACCAGCACCACGTCCTTGCATGGTGTCTCCCCGACGTGACCTTCAGTGCCGCAGTATTCCCAATGCCAGGAAGATCAGGCGCACGTCCGCCCTAAACAAGCTGCGCCGAGAAAGACCAACGTATGGAGGACGGCCGATTGACGCCCGTTGTGCTACCACTGCGGGGAAGCGGACCATACTTACCGCTGTTGCTCCTACCAGCAAACAGGGCTGCACGGCTTCCACCCAAACGACCCATTCCCACGCTGCAGTGAGCGACTGCAGGAGATCCGAGAGTACCTCCGACGACGTCAGTCTTCCCCGTCTGCACCTCGCCGCGGGTCCCGGTTGTCGTCGCCAAGTCGTCCAACTTCGCCGATGCACCGACCCCTTCGTGAGAGTGTGTCGCCCTTGTGGCGCCAGGAAAAATTGGTGCGGCAACTCCTGGAGGTGGAGTTGTCGTAAACTGACGACGTAAAGTGTTTCGAAGAACACTGGATGCCCCCCACTCGACCGACGACATGCATCGGAGCGACGCTTTTGCAACGGTGCCCAACAGTCTCAATGTGACCATCGATGGCCGCAATGCGTCAGCTCTCATGGACACCGGAGCAGACTACTCGGTCTTGAGTGGGAGGCTTTCACGCTGTCTCTGGAAAGTGATAATGCCGTGGAAAGGCCTTCAAATACGAACCGCCGGTGGGCACCTGATCACACCAGTGGGGAGATGTACTGCTCTCGTCGAGATCCATGGTGAGACGTGACCTGTGAAGTTCATTGTTTTGCAAGACCGTGCGAGGGACGTTATCCTCGGAATGGACTTTCTCTGCAAGTATGGTGCCGTCATCGACCTCGGAGCAAACTGGCTGACACTACGAAAACCTGTCCCAGCACCGGAGGAACCCAAAGCAAACATCATCTGCAATCCGAGTCCTTGCAAACCATGTGAACTTACGGCCGCGGTCGAGTGTTTTCGTACCCGTCAGGATTGATGAAGCTTTTTGAAGCTTCCTGTGGCAAAGTTCTGCTCGAGGGAAGCCTCCTGTTGCTTCTAGAAAGAGGAATCTGTGTCGTATGAGGAGTAACAGAACTTCAAGACGGGTGTGCCATGGTCCCTGTTACAAATTTTCAAGAAGAACCACAGCACCTTATGAAAGGTATCGCTGTGAGGCACATCGACGAACTTCAGAACTCAGCCACAATCGCTGCACTTTCGGAAGAGCCGACATCATCACAGCACAGAGAATGCTGCCCTTGGAACTTGACATCGCTCCGAAGCTTCCAGCTGCTGAACAAGGACAGCTGCCTGACCTGAGTGAATTTGGTGAGTGTTTTGCCACAACATCAAGGGTGCAAGAAACAACAGTAGCGAAGCACCATAGCATTACTGATGACGACGCGCTCCCTGTCTACCAGTCACTGTACCAAGTCTCCTGAAAGGAAAGGAAGGTGATTCAAGAGCAAGCTTAGGAAATGCTCGACGACAACATTATTGAACCCTCAAGAAGTCCGTGGGCACCCCAGTTGTCCTTGTAAAGGACGGAACCCTGAAGTTCTGTGTGAACTATCGTCGACTGAACGCTGTGACTAAGAAAGGCGTCTATATGCTTCCCAGCATTGATGATACGTTAGACCGATGGACCTGAAGAGTGGCTACTTGCAGTTTGAAGTCGACAAACACGACTGCGAGAAAAGTGCCTTCGTCACTCCCGACAGACCATATGAGTTCAAAGTAATGCCATTCGGACTTTATACAGCACCAGCCATATTCCAGCGTGTTGTGGACGCCGTGCTGGCAGGTCTGAAATGGCAGAGCTGCCTTGTCTGCCTTGACGATGTCGTCGTATTTTCTTGGGATTTCGACATTGCCGATTTCCTGTTTCCCGCCAAACATCACACGATGTCTGACAGGAACGACATCAACCGCGCAATTTGTGACACTGGTTCGTGTGACGGGTGAGTTTGTAATGGGTTCAGATGTTTTTGTCCGCGATCTGCATGCGCAATATCAGTTCCCGTGACAGTCAAGTTTGTAGCGGGCTCCCGCGTGTTTGGTGCACCATAGAACTTGAATCTGCTGTGACCACGATTTGCGGTATTCGTTCCCGTGAGATGCAATTTCTTGGCGGGTTTCTGCTGGTCTTTCGCATGGTACAATGCAAATCTGTTGCATCCGCAACCTGCAGTATCCTTTTCCATGACACAGGAGTTTGTAAAGAATTCCCGCATGTTTATCGCTTCGTGAAATGCGAATTTGCAGTGTTTGTGATCTGTAGTATCAGTTCCGACGTCACGTGGTTTGTAGGGGGTGCCCTGGTGTTTCTCATTAATTTTTGATAAGGCTTTGCTATGGCATTCCCAAAAACAGCCCATTCTATGTTTTTCACCATTTATCTCTTCACTTTGGGTGGGCATTCTTTCGGAACTTTACGGTAAGGTCAGCTAATACAAGTGATGTCTATGGGAGTTGCTTCTGCTAAAAGCTGCACCATGACGCCACTGTCTTTTCACTTGATTTCAATGGCCGCTGAGCTGTGTAACGCAACTGTTCTGGAAGGACTGGGCTCCCAGTAACATGTGCCAGCGAGTGCGGTGTGACGACGTACCATGTGACCACTTGCCTCATTGACGTCCCGCAAGAGCCATACAAGGTGGCGCCCGTGTGGCACGCTTGTGTCTCGCTCTGGCTAACACCTGTGGTGTTGAATGAAAAAACAAACTGCACTCGTGCGTTTTGTGCTATTGTGCCTCTGCGAAATGGGTCCCATGCACCTGTGTTTGACAAATTCTCTACTCTCTCGTCTTTGCCTGCATGATGGAGTGAATGAGAATTTGAACTAGAGTAAACGTCTCCCGCAGTGGGGCGCCACCTGGAGGAAAGCCACCTGTGGGTGCTGAGCCAGAGCCCCTCGGCACTCCTGACCCGCCTGGTGCTGCAAGAGGAGGTGGCGCCCAGGCGGCTGGAGGGTGTCGCCCTGCAGATGAAGCTGAGCCTCGGCCACGTGCTGGCACGCCACTGCTGCCCCAGGATACTCCTGGCACCTCCAACCTCCCCAACTCCTGGTGAACCCCTCTCTGCTGCTCTCTTTGGTCACCCCTTTCCAAGTCGCATTGCGGTCGCTTCAGAACAACAGGGCAAAGACGTCGGTGGTTGATTGCTGCAGACGCTTTAATATACGCAATGAAGGAGGAAAACATCACTTGCAAGGGGGAGGCCTAGCTTTATTTTGTACTTGATAAAAAAACACCGGCGTTGCGCATTGTATACAGGGTGTTTGTGCCACTTCTGACCGTCATGACAGAGAGAGAGAGACTTGGGGGAAGAGAGATAGTTTTGATTCTCCTATGTTTGCCTTGTGCTTGGGTGAGTTCGCAACGACCCTTGGTTCACTGGGGAGCAATTTGTGTTAGAGCTAGTCTTGTGCGAATGGTGGATTTTGAGTTCGAATCGAATTCGAAGCCCCCGCAGGGGGCACCTGTGAAAGCAGGTGTTTGGAGAGTGGCGTCTCCACGGACCCCGAGCTCCGCAGGGGGCGCCTGCACCTTAGGTGCTAGGTGCTTGGTGAGTAGCGTCACCACGGACCCCAGCCACTTTGGCGACACCACAGACCCTGAGTAAAAGTGGCTAAGACCCACCCAAGTCTGGCTGTGCGTGGCGAGCCCGTGTCCAGGGAAAAGGGCATCCTGGTGGTTGAGCTGAGCCCGGGGTAGGTTTGGACCCTTCGGGGCCCCCCGGGCGAGGCAACACACCACTTTGGCCCCTGCTTCCTATAGACGGGTGTCCTGGCTTGGCCCGACCAGGATGATTCAGTCAGTCGCCACATCTTCTACTATCCCCTCTTATCTTTCTCTTTTCTCTGCTCTTCTTTTATTCCTTTTCACCTTCTTTGGCGGCAAGGGCTAACCTTGGGTGGCGATAGACCCCTTGTCCGGATCCACACTAGGTTATAGTGCCTGGGCAGCACTGGTAGTGTAATGTTGTCAGCAAAGCCATATTTGTTATGGCACATTGCCTACCCCCGTGTTGGGCTCCGTGGTGGGTGGTGCACCCGGGGCATCGAAATTCTCTCCCATCTCTATGGGTACTAAACAAAAAACCTTTCTTGATCGGCCCCCCAAAAGGGGCCGCACCGAAGTACATGCGATTAATACTACTAGATCTGCAGAAAAATTTCCAAGATTCCTTGTGATGCACTCTGAGAGTGAGAAACCTTTGGCGAAAATGTCACCATTCCTTGTTTCCAAAACACTTGAGTCCATTGTTGGAAAGAACTTCTCTGCCAAAAAAATGACATCCGGAGATCTGCTCGTTGAAATTAAAACCAGTGAACAGAGCACAGCACTCCTATCACTAAATTCAGTTTCTGACTATAAAGTGACAGTCACTCCCCACCGTACATTGAACACAGTAAAAGGTGCGATTTCTGAAGATGACCTCCTCGAAAGTACAGAAGATGAACTCGTAAATGGCCTCAGTGACCAAGGAGTTGTCGCTGCAAAGCGAATCTCCCTTCGTCGAGAGGGGCAAGAGATCAAAACAAAACATGTTATTTTGACTTTCGAGTTGAGCAAAGTTCCCGAGTCAATCAAGGCTGGGTACTTGAACTGTAGAGTACGGCCATATGTGCCGAACCCCAGGAGATGTTTCCATTGCCAGAGGTTCGGCCATAGTGCCCAGAGCTGCAGGGGCAAGACCACGTGCGCCAAGTGCGGTCAGAACGATCACCCGTCAGACAACTGCGCAAACCCACCACACTGCGTCAACTGCGGCGAACCACACGCCGCTTACTCCCGTTCTTGTAAAAAATGGAAAGAAGAGAAGGAAGTAATTACCCTCAAAGTAAAAGAAAACATCTCGTTTCCTGAGGCCAGGAAGCGACTTTCTTTTCTACAGAAAGGATCCTTTGCTACGGTAAGACGCACAGGGGGCGTGTCACCGAAAACCTCGGTGGGAACCCAGGTCTGTCCCAAAGACCTGGCAGCCCCGCCGACACCCCCTGCCCCCCCAAGGTCGGCTCCACGACCACGTTTGTCGTTGGAGCCAAAAGGTTCACGGTGCCTGAATGGTGCTGCCGCGCCTCTCTTAAAGGAGGCAATGGACACCATGGCACCAAAGGAGGTATCCCCTCCAAAGGCATCAGGGGTGGTGCCTCTCGCACCACCCTCAGTCCTTAAAGAGGGTCCGTCGCAGACCACCTCCTCTAAGGAGCTGGAGCGGACACCCTCGTCGTCTGCTCGCTCTTCAGGCCGAGGCAGGGCTTTGCCCACTCCCGCCTCGACCAGCTCTCGAAAGCCTGGCCAGCTGGACGAGGCATACTCGACCGCAAGCCAGCAGTCAGTAGATGAAATGATGGATGAGAGCATGCCACCCTCTGACGACGACCTGGTCCCTTCAGGTGCTGAGTCATCAGTACCTTTTCAGGTCGTAGAAAAGAAAAAGAAAAATAAACTTCCTAGAATTTTGCCCCCAAAGGGATCGTAGTCCCTTTAGAAATGAATCATAAGCAAGTGTCCACTTAGTTATCTTGCGGTGTCCTAAAGGCCAGTTATAATTTTAATTTTAATTTCCAGTTTTAATCTTCACCATGTCTCTGTTTTTACAGTGGAACTGTCGTGGGCTTTTTTGTAATTATGATGATGTCACTTTTTTATTAGACGAACACCGCCCTGCTGCCTTCTGTCTGCAGGAGACGCATCTTAAAGAAACTAGGTCAAATGTACTCCGCCATTATCAAGTGTTTAGACAAGATAGGTTGCACTCCTCTGTGGCGTCTGGTGGTGTTGCTGTAGTTGCCCAGCGCACAACCCCATCTGCCGAAGTGGCTCTCTACACCACTCTCGAGGCTGTGGCTGCCCGAATACTGCTAGACCGGGTGATTACTGTTTGTTCAGTGTACATATCACCGGGATACCAGCTGCAGTACGAAGAGCTAGAGGATCTTGTTAGTCAGCTCCCGGCTCCATACTTAATTTTAGGCGATTTTAATGCACACAACCCATTGTGGGGGAGTGGTAAACGGGATGCTAGAGGAGCACTTGTTGAACGTTTTCTTCTTTCCACGGGACTGTGCTTACTTAACACTAAAGAAGCCACACACTTTAGTTCAGCAACCAGGACTTTTACTTCCATCGACCTTTCTATCTGCCATCCTTCACTATACTCGCTGTTTTCATGGAGGGTCATCCCAAACCCATATGGAAGTGACCATTTTCCAATTATTTTAGAGTTTAACAGTCCTCCTGCTGGTCTTCAAACGCGTACCCCTCGTTGGAAGTTTGAGAGGGCTGACTGGGCAACTTTTAGCAGCTCTTCAGTTTTAGCTTGTTCATCACTTGATGATCTTTCGATCGATGATGTCACTCTGCATATCACTCGACACATATTACAGGCCGCAATCATCGCCATTCCCATGACGTCCTCGCATCTCCCAAAAAGGCCGAAGGCGTGGTGGAATAAAGACTGCCGCCAGGCAAAAAAGGAACAGAATCGTGCATGGGGTATCTTTAGGCGTTACCCTACTTCAAGTAATCTGATTGGTTTTAAAAGAAAAAGGGCCCAGGCAAGGTTTATTCGAAGACGAGCCAAGCGGCAAAGCTTTAGAGGATATGCCTCTTCAATCAATAGCAGTGCATCTATAAAGGAAGTTTGGGACCGCGTGCATAAAATTCAGGGTTCCTACGGCGCTTTCTCTGTCCCACTCTTGTGCCGGAATGGAATATGTCCTGCAAGCCTTGACGAACAGGCTGACATTCTTGGTGAGCACTTCGAATTTGTTTCTAGTTCCGAACACTATACGCAATCATTTAGGCGGCATAAGCTACATGCAGAAAAAAAGATTGTGCCTACGACCGGTGGTTTGCAAGAGCCTTATAACTCTCTTTTCATGCTGCACGAACTGCAGATGGCTCTCGATTCGTCCGGACAGACTGCCCCTGGACCGGACGGTATCCACTATCAAATGCTTCAGCACCTTCATCCATCTACTCTAAAGCTCATCTTGTATCTTTTCAACCGAGTTTGGGTCGAGGGTCTTTTCCCATTGTCCTGGAAGGCTGCCGTTATTATCCCCCTTTTAAAGCCAGGAAAAGATCCTGCCTGTGCCTCCAGCTTCAGGCTTATAGCACTAACTAGCTGTCTTTCGAAGACATTAGAAAGGATGATCAACAGAAGGCTGATGTTTTATTTGGAGAGTAATAATCTTCTTGACAGGTACCAATGTGGCTTTCGTTCAGGACGATCCACGGTCGACCACCTAGTTCGTTTTGAGACTGTTGTGCGAGAGGCATTTGTAAATAAGCAGCATTGTGTCTCTGTCTTTTTTGACCTGGAAAAGGCATTTGATACAACCTGGCGCCATGGCATACTGCAGGATCTGTTCAGCTTAGGTGTACAGGGCCGAATGTTAAGTGGCATTCAGAGTTATCTTCAAAACCGGACTTTTCGCGTGAAGCTTGGGACAACTTTTTCTAGAGAATTTTCGCAGCAAAATGGAGTACCTCAAGGTGGTGTACTTAGCGTCACTCTTTTTATTGTGAAGATGAACTCGATTGTCCGCGCAATAGCTCCATCTGTTCATTACTCACTGTACGTCGATGATCTGCAGATTTCTGTATCGTCTTGTAATCCATCCATATGTGAACGTCGGCTCCAGCTCACAATCAACAACTTGGTCAAATGGGCTGATGTCAACGGTTTTAAATTTTCTCCTGAGAAGACCGTCTGTGTGAGTTTCTCACGTCGCCGCGGAGTTTTGCACGAACCTTCTTTGACTATGTATGATGTTCCTATCCCAGTGAAAACTGAACACAAGTTTTTAGGTCTTATATTTGATTCCAAATTGACTTTTGTTCCGCATGTCAAGAGCCTGAAGATGAAATGTTTTAAATCGCTTAATATACTTAAGGTCCTGTCGCATGTGTCCTGGGGTGCTGACCGTCTTTGTCTCTTGCGTATCTATCGGTCGGTCGTTCGATCCCGTCTTGATTACGGTTGTATTGTGTATGGTTCTGCCCGGACATCGGTTCTCAAAATGCTGGACCCTGTTCATCATCAGGGGTTGCGGCTTGCTACCGGTGCTTTTCGCACATCTCCTGTTCTTAGTCTATACGCAGAAGCAAACGAGCTCTCTCTAGAGAAAAGAAGATCTGAACTGGGCTTCACATATTTTATGCGAATTAGATCGGTTCCTAACCATCCAACCTTACACTGTATGGAACGAATACGCTACGAGCGAACCTTCAGTAACAAGCCTTCAGTTGTTCCACCTCTTGCTATGAGGGTTCGCAATTCTGCGGAGTCTGTAGGACTGGACGTGTTGCCTCCAGTTGTACAGTGTTTGAGTTCGGCAGCCCCTTGGGACCTAGTTCCCATTCAGTGCGAACTGGAGCTAACGAAATTCAACAAAAAGGACACTCCTCGCGAAGTCCTGAGACAAGAATTCCTTGAGCTCCAAGTACAGTATCACGACTTTATAAGCTTTTACACTGATGGTAGTAAAACTGATTCCTCTGTGGGTTGCGCAGTGATCGGGCCTGGGATGCAGCTTGTCCGGAGAATAAATGACAGTGCCTGTAGTTTTACGGCAGAGCTCTATGGCTTACTCCTCGCCACAGATAAGATCCTTAAACAAAAGCTTCACAAGTCAATTGTTTACACCGACTCACTTAGTGCTTTACGAGCTCTTGCCAGAGTGGGAAATGATCGCAATCCACTCGTAATAGAAATAAGGAACAGGCTAATTTCAGCCGCAAAACGGAAAAAGAAAATAATACTATGCTGGGTTCCTTCACATGTCGGAATTGCCGGAAATGAGGATGCTGACAGAGCAGCAAGTACTGCTAAGGATCGAGAAGTCGACCTGTGGAAAATACCTTACAGAGAATATAGGCATGTTCTGAAATTTTCCATAAGACGCAAGTGGCAAGAGGAATGGGACCGAGAAATAAACAATAAGTTGCGCGCAGTAAAACCACTACTTCAGGAATGGGAGAGTGCACGTCACCGCGAGCGTTTTTATGAGGTGGTTTTGTGCCGACTGCGAATTGGTCATACCCGTCTAACCCATGGGCATCTTTTGCGTGGGGAGGATGCTCCGGAGTGTGAACACTGCTACATTCCGTTAAGCATCCTACATATCTTACTTGTATGCCCTTTGTATGACCAAGAACGCCACAGACACTTTGCTAAGGTTTACCAAGAGCATACACCATTACATCTCGCCCTTTTACTCAGTGATGAGCCGTTGATTCCACACAAGTGTGTTTTCAACTTTCTTAAGGATATAAGACTCCTGGACCAGCTATAATTTTAATAGTTTGTAGTATTCATTGCCACATCTTATGCGCTTGTACTTTCATGATCATTGTTTTATTAAATTACAAGCTACTATAGCTCTTTCTTCTCTTCAACCTTGATTCAGCAATAGTCCTAGTTGTTGGCGCATTATAGCCTTGGTCGCTGCTGCGCCATTAAACCCCAATCAATCAATCAATCAATCAATCGAATTCGAAGCAAATAGTGGTTTTGCCCGAATATTTTCGATTCGAATTCGAATAGTTTTTCCACGCCTTTCACTACCATTGCATAATTCTTAGACGAAAACCCAGCTAAACTTGTGAAGGTTGTTCCGCTTGTTAATTTATAAACTTAGTTTAATCTATCCATATTTATGAACTGTGACCTCAGAAGGTCTGGTGTCTTGGGATGGCAAGTAAACGACGGATTTGACATAAAATGAATCCTGTAGAGATGGCCAACTATACCCAAAGGAGTGAATTTACAAATCTTGCTATATAAAAGATTCTTCCTTTAATCTCGAGTTAAAAAAGAATTGTAAGGGCATCTCTGCCTAACGTAGTACACTCTTGCATAACAGTTTAATTTTGAAACTTTTACTACAATGTAGATATACACATTAACAAACTTTTTATTTATTTTGGAATACACTCGGCAGAGATGCACTATCCCGCTTTGAATGTATGCTTTACTTCCTTGCATGCAACTACGATATTCATACCTTTCTAAGTGTTTATCGCGGCGGGTTACCCCATTGAGTGCGCTTCTTACCAAGCACCGGTGCGCTGCGGAGAAGCAACGCCCGCAGAGCTCGCTTCCGCGGGTATTGCTTCTCCGCAGCGTACCGGTGCTTGGTGAAAAGTGCACTCTAAGGGGCTGACCCGCCGCAATCAGCACTTCGAAAAACTCGAATAATGCAGTTGTTATCAAAGCGAATATCGAATAGTGTATTATTCGGAACTACTATTCGAAATTTCGAATATTCGCACAACCCTAGTTAGAGCTGTTCTCTAGAAATGCTCTCTGCCCAATGTAGCGATCACAGATAATTATTGCAAATCGTCGTTGTACGCTCTCTAAACTTAGCACTTGACTGACACTTAGAGAATTCTACACAGTAGAAGAAAAGATTAACCTTGATAAAACTAACGACCGAAAAATGACCAAAATTTGTGAGGATGCAGGTGTAACTGCAAACTTTACGGGTAATGCGTCCAATTATGCGTAGGATGTGTAATGAATCATTTATAATTTTCAAAACATGGTAATTAAGGGGGGACACCACCAGAAAAACAATTTCTGCAAAAAAAACGTTCATTTTGAAAAATGTCGTATTTACATCCACCAACATCTAGAGGGTATCCCCAGAAAGTTTCATTAGATTGTACTGCATAGGTTAATTTTTTATAAATTATTTTCGGTTTACCAACGCTAAAGAAAAGGTAGAGGTTGGAGCACTTTGAACACATTTTTCTCCATTCCACTTTCTGGCATAAATTTCACTTTAGGAAAACTATCGTTTTGTTATTACATAACTTGGATTCATTTTTATAAGTTTTTCTGGGGTGAAATTTTAGGGGGAAGATAACTATGAGCTTGTATTTTTTATTTTTGTCATTTTTCATGCTCAAAAACAAAACTTTTGGACAAAGGATGGAAATCTAAAAAACTGTAATTGTGTTTATGTGGCTTTTTTGTCATGAAAGATGGCATAACATAGAAATATAGCTCAATATTTATCTGCTCTGAACTGTCCTAATGCAATATAACACATGAAAACGACAAATTTATAGGTAATTTCAAAACGATAGTTTTCCTACGCATTCACGCCCACTTTCATCTTTGAACCTTTGCAGTTTTTTTTGTGCTTCACCCAGGTTAACAAAATTTGGCAGAAATGTTCTCAACATCAACAGAAACAAGACCTGTAAATATAATTTAAATCAGACAAGTGGTTCAGAAATTTACTTTTTTGGGTTGTGTCCCTCCTTAAACATGAGGCGTGAGTCAATCGAAACACCAAGGTCACATACAACTGAAGGTCTTGAAATGTCTGAGTCATGCAGTTCACAGAGATAAACAATGACATTTGCATTATGGGAGAAAGAGACAATTTTAGTTTTGGTGAGGTTTAAAATCAGCGAGTTTGCACAACACCACAGGTGTTCGCATCAACATCGTTTTGTAAGAGTTCACGGTCAGTAGATGCGTGGATTTTACGAGAAATGTTCACACCGTCTGCGAACTGTAGCATCTCGGAGTTACTGACACAAGTTTCGAGGTAATTCATAAAAATATTAAAAAGCAAAGGTTCAGGGTTAACCTTTGTGGTACTCCTGAATTTAACACATAAGGATATGATTTGCATTCTAAGTAGGACACCATATTTAAACAATTACTAAGGTAGCTGCCAAACCAGTTGCAAAGACCTGAAGAAAGACCCATATTAAACAGCTTCTTCAACTATAGATTGTGATCTACGAAGTCAATCTCCTTAAGACAGTCAAAATGAATAACATCAACCTGGCCACAGGACCCAACTATAGGCTTTGCCAACTCCAAAATGGTTACGAGGTTAGCCTCAACAGATTGTCCACAACAAAGACCGTGCTGACTTGGACTGAGCAGTGGTCTAAAATGAAAACTCAGATTCGGAAAGACAATTTTCTCAAAAACCTTGGAAAAAGCTTAAAGCAGAGCAATCGGTTCATAATTGTCGACGCACGAAGAGCTTCCAAATTTGTGCACTGGAACAACCGGAGCATTTTTCCACGCCGACAGAAGTGTCCCCGTCTTTAAGGAGACGGTAAAAATGTACCGCAGCACAGGGCCAAGATAACAGAACCCCCTTTAACAACGAAGGCAAGAATCCCATCTTCCCCACACAACTTTTTCGGGGCAAATTCTGTTATGGCCGAAACCACATTGTTGATCGTTGATGCAGGATTTGACATAAGAAGGAGATTATCAGGACAAGGGGTTTACTATAGCTAAGAAGTGTTTAGCAAATAGATATCGCAGACTCTCGAAGAGTCGTGGAGACGTGAGCGGTCAGATTCTTAGGAGCTACAGCCTCATTTCCTCAGGATGGCCTACTGCTCCTAACATATTCCCAAAGTCGGTCCAGACAATGCCTAAGGTCAGACTTAATATTGAGTCGTGCAATGGTTTTATTCTCTTTTAGTCTATCGCTTCACCATAGAGCGATGCTCCTCAAATAAAGGGTGCCATTTGTCCGAGCAAGACGATTTATATCTCGTGATAATGCGATTTCAATGCCAGTGCCCGCCGGAGATCACGTGAGAACCACCGGGGAAATTCACCTCAAGTACTATACTTTACCGGTTTAAAGCGCTCCATGGCAGACTTGACGATATGTGTCGGCCGAGTGACGGCACGGTCAACGTCAATACGTGTAAAAACAGTGTCTCAGTCCGTTCAGATGCATGTACAGCCCGTAGTTGCCAGCACGAGCATAATTAAACACCGGAGTCTGCATGTTTGAGCTAATAGTAAACGGAAAGGAGACCATTATTAGAAAAGGAGGATGCCACTTGTCAACAGGAACGACTGGATGGGCAACAGCGCCCTCCGAGGCCAGTCTGACGTCAGTCATACACAAATCAAGGGCATTACCGGCAGCATTTACGGCACGGCTTATTTGATGAAGACCGTTAGAATTCACAAAATCGAGTACCCTGATTTCTGTTCACATCCGACGCTTAGATCAGTACTGGACATGTTCAAATCCAACTTAATGCCAGGTATATTAAAATCCCCCAAAATTAAAACATTGTAAACTGAAAAGTGAACAAAATTAGAAATGTGGGTGAGAGCGTGACCTAGCGTGATAGAGGCATTACGAGGCGGAAAGTAATAGTTCACGAATAAAGTTGATGAGCGCTCTAACAACTTTGACACTCGTTGTGCCATAAAAATATTGGGAGCGGGCTAGTTGGTTTGATGCATAAATATATAAAGCGCAAGATACAAATGAGGTCACAAAGAAAATGGCACTATGGGCCAACGTGCCTTTTACGAACGAGCCTGCACGAGGTGTGGGCACTGTGTGTGCGCAGGAACCGCGTGAAGTAGAGCGTCCGCGTGTGACCTGCAGATAGCGGCGACGCATTGGGGCCGTGTGTTGGTGCAACTAGCGTTTTAATAAAAATATATGATGAACATAAAAGTGGAAGCATTATATTTTTTTCTTAAGATGGGAGTTTCGAGTGTCTCGTTAGTTCCGTTTGAGTCAGCAGTGAGGACCTTGAGTTGTCAAGCCTCGAACGACGCTTGGGCATCTGGTGCCCCTGGAGTGAGCAGCCAACGTGTGCCGGAGGCATTCCAAAGACTTGCTCGTCCGCTCTCTTGGAAGAAATTCTAATTTTAATCTAGAAATTAAAAGTCCCCAGAACTTGTTACCAAAACACGACGACACGGCCGAGTCGCGTGATTTGGCGAGGGTTTGGCGAGGTGCTTAATAAACTGAGGTGGTTTGTGTTGTGTTTGCAGCTCTACCGAGAGTCTTGAACGACTACGCCGGCGTCCCCACGACTGCCGCCGCCAGGCATCCCAACTTTGTTGTCAAGTGCCTCCTCAAGGGACTCATAAGCCTGCTCAGAGGTGCGTACCTCTCACCTGGCCTCCCGTGGCATCCTCACCGAGGGACGTAGTTCACTTTTTATACTTTCGAGGGGAAACGAGTGGGAACTTTTATGTGTTGCCAGAGGTAGCATTAAAAAGCCTCAAGTACGGGAAAAGACAAAAAACGTGGCAGCTAATAGCGACTTTGAATCACGACACACAAAAGGATTTGTTGATGGCCTAACTCGATGGTTCCCAACCACTTGAGGGACCCCTTCTGGATCGTGGGAGGTGGCTGATATCGGACATTGACAAAAGGGCAAATGAAGGAATACGTGCAAACTAACTTCGAAGCTCTCAAGTGGAGAGGAATCAGCCACTCTGCTCACATGGTTTGGTAGTTTTGTGGAATAGCCAGCACCAAGAAAATAGAAGTTTTATCGCTTGGCTTGGTAAACTGTTGAGGGCTTTGGGATCCCTAAAGGGTCTGGGACCCCCATTTGATAACCACTGCCCAAACTAAATACACGCCTAAAGATTGAACATTTTTTTAAAAATTTGTTTTGCAGGTTTTTTATGTAGGGGGCAGAGATAAAGGCGTGGTGCCTGACAAAGCCTCTGCCCCTTAAGTTCAGCAGCTCAAAATAGTTACATAATAACAGAATCTACAAAACATCATACAATAAAAATAAAACGGGAAAAGAAGTCAAAGAACTGAGGGAAAATAAAGGCTTCATTCTTTTGGTGGAAAAAACCCCTGTAAACGTCAGTAAGTGTTGGTCGTGAAAAACCGAAGACAGAAACAACAAACAAAAAACTAGAATGCAATCTTCTGTACCTCCGTCATGTCAGCATCAACAGCAAGTTCAGATGAACGTATGCAATGAAGACGTATATCTTTGAAATTAGCTATACCTAGTGATTATGTTCTTGGTGCAATACACTATCCAAATCAAAATGTGATTTCACTGCCAACCAAGAAACTTCTTGGGCCTTTCTTTTCGTAGAGTAAATAAGAGTCCTTACTTGGGTCTCGTCGTCCTTGTTGAAACCGGTGGCGAAGCTGAAGTCTTGAAATTCTTCTACCCACGCTGGCCAGTCACTCACGTTGTCAAAGTTGAAGTGGTTTAGTGACTCGAGGCTTGCCATTGCACCACTGGCTTTGTCCGGTCCTGTATGCCGCGATGCGCTGTTATCTGTCGTCTGCCCCGAGCCATCCGCCATCTGACACCATGTCTTGTTGCTGTGCGAGTCAGCCCCCTTTATTTGGCAATCATTTCCTTAAATTATATGCTAAGGGAAACAAACAAGGAATGCAAACACACACACTTGAGACACTATCTTGCTGATGTCGGCACGGCTGATAGTGCGTGACACTACAGCTGCGAAGCGCCGGGAACATGGAAGGGGGTCAAGGTGGGTTGACGCTCGCCAAATGATGTACCCGCTGTCCCCCACTGCGTGGCGCCGAAATCGGCGGGGGGGATTCCGCCGGCGATTTTCGTTTGTTATGACATTGCGGCGCTCCCTATAACCAGCCAATCCAGCACGGCCATCGTTGCTATTCGTCCTATCGCGTGGCCTCTTGAAATACAGCCCCCGCCGACATCTGTTGGCACTTGCAGAAGGTGTTTCTAACCACTTTCTGCAGCCAGTGGGGCTGTAGCAACGTTGCAGTCTTTGAATACATGTGCTCTAAAGCAGTCTAAGGTCGACGCATATACCAGGTCACTAATGCTAACGCATTAAAACCAAAGCCTCTGGCGACCACTTATGACCATCGTAAGCAGTCGCGAACCAGTTTGTAGCCTCCCCGGCTGGACACAAGCGCATGCCTCCGTAGCGCCGTGTCGTATGTGTGAATACATGCAAGTTCCTTGATGCAGTGCACTGCAAGGCCGGCGACTCGTTTGTGACCTTGGGCGGAGCTGGAGCCCTGGGCCGCAGCTCTGCATTTGCAGCGTGGTCCTTGGGCTGCCAGGAGCTGCGTCAGGTCGACCTGTGCCAGCTGCAGGAAGGGGCGGGGCGCCTGGCCTTCTTTCTCAACCTGGCCAACCTGCTGACCGTCCACGGAGCCGTGATGCAGGCGGCGGCCATCTCTCCCCAGGTTGAGTAAAGTCTCTGGATTTTGGGAGAGTGCCTTCCCAACCTGCTAGCCGTTTGCAAAGAGGCCATACGGACGACTTTGTAAGGCGACTGGCTGATTGGTCTTTGTTGTTATGGCAATTTCCATTTTGATCCTTTCAAATCTTCAAAAGGGTCATTCTGAACCAGTCGCACCAAGGTCGCTATGGTGCTTCCTTGCCAATATAAGCGTCTTTGGCACTGTGTGAATGGCAACATCTCAGTGTACAAGAATTGTCTTTATAAAGCAACCTGTCACCTGGTATTTTAATTGACTCGACAAAAATGAAGAGGTCGAGGAGAAATTGCTCACTCCATGGACCAAAATGGCGGCCGTACGAAAAAGTTGGTGCTGCTACTCTTAGATCCAGTGACTAGTTCTTTGATGGAATTCTCGCTATGAGTATGGTGCCTGAAACGTATCTTCGACTGGTGTGTTTACAGAACAGACAAGGAACGATGCACTCTGTTGTTTGCTTGCTGCGGCCATCGGTAGATGGTGCCACAAGTTATCTTTATTGCATACTTGGTCGTGTATGAACACGTATGCTCTTTGTTGAAATTTGTTGGTCTTGTTTTAGAGCGATAGCTTTACAAATGATACTTTGCAGGGATTTCGATGTTGGTGTTTGTTGTCTGTCGTCGCAGCAAGGCTCTGGTCGCAGCAGAGGTGGAAAACACCTTCTCTTCCCTCATGGCTCGAGAAGGGAGAAGTCGAGTGTTCCCATTGTTCGCGCCGCACAAAGAGGGATGCAATGAGGGCCCCGACAACCCGCCAATAACGACGCAATGATGAAGCGTCAGTGGAGCGTTTTCCCTTGTCGTCTGCTAACTCTAACTTCACAACAGGTTTTCAAACATTACTCGCATTATACGAAATTTCCCTTTGGTAGTACCCAGTTCCTACGCATAATGTTGGAGCGTTCTAGGAATTTCGACCACGTTCTAGTTCACTCTAACATGTCTACTTCTTGAACCCAACTCGAAACGTAAAATATGTTCTGCCAAAACTTGTTGCCTTGCACCTTGCACCCGAGCTTCGCCTGCATACGTCCCACTCTCCGCTCATCGCTAAACGTCATCATTACCCCTTCCCTTCACTGCTCCACGACACTGGGAAAAGCTGCACCTCTGCTTGCGTTGTCGCTGCCGCAGACTGTTCCTGATGACGCCATTGTGCCAGGGCCGTACTCTGTTCCAGGAGGGAGTGCGGACGGTACAGCTGGCTTCCGCGGCTCGCGACTTGCGTCTTACCCACACAGACCACCGCATTTTCCCACTTACTTTATACCGAGCACCTCGTTTCTCGCCTTGCGCTCTTCCCTTACTAATCACCGAGCACTCGCGGCTGTCATTAGTGGCATCCACGATGTCAACCACGATGGCAATCTGCACCGTTTTATTCGGATTGCGCGAATGTGCTACAGCTATCGCTCTTCTTTGCACATTGTGGGCGAAAAGGCTGCCGTTTTTTACAGAAAGTTAACTACCATATTTACTCAAATATAAGTGGACCACAAATATAGGTTGATGCCTTTACATTGAACTTGCCAAGAATTAAAAAGAATAATTTGAATATAGGTGGACCTTTTGTTCTTTTTGAAGAACAGAACAAGGTTTGGGCAAAAGGAACAAACGTTTCTTTACAGTTCTCTCAACTAAATCACAGCGCGATGCTAAAAAAATGAAAGACGTCTACAACTTTCTGTAACGCCGATTTAGGCGCAGTTCTTGAGGAGGAGGGTAGGGTACTGAGGGGAGGGTATGCCCCTCCTCCTCCTCTCCTCCTTCTTTCATGCGCGAAATGCGTGTTGTCACGTGATGTTTCAACACAATGCCGAAACGTCATGTGACGTTTTGCTGAAATCGTGTGACGTTTTGGCACGCGACTTCCATCGAAAAATCGCGGTGACATTTCGGAACGGTAACATTTCGGCATTACGCCGAAACGTCGCATGACGTTTTGGCACAATGCATGATGGGATGTTTCCCAAAATGCACCATGCGGTTACGCCGATGGCGATGCCGCTCATGCCGGAAACAGGCACCTAAGAGCTGCGCTCTAAAACTTAATCATCGTCAAAATTTCCGGACATGTCATCATCGTCGGAAGCTTCGTCAGCTTCGTCGACATCCTTATAAATTCGCAACAATACCTCACTGTCACCGTTGCAAAACGACGACAACAAGAAACGAAAAAAGGTGGAGACGAGTATAACAACGAAAGACTTAATACGAAGGTGCGAGCAACACCGCGAGTCGCTGTGAGCAACAAGAAGCGAAAGTAACCTTCGTATTTTATCTTGGTGCACGTCCGCAAGGTTGAGAGGGATGGAGGGGAGGGGAGGCGGCAAGGTACATGACGCATTGCATCCCTCTCCTCCTTTTCCCCTCTTGCATAGCGAGGCTAACGAGGGGTGTGCATGAGCAGCGCTGATTGCGGACAGGCATGAAACAGCAAAACCCGATGCCCGAGGGATGTGTGAAAGTGACGGCCACGGCGGGCGGGCCACTGCGTGGCCGTGCTCTATCATTCGGACGTATTCTTGGTCCCGGTGAAGTTTTAAAAATCGGTCGGTGGCGGTATGTAGCTCACAGGATCTTCTTTCGATCTTAGCTTCTTGCAGTTGGCAGTAAGCGGCTCCGCTCTCGTAGAGAGAGCGTGTGCAGGGAAGCCCCGATTACTTTCTGCAGGCACGAACAACATGTCCCGTGACAACCCGTGTGATATTTCTTTTTTAGAGCCCAATTCTTGGGCACTTGTTTCCGTGTTTTGCAGCGTCGCTGTCACCGCCGTTGCCGTCGACGTGACTGCCCCGCTAAATTTAGCGCGAAATTGAATTGGTGTTGAGGTCGCGTGACATCAATTTTCCCACTAAATCTAGCGGAGAAACTGAATTTTTTCATGGGTGACACGACACGAAGTCATGCGACGCCATTTTCTCTGCTAAATTTAGCGGGGAAACTGAATTGGTGTCGATGTCACGTGGCCTCAATTTTCCAGCTAAATTTACCGGGGAAACTGGGAGAGGAAGGGAGGGTATGGAGGAGGAGGGGCATACTCTCCACTCCATGCCCTTTCCTTCTCCTCCTCAAAAGCTGTGCTCTAATTTCGCATTACAAAGATTTGTAAATGTTTCATTTTTTAACCTATGCACAATAGGAGTCCCACAACTTGTGTTTACATTAACTTTCATTCTTCACAGCCTCGTGTCGGGTCATGTAGCTAAGCCATGCAGTTTCCCACAAGTCCAGTGAGACGTCCATTTCATCTTTCTCTGTTCGAAAGGACCTGGAAGAGTGCACCTTCGTTGCCCTCACCTCTCCCTACCTGCACCAGAGGAGTCTGCAGGAGAGGCTGGTGGCGTACCATGTTGGACAGCTCGGCATTGTCACGTGAGCACTCCTCTTGACCCTTTGATGGCCGTTGACGTACATGTATGTATAACATATTTAAAGGGACACTGACAGGGTATTTATGCTCGCCGAGGTTTTTAGTTGTACGTGACATATGAGAGCTCAACTACCCAGAACAGAATTTGCGGCTCGAAATTCGGTTTCTTTCCGCCCGAAAACCGCCGATCAAAAACTCGCCGGTTCGAGTCTCGCTCACTCTCTTTTCCGCGGTCACGGGCCGTTTTCTAAGGTATCGATGCGACCACCAAATTTAATCAAAGTCGTAGGTCACTGAAGGCACACACTCAATATTAAAAATAGAAAAAAATATGAAACCCATTTTTTGTGGCTTCTTAAAAGCTGTAAATACGTTGATTGAAAAATAAGTTTCACAGACAACCGGAAGCATCCTGTGCGTGCGTCGTTTCGCGTATCGTGAGACTCGCAGGGACGCGATGGCAGCGGACGACGGGCGTGGGACCTCTATTTCAGAACTGTCGTTCGTGGTACCGGAGAATTTTGTCTGCCTTTAAAAGAGAAATTTGGGACTGATCAAAAGAATTGGTCTTCATCCCGTACGACACGCCCGACCACCAAGCCGATTTGCACGAAGACGTCGCCGAGCCGTCGCTCCCTTCTCGTGGCTGAAGACATCGCTCGCGCAAACGCCAAGCACGACGTGTCTACTTCGAGTTGAATATGCACGCGTACGATTTCTTTACAAGGTGAGAATGTCGCCAATGCGGGCTGCATCCCGACTTCGACCCGGGAGTGCTTTTGCTAAAGGAAAATCGGTAGCAAATTTTCCAACTTACAGTTTATCGGCTGAATTATTACTAAGGAAAGAGATCCCCTAGTTTCGGTATGCCCCAGTAGCTTAGTGGGAAAGACGTCCGCTTTACACGCCGTAGGATCGGGTTCGATCCCCCGTGAAACTTTTTTTTTCTTTTTTTTATATGTTTTTTTATGTCTACATTTCTTTGTTTACAATTATCACTGAAGAAACAAAAAAAAAAAAAAAAAAAGAAAGAAACAAATGTTGTGGACGACACGTCGCTGAATTAAATGGTATGGGATTTCCTTTTTGACACCTGTGAACTCAATGTAATCACTTTCCACAAAATGCAAGGAGCATATAAATCAGGTAGCGCCCGCTTTCCGAGGTGCCCGTAAATGGTCTACAGGAATTGCAGCCAGCCATTGGTCCCAATCCCGTTGATCTTTCGGAAACTCTGTCGCACAATGCCACTTCTGTTTCGAACGCAGGACATGTGAGCCAGCTCTTCACGCAACATCTTGGGTGTATTCTTTTCGGAGCCGATCAAAATTCACCACGGGCACTCACTACTCATCTGCAACTCCTCAATATACAAAACAACTCATCTCGGGGTACAGAACAACGAGCGGAACATACATAACTGCAAAAAATCCCACGGCGAACAGTTCCCGTACGCCGCATGTCGTCTGCTACTGGGAAGGAGAAAAAAAACAACAAAAAAAACACACAGTTGGGTGTAGCCACGTGATTTCCGCCACTCGCTCTCTTCTCTCCACTTCTCCGACCTCCGTCGGGTTTCGGTTTCGAGCAGTTGCGTCTTTTGGCTTTACTAAAAAAGTACGCTACTCTGTTGCAAAATATTAATTGGGTAGTCCTCCGACACCATAATGAAGCGCCTGGCAAAAAATGAAAAAAAAATTTTGGAGGGTGTCAGTGTCCCTTAAATAGTTTTTGCCTGAACACCCCGCTAAGTGCTGCTATCTTTTAGGTCTTTAAGGAACTGTAAGTGTCGTACTCGCATTGTCTTCCACCTTCCTGGGCCTATTTATAGTTTAAGAAGTAAATGCCCCTAGCACGTACGGTACACTCATTAATCCAAACTCCAGAAAGCCACAAATTTTGTTTGAATTATCGGAAATTTGAATTATCAAAAATTTATCTAAATACGTTTCAAGATAAAATTATGATTTGTCATATGAATGGCTACGCATGCAAAATAGATATTTGATTATTTCTTCTGCATAGGCCTCATGATCACAGGCAGGTATGTCACGCATAAAACATTAGTAAAATGTATGGCATAACTTTATTTATCTCTCTAAACAAAAGTTGTTCATCGTGGACTGTTTAGACAGCACTTGACAACTCGAAACAAAATTAAGTTTGTTCATCGAGCCAAGAAGTGGTCTCATCTGGACAATCAAGCAAGGGACACGTGAGCAATGAAAACGGGCACCGTGTGGCAGTTTTCATCACTTCCGTGGACGCTGTGAAGTGGGCCTGCGCCACGTCACAGCGTCCACGCAAGTTGCTATGGAAATGTCCGCGTGGTGCCCATTTTCATAGCTCATGTTAGCCCTGCTTTAGCCCCGTCGAGAGCGCTTCTCACCGAACACTGGTGTACTGCAGAGAAGCAACATCTGCAGAAGCAAGGTCCGCGGGTGTTGCTTCTACGCAGTTCATCGATGCTCGGAAAGAAGCGCACTCAACGAGGCCGCGAGAACAAGGAGTATGAATTACACAAAAGCGCCAATCGAATTAAGTGGCTTATAAATACATTGAAAGCTTAGCGACAAGCCTCAGTTTTTGAGGCTTCCTGGGGTTCTGTGAGGTCGAAAAGTTTAAGAACTCCTGTTTTAGCGAATATATTCAGTTTAGTGAACTCTCAGTGAACTATTGCTTTGGGTCCCCTGAAGTTCGCTCAAGTGGGAGTTTACTGTATGTGGCTGAAAGAGCTGTTGACACACACAGCACTAGCTGAGTGCTCCTAGTCTGCACTGTGCTCCGAGTTTGCTGATGCAGCGCAGTACAGCAGTGACACATCTGAGTGCTACCTGTCGGTCTTGCATCAGCACTGTTCCTAATGTTAGCTCTGCATTGTATTATGTGTGCCTCAAGTGTGCAGGCAACAGTCTTCTTTCTCGTCTTGGCGGCTCCCAGGCAGAGCTCCGGCCTACCCGGGTTCCAACCCCGACCGAACTGCCCTCAATCTGACCGAGGCTCATTTGCAGAGAACTGAGATTTGATTGCACCTCATTAGAGCTGGTCGAAATTAATCCTCTCCACTTTCACGGAGGTTCGATATTTTGGCGCTTAAAAATCCCAAATTTGGCCCACTGATATTAATTCTGTTTGGAAGTCTGCTCGCTTGTGGAGCAGGGTGTTGGTTGTGAAGGAGAGCTGTTTTGCCAGGCTGTTCCAGCTCAAGAGGAAGCTGCTCTTCTGCAACCACCCTCTGGACGTGGTGGATGGACGAGACCAGCTCTTGGAAATTTTGAGTAAGTTGCTTCTTGCCAACCCATTTTGCTTTTCAAATGCAAATATCGATCTCAGTAACGCCTGCTTTAATATTTTTTTATAAGATTAATGTCTCTGCATGCCTCCGACCTAGAGCATTTATCTCGCATTGCACGGACACGGTACCATGCTGTGGCACCTCAACCTCACATTCTGGGGTCAGTCTTCTTAGTGACTTTACTCAACCATTTATTTTTTTATTCGGAACGGTCACTTCCTGGTTTCCACGGCCGTCGAGTTGAGTAGTAGTTTCTAGATCTTCCTGGTTTGCCATAAAGTGCTACGTTGAGTGATACAGATTAACCACCATAAGAGAAGTTGTGTAAGCAAAAATTTTTTACGTGCTTCGAAAAAGTAATATTGCAAAATAAAAGATTGTTTTCATCACTTGTGCATACATGTTGCTACAGTTCGAACGAATCCACAGCCCAGTTGGGCGTGCTAGAGAGCAAACCGAAATTGAAACCACTCAGGAGCGTGCCCGATTATACTCGGGCATGGCACTCAAAGGGATACTGTATTTACTCGCATAATGAACGCACTTTTTTTTCCGAAAAATCGATGCAAAGTTAGGGGGGGGCGTTCATTACGCGAAGTAAAAATTTTGTGTCCCTATTTACTCGCATAATGAAGGGATCTTTTATCCTGAAAAACCGAAGTAACTTCTTATCTCTTTGCGCGCGGCGCCCGACCCCGTAACCAAACTAAGCTGTGCAAAAAAAAAAAAAAAAAAAAAACTTTTTTTCTCTTTTAGTCTCTTGGTTTTTTGGTTTTTTTTTGCCGCCTTTCGCAAGCTGTCTTGTTTGCTTAGGCATTGCCTTTCGCAAGCTGTCTTGTTTGCTTAGGCGTTGCTGAGGCGAGGGCTCTCTGCTTATCTTTCTTATCTCCTTGCGCGCGGCGCGCGACCCCCCGTAACCAAGCTGCGCTGTGCAAAAAAAGAAAAAAAACGCTCATCTTTTTCTTTTGTTTTTTTCTGAGTTCCTTGGGTTGTTGTTTTTTTTCTTTTTGCCGCCTTTCGCAAGCTGTTTCGTTTGCTTAGAGGGCTTCTCCGCTCCTCTTTCTTACCTCCTTGCGCGCGGCACGTGACCCCCGTAACCAAACTGCGCTGTGCAAAAAAAAAAAAAAAAAAAAAAAAGCTCCTCTTTGTTTTTATTTTCTCCTAATTCCGTGTTTTTTTTTTGTTTTTTTTTGCCGCCTTTCGCGAGCTGTTTCGTTTGCTTAGAGCGCCTCTCTTTCGTACCTCCTTGCGCGCGGCGGCGCGCGAACCCAAAGTCCAGACTGCGCGGTGAAAAAAAAGCTCCTCTCCATGTTCTTTTTTCTTGCTTCTGTTGGTTATTTTCGAATTTTTTTACGCTGCCCATGCATTCGCGACCTCGCTGCACCAGGATAGAAAAGTGCGTTCATTTCGCGCGCGTGGGGGGAGGGTGTCAAAATTTTGACGTCGGAGTTGGGGATTGGGGATGCGGGGGATGCGTTTATTACGCGAGTGAAAAAAAAAGTCGAAAAATTGAGAGCCGACTTGGGGGGTGCGTTCATTACGTGAGTGCGTTCATTGTTCATTCAATTTTCGTGAGTTTTTGCAATTTGAGCTACCGTATTTACTCGCATAATGAACACACTTTTTTTCCCGAAAAATTGACACATACTGTCAAGCCGGAATATAACGTAGTCGGTTATAACGAAATAGCGGCTACAGGAAAGCGATCACAATTTTCCATTCCCTTTTGCACTTCTTTATAACCGAAGTTGGTTATAACGAAATAGCAGATATAGCCAAGCGATTGCCGGTTCCCTTTGACTTCGCTATAACTGGTCTCGCCAGTATTTGGGTTCATTACGTGGGGTAAAATTTTTGCATTTACACACTTCGTGCAAATGTCATGTTGGGTGCCAATATGACACGGCAAGGTACTGTGGCACGTCTCCAGTGATGGAAGCGCACTCACGGCTGATCAGGGGCACGCCACAATAACCATGATTTATAAAATGCAAACCTTTTCAGAGCGCTTTCGGGGTGCCTTTTGCCGAAGGAAAAGTGTCCTACGAAGCTCACTCAGCACAAAAAGCAACACAATCGTTCTTAGGCGATATATATTGCTAGTATCCGGCGGGCACGCTCAGGTATATCCACGACTACGCGTATAAGAACTCGTACGAAGTCCAACCCCGACTGCCGAAGCCCGCTCGCATGGATCAAGTTTCGTTCACGGAGACAGGAACTCGTAGGAAGTTCAACCCTCGACCCCCGAAGCCCGCTTGCACGGATTAAGTTTCCTTCATGGAGAAGCTACCAGACACTCTCAGCCTACAGCGTGCACCTCGCCGTGCCATTCTGTTGCGGATTAAATAAACACATTTACCTGGAGTATGTGAAATTAGACCTAACCACTTTCACGATTTCACTGTCCGAAAGCGGACCACAGACGACGGTTTGTTTGTTGACATCAATGCACCCGATAGGCGAAGAATGTCCGGGGCTCGGCAATTCCTCAACCCAAGCTTCAACAACTGTGCGCGACACTTGGTTTCACGGTTGATCACTTCCGTAACTACCGCAACTCCGCACTTGCGGCCATTACGAGAGCAGCCTCGCTTGGCTTGTCTTGGCTTGACTTGGCCTGACCACTTGGCGGCATAAGAAAACTGGCTTGGTGTCTTGCTAAATTGGATGCAATTCGAGACTCGTGGATCCGAGAATGGGAGGTGCGTTGATTACGGGGAAGGGGGGGGGGGGGGGGGGAATTCTAAATATTGATGCCCATTGTGAGGGGTGAGTTTATTATGCGAGTGCGTTTATTATGTGAGTGCGTTTATTATGCGAGTAAATATGGTATATTGGGAAAAATTTATTGTGCAAACAGAAGCTTGTTCAATGCTCGAAGAAGCATGTCACTCGGTCCTGTACTTTTAATCTTGTTTACGAGGTTCCACTAATGTGCATTGGACAGAGTCGGCGGTGTTTAAATGAAAGGGCACAGGAACATCGTCTAGCGGTTCGTAACAAATTGGGGGGACAGCTTGCAGTACACTGCACGAGGTGCGGGTGTGATTTCTTTTAGAATTAATGATATTTATTAAAAATAACGAGACTGAAAGGGAAAAAGTTAAAGCATATTTTATGGTCCTCAGGTGACAACTGCGTCGGCACGCCTTCAATTTTACTAAATGATGCGGAAGTTTCTTTTTACAGAGGAGTTGTTAAGGGCTAGTTTCCCCAGGATCGTGTCTGCCAGATTAGAGATGATGATACCGAACTCTGGACAGCTACCCCCCTCTATGAGCGACGGCAGCAACCAGACAACTGGTTGTTGCCGTCGCTTATAGATGGTGGCAACCTGTCTTTGGAGGAAGAAGAGCGGGAGCGGAACGAGCGGCGATGTGCGCAGCAGCACGAATGGTTCCCCAATCGCCGTGAAGCCGCTATTGCCTGAAGTTCCGCTGCGTCGAGCGCTTCAGATTCTCTTGCGAAAGAAGAGCAGATCGCTCGCCTGGAAAGCCACCGCTGAGAATGGAAGCTACAGCTCCGCTGCTCTTCCTTCTTCACCAGAGTGGAAAGGCTGAAAGTTTTTTAGATGGTGTTGCATAGACACGTTGAACTGATACAAATGTTTGACCATAGCCCTACTCTATACTGACAAAGCCTGGCAGATCGCCACGAGAAGCGGCCGCTGAAATTGAAAAGGTAGAGCGGCAGACAACAAATGAGAGGAGAGCCAGGTGACGGGCGCCCCGCTGCGGCGAGACGCCGAAACACACTTGTCCCGAGCAATGGAACGTCCGCTCATGCTTCTCGTGTTCCTCGGGCTACTGCTTCTTTTCTCGTCGGGTTTAAAAACCATGTTTCGGGTCCTCGGCACTGCAAAAGCTGTGCGCTGGCTACGTGCTCCCCGAGAAATGCTCTGTGCTGCCAGATCCTCACGCTCCAAATCTGCGACCGGGCACTCCATGGCTCCGTTGTCGAACTGCCAGGCTTCGTGAGTATAGAAAAGGCTATGGTTTGAAGCATTGTCGTCTGTTGTTTGTGTTTCTGGGTCGCTTTTATTGCAGGGACGAAAGTAGATAGGTGAGAGGGTTTGTGCATATGTGCTGGGTCGATTGCCTCGATGCACTTTAAGTCCTCCAGATTAATTGATAGAGGTGGAATAAACCTTCTAGCTTGGTGACTCCTTCATTTTGCCCCAAGGGGCTCCTAAAAATTCGAGAGTACTAAGAATTCAAGGCCTACACCACTCCCATTAAACATGCAGAACGTGATTTCATTGAAACATGCTCATCACACACTCTACTCCAGAAATTTTTAAACTTGTCACGATGATTCTGACGAACCCGGAGATCACAAGTGTGTGTGTCATGTGTGTGTCCAAAAGCAACCGTTGATGCCTGGGAGAACAGACTGGCTCTCGGATGAGAATAGTGTGCGGACCATTGGAATTCCCATCATTCGCCTAGTCTGAACCCCTGCACTAAAGGCTGATGCACTTTATTGAGATTCGGCGTAGCGATAGCAGCAATTTTGGCTGAATTTTTACAGCGGAGCTGTTAAGGGCTAGTTTCTCCAGTTTTGTGTCCGGTACCAAACAAATGTCGACACAAAACTACAGAAAACTCTGGACAGCTACCGCCATCTATGAACGACGGCGGCAACCAGACAAGCAATCTGGTTGCCGTCGTCGCTCATAGATGGCGGCAACCTTTCCAGCCTTTCTGTCGAGGTGCGCGATGGTTCGGTGGTCGCCGTTGTGTATGTCTCCCCCGCGACGCCCAAGAGAGACATTGAAGCATTTATGATGTATGTCTTCGATTGGATCATGCTCGGCGATGACACATCTGCCATAGTGACGGGTGACTTTAACGTTTACATTGCATGCCAGGAGGAAAAGTGGTTAACTTCATTTATGCTTGAGTGCTTCGGGCTTTGCCTGACCAGGCATTGGACTTGCATAGACCTTGTCTTCACGAAGAATATGCCTGCCGTCAGCGTACACTCTATGGCAGTGTACCACAGCAATCACAGGGCCATGGTCACTGTGGTTACGAAACAAATAACATCCCCGGATCGTTTTATGTGTATGTCTGATTCTTTAATTGTTCAAATAACCAATTACCCAATCACACCTTAATCCTTAAATTTATAAATACTTCATTCCCACCATGGTACAGCTTTGCTGGTCTTCCTTTTTCACCAGAGTGGAAAGGCTGACAGTTTTTAAAGCGGAGCTGTTAAGGGCTAGTTTCCTCAAGATTGTGTTCCCCCGCAAAGAAATTTTGACACAAAACTCTAGTTGCCGCCGTCGCTCATAGGGGGCGGTAGCTGTCCAGAGCGTTGTGTTTGCCGGTTGTCCACTTGCCGCCGTCGCTCATAGATGGCGCAACCTTTCGAGCCTTTCCACTCAGGCTTGCCAACTTGCAGCCATCCATTACTTCATTCCCACCATGGTACAGCTTCGCTGGTCTTCCTTCTTCACCAGAGTGGAAATGCTGACAGTTTTTACAGCAGAGCTGTGAAGGGCTAGTTTCCCCAGGATCGTGTCCCCCGTAGAGAAATGTCGACACAAAACTCTGGACAGCTACCGCCATCTATGAGCGACGGCAGCAGCCAGACAACCGGTTTACCGGCCTCACTCATAGATGGCAGCAACCTTTTCAGCCTTTCCACCCTGGTTTTCACCAGAGTGGCTGAATTTCTCTAGGCGTCGTCCTAGATCCCGTCCTAGAAGTCGTCCTTGAGGTAGTCCTTGAGGTCATCCTTGATGTTGTCCGAGATGTTGTCCTCGAGATCGTCCTAGAAGTCATCCTCGAGGTCGTCCTAGAAGTTGTCCTTGAGGTCGTCCCTAACGTCGTCCTTGAGGTCGTTCTAGATGTTCCTAAGGTCGTCCTTGAGGTCGTCCTTGAGGTCGTCCTAGATGTCGTCCTAGATGTCGTCCTTGAGGTCGCCCTAGATGTCGTCCTTTAAGCGTCGTCCTTGAGGTTGTAAAACAAGTCGTCCTTGAAGTCGTCCCACCATAGTACATCTTCGCTGGTCTTCCTGCTTCACCAGAATGGAAAGGCTGAATTTCTCTAGGCATTGTCCTAGATGTCGTCGTAGATGTCGTCCTGGAAGTTGTCCTTGAGGTAGTCCTTGACGTCGTCCTTGATGTTGTCCGAGAGGTCCTCAAGGTCGTCCTAGAAGTCATCCTTGAGGTCGTCCTAGAAGTCGTCCTTGAGGTCATCCTAAAAATCGTCCTTGAGGCTGTTCTAGACGTCCCTGAGGTTGTCCTTGGGATCCTAATTGTCGTTCTTGAGGTCGTCCTAGAATTCGTCCTTGAGGTCGTTCTAGACGTCATCCTTGAGGTCATCTTAGATGTCGTCCTGTAAGCGTCGTCCTTGAGCTTGTAAAAGAAGTCATCCTTGAGTTCCTAGACGTCGTCGTCTAGGCATCGTCCTCTTGGTCGTCCAAGAAGTTGTCCTTGAGGTCGTCCCACCATAGTATACAGCCTTCGCTGGTCTTCCTTACCCTTACCCTTCTTCACCAGAGTGGAAAGGCTGAAAGTTTTTTCTTTTGGTCTTTCATCGTCTCTTCTTTAAATATCAATCTATGTTCAAAAAATAAATAAGTTAATTTTATTTTGAACGGTGTCCCAAAATTCAGCTGCTGAATTTAAAGTTTAACATAACCTAAAAGTTGATTTTGTGACAAACAAAAGGCATTAAATAGAGAAAACAGGCAAGTATTGCGATGAAAAAACTGTGGTGCAATCAAACCTGCTGGTAGGTAGGGTTTCATTCGTGTTTCTGGCATAAACCATTTTACGCATGAGCCTATTTTATCCAAATTATGTGAAAACCAACCAAACAGTAATTTGAGCTGCCCAAGAAATAACTTTATAAAAGAAAATCTACAGCTTGGCTTTCTGCAGAACACACAGTGCACTGTTCATGAGGCAGCTTCCTTTTGTTATTGGGCATTTTCCGCATATCTGGGCCGTGGGGAAGTCGGGGGAATTTCATGCCGATAATGCAATTAATGCAAAGGTTCAAGCGAGCTGGACAAGAATGACGAAAATAATCCCTAGAGAAGGAACTAAGGACAAACAGTTATTCCAAACACAGTCATGCACCAGTCACCTAGCTGTGTTTGGACATAGGTATGTGCTTGTCCTTTGTCCCCCATCTCCAAACACAGTCATGCACCAGTCACCTATGTGCTTGTCCTTTGTCCCCCTTTGTTCCCCTTCTCCAGGGATTATTTTGATCAATTTCATGCCCCCGTTTTTTTAGACGAGCCCCGATAAGCGCCAGTTTTTTTGTCTAACGCCGAAAATAGCTACCATAAAGGAATTAATATGTGGAGAAATATAAACCCCGTAAACATGAAACCCTACTTGTAACGATCCCTGAAAAAGAAACGTTTTAACAAACTTTTTTTTAACACTTCCGCCGCTATACTTTTGGCATAATTTTAGTTTCTTAACAAGCAAATTGGAAGCAGCGTCGTTTTGCGTGAGATGCCGTCCTTAGGAAAACTTTTTTCCAGTGGCTCAAGAAGCTCCGGTGGCCGAGGCCTTTGCACCCCCCTTCCATCCGAAGGTCGTGTTTGCCTTGGTCCAGGGCCGGATCTCCGACCCCAAGTTAGAGGTCAGTTCTCTCTCTTTTTAGAGCTTGATGTAGTCGCATCTCTCCTGGTCTGAACATTGGATGGAAATAAATGACTGGTTTGTGTAAAACTAACTAAGCTACAACCAGCTTTGTGTATGTATTTAGACAAATAACCGTAGACTTGTCGCAAAGGGCACGGCTCCACGATTCATGCTTGGCCGTTCTTATCTGCAAAGTGATAACAAAGTGCTCGGGAATCCATTCTTTTTTAGCTCGCTCTAGGTTTCGTGCAATGTTTTATGCAGTGTGCCATAAAATTGAATAGAACGGAACAACAGCTATGTAATCTCTATGCATATTTGTGATAAAATAATTTGAATTGCACTGTTATGAAACAGCCCGACTTTTCAGGTTTATTTACTCTGTTTTGCACACTAGCAGATGGCATAAGGAACCTGGAACCTGATTTCCGACGTGAAATTGCACACTTTTGTACTTTCCCCACTATAGTCCGCACCCGGTGTATACTGTGCAGTGGCCGATTTCAGCTGCAAAAAAAAAGTTTCTTAGATAGTCCACATGCCATGCATAGTCCGCACCTGTGTAGCACAAAATATTAGGTTTTAAACATGTATAGTCCATGGACTGACTATGCACCAAAAAATGCATACTTTTTCTTTTTTTGGAAATATTTTTTTGCTCTATCAGTATCCGACTCTGGGTGCATCGCAGCTAAATGTGGCTCGTGTTTTGGACTCTAGCACTGTGTCGCCAGTTTTCTTGAGCTCGGCAACAATTGCTAACCGTCTCCCGAGATCAAATAAATGTTGAATTGGTCAGTAAGGTGCGGATTCTTGGTCGTGGTCAATTAGTGCTGTGACAGATATTGTTGAACTTTTGGCATGTGCAAGTGCAGCATATGCTTTACAAATGTGTTGACAACAATTCACTGCAATGAATATTGATGGTGGCATGAGCCAGTGCAAGAACCTTCTTTTTTGGGGGTTGAAGAAGTTAATTCTCTTAAATTTTGGTCTCAATGTTTTCTGCCACAGCTAATTCATGGAGCCAAGAATAGCTGTCTTGTCTAACGTCAGCAATTATCTCTTAGCAGTATATAGCAAAACTAATATGTTTTATAATCCCTTTAGGTTTAAGTGGACATGCGCCATAGAAAAGTGTCTCAAACACGCGGTACGGCCTGCGGCTTGCCGGGAAGCTGCCCGCAGTCAACCGGCTACGAGTCCCGGTTCCCATGTCTCGAGCGCTAGAAATGATATGAGCCATAGTGATCTCGTCTCGTCGATCCATTTTCGCTCGAAAAGTAGCTCTGTTCTTTTAACGTATTCACATCGTTTAAACTTACCTGTGTTCATTTGCCCTTTGTTTCGCTTTATTTTTTGCTTCCCAGCTTTTTGAAATGTACTACAATTCTGCTACTATACCTTGGCTCACTAGTTGTGTGCAGTGCAGGCAAAGAAGTCTTTTTAGCGCTTGTAATTGTCACATTGTACCGCCAACTAGCCCAACTAGCCCTTATTGTGTTCGGTGAGAAGCGTGATTTCGGTCGGTTCATGGGTGAGGACGTGAAGGGGAGTTCGGTCGGTTCATGGGTGAGGACGTGAAGGGGAGTGCGGCCTTGAGGGTGAGTGAGTTTTAAACTTTTTATTTTTAAATGACCGAGCGAGTGAGTTCAACCAGAAATGCCGACCTCTGGAAATAATAGCAGAAAGCATACACAGACTTGGTTTACTTTGCTTCCAAGACAATATTTCAAGGTAAGAGAAACCTCGATGACGAAAATAATCCCTGGAGAAGGGGAACAAGAGGGACAAAGACAAACATAAAACTCCAAACACAGCTAGGGGACTGGTGAGCGACCGAAAAAATCCGCCTGGTCCGGGTATCGAACCCGGGACCTCTCCATTACAGGTGGAGCGCTCTACCAACTGAGCTAACCAGGGGTTAGACGTCAGTAGAGCAAATGGGTTTTATCAGCTGTCAACTAACCCCTGGTTAGCTCAGTTGGTAGAGCGCTCCACCTGTAATGGAGAGGTCCCGGGTTCGATACCCGGACCAGGCGGATTTTTTCGGTCGCTCACCAGTCACCTAGCTGTGTTTGGAGTTTTATGTTTGTCTTTGTCCCTCTTGTTCTCCTTCTCCAGGGATTATTTTCGTCATTCTTGTCCAGCTCGCTTGCACCTTTGCATTTAATTGCATTATCATTAAGAGAAACTTGTTTCACGAAAATTCATCAGAACGAAATGATAAGTGCCTGCCTGCCAATCTTCAGAAAACACATTTTCTAAAGTGTGTGTTTTTTTTAGTATTTTCTGCCTCAAAGAGCAGTGTCTCCCCTTAAGTTTGTACTGTATCATTGAGTAGGCAACCTAACTAACGGAAAAGATTGTTTCCGTGATCGTGTGGAACTAAATCTTTCTCGTCGTTTCTGTGCAGGTGATCTACCCCGAGACCATAGAAAGCCAGTTCCAGACGGCCGTCGACAGGTGTATGACCCAGATCAAGGCCATGACGTTGTCGGGAGTCAGAACGGTAATTTTTCGTTGCTCTTTCAGAGGCACCAGTGCTGTTTGTTTGTGACTTCTTTTTTTATTCTCTGCTGCTTCAGATCATCTTCCCATGGCAGATGAGCTTTTTCCTGACCAGCACAATGCAGCTGGATGAAAGCTGCGAGGAACTAAGAAGCTCCTTGAAAGCAAGTGAGTTTCCAATCAGCCTGCCTGGATTTTGTCGCTATTTTAAGCCTCGGTGACCTTTTGGAAGTCATATTTTTTTACTGAACTTTTGAAAGTCAAAATTAGTTTTGGAAGATGGGATATGCCAGGGATGTCAGTGACATGATAGGTATGAGGATAAAGCTTTTTCAAGTTTGGTGGTTATTTTTTTTTATTTTATCGTTTAAATGTCAACCATGTTCTAGCCACACAACAGAGACACCAATATTTTCCTCGAAAAGACAGCAGAACGTTTTTTGAACGAATGAGCAAAATGTTGTTTTCTCACACTACCCATAAAAGCAGTGCCGCTTTGCAGAAGTACAGCAGCGAGCTATGTGCGTGCAAGCCCTGTCTATCTTGGCCGAATAGGACTTCCCTTCTCTCCCGCGCCTATTGAACTCCTGCGGGGAGCGCTCATCTTGAATGGCCAGGTTGTAATGCGTTGATGCTACCTAGTGGTGAAGCTCACAACTACGCCAGCCTCCCTGTAGCCTTGCCCACGAAGGTAAACATGACGTCACCAACGTCCTACGCCAGATCTCTTACGACGCACCACGCTCTCCGACGACTAATCTTCGAGCTCTCAGTGGAATCCGCTGTTTGGAATGAAAAGTATAGCTATTCGTTCAAAATGCAAACATGAGGCTTGCATGATGCTTGGACCTGATCCAGGAGCCGCGTTCAAATATTGTCTACTTGGGGGAATATGCCAACGCCACGACGTCCAGGCTACGTCATCAAGTTTTACGGTGGTGAGGCTGAAAGAGAACGCTCGCTTTTATCCTTGACGTTGGAGGTGAAACACAGGAGACACGAAGGAGGATTCACAAAAGAGCTGCATTGTCCTCTGTCCGTGTAAGCGTATCCTCTTTCTTGTCTTCTGTACTTTATCTTTGAACTGCAACAAAAAAGTTCCTTGGTCAGTGGCATTTTGTGGGAGTATGCTCTAGTCCCACTGGTGCCGGTTAGCTTGTTTAAAGTAAAAAACATTCCTACTGAATATCGACGCCCCTTTAAGGAGCATTGAAACGTGATGGTTGACCGAGCAGTGTGGAATGAAGTCCCGCACTGGCAACGAGCTGAACCAGAGGTTTGGGCCTCTGGCTTCCAGTTGTTCCAGAGGGCTTTGTGAAGGACTTCCAGAAGGAGGACAGCAACTTCGGCCTGGTTCTGGACGGTCCGGTCGCCGTGGTCACCCCGGACGAGAGCAAGCCACCTTGGGGAGCGAAGCTGCCCCCAGGCGTGCTTCCCTACCTCGAGGAACGCTGCCCCCTCCTCATGCGACTGCTTTCCTTCATGCTGCCAAAGGTAAGCTCTGCACGTCTTCCTTGGGAGCGAGCACGGTTCTTTAAGGCGTGTTCTTAGGGCCTGTTCTTAGCGAGTCTTTTAGAACAAAGGTTCTCGAGCTCTTCATTCTTGATCAGCCCTCTCTCAATTGACGGCCGAGGCACTTTATCCGGACTCGGCAACTATTCAGTAAAGCAACGTAGAAGCCTACAAACCTTATAAACAATAATGCACATGTACACTAGGAACTAAGACGGAAAGAATAACACGCTTCAGACAAAGAGACGACGAACACTTCTTCTTTTAATGAAAGAAGTGTCTATCGTTTCTTTGTCTTAGAGGGCCCCTGGAAAGAAAAAAAAATGTCCTTTTTAAACATGAGTAATGCGGATTCTTGGGCGAGTTGGTACTGAAACTTCGAAATCGTAATAGCGCTTGACGACGGGGACGAACAGGAGGAGCGAGACAACAATGCAGGACAACATCGTGTTGTCTCGTTCCTGCTCTTCGTCCTTGTCGTGAGGTGCTATTATGTTTTACAAATTTTTAAACAGTGTAGTTGGGACACGCAAATAAAAAAAATTACTTGAAAAAGAAAAATTTTTTTTTTTAGGGCAATATTGACGGTACAAGATTTATTATATTTTACGTGCACATAGTCTATTACTTCCTGGAATAGCCATTCACTCCTTCGACCTCAACGAGACGGTCATACGCTCTCTCCACCTCAACGTGATGTCCAAGCCAATCCACCTCTCCTCCATGCGCCTGAAATGCCCAGAGAGAAAACAAGTGGAAAGGAGGTCACTACCAACTCAATCGCGTCTCGTGCCGTCAATATTGCTTGAAAAATTTTTTTTCTCTCTAAAGATTAATTGACACGTGTGTCCCAACCAAACTGTTTACAAAAATTTTTTTTCTTTTTTTCATTGGTTTTTTAAATGTGTTATTCTTTTTGTCGTCTTTGTCCAAAAACCAACACGCTCCCAAGTATATATTCACAGTGCAAACTGTTTGGTTCATAATGATGCATTAGTGGGTGGCTCAGATATTCCAGAGTAGTGCTTAAACTTGAAATACCTTTCCTTAAAGGGACCATGAAATGACTTTTTTACTTTTTCCAGATAACTTTTACATTAAACCGTCAATGTTCACTAATGCCGAACAGGCATCCGTTTTCGTCTCGGTTTATTAACTTCTACACAAAAAATTAATGAAATATCGACTTTTTCTTGACCGCAAAACAAGCCGTGACAAACGCTATTTCCGGAGCCGGAAGTTCTCTCGGCAGTAGGAGATGGGAGCGTTAGCGGCGACGAGTTGGGGTACGCCGGTAGGTTTTACTGCGCCGATGTCACCGACGTATTTTCTGAATCGGCGCCTCTCATCGCCGCATCGCAGCTGAGCGAAATTCAATGAGATACGTCGCGCTACAGCGACAGCATGGGACTAGTCCCATACACCGGTATGCCTGTTGGGAAGTGCAGCGAGTCTTCCGGTGAAGACTCCAGAAGTCAACCCAACTGTCATTGTTGGCAAAAGGCGGCCAGTGTCAGTCGTTTGCAAAGCGACGTAGATGGAAACAAATTGCCGCAGCGTTTTTCGCGGTCTCGGAGATGCAGGAGCGAGCCGACGTTAAAAAAGATACGTTTGAACTACGAGTGTCAGCAAGAGCCACGTAAATACCTGTTCACACTCAGAGCAGACGCGCGCGTTTGATGGAAGTGCTGTATTCGCGCTGTTGGTAAGCGCTTCGGGACCGATCTTTTACGATTGCAACTCGATACTGACGCGACACTCGGCAAAGAAAGGTTGGACCGGTATTGCACGTATACCTCTCACGAACTGTTACAGCTCGACAGTGACGTGCAGTCTGTCAGAATAAAAATGGCATACCAATAACAAAGTGTACATACCGTGTTACAAAGGTAATCCATACAGCGTTTATTTCAGCTCTATATCACACAAAACAAGAAGGGAGAATCGACGAGTGTTCGTCAACACTGCCTCGGAAAACAAGGGGAAGAGATTGACCTCGCCTCTTAACGTAAAATTGAGGTCAGCGATCAAACTATTATACGGGAAGGGTCCACAAGGGTAGCGCGGGCATATTCCATTCAGCACGCCAGCCGGTCGCAGGCAGACAGACAATCTTGCGACGAAGCAACGCTGCGCCGAGTCGGAGTGCCTGCTAGGCCTATATCCTGAGAGCTTCGTCGGAGCGGGATTCGCGGCTGTTGTCGCTCTTCTCGGGTGTTTGTGGATCCAGCGTTCTTGTTCGTCGTGGTCTGTTTTAAGTACATTTTTTTCTTGCTGCTTGAAGTCGGCACGCGCGAGATGAACACGTAGAAAAATAAACGTTCAGTCAGTCAGAGTTTTGAGAGGAAGGAAACCAAAGGAAATAACCGTTCTGATGTCGGCCCTGCCCTACTGCGCACGCGCAGTAGTTGCTTCGTTTACCACACGATAGATGGCGCTTGGCTCTCAGCATTATCAAATTTGGCAATTTTCGCCACACATCTCTAATTATGCTACAAAATGTGGATCTGAATATTATTTGACAAAACTTTTAGGAAACATTCGCCGGCTATTTATTGTTTACGATCGCGGTGCTGGTGAGGTAGGCTCTTACCCAATAGGCGACGTGGAATCGGCTGACGTGCTCCGTTTCTGCGGATGCGTCGTAGTGAAAAGGCAGAGCTTTCGAAGGAAAGAAGTCGCAAAAGAGTCCAGTTTTCTTTTAAAAGTTCTATAGCAAATAATTTTTTTTGGCTCCCTAGTTTTGTGTTTTTGTGTTTCTTTTCACACCTTTTACGACGTGCGGTGGATGAAATTCGATTTTAAAATCATTTCATGGTCCCTTTAAAAGAACACTAAAAAGAAAAATTCATTTTTTAAAGGGTCTACACAGTACGCATCCTTTCGTAAATTTTTTTTCACGAGAAAAGGTTTTTTTTCAGATGTCAACGTTGTTAAATGCAATTTAGGCAGAGGTGGCCCTGCTCCAGGCCCTGCCCATAATGAAAGGTGCTCAGCCAGCTAAGCACTGTTTCTCAGCTCTGGTCGGAGAGATGATTGACGTGTGAAGTGTTCGCTGTAAAATTGTTTCTCCGTGCCGTAACATTATTTTTTTCAACAATACTGTTAAGTTTGAAAAACAGAGTCGTTGTTTTTAAAAATATTCAAAGTTTTCTTTTCCGTTATGGTTTGAAACGATAACTAACATGGCTGCCTGCGTTTGTGAGATATTGTTGAGCTCGTTTATGTTTATGAGTGCGAGTCGTTTTGCGTTCACAGGGGTGTTTAGAGGAAGATCTGCTCAACCAACGTATGGTAGCTTGCAAGAAACCACAGTTGCTAGCAGGTTGTCGAACCCAAATTTTTATTTGTTCGGGTTCAGGTTAGCGTTTACAGCTTTCGGTTCAGTTTTGGTTCAGTTCCGGAGAGAAAAAATAACGGTTAGAACCAGTTAGAACTGGTTTGAACCACTAAACAGAGAATATATTTTACGCCTTGTTCCAGCAATAGGCATCGTTCCCACTGTGAAACGAGTTTATGTATAGCTTTTTATCGTTCGTACAGCGATGGAAGGGCTGCGCCATTTGTGCCAAATGGCACCCTGTAGAAAAGGGCTGCATCTTGTGCCAAAGTTCCATTTTAGGGGTGAAGCTCCTTAGGGTCTAGCATTGTCCGTCCGGCGTCCGTGCTCACATACATCGATTGCCATCCTATCTGTCTTCTTAAAAAAAGAAAAAAATGTTTGCGCAGTCGACAGGATTCGAACCTCTGCGGGGAGATCCCAATGGATTTCTAGTCCACCGCCTTAACCACTCGGCCACGACTGCGGGACGAGTAGGGGCTCTGAGATGTGGTAGTAACTCAAGAGGTGGGGATGTCATGGATGAAACGTTGCATGTAGCCGCTCAACGTCTATACAGGAGAAAGCGCTGCGGTCAAATGCGTATATAATCGCGTTAAACTTTGCATGCATTGGCTAAACGTTTATAGACGAGAGGACGCTGCGGTTAAATGCTCAAAGGCGTATACACGAACAAAATCAGTATCATCAGCACCACCAGAGCTTCGCCCCAATCAACATCATTCACCACGTGGAGATGCGGTCTTTTTTTTTTTCTTTTATATTTTATCTTGGTGCGTATTGGCACTGATGACTTATTGGAACCAGGGTGGACAAAAATAATGATTACAAAAGAAATATCTGATTTGCGTGATTTATATCAGATTTTTATGATTTAAATTGCTGATAAGCCGCTCTAACATTTTCTGCTCCTAACCTGCTCCAAACTGTAGACTTTTGTGCTTCGAAGTTGCTCCAAAATGCGTAAACCGCTGCTCCAAAACGAGAATTTTGTGCTCCTAGGCTGCTCCAAAATTCAGACTTTTCTGCTTCAAAAATTGCTCCGAAACCTGTTTCACCTGTCTCACTCCTGGCAGAAGAAAACTGAATGAACTAAAGGTTTAAAAGGGGGCAGACTTGTGCCAGAACCAAAAACGAGAACACTCGTCGAGAAAGCAGCAGCAAGCATTGACGGCGGCAGCAGCAAGTGTTGGTCCGTCGGCGTAACAACTGGCTATCGCGAGAGAGAATCGGTGAATGAATTGGCAACATGAAGCTCGGCTCTTTATCTACTATGCTCGTCATCTGGAATGTTTGACCTAGAATGTTCGGGAAAGAGCTGGGGAGAGATTGACCAGGCAAGGTCATTCTGGCCTCCTTATCGTTTACGTTCCAGGTAAGAGTGTTTGCGAATCTTCTAGATGAACGGTGAAGCACATCTTCTCAATCATGCACGCAGCTATATTTTAGATAATTTGGGGGTGCATTTACTTATGTATATCTTAAGGTGATCGGCCCTTTATTTATGTTGTCAAATTTTCAGTCAGTAATTAGATATATTGTTATCGTCAACTATAAATCTGACTGTATGAAACTGCTTGAGATCAACGCAAAAGGATGATGCTTGAAGACATGCGAGTTGTTGAGCCTGCGGAAACAGGTTTTTTTGTTCATTGTTTGGCAGTGTGAAACACCGGGATGTGTGGTATGCCAAAAAGGACTGTGCTCAAATGGTAATAGGTCTGAAGGCAAATACACACACCCTGCAGGAAGAGAGATAATAAATGGTATTATTCTAAATAATTCCATACACAACGCCAAAAATAAATGAGATGCATGCATTGATAATCCTAATACACAAGAATAGCGCAAAGGACAGACCATACATTTCTAATATAAATCACATTTCGACATTGGCTTGTACGAGCTCTAACTTCACAAAATACTGTCTCGGGAGGCTAATGTTTTATTTGGTTTTACGTGCACTTTTTGGGCCCTACAAACATAGTGTACAAATAAACAAACGTGTATCGCCCTCTAGATTAGTATTTTTAGTGTTAGGTGCGCCCCTCCACACTGGTGCCGCATAATGCCCGAAATAATGACTACTGCCAAAGAGTTTGCTATAATGGAACAGTAAACTACTTACAGTCTCCCTAATATGGTCCAGTGTATTCAAATGTATGTTATAACAGAATGTGTAATAAACCAAGTTGGCTTATTGGCACAGATAGCTAGGAAAACCAACCAAACTTCAGAAGTCGGTATTTTATAACCAAATGTCTGCTGTGATAAGCAGGTCCGTTGCGGCAAAGATATACTGTAGCTTAATTTCTGTGTTAAGTAAAGTCATGGGGTCGTTAGTAATGCGAAAGCATTAACTGTCCCATGGGGCAAGCTTATGTCATCAGTTTGAAGCGCGAAAATGGCACCTAGTTTCCCCGATCCCAATAGGAGCGAAGTAAAGCTGATGGATTTCGGCTTCGGTTCTATTGGCTGACGTGTGTTGACGGAGCTCCCATTGGCTGCTGCGCTCGTCAGTTTTCACGACCGCTCACCCAGTGGCACTGCGTGTCCATCAGCGCGCCATTGACACTGAGCGTCCAAGGTCAGCGTGCCCAGGGGAGCACGTGCGCTACTGGCGATGAAAAGTATGCAGCAGACGAAAAAGGGAGCGGACGAACAGCTTGCATGCTTTCGTGTTCACAACTCATAAGAAGTGCTTAGGTGTACCTGGAGTTTTTTCTTCTTACTCTCAACAAAATTGTTGTCAATAAGAATAACTCTCCCAACCATGGCAGACATTTAAAGGGGCCCTCCGGAGCTTTCTGAGATCGTCTGTTTATGTTGTTATATTGCCTAGTAGGTGCAAGTTAATATGTATACAAGGTTTTAGATTACAAAATAATTTATTAAGCAGATGGCAGTAGAAATATAACGGGACTATTTTCTCTTGGAAGACAATCCCCGATTCCCTGCCCATCGCTAAAACTTGACCAATGGAAATGCTGCATCTCGTCGTGAAAGCGAACATTATTATCGCAACACTTTTTAAGCTTGTTGTAAATTAAAGTTTGATAAAAACGTAAACTGATTGTGCGAGAAACATAGTTCGCAATTATCGTTCCAAAACCAGCGAACTATGTTTTCTCCCCGCAAGCTTGTTGCTAGGGTGTGATGTGTCGGCGCGTCGGGTCGTCTGCTTCCCAGGGCGTGTGCAGGCGTGCGTTGGCGGGACACGTGTTCCTTCTTCCCGTGGATCCCGACTCCGAAGCCAGCTTGGCGATCTTTCTATGTCAACGAGTCAAACTCTTCCTTGTCATCTGTGGAATGCGACTGCGTATTGCAGTAGCAGCGCGATGGTGCGGCGCCACGAACGACGACGGCCGAGCACGAAGTCCGGGCTCCTTGACGACGGTCTGCGCTTGTTCAAGAGATTCCTCCGCGCGTCGGCGGTCGGCCGCGTTGGTGACGCGCAGTGAAGCCGGAATCGTTCGCTTGCTATTGGTTGACACTAAAGAGATGCCCCTCCCATTTTCCGGGGTCATCTCAGAAAGGGGGGCTTTGATAGCAATTTTAATAGGGAAATCGGCCGCGCATGACCGTAATTTTATGATTTTTAAAATCCTTAGGGCCCGTAGATTGAGTTACCGCCATAAATAGACCATCGCAGAACGCTCCGGAGGGCCCCTTTAAAGGGACACTGACAGGGTATTCATACTCGCCGAGGTTTTTAGTTGTACGTGACACATGAGAGCTCAACTATCCAGAACAGAATTTGCGGCTCGAAATTCGGTTTCTTTCTGCCCGAAAACCGCCGATCAAGAACTGGCCGGTTCGAGTCTCGCTCACTCTCTTTTCCGCGGTCACAGGCCGTTTTCTAAGGTATCGATGCGACCACCAAATTTAATCAAAGTCGTAGGTCACTGAAAGCACACACTCAATATTAAAAATAGAAAAAAATATGAAACCCATTTTTTGTGGCTTCTAAAAAGCTGCAAATACGTTGATTGAAAAAAAAGTTCCACGGACAACCGGAAGCATTCTGTGCATGCGTCGTTTCGCGTATCGTGGGTCTCGTGGGGACGGCGATGGCAGTGGACGACGGGCGTGGAACCTCTATTTCAGAACTGTCGTTCGCGGTACCGGCGAATTTCGTCTGCCTTTAAAAGAGAAATTTGGGACTGATCAAAAGAATTGGTATTCATCCCGTACGACACGCCCGACCACCAAGCCGATTTGCACAAAGACGCCGCCGAGCCGTCGCTCCCTTCTCGTGGCTGAAGACATCGCTCGCTCAAACGTCAAGCACGACGTGTCTACTTCGAGTTGAATATGCACGCATACGATTTCTTTACTAGGTGCGAATGTCGCCAATGCGTGGTGCTTCCCGACTTCGACCCGGGAGTGCTTTTGCTAGAGGAAAAGCGGCAGCAAACTTTCCAACGTACAGTTTACTGGCTGAATTATTACTAAGAAAAGAGATTCCCCACTAAAGGGTTGCTCAGTAGGTCAGTGGGAAAGACGTCCGCTTCACACGCGGTAGGACCAAGTTCAATCCCCCGTGAAACTTTTTTTTTTTTTTTTTTTTCAGTCATTTTTTGATGTCTACATTTTTTTTTTTTACAATTATCACTGAAGAAACAAAAAAAAAAAAAAGAAGAAGCATGTTGTGGAATACATGTCGCTGAATTAAATGATATGGGATTTCCTTTTCGACACCTGCGAACTCAATGTAATCACTTTCCACAAAATGCAAGGAGCATATAAATCAGGTAGCGTCCGCTTTCCGAGGTTCCCGTAAATGTTCTACAGGAATTGCAGCCAGCCATTGGTCCCAATCCCGTTGATCTTTCGGAAACTCTGTCGCACAATGCCACTTTTTTTCGGACACAGGACATGTGAGCCAGCTCTTCACGCAACATCTTGTGTGTATTCTTTTCGGAGCCGATCATGAAAATTCACCACGGGCACTCACTACTCATCTCCAACTCCTCAATGTACAAAATAACTCATCTTGGAGTACAGAACAACGAGCGGAACAAACATAACTGCAAAAGAATAAAAAAAACGCACAATCGGGTGTAGTCACGTGACTTCCGCCACTCCACTCTCTTCTCTCCACTTCTCCGACCTCCGCCATGTTTCGGTTTCGGTTTCGGGCAGTTGCGTCTTTTGGCTTTATTAAAAAAATACGCGACTCTGTTGCAAAATATTAATTGGGTAGTCCTCCGACACCATAATGAAGCGCCTGGCAAAAATTGGAAAAAAAATTTCGGGGGGTGTCAGTGTCCCTTTAAGGATGCTTCAAACTAATTTTGATGTCGCCGCTGCATGAATTTGTTTTTCGAGTCTGCCAGATGACAAGGGTCCAATCAACTATGCGAAGCAATTTTTTTTTAAAAACGAGGAATGTAGGCTTGTAAACTTCGGGACTGGTTACTGGAAGTTCCAAGTGGACGTTGGATGAGTCGGATACCTCTACTGGAGAATAGAAGTTTTTGAAAAACATGTGAATTTGGTTATTGAAGCTTTGCCAGCAGATATTGCACAACAGATGGGAACTAGCCATGAAGATGCACTTCGGCAGATATGGCTAGGCAAGACAGCTGGTAACTAAGATCATGCAGCATACATGGATATGTGCATGAAAGCAGTCTGGGTAAAACAGGATAGCCCCCTTTTTTAGACCAGTTATAGTGGCTTTTGAGTGACTGCTCACGAGAGGCCGTTAGCAAAGGTGCGCACGCTAGAGGAGGGACCCTGCCTGCCGTTCTTGTCCGAGTCGTTTTACCAGATGTCTGCAGTGAGGCAAGTAACAGAGTCCCTTGACTCTGTTATGCAGGCGCCCAAGGAGGCATTCTTCGAGGAGGCCCTCAAGTTCCGCGCTTCCCCGCTGGAGAACCTGCTGGGGCACGCCTACTCGCTCTGGGTGCAAGTGGCCACCAGCCGTTCACACCAGGCCTGGATGGGCATGGCCCTCGGGGGCCGTTCTCATGGAGGCCTGGTCTGGGAGGCACTTCAGGTAGCCTTCTTCACCAAGATGGCCACAAGGACGGACTACCCAAATCATGGTTACAGAAAAAAAAGTCATGTGTTCATGTTTCCACAGCATAAAGGCTGGTTCACAAATTCGCGTCGACCGCGTTGCGCTGCATTGCGTCGTGCAGTGCAACAGGTCGACGCAAGCAGCCTTAAAACAAAATCAAACACAACTGTGCAAACGAGCCTTAAGGTCAGTCTGCCTTTGAGGTATGGTGGCATTTTAAGCTGTAGTGGAGGTTTTTAGCCAGTGCAATACTACTGCAAGCTAAGCCTGGGGTCTTTAAAGGGACCATGAAACGATTTTAAAATGGAATTTCATTCCTTGCACGTCGTTAAAGGTGTGAAAAGAAACTTTAAAACACAGAAATAAAGAGCCAAAAACATTCTTCGCTACAGAACTTTTTTTTAAAAAAAAAAGGACCTTTTACACCTTTTTTTCTTCGAAAGCTCTCTGCCTTTTCACTGAGGTACATCCACGTAACTGCAGCACATCAGACAAATCCACGTCGCCTATTGGGTAAGAGCCAACCTCACCAGCACCGTGATTATAAACAATAAATAGTGGGAGAATGTTTCCTAAAAGTTTTTTTAAACAATATTCGGGTCGACATTCTGTAGCTTAATTAGAGATGTGACGAAAATTGGCAAATTTGATAATGCTGAGAGTCAAGCGCCATCTATCCAAGGGGTAAACAAAGCAAGAGGAACACTGAACTGCACCTGCGCAGTCAACCCACGAGCGTCGTCTGCTGAACGGGTTTGCTCCTGGCAGACTTTCGTTTTTTGGCTGCTCGAGTAGTGTTTACATTGTTTGTGATCAATCGCTCGGTCGCTATGCCGAAAGGCTGCAGTGTACCGAAGTGCCCGAATCACAGTTTGTGCAGTCCGGTGGTTAAAAAGAAACAGTTGCAGTTTCACCGCTTGCTACTTCATGAGCCACGTCGAAGCACTTGGTGCAGGCTCGTCGGTTTGAGGGACCCCGGGTCTGAGGTCATTCGTGTATGCTCAGAATGTTTTGACAGCGAGCGTGATTACAGCCACATTCACAGTGCTCTTGGCGAATGCGGGCAGGTTCCAAGAGCCCTCCGCCTGAAACCCGATACGGCTACTGTTGCCCCCGAGCAGGAAAGAGTCAGCGCCGTCAGCGCAGCAAAACCTACCGGCACACTGCCAACTCGCCGCCGCTAACGCTCCCATTTTCCTACTGCCGAGAGAACTTCCAATTCTGATGCCTGCGGATGTCACGACGGTCAAAATTTCGTGCAAAAGACGCGGACAAGCAGAAGGACAGGACAGGACAAAGCGCTACTATCAACTGACATTTTTTAATGTGAAAGAGGAAAACGAAACTGGAGATTTTTAGTGATAGGAAAGGAAGAGGAAGGTTGCTGTCAAAGAAAAAAAACTAAGAAAAGAGAAATATCTTTTTTTATGAAAAGTTATAAAGAAGAATTGGACTGGGGAAATGAGACTAGAGAAAGAAAATAAGAAAGAAAAAACGATAAGAAACAAAAATGAGAGAAAAAGAAAGAAGTTTAAAGAAACATCTAACAGATAAAGAAAAAATTGAAAAATTGTAGCGTTTTAAAAAACCAATTGAGGTATTGGAGTTCTCTGTCAGATCAGGCCACTGACGGTGCGCTAATGCAATTGTCCCGTCTGGCTTTGATGATCTAAGCCTCATAGATCTCCCCGGCTCTCAGGCTGTGGTGTCGCTTGAGGATTCTGGCTTTAGACAACCCAGGGGTGCATTTGCAGTCTCGGATATGTTGGACGAGGTGTCCTGCCGGAGACGATTTTCGTGAAAGGGCGTGTTCACGTAGTCTGATATTGACACACCGGCCAGATTGACCCACACACACTTTCCCACAGGAGAGCGGAATCTCATAGACGACCCACTGCATTGATCTTCTAGATGCTTCTCAAGATTGACCTTGGGACACAGCCTCTTGAGTTTGTCCGGAGCATATATAGCTACATTGACTCTGAACTTGGAGGCTACCCTCTTCAAGTTGTGTGTTACTCTGTACTTGTAGGGAACTATAGCAGGCCGGTTTCTCCAAACGGGTTGCTCTTTTGTAAGCTGCCAAAGTTTCAGCAACATCAAACACTATTGGCAACACCAGCGAAATCGAAGCCGCGTAGCGGCAGCGCCAAGAAGCTTAAGAGAGGAGGTCGTTTCGACTCCGTCATCTGCTATCGCTGCTTGGTTCTCGTAGGCAGCATAGAAACAAACATAGTTTCCAGTAATTATTTTTATGCTTCCGCCGTGCCATTCCTACGCACTGACTAGAAGGTTTCTGCCATCGAAAAGTCACTTTGCTTTCATATGGTACACCAATTCTGCGCTGTAGTGCAAGAAATATAGGGTGGTCCGCGTGCTGAACGACGAAAACAACCTCCTTTCGTCCGCCATTTTGCTTGACCAGCGCGCCCCCTATGGTTCGCTGGAGTCTGGAATATAACTGGGATGCCCAGAGTCAGCTAGCCTTTGCGCTTGTGCCTTGAAGCTTTTCTTTGCTGAGTGTTCACAAGATTTCTTCAGGGACGCCTTCAGGCAGCTTTTTACAATCCGTCTTGATTAATTTAGAATGGGCCGAGTCATATGATGGAAGCCTTTTTTTGGACCGTGGATTATACATCCAACGGGTGTAATTGCTTTGAAATAGAAGCTGCAAATCCAGAAATTGGAGCATGTTGTTTTTTGCCAACTCGTTTGTGAACTTCAATCCTTGAGCCATTTTGACGAAAGTACTGCGTATGTCGTATGCTTTGTCTTGTCCTCTCCTGTTCTTCTACTTGTCCGTGTCTTTTGCGCTCTTGTCCTTTATAATGTGTTCTTGAGGTTTGAGTCCAACGGCGTGCTGGACGCGGCCCAGGTGGCAGAATGTAAAGAACTGTGACATGGTCAGCGGGAAAAGTATTCACCATTCAGTACATGAACCACGGTTTTCCCGGTGTCCTGGAGGTCGCTGTCGTTTTGGACAGTGTGGGTGCGGCCGATGCGGATGTGTAAACCAGCAATCAAGCTTGCAAATTCCCCTTACTTTTTCTTCTCTTTCTTTTTTATCATTATTTCTCTCTCCCACCCCTTTGTCTTTTTATTTGTGTCTTCCTCCTTTAACTATCAGTACTACTTTTCTGTCTTCCTTACACTTAGTAATAAATACCAGTGGTAAGTAGTGCTGTATCCTGTCGTGCTTCCTCCCTTGTCTTTGCGCTGATTTTACCAAGACAAATGGATAGATGTAGAACTGAAAACGGGCAATGTTTTGGCACCTTCCACGTGTTGATACGTGGCTTGCACGCAACGTCATACGCTGGAGGTCGGTCCTACTTGTTCTTGTCGAGGGACATGGTGCAAAATGTAACCGCTGCAAAGGGTGAAAAGCGAGGTCACCTCAATGAATTTGAGCATTGATTCCGGGGCACGTCTGGCATTGCTCGTAGGAGCTTTCATCCCAGGGAGACTGGGTGACCGCCCTTTCCCTCGTCGAGCTCGTGGACGCCCTGGACGGGGACCACTCCTCCGACCTCGCGGCGCACAGGCGCAACGTGCTGCGGCTGCTGGCTTCCCGGGACACTTGGCAGGAGGACGACAGGTCAGCCAACCTTGCGCAGACTGTTGTTTTTTTAACCCATAAAGGGTGTTGTGGCTGGCTCCTATACTTCCTATCAGTTCGGGCAGAGCCTACGTGGGACCAATGAAATGGCCTCGACTTTCGGCATGTGTCTGTTTGTGTTCTGCCTTCGTTGAACCAGTCATGTATGGTCATGTGTCTCACACTTTTTTAAAATTGGTCCTATCTTTTAGGATTGGCTACGTCCAGACTTAAGGTGAAACCAGGTATAGCCACTTTGTGTGACACAGTCCTGCAAGGAAGGGGAGTCGCCTCAGTGCTCTATTGGCGTTGGGGGGCAAAATTGTAATTTCACCGATTGTGCACGGGTCTCACTTGAACAGTTGTCCTTTCTGCGTCTCTTTCTGCAAGTTCAAGCTGACGAATCACTAGTATGTACCAGTGTGCTCAACTTCAGCCTGTAACCCACCCGAACCTAATCCCGGCTTCTGCTAGGTGACGTAGAAAATGCGGCACTGCGACCTCATTGTCTAGAAGGCGTTGATGGAGCTTGTTTTCGCACGTACAGGGAAGAGTGTGGAGAAGGCGATAAGAAAGGAAGCAAGCTTGGAAGGAAGTGGGGAGATGCGATATCTCGACGATATGTTCACGGTTGATTCGAATTTCGGTGTGGTACAAATTTCTTAGAAGCCTTATCTGTAGTGCGTCACATTTTGGGATATTGCGGACGCTCTCTCGGGCCGCGCTGGATAACTTCTTATGAGCTGCAGTCAATATTCCAACTTGTTTGGTTCATCTAAAAAAATTTTCTTAGAAGTTTGTTGCTGAGTGATGTGCAAGCCAGGGGCTGGGTTCCCATCGGAAGACAAGCTTGTCTTCTTTTACACGAGCCCCCCAGACTGCTTGTCTGAAATAAAGCAAATGGGTCATTCCACGCAATACCACCCCAGACATTGCAGTCGACCATTTCCGATTTTTAAAAGAAAATAATGGCTTTTTTTTTTGTTATCAAAAACGAGCGTGTTAAGGGGGGACACTGCCAAAAGAAGTGAATGTTTGAACCACTTCTCTGATTTAAATTACATTTACAGGGCTTGTTTTTGTTGATGTTGAGAACATTTCTGCCAAGCTTCGTTAGCCTGGGAGAAGTACAAAAAAATATTGCAAATGTTCAAAAATGAAAGTGGGCATGTCTGCGTAGGAAAACTATCGTTTTGAAGTTACTTACAAATTTGTCGTTTTCATGTGTTATATTGCTTTAGGACAGCGCAGAGCAGATAGCTATGGAGTTATATTTCTATATTACACCATCTTTCATGACAAGAAAACCACATATACACTGATACCCTTTTTTAGATTTCCATCCTTTGTCCAAAATTTTAGTTCTTGAGCGTGAAAAATGACAAAAATAAAAAATACAAGCTCACAGCTGTCTTTGCCTTAAAATTTCATTCCAGAAAAACTCATAAAAATAAATCTGTTACATAATAACAAAACAATAATTTTCCTAAAGTGAAATTTATGCCAAAATGTGGAATGGAGAAAAATGCATTTAAAGTGCACTAACCTCTACCTTTCCTTTAGCATCGGTGGACCAAAAATAATTTGTAAAAAATTAACTATGCAGTGCAAACTAATGGCACTTTCTACAAATACTCTCTAAATGTTGGTGGATGTAAATATGGCTTTTTTTCAAAATCAACTTTTTGTTTTTTGCTGAAATTGTTTTTTCTGGGTAGTGTCCCCTCTTAGTAGATACAAATACTTAAAAGGATAAAAAATTGAGGATGGGGACGGAAAGAGGACTTCTTTCTTTGCGCAACAACAACATAAAATGGCACTGACTATAAAAACGCCCCCAAAGTTTTCAACGTTCTCGAAGAAGGAAAGGAGAAAATATTTAAAAAGGAAAGGGAATTTACTATACTAAATATAGAAGTTTAAAAAGCGCCAGCGTCACGACGAGGTATCAGTACTAATCTAGTTATCTCTGATGCAAAGAATTCAACCTTCATCATTGTCAGTGATAATGAAGCTGCAGAAATATTGTTGACAGTCTCAAAGAGAAATGTACTATAAATTTAAGTTTAAAAAGCACTAGCGTGACAACAAGGTATCAGTAATCTAGTCGTCTCTAGTGTTAGGGATTCAACATCTGTCTTTGTCAGTGATAATGAAGGTAAAGAAGTGTTTGCTGTTGGACAGTCCCCATGGCAAATGATTCAATGATTTCTCTCCCAAACCTGTTGTTGTGCCTGGCTGAGTATTCTAGTGTCGGAGAAATAAAGAACGACGATTGGGTGAAAAGACTCATTTGAAACCTTTGATGCTTCCGAGTTGTGTTCTTTGAGTCTATGGTTGACGCAACTCCCACTTTGTGCAATGCACTGGCTGCCACAGCTTCTTCACTTGGCATTGTTTCTTAGCGCCTCTTCATCTCGCAACACACCACCTGATAGGAGAGCTGACACGGGAGCTGAGAAGCTTTGCGCGCACGCAAGGAAATTGTTGGTCAGGAGTATGATTTTCGCGGAGGGCTCTATGCATGCACATTTTTTACTCCATAGATTCTTTCCGAACTTGCTCTTGGCAACTAAGAGATGCTGCCTTGATGGCGCTCAAAAGTGCGGCTGGCCACTATGTTTTCTCAAGACACTGCCGTAATGTGGTATGCGAGCACCACCACCGCTGGTCCCGATTCGCTATCGTGGACCAGGAGCTTAGTTGACACTCCAAATTGGTACACTACGGATAGAGTAAATGACACCTACGTCGCCCGCAAGACAGGCGACCAAAATCGAGGGCGCAGGTCAAGTTCGTGGCTAAACATTACGTGGAAACACCGTCGCACGAAACGGTGACTTTGTTTTTGCAGCTTCGTTCTTACATGGGCGATTAAGTAGGTTGTCGCATTTTTGTTGGCGACGCTGTCTACATTGGCAATTGAGTAGCTTCTGCATCTTTCTTGGCGACGCGGTTTACATTGACGATTGAGTTGCTTGTCACGCCATCGCTGCCGATGTTGGCACGATAGCATCCCTTGCCGCTTCTCGGCAGCAGCAGTATAGAGACTGTTTGCTTCAGCGGCAGTGGCAGTCTTCGACACAACATTTTCTCCTCTTGTAGACCTTTCGGCAAAGTTGAAGGCAAATACTGTTAACTTTACTTTCGCGGCCTCAATATTTTGCATATTTTACGAAGTGTGGGTTTTGGGAATGTTTGGTGGGCACAATATTTTGCGATTGGGAGGGCTACGCTTAGTATCCTTTACTAAGGGGTAATTTCTGTACATCGCGTTGCCTTTCTAGTTAGCATCAACCTTTGTAATCCTTCGCGGCGTGGTTTAATCGAAGCGTGAGAGTCCGACTGGTCCAGTCCCAAGCACCGTTAAACTGCGCTGAAGAATTTTGTTTTGTGTTCTTTGGAGTTCGTTTTTCTTTTCTCGTGATTTTCGAGTCCCACACTATGGGTGCAGTCCGTCCATAGGGCTTTGTTGTGTGCGCAGCGGCCCCTGGACGTACGCCATGCGCATCCACGACCTGGAGCTCAGGGTAGACTGTGTGCTGGGAAACCACCTCAAGTGGCCCGACCTGCATGCCAGTCAGACGCTCGAGAGTCTCCTGTCCCAGTGCCTCTACCTCGGCAACTCCACACTCCACGCCAAAGTGGCAGCCGAGCTGCACAGGCTTCGCCTCTACAAACAGGTAGTTTCTTCACCCAATTAGGAACGCTTTCTTTTTCCCAAAAGATATATCATCCCGAGAGATGCCCCACCCTTGAAAGATAATTCTTTTTTGCCATAATTTGCTATTTTTTTTTTTTCAAAAACACCTAAAGATAGCCCACTTTTAATAATTGCAGGACCCTGGCCAGTGCCGACCTTGGCAGAAATGGTGTTACGTAGCTGCAACAGGAGATAATCATACACTGCTGACTGGGAAGGGCAGTCGTCTTTGGCCGTCGCCCCTCCCTGTAATCACAAGCTTTGTGATTCACAAAATCTAAAACTAGCATTTTTTCAACTTTTTTTGATCGCACAGCGAAAGTTTGTTCACTTTTTATTTTCGCCGCTTTGCTTTCGATTTTAGGTGGTCTATCTTTCGGGATATTACGGTAGTCTTGTTTTGTTTCCAGAAAAATAGGAATGTTCAGGTGTTTTTCTTTATATCTAGCTTGTACAGGTCCTTGCTAGCTGTTTGGGTTGCATCGATTGAATATGTTAAGGGCAAAGGGTTGTCTTCGTTCTGGACAGTCTGCTTCAGTCATATTCCAGCAGTCTTGGATTGCACTACCGCTAGGGCAGCCAACACGCTGTGGGATGGTCACGGGTGGTGGTAACCGAAGGGTTATGCGGCGGTCTCTAATCGGCAGACGCCAAGCCTACTTACTCCCACACCCCGCAGCTTTCTCTCGAGAACGCCGCTACGGGCGGGTCCGAACGTCAGCCGCACAACTGATCGCTTCTCTAAAATGGAGGAGCACGTACCACAATAGGACTGGGTCCAACGGTGTTTATCGGAACACCAATAGACACACTGTCCCCAAAACCCCCGCGCCGACAAGGTCAGATGAAGTGCTCACCCTGTCGACACCGTCCCGAGAGCGCAGTCCAGAGCGGGCAAAGGAGGTCCTTCGCGACACGTCCAATCTCTATCGCATCCGCGGGAGGAGTCCCCCACGTTCCCGAAGTCGGGAACGCGCGTCGACCTCCTCCCCCCACGGGCATCGTCCTCACCCAAAACAACTAGGTTCCCGGATGAGCGGGGGGACGGAAAAAGGTCCCCCCGGGAGAGAGTGAGGAGGAGAGCCCTCCAAGCCAGGCGGCTCTCCTACGCTTCACGAACAGGTTGGAACTCGAGGCAACCAGGTCGCGCGTCCCGAACCACGGCTGTTATACCGGCCGTCGGGGAAGGGCGACCAATGGTCACCACAACGTGAACCGACAACCTCGTGCGTATCGCTTGCTCGGAGCGTTGAATTTTGAAACTGCTGAGAGCCGCGGCAAACTGAAATACGGTGTGGATATAATGTTTATAGCTTGCCCAAGACATAAAGAATAGAGCATTTAAACGGTAACTTTTAAATGTGTAATGGTCGCTATATGGCAACGACCGTCGAGGGTTGTCTCATCACCTTACTTTGATTCTTGGCAGACGTCTTGGTATGGGCTATTGGCCCTGGCTTTTGCAGGTTTTATTTTATCAAAAGGTAAACCGGGTGTGTTCATCAAGATTAGTTTTATGGATCAAGCAACAAATTCTGGGCAATGTAAGTCCTATCAGTCGCACACATGGCATCAGAAAGTTCAGAAAGTGTCATTTTAAGATTGTTGAATACAGAGTTCTGTAATAACAGGAAAGCATAATAAAAGAAATGTCTCCCGAACAAAAATTTTTTACTTGCCCTAAAAAAAGTGACACTATAAGATAAAGGATTGTTTTTATCGCTTGATCGTACATGGCACAATACAAAAAAAATTTATATCCGAGTTGTGAGTGGCAGGGAGCAAACCCCATGGGAGTGGGCGCGTTTCTACTCTGGCGTGGCACTCGAAGGGTTAATCTTTCTCCGACTACAGATGTCCTCGAGTGCATTTTCCTTCTTCGTGTTTGCCGCAGATTGCAGAGGGACTCCGAGAGTCTGGAGAGACAGTGCCCCTGGGAGCATCGTGGAAGGAAGTGGCCAAGCACTCTGTCTCTGATCCCACCCTAGTCCTGGAGAAGCTGAGTGCAGCTTCACTGTACAACGCTGCTCCACGTTGGGCAGAGCTGCACGTCGTTCCCGACAACTGCCGTTTGGTTGGTGTTTTTCTTTGTTTTTGTCTGTTTTCTGATTTACCGAAGAATTCCACTTGCACTTTAAACGGGGTTAATCTAGGCACGGATGCTTGTCCGCTCAAATCGGGTGCTGAACATATAATTTTCAAAATTGCCAAGCTTAGCAAACTTGCAAATTTGCCAAGCTTGGCAAACTTTCAGGAAGAAAAGTTGTTTTGTTTGTATTCGGTCAAGGTGACAAGGTTCAAAGATAGGAGAGGAGAAAGATGTCACGGAGGCCGTCATTGGCCTGCTAACTGTTTAGAAATTACATTTCCGGAAAGAGGTGTTCTCGGGGCTTTTCCTTCCCCCTCTTCGTTTTCTTTTTTTTTTTTTGTTCTATTTAACCACGTTTTGGAAAATAAAATTTCAGCTGTGTTTCGGACTTATGAGTGTTTGTGTCGTTACCTGCAGTCTCGGAGGGTTTTTGAATCATGATTCAGGTTTAGCGATACTTTTTCCATAGACAAAACGAGTTCTTATTTTCTTTCTTTTGACTTCGCAGATTTCATGTATTCATACTCTCAATCGAGCACCTCGCTAGTAAATTCCAGCACGATAAGTTAAGAAACCCAGTTGTGCGGTCAGTTTTGATGCAAGTTCAATCCCTTCTCCCATGCTGTACATGGCCACGTGACATCAATTTCCTATAAATTTGGTGGGAAAATTTATCTTCATGACCTCTTAGAATTCAGTTGATAGAACACACTGTGCGTTAAGTGTTTGTATTCTTGGATGAATTGCAGGTAGTGGCTGAACTCAAGGCACTTGATCTGCTCACTCAGTCGCCCCCCGCATCAGAAGCAGCCTTCCGGGTAAATGCTCTTTATTGTCTCGTTTCTAGTTTTGCGTCTGCTGAATGGCTGTCTCTTTTGGTCGTCCAGCTAACGGAGGGGTTTGACAAGGAACGGGAGTCGTTCCCGCTCTGGCAGAGAGTCTTGGAGCGTCTGCCTCATGGACAGGGACAGATCCTGCTCTTGGACCACCTCCTCGGATGCTACAAGGACTGCCTCATGGACTCTGAGCTCCTCTCTTACCAGCAGTTGGCTATTGGGCTCCGGGTAGGTTGAGCCTAACTTTGGGCGTGCAACCCTCGAGTGATTCTTTCCTCGGATCTCGAGACGGCCATTGTGCACTGCCTTTTTTTGGTCCAGGTCACCCACACTCTAGTCATTGGTAAAGGCCTACTGTCGGTAGTCTCGCTATGAACAAGAATAAACCAAACAAACGAAAGGTTTTAGCCTTTTTTTTAAATTGTTTTTCGAAGGCAGGAAGCTAATGTAGTGACCAAAGCTATTATTTACGTATTTACATAATATTTACCTTCATTTGCAACATTTATGATGATAAAATTAATTTATTGAATGTGTCGTTCATGTGCCTACCGGGATTGTTGATTGCATGCCTCGCTCGTTTGTTCGGGCATCTCGTTTACTCCGGCCTCTTGCTCGCTATCTTTCATGTATGTTCTGCAGGCAATCATTCCTCTCCTCTCTTCTGGATGAGAACAAGCATAATTTTTCGTCACGCTCTAAGTACAACGTGTCCCAAGAACAAACATGTAGTCATAAACTCTGAGACAGGGAGAAATAAAATAATGGACCGATCTCCCTGTCTCGGGGTTTAGATTATGTTTCCTAACTACATCACTTGCATACTGTTGTTCCTTGAAATTTAGTGTTTTTCCACCGCAAACTTAAAGTATATGCATGACCAAATGCTGGGTTTCCCGTCCAAATATAAGTGGTCCAAACAAGGTGGCAAAATTTTAGAATGTTATCATTCTCAAAACAATTTGAGCAATTTTTGAAAAATTTAAGAGCAAAATGGTGGCCTGTAGAGCCAACAAATGCGTGGGACTCAGCGGCCAAAACTATCTTAACGGGTTTCAATTTCCTCAATAAAATTAAAAAAAATTGGTTTTTAACTTTTAAATAAAATAATGGTTTGTTCTGAAAAACAATTGCTTCTAACTTTCGAATAAAACAATGGTTTGTTCTGAAACTTTGGCGTTCGGACCACTTACGCTACATTTTGGTGGAGAGTGAGCATTAGCAATGCGTAATTTATTTGTGCGATTAAAAAAATTTTTTTTATTGAGGGCAGTTTATATAACGGCGGTAGAAGCCATGGGTTCAAGATGGTTGCTTTTACCTGCTCGCTTCCCCCGGGTGGTGCAAGGTAGCGTTGAGATGGCTTACTCGACCGACGAAGTCCTGAGTTTCTTTAGAAAATGGTCGGAAAGGATTTTGGTGGGGTTGTGTAGCAAGCAGTTGTCTCGGATTGGTTGGCAGCGGTCGAGCATGAACGGCAGGAGCAAAGATTGCTCGTCCAAGACGGGAAGGAGTTCCTTCTTTCTTGGCAACTAGGGTTCAATTTCACAAAGGGAAAGGCAGAGCCCCTTATGTAGTAACAAGCAGCAAGCACAAACAAGGTTTCACAGTTCTTTGCATTCAGTCGGTTCAGATGTCGAGTCGTTCGATTAATTTTCTCGTAGCCCCGTACGATCGAATGTGCTGGTCCTTAAAGCTGCCTTTCTTTTGCTTCAGAAAACAAAAATTTCAAACTTGGTAGGGTTACGCACTGATGCCTACCACAGAATGATTGTTCGTCCTTCTAATGGCTGATTATATTTTTCTTAAAACGTAAATACACGGCCCACCTCCTGCAATGTGCGCGATATTCAACTGAACACACTTCACCTACCTTATTCTTAGACAGAAGCGTACCATATTTACAAGATTGTAAGTAGACTCCCCCACAATGCACCAACCCCCCAAAAAAAAAGAAAGAATTTTTTTTTTTTAATGCTGCAGTTTTACGGTGAACATGTGAGAACGGCAGGGTGTTTCTTTCAAAAGCCCAGCCTCCAACGCACGCTTGATGCCTTTTGGCTGAGCATGCACGCACGAGGTGCATGCGATGCCTAAGCTTTATCGAAGCTGGAAGCTCACGCTGGAGGTGGGACAACTGAGGCTGCTCCCTTCTCACTCTGCGACTAGAGACTGACTAGTCCGCACTGGTGGTGTCGTTCCCTTTGTGATCACTGCTACGTTCTCAAAGCACGTCACTGGCGTCGTCCAACGAAATCTCGCTCTTCGCAAATGACAGCATCAGCTGCATCTTCTGTGCTTGCCGGGGATCATGTCATAGGTGGGGACTGATTGCACGCTTCTGGTACGTACGTTACAAGCCTGTCCTCTAACTCCGGAAGGCATCCCGATTTATCCAGACTTTGGTTTGTGGAAGCCTCTTCGTTTGCCATCGCAGTTATTATCTCTAAGTGGCTTAACATAGCCGTAAATAGTGCCTTGTTTTCGGTCACGCCTGCGCGCCTTGTTTCAAATTACACCTCAGTTTGCGTTCGGCAACTTTCTATTACTTTGAAAGTCGTTGCCTTTTTTTCTAGCATTATGATAGAATACTTTCTGCGCTTCTTAGCAACACATCGCGGCAGTGGAAGAACAGATGGGGCAAGGACTTTCAAGCCAGCGTAGTCCAGAAAAATGATTCACCGAGACGAGATCGAAATGAGAAGCGCAAGTCCACGACTGCAATGGCAAATTAACAAAGCAAAATGGTGAAAACATTGATGATGATAATGACACACAGCTAGAGAATAAAAACATTCAGCCTTTCCACTCTCGTAAAGAAGGAAGACCAGCGGAGCTGTACTATATATACTGTGTGCTTGTTCTTCGTCGTCATCTGTTTTTCACGCTGTTTCCTACGATGAATTCCCACCAACGCGCCCAACTATTCATTCTTCTATGATAGCTGGAAAGTTTGGCGCCATCTACGAGCGACGGTGGAAACCATACTGGTTGTGTGCTTGCCGCCGTTGCTTATAGATGGCGGTAGCTGTCCAGGTAGGTTTGTGTCGACATACACGGATACAATCCTGGGGAACCTAGCCCTTAACAGCTCCGCTGTAAAAAGCTGTACAGCGTCGCCTAGCGGTAGGACTTAGCAGTACCCAAGGAGCACTGCCAAACCAAGCCAATCCATGTGCAGCCAACATAGAATCCAAAATGGCTGCTCCTCAGTGATCGCTCTTGACTATTTTGACCGAAATATTGAACTTTAGACTTCAAGCTGTCCTAAACATTGGTTGTGAATATGCACTATTTCTGGGGAGGTCAAGGTTCCTCTTTAGGTCCGAAATATTAAACAAGTCCGAATTATCGGCGTCCAAATATTTAGTCGGCGACTGTAGTTGTTTGTTGCTTCTGGATGAAGATGTGCCATAAACGAGCGCCGAAAAACTAAACGACACGGATCACGCGTGTCAATACTGCCACGCACCGAGCAAGCGCCTGCGTGGCCGAATGTTTACTGTGCTTGGCTTTCGCGCGAAGGCTCCAGGCTTGATTCCTAAAAGTGAACGCTCTTTTTATTTATTCTTTTAATTTCGGAATTCAATTCAATTCTTTCAACTTCGGAATTAAAAACAGCGCGGAAAGACGAGGACCAGACAAAGAAGTGACACGGACGTAGCGCTGTTTTTAATTCCGAAGTAGGTACCAACTCGCCCAAGCCTCAACTTTAGTTTTGGTGATCTGTCGATAAAAAATTAAATGAATTGATTAAAAAATGAGCAGTCCTATGTTAATCCACAGCACAGTGACACCAATAGCTGCAACACGTCGCGTTAACCCGCCATGGTGACTTGATGGAGTCCCAGTTGACTTTGAGAGCACACACCTGTGACCAACGGCAAGATGCGTTGCCGCCAGCACGTCTTTGAGCATCTGGCAACTGGTGGGACGTGAGCATGCGGTGGCACCGAGACGTCTGCCACTTTGCGTCACACTCTCGTCAAGCTTCAGCACATTTTCAGCTTGGGGTGGAGATCCACAAACGAGCACGTAATGCGTGCTTTCTCGGTGGTAATTCAATGTGGCTGAGCCCTTTTAATCTCAAGTTCCTACAATTAACTCCGAATAAATGTGGAATTAAGAATGACGAATTTTCTGTCGCGACATCGCAGCAACTGTGGCCATCTAGTGGGCACTGCACGAGACTCATACGCACATCTTTGTACCGCAGCAACGAGGTGAAGAGGACTGTCAAAGCTATGGTGCCTTCGTGTGCACTTTGCTTAGGGGGATGACATCTGACCAGTTTGTTCCAAACTCTTTCGTTTTTCTTTGTTCCGGAGCGCGTGGAAGCGCGTCTGCTGGCACGAGCCCTTGGCATTCACAGTGCCACGGTGGCACTTTGTTACCGGCTATTTGTTTGTATTTTTTCCGAAAGCGCGTGGCGTCGGTGTGGGGTACTACAAAGAATGCATCACCCGGAACAGAAGGGCATTTAACAGCCTAGTCAAAGCCTATTCAGTTGGTGCAAGCTCCCCAAATCGGTCAATTCAGTCGGTGCCGCCGCTAGGTAGTGCAAGTTGCCGCCCGATTCGAAGGCTTCAGACGTATCCGTGCATGCATCTATCCCCCTCATTCCCAATCTCGTTGTTCCCAATGCGTGTAAGCTTGTCTTCGTGGCCTAGTCATTAGCATGTTTAAATCGCAACTGAAGGGTTGTAAGTCTGAATCCCGCCTCCGCCTAAAATTCTTGACACATTATTGCACTTTATAAAGTGAAATCATTTGAGACATGCGGCGACTTTTAATTCGCATTACATATCATGTTTTCATCACTTTCATTCCACGCGTGACGTCACATCTCACGTGAGCGGTGTAGGTTGTTTGAAATTCCCGCGCGAGATCACATGGCTGTGACGTTATGACCTTATCCACATGAGCTCCTAATGCTATCGCGTTAAAAAAGAGCATCTTTGACCTTCCAAGATATTCGGTGTTCGCTGACCTCGCAATCCCCAGATGAGGGGCTGCTCATGTTATCGGTCTAATTCTTTTTTTTTGTCCGATCAAACTTGCCGTAGATACCACAGAAACACCCACTTTGTTCAAGTGCCCATTGCTAACATTTTCCAAACTTGAAAATTTTGCAACGTTAAGTGCCCGATTTGACCAGGGCCAGTGTATATGTCTTGATTAACCAGGCTTTCAGTGAAAGTGGGGCAGGCTCCCCCCTTATTTTATGGTGCTTCTTTCTAATCAAAGCGGAGCTTTCCCTCTTTTGTTATCTCTATCGTTTCCCTTTGCACGAATGTACCTTGGCACAGTGGAAATCACGAAGAATATACGTAAACGGTTTTATTTTGGTTTTAGTATGTCACAATGTCCTCTGACCAAACGGTCTACAGTCGCGACATTCGAAGAGGAACTGGGTTTTCCCCGTTGGGGTATACAGTAAACTCTCAATTGAGCGAACCTCAAGGGACCCAAGGAAATAGTTCACTTAACTGAAAGTTCACTAAACTGAATATATTCACTACTGTCGAGACCGCTTATAACGAAGTCGGTTATAACAAAATAGCGGCTAGAGCGAAACAATTCCTATTTTCCATTCCCTTTTGCACTTCGTTAATCCTAGTCGTTTATAACGAAATGGAGTATATAGCGAAGTGATTTCCGGTTACTGTTGAGTTCGTTATAACCAGGCTCGACAGTAGAACATGGAACAGCATAAGGCACTGCACACCTCGAGTTAAAAGTGTGAAATGCAATTTATGGAGCCATGTGCATTGATACATACAAAGTGCATAACAGTTAGAGGGGCAGTGCAATGATTTTAATGTTGAAATAATTGGCAGTTTACATTTTTTATATTGTTTATGCGAGCCCAAGTGACCAAAAACACGTCACCTTTCCCCGAAAAACTGCTATTCTGCTGGGTAATAGCAAAGCAAAAAACAAATTATTTGCTGATCTGGAGCCGCCTGTCGGGGTTACGGGAACTAAAATGACACCGTCTCTGGGGGATGCGCGAAAGTCAACAAAACCTGTCCCCCTCCGCTGCTACTCTCGCTGTCAGCCCCATGGCGAACCGTTCTTTGTGTCGATCGCTCGCCGCAACCTTCGACGAGGCTAATCCTTTAAAACTCGACAATCGCGGAGGAAGCGGCTGGTTTTTGAAGAGAGGTCCCAAGGGGAAACCACGTGAACACCCAGAGTACTTTAATCGAAAGTCGACGTGGAGAGTTGAGAGGCACTTTGACCTTTGATTTGATGCATTTTTTTTAAATAAGAGCTAGCGTTCGCAAGAAAATACAGTTTTCTGCTTTTCGTTCCATAGGTGACGCAGATTAATTTCTGCAGTTAATTGGCCAAAGTCTGAAAATTGTTGCACGGCCCCTTTAAGTTGCTGCCTTTCTCATTTTGAAAATAAATTTAATTTTCATTTGCAGTAATGCTCTTAAAAGTGCATGAAGTAACAAAACTCTCTAGAGAGTCTATGTTTTTTTGCACTTCCTCTGGCACAGCTGGTTGCTGTGACGAAGACATACCACAACAGCATCGTCCAGGCTCTAAATATCCTGTGCAGAGCAGTTTCCCGTTGGGAGTGAACGCAGTTTCTCGTTCAAGCTTCGACTTTTGCTTCACTATCGTTGACAACGTCGATGGCGGAACCGCATAGTCCTTCACAACGTCCACTTGCCTTTGACCGTTGTCCAGACGCCGAAGGATTTTGAGTTTGTCTGATAGAGACAACTGCTCCTGTATCGTCATACTCATTATGAAAGTGGGCGCAGAAGCTGCCATCCTGCTGTTGTTACCCAAAATTAAGATGGCCAAACGGAACGGATGACAAGGAAAAAACAGACGCACCACATAGTTTGTTTTCGTCTACTGCACCGCCGCTGTGAATACTAGTGATGATACGCCGCCGCTGCAGAGGCGGCGGCGGCGGCGGTGGTGGCGGGGCGGCAGGCATCGGCTACGCCAGCACTGCAGAGCACAAAACTTCGTTGAACCGATGGCAAAAATAATCCTGGGTCTACCAATCAAGTTCATTGAACTGAAATATTCGCTGTTCCGAAATTCGTTAATTCGTTTAACTGGAACATTTTTGCCTAAAATGCATAGGAAAACCGCCGGGGATTTTTTTAAAAGTTTGTTATTCGGAAATATTCGTTAAGCTGACGTTTGCTCAAGTGAGAGTATCCTGTATTTGTAAGGGTGGGCGATCACTCTGTGTTTCTTTTGGGTGTCCAAAAAGCAGGGTGGGCGATGACCCAAGGACTGGCGATGCCTCAAGATATTGCGGCACTGTTCTCGGGGTTCACTCTACTGACTCTTTAAAGTGTCTTCTGTCTTTCGTAGATGTTCACCTGTGTCGAGACAGCCAAGCAGCAGGACTACGTGCCTCTAGTCAACCACCCGTCGCTGCTACTGGAACAACAGCTTATGAATGCAGAGGTATGCTCTTTCTGTTTTTGTCTAGGATCGATTTATATCTCGCAATATCATCCTGAGACACCGCAGTACTTCCCAAACTCTGCTACCTTGCGACCCACGAGAAATATAAAATGAATTTTTTCATGGCCAAAGCAAATTTATGTCCGGTTTTTTGACAGACATTTTTAACCCCGATTCGTCCCAAGTTCAAAAAGGTGTCTATGACTGTTCTGTAGTTAGTGTTTAATCCTCTACTAGTATTACTATTGCGGATGTTCTTGTCTCTCTCGTATGCATTTCAAGTTGAGTTTTTTGCCACATTGTATTCATATTTTTACTAAGAAGTGTGCCAATTAGGTGGGAAGCTGTTATTGGGTGGCACTCAAAACAAAAGCTAGTATAGTAGAAATGCAAAGTTGGTTGCGGATGTGGGGATTCCTGTGGTCTCCCTTCCCCGATGGCTGTGGTAGCGGCCGCGGGTCGGAATGTTCGGCCTCCTTCGCTGTGAACTCCAACCTGTCAGTGAAGCGGAGGGTCCCCTGTCTTGTAGGACCCTCCCCTAACTCCCTACCGGGGAGACCACGTTCCGTTCCCCTGCTCGGATGTGGCTCGTGACCTACAGGCGAGGAGGTTTTGCCTCGTCTTTTCCCGCTTTCGGGAATGGGAATCGTTCGTGGCCGCAAAAGAGATGGGAAATGTTATGGGCAACTTTCCTGCCCTGTGGCTCTCCTGAACCCCGCGTCTGTTTGGTAAGGACCTTTTCTTGCCGGCACGGGGGGCATTTTGGATGAGGACATAGTAGTTCATTAAGACACTTTTAATAAAAGCTCTTGGACTCTGTCCTTACTCTGGTACGTGTGGCTTCTTTCTCCGCTATATTCGAGAGTGAGACAAGGTAGCAATCATTGGCACCGATTGAAGTATTTTTCGAACTGACCCATGGTAATGTGGCCCTAAACGTCGTCTACATTGCCGCGGAGATGTGGGGACCGAGGCAACTATGTTTGACGTCTCCTTTGAGATCGCCGCCACCTTTGGGTTAACCCTATGGTTCCTTTGTCGGTACCTCTGTCAGTAGCTAGCAAATCCCACACAGTATATGAACTGCATTACAGAGATTTTGATTAGATTTTAAACAGAGCCTGTGGTGATCCCCAGTCCTCCGCTGTTGCATCTCATTCTCTTTGTCGGCTTGCAAAATGCCTCCGTTAGAAGTATGCATTTTCTCGGCAACCCTCCTCCTTTGTTTTAAAAAAAGGGAAAGGGCTCCCTTCTTTGTGGGAGGTGTTCAGCATGAGTTTTGGGCACATGAATCTTAGTGCTGTATTTACGGTAAATGTTGGCGAGGGTGCTCCGGAGGGGAAGTATTCGTGAATGCACGAGTGCACTCACCCTGGGGCCCATCTGGCGCAGGTGGACGCGGTCGGCCGGTCCCTGGAGGCCGTTTCCCCCTTCCTGGACCGGGAGCAATCTCCGTTCCGAAGGGAGGCGGCCAACGCTCTGCTTGAGACGTACGCTTCCAAGGCCCTCGAACTGCTACTCCTGCCGTCGCCTTCCTGTGAGGGACCAACTGTGCCGCTCCCAAAGTTTCCAGAAAATGTTGCCCTTGAGGCCTAAAACACATTTCTCACAAAATACCTTTTTTTTTTTTTTTTTTAAAGAACTCACTTCTAAGTTTTATGTCATCTCCTGTACCTCAGTCCCCAGCTCAATAGGGATGGTCAGGCTGCTACTTTTTTCATCAGAAGCTGACACCTTGTGAAACGGTTTGTTTGGGCCTGGATGCTTGGTTTGTGCAGCTGAGCCAGACATGGCATCCCAGCCGGCTGCAAGCAACTCTTCGGTCGGAAGCAGCGACGGAGCCTTTGTCATGCCTCCCAAGCCTCCTCCAGAGTCGGAGTGGACTCCAGATACTGAGGTGGCGTGCTGCATGGTCTGCCGCATTGAGCACTTCAGCATGGTAAGTCCACCGCAGCTCCAGCTCACTTTTATATGAAACCCACTTGTAACGAGCCAGGAATAACGAAATATCGGATGCTTTGAACGCTCGTGTTGCTATGTAATGTAATTCTAGACCGCTTGCAACAAGTTACAGTTGAAACTTGATTTTGTGAAACTTGATTTGATGAAATTCTCGATTTAAAGTGCAACTCCGCTCACTTCTGAAAATTCCGGGATAATGAGTGATTTCACATTAAAAAGCACTAATTAAAGGCACTACATTATTTTCTTTGCGAAAATGGTAGTGCTACGTCATTTGCACCAAATTGCACCATGAATGAAAGTCCGCAACATCTTGTACCAGAGTTCCAGTTTTGCTAAGAATTGTGCTAGACCTGCTCCAAGATAGGCAAAGCAAAAAATAAATATATGTATAAACACACACACACACAGAGACAGAGTTGAACTTGGAGATATCGTAAAATAGTTTGATATATCAATAATTTGATATACATAAATATGTTAAATTAAGCTTGAGTTGAAATTTCTCTTCGTCTCTGCTAATACCAAGGGTCGCGACAAAGGGGAGCTTACCAAATAGAGCATCCAAGAGCTGCTTAATACAGTAGAGCGTTACGCAGTTGGCGGAGACCGCAAACACCGCCTCGGTTACACCCGAACCTGGCCGCTTACACCTGAACCTGGCCGGGACCTCCACACAGTATAAGTGTCAAAACACAAAAATAACTAAACAAAAAATGAAAGAAAAACGGAAAAGCGAGAGACATAAAAAAATCCTCTTGATCCATGGAAAAAAGTTAAGCAAGCAACAAAAATTTTTTAGATCGCAGCTCTTAAAGGGGCCCTGCAATCATATTTAAGCGTCTACCTTTTATGCAGTTTCCACGTCTCTTCGGGTTCGGGCAAGCCAGCGGGCACGGAAAGAGTAGCTATATATCAGTGCGCCATATTTTAACCGGACGACACGAAAACCTCCTCCACCGACGAGAGCGACCCACAATACCGAAAGCGCGCAAAATGTGACGTCTTTGGTCCTGGGCTTACTACTGGTCAGAGCCACTAAAAACTTCTTTTTGGTCGAAATACAAAATATAAGTGGTGCGAACCGTTTCAATTATTTATAAAAGTAGTTTTTGTTCACTATTATAGATGAAAAAAAGAAAGAAATGCAGTTTATAAAGTACGGAAACAAGAAATGACCTGTCAACATACCCGCTGCCAAGCGGCGGAAAAGGCGGCGCATACTAGAAAAGAGTAGTGGGATAAGGCGCCGACACGGAAAAATCCCGGATGTACGCGGTGGCGCTGCAGTCGTATGGACAGGAGGATCCTACCGGCTCCGAGCGTTCCGAAGGCCTTCCGCGAAAGGCTTTGTCTTAGGGTTTGGGCGTTTCGCGGTATGGCAGCGCGAAGTGGGCTCCCATTCTGAACTGATCTTTACCCCGTGTTTGCGGTCGTTTGTGGCCAATAAAGTGTCATGCCGAATTAGTGTTTAATCGCGCAGAAAACGCAATGAAAGCTGCTTTGGCTGCCCGCTGCATACAGCCTATCCAGAACGTGCTTTAGTGGCGCCCTCTGACGCCGTCGACACGGAGTGCGGCGGCCGTGAGCGCTCGATGAGCTCACTATTCCTCCTCTAGTTCACGGCCACTCAAGCCAGGACCTACGACGTCATGAAGGAGGTTATTTTTTGCTTGTTTTTGTAATTCTAAATTGCCTATAACTTTTAAAATGAAGCGAATTTCGCGGAAAGAAAAATTTCACTAATTTACTACGTTCAGTGCGCTCAGGTTCGGTGCAAATTAAAAAACAGTAAAAAGTCCTTGCAGGGCCCCTTTAAGCTCCTGTTACCGTCTTGAGCGGTGTCGCCGTCACCGCCGGCATTATCGCGCGTTGCATTATGGGAAGTTTCCCATAATGACGCATTATGGGAAGTTTCCCATAATGACGTCACGTGGGTTACCCTCGTGAGGGTTACGAGGGTTATTCTCACGAGGGTTATTCTCACGAGGGTTATGAGGGTTACCCTCACAAAGGTTACTCTCACGAGGGTTACGAGGGTTACTCTCACGAGGGTTACGAGGGTTACTCTCTTGAGGGTTACAAGGGTTATCCTTACGAGGATCACAAGGGTTAGCCTTACAAAAGTCACGAGCGTTACTCTCACGAGGGTTGCGAGGGTTAGTTACCCTCAAAAAGGTTACCCTCACAAGGGTGAAGAGGGTCATGAGAGTTACGCTCACGTCAACTTCCTGAGGTCACGTGGCCCCTCCCTGAGGTCACGTGACCTCAGGGAGTCACCTACCCCTCAGTACTCATCCATCCTCCTCAAGAGCTGCGCTCTAATCTGGCGTTACAGGGAGTTGTAAATGACTTTCATTTTTTAATAGGGTGTCAAATTAAAACATTAAGAAGAACCTGATATATAAGAAATATAGTTGATTAACCTAGAAGTTTTGGCTAGTAGGTATGCAGGCATAATTAAAAACAAAACAGCGCAAAGAGAAGGACAAAGTAAAAGTTAACCGACAGGACAAAGTGCTGTAAAATTAAAACATTGAAAAGAGCCCGATATATAAGAAATATTGTTGATTAAACTAGAAGTTTGGGCTAGTTGGTATGCAGGCGTAATTAAAAACAAAACAGCGCAAAGATGAGGACAAAGTAAAAGGTAACCGACAGGACTCAGCGCTATCTCCCGCCATAGAAGCGTTGCTTGAAAACACGGTCTACTAAAACCGTCTATTGTCAGAGCCCAAGATATAACAAAATCGTTCAGCCTTTCCACTCTTGTGAAGAAGGAAGACCAGCGGAGCTGTACTCGATACACTGTGTGCTTCTTTGTCGTCGTCTGTTTTTTGCACTGTTTCCTACGATAAATTCCCACCAACGCGCCCAACTATCCATTCTTCTATTATAGCTGGAAAGGTTGCCGCCATCTATCAGTGACGGCGATAACCAGATTGACTGTCTGGTTGCCGCCGTCGTTCATAGATGGCGGTAGCTGTCCAGAGCTTTGTGTACTTTTGTGTCGACATTTGTTTGGTACCGGACACGAAACTGGGGAAACTAGCCCTTAACAGCTCCGCTGTAGAAAAAAGGTGTTCAACCTCAAAGAAAACGCGAAAATCATTCGTGCTTGGTTTGAAAAGAACACTTCTTGTATCTCTGGTGGGGACCTGAATGCGACCCCCAGCTGGCTCGCTCAGGAACATGGATCATCAGAACCTCAATTCTAGGGTTGTGCAAATATTCAAAATTTCGAATAGTAGTTCCGAATAATACACTATTCGATATTCGCTTCGAGAAGAACTGCACTATTCGCGTTTTTCGAAGTGTTGATTGCGGCGGGTTGGCCACGTTGAGTGCGCTTCTTGCCAAGCACCGGTGCGCTGCAAAGAAGCAATACCCGCGGAAGCGAGCTCCGCGGGTGTTGCTTCTCCGCAGTGCACCGGTTTTTAGTAAGAAGTGCACTCAACAAAGTAACACGCCGCGATAAACACTTAGAAAAGTATGAACATCGTAATAGCGTGCTTGGAAGTAAAGCATACATTCAAAGCGAAATGGTGCACCTGTGTTGACTGCAAGTGAAAATAAATTAAAACTTTGTGAATGTGTACATCTACATTGCAGTAAAAGGTTTAAAATTAAACTGTTATGCAAGAGTATACTATGTTAGCCAGGGATGCCCTTACAACCTGCGTTCATGATCCACAATTCATTCTTTTTTAACTCGAGATTAAAGAAAGAATATTTTATATGGCAAGATTTGTAAATTAACACTATCGGGTATAGTTGGCCATCTCTACATGATTCATTTTATGTCAAATCTGTCGTTTACTTGCCATCCGAGGACACCAGACCTTCTGAAGTCACAGTTCATAAATACAGATAGATGAAACTTAGCTTATAAATGAACAAGTAGAACAACCTTCACAAGTTTAGCTGAGTTTTCGTCTGAGCATTATGCAATGGTAGTGAAAGGCGTGGAAAAACTATTCGATATTCGAATCGAAAATATTCGGCCAAAGCCACTATTCGCTTCAATTTTGCTTCGAACTCAAAATCCACTATTCGCACAAGACTACTCAATTCATTTCCGTCATTTTCGGCATGTGAGCATGGCTGGAATGTGGGGTTGCTGTAGCTCCCTCGATGCCATTACATTAAAACTATGTTTCATGAATTTTCGTGAGTTTCACCGCTTTACTCTATTGTTGGAAGTGCAGTAAAAGTCCCAATGTGGTATGTCCTAACTCCCCATACTATCTTCAGACACGAGGGCCACCAGGTAAAGGGGATTTCAACCAACAAAGTCTGTCAGACTCAAGAATGCTACAGATGCCCCGATTAGCGCCAGCCCCTCTGGTTCCGAACAAAAAGTCCTCTGCTGAGGCTAGTGCATATTGCTGCTGAAAACATTGCACTCGCATCAAGCAGCTCATTATGGCCTTTCCTGGTTGGTTTGCTGAGAAATTCGAAGTAGCCACGGCTGTTACATGCTTATTCGACGCACCCTTTAAGTGCCGGGTCCCCATGCTGAATCTTGCTCTCAGTTAAGTCTGCTCTGTAAAGAATATTTATTAATCTTGTGCAAATAGTGGATTTCAAATTTGAAGCGAGTCCAACACGAATAGTGACCTTGGCCTAATATTTTCCAATATCAAATAGTTTGTCCAAGCCTTTCACTATTGCACCATGCTTAAATGAAAACTCAGCCGAACTCGTAATGGTAGTTCCCAAGCTTGTCCATACTTAAGCAAGTTTGATTTGAGCCATTTTTCTGGATTGTGGCCTCGGAAAGTCCACTGCCTACATTGATATAGCAAGTAAACAATGCATTTGACATAAAATTAAACCTCTAGAGATGTCCAGCTGTACCCAATTGAAATTCGTAAATCTTCTTGCTCTATGCAAATGTCCTTTCTTACATCTCGAATTTGAGAAAAGAAACAAAGACAATGGCGAGTAATGAATGCAGACTCTCAGGACATATCTGCTTAACATATATCCTCCCATAATAGCCAGTCTTTATTTTGAAAATTTTACTGTAGTGTAAACATCAACATTCACAAACTTTCCGTTTTAAATACACCGAACACGCGCATGCGCCAGCCCGCTTTTAAATTGGGCTTTACTCCCGAGCACGCGACTACAATGTCGCATGTTGAGTGTTGATTGCAGCGGGTCCGCCCCCGTTGAGCTCTTACCGAGCACCGGTGCACTGTGGAAAGGCAACACCTGCGGAAGCGAGCTCCAAGGATGTTGCGTCTCCGCAGCGGTGCTTGACTCAACAGGGCTGCCGCAGTCAACTCTTAGAGATTACGAGAGTTCATCTCGAAGTGAATATTGAAGGGCATATTAAAAACTACTATTCGAATATTGGCATAATATTTATTAATACAAGACGCTGTTTTATGGGTAAAAAGTGAATTGAAATCTGCATGTATCCAACCAATGACATTGGTACAGTCGAATCTCGCTAATTCGAACTCGAGGGGGACCCAAAATTTGTTTGAATAAAGAAAAGTTTGAATTACTAGGAGCTCGTATTCAAGGGTAGAACTGTATCGGGGTTTCTACGAAGCATTGTGCACTGAAGTAAACGTATCTCGGCGCAGTTCAGTCGCCGTCACCACTGCCGTCGTTGTGGCCGCGTCGTCTGTGCCTCCTGCTCGCAGCACTCCATGCTGGTGGAAGGCTTTGGGAAGGCGAAAGTCCGTGTGTGCGACGACTGCTTGCTGCAGACCATCAAACTTGGCTCCACGTAAGTCTCAGGACCGCTGTTCCATTTTGTCTGTTATGCATGCAAGCGGTGAAATTTTAAATTGTGGATGTGCTAGTTCGAAATGCATTAACGAGCCTGGCGCATTTGGTTGAAGGGGCGCAAGTTCGGAGGACTCGGTTGTGTCTGCGGATCAAGGTGCACACCTTTCCCTTGGGGGTAAGTTGTACCTCATTCTCATTCCTGAAGCTAGTAATTGTTGGGACTGAGGTTTTTTCTTATGTTGTTTTGTTGCTCTGTGGAATGATTTGAAGTACCTACCCACTCCAGCTTCTTGTGATTTAAATCATATTTTTTTTTAAAAAATGAAATTGAAAAAAAATTATTTTTATCGGTTCTGTTTGGTACTTAAAGCTTTTCATGCTCATAAAGCTTTTCATGCTCCTTTATTTTGTATCTATTTAAAAGAATAACCAACCAAGGAAAATAGATATATATCGGGCTGTACACGAGCAAAATACGGTAATATACGGTAGCAAAATACGCAGATAATCAAGGCTTGTGTTGACGTCTGTGTGAGTGCACCTTCTGTGTCCCTGTCAGACGAAGAACCATTATACCTCCACCAGCCTACATGAGGTGTCAAAAGGTTTCTAGTTAGGTGGATGATCCTCTCAAACTTCATCCATCCTTCAAAGTCGTGTTGAAATGATGTTGAGTTGCATTTTTTAATGTCTTTAATAATAATTTTAAAATTTTTGTTTATTTATTTGTACATATTAATTTATATCTACAATTCCTATCTATCATTCTCCTACTTCTCTAACTTCTTTCTTTTATTTTTGTCCTTTTTGTCTTCTGTACAGCTTCTATTGCTTCTTTCTTCTCCTCCTTAATTTTCTATTAAAATGCCAGTTGTGAGTGTAGCACTGTCCTGTCTGCTTCATGTCCGTGTCTGTCCCTTGCGCTTTATAATTTCAGTATGTTGAGCCAACTAGCCCACCTCAATATTTTAAATACAGTATTCTCCTAAGAAAATTGGAAAGGTGAGCTTTGCGTCTTCCTTTCACTTTTGTTTGCTCAGTTCTGTGGCATCCTATGCATGCAAATTAAGATGTGAAGGAAGGTAACGAGCACAAAAAAGTATGTGTGCACACAGAAGCACACACACCAGCAGAGAAAGAAAGAAAGAGGTACGGATAGACAGACTGAGTTAAGGTTGATCTTGCATTGGACGGTATAATCGGCGTTGTCTTACACGAGCTTCTATGCATCTCTTTTGAGACCACCACTTCACGCTCCTGAGAACTAAATGCAAAAAGCCACTGTCGTTGAGAAACTACAGTCGAATCTCATTAATTCAAACTCGACGGGGACCAAAAATTAGTTTGAATAAAGCAGAGTTTGAATTACCGGGAGTTTCCTCCCATAGAGATGCATGTTAGTGTGAATTATCCACAAGTTTGAATTAATGAGAGTCGACTGTATCAGACTGCGTGAGTTTGAAAGCAGAAATCGTTAGTTTAAGGTGATTGAAATTAAATAACTCTAATTTAGGTTGGAGATATTAAAATAAATTTGGTTTATATGCTTTTTTTATTTATGATGTTTCTGACCTTCTTGTGAAGTACAGGCGTCAGTGCACGACTTTAGAAAGTGCTTCACTAAGGCGAGAAATTATGCAATGAGCCGACCCGTTGACATTCCCCCGTTAACACTGCGCACAATTTGCGATATGAAGTACATAAAATAATTTAGAGGAAATCCCCATGGTAAAAAGATTTACGCACAAATGAATTTACGCATACCTGAAATGGAGCACACTTGTCTCCCTCTAGGTGACTTGTTGACGCTGTAAATATCCGCCTGGTCCAGGAATCGATCTTGGGGCCTCTTGGAGACCGGCAAAGCGCTCTACCAACTAAGCTAACCAGGAGCTAGCCGTCAGTAGAGCAAACAAACGTTAACAGTCTCTACCAGTTTTGGCCGTAACTGCCACCAGGGTGAGATCGAACGTTTAATATAATTAGATTCACCCAAAGTTCGGGGACCTGTAGGCCGGTGCTTTGCCCAGGTGTCTCCGAGGCAGCTATGAAATAAAAGCATACAAATAAAAATAAAAGGGAAAGCGTTCGAGAGCACTCTTTTTTTATATCCGAGCGAACAAGTAACGTCGCTACGAGTATTGGTGTAGTTTTCGATCAGAAACATAAAAAGATAATTGTTGCACTAATCACCATTTTTTCCTTGGCAAGAATATGTTAATATATAATACTTTCTCAGAAGTCTGACAAGTATAGTCAGTAAAGGTAGGAAGACAAAACGCTCGAAAAAAAAAATGAACTGCGTGGCTCTGTACTGCCGCTTGATTGGTTCGCTTGTTGAGTTATCTATTCTAATATGTCTGGTACACCCCAGCAAAGTAGTTCAATTCTTAACCCAATATTTGGTTATGGTACCGAAATCTCCATTGCCGCGGCACCTTCTCAATAAGGTTGCGGGCACCTCGGCTGGGACTCGAAGCTGCCTAACCGGGATCCGTAGGCTGGTGCTCTGCCTCGGAGACTTTTTCATATATTATTTCCAGCTAAAAGCATCCCAGACGGCCGTGAAACAAAATATAGTCGCACCATTTCGTCGAGCCATAGTGCGATTGCAAAATAATAATTTCTGCAATTAAAAAGCACACACACAAAAAAAAAATTAGCATACTTGGTAGAATTGCAGCCCCAGGAATCCCTTTCGTTGCGTCCATGTCATATGGGCATAATGATGCACGGTGGAACGCATTCGAAAGCGGCTGTTGTCCACCCAGAGCCTCACTCTTGCTGTTCTAGGGTCGCTGTAAGCATCCAGACACCTGACACCCAAACATCTAGCGCCGTTTTCATCCCTCCCGTGGCGTTCCAAGCTATGCGTCTGTCGCCATCTGTATTTGATATTGGAAATCTGCGGCTTGCCGTAACTGAATGCGAAGTGGATTGAATACTATACTTCACATGTAATCTATTGACATGTCGCTTCTGGAAAATGTAATATCGTAAGATGCTCCGTAATTTAATGTCTCATAATTTTCGTTGGCTGACGCGATTTCGTTTTTAACATGAAACGTTTTTAGGCTAGGCTTTCGGATTAAGTGAAGCCACAAAGAGCATAACCGTGAATTTCCCCGCTAAATTTAGTGGGGTAAGTGACGTCGCCTGGCTAGATGTCACGGGACCTACACACCAATTCAGTTTTCCCGCTAGATTTACACATGAGCAGCCGCAGCCTTTCGTTCCAAATACCCTGTGAACGCAGGCCGACGGAGAAAGCCAATGGGTCAATGGGTGAAGAGGAGTCAGTGGTCACTCGTGGAGGCAGGGCTCGAGAAGAACTGCCTGCAGAGCGCTAAACCAAGGATGTCTCGCGTAGCAACAAAATTGCGGGGCAATTTTTTATACGTTTTTGACAGCACATGGAAATATCATTTTAAACTTTATTTTTTTTTACTTTAATATATACATTATCTGTACAGTTCCTCACTTACTTTTTTGAATTTGTTATATCCAACAGGCCGCTTACGTGAATTATTGCGGACGTTGTAGCTCGAGGAAAAAATATTTCAGGATCGGAGACTGGGGTTTATTAAAAGCAGATTAATAAACTAATGAGTCAGATTAAACATAATATTAAAACATTAACGTATATTCACAGTCTGGTTATTTAATTTGACATTTTACAGTGGAGCTGTTAAGGGCTAGGTTCTTGAGGATCGTGTCCGGTACTAAACAAATGTCGACACAAACTCTGGACAGCTGCCGCCATCTATGAGCGACGGTGGCAACCAGACAACCGGCTTGCTGGCCTCACTCATAGATGGCGGCAACATTTCCAGCCTTTCCACTCCTAGATGTCGTCCTTGAGGTCGCCCTAGAAGTCGTCCTTAAGGTCGCCCTAGAAGTTGTCCTTGAGGCCGTCCTAGACGTTCTCCTGTGAGTCGTCCTAGAAGTCGTCCTTGAGGTCGTCCTTGAAATTGTCCCTGAGGTCGTCCTTCAAATCGTCCCTGAGGTCGTCCAAAACGCCGTCCTTGAGGTCGTCCTAGACGTTGTCCCTAAGGTCGTCCTAGACGTCGTCCCTAAGGACGTCCCAGACGTCGTCCCTAAGGTCGTCCCAGACGTCGTCCCTAAGGTCGTCCCAGACGTCGTCCCTAAGGTCGTCCCAGACGTCGTCCCTAAGGTCGTCCCTGACGTCGTCCCTAAGGTCGTCCCAGACGTCGTCCCTAAGGTCGTCCGAGACGTCGTCCCTAAGGTCGTCCCAGACGTCGTCCCTAAGGTCATCCCAGACGTCGTTCCTAAGGTCGTCCCAGACGTCGTTCCTAAGGTCGTCCCAGACGTCGTCCCTAAGGTCGTCCTAGAAGTCATCCTAGACGTCCTTGAGGTCGTCCCATCATAGTACAGCTTCACTGGTCTTCCTTCTTCACCAGAGTGGAAAGTCTGGAAGTTTTCTTTATGGCTGTATAATACATATAAAGTTACAAACCGTCAAAAAAAGAAGCTAAACTACCTACACTGTAGGGTCACTTCAAAAGGCCAACTTTTTAACTGTGAGTCCTATTTGCATAAAATTTGCGGGGCATATTCAGCACTGTGGAGGAGGTTACCATACAATGTTTCAAGTTCATAAATTAATCCTTCAAAGAGTTCCGTAAAAGTTCATCATATAAACGCCTCACCCCCTGAGGAAAATTAATAACTAATATTTAGAGACGGTAGTACATAATGGCCAGTTCTTTTGAGGAAACATACAGTATAACACCTACTGCATACAGCTGTGAAGAGAAATAACAAAAATAACACAATTTTTAATAGAAAAGAAAAAAATTTGTTTGTTGAAGATACTGAAGCCTTTCAAAACAAAAGAGCATGAAAATGCAGAAAGTAAGTTTAGAGGTTCGTTACTTAGGAAGTTTCAGTATAGAAACTTGAAAAACTAACTCCATACATCAATCCATTATCAAGTGATAGTTGTCCTTGACCAAGTTTTGATGACAAAAAGTGAAATTGAGATAAATGTGATTGAACGTTCAGAAAGCAGCTTTTTAAGTGGATGTCGGAAATCATTTATTTCTGAAAAAGTACTTTAATGACAGGAGTGAAACTTTCTGACAACATCCGTTGGGTGACCTGCAAGAAGACAACTCACTAAAAAGTGACTTAAAGAAAAATTTACACCTTTTTAGTAGTGTTAAATAGAACTACCGGTGGCACTAATCCACGCGGCGGGACAAAGCGGAACCAGGACATTGCCGCCTGCCGCGATTTGCCGTCGGTGTGGAGCCAGCAAATCGCACTCGGCGGCAATTTCCACTTGTGAGTCAAACGGATTAAATAAATCTGTTTTGTGTGCTGGGACACTTCCATTTTACCATGTTTTCAAAAATAATTGTGCAGATTTTCAGCCCTTTTTTTGGTAGCTATCAAAGCTTATTTTATTTATTGTTGTTGAGTGATGAGTGAAAACCCTTTGCACTGTTGTTAGGATGTTTTCTATTTGGCAGGACCTGCAAGCTGCTCCCTGCAGAGATTTCTGAGATTGTATTTTGTGACATGTGCAGAAGGTTCAATCAAGGGAGCCTCAAGCAAGGGCGAGCAGGGAGGAACGTCGCGAACTTGGAGCTTGTGCAGACCTCCCCTCTGGCTACTCAGTGCCAACCCCGAAGAAAACAAGGTTATCAGGGAACACTTCTATTACGAGCGGGTGCGTCTCTTCCTTTTCTCAGAGATGATGCCGTGCAGATGACCTGATTTGCAGTGAAATGGGAATACATAGGGCGGTAAAGAAAGAACCTGTAATGCTTTTTGCCACCTATGGATGAGACGGGAAGAGTCTTCTCATAGACTTCCATGACTGTGTAGAGTTTCAAATACACAGAATGTGTTAATGCGATAAATTTTATCGAAAATGCTTGAGTGTGAGGAACCCATAGCGGGCAATGCATATGCGTCGAAAGCGTATAGGAGGCATAATTTGCCATTATAATTCATGCACGATCATAACTAGAAGCACTTAATCGAAACATGAGAGATTCGCCAAGCTCGGCGGGAATCAACACAGACCACAAGATCCGCCGTCCGACATCTTTGCTCGGCGCCACAAGTAGGAGTTGTGCAGGACTGTGTGTAGGACCTCAATACATTTTTGGTTTTTGCGTTTTCTTGGCTTTTATGTTGGGAAGCGCCGGCTCCGCTGAGGAACACATATAGGTATTGATTTCCTGCTGAGTGTATTTGCTTTCCCAATTCGCTCATGGATTGATCACGTGACAAAAGGTTCGCAGATGGTCCACCTCTTAAGCGCATTCACACGCAGACAACAAGGATGAACCAAACACGACTGCACAGTGGCACCGTCATCCTCAAGCTTTTTGTCGAGACGGGTGTTTGTATTGGCTCATGTGTTGCACCCGTATTGAGTGATATTTACTCGAGTACAGTTTACCGGAACATTGAAGGGTCTCTATAAGGTTCCACCACGGTTAAAAAGGTGGCTCGCTATGTTGATGGTTTCTTAGTGTTCCTAGAGGGTTTTTGTTGGCTCGGTGTCCTCAGTGGCTGACGTTTTGGAAATTTTTGGCAAATGTGGTGGAGGAATCAGGTTCACGTGTAAGGTCCTTAAGGAGGGGGTCCTGGAGTTTTTGGACCTTTCGCCTTGTGTGGGTGGCAGTCATATCTGCTGGGCGTACAGCCCTCGGTCGAAAAAAGCCATCTTAGACTCTAGATGAGCCAACTCGAAAGTTGTCAAAAAGGCTATTGCGATTTTGTGCTTGGACGCGGTCCTAAACAGGTCCTGCGTCCACACGGTGCATGAGAGCTTTCAGTCGCAGTGCGATAGGCTGAGAAATGCTGGGTTTATGTGTGCTTTGCTGTGTGATGTTGCTGGCACCCTTGTTAAAATAATAAAAGGGACCTCTCCCCTTAAGAAAAAACTGGTTTCATCCCACACCTACACAAAGTCTCCCAAAATTGAAAGAAAGTAGGAAGTCGGTACCACGTCCCTGTGATATTTTCTGCCCCTCAAAATTTGAGCCAGATATGTTTGAGTGTAAGAGCCAGGGCAGAAGGGCAGTCAAAGAGCCAATGCGCAAAAAAACACGCAAAGCTGTTTGTGAGCTGTGTTTCTGGAGTGGCGTACAGTCAAGCCCGGATACTGTAAACGACTTAATTTTCGCGGATGGCCTACAATTCGCGAAAAATGCGTTCCGCGAACAATTCGGGCAATATGGGAAAGTTACGGATGCTACACTCAATTCGCGAAAATTAGAACCTGCGAATAATTTAAAATTGTCAGCTTTGGCCCGACTCGCGAAAATTTCAGCCCTTGAAAATTAAGTCGTTTACAGTACCGTATTTACCCGAAAATAGGTCGACCACGAAAATAGGTCGACCCCTATTTATTGAGCCCACCGAGAATAAAAAAAAAATAATTCAAATATAGGTCGACCTTTTTTTTAAGGAACAGGGGAAAGTTAGGGCAAAAGAAACAAACCTTTATTTACAGCACTCTCAGCTAAATCGCAGGGCAATGTCAAAAACTTATTCATCGTCAGAACGTCCGGACACATCGTCGTCCGAAGCTTCGTCAGCTTAGTAGACATCCTCGCAAATTGGCAACAATACATCACTGACACCGTTGTAAAATGACGACAAGAAGAAACGAGAGAAGGTGGAGACGGGCGAGCGACGAAAGAACAAATACAAAGACATGAGCAACGCTGCGAGCCCCGTGAGCAACACGCAACCCGCCGAAGAAAAACAAACTAAAGTACCTCCGGTTTTTTTTTTGTTTTTGCGCGTTTGCGAGGGAGAGAGGAATGGAGCGCATAGGAGGGCAAAGTGCATGGCGCATCGCGTTCCTCTCCCTCCCCTTTCCCTTGCCCTTGCCCAGCGAGGGGAACGCTACAGGCGTGATGGCGAAACCCGACGCCCGAGGAAAATGCGCGAGAGCCGAAGCCGGCAGCCACGGGCTGTCGGCTGCTGCTGTTCGGTTGTTTTTGTGCATCAAAAGCTTTTTGAAACCAGAAGCCGCGCGGCTCTACCGCAACGCCGGCTAGGTGATTGATAGCTCTATACCCTCGGTAGGGTTTCAAATTTTGGTCGCGAATTAGGTCGAAATTCTTTGGTCACGATTATAGGTCGACCCTTAATTTTTAACAACATTTCCGAAAAAAAAAGGTCGACCTATATTCGAATAAATACAATATATCGAATTCATAGGGGATCGTAAAATAGTTTGATATATCAATAATTTGATATACAAAAATATGTTAAATTAAGCTAGAGTTGAAATTTCCTGGTGTCTCAGCTAATACCGAAGGTCGCGACAAACGGGAGCTTACCGACTAGAGCATCCAAGAGCCGCTATATACAGTAAAGCACAGTTGACGGAGACCGCTCACACTGCCGCGCTTACACGTGCGCCTGACCGGGACTTCCACGCAGCATAAAAAGATAGCTCACTAAATTCAGGCAGCAAAAAAAGAAAGACAAAACAAAAATGGGCAAAGCAATAATGGCAAAAGAGAAAGGTAAACAAAGAAAAAAAAGAAAGCTCACTAAATTCAAGCAGCAAAAAAAGAAAGGCAAAACAGAAACAAAACAAAAATGGGCAAAATAATAACGTCAAAAGAAAAAGGTAAACAAGGATAAGGCGGCCAAAGTGCAATAGACTTCTTCCATAAAGCCCTTCATGCAACTCGGCGCGCGTTGCACTCTGGGAACTAGTTGGCCAGGGAGGTGAGTGGCATGGTTTCGGTTTCGATCGACACGTCGACAAGAGGTCACACACAGAGCGTGGACTAATAACGGCTGTTATCTCATGCTTTCTGGTCCGGAGAGCGTCATTTGTGGTCTCTAAACTAACCTAAATGGCCAGACCTCGAAGCTTTAGCACAAGCCCGAGACGTATAGCTTGTCTTAAGGCATGCTTGTTGTATTTTTGTACTTGAGCCTTTCTGTTAGCGTTTCGAGGTATGTGGACGAGCCAGTGCTGGGAATTTCGACGCTGCGAAGCTCGGGGATCTTGCTTGTGTACGAATCAACAAGCTGTAGGAGCCAATAAGTATGCATATCGCGCCTTTACATTAGTGTTGTTGGTCAGAAAGTTTGTTTGTTTCATGCGTCCATAGACGAAATATAACTTTTTGCGATTACTGTTTTTCTTTAATACGCCTGAGTACGCGAGGTAAAACTCAGAGGCGCCGCTGAAAAGCTCAATTTGAACACACTTCTTATCTCTTACCTGTACTGCCCCGCAGCACTGCACGAAGTGAAGTTTCCACCCGCTTGCATTCCACTAATATTCAACATCGCGTATGCGCATAAAGTTATCCTGCAATTATATAGGCACATTCGTGCATACAAACCATTTTAAGAAAGCAAAAGTCGAGCACTTGTGTGAAGAATGTCGCACCGTTCGCCGGAAGTGCGCCGGACGGGCATGAATCCCTATGCGGTGCGCGAAACGAACGCAATTATTTAAAGCACATTTGACGGTTGCTAATGGCTATAATATTTGTTATGTGTTTGCTTTCTTCCTGATTGAGTATGCCGAGATATGTAATGCGTGCAACAGACTTCTTAGCGGATGTGAGCAAAGGCATTCAAAGTGCTACACATTTAAAACACTTTTGAGAAATACCCAAGGTAAATCATATTAAAAACGGCGCACAAGCTGTGAGCAAGAGAACACTGAGCGCTGGCTCCCAACTGATGTATTGTGAAATCAGAGTTGGTGTGTGTATGTTTTTACAGTCGGAAGTTAGTCTGCCTTAGTGGGCGTCTGGTTTCTCAGCTGTAGACAGTCTTGAGTAGTAACGTGTTACTAGTAACGCGTTACTGTAACTTTGTTACTTTTTTGGTAACTTGTAACTGTAACGAGTTACTTTTTAAAAATGTAACTTGTAACTTTAGGTCTATTACTTTTTTCTGAGGTAACGATGAAAGTAGCGACGTTACTTTGGTCGTTACTTTCCAGTTTTTTTATGAATAACATATGATTGAACGAGTACAATCTAGCTATTCTTGCACTTTCCAATTTGTCTGTTCAGACATTTTAAGTGTCAAGTTGGCCATGCACAAACTTGTGAATACATTCTTTCTCGCGAGTCACGACCCGAACGTGTTGATGTGATAAAAAAAAAAATCTAGTTATCTTTTTTGCACGGGCGTGTACTTTATGACTGAACACTTACATCTTAATATCTTGAAGCACTATCTATGCTGCGGTTGTTCTTTTTTCTGCGCAAACGCTTTTTAATCGGGTGAATCAACCGTGAAACAACAATACACACGAAGGGCACTGCGAATGTTTCGTATTTTGATTAGAGCCACTGCTCCGCACTGCGCATGTTTCGTATTTTCGTTTGCGCCACTCCGGCGTGGCGTCAGAATTCGAGGCAAAATTGACTGCTGTTTGCGCGGGGTTTTCTCGTTGCTCTGATTATGCGGGGTCCGTTCAGCAATGGCAGGGACGTGTTCGCCATCAAACGAGGGAAACTTTCAGACACTAATTTCGAGAAGCAACTGCTGCTATGATACAGTATGAAGTAAAAAGCATACTTTTTTACTTTTATTCAATAAAACTTGATGGGGGGGGGGGGGCGTTTTCGAGTATTTCCTAAATTTTTTATGTTGTAGAAAAGTAACTAAAAAGTAACATCGTTACTTTTTAAAAGTAAGTGTAACTGTAACGAGTTACTCTTTTGGTCCGGTAACTGTAACGGTAACTTCACTACATTTTTCTGAAAGTAACTGTAACTAATTATTTTTTAGAAGTAACTTACCCAAGACTGGCTGTAGATGAGCAATTTAGCCAGTGTGGTACAACTGCCAGCCTAGGGTCTTTAACATGCACCTAGCCAATGCCTACAACAATGCCTACAATAATTGTTTTTGGCCGACCTAGTAAACGATCCTTCTTAATTTTTTCTTTCTTTTCTTTTTTCCTGAATTTAATTGGGTTTCCCTTTGTGACTCTTTCTTCTTTCTCTTTCCTTTATAGTACATCTCGTTCATGTATCACTGTTTTTCCTCTTTTTTATGGTGCGTGCGTTGCATTTCTGACGTTTTGTCTTCCTCTTTATTTCGCAGTACACTAGTTGGGAGTCTCTGTGCTTTGTTTTTAATATGATGTCATCAACTAGCTCAACTCACGCCCAAGGTATTTATTTTGCTTCTTGTTGCGCAGGCCCCTAGTGTGTCCCTGTGCCTTTCCATCTTGGAGAAGCACTCCAGCCTGGCAGAGTGCGCCACATTCATCTTGTCGCTGTGCGACACACTCTTGGCACTCCTGGCTCCCAAAAGCACCTCCGACAAGCTCGTCGACTATGGACTCATCATCACGTCAGTCTTTGACCCAATGATATTGGTGTTTAGTGCGTTATCGTCGAGCCGCATACTTGCCACCATTTGCCATCTGCTGGAAACGACTAGCTTATCGGGCAGTTCGGCGTCACATACTTTCGGCACAAAATCTTACCAGACCCCATGTTGATGAACTTTCTTCCCACGTCTTTTAATGCATAAAGGCATTGGTTTCCTGATGGCTCAAGTTGTATCTCTTTACGGTCGACTGCTCCAGCCTTAGGGGCCAGGAACATAAAAGAGTCTGGTACTCTATTTTTATTCAGACTTGATAAAGCTGCTGACAGAGAAGCCTACCCGTCGACGGCCAAAATGGCTCTGCTACATGCACGATTCCCAAGGGAATTTGTCGCCTTTTGTACTTCTCGAATTTTCTCGTTGACGGAGCCCCTTGCTCTGCTTGGGCACAACATCAGAAAGGACGCCGAACATGTCTGCATGAAAGCAAACTAATGGGTAAAGTGCAGATGCTGTTCATCAATGTGGTGGAATGCGGCTTACTGGAGGGAAAAAGCGTTTCAAGAAAGTGCCTTATAGAATTGACTTTTAGAACTTCATCACAGCGATGTTGTGGACTTGTACCCTGCCTCGGCTGGGAACTGATCACCATCTTATTTTGTGACATATAATCACAGCGAAGAGACAGCTTACTACCGTTACCCTAAGATTGCAACAAAAATCGGGGATACGGTCACAATAGATTTTTTTTTTTTACACATTGGGCACGATTGAATGTGCACTCTGGAGTGTTTCGGGAGTAAAGGAACCCTGGAAAGCTGACTTGACTGTAGTCCCGCCCGTCTTCCGGTGACTCAATCTGGTCAATGTTTCACGGCCAGTTCCTGCTGGTGCTCGTGCAAGACCTTGGCCTTTATCCTTTGGGGTGCTTCTGAAATGCTGCATATGCTCGCATCCAGTAGATGCAAGCATTCTGAAGGCGCATCTATTTTCACTATGGACAGCTTCTTAACACACTTAATGTTGTACCCTCGCACAGAAATAGGGTAATACTAGATATGTTGTTTGTTTTTTTTGCATAAAGTTGTAATATGGCATGTTTGGTGCGCTTTGCTCCTCAATGGCATTTCGTTCTGTGTTCTACGAAAGTGTTTCTGATCTCTTTTCATCCCGTCCGTCGATGTCTCGCCCTCGGTGTCACCTTCATGGCTTCTTTATAATCTCGAAAAGAGTGACTTTGGCAACATTTACCGTATTTATTCGAATACAGGCCGGCCCCGATTCTAAGCCAACCCCAGAAAGTCTGAAGCCAGGAAAAAAAAAACTTACCTCGATTGTAGGCCGAACGAAAAGGCGAGGACAGCGCTCACAAACAGGAGACATTTTTTGAACATAAAGATGTCCAGTCTTCATGTTCACCGGACCACAAAAAGTCTGCGTTGATGGCCTTTCACCGGACTACGAAAAGGCCGTGGTGACGGTCTTTTCGTGGTCCGGTGAATGCCATCCTCGTTGCGGCGCACGCAAATGTCCTCTCCCGTTGCCTCCTCCAACGCGGATATTTCTTTCATCCACGCTGAAATTTTGCCCGGTTTCAACGTTCGACGACAACTCTGCGGCTAAAACAATTTTTCTTTTAAGAGCGGAACGCTAATGGCACCGCCTGTTTGGTGCCATTGCCCTTTTAATAAAAAGAAAACGCCACGCCGCACGCAAGCGACTATCAACGCGGGTCAAAATGGCGGCACCGCTCGTCTACTTAAGCGGCTACTGGCTCGGCTAGTAATGGCTACAATACTTCATTTTCTGGGTGGCGGTAGCTGCGCGCCACTTTCTTCAATTTTACTTGGAAATTGGCGCGTGTTTCAAAATCCTCAAATCTAAGCCGACCTTAGAGTTTGACGTATCGGTATTTAAAAAAAAACTATCGGCCTAGATTCGAATAAATACGGTAATCTTGTTGGCATCTGAATGACATGTCTTTAATTTATCCTGTATAGTGTCAGTGTTAGTTTTAGTTTTGTATGATGTTCGGAGTAGTGAAGGAAAGAATCCCCAGGATCCTCAAGTCGCTGATCCTGCGTGCCAAGGTGAAGTTCCTGGAGGCTGGCATGAGCACGGGCATCTCGTGGAGCGAGGCCTACCTCCGGCGCGTGGACATCGTCAGCCTCGTGGTGACTGCCAACTGCCAGCATCTCTTGCCAGATGAGATGCTTGTTGGGTGAGTCCATTCTTCTTATGAGTGTCACTCCCCGACTTTTTTTTGCAGCGGAGCTGTTAAAACTAGTTTCCCCAGGACCGTGTCCGGTACCAAACAAATGTCGACACCCGTGGTCGATACAACACTCTGGTTGCCACCGTCGCTCATAGATGGCGGTTGCTGTCCAGAGTGTTGTGTTTGCCGGTTGTCTGCTTGCCGCCGTCACTCATAGATCGCGACAACCTTTCCAGCCTCGGCAACCAGACAACTGGTTGCCGCCGTCACTCATAGATGGCGGCAACATTTCTTTGGAGGGAGAAGAGCGGGAACGGAACGAGCGGCGATGTGCGCAGCAGCGCGAATGGCTCCACAACTGTCGCGAGGCCGCTGTCGCCTAAAGTTCCACTGCGTCGAGCGCTTCAGATTCTTTTGCGAAAGAAGAGTAGATCGCTCGCCTGGAAAGCCACCGCCGAGAACAGAAGCTACAGCTCCGCTGCTCTTCCTTCTTCACCAGAGTGAAAAGCCTAAAAGTTTTTTTTGCTTTTTATGACAACTTTTAACCTTCTACAGTCGAGCCTGGTTATATTACACTCCAGTATTTCGAATCATCGTTTATATCAAATAGTCCAAATATCCCCTAGAAAATCATATGCAAAGGTATAGCAATACATGTCTGTTTTCGTCCTTCTGTTCGTTTTGTGCTTTCTTACTGTTACATCTGTTCCAACAGGCTGGTCAAAATCTTCATTAGTATGGGACCTTTTTTTTTTTTAATCAAATTTCTGTGGTGGGGACACTCGATATAGCAAACGAAGCCCGGCTGCCCATTGCTTTTCTCTTTTGCCGGATCCGATTGCGCCGGTGGTGAGCACATTGCTTGCCTTATGAGATGGCAGACCGCCAAGCCAGCATACATGTGAAAAGATGTGCAGCGAAAAAGCAGTTGTGGAAAAAGAAAGACAATGAACCATAAAAAAGAAACAAAAAAAAGTTCAGCCTTTCCACTTTCGTGAAGAAGGAGGACCAGCGGAGCTGTACTGGATACACTGCCACAACGCGCACGCGCTCGTTTCCCGTTTCTTTTTGTCCGTTTCCTCCTTGGATCTGCCCCTGCGTCGGCGTTGTCCAACGAAATTTTCCGTTTTACAAGTGACCGCATGTTCCGCGCTTGCTCGGCGATTGCGTAGCACGTCACGGGTAGGGACCGATTGTGCACTTTTGCGGCGTATGCTGCAAGCCTTTGGCTAAGGTCCCACGCCATTGCAGACTCCACTGGAGCATAACCCGCTCCGACGGGTCGAACTTGCGTCCAACAGCGCAGTTATTGGTTGTTTTGGGTGAAGAATGGCCATAAATGAGCACCGAAAACCTAAACTGCCCGAATCACGCGTGTCAATACAAAAAAAAAAAAAAAAAAAAGAAACACATAGTTAGCACTCCAGCATGATCTCTACACTTGATCGAACGACGACGCTGCGGGGAGTGAGCCGTGAGGCTGTTCCAGCAGCCTCCGGAGTGGCTCTTACAAGAAGTGCCACCATCCCCGGAAGTCAGGCACGTGATGCACTGTTCGGCGTTTTACATTCGGGTTAATTTGCGAATCGCTATCAATAATACTCGTCTGCACAAATAAAAAAGAAAGAATTTGTAAATTGAGCGTGCAGAATAGTGCAATGCTGCAGGCACAGCTGGCTGAACTCGTAACAAGCAGAGGTGTTCTTGATATTGCGATTGTTTCGTTTTTGTCGTGGGTGGAGTGCTTTGGTTCGATTATAAGTTGACCCCCTCACTTCAGATTTTCAAAAATTGAAAAATGGGTCGACCTACATTTGTGTAAATACGGTATACACCAACTCATGTTTACAAACAAACCGGAGCGCCCCTAGCGGACGTCACCGGCGCCGCGCATGCGCCGTGGATGGTGGGCAAGAAGCCCGCCGTCGCCCATAAACAAACCATTGAATTGCGTTGTTGTCGGCGTCGGTGGGAGTCCCCGTGCTCTTTTTCGCGTTGGAATTGTTGATTCTACGTCCTCCTAACAATGTCTGACTACTTGAGCGGCTTCAGCAAAACTATCGAGGCAAAACTTTGCGTGAATAATGTGACTTGCGGCAATTCATTTCACCTGGACGCCGCAGAATGGGCGCTAAAGCCTGACTCCCACGTCGAGATTCTGCTCGCTATTTTCAGTCGCGACGTCGCTCGGACTGCAAAAGCGTGGACCGTACCTGAGATGGACATCGATACTGAAAACCTCAAGTAGAATCGGGCATTACAAGTCGGTGATGGCCACTGGTAACAATGATCAACAACTTCTTGTATCTGTTTACACTTAGCCGACTTACCCCAACCAACCTTCAAAAGCGTTTTGAGGCCTGCACTTAGTTCTTATCGCAATTACCGGGTCAATGTTTGGTTTACGAGCCGCTGTCGTTTGAACGAACTGACGACAAAAAGCAGCCAAGTTTGAAAGAGCAGACGACAGTTGGAAGTTGGAACGCACGCGCAATGGAGTACGGGCAAGAAGCACCGCGTCCCGCGTCAACAAACCATTCGAATGTCACGTTGTCGGCGTCTGTGTGAGTCTGCATACTCTTTTTCGCGTTGGAGTTGTCGATTCTACGTCCTCATCGCAATGTCTTACCACTTTAATCGCCTGAGCGAAATCATCAAGGCTCGTTACGCTGCTAAACTTAGCATAAATAATTTGACGTGCGGCGATGTATTTGCATGACCGCCGCAGAATGGACGTACAAAACCATGATGAGACTCTTCTAGCTATTTTTCGGTCGCGACGACCCTCGTGCTGCAAAAGTGTAGAAGGTAGAGGCGATGATCGACGTCGATACTGAAAATCGGAAGCGGGAACAGACAAAGCGTAACAAGTAGGTGATGGCCACCGGTACCACTGATCAACATCTTGTATCTACTGCTTACACCGAGCCTACTTAAGTCTTTTGAGGCCTGCAATTACTTCTTATTGCAATCACCGAGTCAAAGTTTGGTCTACGGGCTGCTTTTGTTTGAACGAGCAGACGAGAAAAAGCAGACAACTTTGAAAGAGCAGACGAAAGTTCGAACGATCAGGCGGCCGTGTGAATTTGAAGACGCACTGAATCCGTGGGTGGTCCGGACAACTTGGGGGTTTTCTCTCGGTCATGTTGGAACAAAGCAAATACATCTGGCGACTACAAATTGTGGCCCGCACACGCAATCGTAGTTCGATAGCGTCTGGTTTGCCCTTTTCACGGCTGCTATCGACGTTCTCGGACGAACGGAGGGTGCAAAAACATATGAAAACTGATCTTCAAACCTTCCCAGACTCTCTTTGTAAAGCCCCCATCGCAGCATTTTGACGAGAAGGCAGGTTTTTTGTCTCGTTTCTTCCAAAGGAACACAGGAATGCATGTCTGGCACGGCGAGTTCTGCCCACCGCCCCAGACCGGAAGTGCGTCCGGCGCGCCACCACCGCGGCGTGACGTAGGAGAGTTGAGTTGGTGTATATCAAACTCCCAGCGCTTCCGAATGCCAGAAAAACGAAGCAGCTTCCGGTGCCTACGGGGTTTGGCTTCCCCTTGCAATGCTTCCTCGCTACGCAAAACAAGTGTGCCCGCTCCTCGCCTCGCACGAACGAACGAGGAAAAAAGAAAAAGGGAGCCCGCTTCCTTCGACCTTGGGCAGCGAGTGGACAGCTGCGAATGCTGCTGATGATATATCAAACTAGATGTAACGTTTTATGCAGTTCGTTATAAACGGGTTCCACTCTATATATTTTAGGACCGCAACCTTTATGATATTTTTTAACAGCAATTTGTTATAGACTGACACACTGTTCACGAACAAGCCCGCATTTGCCCACACCAGGTATGGGCACTGTACGAGCGCAGAAACCAGATTTGCGTGAGGCGAAGCTTCTGCGCATCCGCCGTTGCGACAACAGCACTACCGCAGAGGCGTTACGTCAGAGCCACGTGTTGGTCAATATGTTTAATATTGTCCATTTATTTTGGGTAACAGTACGAAATTTTTTATCAAAATATTTTTTATATACTTTGTCTCCCTCTCTTAAAGGGGCCCTGCAAGGACTTTTTGACTGGTTTTTAATTTGCACTGAACCTGAGCGCACTGAACGTAGTAACTTAATGAAACTTTTCTTTTCCCGAATTTCACTTTATTTTAAAAGTTATAGGCAAATTAAGATTACAAAGGAAGCAAAAAATAACCTCCTTCATGACGTCCTTGGTCGCTTGAGTGCCTGTGAACTAGAGAAGGGGTAGTGAGCTCAGCACTCACGGCTGCCACATTCCGTGTCGACGGCGCGAGAGGGTGCCACTAAAGCATGTTCTGGATAGGCTGTGTGATGCGGGCAGCCAGGGCGGCTCGCATTGCATTTGCTGCGCGATGAAACACTTATTCGGCAGGACACTTCATTGGCTACAAACGACAGCAAACACGGTCTAAAGATCAGTTCAGAACGGGAGCCACTTCGCACTGCCATACCGCCAAACGGCCAAACCGCAAGCCAAACCTGCTCATCGAAGGCCTTTGGAACGCTCGGAACCAGTCAGATCCTCGAGCTCGTATGCGACTGCAGTGCCGCTTATACGTCCGGGACCTTTCTACACTCGCCGGTGCCTGATCCCACTACCCCTTTATAGTATGCGCCGCCTTTTCCACCGCTTGGTGGCGGGTATGTCGATGGGTCATTTCTTCTTTCCATACTTTCTAAACTGCATTTGTTTCTTTTCTTATCTAAAATACTGAACAAAAACAACTTTCATAAATAAATGAAACAGTTCACTCCACTTCTATTTTGTATTTCGACCAAACAAAAGCTTTTAGCGGCTTTGACCAGTAGTAAGCCCAGGACCAAAGACGTCGCATATCGCGCGCTTTCGGCAACGCGGGTCGCCCACGTAGGTGGAGGAGGTTTCCGCGTCGTCCGGTTAAAATATGAAGCACTGATATTTAGTTACTTTCTCCGTGCCCTCTGGCTTGCCCGAACCCCAAGAGACATGGAAACCGCAAAAAAGGTAGACGCTTAAATATTGTTGCAGGGCCCCTTTAAAACCCATAAGATTTAAGTCTTCATATGATAGCATGTGTTGGAAAATAAAAGGTAAATCTTGGCTCTTTGGACATTCTTAACATATCTGCAGCCTTAAAAACTCTCGGAAATGCGTAGCTAAACATAATGGATGATTTAGAAGAATATTTTGACCTACTGAAGACGGTGCTTATTTTGCAGTCTCGTTTCAAACCTTTTTTTTAAAAGAAAATGGTGTTTTTCACCCCTTCGGATGTTAGCTGCAAAATTCAGGATGTCATAAAAAGGATAGTTATTGCAAAAATATTTTGTAAAAGGTACTTTTAGATCACCAAATCTTTGAGGGTCGAATTTAGGGCTGATTCGTTGAGCAAGGGGAGAACTTCCGCCGACGCAAGCGAAGACGCGGGTCCTCCGGGTGTTGTCGAGTGGTAAAATGAGGGGGTAATATTGACGTTCAGCAATGAGTAGAGAGGGGGACACATGGGCAGAGAAACGAGGTGAAGCTCGGCAAGGAAGGCAGGTGTCAGGCGACATGTTTGGCAGAAAATCATTATATTTACGTTTCAAGTTGCGTGGAAAAAGTAGAGATGTTACGGTGAAATTGAATGTGGTGGAAGTTTCTAAAACCTTCCACCATTACGCGTAGCAACTGGATGCAGCCAAAGTGGGAGTTTGTATAACGTGAATAATGCTTGAAAACACTTTTTTTTTTAAAGTAATTGTTAGCAGACGATGCTTATCCGTCATGCTGTTATCGGCTGTTTGTCGGGGCGCTCCTCTCTTCCCTCTTCGTGCGACGCAGCCAACAGGAACACCCGACTTCTTTCTCCTCGTGCCATGAGGGGAGAGAGGGGTTTTTCCATTTGAACAAACGCCGACATTGAAATCCCTTTGAAGTGGGATTGCAATTTTAAAGCTATCGCTTTAAAACAGAGTTGGATGGAATTAAAACACTCGATTGATGTAAGCAGTTACATCAATGAGTACTGTTGAGACTGGTTATAACGAAGTCAACGGGAATCGGAAATCACTTCGCTATATCCACTATTTCGTAATAACTGACTTCGGTTACCAAAGTGCAAAAGGAAATGGAAAATGGTGATCGCTTTGCTGTAGCTACTTTTTCGTTATAACCGACTTCGTTATAACCGGTCTCGACAGTAGTAAGAAAGAAAAAGCAAGTTTTTGAAAGTGTTGGTCCCACGAGAAAATGTTTTAACTTTTTTCGGCAATCTACCCCACGTGAGATGACACGAAGAGACTGGTGAAATCTTTTGCCATTTATGCCCGTTTTGCTATCGTAAATGTTAAAAAAAAAGCTTAGGACGTTGGTTAAAATTTGTACCGTGACCGCGGCCTCTTCGGCCTTTGCTCGCACCTCAATCGCCGCAGGGCCAACGGACAGGGTGAGGCCTCCAACGGCGGGCGCAAGACCGGCAACCGCGGCCCAGGTTTGGACCACAGTCCCGAGCGTAAGCTGCGAGACCGCCTGATGGAGACGGAGCGCATGGCCCTGGCTCTGGAGGTGTCCAACAAGTGTGGCCTGGAGAAGTCCGGCGTGTTTGCCGCCTGGGGGCTCGCCATGCTGCGCGCGGGCGACTGGGCCGCCGCTCGGGACAAGTTTGCCCATTGCCTGCAGGTGAGTCTCTGCCGGCCCGACCGTGCTGCCTGGAACTGGCACGTGGTCCAAACTGGCGGTCCCTCGATTTCCGCCCGACGGCGTACGAGAGGCAGTGTCGCAGCTGCGGGTTCTGCTGCAGGTTTCTCTCTAGCTTGGCAGTCCAGGGAAGATTTGGCAGCTAGGAGTTGGGACGTTAATGCAGCAGCGACCATCGAGAACATGGCGTCATTTATCACTTTGAATGCTTGGGGGGAATGGGACGCAGTCATATTCCTGTACCTTGACACTCTCTGCGCTTGGTGACCCGAACTGCCTGGAATGCACTTCCCGCTTTTAACTTTCCGGGCTTGACTGCTTCGTTACTTGTCAAAGGGGCCAGCTGGACAAAACAAAATGCACACCCAAAAAAAAAAAAAAATGTTGCACATTTCCAAAGGGGCCCTGTAACAAAGGAGGCCACAGAAGCCCGTCATGCTCTTGAATGGGGCTATCCTGGCAGTTGGTTAGAGAAGAAAAAAGAGCTAGAATATGAGTGTCACTTCCAAAGCTTCCATGTGAAGCTAGAGAGTGACCGGCAGCGACCACTGCCGATCCTGTGGCACCGACGCGTAAGCGGTCGGCTATCCCAGTGGTGGCCACTCCTTTTTTGCTCGGTAAGATAACCTGCCGGGATTAACTATGAAACAAATACAAAAATTCAAGTTTTTTTTCTTTACCAATACTGCTCTTCTTCTTTGATAACCAAAGATATTATGATTCTATGGTGACCTTTTCTGGTTTTCTCAAATTTCTGCTCACTAGAATGAAGACCCGGATTTGTTTCAACATCTCCACTAAGAACCAATGCTAAAAATTGTAGAAACCTTCCACTTTACGTGAAGATGGAGAACCGGTGAAGCTTTTACTTTTATGACGTCTAGGACAATGCCTAAGGACGTCTAGGATGATTTTCAGGACGATGCCTAGGACGACCTCAAGGATGACTTCTAGGACGACACCTAGGACGACCTCAAGGACGACTTCTAGGACGACCTCGAGGACGACTTCTAGGACGACCTCGAGGACGACACCTAGAGGACGATGCCTAAAGGACAACCTTTCAAACGACCTCTATGACAACTTCTGGGACGACCTTGAGGACGGCTTCTAGGATGACCTCGAGGACGACGCCTAGAGGATGATGCCTAGGATGACCTCTCAGACGACCTCAAGGACGACTTCTAGGACGACCTCGAGGATGATGCCTAGAGATGATAACAAGGGATCAGGACCTATCTAATAATGCAAAGGCAGGCTGACTCACACTGGTTGCCCCCTCTTTTTATTTTTATTTATTTATACTTGCCACGACCAATGGGGAGTTTTTTGTCAACATCCGCGGACACATTTTTTTCCAGATTCTAGCGCATAACAGCTTTGCTGTAAAAAGAATCGGAGCAACTGGAAACAACGTTGTGCAGCAAATATCAGTGTATTTGTTGTGACGGCACCGCTATTGCGTTGCATGGCTATAGACCTTTTCATCTCGGTAGTTCCCTGACCGGTGGACAGAGGTCGCTGGCACACGTGGTGCCACAAGGTGTCTTCGATTTGGTTGGTTTCGGTTTCAGCGGGCTCACGGCTGTGTCGGTGTGCTATGTCGTTTTTGCTTAGTTTTGCGACGTAAATATATCCCTTGTGGTTCAGAACCAATGACACACTGGTTATGGGCCACCTTGAGAACTACGACGTAGTTGCGAGCCTAAATTTTGGACGTTTTTACGAACACCTTCGTCTGATCATGTTCTTTGTTCGGCCAGGTTCAGCCCAGGTTCAGCGGTGAAACAACTAAAATAATGCCGGGGAAGGATTACGGATGTTTACGGCCATACTGGACGTACCGCTGATACTACCGTATTTATTCGACTATAAGTCAACATTTTTTTTTTTTCTTAAATGTTGTCAAAAATTAAGGGTCGACCTATAACCGTGACCAAACAATTTCGACCTACATTTGCGACCCTACCGAGGGCATGAAGCTATCGAATCGCCGAGCCTGGGTTGCCCTAGAGCCCGCGCCCGCTTCTTGTTTCAAAAAGCTTTTGGTGCACGGAAGCAGCCGCAACAGGAACAAATGACAGCCTCCCCCCCCCCCCCCCTTAGCTGCCGCTGGCGCACATTCCGTGGGTGTCGAGTTTCGAAATCGTGCCTGTAGCGTTCCCCTCGCTGGGCAAGTGGAGGGAGAGGAACGTGATGCGCCATGCACTTTGTCTTCCATGCCTCTCCCTTGCAAATGCCCACAAAACAAAAAAAAAAAAAGAAGAAACAACGGAGGTTGCTTTGGCTTGTTGCTTGCAGCTGCTCGCGTATTGCTCACTGTTACTCTGGCGTTGCTCGCGTATTTGTATTTGGTCTTTCGTTGCTCGCCCGTCTTTACCTTCTTTCCTTTCTTCTTGTCCTCATTTTACAAATCATCTTACACACGGACGGTGTCAGTGTTGCGAATTTGCAATTTGCGAGGATGTCTACCAAGCTTATGAAGCTTCGGACGACGATGACATGTCCGGAAATTCTGAGGATGAGTAAGTTTTTGGCATCACCCTGCGATTTAGCCGAGAGTGCTGTAAATAAAGACTTGTTTCTTTCTTTTGCCCTAACTTTCCCCTGTTCCTTAAAAAAAAAAAAAAAAAAAAAAGGTTGACCTATATTAAATTTTTTTTTTTTTTATTCTCGGTGGGTTTAATAAATAGGGGTCGACCTATTTTCGAGTAAATACGGTTATTTACTTAAAAATAACCTTATGAAGAGACTAATGCATGGAGGCACAGTGAAAAAGCAGGTCAGGTTGCCAACTTGACTAACAGTCTGCTGAATTGCAGAAAACAGATGAATTTGCAAGTTCATCTGTTTAACTGTATTCCATGAAGTTGTGCAAAGTACCACTTAATAGAATGCACAAAAGAAGCGGTGACATGAAGATTCAGCCATTCTTCTGCTTGCATATACCTTAAATGAGGACCCTGCGTTACTACATGTAGCAAGAACTCGGCATGCTCCCGAAATGTCTGCAACCCCTTAACAGCGTCTTTTAGTTGTGACCTTGCTGGACTTTGAAAATGTGTCTTAATTGTATCCGCAGAAGCCCAAGGACAAAGGGTCTGCTGAGAGTCCACTGCTGAAGGAGATCATAGAGAGCCTGGAGAAGTCTCAATACCCTGGAATAAGTAAGGTGCGTTGTCTCCTCGTACACATAAAAAGCGTCCTTTTGAGCATTCCTTTTTCTGGTGACTCCTCAGGCTGCTGCTGTCTTCTGCGCCATTGCCAGCCTCAAAGGCCTCAAGGACCCTGCCATAATGGTAAGTTTGTCCAGTGGATTGGCAGCTTCCTGAAAATGCCCTTGAGCTTAAAGAGAAACCTTGGGTTTCTGAATGACCCTTGAAGGCCCAAAGAACAAGCAGAAAGGACCCTCTTTGTGGGTCGCGCTTTGCGAGTAAAAAGGAGAAAAGAATGGAGCGAAATGGGGAATGGTGCCTTACAGAAGGCACTACCTTGAACTACCGCAAAATGCCGAGCAAGCGTCCCTTCGGGTCTCTCGAGGGGATGATCTTCTCCGGTCTCCATCGCTCCCTTGACCTGATTCTGACGGGAGTCGGGCAACATCGGTCGCGGGTGGTGCGAGTAGCGTTGGAACGTTAACACTGCTTCCTCCCCGCGTCGGTGCATCGGCATCGGAAGGGGCGCTCTACGCGCTCTACCCTCAGTCACCCATTTACTCAGTTTTCCCAGTTTGCTATTTGCTTCGGTGGAGAAGGAGGAGGGAAAACAAAGGTCTCTTGTGCGCCTCAGTGTAGGCTTGCATACTTCCGGCACCGCGGCCTTCGTAATAAGTGTCGTCGGCCACCGATACACTTTGAATACCGTATAAACTCGTGTAAGGGCCGCACTATTTTTCTCGATTTGAGGGCAAATTTTCAAGGTGCGGTCCATAACTGATAAAAAAAAAAAAAAAATCTGTATCCACATTTTGAAATAAACGTACATGAGCGCGCTCGGCTGCACTGGTCGAGAACGCCTTCACTTCGGAATCCGGACTGAATCGTCAGTCGGATTTAATTAGTTTACATACTGCGCAGCACGCATCATTTTTTTTTTTTTTTTTTGTACTTGATAGCATGCTTGGCAACTTTTGACTTGAATCCCGTATGACTGTTGAAGTGGTACTTGCCCATAGCTCTGATTGCGCGAAAAGGCAGACAAATCGCGACGCTTTGACACGAATCGAAGAACAAAAGAAAACCTCCCTAGAGCGTACACTGGCGTTCAGAAACCCGAGTGCACGCGCTAGCCGAGCCCGCTGAATCCCCATTTCTCGCGCTTGCCACGGAAGCTGACATATCCTTTACCCTTTCTCAATGTCTTCCGGCCGCTACATAAACGCATCTCCCGACGGTGCGGCCGACCGCGATCGAGGTCGGCAGCCATTGTGCAAAACGGTGATACGGATGAGTGGAGAGCTAATATCGGGGATGTGAAGACGTGCGGCTACGTGCTCGTGCGGTGGCTAGCGCCACCTAGCGATATATATTCGTAGAAACTTTCATGCATTACAGTCGGCGCGCTTCAAAAACAAGGGGGTGCGGCGCATACACGAATAATTTCTCTAATTTTTTTTTTGCAATATTTTGTCCTAAATACACGCAATTGTATTTACACGCATTTATACGGTAACCCGGTTAAAAATGCGTGCATTTTGGTTGGGACCACGTCAAACTTTGATAGAAACAATAATTTGAAAAAAAAGCAATTTCATTATAACGAGGGATTACTGTATTTTAACAGAGGTGCATGCTTGATGTTAGGTGTGGAAGAGATTCCTTAACAGCCTGTTTATCTTGCCATGTCTTCCTCTGGTATGCGTGCACACATCTAGTGTGCTCGGTGACTCGCTTATACAGCAGGAGCAAAAATATTAACATGGTGATTAAAATGTACAGCACACAAAGACAGGACAGAAGAGGACTCACAATCGCTGAACTTACAACTGAAATTTAATCGCCCAGGCGCAACTTCATATATTCGACGACCAGCCAAGAAGACTGAAAAGTCACACCAGTAGACTCCAGTACTCTTATTGTCACTGTCGTCGTGCTAGAAATTGTAACTCTTCACGATATAACAAAACTTGTTATCTGGTAAAGAGTTACAATTTACAGTGGTGCGTGTATCGTTCTTGGTTGCTCATCGAATGTAAGGTTGCACCTGGACGATTAAACTTCAGTCATAACCAATTGTGTGCCCTCTTTCTTCTGTGTTGTCTTTGTGCATTGTACGCTTGAATCATCATGCCTTGCCAACTTGCCTAAGCTTCCATTTTGGACAGATCTAACACACTTTAAAAATCTCAAAAATTGGTTGCTCAAGCTCCGTCACTGTTCTACAAACGTACGGATAGCTGGTGCATTTGTTTCGTGAAGATATATAAGTAAAAGCTAACCTCAGTCAAAGGTTACAAATAAAACCTCAAATCTTCCTTTGACTCAATTTAGATCAAAAGTGAAAAGGCGTTCTTCTGGGCCATTGGAGAAATTTATTTGACAAAACAGGGTATAAGGAAGAAGCCAGAACAACTATCTTAAGTTTCTTTTTCGTTAAATCAAACATCTCAAATGCCCACAACGTTTGCCCACATTGGCACAAAAAAGGCCTGACAACTTGTTCATTTGTAGAAAATTGATAACTTTTAGTCGTTACTTTTCATCGAGGCAAGTTTGCACGTGGATATTTTCAAGAAACAAATGTACCTCCCAGTTGCAGCTTTTGTCGGAGCGTGCAAAACTGATTTTTTAGGTTTATTGAAAGATCCATTTGACCTCAATTGGCTGTGCTCAGATTGAATAGTATGTGCATCAGCCTTGGTAAAGCAGATCCTCCTTCCTGTCATTTTTTTTTGTCATCACCGCAATCTCGGGCAATTCTACATTAGGATCCCATACGGGGCAGGCACGCTCTAATATGGACGTACGCTTGATATACTGCCAACTTTTCAGATTGTTTTACCTTACTCTGCAAAAAGCTAAGAGAGCTGCTTGCTCTGCCAGTTACACTATTCACCTAATTAATTAGATTGGAAAAAGTTTGCATCGAACATGGGGGACAGGTGGGCACATCTCTTTATGACGGAATAATTGAACGGTAGTCACCATTAAATATCAAGCACGTGCAAAAGTTGGGAAAAACTAGGCACTTGGGGGGGATTCCTGGATATCAAAGTGGTAGGGTGTTTGATCCTGTGGAACGGTGTAGGAGAGGCCTTTTTGAAGCTGGCATCATGCCTTCCCAGAACCTTCGAGTCCAGCCTTTCCACTTAGTGCCACAATTGAGTCCCAGCCGTACTCGTGTCCAATCTCTGCTCCGTGCTTTTGTATTAGTCGCATTAGAGAGCTCGAAGGTGTGCACAAGTGTCTCGAAGGGCCGACTCTGCGTTCCGTTGGAGCAGGGCCTTCTTTCAAGGGCTCCTCAGTGCAACATCGTTCTGCGTCACCACTGTGTATTTGGTCGTTGCTGTCGCAGATGAAGGTTCCCGTGGGAGACCTGATGGGGGCCGTGTACACGGAGTGTCGGAACTACCTGGAGCTGTACGGAAGCCACCGCTCCATGCTGTCTTTCATGTTTAAGCACGGCAGGACTACCCAGGCACTGGAGTACTACTTGGACAAGGCAAGCAGATAAGTGCCCGGGACAGAACCCCCGCGGAAGATTCCTGCCATCTTGCCGTGGGCAGAGTTTGGCTTAATGCTTTTGGCGAACCGCCGTTAACATTGTCTCGACCCAGACACTAAAAAATCGTGGTTGTACCAAATTATGCTTAGTTGTTTTGTTTGAAGTGAACTGTAGCTCGCTTCTGGGTCAAAAGTTTTTACGCTACGGTGGTTTGGCAGTCCAACATTTTACTAAAACTGACGAAGCTCGACGAACTAACCTCCGGGGAGGCTCAGGGTAGAGGCCGACGTTTGGCTCGGAGACTCGGCTAAACGGATAGACAATGTGGACTAGGTCACCTACTTCTCTCTCCACAAACGCTCGACGGGTATCACTGACGGGACAAGAACAAAACAGATTCATTTGTACAGTGTCACATTACTCAAGGCAGTTTGTTTGGATGCGTGACCTGGTCTAAAGCGACACAGAAGCGGCCCTTTGAACGACGGTTAGGGAGTCACTAGCTCGTGTTTATGTGTCAGCAGGAGATTTCATAAAATGCTAGATTTTGGAGCTCGAGGAGGGCGCTCGAATGTCTCGCAATATGTGGTGGCGACGTCCAGGGCTGTGAGGCAGATCTGTTCCTGGAGGAGCTGCTGGAGCCGGCGTGCAGGCACGGCCTCCTAGAGCCCTTCCTTGGCCAGCTCAGGGGACTGGACCCTACTCTGGGGCGGTGGTGGAGCACGCTGCTGGCCTGCTGCCGCAGCCTGGGCCGGAGGGGGAGCATCCACACCCTGCACCGGCTCCAGCTCTTCATGGAGGTGACTCGAGTTAAGGCCATTATTCGTCGATTCCCTCACTCGGCCCTCTGCGGGACCAACTTGCTTCCCTAACCGAATGCTCTTTTCTGGCACAACAAACACCGTGAGCCTTAGTGGGTCTCTTCGATCTGCTCTGTCACGGTGTGACCAAACCACTTCCAGCAAGCGTATCGAGACCTCTTTCAAAAGTGTTGGAAGAATTTCTGCACGAGGGCGGACACAGGCGCGTTAGGTCGTGCTGCCCTCGCTCAGCGGGAGCCCAAGTCAAAGGTTGCACCTTCCGCGGTGCCGGTTGGCCAAGGAAATGTCCTTGCTTTTAATAACTATTGATACCGAGACATTTAGTCTTCCTGTCAGGGTCTTTAAGTTAAGATAGGTGACATCTCTAGTATAGGTACTACCATTATTTATCTTCTAGCTATGTTATTTTAATTTGGAAATTGTCTTACAATGTGCTCAAAACAGTCAAAACGGTCATAATTCTGGATTTTATTAAAAATCTCCAGCACGCTCAGGGGAAAATCTAAGCATTGTACAACCTTCGTTACATATTCATAATGAGCCTCAAAAATAAATAATGCTCTGGTGCATTCCAGGTTCGTGTGGCAAAATGGGCCCATTGAGTGACGAGCGAGTGAATCCCCCTTAAACTGAGCTCCGACCTCGTAGGCACTGATTTTATAATTAAGAAATAAAACCTTGAGATGGCTGCGTTTTGACTCTTATTTCAGTCGTTGATTTGCCTGAAAGTCGCTTCAACACATAATAGACATGTCTAAATCCAAATTGCGAGTCACAATAACATTTTTTCACCAAGCTATTAAGTTTCAAATGCGGTCTCAAGGCAACCAAATGGCTAATTGCGCTAGTTGTCTTATGTCCATTCAGATGCCTCAGAAAAACGGGAAAATTTTTTTTCAGAAAGACAAAACAGCACAGTGTTGTCTGGATTGACCGAGGGGTTTGACTGGCAACACTGAAAACGTCGTTGCCATGCAACTCGTTCCCAATGGTTCAAAAATTTCGATGGTGTGAAATGAATGCTGGGGAAAACCAAAGTCGTTACAATGTTTTTAGCCTACCAGCTCAACCTGTAAGTTATACAACACGTGGTAAAATCTTAATGTTGGTTTTGACCTTTAACTGACATTCAATTGCTTTTCTGAGTTTACAGCATGCTGGGCCTTGGGAAAATATGTTTGGGTAGCTCCGCACCTTTAAGTGCTTGGAAGCAACGCACAACACACTGGATTCCCAGGACTACCTGCGAGCTGCGGTGACGAGCATCCAGTTCTTCGAGCGTCCCCCGACAAGCAGCTACTGCGAGCTACACGGACGCCTGCGCCACCTGGCGGAGGCTCGAAGCCACCTGGAGACTTACCTGGCCAAGTATAACACGTGGGAAGGACACCGGGCGCTCTGGCCAGGAACGCAGGTGCTTGCCATGGCGCCAAAGGAAGTGAACAGGTGCGCACCTCGCTAGGCATTCAGCCTCCACACAACGTAGACATTAGTTGGTATTTCATGGTTAAAAACTAAAAACAGTGCAAAGACACAGACAAGAACGGGAAGGCGTACGAACGAGGCGCTGATTGCAACTGAAGTTTATTCTTCTAACATAGAGTATAAAGACTGCAACGTCAAAACAAACAAACCGAGAAAAAATAAGGACGTGGATGCCACATGCTCCTTGAGCCACCATCACTCGCTGTTACCGTGCATCTAAAAGGCAACATTTTTTTATCAGATGGCGATGGAGCGCTGACACAGTTTTCCCCCAATCTTCCAATTTCCAGCGCTTCAATAATTTCCCGAGTAAGTTTAACTTCGTTCTTTCTAATCACTTCTCACTTGTCGAAGACAGGAGTGCAACGACAGTCTCAGCGATGCAGGCCAAGTCGACCCGACACAACCTGTAAACGTTGTACTTATGCTGTGGCAAGCAATCATTCAGGCAACGGCCTGTTTGCTCGACGTATCTCCCTCGACATATTTCCTGCCGCACAACCAGAATGGTGTACACTGCTCACTCCACATTGTTCACAAATCGGTCATGGTGTTTTTTGGTGCATCCCTGCCTTTCTTTAGAATTGGAGTTCACCTTTCTGCACAGCCCAGACAGCTTTTCCAGAGCTAAAATAACTACATCACCATCATCCCGTCGGCCAACTTTCTTTAGCTTATGAGAGCCTTATGCAGGTAAGGTAAAACCGCTATTTTTTGTTCCTGTAAGCCTGCTGGCTCTTTTCCTCACATCCTTTCTTAAGTAGGTTCTTAGCAACTGTCATCAACGGGTAAGATGGATATACCGCTTCTCTGAGCCTTGGGGCTTGTGTGTCGAAGCTCTTTTACCCTGGGGGGGGGAGGGGGAGGGGGAGGGGGGGTAGGGGGGGTAGGATTTGAACAGGGCATTTCGAAAACAAAGGTTAATACCGTATTTACCCGAAAATAGGTCGACCACGAAAATAGGTCGACCCCTATTTATTGAACCCACCGAGAATAAAAAAAAAATATAATTCAAATATAGGTCGACCTATTTTTTTTTTTTTTTTAGGAACGGGGGAAATTTAGGGCAAAAGAAAGAAACAAAACTTTATTTACAGCACTCTCGGCTAAATCGCAGGGCGATGCCAAAAACTTAATCATCGTCAGAACTTCCGGGCATGTCATCGTCGTCCGGAGCTTCGTCAGCTTGGTAGGCATCCTTGCAAATTCGCGACGATAGCTCATTGACACCGCTGCAAAATGAAGACAAGAAGAAAGAAGGTGGAGACGGGCGAAGCGACAAAAGCCCAAATACAAATACGAGAGCAACACCGCGAGTCGCGGGAAGGACGAGGGGGTGGGGGGGCAACTGTCGGTTGCTGCTGTTTCGGTTTTCATGCACCAAAAGCTTTTTGAAACAAGAAGCGGCGCGGCTCTACGGCAACACGGGCTCGGTGATTCGATAGCTCCACGCCCTCGGTTGGGTCGCAAAATTTGGTCGCGAATGTAGGTCAAAATTCTTCAGTCACGATTATAGGTCGGGTCGACCCTTAATTTTTGACAACATTTCCGAAGAAAAAAGGTTTACTTATATATTCAAATAAATACGGTAATTTCCTTTTTCACAAGTTTGGAATGAGCTGAGGAAAAAGGCAAGATGGGTTTCTTAGCCCTCGGCTCATATGTCCAACACACATAGCCATGACCAAGCAGAAGGCTCAGATCCAGAAACCTAAAGGGCCCGCTTACAGGTACTTCACGCATCAGCAACAGCGGTTTCAGACACTCTTTGAACGTTGAAAGGACAAACGACACAGCAGTGTCCAAACCTTCCTTGCCACAATCTAGGAGCACCAAATATAGTCATCTACGAATCTAAAAAAGTTTTCCACCTTGGTCCCTTCCAGCTTGCCTAACAGGACTCTATCGTGGAATGCAAGAAATATATTGCTAAGTATTGGGGCTATGCACGACCCTATGCAAACGCCATTTCTCTGAATAAAAACAGTCATGCCAGGTTGCGCACGTCAACTTGATGTAAAAAGATTAAAGCTCTAGAAATTGATTCGCACTAAGTCCAGACTTTTTTTGAGAGGCCACGGTACCACGATTGTCAATACAGTCTTCAACAGATGCCAACAGCTCTTTATGGGGAATCAAATAATAAAAATCTTTAATGTCTATCGAGCAAGCCTTCAAGCTTTGGTCTGGGTGGTCTTTCAAAAAATCTATTATCTGATCATACATAGTTCTCCACCCAAAAGGGATCATCAATCAATTATGTATTCAGTTTTGTTTGCAAAAAAGAAGTAAACTTTATTTGTTGTCAGCGCCTTGTTTGTCTACCTTCTCGTTCTTGTTTCTGTCTTTGCACTGTTTTTGATTTTTAATCATCCATGCAACTTTTTAAAGCATGTTTTTTTAAGGGGGGACACTACCCAGAAAAGTAAATTTTTGAACCACTTGTTTGATTTAAATTATATTTACAGGGCTTGTTTCTGTTGATGTTGGTAACATTTCTGCCAATTTTTGTTAACTTGGGTGAAGTACAAAAAAATTGCAAACGTTCAAAGACGAAAGTGGGCATGTCTGCTTAGGAAAACTATTGTTTTGAAATTACTTATAAATTTGTTGTTTTCATGTGTTACATTGCATTAGGACAGTTCAGAGCATATAACTATGGAGCTATATTTCTATGTTATACCATCTTTCATGACAAAAAAGCCACATTAACACAAATACAGTTTTTTAGATTTCCATCCTTTGTCCAAACTTTTAGTTCTTGAGCATGAAAAATGACAAAAATAAAAAATACAAGCTCATAGTTATCTTCCCCTTAAAATTTCACCCCAGAAACACTCATAAAAATAAATCCAATTTGCGTAATAACAAAACAATAGTTTTCCTAAAGTGAAATTTATGCCAAAAAGTGGAATGGAGAAAAATGCGTTCAAAGTGCTCCAACCTCTACCTTTTCTTGAGCATCAGTGGACCGAAAATAATTTATAAAAAATTAACTATGCAGTGTAAACTAATGAAACTTTCTGGCAATACTCTCTAGATGTTGATGGATGTAAATATGACATTTTTCAAAATCAACTTTTTTTTTCAGAAATTGTTTTTTCTGGGTAGTGTCCCCCCTTAACAAAATTTCAAAATTTTGTATGTCCATACATTTTGTGCTACATTAACGTCATGTGGCCTATACGTAAAATCAGACTCGACGCTAAATTTATTGGGGATATTGACGTTGCGCGACCTATGCACCGATTCAGTTTCCCTGCTAAATTTAGCGGGTAAATTGATGTCACGGGACCTACACACTACTTCAGTTTTCTTGGTAGACTCGACAGTGAAGTTGTATGTCAGGTAACCCGAAGTTATGGGACTATGCACCAGATAAATTTCCCCTCTAGATTTGGCAGTGAAATTGATGTAGGGTGACAGGCACCGAGTCAGTTTTCCTGGCAAATTTAGTGGGAAAATTAATAAAAACATAGGTTCTTGATTTTCGGAAACGACTGAATGTCTTCCAAACACATTTAAACAATCGCTCCTTAAATACTTTGTGCATTAGAGGACCTTGGAGGTTGCTGCAAATGTTTTTGTTGTTAATTTGAGAATAATTCTATTCGCTCGAGAGCCTATGGTTGGAGTTAACATTTTAATGCTCATCTCTTTTAAAAAGGCAGCCAAGGGATGGCATTGATGCAATGAAGCGGTTCAGAATTGTACACTATAATGGACATTGTGGAGAGTGTTTTGGTTAGGCAACATAGGGCTAAAATGGAAGTGCTCAAGGAAGTCTAAAACCCGGGAACCCAGGACAGCCTTAGCGCGACGGAGCGTCGTGCCTGCAGTGCAGGAGTCTGCAACTGCTCTTATGACAGCAGAGTGCATGTACTAAGAAGTCTCTTGCTTGCTTCATGTACCACCACGCAGCAACAAGGGCTGAAGCAAGCTGAAGAAGAAGCAAAAGCCAGTTGCCGTTACTTGGACGAGTAGGTTGTTCGAGCTCCACTTCACGGACAATCCGTTTGATTGTTATGGCTGCTGCACACTGTGGTTTTTGGCAAGGAAAGCTTGTTATGAGCAACAAAACATGTTTATTTTGACTGAACGTGTGGGCCAGTTGAGCCAACAACCTAAAGGTCAGTGGCCAGTAGTGCCTCATGCAGCTTTATATGGGAAGGGCGATCAATGTGCCCCCTGGTGCCTACCAAGGTGCGCAGTGGTAGCTGCCGGCTGCAATATCCCTTTTCCCCGAAGTTCTGATGTTAAGGAGAAAACCTCTGCACGGCTCGTCTCTCTCTGGTTGATCTTTGGAGTACCAAAGTTTGGGGTAGCATTGCAATGCTGGGAGAACGCTGTCTGCATGGCTGTTGGACGCCACTGGCCCTGTTGACAACCCCGGAGCGAAGTCACCTTCCTGCACGTTAGGCATCCAAGGAGCCACCGCGGCCCCACGACCTCAGCCTCTGTTGTGGGCTGAACTTCTGCCTCGCTGACCCGATGCAGCATGTGGTCTCCATGGCGGTCCCACACTGTACCATCTGGCAGCCACACATTGGTTGACGATGCACTGGTAGCCCTGCCGACAAACGCGGGCACCCAACAGGGACTTGGCCGAAAGATCCTTGCCCAAACAGGATCCCCTAGTTGTGGCACTAGTTCCCTCCTGGCTGACCAGTGACCGAGTACCTTTTGCTGCAGCTGACGAAACTAAGACCAGATTCACGAAGAGCAATTTAGGTTACGACAACTTAGCTAGCAAGTTCGTAAGTTAAGAACATCGTAAGAAGAGGAGAAATCGGTATTTACGAATGCATTCTTAAGTGAGAGGAGAAAAGCGATGTTCTCGTACGGAAAAACTAGAACCTCTGGTGTCCCTCAAGCTCCCGATCCTCGTGAGAGCGGGCTATTGCTATGGCGCCGGCCTCTTCGGCAACATGAACAACCAGTCTGAGAGCTTGGCAGTTCGGAGCATCTGTTGATGTCCGTGCAGTGAAATGTCGACGGTAACACTATTTAAACGGGCCCGAATGCCAAGGCCGGGATAACCGCCCTCATCGACAGCTACGAACTCGATCACTATAAAGTCAACACAACTGTCATCATTGCTAAAAGAAGACTGCTCGTGCCGGTAGTTTGCGAAGCGGTGTAGATAGAAACAAATTCCCGCGGCGTTTTACGCGTCTTCTGAGATGCAGGAGCGAGCCAACGTCCAAGAAGATACGTTTGAACTACGAGAGTGTCGGCAGGAGCTACGTAAATACCTGTTCACATACGGAGCAGACGTGCGCGTTTGATCGAAGTGCTATAGATTCGCGCTGTTGGACCACGTCGTGGTAAGCGCTTCGGGACCAATTTTTTCCGATGGCAACTCGATGCTGACGTGACACTCGGCAGAGGAAGGTTGAACCGTTAGACCAGTATCGTGTAGCTCCCACAAACTGTTCTATCTTGACAGTGTTGACGTTTACCGTCGTGTTGGAATAAAAATGGCATACTAATACCAAAGCTGTACGTACCATATATTGCGATGGTTTGTTTGAGCTCTATATGACACAAAACAAGGAGATGGAACCAATGAGAGTCCCTTTTCGATGACAGCATTTGTCACCGCTGCCTCGGAAAACAAGGGGATGAAGGGCAAGAGATTTACTGCTTAATCTAAAATTGAGGTCAACGATCAAACTATTCACACAGGAAAAGTCTACGAGGGTGTTGCTGGCATATTTTATTCAGCAAGCCAGGCAGTCCTGTGCAGACGGTCCTGGCCAGGGACAATCGGAGCAACGTTGCGTCGGAGCAGATCGCAGTGCCTTGCTAGGCATTCTGTCGAGCTCCCTGAGTTAGCGCTAGCGGTCGCTCGGTCAGTGATATCGTTGCCATTGTAGCTTTTCTCGGATGCTTGTGGATCCAGCGCGTTCATGTCCGTCATGGTCGGTTTTAGTACTTCTTTCTTTTTTCTTGCTGCTTGAAGTTGGGACGGGCGAGAAGAGCATGTAGAAAAATAAATGTTGGTTGGTCGTTGCAACCAAGTAACTGAGTGTTGCTTTCGGCCATGTTAATTTGATTGTGAAAAAGTGCGTAAGACAGCTCTGGAGCTGTCGTGGGATTTTATTATGACATGCACAAAACCTGCAATAATTCGTTTCACGAATACAAATTTTTTCGCTTTGTCGTACGCACATTTTTGGCGTATGATGGTTTCTTGAATCTGACCTCTGGACCTTGCTTCAAAGATCCAGTTGTAGCAGGTTCTATGCAGTTTTCAGGTGCCAACCCATGAGCAGTTCTGCTGGAGAGCGTCCTGTAAGGCCGGAGCACTGGTATGGTACGCAAACCTAGCAGTCCGAAACTCAAAATTTCCTGGTTGGGTCTTCAGCTTTTCTTTCACTGTCTGGACTGCTCTCTTGGCAGCACCGTTGGATGCTCGATGATATGGAGGAAACAGAATCTGCCGCTCTCCATTATGGGCCAGAAACGTCTTATACAGAACGCTTGTGAATGCATGATTGTTGTTGCTCACAACCGCATCTAGCAGTCCATGGGTTGCAAAAATCGACTGCAGGCATGAAACTGTAGCCTCTGGTGAAGGGGATGGCACACGGACTACCTCCACTCACTCGGAGTAAGCATCCACCACTACCAAAAAGTACACCTCCCCCCCCCCCCCCCCCCCCCCGAATGGGACCCCCAAAATCCATGTGGAGCCGAGACCAAGGCTGCTCAGGAAATGGCCACGGTGTTTGCTGCACAACCCTGGGAGCAATAGTGATATACCTGAAAGACTGCACATGTGCCCAGACTGGTCACGATGTCCTCATCGGCTACCATACACGACTTCTGCCCACCAGCTTCATCTCACCCACCCCCGGGTGGCTCTTGTGCAGCAGATCCAAAAATGCCATCTGCAGCGATGCTGGCACAACCACACGACTTCCCTGCAGTGCATAGCCCTCCAGAACAGAGAAGCCTTCCAAACGGTTTGCAAAGGGTCGCCTATCAGGTCCAGATGGTGGGTGACCACCAGACCACAAGGCGTCGCACAGTGGAGCCAGCACCGGATCTCCACCAGTTGCCGCCTCCACGACCGCTGCTGACTGGACACTTGGATAGGCTTTCTCCAGCATGAAGACATCCTGAACTTTTGCCTCCTTCACCGATGTGAACGGAAATGGCAGCCAACTCAGTGCATCATCATTGCATAAGCTGGCTCCTGGCCTGTAAGACAACTTGTAGTTGTGTCCACTCGGTGTCAATATCCATCGCAGCACTCGAGGCAAACTCTGTGGAGGAACGCGACAGTCCTGACCGATCAGACACAACGACTTCTGGTCCACAAACACTCCCATTTGCCGGCCCCACACAAACTGGTGTAACTTGAGCATTCCGAAAATCCCAGCCAAAGCCTCCTTGTGCAGCTGACTATAGTTCTTGGCTGCTGTTAACTGACATGATGCAAATGCCACAGGTCGCTCTGCTCCAGACCCCACTCGGTGCACCAGTACTGCCCCAGTCCCATATGGTGACGCATTGCAGAGCAACAATAAAGGCAACTTGCATCATAATAAACGAAAACTTAAGCCGATGCCAGCAACTTTTTACTTGATTCAAACGTTGCCCTTTGCTTTGCTCCCCACTGCCACAATGCTTCCTTCTTGAGCAATAGGTGTAAAGGATGTAAAACTGATAACAAACTCGGTAGAAACCATCCGTAAAAATTAAGCAGCCCCAAATAACTCTGCAGTTGACGAACATCAGTGTTACAAATGGATGACCCAAATGTGTTTCCGGTTTCTGCAGGAACGTGAGCATAGTGAACCTACAGATGGATGTGACGCGCTTCCTGAATGCCCGAGAGCTTGACCAGGGTGTCCTGTTGCGACCTGTGGATGCTCCTAGTGACTGGCGGCCACCCACTCTCTTTGGAGACACGTCGGACAAGATGGACTTGGCCTGCCTGGTAGGGTCACTTTAAGGCACCACTTTTTATGCTTGCTTCACCGGTAGTGCCCATCCTAGACAGAACATGAGCCTGTCACATAACCAAACCATCGGTTACCTAAAGTGCAATGATGCTATTTCAAAAGCCCCTTTCACCAGATTGACACAGCTTGCATAAGAACAGAGAACCCATTTGAAGTTCAAGTTCACTCATTTATTTCTTCTTAAGGGTCCGATGGGGACTTACATAAGGGGGATGTGAGCGAACATGATACGACTTGAAACACAAAAAAGCAAAGTAAAGCAAAAGTAGAAACAATAGTAATACAGTATAGACCACTTACAATGTAACCGCTTATAGTGCAGGACAGGGTATAATGCGGCTTTTTTAAACCACCGGTTCGCCTCCCATAGAACTCCATGTAATTGCATACCGCTTAAGATGCAGGCGCGCAAAGGGAAATACCGGTTATAGTGCGGTTTCTGGAACAGCCCGCCGACCGACCAACGCAGCAAGCACGCTTCCTTGTGCGACACTAGATAACGGCGCTAGCCGCAAGCGGCACTCGCGGGGCAAGATGCAGGGCAGTCGACGTAGACGGCGTGGTTATGGTGGCTAGCATAGCGTGGTGGAAGCTCATTGTTCCGCGTAAAAGCGCTATCCTTGATTGTGAATTTTCGTTGTGTGTCGCTATGATAACCCAGCACGTACTAGAAGGGAAGATCCACCGACTCGTGCGGCGATGTCGTGGCGGCACTCCCAAAACGGCAGAAACGCCCATGTCGTCATGTTTGTTTACTTCGACTACAGTGGTGATTTCTAAGCATGTGTGTTTTCGAACATAGCCCGGATTTCTTATTTGAAGCATTTCATGCCTGTGCTCAAAATGAAGGTATTACTGGCGCGTACCATATAACGGATGCGAATTTTCACGCGTTTTCATCACCGGAGAAAAGTGATTAGGGTTAGCAATCCTGAACGCTCGCAACGTCCATCCGCAACCCGCTACGCCCTTAAAAGGCTGCGTCAGTCAAAAGTCGCTTATTTCTTTCAAAATGTGTGACACACTTGAGAGAGAAGCGAGAGAAGTGTACTAGTTTGGTGAAATAACGACTTTCCTCAAACGAAGCTTTATTTTTCATCTAACATAAAATAAATTCTTTTACAAAGGTAAGTTGTCTGATGGCATGTATTTTGGCCTGAAAAATTGATGTTTTGGTTATAGTGCGGTACCGCTTATAGTGCGGATTTTCGCGACTCCCGCGACATACGTTATATGCGGTCTACACTGTAAAAACCGCATACAGTGACCATCTGGTATAGCAGTGGTGGTTAGCAGTGGTGTAAGGTGACTGACTGGCAGAAAATGGATAGGTCTGAAATAAGTACTATTTTCTCGGGGACGGAGTTCCAGATGGTTACAACCTGTGGAAAAAATGAGGTATTAAAAACCAGTGTTATACGTTTGATGCAGCGACTGTGATTGAGGCGAGATGATATAATATCTGGAGGAAAACAAGGGTGTCATAGGTATATACTTGTGTTTTAGTGATAAAATTTACGTATGAGACACATTCGAGAAGTTAGTCTGCGGTCAGATAGGAAGGAAATTTTAGGGTTTGTTTAAGTTGTGTTACACTGACGCCGTAGGAATATCTGGATGGTATAAATCGAGCTGCTTGGCTTAGGATTGCTTTAATGTTATCGGCGAAGTAGACTTGTGGAGGATGCCAGATGGACAATGCATATTCTATTTTTGGGCAGACAAATCCTATGTAGTCCAGTTTTCTCAGGTGAGAGAGTTGTGTTTTAAGTATCCAAGTATTGCTTCAGATAACAATATCAATATTGTGAATCTATGAAATTGAAAGAACCAAATGAACACCAAAGTACTTTCGTAACATCGCTTAGAGAGTATGGATAAAGGATAGTGAATTTTTTCCGTGTAAATGATATGCTTTTTTCGTGGTTATTGCAAGTATCATGTTAGGGCATTTTGTAAAGTAAGATGATTGAAGAGATTTGAGACCGGATGGTAAATGACATCGGCCAACAGTCCGATTTTTTAACTGATGCTATGCGAAAGGTTGTTTATGCATATAATAAAAGCAGGGAAAGTCCTGTGCCCTAGGGAACACAAGGGGTGATTTAGGACTGCTATAGGTGTTCTGAAGTAGGTATACTTGGGAAGTGAGAAAATCATGAATCCAGGAGATGATGGCAGTGTCAAGGCCATGCACCAAAAGAGAGAAGACGATTATGTGGCACTTGATTGAAGACCTTGGAAAAATCCGGGTCTCTCCATGGTCATTAACCCCCACAGGATGATCCCCTCATTTGATGAGAGACGGGATGACTTGGACACGTATTTGAAGCGCTTCAAAAACATCGCCACTGGCTATAATTGGCCAAGAAAAAAGTGGACTACGGCATTTAGTATGTGCCTCGGTGGTGAAGCTCTGAAGGTGTTCGGCAGGCTGTCCCCGGAGGATTCTATGGATTTTAAGAGAGCAAAGCTGGCATTGTTGCAGCGTTCTCGTTTCACGGGGGAGGGGTATTGTGAAAAATTCCGCGAGAGTAAGCCCCAGGAGGGTGAAACTGGAAAACAGTACACTGCCTGAATTTCTGTTTTTTTTTTGACCGCTGGGTGGAGACATCCGGCACTGCAGCTAACTTCAAAGATCTACGGGACCTAGTAGTTGCCGAACAGTTTCTTAACAACTGTCACAGCCCGCTAGCTCTGTTTCTCTGAGAGAGGAAATGCAAGACGCTCAGCGAGATGGCAGAAGTGGCAGACAACTTTCTTGAAGCACAGCAACAGGGAAACCTACTCATATTTCGCGAAAAGTACGAGGTGGGGGACACAAAAGCGAAGGACGGTAATTTTTTCAACAAACCTCGGATTAAATATTTCGTTTGTAATAAGACGGGACATAAAGCCTCAGAGTGCCGTTCGACGACACAACAACCCTTCTGCCTGCACTGTCGTCGCAAGGGGCACGACTTGAAATCATGCAGAAGGAAAGACGGCGGCCAGAAGGAGTCTTGCTGTTGTGTATCTCGTCGAAAAATTAGGAATAAGTCGCAGCAGGCTTTGGAACATGAACCGGAGAAATGAGGGGAAGGGAGCAAGGATCCTAACGTAGACCAAGAAAGGTCGACGGCACATTATGACATGCCCATCTTGGAAGGGGTACTGTTCGGGAAGGAGCAGTGCAAGGTGCTATTCTTTGTTGACAACTGCCCCAGCCGGTGGAAAATCGAAAACCTGCAAGCCATCACTTTGGATCACGAAAATAATTCCTGGAGAAGGGGAACAAGAGGGACAAAGGACAAACGGAAATCTCCAAACACAGCTAGGTGATTGGTGCGCGACCGAAGAAATCCGCCTGGTCCGGACTCGGACCTGGCGGATTCTTGTCCAGCTCGCTTGCACCTTTGCATTTAATTGCATTATAATCATCACTTTGGAGTTTCTTCCACCCAACACAACTGCGGTATTGCAGCCCATGGACCAAGGCATTATTGAAACGACTGGGAGCTGTACTGCAGGAACCTTCTGCAGCGCATGTTCCTTGCTCACGACTGCAGCAGTGGCTAATATACCGACTTGTTTGGTGCCATTCATATACTAAACTTTTCGTGGAAACATCTAGGAAAGGGAAGACGGCGGTAGGTTGCATGACTAATAGTCCAAAAGTCACCGCCGTCACCCGCAGCTTCGAGACGCCGACAAAGGCCGGGTTAGTGTTCACGTCGGTTTTCTTTGACGTGAACCTTTCTCGAGATCACTTTTCGAGGTCACACATTCTGCATGGAAGGCCAGCGACAAATTGCGATGGGGTACAACTATTGTACATAAACCGGCTCAGAGTAGGTTTAGGGGCCAATCAAACTTGGCTGAGTACCGTGGCCATCGACACCAGCACGCTCTGTACTCTGTATCAGTGCGGTACGTTTTCTTGTGCCCGTCAGTCTGCTGTCCCGCGATGTCGTTACTACGTTACTTCAAGACAGTGGTCGAGAATGCAGAAGATCATCATACGCCGGGACTGTCTAATCCACAGGTATGCAAGACCACACGTGATAAACATTCTTTTGCGTCGGCAAATCAAAGTGTTATTGCTGTTTCTACCTCCGTGGACTCCCGAAAGCAGAAACGAGGGCCCTACTCTGCTTACAATGACAAACTTAAATCTAAGGTTGGAAACTATGCTGTGGAGAATGGGACAATTGCTGCAGTAAGAAAATTTTCAGATGGAAGAGAAAAGCAATTCTCAACGAGAGCACCGTCAGGGGGATGAAGACCGCCTATATCCAAGCCTGCAAGTCCTGCCATTCGAAAGAGCTGGCTAGCTTACCTGGTAGACTTCGAGGTGTCAAGCCTGTGCTTGGAAACTTTGATGATGACATATAGGCACACATTGTGGAGCTCAGAGAAGCGGGCAGGATTGTAAACACCATGGATTTGCATCGCTGCTGCACTGGGCATTGTGCGGGCGACCAAGCCCACACTCTCGCCAGAGTTTGGTGGGACTCTCATTCTCAACGTACTTCCTGCACAGGATTGGATTTGTCAAACGGAAGGCCACAAAGACTGCGCGAAATTTTCCAAATGATTTCGAGGGTTCCAAAAAGAAGTTCCTGCATACTATCGACGAGAAGAGAAATTACTTCAGTATTCCCGACGACTAGGTGCTCAATTGGGGCCAAACAGGTGTCAAGCTGGTTATGGCCAGCGAGTGGACGATAGAGGCCCAAGGCTCCAAGCAAGTTAGGGTGGTTGGCTTAAACGGCTAAAGGGAAATCACCGTTTTGATGACCATGACGCTTTCTGGCTAACTCTTCCCACCTCAAGTGATATATGCGGGCAAAGCAGACAGGTGCCATGCCAAGGTGAAGCTTCCATATGACTGGGGCGTGTGGCACAGTGACAACCACTGGAGCAACAAAACCACAATGCTGCGATTTCTTGACACTGTTCTTGTTCTGTGCGTGGAAACGTGCAGGAGTCGTGTGGGTGATGCCAGTCAACATGTACTTTGTATTTTTGACATCTTCGCTGCACATCGTACAGAGTCTTCTGCACAAACTAGCTGCAAACAACATTGAGTATGTCTTTGTCCTGGCAAAGCTACACATGACTCCTGCAACCGACCGACCCAAACATTAACAATGTGTTCAAGACTACCATGTTGAACTGCTTTACCCAGTGGTATGCCGGATGTGTACAAAAGGTGGTGGAGAAACGACAAAGTGCAGCTGACGTTAAGATTGACTTGCAAGCAAGTGTTATGAAGCTTGTTCATGCAGTGTGGCTGATTGAAGCGTATGCGAATCTCGGGAACCGTAAAGACGTGATCCGAACTGGCTATACTTTGGCAGGAATTGTCTGAAGGGGCCAAATAAACTTCTTGAAGGGAGCTGAATTCCGACTTGTTAAATTATCTATTTTAACATACTTTCCATAGCTTATTCACATATCGCATATAATGAAATCGTTATGCTTTTTGGATGCATGTTTTTCCAGTGTCTCAGTGTCAGTTTCAAGGTGATGAAATTTTTCCTAAATTGTTTGCGGGACCTATTGTTCGCAAATCAAAGGCGGTTTTCTCAAAAATTAGGCCCACGCGAAAATCAAGTTGTTTACAGTATATATATACAGTTTCCATTCTTACTTTCACACCTGCAGGTGTTGATCAATGGCAGCAATGTGGAGGAAGGTTTTGGTGCTGCCTTCCGGATCATCCAGGTAAGTTTCCCCAAAGACAGCCGGCTTACCTTTCATTTGTTTCAACAGTTGTTGTGCCATAAGAGCACTTGTTATTTTATGTCAACTACTCCGGCCTATGGGAGCAATGGACTGGAGCTTTGATGACGATGTACCTCACTTTTCGCTGAATGCATCAAGCTGCAACCATGCTCCAGACACTGTCATAAGTCTAATGTTGCCCGAGCCTATCTCAGCCAGGGCCAGCCTAGCCTGGCCCAGCTTGAGTCAGATCATCCAAACACAGCACCACCTAACTCGGCTCAATCCAGCTAAAGTTAGCTTTCCTTGACCCAGCATTGATCAAACCAAGTCAACAAAACTTGACTTAACCTAGCTCAACCTTGGTGAATCGGCGGTGCCAATAATAATAAGGAATTATGGAAAGATCATGTCTTTGGCAAAACTAATCAACTTGGTGTCAGTTTAGCCAGCAAGAACCCAGTAATCATCTTTTCATAATTCCTTATTATTATTGGCGCTGCCGAGTTCAGCAAGGTTGAGCTCAGACAAGTTGAGTTTCGTTGACTTGGTATGATTTAGTTGACTTGGTATTATTTTCCAAAAGAGAAGATCTCTTACGAGTGTTTTCTTTCTTAACTTGCAAGTTAAGAAAGAAAACACTCGTAATACCTCTGTCTGACGGGCACCTAAATGCCGTTCAAATGCATAAATCATGTTCACGCCAGAAAAATAATATTTTTACGATGTAAATACTTTGTTTAAGTTTTTCTTAAGCAAACAAAATATTAAAGAAGACAAAATGACGAGTTTAGTCGTGTGATTACAACAAAGTCCACTTTAAGCCCAAGCAAAGTGTTTTTTTTGGCAATTAGCGGCAAACCTTGATCGTTGCTGAGTGTGCGCGCTCCCTGCTCACTGATGAGGGCTCCCGCTCCTTTCCGTGCTTCTGCTACGCTTTTGACCTGTTTGGTTCGGTGTCGTGCTCGCGCTTGAGTTTCATCGCACGTGTCAGAAATTCTCCAGCCGATTTTCCCAAAGTCGTATCAGTGCCCAAGTCGACTCAGCACTTCAATGGAAGCGCGACGACCCCTTCCTAGTCGTGGATGCTCCTCTGTTGTTCGGCACATCGCACGACGCGAGAGTGAGGTACAGAAATGTGTATGTACAGAAAACAGTTAGCAATACACTATTAAAGGATGATAAAATATAAAGTAGAGAAGTAAAAGCTAGGTAACTATGGTTGTAAGGAAAATCAAGAGGAGGAAAACCGAAGTGCGAACAGCAGGACGACAAAGCCTACCAGATAGCTGGGGCAGTGAGTACAGAAAACTATTAATAGAACGAGGTCTGCTCAGAATATACGTAAAACACTCTTTTTCAATTATAAACATACAAAAACATGGAATTTAGATATGAGTACTATCCTTTATTTCAGTTCGCTTCTTTAGGGTAGACCGCTGCTGACAAGAGTACGCCTTTAGCAGCCGTAAAGGGCGGAACTCAGGTTCACGCAAAGGACCTTTATGTCAAATGCCATTTGAGTTGCCATGTGGCACTGCTTAAATGACATTTACACTAAAGGTCCTTTGGCGTAAAGGTTATTTTAGGTGCCAGTCTGACAGGGGTATAAGAGATCTGCTCGTTTGGAAAAACTAGAATATGAGAAAAGTGTGAGTAAAATTTGTTTATTTCTGCGGCTTGTTTGTGGGATGCCAGGGTTGTTGAAGATGGTTCTGCATATTCTGCAGTGAAATTTCATGAACCTTCAAAAAGATGTTTTTAGAATGGACTGGCATTTCTTTTTGGCAAAGTGTCCCCTCATTATGTTCTTTTTGGCTAGCTGTCATGAATGGCTCGGGCTAGCACTTGTCAAACTGCATTTTTGTAGACTCCTCAGCTATCTTAGCAGTTATTTGCAGACACAGATATGTTTATATCACGACAGAGGCATACTTAGAACTCGCCTCGCCGTAAATCGGAGAAAATGCGAGTCGACAATCCAGCTCAACGTAAATCATGTTCATTGTCTTTGGCATCTCGCAAACAAGTCCTCGCAAAAGGTTCTCGCAGTGGAAAGCGAAGATGACATCTTTCTCCGAGAAAGCCCGTAGTAAAAATGCCCTCAAAAAACAGCAACACTGTGCTGTGACTCGTGGGGACTGGATTATAAAGTTACAAAGGTGTTTAGTCTGATGATCTAAACCCCCTTGAGTACCTTTGACCAAGTGATCCCCGAATGGACACCAATAAAGAGCTTTTTGCCACAGCGTGCAAAGTGACAACGATAGCTGTTAAAGGGCAACTCCGCTTAATTTCAAAAATTTTGAGATAGTGGCCGATTTCGTTTTTTGAAGCACTCAAAAACAATCCCCAATCCTTTGTTTCGCGAAAAATCAAATATTTTTCGTGTAATTTTACTCTAGCCATGATCCCAAACCGAAACCAAAACGGTGGCAAAGACGGACAACATTGTATATTCGGCATCACTAAGCATGTACACCCACGTGATATACAAGGGGAAGAAGAAGCTCCCCTCTTATCAGGATCCTCCTTTGTGCCTCCTGGATTAGCACAGGCGTCGCTATTCTCCTCCCAGAAGATTATAGAAGATTAACCTGTCACTCAAAATTCTTACAAAAGCAGCTTCCCTCTCCTCCTTCTACTTGGTGTTCAAAAGTATGCGATGTAACACAAGCCGCGCTCAACGAGGCGATCGGCTTATCAGTAGTATCAATAGTCGAGCGCCGGGCCAGCCGAGCGCGTCACTCGCGTCTTTCACGGCGCTGGCGCCACCCGTGCTCTCCCCAAGAAAGAAAACAAAATCGAAAAAAAAAAAAAGAAGCTGTACATGCTTGATGACGTCACGGACATGCCGGGAGAAGGAATTTGGAGGAAGCGGAAATGCAGCCGGGCAGTGTTGTCTGGCCCGCACGTCTCATCCAAAACCAGCGGATTCGTGCTTGTCAAACTTTGACAGCGATTTTAATGAACTTCTAGGTGGAATTCCGTCGTAATATTTGCCATGGGGGTTTTGTAGATGATAACGAAGAGAACTGTATAGTTTTGCACTACTGGAAAAGAAGCGGAGTTGCCCTTTAATGCTGACATTCACTTTTATGCCACTTTTTATTTACTCCATCGCCATATTTATATTTACATCCATATTTACTCCCCTTTGAAGTATGTAGGAAAGGAAACAGCCCAACACTAAATGGAGGTCATTACGAGTGGTGGATTGCGCTCGATGGTGCGTGCAAATCGAGCGGTGAGGAATGTGTCAATTACCAGACAACCATACTAGTAAAAGAGCGCCTGGCAAGAGTGCTTTTGCTTGGCATCTCAAAGCACTACTGCGTGTGACGTCGAGTCAGTGGGACAATGGCAATGCTAGGGTAGTGCGACTGGCGCGTGCATCCTAAAAAGTGATTGGTCGATTGCAGCCCAGTGGCGACGTAGAAGCGTCACGTTGCCATCTCGGCAGTATTGCAGTGGGGGTGGCAAACGTGACAGACGCCCGTTCGGGTCGCTCTTCAACTCGACAGTCCACGAAAGGCAGTCGGAAGTTGGCGCTTCGCGACGACGGCGACACTTGCAGATGCTCATACTTTTTTCCGGGACTTGTAGCTTCAGCTGCCAGGGTTGCGGCATCCACTTTTGCGAGGTCATTTGTGCCGCTTGAGAACCACTTTGGACAGATGGGCGGACTCGCACCAGTGGGAGTTCCAGGCAGTATGATGGCCCCCGTAAGACGTTTGAGAAGCGCTCGTACGGTGCCTGAAACTCTGACCGGTGCGTTTAGTGTCCTATTGTGCCCGTTCATTCCAAGACTGACGACGTGCAAAAGCTGGAATGTCACGCTGTTAGATGTCGCACTCCTGGTGGTTGGGCGTACAAGTTGTGAACAAAAGCATGAGACAAGGTTGTAGCGGTGTCCCAACTCCTGGCTACCAGATTTGTCGAGCTAGAGGGGACCGCCACATCCGCTGCTGCGACAGGATTGCAGCCAGCGACGACACTCGTACGACGTCGCGAGGAAGAAATGGAGGGACCCCTTTTAAGGGTGCACGCGCCAGTCGGACATGTGGCTGCCACCGGCTCTGAGCGTGGTGGCACCTTTCAGGAGCACCACCTGGAGGGGGGGCCTGTGTTTGAGCGTGCAGCGGGCTCTCTGCTGGCGTGGAAGGGGTCGCTGCAGGTGGAGCGCCTGGTGGGCTGCATCCAGAGTTGTGGCTTCCCGGGCCGCTACGACACGGATGCCGTGGTGCTGGCCGCCCTGCGCCACCTGGCAAGCACCGGCGACGAGGTGGGGAATGGTTGTTGATAAAATGAGAATTGTACAAGTTATTACAAATCGACACACACTACAGCGCACTACTGCAAAAGTTCGCTCACACCATGCACTCACTTCTTAAGGCCCGTTCACACTCTTGCGACCTCTTAAACCTGGGTTCCTTAAAACTTCTTAAACCAGAGAACACACTGGTGCCATCTATTGGGAAGCAGTGTAAACTCGGCGGTCCGGCATATTTTTTTTTATTTCTCGCGCATTATCCTTTCTTTCTTGGCTCGAAAAACTTTTGTCAATGTTATAAACGAGCCTTTCTATGGATATTACGCATATTTGACCTCGGAAATCCCACAAAACCTTCGCTCTTGTGAAATGCAGTTCCAGGGTCACCGCATAGATGGCGCCACAATGCCCAGTGTGTTCCCTCATTTTAAAAACATTTAAGAAATTTTAAGAGATCTCGTCTCTCTCAGTCATACTCGGTCGCAAGAGTGTGAACGGGCCTTTACACACGAAAAAGAAAGGAAAATCTAACGAACTGCGGTGACTTGACTCATTTTTATTTACCAGGTGTCCCAAATAGCGGCCAGGCTCTTTAAATCGATCGCAAAATTCGGGTTCTTAACATATCGTGTTACGATATTGTGCAGCGCTGCCCATCGGTGGTACATTTTTTCTATAAAATTTGCGAAGAGCGAGCTTACCTGAGAAAAAAAGTAAGAAGAGAAAAAGGCTTGACTCCTATGGAAACGCAGCAAAGCCACCGGTTTTCAATCAGTAGGGCGCACTATGGTTTGAAGACCGGTGGCTTCGCTGGGTTTCCATAGGAGTCAAGCCTTTTTCTTCCTTTACTTTTTCCTCAGGTAAATTCTGTCTTTGCATATTTTACAAAAAAAAATGCACCATCTGTGGGCAATGCTGCACAAAATCGCAACACGATATGTTAAGAACCCGAATTTTGCGATTGATTTAAAGAGCCTGGCCGCTATTTGGGGCACCCGGTACTTCTACTTCTTGAACAACTGAATTTCCTGAGTCACATCAACCTATCTCTTAGATGCCAAGAAAATTTGTTCTTTTTCTGTCAGGTTTAAAGATGGTGTACTAATGTTTTTATTGTTCAGCTTCAATAATTTTTCTAGTTGGTTGATTTCTGTGCCTACCTAAAATGGTACAACATGGCAGGTGAACCTCGCACCCACAATCACGGCAGTGTATGCCCAGGTGGCCAGAGTTAGCTCTGGCGCTGTTGTTTTTGTATTAGTATTAGTACACCATCTTTGAGCCTGACAGAAAAAGACAGAATTTTCTTGGCATCTAGGAGATAGGTCCGTAATCGCGAGCAGTTCCGCCGTGCTTGCCGAGCAGGAGAACCAGGGGACCCTCACTAGAGCGCTTCCCGTTTCCGCCGCGGTAGTGCGAGCAAGGAGCTGGAGACGTGAATCCTTCTTCCTTGCCTCTGTGCCTTTGTGCAGGCACAGTCTTGGGCTTTGTGGTCCTCAGAGGAATTGAGGCTTTCATAATCGTCTGTTCACCTTTCCATGTCTTTTTCTGATGTGCCCCTTCTCTTCTGTTGTTCCACTAGTTTGATTTTTTGTCAAGTTGAGAACTCGTAATCCTGTTTTGTTCACGATTGCAATCCTCATAGTCTCACACCAAACAATGTGTCCAGCTTTGCCGCTTGTCACCAGCGTGCATGCGAATATTGTCGTAAATAAAAAGAAAAGGCGGTCTCCTGTGAAAATAAAGAAGAGCAGTGCCCACGCGGGCCTGTGGAAAAGACGAGGGGTCTCACATGACGAGGTGGTGAGTGGTGGGGCTGGGGGCGCGGGAGCCCCAGAAGGAAGGAGGCGTCCGATAAGGATGGTGGCTGATGGCGTACTCTTGTATATAATGGAAAACAAACATGGGGGTCAAGCACCAAGGGTACACGATCCTGACAACACGGGTGCAGTGGTGGACAGTGGCGCCATCTAGGTAGTGTATATAGAACTTGCGAAAAATTTAAATACAACAAATATCTTGGTTAGTTCAATAATTGTGATCAAACTCGTAGGTCGACCCTTAATTTTCAATAGCAATTCCCCCTAAAAAAGGCAACCTCTGTTTGAATACCTTCCACAGCCAAGGAAGTCCATATGAAATGCTGTCTAAAAGTTCATTCCTGTCTCCTTCCGAAAGCAATATCAGCTGTTATGCTTTACTCCCTAAAAATGCTCCACTTGGTGATCCGGCCTAGAGGAAGTATGCGAAACAACCCTTTGTCTCATGCGTGCTGCTAAAGCACGCAAGAAGGGAGCCCTTGCAAAGAGACACTCAGCTTACCAGAGGTTTTCACTAGGGGTGTGCGAATACTCGAATATACAAATTCGAATCGAATAGAAAGTCCCCGAATAATTCAATTCGCGAATCGAATTCCTAGTATTCGGTCACTCGAATATTCAATATATTCAGCCAAACACGCGCGGTCGGCGCGGAACTGACAAAAAAAGTGTTTTTTCTCCCGATGTAAGCGCCGTGATGTTATACAGACCATGCGAGAAACACCTCTTGGTCCTACCATTTCACAAACATCTAACGCACAGGTTAGAAAAAAGAAAAGTAATGAACGCCACAAACTTTATAGCACGCAGATTTACTCACGATCGTGACACAATCACAACCGAAACACTCCGTTTGCGCCACTTCCAGAGAGGAATTGTTGGGAAGCCGGAATTCCGCGCCATGCCTAATTCTTTTCACGAATAAAGCCCCTCGTTTCAAATTGAAGCGCCGATGTAAAACACACTTGCCGCACTCACAGAAATCGGCGACTGCACCGACTGCACGATCACAGAAAGAAAACCGCGATAACCACGCCGATGAAACCAGCCGAGTTCTCACCGTCGTTCTTTTGGAACCGCAAGCCGCAAATTTCGATTCGGAACGAAACGGACCGGAAAAATAGTGTGCCTAGATTTGAGAGGGTTTCCAACCGTTCAATAGCCGCGTTTGAATTATGAACTGCGAGATGGTGACGAAAAGACGAAAGAGTCGATCGGGCAGGCGTCGAGGCTCTTACGGCTCTTACGGTTGCTCGCGCTCGCCTTCTTCCTACGGTTCCTACGCGATAATACAACACATGCGCACTTACGACTAATTGCGCAGGAGCCGTCTTTGTGGTTTCAGCAGTTTCAGTTTCCCTTGCTCCCTCTTTTAAATCTAGGCTCTCTAAAACAGGATAGATAAACGGAAAAATGGATGCATAGAGACAGTTGGACGGTGACTTGTGCCACCTAACCACATTTTGTTTTCCTACTTCGGATTATATTGTTTAAGCTTGTTTACTCAGATTTAACATCTATCTGTTTATTTATGTGAAATAAAATCATGGGTGCCCTTTTTTTTCCTTAAAATGGATACCAAATATCGCAAAATGCCCCTTTTCTGAGATATACAAATATTAAAAAAAAAAAGTCTCGGTGTTAGGTTGTGCTTTTAACGTTAAAAAAAAAGGCACGCGTGGCTGTAACTTTTTTTTGGTGACGTTTAGGGTAGATAGATTATGTTTGCGCCATAAAATTGGATCTTTAGTGCCCAACGTCCAACAGCAACTGCTTTTATTTCATCAGAACTTTTTTTACATTTTAGCTTTTGTTCAGCACAAGATGCATATTCTGCACCAGGCGCATACTCTGCACATATAATAATCTCATTCGCAATGAAAAATTCCTACAAATAAAATCACTATTCGATATTCGATTCGATATTCTGCTTTTTTTTCTTGATTCGATTCGAAAACTACTATTCGGTATTTGCACACCCCTAGTTTTCACAGCTGCAGTCGATGTCTTCATAGCTCCTCGTCTATACGCTTCAGCGAGTTTTTTTATTTTGATAATAATTTTCTAGTGCCCCTAAGTTTTATGAACTTCATAATTCATAAAAGTTTCAAAAATTATATGTGAAAACAATGATAAAGTTGCAAAAACTCAACTCTAATATTTTTCGGGGGTGTTTGTGCTGCCCTCAACTTTAGTGAATAAAGAAACAATTGCTTTTTTTTTTTCTTTTTTCTTTGCAGAAAAAGGAACTGGATGTTCTAATTCGATGTCTCAAGAATGACGTCAATAAGGTATGTTTTTCCGATCTGCGAGGTTTTTATGGTGGGACATCAGTTTCACCAAAATGGGTCCGGGAAATATGTTGCTTGCAACATTGACTCAGTGTTTATGAAATATGGCTATTATGCGAGGTGTCCCCAAAGAAATGTTTTTTTGCCATAAAAATGAACTATGCATCGCGGAACGCTTAGCCTTGTTGGGGTTCTGGACGCTAAGACAACTTTGGCGACAATGCGGTGGGCGTGCAAGGTGTGAGCGCGGGGCCAAGTTGCGGGGTGTGAGGCACATGGCGAGAGGGCAGCCACGGTGGTGCCAACACTCTTTCTTCATCCCAACTTGGAACCTTTCTCCGGACAAGCGGTGAACAAGAAAGTCTCCAGCCAAATGTACTGCTGGTGGTATGGGCCAGATGCGGAAGTTTTAGAGCTTGCCATTATCTCATTCAAAAGTAAGACATTTTCAGAAATTTTAAATGGGAAAATGGTGGCCAACAACGTCCTCGAACCCATTCGGATGAATGGCGTCAGCTACCAAGAACAGGCTCCATATTTTCATTGAAAGTTTAAAGAAACCACTTGCTGCTTTTGAACAAGAAAACGATAGCTTTGAAACATATTCCGAAGTGCTAATGCTACATTTTGAGCCTAGACTGAGGGTTCGTCTATGCATAGTTCATTTTTCCGGTGAGAAAAACATTGCAACTATTTTTGGGGAGAGGCTGTGTGTTATCAAATTCAGCGCCTCCCTGAATCTGTTGCCCACCATCTCCCCAAAGAGGCCCTCACCAAAACCTGAACCTGACATTCCATTGACATTCAATGTCCCAGAATTTCTCTATGATGCAGGGGGTGGTTCATTTTTGGGCATAACCTATATCAGGGGTGGCCAGGCTGACCCGGCCTAAGAGCCGCAAACAAAACCCGCAACTTCCAAGAGCCGGAAGGGAACAAACTTTAGTCCAGAGGAATAATCGAAACTCGAACTACTTTCAATCTATCCGTGTCTAAAGCAGTCCAACTCTACGTAAGGTAGGAGAAGCACAATACTACCAAACTGCAAACTGTCTTTCGATCTAAACCGCGGTCCATTTCTTGTTTTGGGCAAGTTTTGGGGGAGAGGGGAGGGAGCCGCGAGCCATACTTTAATACACAAAGAGCCGCATGCGGCTCACGAGTCGCAGCTTGGCCACCCCTGACCTATATCATGATTTTCGACATGTGAAACGTTGAAAGCATTGCTAGGGTCAGGTATGTACAGTCAGCGCGGTATGAAACCCGAACACCGGAACGCGTGGCCATCGACACAGGCTGCTCCACCTGGAGGGCCCTTGAGAGCTAATGAAAATGCACCCGGGCGCAAAAGTGTGGGTCCTACTAAAATGTGCTCGACCCTCGCGCGCCGCGTCTGAGACTTCCGCGTTTCGCCGGTGGCGCGAGTAAGCGCCGTCACTCGGGGTGCTTTTGTGTGCGCACTGTCGCCCGGTCAACACCTGCGGCTTGCGTGCGGCGCGAGAAGGTCAGTGCTAGGAGCAGCAGCAAGCTGCTTGCGCACGCGCCAGTGGAGGAGGCCCATGGTGTCTTCTCCTCCAGGCATGCACAGTTTTTATTGTTTGTTATGCGTGTCGTAATTTTATAATTAGCACTACTTATAGCAAGACAACGCGACATAACGAGACAGAAGAACAAGTTGGGACACATGACGAGTGCTGACACCCAACTGAAGGTTGCTACTACAAATATTTAGTGTATAATATATGAACACATCCATATGTCCACTCCCAGAGCTCGTCCATTGACCTCTCTTGTTCTTCAGGCTCGTATCCCTCGCTGCGAATGCCATGATGCAGGTCTACGAGCTCGCATACTCAGAAAACATTTTGTTTAATTCGTAGTGACTTGAGCATTGAACAATACGTCACTCTGTGTAGATTCTGGTCCGATCTGTCCAGCGCACCCATTATTTATCGCTTTGTGTATTGGATGCCCAGCGATATCTCTTCAGTGCTGTCATTAATTATTGCTTTGTGTATCGCAAGGGCGAAATGAAAATGCAAGCATTTCATACACAAAAGACCCGTAGTGCTTGATGACGTGTCACCGGAACCATGCGGAGGCTCCAGGGAACAACGTGGCATACGCGGTTTCTGAGAAATAGTGAAACATCATAGACATGAAATAAAATTTGTTTATGGCACAACCATACTCTTTATAGAAAAAAAAAACGCTGCAGCGGATTGACGCGGATGCCTCGGTTTTTATAAGCTATGCGCATGTTTTCGTGCAAGGTTAGCAGTCGATCCTAACAAAAAGAGAGAAATTGCTCGCTCACGCTCTCTTTGGTAACCACCGATATGCCAGGTGTATCGATTCCGGAACAGAATAGATGCATCACCCTGACTGAGCAGGGCCTATCACAAAGAGCTATAGCCAGGTCAAACGGCCGTCCGGTATCGACCGGGCGACAGTGCAGCGACACAAAAGCACCCCGAGTGACGGCGCTTACAGCGCGCCACCGGCAAAACGCGGAAGTCCCAGACGCGCCGTGCGAGGGTCGCGCACGTCTTAGTAGGACCCTTGCACCCTTGCACCCCGGCACATTTTCCTTAGTCCTCGGGGCTCTCCAGGTGGAGTAGCCTGTGTCGATGGCCATGCGTTCTGGCGTTTGGGTTTCATTCCGTGCTGACTGTACACACTGTGCCTACTTTGCAACTGTGCTATCTGCATCAGACCTAAGGTGATGGCTATTTCTTCACCACACACACATGCCTGTCCGTGTCATTTTATGACCGAATGGGTCCAGTGTTTTTCTATATAGTCAACTCTATAATTCAAAGCTCACAGGGATAGCAAAATGCATGAAATTAATGTACAGTTAAACCTCGATGTAACGAAGTCAGTAAAATTCGCAATTTACTTCGTTACATTGAAATTTCGCTAAATCGAAATTTGGCTTTAGCATGCGAAAAAAAAAAAAAAAATTTCGAAACATTTTACGGGTATGAAAACTCACCGAAAATGACATTTATTTAGGGGCAAAGTAGTCCGCGAGCTTTGCTTGCGCCTTGTCCGACAGTAGCAGCGGCGTCATACGGCGTTCGAGCGCCCAGGGCGCTTGCACGGCATCTTGCTGCCCATGCGACGCCGTGTACAGTACCTCCTCAGAGCCGTATATCTACATTTACGGCTCTGTACCTCCTCAGTACGTCCATTGCGTCGAGCACCTCCCGAGTGCTCGTGATCTCAGCAGTTTCTTCAGGATGGCGTCCAAAACGTTTGCTTTCTCATCCAAAGAAAGAACTTTACGTTTCCTTATGCCCGCAAGCACGTGAGTGAACCGCCCGGTTGAAAAATAAAGCTGTTTAGTTTAGGCGGTGCCAATGTTTCCAACCTACACAGCACTCTTGCCCGCACTGTTTACTTGCGCCCACAGTGTGCTTGCGCTATGGTGGCTACTTGCGCCTTCGCTTTACATCACGGTCGCAAGACGATAATCAGTCTTCTCGGTCTTCCCCTAGATGGCACTGCCCGTGCGGTCGCGCCATCACGTCGCTCCCCCGCTGAAGTTGGCTCCCGCGCTACCCGCGGTTCAGTGGACTATGATGATCAGTGAATGTCAGTGGTGATGCTGTTATGCCGTGCAAACTTTTTGCTCGGCATTTTCTGGCCAGCCCCGCGGAATCCGCTTTGCCGCACGCCTCGCCGGCGCTACCGGCGCCGCATCCTCGGGCAGCCTAACAACGTTGGAAGGCCTGTCCCCGTGAAGTAACCTATCAAAGCGCTCGCGTTCGCGCATAATTTTTTTTTTTTTAACCACAATTTTTTTTGCGAAGTTGTTTTTTAGAGTCTATTTATTTATTGCCTTCTATGGCAATGGCGCTTCGTTAAATTGAAATAGCAGCAAAATAGACTTCGTTATATAGAGACTAAAAATACATGGGGTCTATGGGCAAGAAATTATGAAAAATAAAATACTTCGTTAAATCGAGGATTTCGTTACATTGAAGTTCGTTATATCGAGGTTCGACTGTACTTCAAATTTAAGAAAAAGAAAAAAAGACTTGGACCAACAATAAGATTTTTTCGCCCCAATGTACATGCCTGTGCGGGCGCGCCTGCGGCATACAACAAGCACACATGCGTCATATGCCACAGGCATAAGACGCATGTGGCATACGACAGGATTGGGAGTGTTTACGGGAAGTTGCTTAGATTGTGGGGTTGAAAAAAGTGACCGGCCCAAGTCCGAAATCACCACAACATTAGACATTCCGGCGTCGACACTGACTACTTTTTTGCGGAACAAGCAAGGCATATTGGATGGGTTCGAGAAGTTTCTCATGCAGGAGAAAGCGTGCCTGCGGCCCGAACATGAAAGATCGCCAACTACTTTGCGTATTTCGAAGTTTTTCTCGCGAGCTTGCTTGCTGAGCTGGCGTACGATCTCCATGGCTGCGGCAGTCTCGACAAGAGTGTGTGAAAACATGTTGGCAAAGCCACCAAGGACAACTTCGATTCGTATGCGCTTGTCGATGCACCTGTTCCCGTTGTTGCTCTTGCCACGGATGCTGCAATCATAGACCTTACATGCAGCCAGGGTAAACACGAAGCAACGTCGGAAAGGCTGCGGAGACATGAAACATCCTACGGCTGCTTCAAAACAATATGGAGTGCGGTGGCAGTGAGAGTGTCTCTGCCACCTGCCACCGAACTCGAGAAATCCATGTCCACAGGAAAAGCTGAGCGGTTCTTGCCCTGTTTTTGCAGATTGAGGGCTACATGCTTGCCGGGCGCCTCAAGACTGCCTACTTGCTGGCGGTCCGACAAAACCGGACGGACCACGTCCGTCGGATCATGGTGTTGGCCGAAGAGGCCGGTCAAGAGAGTGTTCGCACCATCTGCGAGAAGCGACTCGAGGCCATGGCAGAGCTTCCGCGGTGAACATGCACGGCATGTGTCTCCAGGAGCAGTTTGTTAATCAAAATATTTGGAGAAAGCTCCGTCCTTACATAGGAAACCTTTATGGATCTTAGAGGAGGTCGGTGGGAAAGCGTCGGAGTCGACATTTGGTAGGGAGCTTATCTTTCCACTACTCCGGCGATATTTTTACGTGATTCTAACCACCTTCCTGTTCACAAGAGAGGAGAAAAGGTAAATATGGGCTTCAGATGCAAGCATCCCCATCTTTGGGTTGTGCATTTTCAAAGGAAATGTGCTTAGAGTCGTGTATATAGGTACTGTGCGGTACATATAGTAAGATTCTAAATGAAATGTTGCGTCTTCTAGGACTTGCATTGTAGAAGTTGTCCTGCCTTTACTTGAATTGCTGCTGACCCTATGTGTGCCTGATCAAGAAAGTGGAGCAGACAGATATCAAAGTATTCTGCGCCCATTTGCTGAAATCTTTTGGCTTTTTGTCTGTTTGCCTCCCCTCCTTATTTGTTTGCTTCCCTCTGGACTTTGGCGTCTTGGGTAGCTTTTCTAAATCAGGCGAGTTGGCTCGTAGCCTGAGCACTTTTGGGAATGTATATCAGCCGAAAAAATGTGAGCGTGCATGCTAGAATAGCGGATGCATTAGTTGAGCAACACAGATGCCAAAGACTTGTTAGTCCATTCGACTGCATGGCTTTATTAACAGTGCCTTATTTTTGTTCAAGTTGTGGGTAGTGTGGGAGTGTTTATCCTGGGTAACTGTGGAGTTGCAAATTTCTGGGCCCCCTCCATATTGTTAGAGCACCATGCAATGTTCATTCATGCCCTGTTTTATGTTTTTGGTAGCATCTTTTGTCCAGGTGCCAAAGAGCCGTAAACTGCTGTGCCGATTAGCACTCCCTTCATCGTTTCGCTTGTAGCTCAAATGTCAGAAGACGTCTGGCAACCCAGGTGAAGCACCTGCAAGATCTTACATTATTCTTTTTTAGTGGTTGTAAAAGCTCTCGTTTAGCCAACATCTTCCAGTTCTGTTACCATTTGTTATAACTAATGCCCCTTGATGAACGCTTTTGTGAGGTTGTCCTCCTCCTCACTCCTGCCGCCTGCTAGTGCGCAGTCCGCCATGTTCTTCCTAACTCACCTACCATAGCTGTTTCGAGTTACTCCGGCGGGTCATGTCACGTGATAATCCAGATACGCTGGACGTGGGCAGGCTTTTGAATGCCAAGGTACCCAACCGTTACGTGGGAGTGTGGTCGAGTCAAATGCGCCATGCTCTTTTTAAATAGAACGCGGTCCCGGAACAGTGGTAGAGTGCGTCAGCACATCAATTGCTGTTGCTACTTAGCAAAGCGTTAATCGAAGGACTTTAGCCAGAATGACCATCTTACTGATATTGTAGGTTCGCTGTGCACTGCCAGAATACCATGACATTTGAGTGGCCTTCCTGAGTGCCATGTTACAAAAACAAAAGTGCTATGCCGTTGTCGCAGCAGTTGTTGTGGCCCATGTTTTCAAAGACAGGTTGTGAGATTTCTATTTAGAGCTGTAGATCAGTTGTGTACATATGACATATTTATAGGTTTGTATTATGAATTAGATGAAGGTTTTCGATGGATGTGTAGCAACGGTAAAATGCATAAATGCTGCTTTCTAGAAAGTTTGAAATGCGTCGGCCTCCTCATGTTCATTGCGTGCTTTCCACCTCTTCCTCTGTCGGCTATGCTGTAACATTTCGTGCAAGTGCAAAGTAAGCTTGAACAAACAGATCAGGAGCATTGCTCTGCAGTTTAGGAAGAGCAGTTATCTTCTAAGTTTTTATAACACCAGAGTTTGGTACCAAGAGCAGTCAACTGTACTCGGTCTGAAGAGGGTCACAATGAATGGCTTGAATTCCTAGACCATGTTGATGACACAGTGCCACCTAGTAATTGGGACCTGCAATGGGCAGAGCACAATGCCACACGTCACACTTCTAGCAGTGGATCTTGTGGTCTTTGGAGTGAAACCAAAACATGAATATGCTCCAAACTTAAGACGAGAAAGGACTTGCAATTAAAGGCGAAATCTTTGTTACACAAAGCATGACACCTTATCAGCGCAACTCTGAATTGGCAGCTTGGTGTATCTCCTCATTGAACTTTAATGAGCAAAATTTAGCAGAAGCTAAATTTTGCTCATTTTGCTAAATTGCTAAAAACCTGACGTAAATGTAATGGCATTCCTATACCATGTTAAAAACTTAGGCTAGCAGGTGAACATTCTATGTGGTTCTGCCCAGTTAGCCTCAATGGTGTACAGTCAGGAACAATATTGGAGGTGGTGTTCTTGCGTAAACACAGTTCCAACCTTCTCTAGGTTTTTTTTTTTTTTCTGGAGGTTCCAACAAAATAGTTGTGTTCATAATATGGGCATTCCCTTTTCTATGGGGCACTTGCAGAAAAGTACTGTTCCTGCACAAGCATATTAACTTTTGCGTTGCACTTGTTCAGTTCTGTTACCTCATATTTTTGTCATACCCTGATGCCATTTTCTGAATGTGATTATTTTTGCGGTTTATGCTTTGCAGTAGTCCGATTTAAGAAAGTAGAACAACCTGCCGACTCTGAAGCCCTTCAGGTGAATGATGAAAGATCCTTCAACAAATGTGTGAAATTTAATGATGAGCGAAGTAACATTACAGAAACGTGATTGAATTTTAATGCGATAGCAATATTAAGGTACTACTCGTCAGCTATGCACATTCTGGCCTTCCAATGCGCAGTAGACCATTTTAGTTCACTGTGCTTGCACCCCATTGTGCCAGGCGTATGTGGAGCTCGTGTACGCACTCCTTCACATTCACATCCCTTCGAAGGCCTGACGACCTTGACGGCGTCCTAGAGGTCGTCCCCTAGACGCCATCTTGAGATTGTCTTAGAAATTGTCCTAGAGGTCATCCTTGAGATCACTCTAGAGGTCGTTATGAAGATGCAATTGGTGCAAAGCTGCAAGCGAGCTGGACAAGAATGGCAATAAGTTCGTCCTTGAGGTCGTCCTAGAGGTTGTTAATTCTAGATGTCTTTTTGTCATCCTCGATGGCATCTAGGATGAATTCTAGAGGACGACGTTAAAAACGACATGTAGGATTACGTGTAGGACAACCTCAAGGACGATTTCTAGGGTGATCTCAAGGACGACAAGCATTTAGTGCCCTAGAGGGCGACGCTAAATTTAGCGGAGGGTTTTCCCGCTCAATTTTGCAGAAAAATTGGCGACGCAACCTGTGCACCAATTTAGTTTCCCCGCTAAATTTGGCGGTGTGCAACGATAAATGCTATCCCATTCATAGACAATTACCCCTGTGGTTCCACAAATTTGCCTCGACCATCATTTTGCTGCCCTGTAATTTTTTACTGTAGTGTGTTTATGGTGCATTGTGGAGCTTTTTTCAGACCTGTTGGGGGAACGTGGAGAGCCTTACAACTTTTGATCTTGTGATGCCTGTCACTCAAGTTTCCAAGTCGTTACTTGACAAAAATAACTGCAAAACACCTACCGTATTTACTCGCACAATGAACGCACCCCCCAAGTCGGCTCTCAAAATTTCGACTTTTTTTTTTCATTAGCGTATTAAACGCACCCCCAACTGGGAAGTCAAAGCTTTGACCCCCCCTTCCCTCCCCCTTGCGCGAAATGAACGCACTTTTCTATCCTGGTGCAGCGAGGTCGCGAATGCATGGGCAGCGTGGGTGAAAACCTTGCAAACGGTATTTAAAAAAATAAAAAAAAACCCAACGGAAGCAAGAAAACATTTTTTTTTCTTTTTTCACAGCGCAGTCTGGAAGAAAGAGAAGCGGAGAAGGCCCTCGTGGCAAACAAAACGCCTTGCAAAATCTGTTTTAAAAAAAATCGAACGGAAGCAAAAAAGAAAAACATGAAAAGGGGCTTTTTTTTTTTTCTTTCTTTCTACAGCGCGGTTCGGATTTTGTTTGCGCGCCGCGCGCGGAGATAAGAAAGAGAAGGGGAGAAGCCCTTTTGGGCAAACAAAACTCTTCGCAAAAGGCGTTAAAGAAATATAAAAAGATCCAACGGAAGCAAGAAAAAAAACATGGAGAGCTTTTTTTTTTTGTGCATATCGCAGTTTGGTTTTTGGGTGACGCGTCACGCGGAAAGAGATAAGAAGTTACGTCAATTTTTTTGGGATATAAGGTCCATTCATTATGGGACGCAAAAATTTTACTTCGCGTAATGAACGCCCCCCCCCCCCCCCCCCCCTTCCCCAACTTTCCATCGATTTTTCGGGAAAAATGCGTTAATCCTGCAAGTAAATACGGTAAGTGGCACAGATTGCTTTTGGAATAGATGCCAAAGATATTGGCTTCTATGAGGAGGGTATCTGAAAACTTGTGCTGTGATATAAGAAATGCCGCCGTATAATTTAAAGCATTCCACAATGTTGCAGATGTTTCTTATTTCAATTGGGATGTTAGTTTCTAGACACATCTCATACATCACATACCATACCACTTCTCAGTTTATTAATTCCAAGGAGGGAGGAAAAAGAGGTCTTAGAAAGGTCCCTAGTGCAAAAGGCAAAACCAGTCGCCTGATGGGTCACCAAGCCCGGAGTAAAAAGGGGAGGGGTAATCTCCAGTGGCATTTACGAAAAAAAAAAAAAAAACGGAAAGCACTTTAAAGGGGTAGGGGAACGAACGAAATTCCAGCGCTCATTTTCTAGCTTGAATGTGTTGCATGTTGCACCATAACCTCAAAAACACCAGTCTTCCGTTGAGAGACACAAGAAAACTAATTTTAAAGTCAAACGATCTTTCAATGTGCACCTGGTGGATGCATGCGGAGCCTATTTGGGAAGTAGTCCATAGTCGGTTACAAGTCAAGAAGGTAGCTGCAAATGCCCCTCAAAAAGAATCATATATCCCTCCGCCACCTTCGCATCCAATAGCGTCCCACCGTTTCCGTGACGTCGCGGCCAACGCGCGAGGAGGGTCTTGCCTTTCTGTACATCTTTGCTTTATCTTTCGACTTTGACTTAGCATTGTGGAAGCCACGAGAGGGAGATTAAGTTTTGCCCCTCCAATGAAAACAAATACGACCTTTCGGGGATTAGCTGCCCCCTCCGATAGATACAAAGGCTGCTTTCAGGGGGCTCGGTTCCCCCTGCAATAAATACAAATGTCCCTTTCTTAAAAAGTGGGATCGGAGACAAGTGGGAATCCATTGAAGCGGAACAAGGAGCGTTTCCAGTGAACTATTCTTTCGACTGCGGAGAGATTTGAAACGGGCGCATCACGCCTGTGGGAGGAGCTTCTCCTACCTTCTTGACTTGTAACGTAGCAGATTCCTCGGAGCAGCGCCGCTCTCTGGCATTTCAACATTTTCCCTCCCTTAGCTTTCCTCCTCAACTCACAAGTCGCGCATTGTACCAAACGGCCCAAGAAGACAGAAAGGAAGGACTCCCCTCTCTCTCGGGCCCTCGTTCGTGCAACCGGAAACAGCCATTCTCCCTCTAGAAGATTAGCCCGTCGCTCAAAACTCGAACAGAAGTTGCTTTCCCCACCCCGTTCAGCCTTAAGCTGACTGTGTTGTGGAAGCTACGTGCTCCTTGGGCCAGCCACACGCTCGTCACCCCACGGGCACTTCGAACGGCTCGGTTGTAACGCGCTGACGCTATTAGGGAATAGGTGACCGGCGTTTGGCAGCAGCCTCAAAGAACTCTGGGTAATATTCACTTCCGGTTCGTAGCTAGCAGCCGACGCAGCCCCATGACGGCTACGGAAGCGTGTGCGGGTGTTGAAACCCGATCAAATCCGGGCCACCTTCCTCTGCTGCTGGGTGACTTACACACTTCTGAACGTCTCAAGTTACTTCTACGGATATGTTAAGTACTAATCGGTACGCAGAAGCATCGAGAACGGCCACGAAAGCGCAGAGCGAGTGCGGCCGGCGGCAAGCTGCACTCGCACCGCGCTTTCCGGATCTTCGCATGAAAACTCAGGTTGGTTGTTTCGTTTTCCTTTTGAGCCAGCGTTTTTCATTTGGGTTCTGTTTATTTTTGATGGTTACGTTAGATCACATCACCGACTGAAATAGGCGCGAATGTAAGCCGTAAGACACGGCCAGCTGAAATGCCCGGTCGGAGGTCTGGCATATTTTTCTCACTTTGTTAGAACACCTAAGCCTGGGTAAGAAAATCTTCAGGCAATCAAAAGTTTAAGACGGGGAAAGAAGTCGGACAGACGGCGTTTCAAACTCAGCAAGTATGCTTTCTCGCGCGATTAAAACGCCACTTCCGTGCGAAAGTTAGTTTCGTCGACATCGCACTACGTGACAATCCTTGCTTTTTAACACTCACGCGTTTTTGGTACTTCAACTAAGTTGTCCCCCGTGAACTACAATAACCCCCCCCCCCCCTTCCCCCTTCCCGCACGTTTTTTTTTAATGATGTCGAGTAAGAAAGCAAACACAAACGAGCACCGATTTTTATGAGCTACGCAGGGTCGTGCTACTGCTTTATTATCCGTCAATATGAAGGTGCTGCCCATTTGCTTTTGTTTATTTATATTATAGCAAGCCACCCATCCACGCCGCTTCCCGGGAACAGTGTGCGGCGGCTCATCACAGAAAATGTTAATCCGAGCTGTCGATGTAACGATTAAACGGCCGGGCAATGGCACTGTATGTTGACGAAACGTCGTGCCATGAACTGATTGCCTGCGAGATCGCATCCCGCGTTCTCGCAGATGCCTTGTACGACAAGCACTGCTCACCCCTTCGTGGAATAATCGAGACGCTTTTGGTGGGTGCCAAAAGACTGTTAGAGATCGTTAATTCCCGCTGGCCCTACCCGAAGAAAGAGAGAACACGTTGTACTGGCATGTAACAATATTGGCCGCGCATAAACGGCCACCGACGTTTGTCTGTCACAGGTCATCTCGCTCTTTCACTCGCTTAACAGCGACGGCCCATCGTTGCTTCCATGCTTTGTTACACGGGAAGTGGAACATCTTATTCCCTCTATTCCTTGCGTTAGAACAACGTACCGCGGAACTGTAAGCCATTTTCACCGCGAATACAGCACGGCCACCACGCCTAGAAGGGCTCTTGATGCAGCTGGACGAACCGCGACCGGCACCGGACGAACCGGAAGCGTGAAGTCACGTGGTGCCTCGCTTCGGATGACGAAACTTCCGGCTCAAACGCCGGTCACCTATTGTAGTAGAGCGTTTCCGCAGCCCGCTAAGCACCCGGATAGCGCTCCGTAATCTGCCACAACACAAGGCTGGGGGCGCGCATGCGCAGGTGCGGCGTTTTCTTCGGGGATACCGTAGCGGAGGAGAAAAACGATCTACTACAACTACACCACCACCGTTCCCGCAGCCCACTAAGCGCCCGGATAGCGCTCCGTAATCCGCCATAAGACCTTGAACTATGCAGCGAAGGCTAGCGCTCATGCGCAGCTGCGGAGTTTTCTTCGGGGATACCGTAGCGGAGGAGAAAAACGGTCTACTAGAATTCCCTACTGACAACGCCACCAAGGACAAAGTTCATAACCACGCCTGCCTTGCTACTCCACGAACGCGAGAAATCTTTCTGTTTTTGTTTGCGCCGGATATCCCATGACGCATCGCGCTCTCCGCTCGCTTCTCTTCGAGCGCTTGCTCGAGTGCACCGTTTGGAACGAGAAATATAGCCAATCGTTCAAAATACAAACGTGCGATTATCATTTACGGTTATTATCCGTCATGCTTGACTCATTTCCGAACGAAATCTGAATATTTCAATTTTTGTTTCCGTACCCCTTTAAAGGGGCCCTGCAATCATATTTAAGCGTCCACATTTTTTGCGGTTTCCACGTCTCTTGGGGTTCGGGCAACAGGTTCGGGCAAGCCAGCGGGCACGGAGAGAGTAACTAAATATCAGTGCGTCATATTTTAACCGGACGGCGCTGAAACCTCCTCCACCGACGAGGGCGACCCGCGGTACCGAAAGCGCGCAAAATGTGACGTCTTTGGTCCTGGGCTTACTAATGGTCAGGGCCGCTAAAAGCTTCTTTTTAGTCGAAATACAAAATACAATTGGCGCGAACCGTTTCAGTTATTTATAAAAGTAGTTTTTGTTCAGTGTTTTAGACAAAAAAACAAAACGAATGCAGTTCATAAAGTACGGAAACAAAAAATGACCCGTCGACATATCCGCCACCCAGCGGTGGAATAGGCGGCGCATACTAGAAAGGAGTAGTGGGATCAGGCGCCGACACGGAAAGGTCCCGGATGTACGCGGCAGCGCTGCGGTCGTTCGGGCAGGAGGATCCGACCGGCTCCGAGCGTTCCGAAGGCCTTCGGCGAGAAGCTTTGTCTTGCGGTTTGGCAGTTTCGCGGTATGGCAGAGCAAAGTAGCATCCATTCTGAACTGATCTTTACCGCGTGTTTGTTCTCGTTTGTGGCCAATGAAATGTCATGCCGAATTAGTATTTAATCGCGCAGCAAATGCAATGAGAGTCGCTGTGGCTGCCCGCTGCATACAGCCTATCCAGAACACGCTTTAGTGGCGCCCTCTCGCGCCATCGACTCGGAGTGCGGCAGCCGTGAGCGCTGGATGAGCTCGCTAGTTTTCCTCTATTGGGGAGGAGGACAGACCGTGACGCCCCAAGCGGTTAACTTATCAACTACACGGATGGGGACAACAAATACAATGACGCAGCGCCCGGCCGACATAACCGAACGCGGCGTCAGCGTTCGGCTGGAGTTCGTGTTCTCCGGCGAGGGCGAGGAGGGGCTCTTTTGTTTCCACAACGGCCTGCATGAACAATGCAGCATGCACGATCCCGGACAGAGTGTGACCGCTCGGACGGCAGATTCCCGGCCCTCGGCGCTTGGCGTACGGATTATGTCGATCGTTCCGCTAGTCGCACTCTTCTACCATCATTTTGGATTAACGTGATTGAAACATCACGTGTACCATATTTTCAGTCACCGAGAGTTACTGCGATGCAGTTATCAGGTTTGTTTCTCGCGACCACCGCCAGGGTAATATTTCCGGCTTCTGGTTGGCCACATTCGAATTTCTGAAGACGCCCTGGAACACGCCCATCCCGCTTTCGGCCAATGGCGCCTCCTCGTTTGTTTCCTATACTTCCCAACGAATGGCCGAACTGTCTACATATACGGCTCTGTGCCACGGGACGCAACCCTGACAACACTGCGCAATGGTGGAAAGTGGCGCCATCTAAATAGTGTGTAAAGAACTTGTGAAAAATTAAAATACTACATCTTTCCTTTCCTTAAAAAAATAATTCTCATATTCTTCCCTTAGAAAAAATTGAATAAACTCGGTTTTTGAAAAGTGAGGGAAGTAAAAAGTGAAAGCCATTTACAACTCCCTGTAATGCCGAATTGGAGTGCAGCTCTTGAGGAGGAGGAGGGAAGGGTACTGAGGGGAGCGTAGACACCTCCTCCTCCTCTTCCCCTCATTCTTTAATATGCTCCGGGGGAGTCACCTGACCTCGGGGAGGGGGGGGGGGGGGGTGTCACGTGACTTCGGGGGGGAGGGGGTCACGCGACCTCGGGGGGTCACGTGACTTTGGGGTGACCCTGAGGTGACCTTGGGAGGGATCACATCACCTTGGGAGGGGTCACGTGACCTTGGAGTGACCTTGGTTACGCCGACGGCGACGCCGCTCAAGCCGGAAACGGGCGCCTAAGAGCTGCGCTCTAAAAACTGACGCCAAACTGCAGGGCAGTGGGTAGGTATGAAAATGCACGAAAATGAAATGACCTCTGACAACTCTATGTCCTGATACTGTTGTTGGAGCTGGGACGAAACGAACCAGCTCGGTCAGCGTTTGGATTCGAACTGATCTTTTAATCTCGCGCGCTGCAGAGGCATCTTCACCTCGTCGTCATCGTGTGTATGACATGGGCCGGCCGTGAGTGTCGCTACACTGGAAAATATAAATGAATGAAAAGGAAAAGCACGTCGCAATGAGATTTGCGGAAAGCACTGCGGAAAAAGGCTGCGCTGAGGTAGTATGCTGGGTAAAGAAAACATTCACGGGCTGTTCATTTATGCATAAAATTATATGTCCTGCACTTGTCCGTAAGAAGTGCTGCCGAAAGAGTTCACAAAAAAGTAGTCTTTTGGGCGCTCTGGCAGCAACCGGGCTCGATGCGGGCGACTATCTTGTCGCGGGGTGGATGTATCTGGACCCAGGGGCTCTGGTGGCTTTGGGATGAGTGTCGAACACACTGGCACCGGTACTGGTGCACCTTCGAAGGAGGTGCTAGGGACTGCACCCTCAGTAGCGGTCTGTGTGCAGCTGGATGACCAGCTGGCGTCTGGAGACGTCCCAGGAGGCGGAATTCTCCTTGGGCACAGGTTCCACGATCTCTGCAAGAACTGTAGGCGGGGCTGCAGCAGAAGGGGTTGCGGCTGACGGGGCAGCGGCAGGAACTGCAGGCGGGGCTGTAGCAGGAAGGGCTGCAGGCAGGGCTAAGATGATGGCTCGCCATCTTGGGCATGCTGGTCGCTCAACGGTTGAAAATCGCGGCCATCTTGGACACGCTGTACCACGTGCGACGGGTTTGGATCTTGGTCTGACAAACGACGAAAAAGATCGCAATTTCGAGATGCCCGCTCGAACTGCTGCGCTAGTTGGACAGCACGATCGAGGCTAGGTGCGTTAGCTCCGTCGGACTCTCGGATTAAACGATCCTGCACTTCTGTGCTGTGGATCCCCGAAATAAACATCTCCGCGACGAGGATCTCTAAAGCCTCGCCATAATCGAAAAAAGAAGCTAGACGTCTAAGCGCTCCAAGGTACTCGAGAACGGTCTCTCCTGGACCTTGTACTCGGTTAACGAACTTCCGGCGCTCAAGAATGATGTTTGGAGCGGAAGCGAAATGGGTGTCCAGAGCGGACAACAAAACTTGGAACTCATCCTGACTCGCGCTAGCGGGCGGATCTGGTTGAACGCATCAACGACGCGATTGCCTTCATCGCCGAGAAATGAGAATAAAATCACCCGCTCTCGTTTCGGCGGAAAATCCTCGGCGTCGATCGCCTCGAGGTGGGTAAGGAAGCCGCGCTTCCATGTTTGCCACGGCGTCGTCGGTGCGCCGGGCGTGCTGAGAAAATTGGCGGGAACTTTGCACGACGCCATTTCGAACGTCAAAGATGACGCGAAGAGGAAAGAAAATACACGTCCAGTCCGTCGGACGGGGAGTACGACCAACCAACCGCTCGGACCCTCTCAAAACGATGCTAAAAAGAGCAGAGCCGCGACAAAAAGCGGCGAAAATGAAGCCTCAGGGGCGCGGGGGTTCTAAATGCGGGGAAAAAAAAATTATCCCATCCTTAGTCGTCAAAAATGTAGTAATTCCTCGTCGCCAAAATGTAGTAGTAAAAGAAAATGCGGACACCCGAGAAAATAACCAAGAGCAGCGCCTGCGTGGGCCCGGTTCACATGCCGAAGTTGTGACCGGCGGGCCGGGCGCGGGAGCCCCGGAAGGAGAGAGAGACGCGTCCGATGCGGTCGGTGGTTGAAGCGTAAGGCCTGGTTCACACTTGCGAATCGGCGGGCGAATCTGCCAGAATTCGGCCGCCGGGCGTAGCGTCCACTGTGCATTGCCGCGGCCGATTCCGCTTCGGCGGCAGCAGATTAGCTGTAAGTGTGAACCAGGCCTTACTCCGTTTATTAACGGTAAACAAATATGGAGGTATAGAGCGCCACGGGGACGCAACCCTAACAACACAGCGAAATGGTGAAAAGTGGCGCCATCTAAATAGTGCGTAAAGAACTTGTGAAAAATTAAAATACTACACACTTCATGTCGTGCAAGCACGCACACTTAAAGGAACCATGAAAGCGCATTCGACATTTTATTTTACAATTGGAATAGGCTTCAGACAGTGTTGACAAAGTCATAACCTGTACGGAAGCTTGTGTGCCGAACCAATCATTTAAATAGACCCCGCTAGTATTCCTACCCGTGGCGACACCTCGAAAAGGCGGCAAGACCGATTTTCCGTGATGTTCAATCGTAACGTCATAGAATATGCTCGCTCGTAAAGGCCGGTTCACACATCTGCGTTCCGAGCTACAGGAAAGACAGTAACGACACGAACGACATGATACCGGTACAACCGCGACATATGATTGCTTGATAAAGCTGCTCATTGCATTATCTGTCACGCTCTGTAATGCGAACAGAATCGTCCCGATGCCATGTCGTTCTTGTTGTTTCTGTCGTTTCTGTTGCTCGGAACGCAGATGTGTGAACCGGACTTGAGGTTATAGACCGGCTTCACCGCCAGTTTCACTACGCCTCCTCTGGCGCAATGCATTGCGGGAACTGCAGTTTTTCAGCTCGAGGGTCCACGCCGCTTTAGGCTTGCGCGTGTCGATCACGAGCCGTCTCGTGCACTACCGCAGCCTCCTGTGAAGTACAACTATGGCCTGCGTCATGCACGCTCCAGACAGTTGGCGATATCGGTCTGTCGGTCAAAGCGAACGGCGAGCTCTCGTCTTCCTTCTTTGTCGGGAGCAGTTTACAGATATTCCTATTTCCTGGTTGATAACAATAAACTATCGATATGTCGGGCCTGAAATGTTCACTACAGTACACACGGATGAGCACTGTTGAATACTGTACCACTAGGATTACGCTTCCACCGAGAGCTCGAGCACGTAGAATCGATCAGCTGCCCAAATGGCAAAGAATACGACGTAGACGATAGATATCCGCCAGCTCCGACTCTGCAAGCTTCAGCAATGTCAATACCTCGTTCATCGACTCTTAAAGACTACTGAAACCGACAGGTTAACCTCTACGTCACTCCCCTTTTCGGAACATTTGCTAGACGAGACTGCAAAACGTCAGTTTTGGTATTTCTCGTGCATTACTGAGCACAAAATAAGCCTCACATGATTCTATAAAAAAATGAGCGGTATACTAGGCCACCTCTTCATCGAGAAACACCCCTTTTAGCAAAAGTTTGGAACGATTCAGCATCTCGCGAGCTTCGAGTGTGCACGCAGCCAAAAGCATGACAGAAAGCAACAATTACATCCGGCCGTCTCGATTCCGAGCGCCCAGCCTAAGCTTCATAGGGCACTCTCCCCTTACGTGAACAAATATCCGCTAGGCAGGCCGAGCACGCACCCAAACGGCCAAACGTATCCAAAAGGCCGCCACGCAGCATGTATCACTCCAACAACGTGAGCGCACAGCGCACTGCGTACAAAGAGTCGGAAGCATTTGCGCTTGCGTCACCTGTGTCCTGTTCGTAGGGGACACCGTAGTGCGCTGCGAACACGCGAAGAACGCGAGACGTCAAGAAGCCAACGCCGCGTCGATGAAAGAGAGAGAAAGAGTAATGTCGTCTAGACGTCCGAGTAAAAAAATAGTGTCGACGAAATGTGGCAAGCTCTGTCGAGCATCGAATGTCGAAGAAACGATTTGCGGATTTTACATCGATGAAGCAAATGTCGAAGAAACGATCTGCCGATGAAACATCGCAGTGTCGATGAAACGATCGATCTATGAAACCTTGTTCGATGAACTGATTGTCCGTTATAGAACTGCGCACCAAGAATGACGCGGCTTGCCACATGAAAAGTGGCGCGCCCTACGTGATCGAGAGCGCGACAAAGAGACAACGGGGACGACCCCAAAAACCCAAACCACTTCAAACCAAACCAAGCAAAGCCATGCCAAACCAATCCAAACGAAACCAATTCAAGGACAGCTGCTTGTATCATAATAATAAATGCTGACAGTATTTTATAAAGGCCGAAAAAACTGAAAAACAATGCCGGCCGATGATTCCTTAAAGGGATACTTCAACGAAATTTGAAATATTCCCGTCGTGTTCAAAATAGGTTGAATATGATCCACAATATCCGTAAATGACAATCGCATGTTTGTATTTTGATCCTGGTGGCTGTATTTTTCGTTATAAACGGCCCACTCTGGCAAGCGCTCGGAGAAGGCCCAGCTTAGAGCACGTGACATCCAACGCAATCGTGACGTAGGTCGTCTCAAGACGAGCAAAGCTACGGCGAGGCTGGCGTCGAGAGGATGGCCTAGTCGTTCCAGCCACCAAAGCGGCTGCTTTTGTACGAATTTTGAGTGACGGGTTAATCTGCTATAATTTTCTAGGGGGACAATAGCGACTTCTGCGACACACAAAAGGGATTCTCGGGAAGAGGGGAGTTCCTCCTTCCCCCCTTCTCTCGTCGTGGCCGGAGACGAGGCAACCTCCGTCACTAGCTTTCAAGGTTCCTAGACGAGCATTACTAACAAGGCGTTAGCGACATCCACCAGGTGCTCTTTGCTAATCGTTTAATTCGTTTTAAAATTCTTTTTCAAGACTTTTTTAACAAGATATTGGTATGTTCTATGTGATACTGCTCTTTTGAACACATATAGACCAAAAAATGAGCGCCGAAATTTTGTTGTAGTATCCCTTTAAATCGCCGCCTACTTCGGCAAGCACGGTCGATCAACAAAAGCAGAAGCAACTCGAGTGAAAAGGAAAACTCGACCTCCGCGGCCTCTGCTCATGGAATAGCATACGACTGACGGACACCACTGCCAACAAGGATCATGGTGAGGTTTCAAACCAGAGGTGCGTCACGTGAAACCACCCTACCTAATATTAACGCCCTCCCAAAACAAAAAAAGAAAATTGGTCGATGCATATGTTTACTATATATATATGCTGCATAGACGTCCGTAGAGATACGTGTGGGTGGCACAAAAAAAAAAAAAAAGAAAGAAACGGGGGTCAGTGTTGTGATTGCGGCGCCAATTGCGCCAAACTGCGCCAAGGGGCTAACCCTGCTACATCCTGCTACATTTCGCCGAAATATGGGTAATCTGCGCCAAGCCTGCGCCAAAGGACCGATTTCGGTCGCCTTTCAAAACCGAAACTAGACTGAGTACCGTAATTGAGCATGCGTGAGCTAGGTGGCACAAGCGACCGCCCGACAGAAAGTATGCTGCATCAATCGTCCACCCGGTCTCGCATGGTTTTTCCCGCCGTTCCTCATTTCGCGCTCTCGTGGGTCTCGTCTCGCATCCTCCTGAAAATATTTCTCGCCGGGTACCAGCCATGCGGGAGGCACTCACTTGATCGAATGACGTTTTAGCGAACGCCCACGTTTCATCGAACGACACTTTAGCGAATAGTCGGACGCCGCGAAGCGGCGTTTTCGGGTGGTCCAAGTGAGTTCATATTTTTGTAATGAGTTGCCGCAGACTGTCGCCGCGAAGCGGCGTAAAGCGCAGCGCGCCGGATGGGTTAACGCGCGCCCCCGTTATTCGCTAAAACGACCATTCGCTCAAATGTCGCCGTTCGCTAAAATGTCATTCGCTCTTGTGATATGGACCCCAGCCGTGCCGTCATGTTGTAAAACGAAACCACGTTTTTGCGCATTGGGAGTTACTTGTGATCTGAAGCACTCGTTTCTGAAAGAGACGGCCGTGGCAAAACTATTTTTGGTCCCTCCCTACCAGTCGCCGTGGTTATGACGTCCGGTGTTCCCGTCCACACATTGCTGCAGATATGGCGCTTTCTAAAATGAAACAAGGACCGCTGCAGGGTAATCAACAATCCTCTCCTTGTTTAAATTAAACGCTACTACAAAAATCCCTCTGGCTCTAAGACTGTTGTGTCGAAGTACTGTTTACCTAGGTTTCTCTCGGTGGGACTTCTTTTGAGTGGGACCCCGGTACGGTGAAAAGTCTGTCGCAAAAGAAAGTTTAAGACAAGTTAGCTAAAGCACAAAAAGTCAATGTCTGCATGCTGAGCCCGCGCAGCGCGCTTGTTTATCTTAAGTTCAGTTGCACAAAGCGCTCCAAGAACTTTTTGACCCCGACTCGCGATGTCTTGCATTGATGCGCTCAGGTTCTTTTTTTTTTTATTAGCTTTATTATTTTTGTTTTGTTTGCGCTATTTAACCTTTTAAATTAGCTTGTGCCTCGCATACTGGCCTGGCAAGCACGCGCCGCTGGACTGTTTTTCTTTTTATTATGCTGGATTGTTACATTTTGCATACAATTTTGGGGACCAGATGGCGACGGAGCTGAGTGGCAGAGTTTCGGTTTCGATCGAACAGCCGTCTCCGCTCGCATAACGAAGCGCGTGAACTGCAAGCTGCCGAAGTTGCCCTCACGTGCATGCGAGCATGATTGCACGACAGAGGTACCAGCCGGGACGCTTGCAATCCAGTGCTTTACATTTGCTTGCTTCTGACGAAACTCTGGCATGTCGGGAAACAGTAAAACGGTGGGAGACGTTTTGGAATCGCTCGGCAGCGCCTACAGCACTGTACACTTGTGGGATGTCTCAACGTCTCTTTGGAGGCATTGAAAGTGGACATTCATTACTTGCCGAAATCTAAGCGAGGCTTGCAGCAGCCTTGCAGAAAGTTTCAACAAGCAAAAGGAAAAGCACCCACCAGTCGTACTGCACCTTTTTCATGTGTACAGTTTCGTATTGCATTGCAGTAATTACGAGTTTCATCAGTTGGATACTGCTTCAGTTTATTATATTATATAACTAGTGAAGTTTATGCTTTCATGTTTACTGCTAAGCTGGTCATTTTCAAATAATTTAATATGTGCAATTTGGTTCTTATTTATCTATAGCGTGTACATATATATATATATATATATATCATTTAACTGAAGCATTGCAAAATATGTTGTGTCATTGGCATTCCAGTTAACAACTTGAAAGACTCCCAGGTCGTCTAACTTGACCATAATTTGTTTATTGTGGCGAGCAAAGTGCCCTTCCTTTCTCCAGCACTTAAAACAAATATTTTTAATTTTTATAAAAACTCTGCTCTAAAAGCCACTTTTTGCTGCTCCGAAACACTGTTTTGGCTGCTCCAAAAGGTGCTCCAAAACGGCTTAGGCCAATCACATCACTAAGGGGTGATAAATGTAATAATCGTTTATTTGTGTACAAATGAGCGAGGTATGCACAGCGAGGCGATGCTCTAATTACTGCGACGTTGCCTGCGTAAACTGTCGGAAGGCGTGTTTGTGTTTTACCGCCGCCCTTGTCAGCCAGGCGAATGTTCAACACACCCGCTTTAGTCAGCTTGCATTTAGTTTCTCTCGTAATTAATCCAGGTTAACGAATTTTGCTAGAAATGTGCGGAGCATAAACGTAAACATAGTGCATTTCTTTCAGATTGAATAAGTGGTTCAGAAGTTTACTGTTTTGGGATAGTTTCCACACCGCACGACTCACGCGAAAACATACCAACGGCTTGCGAGAAAACAAAAAAACACGAAGAAAGCAACTTGTAAGCGTGATGACCTGTGAGTGTAATAAGCGTGAGGACCTGTCCCTATTGAAAATTCTCATTTGTATGAGAAATTTCTGAGTCCAATAAACACATGAATCATACAAGATATATAAGAACATATAAGAACCATTGAAGAACCACATAAGAGTTATATAAGAACTATCTAAGTTATATAAGAACATACAAGCACCATGTAACAAACTTGTGAAAAGTTTCTTATAAGTTTCTTTTATGGTTCTTATATATCTTATATAATTCTTATACAGTTCTTATATAGTTCTTATATGTTTCGTATATGATCGTATATATCTTGTATGATTCATATGTGTTTATTGGACAAAGAAATTTCTGATACAAATGACTTTTTTCACTAGTGCTGTGTTAGTGTGAGGAGAGTGAGGAGCTGTGAGTGGTGAGGACTGTGATGTGTGAGGACCGTGAGGACATGTGAATGTGATGAGCATGATGACCTGTGAGTGTGAGTGCAGTGAGGACCGTGATGACCTGTGAGTGTGAGGACCGCGAGGAGCTCTGAGTGTGAGTGCCGTGAGGACTGTGATGTCCTGTGAGTGTGAGGACCATGAGGACCTGTGAGGTGAGTGCCGTGAAGACCGTGATGACCTATGAGTGTGAGGACCTGTGAGTGTGAGTGCCGTTAGGACCGTGATGACCTATGAGTGTGAGGACCTGTGACCCTATTGAAAATTCTTATTTGTATGAGAAATTTCTCTGTCCAATAAACACATATGAATCAAACTAGACACATAAGAACATATAAGAACCGTATAAGAACCATATAAGAGTTATATAAGAACTATATAAGATATATGAGAACATACAAGCACCATATAAGAAACTAGAGGGAAGTTTCTTATAAGTTTCTTATGGGGTTCTTATATATCTTATATAATTCTTATATTGTTCTCATATAATTCTTATATGGTTCTTATATGTTCTTATATATCTTGTGTGAATCATGTGTTTATTGGACACAAGAAATTTCTCATACAAATAATTTTTTTACTAGGGGAGTGTGAGTGCCGTTAGGACTGTGCAGGGTATCGGAACAAAACGAAAACCAAAAACGAAAAACGAAAAAAACGATATTTTTTGGCGGAACGGAAACGTAATCGAAACGTTATTTATTATTTTGTTCCGGAGTGAAACCGAAAAAATTTCTTATCGGTTTTCGGTTCAAGGGAAAATATCAGGTATTTCAGTAATTCGTTTCACGCAGCGAAGAGACAGCCGTTGGTTTGTACCATAATTAAAGAGAAGACAAGCAAGCCATCGCCCCCGCGTCTAAACTCCGGGCGAACAAGCATAGCAAAAACAAAGACAAAAAATACAACGAGAAACAAAAAACATGACGCAAGGCGCCATTGCTTCCCACCAATGAGAGCGCGGTGGCGCGACGCCTCCACACGCTCGCAATGCTCTCCTTGGCTCTTGCGCCCTCTCCCTCCATGCTTTCTTCGGACGACACAGACAGACAACAGATCACGGCAAGCGCGGGAAGTTTGTGACCCGGCGTTGTAGAAGTCCATCTTTGGTTTTTCTACGGATACGGCAGTCTGAGACTCTGTTGCAAAAGTGTACTTCTTCATCCCCATGGGCCTTCAGGGCCTTCTCGGCGCTGAAATTTATTTTATCGGACCAGAGGTCTTGCCTTTCACCGAGCACACTTGATGACGTGCTGCTTCTGAGATCATGCTCGGTGCCTTGATCATGATCTCATTCTCAAGGCAATGAACATGATCTCAGAAGCAATGTCGTTTCCGCGTATTCCTCTAGAGCGCCTGAATTATCTATTTTTGTGTAAAAATAAACGTTACGTTCCTTTTATTTTTGCTGCGATTTTTTTTTTTTTTTCATAAAAAGAAACCGTTACGAACCGTTACGGAGCATTATTTTTTCGTTCCGGAGCGGAAACGGAACGGAACTTTTTTGTATGGAACGAAAATGAAAACGGAACGAAAAACATTTCGTTCCAACACCCTGGGACTGTGATGACCTATGAGTCTGAGGACCGTGAAAACCTGTGAGTGTGATGACCTGTGAGTCTGATGAGTCGTGATGACTTGTGAGCGTGACGACCATGATGATCTGTGAGCGCGACGACCGTGATAATGACGGCGAGTGAGTTTTGGTTTTGTGTTGAACCGTGAGGGTGAGTCCGGGTGATGACCCTATTTTGAATGAATCGTGATCCTGAGTGGGCGTGAGTTCTGATTGCGGAAGAAATGATGATCATGAGTTTGAGTGAGGACAGCTTAAAATGCCGACCTATGGTGGCGTATCCAGGGGGGAGGCTTTTAAGCCTCTCCCCCCCCCCCCCCCCCCCCCCCCCCGAAGAGTGGCGTCAGCACAGCACAGCCGACGCGATCGCCAGTCTCCCCGCGGGCAATTCGAAGTTGCTCATTAGACGAAGAGCACATTGTTGAAAGCGCATGCTCCCGCATCACTGGCATTGGCTGTCGTCATCCTGGTGATATCCCATACCACCTGGTGATAGTTATGAAATTGCCGAGGGTAAGCCATGTGACGAATATAACATATTTTTGCTTCTTAACTTCTGGGCTGGGTGGCGCAAGCTACCATCCGATATAAAGGGTGTAGCCGTTAGCATTCATTCATCTCTGTCGGCGCTAGGCATGGGCGAATAGAGGATTTTGGGTCCGAATCGAATTCGAAGCGAATAGTGATTTTGGCTGAATAATTTCGAATCAAATAGTTTGAATAGTACAAGCAAAAAATACCAGAAGATATACTTAAACTATAGTTTTATATTTGCCCTCATTTGGTATTAGAAGTACTGTAAATGGTCGGAAGCTTGCACCACCTGGCCGGAAATCCAAGCCAGAGTAAGTCAAACCCGTTTATATTGAATTCGCAAAAAAAGTCTACTAGTTCGATATAGCGGGTAATTAAATATAAAAGTTTTAATGAATGTGACTCTCAAAAATCCACTTTATGCTGAAATATTACACAATGAAGAAGCCTTAGATCTTCTGCTGCCTTTTCTTCATTGCATCTGCGATAACAATATTTTTCTACGCTATCGACGGACTCCAAAATGCAAAATGCTGAGGCCGCCCTATTGGAAAGACCAGTTCAAACTGGTACCTGTTTCAAACTTGGTTTATATCTCCAGTTTGACCAGTTTCATAATGGTTGAACTGGTCAAGGTGGTTCGAACTGGTCACACTGGTTGACTTGTCATGGCGGTTGAACAGGTCATACTGGTTGAATGGTCATGATGGTTGAACTGGTCACACTGGTTCGACAAAAAATATTTCCATTTGTTTACGCCACCACTGCGCTTCGGAACTCTTTATTATACACAAATGTAGACAATATTCCTACTACAAGCATCAGCTGAACATGCATTGAGTGCATACACATGCATGGCACACACAAACATCAATACAACGGCACACTAACCCGATCACTACTTCCGAGCTCTGCGTTTCCGTCTTTTATAGTGGTCGTTCTGAACGTACCAAATTTCTCGGTGACCGCCTAAGCAATAAAAAAAATTCCCAACATGTTGATTTTTTCCCAGCAATGTCGTATCTTTGAGAGTATTTTAAACGGCTCAGGGAATGAATCTCTTAGTAAAAAAGGAAACGCTCGACCATGCCGTAATTATTTGAAAGCTAATAAATCAAAGTGGGAAAGCCAATAAATAAAGTGAGAAAGAGGGGTCAAACTGGTAACCAGTGTAACCTGGTAGGCCAATCTGGTGACCAGTTTGGTCAATCTGGTTACCAGTTGAACCAGTTCGGCCAGTCTGGTGACCAGTTCGGCGTCTGTTGACCAGTTCGGCCAATCTGGTGACCAGGGGCCCTAAGCTGTACGCTTGGCGAAAACGACGGCGAGAAATCTGGCGGCCGCGGTTGGCCAACGCCACACTTGACCTTCGCGCCGGCCAATCATAGCCACCGAATTTCTCACCGACTTTTCCGCCAAGTGTCTAGATTAGGGCCGGCCAATCTGGTGACCAGTTCGGCCAATCTGGTGACCAGTTAGGCTAATCCGGTGACCAGTTAGGCCAATATCGTGACCAGTCAGGCCAATCCGGTGACCAGTTACAAGGCAATCTGGCGGCCAGTTAGATCAATATGGTTACCAGTTAGACCAGTCTGGCTACCAGTTAGACCAGTCTGGCTACCAGTTGCACCAGTTTGATTTCCTGTTAGACCAGTCTGACCAGTCCAAATACCAGTCTGACCAGTTATATTTTCAAACTGGTCTTTCCAACAGGGCGCTGCCTTCCATATTCGCGCATTAGCGCCGAACTATGCCGAGAGCACCTTCTACAGGGCGACGTTTTGCTGTGAAAGTTTGCTTTCCCCTAAAATAGGTGGCTGCTTTCGGGGAAGCCAACTAACAAAGCAAACAGTTTTTTTTTTCTTTTGGGGGGGGGGGGGGGGGGGGGGGGCGGTAGCGTCATTTGCTTGGAAGAAAAAAATATTCCTTTGCGGACGGAGTGGGGAGAGGGAGCACCCTCTCTCCGCTCCCTCCGCAAAAGATCTTTTTTTCTTTTCTTACGAACGCTCAACGCAACCTCCCCCCCCCTCCCCCCCCAAAAAAAAAAAAAAAAAAAAAAAAAGGTTAACGTGCTTTGCTGGCTTTCCCCCAGTGCGACCGCTCGCGTTGGGGGAAAGCCAGCTTGCAGAGCAAAACGGTGCTCTCGGCTGTTTGATATATCGGTAGCGGCTGGTATTTTTGTTCGATGCAACATTAGTTTTTGCTATATATTATCACTGTAACATTACTGTACACAAAAATTGTTCGATATGAGGAATAATTCGATGTAAACGGGTTCGATATAGTCGAGTTTGACTGTATTTAGAAAGGTCGACTAATTCTATATTGTTGAATAAGTCGATATTGTCGAATATTTAAATTCGATTCGAAGCGAATACCGAATAGAACAGAATTCGATTGGCTATTCGTAATAACCGAATATTCGCCCATCCCTAGACTCGTCGCACTTAAGCCCGGATTTCTCTCTAACTCTGCGCATAGCCGTATATATATAGAGTTCGGCCATTCTTAGGAAGTATAGGAGGCACATGAGGAGATGCCATTGGCCGAACGCGGGCTGGGCGTGTTCCAGGGCGTCTTCACAAATTCGAGTGTGGCCGACCAAAAGCCAAAAATATTACCCTGGCAGTGGACGCGAGAAACAAAAGTGCCTCGGAGTAACTCTCGATGACTGAATATATGGTGCACGTGATGTTTCAATCACGCTCATTCAAAATGATGGTGGAAGGGTGCGACTAGCGGAACGATCGACATAATCCGTACGCCAAGCACCAAGGACCGGGAATCTGCCATTCGAGGTGCCCCACCCTGTTCGAGCAAAGCAGAGTTCGAGCGGCACATTCGTTCCTTACATGTTTTTGCATGATCATAATCGAAACGTCACGTGCGCACCCTATAGTGGGTATTCACTGGGCGCCATATTTGAGGTAACTGCTCACAACGCATGCCCGGGAAGAGTTTCCCGTCAGCTCTCGGGCAACCGCAATAGAAGAGGGGAAGGAGTACTTCTTTTATCACCGGGACTCTTCTCTGTAGGTCCCAGGCTTCCCCAAACATCGCTATTCTCCCTCTTCAAGGTTATAGAAGATTAACTTGCCACTCAAAATTCATACAAAAGCATCTCTCCCCTCTCTGTCTTTCCCGGTGGTAAGAAAGCAGCAACGAGCTCAGCCAACGTTACTAGAACACTCAGTTGGGAAACTCGCCGTCGAAACTTGGGCCGCTGGTGTCCACCGAGACCGAGTTAAATAGGACAACAGCGCCACTCTTTATCATTTGTATGTACTGTGGTCACCTTGAGCTTTTACATGACATATTTTTTTCGTAAAACAAACGGAAAAGACTCTTTGTATGAAATTTATTGGAGTTTAGTACAAAATGAAGGGCGCGTGATGTTTTTAAAATGTTTAGGTTGCAGGGTTTTGCGGCACAATTAATATTGTTTTTACACAACCATGCCTCAGCGGTGCTCTCAGGTAGCGCGTCCCGACCTAGGTGCATTTTAACTTCGGTAGTAAGTCGCGGCGCGTCCGCTGGGGAGACGGGGGTGGGTCCCGTGTAACCTCTTCCGCTGTATCTGTTTCGGCTCCAAAATGGCCGATTAAAGCCAAAATAGAAGTAACGTACAGTTCCTCGAGTGGCCGCTGCGGGAGAAATGGCGGCGTTGTGTTCGCCATTAGCTCGGTTCTCGAGGACAGATTGGGGCCACTTTTTCAGATAAGTCTTTATGGCAGTTTCCCAACTGAGTGTTGTAGTAACGTTGAGCTCAGCTATGACCGCCAGTGAATACTCGCTATTTTCAGCCATGGAGAGTTGCTACATTTAACCTTTATGCTCTTATTAAAACTGTTTCTTTCTAGAGTCGAGCCCGGTTATATCACACCCGGGTACTTCGAATTATTTTTATATCGAACAGTCAAAACATCCCTTGTAGATTTTCTTCTACTGTTTAGTCGAAATTAAATAACTGAATTTCATAATTTTGGTACCAGAAAACAAATGTGAACTGCACGGACGATAGAAGAAACTATATAATTAATCGTTTCACGGCGTAATTTATGCCTAATGAAAGAACAACGCAAAAAATATATATATATATATATATTTTCAATTTAGCGGTTCAAACCGGTTGGAACCGGTTTGAACCGTTATTTTTTGCTCCCCGGAACTGAACCGGAACCAAACCGAAAGCCGTGAACCCGAACCGGAACCGAACCGTTAAAAATTTCGGTTCGACACTCTGCCATAAGAGCCGCTATATACAGTAGACCTTAATTTATGAAGATCACAAAGTGTGTCTGCGATCGTTTACGCCTGGCCATGACAGCGTCGGCAACCAAACACAAAAATAATTATAAAAAATGAAGAAAAAAAAAGAAAAAGCCGAACCGCATAAAAAAACAACCAAAAAAGCTCTCGATCCATAAGCAAGCAACAAAAAAGAAACCGCAGTAAAAAAAAAAAAAAGGCAAAAAAAGTAAAAAGCGGGCAAAGCACGAACGGCGAAAGAAAAGGGTAAACAAAGATAAGGCCTTCAAAGTGCGATTGCTCAACCGTTGTTGTCGGGGCCACTAATGATCGCGCATCCCCGCTTGTTTGCTGCAGCGCGAGTGTGGCCACAGGACGGCCATCTGACATGAAGTTTTTTTTTTCGTTCAAAACCTGGTTTACCATATCACGTGCTGAAACAAATAAAAGTCATTAGTAAAATGTTTAGGGTAAAGTGAGTCTACCGCAAGTATTTTATCAACCGACGTTCGAGCATCTTCAAAACGATTCCCAATTGAATTGCTACTGTACCATTGAACACACTTCCCGGCCAAGAAAAAATATTTACGTTGCTGCACTAAAACTTTTATCCGCGTGTCGTACTGACCATTCTAAAAGGCAAACCGGACTGTCTATGGCTCGCGACAAAGCACGATTTAGAAAAGGCGCTACTGTACGTCATATCAGGTAAAAAGAAAGACGGACCGACATTTTGATTTTACTCCAGAGCAGTGGTTCTCCAATGGGGGTCCGCGGACCCCAGGGGGTCCGCGAAGCCACTTCTGGAGTCCGCGAAACCCTCAACAAAAATTTTTTTTTTTATTTGGCACGTTTTTTGGAGTTTAGTCCGGCCGTATCGATGAACTGACCAAAATGAAGTAATTTGGCACCTTTGTTTTATGTTTTTCTGCTACGTAGCAATAAAAGGCACCTGTTTCATGTTCCAGATGTGTTAACTTACTAACGTATTTCGGGCATTTCGGCATTTCGGCATTTCGGGCGCGTGGAGGAGAGGACGACCGGCTTCGCCTTCACGTTGCGCGAAAGACCATCTCGTTGAGCGAATGACCATCCCGGGACGTCATGGACTTTGCGCACAGAATTTCAAATAAATCTCTTGCCGTCAGTATTGCTCTAAGTATTTTTTTTTCGCGTAAAATTTATTTATCGACACGCGTGTCCTAACAAGACTCTTTAAAGAAAAGTTTTTTTTTTTTTTTTTTTTTTTTAGGTGGCCTTTAAGTAAACACCGGAGGAACTATACCCTTTATATTATTGTTGCATATGTCCATTCTTTTCAAAAAAAAAAAAAAAGAGCGAGCAGAACAAAATCTTAACTATAAGCAGGGTTGCCTAATGGTCGTTTAATTTTTATGCCGGAGTACATGGTATTTATTAAATACCTTAACGGTCCCTTCAACAAGTCGCTAACATAAGGGGTTTTCTAAGCTTTCAGTGGCAATATTTAGGCTGTGGGAAGTGAGGTACGCAAAAAAAAAAGCGCGGAGATCTGGATGGGGTGATCAAAAGCAGACCGGCGGTCAAATGGGTTGGCCTGCGATGCCTATTAAAAGAAAAACATTCGCACACCCATACAACCCATATTGTATAGTGCCTTCGAAGGAACAATAATTCCCATTATACGCCATTTTCTTAATATACAACGTGCGGTTGTATTTGAAGTCTGGACATGGTGGTCTAACACAGTTCCCCTGTTAGACTGCACAGAAATTGCATGGTTTTCTTCCCCCTGTATAAAAAATTATTTAATTAGTGATATCTTAATTAATTCGCCGTCGCGCACTAGCCCAAGAATAGTTTGTTAGTTTCGTGCGTATAATAAGTGTAAAAGACACGGCAGTTTGCATTGAACTACTTAAAAGTCTGTTTGCATTGAACTACTTAAAAGTCTGAAGTCCGTTAATAAAACAAAATTTTCAAATGTTCCTTTGTATGAGTCTTTCGAATGCCAATAATGAAGATTGCTCGTATAACTAACTGCATGTCATTTTTTTTTTCGGTGGGATGCTTGAATAATTTCTTAGAAAAAAATATACAACAAAGAGGCTAAAACAAAACGGAATAATGTGCGGTGTCTGAGTTAGCGGTCGAAAGGCGTGCCTACTATGTGTTTTATTACCTGAAAATTTGAAAATATCCTCGCGGAAAACATTTTTATGCCAACGCGGATTCCACGAATTCATCACACCGCGCGCAACAATTTATGCTCTTGATAATAGCCCTGGAAGTTTTCTTAACAAAGTAGAAGCCGAGACTGCTCCTAGGTTTTAGCTGTTTTTTTTGTGAGAAGCCAGCTATGAAAATGATTTTATGCTTTGTTCTGGTATGAAGACAATAAGCCACCACTTGCGTTTCTTAATCTGCGTGTTCGTGTAGCATGCAGGCTGTTGTAGTATGCATGTTATAATAACTGACGCTTTGTGACTGTAGTTTAAAGTCAAAGGAACCACAGTTGGTGCAAATGTGTGATGGTTAATAATTAGAAAAGTAAAATAAACGAAAGGAGTAAACGCTGAAGGAAGCAAAAGAGCCAACGTTAAGCGTTCTCAAAATATATGATCTGAAAGTATAACTAGCAATAAATAGCATGTAATATTTATCAAAAGTGCATTTCGTATATTTACTTCAATATAAAATCTTACTGCCCCGTACTTAAAGAAAAAGCTTTGTCGCCTAATCATTTTAGATGAGCAGATCAGAGTGATGACCTACACTTTATGCGCCTTGACGCGACGGGAACATCGGCTTTATCCATGGTGCGGTAGAAATGTCATCAACGTAAACATTCCGAATGTACGGCACACTTAAGGCCTGTTCACACGATGCATCTTTTAGGCGCGCAACAGTTTCGCGACACTCAAGTTTCGCGAAATGTGCTCGTTCACACGCACCGCTTCACGTGCAACAACGATGACGTTTTGACTCGCGAAAATAGTATGGGTGTTGACCATAAAGTGGCGCTTCAGTTGAAAGTCAACATCATCATCATCACCATTAGCCATTCAGCGTCGTGTTCTCCATCTCCCGCCACATTCTAAGAGTCAAAACGCAGGTGAGCTCGTGAACAATCATAATTAAGAAATAAAACCTTAAGACAAGGAAACAAAAAGGGACATACACACTACCGTCTTAAAACCAGCACAGCATACAGCTGTCATTTACTTCCATTTACTTAATTTACTCTTAAATTTTCATTTACTAGTTGTTGAATTGTCATATTTACTGCCATTTACTTTATTTACTCTTGAATATGTATAATTTGGATGGAGGTTGACAAAGAAGAAGACTGTTGTGGAAGTAAATGAGAGCTGTACGCTGTGCTGGTTTTGAGACGGTACTGTGTACGTCCCTTTTTGTTTCCTGGTCTCAAGGTTTTATTTCTTAATTTTGACTAAAAATAGACGCGAATTATCATAATCACCAATTACGTCGTCGTCTATCGCTGGATTTTTTTTCCGATATGCTACTCACTTTTCCTTCAGTGGTTCTTGACGTGCTTGCGGAAGCGCCGGCAGTATCCATCGTTCGTGGTTTCGGTTTTTTTCGGATTTGGCTCGGCTACAACACCGGCAGTGAAGTGGTCTTCTCTAACAGCTCGCTCCCCCCTCAAAGGCCACGTGAGAGCGTTTCTGAGTGGCCATTGGCGGCGCCCTCAGAGTGATTGACAGGACTCGGCAAAGTTGCAGCAAAAGCTCGCTCCAGAAGCGAGGTGTGCGCGCAACTTTTTTTAGATGCGCGCGTCCTTTTCGGACTCGTTCAGACGGCGCAACCATTTCGCGAAACTACGTTTCGCGACACTAGATGCGCGAGAAAAATGCATCGTGTGAACATTTGTTAGTACATTTTGTTTATCTCTTCATACAACACGGCACCGCGCGAAACGGTGCCGTTTTGTTTAAAGGTCGGTGGCTTCGCTGCGTTTCCATAGGAGCTAAGCCTTTTTCTTTCTTTACTTTTTTCCTCAGGTAAGTTCGCTCGTTGCAAATTTTACAGAAAAAAAGAAAATGCACCATCTGAGGGCAACGCTGCACAAAGTCGTAGCGCGATAGGTTAAGAAACCGCATTTTGCGGTAGATTTAAAGAGCCTGCGTCTACTTGAATCACCCTGTAGAAATAAAGTCTATGCTGTGGCATTACACAATGCAAAGCGTCATGCTTGCATTGCGAAATGCAACAGCATAGACTAAATCCTTAGGTCTGAACAGATGCTGCGCCTCATCATGTGCTGAGCTGATTTCCTAGATCGCAAAGATTGGCTTTTTGAGTGTGAGTAGGGTGACAAACTGAAGGACAGGAGGAGATAGAAGCGTGAGAGATCACAATGTAGAGTTCTGATTGGAAGGGTAGTGGGTACACGCAAAAGCTAGTTGCCTTTTGCTGTACCGACTGTTTTCTTCTGTGGCGGACAAAGAATCCAACAGATGACAGCACTCAACACCCAACACCGACCGTCACCCGCGCACCTTGGCGCGAAGAAAAAGAGGATCGGAGAGAAGCACGCGCAACCAGCTCCCGGGTAAAACCAGTAAAACACAGCTCATCGTTCCAAGCAAGACCATGGTTCAGACAATCAAACTAGCCGTAGATAAAAGACAGTTATTGTAGCTCAGTCGTCAATGAAATTATTACGTGCTACTAACTGTGACCCGGACATCGAACCCCTACCTGCTAGTTAGTTGTGCTAACCTACAACTGCTGAAATGACGGACCCAAGACTACACACCGATGCCTCCACCGGTGAACCTTCCTTGCTGGCTGGCTGCGAACATCGAAAGCAGAAACTTCAAGCTTCCCGCCTTTTGTAATGGCGACGCAGAACTCTGGTTTCTACACGTCGAGGCCTTAGTTCGGTCAGACCGGATTGCATCGCAAAGGTCCCGGTTCGACTTCGTAATAGCTTCGCTACCTCAATCTACTGCCGCCATAGTTCGCGACATTCTACGTGCACCACCCTACAACTCATATGATCGCCTTAAAGAAGAACTTATTCACCGCACCACGGAATCCAAACAACGCCGCCTACAACAACTCTTGACGACAGAACAGTTAGGAGACCGAAAACCAACAGACCTCTTACGACGAATGCACCAACTGCTTGGTGACCAGCCTGACACAGTCGAGGCATCAATTTTCAGAGAACTTTTCCTTCAACGGCTCCCAAACAACGTCCGTATGATCCTGTCCGCCTCAGAAATAACATCTACCGAGGCCTTAGCTCGCATGGCAGACAGGATCATAGAGGTCAATACACCTACCATCTCGACTCTTGGTACAACCAGACCATCATAACCTCCGAGCAAGGATTGTATAGAGAAACTCAACGCCGTCGTCTCACAACTTTCAGATAAGGTAGAGCAACTTAACACCGAAGTGTCCTCCCTTCGGCTGGCTGAGCCACGATCAATAAGCAACGATCAGAGATCACCGAATTGGCGACCTCAAACGGGACGACCCCGGACAAGTAGAACACCCGCCGGGGAACCTAATCGACACTGCTGGTACCACCAACAATTTGGAGAGCAAGCCCGCCGCTGCATTCCTCCCTGCGCTTACCAGGGAAACTTCCGAACCACGCATTAAAGACGGCAAATGTAGTGGTACCTGATATCAGCAGTCTTTTCTTTATTACATAGAAAAACACAAAAATGTATTTCTTAATCGACACAGGAGCGGAGATCAGTGTAATTCCTCTAAGTGCAGAGGACCGCCGACACCGCCAAAGCTGTCCGTCACTTCAGGCTGCAAATGGTTCCTCCATCGCAACATTCGGAGAAAGATCGCTCACACTCGATATTGACCTCCACCGCACCTTTCGTTGGGTGTTTCTAGTCGCTGAGGTAACTCGTCCCATTATAGGCGCCGACTTCCTACGTTTCTTTAATCTCATTGTGGATGTTCGGTGTAAAAAACTGATTGATGCAAACACGCAACTCAGCATCCAAGGATTGTGCTCAGAGGAACCATTTCAAAGATCACGATTGATTCTCCGTGGCAAAACATTATCGCAGAATTTCCTGCCATAACACGCCCATCTATAACTGAACGACCTGTCAAACACACAGTAACCCATTGCATCGAAACAACCGGCCCTCCCGCGTTCTCCCGCCCACGCCGCCTTGCTCCAGACCGCTACCAAGTTGCCAAGAATGAGTTCAATCATATGCTCGAACTTGGCCTGGTACGACTGTCTTCCAGCAACTGGTCTTCTCCTCTCCATATGGTTCCCCAAAAGACCGGCGACAGGAGACCGTGCGGCGATTACAGGGCTCTTAACAAAGCCACTATCCCTGATCGCTATCCCATCCCGCACATCCATGACTTTACTGGTGCCATAGCAGGATCAACAATCTTTTCTAAGATTGACCTCGTAAAAGCCTATCACCAGATCCCCGTGGAGCCCGCCGATATTCACAAAACGGCGATCATCACACCATTCGGCCTGTTCGAATTTCTACGCATGCCTTTCGGCCTGCGAAATGCTGCGCAGACATTCCAACGCTTTATGGACCACATACTGCGAGGACTCTCGTTCTGTTTCGCCTACTTGGACGACGTCCTTGTCTTCAGCCGCACTCCAGAAGAACATCAAAAACATCTTCACACCATTTTTTCAAGACTGCACAACTATGGCATTACCATACAAATCGAAAAATGCGAATTCGGCGTACCAGAACTTGATTTCCTCGGCCATCACCTCGACCAAAAAGGAATCCATCCACTTCAGTCACGAGTACAAGCAATTCGTGACTTTCCTACACCGACAACGGTGAAACAACTACGAGAATTCCTAGGACTTCTAAACTTCTACCGCCGTCTTTTACCACACGCAGCAGCAACGCTGACACCACTCAACCCACTCTTGGCAGGAATCACGAGCAACAAGGCACCTGTCTCGTGGAATGACGCAGCAACTTCCGCATTTGCCACGGTGAAGCAACAACTTGCTGATGCTTCTATTTTGACCCACCCACACTGCGAGGCTCCGTCCTCTTTAATGGTGGACGCTTCCGATGTGGCAGTTGGAGCAGTGTTCCCACAGTATCTTCATGGCAAATGGTGTCCAATTGGATTTTTCTCTAAAACTCTATCACCTGCCGAACAACGGTATAGCACATTCGGCCGAGAGTTACTGGCCATCTATCTATCAGTCAGGTTCTTCCGTTACTTGCTCGAAGGTCGTCAGTTTTTCCATCTACACTGATCACAAACCACTCACGTATGCAATGACATCCAGTGCTACACACTCACCTCGAGAAATCAGACATCTTGCCTTTATCTCTGAATTTTCCACAGACATAACACATTTCTGGCCAGAAAAACGTCGCTGCCGACGCTCTATGTAAATACATCGTACACCTCAAACCCTTCCATAGATTTTTCAGCACTGGCTACGTCACAAGCAGTGGACCCGGAACTCCAACTGCTCAAGGCATCGTCGACTACACTTACTCTGAAGGACATCCAGATGAACTCATCCTCCACAGCACTGGTCTCCCTACCTAAAATTCCGGTATAACTTTTCGCTATCCGGATTATGGAACCGGAAATCTATCTGGATTCTATCTGGATACTATCTGGAATTTAGGTTTTCAAAAATTAGTCCTTTGTCTGCAATCTGGATTTCGGGTTTCCAGAAACAAATTTCCGGTTCCATAATCCGGGTAGGGAAAAGTTATACCGGATTTTTCGGTAGGGCTGTGACACTTCAACAGGCACAAATCGTCCCTATCTAACGCCCGAGTTTAGACGAAACGTATTTGACATGTATCATTCTTTATCCCATCCAGGCATTCGCGCCACACAACGTTTAATTAGAGCACGCTATGTGTGGCCCCGAATGAACACAGATGTTCGTCACTGGGCCCGTACATGCCTGAAGTGTCAACGAACCAAGGTTCATCGGCACATAACGACTCCGACCTCATGTTTTAATCCTCCAGAGGCAAGATTCGGACACGTCCACATCGACATCGTCGGTCCTCTTCCTCCATCAGGAGGACATCGATACTTATTAACCTGCATTGATAGATTTACACGTTGGCCTGAAGTCTGCCCCATCGAAGACGTAACTGCGGAGACGGTCGCGAAAGCGTTCTTGTCCACTTGGATAAGTCGCTTTGGTGTGCCGACAAAAATCACAACGGACAGAGGCCGACAGTTCCAGTGCCGATTATTCGCGAAACTTTCCCAACTGCTCGGCGTTAACCATATCTCGACGACAGCATACCATCATGCTGCCAATGGCCTCGTCGAAAGATTGCACCGGCAACTGAAAACGGCACTAAAAGCTTCAGATAATACGTCGTGGACAGAAACCCTTCCTATGGTCCTTCTAGGACTCCGCACAACACTAAAGGAGGACACCAACTGCAGCGTCGCAGGGTTGGTTTACGGATCTTCACTCCGACTACCAGGCGATTGTTTTGTGGCATCACCAGACACCGAGTTACCTGATCCCCTGGACTACGTTGCACGGCTTAAAACCTTGATACGGTCTCTTCAACCGGTACCTTTTCGCAAGCCACACCAATCGCAAGTGTTCGTGAGCCCCTATCTGGAAACGGCAACCTACGTATTTGTGCGCAACGACGCAGTGCGACGACCACTACAACCTACATACACAGGACCCTTCAAGGTAATTGCGCGACACCCAAATATTACAAACTTGACATCAATGGACAAGAAGATACCGTATCCCTCGATCGACTGAAACCTGCTCACATGGCCAATACGTCTGGACCAGAATCAGATAACTTGACATGTTCGCATACTGTCACAAGAACTGGGATAGAAAACTCAAGTATAGCACATCCAAAAACCAGTGCAGCTACAGCACCGGCTCGAAGATCACCTGTCAACAGGGTCTACATTGACGCTAACCCGACTCTGCAGCATCGTTCCACGCAACGGCTAAACCGTCCCGTGACTAGGGGGGAGCTTCTGTGGCGGACAAAGAATCCAACAGACGACAGCACTCAACACCCAACGCCGACCGTCACCCGCGCACCTTGGCGAGAAGAAAGAGAGGATCGGAGAGAAGCACGCGCAACCAGCTCCCGGGTAGAACACAGCTCATCGTTCCAAGCAAGACTATGGTTCAGACAACCAAACTAGCCGTGGATAAAAGACAGCTATTGTAGCTCAGTCGTCAATGGAATTATTACGTGCTACACCTCCAATCAGAGCGAGCAAGAGCGTCGTCTGCTCCACGCGCGAGGGGTGGAGTTCGCTCCTCCTTTCCTTGTTTTTCTCCGCATATCTTCGCAACGACTATAAGAGTACCTAATCAATGTAAACACGTTGCAAAAAAAAAAAATATATATATATATATATGTTGCAGAATTATCAATATAAACGATGTTTAAAAGGTTTCAAATCAAACTCGAGACTCTGCAATTACCATGCGCTCGTATAAGCCGTAGCTCTAATCAAAATCTGGGTGGCTACGCAGTTTGTGGTCAATCCGGGCTCACGTGGAATGTGCGCCACTATTATTTTTAGCCCCGATTCCCGCTCATCGGCTGCTTCAATCCTCCACACACCTTCTGTTTCTTTGACGGAAAGCGCTGCACGAAATTTACGGTCAGTGTTTGCCACGAGACAGGCAACAATTACCCAACCAAGGCTCATTGCGTGATCAAGTGTGACACCACATTTTGGTGAGGCTGGTTAGCGTACGCGTCCCCACCGCGGCAAACTGGAAGCCGCAAAAAGTGCCAGAAACAACAACGACTCGACGGACATTCGATTTCGCCTCGTCATAATACACGAAAACATGGCTATATAGAGAGAAATTCTGGGAGAGGAGGAGACGAGAGCTTGCGGTGACGTCATCAGAGCGCCGAGCTCTGATTGGAAGAATTAGTGGGTAGACCCTGTGTCTCCCTCCAATCAGAGCGAACGAGAGCGTCATCCGCTCCTCACGTATCGTCTCGCTCCTAAACGCCGGACGCCGGCGTTCTGCGTCCGGCGTTCGGCGTTCGAACGGTGCGGGCTCGGCGGTTCTCGTGTTGGTGCCACTATGGAATATCGAAATGACCCATAATCCAAGTGTCCTCAAAATAAAGAATTAAAGGCGAAATTTCGAGGTCCGAAGGTGCAGCTAGCTTCAGGTTGTTGCATACAACCCGCAGCAAATTTGGAGATACGGAAGTAAGGCTGACCGTATTTCTGACGAAGCCCACAACTGAGGTGTCCACGCCATACACCTTTGCGAGCCCTAACTCCTGAACTTTCCGCCAAATGGCTTGGGAAAGGTGGAAGTGACACCCCCGGTGATGAGTCCCAAGAATAACGAAGAGGAAGGCCTCAATGAGTTCCGTTTCGAAGTCCGTTCGGACGAGCTAAAGCGAAATAAAGAGATCTATCGCAACCAGTGAGAGCGTGTTTGAAATGCTCGAAGGCATGAAGGTACGTGTCACGGGATTTTCCTGGGAGCAAGAAATACGCAACATCCCTCTTGCACTATGCTCAAGGTATGGTAAAACCAGATGATGGACACAGAGAAAACCACCAGAAAATTATGGTAAGCGTATGCAATAACCGCCGTCACGGGGGCAAAGAGAACGGAGTAATTGAACGCGGGGATTTTGGCACGGGGGCAAATAAATGCGGGGAGTTTGGCACGGGGGGCAAATAGAACGGGGTCATTGAGTGCCGGGTTTTTGAAAAACGGGGCGAATGTCACGGGAATTTCGTGTCCGGGGCAATTGTGGTACACCCGTGTGCGGTCCCATGTTCACGACGTCTCGTCTTTTACTTTTAAAATGCCGATTTCTGATATTAGGACACACACGGTCATTTAAAAAAATGAAACGAGTTGGGAATGCCTGATATGCAACGTCGAGCATGATAGCTTTGTGTTTAGTTTTATGCAAATAAAAAAAAAAAAAAAACGCGGAATGATCCTATTTAAAAAAACAATATTGTAAGCCGAAAACAGGATTTCTAGAATTACGAGGATTTTTTTTTTATTATTATTTGTCTGTTGGTGTTGCAACTGCCGCACTGCATCCCTGGAAAATTCAAATTAAAATCACGCTATCCCGAATGCACCACATCATTTGTCACTTGCGGAATGGATTTTCTGTCCTTGACGCAGGTCATATAAATAAGAACCCCATTGAAAAGCTAATAAGCACAGGTACCATGTTGCCTCCTCCGCTCTTTGTCGTAACCGCCGGTAGTACTACGACGGACGATGTTAACCGCACGGTCGCACGGCGGCCTTTTGCAGTCCATGACGCCGTCAAGTTCTGGCGCGTGCGCATACGTTTGCCGGAAGTTTGCCACATATTTGCCGAACTTGCTTTTGAAATGTTCGGCATGTGAGGAACTTTGCCGATTCTGAAGTTGGGCCCATTCGACCCGTGACTAATAAAAATACCCGCACGTTTTTTTTTTTTTTTTTTTTTTTTTATCAAAACATGTTAGATTGTATTTCTTTTTTTGTCAACTACATGAATTGCGCATATTTCACCCGTTACATGGCTTATGCGCCTGAATTCCACGGTGAAAATTCCGGGATCAAAAATTCCGGAATGAAAGGATTGCATGGGGATAGGGCTAGGGGCGTGGCAGCCAGCAGGCGAGTCGGCGGTCCCCAAACGTTTTAGAGAGCCTGCATTACAAAGAGCTTCCAACTGCTTGATCGGAATCACGTGCTGTATGGGCCGCGTTCGGAATAGGGGCTGCGAGGAGGTGACGAACGCGTTGGTCGTCTGCGAGCGCCTCCGCCTTTCCGCCTGCTTTCCTTTTTGCCACGCGAAAGTGCAGCACATGATTAACTTGCGACCAATCTCAGCCGGATGCATTCACCATTCAATTGAAAACGCATCACATAGTTTTATATGGAACCTCTATGCAATCGAGGCTCTCTAAACATCTTCATGCTCCTCGCGCCCCACTTTTATCAATGCGCCCTTACGGCACCCGTCACACTTCCCCTTCCTTAGCCACCATAAATTAGGGCTACAATCTACTAGGGAACCCTCGTTTTCGTTGTCTGATAAAGAACTGCGTTTTGTTGGACGAGTGAGAGGATGCAGTAGGATGACAAAGTACGTAACCTATGCACGTATCTTCGCCAATTAATTTTTGTGTTTCATTTCTTTTCTGGATTGTGTTTTGTAGACGTCGGTAGTATTTGTACTGGATGCCAACAGAAACAAAGCTTGAGTGGAAAGTAGTGCCGTGTCTGTCTTTCTCTTGTCCTCGCCTTTTGCGCCGAGTTCAGCCCCGAACTTTCTAGGAAATCAATGCCTAAGTACATGCACGAAATTGAGAGTGAACAACAAAGAACATCGCAATGCTTGCCGGGAATATTTTACATGGCTGTCGTTATATAATAATGCGCAGCATTTTAACTTTTCGGCGTGCATAACTTTTTTTACGTTTTTTTATATTGAATTTTATGGCTTTTTTTACACAGAATTCAATTTCTGCTTTTCTTGTCAAAAGATTGTAAGATTCTTGAGGGCTGTAATTAATGGGGTATCGTGGAACGCAAATCAATTATATATATTTTTTTAACTTTTTATTTTGCGAAATGTCCGCTGTGTTGGCAATGGCGGTCATGGATTACCAACTAGTCCAGTTATCAACATTAAATTCTTAATATAAAGAGTCGCTATAAACTTCCCTAAAGAGAGGAACGCTGTTGTAACTTATGTTCTTTTGAAAAAGGGAGAAACTTTCGTCCTGAAATCAGGCAAACAAAGTTCCTCCCTCGCCTACATCTCATTATGGGGTCCCTGCATGAAGCAAGCCGAGCTCAATACGGCTTTATGAGGACACTACGCTTATTCTACGGGGCGAGAGGAGCAGCAGATGAAAGAGCAACACGAGCTTTCGGCGAACTGTATTTGTTTCTGAAGCCAGCTTCCTCATGCAGGTAAAGAAACTTCCGTTTCAAAATCAGTCGCTCAGCTTTGTCGCCGTCAGGAGTGCGATGTGGAACGGAGATAACCGGTACTCAGAAACATCGCACACTTTACGTCTTACCTTTTCTATTCCTTGTGCCACAATCCCTTCGTCAAACACTCACCACGGAGAAGAAATAAAGCATTCGCGAAACAAAACGCCGCTCTCGAAAGAGCTAATTCAAACCAGACCCACTTGGCTCATTGTTGCACGGCAACCCGAAATTATCGCGAAGCGTGCAAGGTTAAATCGCTTGCGACCAGGTGGCACGTTCGTGAGCAGTAATTGCAAATAGCTAGGCCAGGTGGCGCTAAGTACCGCTCAATTCATGCGCTAAAATATTTTTTTTTTATTTACTAGTGGCACGATTGAGCTTCGGGACCTTGGGCACCTACATTATACACACATGTACTGTCGTGAGCAAAAATCTGGATAACACGGGAGCGCCGACCGAATTGCATCGCCGCGCTCCCTGACGGCCCGGCGCCTGGTACCGAGACCCGCGCAATGCGCACGCGCGTCCTTTCTTATCTGCTAGCAGATTCGTACGCTCGCTTCAACGCGATGCGCTCCCGAGCGATTAAATGATCGCTAGGTGCCGCCCCGGAAACCAAGACTCCGAGAGCCTCGCTCACCGCTCTGGACGAGTTCACGTGCTCCGCAGCACGCGCCGTTCGCGCATATCTTTTCCGCGACTCGGCGACGCGTTAAAAACTGTCGTTTACGTTGATGCAGCCGCAATGAATTGTAGAACTTGTATTCGCGTACTTGAGGCGCAGCCTTGGGCTTCCTTCCAAGTGATCATGCACGCGCGGTAAAGTGGTGAATGACAAGCAAAAAGAAAACGCCAAATACGAAAGAAATATTTATTCAACCCCCCTGCCAATCCATAGAGATCATACATACTAACTCTAGAGGAAATGGTCCGCCATTTTCCCATACATTCTGGCTGCCGCAAGCGGCGGATCATGCAGGCAGACCCTCGGGGTCCCAAACACGGTTACATCATCAGAGCAGTTTCGTGAACTTCAACAATCCACGAACTTACCGGTGGAAAGATATTCGCGTTCCTTTCGAAGCTTTCTTTTTGCATAGCGCGCAGATGTACGGCCTCGCGTTAACGCTAAACTAAACCATATACCCGGCTTCGCCGGTGCGGCGCGGGTGGGCGCTGTTGAGGAATACGAAACTGCGCAACCACCAGATTTCCCAGATTTCGACAATGCAGCGTAATGATTTTATTGCTTTTTATAAGCGTTAGAATAGCTCAGAATTTGGTTTACAACGTTAAATTATCACTGTTTATATTGCTGAGAGTTTTCACTCTTCGCGTTTACCATGGCAACGTTGCTTTCTTTCTCTCGTGTTCTGTCGCTCTCTTTTGCGATCGTTCACTCGGGACCCCGGGTGTCGGCGCACGGGATTCGCCACTCCTCCTCACCCACCTTTACCCCCCTGCCTGCCAAGGAAACACAAGAAACAAAACGGAAGGAAAAAGAGGCGCTGGTTCAGTTTGGGTGGCTTGTAATTTTTATATTGTTGATGGCGTCAGAAAGAATCGAAAAAGCATATATTTCCTGCAAAATGTTGCAATTCTCTTGTGTAATCGCAAAGCAGAAATGGAAATATTTCCCCCTCAGCAGCCTTGCGCGGCGGCCATGGGAAACGCGCCGTGACGGTGACGCGGGGATCACTGCAGCTCAACGCCTCACGAAGAGCAGTAGAGAAAGAGTAAACATCCTTGGGGGAGTGCGCACGGAAACCGGTGCATCCTCACGTCGACGTCACTGAGCACGTCATTTAGAGAGTTGAGGGGTGCCGGAAACTTGAATCTTTGCTATTGTTTAAAATTATAATTAGGGAACACAGACTAAATTGCTTTTTTGTTCTTTACTTTAGAAGTGTCGGAGAACAACTCCTATAATTATTTGGCCTTTGTCCGGAAATCGTTGCATAGCCGCTTTATTTTATGGCTTCCGGTACAAGTCATCCCAGCTGATGTCAAACAACATTTTAAGGTAACTTCGCGAATAACCATGCTGAGAATTTGTGGCCAGTACCATGTTTGTTTGTTTTTTCTCGTTGTCTTGAATTCTTGACCCTTTACAACGCGTGCATAATAAATTGAGCAGCAGCTGTTTGCATTGTAGCCGGGGCAAATTTAGGATGGGAAGCTTAAGAATAACGAATGGAGGGAAGCGACAGTTTTTAACGCGTCGCCGAGTCGCGGGATAGATATGCGCGAACGGCGCGTGGCGCGGAGCACGCGAGCTCGTCCAGAGCGGTGAGCGAGGCTCTCGGAATCTTGGTTCCCGTGGCGGCACCTAGCGCCCATTTATTCGCTCGGGAGTGCATCGCGTTGAAGCGAGCGAACGAGTGGGCCAGCAGATAAGAAAGGACGCGCGTGCTCATTGCGCGGGTCTCGGCACCAGGCACCGCGCCGTTAGGGAGCGCGGCGATGCAATTCGGTCGGCGCTCCCGTGTTATCCAGACTTTTGCTCACGACAGTAGATATATTACCCATACTACAAGCATCAGCTGAACGTATATATTAGAGGCATACAGATACACGGCACATAAAATCATCAAAACAACGGCGCACTAACCCGATCACTAGTTCGAAGCTCTGTATTTCCACCTTTTATACTCGTCAATTTGACGTTACAAATTTTCCCGTAGACCACATAAGCAATAAGTAATATTGGCACAATGTTGATTTTTTCAGTAATATCTATCTGTCAGAGTATTTGGAACGGGTCAGGGTACAAATTTCTTAGTAAAAAGTAATCGCTCATGCCGCAATTATTTGAAAGCACTTAAAACAAGCCGCTTCACAGCGGTTGCAAGCATACGTTTGCTTCCCCGCATGGCACGTCGTAGCCATTTTCTTTTCTATTCTAGTATTTGTTTTTCTATTTGTGCTGTTCGCGTGCGGCTGCAATTGTCGTCTTGAATTAATCTACTATGAGGAGTATTCACTCAGCTGGAAGCGATGCTTCACGGGCAGAGAGATCACTTTTCTATCACCTTGAATGCAGTCAAAGCCGTCAATTGCGGCAGGTGTTAAGTGTACAGAGATACGCCGTGGTCAGGTCGAAAACGTCTTGCGCTTGTGCACCACTTGGAGGGCAGTTTCTCCAGGACACGTAGTGTATTAAAAAGCAAAATTGAGGATATAGCCTTTTCTTTTTTTTCTCTCGATTTTATCTATTGTTTTTCCTTAACGCTAAAATACCAAACTGTAGGTGCACTACTTCCCGTCATATTTCGATACTCTTCAGTCCTCTTCCAAGAGCGCAATGGCTCTCGGGTTGGAGACCACAGGACATCGCAGACGGCAATGACTACAGTACGATATGAGCTACGGTAAAGGCCAGAGTTTCAACATGACTATCCGGATGTCGATGGGTTGGTAGGTAATCCCTCAAGTGATCTCAAAACCTTTTAATGTAAAGCGGAATGTCAACCTGCGACACCCCTTCCGATGACGGCCCGACCAGCGGCATCAATGCCCCTGACGGTTTACGTAATCGCATCTTGTTTTTACACCACTGATACGGTAACACGCGGTCACATCAGCGATGCTTCCAGTCTTCCGTTCACAACGCTAAACAGTGCCATCGCGACGTTGCTGCTAAGTTGCTGACTCACAGAAATAGAGAACCACGTTGATTGCCGTTTGGCACTCGGCATTGAAAAAGAGAACGGAACTCGAAGCGGAACGGAACGGAGAACGGAACACAGAAGGTACCCAGTCACCCTGCAGCAAAATCTGCCCTCCTTGGACGCAGTTTCCGTGGTTTCCATAACGTCGTCAACGTCGACACGTCGTTCCGCAATGCGGAGGCGGCCGTCTTAGCCCAGTGTACGTAGCGCTGCCAGCGCTGCTGGCACTGCTCCCGAACTTCGCAGTTTCTAAGGGCTTCGTTTGCTCGTATAATAATATTAGTGGTAAAATACATCAACGCAACCAAAATGTTCTGCACGTTTGAAGGCGGAGACGGAATTAGAGGCAGTTTTGCTTTCGCTGAAGCTCAATCAAATCAACCAATTTGTTTAAGGAAAGCGCGCGAGATGCGTAACAAATCGAAACCGAAAAAAAAAAAAAATTGAGGCGGGAGGGCGGAACATTTCTGCCGTCTGCATGGAAAAGGAAAAAAAAAAAAACAATCTTTATTCTCCCTTCTTCTCGTGTCCGCTTGGGGGCGCGTCAGTATAAAAAAGGAAAACGCGCCGTTCCTACCTTTCTTTTTTTTGCGCGACTAACCTGCATACGTAGGTCTACAATAAAACCGTTTCACGTGATGTGACTGCACTACACTGCTATTAATATCGAAGCCAACTTGATACCGTGAATTCAATGAAGCTGCGTGAGAGGTGCACCGTGAAGGCGCTCATCATTTTTTTACGTTTGCCAACAACGGCTCGACAAATCATGAACCGCAAAAAAAAAAAAAAAAAAATACGCACAGCGCAGGAGATCGAACTATAGACCATTCCATTTAGCGCTCTCTGGGCGGCACCATTTTGTTCGACAGCAGCGCCCTCTCCATACATCCGGGAAATTCAGCGGGTTCGGCGGGGTAAAACGGGAGAGAGGGCACGCACCCGACCCCGCTAGCAGACGACAAAACGGGAGGTTGCCATTCTCCATCTTTGGGCTGTATCGGCGGGCTGTACGGAACATCGAACTCTCGCTCGTGGCTGCCGTTGTGAAGTGGTTGGCGTTCTTAGAATAGTTATGGCTACTCCGAAATCAGCTTATAGCTCTCTTTTGTTCTATTTCGGTAAATGATCAACTAGCATATCTTTTTTCCGTTACTTAAATAGCAGTTGACTCAGCCGGCAGTACTACCCTCAACTGCTGCGTGTATTGCGGCAGGAGAGCACGTTTTTATTTATTATTGCAGACATCCACTCACGGCCGCTAAAGGCCTACACCAGTACGAACTTTGTATAGTAAAAAAGGTACAGCCACCGGATTCCCTTTTCGCCGCAGAGACCGGTCAGCCTGACAGAGTTTTTCCTATTCTTTTTAGTTGCACGCAGATAACAGCGCAATTGGACTCTGTAAGTCTTTTTTATCTAACATAGTAATACACGATAACTGGCATACCAAAATCTGCGCATCTGTCCTTGAGATTTCCAAAATGATGCGATTTTAAACAGAGTTTGTACGCCAGCCGGATGCTAGGTACAGCCCACTCGGCGGAGCAGACGACATCCGGGCGAGAGGGGGAGGGCATTTTTTTTCTCTTTTTACCCTCTCAGCTATGACCCGATGACCCCCGATGACCGGGGGACTGTTGCCATCGAAGCCCGCGGCTCTAATTAAGTTAGCGAGTTCCAAACAGGAAAGAAAGCGCGAAAGATGTTGGGGCACATCAGACACCCGACACCGGCCAAGCCTCTTCATCTGGGACTTTTACTCTTTCTACACAACCAGAAAGGGGGAAAGCGCCGGTAGCCCTTTCCCCGTTTTTCTCTCGCTCTCAAAATGGCGCTACCCACGATAAAACGGGGGCTTGACGTCACGACGCTGCGGCGGCGCTGCGATCGCGCCGGAGCCGGGGGGTGTGGGCAAAAGGTCGCACGTCTCGCATGGGCGTCATAGCATTTGAGCATGCCGCGAAGCTGTGTGGCCGTTGATCTCACTGAAAAGTACAAGAAAAGTAGCGGAGTGAGCTTCTACAAGCTCCCAACAGACTCTGAAAGGCATAGAAGGTGGATAATATCCGTGGATCGAAAATTATGGTCGCCTCGCGTGAACGACCGTTTCTGCGGCAAGCACTTTCTTGGAGGCAAGTGCGGCTTCCATTTCAATCTCTGTCCCGAGGCTTCCTTATGTGCAGGAAAACCGTCGTCGGATCCAGACCACCCGGATTTTGTTCCCACGGGGTTCGCGCACAAAGCACGGGCCAAGCGCTCGTCGGAGGCTCGCTACGCCCGTGCTACCCAGCAGAAGGGGATCGGCGACAGAACGGCAGTGTTTCATTTCATTTCATTTATTGTTCTCTCAGGGCCCGAAGGCATTATAGAGAGGAGTGGGTTTGTTTAAACGGAAACATACGAGTATAACGATACATAAAGCAAGACATAAAACAAAAGTTATTGAACATCAAAAAAACTTAGTAATGGCAATTTTAAAATCAGTAGCATCAGTTATCGAGACTATGGGTGCAGGAAGGCGATTCCAATCTATTGAGGTCTGAGGGAGAAAGGAGGCATTGAAAGATGAGGTGTTACACTGGGGGACGCCCACTTTTAGATGGTGATTAGTTCGTAGCGAAATGTAAGATGGTTCTAAGAATAATGTTTGACGAAGTTTTGGATTAGAGTGAAAAATCTTCTGAAAAAGACTTTGAAAAAGACTTGATAATGATGAGTTAGTTCCGTTGGCGCAAACAAATTGAAAACGATTTGTTAAGAACGATTCTATTCAATTGAGTATGTTATCTATGTTTAAGTTACGAAGTTTATGGAGAAGGAGTACATGGGGTACTTTATCGAATGCTTTGGAGAAGTCAAGGAATATGCAATCTGTCCTGGAACCCCGGTCGAGAACGACGTGAAGATCACGGGTAAAAGTTAGGAGTTGTGTTTCACATGAATAGAATTTTCGAAAACCATGCTGTGCTGGGTGAAAAAAAGAGTTCAAGTCAAGAAAGTTAATGAGATTGGAATATATTACGTGCTCAAGTATTTTGCATGGGATGCTTGTTAAGGAGATAGTACGGAAATTCAAAGGATTATGTTTATCACCGCCTTTGTGGAGAGGAATCACCCTCCCCACTTTCCAGTCTCTGGGTAGTATCTGTTGTTCAAGTGATTGGGTAAACAGTTTTGATAAGATGATGCTTGAATACATTTTAGTATTTTTCAAAAACTTAGTATTAATATTATCGATGCCTGCTGAAGTTGATATTTTTAGCGTTTCAATAATATTCGCAATACCCTCGCAATCAACAATGACTGGATTCATTTGCAGATACTCACAAACTGGGAGAACCGGATGGTCAGAGGCAGGGCCGTAACCAGGGGGGGGGGGGGGGGGGTTAGGGGGTTCTGACCCCCCCCGAAATTTTTTTCTGGGTACGGCCCTGGTCGGTGCACTTGCAGCCAGCCGATTTTAATCTCCACCTCTACGCACGCGCAGTGGCACCGGTCGGCTACCGGGTACCAAACCGGGACCGGTTCTTCGGTTTGCTATAACTCTCCATTATATGCCACTGATGCACATGATTCATAGGCGAAAATAAGACAAAATGGCCGCCGTTGTCCCCGAAACCCCCCCCCGAAATTTTTTTCTGGGTACGGCCCTGGTCAGAGGTAATAGGTAGTGAAAAGGATTTAGCAAACTCATCATTCAATACAAAAGGGCATAAATCACCTTGAACTTCAACTCCGTCATTATCCCTGAGCGTTACGTCCTGACTGTGACTGGGGCTAATAACTTGCCAAAATTGCTTGGGATTATTAATAAGCATGAATGGTAGTGTACTGTTAAAAAAAAGTTCGCCTCCTCCACTGCTTTTTTGTACTCCGCGGCAGCAAGATGATATACTGCCCAGCGTTGATCATCGTTCGACATTTTAGCAGAACGAAATAGCCTTTTCTTTTTATTTGACAACCTCTCTAGAGTCGTACTATACCATGGTGACTGGGGTGATAGGTGTCGTGTACGGCGAACTGTTGTGGCGCGTTCTCAACAGAGGGCGCCACCTCACCGGCGCACGGGGCAGCAAGCAGAGGTAGCGCGGCCAGAGGGACGCTGGCAGAATGGCGTAACGACTGAGTATCAATAAACAAACATGTTCTCTCGTGACATATGAATGTTCGACCTCGGAAACATGACATGGTGGCAGCGGTAAAAGAAAGAAACGACTAACCTCAAGAACAAGTAGACGCCGTCCAGAGACCGGTGAGCGCCCACCAACTACTCAACATGCCGGACGAAGAAGGAAACATCGCCACACAAAGGGCAGCGGCAGCGCAGCAGCAAAATGGCGGGAACTTCTTCAACCCGTTTGCCATCGAACTTCCAGAAAAGTTGGACTTTCGCGATCCAAGTGACTGGAAACGGTGGAGTGCACGTTGGGAGCGCTACCGTGTCGTGTCGGGTCTTCACCTCCGCGACGCGGAAACACAGGTGAACACTTTTCTGTACGCGATGGGCAAGGGAGCCGAAGACATCTTAGCGTCATTGCAACTGACCGACGCCGACCTCGCCGACTACACAACAGTGAAAGGCAAGTTCGAGGAACACTTCATCCCCTGCACGAACATAATATTCGAGAGAGCAAAGTTTAACCGTCGTAAGCAAGAAGCGAACGAGTCCGTCGAGGCGTTCATCACGGATCTCCACAAGCTCGCCGACACGTGCGAATACGGTCGGCTGAAGGAAGACCTCATCCGCGACCGGTTGGTTGTGGGACTTTTAGACGCGGGATTAAGCGAGAAGTTACAGCTAGATCCCAAGCTCACGTTACAGACCGCCACAAAGAAAGCACGTAACTCGGAAATCGTAAAAAAACAACAGAACGAGCTGCGCGATAAAGCTGAACAAGGTGCTGCGGTAGACGAGCTGCGAGGGCCAAAAGGACGCCTGAACTACGGAAATGGGCCACGAAAAGGAGGCAAGGCACCAGTCAGACATCCGACGGTACAAACCTCTTGCAAGTGGTGTGGCAGCACTCGACAACACTCAAAGAAACAATGCCCTGCGGCTGGAAAGCAGTGCCACAACTGCAGGAAGACCGGGCATTACGCCACTGTATGCTTGTCGGGACATCAACACTTGGGAGGAGAACCACAGCAGAGGCCATTCACCACAAAAAAAGGAACTGCAAATGCGGAGGCCGTGTTCCTCGGTGAGCTCTGTGACAAAGAAAACCAAGAGCCATGGTTCATCACAGCAACGGTGGAAGGACGTCCAGTGCACTTCAAAGTTGATACAGGAGCAGACGTCAGTGTTATTCCTCCGTCCCAGCACGACAACAACTGCATGGAGAAACCAAAGACACCGAACAATAGACTTTTTGGACCTGGCCGAACACCCATCAAGGCAAAGGGAATGTTTGATGCAACCATTTCATGGCAAGGCAGGTCAACATACCAACAAGTCTTCATAGTGGAAGGGCTACAGACTGCACTGTTGGGACGACCAGCCATACGAGCTCTTAACGTTCTGGCACACTTGGAGACAGTGGAAACAAAAACACAGGATAACCCGACTCAAAAAGGCAAGTCTCCCGAGGCGAGACCAGAATTCAGCTCACTGTTCACGGGTCTGGGTGAAATGAAGACAGCTTACAGGGTGACGCTCCAAGCCAATGCTACACCTTATGCAGTGGCAGCACCCCGACGAGTACCTGTTCCACTCCTGCCTAAAGTCAAAGCCGAACTCGAAAGCATGGAGAAACTGGGAGTCATCAGGCAAGTTGACCATGCAACGCCCTGGTGTGCGCCTATGGTCATTGCAAAGAAAAAGAATGACGAGATCAGGATATGCGTCGACTACGGACAGCTAAACCAGAAAGTGATCCGGGAGAGAGTCATCATGCCAACAGTGGAGGAAAACCTGGCAAAGTTGGCAAATGCGAAGCTCTTCAGTAAGCTCGATGCCAATGCTGGCTATTGGCAGACACCCCTTGCACCAGAATCACAAGACTTGACCACTTTCATTACGCCATTTGGAAGATTTCAGTTCCTGCGGCTACCCTTCGGCATCGCAACAGCTCCGGAGTTCTTCCAGAGGGAAATGCTCCGCATCCTCGAAGGACTGCCTGGGCAAGCATGCCACCAAGACGACATTGTCGTGTTTGGGAGAGATCGAGCTGATCATGACGCTAAACTTCTAGCAGTGCTCCAGCGCCTCAAGGAAGCTGGAATGACGTTAAATTCACGCAAGTGTGAATTTCGGAAAACGAAAATCAAGTTCCTTGGACACGTGCTGGACAGTAACGGTATCGCTGCAGACCCGGAGAATACAGAAGCCATCAGAAAGATGTCACCACCAGGGAACACGACTGAGCTGAGATCCTTCCTGGGCATGGTGAATCAGTTGGCCAAATTTCTTCCAGGACTAGCCGAGAAGACAAAGCCGCTACGAGAGCTGCTGCTCAACGAGACGAGTTGGTGTTGGCACCAACCTCAGCAAAGAGCGTTCGACGAGATCAAGGCTGACCTGACTACAACTCCTGTCCTGTGCTACTACGACCCTCAGAAGCCTTTGACACTATCAGCAGACGCTTCATCATATGGCTTAGGAGCCGTACTCCTCCAAACCGACGACGAGGGGAAGCGACAGCCAGTGGCATATGCCTCCAGGGCTATGTCACCAACAGAGCAAAGGTATGCTCAAGTGGAAAAGGAGGCTCTCGCTGCAACGTGGGCGTGCGAGCATTTCAGGATGTATGTGCTCGGACTGCACTTCGTGATTGAGACTGACCACAAGCCATTGGTGCCTTTGTTTTCGACGAAGAGCATTGACGAAATGACACCACGACTTCAGCGTTTTCGCATGCGTGTGCTCGAATACGACTTCACGATTGTGCACATTCCAGGAAAGGACATGCACACTGCCGACGTGTTGTCGCGAAAGCCACTACAATGCCTAGATGAAAACCTCGCGTCAGCAATCGAAGAGTATGAACTACTTACGATCGAGCAACTGCCAGCCTCGACTGACATGCTAAACAAAACTAGAGCCGAGCTGCAAAAGGACAAGACGACGTCGCTCGTCATGCACTATTGTGCAACAAAATGGCCCAAAACGGAGACGTTGACACCAGAAGTGCGCAAGTATGCAAGTGTCGCTGACGAACTGTCAGTTGTACATGGACTCCTGCTCAGGGGAACAAGACTCGTCTTTCCTCCAAGTCTACGCCAGGAAGTACTGGAAAGACTTCACACAGGACACCAAGGTATTGTCAGGTGTCGAGCGAGAGCACGCGAGTCTACATGGTGGCCAGCGATCAGCCAAGACATCGAGGTGTTCGTGAGCAGATGCCCAGCCTGCGAGAGGCACCGCCAAGCACCAACCGAGCATCTGCTTCAAACTCCTCTCCCAGAACGTCCTTGGCAAGTGGTCGGCACCGATTTGTTTTACTTCAAAGGAAGAAACTACATCCTAGCCGTCGACTACTACTCAAAGTTTTTTGAACTTGAAGAGCTGCACGGGACACTGACGAAGCATGTTGTCCATTTCCTGGAAGACCTGTTCGCTCGCTATGGCATTCCAGATATCATTAGGTCGGACAACGGCCCACAGTATAACTCACTCGAGTTCGCACAATTTCTGAGTGGCTGGGGCGTAGAACATGTGACATCTAGCCCACACTATGCCCAGAGCAATGGTGAGGCTGAGAGAGCGGTCCAGACGGCCAAAAACATTCTGCGAAAATCTGACAGGGTCATTGAAGGCCTTCTGGCACACCGAGCAACGCCAGGCCCTGAGGGCTACTCCCCTGCCGAACTTCTCATGGGCCGCAAGCTAAAGACAAATGTTCCTACCATACCTGAGGCATTGCAACCAAAGTGGATGTATCGATCCACGTATCGACAACGAAACAAGGCCATTCGGGAGAGGGAGGCGGAAAACTACAATATACGACACAGGACGCAAGAAAGAGAGCCCTTCCATCCAGGTACGGTGGTCTACGTCAGGCAAGGCACCCAACAACAAGGAACCGTTGTTAGACCAGCAGATACACCGAGATCATACATCGTCCAGACAGCCGCTGGGAATGTCCGACGTACAAGAAAGCACCTGCACGCAGTGCCTCAGGGAAATCTTCCTAACAATGGAAAACCGCCCTGCCCAGAAGAGGCAATTCAAGTCACCCGCAGCGGTCGAGCCGTGAGACCACCAGAACGTCTCAGCCTTTAGTTGAGCCAAAGACTCGCTTTTCAGGAGGGGGAGGTGTCGTGTACGGCGAACTGTTGTGGCGCGTTCTCAACAGAGGGCGCCACCTCACCGGCGCACGGCGCAGCAAGCAGAGGCAGCGCGGCCAGAGGGACGCTGGCAGGATGGCGTAACGACTGAGTATCAATAAACAAACATGTTCTCTCGTGACATATGAATGTTCGACCTCGGAAACATGACAATAGGGATATGCTTCGAGGGGGCACATGAGCACTCATAAGTGACGCAACCTTTCTTTTGAATAGATTCCAGTTATTTTCAACAGAGCGCTCCTCAAAGCCATGTGTATATTTATCTAGAAAGAGGCATAATTCGTTATTTATAGATTCAAAATCAGCCCTCGCATAATTATATATTTTCTTAATTTGCTTTGGGTTGGAACATTTAGGGATATCTAACATGAAATGCAACAAAGAATGGTCGCTAAGACCGGGCATATGACTTAGTGAGGAAATAAGATCGGGTGATGTTGTTAAAATGAGGTCTAACAAAGATGCGGTTGTTGCTGTAACACGTGTAGGTTGCGCAACAATCTGTGAAAAATTAAAATCTAGACACATGTTTACAAACTCATTGCACTCTGAGGAAAAGTGATTAACGGAAGTGCGCACATCTGACCAATCTATGGAAGGATAGTTAAAATCACCAAACAGTATCAAGGGTGCACTTGGAAAACGAGCTATGACTGCACTGATCGCATCATGAATCTTTGGGACAAAAGTGGCACTTGCATTTGGGGGACGACAACACACCCCGAAAATATATTTCTTGTTTCTTATATTTAGACCCACCCATACTATCTCAAGTTCAGAAGCGATGTTGATGTGAAATGTTTGTATGTTATCAGCTACCGCGATTAATACACCGCCACCGTTTCTTTCGTCCCTGTCATGACGGTACACATTAAAACGTTTCTGACAGCTTAATATTTCACTATTGCGTATTTTACTTGACAACCAGGTCTCTGTGAGAACAATAATGTCCGCGTTAGACGAGTCGACAATTGACGATAAATCCTGGCGTTTATGCATAACGCTTCTAATGTTAGTAAAAATAACAGAAATATTATTCACACAGATGTCATTATTGGCTCTGTAACTCCTCTCTGATTGTTATGGCAAAACTGTTGCAGGAGTGGAAATTCCGGGGTTACTACCAGATGAACTAACCATTGGAAGAGGTAATGCTTAGTTTGAAATTCCAGCTCCCTGTTCAGCTGAGGTTTGATAAGGCTCACGGAAGTTTAACTCGTTCACAGAGTCTGTGCTAAATGTATATATGTAGCATTTATTTCTCATAACTAGCTTATCGAAACGCAGCTTGAAAGATAGGCCTTGAGGCTTTGCAAATTGGAGTAGTTTTCTTCGGGCAAGACGCACGGATGGTATAAAGTCTTCACTCACAGAAAGGTGTGTTCCCTTGAATTTGTGCGCGTTAGAAAGCGCCATCTCCTTATCTTTGTAGGAGAACAGTTTTACTATGATTGGCCGATGTTTTTGCTGACTAAACCTTCCTAAACGGTGCGCTCTTTCGATGGATGCAAGTTCCAACCCCAATCTTTCGAGACACACATTAATACCAGCCTTTTCAGATTGTGCCCATGTTTCTTTTTCCGTATCAGGAATACCAAAAAAGATAAAATTTGACCTACGGGCTCTGCTCTCGGCGTCATCGCAACGCGCCCTGAGCTATCTCGTTAACGGCGGATGTTAGTTGCGGATCGGAAGTCGTACTTATTGTAACGCCGGACTCTTTTAACTTCGAAAGTTCGTTTTCCACCCGATTAACGCGTGTTATGAGGGCATTCACTGATTCCTCGGTCGTACTCTGCTTTAATTTTAAATCTTGAACTTCCTGGAGGATATTGTTCTGACCTGTCTGTAGCGTCTGAATGATTTCAAGCACTTTATTAAGTTGTTCTTCTTGGGGTTTGGTCATGGGCCCGGGGTTAGATTCAATGTCCCCGCCAAGGAGCAAAAGCAGACTGTAACTAACGCTTTCAACATACGTAGAAACAGAAACACTGAAAATGCTGAGACAATCTATGTACAACTCAAAACAAGCCTTGGGGCCAGGCAGAAAGAATAAGCACAAATTGTTGCTTTTGATAGCAAGGTATTTGAAATCACTAACCTGTAACGATATCACAAAAATCTTAGGCATCTTGGTTGGGCAGTTGCTGCCTGGCCCACTGGTGAAGTCGAAAGATGCAGCCGCTTTTCTTTCAAGTGGCGCTGAATCCGTGGTGGTGGTTGAAGGCGAAAGACTGATTTCAATCAGCGCCGTCGGGATTATGTGATTTAGTCCGTTCCACGTGGAGCACTGAAGCGCTGACGAGCTTGTAATCTCGAAAACAAATGTAGACGTCGCCGACGTAACGTTGCCGCCGATGATCGTGTTGCCGTTCACTGCCATAGAGGACCATGTTGGTGCCAGGAACATTATCAGGAGCTGTAACGATATCACAAAACCTTAGGCATCTTGGTTGGGCAGTTGCTGCCTGGCCCACTGGTGAAGTCGAAAGATGCAGCCGCTTTTCTTTCAAGTGGCGCTGAATCCATGGTGGAGGTTGAAGGCGAAAGACTGATTTCAATGACGAAAGTAAACCCTGGAGAAGGGGAACAAGAGGGACAAAGGACAAACATAAATCTCCAAACACAGCTAGGTGACTGGTGAGCGACCGAAAAAATCCGCCTGGTCCGGGTATCGAACCCGGGACCTCTCCATCACAAGTGGAGCGCTCTACCAACTGAGCTAACCAGGGGTTAGACGTCAGTAGAGCAAACGGGTTTTATCAGCTGCCACCAGTCGAACACCAACAAGGGTGAAGCTTGCAATTTAAAGTTATAATTATAATGCAATTAAATGCAAAGGTGCAAGCGAGCTGGACAATAATGACGAAAGTAAACCCTGGAGAAGGGGAACTAGAGGGACAAAGGACGAACATAAATCTCCAAACACAGCTAGGTGACTGGTGAGCGACCGAAAAAATCCGCCTGGTCCGGGTATCGAACCCGGGACCTCTCCATTACAAGTGGAGCGCTCTACCAACTGAGCTAACCAGGGGTTAGACGTCAGTAGAGCAAACGGGTTTTATCAGCTGCCACCAGTCGAACACCAACAAGGGTGAAGCTTGCAATTTAAAGTTATAATTATAATGCAATTAAGTGCAAAGGTGCAAGCGAGCTGGACAAGAATGACGAAAGCAAACCCTGGAGAAGGGGAACAAGAGGGACAAAGGACAAACATAAATCTCCAAACACAGCTAGGTGACTGGTGAGCGACCGAAAAAATCCGCCTGGTCCGGGTATCGAACCCGGGACCTCTCCATTACAAGTGGAGCGCTCTACCAACTGAGCTAACCAGGGGTTAGACGTCAGTAGAGCAAGCGGGTTTTATCAGCTGCCACCAGTCGAACACCATTCTTGTCCAGCTCGCTTGCACCTTTGCATTTAATTGCATTATAATTATAACTTTAAATTGCAAGCTTCACCCTTGTTGGTGTTCGACTGGTGGCAGCTGATAAAACCCGTTTGCTCTACTGACGTCTAACCCCTGGTTAGCTCAGTTGGTAGAGCGCTCCACTTGTAATGGAGAGGTCCCGGGTTCGATACCCGGACCAGGCGGATTTTTTCGGTCGCTCACCAATCACCTAGCTGTGTTTGGAGATTTATGTTTGTCCTTTGTCCCTCTTGTTCCCCTTCTCCAGGGTTTACTTTCGTCATTGTTGTCCAGCTCGCTTGCACCTTTGCATTTAATTGCATTATAATTATAACTTTAAATTGCAAGCTTCACCCTTGTTGGTGTTCGACTGGTGGCAGCTGATAAAACCCGTTTGCTCTACTGACGTCTAACCCCTGGTTAGCTCAGTTGGTAGAGCGCTCCACTTGTAATGGAGAGGTCCCGGGTTCGATACCCGGACCAGGCGGATTTTTTCGGTCGCTCACCAGTCACCTAGCTGTGTTTGGAGATTTATGTTTGTCCTTTGTCCCTCTTGTTCCCCTTCTCCAGGGTTTACTTTCGTCATTCTTGTCCAGCTCGCTTGCACCTTTGCATTTAATTGCATTATAATTATAACTTTAAATTGCAAGCTTCACCCTTGTTGGTGTTCGACTGGTGGCAGCTGATAAAACCCGTTTGCTCTACTGACGTCTAACCCCTGGTTAGCTCAGTTGGTAGAGCGCTCCACTTGTTATGGAGAGGTCCCGGGTTCGATACCCGGACCAGGCGGATTTTTTCGGTCGCTCACCAGTCACCTAGCTGTGTTTGGAGATTTATGTTTGTCCTTTATCCCTCTTGTTCCCCTTCTCCAGGGTTTACTTTCGTCATTCTTGTCCAGCTCGCTTGCACCTTTGCATTTAATTTCATTATAATTATAACTTTAAATTGCAAGCTTCACCCTTGTTGGTGTTCGACTGGTGGCAGCTGATAAAACCCGTTTGCTCTACGGACGTCTAACCCCTGGTTAGCTCAGTTGGTAGAGCGCTCCACTTGTAATGGAGAGGTCCCGGGTTCGATACCCGGACCAGGCGGATTTTTTCGGTCGCTCACCAGTCACCTAGCTGTGTTTGGAGATTTATGTTTGTCCTTTGTCCCTCTTGTTCCCCTTCTCCAGGGTTTACTTTCGTCATTCTTGTCCAGCTCGCTTGCACCTTTGCATTTAATTGCATTATAATTATAACTTTAAATTGCAAGCTTCACCCTTGTTGGTGTTCGACTGGTGGCAGCTGATAAAACCCGTTTGCTCTACTGACGTCTAACCCCTGGTTAGCTCAGTTGGTAGAGCGCTCCACTTGTAGTGGAGAGGTCCCGGGTTCGATACCCGGACCAGGCGGATTTTTTCGGTCGCTCACCAGTCACCTAGCTGTGTTTGGAGATTTATGTTTGTCCTTTGTCCCTCTTGTTCCCCTTCTCCAGGGTTTACTTTCGTCATTCTTGTCCAGCTCGCTTGCACCTTTGCATTTAATTGCATTATAATTATAACTTTAAATTGCAAGCTTCACCCTTGTTGGTGTTCGACTGGTGGCAGCTGATAAAACCCGTTTGCTCTACTGACGTCTAACCCCTGGTTAGCTCAGTTGGTAGAGCGCTCCACTTGTAATGGAGAGGTCCCGGGTTCGATACCCGGACCAGGCGGATTTTTTCGGTCGCTCACCAGTCACCTAGCTGTGTTTGGAGATTTATGTTTGTCCTTTGTCCCTCTTGTTCCCCTTCTCCAGGGTTTACTTTCGTCATTCTTGTCCAGCTCGCTTGCACCTTTGCATTTAATTGCATTATAATTATAACTTTAAATTGCAAGCTGCACCCTTGTTGGTGTTCGACTGGTGGCAGCTGATAAAACCCGTTTGCTCTACTGACGTCTAACCCCTGGTTAGCTCAGTTGGTAGAGCGCTCCACTTGTAATGGAGAGGTCCCGGGTTCGATACCCGGACCAGGCGGATTTTTTCGGTCGCTCACCAGTCACCTAGCTGTGTTTGGAGATTTATGTTTGTCCTTTGTCCCTCTTGTTCCCCTTCTCCAGGGTTTACTTTCGTCATTCTTGTCCAGCTCGCTTGCACCTTTGCATTTAATTGCATTATAATTATAACTTTAAATTGCAAGCTTTACCCTTGTTGGTGTTCGACTGGTGGCAGCTGATAAAACCCGTTTGCTCTACTGACGTCTAACCCCTGGTTAGCTCAGTTGGTAGAGCGCTCCACTTGTAATGGAGAGGTCCCGGGTTCGATACCCGGACCAGGCGGATTTTTTCGGTCGCTCACCAGTCACCTAGCTGTGTTTGGAGATTTATGTTTGTCCTTTATCCCTCTTGTTCCCCTTCTCCAGGGTTTACTTTCGTCATTCTTGTCCAGCTCGCTTGCACCTTTGCATTTAATTTCATTATAATTATAACTTTAAATTGCAAGCTTCACCCTTGTTGGTGTTCGACTGGTGGCAGCTGATAAAACCCGTTTGCTCTACGGACGTCTAACCCCTGGTTAGCTCAGTTGGTAGAGCGCTCCACTTGTAATGGAGAGGTCCCGGGTTCGATACCCGGACCAGGCGGATTTTTTCGGTCGCTCACCAGTCACCTAGCTGTGTTTGGAGATTTATGTTTGTCCTTTGTCCCTCTTGTTCCCCTTCTCCAGGGTTTACTTTCGTCATTCTTGTCCAGCTCGCTTGCACCTTTGCATTTAATTGCATTATAATTATAACTTTAAATTGCAAGCTTCACCCTTGTTGGTGTTCGACTGGTGGCAGCTGATAAAACCCGTTTGCTCTACTGACGTCTAACCCCTGGTTAGCTCAGTTGGTAGAGCGCTCCACTTGTTATGGAGAGGTCCCGGGTTCGATACCCGGACCAGGCGGATTTTTTCGGTCGCTCACCAGTCACCTAGCTGTGTTTGGAGATTTATGTTTGTCCTTTATCCCTCTTGTTCCCCTTCTCCAGGGTTTACTTTCGTCATTCTTGTCCAGCTCGCTTGCACCTTTGCATTTAATTTCATTATAATTATAACTTTAAATTGCAAGCTTCACCCTTGTTGGTGTTCGACTGGTGGCAGCTGATAAAACCCGTTTGCTCTACGGACGTCTAACCCCTGGTTAGCTCAGTTGGTAGAGCGCTCCACTTGTAATGGAGAGGTCCCGGGTTCGATACCCGGACCAGGCGGATTTTTTCGGTCGCTCACCAGTCACCTAGCTGTGTTTGGAGATTTATGTTTGTCCTTTGTCCCTCTTGTTCCCCTTCTCCAGGGTTTACTTTCGTCATTCTTGTCCAGCTCGCTTGCACCTTTGCATTTAATTGCATTATAATTATAACTTTAAATTGCAAGCTTCACCCTTGTTGGTGTTCGACTGGTGGCAGCTGATAAAACCCGTTTGCTCTACTGACGTCTAACCCCTGGTTAGCTCAGTTGGTAGAGCGCTCCACTTGTAGTGGAGAGGTCCCGGGTTCGATACCCGGACCAGGCGGATTTTTTCGGTCGCTCACCAGTCACCTAGCTGTGTTTGGAGATTTATGTTTGTCCTTTGTCCCTCTTGTTCCCCTTCTCCAGGGTTTACTTTCGTCATTCTTGTCCAGCTCGCTTGCACCTTTGCATTTAATTGCATTATAATTATAACTTTAAATTGCAAGCTTCACCCTTGTTGGTGTTCGACTGGTGGCAGCTGATAAAACCCGTTTGCTCTACTGACGTCTAACCCCTGGTTAGCTCAGTTGGTAGAGCGCTCCACTTGTAATGGAGAGGTCCCGGGTTCGATACCCGGACCAGGCGGATTTTTTCGGTCGCTCACCAGTCACCTAGCTGTGTTTGGAGATTTATGTTTGTCCTTTGTCCCTCTTGTTCCCCTTCTCCAGGGTTTACTTTCGTCATTCTTGTCCAGCTCGCTTGCACCTTTGCATTTAATTGCATTATAATTATAACTTTAAATTGCAAGCTGCACCCTTGTTGGTGTTCGACTGGTGGCAGCTGATAAAACCCGTTTGCTCTACTGACGTCTAACCCCTGGTTAGCTCAGTTGGTAGAGCGCTCCACTTGTAATGGAGAGGTCCCGGGTTCGATACCCGGACCAGGCGGATTTTTTCGGTCGCTCACCAGTCACCTAGCTGTGTTTGGAGATTTATGTTTGTCCTTTGTCCCTCTTGTTCCCCTTCTCCAGGGTTTACTTTCGTCATTCTTGTCCAGCTCGCTTGCACCTTTGCATTTAATTGCATTATAATTATAACTTTAAATTGCAAGCTTTACCCTTGTTGGTGTTCGACTGGTGGCAGCTGATAAAACCCGTTTGCTCTACTGACGTCTAACCCCTGGTTAGCTCAGTTGGTAGAGCGCTCCACTTGTAATGGAGAGGTCCCGGGTTCGATACCCGGACCAGGCGGATTTTTTCGGTCGCTCACCAGTCACCTAGCTGTGTTTGGAGATTTATGTTTGTCCTTTGTCCCTCTTGTTCCCCTTCTCCAGGGTTTACTTTCGTCATTCTTGTCCAGCTCGCTTGCACCTTTGCATTTAATTGCATTATAATTATAACTGATTTCAATCAGCGCCGTCGGGATCATGTGATTTAGTCCGTTCCACGTGGAGCACTGAAGCGCTGACGAGCTTGTAATCTCGAAAACAAATGTAGACGTCGCGGATGTAACGTTGCCGCCGATGATCGTGTTGCCGTTCACTGCCATAGAGGACCACGTTGGTGCCAGGAACATTATCAGGAGCTGTAACGATATCACAAAACCTTAGGCATCTTGGTTGGGCAGTTGCTGCCTGGCCCACTGTTGAAGTCGAAAGATGCAGCCGCTTTTCTTTCAAGTGGCGCTGAATCCATGGTGGTGGTTGAAGGCGAAAGACTGATTTCAATCAGCGCTGTCGGGATCATGTGATTTAGTCCGTTCCACGTGGAGCACTGAAGCGCTGACGAGCTTGTAATCTCGAAAACAAATGTAGACGTCGCCGATGTAACGTTGCCGCCGATGATCGTGTTGCCGTTCACTGCCATAGAGGACCACGTTGGTGCCAGGAACATTATCAGGAGCTGTAACGATATCACAAAAAACTTAGGCATCTTGGTTGGGCAGTTGCTGCCTACAGGCTTGCGCGCGCTCCGGACGGAGCGCGCGTAAGCCTGTAGGCGTTACCGAAAAAAAGTAACGAAATACGTTACTCGCTACTTGCAAATCAAAGGTACGCGTTACTGTGCTACGTTGCCCAAAAATAAAAGGAACGCGTTATCGCTACCGATAAAAAGTAACGCACGTTACTTCTGCGTTGCCTTTTAAATTATGATGTAACACGTCTTACGGTTTTGACGATACAGGTATGCATAAGCTCATATATCAAGAAACATTATGTTCATGCAGAAACTGGACATAATTACTTTATATCTTTGTACGGTTTCACCTAAATACTCACGAGGGAAGACGCAAAGAAAAACATGGGTTGACACCTAAAACACGGAAACAATTGAAGTGTAATTGTAGTAACGAGTAACGTAACTACGTTACTTGAAATAGTAACGTAAGTACGTTACTCGTTACTGTGTCGAAAAAGTAACGAGTAGGTTACTACGTTACTGAAAAAAGTAACGCGTTCCTGGTAACGCCGTTACTTGTAACGTGTTACCGCCAAGACTGCAGAACGGACAAAGCGTTACTGGTTGTCATGCCTTGTGGTCGTGAGGGTAGGAAAAATAGCATACCTTGACTTGAAGACGCTGTGTGTTTTAGAGCGCAGCTCTTAGGGGCCCGTTTCCGGCTTGAGCGGCGTCGGCGTCGGCGTCGGCGTCGCCGTCGGCGTCGGCGTAACCGCGCGGTGCATTGTGGGTAAATTTCCCCGCTAAATCTAGCGGAAAAATTTCTCCGCTAAATCTAGCGGAAAAACTTCCCCACTAAATATAGCAAAAAATATTCCCCGCTAAATCTAGCGGAAAAATTTCCCCGCTAAATCTAGCGTGAAATTTTCCCCGCTAGAATTAGCGGAAAAAATTCTCCGCTAAATCTAGCGCAAAAATTTTCCCGCTAAATCTAGCGGAAAAATTTCCCCGCTAAATCTAGCGGAAAGATTTCCCCGCTAAATCTAGCGGAAAAATTTCCCCGCTAGATTTAGCGGAAAAAAATTCCCCGCTAAATCTAGCGGAAAAATTTCCCCGCTAAATCTAGCGGAAAAATTTCCCCGCTAGTTCGGGGAAAAATTCCCTGCTAAATCTAGCGGAAAATTTTCTCAGCTAGCTGAAAAATTTCCCGCTAAATCTAGCGGAAAAATTTCCCCGCTAAATCTAGCGGAAAAATTTCCCCGCTGATTTAGCGGAAAAAATTCCCAGCTAAATCTAGCGGAAAAATTTCCCCGCTAAATCTAGCGGGAAAAATTCTTCGCTAGACCTAGCGGAACATTTTCCCCGCTAAATCTAGCGGAAAAATTTCTCCGTTAAATCTAGCGGAAAACATTTCCCGCTAAATGTAGCGGAAACATTTTCCCGCTAAATCTAGCGGGAAAAATTCCCCGCTAAATCTAGCGGTAAAATTTCCCCGCTAAATCTAGCGGAAAAATTTGCCCGCTAAATCTAGCGGAAAAAATTTCCCCCTAAATCTAGCGGAAAAAATTCCCCGCTAAATCTAGCGGAAAAAATTCCGCGCTAAATCTAGCGGAAAAATTTCCCCGCTAGATATAGCGGAAAAAGTACCCTGCTAAACCTAGCGGAAAAATTTTCTGGGGGGTCACGTGACCCCCCCCCCCCTCCCCCCGAGGTCACGCGACACCCCCCCCCCCCCCCCCCCCCGCCCCGAGAACACGTGACCCTCAGTACCCTTCCCTCCTCCTCCTCAAGAGCTGCGCTCCAATTCGGTGTTACAGGGAGTTGTAAACGGCTTTCATTTTATTAAATTAATAAATACAGTTCTGCAGACCCACAGTCTGCTGATTCCGCCGGCAGTGCGGAAACCGACTCGAAGTAATCGTAGGCCTCGAGAGACTTGTACGCCTGCTCCGTGTCGGCTGTGAACTGGCGGGCGCAAGAAGTAAATAAACGACGACGTGCATTGTCGACTTCGGTGGCAGCAACTTCACGTCGGAAGTCCAGCAGGCCTTGTTTACGGCGTACGGACCCTCGTAGGCAACGCCGTCCACACACAGTTTCTTTCTTTCGATACCGCCGCCGTTCAGTCTCGGGTAGCGAGCTCAAATAGTCGGGCATAGCATACAAGGAGAATAGAAGGGTAGGAGAGTGCATGACGTCGGCCGCGTAGCCTCCACAATCCATGCTCCCTTGACGCCGCGCCTCTTTCTCATTTTCCTCCTTACTCTCCTCACTTAGCATGCCAACGTGACCACATCACGTGACCGTAGCTGGCCTTCGTCTTGCTATGGGGTGCTAGCATACACCACAGTCTAGCCTTCGATCTGATAAAACCTACCGGACGGAGCGCGCGCAAGCCTGCAAGGAGTCCTTCTACAATCAACCATCCATCTCACACGTGACATGTCACGCGCACCAATCGCCAGAGAGATCTGCGGTCACGCTGGGCACAAAATCGTTTAAATTTTTTATGACTAGGCTTCACTAATATTGCAACGTGCCCCCTCCTAGTACGTATAACCTCCTTGATAGCATACACTGTTAGCGAGTCCCGTGTATTTGGGGAATATTTGGGGTGAAAAACACGCCATTTACACAAATTACCATAAATTTACACGATGAGTAACGGATAATTCGTTCAGAAATCATGCGAGGTTGTAAAAAACGTGTTTTGGTTCGGTCATACACGCATAACCGTGTTGCCGACCTCGAAAACACGCATCGCCCCCGCGACGACCGCGGCATTGCCGGCTATCGAAGCACCGGAATGCTTGGGGACACACTTAGAAAGGACCGTCGAGACAAATGCCGCGGAAAGAAACATATCTCGGAGACAGATATGCATCAAAAGCAATTGCGCCATGTCGCAGGACATTGGCGCAACCAGCCCTTACCGAGCTCGCCGCCATCTTCTGGTCAATGGCGATGCGGCTTCCCTCATGTCGCCCATGTTTGAATTTAGTTTAGGGGTCCTGATAACAGTTTCTTAGACACCACAAATAAAGTCATGAGTCTAATTATTCGTTCCTAACAGTTAAAATGGATATAAAAAGCGTGTCCTCGATGTGAACACGTGACATTGCAGTTGGTTTCGTTTTTGCTTCAACCTTCAACTGCAAGCGATTTGGCCACGGCGCAAGCGCAACGCCGATGTACGCTGGAAGCAAGCGCCAGTTGGCTTTCGTTGTTTTTGTTTGACCGGAGAAAATCTGGCAAGTACGCATGGCGTCGCTACTGTTTTGGTTTGACGGGACGCGAGAAGCTTTGCATGGAGCTTCGGAGTTTGCGAGCACATAGTGAAGACGTGACCGGAGAAGTGCCCCTGTGATGTTCCTGGAAGACGGAAAGTAGCATTCGCAATCGTCGTGTGTGCTTTGAAAGCGAAGGGAGTCACAGGGTCCACGAGTTCGCAACCACAAGCCAAGGTTCACGACAGCGCGGCGTTGACTTCGGCGATCTCGTTCTGTTTGGTGCAACCCGGCGATGCGAAAAAGCTGAAACATTCGTCGTGTGTGGTGCGGCGCTTTGTATTCCGGGTCTGTTTGAACCACGCTTTTAACACGGAGCGCAAATTGTTTGTTGCGTGGTGGAGGTTCAACGGGTACAGTCCCGTCGTCGTCAGCTGATCCGGTCCAGCTGGTCCGGGAGGACGCAGCGAGCGTTTTTAAAAGTAAATCTTCCCTCGTTCCGTTTCGAACTGTGGAAGTATCCCGACACATACCGTGAGTAAGAAGCAGCGGGCGTTTTCAACAAAATTACGTTGTTTTAATTGAATAATGGACTCCGGATTGTTGTCTTAAATCTGCCGTTTTTTATGCTTCGTGTTGGACTGCGTTTGCATAGCGACGCACACCGCTCGAGTATGATTCGGTCCTGCAACGAGTTTGTTGCGGCAATCATGCGGCGTGAATAAATAAGGGCAAGGTTTCCTACCTGCCCACAGATGCATGTACTGAGACCATTTTTTATGTTGTGAACGTAGTGCTCTTTCTTTATTTTGGAAGACGCTTTGGTGCATTTATTATGGTACAATCACTTGAGAGTTGAGAATTTAGAGAGCGAGCAAGCTTTCTCAACTTTGTCTCTTTCTCTCTGGCACTGCCCTGTTTCAGTTTCAGTAGGCATATCTACTAGCAGGTACAAACTGCTCTAAAGCAGGTAAAAAACGGGAAGCTTAGGACGGTGCGGACTCCGTGTTTCGCGCTTTTCGCAAGGTGACAGGGTAAATGCTTTTGTGAGATATGCGGAATATGCAAGCGATTTTGTTATGCCCGTCGTTTGCGTCTCTCCAGCAAAACGAATAAGATGATCTACTACAAAGGCGCAATCACAAGCCAAGATTTAAGATAGCAGTCGTTTGCTTCGGTGATCCGTGTAGCTGTATTTTACCCTGCTCTCTGCAACACCGTGTCATGACGAAGAGCTGGAATGGTCACGGTTTGTGCTGGCCTCCCGGTTGACAGAAACCCGCGTCGCCCGCATCGGCACCGAGTGCGCTTGGGCTGTTGATGCTCCAGCCTTTCATCCGCGGCTTGTCGCCAGCTCATCCTGCTGCTCAACGGTGAGGAAGCGGCGAGAGTAACCTCGGAAGTGAATGTAAATCCTCGTTCATTCAGTTATCCGGTGTCAAAGTGTGGAAGATGTCCAACGTGTACTGAGGGCGGGAACTACGAGCGTTTTGCCTTGCTTTTATAACCGAAACCAGAACAACGAGATAACTGCCTTGCGTACTCTAAAAAGACGGAAGCAATAAGTTTCAACAGGTCGAGTACGTCACCGGGGATGTAGGCGAGACGGTGCACACTGTTTAAACGCTTGCAGTATCCACGAGTGGTACCAGGAAAGCGACGTCAACAGAGAAGGAGCTTGCGATTCAGCATAATACACTGCTACGGGCCCGTGTATCTTCAAAGTTCGGGGTGGTGGCAGTATAAAAAAAAAGACGCATCAGCGCCCCACACCAGTGTTCACGAATAACACCGGTCACAAACTCCCAAGCCCCACCGCTCTTCTCGACACCGACACGACATACGACAACAAACTGCATCAAAACGCCCCAAAAGTGAAGGCGTCTGCTCCCGTACTGCAACTGCTGCAACTGGCGGAAGTGAAGTGTTGGGCGGATGTCCGGATGTCCTTCACAAAAATATATAAAAAATGCTTTGCGCAAGGATCATTTTCATTTATTATTGTATACGTAATGACAAAATCCAAATAATTTGTTTTTCTATCTGATTCATGCTAGTCGGACTGCTCATAACACTGGTCAAGCAAGAAAATAACAAAAATTTGAAATTTTTCATGACCGGTTTAAGATTTATTGTTAACATATCATTATTTATTGCAACGGACTAGCATTATAGATTTTGCCTCCATACTTTTTAAATGCAAACCGTTTTAACACACGGCTGTCCATTGCGCTGTGTTTTGTGTATTCTTCTATAAATCTGTAATGGTCAGTGACCAAGGAGCTCACCCGCACATGTCAAGCTTATATGCGCCGCGGGGAGAAATGGATATCGAGTAGGAAGTGTCGGGCGTTGTGTCGGTTGTTGTGTTTGTGTATATGTCGGTGCCGTGTAGCTGTGTGCTGTGTTGCCTGCGTTGTATGTAGGGTTGCTGTGTGGCCGTGGTCGTTCCCAGTGTTAACAGACTCGTCTTTTTTTTAAAAAACAGGCTGCTAGAAATCTTGATAGGTGGCGCAAGTTACCGCCCGATTCTAAATAGTTTGCTCAAGTTATTTATCCATGTGAGTTCGGCATTCGTTTTTTTCTTTTTTTGTCTAGCGGCTCGTTGAAGCTATTGACGCCGCCGACCGCCGACAACACACGTACGTACCTTTGCAAGTAGCTACGTCCGCCGCTTGGAGACTTTACTGTGTATAAAAGACATCGAACGAGAACGAACGCGCCCTGTGTGCTTTCAATTCGGCTGAAAGGCGCGCGGCTCGCTGGGCTCGTCTCTCGCCTGTTCTCGGCCGCTGGCCGCCATGCTTCATAAGGAACACGCTCGAAACGGTTTTGCGGAAGGCAGACACGGTGTAGCGTGTTAAGTTTACACAGCAACTCATGTGTAGACGAAAAACACAGATGGCCTCGTGTAAAACGAACACGTTTCGACGTGTCCGCTATGGGACAACGGTTTACACGTCTGGGCGTGTTATTTTTGCTAACAGTGTACGACATACGTTGCCAGGAAATGCGACTCACAAATAAAGCTAGAAGCGTCCCTACAACGTCAACAACGAGCGCACGCCACACAACGCAATGGCGAAACCACAGAGAACCGGGTCGCTTTTGCCCACATAGCTACCGCGCATGCGCGGCCGTCCGGACGTGTTGGTAAACAGAGCCGCTCCAACCTCCGGACACAAAGCGAGTTGCGCGGCTCGAACACGGATGGCGCCACCATAAAGGTGTACAGCAGCGCTCGCGTGGTCGGAGGCGCTCATTACAAAAAACTAAACAAAACAATAATGAATCAAACCTCATTCAACTTTAGTTATGACTGCATATTATTTTACTAAATACAAATTACGTATTCCAAAAATGTTATATATTTTTTTAAAAGTTCATGTCAGCATCACACTCTCAAAATTTTGTTTTTTTCTGTTTTTTTTTGCGTTTCTAAAACAAAACCGCTGCGTGTGCGCATGCGCGCTTGCGCTCTGCGCGTTCTGAAACCGGTGGACCGTTGTGGAGGCGTCCGTGGGTCTGCTCGGTGCTTTCGCTCGCCTTCGGAGCGTCAAGCTTCGGTGCTTCGGCGCCTCGTTCATCGCATTGCGCGAGCCTCGCACTTTCGGGTAAGTGGAAAGCTTTTCGTGTCTTTGAACCACCTCATTTGTGCGGTTACGCAAAGTCGTGCCCAAGCAGCGTCGGGGACAAGAAGCACCCTTTCGTTCGGATCCCAATTGACGACGGTGAGTTTGAAAGTTTTCACCCCAATTGAAACTTTTCCTAAGTTGATCTTCCAGCCACAAATTGGAACATCTGAAGGTTTTGTACTCTTTTAGGTAATTGAGTAAATCGTTTCATTTTTGAAATTTACAAAATGTCACCGTGATTTCATTGCGATGTACCCATTTCGGCGAGCGATCTTAGCACGGTTTTGTGGATGTAGACCTTCCTGCAAATATTTTGTGATCTGTAGACTGTTGGCGAAATATTACCTCCTCTACCTCTCGTCGATCTCGTTCACAGCAGTGTCGATCCCCGTCGAGTAAATTGTAGTCTCTATATAAATTTTCTTCTCCCAGTTTTATAATATTTCGAAGTTCACATCTTATAATATCTGCCCGTTTTTATTAATGTATCGCGTGTAAATTCTTTTACTGCTCTGCGACTAGTTTTGCCACGTTTTATTTCTTTCGGAAATGAATAGAAAGCTGGATAGTAAAATAATTTTTAAAGATACTTTTAAAATCTTGAAAGATTTACGCATAGAAAGGCGGAATGCAGGCAGCAGAGCTTGATCGCGAGATGTGCTATCCGTCCTTCCATGTGTAATTCTTTGGAAAGTTTTTACACCTCCCAACGCACTCCCCTCAAAACAAATAAAACTCGCGTTAGGCATTTCTTTTTCGTTTGTTGCACAAAAAATAGCATCATTTGCATTTTTTTTTATTCATACAAATTCTCAAGGCATGAAAATCACTCGAACAAGCCTCAGGGACAGGGAACCCCAATAGCAAAAGCTATGTCCATGGTAACTTTTTCTGAAGTGCACTTGATTGTTGGCCAACCTATCAAGCTTCCTGAATATGTAACCATGAGCATGCTAGGTTCCGCCGTAGTGATCTATGCAGTCTAATCTGCGATCAATTGTAATGTAAAACGAGAGTGGCTGGGGCAAAGAGAATTACAACAAAAACAAAAGGATAGTAGGAGCAGCCCTTTGCAATATTTCATAGCCCTGTTTCTCTTCTGCAAGTGTATGTGTTGTGACGAGACAAACTAATGTGTTCTTACATTTTCCTGTGCAGATCCTGGGAGGATAGAGAACCCACATACAGCAAAAATGAGAAAGAGCAATGAAGTGGCTGGTCCATCCCATGGGCATCATAGGATCTCGGTGGCCACACCAAGAAAACCTGGTTCAACTCGTGGTTCAACTTGACGGTGCAAGCGACAGGTATCGGAAGCTCATCAAGAGGCCAAGAAAAATGAGAAATACCAAAGTGGTCTACACATTATTAAGTCTCTAAAGATTTTGGTTCAAGTGTGTAAGTAAGCAACGAATAAGTTTTGCCGAATTACAATTCATTGTGTTAACTGTTTATTTGCATAGACCAGTCAGAATGACACGAGCTTTCAACTAGGCATGAAATCTTTTGGCTGTGCTTCTTGAGACCCTCGAGAGACGATGTTGTCCACTGCGTCAGCAGGTTGCTCCTTGCATGATTTTTATGGTATAAGATCATTGACTAACAGAAGCCTCTGAGCATCCACCTTGTTTAAACACGTTGTTAGCCTGCTGGTGGCCAACAACCTCTAGGCAGTTTTCTTTTTAGGGTGGGAGGGCGAGGGGGGAAATATCTGTTGCTTCGAACCAGTGATTCCAGGACCTTTGGCAGCTAGAATTCAAACTATGTATTTGGAGAGTTTCACTCTTTAAAATCTCAAGTTTTGGTGAACAATATCTGAGCCATTAAAATTTTGCATTGTCTTATTACACAGGTTGAAGAATTGATGTTTTATCGTAATTACGTTCAAGTTGGTATTTGAGATTCCACAACCTATAACCATTTAAATATCTTCTTAGACATACCTCACCGCAGGCACGTAGCCAGTATATCTTTTTTTTTTTTGGGGGGGGGGGGGCGCTCATGACAAAATGCTGTATGGGGGGGGGGGAGGGGGGAGAGGAGGTCCTAACAAAATGGAAGATATTGGGATATTGGGGGGGGGGGGCAGGCCCCATAGGCCTCCCCCCTGGCTATGTACCTGCCTCACCAACAGGGCTGTTTGCATACAATTCTCTGCCAAGGCTGCATATTTACTTCACACTGGGTTTGCTTCTATGTAACAAATATCAGAAATTATGATTATTGTGTTTTCATGTCACAGAAACAGACATTTCTGTTTGCTGTTACAGTATTTTCTCTTTAATATGGACACCTCCAGTTTCCAAAACAATTCTCCATAATGTTGGTCATCCATAATCTTGAATCACTGCCAAGATCACAAAGAATAAACAATGAAGGTGGTATGTTGTTTATTTTTGTCATCTGCAACTGGAAAAGGGAAAGAACTGCAAGTGATTCAGGCTGCAAACCCCTGAAAATTGTAACCATTGAGTCACCATTGTCATATCTGACAATTGTGCAGCTCTGGGTAAATTCCGTAACCGAAGAGCTTTACTATTCTGTTTTGAAAATGATTATGATGATTAAAAAGTGCGACAGGGCAACGGACACGGAAGGAGACACAGACACAGTGCTGTGTCTTTTTCTGTGTCTGTTGTCCTGTCGCGCTTTTTAATCATTATGAATCACCAACTCGCCCAACTTTTTACTCTCGTCATTCTTTTGTGCCTCACTAATATATCCCCCCCCGCCCATTTTTTCTGTTTGTCTTTACAGAGACCACAATAAAAATATAAAAAAAGCATGTATTTATCCATTTCGCTCCCAAGCTAGCTGTCCATAGTACGTACTTCGGGTTTCTTTATTTAGCGCGACGAGTTTGAATTGTATGGGGACACATATCAGTCCCTGAAAATATGACATTTATAGCGGCGTGACCGAAACGATTGACCACGTTAGCGAGACATGACTTTTGTGTTTTTCAATCGCGAAGACGGATATTCTCGCGCCATAGTTGCGTCTGAGGTTTACGAAACTATAAGCAGTCACTTGGCGAACGCAGTCACTTGGCGAACTAAGGCAGTAGTAGTTGGTGCGCGCCGATAGCCTTTCAAAGTGAAAAAGCTTTGTCATGTTCGCGCTAACAGTGTCGCACAATGTATCTTCACTGTAGCACCTCTTGCTAACGTAGATACTACGCTCATTAGAGAGTATTAGCTTACCGCCTACCGGGCGACCGGGGGGTTACCGCGACCGTCACTGCAGAACTGCGCATGCGCCAATTATGCCACGCTACTCGGTTTACCGCGTTTACCGTCAATGGCGACTGCCGGGCATCGGCTCCGACGGCCGGCGTAGACTAATCACTTACTGTTTTGGAATGGCGGGGGAGGCGTCTAGAAACAATCGTCGCACCACATAACATGGGAAAGGGCAAGTGAAGCGGCTCTGGTTGGCCTATAAAGGCTTTCGCCTACCCGAGGTCCATAGCAAAAATCCGGGCTTCCATGGCCGCCGGACAGGCCGGTTGAATAGATGGATGGTAACTGCTATGCCCCTTGTTTCGGGCGGCAAGCTGAGCCACCTAGCCGACATTAGAGACTGGTGCTGATGGCAATGGAGCTGCGAATGCAAACAAGCAGCGTACAGGATGATGCTGTTTGCTTGCATTCCTGGGAGAACGGTGGCCGATTTTTGCTCAATGGGACTCTTTCAAGCAGGAGGTTAAAAACGAGGCAATTGAATGCGCGTGCATTGCATCGTTTCATGCAAAGAAAGAAGAATCTACCCTTTTGAAAAATTTACACATTCTTTATGAGCTGGAGTGTGAAACACCCGGCTTGTTTCAGGAAGAAATTACACGCGTTAAATGTCAGATACAGCGTTATGAACAAAACCGTTACCATGGTGCACTAGTACGGTCTAGGTGCAAGCGTTTTCTATCCTCTGAAACACCTTCACGCCGCGCAATCGACGACGAGATGCGAAACGGACTTTCAAAGAAAATTAAACTTTTAAATTTTAATGGGACGCTCTCAACAGACGAAGACGATATTATGAAAACGTTTGAATATCATTGCCAAAACCTTTTTGGGCACAAACAACCCGCAGACAATCAATTAGCCAAGCCCTTGGTTTCTTTGATGCCCCAGGTTGATCAGCTTCAACGCGACCTGCTTAGCGGGCCAATAACGCTAGAAGAGGTTCGATGGGCGGTAGATCATCTACCAAACTCTAAAACACCAGGACCTGATGGACTCCCATCCGAGTTTTACAAAAAGTACAAAGAGCAGCTATGCCCTTTTCTACTCGAGGTCTTCTTGGAGGCTTATGAAGTGGGAGCCTTGCCGCCTACATTTTATAACAGCCACACGGTCCTGATTCCAAAAAGTAAAGATCCAGATAAGCTCATTCACGCTGAAAGCTACCGGCCAATTACTTTATGCAATGTAGACTATAAGATTTTTGCAAACATTCTGACCAAAAGACTTCAGTTTGTTACGTCCAGTCTCGTTGGGGATCACCAGACCTGCGGAATTAAGCGGCGATGCATACAAACCAACATACACGTGGCACGTGCAGTAATAGAAACCAGCGTTTTGCATGCTGGACAAGTTGCCATGGTGCAAGTAGACTTGGCGAAGGCATTCGACCGGGTCTCCCACGCTTTCCTCTTCAATATTCTTCGTCATGTAAACCCAGGATCCACAATCTTGAAGGGCGTTGAGATGTGTTACCGCAACTGTGCCACGAGGCTTATAATCAATGGATCGCTTTCAAGTCCAATTCGACTAGAATCATCGGTCAAACAAGGATGCCCCTTATCCCCTCTTTTATTTTCTCTATATCTGGAACCTTTGTGCTTAAGCGTGCTCAGAAACCCTACCGTGGAAGGTTATCATTTCTACTCCACAGAGGTTAAGGTGTTAGCATACGCCGATGATATTGCCTTTTTTGCGCTGATAAGCGAAGCATAGACAATGTCTTCACTTTAGCTCAAAACTTCTGTGATGCTACCGGTGCTCTTATCAGAAACCCTACCGTGGAAGGTTATCATTTCTACTCCGCAGAGGTTAAGGTGTTAGCATACGCCGATGATATTGCCTTTTTTGCGCTGATAAGCGAAGCATAGACAATGTCTTCACTTTAGCTCAAAACTTCTGTGATGCTACCGGTGCTCTTATCAATAAGACGAAATGCGTTGGCTTCTGGTGCGGGCAATGGGCCACAACACCCTCAGAATATGCTGGCATATCGTGGACTTGCGTCGCTCCCCAGTACTTAGGTGTGCCCCTCAATTGTATTCGGAACAATGGCCACTACTGGACAGAACGAGTGGCAAAGATCAAAAGTCAAGCTAACATTATGAAAACAAATCAGTGGTCCGTTTTTGGGCGAGCAAAAGCGTGTAATATTTTTCTTGCAGCGAAACTTTGGTATGTTCTTCAGGTTATTTGCTGTGCCAGAACCCACATTCAAAAGTTTCACAGGGTTTTTGCTACTTTCGTGTGGAACTCCACCTGGGAACCTATGCGACGAGACAATCTTTTTCGCCCTGTTGATGTCGGTGGTCTCGGACTATTACACATCTTTTTAAAACAAATAATAACTCGTTTTCTATTCTTCAGAACAACATCACATCACTTCCTTCGTACTTACCTACAGGCAGAACTCTCAGATGCTTTACCTTATTTGGTGGTTTCATCGGTATCGGCGAAAACATCACGTCCCTTGGGATTCCTCAGAGAAGTAGTAAGCGCAATAGAGTTTCTAAGAGCCCGTTTTTCTTTGGAATATTTATTTACAATATCACGCAAAGCATTATATGCCGATCTTCTTGACATAACTTTTCCTGTACCTTTGTATCGAAGTATATTCAACCATGGACCAGGACAAGATGTTCTTACGCGTGTCCGAAAATTGCGCGTCTCACCTACCGCGAAGTCATTTTTCTTTAAACTTCACACTTCAACGTTGCCTGTGAAACCCTGGCTTCGCGAACGAGGAATTTTTGTACCCTGGTCAGTGAATTGCCGTCTTTGTAACCAACCAGAAACTATAGAACATTGTTTTATTTTCTGCACTGATGCCTACCTCTTCTGGGACGTCCTACAGAGAACACTGAAAAAAGATTTGGACGTCAACGCCTACACAATCCGGTTTTTACCTTTAAAACCCAACGATAGTTTTCCTTATGATTTGTTCACGCTCATGGGTTTGCATAGTCTCTGGAAGACGAGAATGATCGACAGAAACGCCGATCCACCCCGGACTAGAAAATGAAACTTCATAGAAACTGTATCTCACGTGAGAAATGTGTTAGATCATCTTAAGGAACGCCCAGACTGGTATGCTCTCATTGATCGATGTCTCCATCTTTCTGATTTTTAGTTTTGTCATTTATTTTGAATCCTTTCTTCGTTTCCCGAGCGTAAACAGATAACAATATTTTGATGTGATCAAGAACCGTTTAATTGTTTGTATTGTTATTCTTATAAGTAATAACTTTGTCGAACTGTATGTTTGCCGTTTGTCCTATCACCTTTCCATCCAATAAATACAAAAAAAAAAAAAAGAGAACGGTGGCCGAGTGGGCTAACGCACCACAGCTCGGGGCACGTGTAGCGAAAGCTCGCGCTGCAGAACTCAGAGCACTGGGTTCAAATCCCCGTCCCTGCCCGGTTCGATCTGGACGAGCATCGTACCGGCTGCGTTCGTATAACCATGACTGGTGGTGCACGTTAAAGACACCAGGTTTTCGGTCGTACCGCACTGGCCACACTGCCCATCTACAGCGAAGAAACAGTATCGCCGAATTCAGGCAGACTAACCTCGCGCTGTGTAAATATTCACACAACGACCAATTTCACTTTTTCTTTTGGCTTGCATTCGTTCCAATAAGCTTTCTATTCATTTGCGCGCTCCAATAAATTACCAGTTGCCACAAATCTCTTCAAGTAACCGCATGTTTTTTGTTTTGTTTTTTTATCGCAGGGAACAAACAAATATATGAAAGAAAAGTAGAGGATCCAACATTACATTGCGATTTCTTAGCAAGCTAGCCAAGACTAGACTGCAGCGTCTTAGCGATCATGGCAATGGCGCGTAGTGAGAAGGTAGTATGTGGCCCTGCGCCTGTTTTGAGAATGCGTTTCAGCGCGACCAGTATCCAACAGCTTAGCTGACAAATTAAGTTACTTGGTCGTATACCAAGGAAGTACCACTATAACTACTCGTAATGAGGAAAATATTTTTTAAAAGTGGCTTTTTATGCGGCATTTGTCCAAATAAATGTACCGCTTTAAAAACGAACCACGGCGGTATTCACTATCATCATCATGACTTTTTCCAGCCGTTGGATAAGAAGAAACTTCCATAGGCGCGGTCAGGCGCGGTTACGGTATGCTAAAACGTTCTTTACCCGCTACGCTCTCGGTCCGGTACCGGCTCGATGGTTGCGGTCGCGGTAACCCCGGCGGTCGCCCGGTACGCGGTAAGCTAAAACTCTCTATTATTAATTTTTTTCCGCATAGCAACGCTTGTATAAAGTGACAGTGTAAATTGTTTTTCCTTGTCATGCAAATGACTGAATAAATGCGTCAACGAGTGCGAAAAATGCTGCATCTGTTTCGATTCCCTGGAAGACGCCGACGACAAGTAACGGACTGTCAACTGCTGGACACAAGGTAAGCAAGCAGAACTTAGAATTCTTTGCCATAACACGTGGTATGGCACGCGTGAACCGTAAATTTCCAAACAAAACCTGCCGCGGTACCGGCGGTAGCACGGTAGGGAGCAGCGGCAGGGTACGGCGGAAGGGCTGCGCCATGTTGGATTTTGAGCGGCTTCGTCTCCGCAAAAGGCTAGGAAGCCGCTCAAGCTAGCTCGACGGCGTCAAAAGTAATTATTAAAACGTTAGCGCTTCATTTTATGAACATAATTATCGCTGCTCATTTTAGTTTCGAAATCTATTAATAGAGCAATGAGGCTTCGATTCGTTGCAGTAATGAGCGCCTCCGACCACGGAAGCGCTGCTGAGCGCCCAGTTTTCCCAGAAATCGACTCCATTGGGTCTATGGCAGTGACCAGGCACTGGCCGCTCCGCGTGTCGGTCTATAGGGGGCGCTCTGACCCGTTTGTTTCCCCGCAGCTCGGTGTTTACTCAACACAAGGCCTGTGCACATGCCCACAGGCCTTAAGGGCATATCCATGTCATCTACAATTGTAGACTTTTCCCACAAGTAGGCGACCCCTTATTGCTAGTATCCGGCGGCGCGACTACGCGTATAAGAACTTTCGTGGCGAAGTCCGAGCGAGGCACCGAGCACCGAGGCCGCTCCCACGGATCATGTTACGCGGAGCTGGCTGTTACCGGGCGGGGTCTCCGCAGAGCAAACTCTCTCAACCTACGGCGCAGCGTGCGTCTCGCTGCGCCGTAAGGCCTGTGTGGCGACGTTAAACGAAAACCTCAGCCTGTGTGGCGACAGAAGAACGGAACCTCAGCCTGTGCGGCCACCCCAATTCGCACTAAGTATTAAATCTCACTTTTATCTTCTTTTACCAATGTGAGTATTCTCCCACGACCTTTTCGATCTGGGCCAAGACAAAGAAAGATAACACAACAGAGCGCGGGGCACAGTTTAATGCAAAAAATACTAACAATCGACAAAGCGACGTTAAAGGGTAACTGCAAAGAAAAAAAAGTTTTTTTTAAATAGCCTAATTGGGACAAGCATGTCAAAAAACAATTTTTCCGTTAGAAAAAAAAATTTTTACAGCAATATTTATTGCGTGAGACTCATTTTAGTTTGCGGCTATTTCGTCCGTTTTAAATCGCGCGCCACGAAGTTGTGATTATGTGACGTCAATCCCAAAAGGTTCTCATTGGCTAAGAGTTTGATTGACAGCTTAGATCTTGGTTGTTAAACCTTTGTCATATGTTGCAATTTCCTTTTGAGCGGCATATTTTTACGTTTAAAGAATAACCCATGTGATGAGAGTTATTATTCTTTACAAAAGGTTTACAAGACGGGCACTTCCGTTTGGATTCATACAAACAAAAGCTTCGCCATTCTTTCATGGCCGCCGAAGTCGCTGCTCCCGCCTGTCTCGCCTACCTCGACTAATCGTTTCGCCGAAGTGATGAGTGTTTCGTCGTTTCGTGCTGACCCAGGTGCTTGAGTGAGACTTCTTGATGTGAAGTAGTGTGTGTTTAGCAGCTGTCGCAGGTGTAAGTGATAGGATGCGACGCGGGGTTTTGGCTTTCATAGCGCAGTTCTTTTTTCGTTTTGCTCTTTGCATGCTTAGAGTGCTTTTTTTTTTGTTTGTTTGTTGTTCTTGTTTGCGCGTGCGAATGCTGACTTTTTGGAGATGTCAGACGCGTGATCCCGACAGTGAGCCTTCCAGCAGCCATGTCGCCCCGAAAGGAATGCTATTTGGCTGGAGGCAATCGGGCGTTCGCGTAGCGACCAACGTGTCTAGCTACGTTCTCGTCATATCGCTCTGGAGGCCGTCGAGATTCGCCCCGTGTGCACCTAACGTCCGCGACTAGACAGAAAATAAAAAAGCACTATGTCCACTAAGTAAAAATGGTCTCAGTTCATGCGTCTGTAGGCAGGTACGAAATCGTACCCAAATTTATTCACACCGCACGATGCAACACGTCGCCGTGCAAACGCAGTCCAACACGAAGCATAAAAACGGCAGATTTAGGACAACAATTCGGAGTCCATTGTTCAATTAAAACGACGTAATTTTGTTGAAAACGCCCGCAGCTTTTTACTCACGGTATGCGTCGGGAAACTTCCACATTTTGAAACAGAACTAGGCAGATTTACTTTTAAAAGCGCTCGCTGCGTCCTCCCGGACCAGTTCGACTGGATCAGCTGACGACGACGGGACTTAACTGGTTGAACGTCAACCCCACAACAACCAATTTGCGCTCCGTGTTAGCACCGCATTACACACACCACGAACGTTTCAGGTCTGTCGCATCGCCGTGTTGCACCAAACAACGAGATCGCCGAAACCAACGCAGCGCTGTCGTGAACCTTGGCTTGTGGTTGCGCACTCGTGGATTCTGTGACTCCCTTCGCTTTCAAAGCGCGCACGACGATTACGAACGATACTTTCCGTCTTCCGGGAACATCACAGGGGCACTTCTCCGGTCACGTCTTCGCTACATGTGCTCGCAAACCGCGTCAAACCAAAATAATACCAATAATACCGCGGCTTGGCGTAGTTGCCAGATCTTGCCGGAAGTCGAGAGGCTGCCTCGTCCAACTCCGCAACGCAAGGAGGTTGAGGGGCGGGGCGTACTCCTCTTCCGCGGGGGTCGAAAGAGCGGGAGTTTCAAATGTGGAGAGGTTCTGACTTTACTAAATTACGTCCTGTGGCGTAAATATTGATAAAAAAAATCATTTTTTTCGCGGAACATTTGTTTTGTGACATGCTTGTCCCAATTAGGCTGTTTAAAAAAAACTTTTTTTTCTTTGCAGTTACCCTTTAAGTGCCGGATATATCCTCAGAGAATGCGAGTTTGAGCCAATTTGGCTTTTGTGCTGAGCTGGGACCGTGCATGCTGCATTGTTCATGCAGGCCAGAGTCGCAACAAAAGAGTCCAGGCTCCTCCCCCTCACAGGAGAACATGAACTCCAGCCGAACGCTGACGCCGCGTTCGGTTATGTCGGCCGAGTCATTGTATTTGTTGTCCCGATCCGTGTAGTTCTAAAGTTAACCGCTTGGGGCGTCACGGTCGCCCCTCATGGTCTCCATCGGTGTGTAGGGGTGGCTGCGGTTGATATGAAACGGAATGTAATAATGCTAAGAAACCAGCTCAATGTACAGGATTTATTACCTTAACGCGTAGGAGCAATATTGCGGCAATTAAATTTTATCATTCAGATTTTTTAATGGTTATATTCGAGTCTTCTTTTTGAGCGGGCAAGACGATAACAACTTCGAGTGCGCGGCTGAAAAACGTTTGATAGTTTTATCATAATCACAATTGGTTGGCAGTCAGAACCACATATTTCTGTATACTGCGTGGGTTAATAAAATATATCTCGTGGAAATCGCGTCTATACCGGGCGGATTCTAGGAATTCTTTAGTTCGTGTACAGCAGTCTAAGCACTTGCTAACAGCCGGTGGAATGTTTATTATTCATCTATAAATCGTGAATGTTTTTCGCAATCCGTAGTTCTTCCGGTGAGAAGCAAACCACGAAGACGTTCTTTTGCTTCGCTCTACTTCTAGTGGCGCTCGTCGTGGACTCTGGCAGATCAATTTCCGACGACCGACTCTCTGAGTGCCTTTTTTATGGTACCATTTGGTTCAGAATTTTAAATACAAATAACTCTTTTCTGTTTAGAAACATATCTGAGAAATTTTTTTTAAAACTCCCTTGGAATATAAATATATTGGCTATAGTTTACGCCGGAGGGCACAGCTTCGAGTGCACTCGAGTTTGAAGTTGGGTTGGTCTGTGCATATTAATAAAAGGATAAAAACGCGCAAACAATACACAGGGAAAGAACAGAAAACACACAAGCACAACGCCGACTCAGGACTCCATTTTTTCTTCTTTTGTGCCGTTATGTCTTGATGAAGAACAAAAGAAAAAACGAAATCGTAAATTAGGGCATTTTTTGTGTATTTTTAGTTATTGTCCCGCGCCTTTTTTGCGTTCTTTTTTTCCCGCTTTGAGTGTTTATGGCTTAGCGGCAAAACTGATTATTTGAGAGTTAGAAAAACAGCGACAAAAAAAAAAAAAAAAGAAGTCTTTAGGTCCTCTGAGCAGCCTGAAGCGTCACCACCACGCATGCGTAGAAGTTCGGCGCATGTGCAGTCCGATGTTCCAAGTTGCTCTGGCGACCCAATGCGATGGGGTCCTTTATCCTAAAACTCTTTGTTAAAGCTGCAACTGTATACACCATGTTCCTCGCCAAGTCTAATCGCAGCCGGCTGTATACACCTTTGCAAGAGTCGCCTTCTGAGCACTGCCATCTTTGTCTGCTCGGCTGTGGAAAGCCTTCTTAGTGTGCGCTGTTCCTCTGCATTGCAGTTGACCAGACCCTGCGCCTGTGCCCACAGCTCAGTGACTCGGAGTATTTTACTCGAGTGATAAGTGACCAAAGGTCTATACGACCCACTGGAGCCAATCAATCGGGGCCAAAATGTGCACCGTCTATTTGTTCTTGACGTCAGAACGCCGAGCTCCGATTGGCTCCGATAAAAAGATAGCGGGCAGACTTCGATGCCATAGCTGCCTCAAAGTCTACTCCACCCACCGCCTTTCCGATAGGAGATAGAATCGAAGTGCGGCGTTCTGGCGTCACCGCTTCCCCTCCGCAAGTTTAGCGGCTGAACTTAAGCTCCGGATACCTTCATGTTCCAGGGAATAAAGATCCACGTTGCGCGAAATGGCGGAAACTGTTGATCTGCAAAGAACCTAAACGCAGCTTCTGGCGCTTCGACGGAAAAGGATGCGTACCAGAGTGGGGCAGCCAGATGTGCAATACAAAAAACATTCACGATTCCAAGGCTGAATGCGAGAGAATCTGTGTTATCGGACCTCGGTGAACACTGATACAGGCGTACTTCTGCGTCCCCTGGAAACGAGAGAACGAGACAGTACTGGTAATAAAAAAAAACTTTCAATAAAGTATCTGACTTTGCTTCGTGTTTTTTTTTTTTCTTTCCAGGACATATAATACGAACGCTCGGCTCTGATGTCACGCCTATCGGTGGCGCTGTTGTCGGTGTTGTGCGCATGCGTACAGTCTTCGAGCGAATCTTGTTTCTGGGCACGTGGGGTGCCTATGTACACCTGGTGGGGAAAACACCGTGACCTTCCAGTAAAAAAAGACAGCGTTTTTCGTCCTTCACAACGTTCGTATTAATTATAGCCCCTGCTCTGTTTATTGAAAATTCACGATTAGCTGGGCATAATTAAACCGCTTACGTATCAATATATCAATTGTCATCGTAATAAGTTTCGTCATCTCTCGCTAAAAATTACATTCTTGCTAAGAGCGTTCGGGTCTCCATTTCTGGAGCCTTGCGCGGATAAGAGTTTATTTATCCGCATCCAATCGGGCATCTGCAGTCTTTGTATCCGTATCCAAAACCTAGGCGCAACATATTGAGCCGCGTCCGCGACTCATAATCCAGGCATTCACTGCCGATCCTAAAATCAAGCGTGAATTAAATGAACAAGACAAAGAGCACTTTCTAAGCTGTTCGCTTGTCTTTGTACAAAGATATCTTCGGGTGACAATACGCGGTGGATGTCATTTTATTATTGTCTGTTTCAACCTGTTAATATTAAAAGCGATCAACCTTCCCGAGACACTTTGCGTCGCTGGAAAAATGATCGTAATTACGTGATCGTCCTAGGAATCCGGGACACTCTGCCCAAAAGAGCACAAAAAATAATATATATATTGTGAGGACCGGTAGGCACATAAGAATATAAAAAGGTTTAACTAAGAGAGAACTGGGTTAGATGGCGGCATAACGCGCCGAGGCGACCAAGAACAACTGCACGCGCCAGTCCTTGAGCGCGTGGGCACGATGATTGGCAGACCGAATTGCGGGTTTTGCCGTCTGGCTCACATCCCACCCCTCTTTTAACCAATCCTGGTTCTCTTCAACTGTTCATTCCTCATGGTCATCAATCTATCTAGGCTGCTGAATGTGGCCCCGCACACTACTAGAAGTTGACGGTGGCTCTTCTTCGCCTGAAGGGATGTGGGAGGTAGGGCTCACAACGGTTTCAACGATGGCTTCTTTATCACTCGTTCCACCAGGTTGCGAAGTAACGGGGATGGATCTTTCAAGGGGGAAGAGCGCAGGGTCCACGTATGGCGGACAGAACAGCTTAAGTTGGCTCGAGTGCACAACCTTCTCATTCCTGGATGAAGTGGTGGTCGCATGAGCAGCAACGCGGCGGACCACACAAGTGACCGGGGTCCTTTGTTCCGTAATTGGACAGAGACCCTTGAATGTTGGGGCCATTTTTGTCGTCCCATTGGTGATGGGCTCTTGGCGCTGAAGCCATACAAACTGGCCTACTTGAAAGGTGCCATCACGGTGAGTTTTATCGTAGCGACGTTTCTGCTGTTGTCTGCCTTGAGCAGAGTTTTGCTGCGCTTCGCTTCGACGTCCTGCGAGGTCTAGAACCCCTGTCTCAAGAATGGTAGCTTCTGGGCGCCGAAACTTCTCCATGGGAAGTTTGGAGACATATCCGTGTAGCAGCTCAAAAGGCGAAACCTGCGGGCTGGTGTTCATGGTCGTGTTTACAGCGAAGGCCGCAGTACTGAGTTTGTCTTCCCAAAGGAATGGCTTTCCGGTGGAATCCTCGTCTTTGTCGTCAGGCCTGCTGCCTTCTGTTTCCGTGCCCGGGCTAAGAAGCTACATCTCCGACGGCGTGTCGGAAGTTCGGGTTTGAACCGAAACACTTCGAAACTTTCCGTCGTCTTCACTATCAGCTGGCGACAAAATGTCATTCTTGGCTAGTGTCTGCTGTCTGGGACAAACGAACTTGTCTCCAACATCGGTGGCAAAATTATCTGAAAGCTGGGTGAACGCGTCTGCTTTCGCCGGGCTGAGGCTTTCAGCCCCTTGGCCTGTCTTTAAGTCAGCCTCTAAAGATTGATTCGAGACCGCAGTCTCCTCTTCTGAAGTCGGTATCGGTGGTTCTTTAGCAGCAGAGATATCCTTCGAGGACTCTCTCTCTTTGACTTTGGAGGCCTGTCGCTCGACGGCAAAGGCTTTAGAGCAGTCGAAAGCGCTTTCCTGCTTTTTGTCGGGACTAGCTTCCTCCCGTGTTACGATGAAGTGTGAGCCCACAATCTCAGCCTTGTGGCGCACTCTTTCCGGCCTGCGCTGCTCTTTGGGTGGCGAGTCGCGCTTAGGCGTCGCCACGACCAGGTGGCCTCTGTCTCCGGACGTATTTTCTGCTAGGCCCTGCTTTCCGGCCACGTTGAAATCCTTGAGCACGGTCGAACTGTAGACTCGCGGATTATTCCTGAAGGGCGGTGCCCTCGTGAATGTCTTATTGCTGCTGCTAGCGTTACTGTATGTGGAGCTCGCGGAACGTTCTGGCTTCACGGTCGTTGTCATCCGAGGCGGTATCTTCGGCTTGGCTCCCCACAAGTTTGACTCGGGAACCTCCTGAGACCTGTGGATCGTCATGCCAGTCGGCTTGGCCTTGGTCGGCGCGGTTTCTCGCTTGGGCTGCAGAAGCGGCAGGCAGTCGTCCGGGGTCCTGTATGACCTCACGGAGATCAGAAACGCGGTATTTTTGGGTCTGCACTGGAAGATGTCCGATCTCGGCGGCGGGCCCAGTAAGTTCGACGTCGTCGAAGCCGGCGACTGGCTCTTGGTCGAAGACCCAGACGTCGTTGGCTTGTCAGCCGCCGCAGCCGCGTACCGATAGGGTTGACGACTGTAAGGAACGGAGTCAGGAATAAGGTCAATGACATGCTCGGTTCCTTCGTACAGGCCCAGGTCGTTATCATTGGTGGCGAAAATGGGAATGTGTTGTTGCAGGACATGTTGAACTGCGGCGGACTCTTCTGGCTGTAGCTGTGTTCCAATCTGGGCATCACACATAATGGAACTGGTCTTGTTGGTCTGAAGATTACTTGTGTCAGACGTCTTTTGATGGTTACTTCCTTGCTGAAGCAATCTTTCATGGCACGCCAAAGCTAACCACGATAGCTGGTTGGCATCTGGAAGAGGTTCAATGTGGAGACCTCCTGTCACTGGGACTGTCGGTGTAGCTGATGGTAGTGTCGTGGTGTAGAGAAGAACAGCATTGGACATCCTCGGCAACACCTTCTCTTGGCACAACAAGGCAACGCCTGTGCTGGGATGACGAATCTCAGTCGGGTTAGGTGGTCTCACGAGAAGTTCTGCGTGGGCTGCTTCAAACCAGTCCTCGCCGAGGAACAATGGCAAGGGATTGCGTGCAAGAACCATCACCTCAACGATTGCAGAGATGGGTCCTACAGAGATGCGGGTGCACAGTGTACCCGATGGGACGACCGTACCACCACAAACGACAGCAATGGGTGGCTTTGTCCATGGTAGCAAGGTTGAGGACTTGACGACATCATGCGACAGTATGGTCAGCTTGGACCCACTGTCCGGGAAAGCGTCAATCTTGCCGATGGCAGGAATGTCGGCTTGGATCACTGCACACTGGAACAGTGAGCCCTCAAACGAATTAGGGTCTTGAAGGCACGACATGGAAGGGATATTGGCCTTGGAGTTAGCTGGCTGACGGTTACGCGAAGTCCTTGCTTCAGTACACTTGGCAGAGAGATGACCCTTCTGTCGGCAGTTGTAGCATACGGCGTTGCTCAAGTCTTGGCCGGGACGGTAGGCGGGGGCTCCATGTCTGGAAGTGATCATACGGTAGCGAGCATCCTGTTCATCTGGTGGGAGAGATGAAATACGTGACGGCGATGCGGGCATGTGGTCAGCTCTGTTTGAAATGCTTGCTCCGAGTGAACTCTGCATAGATGCCGGATACGGCTTGGCAACTGGAGGCTTGGCGTTTGAGTTCTCTGCGCGGCTCGGTCGAAGGTTGGAGTGGCTTAATGTCCGGCCAAGTTCTGTGACAATGTCCATGTACGTAGCGACTGTTGGAGGGCGTTGCGCAGCAATGGATGTCGCCAAGTGTCCGTCCTGAACCCCTTGAATAGCATACTCAATACGTTGGACGTCGGTCAGAACGACTGGGCACTTGGAGATGAGCTTTAATTTTGCTAGAGAGTAGTCCACCAGGCTCTCTCCACGTGGCTGTACTCGAGAGGTAACCTTCTGCTGCCACTGCAAGAGGGATAACCTGTCGTCGAACTGCGCTTTGAACGCGATCTTGAAACTATCCCATGTTGGGCACTGACGGCCAGTGACGACTTTCCAGTCGGCTGCCGGGCCACGAAGCTTCCCGAGGGCGACTGCGAGCAGCGTCGAAGATTCCCAGGACGTCAGTCCTTGTGTTCGTTCCAATTCCTCAATCCAGTGTCGGGCGGAGATGCCTCCGTCGCCGCTAAAGGTCGGCAGCGACGCGGACAAATCTGGGAGAGTCGTTACTTGACCCGCCCGCAAACGCAAGCCCGCCTAGCGCCCGCCATTGGGCGTTGAGACATGCTGAGTAATTGTTGCAGCAAACTTGTCAGCAGCTGCGTACTTTGCGCTGGGTCAAGAGTCTGAAGGGGCAATGACTCTTGCGAGCAATGCGCGGGAGTCGCAGGGTCGGGAAGGAGCAATGCTGGTGGCGTTGGCGGTCTGTTTTGGGCGATGTCAGCGAGGAGGCGGTGGATGATGTCCTCCTTGGCTCCGGTAACTTCGAGGTTCCGACGAAGTAGCTCATTTCGGAGAAAATGCACCGTAAATCCGGCGAGGTCGTCGGCCGTAGCTTCGGCCCAATTTATAAGTGGCATTGTGGCTGGCGGGCGCTAGGCGGGCTTGCGTTTGCGGGCGGGTAAGTACGAAGGGAGGCAGGTCGTCGGCCGTTCTACTTACTTGGTTCTACTTACATATTGCCCGGATGACAAAGAGGCACAAATGATCAACAACATACGTTCAGACTTCTTAAAAGGAGGAAAGGGCCTCAATTTTACTTATGAGACACCAGCGAATGCGGTCCTGCAATTTTTAGACCTCAGGCTGACGTTCATTCAAGACCATACATGCTGGATGTACTCTCCACGAACCCAGAAAGGACTTTTACAGTTTGACTCGGCCCATTCCAAGCTTATAAAAAGAGGTATTGTTACCAGTTGCTTGAAAGCAGCACTAAAGAAATCTTGTGCACATTCAGCAAGTGATAGTTTTAATGCCCAAGTGCAAAGACTCAAGTCTTCTGGGTACCCGAGTTCCCTGCTGTATGAAGTCGCTGAGTGTTTGATTACTTCACGCGGTAAACGAGACAAAGAAAGGGACAGAAGACACCGACCAACAGTCCTACCATACATTCATCGTATTTCGCATAACTTAAAGAAGGTGGCCTCCAAGTTCCATGTTGAAGTCGTGCTATCTGCACCGGATAAGTTGAAGAAGCTCTGTCCGAAGATCAACAACACGCAGATACTACATGCACAATGTGGAGTAAACCATCGACACAAATACGTGGACTGCAGCTGTGGTGTAATCTACGAGATACCGTTAACATGCGGACATGTGTATGTGGGCCAGACAGGGAGATGTGTTAATGACCGTCTTCGAGAACATGCTCTTGCACTAAAGTCTACACCAGCAGGACACCTAGCCGTGCATGTACGAGACTGTCACTGCTCGCCTTTGCTGAACAACACCAAAGTGCTGAGACGTTACGGCGAAAAAAGAGCTCGAGAAATTTTCGAGGCGCAAGCCATCATCACGCGCGGGAACTCCTGCATCAGTGCCCCTTCGGTGACCCTTTCACCAAAAGAACTTCACTATCTTGGACTCCACCAGTAACGATCCATACGCCGCAAGAAGTGTGTAGTGTACATGAAGATAGAATTTTAACTTTTGTTTCACATTAGGTCCGACGAAGTGTTCAACATCTGAACGTTCTAGCTTAGTTTCTGAGATGTTTTCTTATTTATTCTTCCTTTAGTACAGCAACCCAAGGTAGTCACGATTTAGGCGTTTTTCTTCTTCTTTTAGAAAGACAACCTAGGGCGCGGGCGTATTTTCGTTGGGTTTTCCTCTTCCTTTTAATTTTTAAAAATGCTTCACTTCCTTCTTGTCTTTTCTATTAAAACGTCAGTTGTGAGTAGCGCTCTGTCCTGTCCTGTCTTACCTTTCTCTTCTCTTGTCGTTTGCGCTAATTTTATCTGATCAAGAAGGGAGGCAGGGCGGGTTACGTACTTCGGACTGTAAATTCAGGCAAGGCGAGCAGGCGGTGCAGTCGGGCGAGCGGCGGTCGGGGTCCCTGGCATTGTTGGCTGTCGACTGCGCCAAATGTGAGGACCGCTAGGCAGATAAAAATATAAAAAGTTTTAATTAAGAGAGAACTGGGTTAGATGGCGGCATAACGCGCCGAGGCGACCAAGAACAACTGCATGCGCCAGTCCTTGAGCGCGTGGGCACGATGATTGCCAGACCGAATTGCGGGTTCTGCCGTCTGGCTCACAATATATATAAAGGCTATCAGCAAAAAAAAAAAAAAAAGTACACGTTTTTATTTACCTTAAAAATAAACTAGGCGTCGCCGAACGCTTATTCTCCGCCCAAAGGTAGCACGCTAGATGCCAAAGTTTCAGCTCGATCCGATACCTTAATGAAAAGTTATAAGTGATTTTCTGAAACTTTCAATGGGCCAAAATGGCGACCCACGGAGTTCTCGAATACATGGGGTTCTATGGTACCAGAAACCGGAAACGGGCAAAAATAGGCTCCATTTTCCCATTCTAATCCGGTTTTCACCGTCACGTCACCGGGGCTGTGTAAATACCTTTCCAAACAGGGCACTTCATAAAACGTGAGGCGACACGACTTCGTCAAAAATCGTGGAGCGTCAGGCAGTACCGCAGTATGATGTCTGTTTCAAGACCACAAAGCAAACATTACGATTTTCCTCCTCGCTTACTCCGCTTTTCGGTGAACTCGGTGCTCGTCAGACTTCAGGTCAGACGCCACCAGACAATGCTGTCCCTATGTTCTACCGGGCCCTTGTATTCTTGGCAGTGTTCCAAAATCAGCTCGGGCAGAGGGTTTTGTACCTGCGCATTCAAAAATATGCACGCGTCCGGCGTCGCTCCGTCTGTTTTATCACGTGACACAATCCGCCGGAGTAGCTAGTACCTATTTGGGCAGGATATCGAACACAGCCCTTTTCTTTGGGACCTGAAGAGCAGCGGAGGCCTTCAGGCAATTGACCGGAGCGATTGACCGACAGCCAACAAAGCTTGTTAGTGGCTCTGCGAACCCAATGTGATCAGCATGCTCAATGCCTTAGTGGAGGACACGGGATAAATTTGACGGAGGGAACCTTACCCCGGCACAAAAATGAAGGGAAGTGGGCCGCTGTATGACTTTTGTTGGAGTCGTGTCGCCTCACGATTTCTAAAGCATACTCTTTGGACGGGCCTTAAGGGAACCCTTAAACACGCATGGCAGAGACAGGATAGGACTTACAATCGAAACCGCCCAACAAATCACGTATTAAAACAGCATTATCTTATAACCGAAATCCGGTCTCTTGCACGTCCGTCTCCAGGGACTCTAAATTCGACGAACATAAAGATTCGATTAGTTATGCCATAATTGAGAGAAGAGCCGAAACGTTGCAGCGAATTTCGATTGACTCGAAGATTCGCAGATCCGCCCAATCTTTGTACAAGCTAAAATTTAGCACGAATATTTTGTTGTGTTTTTTTTTTCTTTCAGAATTGAAAGTTATAAAAATAATGACAATCAAAACGACACACAAACAACGACACTTCGTTTCATTGAAAACAACAATGGAATTCTGTATCCCGTTGCAGATTTAGTTACAGTCTGTTTTGCCAACTCGTTTGAGTAGAAAAAAAAAAGAGTTCAGTTTACCTTCTCGATACACTGCCGTGTGATTTTATTTATTCGCTTTGAAGTTGAAATGAAATTTTTTTGAGGTATTGCACATCCTCCAGAGTGAAAGATGGGGATTAATATGTTCTCAGTCGCGTTTGGATAGGTCACGTAAAAATACGCCGGCGAGTCAGAATGCCCGCTGAGACATCACTGTTCTTTTACACTTGAGACAAAGCCTGCTTAGGAAGGAAGATCTGTGCTTCGAATTGCTTTAAGGACAAGCTACTTCTCTAACTGGTTTTAAAGCTTCGTACGAAACGGTGGTCCCGGTTACTTGCGGTCGCATCTCGACTCCTTGACATAGTCTCTATGGTACTGGCTCTACGGTACGGGCTGTCGTCCTTGTGCGATGCCATGGCCGTTTTGAGACATTAAAGATAGTCGCTACACGACCCATGAAGCACGACTCTCCTGGAAACTCTCCATTATACCTCGACGTAAGCGGTCTTAATGTAGGGTAATGCAGTTGTAATAACTATGGCGGAATATTTGTATAAGCGCCACGATGCTCATGTGCACCACTGAAAGTTGGGACACAACACTGTCCCTCTGGAGGGCTGGAAGCCACTGCTGACTTCGTATGTTTGCCATCAGGAAGGCAAAAAGTGTTATTACGTTATGAGGGCTCTGCTCATTTGCTTGCAGCCCTTCGCATATCAGTGGATTGACATTTTCCCTCGTGCATTTGACACTCCACGTGATCGTCTAACTGAAGCGCAAGAGCAGACAGTTTAGCAGGCGATGGCGCTCTCCCGGGCTACCAGCAGACGCTGCCTACTATTTTTGTGTTCTTATCAAGAACCGTAATAAGAAAAATCAGGCTCCTCGCGGGTGATTACCGATTTTCCCCTTAATGCCGAGAGTGAAACTATAAGTAGCTGTACTTTTGTTAGGCTATATGTTATCATATCAGAACATACGCGTTTCAGACGCCGATAGCATAATCTCTCCCAACAGCCAAACCTTGTAGAAACTACTTTGCGCAGCGTAGGAACCAGGCACGTAACCAGGGGGGGGGGGGGGGGGTGACCATGGGGCTTGCGCCCCCCCCCCCCCCCAAATTTTTCATTTTGCTGGGACCTCCTCTCCCCCCTCCTCCTCATACAGCATTCTGTCATGGGCAGGCCCTCCCCGATTTAAAATCTTGGCAACGGGCCTGGTAGGAACAACGTGAGAAACATACTTTTCTTTTAAGGTTGCAACGCGCGCAGGTGGAATTGAATCAACTCGGGTGGAATACTAATACAGCGTCATGGTTCGGCAAGATTCGAAGTCAAATTATCACATGCTTCATGCAGAAGAAATGTCGTTGACCAATGCTGCTGGGTATGGTTTTGAAAAGGCTATCATCTTGAGCGATGGAACACATAAAGTAGTACGGGAAGGCACTCTCGGGACGATGAAGAACAAGCGACTCTGCAAGGAACCAACATGTTTACTGCAGCGTGTGTGCTGAGAAACTAAGGGAGAAGAGGAGAAGAGAGCGCACGGGCAAATCAGAACGCCGAGTCCTGGTTCGAGTGATTAGTGGGCAGATAAAAAGCTAACTGCCTTTGGCTTGACTATACTCATCGAACGCGGTCGAACGCAAGAGCCATAAGGCGGACGCCAGCGCTCCGCGTTCCAACGCGTTCGATGAGTGCAGTAACAAAAAGGCAGCTCGACTTGGGTCAACTCCAAAATCGTTTCAACGAGAGCTCGGAACTGCGAAGTCCCCGTGCGCTCTGGAATCCTCCGCTTTTTTTTAGATGCGGAGCATCTCTTGCTCGGGTCTATGTCCCGCGGCGTCGTAGTCCGCACTCACACTACGTATGCGCAACTCTCCTCCTTCCCTCTCTCCAACAGCTGCGCGTTACTCTCTTCGCTCTCTCTCTCTCTACCAGCTGCGTGCAGTTCGCGTGCGTTCGCTTCTACTCACACCGCGCGCGCATGCGCAACTCTCCTCCTCTAGTCCTCTCTCCTTCAAGTGTGAATATAAGCAGCGGTAGCGCGCTGCGCGCGTTCAGCGGAGGAAGTGGCCAAGTGGGCTAACGCGTCTCAGCTCGGAGCGCGGAGCGAAAGCTTCCGCTAAGAACCTCCTGGTTCGATCCCCGCCGCCTCCGCCCGCTGCGATCTGGATGAGTTTCGTACCGTCACGCGTTTGTGTGATCACTACTGCGTGATGCAGGTTAAAAAAACCAGGTTAGCGGTTGTACTGCACTGGCTAAATTTCTCATCTACAGCTAAGAGAGACCGATTACCCGTTGAGGCGCATCTACATCAAGGCTGCGTAAACATAAAGAGCAAACCAATTTCTGCGCCCGTTCAGTTCACCGCTGTTCACTCCACTTCACTCCGTTCTTCCAATGAAGTGTGATGAAACGATGCTCCGCATCACCCCATGGTTCCCCTCGGGAACATGGTGTCATTTTTTTAATTTTCTCGGCGCATTCTTTGAATCTAGGACGACGTGGCGTCCGTCAGGCGTGGGTCGCAACAACGTCCTTTATGGCCGTCAGACGCCTAAAGATTCCTTCACGACACAGGTTTTCGAAGTCGTCGTACTCCACGTCGAAGGCGGCGATCCCTGATCCGTGGCTTTCCAGGAAACTGTTGTAGAAATGCTCCGCCTGAAAGGACCACGAAGCCCGATGGTGTGATTTGCACTTCAATCTACGGTGCCTGAAGGAACGCGTGTCCAACCGCTGTGCTGAGTCTCCTATTCCGCCAATGTACCGTAAATGGTCTCGAAAGGGCAGTAAGGTACGTCAAAGAATGCGGAGAGTCATGGTATCGGATGTCGCGATCCAGGCGGTTCGACGCAGAAGTCCCACAAAAAAGCGAGGGGGAATGCGATGGTCGTTGTCTTCGCAGTGTCCCAGTTGCTGGCTCTCCAAGCTTCCTTTAACGTTGAAGCCGGAGAGCGACCTGCAGCAGAATGGAAGTCTTCCACATCCACCACCGCAGTTGTAAAACCGCCAAGATCGCGGCCGGCGACAGCACGACCTTTTTATGACGTCATCAGAGAGAAATCAAGAAACCAGCTTTTTGGGACACAGTAAACACACCAGTCAGAAACTCGTTTCAGACACCGTACTTCAGACAAAAAACCTGATCGATACAGTCATCGTCACAAGCATCAGCACCCAAAAAATACTTGGGCTCTGCATTTCTATTACAACAAAAAATCTCTCATTTTATTTCTGCTGTTGAATTATTTGTAATTGCACAGTAATGTTTCGGTAAAACAAACTTCGTTAATAAAAAGACCTCGCTTTGTAGACAGCATTTTTGAGGACGAACTTGGGAAATGTAAGGGTTATTGTCTCGCTATTTAGAGTATTTAGAGGAAAAATATATCAATGCCTTATTGCAGAACGTTGTGCTGCGTTTTGACGAGCCATCACAGTTTTATTACATTCCAATAAACCCAATTGTTGTAATTAATTTACTTTTGAAACTCAGTAAATCAAAGCATTTGGCCGAGATACACTGCGTCACTCCGGCGTGTTTTAATTAGAGCATGTACTTTGGGCTGAGCTTCGCTCTACCTCTATAATGAATCACACATGTGAATATAAAAAGGTCTGAAGATCTCTTCTAAGCTATCTGCAACTCTAGCCCAGCGCTTGCCTTCTCGCGGACGAAGGGAGAACCACAATAAGGAGGACATCGGTGGGGAGTGTGAGGCTTGTTAGTACTGTTACCGCATGGTGCTGACCAGCCTATTCGTACTTAATGTTGTTTTAACGATAACAAAGTCGGTGCATTAAACTAAAAATGCTGTTTCACTCTAAAATTCTTTCTACGAATAGACCAGTATGTCTTATTTTTAGGTGGTTTCTCGTAGATCCTACGCTCTGGATTGCGGCCGGAGTATCAATCTGTTCTTACCGTGACAACACGGGTTTTCTGCTTGCAGAGCTAAGCTCTTGCGTGCAATCTACGGAAAGTGATTGTTCGTTTCCGAAGTCGCTGAAAACCGCTCGCAAAACGGTGGTTACAAAGATGGACGTTGGAGGATGCATTTGCCTTTTGTGTGTTTAAAGGACAGCGCGACCAGGAACATGGCTGTTTGATTCAATCATTTCCAAATGACAGAATACTTGTTCCAAGATAAACACGAAATAAACATATAAATGCTTCCGTAATTTTTAAGTCCGTCTTTGCTACAGAGTCACTCGTCAATATTCATTCATAGGGCAAAATCAAAACTCTGAGACATAAAGAGATAGTACACAGGGATGTTATTCTACATCATTGTGCCCTAAGGGTTTAGATAATGTTGTTTTCTAATGATCTCGCCCGCATAACTTTGGCACTTGCGGTTCTCAATACAGGCAGTTTTTGCAAGACAGATTGCGACATATTCAATACCACGAAATTTATAGGAATAATCGTTCGATAAAACAACCAATCAAATGCCGAAACCTAGCAATATTGTTATTAGTAACTGTGACGCAGATTGACCACACGTCGCAATGCAGCAAAAACGAGCCGGCGGGACCGCTAACCTCTGAGAGAAACACCAACTATGAAAACTTTGCTCTTCATGACGTTGGCGGCCACACCCTGTGGTTCACTATTTAGAGCAGTGGATCTCAAATGGGGGTCCGCGGATGTTATGGGGTCCGCGAAGGAATTCTAGGGGTCCGCGAAGCTCTGCATCATCGGCAAAGCCCGGCAATAAAAGTTGTCTTTGTTGTGGCAGCAGCTAGCGCCACGCACCTGGTGGCTGCTAGTGGGGGCAGAGCGCAGGCGGCACGAGACACATGGAATGCCGGCATGACAATCTCGTCTACGGGCCACGCTGGATCGCTCCTTTTGTTTATATATTTGTGTAAATATAAACCTGTACAACTGGCGACGAGGAGAAAGGTGAGTGGACAGTCTTGTTCTATGCCGGGAGAGACGACATAGCGCCGGCGCCATGCCGAAGTTGGAAGCATTTACTGAAGAGGGCGGGGACGCGTGGCAAGAGTACATTAAAGTTTTGGACCAGCACTTTATTGCTCACATAATGTCGGCAGACAAACATCGTGCAGTATTCCTGAGTTCGTGCGGAAGACCGACGTATTCTCTGCTCCGGAGTTTCGCGGCACCCAGACGCCCAAATGCAGTTCCACTCATCGGAAATTTACAGCTGCTCACGGATCATTATGCTCCAAGACCACCCGTGATTGTCCAACGCTACCACTTGTATTGCCGAACGCAGAACGAAGGTGAAGCAATTAAGGATTTCATCGTCGAGCTGCGTAAGCTGGCGGATCCATGTGAGTTCAGTCGGGAGCTGGACAACAGCCTAAGGGACAGGCTCGTCTTCGGCATTCGGAGCGACCTAATGAGAAGGAAGTTTTTGAAGGAGCCCGAATCCACACTGGACCGAGCCGTACAGATTGTTTCGAGCACGGAGGCAGCGGCCAAGGGAGCGGAACTAATGACTGGCCAGGCGGCAGAGACGACTCTGCATCGAGTATCGAGAGCCAGGGAGGCGGCCGATGACTGTCATGTTTGTGATGGGCGGCACCCTGAGTCTTCATGCAGATTCCAAAAGCTGCAGTGATTTTCTTGCCTGAAGAAAGGACATGCGGCTAGTAAATGTCCGTAAAAGCAAAAAAACGAAACATTTGGAGGACACGACGGTCACTGGCAGACAGCATGGCGGCGAACGGGCGGGAAACAACGCTCGACGAACCGTGATGGCGGTGGAGACAGCGTCCGACCACGAGACTGGAGGGACAGACGTCGACCGCTTGTGTTTATTGGAACACGGGTCGGCGGGAAATGCTGTTGTCCTGGCGCCAACCGAAGTCGTGAACGTTCTGGAACCACGGGTACCTGTGCTACAGTGACTCTAGGTCAGATGCTGCGCATGGAAGTTGACACGGGGGCCGTCTACTCGGTCGTGGATGACGTGGAGTTCAAAAGCGTTTCCCGACAGCGACTCTTCAACAGTCCGACTTAAAGTTGGGGGGGTACTTGCGACAAAAGGCGGCGGTTACCGGGAAGGCTACGGCTTCGCAGGAAGGCACGCTCAGTTGCCTTTGTTCGTGGTGAGAGGAAGTCCCGCGCCCCTCTTGGGAGGAATTGGGCGAGAACTTTTGGGCATGCCGCTCGACAGTCTGCAAGACGTCCACCGCGTCGACGGTGTAGAGGATTGGGTGGTGAATTCTCAGAACTGTTTGCGGAGGGATTGTGTACCCTTCGTGATCTGTAGGCCAGGATAAATGCACCTGAAAAAGCCAGACCAAGATTTTTAGGCCAAGAGCGATGCCGCTCGCACTTCCGGATTTGGTGGCGCGCGAGCTCCAGCCGTTGCAGCGTGAAGGCATCCTGAGTCCGGTGCGCAAGTCGGAGGGGGAAGCACCGCTGGTTCCAGTTCCGAAGAAGGATGGAAAGATCCGGCTGTGTGGAAACTTCAAGGTTACAGTGAACTAGGTGGCAGACTTTGAGACGTACAAAGTGCCGCGGGAGGAAGAAATCTGGAGCAAGTTGGCGGGAGGTTTGAAGTTCTCAAACTTATATCTCCGGGACGCCCACCAACAGGTAAAATTATATGATGCATCAAAGGAGTATGTAACTATCAACACCCAGCAAAGACTTTTCCAGTATAACCGGCTTCCCTTTGGTGTGGCTTCGGTGCCTGCTAGGTTTCAACGGGAGATAGAAAACCTATTGGAAGCTAGGTTATCACTAGCTGGTCGTCTATTTTGATTATATTCTAGTGACGGGCGTGACAGAGGAAAAATATCGCCGAAACCTAAGAAAGGTATTCCGTCGTCTAAGGGGGTGTCCAAACAGGACACTACAAAACACACGACTCCGACAAATCGTGAAAATTGAAGCGGACGCGCCCGCTTCAAGCTTGCTTCAATTTTCACGATTTGTCGGAGTCGTGCGTTTTGTAGTCTCCTGTTTGGACACCCCTTGAGCAGTGCAGGATTGAAGCTGAAGCGGCAAAAGAGCACTTACGGGGCGTCGAGCGTCGAGCACCTGGGCTATGTTATTGATAAGGATGGCCTGCATCCGGCACCCCAGAAGGTCAAGGTAATTGTCCAAGCATCCCAGTCAAAGAATGTATGTAAACAACAAAGTTACTTGAGTCTTCTTAACTTCTATCGAAGTTGTTTGCCGAACTTGTCATCTGTGCTGCATCCGCTGCACCAGTTACTCAGGAAAGGAACATCTTGAAAGTGGGTCGTGAGCAAGCGGCAGCATTTGAAACCAGTAAGCATTTGCTGACTTCTGCTGACGTGTTGATGTATTACGACGCCAAGTTGCCGATGCTACCATGTTGCGATGCGTCGCCGCACGGCATTGGAGTAGTGTTGGCACATCGAATGCAAAGTGGTGCTGAACGACCTGTGGCCTTTGCTTCAAGGAGATTAACAGTAGCAGAGAGGAACCACAGCCAGTTGGACAAGGAGGCTCTGGCGGTGATGTTCGGGGTTCTGAAATTCCACCAATACGTCTGGGGAAGGTTATTTTAAGTGTTTACAGATCACAAGCCATTGTTGGGTCTGATTGGGCCCGATTGCCACATTGCGCTGCAGAGTCCACCCCGGGTTACGCGGTGGGCGTTGACTCTGAGTGGCTACAATTCAATTCAATTCAATGTTTTATTCAAACAACACACATCAGACAGTTGTCTAGGGGGCCGTCGCAAAAGGCAACTAAATGCCTGACGAGGCGCCGACCCCCTTTCCCCCCGCACATCACTCAGCGTGGCACACATGAAGGCAGAATAATGAAAAGTTGCGAAACGGAAACAACCATTTGAAAACCATAAGCTCAAAAGTGCACTGTATAAAGGTCAAGAAAATAACAAATAACTTACTTTGATAAAAGAGGCCTAAAACATGACACAGCACATATCATAACACTCTAACAAAAAGAAAACGCAGTCACTCTTGATATAACAGAAAGTACATTTCATGTTTCTTTTTAAGGCCTGAACTGATACACTGTCTTCGAATATAGCCATCAGATCAGGATAGTCATTTAGAAGGATGGGTATTTGGTTAGAGAGTTTTTGGTTGCCGTAGTTTGTACGTACTTTTTCTCTTGTGTAGTTTGTGGATCCAAGATTGTAAGTATGTTCTCTCCAAAGGTACTGTTGAAAGAAGGCTGTTGGCTGGGCCTTTATTCGATTATAGATGATTAAAGATAATTTCTTTTTTATAACATTTTGCAATGTTAATAACTGGTGCTTTCTGAAAAGCGGAGCAGTATTTACAAGCTGTCCTAGAGGTCAGGTGCCAGTTTGGGTAATGCAGACGCCCTGAGTCGACTGCCACTACCAGAAAGAATGTCGGAAGTGTCAAGAGTCCTAGATGTATTCATGGTCGAGGGGGCGTATCCAAAGGTTCTGTCTGCCGCAGAAGTGGAGGCGGCGACTGCCCGAGACCCAGTGTTGGCTTCGTTACGTACGCGTTGTAAACAGGGGGTCCTCCACCATCCGGAGCTGAATGGCGGGCATTTGCAAACCGCATGAAGGAATTCTCGGTGTCGAACGACGGTGTGCTTCAGGGGAACCATGTGGTGGTTCCAACTTCGGTGCGAGCGGCAGGGTTGGATCTGTTACACGAGAGTCACCCGGGGGTGGAGAAGATGAAGCTGGTGGGTCGAACGCACGTGTGGTGGCTGGGCAGCAATGATTACATCGCAGCCAGAGTTTGCAGACGTGCGGTCTGCCAAGCGTATCGGAAGGCGCCACGGGCAGTGCAACAAACACCGTGGCCATTCCCGGAGCGTCTGTGGTCACGTCTCCATGTGAGTTTCGGGGGACCTTTCAAGGTGTCTACTTCTTGGTGTTGGTGGACGCGTTCTCCAAGTGGGTGGAAATAGTTTACGTGGCGTCACCGTCGTCAGAAGCTACGATGAAATGCTTGAGGTTCATCTCCTTAAGTGGAAAGCTGCCGGATGTGATAGTGAGTGATAATGATCCCGCATTCACAAGCGCACAGTACAAGTTGTTACTGGATCGTAATGGGGTCAGGCCAACACTTATCCCTCCATACCATCCAGCCTCCAACGGTGCCGCAGAAAGGGTGGGACAGAGTGTGAAAGAGAAACTCAAGGAGTCTGAACCTGGGGATTTCGAGTGTCAGATGGCCAGAGTGCTGTGCACGCACCGGACAATACCTAATGATCTTACTGGACGCACCCTAGCAGAGCTGGTCATGGGTCGGCGCTTGAAGACAGCATTGAACTTATTGCGGCCGGATCTTCGGGGCAAGGTGCAGTTCCAACAGTTGCAGGAAAAAGTATACATATACCTGTTAGGCACGAGCAGAGCCGGTACCCCGGCCAGGAGATGCTGTTTGGGCCAAGATTTTCAGGCCGGGGCCTCGTTGGGTGCCTGCGATTGCTGGGGCGACCACTAGTGCATCCTCGACCGAGGTTCAGCTGACAGATGGTTTAGTTTGGAACCGTCATGGAGACCACCTGCGGCACCAGGTTAAGGAGGCTGAACTAAGGGATCACGAATCGAGAGAGCATCTGCCACAGTCTATCAGGCAGCAGCTAGAGGAAGCAGACGGGGCAGCTGCAGATGGGTAGGTGGAGCTGGCGAGCGACTTCCAGCCAGGCATCCCAGCAAAACCAGGGGTGTCTGTCAGCCCAGCAGGAAACTGCCGCCCAGATGTTCCTGCAGCTCAAGAGTCCCCAGCACTCCAAAAATCTACAAGAGTCCGGAGGGCGCCGCAGCAATATTCGCCATAACCCCGGACTTGTAGGGGAAAGGTGTTGTGGCAGCAGCTAGCGGGTGTATGTGGGGACAGAGCACGGGCGGCACGAGACAGATGGAATGCCGACAGGAGGATCTCGGCTGCGAGCCACGCTGGCTCGCTCCTTTTGTATACATATTTGGGTAAATATAAACATGCTACAGTCTTTTTGTTTAGATCGAGAAGTCATGTTCCAGTTCTTTGACGAGTTTTATCGGGTGTATGTCAATTAGAGATGTCTACTTTACACTAGCCCTTAGCGATATCCTTTTTGTAAATCATTATTATAATTAACCTTTACCTTTCCCCTCCCTTCACCACTAACGGGGTCATCCATCATCTCCGCGGATCCACAAGGGGTTCGCGAAACACCGAAGGCTGAAAACTACTGCTTTAGAACATTGGTGCCAGGCGCAGCGTAAACACTACGTTGCTTCCGCTGCCCTAAGATTTTGTTTGCCGCACACAATGACGTGCCCGGTACACAAAGCGCGCTCGCTCTTTGCAAAGCTGCAAGGTTTTTAGCACTTAATAAAACACATGCCCCCCTTCCGAACACGCATTATCATCTTCTTTTCAATCGGTTTTCACACTTGGCAACGCCGTTTTTTTGTTGTAGCCATATAAATGCGCGCCTCTTCTTGTGCGCTCTTTCGCTGACCAGCGTCTGAGAACGGCTACATTCGCGACTCGAACGTTTTTTGTGACCAAGGAGGTATGCAGGCATGCTAAAGCAGGGCTATGCAAAGACGGCAACCGAGGGACGTATTCAGGAAGTATTATCAGAGGACGGTAGGGTGTCTCACAATAAATTATGCTTTATACACATTTAGAGATGCATCGTCCAAGAGCACATTCTCGCTGTGGCTTGCTGCTCCTTTTAAAGGTGTCATATTTCCCCACTTCCCTAGATGATAATTCATGTAGTAATATTTGCAGCCAATGGAAGCGCAGTGTCAGCTTTCGAACTCCGATCACCCCTTCCAATTCCTTTCCTTGCACACAAGCCCACTGGAGACACGCTGAGGACTCTGACCCATTAGCGCCTTGTCAACTTTGCGCTCGCAGTTTCCGCCGTAGTGCCTGGACTGATGACTAGAAGGCTTCCCAAAGCGAAAGATATTCCGGCTGATGCCCCAAACGTTCTCCGCTGTAAGAGGCTTAACTCAAGGAATCTGTTCCGGTGTGTCGCGGCGCGACGTTGCAGTCATTAGCGGCTCAAACGGCCGGTCACCGACTGTCAATGGGATAACACCCCCCTCACCCCCGGCCCGGAGTGTGAGAGGGAGGCGGGAGAAGGTACCGTGACCTCCACAATGCCTGCCATGACGCTCCCCTGCCGCCATTGAGTTCATTATACGTGGAGAAGTTTAACAATTCTGCGCTGACCTGATGAGTGCCTTGCTTCCCTTGAAAAGGGTTCGTTGGGGATCAGCACAGTATGGACGTTGGTGAGGACGGGATCCGAAATATCCGAAGGAGTGTGACCTTAATGGTGTATTTGCACGAGAGATCTTTATCCCCAGAGAAAGCCGAGTACGTCATAGAGCTGAGAGAACCAAACGGCACGAGAAGGAGGAGGTAGTGCAGAAAATCCAAGCGAGCATCCACACGACGGAGTCGCATGTAGTTGAGTCGCCGGAGTTTTTCTTTTCGTAACCCTGTTGGCGACTTTCGGGGGCTCATTGAACAAAAGGCAGGGAAAAAATAATAAAGAAAATACACCCCACACTTCAGCCTGGTGCCGACTTTCGGGGGTCTCGTCGAACAAAAAGGCAGACAAAAAGAACAAAAAAAAATGGCACCCCACACTTCAAAGCTATTGATCATTATCCCTCCCCAAAAGCAGGGGGACAAAAGAGGGAGCCCGATCGCTCCGACGGATACCGACGGAACGGCGGATATTCTGTAAGCCTGTCACAGACTCTCCTCGGATCCCCGCGAGCATGCCGCGACCTCGGGGGATTAGCGAACATTCGTGACGTGAAGCACGTGACCTCACAACTCGATGACTTTCATTCTTCTCCTCGAGAAGAAACTCCGTCGTGAAAATACGCCATTACTCAGGTCCCAAGAAAAAGGCATTAGCGGTACAAACACTGCAAGCCACTATCCCAGCACCAACAAGTGCTTCGCAAGACCCAACAATATTTTTGACAAACCACCACACCTAATACTGGACATCTTCCTCACTCACCATTCAAGCTCAGACAGTGACTAAGCCCTTTAAAAGCAAAACATGCTTTCAACCAGGAATAGAAACGAATGTTACGGTATCGTGCTCTGAAATAGCCAGAACTACAAGAACAAAATAATAATTTCCGAGAATGAGACAGAAAATTAACTTTACAATTTAGCACCATCCAATCATAGAGCTCGTACACCTCTTAAACGCAGGTCATCAGCATTTCCGTTTAGCTTTCCTTTATTATACTTCATTTCTAACGTTTTCTACCAGGAAGCGAGAGAAAACTTATAACACAACGCACTGCAACTCAACGAAACGCGATACAATCGGATCCCGTGAAAAGAAAACCTATTCAGCAAAGCGAATTTTTAATGACGTTAATATTGAATTATGCAGTTTTCTGTATGTCTGTTTTTCTTACCATTTTTTAAGGAAACGGTGATTCTGCTCACTGAAAAATATATACTTGTGGAGTACATAATTAAAAATTATACTGCACCATGGTTTATCCGGCGCTTTTGTGGTTATGGAACAAAAATAAACATATATTTAAAACTGCTGAGGCTCCAGTCCTGCCACGTTCGCTGGCAAAAACATATCAGTGGTGCTAAGTCTCAAAAGAACGCAGTTCAGAATGCTAAGTTCAACTTCCTCCACACTTTACTTCCACCAATGTTAAAAAATAATCTACGTCAATTGTAGAATATATTCCGCCACTGCGATAGGCCCTCAAGTTTTTATTAAAAACACTTACGAAACTTTGATCGATGATTATATATTTGCTAAAATGTTGCTGGAAGTGTTTATTAGGTCTTTTTCTAGTACCCCCATCATTCCAAATCCAAGCTATCATGTTGATTATTTCCCCTTTAATGGATCCACTCATCACTTCTCCCGATAGCGTTCTGAGCATTGTGGTCACGTACGCACGCACCGACCCAGCGGCTCCCGAGAGAACTTTTCTCCACTCGATCGAGCGGCCCCGGAGAGCGTCATGTTACCTTACCCGGCTCAAGTGCTGCGTCGTCGACGAATGTTGCCGCACGCTTACATAAGTCCGCGCAACATCCATTGCACCACATTAGACAACATCTTGGCAATCACCCCATAGCACTGCCAATACTGCTGTCTCATCTGGCTGACGTATTGCCTCGCGATTCCACCAGTTCACGCCATCGCGAGGTAACCCTCAGCACGAGGGTTTAAAAAGAAGTCGGACAGAGGAATAAAGGAAGACGAGACGGAGTGAGCAGCGAGACGGCATGGGACCATCGGCCTGAATAAACGCCGACAACGTTCTTTCATCATTATTATAAATTTGGCCAAGTAATAATCAGTTAACGAAATAAAATGTTAGTGTTCTCACCAACTGTTCCAGACCAAGTCTAGAACAACCCGAGATACTACAGTGGTGACCCGATTTTCCCCAGCGCAACCACCAACAACCCCAGCTCAGCCATGCCGGACGAGGAGCCCGTCTCCAGCACTGTTTCCGCAGTCGCCCTCAAGCTTCCCCCTTTCTGGCCTGCGGACCCGCAGCTGTGGTTCGTCCAAGTCGAGTCTCAATTCGCCACTCGACGGATCATGGCTGACATGACGAAGTTCCGCCATGTCGTGTCCAGCCTCTCCCCAACCATTGCCAAAGAGGTGAGGGATCTGCTACTCACACCGCCAGCCGTCGATGCCTACAGCACCCTAAAGGCACAGCTGATTCGCCGCACAAGCGCCTCAGAGGAGAAGCGTCTACAGCAACTCTTGACAGCAGAGGAACTTGGCGACCGCACTCCAACGCAGCTGTTGCGTCGGATGGAGCAGCTCCTCGGAGACAAGGCGACGACCATCGACGAGTCCCTCCTCCGCGAGCTCTTCCTGCAACGCCTGCCGAGCAACGTTCGGATGGTGCTGGCATCAGCGGGGGACATCGGCCTCGCTAAGATCGCCGAGCTTGCAGACAAGATAATGGAGGTCTCTACACCATCCCCGAACATCTCAGCAGCCCACACCCGATCCAGTTCAGACGAGGTCCGTGAACTACGAGCCGAGGTCGCGCGTCTCGCTGATCTTGTGGCAAAATTGCAAGCTCCTCGTGGCCGCCGCGCATCACGCGGGCGTTCCCCCGCCGGACGCCGGTCTCGCTCTTCCTCCCGCACGGACTCAGGCGAGTGCTGGTATCATCAACGTTTTGGCGCCGAAGCTCTTAAATGCAAGCCCCCTTGCACCCAAGCGGAAAACGAGAAGGCCGAGCACTAAGGGTGGCAAGTGCTCCCGCCGATCTCCACAGCCGCCGATCCTTGTTTTTTGTGACGGACCGCATCTCTGGTGTTCGCTACCTCGTGGACACCGGGGCAGAGGTTAGTGTCGTCCCCGCAACCGTACAAGATCGTCGGCACCCCAGCACGTCGCAACTTCGTGCCGTGAACAACTCGGCCATTTCGACATACGGTGCGCGTTCCTTGACACTCGATCTCGGACTGCGGCGCACTTTTCGCTGGGTTTTTATCTGCGCGGCCATTCCGCACGCAATTCTCGGAGCAGACTTCTTAACGCGTTTTGGGCTGCTGGTGGACGTCAAGGGGCGACGTCTTCGAGACGAAGCGACACGACTCACCGTCCAAGGCATCGCCTCGTCTCTGCAGTCTATCAGCCCCACATTCGCATTTCCAGCTGAGGACTCCCCGTACACGCGGCTGCTCGGCGAGTTTCCACAGCTGACGCGCGTTGGACCGGACGAGTGCCCTATCCAACACACCGTGACACACCACATCGAGACGTCAGGAGCACCTGTCCACGCGCGTCCCCGCCGGCTACCCCCAGACAAACTACGGGTCGCCCGACAACAGTTCGAACACATGCTCGAGCTGGGCATTGTGCGCCAGTCGGAAAGCCCTTGGTCCTCGCCTCTCCACATGGTCCCCAAATCCACGCCAGGGGACTGGCGTCCGTGTGGCGACTACCGAGCCCTCAACCGCAACACAGCAGAAGATCGCTACCCAATCCCACACATTCACGACTTCACTGCATCGCTCGACGGCACTACCATCTTCTCCAAGATTGATCTGGAACGTGCTTACCATCAAATTCCGGTCGAGCCCTCGGACATTCCAAAAACCGCCGTCACCACACCCTTCGGTCTATTTGAATTTCTGCGCATGCCATTCGGACTCAAAAACGCTGCGCAGACCTTCCAACGTTTCATAGACCAGGTGCTGCGAGGGTTTCCCTTCTGCTATGCCTACATTGATGACATCTTCGTGGCCAGCAAAACTGCCGACGAACATCTCGGACATCTCCGAGCCCTGTTCACTCGCCTGGCCGAATTTGGACTTGTAATACAGATGGACAAGTGCGTTTTTGGCAAGCCCGACCTCGAATTTTTGGGCCATACAGTCAACGCTTCCGGCATCCGCCCACTCGATACCAAAGTGCAGGTGATCAGAGAGTTTCCTAAGCCATCAACCAAGAAGCAACTCCGGGAGTTTCTCGGCATGATAAACTTTTATCGACGTTTTCTCCCGGGCTGCGCAGAAAAGCTCCACCCGCTGCACGGCATGCTCTCAGGCTCACGTAACCCCAAAGCCGAGCTCACTTGGGACGAGCGCTGCACATCAGCATTCCATCGTGCCAGAGAACTTCTGGTTACAACAACCATGCTTGTGCATCCCAAGGAAGCGGTCCCACTTTCGGTAGCCACCGACGCTTCGGACAACGCCGTCGGCGCTGTGCTTCAACAGGAAGTACACGGACAGTGGCAACCTCTTTCTTTCTTTTCCCGGAAACTAACTCCCACCGAGCAGCGTTATAGCACTTTCAGCCGCGAGTTACTGGCGATATACTTAGCCTTGCGGCATTTCAGGCATTATCTCGAAGGTCGGCAATTTTTTGTCTTGACCGACCACAAGCCCCTCGTGCACGCTTTTCGTTCACTGCGACCCGACGGTGGCAGCCATTCTCAGCGAGAGCTGCGACAAATGTCATGTGTCTCGGAATTTACATCGGACATCCGGCACGTTCATGGCGCAGAGAACGTTGTGGCTGATGCTCTGTCACGAATAGGCACATGCACCAACGAAACTCTGGCTGTCGTCGATTTCGCAAAACTGGCAGCTGCACAACGCAACGACGCCCAACTTCGCGACCTCCGTGCCACACCCGGACGGCTGGTATTCAGTGAGCTCTCTCTTCCTATGTGTTCGACCGACCTTATATGCGACACATCAACGAGATCACCACGCCCCTACGTGCCACTACAGTTTCGCCGCCAGATCTTTGATGCCCTTCACGGACTTTCGCACCCCGGAATCAAGGCTACCCAACATCTTATAACATCTCGCTTCGTGTGGCCCGGCATCAACAAGGATGTTCACCACTGGGCCCGCACTTGCATACAGTGTCAGCGCTGCAAAGTTCAGCGTCACACGGTCACACCCCTGGGAACCTTCAATCCACCCGACGCACGGTTCGACCACATCCACATAGACATTGTTGGACCGCTGCCGCCTTCCCAGGGAAATGCCTACCTTCTGACTTGCATCGACCGTTTTACTCGCTGGCCGGAAGTCGTCCCCCTGCCCAACATAACTGCGGAAACGGTGGCACGCGCATTCGTTGCATACTGGATTTCGCGGTTCGGCACGCCTTTCACTATCACGACTGACCGGGGCCGACAGTTTGAATCCAGTCTCTTCTCCAGCCTCACTAAGCTGCTGGGATCTCGGCGCATTCGCACCACTGCTTACCACCCCGCCAGCAATGGCATGGTGGAGCGCTTTCATCGCCAGCTGAAAGCCGCCCTCAAGACCCATCAACGTCAAGATTGGATGGAAGTTTTGCCCCTCGTTCTCCTCGGCATTCGGACAGCCCTCAAATCTGACCTCGGTTGCAGCGTTGCAGAGTTGGTCTACGGTACGACCCTTCGCCTCCCCGGCGAATTCTTCACATCCACACAAGCCGACGCCTGTCTGGACTCCACCAACTACGTGACCCAACTGCGGGAGGCTTTGACACACATCCGTGCCACCGCACCCCGTCAAAAACCCAGCCAACCCTCCTTCATCAGCCACGACTTGGCAACGTGCACACATGTCTTTCTGCGAAATGACGCCGTGCGAAAGCCCCTGCAACCGCCCTACGACGGGCCACACAAGGTGTTAAGGCGAGGTTCAAAAAACATCACACTTGCAATTCGTGGTCGCACCGAGGTCGTCGCATTAGATCGCGTTAAAGCAGCTTATTTAGATGGCGCCCCAACAGACACTTCTGCAACGGCACCACCCCACCCGGAAGCGCCACCTAAACAAACAACGCTCGCGCCGACCTCGCCTCTCCCTTCTCCACCCGACCACAAACAGATCATCGCCCCGGACAAGCAGCGCCCGACGAAGATCCAGACACGCTCCGGTCGCCACGTGCATTGGCCACAGCGTCTGGGCATCGCAGCTCCTTCAACAGCTGCTGCACACCTCACTCGCGCGCCCGCGGCGAGTCGAAAGCCTAGGCTCGGATAACGGTGGTCTCTAAACGTTCGCCTACTCTCTGGGGAGGGAGTACTGTGGTCACGTACGCACGCACCGACCCAGCGGCTCCCGAGAGAACTTTTCTCCACTCGATCGAGCGGCCCCGGAGAGCGTCATGTTACCTTACCCGGCTCAAGTGCTGCGTCGTCGACGAATGTTGCCGCACGCTTACATAAGTCCGCGCAACATCCATTGCACCACATTAGACAACATCTTGGCAATCACCCCATAGCACTGCCAATACTGCTGTCTCATCTGGCTGACGTATTGCCTCGCGATTCCACCAGTTCACGCCATCGCGAGGTAACCCTCAGCACGAGGGTTTAAAAAGAAGTCGGACAGAGGAATAAAGGAAGACGAGACGGAGTGAGCAGCGAGACGGCATGGGACCATCGGCCTGAATAAACGCCGACAACGTTCTTTCATCATTATTATAAATTTGGCCAAGTAATAATCAGTTAACGAAATAAAATGTTAGTGTTCTCACCAACTGTTCCAGACCAAGTCTAGAACAACCCGAGATACTACAGCATCATAAATAATTTTATGCTGTCCTCTGCGGCTTTAATGAAGAAAATTAACCAATTTTTTTTAAATTAACAAATCAATTTTTATTGTAATCTTTGCCCATATTATTCAGCGATCATTTGATGCAGGACTCATAAAAGACAACTCGAAAATTTGTAATCTTATTTACTTGCACAAATCTCATATTAAGCCCGTTCCTATCAATTATAGCCCCATCTCACTAACCAGCGTTCCCAGGAACGCTTTTGGACATAATATTTACGCAAGTCGCTATCTTCCTAGAATTCAATTAACTTGTTTCCCAGCTCAACACGACTTTAGAAGATATTTATATTGTAAAACTCAACTTGTGTCTATCACCAGCGACTTTTATTCAGATTTGATCAGGGTGGCCAGGAAGGCTGAATATTTCTAGTTCGCCAAAGCGTTTGTTAAGATATGGCACCGGCGTTTATTGCTAAAGTTAACTCCACATCAACTCTGTTTTTGACTGCTTGGTATCATATCTAACTCCATCACTCGCAATCTTTAAAGCGAAATGGTACGAACTCCGCCGCACCCTTTTCTCCCGAAGTACCTCAGGAGTTCGTTCTGAGACCTCTACTTTGTTATTTCTATCTTATTAACTTGCAAGAGGTGTTTTTTCATTTAATCAAACACTTTCCTTTCCACTGTGCTATTTATCTGCAATATTTCATGATTTCGAGTAAAAAAAAACATTATACGACCTAGATTCCATACTACACTGGTGTGACCTCTGTTCAATGGCGCTCAATATTAACAAATGCAAAATAACGCGCCCAACAGGTAAGCCCAATTGAAATTTTGCTCCTTGTACTAATAACGCACCGTTAGAACTTGTAGACGCACACAGGTACCTGGGCATGATTTTAAGTGGTGACCTTTCCTAGGAACTTTATATTAACTATATCACTAACAACGCAAATGGAAGGTTTGGCTTGCTCAAACGTAAAGTTACCTCTACCCATTATTCTTAAAATTAATTTTTTACATAACACTACTTAAGTCCAACCTAGAGGATGCACTTTTCGTCTGGGACATCTCTATCAATTAATTTACTGATTCACTTGAAGGTGTTAAGATCAGATATGCATGCTTCATGCTGGCCAATGATAACTGTACCGCAAGCGTAACGTCAATGAACGACAGGTTGTTACGCCCCAGCCTAGCACATTGTCGAACAGTTTCTTGCATATGTCGTTTTGCTAAAATCGATCACCATACTTCTGAGCTCCACTCACAAGAAATTATCTCCCCTTACTTTGTTTCAACACTATTGGATCATCGTTACAAATTCGACGTCCAATTGTGCCACTCTAACATTTAATATGACTCTTTTATTCCTAGAAATTCCAAAGACTGCAACCGCTTACCCGCATCGCTCACATCAATTAGCGACCTCGCGCTTCTTTGTACATCTATTAGCAATTTTATGTCCTCAGGTATTTAAGTATTATATATTTTGCTTTTTTATGTTAGTGTTCCTATTGTTGCCACTCCCCTGTCTCATGCATTGCGCCCTGAGGGCTGAATAATTAAATAAATAATAAAAAAAAAAACGGGTTAAGCCGAGTTTATTCGGCTTAGCCAGAAACATTCTCGATTGACTTCCGCGCCTGACGTGCTACGGGGACATAGGGACTCCAGGTACTTGGACGAGGTTGAAGACTTGTCAAGCACCGCTCCAGCATTCCCTCGATTATCTTCTTTTCTTTTCGTACTGCAGACTGAGGCGAGTTTGGCGCCTTGTCTAGCACCTTCTTCACGATGGATGACTCCGTAGAGCTTTTGTTCTTCTTATTCGCGAAGCTCTGTTTCGAAGTTTTTTCATCTAGCGTGGGTTTCACTGGTGTCACCTTCAAGCCTGTTGCTCGGAGACTGCTTTTGATTGACGGTTTCTCGGGCTGGGTGTGCCGGTGTTTTCTTCCCCCCCCCCCCCCCTCGGATCTCTTCGGTTGTCCATCTTCGGTATCTTGATGTCACTGGTCCGTCTCTTGCTCTTCCAGCCACTATCGATTGATTGTGTTTGTCCTTCGTCCCCTTTGTTCCCCTTCTCCAGGGAATATTTTCGTCATTCTTGTGCAAATCGTTTGCACATTTGCAATAAATTACCTAATAAGCATCGATTGATGCTTTCCAGGGATGGTTATCTTAGCGATCTTCATCTCTAAGACCAGACAACAGCTTTTGCTCTCTACAGTATAGCTCCTTCATGTTTTAGTGACCTTGTTCATTGGACTGTTCCGGACCAGATTGAATGTCAGTAACCCAGCACAGTATTTGCTTCTCGGGCTCTCTTTAAAGCAGACGCGCCAACCATGTAGGCACCTGAATTTTCAATGTCAAGTTTGCCGGTCCTTGAGAGCGTCGATTTCTCTGATCACCTCCGCCTCGGATCTTTGTTTGTCAAGACTTGGCTCTGCCATGTCGCTGCTAATTCACTTCCTCTCAAAGCCACTGTCTGTCGATATCTCCCTGGTATTATTATATCCACGATTTTAATATCCCAACTTCGGCGACATCTTTCTTTTGCGGGACTTGTATTCGTCAGAATTCCTATGGTACTCTCCGTCAAAATGTCCCGACCAGTTGGAGGACGCTTATCATGTGCTGGCTCTTCCCCGGGTGCCTTTTATGTTGGGACGAACACCTGACATCATTTTGCGATGACGACGAAGTTTCCAAGAGATTCTGCTTGAAATTGTTTTTTTTCGGCCTGGTTCGCTCTCTGCTCCTGCTGTGTCCCTTCCTCTTGCAGTCTCCATTGGCTGGCAAATCTTTGGGACAGGTTCTTTTCAGCTTAGTGTTTGCCTACCTCGACGGCAGCTGCCGCTGGCTGGAATTGCGGTCGTCGAGCTTTCAGCAGCGCTTTTTATCAGGAGCGTAAGGGCCAGATAGTACGACGCTGAATTTTCGGTGCCTCCACTTAGAAGGCTGGCTGGAACAGGGCGACTTTCCCCAGAGTCCCTGACTTTGGTCTCCCTTGCTCAGCCGGGGCTCGAAGGCGTCTGTCTCCCCTGGATTTCGTGGTCTCGCAAACGCTGTCGGTGGATAGGTCATTGGAATTGGTGTTTCTATGTTTCCTCTTTTTCCACCTTGACAACAGCTCTTTTTGGTTTGATGCATTGCGCCTGCTCATCATAACCATTTTGGGCCAGATTAGGAAATGGTGTCCCTGCCCTGCCTCTTCTCGTTCTTGGGAAAAGAGCTCAAACAACATGACTTCTCCGATATCCGCTGGCTCGGAGTTCGCTCGTCCCGCCTGGGCGTTGTCTCGGAGTTCTTCAATGAAAAAGGGTTAACTCCAGGACACTGTCAGCGGGAAGTGAACGGCCTAGCCTCCTTCCAGGACCTGTGTCGGGGCACGCGTGACGCAGGATATATTGCCAAACATTACCGGATCAGACAGCCGACCGCGAACTGTCAGTGGGATGGCACTCCCTAGCCGGGGGTGAGAAGGGTGCAAGATGATAAAAGTGCCCTGTCGAAAGGCCTATCACAAAATGCCCAATAGACAAGTGGGAATACTTTCGCAAATCTAACGACCTACAGATGGCAAGGCGTTAGTTCTAAGATGGCGGCTGTGTCAGACACGGATGTTTGGTGCGCCCGTTTGCTGAAAAACGTCCGAGAACTGGCGCAGAAAAAATCTGTCCCTGACTAATTAGCTATCATGAAACTACCACCGTATCATCCGCTGCTCGTTAAACGTTTGAATATATTACTATTGGTATTACCTCACAACGCCAGCCGAGCCAAGGAAACGCTAATATCGCTATGGACTCTGGTTCTCGCACCAGGCGTCGAACGCCTAATTTACTCTTGTTTACTTTCCGCACTTTTAATTTTAACAACTAGGTCAAAGAGCCATCCGACACGAAATTAAAAGATATTATCAATCCTTCAATCAATTCTGAATTAAATTAATCGCACTTGAACTCAATGTTTGTTATCGCACCGCGCAGGATTTACCTTGGTGTTGAACAGTGTATGATCGTCATACATGATCAGGAAATGAAGCGTGGAGTTTTCCTTGAGCTTCGACATGTCCGCTGCTGAATCCATCTCTGGCCCGATGTCATCGACGCACGCCTGCAAAGTGTGAAGCCCGTACACGCAAATTAAGCAAGGGAAGTACGTGCCTAAAACGTAGATAAAACTATTAGTCTTGTGCGAAAAAAGGCATTTCAACTCGGATGTAATTCGGACCCCTTATTGCAGTGGCGTGGGCAGAGGGGGGTTTGGGGGGTCGAAACCCCTCCCGAAATGCCAAAACGCCATCTCCCTCTCTCTCGCACTGCAATACACGACGCGCACACTGAAGGGCAGACGACCTTGGTCACGGTGTCGCCTGTCAATCTCGTTGGTCACCGGCGCCATCGCGGTCCGGACGGGCAAAGATTCCTAATTGCAGGCGTCTTGATCTCCGTGCGTAAAGGGGATAATCCCATCGAAGCTCGAAGCTGGGGGAGGACGCAAAGCTCTCTCCTTTGTCGAGGGCGTTCCACGGCTGCCGAGGCGCCGCGCGTCGAGGCCAGATCGAAGGAGGAAGGAGAGGGCCCGGAAGGTAAAGCCCGATGACACTGGCGTGGGTCAGCCCGATGATCCACTCTTAGAAAAAAGGGTCAGTATAGTCCTCCCTAAAGGGAGGAACGCTCTTGACACATATGTTCCTTCAGAAAGGGAGAAACTTTCGTCCCTTAAGCAGGGGAGGAAAAGTTCCTCCGTCGACTGCATCTCATTATGGCGGCCACGAATCGAGCAAATCGAGCTCGATAAGGCTTAACGAGAACACTTAGTCTATTGCACGAAGCGAGAGGAGCAGGAAATAAAAACGTAACACGAGTTTTCCGCGAACTGTATTTATTTCCGAAGTTTCTTTACCCCTGCAGGTAAAGAAACTTACGTTTCGAAAGCATGCAGTCACTCAGTCTTCTCATCGTCAGCACTGCGATGTACAACGGAGACAACCGGCACTCAGTTCGCGCACTTTACGTCCTACCTTTGCTATTCCTCGAGCCACAATTCCTTCGTCAACCGTTGCGTCAACCGCACATCACGGAGGAGTGAAAATCATTCGCCCGCAAAACCAAAAGCCGCTCTCAAAAAAAAGCAAATCCGAAGCAACCTCTTGGCTTATCTCAGCACGGTAACACGAAATTATGGCGTAGCCGCGCAGCGTAAAAGGATGTTAAATCGCTTGCCACCAGATGGCAGGGTCAAGCAGAGTAATCGCGCGCAGCTACGCTAGGTGGCGCTAGGTACCGCCCAATTCATGTTTTACAAAAAAAATATTTTTATTTTCTTACGCCACATTGCGTTTCCTTTTCTTCGGAATCTCTAACACATGTAGACACGTTGCGCACACTACAAACATCAGGTCAACATATATTGAACGCATACACAAGCATCGCACATACAAACATCAATACAACAGCACACTACCCCGATCACTACTACCGAGCCCTGCGTTTCCGTCTTTTATAGTGGTCGATTTGAACGTACGGAATTTTTCGGTGACTCCCTAAGCAAAAAAAAATATTCCGAACATGTTCATTTTTTTCCAGCAATGTCATACATCTGAGGCTATTTTTAATGGCTCAGGGGATGAATCTCTTATTAAAAAGAAGACGCTCGATCATGCCATAATTATTTGAAAGCCAATAAATCGAGCCGCTCCAATGTGGCTCCAAGCCATGAGTTTGTTTTCCCGCATGGCCCTTCGTAGCCAGTATTTATATTGTAGTGTTCGTTTTTCCATTTGTGCTGTTCGCGCAAAGCTGCAATTGCCGTCTTGAATTAATCTCTGTAGAGCGGATATCCACTCAGCTGGAAGTGATGCTTCACGGGCACAGAAATCGCTTTTCGATCAACTTGAATGCAGTCAAAGCCGCGACTTGCGACAACTGTTACGTGTACGGAGCTGCGCCGTTGCGAGCTCGAAAACTTCTAGCGCTCATCCCAGCGCGCCACTTAGAGGGCAGTTTCTACAGGAACCGTAATATATTTAAACAGTAAAATAAAGGATAGCGTTTTTTGTTTTTTTTTTCCGATTTTGCCTGTCTTTTTTTTTTTTATGCTAAACTTCCATTATAAATATACGTACTTTCCGTCATACTTTCGTAGTGTTGTCTTTTCCCCAGAGCGCAATCGCTCTCGGGGACCGACAGTCACATTGGCCACTGTACGATAGGAGCTTACCGTTCAGACCAGCGTTCCAACATGACTATCCACACGTCGATCGACTGCACCTAATCCCTCAAGTGGTTTTAAACTCTTTAATGTAAAGCGGAATGTCATCCTGCGACCGGCCCCTCCGATAACGGCCCGACCAGCGGCATCAATGCCCGACAGTTTACGTCATCTCATCATGTTGTTACACCACTGACACGCGAACACACGGTCACATCGGCGATAATTCCAGTCTTCTGTTCACAACCCACAACACTGCCATCACGATGTCGCTGACACGAAGAAATACAGAACCACGTTGAAGATGTTGCTGACACGCAGAAGAATCACGTTGAACGCCGGTTGGCACTCGGCACGGGACAACGGAACCGAACTCAGCACGGAAGGCACCCAGGCAGCCGGCAGGAAAACCTGCCTTCCTTGGACGCAGTTCCCGCGATTTCCATAACGTCGAAAACGTCGACACAGTTCCTCGTGGTTTCGCTGCTGTAGTTCCGCGTGTGTCCCGCAAATTGGAGACGGCCGTCTTACCCAGTGTATGTAGCGCTGCTGGCACTGCTCCGGAACTTCGCTGTTTCTAGCGGCTTTGTTAGCTCGTTTGATAAAATTAGTGGTAAAAACGTCAATGCAACCGAAATGTTCTGCACGTTTGGACTAGAAGACGGAATTACAGGCGGCCTTCGCTGCCGCTGAAGCTCAATCAACTCAACATTAATTTATTAAACAACGTGCGCGATGTGCTCGAAAAACGAAACCGAAAGAAGATGGGTCGGGAGGGCGAAAGCTTTCTCCGGTCTGCCTGGAGGAGGAAAACGTCTCGGAGAATAATAAGGGCTTTAATTTTCCTTTCATTGGTCTGGGTTTGTTTATGTGTGTTTTGGTAAACAAAAAAAAAAAAAAAAAAAACTTTACAAAAAAAAAAAAAAAAACCCACTTTTCTGGGGATCGAACCGTCGACCACTTGGTCATTAGCGCGATGTCCTACCCCTGCGCCAACTGAACAAGGAGGAACTCGCCCTCCTCCTTTCATCTGAACTGCCGTTCCTCCCTTCTCTGGGCAACTTGTCCGCAACAAGGAGGAACAGTCGCTTTTGCTACCTTTCTCCTCCCTTTTTTCTTAGAGTGTCCCTCGGAGAAGGTCACGTCGTCCCCGCAAACCAAGGTGCGTTGGCGACTCCAGGGCGCCTCTCGCTCTGTCTCCGGGCGCAGCTGACCGTAGCCACCTGGCGATGATGCTCTAGGGTGTTCACCCGTGCCGGTCGGTATGGAACGGCAAGGTCGTCTCCTGGGCCCTTTCGCAACAGCTCCTCCGCCGCCAGGAAGAGTGCCTTGAGTTGAGGGGGAGCAGTCCACACTGGTCCCTGGAAGACGCGGTCTCACGGCTGGGCTGGCGACTGAGGTCTCCAGTCTGGCAGTCCGGCGGAGTGACCGAGCGGAACATAACATTCTCGTTCTGCTCCTCAGAGAAAACGAAGAAACCGGGCCAGATTATCGACACTACGGCTGTAACATCACCACAGCCGTACGACACACCGCACGACCGGGCGACAGGCGGCTTATAACCGTCAACGCCTGCCAGACAGCGCGGGACATCGCCCATAAAGGCAAACAGCAGACTAGGAACCAGCGCAGTCCGGCGGAGTGACCGAGCGGAACATAACATTCTCGTTCTGCTCCTCAGGTGGGTGCATTTCCTTTTTTTCTTTTTCTCCTTGCACCGTACACTCCGCTGGACTGCGCTCTCCCCTACTGAGTTATGTCTGACATCGAAGAGAATGTTTGCTTAGCATGTATAAAAGAAGTTACGGGTGATAATCCAGTGTTAAAATGCGCAAAGTGTAACAACCTGTTCCATATTGGGAAGTGCTCGGGTGTCACCAAAAAGGCCAAGAATGCAGTAAATCCGCTGACTTGGCTGTGTACAACCTGTAAGCTGAACACCCAACGTCAAAGACAGCAGGGGGATGACCAGATTGCACCAGTGTTGCGGAGTCGCCACTCCGGAGTTGGAATGATTCCGGAACCATTCCGCATTTTCGCGACCCCGGAATGGAATGGCGGCAACGTTGAGGGGAATGGAATGGGAATGGAATTAGATGCCTTTTGCCCGGAATGGAATGGGCACGGTTCTTTATATATATATATATTTTTTTTCCTTTTCTTTTTTTTACGTTTAGTTATACCGAGCCACTCAGGGAGTCGGTTGTTCAGAAATAAAATGAGCGGGAAACTGAAAACCCGCGTAAGGCCCTAACAGACTTATACGCAAAAACAAATGCAAATAAAAAAACAAGCGTCAAAGCAGGGGGGAGGGGGGGGGGGGCGGTGGCGCCTTTCACCAGTGAAGTTCAACACGTATCCGAATGCGTATGCGCTAGGGGTGTGCGAATATTGGTTCGAATCGAATCGCGCAGCGTCATCCCTAGCTTCTGCACTGTTGAAAGAACAGACAGTCTCGGCCATCCTCTGCATTCTCAAGGCTACGAATGACACAGCGATATTGGATTCGAACCGCTATTCGCACAACCCTGGTCTGCGCCTATAATATTGCACGGCACAAGGGTTCGTCGACTTTGGTGTAGCCGACGTAAACGTCGCCCGGTGCTCTGGTGATCCGATACCCAAGAAGGAGGCGAGGTATGGCCTTGCTGTGCGGACCCAGACTGTTCACCTGCGACTCGTCTCGAGCGCGCTGTTTCTCGGAGAGCTCGCACCTGCACCGGCAACATCAGGTCGCACTCCGCGAGCTCTTTGTTTGAATGATGCTAGGCGAAACTTGAAGACTGCCATTCGTGCGTTGGAGGCGGAGGGTCGGCAGGAAGGATTCTCACTACAGGGATGCCACCGTAACGGTTTTTCAATCGTAACAGAAGATAAGAAATGTGCTTTAGGATGCTTCAGGTGGTCCACTTTTTTCGAAAGTTCCAAATGCATCTAACCTGCATGGTCTTCAACGAGGTCACCTACAACGAAAGTATGTATTGCCCTTTCATACAGCAGCGTGGGTAAAGTTTCAAGTTCAAGGCAACACCTACAGATACAAGAATACTAGTTCATCCCACCGTGACGTCATATGACCAGTGCTGACAGGGGATGCCCTTATTGGACAGGGAAGTGGTGATGTTTTGATGAAATTTATTTAGAGGTCGAAGTCTTTTCGCATCACTGGTCAGTCAGACAAGACGCCAGGGAAGGGACCGCGGTCAATCCTTGATGGAACGTTTTTTAGACCCATTGAGGACTCTTCGTCCGGAACCACTACCTTCAAGCCAAAGTGCCAAGCCTGCAGAAAAATAATTTCGGGGCCAAAAACAAAACAAAAACTTTTACTTAAAAACTTAAAGCCTCATCTCAGTTGGCGTCTCAAAGAAATTTGAAAAGTGTATTGCATTTATAGTTAAACGTGAGCGCGTTGGTTTTGATGACTTATTACAGAAAGAATAAACAGAAAGGACGGACAAGGACGGACATCTTTCGACTTTCAACAACATGTAGCGTTCTTTATTAGAAGTTGGCATCGAGATCGGTGAACCTAGAGAAAAAAGGGGGGGAGGGAAAGGACAAGTGACAGAAGGGAGGGAGAGGGAAGAGGGAAAGGAGTAAAAGGGGGGAAGGAAAGAGAAAGCGAAACAAGGGAGGGAGAGGGGGAGAGAGAATCGGGGCAGCGGAGGAGCGAGGAATTGTAAGCCCAGTGGGACAAGAAGGGGGGTCGGCATGAGAAAGTCGGGAAGTTGTTAGCCCGTTAAGATTAGGAGGAGGGGAAGGAGAAGAGGGGTCAACTCGAGACACAGAGCGGCGCCGCATCACCGCACTGTCAGGGAGCAAGGGCCCCCCGGGCCCGCGTCAAGGCCGCAAGTTGGGGGCGCAAATAAGCCGCCTCCCTCTCGGAAAGGACAAGCGAGGGAGACGAAATGTTTTGAGATGCCTGCTGGATGGCGTATGCTTCAATTATCTCGCGTCCGTAGCGGTCTCTATGTGAGCCCAGGATCCGCGCGTTGTGAAACCGGGGCTCACACGAAGAACATGCGCCTCTATGGCGGAGAAAGGGATGCTGGGACTCAATGTCCCCTTTTTTTATTTCCCTGTCGTGCTCGCCCAGCCTGTCATTCACGCAGCGGCCCGTTTGACCGATATACTCGGCGCCGCACGACAGGGGAATGGAGTACACGCGTCCAGTTGCGCAGGAAATGAAGGGTGTTTTGTGTTTCTTTGCACACCCTGCTCGTGAACGGCGCTGGGGGTCGTTCACGAGGCGGCACATGGAGCCTAATCGGAACCGGCATGATAAGGCCACATCGACATCATACCGGCGGGCCGCTGCCCTCAGGCGATGTGATGTGCTGTGGTGGTAAGGTATTACCGCGAACTTTTTTGGTCGAGGCGGTCTGGCGCGGTCGGGGTGAGGCTGGGAGATTAGAGACTTTAGGGATGTCACAAGGAGGTCGCGTGGATAGCCCGCCTTTCGGAGGCGACAGATTTGGGCGGTTAAGCTGGTTTGAGAAAAGTGGGAGCAAGATTTGGTGCGGGATGAGGAAAGGAGGGATCTTACAATTCCGGACTTCACAGTTTTTGAGTGGTTGCTTCCGAACGGTAGAACGGGCTTCTTGGTCCGCTGCTGGAAACCCCAGCAGAGTCCATTGGGATTGGTGTGCAGGCGCAGATCGAGGAACTGCAATTCCCAGTCCGAAGGGTCCTCACTGGTGAACTTGAGGCCTTGAGAGTGGGTTGAGAAAACCTGCTCGATGGAGGCGGAAGTGGTGCCGGCTGTGTGGAGTACGAGGTAGTCGTCAACGAACCGAAATACCTTGGTTCCCGGCGCCTGGACGCCGAGCTCCCTCTCCACAGCCAAGTCCACCGATGACATGTAGAATTCGCTTAGAACAGGGGCCAAGCAGGAACCGATGCAAACGCCTGACTTCTGCCTGTAGATGTTCCCTTGGTGTTCCACAAGGGTGGATCTTAGGTATACGTCGACGAGCTGAAGGAACGCCTCGAGTGTGATGCCAGTTGAGTTTTGGAACTTGGCCACTCCGGATTGCGTGACAGCCCGTTCAATGCAATCCATCAGAACCACCACGTCGAGGCTGTAAAACATGTCGGTGACATCGAGGGAAAACATGGCGACGTCCGGCCCAGCTGAGTGCAGTTCCCGGAGATATGGCAGAACCTCGAGGGAACATCCGACCCGAAAAGGCTGATCTAGAGGGACAGCTTTCAAATGTTTCTGAAGGAAGAGAGCCAGGTGCCTCTGCCAGCAGCCGCTCTCGGATACAATGCCTCTGAAAGGGGTGTTCTGTTTGTGTGTTTTTGCCGTGAAGAAAACCCGCAGGTACTGATCCGATGGTTTTGACAGTTTGTTGAGAAGAAAGGTGAGCTCGTTGGCTTTGCAGATAGTTTTAGCCTCTGTGTGGAGAGACCCCGATGGTCTGGACTTCATTTTCGTGAAGTTTTTGTCGAGAACTGCACCCAGTCTGTTGTTGAAGTCCCCGGCGGTCATAACAACGAACACACCCGTCTTGTCAGCCTCCAGGAGTTTCAGCTCTGAGCGCCTGAGCTCGTCAACCACCTCCAAAAAGTCCAGTTTTGAAGGTGGAGCCCTCCCGTATCTGCACACCACCCGCGAACCCGTCGCGAGGAAATCCTGTCGTTCAGGTTCAGGAATTTTTGAGGCGACTTGGTGAACAGCAGCCAGCTGGTCGATTCGCGACGGTTCATACGCTGGGGCAAACTTCGGGCCTCTTGAGAGAACTGACTCAGCATGTGCTGAAAGGGTGGTGTCGGAGAGGTTGAGAGGAGGTTCCAGCGCAGGGCTCTGATTAACTCGCTTTTCTGCGGTTGCGGAGGAGATGATAAGCTTCCAAGAAGACTCCAGGAGGAGGTGGGCAGACTTGCTGAGGAAGACATAGGAGGGATGAGTGGCGAAGTTAGTACCGAAAATAGACGTCATGAGACATGGGAGGGACCTCTGCATCACCAGGATCTCCTGCGACACCTCCTGTCTTGCAATCTGCATCACTCTGTAGTTCGCCGCCCAACGCGACGAGGAGAAGCCAAATACCTGATGTATCGCAGGGTGGGTGATGTTCTTGCGAAGGCAGAGACCGAGAGTCCTCAGGCGTAGGCGAAGGAGGAACATTTTTGACACGAATAATGAAGCTTGAAGGAAGGTGACAGGATCAAAGTCCGAGGGCCCGACGCCTGGCACTTCTGGACGTGACGAACACATGGCTCTCAAAAGTAAGATATAGTTAAACGTGAGCGCGTTGGTTTTGATGACTTATTACAGAAAGAATAAACAGAAAGGACGGACAAGGACGGACATCTTTCGACTTTCAACAACATGTAGCGTTCTTTATTAGAAGTTGGCATCGAGATCGGTGAACCTAGAGAAAAAAGGGGGGGAGGGAAAGGACAAGTGACAGAAGGGAGGGAGAGGGAAGAGGGAAAGGAGTAAAAGGGGGGAAGGAAAGAGAAAGCGAAACAAGGGAGGGAGAGGGGGAGAGAGAATCGGGGCAGCGGAGGAGCGAGGAATTGTTAGCCCAGTGGGACAAGAAGGGGGGTCGGCATGAGAGAGTCGGGAAGTTGTTAGCCCGTTAAGATTAGGAGGAGGGGAAGGAGAAGAGGGGTCAACTCGAGACACAGAGCGGCGCCGCATCACCGCACTGTCAGGGAGCAAGGGCCCCCCGGGCCCGCGTCAAGGCCGCAAGTTGGGGGCGCAAATAAGCCGCCTCCCTCTCGGAAAGGACAAGCGAGGGAGACGTTTGAGATGCCTGCTGCATGGTGTATGCTTCAATTATCTCGCGTCCGTAGCGGTCTCTATGTGAGCCCAGGATCCGCGCGTTGTGAAACCGGGGCTCACACGAAGAACATGCGCCTCTATGGCGGAGAAAGGGATGCTGGGACTCAATGTCCCCTTTTTTTATTTCCCTGTCGTGCTCGCCCAGCCTGTCATTCACGCAGCGGCCCGTATTATATTTCTGCCCTCCCTAAAATGTATTCTTGTATTTGTATTTCCAAAGACTTTTTGCCTTTTTTTGAAATGTATTTCTGATACGTATCGCGATATATTTTTACGGATATATTTGAGACTTGAGTATCAGTATCTTAGCAGCTATTTTCATCTATCCCAGTATTTGTATTTCCAAATACATTTTTGAATATTTCTGCCCAACCCTGCAACGTAATGCAGCTGTCAAGTGACACTTTTAACGTTTAGGAATTAAAGGAATGGAATGGAACGATTCAGCCATTCTAGGAGTGGGAATGGGCCCAGTGTCCCCATTCTTAGGAGTTGAAAGGAATTGAATTATTGCAAACTCTAATTCCCCGGAATGGAATTGAATGGAATGGGGGTGCCCATTCCGCAACACTGGATTGCACAGGCCACTGCGGAAGCTTCAGATCACGGGCAAGCGGCTATAATGGCACAATTAGTGCAAACAAACAAAAAGATGACTGAGGTTTTAACTAGGATTGGAAACATCGAAAAAAAGCTGAATCTGCAGTCTGCGCAACACGACACTACGATCCAAAAACTAGATAATCAGGAGAAAACCATTGAATCTATATAAAAATTACCGAACTTGCTTTCTGAACAGTACGACGATTTGATAAAAAAGAAGGACTCACTAACAACTGTCACGAACGACCTAAGGAAAAGAACAAAGGAGATTGAACAGCTTGCATTTGGCAATGACGCGCGAATAAAAGACCTAGAGTGGGCAGTTGAAAATATGGAGCAATATTCACGAAGAAAAAACATTGAAATTCTTGGGATTTCCCCACACGTGCACGAAGACCTGCCAGCAATTCTAAAAAATCTAGCAGCGAGGCTCGACCTACCTTTTCCAGAGCCGGATAAGATCGAAGCCATGCACAGACTAAGAGCGAGAGATGATAAGATTGCCCCGATCATTGTCCGATTCAACGACCGATCGGAGAGGGACCGGTGGGTCAGCAAGCGTACCGCGCTAAAGGCTGATCATATCTTCATCAATGAGAACCTGACAAAGCTGCAGAAATGGTTGTTCTGGAACGCAAAGGAATGTGCAAGGAAAAAGGGATACAGCTTTGTTTGGATGAGAAATGGAAAAATACTGGTCAGACAAGGGGCAGGATCGGCAGTGATACGTATCGACAGGGAAGATGACTTGAACAAAATCCGATAAAATGGCCACATGTAGCACACTTAACGACTGGAATAGATATGTAAAAAATATAGTAGCGAAAGAGGGAAAGGAGGAAGAACAGCTTCTACATGCTATTCAAATTAACATCAGAAGCATTAAAAAGCATTGGGATGAACTTAATGTATACCTTGCTAGTTCGCTCGAAGATATCGATGGAATATTACTAACTGAAGTCAACGTTGAGGCCAAAGCACCGTTACCGTTTCATATAGATGGATTTCATTCAATTTCAATACGTCGAGAGGGCAGAAAGGGGAGAGGAATATTAGCTTACATAAAAAATGATTGGTCTTCAGATCGTGCCGAGGTGTTTATGAATCATGCAGAAGTTCTTGTCTTTACTGTTCATAGGCCTGAAGTGTCATTTACGGTAGGTGCGTTCTACAGACCACCCAGTGGTAATCTAAACTTATTCTACGATGAGTTCGTAAAACTCTTGAACACCTTTAATAATAATGACCATGTCGTATTAGCTGGCGATTTCAATATCGATGTTATGTGCCGCAGCAAAACCGGAGTAGAAGAATATCTTGATATATTGTTGAACTACGGGTTGGAAAATATGATTGACGGTTGCACACGGGAAGAATACTTAGGTGATAAAGTAACAAAAACTTGTATCGACCATATAATAGTGCGTACTTGTAACTTAAATTTTGTAGCGGCAATAATATAACAAAAAGTAGCCGATCACTACTTTGTCGCTCCAAAGGTTATGCGTGAGGTCGAAACCAAAAACACGCCGGGAAAACAATACAAAGAAATTCTAGATGATAAAAAATAGACAGCAAAAATAAAGGTTATAACTGGAACGCTTTACTGCACCTAGACCACCTAAACCTTTACAAAAGAGTGATAGAAATATTAAAAGGAATATATGACAGCTCTATTAAAAAAATAAGACTAGAAAAGCGGAAGCCGGGAGCTGTCTGGATTAACGAAGAAATACTAGAATTAAGTTATGAAAAAAGTAGACTTTGGAATAGATGTAAACAAAACCCCCAAGATGCAACACTAAAGGAAGAGTTCAGGTAGATACGGAATAGAGTGACGGCGAAGATTAGACTAGCAAAGAAGAGATTTATGTGACACAACTCCGAAATTCTGGGAAAGACCTAAGGAAAACGTGGAATATTGTAAATCAAATAATGGGAAAACCACCTAAAGACAGCGTTGGCGAATGTATAAAGAAAAATTTTGGGGTCACCGATTACTTAATCCTCAGTAACAATTTCAATAATTACTTCGCTAAAGTTGTACAAGACTTGCGTCGGCCAGTAAACAACACCACAGAGACTGCAAAGCCACTGTCGAATGTATCGAACTCGGCATACTTGCCACTAATAACAGATACAGGCTTAGAAGATATAATTAACAGCATGTCAATCGTAAAACCAGCGGGATATGACAAACTAGGACCACGAGATATAAAAGTAAACTATAACACCTTAAAACATGTTTTGCTGGAGGTAATAAATGGAATATTAGAGACAGAAATTATAGCGGATAACCTTAAAGTTGCGATAGTTCGGCCTATTTATAAAAAAAGAGGGAAAAAGGAATTAGGCAACTACAGGCCAATCGCTCTCATGTCCGTTATCTCGCAGATAATGGAAAAATTTGTTTTAAAAATAATGACCTCCTTTTGTGACAAATATTCACTAATGAGTAACACCCAGTATGGCTTTTGGCAACAATTAAGTACAACACTTTTACTTGAAGACATGACAGATTACATGAATAAAAAAAAATAGATTCTAATAATGTAGTACTTGCAATATTTCTCGACCTGACAAAGGCATTTGACACAATTGACCACGCCATATTACTACATAAATTAGAAAACCTTGCTTTCGAGGGCATTTCCTAGACTTATTTAAAAATTACTTTTCCCACCGGGCGCAACGAGTTAAGATAGAAAAATGCATCAGTGACGCTGTGCACACAACCTGTGGTGTGCCGCAGGGATCTGTTTTAGGCCCTATGCTTTTTAACATCTACATGAACGATCTAGCCTTATTACCTCTGAAATCTAACCTCTATCAATACGCTGACGATACTGCATTAGTCCTGGCAAATGAAAATTATGATACGGCAGTCAAAATCATGCAGAGTGACATCAATAAATTAATGAACTGGCTTTCTAAAAGCTCTATATTTGTTAACATTAAAAGAACACAACTAATGTGGTTTCGAAAGCACCAAAGGCGTATTAACCTTACAAAACCCATCTTCTTGCATTCAAGTCAATGCACCCAGTGCTGTTGTACGCCACTTTCATATACCGCTCAGGCGAAATATCTAGGCATGTATTTTGACGAGCATCTCTCTTGGAATTCCCATGTACAGCATCTAATAAATCACTTACGAACAATATCATCCTATTTATACAGATTACGGAACGCCGCGGATATTAGGTTAAGACGATTAATTTATCAAATGTTAGCAGAGTGAAAACTAAGATACGGTATTACTATCTATGCATCCTGCTCCAACTTCAAAAAACAAAGAATAAATAAGTTAATGAAAAGGATGGTGCGGAACATCGCGTATGGAACCAAACTCGAAAATATGGTGTTCGAAAATCAGCTGTCAGAACTTGACCTGTTGACAGTAAATAAACTGCGCAAATTCGTCATTCTAACGAATCATTACTTTACATCCGAGTTCAAAATGAAAACAATCAAACAAAGGCAACTGAGAAAAACGGAGAAGTTTCAGATACGAAAAATATACGCTAACCATGGAACTAGGCTCCGTAAATTTTATGTACCCACATATTTAAACCAACTTCCTGAAAATTTACTCAATCTCCACTCTTTAAAACATGTAAAAAAGGAAATGAGGAAATGGTGTAGAAAGGAAACTGAAGGCTAACTGGTCGTTCTCGTGAACTCATATTTTTTTTTCTACTGCGTATTTTTGCGTTCTTCGATTTCCTAAGTACGATACTCCAGTTACTTCTAGATTTCTATCTTGACCAAATGTGTGTTTTTTTTTTGTTTTTTTTTGCATTGTGTATTTTTCCTTTGCGATACCTTATGCTTGCTTTTGTCGTTTCTGGGTATCATGACTGCTCTTTTGTTGTTTGTAAGTATTTGGCACATGCTATTTCCTTAGTACTGTAGACGTGATGTCTAAAATGTAACGAATATGTTTTGTTTGTTTGCTTTGTTTCTTTTGGGCTTCAACTTTGAATAGATGTTTGAAGAAAATGTTTGTAGGACTGTAAAAACCGAGTACCCGTGTAAAACCGTCTCACAAAAGCACGCAAGTGCTTTTGTGAGACGGTTTTTTTTGTACCTTGATGCGGATCTGTGAATAAACTATTATTATTATTATTATTAGTCCAGGCTGGAGTCCAGACAGGGAAGTGGCAGTAACAAAACCCACAACACTGAACCACACTCCGCGTAGGCAAGCGCCCAGCACCCAATCTATCCAATCCGCCAGACCAAAACGAACAACAAAATAAAATGCCTTGCGAAAGTTCCGTACTATATTCTATCAACGCAAAATACGCACAAACACAGGCTGCTCTAGCGAAAGAAACTTTTGTAGACCAATAAAAGCCCTGTTACGCTCAACCCAAGATAAAACGGACTCCCGTGAAAAAAAAAAAAAACACATTACAAACCGGAACGTAACTCGCATAGGGTATCTCCCTATTCAATTCGATCACGTCCTCCATAATGCAAACTCTACTCAGGAGAAAACCGCTTCAAAGGAACTTTAGCGCCAACACAACGAGCTAAAGCCGAAAGAAACGCCAAACTCGGACTCCCAAAAAAAGAAAAGCTAATAAACTTGCCGAATAACCCAGTCCACTAAAAAAAAACACGTTTAGCCCTCCCTTTTCCCTCGAAAGTCCTTCTTTGCATTTAACCCACGCCCTGTTTGTAATTGGCATCACTCGGACTGTTCAAGTACTTCTCCTAGGACTTGCGTGCCGGCACAAAGTTGCAGTCCCAGAGACCTCCCTTAGTCTCCACGTCCGACGTGACGCCAGGCCGAACCACAGGCGATGAGCTCTGCCTCCGTTTGGAACCTCGTTGCGTCGTTCCAGGCTCGCCTGTTGCCTCCTCCAGGCTCCTTTCTCGCACTTGAGCTGTGGCTCCGTGGCTCGTTGAGAGTGGGGTCCTGGAGTTTTCCCCCTCCCAGCCACGAGGACCGCTTCTTCTTCTTGAAGTGGCGCTCGTCGCGCTTCCCTGGACGCTTTTTGCTGGGAGCGTCGCTGAAATCCTACAACGCTGATCCGGCGCCGCCTCTTTCTTTTCGGTCTCGGTCGCTTGCTCCTGATGGCATCCGAGTTCTCGGTCGCAGATCCATTATGCCGCGAATAAGACGATGTCCTCAGGGGCACTGGTGTCCGGTCTGCTTTGTCCAGCCTGGGCTCCTTCGTGTCCCAGGTGGGTCCCTTGCCCGCGCAGCCGCCGCCGGTTGCAGGTCGCTTGGGTTGGCCGACTTCGGGTCTCCCGTCCTCCAACCTCGATGACGACTCGCTGCCGGACGTGCACTCGTCGTTGTCCTCCTTGCACCTAGACTCCGTGAATGGTCTGGAGTCCGGGCTCCGCAACCGCACCAGGCAGGACTGATTTATCTCGTCGAAGGAAATCTCGACCACCTCCCTTCTGGTCGGCCACTTGGACTCCTGCGATGGCGCCGTAGGCTTGATCCCAAAGCCACACGGGTGCCGATCCGAGCGGTCAGGATCCTGGCTTGATTGCTGGACCGCTTTCTCCGGCATCTCGGCACTGCTCACCATGAGCTGGCTGGACTTCCCCGGCGTCGTCTCCGTCTTTGCGTCGCCTTCATCATCCGGGAAGTCGCCGCCGGACGCCCGAGGATTCTTCTCTTCTTTTCCCGCCGCTTGGGCGTTGGGTCGGTCTCGTGCGGAACGGCGTCGGTCTTGCGTGAAACAGCGTCGGTCGCGTCGGAGGAAACATGCTGATTTACAGTCACCTCGGTGTCCCCAGCTCCCATTTTTCTCTTTTCCTGACACACCACTTCTGTTGCTGCTTCCACGTCATTTTCACCGTCCCGCCGCTCAGAGTTCGGGTCGGGCTTGCCAAGAACGGCGACGGTCGTGTCGGGAGAAAGACGATAATTTTCGGTCATCTCTGTGCCCCAGCTCCCACTTTCTCCTTTCCCTGACACGCCTTTTCTGTCACCCCTTCAACGCCTGTTGCCGCCCGACAAAGAGTCTCCAACTCCCGCGCTTTCTTCGCGAGCTCGAGCTGCTCGAACTCGTAGTCGAGCCGCTCCATTTCGCGCTTGTACTCGCGTTTCTCGAGTTCCCATCTCGCCGTTTCGAGAGCCTTCTCGTCGGCCCGCCTTCTGCGTTCCTCCCGCTCCCTTCCGCGAACCTCCTCCAGAGCCTCTGTGAACCCCTCAATGCTGACGTCTTCGGCCTGAAGGAGTTCTATAATGTGCGGCTTTCTTTTTCTCTGCCCCAAATATATTCCCAATTCGGTACAGACCTGTACCACCTCGTACCAGCGGAATGCCTCGAGACTCATGATCTAGCTGTGTTGGCCCTCTTTCTCACAAAATTCTCGCGTCAGAACGGTCACACAGTCCTTCTGACAACAACTATCTCCAACCCCCACAGGCAAAACTTAGAGCTAATGGGTCTGGCAGATTGAGAAAGAAAGGGTCGGGCACTCACCCACACAAGAAGTCATGGTCCGGCGAAGTCGATCCCGCCGCTGCCATCCAGTTGTTGGGACAGCGTGGTTGTCCGGGGACTCTGGGTACGGCAGGGAGCCGAGCCAGGGCATGTGGAGGCCGGTCTCGGGAAGGACCAGTGAGCAGGAGGGGTGTCTCTTATACAAAATAACTCTTTATATATACATATGAACAGGTTACATCAACTCAAGAACACTTGAGAACACCAGAGAACACACAGTAGCAGCCGCCTGCTGCTCATTTTATAAGGTCCCCTTTCCCTGCATCTCTAGTAGGGAATCTCCAGGGTTCATTGTTCGAAACGTCCAGGCGCGCCATCTCCCTCTCTCTCGCACTGCAATATACGACGCGCACACTGAAGGGCAGACGACCTTGGTCACGGTGTCGCCTGTCAATCTCGTTGGTCACCGGCGCCATCGCGGTCCGGACGGGCAAAGATTCCTAATTGCAGGCGTCTTGATCTCCGTGTGCAAAGGAGATAATTTCATCGAAGCTCGAAGCTGGGGGAGGACGCAAAGCTCTCTCCTTTGTCGAGGGCGTTCCACGGCTGCCGAGGTGCCGCGCGTCGAGGCCAGATCGAAGCAGGAAGGAGAGGGCCCGGAAAGTAAAGCCCGATGACACTGGCGTGGGTCAGCCCGATGATCCCTCGGAGAAGGTCACGTCGTCCCCGCAAACCAAGGTGCGTTGGCGACTCCAGGGCGCCTCTCGCTCTGTCTCCGGGCGCAGCTGACCGTAGCCACCTGGCGATGATGCTCTAGGGCGTTCACCCGTGCCGGTCGGTATGAAACGGCAAGGTCGCCTCCTGGGCCCTTTCGCAACAGTGGTCGGTTGCTCCAATTTTTTAGTGTCTAAAAAAAATTTCGATTTTTTTTTTTTTGTGTGTGTGAAAGTATAGCTATTTTTGTGTTTTGTCTGGCCTTCACGCGTTGGTATTGCAGTGCTACTTCGAAAAGCGGAGGGAGTTGTGTATTGTGAGGAAGTTTTTAAAGGGACACTGACAGGGTATTTATGCTCGCCGAGGTTTTTAGTTGTACGTGACATATGAGAGCTCAACTACCCATAACAAAATTTGCGGCTCGATATTCGGTTTCTTTCCGCCCGAAAACCGCCGATCAAGAAGTGGCCGGTTCTAGTCTCGCTCACTCTCTTTTCCGCGGTCACGGGCCGTTTTCTAAGGTATCGATGCGACCACCAAATTTAATCAAAGTCGTGGGTCACTGAAAGCACACACTGAATATTAAAGATAGAAAAAAATATGAAACCAATTTTTTGTAACTTCTAAAAAGCTGCAAATACGTTGATTAAAAAAAAGTTCCACAGACAACCGGAAGCATTCTGTGCGTGCGTCGTTTCGCGTATCGTGGGACTCGCAGGGACGGCGATGGCAGCGGACGACGGGCGTCAGAACTCTATTTCAGAACTGTCGTTCGCGGTACCGGCGAATTTTGTCTGCCTTTAAAAGAGAAATTTTGGACTGGTCAAAAGAATTGGTATTCATCCCGTACGACACGTCCGACCACCAAGCCGATTTGCACGAAGACCTGTACCAACAATTTGCCGTTGAACCCCTCCCGAAATAAAATCCTGGCTACGCCACTGCCTTATTGTTGTGACGACCCTGTTGACCTCGTCATGAACTTAGTGCGTGTGAAAGTGTGCGCGACGCAAATGTCGTGGCTGGCCGTGAGCTGGTGGGGGAGGAGAACCGGGCGACCTTCGAAGCGCCGACAAAAAGGGACGTTCGAGGGGAAGAAGACCAGTCGCTGGAGAGGAGACGTGGGGAGCGGCCGCGTGAGCAAGGAGAGACGTTCAGAAAGGAGACGGGGAAGGAGGGTCCTGTCGGGGTGCGGCGACAAGAAACCGAACTGCAAGAAAAGAAGCGGCCGGGTTCTCGGGAGGGAGCGGACACAGCACAAGCCTCAGCGAAACAATCGGCCGAGCAAAAGTCCGTGAGTTCGTCTGCAGCCACTTGGAACTTTTCAGCGTTATATTGAACCGACCTCGCAGTAGGAAGGTCACTGCTTATTGGCCTCGAGATCGACCTAGAGGTGGCGCTACCGTCGCGCTATCATCATCATCAAAGCGGGGATACGAGAACGGCCGCCCCATAGGCTCTCCACGTTCGCGCGCGAGACGGCGTAGATTCTTGCGCTTATTTTGTCGCATACTATCGGAGAGAAAACAATTCTTGTGGAAAAGGATGCAGTACTGTTCGGTGCTTCAGTAAAAATCGAATCGCGTTGCCAGCGTGCGGCCTAAATTTATATAATCGCTTCTGTGGGTGCGTCGTCTGCTCTACGCAGACGTTGGAAAGCATGGATCACCGCGACTGATGCCTGTCTCCAGCTGAACTGGAATATTTATGTTAAATATTCGTTTCTTTTAAAATGGATGTATCGGTTCATCAACGTTTGAATTAAAAACAATAATAAATTCCAACCCAGATAAAATAATCATAGAAGCTGTGAAATCGCAGCTTCTATGATGTTTTAACTTCTATAGCTTTTGCAGCAATATACATATTTAGAATAAAGATAAGTTAGCGCTGTATTGGAAATTACCATGCTGTTTAGTTCCTCTGCCCTTTTACTGTGCGATAGTGTGTGTAAGTTTTTTTGGAGTCTGAACAAATCTACTGCGTTGCGATGAGGAGAGAGAGTCTCTTCCAGTTAAATTCTGCAAACTGCACGGTTGACAGGACAACTGAAACAAGTGAAACAAACTTTTCTGATATATCTGCCGTGACTGTAATAAACAAGTGTAACCGAGCAACGCAGCAATGTTCCTGCTATTAAATGCTTTTCTCGGTAGTGTGGGTTCACCCGCTTCAATTTTCTTGGTGAGGGCCGCGGATGTCAAGAGGCTAATACTATAAATTTCTGGCTATATAATTGTAGCGGCAGCTCTCGGCAGCGATCTAGCGCTTGAACGGCGAAGGGCCCCTCGATGAGGTAGTCAAAAGTGTGATTTACCGAGCCTCTGCTCCTACATAATCTTGTATTCAAACACAGTAGACTTTGCAACCCAAACAAACGACGCGCACCACGACAGAGACAGCATCGGCCGCAGCGATACTCTTTTACTGATGATGGCTAGCGACCTTCACGAGACTTTCCGATCACCCTCCGCCCTCACCTAACGTATATCGGGACTGGGCAGTTCATCGATTAACTTTCAGATTATTCAAGTAATGCTTTAATTGCAATTTTTTTTTTTTCCGGATAATTGGAATCTTGTGCTGGAGAAAGTCAACAAGGAGTGAAAAATGCCTGCTTCAATATTTTTTACGTCTTTATTTCTTTTGTGGCACAGGCTTGCACGGTGAACCACTTCAGCGTGCTTGTCATTTCGCCGAGGGTGATTACACTGTTCAAATATAGATAATAACTAAAACAATACTTCATTTTAAAAGGCTTAATTCCCGCGTTCATATTTATGTAGGACTCACAATGTAAAGTTTAGAATGGGAATGCAATATGCCATTTATGGCATAGTAAAACCAGTAAAAAAATGTGTAGTTTTAACCTCTTTCACGCATTATGACCGGCGAAAAATCAACATACGGATTCATTGATTGATTAGTCTATTAAAGGATAGCGATCAGCCTGGTTAATTTTCTACTCAAACCACAGACCCACTCAAGATTCAGTGCTTTATGAAAGCCACGGTTTGTGCGAGATAACAAAAATATGTGGGACCAGCGATTGTATACAAACACACACACTAAGATTATGGAAGCTTCCGACTTAATAATAATCGCTTTGCTGAATTTTTATTCATGGGAAACGATACAACACAACCTTTAGTAAGAAGAAACGGCAACAAAAACATAAAACATTTAATAAGGAATGTCAAGCTCAGCCTGAAACTGGCTTGCGTCGTCGAGATCCATGCTTCTGAGCGTGCCCGTAGCAGACGACGCACGGCGGTATCCCCGCTTTCGCGCGTTTCCGATTTCGGCCGCACGGTGGCGACACGGTTCGATCTCGAGGCGAATAGTTGGTTCCCTGGCAGCGCGTATGAACTTTGTCAGTGCTGTGTTCTGCCGTTATGGAAACTCTGGACCTGCTGTGCATGTAGGCTTGGTTGCTGTATTATTCTTGCGGGTGTCCGTGTGTCAGCCCTTTTGTTGGGCGCGAAGATGTGGTTCTGCCTTGGGCCACTGCCTTTGGGAGTACCACGTTCGCGGCGAGACGCTCTACCGCGAAGCGGGTTTGTACTCGCGTGGCATGTTGTTCGTTGAGCGCAAACCAGTCTTGGGCAGTAACTAGTTACTAGTAACGCGTTACCGGTAACTAGTTACTTTTTTCGGTAACTTTTAACTGTAACGCGTTACTCTTTAATACTGGTAACTTGTAACTGTAACACTGTTACTTTTTATTGGGTAACTGTAACTGTTTAGGCCGTTACAGTTACTTTTTACTATAAAATTAAAATTCCTGGCTGACAAAAAAAAAAGAAATTGAACAAACAAAAAAAATTGCCTCGTTTTGCCCACGACGGACCATAGACGAGACGGACGAGCGAGCACGAAACCGGGAGATTAAGGAAGCGGCGCCTGCGGTGGTAGGGGAGGCAAACAATGTGTGTTTCACCGACTTTGGCTCAATCTTCTTCTGTGGGGACCGTCTGCGGGTGTCGGTGGTCATGCGACATGTCTCCGAGTATTCCGTCTGGGCTGTGTCTGCCCTTCCCCCTCTCCCTTCCTCTTTGTCAGATATGTCCGCGCTGTACGTCGCTTTTACACCCAGCCGGTCGCCGCTCCCTCTTCGCTATGAGTTTCCAAGGAAGCCGTCCCCATATTAGGCGGAAAGTCGGCGCTTGTTTAACTTATTCTTTCTCTTCGGAACCGCTCGAGTAAATTGCCTTTCCCGCTGACAGCCCCAAGAAATACTCCAATAGACGTTTTGTTGTGGATTCTCTGCAGTGCTCCAGCTGAAGCGATTACCCGGAAAACACGTGTTTTTAAGAGAGAGAAATTGCTGTTTTGAGGCGCGTGTGCGGACTGATCTTCCACAGTTGGCGTTTGAGACAGAGGCGCCGCGGTGGTCGTCGTACACACGTAGAGCACCAGAAGGCCTCACTTTGTCTCCTTTCCCCCTATATTCTTCCAAAGCTGTTTGACCTGCTATATTTAAGCCTGCTTTCGAGTATATCCCATAAGGTAATTATGTGACCATCTGTGTCCTCTTTGGTTTCGGAGTGAAAAATAAACGAAAATGTTCACTGACGCGGGAGGTCCATCTAACGCAACGTATGTCCGAAAGCTTGTACCCTGTCGCCTATTGGTGAAAACTTTTGGGGGCTGAGCCACGTGCGGGAATGCGATTGGTTTGCGCAGAGGCCAGTTTAACCAGACGGTTCAAAAATGGCCACTATTCTTCAGCTATCACTTGTCAGTTTATTGGGAAATCTCAAGCAGAGGTTACTGTGCGCGTTCAGCCTGTTTATTCTTGATAGCGCTCAAGCCATCCTGACAGGCAGTCATGTCTTCCGACACGGAGCAGCCGTTACCTTGGCCCTCGTATCGCGAATATTTTTCTGTTCTGACAACGACTGCGACAAACATCACAGTGCTGTGCAACATTTGCAGTAAACAGTACTCAGCAAGCAGGACGTCTTCGTCCAACCTGCGCAAGCATCTAGAGGTATGTTTAAGCTTTCTATTCTTGGGAACTCCGGTTTCTTATGGCTCATTTGGCGTTATGAATTGTGCTGACGATGGGGAAATATATCCATATCATTAAATTGTGCTCTTTTCTTTCTTTTTTTTTTTTTTGCGCAGAAGAAACATCCTGTCGCTCTGAAGGAATTCGACTCTAAGAAAAGGAAAGCCGAACCTGGTCAGCCCTCGAATGAGAAAAGACATGCGGGTGGCGGCTCGACACAGACACTGGAGTTCTATCTTGCAGGAACGAGTCGACACAAAGCTGTGCCGCAAAGTCAGATAGACAGGCTAATTGTAAACTTTGTGGTAGGCGACATGCAGTGCTTTTCAGTCGTTGAAAATGAACACTTCCGGCGCTTGATCATCGGAATGCAGCCATCGGCAACAGTGATGAACCGAAAGTCTTTTGTGAATCATCTGGACATCCTCTACCGAGAACAAAAAGCGTCCCTCATCGCTACCCTTGAGAAGGCGACGAGGGTCTGCTGCACAGCAGACTGCTGGACAGCCTCAAACAGGTAAGTTCTTGATGCACTGCACCCTATCTATACGATACTCTCAGTGAGACGCAGGTCGGTTTGTTTTAGAACCCGGCCCATCTAAGCCTGTAATTTGTGAATAGCTGAAATAATTAATATACAGATATTGTAGTACATTGTCAACAGAAACCTAGCCTTAAGATCAAAGATCTCGTAGTCCATTTTCTAGTCTTTTTGTAAAAAGTGTCTCCTGTTGCATCAGCACTTGAGCAGTAAGTGCATGGAGCTAATATGTTTGTGACCAGTCAAGCCACAAGCCACTACTGTGTTACTGATCCAGCCGTTTATTTATGGCAGCGTTAGAGTCATATAACGTTATCTTCCCTTTGCGTTATACGTTTACACCGTAGAAAACACCCGCGCGCAAGTAAACCCGAAGTTGAACGTAATCACCATTCGAGCGCAGCGATACCTTGTTTATTTATTTATTTATCAATACTGCCAGCCCAATATAGGGCAAAGGCAGGAGTGGGGTAATACAGTGTCACACATGCTTATTATAAACACAACAATTGTTTAATCTAAGCGGCTGCTCAGCCATTCAAGACCGTTACGAAAGGGCACCGTTCTGGCGTTTGTCCTTTTTTTTTTTCATTCAATGAAAGCAGAGAGGACGCTGTTTCCTTGGGTTTTTAGATTTTGTTTTGTACTGTTCGACGCGCATTTAACTTTTGGCGGCGCTCAGATGTATGTTGGAACGAAATATAACATTTTCGCACCAAATAATTTGTAACCCCTGCCATTGATCGATGTGTTTGGCGCATCACTTGTGGGCAAGTAGACCTGTGCGTCTTTTTTTTTTTTTTATATAGTGAATAGTAAATTTGACAGGTTCAGTATTCAAGGCCTCTCTGGAATCGAGATTTTGCTGTTCGGCTGAACAGCGACCTCTTGATTTTCACTTATTAGATTTCCAACATATTGCCATTTTCGTAATTTCGTCGTCAAATGGTAAGACATAATAAAAATAGTCCGCATTAATCAGCTATATTATGAGTGTCACGGTTATAACCGGAGCTTTGTTGTTCCTAAACTAATTAGTATGACTGGCGAGAAAATTGCAGAAATTTAAGATTCCAATTAGAATATTTTGCGGTGACCATAGGAGCTTCAAGCATGTATACAAGAGCATCGTGCTCGGTCGTGATTGCATTGTCACTACATTGAAGGGCGCAGCAACAACAATAGTCATTCCTTTTTTTTTCCAATCTTTTTAGGAGCTTTCTCGGAGTGACAGTTCACTTTCTGGATGAGGAATCCCTGGAAAGGAAATCCGCAGCGCTGACCTGCCATCGGCTTTCAGGCCGTCATACATATGATGTGATCGCTTCTGCGCTCCATGCAGTGTTTGTGGACTACAAAATATTACACAAGATATGTGTCGTGATCACGGACAATGGTTCGAACTTTGTGAAGGCTTTTAGGTAAGTTTATGGTCTTGTTTGTTCCTGTTTTTTTTTTTTTTTTTTTTACCCTTTGAGCTCCGGCTGGACACCTTCATATCACCCCAAACGTATACCAGAATTACATATTAAATGCGGTACATTGTGTTTCACTCACAATTTTTATTATGCTGTTGGGGCGATCAGCAGTGTAGGGGCACATATTAAAATAGGGGGACATTTACTGCTTTTATACGATTAATGAAGCTCCACATGTGAAATTTGGCCGAGTTTAGGCAGTTTTATTGAAAATATCCGGACGTACACTCGTTGCGTAGCTTCATTTCGTAATCCTATTTTTATGACACTTCCCCATCGGAGTCATTAAACACTACTAGACGATTGTTTAAATTTGTAGCTAACCTATCATCTCATATCTTTTGCGACGTTCAAGCTCAGCTGGGTAAAGGTTCTGACGGGTGTGACTTATTTTGTGGCGCAGGGTATTTGGAGAAGCTACCGAACCTGAGGAAGATGTCATCCAAAATTGCATCACAGAGGTTCTTGACACAGCTCCAGGCGCTTGCACATCAGAGATCCACTTGCCTCGGCACCAGAGGTGCGCTGCACACACTCTTAATCTAGTTGCCTCCGCGGATGCTGAAAACGCGTGCAACCAGTTACCTTACGGTGCAATGGCGAAGAATGTGTTTGCGAAACTGAAATGTCTCTGGAGGAAGCAAGCCCAGTCAGTTCAAGCCGCTGAAGCCATAAAACTCACCCTAGGAAGACAACTTCCTGTCCCAAACGCGACGCGATGGAACTCTTTGTATAACGCTGTAAAGTTCCTGAATGAGGTCTCGAAAGGCAAACTGGACGCCACATTCGAGAGACTTTCGCTGCCAAAGCTACAGAACGAGGAGCTTGCCTTCATCGACGAATACTGCAAGGTATTGTAATAGCGTATTTGTTTCACTTTATGCAGTGCGCTAACCTTTCGTACTCTTTCAGACGATGTATGGCGTGGCGAAGGCACTGGACATCCTGCAAGGCGAGCAGTACATGTATATGGGTGTGCTGCAGCCCACTCTCCACTCGCTCTTGCGATACCAAGGGTCCCTGTCACAAATGCAGTACTGCACCCCACTTTCCAACGCCCTTGAGGCGGGAGTCAAGAAGAGGTGAGCGATATATTTGTTGTTCACTATATTGCTACCCCTCTCTGCACATGCGTTTGCATGGTAGCATATCCGTGCGAGCTATCTACACTTAACATTGTAGGTTTCAATCATCCATATTTCGATTTATAGGTTCAAGCAGTGCAAAAATCTCCTTTTTGTTTCTTGTCTCGTCACAGGTTTTCAGAAGTTCTTGAAGACAAGGACTTGGCCCTTGCAGCGGCGGTACACCCCAAGTTCAAGCTATCCTGGATCATGGAAAACGAGCGGAAAGCTGCAACTGTACGGCTGCTCGAGGAAGAATGTCGTGCGCTGGAGGAGCACTGCAGTGAGGACGCAACAGGCAAAGAGGATGGCGACGAAGACGATTTTTTTTTCCACTTGCCTCAAGCATTACCATCATCAACGGAGGTGCAACAGTGGGTGAGCGACCCCGCGACCGATCTGACCGGGCTCTCAAGGTTCCCCATGATAAAGAGGATCTTCATCAGGCTCAACACGGGGATTCCGTCAAGCGCGCCGGCTGAACGCCTGTTCAGCAAAGGACGCGATGTGTTCGCCATCAAGAGAGGGAAGCTCTCCGATGACAATTTTGAAAAACAGTTGATATTAAGTTATAACAAATATTGCAAATAAGTTATAATCGTTAAAATTCTGAAACGACGAATGACACAAAAAAGAAGCACCCTTCGGTTTTAATGTTTTCTAATTTCTCAGCAGTTCATCTTTCTTCTCACTACAGTGTAACAAATAAAATATTTTTTTTGGTTTATGGTTTCTTGTGTCCAATTTTGGTACTGTAACGAGAAAGTAACGGCGTTACTCTTTCTGCGGTAACTGTAACTGTAACACGTTACTTTTTTAATCCGATAACTGTAACTGTAACAGAGTTACTTTTTCCCCCTAGGTAACTGTAACTGTAACACTGTTACTTTTTACTGGTAACGTGCCCATGACTGGCGCAAACAGACACCAGTCACGTTGGTAACGGTGATAAACTGTTTATTTCCAATGAAACAAAAAGAAGAAAACGGCGGCTATAAGCTGGTGAACGCCGTCGGTGTGGAGATCGCCCACGGCGGAACGGTCGTGCACAAAGGTACAAAAGACGGGGTAAACGCTCACCGGTGCGCCGGTCGGTTCCCCGTTGTCGCCGCCGCCGAATCCCAGGAAGAAAAGAGAGGGCGAGATACTGCTGTTCGGTGGTTTTAAGATAACGGCGGGCGCGAACTGGCCAATCAAGGAGCGACACGTCGCTCTCCTCTCTGCGGGGGTTCGTAACGAAAATCACCCCAAAGGGGGAGAGGAGGAAGCCAATCACAGTGGTAAGCAGCGCCACCTCTCGCTACGTCAGCGCGGCCGTCACGGCGTGCCAAAACGCTGACGCGACAGAATGTTGAGGGATCACAATCCCCACACTCCCCCCTCCTTAGCCAATAGTCACCCGCAAACAGGTCGACCGACAAAAATACACAACATCTAGACTAAAATAGCAAAAAAAAAAAAAAAAAAAGAAAGGCCGCCTGCGGTTGCAGTTACACGGGACAGAACAGCCCGGCTCATACGTCCAGGGTCCGGAAAGTCGTTCAGCGGGCCCTCAGCGGGCCCTCACCCGGTGGTACAGCTCCGAGCAGCAGTCGGTCGGCTGCGTCATCCCGTGACCGTCGCGCACGCGGCGGGTCACCTCCTAAGGGCCCGGCCGGGGTAGGGCTTCGAGCCCAAAGTGATGATGTCCCACAGCAGTATTCCGCCGAACGCTCAGACGTCAGACTTGAAGGGCGCCCTCGGACTTTTGGTAGTAGACGTCCGTCTCGGATTCCCAGTGCTCCTGGAGGGTCCGAAGTCGGCGACCCAGCAGCCGTGTTCGTCGATGAGCACGTTCCGAGCGGCCAGGTCCCGGTGGATTATCCCTCGGCTGCCGATGTAGTGCATTGCCTGCGAGATCTGCTGGGCGAACTGCGCCAGGTCCCTGGGGCCCTTGGACTTGTCACGAAACTAACGGGAACAGCTGGTCCCTGGTCGGCGAGCTTTCCAACTGCGGCGCGTGTCCCGAAGATGATGAGCGGCAGTCCCTGGCCGGATGTCGATCCCGACGGCCCACGAAAACGACAGGTTGCTGGTTTGGCCCGCGGCCGGCTGGGGTAGCGGGGCCGCCTGACGAGTCACGCGCAGCTGTGGACCCTGGACGCCACTGAACTGCTGTAGCCAGGAGACAGCAGCTCCCGAACGACGTGAAGCAAAGGCTGGATATCCTCTTTGTAGGTGCGGAACGTATTGCGCTAGAATGACCACTTGGTCTCCGACCGCTTGTGACGACGCTCGCACCGCGCTTTTGTGTTGACGTATGGCACACGTGAACGTAAGTGGCAATAATTGACCAATGGCTTTTACGCCTACCTAAGCTTTCCCTCGGAAGCCGTGGTTTGGGGGATTCCCCTACGGGTTGGTCCGGGAGCGAACGCTGCGGTGACATATCTAGGTCACTGCTTGCCAGTAAACAATGGTGTCTGGCGCGTTCGCGAAGGCAGCAGCCACATTGTGCTCTGCACTTCCCTTAATGTGACATTCGCCACTTACTGGGGCTGCCTCTACGAAAACTTCGGATAATAGTTACTCCGTTTACGCAGATTGTAGCGGGGCGCATCTCGCTCGCTGCTGGCGTCGTCTCGCGCTGCGTGTGCATGTTTTTGCGGGGGCTGAGTATGGCTCGTTGGCCCAGTTTTCCCTCTCATGGTAAGGCCCGTTCACACACACGCGTCCGCAGCGACCAGAACGACCGGAACAACCGAAACGACAGATGCAAGGGTCTGCAACCATTAGTTGCCATAGCGACGGAGGGACGCACGCACGTTCATGACGCAAGGAGTTGGAGCGAGCCCAACTTTCCCCGCTCCGTTGGAAACAACCGCAACGACAGACCAATCACACATCGAAGAGAATGGGTCCCGCGCGTTGCATGTCGGTCGCTGGCCGGCTCCTTCTATTTACGAACATGGCGTCGGTTGTTATCGTCGACATGGACGGCGTGGTGAAAGCTTATCGTTCCGCGTAAAAGCGCTATCCTTGACTGTGAATTTTCGTCATGTGTCGCTATATAACCCAGCACGTACTAAAAGGGAAGATCCACCTACTCGTACGGCGTTGTCGTGGCGGCACTCTCAGGACAGCATAAACGCTTATCCCATCGTGTTTGTTTACTTCGACAGTGGTGCTTTCTAAGCATTTGCGTCCTCGAACATCGCTCTGATTTCTTATCTGGCGCATTTCATGCGTGTGCTCAAGTTCAAGGTATTACTGACGCGTACCGTATAAAGGATGCAAATTTTCACGCGTTTTCATCACCAGAGAAAAGTGATCATGTTAGAAATCCTGAACGCTCGCAACGTCTATCTGATCACCAAATCGTATTTCTACGTTCCATATCGCTGATAACATTACGTTGTCTTTTATAATCGTAGAAAAGGCGTATGGCGAGATTTGTACTATCGGAAAAGCCGTGTAGTAGGGCCGTGATCGTCCAAAACGGCGTACTCCATCTTTTTCTTTTTGTTTTTTTCTTCCACAGTACCCTGCAAGCCTATGATGAAAAAAAAAGAGTAAAGCTCTAGGCTATGGAAAGCTGTCTGTCTATATTTTGTTACGGCATTGAGTGGCAGTGTGTCCCCCTTTTAGAGGCACCGCTGAAAGCGCTGACGGCGGCGTAGAAGCGGTCGCCGTGCTGCCGATCCGCTGCGCTTGTTGCAGCGGTTGCAGGTGTGTGTACGCGCGGCGCAGAGCGGTCGTTCCGGTCGCTCCGGTTGCAACGGACGCATCGCGCTCGTTGTATATGTCTGAACCAGCCTGTAGGGTTTCAGATCGCACGCATGTACCGGCCCACCGACTTTTCTTGATTGCAAGTTTCTCAGCTTGTACACGAGTGGGGAGAGAAACTCTTGCACTCGGTACGGGCCACACCACTTCGGAGTCACCGCGGCCGAGAAGCCTTTGTTGGCATCACTCAGAACATGGTTGAGTCTGAGGACGAGATCTCTCACTTTGTAGCGGAGATCTCGATGCGAGCGGTCGTACTGACCTTTTTGATCGCTCGCGTTACCCCGAGATTGCGACGCGCCTCTGAGAAGGCTTCCTTCATCCGAGTTTGTAGCTGCCGCGCGTGGTCCATTTGCGTCGGCTGGGCGTTGTCCACCCCGGTGCTCGCCCCTAGGACATGGTCCATGGGGTTTGGAAGCTCTCTCCCGAATGTGAAGAAAGCAAAGGTGAAGCCCGTCGAACGGTTGAGAGTGGTCCGAAGTGCGAACCCGATCTCGGGGACATATGCGTCCCAGTCACGGCATGCCTTTCCGCGAAGGCGGCCATGCAGCATTGGTTTGAAGTTTCTGTTACATCGCTCCGTGATGTTCGACTGCGGGTGGTATGGCGTGGTTGTTTTGTGCTTTATGCCAAGGGCCTTGCACGTGTCCAAGAATACCTTCCCGACGAAGTAGCTCGCTGGATCAGTCACAAGAGCTTCGGGGAACCCAAAACGGGGGAAAACCTCCATGAGCTTCTCCGTGATCGCTCGGGCTGTCAGCTTACGGGGTAGAAAAAGTTCCGTCCATTTTCTTAAGTGGTCAGTTACAGCCAGCAGATACTGGTGTCCTTTAGGGCTCCTCGGCAGGGGGCCGACCACGTCGCAAGCTGCCAGAGACCATGATTGCTGGCTCGGAATCGGTTGCATTAGGCCCGGCGGTTTGCCGCCTCTCGGTTTGAAGCTTTGGCAAGAGTGGCACGTGCGGGCATAACGGAAAACGTCCCGTTTCATGCCCGGCCAGGTGGCGATGCGACATAACTTTGAGTACGTCTTGGAGCCGCTCGCGTGTCCAGCCAAGTGAGAGTCGTGATAGTAGCGCAAAACTGCGTTTCTCAAACTGCGGGGTACCACTACCTTCAACGCCTCGTCGGAGTCGTTGTCGGAGGGCGTGTACCTCAGTAAAAGCCCGTCATTCCTCAGCAGATATGAATCCTCCGTGCCCGCACCAATACCAGATACGTCCCTGCACTCGGCGCCTACTACAATACCAGTAGTGTTGCGCCCGGCGGTCGCACCGCCCGCCTCCACGGCGTCCGACTCTTCCGCGAGTCCGTCGATCACCCTTCGACAAAATTGATCATTCTGCTGGGCTTTCAGAAGCTCTTCTTTGCTGAACACGATTCCCACTGCGCTCACTGCGTCTAGGTGGTTGATCGTCTCGTCCTGGGTGGTCAGATCTGCCGCCTCCCTTTGGGACTAAGTCACGGCTTCGCCTGACACTGTGAGTGTCGTTGGCTCGGCCTGGGTCTTTGCGGAAACCTGTGTGCAGTCTACGGGGGCGCCTGACAATGCGTCCGCCAACACGTTTGTGCTGCCTTTCCGGTACCGCACGACGTAGTCGTATTTTTGGAGCGTCAAAGCCCATCTTGCCAAGCGACCAGCGGGTTCGCGAATTTGGGAGAGCCATATTAGGCTTTGGTGATCTGTTTCGATCACGAAAGTGGTCCTGTCAACATAGGAGTGCAAAGACGATGGCCAAGCACTCTTGTTCGCATGTGCTGTAGTTCCTTTCAGCTGGCGTCAACGAGCGGCTGGCGAAGGCCACCGGTGGGAGTACACCTTTGTGCTGCTGGAGCAGGACCGCGCCCAAGCCCAGATTGCTGGCATCTGTTTGGATCAGAAAGGGCTTGTTCAAGTCGGGTAGCTTGAGTTCAGCCGTGCCCGCGAGCGCTCGGGAGGTGCGGCGAAAGGCCGCTTCCTGCTCAGGACCCCAGCTCCAACTCACGGACTTTCGCAAAAGGCACGTCAGTGGTGCTTGAAGCGTCGCGCAGTTGGGGATGAATTGGCGATAAAAGTTCACCATTTCCAGGTAGCGGCGAAGGGAGCTCACGTCGATTGGCGCAGGAAACTCCAGGATTGCCTGTAGTTTGTCGGGATGTGGCACAAGGCGCACGCGATCAAGTTCAAACCAGAACAAGGCGATGCGGGCTTCGGCTATTTGAGCCTTTTCGGGGTTCAGGGTCATTCCCGCGGCTTTCAGCCGGTCGAGTACGTTCTCGAGATGACGTAGGTGATCTTCGAAGGTGTTGGAGTAAACGACAATATCGTCGAGATAGTTCATTGCGTGTTTCCATTTGGTTTCTCCCAGTACTCAGACGATCAATCGCTGGAACGTCATTGGCGCTCCGCACAGACCGAAGGGCATTCGTGTGAATTCGAAAAGCCTGCGATGACAACAGAAGGCTGTTTTTGCCTCGTTAACTGGCTCCATCCGAACCTGGAGGTAGTCTCGTCTAGCGTCCAGGGTGGTGAAATGCCGCGTACTGCCCAAGTTGGACAGAATCGAGTCGATGCTCGGTAGCGGGTAGGCGCCCTTTCGTGTGACGTCGTTCAGACGGCGGTAGTCCACGCGAAGGCGTGAGCTGCCGTCTTTCTTCGGGACAAACACCACGGGGAATGCCCAGGGGCTGTTAGATCGCCGGACAACTCCGGTGTCGATCCTTTCGTCCAGGGCACAATCGATGGCTTTTCGTTTAGCCAAGCTTACGGGTCGCGCGTTCTGCCTTCTTGGCAGTTCGTCGCCCGTGTCAATACGATGTCGCACTTCGTTTGTACAGCCCGGCCGGTCCGTGAACTTTGCGTCATAGTGGCTCAACAACGACGACAGTTGGGCTTTCTCTCGCCCTGACACGCTGCACGATTGCGTGAACAGTGGGTGCGTCATTTCCCCAATGGGGACGGCGCTCGCTGCCACCGGGGCTGGACTCGGTGTCTTTGGGGTCAGTGACCCGGTTTAGTGAGTCCCTCGCTTCCTCTTGACTGCTCCTCGCGTGGGCCAATGGTGGCGTTGGCGGTACGGCCGGGGGTTCGCAGAAGGGTTTCAGGGGTGCAAAAGTGCCCTCCCGATAGCCTGCGCTGCTGACGTCAATTACAATGCCTGTTTTGGCAAGTAAGTCTCTGCCCAAAATAATGGGCACGGATAGGCCAGGGAGATGAACGAAGCGTTGTCGTCTTACTCGGCTCTCCCATCTCGCGACCAGCCGCGCGTTACCAGCCGAAAGGGCGGTTCCGCAGGCTAGGCAAAAGGCAGTGTTGCATTCTCGGAGTCGGACAGAATTCTGTCGGAGGTGAGTCAACACTTCGTCGCCGAACATCGAAGCGCTTGCTCCGGTGTCGAGGAGTGCCTTGAATGCCTTGCCGGCGATCGTTACAGAAATGAACGGGGCGGCGTGCCGGTCGGGAAGCCTATTCTGTAGGCGGTCGGTAAAAGAGTGGCCATAGGACCCTCTGAATCCTTGTTAGACACCGGTCCGTCCGTCCAAGGGCCGTTTACCGGTGGCTTTGCTCGTTTCCCGCACGGTGCGATTCCGTGTTCGGCCGTTCCGGGCACTGGCGCGCGAGATGATCGGGGCGATTGCACCGAAAACATCTTCTGTCGTCGCCTCGCCGGGGGTTCCGCCGTGCGTTTTGGTTTTCGCCTGCTCTGTCGTAGCGTGCATCGGCTCGCTGACCTTGAGGAAGCCTCAATTCCTCCTGCCTCGCTGCCTCGCTGGGGCGCGAGTCAGTGGTTCCGAACAGCGGCGTCGGCCGGCGTGTTCGTCTGCCTTAGGAGTACGGGTCGAGCGCACGATCTGAGATTGCGTACGTATCTCGGCCCCGATCTTCCGCATAGTTTGCGGAATCATAGCGCCTCGGTGATCGGGATGGCGTGTCCCCGTTCCACGCGCAGCGCGGTTTGTGGGCCGCTGACGCTGGAGGCCGGTACGCACGGGCAGCGAGAATATCTCCCTGAAGGCGCCGGGCCTCGGAGGCGAGCTCGTTTAGGTCGCGGAAACCGCTGCCTCGAAGATACGCAGCGGAAGTCGGGTGGCTTTGGCGTATGACGCGTTCCACTCGCTCTGCATTGGGAGCTGAGGGTTCCGCGAGCTCGAAGAGCTCTTGCACGCCCCTACGAACTCCAGCAGGGACTCGTCCGGATGCTCGGTTCACTGTTCAAGCTCCCGCCGCATCCTCCTCTTGTAGTCGGCGGGAAGGAATTCGCGTCGGAACGCCTCTCGCAACTGATCGAGCGTTCCGGGTTAGTCACCGACAAGTCGGAACCAGCGGGCGGCATCGTCGACGAGCGCGATTGGCAGAATGCGCTCAAGTATTTCACAATCGAACATTCCCATCGCGTGTTGGTGCTTCCGTAAATCGTCAAGGAAGTCCGTAGCGCTCGCTCTGTCTGCGTAAACCCGATAAGTCCGCACGGGAATTCGGACCGGAGGTCGTCGGGCCTGTGGTGCGAGTGCTGCCGTTCGCAACGCACCTGTCAGACTCTCAATCACACGTGCCGCGTTTTCGAGCAAGTTGTGATGAGGCGCCGCAGCGGTTTCTCCGTGGGGAGACCGGTAGGCTTTGCTTTGTGCTGGCGGCGGAGCATGTGCGTTCAGGGAAGATCCGATTGCGATGGCGCCCGTCCGAAATGGCGTCAAAACCACGCTCGGCTCCAGGGGTGCGCCGTAGGGCGCTTCTCGTTGGAGGGTTGGCATTTCGGCTTCCCGCTGAATTGGGGGCCGCGCGAATGCGTCGGCCGCGGACGCCAGCGTGAGCAAATCCGAGAAGTCGGTCTGCATCGTCACGGTAAGCGCTGGTTGCGCAAGGACTCGTCACTGGGGAGCAGTCGCCACTGACAGACGTACCGGAATTCTGGTCGTCAGCCCTTTTGTTGGGCGCCAAGATGTGGTTCTGCCTTGGGCCACTGCCTTTGGGAGTACCACGCTCGCGGCGAGACGCTCTACCCGCCGAAGCGGGTTCGTACTCGCGTGGCATGCTACTCGTTGAGCGCAGACACCAGTCACGTTGGTAACGGTGATAAACTCTGTTTATTTACAATGAAACAAAAAGAAGAAAACAGCGGCTATAAGCTGGTGAACGCCGTGTGTGTGGAGATCACCCACGGCCGAACGGTCTTTCACAGAGATACAAAAGATGGGGTAAACACTCACCTGTGCGCCGGACGGTTCCCCGTTGTCGCCGCCGCCGAATCCCAGAAAGAAAAGAGAGGGCGAGATACTGCTGTTCGCTGGTTTTATGAGGCGGGGGCGAACTGGCCAATCAAGGAGCGACACGTCGATCTCCTCTCTGCGGGGGTTCGTAACGAAAATCGCCCCAAATGGGGAGAGGAGGAAGCCACTCACAGTGGTAAGCAGCGCCACCTCTCGCTACGTCAGCGTGGCCGTCACGGCGTGCCAAAACGCTGACGCGACAGAATGTTGAGGGATCACAATCCCCACACTATTATTCTTGCGGGTGTCCGTGAGTGCCCCCTTGGCATCCCTAAATGGCTGTTTCCTTTGGTGCATTTAAATTGTTGTGTAATCGAGGCCGCGGGGTGCTGTGTCTCCTTGACGACGAAACCTTTCGGATGTGCTGAGGCGCAGCACACTGTGGCTCCCCCGGCCCTCCCCCCCCCCCCCCCCCCCCCCCCCCGCCCCTCCTAAGGAGACATCACAATTGGTGGCAGCGGCGGGATTTTTCGTTGAGGCTTTCGGGGGAGACTAACCTCTGTGATTGAGACAGCACCCATGGCGACCTACAAGGCTAGCACGGCGGCCATCAATACCGTGGCTCAGATTATGACTAACTTGGTGGGCGCACGAGTGCTCGTGTTAGGCTCCATGGTGCCATCGTTTTTGGGGGACGGTAGCAGCTCAAGTGTGATAGATTTTCTTCAGGTACTGGGTCAGGTAGCGCAAATGGGAGGCTGGAGTGAAGAGCAGCAGATAGGCATGGCCAAATGCAAGATGGTTGGGAAGGCCTATACCTTCGCTTGGCATGACGAGCAGATGAGAACGGTGAAAAAGACCAAGGGGCTCAGAGAGCTAATGCTTAAGCGATTGGATGATCAGCCGGAGAGCTTGAAGCTTGAAAAGTTCTTAAACGCCAGGCAAGACGCGGGCGAGGATGTGCGGGGATTCGCGAGTCGTTTGCAGGCGCTGGGTGCCAAGACGATTCCAGTGTATGGGGGGCGGGGGGGGGGGGGGCAACGCCGCTCAGCTTTGTGTCGCTGTAGAGACTGTGCTGGAACGGCAGCTTCGCTTCCCACACGTTGCGGGCATCTTCTAACTCTGATTCCCACAAACCCTGTCCCCGGATGAATATGACACTGCAATACTTCGCTCTAGGCAAAAGGGTTTAATCACTCACTCACTGCCTTGGGGGGGTTTCGGGATCGGGGGACGGTCATCAGCGAGGCCGGGGGTAAGTCCGCTGCCACTGCAGCTTCTCCGAGTCCCAGCGGTGGTCGTCCACACCGCGTAATGGGGACGCCGTCGTCTAGGGTCGCCGTCCGGTCCGTTTGTCGAGTCCGTCACTCGACGTCTTGCCCGCACTTTCCCCGCGCCTGCGTCCGTCTCCCGCCAAATCCGAGCGCCAGCGTCCTCGTCTCCTTGTCACCGCTGCACCATTCTTCGTGTTCCGCCGTTCGAGAGCGCTGCCGTCCAAGAGAGCCTTCCTTTGTCCGGCTTCCCCTTTTCAAGCCTTGGGTCCTTTCTTCTGGGAAGCCAGTCCCGTGATGTCAGACGGCTTAGGAGAGTGGTCCAGCCGGACCTTGTGCTGCGCGAGGCCATGGCCGGTCCCCCGAGGCATGACGCACGTCGGAGGCATCGAGTGCGAGTTGCCGGAAATCGGGGTCCGGAGGTTCGGCGCGGGGGAGGGCAGCCAGATCTCCACACCTCCCTCCCCTCAAGGCTCGGACTCGGGGGGGGGCCCAAGGTTGCGTGGTCCCCAGGACCTCAGGCAGGGAACTCGTTCAGCTGAGTGTCACCGATGACGACGAGCACCCACGATGATGATGATGGCATCAAACCAAGCTCGTCAGCGGTGAACGTCCATTCACTGGGAAGCTCGTGACCGACGGAGCATGGTCCACGAACTGGTCCGGAGCACCACAGCTCACAACACGGACGGGCACTCAGGCACACACAACACGGTGGCTCTTAAAATTCGCTTCCGTCCCTTATGTAGCCGACAGCGAATCGCGCAAAAACGAATACCGGCACGCTATACCAAAATCTCACGATCGTTGGACATGCCACGAAATAAAAACAAAACTCTTCATTTCAATACCAACAGGCAGGCAATCATCAAGAACGTCAAGCTACACGCTCAAGAGGTACCTAAGAGGAAAGCTATTCCTCAACCAAAAAGTACCAGCACTCTCTATTTACTTAAATCGTGCATACGCCCACTATACAACGTTAGCTCCTATAAAACTCACCCGTATTCCTTTAAAGCAGAAAACAATCTACCAGAGCGTCAGAACCGCACACCTCTTACAACATTATTATTCTCCAACGCACTCGCGAAGAGTGTACAAAACCTCAAGAACCAACAACAACCTCCCGTAAAACAGAAATGGCCATAAACCCTGTCCCGTTCGCGAGGTGCGACTCGGAAAAAACACGCTGGCAGGCGTTCGCGACACCCGAGCTACAAACACGCTACAGCCAGGCTACGCAGCACGCCATCATCAGAGGCGGTAATCACCTTACTGAGAGGCTGGTGTTCCGTGGTACCGGCCACTTACACCAGTACAAAGGGAACAGTACCTGGATCGTGCGAACAGCAGATCTCATTGGACAGCCTATTTACACGGCTATGTCCGTAACGTCTGGGCATGTACCAGACGTTACCGCTTCACCGCTCGGAGGTAACCACCCAACAGGAGTGACGAGCGCGTAACGGCGGTCCGCACCGAACCCCGCACGGGCTCGACAACCGCGACAAGCGCATCGACGCACGTTAGAGATCTCCCCCGGCCAAACCCCGACACCGCATAACTAAAAAGTCTTCTAGCTGATGTCAAGGCCGGCCGGAATTGAGCAATAAAAGTACGCCGTCAACGCGCCTTGCGATTCTTCAACGTTCTCGAATCGAGCAACGTGCCCACATACCAACGCCGTAGGTTACGCATAAAGCTCGCCCCCAGCCAAGTCAACACGCCGCATGACTGAAAAGTCTTCTTGCGACTGTGAGGACAGGCAGGGTTCGAACAATGTAAGTATCCCACACGCGCACCTCTCAACTTTCGCGCAACGAGCGCGATACCGAAATGCCAAATAATCTAACCGGCCAGTCTTGGAGATCGACGAGCTAGTAAACTATATTTGCTCTGCATAAACAGTTTCCGCAGCGTCGAAGTGTCTACCGCATTCACCGCCGCATTTCAACACCCGCTACCCATTCATGCAAAAGCTGCAGTTTGTACAGCGACGGGCTGACCCAACGCAAAACCGTTATAGGCCACCGACGACCATGCCGCTGCCATAATTTCTAGGCTTCCCGGGCACGTACCCGCCGACGTGAACCGTACGTTTTCCCGGGCCAACCGCGCATCTGTACAGGATAAAACTATGAGCAACTCGTCACATCATCGCAAGACCGCCACTTCCCTTGTGCAGGTCTTCACTGCACGAGCACAGCTCTTTCCCCACCTAGCTGTCTTTTCTCCCTTAAATTTATAATTTATCTCTAATCCAGGCCTCTGCACGACCAATTACGCTCTCTCTCGCGTCCCAACGCGAACCCAAACACGGCTGAGAACCGATACTGTATCCGGCGGCAGCGCACAGCGCGCGCTAGCCGCCGCTCCTCCGGAGACTGAGAAAACGAAATGAAAGAGTGACTCCCGCCGCGAGGCTCAACCATCGATATGGCGGTGTGAGGATCCGGAACCAACTGTGCGCACAATTAAACGGGATCAACCTCACGACTCTACAACCAGAAACGCACGGGTCATGCCCATCGCATCAGACTGGACTCCACGGAGCATTACACAAAGCCACTGACAAGTGAACACGGAAACTCTGTGGTTTTCTGCATTCCAATGTCTGCGCACCAGACATCGCGTGTCCGGCACGATTTAGTGGGCTTAACCCCTAAATGTAGCCTCTGGCCACAAGGTACTCGTTCAAAGCGATCTTGGTCGGAACCACAAGAACGCATCCGTACCTTGAAACGCTGTCAATTAACGAAGCTCAAAACCGCGCCGACAGCTCAAGCAAGGCCAACTGGGAGCTAGAATGCGATCAAACCGAGACGCAAGTCTCCTCCCGGACAAAATGCAATGCGGGAATAATTTCCAAACACAGTACATGCAACCGCCATCCGCAATGGGTGCGCTCTCCACCCGGAGTGATGCCTCCGATCGGTAACAAGCGTTCCAAAACATTAAATCGTAACGCGAGCAAAGGGGGTTAGGCGCATCACATCCCCCAAACCGTGAGCCGGCATCTTTCCCAGCAGACGTGAACGGCCGGAGGCGTAGGTGGGGTGACGCCCGACGCTACATGCCTCGAGGGGTGTGGTAATTTAGACGCACACAGCGCTCTTGCATAGCAGGATCAACCTGCCAGCATCCAACCGTGCGCTGAACAGCAAATACTCATGGCGCGTCTCGCAACGGGGATAAGCATATTACTGACAGGCTGGGGAAAAGGGTTAATCTTTTGAAACAGCGGTCAAAATCCTCGCCTCCTAGTCAGACGGCGATAATGTCAGGGCCTCCGTGCGGCGCTCCCGCAACGAAACTTCGTGCGGCGCTCTCGCGGCAAAGATAACCCCCAAAAAGAGCGCGAAACAGTGCCCTAATTCAACCGGAAACAGGTTAGGAATCGAAATGCCAGCCTGATCTAAAGTCAGGCCCCACGTTGCGGCGCCAGTTTATGCGGGCGTTTTCGAGCTCCGATTCCCACAAACCCTGTCCCCGGATGAATATGACACTGCAATTCTTCGCTCTCGGCAAAAGGGTTTAATCACTCACTCATTGCCTTGGGGGGGGGGTTCGGGATCCGGGGACGGTCGTCAGCGAGGCCGTTGGAAAGTCCGCTGCCACTGCAGCTTCTCCGAGTCCCAGCGGTGGTCGTCCACACCGCGTCATGGGGACGTCGTTGTCCAGGGTCGCCGTCCGGTCTGTTTGTCGAGTCCGCCACTCGACGTCTTGCCCGCACTTTCCCCGCGCCTCCGTCCGTCTCCCGCCAAATCCGAGCGCCAGCGTCCTCGTCTCCTTGTCACCGCTGCACCATTCTTCGTGTCCCGCCGTTCGAGAGCGCTGGCGTCCAAGAAAGCCTTCCTTTGTCCGGCTTCCCCTTTTCAAGCCTTGGGTCCTTTCTTCTGGGAAGCCAGTCCCGTGACGTCAGACGGCTTAGGGGAGTGGTCTAGCCGGACCTTGTGCTGCGCGAGGCCATGGCCGGTCCCACGAGGCATGACGCATGTCGGAGGCATCGAGTGCGAGTTGCCGGAAATTGGGGTCCGGAGGTTCGGCGCGAGGGAGGGCAGCCAGATCTCCACAACGTTAAGGGGCTGCGCGACCCAGTCAGACGCTGCGTTCTTCGAAAGACGCCGCCAGCTTCGAGGGTGCCATAGAGGCCGCCGCCAGGGAGGAACGTAATGAGAGGCTGGTTACGTCCAGCGCTGCAGTGCGTGCAGTGGGTTCGCGCGAGTGCAAGAGTGAAACCGACGCTCTGACGGAACGCCTCGACAGGCTGGAAAAGCTATTCGCTGAAAGTGTCGCTCTACAGCGGGCAGCAGTCGAGCAGGGTGCTTCAACGCTGTGGTGCTTCCCAAAACCCGTCGGTCCGCCTCCGCAAGCGTTGTTGGCATCGCAACACGGTCGGTCACAGAGCGAGAGAGTGCAGAGCTAAGATAGAGCAGGTGAGTGCAGCAGGGTCTAGCCAAAACAGTGCTAGCTCTCAGCCCGCCGGTCAAGGACGACAGGGAAGCAGAAGTTTGGAGGGTCCCCTCGCGTCGGGAAACTAGCTGATCCCCTCCCGAGCGATGCCGGCGGAAAGGGAGAGCACCGGGAGCGAAGCACCATGGCTATTAGATTCTGCGGAGAGAGCAGTCGAGTAAACGCGGTAAAAGTTGGGGGAAGGGAGCTGCGGTTTTCAGTTGATACGGGATCAAAAGTCGGCTTTCGAAGGAGTCTGTTTTCAGAGAGTTGAGTCAGGGTGCATGCGAAATTGAGGAGCATCTCGGAGCCATGCACACACGGCTGGCGGGCATTACAGGGGAAGAGCTGCGGACCGGTGACTGCTATGTGATACCAGTTGGGATCGGGAACACGTCGTTCTCTCATCCTTATTTCGTCTGCACCGACAATGCGATGATCCCCGTGTCCGGCATACCAGAACAGGACGTTGTGCGAGCCCACGGTTTAGATCTACTAACAACGAAAGGGGTGGCTGTGCTCAACGGTGAAGAGGTCCCTATTTTGAACTGGTCAACGGAGCAGCCAGTTTGGTCTGTCCGTCCCGCTGAGACACCTATCATGTTGGTAGTGGAGTGTTTCATCCCGCCAAGGACAGAGATTATTATTGCCGGCAAGCTTCGGGGCAATGCACACATTAGTTGTGTGGGCGTGGTAGGGATGGCGGAGATGGAGCCGCATGAGCTTCTGGGTGTTGACGCGCTGGTCCGCATCAATGAGCGAGGACATGTGCCGGTCAGAATAGCTAACCTCAGGCTGACAGAGATGCGCTTGCCCAAGAAAAAGCGTGTTGGTGTCGTTGTTGACGTAGAATGCGACAGCCCAGCTTGCAGAAAGAATGCTGAGTTGCGACACGGTGGATGACGCTTCGGAGTGTGACTTCCTGGATATGTTTGACATCTCGCACATTAGCTACGAAGAGATGGAACGCATCACTCAACTTCTCTGTAAGTATCGAGCAGCATTTGCTCTAACAAGACTAGACCTCGGTAATTGAAGCACGATCATGCACAGAATCACCACATCCGATTTCGTGCCCGTCAAGAGGCGGGCGTACCGAATCTCCTTCTCAAAGAGAGATAAGATGCAACAACAGGTCGAGGAGTTACTTGAGAAGGGCATAATGAAACATTCCACATCCTCATGTGGTTCTCCTGCTCTTCTCGTTCAGAAGCCTAACGGCTCGCTCAGGTTCGTCGTTGACTATCGGGAGCTCAACAAGCTCACGCCCGAATCGACCCGTATCCTCTCCCCAACATTCAGGAGACGATTTCCCAATCGGGCACGGCCAAATTCTTCACGGTGGTGGACATGGCATCTGGCTTTTGGCAGATTGAAATGGATGAAAGGGACAAGGAGAAGACTGTTCAACACACTGGTGGGCCATTATCAATGGAGACGCATGCCTATGAGTCTTGTCAACAGTTCCGCCGTTTGGCAGCGTACGGCTGACGTCATTTTGGCCGGGTTGTTAGGAAAGTCGTGCCACGTGTGCTTGGACGACGTTACTGTCAACAGTGACAATTTTGACCAGCATCTTATTGACATCAAGAAGGTGTTGATGCGCTTTCGCTCCGCCGGCTTGAAGTTGAAGCCATCCAAGTGTCAATTCCTGAGAAGCGAGGTCAAGTACCTGGGACATATTCTCTCAAGCGAGGGTGTCAGGCCGGACCCCGAGAAGCTGAGTTGCGTCCGCTACAATCCAACACCTTGCAATGCCAGGGAAGTCAGACAGTTCCTGGGACTGGTGGCCGGTTTCGCAGAAAAGGCCAAGCCATGAACCCGGTTGATATCATCCAAGGCTGCGTTTACTTGGAATACAGAGGCACTGGAAGCTTTCGAGATCTTGAAGTCTGCTTTAACTAGCGCCCCGCTTCTGCGATCTTCGTATTTTTCGAGAAAATGCATTTTGTTGACCGACGCTTCGGGCAGGGCCCTCGGAGCGGTGCTTTCCCAGGTGTTCAATGGGGAAGAACACCCGGTGGCTTATGCGAGCTGCCAACTGAATGACGCTGAGACGCGGTATGGCGCAACAGAACAGGAGTGTCTGAGTGTGGTGTGGGCGGTCCGTCACTTCCGCTGCTACCTGTACGGACGACATTTTCGCGTTGTCACGGACTGCAACTCGCTCGGGTGGCTCATGTCTTGTCGGGATTCGAACTCTCGCATAGCCAGATGGAACCTGTTGTTGCAAGAACACGATTTTGAGATTGTTCACCGCGCTGGAAAGCTCAATCAAAATGCCTATGCGCTGAGCAGGGCCAGAATACGGAAGCTGTCCGAGTTTGTGCATGTGCTGGACGACGAGCGCGTCCGGCTGAGCAGGAGAAAGACGGGTAGCTGAAGGCGACTTTTGGGAGATGTCGAAACTTCAATGAGGTATCCAGTGGCTATTACGTTAATCGAGAGGGTGTACTGTGCCGGGGAAGCTCAGACCCCGGCGCGGGGGCTGACTCAGCGCGAGGGCGAATTGTGGTACCCAAGACTCTGAGATCGGAACTTATGAGATCCACACACGACGCGCCGTACGCAGGTCATATCGGGTATTGTAAAACCCTCGAGAGGCTCTCCAGGGACTTCTACTGGGTTCGAATGAAAGACGACGTGAAGGAGTATTCTGAGCGATGCCACTCCTGTGCGCTGCGGAAGACCCCCAAGGGCCGAAAGCCAGCTCCCCTTCAAAGTTTTGAGAAACTGTCGACGCCGTTCCAGAGGGCCTCGATCGACATCATGGGGCGGCTAACCGTGTCTACCCAGGGAAACCGCTACCCGCTGGTCTTTTTTGATCACCTCACATGGTACGCGGAGGTGATGCCCATGCGGAACCAAGGCGCAGAGACGGTGGCCGTCTATTTTTAGAGCATGAGGTTCTTCGCCATGGTGCGCCGCAGCAGCTTTTGACCGAAAGCGGTACAAGTTTCACCTCCCGACTGCTGAACGAGATGTGCAGGCTGTTGGGAGTTCAGGATACTGACCACGCCGTACCATCCACAGTGCAATCGCGCGGTTGAACGCCTGAACCAAACCGTGTCCGGCATGCTTGGATAGTACGTGGCATGAGACCAGCGGGACTGGGACGTCTGGGTGCCTTTTGTTTCATTTGCGTACAACTCCGGCGCTCACGAGAGCACCAAGCACAGCCCCTTTTTTCTGATGTATGGCCGACACCCCGAGATGCCTTCAGCACTCTACCCCCCCCCCCCCCCCTCGGGTGATTACGGTACCATCGAGAGCTCCAAAGAGGTACTACTTCAGCGGCTGTCCAGCCCACGACTTGGCGCGTCAGTCCTTGGCCACCTCGGCTGACGCTCGAAAGCGCAGGTTCGACAGAGATGCCGATGTTCCGAGATTCTCGGTGGGAGACGTAGTTTGTGTCAGCGACCCGGCGGGGGCGGTGGGATTTGCCAGAAAGCTGACGGCCAAGTGGCGTGGACCGTTTCGGGTGGTGGAGCGCTTGTCGATGGTGACTTTCCAAATCAGGGATGCGCGAACGGGAGAGCAGAAGGTCGTGCATGCGAATCGTCTTCGGCGGTACAGCGCGGGGGCGGCTGAGAATCATGGGACGGGGGCAGCGGAGGCCCCAAGGGCAAATGAAGGGGAGATCGAGGACTCGCGTTCGGTGCTATACAAACAGCCTCCTCGAGGCGTGGCCAAGGAACGCCGAGCATGTGAGAATGATCTAACGTTGGGTCTTGATAAGACCAACGAGGTCATTAAGTTAGGCCTGATGGAGTAACTGGAGCGCGCCTCTACGATTCCTCGAGACGGGGGTCTGCTGATGCGTCACGACTATCCGTTGCGAAGTCGAAGCACTATTCCTCGATACAGCTTCGGATCGGCGGGGTCAGAGGACACCTCCGGGGCCCAGGATACCAAGTCCTAATTTTGAGGTCGGTGTCAGAGCGTGCGGCGGTGGCTCGTATTGTCAGTGCCATAGGCATTGTTGTTTCCTCGAGTCCTCTGTCCTTGTGTGTGATTTCATGATGATTGGGTGTACATTGTCAGATGTCTGTGCTAATGCCGAGCATCGTCTGAGCGTGATTTTTACTTTTGTGCAAAAATCCTTTTTGTGTTTGGGCGAGTGTGACGACCCTGTTGACCTCGTCATGAACTTCACCGCCGATAGAGAGACAGTGCGTGTGTGAAAGTGTGCGTGACGCGGATGTCGTGGCTGGCCGTCAGCTGGAGGGGGAGGAGAACCGGGCGACCTTCGAAGCGCCGAGAGAAAGGGACGTTAGAGGGAAATAAGACCAGTCGCTGGAGAGGAGACGTGGGGAGCGGCCGCGTGAGCAAGGAGAGACGTTCGGAAAGGAGACGGGGAAGGAGGGTCCTGTCGGGGTGCGGCGACAAGAAACCGAACTGCAAGAAAAGAAGCGGCCGGGTCCAACGGGAGGGAGTGGACACAGCACAAGCCTCAGCGAAACAAACGGCCGAGCAAGAGTCCGTGAGTTCGTCTGCAGCCACTTGGAACATTTTAGCGTTATATTGAACCGACCTCGCAGCAGGAAGGTCACTCCTTATATTTGGCTCCCTGGCAGCGCGTAGGAACTTTGTCACTGCTGTGTTGTGCCGTTATGGAAACTCTGGACCTGCTGTGCATGTAGACGTAATTGCTCTATTATTCTTGCGGGTGTCCGTGTGTCAATGCTCTTGGAGCCTGTCGCGTTACTATTATTCTTGCGGGTGTCCGCGAGTGCCCCCTTGGCATGCCTAGATGGCTGTTTCCTTTGCTGCATATAAATTGTTGTGTAATCGAGGCTGCGGGGTGCTGTCTCTCCTTGACGACGAATCTTATCGCATGTGCTAAGGCGCAGCACACTGTGGCTTTCCCCCCTTCCCATGGGGACGTCACAGTGCCTAATAGTGGCCAGAAAGTCGAATCTTAAACCGAATACGAATACCAAAATTTCAATGGCAATGTTTGCAACTTTAAAAACGGACTTGTGTTTCTACAATGCTTCGCCGGAAGTTACGTCGAAATGTGATATCATCGCCTATCGTCTAGAACGTTATTTCCGCTAATTAAATTGCCACAACGCATACAGCAGCTACAAAAAATCAAATGCACTTAAAGACAAAAAAGAGAGAAATTAATTGGGGGTCAGTAAATGCAGTCATACTTGGCACTTCACCTTCCCCATTTCAACCATCTCGTTTTCAGACAACCCTCTCCACTCGTGGGGCAATTGCGAGGACCGCGGCAGATTTTGTGCACAGCTCGTGCAGCGACTTGCGCAAGCGCGCAATGAAGAAAAGCAAACCTCACACATTAGCTACCTTTTGATAGGTATCTCTCCTGGATCAGTGGTAAAACGTTCCGCCCAAAGTCCTGGAGCCCTAGGTTACACTCTCCCTTGGGCAAATTCCGAATTTGGTTATTTCTGATCAATTTATACTCTTTTAACTCTCCTCGTGATTCTACAAGTGGTATGTGTTACAGATGACAATTTACCGGAAGAGGCTGTACAGAAAAATCCGATCGCATTTATTTCGCAATGTGAAAAAAAAAAAAAAAAACGACGCAATTTATGACGTCCTCTTTCTCATAGACCTCACGTACCTACTCGACGCTGCGGGGAGCGATGGGTTAGCGGAAGGGGCGGTTCAACTGTCTGTGTCATTTGCATTTTTATAAGAGTTTATGATATTATGAACGTGGCATCTGATCAGAGATTTAAAAAATGCAAAGCTTGCTGAGCCCGAAAGTGATGTAATATTCTCGGGTTGAAAACGGCGACGTGTGTGGATTACGGTTTCTCAGGAGTCTTTCTGCCAACGATGTTAGACTTTTCTCAAGATAACCGGAACTTGTAAGTCTGCTTCATGACCAACTTCCACAACATTCCGATCCCGTTGTAAAGTTTCCCGCCACGTGACGTATCAAAATTGAGCGAGACTTGAAGGTGGGGGTTTTCCACTCTGTCCCCCTTATCTTCAGTGCTTCGTTTCGAGTTCGCCTTTTTTATGTGTTACTTCGCCCGCCACGTTTTACTTAGAAATTTCTGCTTCAGGTATCTCAACCATTTAAGCGCACGAAGAGAGCTCTCGCTAATCCTAAAAAAGTGTTCGAGCTCTCTGGAAAATGAAGTAGGTAAAAAAAAAAAAGGCAGGCGGGACGTTTTTGCTGTCGATATCTAGTGATTGGAATCGATAAAATGTAAACTTTAGGCTATACTTCGCCCACGTCTAAGCCAACAGGGCGCTAAAAGCTAGTTTAAAATACGCTAAAAAGCACCTCGATGTTCTTTTTGTTTTAAGAACGTATTCATCTGTCGTTTGAGAATTGTCTATACTCCGATTTCGAGCAGAGCAGGGCGGCGTAGTGCAGCTAACACATCTACTGATTAATCTCAGGTATCAAATTTGTGGTCTGTGCCAAAATGACCCCCCCGCTGTGCGTCACTGATCGCTTGCAGTGAACGTGCTGTACACCAACAATGAGTACAGGACTTGAGGTCGGACTACAATTGAGTCAATGGATATTCGATATTGGTCTAGCTCATTAATTGAAGCCCTGTATATAGAGGAGGAGCGTCCATCTGGAAGTAAGTCATAATTGATGTTAAACTGCGCTGCCAAGGACAAGGACAAAACTAAGACAATGGAATAACAACAAGAAGACAAAAAGCGCGAACTAACAACAGTGTAGTTCCTTCTATCCCCCAAGAGAGAGAAACACTTTCAAGCATAAAACGTAAAAACATGGAGTGAAGAAGAAACCCGTGTGAAAACAAACAAACCTATTGAAACAATTATTACTAACATGACTAAACTTGATTGGGCGCTAAAACACAGCTATTGACAAAGGCGTGACTGCCCGTCATAATGCTGCAAGGCGATGAGCAATTCCATTTTTTTTTCGTAAAGAGATATTGACGACTCGCTGACACACGTGCCATGTCTTCCTGACACCATGAAGTAAGCTTCCATTATTTCGCGCTTCTGTTGTTCCTCGGATCATGCTAAGATTGAGGCAGTTGCAAACCCTGTCTAGCAAATGCATTTCAACTAATGTGCTGCTAGGTTGCTTGGAACCTGGAGCAGGCCACACGCGCACTTATGCTTCCTAAACTTGTCGCTGAGGCATTTTCCCGTCTGCCCAGTGAAGGATTTGCCACAGGACAAAGGCATTTTGCACAGGTGCACAAGAAATTTTCAGGACACGCAACAAACTTATTTCTGTGTCGAACCCGGCACTTAGCTTGGCATCGATTGTCATCATGTGCAAGACTAGTTTTCCAGGTAGTATTGCTCCCAAGGTCATTTATTCCCATTGGGCAAAAGAGTTGGGCGGCCGTATGACGCTGAGAGTGCACTGCAGTTTGTGCACAGTTTAGGACTGGCTCTTCATATTGGCTGAACTTACTAAGAAATAAAATGCCCAGACTTCTGTCTTCATTTATTAATCAAACCGCCAAATCCAGAATTGAGTTTTAGCAGGAGCGCAACGGATGCATATCTTGAATATTGCATAAAGCCCTGAGACTCCGAGTCTGCACACTAAACATTGTAACACCCATAATCATGTAAAAAGGGTGTGAAAAGGGTGAAAGTTAGGAAACTTCTTCTTGCAAACCTTTTTACATGATTTCTGAATCTCGGCGGTTGTAAAAAGGTTGTGCGCATAGCTTATTCCTCTTACACGCTTTTTTTACGCTCAACCTGTAGCGATGGTGTCTGAAATTTTTGTAAAAAGGGTGTAGAGCGAAATTTACGCAATTGATTCACACGGTGTGAAAGGAACGTAATGGTGATGCAGTCGAATACACCCGTGATTTTATAGCCGTGCATGTTTATTGCTTCGGTGAAACTGTTGCTAATGTACGGCAGTAGAAACACAAAGTAGAATGAATCGCCACACGAAGTCCCGTAAAATTAGGAAGTGCTAGAGAATAAAGCCTGGTTCAGACAGTTGCGTTTGACTGCGTTTGACTGCGTTGCGGCCGCGAGAAACCAGGAGGTCCCTGCTGCTTATGTCGCGTGCCGAGATGATTCCTTGAATTGGATTCCACGCTTCATACGAAGCACAGATGTGCCGGTGACTCGCTTTCGGTTCTCGCCGCAACGCAGTCAAACGGACTCAAACGCAAGTGTGTGAACCGGCCTTAATTTTTGCAAATCCGATCAAACTCTCCGTCCGACACGAGCCGAAAATATCGTGTCGCGCGTGCATTAGTTTTATCAGTTCAACTTCGATTTGACAAAAATCGTCTCCGCTCGCAAAAAATGAACCAAGACGTGGACATATACTGCCCACGCAGCAGACAGTATTGCTCTGATATTGGCCTGCAATTGGAAAGATTGTGTCGATATCATTTGGTCCAGCCGATATCAGCGGAGAATGCATGGGACCGCGGCGCGACGGTGCCATTGTGACATACCATGCTCGACGCCGTTTTTGTTGAGTGTCACGAATGTCCTTTGTGAATCGGCAATGCCGTCGATGTATTTATATTTTTCAATGCCTCCAAGTACTGACGTTGCGTGTGATGGCGGTACGAAGTTGTGCAGAATCATATGCGGCGTCGGGGCTTGAGGGCATTCAAAAATAATTTTACTGTTTTGAAACACGCAAGAGCAGCATAATTGTAAGAGATCTGAAGAAATAAGCATGAGAAATAAGTTTATTGATGCGCAGTGCCAATGACGCTAATATTGGATGAGGAACGCTTTCGTGCGATGATAGTGTTCATGGTGCGATTGGTTTTAGCCACCCTTTCGAAGCTTCGAAGCTTTGAAAGGGTCCAAAATGGCGATCGCCGTGGCATCCAACAGCGATGAGTTAATAACCTTGACAGGTTTTGTTGTCTGTATATCGGTATTTGTTTGTGTCCGGCAAGCAGGTAGAAAGGCAATGGCGTTACTTTCTCAGATCCGGTGACTGTAGGCCGAAGCGGGGGTGCCTCAGCAATAAAACACGAAAAGCACAGCAGACGCAGATGCTTCGTCATGAAAGCCGTGATGCCGGCGGGCGCGCCGCGCCTGCGCAGAGGGAGAGCCTGATGCAACCGCCAGACGCGCTGGACTATAGGGATTTCGAATTCCTACTCGTAAGCAGTCTTAAGTGTCATCGGCACGTGTTTTGTATTTTATTATATTTAACTACGAATCTCGCGGTTCGCACCAGAAGAGGGACGCTTCTCCCTGTGTTCCAGTTTGAGACGCTCAACTTCGTACAACTCAAAACAAGTCCCGGCAAGTCCCTTTTCGCGGCGCTCCCTGGGCAGCGCAGGAGGCCTATACAAGGCAGCAGAGGGAAATCAGCTGCATTGTCCATCTGCCTTTGACCTCGTCTTCAGTTAAGCCTTCCCACTTTCTTTTGCGTCTTCGTGTGGCTGTGAGTGAGCGAGACGGCCACTACTAGCAAATCAGTGTTGTGGAAGGAAAGAAGTGTCCGCTCTCCATAGGGCAAAAACGCTTGGACGAAATTTTTTCGCGTGACTTGCTCTGACGCCTTGATGCGTTCACTAGTGTCCTAGTCATCGCTGTTTTCCAAGTTCTGGGGATGTGTAGGGGGCCACGTAGGTCCGAGTTTCGAAAACCTCTCTTCAGTATTTTGCCTTCCGTGCGTTAAGGTCGAGGCCGTGGTTTTTCGGCGTGAACGCCCGGAATACGTCGAAGCCAACTTTCCTGTAACGGTCATTTTCGTCGCCTGAGTTCATGGAATTATTGTGCTAAGCTTGTTGGACGCGTTCGACAAAGAACTGCTCAACGGCGACCGCGGGACGTCCGTTGAATGTGAGCGACCGCCTTCATTCTCGAGATTGTGTTTGCGTTGGTTTGTGCCGCCCGAGTCGGATTATGCGCCAATCGCGGATTACATTATATCGCTGTTTTGTTTGTAAGTACTCTGCAAGCATGTTTCTGATAGTAGTCCTGCTTCCGTAGCAATAAACGATTTCTTTGCTTACAAACGTAACTGCCGCTTGCGTCTGAAGCGACTCCCGGTCACTCCATCTTTGTAAGCCTGTCGAGGTCAGTTACGTCACCAGTGCTAGAGAGCACCAATGCTGCACGGAAAACAAAGTTGACGATTTATCTACTGCCGTCGGTAGTGTAACTTAAAGGGGTCATCAAACAATATCTGGTTGAAATATTCTTGACCTTACAGTGGCGTACTGGTCCTAGTCTGGCCCATGAATTTTCACACGAACCGCCACTGATTCAGAAGCGTCCTGCTCCTGGGGAAAGTGCAAGGATAAAAGTATATTATTTCGTTTAGTCTCGCCTTCGCAAGGGTTGATGATGTAATTGTGGAATCGAAACCACTCGCCTGACGAGAGTCAAGCGCGGCTCATAAAATGGACACTAAAAAAAACTGCTTGAGAACTCGACTTTGACTCGTAACAATCAATGCCTCGGCGGATACTCTAGTAGTGGCTCGTGTCCAGCCGCGTCGGTGATGCGAATAACGAAACTCTAACAATGCCTGGAGCTCAGCATGCGTTTTCTACATTTCCGATGCCAGCTATGCATCCTGGCTATGGTTACCGCTGACGGCATGATAGGCGCCAGGCCACGTGGCCGTTTGTTCTGTCTCCAAGTTGAGTGGATGAGCGTTGCTCACATTTCTCGAATTTATTTGCCGACTACCATTGCTTAGAAAGAAAATTTAAGTCAAGCTATTTCGGCTATTAACGTTAAGGAGTGATTCTCTGTAGTATTTAGCGAATAAAAACTTTGAACCGATTTCGAGATTCTTCTTTCTTTTGGCGTTGACCTTGAGAATCAGTGGTTAAACGTGTCATTGACATTTCGATCAGGGGTGTTACATGTTAAATTTGGGTTTCTTCATCCATTTTTATGAAACGGGAGTTCTCTGGCACGTCAGAAACTGGAGCAGCGTCTGTGGTCCTTTGTCATGAAAAAAGAGTCTATGGACGCTTCGAAGCATGGTGCCTCACTGTTGCCCCATGCATGCAATCATTTGGAGCGTGCGCGTGAACACAGATTTGGCCTTTCGCAAGTCTGTAATTGCACTCACGTGTCCGCATGAGCAGAGACATTGCGTCGGCCAGATGACTTGCTTCCAATCGTAGAGAATTTAATGGAACCTGGTAGAAACTTCATCGGAGAATAAAAGTGAACCAAGCATCTTCCTATCTACACCCAGTCATTTTTGTGCACTCTTTTGCGTCATTGCAAACTATTTCATGGATGCTGTTCGTTGTGCCTTTTTTACTTCTTCTTCTGGCGGTGTAACACCCAAATGTGGGGAGTGCTGCAGGCACAACGCCCTAATAAATAGTTGTACTTTGGAATCACAGCTTAATTTAGTTGTGCTCGGAATAACGGCTTCCTTTAGTGAAGTTACAAATAACGGCCTTTTATTTGGGCGTTTGTTTTTTACAGCAATAAGGGTGCTTGTTATAGGACACAGCATTTTGTACCATTAAGGGTGAAATGATGTTTAGTGTGTAGCGTCACCACGTCCCCCTTTTATTATAGTTTATTGTTCTCCTTCCTTTTTCCGAAGACTGTGTTGGTGGCGAATTTTCTGCATGCTTCTCGCAGTCCCTTCTCCCGCCTCTCCTCTTTGGATTTTTTGTCCCTTTTTTCACAGTTGCATTGCATGGCCGCCGGAGCTCTCGGTGCGTTTCACCCTTTAGGTTACATGAAAATTAGCTTCAGTGAGAATGCAAGTTTCACTACAAAAAGAGTAAAGGCCCGTTCACACATTTAGGTCTGACTACAACCGGCTCAGACAGGACCGTCTCTAATCCTCCTGTGACAGTTTACCACCGGCGCCGCAGCAGCGCCTCCGGTCGTAAGAGGCTCAAAAACTGGTCGTGTCTCGTTCCGTCGTACTCGGTTGCGAGAGTGTGAACGGGCCTTAGAGTGTCGAGAGCTGCGATGGCTAGAAGGCTGGTAGCATATCTTTAAGAGCTTATGATCTCAAACGTGGAGCCTAAACCCACTCATCAAGGTTCACGCGCACGTACCTGCGGGTAGAACATGAGACTGTGCACGACAGGTACGTCATGGGTGCCCTTCTGCCACTTGTCTGGCATGCGGAAACCAGCACTGCCCATCGTGAAACTCATCATCACGTATCTGTTGGTGGTGTCAATGTTTGCGATCTTTAACGCTAGTCCGACGATCCACTGCAAAGAAGAGAACATTACAAAGCAAGATGCGTAATCACATTAAGCAACGTCTATGTGAAAAAACACACAAAAATAAAAATGATATAAAAAACTTTTAGAAGAGCCTAGATTAACGTCTAGCATATGGAACGAAACACTGATGTATTTTCAGGAGTATTATGCCGCCAGACGCAATATAAGACGGTGGTTCCAGCACGCTAAGTCCCCCCCCCCCCCCCCCCCCCTCCTCCTATGCTTATACCCTGCTTGCATCCCTAAGGTTGGAGAGGTGATTGACACAAAGGTAGTTGAGCGCCTTGTTTCAATAGGAGAAGCTTCGTCAGATTCCGGGGTAAAACAATTTTCCAGTAAGGATTGCTCAAATATTAAGCGGTGTGTCAAGTCCTTATTTTGAACACTTTTTTTTTTCACGTCTCGCTCATTGATACACTTGGCGAAAGAGCTCAAGTGAGCAACTGAACTCGCCACAGCGCCATCTCCTTCCGCACGATAAAGACAGTCTGCTACAGTCAGTGTCACGGTGACAACGAAGCTGCTTCTTTATGGAGGAATGCGCGAACGCAGCACCTGAAGCCAGCAACGGGAGTCGCCATCTTGCGATAGTCGTCTGACTATCGTGAACGCCGCAATTCTCGTCAATGTCGAACGCGCCATTATGTAGGCCGACGCTGAGAGCCGAAAGCGGTCGCCTGGCAATACCTTGGCGGTTCCGACGAGGCTTATTACTCGCTCGGCTCCGGGATTATATTAGTTTCCCCGAGCGAAGTGGAGAGAAGCGATGCGAGGGGTGTCTTCGCGTAGTGGGATTGCTTGGCAGCGTAGCTTAGAGCCCATGATAGCGTATCCGCGTCGATAGCAGACTACATTGAGGAGAAGGCACTGTTGCAGCTGGCTACGCTGCGTTCGTGGGCCCGTCTATTGCTATTTGGTGACCATAGCCGACTAAGGATTTTAATAGGCAGGAGGTGGTGTCCGTATATTCCATAAATGAATCGAAGCGTATCTGAACTCACTCGTCCAGGAAGGCGTTTTTTTGTGTTTTTTTTCTCTTTTAAGTTTTACATCTTTTACTACAGTCGCGGGTAATTTTTAGAATGATTAGGACACTTCATTGGAAACTTCTAGGGCCAACCAACAGCGTCACCGTAGCTTGGCCGTGGTGACGCTATTGTTTTCTTTATATTCCCATGGCAGCGTTCACTGAATCTGTTTCAAACAGGCGAGATTGAGAGCTAAAACTTTGCTTTCCAGTAAGAAGTCGGCGAAAGACGGGCGCTCTCGACGACGAGAGCGCCTTCCACAGAAAGTCGTCAAGCGCGGCTTCAGAAAGCGATCGTATCAGACGTCGTAGGAACGAACAAACGCTGAGATTGGCATCTAGTTGAGAAAGAGCGTACAAGCCTCGCTTTCATCACGTGTTCGTTTCCCTCTGTCGTGATGAGAATGTGCGTCCAAAACGTCCTTTGGTGCGCCGATCGGATCGAAAGTCAGCCGGGACAGCGGGCTGAAGAAGCAGACCGCAGTAACAGAGCAGACGTCACCTAAGCATCAGAGGCCGCCCGAGTGGCGAGCACACGACGGGAGCTTGGATACGAGGGCGTAGGAGCGCAAACCAATCCAATTGTTTTTGGTGTCGTTGGTTATGTTGTTATGCCTCGTCCTGGTGTATTTAAAACCCTTGTAGGAGACAGTTTTTGTTGTGCGGAAAAAGACAGCGGTGCATCGAGATCAGGTGCGTACTTGGGCTCTCTCATCTTAGGGTTTCTGTGCTGGGCTTCTCCAGCACAGAGCCGTATATTGGGAGACTCTGGCCGGTGGGTGTGGTGGCGAAGGCGCTGGAGAGCAGAAGAGTGGAGGAAAGCGCGGAGAGTAATGAAGGAGCGAGAGAGGAAGGGGAGGGGGCAAGGAGGAGACGACCGCCATTTTGACGCTACACCCTTGGCGTAGGGCACTGTTGAGGCTACGGGTCATCTGCTGCGGGCCGACCTATTTTTGCCTGAATAAAAGTTTCTGGCGAGAGGTCAAGAAAACATCATTTCTTAGCTTATTGAAACCCGGAAGTATAACAGTTCAGCATTTTCTTGCCAGAGCAAGCGATATAAAGGGAAATAACCAAACTTTAGATGCGGATCCTATGCATTCCACCGGGCGAATGAATAAAAATGGCGGCCCTCCCCGTTCAGCTGGGAGCAGCAGAGAGTTCACGCGTATGCGCTCACGCCTCTCGCTGTGCGCCGGGCGCTGATTGGCTCGTTCGGGAGGGGGGCATTACGGCGGCGAGATTATAGACTGGCCAAACTCTCCCAATACACGGCTCTGCTCCACTACCTAACTTTCTGTCGTGCCTTACACAAAAAGCATCTTGTCTTGGCCAACAGACGGCTGGTGTTTCTTTGCCCTGATTCCAGCAAACAACTGTCGTAAGCAAACAACTTAAGAGGCGCTGCGCGGGTGCTTGCTTTCATGGCCTAGCCTAGCCTTCGACGTCAACGGTTTTTCTTGATCTCGTTTGATTTGTTCGTTTGCGCGTGTTGATGCTGAATAAAGATGTTGGTTTCCTGTAAGAGCGTCCCCGCTGCTCTTTCAATTGTACAATCGTCGTGATCCAGACCATAATTTCAGTACAATGAAGATACCAACACAGCTCAGATTTTGCGAGACAACCGTGTCATGGTCGTTGCCGGACAGAGAGTGAAGAGAAAAAAGAGGACGGAAGGGAAGAAAAAAGAGGACGAGGGGCTCGTGAGAGAGAGCAGCACGGAGGGCTCGAGAGAGTCGAAGTCGAATTGCAGACCATCCGGGACGAGCACCATCGACCTCAGTCGGGGTTCCCAGGCTCCGAGAGGCGAAACATTGGCCGAGACTCGAGCACACAGCAACGACCTCCGTCGGGGTGCCCAGACCCCGAGAGATTCGATTGCGCTGCTTCCAAGCACTCGAGCCGCCGGCCTGTACGAGGTCGACTCAGCTGCGCGGAAGGCAACCGGCGACAACAAACGGAACCTTCAAGCCCCGGGCTCCGTCCGTCTCGCTGACCACCCGGCTACCCAAGTGACTGACTGCTCGACCCGAACGACTGACCGACTGCCCTCCGACACTCTGACCACCCGACCAACTCGCTGACTGCCCGACTGCATGCTCCCTCAACCAATCAACGACGTGCGCGTTCAAGTAAAACTTTTGTGCACTAATAACTCTAACGTAATTAACATTGTACATATTCTTTTTATTCAATCTCCTTTTGTTGCCCAGTGAAAGCTTATATAACGCGTCCAAATTGTCTCCGTGTGATTACTTAACACCTCTCAATTACAGCCGACATGACAATTTCACATGGTTGAAAAAACCCCGAGACTGGGGGTGAACGACACAACACTAAAAAGTCTCTAACACAGCTGAAATTTTTATTTTCCAAACCTGGTTATATAGGCACTTCGATACAAAAGAAAAAAGGGGGAGAGGGTAAGAACCCCAAAAAACGCCACTTTCCACCACCGTAACCTCTGACTAAACAACTACGGTGGTGGAAAGTGGCGTTCTTTGGGGTTCTTACCCTCTCCCCCTTTTTTTCTTTTGTATCGAAGTGCCTATATAACCAGGTTTGGAAAATAAAAATTTCAGCTGTGTTAGAGACTTTTTAGTGTTGTGTCGTTCACCCGCAGTCTCGGGGTTTTTTCAACCATGTGCAATGTACACCAGCTCGTTTGCGCCCTTACTTTTTGTTCATGACAATTTGGCGTCCGCGACAGGACGGAGACACTTTGGATCGTTAAGAGGTATTTACAAAGCAATGGATTTAAAAGATATTGTAGAAGTTGGCAAGGCATTGGGCCTCCAGGCCGATGAGCTAAAAGTGTGGGCGGAAGAGAAATATGCGCATGAAGAGGAGGAAAAAGCCGCTGAGAGACTCCCGACTAGAGATAAGGCAGAGAGAGAAGAGAGGGTATTGCAGTTGCGTATAAGGCTAGCTGAAACGGCGGCTGCGGCAACCACTCCTGAAGCCTCAGAGGGACATGGCAATGGGAGAATGAACTCCGCTCATCTCTGTCCCCGGAAGCTCATGCCTCCTTTTGACGAAAGGAGGGATGATCTCGACGCATACTTAAAGCGTTTCGAGTGCATCGCTGGAGGAGAGGAGTGGCCAGAAGCAAAATGGGCGACAGCTCTGAGCATGTGTCTTACAGGAGAGGCGCTGAAGGTTATGAAGCAACTAAGAAAGCTCTTCTTGATCGGTTTCGATTCACAACAGAGGGATATAGGGAGAAATTCAGGAGTTCGAAACCCGAAGAAGGGGAAACGGCTAGTCAGTACGCCGCCCGGCTGCAAGGTTACTTTGACAGGTGGATGGAGGTAGGAGAGACGCCTTCAACGTATGAAGCGCTTCGAGATAAGATCTTGACAGAACAATTTATGTCACAATGCCACGCGAGGCTCATGGTTTTCTTAAAAGAGAGAGATTGTAAGACGCTTAAATCAATGGTTGAGGCCGCCGATCGATTTCTGGAGGCACAACAACAGAAGAATCTATCCTCCTTTAGAGATGATCCGAAAGTCGTGTCGTCCAACAGAGGAAGCTCAGACCAGGCAACGTTTTCTAAGCCGAAGTGTTTCTTATGTGGAAGGCTAGGCCACAAAGCGCCTCAGTGCCGTAGCGGGTACAAACAAAAGATCCCTGTTTGCCCGCTCTGCCGAAGGGAAGGACACGACGCGAAAGATTGTTTCAAGAGACGTCAAGATAGGCCACAAATATCGTGTTTTGTTGATCCGGTATCGGATAAGAGTACAGTGACGTCACCAGTGCACACCACAGAGCAACTAAACCCTCCTCCTATCTAAGATGGCGAGACTGGGCTAATTAGTGCAGTCCATGAACAGACGTGATTGATCGAAGATAACAATATGCCTGTCGTACGTGGTTTGCTAAACCAAATACCGGTCAGTGTGCTGCGCGATACAGGCAGTAACACAGTAATCGTTCGAAGTAGCCTAGTGGAAGATGCCAATCTCACGGGTAAAACGGGCGTTGTGATTCTCGTAAATGGAGCGCCACTGCAATTGCCAGAGGCGAGAGTGAAACTTTGCTCCCCGTATTTTACTGGAGATTTACTCGTGAAGTGCATGGGCGCACCGCTCTACGACGTAATTGTAGGAAACGTTGAGGGAGCCCGAAGAGCCGATGAACCTGATATTAATTGCAATGGACAAAAGATGCAACCAATCTTAGAAGGAGAGATGACTGATACCCAAAAGGACTCGATCGATATGAGCAATGTATCAGCCGCACATAGATTGATCCGTTCGGATAAGACGAATGCATCTAGCGAAGTAAAAAGGGAAGAAGTTACCTCTGAGCTACTAAAAGAGAGGCAGAAATCTGATGACACGTTGCAGGTTTGTAGAAACAAAATAGGTCAAGTGTACAACACGAAGGATGGGTCGAGGTACAACTTTTACATCTCGAAAGGAGTACTCTGCCGACGATTCGAACAACAGGGTGGAAAGTCGTTCAGGCAGGTGGTCGTTCCAACCCCACTGAGACGTTATGCTCTAGAGGTGGCGCATGATAGTGTGATGGCGGGCCACCAGGGGATCAAACGAACCACTGACAGAGTACTAGAGGCTTTCTATTGGCCAGGAGTCCCAGCTGACATTAAGAGGTATGTCAGATCATGCGATACGTGCCAGAGGGCCATTCCGAAGGGGAAACTAAAAAGGGCACCACTTGGGCAAATGCCAGTGATTGATACTCCGTTTGAGAGGGTGGCCATGGACCTAACAGGTCCACTCCCAGTTACCTCAGATAGTGGAAATCGGTACATCCTTACAATGGTGGATTTTGCAACGAGATATCCCGATGCCGTTGCTTTACCATCGTGCGATTCGCGCGCCGTCGCGGAGGGGTTACTAGAGATTTTCTCCCGAGTGGGTTTTCCCCGGCAGATCTTAACGGATCAAGGCACAAGCTTCACATCCGGATTGATGCAAGAATTGACAGAACTCCTATCGATTCAGAAATTACAAACCACACCCTATCACCCGATCTGTAATGGATTGGTTGAAAGGTACAATGGCACTTTGAGACAGATGTTGACCAAGATGAGCCAGGAGAAGCCGCGCTCTTGGGATCGGTACCTAGCGCCTTTGCTATTCGCGCACCGCGAGGTGCCTCAAGCTAGTCTCGGCTTTTCCCCGTTTGAGCTCATTTACGGCCGCCATATTCGAGGACCGCTGACGATCCTAAAGGAGGTGTGGACTCGAGATGAACTAGGAACCAGCCTCAAGACGACGTATGGATTCGTTCTTGACCTGCGCAGCCGTCTCGAGAAAACTATGGAGCTGGCTCACAAAAGCTTAGCATCAGCAAAAAGATACCAAAAGAAGATGTATGACAAGAAAAGTGGGAAGAGAGACTTGAAAGTAGGCGACCGCGCCCTGCTTTTAGTACCTTCGAAGAAGAACAAGCTGCAATTGCAATGGAAGGGCCCCTACAGAGTGGTGAGAAAAAGGAACGAGGCCGATTATGAGGGTGATCTAGGACACGCCACCAAGCTCTTTCACATCAACATGCTCAAGCGGTATGAAGAACGTGAGGCAGCGGGCGCGGCAGAGCAAGTGTCGTCAGTGATAGCCATTGAGGACACAAGTGATCAACCACTTCTATGCCTTGACCTGAAAAGTGCAGAGGGAGTAAAGCAAGTGGCACTAGCTGACGATCTCAGTCGAAAACAGCGGGAAGATATCACAGACGTTTTGAAGAAACACGCTAAAATATTTTCGGATGTACCGGGACGTACAAATCTCCTGGAATGTAAGCTGCAGCTGACCACAGATGAACCCATTCATACGCCTCAGTACCCGATTCCGTTTTCCATGGAGCGCGTGATTGAAAAAGAGGTAGACGAAATGCTTAAACTAAAGGTAATTGAGAAGTCTACTTCTGCGTACTGTTCGCCCTTGGTTCTCGTAAAAAAGCCAGACAAGACCTACCGGGTTTGCATTGACTTCCGCCGGCTTAACGACATTCTAGTCTCCGATGCCGAACCCATTCCCCGAGTAGATGCCGTATTCGCCGAGGTAGGCAATCGAGTTTATTTTTCTAAGTTAGATCTCTCCAAGGGGTATTGGCAAATCCCCCTTTCGAGTGACTCAAAGAAGAAGACTGCGTTTTCCACGTCGTCGGGATTGTATCAATTTAGGTACATGCCGTTTGGCATTAAAACTGCATCCGCAGTCTTTACGCGACTCATGCGAGAGGTGCTTTCAGGAATCGAAGGGGTCCGACATTACATCGATGATGTCTTGATTGCGACCGATTCTTGGGAAGAGCATGTCTCTGTACTCGAGCGAGTTCTTCAAAGGATTGAGGACGCGGGTTTAACCGTAAAGCCCAGCAAATGTGAGGTTGGAAGGAGGCACGTCACTTTTCTTGGACATCGACTAGGGAACGGTGAGCTCGCCCCTGTTCCGGAGACGTTGGACAAGGTGGTAGGATCTCAGCGACCCACAACGAAAAAACAAGTGAGGTCATTTTTGGGACTCACCGGTTATTTTCGGCAGTTCATTGCGAATTATGCAGAAAAAAGTTTGCCTCTGGTTGAGCTGACAACAAAGAAGGAGCCCAATAGTGTCCGTTGGACCGACAGGCAAGAAAAGGCCTTCCACGAGTTGAAGAAGGCACTATCAGAGGGACCGATCCTCAAAGCGCCGGATTCCACAAGGAAGTTTGTACTTCGAACTGACGCTTTAGATCGTTGTCTCGGTGCTATGTTAATGCAGAAGCACGAGTCGTTTTTGCATCCCGTCGCGTGCGCTAGCAGAAAATGGACACCCAGGGAGAAGAACTGTGCCACCGTTGAAAAGGAAGCTCTAGCTTTGGTCTGGGCCATTCAAAAGTTTCATCTTTATCTGTATGGCAAGAAATTCGTAGTTCAAAGCGACCACCAGCCTTTGCAGTATATAAACAAAATGAAAGCTTCAAATAGCAGGCTGCTGAGGTGGAGTTTGCTTTTGCAGGAGTACGAGTTTTCAGTTGAGTATATTAAGGGAGTTGACAACGTGGGCGGTGACTACCTCAGCCGTGTGTAATATTCTTAGAATAGTCATGGTGAATGGCATTATCTAGGACGTTACGTCAAGATAGGGCGAGGTGTCTGGTTTCTCTACTAGTGATACAGAAGAGAAGTGACTGGCCAGTCGTATCCGTATTTCATTTCTCATGTTTTTGTAATTTTGTGGAGAGTGTACGGCCTTACCTTTTCGGTATCGTTGATGACTTCAGTTGAAAGTTTAGTGTCGTACAATATTTCAAAGTTAAATATAGTGTTTAAAATGACCGTGTACACAACCTGATTTGAGGAAATTTTGATTTTATTTGTTCGCGCGAATTATGGTTTTTGAATTGAGTGTGCGCACCGGGGCTCAGTTGTGTCTAGTTGTTTGACACCGAACTGAAACATTTGTGCTGAACTGCTGGACACTGTGCATTTTTCTGTCCGTAATTGACGCATGTAGCTTAGTTTTTTTTTCTAAAAAAAAAAATAAAAACTTGAAGAGGGGGCCTGTGTCATAGCCGTTGCCGGACAGAGAGTGAAGAGAAAAAAGAGGACGGAAGGAAGAAAAAAGAGGACGAGGGGCTCGTGAGAGAGAGCAGCACGGAGGGCTCGAGAGAGTCGAAGTCGAATTGCAGACCATCCGGGACGAGCACCATCGACCTCCGTCGGGGTTCCCAGGCTCCGAGAGGCGAAACATTGGCCGAGACTCCAGCACACAGCAACGACCTCCGTCGGGGTGCCCAGACCCCGAGAGATACGATTGCGCTGCTTCCAAGCACTCGAGGCGCCGGCCCGTACGAGGTCGACTCAGCTGTGCGGAAGGCAACCGGCGAAAACAAACGGAACCTTCAAGCCCCGGACTCCGTCCGTCTCGCTGACCACCCGGCTACCCAAGTGACTGACTGCTCGGCCCGAACGACTGACCGACTGCCCTCCGACACTCTAACCACCCGACCACCTCGCTGACTGCCTGACTGCCTGCTCCCTCAACCAATCAACGACGTGCGCGTTCAAGTAAAACTTTTGTGCACTAATAACTCTAACGTAATTAACATTGTACATATCCTTTTTATTCAATCTCCTTTTGTTGCCCAGTGAAAGCTTATATAACGCATCCGAATTGTCTCCGTGTGATTACTTAACACCTTTCAATCACAACCGACATGACAACCGCCTAGAGGCTATCGGGCGTTCACCACGCGTCAGGATTGTACACGAGTGTTCCCATCACTTCACTTCGAAGTCAAGTAGCTCTCGAGTTGTGCAACGGGCCTGTACAGGGACTAGAATGAGTAGTGTAGGGACCACCTTGCCTCCGCCCTGTACTGGGGGCGGACGGTGATTGGTAGACGGTAACGTCACAATGTAGGGGGCGCTCCCCTCCGTAGCATAGATGACTTTGAGCACTGCAACGCCCTCCGCTCCGCAATCAGCCGAATAGTAGGGCGAGCGCGTCATCGGTTGTTCTGAGACGCAATAATGGCCCTTAATTAAAACTAAGAACATTTAAATAAATTTTATAGTTTAATTACAGTGAACAGTCAGTGCTTGTATGAACGGGGCAAATATTGGGGAATCACCGCGAGCTGGTAAAACAAATTCAAAACGCGCTCCATAAGGAGGTCGTGAGAGTCGGTTATCCGTGCCGTACAGTTGTTCGTTGATATTTATTCTTTTAGCTCTGTAGTACACGCTTCACTGCCAAGTTGGACGTGCCCGGATAATAGCTGCTTGTTTTGATATGTCCGTGCTCAGTCGGTGAATATCAGAATATTTCATTCTCGCGTCTAATTCAAAATAGGTTTGATTCACTTGGCGCATGCGATAAGGGACAATACTTTGTAACTAGATCACCGAGGGAAATAAAAATATATCTATTACAGTCACTCGATACACTAAGAAGTTATTCAAAGCAAGTGAAAGATGTCAACTAAGTACAGTCCCCAAAAGGAGATGTGTAGCTCACAGCGGGCATGGAAGCTTTCCTGCTACGAACTGCTTGAACTCTTTTCGTATTGCAGTTCCTGAGCGTGCTCGGACGCGGCTCCCAACCTGATTGACAGCATAACAACTTTTCTGCTTTCCGTGTGCCAGCAACACCTACAAAGCCGTAGTGCTGAATGAGAGGCGTCATCAGCGAAGGCTAACGCTGGTCACAGACTGGACACCTCAATTGCGTCAACGTTTGGCCCAGACTTGACTCGAAGCAGAGCGCTGCCGCAGCAGTCGTTTCCAGTCTGTGTCCAGCGCTATCCTTCGCTGCTGACGCAAAATGTCAGCGCTACGGCCTTGTAATCTAGGCGGTGTTGGTGCCAGTCAGCGTGCTGCCAATCGACACGTGTACCCCTGCTGCAAAGCGGACTTCGAAGCCCTGCTTGCTAGCGGGCCTGAAAGCTTTTCAGCTAGGAAGTGTTTGAAATTTTTAAATGCGGAGCATCTCTTGCTCGGGTCTATGTCCCGCGGCGTCGTAGTCCGCACTCACACTACGCATGGGCAACTCTCCTCCTTCCCTCTCTCCAACAGCTGCGCGTTACTCTCTGCGCTCCCTCTCTCTACGAGCTGCGTGCACTTCGCGTGCGTTCGCTTCTACTCACACCGCGCGCGCATGCGCAACTCTCCTCCTCTAGTCTCCTCTCCTTCAAGTGTGAATATAAGCAGCGGTAGCGCGCTGCGCGCGTTCACTTCCGGCTCAGCAAAACTTCCTTTGATTTCCTTGCTCCCAAGACTCTGACTGACTGACTGCGCGCGTTCAGTTCACCGCTGTTGACTCCACTTCACTCCGTTCTTCCGATGAAGTGTGATGGAAGCAAGAGTCCCGTCAGTTAGTGGGTTGACGCAAAGCAAGCGACAGCACCACCTCACAAACTTTGCACCCAACCTCTCCCGCACAGCCGTGGAGCAGTACATCGATGAGGCCATAGGTGACTACCAAAAGCAATACGCAGACAGAAATCCTTTCATGCACATTGGCCACTGTCAACGTCATGAAGAGCTATTGGATAGTTGAGTACATTTCATCACACCACTCGCTGCAACACGTATCAACAACAAAGAACAGCCAACTACCATTCACGGCACATGCATTGATCACGTCCTCACCAATTTCAAGATCCACCCACTGCATCAAGATCCCCTCACGGTTCACTTCAGCGACCACAATGCCATCCTCATCAAAGCAAAGTGCACACCTCAAGTACTAGACGCGGCTTCATAAAGACCTTCGTTAACCGTTTCACATTCGTCTACGCAATTAAAAAAAGTTACACCCTCTTCCGGAGGGGAACCATGGGGTGATGCGGAGCATCGCGGAGTTTCCAACAACGTTCACGCGATATGTGGTAACCAACGCAAGTTAACAACGTAATAACACGCAATTTAACAACGTTACTAACAACGTTAATAACACCGTTAATAACACCGTTAATAGCGATCCGCGATGCTCCGCATCACCCCATGGTTCCCCTCGAGAAGATGGTGTAATTTTTTTGTCTTAGTATTGCAGGTTAGTAAACATAAAACTTGCCATTGTTTCTGGTCAAAGAATGTTTTCCTTTTGAAGCTTCTACGCCGAGAAGCGTGTTTTTTTTTTATAAATCAGATTGTTGTTGCTTTTTTTGTACGGTTAAGCAGAGAAAAACCCAGGCACTATGTCGAAGGTTTGGGTTGAATTTGTGCAAGATCCCAAAAACAAAGTTTTAAAACTCGAAACTATTTTAACCACAGTTTAACAAAAAGAGGTCGAACTCAACTGAAAGCTAAAAGAAACTGACGAAACTCCCTTAGAGGTTTCCGAACAAAATACTCGGCTAACTAACGACAAAACGAAAAAGGCTAAAATAAACCGATGAGGCTCGTCTAAAGGCCCGTTCCCATCCTTGCGACCGACTTCGACCGAGAGAGACAAGACCGGTTTTTAAGCCTTTTGCGACTTCTTAGGACCGGATGCGGTCCAGCGGAGCTGGTCCCAAGAAGTCGCAAGAGGCTTAAAAACCGGTCTGGTCTCTCTCGGTTGTACTCAGTTGCAAGAGTGTGAACGGGCCTTAAAGCGCGAAACACGTTTACAACGAAACCGTCCGATCCGACGTGCGAACTGCCGGAATGACCTTTGGGAGCGAGGGCGTTCGTAGCACAGAGGAGCGTTGAATACACTCGCCTCCGACTGTCGTTTTGCTTGATCGGACGTCGGATCGGACGGTTTCGTCGTATATGTGTTTCGCGCTAAACGGTCGCAGGACAAAACGCTCAGTCACACAATCCCTCCTCAAGGTTACTTCCCTTATTATGCCCCCCCCCCCCCCCTTACTTTGACTTCAGTGTGTGCTGCCGGCTAAAAAACATGTTCCTCTTTCTCTTTCCCTTGACCTCCACCCCCTCTCCATCCCCACCCTCCCCTCCTTCCCTATCATCCTCAACCCTTTCAACTCAGCGCGGTGACTGTCGCGTTTGTTTGGTGACGGATGTCAAAATAAATATATGCTGCCAGTTGGGGAAACGCGTCGTCCGGTTTTCGTCCTCTATGTTATTCTCCTCAAACACCGTAACTTAACCAGCAGGCCCCATTTCCACGAGTAATTACCCCTGTAGGTTCAATAAAGTTGAAGATTAAGGACACTGGCCCCGGTTATGAGACTCAGTTTTCGGCCGCTCTACGAGATCTAAATCTAAAAACGCGCTGAGAGGGCACGATGACAGGTCTTGTCGATCAAACATGTTGTTTTCTTATCTCTTTCATAAAAGTAAGAAGACTTGGAATCAACCGGAATGTTGGGGCGTCAAACTGTGTTCCGAAAAACTCTGCATTCATGTATACCCAATCAAAATTGAAAGAGCGCAACACCTGGGTTCTTACAATAAACTAAAGTGCCGCCCAGGTATTGTTAATTTCTCTCCATTAAAAAAAAAAAAAAAAAAAAGAAACGTAAGTATTATGTCATCGGCATATAAACTGATAAACCTTCTGGTATAAAGAGGGGATTTCCCGGTGTCTGTAGGACTCGCGTGCCAAAAACTGCTTTAATATGCTTTAGCAGAAAGTTTGCCATGTAGACTTCGTCACAACAAGCTGTTGATGGATTCCAGGCGCTTTTTTATTTAATACTGAACAAAGCTTGATTCAAGAAAGAAAAAAAAAAAAAGAGGCTTGCCCAAGACATCACTATCTCAGCAAATCCTTATCAAGTTCTGCCGTTCAGAGTTAGACGCATCTGTAACGCGTCTATTTAGCATTCTAACCTTTCTACAAACCTTTAAAATCTTATACATAAAAGGGAAGATGTGCATTTTCTAATTCAAGCACGCAACGCAAGTTTCGTTTCGCTTACTGGACCGTGGCTAAACCTTGATGTTGCTGACTCAGAATTGTTTCCCACACATTTAAGTTGCTATGTTTATCGAACTGACCAAGCGGGATGGTGAGAGGGCGGTGTTCCTTCAGCCGTCGATAATCCTATCCAATCAAGGCTTATCTGGTTAGAAACAAGCCGCGGAGGTCGTCAGAGAATGAATCATATTTAAACCAAGTGTAATACTGGGCATATGCTACAGGCCGCCAGATAGTTGTAGTGATTTTGTTACCGAGCTCCATAAATGACTTTAAACTTGCAACCCTTTATCCCTGCCATTTGATCCGGCAGTGCTTTTCCGAAGCTTTCGTCGACATTTGCTTTGACAATATTTTCAACATAATCTATCAACCGACTAGAACTACCCAAAACTGAGGCAATGTAGAAGACCTGTGCCTAACACAAGGGCCAAACTTTATTAGTAACCTGATATAACAAGACGGTCGCTTGGCATTAGTGACCATCTTGTTATCGAATTAACACTCTCCTTCACCATTCCTCATAAATCTCGCTACACTAAAATCATTCGTAATCACGCGAGTGCCGACTGTACCTATTTCGACTTACAACTAAAAAACTTCTACGACGCGTTTTCGAATAGCTTAGAGGAAAGGTTTGCCCGCGGTAATGGACACTGTACAAAGATAAACTAATTAAAGTCCTAGAATATTTTACCACCCACTCGTGTCATCTCTGGTAAGAACAATCTGTGTTATAACATAGCCATTCATAAGCACTCCAAACAAAAAGAGAATGCTTATAGACGGGCAAATTGTTGCGACAGACTGGATGCCTGGGTCAGACACCACGATTTTGCAACACCTTACAAGACAGATATTAATGAAGCCAAAACTAAATTCTGTACTCGATACCTCTCTTACAGTTTAGTTAGCATGCCAAACACATTTTTCAAGATTGTTAATACTTCTACGTCGCCTCCCCTAATCTATCCGATCAACAAAGCGCTCTTTCACTTAATAGTTTATTTATTTCTGTCTTCACAGATAAAAACCTTTTGAATACGTCCGTATCACGTCAGTTTTTACACACTCTGATGGAACCGGATGGAACTTGAAAGCAATCGAGAACATGAAGCTGTCTTCAGTTCTCGCAGTTCAAAGAATCTAAAAAAACACAACACAAACATGGGCAAATTTTTTGTGACATAGTTTCCCAGTAACACTGTCTTCATTATTAATTTCTGCTAGAGTGAAAAGCTTGCAATGTAACCCGTTTTTATATCTGGTGACCGCCACCTACTTACAAGATATCGGCCCATTTTCCTAACTATCGTATCGTTTATGCTCATGGAGGTACTATACTTCAGTATAACCAATATTTGAGAATATAGTAACTTTATTTAACCACCAACATGGATTCCAGAAAGCGTACTCTTGTGAAACCCAACTAACGGCGTTTTTTCATGAGATTCGAGCAGGCTTTAATAGAAACATTCAGACTCACGCCATTTTTTTTTACTTTTCTAAAACATTTTATACGGTCCCTCATCATCGTCTTATAATGAAGATTTACAAATTTAAAACCGAGAACGCAATTGTAAAATGGACATCCCAATGTTTCACTATAGCCGCATTCAGTACACCAACATTAATATTTACAAATCCCTCTTGTGCGCGTAAACCTCAGGTATCCGTGAGGGCAGTGTACTCGGGCCTTACCCTTTTTTAATTTACATTAATGATATTCTTGAGCACATCTCGTCATCCGTCAGTCTGTTTGCAGATGACTGCTCCATTTACGGGCTCATTTTCTCACCCGACGATCACCAGACCTTGCAAAAATATATTAAACATATTATTCAATGGTGGAGTAAATGGCAGATGACCCTAAGTTTTTACACATGAAAATTTCTTTCGTTTTCTTGTTGTGTTCTTCCGACTCTTTTCTTACCACCTTGACGTCTCCCTTCTCACCGTTTGCAGCTCATAAAAACAAAAAGGTATTCATTTAACAACTGACATTTCATGAATCTCTCACGTCAGTAATGCAGTAACAAATGAAATCCGTCCCCTTGGTTTTTTTTTTTGCACCCAAGACTAAACTCGCAACACCAGTAATAAAACAGCTAGCATACGTAACTTCAGTTCGACCTAAGCATTTAATTGTTTTTCTTTTTTTTTCTCTTTATTTGTTTTGCGAATACTTTTCAGCATGACAGCTAGATAGATATCAAGACGCAAGTGCCAGATGGAAGGTCTGCCCCTCCCCCCCCCCATCCCCAACAGTTCATCCGTCGCAGATAAGGTAGGAGGGTCATACTCAAGAGCAAAGTAACAAAGCAGAACTAATATGCGCATTCTGGAAACCGCATTTTGCCTCTTTTGTACGATGCCCTAGGCAATCTTACCTAGTTATAAAACTTTAATCCTTCTAATATAGAGTTTTATTTATTTATTTTTATTACTCACCATTCAACAGTACATCGAGATTGCGCGAAACTGCTAAGCTTCACATACTTTCAATATGGCGCCGTGTCGCGTCTCTCAGTGTTGCCAACTCAAAAATTTTAAACCCGCGGTCGGAATCCCGAAACACCGCTAAAAACCGCTAAATGCAAAACACAGCGCAGAAATGACATCCTAACAATTTTGTGTGCTTTACTTTGTGCCAAAGATATAATAACAGCATAGATCGTATTCCAGAGATGGAACTCATGAAATGTACTTCGGAGCAGCCACGGGAGCAGCCGAAACAGCCGTTTTGGAGCAGGTTGGGAGCAGCTAAAACTACGTTCTGTAGCAGGCTAGGGGCAACTAAGATCAACTTTCATTGCACTTGAGCTTGTGTCTTAGACAAGCACGGGAGCAATTTAAATTGTGCGTAGCAGCACAGATGAACATGATAGGTTAGGGACCTAGGTAGATTGGATAACAGTGTAACAGATGCGAAAACTTGAAACTTTGTGAGCCTTAATAAGAACCAAACAGTAAGTACCATATGTTTCTGAAGATAGTGTCCTTGGTATTTTCTAAGTGGCTTTCAACTGCTTAAAATGCAACCAGCCCTGCTTATCGCACAACCCACACGTCCTCGACATAGTAATAATATGTGCGAACCATGTGACGTGCGGAAGCAACAAACCGTGCAGTTGCGCGGAGGAACAGGGCAACGAATTTCGAGTTTGTACTATTGTGCAAGTCAATATCGAATCAGCAGACTACGATTAACGTAGTTATCGTATTCGAAGGGGTGAACAAAAGCAAGGTTATTGAACGCCGAGCAGATCTGCCACTCGCGTGAGAGCTGCTGGCCGGCAAGAAGTTCGGACCGGACCACGTTTTAGTTCTATTAAGTCACGATTTATCTTGCAGGAATGCGGTTGCAACTTCTAGCGATGAAGTACTAAAAGGAATCTTTTTCTCGTTTCTTTTCAACTGGCTGACGTCCGGATCCCGGGCCACAGAGCTTCAGGCAATGCGACGCTTAACGACTCGGCCTCACCTTGGCCGGCTTGCTTAACCGGTTACGGTTGAGGAATAACCATCCAGTCGCAGGTTATGTAACGTTTGGAATCCGACCCCTGAGCTTTTTCGCGCGCTCCCGACTCGGGATACACATTGAAAATAAACAGAACAAAGGATTGCGAGGTCGACCAAGCTAAACGCGCTCATTGTTGCCAATCGAGTCGATAAAAACCGAAACCAAGATAAAATAGAATTTTTTGGCGCACGTTTTGCGATTTCGTGCATTATTGCGCGAGGTATTGGCTGTGACGCTGTTTCCGCAACATGGCGCAGAATGGCGCAGACAAATGTGCCTAGAGCAAAATGGCGCAAATAGCGCAGCCGTTCCACCCCTGTATTCGTATCAATGCCATCTGAAAGGAAGCTTTCCTTTTGTTTTCACTAGAAATCTGTCACGCCACGTTACAGTTCACCCAGGTGATCCGAAGCAGAAATTTCGAAGTGAGCGCATATACGAACATGGCAAGGGACCCATCAGCATTGCGTGAGTGGTCAGACTTCCGTTCAACTCGTAGAGTCGTCTGCCTGCCAGAGGAGAAAGGTGCAGTGGCCGAAACATGCTTCTTCGTTGTGCGCGACCAAATCCCCGTGCTTCGCCGATAGTTCCGTTCTGCAATAGCGGCACCTGGCTTGTCTGCTATCACCAGGAACCTCCAGTAACCAGTCTTTGGGGTCTTCTAGCCAGTCTTTTCTAAACTTTTCAGCGTACTTCACCGGGCCATTTCACGAAGCAGTGACAAAAACGTCAAAGGAATATTGGAACATTCATGCTTTTCAAACGTGCGCGCACAAAACAGGGAGGCATGTCCCGATATTCGACGCCTTAATGTTTTGATGACGTCAGAGGCATTACTCTCATAAGCCAGGACATTACTGAGAGTAACCAAGGACGATTGTGAACAAAAAGTAAGGGCGCAAACGAGCTGGTGTACATTGCACATGGTTGAAAAAAAGCCGAAACTGCGGGTAAACGACACAACACTAAAAAGTGTTGTGTCATTTACCCACTGTCTCGGGTTTTTTTCAACCATGTGCGACGATTGTGGCTGATTATGGACATGACAATTGCATAGCTGACAGTAAATCGATATAACTTGTATAACGCTAGGAAACCGCCAAGATTACATAAAACCGGCTAAAAATCCCGCCGTCCGCAAAACAATAATTTATCCCATTAAACAGGGCCAAAAGCCGCTAAGTTTAGCGGGAAAACCGCTAAATTGGCAACACTGGTCTCTCTCTCCATCGCCGTAGCTTTCAATATATCTCTTCGCAAATCATGGCGTTTACACTCGTGGCAAATGTTTTGCCGCTTTGGCCGATTTTCTAAGTTGAGGCCAATTTTTTGTGAACTACTTATCAGAGTAATTGCACATCACCTTAGGCCATCGACGATTGGAACATACTACCAAACGCCATTGTTACCACTAGTGACACACAAATTTGCTGCCTCGCTGTCCACTTTAATTTCTGCTTTATCTTACTAATTCCTTATTCTGTGTTAAAATTCCGCGCGAAAACACAAAAAAGGTAACGCACCTTGTAATTCCCGTAAGGGGCATCAATGATAATAACTGACGATGATAGTGATTACATAAAATTCATTTATCCCAGACACTGCTGTTGTGCACATCTCGACCTTCGTGCAAGAAATAGCCTTCGTGCTTTGTGCAAGAAATCGCGAAAAAACAAAACACAATTGCTTTTTGGTATTCCTGGGACAGTTTCTTAAGAAAAACAAAACAAAACAAAACAAAAAAAAAAACGGAAAATGTTTCTGAAGGCTACGCGCAACGGTAGATTACCATTTTATTATGATGTACAAGCACACTTGAGAAGTAAGCCGTTACATATAACGGATTACTTGTAATACGCTACTTTTTAAAGTAGATTTGTAATTGTCACGTTACTTTGTTTGAAAGAAGATTCGGAGGGGAAGAAAGCGACCAACGATAACGCTGGGCGCTTTTCAGCCGTGCCTGAAGACCATGCAAGAATACAGTAGCGCACATCAAAGACAAAGAGAAGTAACCTCGACCCTTTCGCGCGAGGCTACCTTGTCCGCTACGCGAGCTGTGAACCCACGTGTGATGTCTGTGCGGGTGGCGATAGACGTAGAAGTTGGAAAGCGTGCAATTGTGTAAAATACAAAAAAAAAAAAAAAAAAAAAAAAACGAAGAGGGGGCAATAAGTAAACGCGATGAAAGTCGATGGAAGGAGCCTTCTTGGCGCTGCCTTCATCATCTTAGTTTATAGCATATTTGAAAGTGTCTTGCACGTTTTTCCGGTGGTTCTAGTGACCGGTTATTCTCCTCTTCAGGGTGTTTTATATTTTGTTTCAGTTGCCATCTTTATACTGCTGAATTTCACGCTCTTATTGTAACGAGTAATTAAAGGACACATGCAAAGGAAAAAAGACATTTCTTTAAACGGCTTAGTTGGAAAAAGGATATCATGAAACAATTTAACAAGGAAGAAAAAAACTTTTTAGAGCTATATTTACGGCGCGAGATGGTTTTTTGTCAAGAAAGGTGTAAGACGTTCCTCCTTTCCACTTTTTCCTCTCTCGCGCCTTTGCACTCCACGGGATTGGCTTGGCTGCTAGGCTAAAAAGCGTGCCACTTCCGCTCAACTTCGGCGCGCGTTGTGTTGTTTGGTTCGTGTGCTGGTGGTGGAAGCGGCGGTAGTCTGCTCCGCGTCTTTTACGATGGATCCCGAGTTGAAAGCGCAGACTCCTCGACCGGATCAGGCAGCTAGGGCTTCGCCCCTACGAGGACACGCCTCGCGGACCAGCGAACCCTTCCGCGGAAAGCTCCGAGGCCAGCGATACGCCTGCGGACGGCGTTGCCGGCGGGTTGCAGCTCCCGCCCGAGTCTTCGAGGAGGCTCGAAGACACGCAGTGGCAATTATTCATCGATTACACATTACGGTTCTGTGTTAAACTGTCGAGGATTTGGCTTGCTAAATTTCCTTACTGAATTATGGCACCGTAGACGTGTTGGACGGTTAAATAAATGGTTATAGTGGAAGGTTCTAGTTGCTCAAGATGAGCGCGGGTGAAGGCGCCAGTGGTACACGCACGACGAAATGTCCCTACAGTGTTCAATTCGCGTAACGAGTGTCGAGAGAGAGAGAAATGTTGAAAAGAAAGGAAGCCTGGAGCTTATAACGAGTATCGATGAACCATTTATGTTGCCGAAACACATGTGTCGTTTCGAACTGAACCGAGTGAAAGAGATTTAGAAAGCGACGACGACACGCGACAAGTTAGCAACGAGCGACGGAGATTTTCGAGTGTCCCTTGTCGTGCCGCCCGGTTACCAGATCTGTAGAAAACATGGTTCATGTCTTGTGGTCGCTTGCTTCGCCGCTTCTGGTGCCGTTTGCCTCGACGCACGACAGCGGATTCTCGTCGCTGTCGCTCGACAAATCGACGAGATGCGATTGTCGAGATGCGAATATTCTCCCGGCAGTTGTCACATGCTTTCAAAAAGCCAGTGGGAGGTAACTGCCGCCAGAATTTCGGGGGAATTGTTTTGCCGGCTGCCGACGGAATAGACACTGCCTTTTAGCGTAGCGTGACAAGCATTGGAAGTTCGACTGTGCCTTACTTACCGGTGACCGAGCCGTTGCTGCTGTTGGCGTCGGCAAGGAAAGCGTTGGAACCGTCCCTGGCTACAAAGTCACGCGTTCGCTCGCTGCGTTGCTCGAAGGCCTCCGGGGCGAAGTGACGAGAACACACCGGGACATTCTTCTCGCTAGGCGTGCCAGGCGTACGCCCGATCGCCTCTAGCCAGACCGCTCTCGAATGCTCGTCCACCGGTACCGCATGTTTACTGAAATCCTCCTGGTCTCGATCATGAGAACTGCAGCCTTTCGTCGAGCAGCGGCATTGCTTTCCTTGAACCGGCATGTCACAAACAACACCGCGCCGACCGCGCTCCGCGCCCCTTCGCAGAAAAAATGGCGGTTTTTGTTTGGTTTCGGAAGCGTCAAAACGGAAGTGATGATTTTCTTATACTTGAAGTTTGCCAAAGGTCAAAATATTCTGTTACAAAATAAGTGCAACAAAAAAATGAAGAAAATAAATAACTTTTAAAGGCCATAGAAAGCTTTCGAAAGAGCGCAAGCACCACGTGAGAAATGAGGGCAGTCACGTGATAAGTATGGGCCACCTTTCCGCGGTGCCCGCGGGGGCCAACTACAAATTCGTTTTGCGCCGTAAATATAGCAGTAATTTTTTTTCTTCGTTGTAAAATCGTTTTGTGATATATTTCTTCCATCTACGCCGTTCAAAAAAAATGTTTTTTTCCTTTGCATGTGTCCTTGAAGGTACTCCGTTATTAATATATGTGACCAATTTACGTTACAATTACTGCCGGAAAAAATTAACGTGGCAATTACAAATCTTCTTCCATATTAACGGACTACAAGTAACCTGTTACTTGGGGCGGATTACCTTCCAAGTCTGCGATCACCTACTGGTGCTCCGTGATTGGCTCTATGAGATGGAGGCGTTGGATGCGGTGAGAACTAACGTGAAACGGGATATACTTTCGCCGATCCATGACGCTTTGAATCGCGGAAAACCCCGCTCTCCCCTCGAACTGTTGGCGGGCGAATAGTCTTCTATTTGTACCGTCGGTTGCACCGTGCGAGGAAGCTCCGATCTCGATCTCCCTAAGGCGAGAATCGAGTCCTGCTCAAATACATACGCTGGTTGGCTGAGACGGGATGGGCACGAAGGTCATGGTGTTGGGACCGATGGCCTTTATGGCCCCTGGTGGCGCGTGCTGCCAGTGTGTCACGTGACTCTTGACAATGACGATCGTGACGAAACTGAGTTCGCTGAAATGAGAATATCACAATAAATCAGCGTGACTCTGGACGGCGTAACTTATCCGTGCTACGTGGCCAAGTCTCGCATGGCTTACGCAATGCTTCAGCCGCGCACTTTTTGGAGAACACGTGGCTTAATTCCGGCTGGACACATGAATTGGTGCACTGATACAGCGCTGTTCACCCGACGTCGGCTATTTATTTTCTGACATGAGTAAGAACTTTGTCGCTTCAAGACAAATCTATTGAACGCTCCCGTCTGCAAGTTGATCCTCAACCGGGTATCTGGCGATTGCCACCTTCCTCCTCGCATGAGCAAGCACGTGCAGCTGCAGGCTTGCCAAAGCTATATTCACGCGCACGCTGCACGTGCTTGCACGCATTGGGCACCAGTCGGGACGCCATGTTTCCGAACGTCCATAGCAGTGCGATCTACGTGTGAACGGGCTTTTACTTGTGCGCCTCACTCAGACGCACGCTCGAGCAGAGGGCACGGCAAAACGAAGTCACCCACTCATGCAAGTAGGTTTCATTGCGTGAGCCTTACGGCCCGTTCTGATACTTGCGGCCTTTTAAAACCGGGTGCCTCGGGACCTCTTAATATCTCTTACTACGCGAGGACACACTGGCGCCATCTTTTGGGTTGCAGTGTAAACTTGGCGGTGTCGCAAAATGTTTGTTTCTTTCGCGCATTATCCTTTCTGTCTTGGCTCAAAGAACTTTTGTGAACGTTATACACGAGTCTTTCTCATGGGTATTACGCACAGTTGACCTCGGGAATCCTGCAAAACCTTCGCTCTTGTGAAATGCAGTTCCATGAGTCAACGCATAGATGGCGCCAGCGTGCCATTGTGTTATTTAGTCCTAAAAAAGTTAAGAGGTTTTAACAGGCCTCGTCTTTCTCGGTCGCACTCGGTTGCAAGTGTGTGAAAGGACCTTTAGAGCATAACGGTAGCTACGCTAGCCTTGACAATACGGACTCTTCACACTTTCGCTGCTACGCAAAGCTCTGTACAACCCGCTACAACACAACGAACTCTGCAGTCAAGGCCATGGGCGCGTACGTTAAGTAGCAGGTTCTTCGTTGCGGAGGGCTCAGCAAAGGAGGAAACAAGGTCTACGAAAACTCGCTAACGCAGCCCAAACGAACGTCCGTAGATAACAGAATGCGAGGTACCGACAAGTCCTCCCCCCTCTCCTGCCCTCGCTCCTCTCGTCTCTTAGCACGTGGTCCGTCATGCTCATCCGAACTCTCCGAGCATGCCTGTGTTTTAAATCTTCCGAGCTACTCCAGCGGGTCATGTCACGCCAAAATCCCGACAGAACAACGCTGGACGCGAATGGGTTTTCGAACGCCAAGGAGTGAACCCGTTAGTGGAGAATGAACTCGAGTCAAATCCGCCACCTTCTTCCTAACCGGAAACGGATGGCGGGCACGGAGCAATGAGAGAATGCGTCGGCACATCAGTCGTTGTCGATACTTAGCAAAGCGTATATCCCGGGACGTTACCCAAAACTAGTTCGACCGGGTTAGCCAAAAAAAGCTGTTACTAACACTAACCCACCCGCGGTAATCATGACAGAACATAAATCACTAAATGGGAGAGACGACTGAGTTTACTGTACTTGTTGTTACATGACAAAAAGAAAGACGAAAAATTTGTTTTGATTATTTTGACAAAAACCGGGGCACATAAACTGTGTCTTGCGCACACTCTGTGGGCATTTTAACTTGGGGCACATGATTACCAGAAGGTCTGATTTGTTTGCTTTGTATACGCTGTACACGCGACACCCCCCGGTGTTCGGAGAATAATCAGAATTATCAAGTTTAATTGTAGTCAGGAGTGGGGTGAATTTTTTCGGATTTGTAAGATTTCTGTGTCGCCACACCTGCTGTTCAGCGGTGTTTTAGTTCACTGCATCTGGAAGTAGGTAACCCATGGGTCGTCGGAAAAGTAACGAAAAGCGCGTCAGTTCTGATGTCCAGTGAGGAGTTGCCGTATGTTCCATTAAGAACCTACTTAACTCCGTGGCCCAAATGTTGTCCTCAAGTGTCGTCGCTTGTATAAATTTCTTGAGCGTGCTCCTAGACCTTTAGCCTGTGGCCTGCACGGTGTAGTGCGGTGTTGGCGGAATCCTAATGACTGAGCAATAGTTTTGGAATTTTCGGCTCTAGAATGTAAGTCTCAATAATTCTCGGGATTCCAAAAATAGTAAAGATCTTGATAAGATAGTTATTTACTGTTGGGGCCGCGAGTAATAATCTCTTTGCGATGGGAAATCGTGAAGCATCACCTATTAGGACCATTAAGTATTTTCCGTTAAAAAACGTCCTCCAAAATCAAGTGAGAGGGCCTGCTTGGGCCTTGCTAGGGTTCCCAAGCCTGCTTGAGTTTTGTTGGAACAGGGACGGGTTCAGCTTGTCGGTGCTTGATAGGTGCCCGGCATGCCTTGCAGTTCTTTAGAGTTGCCTGCACCATGCTATCGAGTTGTGAAAACCAAACATTGCTTCATAAGAGCTTTTGTTTTAGGGGCGAAGCGCCTTAGGGTCTAGCCTTCTCCGTCTGTCCGTCCGTCCGTCCGTCCGTGCTCACATAAAAAGAAAAAAAAACCATGTTTGCGCAGTCGACGGGATTCGAACCTATGCGGGGAGACCCTAATGGATTTCTACTCCATCACCTTAACGACTCGTCACGACTGCGGGACGAGTAGGTGGCTCTGAGATGTGGTAGTAACGCAAGAGCTGGGGGTTTCTGTCATGGATGAAACGTTGCATGCAGCCGCTCAACGTCTATATAAAAGAGGGCGCTGCGGTCAAATGCGTATATCAAATCAAATCAAATCAAGTTCTATTTGTTGTCACATCTCGTTATACTTTGCATGCATTGTCTCAACGTTTATAGACGAGAGGGCGCTGCGGTCAAATGCTCAAATACGTATATAACCACGTTCCATACCACACATTCTCTTTCTGACATGGACTGTTGACTTAAGCGGTGGAGATGCGTTCCCACGACTTCTAGCGGATCCAAGCTGATCCGCTAGAAGAACCACTGGCTCTGCATTTCATCAATCATAAAGCAGTAATAACGAAGTCCAAACGCAGCCCGGAACTCAGCACTACCTATGAGCAATTGAAAAACATCAGCACCATCAGCACTACTTATGAACAATAAAATGAATATCATCAGCACCATCAGAGCTTCGCCCCAATCAACATCATACACCACGTGGAGATGCGGTAATTTTTTGTTGTCTTCTTGTGGCCAGCAGGTGCAAGGTGCATTGCTCGCCGATGGAGAGTGGCAGGAAGAGCAATGCAATTACTTTTCAGCAGTAGACCGCTGTCTGCTAGAGAGAGCTAATGTTGTATTACTGCAAATTTGCTCAGCGCTGTGTTTCTCTAGTTGGTAGGATTCTTGGGGGCAGAAATTCATTGCTGTGTATGCGGGGCGACAGCGGTTGCTGAAACCGCTTCCGCGCTAGTCATAATCCTTGGAGCATGGTGTAGGCAAGTCGAAGCGGGTGTGTCAGATCAGCAAGGTTAGGTAAGAAGCGCCCACATTAGCTGACAGTGCCAAGAGGGATTCGCCCTTCATGTGCATTGGGAGGGACAAACATTTTTTAGGCCTCCATATTTTTAGGGTCCCCTGTGTTTCCGGAGCCAGGGAAGATGTGCCCGAAAAATGAGAAATTTTACTGCACGAAGAGGCATTTTTGCGGTTCACCGGGAGGCCAGACTCTATCTCTGGAGTGTATTCTATAAAGCATGGTTCTGGTCTTTCGTTTGTCAAATAGGAGTATGTCATCACTGATATAGACCACATATTATATTTAATTTAGAACTTGCCTAATGGCATCCTGAAAGATTTCGGCTGCTGCATTGATTCCACACATGAGTCGTTTGTAGCGGCAAAGTTTATTGTGAGTTGCAAATGTAGTAATTACTCTAGAGTCATTGTCATGTTCAAGTTTTGGAAAATTGACTCAAAATACGTATAGTATTTTAAGTCAAGTTTCTCGAAAAGTTTTTCTCGATTAAACACTGCTATGATGTCATCAATGTTGGGGCAAACATGTCACTCACGAAGGATTGCGCGATTTGCACATATCATATCAATGAATAATCGAATGTTCTCTGGGTTTTGTGGTTCTGGCACAAATACGACTAAGATATCCATGAAGTGGGTCCTGATGCTTTTTCGACGATGTGAAGGGCGAGAAGCTGCTTGATCTTCTCTGCTACTTTGCTTCGCAGAGCCATCGGGATGCGTCTCTGTGGTTGAGCCACCGGAACAACGTTTTCATAAATATGAAGATGTACTTGGAAATACTTGAGTTTTCCAACGCCGTCATACAAATCAGGAAAAGCAATGAGTGGTGTCTCAGTAGGACTTGGAGACATATCCGTGTCGGTGCACAGTTTGACGGCATATGTTATTTTGATGAGATATAGTCTGCTGGGCAGCCGCGAAGCTTAGCAGTGATATTATGGCACCTTTAATGAAAAAGAAGTCTTTAGTTGTGTGGCTATCTTTGTGAGACAACGCGACATTGAGATGTCCGAGATTTGGCAAGGGGCTGCTAGACCTGCACGAGTGGATTCGAACTTTTGCCTTTTGAAGCTTAGCGGCTGTGCCAACTTTTGCTAGGGCGTGGGTCCGGATGGCTGATTCTGATGCGCCTGTATCAAATGATATGTTTACAGGGGGGCTGTTGAAATTTACACAAACTTGTGGGATAACTTGTGCAGATATCACTGAGACAGTTCCCACGGTGTACACGCTGTCGTCGGAGTTAAAATCATCAGAGATATGAAATATGGGCCCCTGTGCTGATTTCCAACCCTTAATGTAAGGGGCCCCTCCTGCCACATATTTTGCAGCAGAATGGTTTCGCGGGGTAATTTGCTTACCATCACTCGAAGAGCCAGTTACCACCTTAGTAAAAACACTGGGACAGGTCTGGGTACGCACGTTGTTGCGAGCAACTTTCCGGCTCTAGATATGTAGAGAAGTGGAGATATCCTTGGTCATATTTTGGCCGAAAATTCCCTGAGGCGTTGCATTGTTGCTTAGTGACAGTCTGAATTGTTGCCAGAGCTGGGCAGTATCGAAGATACATGTATCTTCGATACTATCTTTCGATACAGTTGAGTATCTTGTATCTGGTATCGCTTGCCAGAAAAACATGTATCGAAGTATCGGTATCGAAGATACTTTTTGAAAGTATCGTGTATTGTAAAAATACCCGATACTTGCCGAAGATACTTTTTGAAAGCATCGTGTATTGTAAAAATACCCGATACTTGCAAAAGTGCGCTTCTAAATCGAAGCTGCGTTTTCTTTCACTCTTGTTCAGGGGAAGCTAGAGCATAGAAGGCCTCCGAAAGACAACATCAAGTAAACAAATCTTGTGTCCGCGGCTAAAACAACAAACAAAGAAACACGATCGAAAGAAAGTCGAGCGGTTTCGAATCTCTGCACGGGCATTGTCCTTTTTTTTTTGTGTGTATATAGCAAACCCGGGTTGCACGGCCGCCCAGAGCACTACAGGAGCCAGACAGGAGGGCGCCGTCTGCAAAACGCTAGGCGGCCAGGCTGAGCTCTGTCCCTGGTTTTCTTTTCCGCGGAACTTCACTTGATATTTCCGACTGTATGGTGCGCACTTCGCAGTCCCAGTCTTGGAGTTAAAAGTTATTTGTTCCGCCGCGTCGACGGGCTAGCAATGGCAGACAACGACAATACTCCTCGCTCTGCCATCTTGGACAGGAAGTATTTTACCGTGATTTCATCTAGGGACGACAGAGTAAAGGCTGCCTGTTCGTTTTGTAAAGCGACCATCTGTGGCGCCCTACTCGTCAACCTCGAATTTCAAGCTTCACTTAAAGGTAGGTGCAGAATCAACATAAATTAGATTTTTTGTTTGCTTGTAACATGCCAAGAAATGCATTGAGTCGAACAGAGTGTATCTATATGTATCTAATTTTTCAGTGCTGTCTTATGTATCAAAACGGTGTATTTGCATAGCTTACGGAAGTACGCTTTGTGTGATATTACTTGTGTGGCGGCTATATAATTAATCGATACTTATTTTGTTTGAGCGCGTGCATCCACAAGAGCTAAGAAGGTTCGATGAGTACAAAGAAGGGTGGAGAAAACAAGCAGTCAAGAGAAAGGCCGACGCCCCTGCTGACAAAATGCGCCAAACGAAACTGTTTTGCTCTCCCGGGAGTCAACTGACTCAGCCTAAAGTAGACAATCTGATCGTCAAGTTCGTTGTGGATGGGTTGCATTCATTATCGACAGTCGAAGAGCCAGGCTTCATACAGCTTGTAACAGGTGAGCTTTCAATTCTATGCGAAATCAGACTGCATTATAATTGTACATTGTCTCTTTTTTTTATTTTAGGCTTGCGCCCAGGGACTAGTGTGATGTCGCGACGCTCCCTAGGTCGGCGAATTGATGAGGAATGGGAAAAGTTTCTGGATGACGCGCGAGAGAAGTTGTCTGGTCAAAGCTATGTTGCAAACACAGCTGACATCTGGTCCACTCACCATCGTAGCTTCATGGCTGTCACGGTTCATTGGGTAAGCGCTTTGTGTTTTGAATAAAACAAAATGTGTCCCTTTCCTTCACTACCGTGGCAAAGGCAGTGGTAACACAGAATGTGTACGCATTATTTTGGGGAGCTTCCATCAGCTTGCTGGAAACAGCGTCTCCAGAAGAAAGCCCTGCCAAAAGTAGCGCTCGAGCGGGAGTGGAGCGCGTAGGTCACGTAGATTTTATGCTTCGCCCACGTATAAGGTGAATCGAAGCATATGGTTTCCTCATAGAGCGGTAGTACAGTGGTTAAGACATCGGATTCACAGTATATGGTCAGAGATTCGTAAAAAAGTCCCTAGTAGTTCAGTGTTTAAGACATCGGATTCGTAATCTGAGGGACGCTGGTTCGTATCGGAGCGCTGCCGGTGTCTTTTATATTTCAATTTTCGTGTTCCGCACCTTCGTTACCTAGAAGGCGTCGCCGGAAGTGCCTGAGGCCATTCCTATAACATATTCTGTATTAAAAAGTAGAAGTTGTGGAAAATCATGATTAAGTAACTAATGAATGATAATATTTGTATATTTATTTAGATCGATGCTGACACCCTTTCTCGGAGGTCGCTCGCACTGGCCTGCAGGAGGTTTCCTGGAAGCCACACGTACGACAGGATAGCAGAAATGCTGGAAGACACTAGGCAGTCCTTCGACATCTCGCGGGAGAAGGTCGTAGCCACGGTCACAGACAACGCCAGCAACTTCGCCAAAGCCTTCAGGGAGTTCGGCTTTTGTTTTGAGATTACTGACCAGGGTAAGGGTAATGCTGTACTTATTATCAAACATTTTTTCAGATTTTTTAAGGACTGATTTACGTCTGCCTCAATAACCTAAATCCAAGTGGGTAACGTGCGATTACAAATGCAAGAAGTGTGAAAAATATCCGTCATGTTATGCACCGATTCTAATTTTCCTCTTGTCTGGTGCAGCTGACTTGGTTAATTTTTGTGATACATATAATTCTTCTTTTGATACGCAATACAAATAATTGAAGATGAAGCCACTGGAGCTAATGCAAACGAGAGTGTTTTTGATTATTGCACAACTGTTTTTCTTTTAGTTTCCATGAATATGTGTTATTCACCGTAAAATGTTTCCAAACATGTAATCTTGAGTGCTGTTTTAAGTATTTCGGCTAAATGTGTTCCTTTTTTAACTGGCAGATGATGTCGCCGCCGACTTGTCCTTTGAAATTATGGTCAAACCCGACAACCTGGACGATGCTGAAATCAACTTGCCTCGTCATCTTCGATGCGCATGTCACACGCTGAGTCTTGTGGCAACTTCAGATGCGAAGGCAGCCTTGTCGACACCGTCCTTTGAACGTGCTAACACATCGGTCATGTCAAAGTTTTCGGCTCTATGGAACTGCGTTCGAGGACCCAAGTCGTCTGAAGTTATGGTGGACATCCTAGGGCATTCTCTGAAGACGCCATGCGTAACACGCTAGAATTCATTGTATGACAGCATGAAAGGCCTCCTTCGCTCGAAGGATAAAGTGCGAGATGTCTGCGATGGACTAAATCTGCAGACATTCCAAGAAAGAGACTTAGCATTTATTGCCGAGTACTGTGAGATCCTGCAGCCCATCGCCTCCGCTCTAACGCGACTCCAAGCGCAGTCCGATTGCTTCTTCGGGGAGCTGCTGCCAACGCTTTTTACCGTAAAATCAAAGCTTCAGGAGAAGGCTGGTTTGGACTTCGTCTACTGCAGACCACTTTTGGATGCGGTTACATCTGGGTTCATTCGCAGATTTGACGAGCTCCTGCGAATGAAACCAAGTGCAAATGAAGCGACTGTTGCTGCTGTTCTTCACCCTTACTTTAAGTTGCGGTGGTTGTCACGAGAACCTCAAGATGTCCGCGAGCATGGCCAGTAACTCACAGAAAAAGCTGTAATTGACTTTGTAAATGCAACCAAGCATACCACGCGTCCTTTGGCGTGCGCGCCATCAACCTCTGCAGCCTCTGACGTATCGGCTGATGCATTCTTTTCTTTCGAAGCCCACTGCGGCACGAGCCCCAGTTGTCAGGAAGATCAAGTCAAACTTGAGTTCCTGAGCTACCTGCAAGATCCTCGAGTTGAATTCGATATGCTCCGCTCATACCCTTCTCTGAGAAGCGCCTTCATTAGATCCAACACCCCAACGTGCTCCTCGGCTCCTGTAGAACGGCTGTTCTCCTTCGCGTCGCTAATCTTACGCCCGCATCGTGGCGGACTTTCAGACCGGCGTTTTGAGCAAATGCTTCTGCTTAAGGCTGCGGTCCCACGGGTGCCATCGTGACCGAAGGGTTTTTCAACCGCCAGGGCGGCAAAAACGGCAGCAAGCTCTTGCGCGACAATATTACTATAAAGCGACCAGAACGAAAAGACGCAAAACATGGTGCTAAATTGCTGCCTACTTGTACGTCTATCTAAAAGTGTCTGTCATTTCTTGAGGATTCAGAACGCAAGTAAACTCAAGGGACTAATATGAAAACGAGATAGACACCGACTGCCATGTCTGTCTCATATTTCTGTGTGTCCCTTCTTCTTGCTTGCGTTCTAAATCCTCCTCGTGAATGTTTCACCAACACGCTCTCCTGATTCTTTCAACGCCTGTATTTGTTTTTCGAGCTTCAGCCCCCGACAGCGACAGTAAGGAGTTTCAGTATATCGTTTTCATTGGATCGATACCACTCCATGCGCGCGCTTCAGAGCATGCTTCGATGGGGCAGCGCGAGCTCCCAATACAAGTATCTTTCCCCGAAAACACGATCTACTATAACTCGTTAACACCACATAGTCCGTGTTTCTGAAAAAAACTTGCGGAGACTAAAACTCAATTATAAATAGAACGTTTTGGTTTGGTAGATTCTGTGGATTTGAAATAGCGTGTATCTTTATACCTCGCTGCTCTCTTGGCTGCAATATTTTTACGGAGGTTTGCACGTTTGTGTAAACGTTTGAAAAAAAGACGCAATATAACAAACGCAAGAATTAAACTAATACCTTTGTTAATTAATCTAAAGCAATAAGATACACCCATTTTAATGTACTTCGGATGAGGTTTTAGCGATGTATCGAGGTATCTAAAATACAGTATTCAGTATCTGTATCGGAGATTAGTTTTGCATCTGTATCTTGTATCGGTATCTCAAATACAATTTTCGAGGGTATCGAGTATCGGTATCGAAGATACAATTTCGAAGTATCTTGCCCACCCCTGATTTTGTTGCACTAGTCGATTCGTCCATGGTTGTTGTTCGATTAACATCTTCAAGCACCCCGGCGTGCTTCAAAAGTGATTACAGATCTAAGTCTAACCTGGGAGCATCACGTTGAAGGCATAACCACATTGTTGCGATTATGATGTGGCTCTTGATTTCGACGCCAGTGTTTTGAATTCGCAGTGACAACCAAGAAGCCGAAGTCGGACGCACAATTGGCATAGGATTTGCTCTCTAGTTGTCTTCCTGGTTAAAAAAAAAACTCAAGCGGCATGTCCGTGTGTTGGTTAAAGTAGGCGTTAAGCTTGCCTTTGAGAACTTAGTATTGATTGTTGCTCGCGGGAGTGGTATGGACGATGAGCTGGATGTCGACGGCTGGCTCGACGCTGATGTAATTTGTAAATAAAGGAGGATCTTGGAGATGTCGTAGACCCGTTGTCCAGCATATTGGACTAGAAGTGATTTATGCCGAACGTTGTCTTTTATATCGAAAGCAATGAAGAAGCTTTCAAAGACTGCAAACCCTTTTTGCTATTACCAGCCGATGTTGCTTTCGTAGGTGGCGTCCAAATGAAAAAAAGGGGGGGGAGTCGGAATCATCATGACCGGTGATTATATGACGCTTAGCTGTAAAGTTGTCAAGCTTCGGCACAGCAACGGTGTACTGAGGGTTTGGAATGTGATTACTTGCCGGAGTTGTGCGTGGAGACCGTCGGCAACAGCCTCGTCACCAATGCAGAGTTGTTGAAATGGTGAATAAAGGTAAGAAAAAGCGGCATTGACTGGTGCCAAGCAACGGCGAACATCCCTGTTCTCCTCCTTCATGTCCTCCTCTTCTTTGTCACCATTTTATAATTAAAACGCCATCACTACACGCGTATCTAGCGGTCTTGTCTCTTGCTTCGATTGTTTTTGTAAGCTATTGCAACTTTTTTCGGCAATTTATTGATTTTTCTGTGTGATTACTTTTTAATCGCCATTAAATTAGATATCTTAATTGTATCATGCCAGGGCCGCTGTGTCTGCGTACCATAATTTTGCCTATATATCAACGAAAGCATTTGGAAACCTTCATCAAGCTTTTATATATATATTGTGTATGAGGAGAGCAGAAGTATATTGGTCGAAGTGGCGATTGAGCGATCGCTGCTGCGTCTGAAGTTCGCTTTCTAACAGCAACATGAAATTATGCTGCTTGACATCCAATAAAGCTTTATGAATTCATGAAGATTGCAGGAAATTGCCGTATTCCGACACGTGCTGTTGTGCCTTATACACAAAGTTTTGTGCAATATTAGTATGATTAAGCAATATAAACTTGTAATTCGTAGTTTCTGTAGAGGTTTTCGGTTTTGGAAAGTGACAATGCAGCAACACGGTTTTGCAATACGCGCGGAAACAAACTTTTGGACCATGTTTACTCACTCGCCCGTTTCTTGATTCGTTCGTTTGCAGTTTCCAAGCTTTAACGGCACTGCCCAGACAGGGCATTGGCCAATGTGCATTCGCTCGTCTCGCGAGGTCTCTCTAACTGCTTAACGACTTCTGCTACATTGTTCGTTGGCAATATACAGACACAACATAAAAGCATCCTAGTTAACGCAGCGTTGCTTCCTTCATTGTCTATCACATGAGCGTACACCTGAATGGCGTCGTATCAGTGTGGTCGTTTTGCTTATTTGTTCAACCGCGCGTCATAAAAAACAGTTGTCCATCGCATCTCACTTCGTGTAGAAAGACTGGTCAATCTTGCAGAACCACAATACCCACAACCAGACGATCTCCTTTCGATCGCTTTAAGGGACGATTGTAGTCCTCCCTGTGCTGCGTGACCTGCACCTACTAGGAGCTGTGAGATGGTTGATTAGCCACCTAGCCATATTAAAAAGTGAACTAAGATTCTGAAGGCGATCACACAGTATTTTGTGTCGCAAAACGCGTTCATCTCATTGAATTGCGATGCCCATGAATAACCCGATCTCTCTCTTGACCGCCATCTTCGATTTCTTCAGCGCCCCCTATATTCCCTTGAACTTACCAATAAAAGGTGGAAGCGCAGTGTTCTGAATTACAAATCGGGGTAGTGTGTGTTTATCTTGATATCCCTATGTGCTGGGTATGTGTATGCTCTTGTGGTATATGATGTTCAACTGATTCTATCATGTGTCGTGGTACCCGTAATTTATGTACATGTGTATATGATAAATATGACAGAGGCGCAATGACGAAGCGACCAAACAAAAAATATATTTTGTTAACCATGAAATAGGTGATACCCTAGAAAGGTATTGTGACTATATGTATAATGAAGGTAAGAGGTAAAGTGTCCGAAGTGGTACGTTTCGGTTTTCACCCTTTAACACCACAATGCTGACAGCGATAAGACTGGGCGGCTGCGTTGGAAACACAGGTTTCCTTACATGCGCCACAAGCTCGGTTAGTCAATAAAAACATTTACCGAAAAGCTCGTTTTTTTTTTTTCTGCCTTTTTCGTTCTGAAAGCGGTGACTTGTTCAGATGGGTGCGAAGCAGCTGACTGTTTTTCTTGCGACTTGTAATTCCAAACGCTGGGGGGCCGCCAGTATCACGAAGTATTTTCTTGTTCGACAATATACGCAGTGACCGACAGTATACGTAATGATCTCGTTGAGCCTTACTGAGCTCGATTCGTTAATTTGGGGCCGCCACAATAAGAAGACGTGCTGCGCTGCGAAGTTCTACAGAACAAACGCGAGACTAAAAATTGAAATGAAAAAAAAATGAAAAATTGAAAATTGCAACATCTCAATGTAAACTCATCCTTTTCATTTCAATTTTTAGTCACGCGTTTGTTCTGTAGAACTTCGCAGCGCAGCACGTCTATCAATGTACAACCAACTAGCCCAAACCCAAGTCCAAGCTTTATTAACAAAAAGAAGCATATAAAATAGGAACTTTGCTACCCAGATTCTAGGGACAAACGACCCTTCCTTTCTGAAGGAACGTAGGTTACAAGATCGTTCCTTCCATTATGAAAGAATATATATATATATATATATATATATAAAGAAAGTCAGAGATCGATACTTGCGGAGTTGCTATGCTAAGAGATTATTGTATGTATTAAGACAGTTTCGCCGAGAGGGTCGTCTTCGTCAGGAGATGGATATATATATATATATATTCAGCATGTAACAGCAGGACAAGGAAGCAGAGATTCCGGAAGAGCTAGCACACGGTAACGGGTTCCAAATGCTCCTACATCCCCACCACAGCGGAGAGGCTTTCGGAGGACCTCTGTTGTGCAGCGTCTATCCAAAGTCCCACAAATGAACTCAACTAGTGTCGCTAGCACTGCCTAGCGTGGAGCTTTGCAGACGAGACGAGAGAAATATGCTTACCCTCCCGGTTTTACAGCAGTCGCAAGAATACGTGGAGCTGATGCGGCGTGACCAGGTTCCGTCCACGCAGCGACGGCTACGTGCAGCTTTCCGCGGTGCGCAGCTCGCTTGGTCTTGAGGAATTCATTGAAGGCCTGTGCGTTAGAAACGTTCAGGAAACACCATTGCCGACTTCACAGTCTCCAAAGATGTACGCATGTTCCGAACCACAGTGTCTAGATGGAACTTTGTCGTACCGCCCCAGCCGGACCCACCAGTTCCTGCTAAAAAGATTATTTGGTACTCGTTATAATTTTCCTTGCTTGTTATTGCAGACCAATCTTAGTAATACGAATGTTTTATCTGAATTCAACCAAATTTGTTTGGGCAGGGAGGGGGGCTGGGGGAGAGGGGAGAGGTTTTCGTATATTTCGAAAAAAAGAACATATTTAATTGCTGAAGTCTTGCTATCAACAAATCTTTGTTTCAATAAAACTACAACTCATATTTATTATACGAAATAGACTAACGTGGACACTGGACGAATACGTCATCAGCTCGATTTAATATTTTTACAAATTGGGCCGTTTAATATAATCTATAGTTTTGCTTCACACCGATAATAGATATAATGCAAACGACTTATTTTTCGCGGGCACAGTATGTCGCGATTTAAGTAAAAGCTGAGGTTTTCAAATAATTCGCGGCTTCTAATTTTCGCGACGCAGTGGGATCTCAATATAGATTCCAAGGTAATTACATCTTACCGGAATTGTTCATGGAACCAATATTGTTCGCTAAATGTAGGCGATTTTCGAAATTTGTGAAAGATAGGTCCTCGCGAAAATTAAGTCGTTTATAGTACATATATATAAAACCCCTGACGAGGTCGGGTCCTCCCGGTGAAACGGTTGGGAAATAAATTTTTAAAGTTTTAACTTTTAAGTTTCCAAATTGTTTGTTGGCGATGTTTTCATTTACGCAAGTGTTTTCCTGCGTTCAAGATTCAACTCCGTTAGTTATATATATATATATATATATATATATATTGTGAACGAAGAGGGGAGAAGGTGAATATTGAGTTTATTGCATTAAAGTTAGGGAAAGGGAAAGAGAGCCAGCGAAAAATTGGGCCAGGAGCGGGGTTGCACCCGCAACCTTCGCCTGTCCGGGGCGACGCCTTAACCGGTTAGACCATTCCGGCCACTGGTTTCGGCGGACTCAATTTTCGACCAGCTCTCTGTGTACTGTTTAGTTTCGAATGCGCTTAACTTGGTAGACGACAACTGTTGCTGATTTGAGGCCCGCGCTATTTCCGACATGCGGCAGTGACGTGGCACGTCATCTCAGCTTGCGAATGTCGGAAAGGGCCCGTCTTCCAAGATATCTAGAGAACCACTCCTCCCCATAGGAACAGGCTGCACCGTACATATAGTGGGAATGAGTGAAGATTGACAAGTGCAGCCGTAGTAATATTGTGAACGAAGAGGGGAGAAGGTGATTATTGAATTTATTGCATTAAAGTTAGGGAAAGGGAAAGGGAGCTGTTGAAAAATTTGGCCAGGAGCGGGGATTGAACCCGCAACCTTCGCCTGTCCGGGGCGAGGCCTTAACCGCCTTAACAATAAATTCAATAATCACCTCCTCCCCTCTTCATTCACAATATTACCACGGCTGCACTTGTCAGTCTTCACTCATTCCCAATATATATATATATATTGCTTTGATGCTTATATTTTTTCAATATCGCAAACTTGCTGGAACGACGAATTCATATTCTAGCAGAAATTGAAGCGGTAAGAATTATGAAATTAAAGAACCATCCGTGTGTACTGGAACCTACACCTACACTACACTTATGAAACTTTGTAAATATGAAACATGTTGAGCGAGAGAAGGAGAGGGAATAATCTGCATTGCTACAAGCCTCGTCTGGCACTCCTAAGGGAACTTCGGGGGTGTCTACGATTCCTCTTCTGGAAGCAGGCACGTAGCCAGGGGGGAGTCCCATGGGGCCCGGCCTCCCCCCCTTGAAATCTTCCATTTTGATGGGACCTTCTCTCCCCCTCCCCCTCATACAGCATTTTGTCATGGCTGCCCCCCCCCCCCCCCCCCCCCCCCCCCCCCCGAAACAAAATCCTGGCTACGTGCCTGTGTCTGGAAGGGTGGTAATGACGTGTTGGGTAGAGTTTTTCAGTACACGGTGGCGAGGTGTTTGGGGGGAGTGAGCCATTCTTCCCACGATGAGGGCCGCAGAGTGGGTGGCATGCTGAATGAAGCCGTGCGTTGTGAATATCGGGCATTTCGGCGTGCAGACTGTGTATGGTGGTTATCGGGTCATCCACGACTAACATTTTCACATTTTTAAGGAAAACATTTTTTTTTGTTCTTTTTTCACCGAGGCAATTTCTGAATATTTTCTATTAATGTGTGTGCCCGTAGCCGATAAAGTTAACATTCAGCAGATAAGAATATTGGTTGTAATTTTTCTTGAATATTTAGACAACTAGACTAATCTGCCCCTTTTTGCTCCAAAAGTGCAAATAAACTAATATCTTAGAATATTAAAATACAATTCCAAAAAAAAATCTATTTTCTTTTTCTTTTTGTGAGGAATGCCCTAAGATACACAATCACCAGATATAAATTTAGGTTGATTTTGCATTGCTGTGATCCCAGGACTAGTTAAAATATACTTAAGAGCGAGCTTTATCATCAAAGTCCCATGACGCATAAAATTCATTACAGGGAATAGGTAAAGAAATTGGTGTGTCACCTGAAGTGCATTTTCCCGCTAAATTCAACGTGCAAAGCTAAGTGTTAAACAGGTCACGTGACGTCAGGATATGTAAGGTCGATTTCCATCCTTGAATTAAGCGAGGAAACTGATTGGTGTCTATGTCAAAAGACGTAAATTTACCCGCTAAATTTAGCGGAATATTGAACTAGTGTATAGGTTTCGTGAAGTCACTTTCCTGGTAGATTGCGCGGGAAAACTGGATTGACGTTTTGGTCAAAAGTCGTGGATTTTCTCTCTAAATTTAACGGGGAAACTGAGTTGACGCCAAGGTGATGTACCGTTATTTTTACCATGCTGTATAGGTGACAAGACGTCAGGTGACGTCACGTCACGCGTGACGTCACGTGACGTAACCATTCGGCCACGCGCGCCAGTCTCAGCTTTATTCAACATGGTTAGCAGTCACCTGCTCATTTTCACCCTTACTATATTACCTCTGATCACTGATATATGTTACAAAACATTTCTGGGACAACAAGAAAGAGGTCGCTTTATCTATTGGGGAGGAGATCACACGGTGACGCCCCAAGCGGTTAACTTTAAAACTAGATGGATGGGGACACGGCCGGACTGGAAGGGCGCGCTCTCTTTCTCTTCTTACGGCCTTTGCAATCGCCCGGGAGTCAATGGCATTTTTTCTCCGTATGTAGTTCACTTGCTTGCCACCAGGGGCGCAACCACCTCACCCCAATTCACCACACTCGGAGAGTCCCTTCGAGCTGCTTTGCGCTGGTATTCGAACTTTGTAGGTTGCTGTTTTGGCAACGGTTTAGTGAACTTCGCTCCGATTTATGTCACCCTACCGACAGGCAGTGTCTTCAGTATACTGCGCTCCCCTGTGACATGGACGATACCTCTGTACTTGTCTGACCACTCGCACGCCGTTGTTCGGAAAGCGCCGCCATGTTCAAAGAATAGGCCCCTTCTAAGCAAATACAGATGTCAGACACTGATTCTGAGCAGTTGGCAGCGGCGGTGTCCTACTCGGTTACCATTGACCTGAAGAAACTGAAAGAGCCTTGCGCTTCATCTCCATCCATGACATACTCTGGTCTGGTGTACGTCGGCGGCTATCTGGTGAAACTCATTAGTGAGTTTGGGTGCGACGCCTGTGTTATGCTGTTGACTACGAGTAGCAGAGGTAATACTCTGTTCGTCTTATTGCAAGTTTAGGATAAAAGCAGATTTCATTATCCAAACCCTAGGTTCCTCGCACTTCTAAACAACAGAGTTACTTTTCTTAAGGCTGTTAAGCACCTTCCGCGTAGAAATGTGCACGAAGTTCTGCAACTACCCATTGCACCCTATCTTGAAGACGCGCCAATCCTAAGTTGCCCAGATTGCATTGACAACAGTCACTCAAAGCGCTTGGCTGGTTTAATTTGCAACAAGTTCCTCAGAATACTTCTGATTAACCATGCAAAGACGGTCACGGACAAAAACGAAAAATCAGCTGGATATGTGCACAAGCCCTCGAGGAAGCACTTTATTTAGGCTGTAATATGTACTGTGCGAAAATTGTACAGACTACTACAACCTCGTCTAGAGCAGCTGACCGACTTCATTTGAAATTATAATGCAGACTACGGCAATAGATAGATTGGGCCTGCTTGCATTTCACAAGAGTGTACGAATTATTCATCATTTAATGTTCCTCCACGTAGACGGGGGCCGTCTCCTTCTGTTTTTGAGTTGCAACAGAAGTCCTGAAGGTAAAGTCGAGTATAGTTTTTCTGCAATTGCATTCGATGTCTCTAGTTACTACTTTTGACTCCCGAATCTCTCGGAGATGCGCGTCAAATATTCACCGTTTTGACTCATCAGAAGCGCATTAGAAAGTGGCTGAGGGGCTAAACCTAAGGATCAGGTGTCAAAGGCTATACAAATCTCGGACGCAAGTTGCGACAGCTCTGAGAAACACTGCCAGGCGCGCTCTGTGCAAACGGCAAAGGGTAACCCAGGGGTGAGGTGACAGCGCCCTCCGCGAATCGCGGCGGGAGGCGGCGATTGCCCCAATTGCGAAGGCCGTAAGAAGGGAAAGAGAGCGCGCGCTTCCAGTCCGGCCGTGATGGGGAGAACAAATACAATGACTCAGCGCTCGGCTGACTGAATTGAACACGGCGTCAGCGTTCGGCTGGGATTCGTGTTCTCCCGAAAGGGGTAGGGGGGGGGGGGGGGGGCTCTTTTGTTACCACTCCGGCCTGCATGAACAATGCAGCATGCACGGTGCCCGGCTCAGCACAAAAGCCTAAGTGGGTCAAGCTCGCATCCCCTGGCGACTGCTTTCGGGAGAGATCCGGCACTTAACGTCAATTTTTTCGTTACTTCATTTATTGCTGGAATTTTTACATTGCACTGTGCCCCGTTCTCATTTAAAAAAGATGACACGAACGTGCCCACACGGCCTGTGGGCCTGTGCACAGGCCTTGGTTGGGTAAACACTAAGTTACTGAGAAAATAAACGGGTAAGAGCGCCTCGCCAATAGTGACATCGCTGAATATCACGTCTTGCGGAACACCTTTGATGCATCGTTTACCAACAATCCATATTCCCCACACAAGGAGTTCACTATAAACGAACTTGGGATACGATATGAGAGAATGAATAACAAAGAGAACCTACATGATAGCCACGGCAGCGATTCCACTTTCTTCAAATAGGTTGTTTTGAAAAAAGCACTCAACGTTGAGGGACAGTTTGTGTGCATTCTGAGAGGTCAGCCAGCTCCTAGTTGTACTGACGAAAGGCCCGGGGTGGCTTTGAGGCCGAATAGGGCATAACGACCGAGAACTGCATTGAGGCCGATAGTCTCTGAATGGGCTAGTGTGGCCGTCTTCTCGGGGGTCGCGTTGTGGTTGATGACTTTAGTTGCCACCAAATAAGATAGATGTCGCGACATATTTGTTTTATTTGTCAGTGCACATTGTATCTCTCGGTGACGGCAAATACTGCGTTTTCAGTTGTATTGCTTCATCCTTTACGAATAATTAAACATGTAGCGATTTGACTGTTTCGACTAGCTTTTCTTTTTTTAGGGGCGAAGCTGTTCGTGCTCACATTGATTGCCAGCCCATTTGTCTTAAAAAAAGAAAAAAAAATGTTTGCGCTGTCAACAGGATTCGAACCTGTGCGGGGAGACCCCAATAAATTTCTAGTTCATCGCCTTAACCACTCGGCCACGACTGCGGGACGAGTAGGGGGCTTTGAGATGTGGTAGTAACTCAAGGGCTGGGGATGCCATGGTTGAAACGTTGCATGAAACAAGCAATAAAACCAAATCAGCACCATTAGCACTATCTATGAACGAAATCAGTATCATCAGCACCACCAGACCTTCGCCCCAATCAACATCATTCACCACGTGGAGATGCGGTCATTTTTTGCTACACTCCGTGTCAACATTTTTTAGCAAAAAGCGAAGGCTATGCCCTCGTGAGCCAATTAGAGAGACGGAACGAAACACATGATACTTCTTCAAAGCAAGAATGCACTCTGACGGTGAGTTATTTACAATATTCTGACATTCTGATGGTCCATGTGTTTCTCATATTTCCTAGTATCTGTTTTCTTCACCATTTCGCTGTAAAAAAGATTGAAAATATCAACCTCACTCATCGTTTTCGTAGCCGCCCGGTAGAATCAGAGACGTAACTAATTTTGTTAAAGTGCTGAAAATTAAATAGACACAATAAATGTTTCACTGAACTCTTAAAAAGCCGATGATTAAGATATAAGAATGTTATACCAAAAAGGCGCCATACATTCATAGCATTTATTTGGAAATACGTGCAGATGCAGCTGAAGGAACTACTGATCAAACGAATAAGAAATCATAAAGCGCAGAAAAGCAAATAAATAAACGAGAAATTCGAATAGGCAAGGGCGGCGTACCGACTGGTGCCGGCCGTTAAGGGTGAAAACAATCCCAAAACCGCAATATTTGCAGTCACCGGAAGATACTATATTAAAAACATCATAAGTTTACTTTCCCGCAGAATACTGTGATATGACTCATAGTTCGCGATTAGGTCAAAGCTGGAGTTTTGGAATAATTTGTGGGTTCTAATTTTCGCGACGCGGTAAGATCTCAATATACATGATGATTCAAGGCGAGGCCAGGCTCTTTAAATGGACCGCAAAATTCGGTTTCTTAACCCATCGCGCTACGACTTTGTGCAGCGTTGCCCACAGATGGTGCATTTTCTTTTGTAAAATTTGCAAAGAGCGAACTTACCTGAGAAAGAAGTGAAGAAAGAAACAGGCTTAGCTCCTATGGAAACGCAACAACGCCACCGGTGTTCAAACAACACGGCGCCGTTTCGCACGGAAGACAAGAGATGGCGCAATGAATGCCGCCAACGAACGAGCATACAGAGCCGAGAGCCGGCGTCTTTAGCAGACGAGCTTTTCGACTCAAAAGCGGCGCGCGTTCCGCAGGCGGCGACAGTCGCAGAAACAAAAACAGGCGCGGAAACAACAAGGAACTGCAGTTCCTTGTCTGCTAAACACGCCTGCTCTCGGCGTCGTATGCTCGTTCGTTGGCGGCAGTTGGCGTCACGACCGCTTGCGCCATCTCTCGTCTCCCGTGCGAAACGGGGCCGTGTCGTTTGAAGACCGGTGGCTTCGCTGCTTTTCCATAGAAGCTAAGAATTTTTCTTGCTTTACTTTTTTCTAAAGTAAGTTCGCTCTTTGCAAATTTTACAAACAAAATGCACCATCTGTGGGCAACGCTGCACAAAGTCGTAGCGCGATAGCTTAAGAAACCGAATTTTGCGGTCGATATAAAGAGCCTGGCCTCTTCTTGAATCACCCGGAAGATCCTAATGTGTTTACATTATAACGGAATTGTTCGCGGGACCTATTTTTCGCGAATTGTGGGCTATTGGCGAAAATTAGGCCCTCTCGAAAATTAAGTAGTTTACAGTATTCGGAGCGCCAATCATTGTAATCTGAGAAGAGACCACGGCAATGACGAGACTGAAAATATGTTAATTTCATCCACCATGCTGAATGTGGCACCATCTGTTTTATTAGGTGGCAAGTAAAGTCGTCAACCACAACGCGACCCCCGAGATGGCGCCCACACCACCTCATTCAGAGGGTATCGACCTTAATGCAGTTCTCGGCCGTCATGCCCTATTCGGCCTCAAAGCTACCCCGGTCCTTTCGCCCCTCTCGGCCTTAATGCACTCTCGGTCGTGATGCGACTATCGGCCTTAGCGAGATGCTGCCTCCGGCCTGCATGAACAATACAGCATGCAAGGTGCCCGGCTCAGCACAAAAGCCTAAGTGGGTGAAGCTCGCATCCTCTGAAGGCTGCTTTCAGGAGAGATCCGGCACTTAACTTCAATTTGTTTTTACATGACTAATTGTTGGTATTTTTACATTGCACTGTGCCCCGCGCTCTATTAAAAAGATGACATAAACACGCCCACAAGGTCTGTGGCCATGTGCACAGGCCTTGGTTGGGTAAACACCAAGATATGGAGGCAATAAACGGGTTAGAGCGCCTCGCCAATAGTGACATCGCTGAATATCACGTCCTGCGGCGCACCTTAGGCGCATCGTTTACCAGCAATCCATAATCCCTATACAAGGAGTTCACTGCAAACGAACTTGGTATACGGATATGAGAGATTGGATAACAAAGACAGCCTACATAATTGCCACGGCAGTGATTGCACCGTCTTCAAATAGGTTGCGTTCAGAAAGGCACACAACGTTGGGGGACATTTTGTTGGCATTTTGAGGGGTCATCCAGCTCCTAGTTGTATTAGATCATGGTTAAAAGCGCTAAAAAGACATACACAAGTTAGAAAACAAACACGGGCGCTCTTGTCTTGAGCTCCTAGTTCGTTTCCTGTACTGTTCTCTGCTTACCAATGTCCGCTTACAGACAGTGTTCGCGAGAGCAATAGGTGACGGACTAATGACTAAAAGAAAAGAAAAGAAAAAACCTTGACGTTTTGCCCTAGTGGGGTCAAATATGCATGTAAAACAAATTTTGCTTTGCGGGTGTCCACTTCTCATTTTCTATTATTTTTTTTATTATCTTGCACTCAATCCTGCATTGTTGTCGTAGGTCGTTTTCCGGTCTGCGTTGCGCCTCAGGGTGGCATTTTTACTTCCGTAAAACCACACCTTTTGTTTGAGGATATTTTTGGGGGAAACTATAAAAACGAAAGTTGCCTTTGGGAAGGCGAAGGGAAAACTTTCATTGTGCGAACTTTCGGCTGAAATATGAGTCACAATTGGCAAAAAAGCGATCTTTGCACGAGCTCAGTCTAAGTCACCATAGCTTATCGGAGCTAGCAACAGGATTTGGTTGTTCGAAACAATGTTCACGTTTGCTCCTTCCACGCCCACTCCACTTCATACTGAAAAAATCGGAAGATGGCGGAATGTCAAAAATGTATTTAAGATAATGAATACAAGATACTCGAAATTGTAATTAAAATAAAGTATCATATACTCTCGATCAAATGTATTTGCAGGATTCCAAGATACTCCAAAACGTATTTAAAATACAGTACCTTGAGTAGAGTATTTGAGATATGCACAAGTCTGCTAACAGCAGATAATCTTATTGAATTTAAGATTGAAGAGTGCACAACAGAGGTGCACAAGAAGGCAAGCGAACCGAAAAAGATTTAAAGATTGCGCTTCCTCCATTATCAAACCTGTATCTGTGAACCAGGTCTAAAACGGCTCTTACCATGCATTCATTTTCCCACACTTGAATCAAAATGGGATGCGTCCTCTATGTCTCGATAAACAATCCAACATCCTCTTTGAGAGCTTCTTTTCTGTCTTGAGCTCCCAGCATTACACTCGATCGTTTCAGCAACACAAGATAAAAGCAAAAAAAAAACAAAAAAAAAAAACTAGAATCACATCACGTGGTGTACATTACACGTCCCAGGCAGCACACAGTATTGTGCCGGTTTTTGCGTCAAATCGGAAATATTGTGCTGCTACCATTTTGTAGCAACCGCTATCTGTGATGTATCGAATGGGTCGCATCGGCGCCACGTGGACATACCGTACCAGCCGCCGTTTTTCATTGAGTGTGGGGAGTGTCAGTTGGGAATCGCTTATGCCGGCCGGGTATTCGGATTTCTTGATCAACTCAAAACCGATTTGGAGAACAAACGAAAATAGGCAAAACCAAATTTTTTACAGTCGGAATACGTCCAATTTAACTTTTTGGTAATTTTTGTTTTCTACGCCGAAGTCCGTGGAATTCTCGTGCTGTGTTTGTTGAACGCGCTTCGACAAAGACCTGTTCATTGGCGACAGCGAGGCTTTCGTTGAATGACGGAGACCTCTTTCAATCTCGACTTTGTGTCTGCGTTTCTGTGTGCGGCTCCCGTTTGAAAACGCACCTATCCCGGATTACACCATGCCGCTGTTTATTCGTAGGCAAACTTCAGATATTTTACTAGCAGTAGTCCTGGCTTCCGTCTGAATAGATAGTTTTGGTAGATCGTTCTGATGCCTTCGATATCCCCGATAACAATCAATGCGTGCGCAAAGGCGGCGGCGGAATATCGGGTATCGTTATCTGGGTGGTCTGAACAGTATACAAAAACTCTCTAATCTCCTTGACCCTTTGTTTTCGATCCTCGAATTTAGGTTGGCATGAAAACAGTATAAATATATTTATTAAAAAAACTGTGTAACGATAGTTGTTTAACAAACTTCTGTGAGATCGAAAGCAACTCGCGTTTGCCCATGTACGCCCGCAAATCGCGCCCTTTATCTGCAATTGAACTGAGAGCCTCTACTGTCGATATTGCCGATACAAAATGAGCGCATAGGCAACTTCCTCCTAGTACAGAGCAGAAGCATATGCGACATTTAACCGATACATGGCCGACACTCCGACCTGGGCAGTACTCGCACAATATTATGCTGACACTACGCCGATTGCAATACGACGGTACTCTAGTACCTGCCGATATCGGGACGGAGTGCAAAACCGCACATCCGACCGATATTGAAGCGGGTTTTCGGCCGACGTTCCCAGGATACTGGCCAAGTGTCACCGTGCTGTTTGGGCAACTTTAAATGACGCTTCTTTGTTCCTAACAAACCGCCCCTTCGCCAGATGGTATTCATTATAAGATGCTTAAACATCGTCATCTATCCACTCTGGAGATCATTCTGTACATTTTTAATAAAGTTTGGCTTGAGGGTCCCTTTCCATCGTCCTGGAAGAGCGCTGTTGTGTCAGTAACGAAGCCCGGCAAATAGCCCTCTTGTGTATCTAGCTTAAGACCCATAGCTCATAACAAGCTGTCTTTCTAATACATTAGAAAGGATGATCAACAAGAAATTCATCAGTTTTTCAACAACGAAACAACGTCCTTCCTAGGTGCCAATGCGTCTTCGATTAAGCACCGTCAACTGTCAATCATTTCGTCCACCTTGAGACTTTCGTGGGCCAGGCGTTTGTCAACAGGCAACACTGTCTTTCTATCTCTTTTCGATTTGGAGAAGGCATACGACACTCTCTGGCGCTACGCTACTGTAAGTTTGATTCAACCTTGGTCTCCCTGGCTGAATGTTGAGTGCTATACAAAGATATCTCGAGCACCAGTACTTTCCGCGTGAAAATGGGGAGGTATTTCAGGACAATCGAGTTTCTCAGGGGGATGTGCTCAATCTCACTTATGTTATGGTAAACGCTAATTCGATTGGGCGTTCCATTCTTTCTTTAGTGCCTCTTATTTATATGTTCGTGATCTACAGATCTCCATCTCATTCTGAAATTCCTCCATTTGTGGACGTCGGGTCCATGTGCGGTTAATAACTTGGTCAAATGGTAAGGTACAAATCGTTTGAAATGCACTCCCGGAAAAAACAACCCGTAGATTTTTTCTCTTCGACGTGGAATTCTCCTGGAACCGCTTCTGAGTATGTTTGGCACTTCTATTGTAAAATATGAACACAAGAATTTGGGTCTTTTTTCTTTTATTTCAAGTGGGCTTTCATTCTTCGTATTAAGAGTTTAAAATTGAAGTGTCTTAAATCTCTCAACACATTTAATATCGTGCCACATGTTTAATGGGGCTCTGACCGACTGTGCCTCTTACGCACCTATCGCTCAGTCATGCGCTTTCAGCTTGACTATGGTAGTATTTTTCATAACTCCGTCCGGGCATCTGTCCTGAAAATGTTAGACCCCATTCATCATCAGAAACTTCGACTAGCTAGTGGTGCGTTTCGTACGTCCCCAGCGCTTAGCCTTTTCGCAGAAGCGAAATAACTATCGCTCGAGTATAGGTTGTTTCAGCTGGATTCCATGTACTCCGTCAAAGCCCGCTATCTCGTCGAGTTCGAGATAGTATTCATAAGATTAAATTCCAGCGCACATTGTTCAGAACAACCTTCAATAGTCCCCCTATTTTATGAGGATTGGTAGTGCAGCACAATCCGGTCGGATGTATGCAAAACCTCTACAAGTGCAGTACCCACCACATGTTGCTCCACGTTGCCCCATGTTGCTCAAGAGCGTAAAATCGCAATTCATAAGGCAGTGTGTGGCCTTATGAATTTCGACTCTACGCTCTTCAGGTATAATAAAAAGAATGGTCTACAGGAGGTCGTAGAGCAATATTTTTGTTTTTTTCAAACCCGGTATCAAAAAGACATCAGTTTATATACACATTGCACCAAAAAAAAACAATTCGTTGTAGCCTTTGCTATGGTGGAACCTTCGGTAAAGCGGATAAAAAGAGTCAGTTCAAGAGCCACTATAATAACAGCGGAGCTCTATGGTTTGCTTCATGCTGTTTATTACATAATTTTTGAAAGCTACCTTGTGCTATAATCTACACCTTTCAGTCCTCTGATGGTACTCATATCAATGAACCGCGTAGCAAACCCGCTTGACTAGAAGTTACAAAACATGATTGTCTTGGCTGCAAAAAGAGGGAAGAAAGGAATATGACATAAACCTGTGCTGGGTTTCTAGCAGCCTTTGCATTCCTGGAAATGAAGCGGCTGATTGCGCGGCCAGTTCTGATCAGAGAAAAACCTACATACACCAAATACCATAAAAAAAATTACCGGAACTCTTTAAAACAATGCATCCAAGAAAAATGTCGCAGCTCCAGTAGATCTATAAATCTTGATACATACTACATTGAATCAAACCTTTCTGAGCAAGTGGGAAAATGCCCGACATAGGGAGCGTTTCGACGAGGCCATACTTTGTAGTTTACAAATTGGTTATACTCGGGGAGGGGAGAGTGTCTCTGAATGTGTATAGTGTGGCTTATCTCTAAGCATAGTGCACCTTTTCATTGAAGGTCGTATGTATGGTCAGTGACGTTACAAACACTTATCACAGTGTCATAAAGACCACATTAAAACTTTGGTGTTGGCTAGTTGGTCCATGGTAGGCACAAGGTATAAGAGCACAAACAGACCGGACGATAGAAAATAACACAAACGACAGAGACAAGGTGTCAGGGACGCCTTGTCCATGACGTTTGTGCTATTTTCTATCGTTCCTGTCTTTTTGCGCTTTCAAACCTTACACCTATAAACATCATGTTCCACTGGACATTGCCTTACCACTAGGTGACGAACCGCTCACCTTGCACAGCTGTGTTTTAAGTCCCTCATAGATATCAGCCTTCTACACCACCTGAAATGGTTCTTTTTATCCTAAACAGATTGAGATATGTTTTTACACGTATATGCATGCCTCTCCATGGTTTTATGGCATATTTCACTACTATAGCTATCTTTTTTTCTTAACCCCGCATTGCAACAATCTAAGCTCGCAGAAACATTACCTTAGATGCGGATCTCTCATGAACACTCAATGTGATCTGGTGATTTCAATTTCCTCCAGATGGACTGGGAAAGTTTCATCCGAAGGGTCTCGCGCACCCGCAGATTTTCTTGATATGTGCCTCACGCTTAACCTGTCGCAGGTTGTAAACGAGCCCACACGCTTGTCTAATATTCTCGACATCCTATTAACAACATCTTCTGACTTCGCAAAGTCTATCCAACTCTCGGAAAGTTCAAATGAGCACAAAATGCTGCACGTTATTCTTTCGTTACCTGTTTTTGTGAAGAGTCCTATTTTCAAAACTATTCACGACAAGAATAACGCCAACTATGAATAAATAAATAACGAATTATCAATTTATGATGACACCTTCCGATCCGAGTTTTCGCTAAGATCTATCAAAAAAAATTGGAATCTTTTCAAAAGTAAAGTTCTTAACCTGGTGCAAAAATATGTGCCCACTGTACGAATTCGTACCGGCTCACTTAGCCCATGGTGTAATAAAACATTATGGTCATTGTGTAAAAAGAAACAAAAAAACTTGACTCTTGACCAAAGCTAAGCGAACTAACCTATCATGTGCTTGGGACTCTAACTACGCTCCTATCAGAAACTACACGAAAAGCCTTAGAGCATCGAAAACAAATTATTTTTTATCATATTTTACCGACAATTTTGCGCAATAATCCGACAAAAGTTTTGAAGCTGATGTCACCAAAAAGCAGTTCCAGGACCATAAATTTCACCGACCTCAACGACGGACCAGTCAGAGAGAGTGACTGCCCCCAAGTGTTAAAATGCTACTTTTCTTCAGTATTTACAATTGAACACCCATTAAATATTCCAACACTACCTGAAGAGTGTTATACTTTTATGTCACCGGTCGCTGTTAGCCCAACTGGAGTAACTGAACTCATTGAAAAACTTAGACATGCGTCCTCAGCAGGCCCCGACAATATCAATGCAAAATTTCTTAAAAATGCTGCTGCTTTATCCAGCAACTTTCTTAATGTTATCTTCAAGAAGTCACTTTCCAAAAACTGCCCTATTGAAAATTCCATCAAGGTACGTAATTTGGGACACTGACTGCCAGTCAGCAGCTTTGGTGGAACGTGATGGACCATCAGACGTCATCTGATGGTCGATCAGATGACGTCTGACTGCCACTGCCAAGGGATTTTCATCAACAAGGGCAGCATTTATATAAGAGTAAAGCTATACGCATTCATAAATATCGCCAAATGCCTCGACAAAACAAAATGTTTGAGAAAAAAAAAAAAGAAAAAAAAAAAAGCAGGACAATTGCGGATTCGAACCCGCGACCACTTGCGTACAAATCGGAGACCGTAACCGCTATGCTATGGCACCTTTTTTTTTCTTTTTTTTTCTTTATTGCCTGTTTTTGTTTTACAGGTTTACTTCTTCAATAAAAGGTTAAAACATGAGCCAATTTGGCTGATGAGGAAAGTAACACAGAGTACAAATCGTCAGAGATCTTTGAGGGTCGCAAGCTTTTCAACCAGTGGCAGCCAGTCAGGAAGTGGCTGCTCCACCTTATAAATTTCTTTCAGGTAACACATGCTTTCAACGAAATACCTATGAACAGGACGCACATTAACATCCGCGTGCCGTACCGCCATACGGCATTGCCACAGACTATACAGTGCAATGAGCATAAACATGTCATAGGGAACAGTGTCTCCACCTTCCACAAACAAGTATCGTATGCCATACGGCGTTAACGGGAGATATTTTTTTAAAGTTCTTTGAAGGATGTCCCAAAAAAACACCGCATCCCAGCAATCTAGGAATACATGTTCTAAGGTCTCAGGTTTTTTACACAGCAAGCAGTTTTCAGACCATGCTACTGGTATGCCCTTGGACACTAACCAGGTTTTGACAGGGAGCGTTTCACTGTGCAGTTTAAAGAAAAACGTTTTTGCACATGCGGGGACAATCATTCTCTTGACTCTTTTTAAAACGTCTTGTCCTGGTGCGGCACTGTACAAGGATCGGTACAAGGGGATGGGAAACAGCGAGTCGGTCAGATCTCTCGACAACCGTTTACGGGGCACTTCTGACAAATATTCTAGCGAGAACCGTGCTCTTAAAAACCTATATGCGTCGATGACTTCCTTTAAATACCCTCGAATCAGGCCGCTGTAGCCACTTGACGCCACAATAAACTCAGGTATCACGTCTCGTAACCTCACTTGAATCACGGTGCGTAAAAATGGGTCCCTTTGGTCCCGAAGGAAAATAAATCTGTTCACGAGCTGCCTGATGAATAAATGAGAAAGACCAAGGCCCCCCGTTTTGACTCGGCGGAAAATGTTCGTTCGACTAGTTCGCTCCCAAACCGAATTCCATATAAAAACCGCAAACACTCGGTGCATACGTTGAATGTTATTCCGTGAACAGTGCAGCATCTGTAGTACGTACCACAGCTTAGCCATAAAAAAAACATTGCATACTGTGGCCCGCGCAAACATAGACAAACAGTTTCCCCCCCCACTTGGTCGCCTTTGAGCGCATGGCTTCTGTTTCTTCGCGCCAGTACTCGTCATTGTTTCGGTAGTGTTCCAAAGGCACGCCAAGATAACGCACGGGCGTGGCAGACCAGACAATGCGTTCAAACACCATTGACGTTGACGGCCAGTCGCCGTGCCAAAAACCGGTACACTTGTGCCAGTTCACTGAACTACACGTGTGTTCACAAAACACCCTAGTTAGGTCAATGGCTCTTTTTACACTTTCCTTGTCGGTACAAAAAATAGCTACGTCATCCGCGTATGACAGCAGACGAACTTCGCTAGCTTGCAAACAAAAACCTTTCACATAACTATCGCGTATAACACTTAAACAAAAAGGCTCCAAGAAGATACAAAAAAGCAGCGGCGAAAGTGGGCAACCTTGCCGCACTGATGAAAAAAGGCGAATCCGTTCGCTAACACTCTTGTTGATAACTAAACTGGTGGCGCAGTTACGGTATGCCATGCGCACGCCATCACACAAAACTGATCCTAAATTCACATGCTTCAAAATAGAAAAAATAATATCGTGGGACACCCGATCAAAAGCTTTTTCGAGGTCTATCTGTACCACTGCGACCCTTCGGTCCATCGCATCACAACATTCTAAGATGGAACGCGCAACATGTACATTCGTGACGATACTTCTCCCCTTGATACCACATGTTTGATGCGGACCGACTATAATACTTATAACGCTTTGTAGCCGTTCCGCCTACACCTTCATTAAAATTTTGTAATCAACGTTGGTCAGTGTTATAGGACGATAGGACCCTACTTGGCGGAGTTTCACGTGATCTTCACACTTGGGAATTAAAATCGTATGGGTACATAGAAAGGACGGAGGCAAAGCTTTAAGACGGTACGCTTCACTAAACACGCGAAGCAATAAAGGTGCAATTTGGTCTTTGAAGGATTTATAAAATTCCGCTCCCAGACCATCCGGTCCAGGCGATTTTCCGGGCTGCAAATGGTCTATCGCTTTTTCAACTTCGCCCAAAACTATTGGCTGTTCTAGTCTTTCTTTAAGGTGTTGTAAACATAGAAATAAAACAGCGCAAACAAACACAAGGACAAGTAGAAGGAGGGACACAGACACAGCGCTGTCCCTCCTTCTACTTGTCCTTGTGTTTGTTTGCGCTGTTTTATTTCTATGTTTACAATGCATCACCGACTAGCCCACCTCCAAACATTACTGCAGTTTCTTTAAGGTCTTCGTCTAGCCTCGTCATTAACGGCAGATAAAGCCTTTCAAACTCCGTCAACTTCGGCTTGCGATAACTGAAAAGCTCCTGATAATATTCGACAAACGCGCGTTCCACGGTTGTTCTATCACTAGGCAGAACTCCTTGATACAAGATTTCGCTTATTTCATTTTCTCGCGCGTACTTCTTTTCCATTTCCAAAGCTCGTTTCGTTGGTATCTCGCCAAGCGATAACCGTTTCAAACGCGATCGCACCATGGCTCCCTTATAGCGTTCGGTATCAAGAGCCTCGAGTTGTTTTTTCAACTTGACTATGTCTTCTGAAAAAAGACCTGGTGAACGACATTCTTGGCGCGTTAACTCTTGTAGCAGGCAGCTTAGCTGTCTTATGTATTTCGTTTCCTCGTGTTTTAAAGGACTAGATCTTTCGATGGCACTCATTTTTATCTCTTGTTTAAAACATTCCCATTTTGCGCCGATACCATCCTCTGCACGAGTCAAAGAGCAGAGATTTTCCCGAACATTACCTACGAAGATATCGTCCTCTAATAACTTAGTATTAAATTTCCACAATTCCCAACTGAATTTCTTGTTAGCGTCCGGGGAAGAGGACAACATAAAAGAAACGAGGCAGTGATCGCTAAAAGACACGTGATCCACTGCGTAATTTTTGCTTATCGCGATAAGTTCGGGGGAAACGTAGGCCCTGTCTAAACGCGCGTGGCTCGCTCCTTGGAAGTGTGTAAACTGTAGGCTCCTTGCACTTGATGAAAAGTGAGCAACGTCTTCCAGCTCACACCGCTGTATCATATCGCACAAGTATTCAGAACTGACGTCTCTATATCATGCTCCATTTGATCTATCCTCTGGGGCGCAAACGCAGTTAAAATCCCCCAACAAAATGACTAGGCGATCTGTTTGAATATACTTCGTAATATTTTCAAAAAAAACCCGTCTTTCTTCAACCCGGTTAGGAGCATAAATACACACCACGCGAAAGGTGAAACTACAATAAGAAAAATCACTAAGTACCATCCTACCCGACTCACAACTGATAACTTGTTCAACCTTTCCTATAGGCAACCTGCAATGCTGTTTGGTTTGGCGCCATCTGGCGACTGAAGCAAGAAATATTGGGTACCCCTGGAAGTGGCGGCTGCATTGTTCAAACGTGGGCTATTACTCTGGTGGCGCCGCTGAGCCTAGTGTCTGAAGCAAGAAATACTGGGTATCCCAAGAAGCCGTGATCGCGTAACGTGCCAGTAGAGCGGAAGCTACGGCCCTGGTGGGCCAATCGGAACATGACTGCGTATCGCCGGAGCGCGCCTCAACTCCGAAAGAGTGTCAGGCTTTTCGCTGCGTCATGCTCCAATATGTGTGCATTGAGCTCGTATACCTCGCGCATTTCGAAGCCTTCGGCACGCAATGTGGGACTTATCGTTCGCCGTTTGCCAAGTTACAACGAGATAGGATATAACCGTGCGCTCTCACCCTGCTGGCGCCGCCTGGCCGTTGCCGGCTGCCTATACACTTTTTAAGGAACACCAAACATCCTCCGGACATCCCAACTGCGTGGCTAACGCACACATTGTACTGAGACCCGAAAATCCGCACCATGCTTTCCGTCCTGTCTTCACTTTCTATCTTTGATTCTTGTACTGCGACAATGTCAAGGTTTTTATCGGCAAACAGGCGGCTCAGCTGACATTGCCTGCGTCTGGAACATAGGCCCCGCATATTTATAGTGCCCACACGTAGGGGTCTTTCAAGCATAAGCTTTAGGTGGAAGCCCGGTGGAGAACATAGAACTTACAAGGTCAGTCAGTGGCGTGCCGAAAAGACTTACTGCTTCTGTTCCTTGTTACGCGTTAAAGGCACAGACTGGGTCTTGAAACGTCCTACCTTGCCACACCATTCGCGTTCTAGGCGCCTCAGCTGAGCCTCTCCCCGGCCTGAAGGTGGGTCCTCCAGCGCCCGTTTCGCGCTCCCCGTCACTACGTCCATATCGTTGTTCTGATCGTCGTCCTTAGAAACTACGGTGTCTTCTCGTTGCGCGGGTCCCGCCGGGGTGCTAGAAGTCTCCGTGGCTTGCTCGGGCACAACGTCTTGGCTCGCCTCGGTATCCACCTTTTCTCTCGGTGCCCCGTGCGGAAGCTCCGGAGCCACAGGTCCTGGTATTGAGCTGGCCGCTGCCGCCTCGTTGCGTGGTTGCTGGGCCAGTGAAGTCGACGGTGCGGCTGCCATCTCAGCCTCGTCCTCGTCCATCACCAGCTCGGATGCTACCGTGTCGGTGTTGCTGCCGGTGACACGGGCGTACGTCTTGACGCAGTCCCTGGTTTCATGCCCGAAGGCCCGGCACTGCGAGCACCGAGGTGCTCTGCAGTCTCGACGTATATGGCCAGTGCGCCGGCAGCGCAGGCATATCGGTGCGCGTCCGGGGACGACGACCAGGACCGTGCCTCCGCCAATCCGAAGCTGGTGTGGGAGGCTCTCCAACGGTATGCCTTCGTTCAACGTCATCCGCACGGCCAGCGTTGTAGACTAGACGTCCACGAAGCCTTCAACCTTCCAGGTCTCTCGAGTGATATCCTTGACAGACCCGTACGGCTCGAAGGCCCGTCGCACCGAGTCCACCGGGACGTCAAAGGTCACCCAGTGGAGCTTTATACGCAGCTCCCTTCGGCTGGGGTCGACGACGTGGCACAGCTTGCCCTTTACCTGCAGACTTCCGGCCTCCAGCAGTTTCGCCTTCGCCTCCGGCGTGCGCAACTTGAGCAGCCAGACGTGACTCATCTGGTAGGCTCCCAGGCCTGCCACGTCCGACAGAATGCCTACCTGGTGTAACGGCTGCCTAAAGTCCTCAATCCGGTAGGGGCGTCCTTCAAGGTCAGCGTGAAGCACAACGCTGAGTTTCGCCGTCTCCCCGGTCGGCAGCGGAGGCAGTTGAAGCCTATAGTCCTTCGGCAAAAGGGTAACACCATTATCACCGCGGCCGGGCTCGGCCGCCCCCGATGACGGAGAGCGATTCATATCACGTCCGCTCGCTATCGCGTCCGGAAGTGGAATCCATATGCTATGGCACCGTTTTTGAAACTCGATTTTACTAATCGTTTTATACGAGATGCTTCGGCTGCAAATGCAGTTAAGTCGTCAGCATGTTATGCAAAGCACTCGTACATCACTCGCCATAGTTCAGTTCTACTCACCTGCCATGTAGAGTACTTTCGCGTCGTAGAACGATCCTTTTGTTCGCGCGTCACCGGCCCAGTAGACCTGGTACACCTTGTCGTCTTCAACTACACCGCTAAAGTCCCTTACATCGTCGGAACTCACAACAGGCTGGGTCTTGTCGGTAGAAATTCTACTAAAACATAAGGCATTGTAGAACCCTGGCAGGATCGACAGGTTGGAGCAAGCGGGCAAACAAAACGAGTTGAGAGCGATCGTTCATGAAAGCTCGGCGAAGCGGCGAAGCCTCTATGGGCGAAGCGAAGTGTCGTTTTCGGCGCTTCGGCGGGCTTCTGATCAAGGTTGTCGGTCGGTTGCGTGTCAAATATCTAACGTCAGCGGTTTTATGGGCTCACGTCCCGAAATCGTTTTCTCGTGCATAATTACTTTTCGTATTCATAGATTTGACGAAATAGTGGTGTCCGAACGAACTTTACGTCCTTTGACCGTACGTCTGTCTGCACGTCAAAGCTTTTTGACGTACAGTCAGAGACAATCGATGTACAGTCAGAATCGCCACCAAGACATCCTGATGGAATTTCGCGGCGGCCGACTGCCACCAGGAAACCATCAGAAAGCCGACAAGCGGGGTCTGACTGGAGTTTGACTGTCGGTCAGAGTAACTTGTTGGCCAATCAGACATGCTTGACGTACAGTCAGGCACAGTCAGCGATCCACTAGAAAACATTGACTGCCAAACAGGGTTACATTGATGGATTTTTCTTTCGGGTGCCTACTCCTTGGTTGGAAGATCGGTAAGATTGCCCCAATTTTAAACAGGGAATTCGACCTTTAGCCTGTAACTATCATCCTATATTTTTAACCTGCATGCCGTCTAAACTTCTAGAGCACATCGCGTATTCACACATCATGACTCACTTGTCCTCAAACTATTTTCTGTTCAGACATCAGCATGGCTTCCGCAGTAATTTTTCTTGCGAGACTCAGCTGTGCAAATTTGTTCACGAAGTGCACATAAACCTTGAAAGTCGTGTACAAACCGACGCCATTTTTCTGGACTTTTCTAAAAATTTTTATCGTGTTCCTCACCAACGTTTTCTCTCAAAGCTATCATCACTGCAATTTGACCCATTAGTACTCTCCTGGATCAATCATTTTCTCGCATCTCGCGTTCCATACACAATAACTAACGATCACGAATCAAGACTAGCAAGGTTACGTCAGGGGTTCCATAAGGTTCCGTTCTGCTTTTTGTAATCTTCCTTAACGATCTTCCGTGTACCATCTCCTCAAAAATTCGGATTTTTGCAGATGATTGTGTCATGTATAACAAAGTTTCACCAGTAAAAGACAACTTGCAACTTTAAAATGATCTAGAGAAACTTGGCCACTGGTGCAGAGAATGGTTGATGTCGCTAAATAAATCCAAGTGGAAAATAATGCAATTCAAGAGAAAGCAGTCCCAGTTAGCATATAAGTATACCATAGACAACGAAGTTATCGAACCCGTTTTCATGTAAAATAGGTTGTTGTTGGGCGAGTCGGTGAACGTTTGGTTACATGGTTTTGTTCAAAAAAAGACGGACACAAGAGACGTACAGAATTTAAAGACTAATGACAGGGCACGTTTGCCTGCACACTGCAGAAACTGTAAGTGTGAGCCACGTTTTTCTGACACTGCAATTTCGGGTGGAAGCAAGGGACAAAAAGCACGTGAGCTGTCGGAAGCCATCTTTATCAAAAAGAAAGGCGACCTACGTGTGAGCGATACCTCGATAAGTTTGTACAATGCTGAAAAACGCTTCCTTGATAAGTTTCTGTGACGAGCGTGCGATAGTGAGACGACGCATGCGTGGACGCATTGAATTTGACGATATATCTGGATGTTTTTTAAAGGTTTCCTCAATACAGTTGTAAGTTGAGCTCGTCTTTGTTTCTCTCTCTCTTGTGTCCGTCTTTTTTTTGCGTAAAACCATGTATCCAACCGTTTTCATGTACGTACACATATCTGGACATGAGATTAACTACTAATCTTTCTTGGACAACCCACATTGAAATCATTTCTGCGGAAGCATCGAAGACTCTTGGATTCACCAGACGAAACTTACGAGAGGCCGCTCCACACGTTCGGCAAATGGCCTTTAAAACGTACAATTAGACATAAACTGGAGTATGAAGCACCGATGTGGAACCCCCCTCAATCATACCTCATCGATACCTTAGATGCAGTGCAAAATCGGGCGACTCGTTTCATCTTATCATCACATGATCGTTTCACCAGTGTTTCTACGTTAAAAAATAAACTCGGTCTAACCCCTTTGCACTGCGAAGGAAGCTCTCCCGACTCTGCCTCCTTCACAAAATGTATTATCAGTGCTGAGACATCAAGGACTCACTGCTGCCCCCCTCCACCCCCCCCCTCCCCTGCTCAGAAAGAATATCATTTCGCCTGAATAACTCCTGTGCTATCAAACGAATTTTTGTTAAGACCAATGCTTTTAATGAACTTCGTCTTCCTCTCGCCCTTTCCGAATGGAACCAGTTGCCATCATTTATAGTTACCATTAACGACTCTACTGCGTTCCTTAGTGCCCTTCAAATCCATCTTATGTGAGTGTGCCATTTTACTGTTTTATATTTTATATAACTTTTACTACACTTCGTTTTCTTCGTATTGTTCTCCATTAGCGCGTTTTTCTGTTTCATCTAAAAAAAAAAAACGGCCGGCGTTATGTAGTTCTCTCACTGGGCCTTTAATGTGAAATAAATGAAATGAAATGAAGTCAAAAACGATCAACCAGCTTGACATCTAAAGTGGTTCAACGTATGAAATTGAGCAGGTTCACCCAACGCACGGATACACACTATCAGTAGCAGGTTTGACGTAAACGACGAACGCGCATCCAACATCTGCCGCCGTTAAAAAATCCCGAACACAGTCGCAGTGTCGTTCATGATGCCGTCCAGGCGACATCTTCGGAGTCTCTTTCGGTCGTTGGATGCTTCATAAGAAGGGCGGACGAAGAGGGGCAAGAAACAGGGGACTGAGAGACCTTCGTGATCCACACACCCAGCTGCTTTAGAAGATAGATCGCATGCATAGGATCGCATGCATAGGCTCGTTGTATCGCACATAATTTGCCTCCGTTGACGAAAAAAAAAATAAAGAGCGACTAGCTTCGAACGAATGCTTTACTTTGCCTGACTAAATACAGGTAATCTTCAAATACAGTGCAAAAAGTTCGTATCCCTATTTTCCCACGTACCCTCTTTCCCTCGTGAGCAAGGGCTGGGTGTCCTTGGATGTCGAGAAAACTGCATCGACTACTCTCTCTCTATCTCTCTCTCTGTCTCTAATCTAGCTCCCTAAACACATAAAAATAACACAGACACAGCAATAAGGGACGAGGAACGTCAGAATGTCCAACGCTTGCTCTTGCCGCCCCCAACAAAATGGCTAAACGGCTTTCCTTTTCATATATCTTGAAAGGTCACGCAATTTCTTTCACAGGCAGGTTAAAGCGACTTTGATGAGTGCTGTGGTATCTTGGAAAGGATTGGGTCAGACACCACAGGCCTCTCGGGGAATATGAAGGGTTTTTTACACACTTTAGGAATTCTTATAGGGCACGTCAGGAGCCTTAGAAAACTTTGACGAACTTATCAAACCCGTCAACTATTTTAAAGGGCATGTAGTTTCATGGCCTTATTTTTTTCCGTTGCAAAACTTTATATTAACACATTTACAAGAAGTGGGAAAGATATAGGCCATCCAATCAGCGGCGAGCCATAACTGCTGTCCCAAGCTCGTTGTGTTAGTTCTGTGGCTCGTGCTGCGCCGCTCGTAGATCACGGATGATTCTGCCTCACTCGATCCGAGAGGCAGAATCATGCGCGCGGCATTGTCACAGTGGCGTGTTGTAACAATGCCGGTCGCTGCAGCCACGTCAAAACATTTCAGAGATACTGGTGGGCACCACAGACGGATTTTCGTTAGGTTAGACGGTGGGAGTGGGACAGTCCCAAAATAGACCATTACGGGACGGCTGATTCTTCATCCATGTAATTTTTCACTTCCACATGTTTACCAAGTGAAATCGATCAAACAGATACCTCGAAAAGAAATAAAAAAATTGACCTCAGGAAGCCACGAATTCGAGTTTATTTTCAAAGCGTGGTTTTCCATGCTTTGTTGAATTTTAAGTTTTTTCTTAGATTGTTCATTTTGCTATATGTTGAAGGTATTATTACAGATTCAGATGTTCACAGAAAAATGAAAGCCGCTTACAATTCCATGTAACGCCGGTTAGAGCGCAGCTTTTGAGGAGGAGGATGGAAGCGTACTGAGGGATAGGTGACACCTTGAGGTCACGTGACCTCAGAGGCGGGGATCACGTGATCTCGGGAGGCCTCGTGACATCGGGGGGGGGGAGGGGGTCACGTGTCCTCAGGGGAGTCACGTGGCCTCAGAGGTTACGTGACCTCAAGAAAACACGTGACCCCCCTCCCAAGGTCACTTGACCTCGGGGGGGGGGGGGGGGGGGAGGGGGGGCAAGTGATCTCGCGTTTACGCCGACGGCGACGGCGACGCCGACGCCGATGTTAACGCCGCTCAAGCCGGAAACGGGCACCTAAGAGCTGCGCTTTAAAATATTTATAGCCCGTTGTGGCCGACAACGTGGGCTATAGAAGAAAAAGTTAAATCAAGTGCTAATTTCGAGAAGAGGTCCTTTGTTTCCCTTCTCCAGGAATGTTTTTTGTCATTCTTGCCCGGCTCACTTGCACCTTTGCATAAGTTACATCAAAATCATACAATAAACAGCTTATTTAAATGCGTTTCACGATGTCAGAAACAATATTTGACTTATTTGACTTTGCCTACAAAAACAAAAACTAGAAAATAGTTTTCGTTCATAGTTGCCCACCGGTATCTGCATGTTTCATGGGATAGGGCTTAGGTGGTAGCTTACTCCCGCCAATCAAATTCAATGCAATCTTAACCTGATACGCAATGAAGTTTCACCCACGCAATTATGGGCTATATTACTCTTTTTGTAGAGCGGCGTGCCTAACAATATACGGTTAATTTACGCTCGATGTACGATCCTCCTTCCTATATCCTTAATAATATGACTTTTGAGCGGGTTCACACAAATATCTGGGCGTTCACATCACATCTAACCTCACATGGGAATCGCATGCTCACCACGTCATTTCCAATGCCAATTGCATGCTTGGCTATCTAAAACGTAATTTTTTAGAGACTCCTTTGACTTTGAAATTATTTTTTTTATAAAACACTAGTCCGAGCAAAACTTGAGTACGCTTCTTCTTTTTGGGATCCTAACCCTTAGAGCCTCGTCGGCGCCTTGGAAGCTGTCCAGAATATATCTGTGCGTTTCATTCTTTCTAATTACCATCGTAGATCAAGCGTAACCTCTATAAAAAATGCCTAACCTTGCCAACTCTTTCTTTACGACGAAAATTTTATCGATACGGTTTATTAACAAAAAAATATTTGTTCACACCTTAATCCTTAAGACAGAACTCTTACTTGAGCCATCCTACATACCGTCACGCGATGATAACATACATAAAGTCGAAATTCCGCAGTGCCATACTAATTCCTACTGCAGATCTTCCATACCTCGTACGTCTGCTGACTGGAATCACCTTTCCGCATTCATCGCCACAATTGTTGATCCTGTTGATTTTAAAAATGCTCTGTTGATACTACTAGAACTTGATTCATGATTTGAGTGTTAAATTAATCTGTACGTTTTAATTTACGCTCGATGTGCGAGCCTCCTGCCTATATCCTTAATCATATGACTTTTGAGCGGGTTGACACTTACATATATCTGGGTGTTCGCATCACATCTAACTTCACATGGGAATCGCATGTGAAGTTGGAAACTGGTCTTCTTTACTTCGAAACTGGTCTTTGACTTCGACCCTCTGGCGGCCAGCATCAGCTATTTCGCAGCCGTCTCCAAAAAACTCGCAATCGACACAAGACGCAGCCGCGGAATTGTACGCGGAGAAACCCGCCGAGTCCGTCGGAGTCCTGCCATTACGACATTTACGTTTTGGTCTCGTCCATCGTGTAAAATCCATCGGGAAACAAAACAACATTACGTTTGAAATTGCATAGGTGTTGGAAGCGACGCCAGCGTTTTCCTTGACAGACAACGCATGCAATTTTGTCCCACGATTTTGTCAGGTCAATTCATTTCGTCATCCAAAATTCCGGTATTTACCTTTTCCCTAAAACAGCAGTGTCTACAATTCCCTGCGATGACGGTGATTTTCCAATTTTTAACCCTGCGAATTACCAGGCAATTTTTATCCTTCAAAGCAAATGTACAAAGTAGGAAAAAGAAACAAAAAATATACTTCTTATTTTGCGCTATCACATGTACGTCATGTTCATTTTTGTTTACGATATAGTCTCATAACTTACGTGCTTACTTGTTCAGTGTACCTTCGACGAGCAACACACCTCGTAATGAAGAAAACAACCGTATATCAATTGTATTTCACAGGATATTTGTTGGATTTCGGCAGAAAAGATACCATCTTCATCAAACTTCCTCTTACAGAAATGTCATATCTGGACTTATGTTAAAAAATACAGATATGGATATATAAGGAATTGGGCAGATATGGCCAGATATGCATACTCACGCCGTATCTGGACTGATAAAGCCATATCTGCCCAATTCCTTATATGCCCATATCTGCCCAATTCCTTATATATTCATATCTGCCCAATTCCTTATATGCAATATATGGACTGCTTTATATGATCCCGTCTTTGGGCCTGGCAAATAGGGTATCCACCCCATATAAAGCAATTTTCATGTGATGCTCCTTCTAGCATCACATGAAAATTATTGCCATGGGGCAGGTACCATACTTTCCAGGTCCAGACATGGGATCAGATAATATACATTTTACTGCTATCCCACACTGCCAAACGTGTGTTTAGGTAGATATATCTACAGAATAGGCCACTGACCAATCCTTATTGGTCTGGTTCGGAATCTGTCATTCCGACAAATATGTGTGCTACAAATATAGAATGCAGGCGATCGCTAGCTCGGAAACATTGTAACGTATCATTCGACGTCGGAAAGTAAATAGCCATTTGGCGGGATTGGTTGTCGAGGGAGCAGACCGAGAATATGGTTTGCAAAAAAAGTTTTATTTATAAAAGCGCCAAAACTCTAAACAAGTACTTCCCCCATTCAAGAAAAAATGATTAGAAACAAAACTGTAATATAGCACGGACAAACATTAAAATGGACTAAAAATGTAATAGCACAAAGACACCTATTAAAATGAAACAAACGAAAGGCAACAATTAAGCTGTAAACTATACGAAAGTTTCAAAGTCGTTGATTCTTACTCACAGAGTCACAGTCCTAATTCAACTCTCCGGTCGAGCACAGCAGTTTTGACAAGGGCTTGCTCGCTAGCCTCATCGTTGAAGTCCTTCCTTGCACCGTGTGACGTTCAAAGCCCCCAGTCGCTCCTCGCTGGCCTTGTTTTTCCGTTCGGTCGCCAAATCTTCCCGTGTGATTAACACGTCACACATGCACACAGACACCGTTGTTCGCCGCGGAAGCAATGCATGATGAAAGGGTCATTACTGCTCCTTGAACACGACGAGGTCACCATTGTTTCCCGGACTAGGAAATGACCAGGGCATCATATCTTTAACTAAAACCTCATAAAAATAAAAAACAAAATAATGAACACATAAGAAACAAAAAAATGAAATAATGAACACACAAGTAAAAAGAATAAAAACACGAAAGACTTACACAGACAGCCACATTTGTTCGGTTAACAATGACGTTTCATTCTGATAAAAAACATTCCTGCTGCGCTAAAGATCACCAATATGGTGTGTAGACTAGGCCACCTTGAGCAAAGCAGGAATATTTGTGATCATAATCAAATGTCATTGCGAACTCAAAGAGTGGCTGCTTGCGTAAGTCCGTATTACTATTCTTCTGAATTCCGTGTTCATTATTGTGGCTGTTTGGGACCAGGCGGAACTTGGTGGTGCTTTTTCCCATCTGACCTTAGTTCGGACAGCTTCGTACCCATATAAAAACCCACTAGCTTCTCTACATAATCCCACTCCTCAAAAAAGAAAAATATTGTGAGTATGTTGATACAATCAGAAGTTAGCTTGCCTCAGTGGGCGTCTGCTGTCTCAGCTGTAGAGTAATTTAGCCAGCGCGTATACAACCGCTAGCCTGGGGTCTTTAACGCGCACCACGCAGTAGTGATACACAACCGCACGCCGGTATGATGCTCATCCAGATCGAAACGGGCAGGGGCGGGGATCCACTCCTTCTCCTTGCTTCCCTTGAGGCACTGACAAATAAAAATCAAAGGTAATGTCAATTATGTTAACGCTATATACTTCAAACACGTAGCATGAGTGCTGGCAAGATATTTGCTGCCTTCAATCTAGATAAGCTTGTAAATTTACATGCTAAATAAAAAGTAACTTAAAAGCTGAAATACATTTCGATGGAACTACAAAAACCGAAGACTATCTCTGCAAATATAGTGCTATCTAGTATACCATAATTGAGTAGAATCGGATTACAGCGTCCCCCTTACAAAGACTGGAGCAAGACAAGTATAGACTCTGCCGTGCCACTACAACAGAAATAAATGGTATTTGTGATCTCGTGGAGATCAGTTCGGAAAAATTGTGACAGGCTTTGGAACGACAAATGTGCCAATGTCATTCATTTTTGCATATTCTACGGTGACAGTGCAAGGAAACAGTCACACACCAGATACTCAGAAAGACAAGCACACGCGCTGAACGTATAACTCTTGTGTATTCGACTACTTCATTCTTCTCTTCAACGTCTAGGTGGACATTCCAGATCGTGATACGCAAAAGTACCACACGAAAAACAGGGATGGGGTGAGGTATGTCCAACACTGTATACTTACACTGAACAAAATATTGATACCAAAAACTGGCGAGACACTACCTTAATTGAGGACATGCATGTACATTTCCCTAGAAGCTTGTAATTAATACTTGAAAGCCTCTAAAAAACACCAGTAGGAAGAGAATAAATGCTTCACCATTTAAAGCAGCCTGGGTGTTTCTGGAGGTGTGAAATTCGTTATACGTGCGTTGGATCATACAAAACACGTGTACAGCAAATGATCTTTAGAGCTCGATATTTCGCGAGGAATAAATGCCAGGGTCAAATATTATTTCGCGGGCACAAATTCTTGCGATCGGAAGTGGTATGCTATGCATTAATCACCATGGGGTGAATTCATCGCGGCACCAAATTTCGGCAATTTTTTTCTGGGTACGAACTGCGAAAATGAAGGCGTCTGCAGACGACTGGGGCGGCGAAAGCTACGGACTTGCTCGATCAATCAATCGCTGTTTTTGTCGGGTCCAGCTCTCAGCACGCAAGTACGGAGAGTGGCGTCGGCAATGCAGGGGCACCGCGCTCTTCCAGACATTCTAGCTTACCAGTAAACAATACGGCGGAGGGAGGAAATCAACTCCCCCTCTTCTTCCGCCGTTGCCTTCCTCCACCCCCCCCCCCCCCCCACCCCTAATCCGTCTCCTAAAGAGTTCCGCCGCAACTGATCGACCTTAAGCGAGTAGTCAGCCTCTGCATCAAGGAAAAAAGAAAAACAGCCTCGCATAACACCATTCGCGCACAATTAGTAATACTGATAAAAGCAAGCGATCTACAGACAATAACAAGCCTATTGAACGCAGGAAATAATCTAGCCCAAACGAACAAAACACGAACTTACTTCGATCCCGTGCCATGATCTTGGCTGTTGAGCAGATTTGACGTAGTTCCATGTCCCACAGTCGCTTCCGTCTTTGTCGGACACATTTGAAACTAAGGCAAACTCCACGCATCACCACTAATCGGGTAATTGGACTGTTAGCCGGTTGTGAACACAGGCATTCAAACGCACACGGCCGGCGAAACGTGCGAAACATAGGCCGTTGCTTCGATGAGATTGTAATCGTATCTTCAACACGTTTGAAATAACACGATCAGCTTACCGCATTATAAAACTTATAAAAAACACAATATTAAATTACTGCAAATGTCAATTTCGCCACAATATTACGAATAAGTCCTAAGATGTTGCAAATAACAAATACGAAACTAAGCCCACGGTGGTAAAAAAACAAATTCCGCAGACCTTGAACCTTCTAGAAAAGGAGCAGCGGTCATGGGGGCTGCGGTAGCGTAGCGGGTTGACGCTCTGGTTTCCTGAGCTTGTGGCCGTTGGTTCTAATCGCGGTAAACGGTATTTGTGTTCTTACACTTTTTTTCATTTTAAATGTTTTTCTCACCTTTTTGTATTCGTTATTTTAAATATTTTTTCTCACCTGTTTGTATTCGTTTTTATTTTTAATTTTTTTTCTCACCTTTTTGTATTATTTTGTATTATTCTGTACTATTTTTTGTCACCTCTTTGTATCAGTTTTAATTTTAATTTTTTTTCTCATCTTTTTTATTACTTTTTTATTATTTTAAATATTTTTCTCTCACCTTTTTTAATTCATTTTTACTATTTTAAAACTTTTCTCGCCTTTGTGTATTAGTTTTTATTATTTTAAATATTTTCTATGTTTAGGCTGTCGTTGGCACCCTTCTTCAGGGTAACAATCACGCAGAAGGTGAAAATAAAAAGTGCGAGCCCACATTTGAATTGATGCAATTCAGAAAGCCTGGCCCTCTTGTTTTGCCAGGATGATTCGCTCCCTCCGTGCTAATAGGTGGGTCAGTGTAGTAGGCAAACAACACAAGTCCTTTCAACGAAGAAATAAAATGAATAATAATGGGTGCATTTAGAGCAAAATGGGAAAATATAAGTGGTAAAACTGCCACAGTGATGAAGCCAAAGTTTGTCATGAAAGCGGTCCATCTTCACCCACTATTGAAACAAAAATACCGCCGTTTTAAGGCAGTAATTTAGTTGAGCTCATCGCTCATAAGCACATCTGGTTTTTCTGACTTCCGGAAAGTAGTATTTAGTTTTGTTCTGGTAGATCAGCGCTATCCCCCGCGTGCCGCCAGGTCTTACTTATACAGGTTGCGCTCCACTTTTTTACTTATTGTTAGGCCTAAACACTTTTTTATTCCTGAGATTCAAGTACAGCGCGGATAATTAAACTAGCTTTCAGAAATGCTATCGTTCGGCATTGTGACATTTATTTTTCGTAGTGTCAAGGGGTCACATTCACAAACCCAGCAGTGTGTACATCCACAACGCATTGGTGTTTCTCGCTTTTTTTACTAACGAAAAAAAGTTTTTATATTCGCGTTCCTCTGGTACGGTACGTCGTATAACATAAGCTATTAAAGAGACAGATATCGTTTGGCTATGTGAACATTGAAAATATTTCTCTTAGATGATCGTAACTACCACATAAAACAGTCGATTCCTGCCCTAAGTAGCATATTTTAACACTAGATTAAAATCACCAATAAAATGATCCCTCAAGAGATTTATGTACCTCTCGTAGCGTCATAAGCAATAAACACATCTCTTACTTTTCTAGTTTCTGAAAAGAAATGTTTATTATTGTTTTGTAGCTCAGAGCGCGTGCTCAATCATACTAGGTCTTTTTTCTTTTTTCATTCGAGGCTCTGCTATACCGTTTTTATTTTTTATCAGAGCCAAACACGTGTGTATAACGCCAGACCTTAAGTGTAGTACATCAAATTAAACTAACTTCCTGAAAAAAGTGTCGTTCGGCGTTGTAAAATTTAATTTTCGTGGCGTAGGGTGTCAGATTCTCAAACCCTGAACTGCAAATTTTCCTCATGGCATTGTTTTTTCTTTCGCATTTTTGCGATAAAACACGTCAGCCTTGCCATGGTGGGATCAAATACGCCAGCGTCGGCGGTCATTTACGAAGGATTGATCAACGCAAACATTTCCACTCGCTACATATGAATCGCCGCATTTCGTCGGAATCTCAATGACGTGACTGCATAGTGAAAAAGGAAAAAAAAACAAAACATAACGATGCCGGTCAGTGAACGGAAGTTCCCGGGGCTCGTCAGCCTGCGAAGAGCAAAACGCCGATGCCGGCCAGTCACTGAACTTCCATATAAATACTGCCCATCAAAGACAGCAAAATACCGATGCCGGCCAGTTACTGAACTTCCATGTAAATACTGGCCATCAAAGACAGCAAAATACCGGTGCCGGCCAGTTACTGAACTTCCGTAAACACCGGCCAACAAAGACAGCAAAATACCGATGCCGGCCAGTTACTGGAACCTGTATGGAAAGACTAGCCAGCAAAAACAGCAAAAACCCGATGCCGGCCAGTCACTGTAACTTCTACGGCTGGACTGGCCAATGAGCAAGATGAAACCCCGACGCCGGCCGGGGCCGGTAGCTCCCCGGTGCCCATGGCCAGGCGCTGCCATCCTGTTACCATGGGCGGGCCGGCGTAGTCCCGATGTCCCGATACCGGCCGACGCGGAGTGCTACCTGCATCTACATGTTGACTGGCACCATATAGTGTCATATACAGGAGTATCAGACATCGTATACTGTTATATACGGCAGCCACTGGTACCATATATGACTTTATCTGGCATTATATGTCGTCATATATGGTGTCGCCTTACCATATCTGCCCTGATTTCAGCCCTTATATGGCAATATATGACCGTATATGTCTACTTATATGCCCATATACGGCCCTATATTAAACATATCTGGGCCATATATGACATTTCTGTAAGGGTCGATACACCAGTCTGAAAGCACTGGCAGTACTTTCCAAAGAGGAAAGCAAGGAAGGGCGAAGGGGGCAAAAGCGAGATTAGAGTGGGAGAGGACAAGCTTGTGTGAGAATGGCCGCGTCTAGAATAGAGAGCTTTCCCATGTCCGATAACTATTAGCCCCGAGAGCGAACACAAGCGTCGCTGCGGTCGCCGCGCCCTGATTGGGTGAGGTGTACCGTGACGTCAGGGCGATGACTCCGCTCCGCGATCTCGCATCGGCTCGCTTCCCAGCACCGCTTTCCTGGTTTGGCGTTGTGTGCCGCAAGCTCTTCAAGGAGCTGGACTTCGTCTACCCGGTGTACGAGACGTTGAGTTAGGCCGATATTGACGTGCTTCCGTACATTTTATAAGCCTACTTGTCCCCTTTACCTTTAAGATGGGGTTACCGATCCCGAAAGCTATCGGCGGAGTCAATTCCGCCGATGAACCTCCCAGCCCGTTCACACGACACAAGGCAATTTTGCGAAGGATCGGTGGCGCAACTGTTTCAGACGCTGGAATTCTGTCCCTTGCATGTTCATGAATTAGGACGATATTACATCCCGCTTTCAAGGCATTTGAAGTGGCATTTATATCATGGGCCTTTGGGTGCTCGGCAAATTAGTTCGGGACTCCGACTTTGCGCTGCCGCTCTGCATACGCTGGTTCGCAGATGTCTTAAAGGCCCTGTGTCTGATTATTTTTGAAGTGCTCATGAAACAGGGTTGTTTTCCATAAATGCTTCTTCGTAAGTTAATTATATAGTTTATACACGTATGCAGGCACATTTTTTAGAAGATGCACAATTACTGGAAATTAGTTCGTAGGGTAGCAGCAAAAACGTCCAAACTGCCCCCAGTTGCCTGTATGATATGTATTGAACTGCCCAAAATATGCCAAGCAATAGTGCCGTAATTTCAAATGTTTATACTTTTTCCTGACATTTTTATTCCAGCCTTGGGTATTCGGAAAATACACCGTTTAGTCTGAATTGTCATTTCCAATTAAAAGAGACACTGCTGAAGGTCTCAAAAAGCTTCTTCAGCCTCCAAACTCCCAACAGCTGGACTCTGACAACAGAGGAAAACAGGACTAAAAGCAAGCATTCAAACGTCTGCCCAGTGGAAGATAGTAGCAGAAAATGTAGCAGAAAATGTGGAACCCGTGAAGGGCGACAGTCTGCATGAGAAAACGTTCTGGTATTTTAGCTCCAGGACAATTCGATCTAAGTAAAATCTCAATTTTAGGGCTTAACGGACTAATAACGAGCTAGATACCTTCGCTTACGTTTGTTATACATTACTTGAGTGTTGATATAAGCAAGTCCACGGATATCACCCGTGTAGTCCATTGAAATACTAACCGAATCCAGCAAGGGTCAAATGCGAGCAATGTATATAATAAATGTTCCTTTTTTTTTTTTTTTTTACTTTGCGCCCGCACTTGGATTGTCTTACTTGCGATTCTCACCCCATGGCCCAGACTGTATTTAGCATGTTGCCCAAGCAGCTTTTCTGCTTCGGCGATCTTGTTTAGAAACGGAGATACAAAAGAAAAAAAATAGTATACATAACCTGCCAATTCATTCATAGCTTCAGCAGCATTTATTGTGCGAGATGTAAATCCACAGTGATTCCCCTGCAATTGTGGCCATATTTCTTTATTTTCATATACCAGCTGCGATTCATGCGTTGCCTGCCCTGTCAACCATGCTTAAAATGTTGGTTGAAGTTTCGCCTGTAGCTACAGGCCATACCTCAATAAAGGCACAAAAAAAGTTTACACCTCTTACGAAAAACACGCAAAAAAAGTTAAATAGAAACGAGCTCGCCGACAGCTGGCATCGTCACAGCCTGAGTGGGGCGAGCCGGAGAAGAGTTATCTCCTCGCCGTGACGTCACCCCGGTTTGCCGTAAGGGGGCGCCACGCGAACTTCTCGGGGCTAATTATGTGGTGTACAGACATCATGATCTGCGTAACAAGGCTGCATAAAGCGGGTAGCCGACGTCAGAATTCTGCAAGCGTTTTCTGATTGCCACATGCAAAAGGTCCACATTTCTATACTATTTGTTATATTTTCTAGATCTCTAGGAATCCTTAAACAAAGCTTGTGTGTACCAAGTAATCGAGGCGAATTTTATTTTAAATATGGTCTACCTTTTGTTTTTCGTGTTCTAACACCTTTGAAACTAGAAAAAGTACACGTCTTTTTAACAAAAAGTCAAGATATATCTACATAAATTCACAATAAAGTTTACTCACTTTGAGTAGCTTCGTGCTGCTTGCGACGGCCGCATCATTGTTTAGGTTCCGAATGTTCAGCATCCCGAAGTGTCTAATGTTCTTGTTCCAAGCATTGCCGCAGGCTTCTTGGACATCTTTAGAGTTAAGTCCTTCGCCAGCTCTAAAAATAGAAAAAAAAATTCATTCATGTATTTTATGGCTAACCCTTTGATCGATTAACCTTCCGATTAATCGATTGTTAACCGATAAAAAGGTTTGGTTCTGATTAAAATATTAGAGAAGAAATAAAATGTCTGTTCTGCGCTACGTTGAGTCACATTTATTCATTCCTTTAGGCTACACGGTTGTATTTTATAATAATTTAAGTTAGAAATCTCTATTTTTGATCGAGCTGAATGCAAAGTTTAAATAATACTGTACCAATAATTGTTTTTAAAATGGTTTGCAAAATATTTTTTTGTACTTGAAACTTCAAGTCTCAAATAGGGATATACATTCCGCGGAGATTACTCTGCAAAAAATAGTCAAGCAAAAATATTATTTTGGTATGTGCAGTTTTTACACCGTTCTATAGGAATGAAGGTAAACGACAACAAACAAACGATTACTTGGCCGAATAAAATGTAAATGATAATTGTTAGAAAAATATGAGCAGGGCTCAGGCACAGTTTATATGTATCAAAATACATTGGACCCTCTTTAGGATGATTAGGAAGAAAACCAAAAACATAGATAAAACAATCGGTGGATTCAGCGAGATTGGCGCTAAAAAGGAAACATACGTGCAATGTCCACACCTATGTACTTTTTTTTTCAAGGCTACGGTTTTAATTTAAAAAAAAGTGAAAGCCGTTTACAACTCCCTGTAACACCGAATTAGAGCGCAGCTCTTGAGGAGGAAAAGGGAAGGGAACTGGGGGGTGAAGTGGCCTGGGGGGGTCACGTGACCTTGGGGGGTCACGTGACCTTGTGGGGTCACGTGACCTTGTGAAGTCACGTGACGATGCCGATGATGTCAACAGCGACGTCACTGATGACGTCATCAGTGACGATGACGATACGGACTCTGACGACTTCATCAGCGATGATGACGATGACGATGCGGATGCCGGTGACGTCATCAGTGACAATGACGTCATCGGGGAGGTCACGTGACCTCGGCGGGGAGGTCACGTGACCCTGGGGGTGGTCACGTGACCTCGGGGGGAGGGGGGGTCACGTGACCTCGGCGGGGAGGTCCCGTGACCCTGGGGGTGGTCACGTGACCTCGGGGGGGATCACGTGTCCTCAGGGGGGTCACGTGACCTTGGGGTGACCTCTGGGGTTCACGTGACCTTGGGATGACCTTGGTTACGCCGACGTCGACGCCGCTGAAGCCGGGAACGGGCCCCTAAGAGCTGCGCTCTAAAAAGTGTTGGATTGTTGGTTGATATTTGCCAAGTGGGGGAAGCAAGTAACGTAGGCTTGGGGGGGGGGGAGAGTGGTTTGAAAGGTCAGAAGCCTCCTAAAAGTTTCAGGAGCTCCTAATGCAACACCTCTGCTGCAAAGCGCGGTGAGGGGACAGACACGTCGCAAGCGAGGCCGAGTAACCGCGGGATTAGCGCCGAAGACTGACGTTTCTTTGTGTCCCGGAGCTCGACGTGACGTGTATAAAGAAAGGGCTTGTCGCGGATTTTCTCCAAAGTAGGAACTTTCAGCCACTTCACGATGTGTACACACTGCCTCCTCACTCGAAGAAGGCAACAAGATGCAAAACCCGTTATGAAGCTCATCTGATGCTCCCGTAGCTTGTGCTGTACTTGAAAATTCACGTGCTACAGGGCAACGCGAAGATGACCTTTTTGCGATGCCTTTCTTCCGAATTTTATAATATAATGTATTCCAAGATTTGAGGATCCTTTTGCGTAACCTTAGTAATTCCCTCGCCGTTTTTACATAAAAAATAAACAAGCAGTGTTGGAAAGTAACATCAATTCGTAGTACTTAAAGTAATTGTTAAAGTGTGTTTAGAACACTTGTACTCTACTTGAAGTACTATCTCTAAACTTGTGCCTGTGTTTTGCTAAATTATTTTACTGATACTTTTCAGAAAAGTACTATTGCCAACAGGAAAGTACATCCCCCATCGCGAAAAAAAAAATGACGTATTGTCTCATGAAAACGCGCTATCATCCTTCCAGACGTCATTTGGTCATTTCTCTGAGTGAAGCAATGGCCGCCATAAGACAAAGACAAATATGTGTCTCATAAGTTGACTGTGGTAAATAGATCATCAGCGAGAGTAAAACAACTGTTTTGTGGTATTTTATTGGTATTCTATATTTGCCGCCATTCCCGAAAAAAAAAACCAGAAAGCCTGAAGCATTGTCAACTACCCCTGGAGCAATGCATAAGAGTAAAAAGAAAAAAAAAAACACTATAGGAAATGAAAGGTCATTATAGGTTATTGTGTAAAAAGTAACTTCAAGCAAATTGCAGCCGGTGTACTTACCCCTTTACTTGAAGTACATAAACTATTGTTTGCATTGCACTTTACTTCAAGTACATTTTCAATGTACCCTACGAAACACTGTACATAAGGAAGCAATGTCTGTAAAATCAAGCTCTGTCAGCGCTGTTTCTCAATCTCGATATGATACATCCGCAGTACATCTTTGAACAAAAAAACAACAACAACAACAACTGGAATTGAGTCTACGAGGCTATGCAGCGCAAGCTTTCGCTACAGGCTCCAGTTGACACGCGGGAGCCCACTCGACCGCCCACCCCCCTTTCACCCCCCCCCCCCCCCCCCCCTCTTTTCTGCGGGCAACGATTCCCTTCTTTGTGAACACCTTCCCGCAGCTTGGGAAAACCACAAAGATGTTATAACTCCCACCAGACGTGAGGACATTCGAGATGGCAGCGTCTTTGTCAAAAAGGTGTATATATAGAGTCGTGTCTTGCTAATATGGACGCCTCTCTTCCGTAGAAAAATTGTCCATAGTGTGAGTCGTTCATCATAGACACTCGGGGTCAAAACATTAACATGCGTAGCACCAACATATATATGATTTATTGAGCTAGAAAAAGGAAAAAGACAAGAGGTTATACTGACGCTTTTGAGGCTACTTTTTTGTCCAGAAAATGAACATGTCCGCCACATGAAGCGATCGTTTTCACAGTTAACGTTATCAGCGCAGAGTTTTCTTCGAATTATTTTTTTCCTTTTCAACTAAAAATCAACAAAAAAACTTGGAGGGCGCTTGAACTTCGTCTTCAAGAGGTGAATGCGACAGCGTTATCCGGCCCCGTTCTCATCGCCTTTCCACTTGCTTCTCGTGCTCTTTCTGCTAGCGGCTAGCAAGTGCGGCGGACATGGCCTAGTCTCTAGCCTGTGATTCGGCTTCCAGCACTTGTGGCTGACGGACGTGCAAATCAGGAGCTCCGGCGAAACACGTTCTACAGCTAACCTTAGCCTAGTTCCTTCTGTCCCAGCTGCCAGGCGTCTTCGCAGGACTACAACATTATTCTGTCTACCCTGCCTTTAGGCAGATACTCTTTCCACTCGGTTTTTCTTCACGCAGACCTTCCAGCGACACCGTGCCTACTCGACGATTTTGGCGAGGCCTTGAGAGGCGTCCTTAACATGAGGATGGACCTTGCTTGCCTTAGGGCGTTTCAGTTGAAGCATGTGCGGAGGCTCACACTGCACAATGCTGCTGCAAAGGGAAAACTCGTCCGCATGAAAGAACTGAAAATCAAGAGAAATAAAAACGTCTCGTCATCCGCCCAAACCGGCGCGAAACGTCGTTCAGGGTGCATTGGATTCCCGTATATGTCCCGGACGAGGAGGTGAAAAGAATATTTGAAGGCTACGGGAAGGTCAAGGCCATCGCGCGTGAAAGGTGGCGCCGGCCGTGGTACGAGAACATCGAGACAACAACGAAGACAATCACCTTGGTTCTCAGGAAGCGCACAAGAGTCGACGCCTTTTCACGCCAGGTGCATCTTCTTGAAAATGCTGTGTTGGTCTTCATCCCAGGCCAACCACAAATGTGCCTGCGCCGTAAGACAGTGGGAGACATGAGGAAGCAGTGCAAGGCGGCCTGGTGTAACCTGTGCCGCACCTTCGGACACGACAAGGACAATTGCGTCCAAACTTGCACAGAGAAAACAAAACCTGCAAGCTTGGACAAGAATCTCAAGAACCTAATGGACTAAATAAAATGGAGAAAACCATCGGGGAGCCTCTAGCGATGGCTCAGGGTTCTCAAGCGGCGGAGGGGACTAAGGCAGTGCTTACTGCACAACTCTAGGAACAGAACAATGAAGATCAGGTCACCAAGGGAACTCTTGCAGGGGGACGAGCCGACAAGGGGGCAGGTGAATCGGAAAAGCACAACAGCTGTAAAAGGCTGCGCCGCCCAAAGTTACGATGGAGTGCCATGAAAGTGAGGTAGAATCAGACGATGCAATGGAAGCAGAAAGTGGTTAAGTACACTGGGCGTCATGCCCGAAAAAAGGCGCTGCGAAGCGGCCGGATCATCCATCAAAGGGCATTGCGTCGGAACAACTTTTCCAGCTTGTGACCAGCAAACTCAGGAAAAATAACGAAGGCCCGCAGTCTCCGCTCCGACTAACGGAGGTCGAAGCGTCGGCTTTGGAGGACTTCGCTCTTCACAATGAACAGACAACCGAACAGTGAGTTGATCAGCTTTTCATGTTATGAACAAGAGCATTCTTGTAATGTCCTTGGTGTTTGCCCTACCATTTTGTTTTTATTGAATGGTATTCTAATTTGTGAGAGTCTACAAATGGGTTTACGAAAAAAAGATTGTTGGTGGGATCATTGAACGTTCTGAGTTTGGTGTACTGTAAACGGAAGCAGTGGCTGTCTGACCTCTCGCTTGAGAAGCGACTCGATGTTGTCTGTGTACAGGAAACTAAGTTAGATACACCCGAAAGAGAAGAAGAAGAGCGAGAATTATTTAAGAGGCACTTTCAAGTATTCACATGTCCGGCAGTCGGCCAAAGCGGCGAGCGCGCAGTGCGTGTACGCCGTAGCTCATTTGCGCAGATTGTCCTCGATTTGGGGTAGATCCTAATGGTCGGATACGTTTAGTTGATTGTTTAGTCTCGAAAGACATGATAAGATTGGTTTGCCTCTACGCTCCTAATAACGAAAGCGATGGAAAGATTTTCTTCTTGCTTTAAATCAGGTGCTTGACAGGACTGCAAGCATTTTGTTATGCGGTGACTTCAACTCTGCTCTTAGTGCCGACGACAGAATGCCTCGAAGAGCGCTTGCTGACGCTAGCACGCCTGCTTTGCGTGACTTGCTATAAGAACACAATATAATCCATGCTGTGTAGGCGGTACATAGTAACACACTCCGGTATGCGCATTGGCAGAGTGACCCGTAAGCGCGTTTACATGGAATTTATATGTCAAAGGATTCAATTGTGCTCGTTCGCGGTACGCAGTGAATCCCGTTGAGTTTTCTGGCCATTTTCTCGTTATGTTTTGCCTAAAGTTGCGGATGAATCACCCCCCATCCAAAAAGAAAAACAAAAAGCTGACACACTGGAAAATTAAGCAGAGCATTCTGGAAGATAAAGAGCTTGCGGAGAAACTTGGGAAGATTGGGCAAGGGCAGCACAAGTCCCTGCATTTGATGCCGTTTCTTGGGAAATCTTAGAGCAGAAGGTGAAGGATGCCGCAATGGCGTAACGCGAACACAAAAGTAAGAAAAGACAAGCGAAAAAGCGAGAAAAGATTACGAATTTAGTAATAGCGATTAAGGCGAACGATGCCTTCCCGAGAAAGGTCCTGGGGGACATTAAAAGTGTGAAAAAAAGTGCTTCTATCGCTTCTGAAAGAGCGATATACAGGTGCGATGGTAAGGTCACCTGCGAACATTCTCGAGAGAGACGAACAAGGATCAAACTATTTCAAGCGTTCTAAAAGCTACAAGATTGTGCAAACACAATTTGGAAAATTGCAAATAAGAAATGCGGCGTGTGGGTTCACAGCATGAAACAGAAAACAACTTTCACGGAAAATCAAATCTCTGTTCAGAAAAAAGAAAAAAAAAAACACAGATATAGCGTCATGACGTTTTCCTTAGTGATGTTCTAAAAATAAATAAAGAACTCTTGGAAATGATGCATTCTGAAATCCCTGAAAGAGAAATAGCAGATATGCCGCAAAACAAATCTCCAGGGCCAGACGGGACTGGCAGCGGCCTCTACAAAATGCTTTCAGTGGAGCTAAGTCCACTACTTCAGAACGCTTTTCAGGATGTCAACAAACACAGTCTGCTACAGCCCAGTATGTGGCTTCAAGCCAGTATGGCTTGAAGGGGGGACAACCGCAGATAGCCTGCATACGATGCGGAAGGACTGTGAAGTTACGGCGCAGCCAGACACACCACTTGCGGTTATTCAGGTTGACTTGAGTCGAGTGTTCGATAGGGTGAACCAGGGCTTTCTCTTCGGACTGCTCGATTTTGTGGGCGCCGGTTTATAACTTAGGGAGTGGGTCCGGTTACGCAACACGAATTTTCCACTACTCAACTTTTGATAAGTCGGACAAAAACAAACAACACTGAATTGAAAGGATCAACGAGACAAGGGCGTCCTTTGTCCCCTTTAATTTTTCCCTCTATCTAGAACCGCTGTGTCGGTCGCTCAGCTTGAGCAGAGACATAAGTCTTCAGATGCGCACCATGACGCTTAAAGTGCTAGCTCATGCGGACGACGTTGCTATCACAATATCCGACAAAAGTTAACTACCCAAGCTACTCAAGATACTGGAAGAGTACTGTGCCGGACCGGGAGCGAAGGTCAACACTGAGAAGGCCACAGGAGCATTGCTGGGCAACTCGCACTGCAAGCCAGCATTGCTGCTGGGACTGAAGTGGTCCCCATGCATGAATAGGTACATAGGAGTAGAGCTGGGGTCTCCCAAGTTGATTCACGAGGCATGGGCTTCAAAACTCAAAGCGATGAGAATGTCCCTTCTTCCTTGGCGGAAAATAGAGATAAACACAACCCAGCGCAGCCATGACTTCAACGTTGTCCCGTTCTCTGGCATGCTTTAGGTTGCACGTGTAGTCCCAGTTATCAACGGCGTCATCAGCGAAGTCCATCGCCTGTTCGCAACATTTATATGGGCGTCACCGATGGAAATGATGTGGCGAACTTTTGTTTGCGCCCTAATTTTTTGTTTGACGAACTAAGTTATTCCTGGAACTTAGCAATGGAGGCTTCGGCCTGGTCAATGTTGCTTTGAAACTAGTGCAGCTCTTCTGTTTCTTTAGAAAACGCCAAGAAGGAATCACGGGAACAGCGCTGCGGCGGCACGGAGTCACCTACCTAAGCATGGGGCTGGTTGTCGCGAGAGAAATTCCGAAGACGTCGATACACTTTGCGTTCTACAAGAAGATCGCAGAAGAAATATCCTTTTTCGAAACAAGGTTTTCGTGTGAGTACCGGCTGCTAGTAACTAAAAAGAAACTTTACTGGGACACGCTGAACACTGTTGCCTTTACCGTTGTGGAGGAGGGGGATGGTGCTTACGAGGGAAAGGACGTCCTCAAAAGGCTAAGGAATTTGCGTATGTTCTTAATTACGAAACAGTTCTTCATCAGTTTCCCCACCGAAACGTTGCAGGTGAAAGCGCGGCCGAAAGCAAAGGGTTTCTAAAAACAGCATTCGGGCCATTAAGGACCGACTGCTGCTTTTGCGAAGAAAAGGAAACCCTGCAACAACAGGTTATCCCATATTTCGAAAACGCTTTATACTTCTGGGCAGATTTTCGGCATGTGCTAGAAACGAAGTTCGCGCCATGCTGGGCATCCTTAAACTTGTTACATTGTGAACAGGACACCTCTCAAGTGTTCTAAGCTTTGCTAGTGATGGCGCTACACGCCTTGTGGATATGTAGAACGCATAAGGTTGTGGCTGCTCCGCGCTTAAGAACAGCCTCGCTGCTTTTTAAAGAGCGCATAGAATGCGTTAATGAGCGCTGCAAACCAAATACCGGAAGAAGAAAGAGAGAACTGGCAACGTGTTAAGCGGAAACTGTGTAAGCGGCTGCGCTTGCAAAAAGCATCCCGGCTGTTCAATTCAAAATCTCTACCTTGTATATACCTTGAATATTTCGGAGTCATATGTACTAACAGCAGGGTCTTCTTTGAAATTCGATGTGCCTTACTTCAAACGTAGGGATTCGTGAGCGTTGAAAAGGGATGCAATAAATGTATCGCATGACCTTTCCTTCCGCGCGTGACGTCACATTTCACGTCAGCCTTGTGGATTGTTTGAAATTCCCACGCTAGGTCATGTGGCTGTAACGTCATGACCCTATCCACCAATCAGGATGTCCCAGTCACGCCAACGACGCCGGCTTTTCTGCCACGCCACTCAGGCCGGCGTTTCTACTACACGAGTTTCTTAACGCTATTGCGTTAGAAATTATCGTTAGAAGGAAGTTTTGTGTGTTTTCCCTTGACACTCCTTGGTCTGTGACCACTTGCGCTTCTCGCCTAACATCGTCTACTCTGCCGCCCAAATTCCCCCAAGCAATGAGGAAGTCTACATTGAGGGGGCCTTGCTGGTGTAGAGAGCATTGTTCTTTGTTCCCGGATATCGGTCATACACAATATCAAGCAACAATAGACTGCAAACGATAATAAGAATATACATGCTGGTGTGCAGCTTTCATTCCCAGACCGGCAATGAACATCCAGATGCGCACTGTTACCTGTTGGGTTCACGAATATCTTAAGGGCGTTTTTGAATCTTTTTTTTTTTTTTAACTGGGTGCTGGTGCCCACAACAACAAGACGAAAATGGACGTATTTACCCAGTTCGTCCACAAAATAGCTGTCAATAGTCCGAACTGCGGGTTAATTTCTATGATACCGGGGCGAATGTATGTGGCAAAAAAATCGATTGCCGGAAATTTCGTACACATTGAGGGGTTTTCATATTGACGGCGACAATATTAACAAAGTATGAATACTTTTTTTTTCACGCGGTCGGTTTTATTTAGTTTTTGTTTCTGCGGCAATTTTTAAAAGGGGTCACGGAAGAGAAAAGATTAAGAAGACACTTTCTCATGGTGTTTTATGTGCCTTGAATAAACAACAATACATTTGAATGCATTATGCAGATATGATCATTCATTCAGCCTCAGGCTCAACAATAGCAAGCAGAGACGGGCATAGCATGGCATGTACTCGTAATACACGAGTATGATCAACACGTTACGAACTCCACTACCGATCGTTCTTATGATGTTTTGTCTTCCAATATATAACCTTAATCGTGTCAACATATAAATATTTATGGTGGTTACTATTTGCAGCTTTTTGTACGAAACTATTTCGTAAATATTTGCGCTCGCTCACTGGCGCATAAACACCTTGTACAAATGATATTGATGTATTCTGTTTCGCATGTGCGGGACGAAAAATATACTGACCTCCTACAAGGGACAACTGTCCGCTGCCACTCATGTTTGTTTCATTACTATGCCGCTGCGACACCTTACAAGGAAACATTCCCCGATAACCCCTTTACGCGTTTCTGCACGTATGCCTGCAAATGTATCCATGAGCCTATTCACGCGCACACGTGCACGCGGGAGCTGGTGAATCGGTTTCTGCGCTCATGTGTTGCCTTTTCGTGGTCCAGAAGTGGATCCATTAAATAAGCTACTCTTCAGATTAACGACACTTACCCATAGAGTAATATAGTAAACGTAAAGAGAGGACACAGGAGCCGATTCGCGGCGCAGATAGTGCGTTTCATACCCTCCGCTACGTGGCGCTTTTCTACAATTTGGTTAAAACTAATTAAAACTCTTTCTGTGAAAAGTATTTATTTTTTAAATGGCAATGCTTTAAAATTATTTAAAGTATTTAAAACGACTAAATAGTTTAAATCAAATACGTCACAAAAACCACGTGATGAATGGCGCCTGCCATGGCCTGTCTGCCTGCACGCTGTCGCCTCTGCATCATTCTGCATGGCCTCTACTCGTCCCTGCGTCGTTCGTCTGTGCCGTGCGTGCCGTCCATCTGTGCTTTCTGCTGCATCATGTTCGGTCGACTTTGCATCAATCAAGGTGACGCATGACCGCCCGCGTGCTCGCATGCTCGGCGTGAATTCGTGGAGCCGATCGGTTCGAGCTTCTCGCGCTGTTGTTTCTGCCGGGCTGTCAGGCTGCACTTGAACGTGTGTGCATGTTGATTTTCGATGAGATTGTTTAAAAAAAAAAAATTAACTAACGATCCTGCACACGGCATTGTCCATGGGTTTACAGATGACGGTGTTGAACGAACCTCTAACATTGCAGATAGAGCCGTGGTTGTTATGCTGTCTGAAAGTTCCAGGAGGTCCGTTTAGCCCCTTGCATACACTGTTGTGCACACTCCAACATCGTCTTCTGTTTAACGCAGTCTCCTCATTTCTCTCATTCGGGAGCTTAAGACTGTTTGCTTCACAGTAAAGGCTGTGGTCTGTGGTTAGGGGGCTTCAAACGTAAGCTTGGTGTGTGTGTTGATAAGCCATTTTTTGAAGTTGACAACGAACACGTTTACTTTGTCTTTGATGTTCCGCACCCTCCCTAAAAAACCAAGAGAAATCTCCGAGCCCACAAACTTTGCATTGGAAATGAGGTCATTGAGTGGTCTTCAATTGTTGAACTTTATTGTTCTATTCATGAGATGAGCTTGCAATTGGCTCCGAAACTTACTGAGAGACACATTGTTTCAAGAACCTTTCTGTAACATGGAAGAAAATTGTGCCCACAGGTACTGAGTGCCTCACTCTTTCTTGCAATCATATCCCTTGTTTATGCCAAGGAACTTCCTGAGGCAGCCATGGCTACAGCCTATTTCTGTGATAGGATATACATACTCTTTGATTGTCTAAATAGCTAAAAAATTCAAGAAGACAGGGCAGAAGTTGCGTCATGCCATTCTGAAGGGAGAATCTGAAATACTTTATTTTCTCCACCAGTAACTCGGATGGATTTCAGCATGGCAGTTCCAAAGTAGGAGGCAGCCATAAGCCATCATTGGGTGGCAAGTTACTATAAAAAGTGTCCTCATGCTCTGGGATGAGCTTTCAAGCAGCCATGACTTACACTACTGCTTTCAAGCAGCCATGACTTACTTACACGACGCCTGCAGCAAGACACACTTGAGAACGTTTTTGGAGCTATATACGACAAATGCTGGGCTGCAACGCAAACCCAAATGTGCATCAGTTCACCTCAGGACTAAAACACCTCTCGATAAAGAAACTGTTCAAAATGTCGGACAATGAAAACGTAGATGATGACAAGGCTGACCTCCTAAAGGAGTTGCAAATATCTTCGCAACATGAAAGTTTAATTTCAGACATTGTGGAATGTCTTCCAATTGTTAACTTCCCGCCACTAGAGGATATTTCTGAGGTGGCATCAGACATCAGGTCTAACATTATTGATGACTCGTCCACTTTTTTATTACGTTTGGGGCTATTTGATAAAGCTTTTGCTTGAACAGACAACTTACAGCTATGGCTGTTCTCAGCTGCTATCGGATGAGTCTAACAACTTGACCAAGCCTCACCAATACTGTCTTGTTCCTAAAGCATACCACGTGCCTGGAAAATTCTTCGGAGACTTAGTAGTACCATCACAGGCTGCCTTTCATTTCATTCAGCAACTAGAAAATCACTTTCTTCCCATAATAGAGAGTGTGACACATGTTCGAGGAGTGTGTGCCGCCTTGTATAGCACACTTTGAGGTCTGGGTGGTTTTATCCTTTGCCCAGAGGAGTACCACAAAAGGTTTTTAAAATTGTTTTGCAGATTACGCTTGTGTTGACATGTTTGATTTCTTAACCGGAATTTGGACGAAGTTCGGTTGCACTCTTCAGTGGCTAGTAAGCAACGAGACAGGTTTAACTGTTAATAGTGTATTAACAGAGGCGGTTGCCAAACCAAAAACAAAAAGTGCTTATTAAGTGGGCGCTGCAGCTTGCTCTCCAAACATTTGTTTCCCCCTTTTCCAGCGAATGTGTATCACGGCTCCCTAACAAAAATATTGGTCCACTTTCTAAAAAATTTCGACAGAAAATTGTGTATAGAGGCTAAAAATATTTGAAAGAAAATGTATCCACTTTTGTATCCACTATCCATAGTTTTTTAGCCGCTTTTTTCTGAAGCCATATTTCTTTTCTGAACAATTTCGGGGGATGTTTAGGGACGTTGAATCTTGTCAGATTTCGAATAGAGTTCTCATTGTTTGGTAATGGCTCGCCCGCAGTGAGTTTGAGGCTATGCAAATTGGTGTTTTTTTATATTTGCGGGAAATCGGGAATTTGTACTATCCGGCGTGTGCTTCGCACTGTTATTATACTTTTATGACTGGTAATGATAGCGATGTCTTATTTATTTTTGCACTTACTTCCCGTACCCGAGTCGGCGTGAAAGTGAATGTATCATACAGCAAGTTCTCCGTGGAAAGGTTTTGTTAACTTGGTTCCGCTAAGAATCTATTACGAAGTGTACGATATGCTGAAGTCCTTCATAATCATTTATTTTTGTGAGTATCGATCTCTTTCGTATAAAACATGCAGAGCTCCTGAAGTAGATCTTGTATACATGAATGTGGTCCAATAAAATGTGTTCGAACCACTTACTGTTGTTGACCCCAAAATGCTCCACCAGTCAGGAGTCAATGCTGCGATTGTGTAACTTCAATGCTTTACAATAAAAAAAAGAACAAGAAATATATATACTTCTGCTTTGTGAAGTTAAACTATTGTTTGACACATTTTGCACGGACTCTATCGTAAAAAATAAAGCAAAAATGCGTCAATATTAAAAAAAAAAAAAAAAAGCAGCGGCTTTGGGAGTCTTGAGAGCCGAGCGAGGCGGGGAGGAAAGAGAGGGGGGTACCGGAGAACCGGAGCAGAAACGCCCAAACCGAAACCGAAACTCACTTGACCGGAAACGGAATCAGATTATGCTTAATACCGCCCGCTAGGGGCGCTACCTGTCACAGGTCTATCTGGGCCGCTGGGGCCTATGGCAGTGTCCGCTCTTCACCTTGTGTATATTACTCTATGACTTACCCATCTTGGGGCTTAATATCATGTTTGCCTTTTATCTGAAGCTTTATCTGAAATCTAAAAAAAAAAAAAAAAAAATGTTTTTTTCCGTTTTTTTCGAATGTGCAAACAGTTCGCGACGAGGCAAAGCAATATCACATGAGCTTCCTAATCTGAAGCTGGTGAAGTCGCACCTTCGAATTATCGCGATCGGCAATTGCGTCTGTCCTGGACTAAACTCACTAAGCACCACAATGGCGGCGCTCACGACAACATCGGGGTACATGGTGCCGACATTCTAAGCGTAGTTCATTTGGTGGCTCTAGCCGGAAGCATCGCCGAACAAAACGAACTGCAAATTACAAAAAAAAAAAAAGAAAAGAAAATTGCTAGGCATTTGTGTTGCATGCGTGAAATGTTATAGAATCATAAACGTTTTGCGAAACTCGGAGTATCAAGACGCCAGACGCCTACGATCACTGCGCTCTTCATCAGATAGATTAAAGCGTGCCATTATTGCACTAGACATTTGTTCCTAGAATGAAAAATACTACCGCTAATCGGGCCGGTCATTCTGACAATCCTCCAGAGCCTTCCGTACTCTCAAATTCTTCTGCTCCGGTGAGCACAGAGGCACAGGTCATTGACCCCCTCTTCGCCTACCTTACTCCTCCGTACACCTCTGGTCACATGACCTCCCCGTCAACCAATCAGTGTCGACTACATCAATCCTCCTCTCCCACCCGTCGGCCAAGCAGTGTCAAACCTTGAGGCCACGCCTTAATTTGGGCTTTACGAAATTCTGAACACCTAGCCATAGGACGTTTCACGTGAAAAGGTGTGACAATGCCGATTTTGTATCTGCAGGGCGCAGAGTGGACGTTTCGCTGTTATTTCTCGCAAAATCGCACCTCGACTCACTTCTATGGAAAGACGCTCGCATTACTCATATTCCTATATTCGAAATAGTCTGGTTTACATTTCCGCCTAGCGCGGACGGTTTTTTTTTTTTTTACTGTGATGGCCTTTTTTCTCCCACTCAGAATGGTGGCGCTCTCCGAAATTGTTGTGTGACGTCATCACCTGGCTCAGCCAATGAGCATCGAGTTAATCGGCGGCTTCACTTGACAGCTTCACACATTTCGAGACCCCCTGACGAGACAAAGCACCGTTCAAATCTATAAATGTGCGTTGAACGCTACAGTAGGCCTGCGACGTGATACCCTCTAAAGGCGTCTGAAGCGCCAATTAAAGCTGGTTGTATTGGGAATCGAAATAAGTCTTCTTGGCTTGAGAGTACCGGAGCTCAATAATCATGTTTTATTTTCTCTGGCCCAGTTTTGTATGCGCTACAGCACCGCTCCAGTTAAAATGTAGATATACTATCACAGATGTTCGCCCTCGATATGTATTATAATATTCGCAGAGCGTCATAACAATACCCTTTGATTGATTGCCCAATATATTCAAAGGTTTTCTAAATACATATGTACAGCGTAACGACGTCGACAAAATGACAATCTGAAGGGAATAATATCTGGCATGAAATTCTGACGCGTATAGACAACAAAAACAGCAGTTGCAGGTGAAACTGCAGTTGTTTCTTTTTTTTTTTTAAGATATAGTGAAATTTTGTTTTCAATTGCGCTCTGCTACCACGTAACGCCTTACAGCAATGGGTTGTTACACGGCAGTCTTTTTCGTGTTCATTTAAAGTGGACAGGAACGATGCAATATTTTTTTGTCGCTTGTTTTCCGGGGAAAAACACATCAACAAGATAATTTTTAATTACATAAGCTGTGGGAGCGTTCTAATAATTTCAAATCTGTTTAAAATAAAATAGAAACTAATTAAATTTAGCGGATTCTTGAATGTCCTGAGCCTGATGGATGGGTATTTTGTGCAGGTAGCTTTTAATAACTAGTGTCTGGAGGTCAGTGCCTATTCGCTCACATGATTTCTTCAAACTCATCGCCTTATAGAAAGCCTTTGCACTAATAAACAAGTATACCGAGAAACCTAACGGTACTAACCACGCATACGCAGTTTGGATAACATTAAAATATAAAGCGAATGCAAGGACGTAAACAAGCTGGTTTAAATTGAACCTGACATAAGCACCAAAAAGTCCCGACAGAATGAGACCTTTTTGTTTGTTTTTTGTCGGTTTTACCTGCAGTCTAAAAGTTTATTTTACATTCAATTAACATATAAAAGAAAAAGAAAAAGAGTAATATAAAATTAATATTGTCCAATATTAATTCCATATATGGTAAAAGCACCTAAATAAAATAAATAAATAAATAAATATATATAAATAAATAAATATATATATATATATATATATATATATATTAGTTAGGGGGAAGGGGTGGTTATGATATGTAGAATATTTACAATTTCAGCGTAAAAAATGAGGCTTTGTGCCAACAATAGAAGCAAAAATTATGGCAGGCATATCATAGCTGTACGCGATCAGCGAACAGTACCTTCCCCCCCCCCCCCCCTTTCCCTCCAACACCCCACTTATCTGTCTGTGACACATGATGCAGCATTTCCTCGCACACAGCGGTAGCCGGACTAAAACCGTAAAATTATGGGAGGCCGGAAATATGAATAGGAGAGGAAGTTCAAATAACAGTTAGGCCGCCGTTTCCCGCGCTTTCTTATCTCGCTTAAAGGGGCCCTCCAACAGTATTTGAGCGTCGACTTTTTTTTGCGGTTTTTACACGCTAGTGGTCCCGGAAACCCAGTGGACAACGAAAGAGTTCGAAAATATTAGCGCATCATATTTTAATTTGACAACTCGGAAACACCTCCTCCGACGGTGGCGCCGCGAGGTGCCGAATGCGCGCGCATAACGGCGCTCCCTTTCACTATACGTCACGGATACGTCACATTCTTTGGGTTTCGTGATTGGCGAGAGCCGTCCCAGGAATTTTGAAGAGAAATAAAGTATACGAAATAAAGTATATCACACGTTAACCGTCATTGTTTCTCTAACAAGTAATTTTTATAGAGCTAATAAAGTTGCAAAGTAAAGTTCAAGAAGGGCGAAAACAACGCCTTGTCGCTCATGCGCGCCTCCCAGCGGCGTCTGCGACGTACCATCGCGAGCAGACGACAAGTGATCCGTGCACGCAACGCGCATCGTTTTTCACTTGTGCGTCCCCGGTCCCGGTCAACTAAAAGCAGTAAGAGGAGCCAGGGGAATCCTTATTTTCTTTTAGTGCTGTGACAGACTTTTCGCTGTTCGAGTGAAGTGCGTCGACGGGACCGGTGCCCAACAGGACCGCTCACCAGTTTCTCCCTCCTACTCGCCGAGGTGGCTCCGGTGAGTTGCGGGAGACGAGTGTTCCGCGGCTGTCGAAGCGGAACACTCGTTCCGCTTCGACAGCACGAAGCACTGAGGCAGAGACGCGGCGCTAGCGTCGAGTGTCCTCGTACGGCGCGACGCCCAGATCCGCACTAAAAATCCGATAAGCCCGGTAAATTCATCGATGATGGCAATCCGGTCGCAAAGCTACGATGGCTGCAGCTAGGCCTAATGGCCGACGAGCCGACCGGGCCGACGGGCTATCAACCAAACTCGCGTCCAATTGGCCAACCGCTTTGCTCCAATCGCTAAACTGTTTAATTTTACGTCATGAAGCGCTATGTTTTGCTTATTTAAAGTTGTTTTCTGCAATATTTATTTTGCTAATAACTCACAAAATATTACGAATTTGTGTAATATTTTTTTTCCTCAGTGTTCCTGCTTTCATGGAGCTCCGTTTCAGCGCGAACTTCAAACCGGTCAAAAAATTGTTGGTGGGCCCCTTTACGACTGATACACCACGTGGTGTCAAAACCTGGAAGTAGGCCCTTTGTCCCGGAATTCTGGACATGCTGCTTAGCATGAAAACCGAGTAATTATATTGAATAATTTGCGTTCCGCTCCAGTGAGAAGTATAATCCTTGTAAATGTGTCGAAAACAAGCTGTGTGTAATGAAAGTTCTTTAATAAATTTCCGTGAGCAATGGAAACCAATTCTGTTTGTACGTAAATTTTGTGAGGCGCGCTATATATATGCAAATAACACGCAAGCCAATGCAGCGGTATGCCGAGACAAGGTGAGCGCATAGATGACGTCCGCCCGATATATCGCAGAAGCACATGCGATATATGAACAATACCTGGCCGACATTCTGATTTGGGCAGTACTAGGACGACATTACGCCGATACATAGGCCTGCGGTTAAACAACGGAACGCCAATGCCTGCCCGATGTCGGGACGTGGAGCTAAACCGAACACTCGGCCGATGTTGGGGCCGGATTTCGGCCGACGCTGGCAGAACAGTGGCCAAGTATCGCTCTGCTGTTTGGGTTGACGACCAGCCTGGAGCTCTATGACGTCATAGTGCGTAAGAATAACCGCAAACTACTTCCTACCGTAGACCCCAGTATAACTTTTTCTCCATCTGGATTATAAACTCGGGAATCCACCTGAATTTTATCTGGAGTTTAGTTCTTCAGAAATTATTCCTTTCTCTGTATCTCTATATGTTTTTTTTTTTTCACAAACAATTTCAGTTGGGTTTCCAGTTCTATATTCCAGATAGTGAACTGTAGGGGAGTAAACCACGAGGAAAGGGGCAAGTGTCAGTTTTCTCGAACACCGACTCAGTATGTTCTAAGTTTTGTGGGTTTATAATTTGTTGTCTGGGAGCCACTATGGCAGGCGTTCTATTTACGTCAGCAGCAAGATGGCAGCCCCAGAAGGTCGTAATTACTTTACGTTTACTCTCGTCTGCAGAAACGTAGTTCAAACATACGCTATAAGTGACCACAAACATTCAATATGTTACAACGTGGAGCGAACAAAATATATGAAGTGGCGAAGCAACGAGAATCAATAACCTTGAAATAAACGCGAAAAATTCCCTTTTGCGTGGCAAGGGCAGCACGATGTTCTTCCCCGTGTCGAAAGTTGCGCGAATCAAGATGAGCAAGGAATACAGGGAAGAAGAGCGTACTTGGTTTCCCCTTAAGATGCACCTCAACGAACCCGAAGCGCGACCGGAGCCGATCCGTAGCTCGCAGGGTAGCACGTGACCTCCAGGTAGAACAGAGCGCCGCACTGAGCTCGAAGTCACGTGACCCGCGGGGAGCGCTGGAAAGGCTGTCATGGCTCCTAGCATTCGTCGCCGTACATTGTACACTCCAACTATGCCGCTTTCCCAAAAGATTGGCAAAGCGAATAGAACTCCTAAGAAGTCCATCGAGTGAAATTTGCGGTTGCCATTTTTTAGGCACGACGTGTGTGATGGGATCAGGGTACTCGTGGAGCACTTGCAAAGCACACCTTTTTAACAATAGCTCAGTCGAGATCACGCCTAACGCTGACGCTACCCCCGTGAGCAATACATGCTCGGAGTACATGCCCCAAAAATTGCGGCCTCGGATATATTCAGCCATGGCGCACACTTCTGAAAGTGGTCAATCGTTGCCTCCGACGGTGATACTACGGCGAATGACGAGGCAGGAGTTATGACACCAAAAAGCACTCCGCGCTGTGGCAGTCAGCATGAGGTTTCGTGTGGGTACACCACGTTGAGGGCCACAGCGCACTTTCTTTGTTTAGGTGGAATTATAATGTCAGTGTCCTCATTCATGGAGCATCCCTCGTAGAAGCTGGAGAATGATTCTCCAAATTGTTTTGAAGAAAACTGGAGTTATGTCTCCATCTTCGTATCCAAGACATATATGCAGAACTGCGTTGTTTGAAGAACGCTGCGAACAGTGATTCCGGTCTCGGCCTTTTATGCAAGCGACGCCGTGTCGACCTGTAAACGTTGTCAACGTTCTCGCATTCTTTGACGAAGGCTGTGGCGCTTGAACTGTTTAGACTTCATCCTTTTGTGTTGGTGGAGATGACCTTGAGTTTGGGACTATATAAGGAGGTTGACAAAATAAATAAAGTTAGCTGAGTTTGAGACGTCGTCCTGTTTATTTTCTGTCTCGTCTACGCTTTGATGCTTCTTCTCTACCCCAGTCTCAGGTTATTTCAACATGGTTAATATTCACCAGCTCGCCTGCACCCTTACGATTTTTTCTATGTCCCCCGTTTGCGTTTTCTTTCTTTTTTTTTCTGAGAAGTTTTTGCTGCTGGCGAAGTACTTTCGAAGCGGTACCGAGTCCTCTGTTTCTAGCTCTTTGGTTTTCTATATAATGCTTCAGCATTAGTACCTATATGAGCCCGAAAAGCTTAAGTCATGCCCCTGTGAATAAAACAGTCGAAAGGGAAGCCCGCAACGTAGAGAGGAGAACAGTTGTTAAGGAGAAAGGCCAGAGGGAGGTGACGTCACGGGGCGGAAGCCAATCCGCGCGCGAGAAAATGCTGAGCAGCAAAAGTAGCGACAGACAGCGGACGTCGCTGCTACGCTTGCTCGGGTGAATGTGCTGACTCACGCTTGGTCAAGGGATATGCCGAAGCTCGTCAGAAGATACCACTTTGCCATGGCCAAGAGCACCTTGTAGGCCGTGTCGTCACCAGTGGAAGTGAACCGCCTATTTACGCTGCAGTTAGGACACATCACGTGCGTGTAGAAGACGAAATCGCACACGCCGTCCGGCGGCATCATGATGGCCAGGACACCGCCGATGCCAATCGTGCAGAGGAGGACAGACTTGGGCACTTTCGGCGGAGACTTGGTGATGCCAACAACTAGACAGAGATGAAAGACGTGGGTTTAGGCTAGGTGGCGCAAGCAACAGCCCGTTATAAAAGGTGCAGCAGTTAAAATCCACCAGAGCCCTATATTTACAGAGTTTGGCCATTCATCAGGAAGCATAGAAGACAAATCAGGAGGGGCCATTGGCCGAAAGCGGGCTGGGCGTGTTCCAGGGCGACTCCAGAAATTCGAATGAGGCCAACCAAAAGCCGAGAATAAAGCCCTGACGCTGGCCGCAATAAGCAAACTTGATAAGTGCATCGGAGTAACTCTCGGTGACTGAAAATATGGCACACATGATGTTTCAATCACGGTCATCCAAAATCATGGTGGAACAGTGCGACTAGTGGAATGATCGACATGATCCGTACGCCAAGCGCCGGGAATCTGCCGTCCGAGAGATCGCTCTCTTTCCGAACAAAACAGTGTTGAGCGGCGCATTCGTTTCTGACATCTTTCTTCATGATCATGATGAAAACATCACGTGCGCCCCATTTTTAAACAATGAACGGTTACTACACTTCACTCTTACCGTATACGAACATATAAAATCTATAACATATACCAGGGGTGGCCAAACCGCGGCTCGCGAGCCGCATGCGGCTCTTTGCTGGTCCAAGTGCGGCTCGCGGATCTCTCGTAAAGCCCCCCCCCCCCCTCGCCCCTTTCTGCGTTTCCCCAGAAAAAAAAAAAGAAAAGATTTCAGAATAAAGCACGGCTCGCGGTTTGGTAGCCTTGTACCCCCATACGTACAGTCGTGCAGCCTGTGCCCCCATACGTACGGTCAGACTAATCAAAATTTAAGTTTGCCCCCCCCCCCCCCCCCCTTTCCGCGGCTCTTTGAAGTTTCGTGATTTCGTTTGCCGCTCTTAGGCCGGGTCAGCCTGGCCACCCCTGACATATACGAACATATAAAACCATATACGAACATATGCCTTTGATAAAAAAAGTTTCTCGCTATCACCGTTAGGGGATTCTCTTAGGCTTCTGGTTCGCCAAGAGAGCAAGCCATGCTCATTTTCTGCGTCTGGTGGACGCCCTGGCTCTGCCCACGCCTTTCATTGACCAAATTCTCGGTATACACGGCTCGGACATCTACCCATCCATCAGTATATGTAATTGGAACACACGCGGTTGTCTACCGCTAAAACGCGTCTATAGATGTGTACACACTCCACCGCTAAACACTAAGAAGACATTGCACTCACTCTTTTTTGTTCCGCTAATTCAGTCAAAAAGAAATGCAATTATTATTATGAATAAAAAAAACTGGTCTTGTCTGATTTTGCAATACAGTCACGGCGATAGCTGCGGTACATTAGGGCGAAGTCGTTGAGCATCCGTGTCGCGTTTACGCAAAGTGGGGTCTTGACAGAGTGGTCTCTTGGCTTCGTTCTTACGAGCACGCGTCTCGGTGCTGTACTTCAGATGAACGGCGACTGCATCCTGGCCGTTCATCCCAACTAGCGCGTCTTTTAGCGTCTCAAAACAAACGTGACGCTAGCACACGATGACGCCAAGACGCACGCGTCTGCCGCTTTAAGGGCTAGCCCACATGGTGCGCTTTTCTCCGCGTCTGCGTCGCGTCTGCGCCTGCGCTTTGACGTCACTTCCGGCGCCGGGACGAAACGGAGCGTTTTTTGGCGCATTTCGGCGTATCTGGAGGAGCCAGATATTTTGCGTCCACGCGTCGCGTCTCGCGCTGCGTCCAGAAGGCAACAACCAATGAACCGCCGTGTTCACTAGTTGCAAGCAGCGTTTGAATTTTCTCCACTGTTTTCGCCACTGTAGGACTGTAGTTTTCGCCACGGACCTCGCGACAAAGGCGATAATAATAATAATAATAATACTTTTTATTTGCACATATTGCGATACCCACTCGGCAGCGTGCGAGGCTAGGCAAAAAGATTGAGACCCTTACGCAGGTGGGCCTGCTAGCCCCCCGCCAAGTAGGGAAGGGGATACGGGAAAGACAAATAAATAAAAACACTCAAAACAGAAAGATACACACACAAAAACGGGTAGCAGCCCTGTGCCATTCCAAGGCAGAGCGCACTTGCGCAAGCACACACACACACCCGCGCGCGCGGAGTTTACAAAATTTGCACGCTCGCGGCCTTAAATAAAAACGGCTTTTAGGCCCCTACAACGCTAGCAGCAGGGCGAACATGGGTAGTTACGTCCTTCCCCCCGCGGATATCAGTTTATCATACCTTTTACACAAGTCCACGGAATCCTCTCTGCTCCGCGGGAGAGGCTTCGCTCCTTCAGCGGAACAGAGAGGACCTAGCAAAGTACAAAAGCGTCCTGCACTCTGGCAGGCGAAATGTAAAGATTAGAAGGACACCGAGAGACAAAGGTACAACATTAATACTGCCGGCGACACCGGCAACAACCGCCACAGCGCAACCTCTGCACCACGTGCACCAGCCAGCGGCCAGCCGGCCAGCTGTGAATGTTTTGGCGCGGGCGATGGTGATGCCAATGGCGTATCGAAATGTGGATGAGGCGTCCGCACTAAAAAGGATGAAAATTAGTGAAATTGAGCTTCATTGCAATTGCTGTAATAAAAATGCGTGCTTACTATTACTAAAATTAAATATTACGGCATGTAGCCATCATTTAACGCGCGATTTCTATTTAAAATTTGCTTATGTTTCTTAAGCGCGTCTGGCTACGTTGGACAGACGCTTCGGAAACGCAGACGCGAAGCGCTGCCCGGTAGAGCTGCGTGTGGTTTGACTGGGCGTACGCGTCTGGCTAAGCGCGCGCGCCAAGCCGAGACGCGCGTCTAGACGCACTGAAAAACGCGCCATGTGGGCTAGCCTTAAGGCTAGCTTACATGGTGCGTTTTTCTCCGCGTCTGCGTCGCGTCTGCGCCTGCGCTTTGACGTCACTTCCGGCGCCGGGACGAAACGCAGCGTTTTTTGGCGCATTCCGGCGTATCTGGAGGAGCCAGATATTTTGTGTCCACGCGTCGCGTCTCGCGCTGCGTCCTGAAGGCAACAACCAATGAACCGCCGTGTTCACTAGTTGCAAAGAGCGTTTGAATTTTCTCCACTGTTTTCGCCACTGTAGGACTGTAGTTTTCGCCACGGACCTCGCGACAAAGGCGATAGTAATAATAATAATAATAATATTATTAATAATAATAATATTAATAATAATAATAATACTTTTTATTTGCACATATTGCGATACCCACTCGGCAGTGTGCGAGGCTAGGCAAAAAGGTTGAGACTAGGGAGCCTTCATGTGCGCTTTGCTAGGGTGATGCCATCCTTTGTAATACCACTCGCCGACAAACCAGCAGCCATTTTGTTCCTCGGCGATAATCCGTGGGGCTTATAACCCTTCCGGAAACAAGCACCTTTCTCACAAGTTCGGAGCAGCGTTGTGGAACCCACGGAGGGAGGATTAGCATTTTCCCCCTCGGATGGGATTACCAATGGACACAAAGGCCACTTTCCGGCGCACGGGGAAACAATGAGAGGAACAAAATGGCGGTGGACGAGGGTGTGGGAAAGAGAAACAGGCAGTTGGCATCACCCTATGCGAAGCGCACATGAAGGCACCCTAGTTGAGACCCTTACGCAGGAGGGCCTGCTAGCCCGCCGCCAAGTAGGAAAAGGGATACGGGAAAGGAAAATAAATAAAAACACTCAAAACAGAAAGATAAACACACAAAAACGGGTAGCAGCCATGTGCCATACCAAGGCAGAGCGCACGCGCGCACGCACACACACACACCCGCGCGCGCGGGGTTTACAAAATTTGCACGCTCGCGGCCTTAAATAAAAACGGCTTTTAGGCCCCGCCAATGCTATAGCAGCAGGGCGAACATGGGTAGTTACGTCCTTCCCCCCGCGGATATCAGTTTATCATACCTTTTACACAAGTCCAGGGAATGCTCTCTGCTCCGCGGGAGAGGCTGACGCTGCTTCAGCGGAACAGAGAGGACCTAGCGAAGTACAAAAGCGTCCTGCACTCTAAAAAAAAAAAGGAGTCGACAAGTGTCGACTCGACTCTTTTTGGAGAGTATCTGGGTTGTCGCAAACCACACTCTCTATTGAGAGTAACGGTTACTCTTCAACGACGAGAGTCAGTTTAACTCTCCCATGCGAGTGTTCACTTAACTCTTCTATAAAGAGTCATGCCAATACTTTTGCCAGAGTCAGCACTACTCTTTCGATGTGTAAGTGTGAGAGTTAATTTCACTCCTTTGTGTAGAGTAACTATAACTCCATAAAAAGTGTTGTCTAAACTCTTTGACGAGAATTAATATCACTCCTTTGTGTAGAGTGACTATAACTCTATCAAAAGTATTGCCTAAACTCCTTGTTAACGAGTTAAGGAGGCTCTCCAGGCAGAGTTACCTTCACTCCTTCATGTAGAGTAACTTCAACTCTGTATTCAAGAGGTACGCGTACTCACCAGGAAGGGTTACCTTCACTCCATCGTGTAGAGTAACTACAGCTCCATTAGAAGTGTGGCCTAAACTCTGTACTTAAGAGTTAAACATACTCTCCCTGAAGAGTTGACTTCACTTTTTTGTGTAGAGTAATGAGAACTCCATTAAAAGTGTTGTCTAAACTCTGTGTAAAGAGTTAAAAAAACTCTCCAGGAGGAGTTGATTTCACTTGTTTGTGCAGAGTAACTACAACTCCATTAGAAGTGTTGCTTAAACTCTGTATTAAAGAATTAAGCATGCTCTCTAGGAAGAGTTGTGATGACCATTTTGAGGAGAGTAAATAAAACTCCATTAGAAGTGTTGCCTACACTTCATACTAAATAGTTAAGTATGCTCTCTAGCGAGAGTTAATGTCAAATAACAGCACACTTGAGCAGTTTGTGTGACCCCTTTTCGAAGAGTGCTTAACTCTTTAATAGAGTCAATTAATCTCCACAAAGATTTGTGTAAAGTACACCCCCGTGTGCCTAAACTCTGTATAAAAAAATTAAACACACTCTCCAGGAAGGGGTCGCACAAACTCCACTCAATTATACTCTTATATGTTGTTTTTGTTGTGTTGTTGAGTGCAAGTTAAACCAGTAAAAAGTAAGAGAAACGCCTGAAAAGAAAATTAGAAGAACAAAAGTGTAAATTTGGCTGTTTGTTAATGAAAAGTTTGCTGGGAAAAAAGTAAAAAAGGAAAAAAGACTCTACTGGCAATCAGCATTTCTAGCCAGTTAAAGTGCGACCACTGTACTTTTCTTTTTGCACTTATTTTATGAATGTCAATACCTCTCTTGATTTCACTGTAATGTGGAATGCTTTCGGCCTTATTGCAGGAGTTGTTGCATACAACTAGGGACAACTCAAGTATTTTGCAATGAACAGTAGCCCTAAAATCTAAAATCGGCTATGTACATGTTTACAAGATGGTTGCATAGGAAATGTGGAACGGCACATAGATAATGAGCCTGTACAGAGGCTACAGGTCTTCATGAAAAGTCAGCATGGAAAGAATAAAAACAGTAGAAAAAAGCTTAATAAACCAAGACTTTAATTTCAGCACATGGCAAAAAAAACCAAAACTGGCACCTAAATTCCCTCTGGCTAAAAGTTTCTAACTTTGATATCAGATCCAAAGCCAGGACGGACTTTATCTTGTATCTTGGGTTGCCAAAGGCATGGTAGCGCTTTTTTGGACGAGGACAAAAGAAAGAAAGACAAGACAGACACGAGCGCTGTCTTGTCTTTCTTTCTTTTGTCCTCGTCCAAAAAAGCGCTACCATGCCTTTGGCAACCCAAGACCAATACCAACTAGCCCAACACACAGCTTTGATTTATCTTGTACTTCAAACCAATGAAGTGCCCAATCACTCCGAGTGACCGGCTTGCTTTTTGACGGTAAGATATGTCGTGGACCCAGTGCAGTGCAAGAACGAGCACAGCACGAGCCACAATATCCGTCACCTCAAAGAAGTGGTCTTCCGACACCAGAGTTATGGCACTTGAGTCCTCTTCATCACTGCGCATCACCGGGCAGGTCGATCCGTCGTGCCACTCCTCCTGTGAAGAATGAATGCATAAATGTAAAGTCAGAAATATTAAAAAAGAGTAAGCTTGCTAAGTGCCCTTAGTTAATACCAGTGCACTCATTTGCAAGACAATAGACCATTTTCGAAAATCCCAGGAGCCATTCATAGAATATACTTGAATAGTTGGCTGGGACTTGCATTTTTGCCGATTGAACAAGAGTCCGAACCAAACACTTAGGCAGCACTCATGGCTAGCTCACTCAGCCGCAACCATCCAAAACCATTAGTACCCCTTCTGACATGAACACCTAAAAGAAAAATAATCCACATCTCTCTCCCTCTCTCTCTATTTTTTCCTTTGTATGCAATGGCAGCCGTAAGTGGTTGCATTTATTTATGGTATCCCCAAGCTAGCACCCCCTGCCAGTGGCATCGGGACAAGGGTGCAAGGGGAGGGGGCAGTTGCCCCCCCCCCCCCCTTTTTCCTGACATTTGAAACAATTATAGCAGACAATATGGGAGAGAGGGATAGGGTTTAGCTTCCCTGCACATCACCCCTCCACCTTCCAAACGGTAGCAATTCAGCTGGCCTCTGCCCACAGTGGCAAAAGACATAGCTCTATATTTATACAGACTTTCCCGAAGGGTAGGATGAATGCAATTTCTTAACATCTGGATTTGTCCAAGTAGACTCGTCCAAGTTTTTATAGATTAGTTAGTGTGAACAATCTATTGTGGTGGTTCAGTGCTGACTGCCGTATATTATAGTTTATTTTACAACTTTACAAAAAAAAAAAAAAGCTAGCGAATGCATGTAACATCTCAGTTTGGGGAGACCATTAATTAAAAGTAATTTCAACTCTACAAGGAGCTAATTTGCCATAAAGTACATTTTAACCTTAAAAAACAATTATACATACTAAAATGCACAAATTCTAAATATATATATATAAAAGTACCCCAACCCAAGAACACACAGGTTTTGATTCGCAAGAGTTAAAATAATTGATAAATGTACCACATGTCAAAACAAAGAATGCATCGTGGCATGCCTAAGCTCCGCCACAACCGAACTACTAGATAGTCAGCAAGCTGTTCATGTAAGCCACTTCATCATGTAGCTAGCTGCACAATAGACGTGGGCTTTAAATTTCTCGTTGCATGTGAATGAACTGGTTGCACCACTCTGAATGCATTGCATTGCAAGGTCGAATTTAGAGCTCTTTTTTTCTTTTTTTTTCAAATAGTAGGAAGGTGAATCTATAAATTGCTTAGGCCTAACCTTGCAACATCATAGTGACCCTCAACCCTTCATCTAACCTTGAAGAGGCTTTGAAAAAAAAAAAATATATATATTTTTTTTAAGCAGTTTGGTTGGGACACGCGTGTCAAAAAATAAATTTTATGCGAAAAAAAAATAAAAATAATTTTTAGAGCAATATTGACGGAAAAAGATTGATTTGAAATTATGCGGGCAAAGTCCATGACATCACAGAATGGTCATTTGCTCTTTCCACCTCAACGAGATGGTCATTCGTTGTTTCCACCTCAACGTAAAGGCGAAGCCGATCCACCTCTCCTCCGCACGCCCGAATGCCAAGAGAAAAGCAGTTGAAAGGAGGTGACTATTGACTTAGTTGCAAGGCACCTCGCGCCATCAATATTTCTCTAAAATAAAAAAAAAAATTTTACTTCAATTTTCTTTGACACGCGTGCCCCAACCAGATTAAAAAAAAAAAAAATTTTCCTTTCACCGGTTTTTAAGAACTGATAATTACAACCTCGCCATTTAAGTTCACACCTATATTTCTATGTTGATTTGAAAACAAACAAAAAATGTTTTAAGGCTTACGGTATTTGCGGCAGAGAAATATGTAGTCATAAATGTACCCATATTGCCTCCATATCATTTACAAGTTAAAAATCAAACCGCTGGCCTTCCTCTTCAACTCACTAGCGTCAAATGTACTACTAAATTAAGTCGAATAAATACCCTGTTATAGGAAAGAACATGACATTTGAATGAATCAAGAATTTAAAATAAATCAGTCATATAAAAAGAAATCGTCGACTAAAGACAATTACTGGCAAATACATTCACATATCGCAGTGACGTAACTGACAGTCCACTCGCACCCAACAAGCCGAATCTTGGCAAATAAGGACTCACTCAACGCTCTGTGGCATTCGGCTTTGGACCTACTGGGAGGACTTTACTACAGCACACATCTACCGCCAAGAAGACAGACATATTTTAACAGCAAAAATGAAATAAACATGACTTCGAACACAAAAGTAACCAATCATAACGTCTTTCATGAACTATTAGAATAAAAAGCACTTACAAATAGCGCTGTACAGGGCCTTTCGCCGTGGATTACACGCTGGACTTGTCAGAGATTCCCGGTCCAGAGTTAGACACAATCCAAGCTCATCGGATCCTGACAAAAAGTACATTCACTGTAAAAACAAATTCCGTCAAATTAATACAAATTGCCAGCTAATTTTTGATGCCGGTACAATTACCGTTGTCTTCCATCATGGTCACAGCATTAACTATGTCTTACGTGCATGAGAGTAATGAGGCCCTACGGTTTTCCCCGTAACTTGACCCGTAGAAGCATGGCAGAAAACTGTAACTCTCAGTCACTGTACCGCACGTGATGCACGGATACGGGAATTGTTCCGGCATCAAAAATTAGCTGCCATGTTTTCCGTAACTTGCGACGGCGGGAATCGTTTAAATTAGCTGGCGTGTTGTTCACAGCTTGAAGCAACGGCCAGAGCCTGTTGAACTGCTAGCTGCAGTGACTTAACAAAATGGGCGCCTCAGTGAACAATAAATATGGCATTTTACTAATATAATTATTGTTCACTGAGACGTCCGTTTTATTAGATCATTACAGCTAGCAGTTCAACAGGCTTTAGCCGTTGCTGCAAGGTGTGGACAACACGGCAGCTAATTTTTAATGTGTGAATGATTCCCGTTGTCACGCCTGACGTGCAGCTCAGTGATTGAGAGTTGCAGTTTTCTGGTGCCGCAAGTTACGGAGAACACGCCAACTAATTTTTGATGCCGGAACAATTCAAATTAAATATCTAGCGCCCATAAAATGTGATTAGGTTGTGGGCCCAAGTTACTTTCAAGAGTTAACGCCAACTGCGCATCCCAGCGGTTAGCAGGTGCTTAAACAGCTAGAAATTTGAAGCAAGTGCACACAAGATACAGTACTAGGTAAAACATGTTCATACCTTTTTTCTCAAGAAATAATTAGTGGGCCATTTCCAGCTTTCATGTAGAAGGCAATCTTTGATTTTCAAAGCAATAAAGTCCATATGAAGAACTACAGATCCTGGAAAAGCAAAACAGAAAATATGGAATGTGATTAGATTATTAACAGAGTGCGATGACAGAATAAATTTCCCGATTTCTGCAAACTATGAGTTACACGTAAGCGCATTGCAAGAGCCTCAGCTTAACTCCTCGCGAGAACTAGACAGCAAAACCAACTTGAGACTTATGCTACGAACTAACAAGGGAAGTCCGAAAATGCCTTCGAAGACAAAATTGCTGCAATCAATGAGTTTCTTCAAGCATGCTGTCACGAGTTACTTTCAAAAGTTACTGCCAACTGTGTCTCTCAGAGATAATTACACACTATGTTAGTAAGAAATTTCAAGCAAGTGCACATAAGATGCAATACGGAGTAAAACCTGTTCATACCTTTATTCTTGGGAAAAAATTAGTGGGCCATGTCCAGCTTTTATGTGGAAGGTAATCTCTAACTTCCAGAGCAATCAAGTCCATACGGAAAACTACAGGACCTGGAAAAAAAAAGTGGAATGTGATTAGGTTCTGAACAGAATGCAATGACAAACTAAACCTCCCGATTTCAGCAAACTATGAGTCATACATAAGCGCAGTGCAGCTAACTCAGATTCATTCTGGCAGGCACTAAGCAGTGAAACCAACTTGTGACTTATGCTATGAAGCCCCTTTAACAAGGCAAGTTCGAAAAATACCTTTCAAAATGAAATTTTCACATTCAATGAGTTTCATCAAGCCTGCTGTCACAAGTTAATTTCAGAGGTTACTGCCAAGTGCACCTCCCAGAGATGGGTGTTTGAACATCGTGATAGTAAGAAATTTCGAGCAAGTGCACACAAGATGCAGCACTGAGTAAAACATGTTCGTATCTTTTTTCTTGAAAAATAATTAGTGGGTTACGTCCAGCTTTCAAGTGGAAGGCAATGTTCGTAACTTGCACAGCAATCAAGTCTATATGAACAACTATAGAACCTCGAAAACAAAGAAAAACAAAAAAAATGTGGAATGTGGTTAGGTTCTGAACAGAATACAATGACGAACTAAACCACCCGATACCTGCAAACTATGAGTTACACGTAAGTGCACTGCAGGTGCCAGTGTGGTTCAAGAAAGCTGTAAACCCAAATGAAATTACTTGAAAGGGGCCAGGACACAAAAATTAGGCAAGTAAGAGTATTCATTACATGACAGCCCCATAGGTTACTGGACATACAAAAAACATTTCAGAATATTTAAAGTTCCAATCATTACAAAAATATATATTTTAATGTTTCTGATTTCTATCTGGTGACCAGGATACCTGGGTGACCAAGCGATGCCTGAACATCGAACTCTGAGAACACCAAAGCTCATTGCAAGGGACCTAATACTAGTATTTAGCGGTGCACTGTCGCGATTGCGGGTGCAAACCGCAGTTCTCCAACACCATTGTATTGTTTAAACACCAAGACCAAATGTGTAAGGAAATGAAGGAAACCTATTACATAATAAAAAACGGACCATCTTGAGTGAGCCAACCTTCACTGACTCCAACGAACAGTGAGATTCATTTTCTGGTTCTTGGTTAGCATGTGGAGTGTGCAATGAAGAAGAAAGAAGTGCAAAATCCACGGTGCGCCCTATGCCCGTGCGAACATAGTGCCATCTACACATTCCAATGAAAAATCAGTTGTTATTCAGCACTTATCCTATGTAGTCCTTCCTTTTTGTCTTTTTCCCTTTTGAGCTGTTTTTCACAAAGAAAATTTTTAATCCATGATAAAGTGAGAGAACCAAGATTCAGTGAGGAAAGTTTTGATATTAAATGACAGAGAGATACATGATCGAAAGCCTTAGAGTAATCAAAAAATATGGCATCATATTTGGGAGTTAGTGTTCATATTAACATGAATATCATGGGTGAACTCCGGCAACTGCCTCTAGCATGAATATCTTTTACGAAACCTGTACTGATCTTGGTAGAAAAAGTTGTTAGTAGATTCCAAATGCGATACTACATGAGAAAATATTGGGTTCTAACAACTTGCATACAACGCTGGTTAATGATATAAGACGGTAGTTTCTCGCAGAGTGACGGTCGCCACTTTTGTAGATTGGAACGACCTTCCCAACCTTCCACTCGGGTGGGACGCAACCAGTGGACGAATGCTGGAAAAGTAGACTGCATATTACGGCGTGCTTAGGGGTAGCCCAGTGGGCACCGCGCCCGACTGTCATGCAGAGGTCCCGGGTTTGAATTTTGGGACCGGCAGATGTTTTTATTTACTCCTAAGACGGTGCTTCTGGAAAATTTGAGAAGGCCGTGGTTAATTCTATATTTTAGTACGGAATGTTCGAGTACAGAATGTTCTAGAAAGGAGAGTGCTATAAAAGAAGCCCCGCGTGGCCTTATGCAAACAGTTATCGCTTGTGCTCGACCCTGTTCCATTGAAGACACTCGAAGCCTCCGACGTGCTGTTATTTACCTTTAATTTGGGCAAAGTTCGCCCCATTAAACGTTCATTTTGTTCAGTTTTACTTTGCCTCATCACCTATTTTTGGCGACAATATTTCGCTGGTTACACCCTTGGTATTTTTTAGAATTTTTGTTTTAATTGAGTCGACACCAGCCAAGCTGAAAATTTTGAGGTTATCATCAATATCGCAATTTCAGACGGTGTTATAGAAATAGTGTTCATATACCTAAAATCGACATCTGGTACAAAAGGTAAGAAGGAACTATCTCCATCAGTAAAAGTAGATTAAAAGCAATTGTTCAAAACCGTAGGACATACAGCGTCCGAAATAACACTGCCATCATTGTTCATCAAGAGTATTGAACAGGATGACTGATATGAGAAAATAAGTTTCCAAAATGTTTTTTGGTTATTCTATAATATTAAAGGCAGGTCACAGTTATAAAATTTGTCTTCGAAGAAATGCATACGTTCGATACAGAGTTTGGCCCAAGAGTTATATTTGGTCCAGGCTGCCTCGACACTCGAGTTTTTGGCTATCTTTAATAGTCTTTTCTTTCTGTTGCCCTAGTTTTCAAAATCTTCCTTGTACCGGGGTTTAGTGCTGTCTAACCAAATACGAAAGCATAGAACAAAGGCAAGAATAAATTCTAGCAACTTCTGTTTGGAAAGTAACTAGTTGTCATTAACTGTACAATTTAAAAAAAAAATTACAACATAATTGTCAGAAAATTTCGAGAGAGCTATGTTAAATTTGGCAATCACTGGGCCACAATACCACTAGCAGACATTAGTTGCTAGAATGACAGCAAGCTGAAGTTTTCAAATAACCAACCTGCAGCAAAAAGATGTTTGAGTGCTCCATCACAGCTGTGGTAGCGTGCCCCGAATGACCGGCATGGGATAACGGCTTTTGTAGAGGCATCGCAGCTGACGACCAATGTTGGCAGGCTCCTAATGCTCCTAACTTGAAATCCACCAGGACGGGTTTTGGGAGCCGCTGTTTCCCGTGGTTGGCTCGAAAATGATCGGTTCAGTGGCGTCCCATGGTCCGTCCAGCACATGGGCCCCGTCATTGCTGGCGATGCTCAGAAGTATAGTCTGCAACAAAAATATGTTTGAGTGCTCCACCATGGCAGTGGTAGTGTGACCCCCCCCCCCCCCCCCCCCCTCTGAATTCAGCTTTTGGAGCAGGTGGTTCCGGTTCATCACCTTGTAAAAAGCGATGCAAGTACTATAGAAAACCCCGCAGTTCCTCAAAGTGCCATAAAATCTATTTTAACTGTGATTAAACACAGACAAATATATGCAGCAAAAAGATTGTTGTTGGAAGTGTTGTAATAGAAGGGGATAGAAAGTAAAAACGCAAAACGCCTTTAAATCTTGATCCATTTACTAAATCAGTTCAGTCTTCGACAACTGCAGGGCAATAAAACTATTTCAACAGAGCGAATAAACCACACGTTGCAACATGCATTTTTCCTTAAAGGGATGGTGAACCGAAATTTGGATTTCAGAAAACAATGCAGGAGCTGTAGGTGGGACGCTAGAATCCCTACGAGACTACTCGTAAGGCGATATTTTGAATTGACGGCCGTATTTTTGGAAAAAGAGGTCAAGATTGAACGAGGCCGACGAGAGACGTGGCGTCAACGTCTCTGGTTTTCTCCTCTCTTCGCTTCGCCCTATCAAGGCGGCGAGGCGGGGAAGACGCGAGACCGTTCCCTTTCCTTCTCGACTCTTCTCGGAGAAACAAGACGTCAACATATCTGTCAAATGCACCTCCTTTTTTAGAAAATATGGTCGAGATATCGCTATACGGGTGATGTTTTGGTGCTTGTAGCATCCCGTTGCACGCTTTTGCCGCCGTGTTTTGTGGAATCCAGATTTCGGTTCAGCATCCCTTTAAAATGCAAATACAGCGAGGAAGAATCGTACGAGTGTTCCTCAAGTAATTGGGGCCACTGAAACAATGATTGACACCTCACTTCCTCCCATGCAAGGCATCAATAATCGTTCCAGCCAAAGGGAAGCAACCATAAAGGAAAAGTAAAAGTTGAAAACTTTTCTCGGAAAGTGGCTACTTTTCGCTCAAGCACATATTTTAATGGTTGCTTTTACGTAGAGAAATATAAGCGAGTAACTTGGGGTTCCTTAATTTCATGAAAGGACAAAATTGTTTCCGTCTATGGCAGAGTGCTTGCTCAGCTCACCGTGGGACAGAAGTGGTTCGTGTACCTCAGTCCTATTTATTATCGAGCGGTAACATATCATATCCGCTGAAAGTATTTAATAAATCATAGTGGCAAAAGCAGGTGTCACGTCTTCGTCTGCTTCCAGCCAGCATCTAATGATGTCGGTGGCGCCATCCTGCGGTAGGTTATGCAAGCACGGTCGTCGTTCGCCCGCTAGGCCTACTGCGAAACGAACGAACCCCCGGTTTCTATGACAATTGCCGGATCACGCATCCCAGCTTGCTCGCTGCAGCGCGAGTGCGGCCACCGAACAACCATCTTGCACATTGAAAAATTGTTTATGGAACGCGGCGGAGGCTGGCGGCAGCGAGCTGAAGACATGTTTTCTACTTGTTTGTCGTCATTTGCCAAACAAGCTTTTTAAAACCCTGTGTAAGCCGGGAAACTTGCCGTTGAGAAAACATGGAAATTTTTACGGCAGCAGAGTGCCACAGGAAAAAGGCACAACTTGTCGAAAGCATGTTTCACCGGTCTAGTGGCGTGATGAAAGCTCCCTGGCCCGCAAAAGCACTGCGTCTCTGTGCCTTCGCATGCTCGGATGACAATAAAGAATCAACGTGTAAATGTGTTTTGCGAGTGCAATGTGTGTGAAGCCATATATGTGCTTCTGGAGCAGCGTTTTGCTTTACCCCGACGACTGTACAGGGTGTCACAAAAGAAAATTTACGCTGTCTTTTTTACTGCAAAAATCAACTAGGCATTGTCGAACGCTCATTCTCCGCCAAAAGGTAGAGCTAGAGGTCACAACCGGATGCCAAAGTTCCAGCCCGATCCGATAAATTAATCAAAAGTTATAGACCAACACGCGGCCCTGACGTCACGCAGCTGCGGTGGCGCTGTCGACGGCACTGCACATGCGCAGACGCTTCCCTTCACGCGAATTCGGTTTCTGCGCACGCGCAGTGCCCACACCTGGTGTGGGCAAACGCCGGCTTGTTTGTAAACAGCATGTCGGTCTATAAGTGATTTTCTGAAAATTTCATTGGGAAAATGGCAGCCGACAGTTTTCAAACAGATGGGGTTCTATGGCACCAGAAACCGAAAACGGGCAAAAATGGGCTCCATTTTCCCATTGAAATTTTCAGAAAATCACATATAACTTTTGATTAAGTTATCGGATCAGGCTGAAACTTTGGCATCTGGTTGTGACCTCCAGCTGTGCCTTTGGGCGGAGGATGAGCTTTCGGCGATGCCTAGTTTATTTTTGCAGTAATAAAGACAGTGTAAATTTTCTTTTGTGACACCCTGTATTTGTAACTTCCGGCACTCGCGGTCCAGAAAGAGCTTGATCCAGTGGCCAGTGGCAACGAACGAGGGGAAGGTACACATCATGATACTGTTAGTGCGAACACGACATCGGCACATTTCACTTCCAATTAGTATTAGCGAGCACAAAATGTTTTTGCTTACATTATATGAGCTCTTTCCGTAGCAATAATAACTTGGATGACATCCCTTGGTTTCAAAGAAAAAACTGGAAAAACCAGCGATCACTTGTTCGCAGAAACTGTGTTGCACTCAGTACGTCTTTTTTTCGTCGTTAGACGATTTACAGAATATTGTGCACGATAGGTCCTCATCACTGATTAGTGCTGAACCATTATAAACCTACTTTATTGCACCTGACGTTTGAGCGCGACTCACCTAATTGTGATTGGCCAAGGGACTGCACATGACCGTATGGGTCGCGCTTCAAAAATTTTAATTCTCGCTGTCTTGTAGTTTTGCCTTCGAAAACCAAACTTGCTCCACAGCGTTGCTCTATTTGTGCTGCCATGTGATCCATTAGAGCAGATATGGAACATGGTTAATAGCCATGGTTAATAGTGCATAAGAGCAACCGTCCATATTGTTTTTCCTCTTTATTCAAAGCAACTTGCCGGAACAGCTGGACGACCCAGAACTCCGTGCCCGATATATGATGCCCAAAAACATCTACGCGCGACACACCTTCAAAACTTTGCCGCGGCGCCGATTCTTGATCGGTATCCAGGCGCGCGAAGCCAGAGACACGCAGCGCTTCGGCGTGCCAAGGAAGCTTTGATCACGCCGCGGTAAACTTGATTTCGACGAGTTGCGCCTTTTTCCTACGGCACTGCGCTTCCGTAAAACTTTTGACGTGTTCTCAACGGCAAGTCTCACGGCTTACACAGGGTTTTAAATAACTTTTTCGGCGAATACCGACGAACGAGTAAAACACGTAACTTCAGCACGCTGCCGCCAGCCTCCGGAACGCTCCAGAAAGGCAATTTTTCGACATGTAACATGACCGTCTGGTGGCCTCATTCGCGGAGCGGGGATGCGCGATGTGAAACGAACACACCACTGCCTAAGACAAGAACTTTTTTTCTTTTTTTTTACATAGATAAATAGACTAAAGAAGATATGACATGCTCTCTTTAAATTTCAGCACGCGAGAGCGCCCATCGTAATTATTCAACGAGCGCGGTTCAGTGTTTTTGATTTCTTCCGTTCTTCTTACGGCGCCGGAAAGCGAAAAGGTACGAACAAAAAGTTTTGGGAAGAAACCAGAGCAAACCAAACTCCCATGGCAATGAGCCCTTGTTCTGCACACGTCAATCGCGTCGAGTCTGATGAGAGGATGCGTTGCCCTCGTGCAACTGAGTGGGGAAAGCGGAAGCAACAAGGTTGAGCGCGTTTTCTGACACAACACGCGCTATCGCGTTAAGTTACGCGTCTTTCATTCCTTCTGCACTTCGATTATCTCTCAAGGCGCGTGCGAAAATGAGCTACTTACCTTTTAAGTGCAGTTGAACGGTGACAAGAGGTCGCGGCAACGAAGTCATGGAAGAGCTTCCGTCGGAGAGCCTACGCAGCGGTGTCACGGTGCGCCCAGTAAACATCACGTGACAGACGTCTTCGTCCGCGAGCTGAGTGCGCCGGCTTTCGGGTGGGCCTCCCTCCGCCGCTCCGATGGCGAAATGCCCCAAAGCAAAGAGATCTCGCCTCGACGGCGTCGGCGTTTTGCCGCGCGCGCTTCTCAACGCTTTCGTCTCTTTTTTTTTAGTGTATGTGTTTTGCGTGCTGGGCTCCGTCACTACTAAGCTGAAAGTGTAGAGGAAGCTAAGGGGTGCCCGGTGAACTAATCGCACGTCTGTCTTTAACCATGTGATCACGCTCCCTCCTGTAACCACGCGCAGAGAGCGAGGCAGGTGATAACTGGTCCGGTGGGCGCTTAGCCAGCTTAGCTCGCTCTACACTGTCAGCTTAGGAATGAAGGGAGTCCTCCTTCAAGGACGAGTCCTCTTCGCTTACAAAGTAGAGATTAGAAGAGATTGGTGATAGTGTAGGGCAGTGTGGGGAAAATGGGAGGGTAACTGTTCTCTCAATACCCTCTCTCGACCTTTACCACGGGAAAGATAGAGGTCTTGCCCCAGGCCGAGCGACCTTGTAAGCATTCCGTTTCGAGGCCGTCGGTAAGGGCGCTCGAATTCTTTCGTTTGTCTGTGTTGGTATTTGCTTGCCGGGCATCCAAAAAACCAATGTGGTAGAGATTGAAGCAATGGTGAGGGTGCAGGGGATACGGAAAAGGGACAAAACACAGAACGACAGGGACGAAGTCTCTGTCGTTCTGTGTTTTGTCGAAGTCTCTGTCGTTCTGTGCTCTTAAACATGACAGCTCTAGAGCAAGAAGACAAAAAGAGTCTGGCAGACACGACGCTCCGAACTCAACTTGAACCCTAATGTCAACATTAAAACGAGAATGATAAATCAAATGTCTCCCAACGAAAAAAAAAAAAAAAAAGAGGCAGTATGATTTTTAAGAAAATCGTCAGCCACTTCCCGTTGCCTCGGAGCACCAGCGAGGCTAACTAGGTTATGCCTCAACATAAACAAAACAGCAAAACATGCGCATACAAAAAAAAAAAAAAATGCACTCAAACATGTGGATTGCACCAGATCTGTAGACTAAAATACCAACCACATGTGGGCGATCGTACAGGTGTAGCATCATTGTTCCATGACTTAACCTAATATGTTGAAGGTCTACAAATGACGGCATGATTACGTTACACACGCTCGCGTGCACACTTGCTGTCTCTTAATTAAAAGCAGAATGCTTCGCCATCACGGTGAGAACCCGGCCATATGATCTGGGGATTCGCGTCATGGACTTCTGATCAAGCTAGCTTTTTAAAGGCGGGGCAAAAGGGTGGAGTGTCAGCCGTGAGGCATTTGACACGGGCTTTTGACATCGGGTGCTTTCGTGCACCACCAGATCGTACAGAGGGCATGAACTTTATGTAAAGCGGTCTCCCTTGTGGAACTTGGCAGTCCACTGTAAAAAGCGTTCGTATGATTTTTTTTTTTTGCGTTTTGCAGCTGACGTTATTTCCGGCTAAACTCTAAATCAAAAACAACGTTATTGTCTGCTATCAGTGCCTTGGTGGTGCCATGTTGGAAGCATTCGGCGTGTTATTGTGGCAGCAGTTGTGCCGTAAAGTCATAGAGCCGCCCTTGTATAACCACGTTTCACAATATGTTCTTGTCCCGTCAATCGCAACAGGGTTCTTCACTGGCCACGAAATTAAGTCCATAAACCCGTAGTTAGGGTACGAAGCTTTTCTCTCGAGGTCATAGAGTCAACTTAATAATCTGGAGCGAAAGATCCCATGCGTTTGACCGCGACGGAACGGCGAGGCATTGACGCGAACATCGGCAGCCCCATTTGGCGGCCCCGATGAGCCCATATCGAGACATTTCTGAACGTAGTTTTCGGTCCCCAGAAACAAACATACGGTCCTCATATCAAGTACGGCAATGAAATTAAAGAAATTCTTCATTAATCCTTTGCTCATGTGTAGTCATAAAATAATGTACTTTTATCCGGGTCTCTGAAAAAAAGTGCTGAGGTTTTATACGGGTCCGTGAAAAGCTTTTGTCCGGCAGAGCTCTTGTTCGGGATTCATGGATTCATCAGTGACGATATTTACATCGCCCGCACGGATTATAGTCACGTGACCTTGTGACTATTATATGGAGCGCTATTTCCACTTTGGTTAGGCGGTGGTTCCAATCTGTTGTATGGTTACAGACGACCGACCGGCGCCGCCGTTACGGACGCGTAAAGTGCGCAGGGCTCGCCCATAAATGCTATCGCAAAGCAAGCTACGTTGTGAAACGACACAACGCTCGTTTTGACGAAACCGTCGATGGGACAGCGCAGTGTCGACGAGACGATTTTGTCGATGAAGCATCATCCAACAAACCGATTGCCATAGCGAATGAAACACGTCGATGAAACCCATTTTCCGGATTGCTAGTTGGAGGGGTTAATAATCATTTGATTTTCGTAATACCGAGGCAAGAGTGAGCGGGAGCACTACGGAAGAAATGCCCCCACTAAGCAAGAGCTCACGCGTTGAAAGCATCCGCCACAGTAAATATATTAAAACCAACATGCCCGAAAAAAAAAAGTACATTGGAGTGTGTTTAGCGTTTTACAGCGATAGCTCTTCGAATCTCTAAAACTCGCGAACGGTTCCACTTGCCTTCACTACAAAAACATATCTCAGGTTAATATTTGTATGATTAACTGTCGTAAAGTACCGACCTATGAAAGACTGCTCGAAAATTATTCAGTCAGTTATTAGCGCATCCTTCCCGCGGATATTTATTTGTTCTATTTATTTATAAAATGCCTACAGTGTGCAGAGGAAATTATTTCAGGGATGCATTTTTTTATACAAACTATCAAATTGTCACAGACAGAGAAACAGCGTCCGACTACATGAAAGTTCAAATGTCAAATTGCGAAAAAGAAAAAAAAAAGGAATTATAAAAAGAAACGCAATGCATCAAAAGCACAGCACTCAAATATCACGCCAATATGACACTATAGAGGTATCTGTTGACACGTATTCTCGGAGATCACTCCAATCACGAATTAATTTTAGGGGAAAAAAGAAAGAAGATTATTCAAACAATAACAATCTGTCTCTAAAAGTGATAGCTTACGTTAAAAGCACTTACGCTACTTTCGCGAGCACTCTGCTCGTGAAATAGATGCGAGTGGCTTCCAGCTTTTCTCCTGCACTTTACAACACTACAACAACACCAAAATAGATTTCCGTGCGAATGCTGCACGTGCCCGAGGCCTTTCCTTAAACAGCGAAGGCTGCCGGCACGAAAGTGCAGCCTTCAAGCGTGTTTCACATCCAGCGATTTTGGCCCTAAAGCGGCGCGATTTCTGCCGTCGCGGCGCTCGTGCCGCTTAAGCGCGATCCAAACCAACGCTTCTTTTTGCGCCTGTAGGTCGTGCGGCTGCGGATGTGACGCATTTCGTGGCGTTTTTGCTGTTTCCGGGCGCGCCTTCTGAGTCAGAACCGTGCGCTTTGGTTTGGACGAGCGAAACTTCGGGCGAGCGCGCACGCGCGCACGCAGGCACGAGCGCACAAGCAAAGTGCAACTGCGACAGACTGGCCGGCCAGACGGCGAGAGAAAGGGAGATAGAGAGAGATCGCGTTGTCATATTGGAAGAGAATAAAAGGGGGGGGGGGGGGAGGAGAGGGCAGCCAGACGGCGAGAAACGCGGAGCCGGAACTAGCTTGCCCTCCACCGATTGGCCGGGACACAGGAGCGCCCTATACGTCACCGCGCGTTTTTATGCGCGTTGAAAAAGAAGTTGAAATCAACCAACTTTCTTGTGCGCGCCCGGAAGGAGCGAAGAAGCGGCGCGACGTCACGAAAATACGTCACATCCGCAGCCGCACGACCTACAGGCGCAAAAAGAAGCGTTGGTTTGGATCGCGCTTTAATTGCTGGTGCTGGCCAGAGCGCCGCGACGGCAGAAATCGCGCCGCTTTAGGGCCAAAACCGCTGCATGTGAACTAGGCTTCAGACGTGTTTTCGCGGAATGACCGCTTGCGCTAAACATTTTTGTTTCAAAGGGAGGATTACGCGCTAGCTCGCGCGTGTCGCTGACTGGTTGGAGCTAGGAGCACGAGGAGCGCGAGCTCATTTTACAGAACGTGCTATGAACACCATTAATACTTCGTCTCACCTCAGCATGGACCATTGTTGGTCACACGTGCTAAAAGCGCGAGCTAATTGTTTTGAATGACGCCTCGGTGGGCACACGAGCGCTCAGGGGTGCACAAGCACTGACACATCATCTGCGGTTCATTCTGAGGTGAAACTAAGTATAGCGCGTGATGCACATTAACGACCTCAGGTTAGCGGGCGTGCTGCACAAGCTACGCGTGTCTCATGTACAGCGTGAACCAGTGTCGCAAATCTTGAAAGGCAGACCGACTTCACGCTGAATAATCTCTCACGAACAATTTGACCTTTGAATCGAGTGTACACCAATTCATTGCGTGTAAACAAGCACGCATTTGTACACAAGAGCTCCGCGCACGACGCGCGGTATGCACCCATTTCCCGAAGTGTCAAGCGTTCGGCCATGCTCCGTTCAACAGGCTGCGCCACCGCCTAAGCGCGACGTCATCGATTTGGTGTAGGTGGGACTCTTGTTTAATTAACGATTCACTATGGCACATCGACTGTAATTTCGCCCTCACTTGCTTTGAAATAATGTTTTCATCCAAAATATCATCTATAGATTACGAATGACGAGTTACTGGTCATTTATACGCCCGGCGAGCACGGGATGTCGGCCCCTCTCATTGGAAATACACCGGTGATTCTGGCATGGGTGTTTATTTCCAATTTATAATATAAGCACTCCTGACCTGTCCTATCAAAAAGATGTTTGCTTTTTTGGCAGCAATGACAGCAGCAATGACAGCAGGGTGCACATATATGCATTTAAGCACGTCCCTTATTATAAGGAACATTTAATCGAGAAGCGTAATTAAGATATATTAACGTATGTTTTTTTTTGTATAAAAAATAATACTTCTGTCAGATAAGTGCACACGTGAGTACTTAAATGATTGTGTTGTTACCCATGAAGCGCGCGAGAAAGACAAACCTTCTTGAAAATAAATGTCAAACAGATACTTTTATGAATATATTAATTAATTCATTTGCGTATTTTCAGTGTTCACAAGCATAATAAATAAATTATCGTTGTCCTGTATATTTATGCATAACTGCGCATGGAATATCGACTATCAATGACACATTCATAGTGTCACGACTAAACCTGAATTCTGTGGAGATGCCAAAGCGGTATTCAGTCATATTCCGAAACCGTTCGTAAAATCAAAAAAAAAAAAAAAAAAAAAATATTATGGCAGCGCTACTTCGTTCGCAAGGCATCCGTTCTGAAGTTCCGGGAAGCTTGCTTGTGGGCAAAACGATCTTGTTGCTTTCAAGGTTGGAGGTTTCGCGCGCAGAAAGTGATGTCAGGCGATAACAGGCCGGAAATTGATTGTAGAGGTGAGCTCTTATTTCGTTCATCTCTAAGTTGACAATGCGGTGAAGCTAAGCGTTAGCCAACCATTCAGTGGCCTGACTCCTATCGCTTGATTTCGCTCGCCTCGCGTGTGTATGCGGAGAAGGGGTGATCACGTGGTGCGAGACTGACAGTCAAACGGTCTAACGAGCACGTAGTTTCCACCGCGCTGTCAGCTTACGGGGGATAAAGTCCCCGATCCATGACTAAAGGCTTTGTGTGGCAACTGAGGACAGCGTGTGCTTCCGAAGGCGGTAATCCAGGGAATCCGGACTCAACGGGGGCCTCGCTCGTTTCTTGCGCACCTTGCACCCAGCTTGCACTAATGCTCCATAAAAAAAAAAAAAAAAAAAAAAAAAAGAGAAAAATATTAACGAACTTTAGTGTCCGCAGCATGCCCATTCCACACTATCTTTTTTGTGTTTATTTATTTGCTTTTTCGAAGCTTTTTTTTTTTTTAAGTTTTTTCGTGAAAATATTTGCGTCGTAAAAGAGCTGGTTGGTCGGTGCTGGTTTGTTGTCGATTCGGTAACTAACAAACACAGGAGACCAAATTAAAGTTCACAATCTTTCCACATCATGACTTTCAGCTGGCTGGATTGGTACCAAGACCAAGCTTATAAGTAAATTTGGCTGTGTCTAAAAGACAGATTTATTTATCTTCTAAATTCCTCTAAATTTATTTACTCTCTAATTTCCTCTGGGTCCTCTAAATTTCCGCTTGCGACACTTCCCTCACTTCCGAAGCACTTCGATGGTGAACAATTTTTTGTGATCGGATTTCTTTAGCTCACGGATGCGGCAGGCTATGCTTCTCGGGACGCGCTGACCCACGTCTTCTGTACAGCCCATTTAGGGCATTCGGACGGCACTCCAATGCGTGCTTAGAGTGCCATCGGACGTGGGCACTTGAACGCTTGGCAAGAGTATTACGGCACTCTAGACACAGGCTTTTTCAAAGGCCATGCTAGATGGAGGAAGCTACCGCTAGTTACAGAACATATAGACATTTTCGCTCATTCATTTTAACTGAGCTTCTGTCGTCCGTGTTTCGTACCTCGGGGACATAGAACATAAGAAGCTTAGCATACTTTTTAACATATCGTAGGGCGACATAGAGCAGTCTACGTTCTCCCCCAAATAATTGAGCTATCGCTTGCTGTGTAGAATCAACTGAACGTAAGGTGAACCCGTCAATGGCAGTTTAAATGTGGCTCTGTTGGACAGCGAAATAAGACTTCTGTAATACACACTAATGTATCTATATTTAAAGCCAGTGAGATCCGTACCACAAATATCGATATCCGGAATGCTACATGGTGCTTCCGCTGTACATTACGAACTGTTTGATGAACAGCGGAAAAGAGCAGCGATCTTGAATGTTCTCTTATATCGAAAACCTTCCTGTCAAGGGAGCTTCGGAGAGTGAGGTTAAAACAGTTAAAGGATGTAGCAAACTGTGCAGAGTTAAAGGTTTAACCCCCCAGAGCTTTTCTTGAACAGAGCAGAAGACTAATCGACTCCCACGCTTCAGAAAGTAAAATGTAAATATTGAAAAAAAAAGGTAGTAGTCAAGCCAAGTTTATTTAATGACTCAAAACAAAGACCGCATAACAAGTTTGGAAATCATCGCTAACAACTTTTCCAAACGCTCTGGCTCCGTCGTTTATTTTCTCCACGGCGGTGAAAACAAGGGAGCCCCTAGTGTCACGTACCATAAACCTGGCTTGCCGCCATGTATAGGTTTTTTGAACCTACACATGGCTTCGAAACGAACGCCGTGTTTAGGGCGACGCTTTATGAAATGGTCGTCACGTGGCGTATGCAATAGACCGCGCGAAGCCGACCTCGTCTGTCACGGAGGGAGGTTTTCCTCTTTGCTTGCTTTTAATGCGAATGTGGAAAAAATACTTTTTTTATACATATACCTGTTCCTACGATCCTACGATCAGTGAGGTCGGGCTCAGCAGTAACTTGAAACGACCCCCCAAAAATATAACAATGCCCCCAAAACATCCCTGGGCTACATAACGACCCTAGGCACTTATGTAACGAAACATAATCGCACACGCGCGTCAGCATCCGCTCATACACCCGTTTACACACTGATCTACATGTTTATTGTTTAATATATCTGTGTAGCAAAAACATTAATTGCCTATTGCTTGGATAAAGGAGTGTCCCCCGCTGCAATGATCTTCCTGCCGCAGGTAATAATTAAGTTAGTAAATACTGAAATATAAACCCGTCAAGGCAGGCTGTACCAACTCATTTATTAAAACATCCTTGCCCATCTCCCCCCCCCCCAAAAAAAAAAGAAGAAAAAAGAAGAAGAAAAAAAAAAAGCAAAAAGAAAAGCGGATAGGAAAAAAGGTTTCCCCGAGAAAACGAAAAAAATACCTGCGCCGAACAGCGTCGAACTTGCGCCGAACCCATAGCGGCGCCATCTATCGACAGCCCGTGATATCGCGAGGAGAAACTAACTCTCCCCGTACGAAAATGTCAGATATGGCCCTGATATATTTTATATACGGCCAGATATGATAATATAAGCAGTCAAATAGGGCTGTATTTCGCCAAATATGGAAACTAATACGGCCGTATTTCGACATATAGGTGGGCAAATACTGCCAGATCTGGCCGTATAAGTGCGTAAATACAGGCATATATCACCATATACGCGGGGAAATATAGCCCCAGATAATGATATATGGGCCCGTTTCAGTTGTGGAACCAACAAGTTATATGTACTCGCAGAGACACTAGTTGATTGATCTATATTGCATGAGTCTCATGTAATTGGTTAACTATTGTTAACATCCTTAAAGTGAAGTTATTCCAGGTATTTGGACCAATTAATCAATTGCTCAATTTGAAGATTGAAAGACAAATGAAATTTGGTTGTATGTTTGATGTGTGACAATATGACGTAGTGCGATCGTAACGCGACTTAATCAAAAATAGATTTTAGTCGCAGCTCTTAGGCACCCTTCCGAATTAAGCGGTGTTGGCGTCGCCACCGGTGTAACCGCCCCGTTAGATTTAGCGAGAAATTGAATTGGTACGTTTGTCACGTGACGTCAATTTTGCCGCAAAATCTGGCAGTGAAACAAATTTTTTTTTTTTTTTTTCATATTTCCCCGCTAATTTGAGCAGGTAAACACGAACCGTTAGCTTACTCAAGATGCAAGACGCTACTTCGCCGTCCCGAATCCTTTTCCCTTCGAACGGAAGCCGTTGCGCCCGGGGTACAAAATGCAGCTCTTTCAAAACTGTTTGCGCAGCCTCGCATCCGTTCGTTTGCGAGCGTCGGCTATTCATCGTGTGTTGACAGTCGGAAGATGTGCTGTCCGTGGTGTCTTTTATGTGTAACTCGTTCGTAAAAAAATTTGAAACAGTGTACACATGATTTTAAATTTATTGGTAAACACATATATATATATATACATATTTATTTATTTGTCGACATCATGCACAAAAAAAAAATAGTCGCGTTCATTTTTTATTTAAAATTATAATGTGGGCTATACAGCGTAAAACTCGCATCGTTTTGAGTTCAAAAGCTGGACATCATAGAGCTGTATGTTCACTCGATATTGACAGCAGGGTAGACGCTACGCGTGTTTTAGGCCAATCGTGTCTCCGGTTAGGGCCACGTGACTACAGTCTAGAATCTGGTGACAAAGCAGGACATCGCACCTGCCTGGCGCCCAAGGCCACGCATAGCATTCACAGCACTGTCAACCTTCGTTACAAGTGACACATCCCCTCGTTGTGGCCCGAAAAGTGAAACCCCGTTTTGGCCTCTCCCTTGATCCTTTTCTCTCTCCCTAAGCTGAAAGCGTTGTAAAAGTTGAGTGGTCACGTGGTTTGAGGGATGACGCATTAGACGTTCCCGATCTCGGAATGCGTTTAGCCGGACCTAGTTTGGCGTGTGAATTCTCCATCTGTGGCTGCGGCGTATGTCTGGTTCTGCAAGCGATTTCTTCAAAGAAGCCCAAGAATGTTTTGTGATCCGTTTAGTGTTCGGTTCTACAAACGACAGGTTGCGCTACATCGTGTTGAATCTTCACGGGCACCTTCGCGTTTCTGTGTTCGAGTGGTGGTTTTGCCGTGGCCGTGTCGACATCTCCCTCGGACTACACCTTTCAAGTCGCGTCTCGTCAACGTAAGTGCGCTGCAACCTACTTCGTGACAAATGATCGTTTTTCCTAAATGTATTCTTCCAGATTACCTCTAGATTTAGGCCGTGTCTATCTCCTGGCAACCGGGAGAACTATGGTGCAGAATGTTTCGGCATTAGTGCGATTGCGCTACAAGCAGAAAGTTTTGATATGCCGCCGACAAAGTTTTGACGTGTCGCCAAAAACAACAGAAACACAGACACTTAATTACGCGTTCCAAAATTTGACGAGCGGCTTTACGAGTCGCTTGTAGAAAGATTGTGACGATTTTGCGAAATACTGGTAAACAATGCTAAGTTACCGTCATAATCTAAACCCTGGGATGAGAATAAATCAAATAACGGACAACTCTCATTGACTCAGGCTTTATATTATGATGTTTCCTAACCGGCATGCCAAGATACTTTCGCTCCTTGCAAGGGTTACTGTCTCGCGGACGGCACAAACCGATCCCCTGACGGCGGCGTCTCGGCGAACTTGCACACGGGGCCGCCGCCGACCGATCGCCGTTATCGGCGTTATGTAACGATAGGCACAGGACATCTACTCCACCAATGGGCAAAAGCGGATGCAAAGGCGTGCGCGAACATAAACAACGGTAGAAAAGTGCGGTTGCTCGCCGCTATGAGATGTGTGCCGCTAAGTCAGTCATCCGCGGGCGTATCCCTCTCCTCCCGCTCGTACTTTCTCTAACTTGACGGACACTCTGTCTCGCGGTTCATGCCGACGAAACGATCGTCGGGTTACCGGGTAACTGCTACAGCCGAGCGCAGCACAGTTTACCATTGCTTCCGCTGTGGAGGGTCGACGAGTCAACTACCAGCATAATAAATACCGTTTTTTTTTTTTTGCAGATTTGTTTAAAAAGAAGCCGTGAACGCTGCACTTATGCGGTTTGTGCGAGAGTGATACGCCCAGGGGGACGTTATGTAGTCTGCTAATCTTTGCAATAAGTCGGGTAATTAATTAAAATTCATTAATTAACTTTTGATTAGTGAAAATAGACATATAGTTTCAATTAGAAACTTGCTGGGTGTCGTCCAAAACTCCTAAACCAGTAATTCTTAGAAAGACTGAGCGCGTGTGAAGCGCAGTAGTGCGCTGAAGTTACCACTCGTGGACCAGGTACAAGGCTGGGGCTAGATAAGAGACAGACAAATTGCGGGGCGCCTTACCGAAACCGCTAGCCTTGTACCGGCTTCACGAGTGGTACTTTTAGTGCGCTTCTCACGCGCTGAAAGGCTTTCTGAAAATGACTGATTTAGGGATTTTGGACGACGCCCTACTAGCTGCTTATTGGAACCGTATGTTTATTTCCACTAATTGAAAAGTTCATTAGTGAATTTTAATTCATTAGCCGAGTAATCGCACAGCTTAGCGCCCACGTAATGTCCCCCTTGGCGTACAACTCACCCGCAGAAACCACATAAGTGCAGCTTTCATGAATTTTTTAAGAACAAATCAGCAAGAATAGAAAAAAAAGACACGCTGATATGGGAGGCAGATATGCCCCTATTTGGCAGACCCAGATATGGTTATATAAAATATTGGGCATATCTGGCCATATAGGGCTCATATAAACTGATGTGCTTGATATGGCCAGATCTGCCCAATTTTTTATATATCCATATTTGTCTTTTTTATATAAGTCCAGATCTGCCATTTTCGTAAGGGTCGTTACCGTTACTCTCGAGGTCGAGGGAGGGTTAAGGGAGAGTATCATCGAAAGAAGCGGTCGGGAAAGAGTAACTTCCATGCAGATAGAGTTAAAGGAGAGTAAGTTAGGGCACTTACTCTCCCTTGACACCTTTTTTTTTTAGAGTGTGCACTCTGGCAGGCCAAATGTAAAGAATACAAGGACACCGAGAGACAAAGGTACAAAATTAATACTACCGGCAACAACCGCAACAACGTAACCCCTGTAGCGGCCAGCGGCCAGCTGTAAATGTTTTGGCGCGGGCGATGGTGATGCCAACGGCGTATCGAAACGTAGATTAGGCGTACGCACTAAAAAGGATGAAAATTAGTGAAATTGAGCTTCATTGCGATTGCTGTAATAGAAATGAGTGCTTACTATTACTAAAATTAAATATTACGGCATGTAGCCATCATTTACCGCGCGATTTCTATTTAATATTTGGTTTTGTTTCTTAAGCGCGTCTGGCTACGTTGGGCAGACGCTTCGGAAACGCGGACGCGAAGCGCTGCACGGTAGCGCTGAGTGTGGTTTGACTGGGCGCACGCGTCCTGCTTAGCGCGCGCGCCAAGCCGAGACGCGCGTCGAGACGTACTGAAAAACGCGCCATGTGGGCTAGCCTTTACGCCGTACTCTTCTCGCGCGTCACCGCCCTTTCCGCCTGGGGCGTCTCAGGGATTCACTAACGATGACCTAATACACAGACGATGTCCTTAAAGTAGTACTGGATGGATGGAGACGGCTAGCGCCACCAAGCCGAAGCTTTAAATTTTAACAAACAAACTGGGAAGCAATGGACCTTTCCCAAATACCGACGGCACCAGGCGGTGGCTGCACGAACTAAAAATCAAGGAAGTGACCTACCTGCGCTACCATCGATAATGGGAGCTACGTTACCAGTTGCTTCGCTCTCTGAGCAGCGTCGCGTGCCCAACGCAACGAGATAGGCCTAGCGCGACTTTAAAGAAGGAAATCCGTAGCGTCCACCCAAACGTCGTGTTTTTCTTTCCGTCCACTTTCTTTTTTTGTGTAACACAATTATATTTATGCTGCAATTACGTGTTCTACTCGTCGATTTACAGCCTCATTCCGAATTTCCTCGATTTTTTCGTGCCGACTTCCACCGCTTGGCATCGGGCCCTCGCGCGTGCGCAGAACGCTTCTCGGAAAAGGTCCATTAGCAATAGTAAAAAAAATATTCTATATCGACGTCACAGAAACTGTGGCCATGTACCGGCGCTACACGAGACCCATTGACAAGTGTCTACATGTTAAATGCTGGCAGAGACTATTGCGACGGCTGCGGCGTGGCTCTTTGGTAATGCGCCCGCTTTACAGGCAGCCCACCACGAGACAAATGCTGCGAATACCAGGGCGGCGGCCGATTTTTCAAGCATTTGCCGATATCAGCGATCGTCGCCATATGCCCAAATAAACACTGGATCCCTCGAAAGTAGAGCCAAGTTGGCTGCCAGGTCGCTATTTTTGTTCCTGAAATCAGCAGTTTCTTCTTCAGCGCTCCTTTCTTGGTGAGCCGATTGAAACTCCCGGTGGCAGGCTGCTCTGTAAAGATATTTTTGAATACCGAGATTTTGTCTCCCACACACCGGCGAAACAGCTACATATTGGCACCGCCGCTAAATGGAGCGTCGGTGCTATCCGGTAAAAAGAAAATTAGTTTTGGCTTTGCTTACGCAAGACAAGTAATTATAGGGATCTGTAGAAATAAGCATGATTGATAAGTTGATAGCATCCACAGTGCCAAAGACGCTTATACTGGCGAGGATGATGCTCTAAAGCGAAGTTGGAGCGACCGGTCTCGGAGCTATCTTTTTTGATGCTTCGAAGATTTGAATAAACCGAAATGGCGATTGGCCATAACAGCTGAGACCGATCCCAATCATCTTGCGAGGTTTGGTCGTTCGTATGTTAGTTTGTGCTCGTGTCCGGGTAGCAGGCGGAGGAGGCAATGACGCAACTTTCCAAAAATCCATTGAATTTGGAAACCTTTTAATGACAACTATGACATACACTAAATCAAAAACAACGCACGTCATATCTAGCAGTGGAAAGAACCCACAACTACTATCGTATGAAAATCCGCAGAGCAGTTGGCATAAGAATCGCTTTTGTCACTGTGTCTAATTACCATTACGCGATACTGCCCGCCTTCCTCGTAGACTATTCCGGAAATATGTGGCACCCTCACCGATTTAGGTCTATTGGATGTACGGCTCATTAAATATTGCTCATAGAAGACAAGGCTCCTAATTGCCTAACATCAATTATTTTAGAATTTGCACATGCACAACGGAAGCAAATCAGACCACGTGATGACCGCGTGTTCGTCTTATTCTGCGTCTCTGCGGAACAGAGGGGTGAGTGTGAATGGGGAGATACAAAACGACCGAGTCGATTCGAGCGTATTCAGAAAGCAAGTTCCCCTGCCTCTTTCCAGGGTTGTTATGACGTCAGAACGCCTAGCTCTGATTGGTTCTGATTGAAAAACAGTGGGTAGACGTCCAAAGCAAGCTGCCTTCAATTCTACCCACTCTCCATCGATCAGAGCCAATCAGGGCTGGGCATTATGACGACAATACACCCCTGCGAAAGAAGCACACGAACTTGCGCTTTGCATTTCCCCCAGAACAGCCTATATTTTTGTCACCACACAGTGCAATGTGAGAAAACCGAGAGAAAGACTGCATTTTTTTTGTACAGGTCTGTCCTTTTAACTGACTGACTGAAGGTCAATATGGGGCGTTCCAAGCGTATTATGGGGCAGCATGAAAACAGGAGTTTTTGGAAGTATCTAAAATTTCTTCTACAAACTTTTGTTTGCAGTGTAAAGGGTGGCTAAAAAAACGTATACATTTTTTTCTGTAAATAAAAACAACGCATCACCGAACGCTCATCTACCGACCAAATGTAGCAACAGCGGTTTGAACCTGATGCCAAAGATATACAACCAACAATTATCTTCTTAAAAACGTAAAAGTGATCTTCAGTTTTTTTTTTTTTGTTAATGGGAAACTAGTGGCCGACTGAGATTTCGAATTCATTGAGCTTGTGAGAAGCCTAGGAATGCAAAGCTTTTGACAAGGTTTTTCCCATGCTCAGTCATCTTTGGTCACTTGCACCGCGAGAAAACTGTGTTCAATTAGCCACGCGAACAAAGCTACGCCGCCAAAAATAAAAACACGCTAGTCACAAAACACGATGCCGACAACGGGCTCTATTTTACCATTTAAATTTTCCGAAAAGGCCGTTTAACTTCGCCATCAGTCTAGGGCCGCGAGGGCTGCATTGACCCGAAGAATGAACGTTCGGCTATACGCCGTTTGTTCTTGCAAAATAAAAAAAAAACTATAATTTATTTAATTTTATTTTTTATTGGGATACCCTGCACTGGGAATGTAGATCACATACTCATCGACAGCCTAAGTAACGAAAGTTGTTTTATGTCCCCGCTCCTGGCTGTTTGATTGTTCCACAAGCTATGCTATCCGCAAACGCCGGACTCTCATTGGCTGCTTAGCGATAATGAGATACACAGTACTGCAAGTGACTACACTCCAGGTGACTAGTTGTGTGCCGTGCCTGCGAAGGTAACGCCAGGCGAAGAGAGAAACGGCGAGCACAAAAAAGGCGGGTCTGGAGAGGAGGGCACTGCAGGACGAGAGGAGAAAGGGTGAGCACTAGGAACGTTAGAGAGGAGAGGAGGTTTCTCTCTTCTGCACCAGCCTTTCTAAAGCTTACCCTTTTCCCCTTCACCTGGCGTTGCCTTCGCCTGTACTGCACGCAACTAGTGACACGGAGTGGGCACCGGGTTAGATCAAGGATATAAAATGAAACCCGGTTTTTTGGTGGGCATAAATAAACTGCTCGTCGCAGCAAGCTGAAACTCCATGAGAACGAGACGCTGATGTTTTCGGTAAAAAGCCAGACTTTTGAGCACATGATGTTACCTTCATTAAATTACACGAGAGAACATAATTTGTTGATGGCGCCGACGTCCACGTAAGCCCATTATCTATCATAACGTAATGCACATTTGTACGGTGCTCAAGACGACCGCATAGTGGGAGTACAGGACAAAAAATGTAAGAACGCTCAGCAACATAGGGAAGAGCTGGCTCTTCCCTATGTTGCACTTGCAGAAACGGCATTTACGCTCATTGAAAGTATAAATTGCAATCGAAACGTAAAAAGCATAAAATTAAAAAAAAAAATATACACGTGCACCAACGGGTTTTCAACGCTCAATATCTTGTTCACGATGACAATGTACATTTAGCTACGATAATAAAAGTAATCAGTCACTCAATCCGCGAACAATCGTGCTTCGGAAATTTGGATGAGTTCTTCCGTGAATGAATTCCAGCCTCGAAGTCTCTCCCAAGTGCTTTACGGGGAAGTCAACTCCAGAGATTTCTTAGACTTCCAGTTCAGCTGAAGTCCGACCGCCGCCGACGCTGTTCGCTATCACCATCTAAGCGACTCACGTACAGAAAAAAAAAGGAAAAAAGCCATGATTCGTTTTATTAGGTGATAGAGAACGCCCGGAAGTGACGAGAGCCATGACGATGCGCTTGCGCTGTTGCTCCGTTGGTTTCCAGTAGTATAGTTATGATGCACCAAGAGATTCAACTCGCACTTTTGTCTACGCAACTTCCGGAATTACAAATTGAAGCAGACAACAACCAGTCTTCTTCTGCGGTCCCGCTGCGTTCTCTTGGTCGTACCTAAGAGCATGTATACCCTTATTATCACTGAAATACCGCTCTCGTCGCCGACCGAATTTCTTGTGCAGAAAAAGACGGCGTCGTTCACATCTGTTGACACCCGTCGCGTTCGCACGGCTCCAGTCTTTCGGGGATATCAGAGCAGACTGCCCCTGGCTCGAGTTGTGTTCGAAAAAAAGGCTCTCGCAGACTTCCTCGTCCACTTAACGCTAGCCCGCAGTGCCGAGAAAACGCCCAACATGCTTTCGGCCACACAAGAAGGCAATAATAAAATAACGAGCAAACGGAGACAACGAGTGCACGTGCCACTCACGCCAATTTTATTCTATAGACCTTCTTTTGTGGGTACCGTCTTCGTTGCTTAGATGCCCCTTGTCGAGTGGGGTTGAATAATTTAGCCTCGAATAGAATTTCTGCCGACATAATGATCCAGCGCGACGGCGCCATTTGCACAACTTGGGAAGTCCGACAACTAAGACAGCAACTTTGGAACCCCAACAACCCGGGAGACTCGGCCAGGATGTGAGGCTGTGATGCGCCATTTCCTCCGTGCGTTCCGATTGGCTGCGACGGCGTGGAAGCTTTTTCTGCGCGCGAAAAGTCGGTCCCGGACAGATTGCTTCCGCGGTGGAATATTACATCGCCGGTAAAAGGATTCTTCCTCCCAACGTGAATTTCCCCGCGGATTCGCCTGTGAATCCGCAAGTGTAAACCGGCCATAAGAGCGTAACTGCGTTAGTTACAGTACTTTTATTAATCAGCTTAGGATGTTAAACTTCGCCATGTTTCAGGCCCAAACTTCTGTTTCACAGCAGGTGTGTAAAAACAAGCCACGAATCTAAGCAAAATACCAATCGAGAGGAATGTAGGGGGTGTTCAAGGTTCGCCTCTATTCCCGTGTCGCTTAGATATTGCTAATATGCCAGTCCTGTCACATATATGAAAATGACCCCGTCACGCATTCTTTTCGAGCCGTTAAAAATATTTGTAACGTAAAGAATAAAGTGCGTGGGATATGACAGGTGTCTCTTTCTTATTTACTACGTCGGGCAGCTTTTGTGGGGCGCCAGGTTTCTGGCTTTTTTGTAATCTTGAATATTTCAAGCGCGGATGTGGTGCTTTGAACGCAGAACAAGCATCTTCGCACATATGCACGAGCAGATAGAGTAAAGCAATACTTACTTATTGCGAATCGGGCTTTATTAACTTTTCCTTTGTAGTATTTCATTTTTTTCAGTTTAGTCACTTGCCACACTAACTAGATGGCGCCACTAACCACCACACCAATACCCGTGGCCAGGCGGCGCTAGTGTACACCCATCGGGCCCGTGCCCCCGGGTTGTTTCCCCCTTAATAAAGTAGTACGTTTTTTGGACCCAGAAGCTAGTGGACGTGTCCTCTCTGCTCCGGGCGTTCCCGCAGTTGGGCACCGCCGGCGCCCGCCGCATCGCCCCACTTCGGCATGTGAGACTGCATCCCTTTTTAGCAGGCGGCCTCGGCCCTGTGTTCCTTTTTATTTCTCGGGTGTCCGCATTTACATTTTTGGCGACGAGTTTTAATTACAACATCCTTCACTTTATTTTGATCGTCTAGATGTACAGGGAGTGACTGATCCAGAGTAACTGCGTAGTTCTTACCGTCTCTCTTGGTTTTCCACAGGTCCTTCGTTCGTGCTCATGTTCGTGCTCATAGTGCACGTTGCTCATAGTGTCAAGTTGTTTCAACACTATGTTTTTTACATAAATTTTACAAGAAACCGATGTAACTAACCAATATTTTACTTTACTTGATTGAGAAGTGCTCTACCCTATCTACTACGTTACTATTGCTTGTCCTTATTATCCAGCGAAGAGAAAAAAAAACGAACCAGCATTTGTCGGTAGAGGTTTATTAACGGAAATAAATTTTTCAACTGTTTTCCTTCTGCTTCGATTTCCAAAAGCACGCTACCGCCACCTGAACCTCTTGCTGAAATCATAATAACCTAATGTTTCCAACCATAACATCGGCTGAGGTCAGTCATAAAGAGCAACAGAGTAGACAACAACGAGCGGAACTGGAGTCGTGCACACCACTGGAGTGGTGCTGCACACCGCAGTAGCGCCACCGCGTTTCGACGGTCGAGGAGGGACTCGTCGAAATGTTTTCCCGGAAGGGATTCCCACGCGAAATTCTCTGAGACCGAGGGACAGGTATCACTTCCGACCTCATGCGGGAACTTACCTCTCTCTTGGCCGTCAAGCAGCGAAACGTGTTACTTTGAAACAAATGCTGTAGACACTATTTCTAGAGCAACCGAAACCCTGGGACCGGTAGCTCGCCCCGCTCTAGTTTGCGTACCCGGATGTGCCACAAACCAGCCTAGGATTTTCTTTGTTGGAGTTGATTTCATTAACAAGTGTTTGTAGCAAACTATTGGAACATACTTCTTTTACAAGCTTTAAAGGATTTTCGGATGCAAACAATATATTATTTTCTAATCAGCATGTATTTCGTAAAAATCGAAAACGTACCACGCAGGATTTCGAGTTGGTTACCGATATTCCACAGTAAACTCAGCTCACTTAAACAAATGAATGTTGTATTTAGAGGCTTTTCAAAAGCCCGAGTGCCCCACTGTGGACCAATCACAAAATTAGAATAGTTTAATATTAATACTATGTTAATGGGCTGGATAAGTCCTTTCCTTAAGACTAGAACTCAATCTGTGCGTCTGGGTGAAGCCTCTTCGCAATCTTTACCAGTTGTTTCAGGAGTGCCTCAGGGTGCTGTACTGGGCACCTTACTACTTCTTGTTCACATAAATGATGTTGGTTATCGCCTGGGAAGTTGTGTTCGTCTGTTTGCGGATAACCTTTTTTTATTTATTGTGCTATTACTAGTAAAGATAATTGCCTATACTCCGCGACAACTTTTCTTGGCAATGCAGTGGAAGGTACGTCCCGCGTCCCCTCTCCCATTTTGAGTGTACGCAGGATTTCCTCCTCTCCCCGGAAATAGGGGAGGAGGAGAGCCTGCGTACGCTCAAAATGGGAAAGGGGACGCGGGACGTACCTTCCACTGCAATGCCAAGAAAGTTGTCGCGGAGTATAGCATTAAACGAGACAAAAGATTAAATAAAATATGGTGTGATGGTTGGCTCATGTCTTTTATTCATAGAAATGTAAATGTTATCTTTTTTATATCTCGGAATCCAGTAGATTATAATTATCAGCTCATATCGCAACCAGTAGAACGGGTTTCGTCTTTTGAAGAGGCGATGCAACGATCTTTGTACTTCGCGCAAATACCGCTTAGAACGGATCTCTGACGTAAATGTCCCGTGAAACACCTGTTCATTTTTCACCACACGCAATCGAAGTTGCAGAAAAAAATAAAGAAAAACGGGCAGCGTTCACCCCCTCAACTCGCTTTCAGAACAAGCGGCCTCGTGATCTGGAGCCGATAATGCGCCGCCATTGTTGATCATAGCCTCGCGCTGGAGTTGGCAAGACACTGGACACGAGATGAGTTGGAGACATTGTTGTGGCTCGGCTATTGTCGTCATTGTAGTAATTGGACATCGGCCACTACCCGAATGCTTCTCGAGCTACCAATTATCACGACCCCAAATCGAGCGCTAATCCATGAGCCGCATTCAAATATCGTCACAACTTCACAAGGCGGAACTGCGGCCGCCCAGCTACGTCTTCAAGTTTTGCGAAGGAGAGATTGAATGTAAACGCTCGCTTTTGTCCTTGATACTACATAGCAACAAATAATTTTCTTGGACAGTGGCGTTGTGTGCTAGTATCCTTGAGCCCCACCAGTGCCAACAAGCGCATGTAAAGTGATAAACTTTCCAACTGATTCTCGTTTCACCGCCCTCTTAAATACCTTGGCATGTACCTAAACTCTTGGCCTTGTACCTTGGCGTGTACCTAAACACACATCGAAAACATAACTGCAAGTGGTCATAAAACTCTAAGATTCCTTAGACACGACCTACGTTAAGCCTCACCGAAGATTAAATAGCTGTCATACTGCACCCGTGTTAGATCCAAGTTGGAATATGCACCTATCCCCTGGAATGGGATACGGCCCATTCGTCACATGTCGATTCGTCATAGGGCAACTGGTAACAGGCCCATTCGTCACAGCCGAACATTCGTCATAGGATGATTCGTCACGCTGACACTTCGTCACACTATGACATCAAGAATGTTAGGCGTTTCTTTTTCTATCTTGCTTTCTTAGGAAAATTAGGAAAGGGGGTAACTTAACCAAATTCGTACAAGCTCAGTGAGGTTGACTACTGTACGAACGGGAAACAAACGCATGTACCAATGAGCCCAAGACAAGGCAACACGTAGCCTTTAACCTACATGTTGCCCTTATCGCGGTCACCTTTCTAACAAAAGACCTTCGAGAACATAAAGTTCACAATAAAAAAAAACCCACCGAACGCAATTTTTTTCTTTTTGCCCCGTTTTGGGGTTTGCCATGCCGGTTGCTTTCGGATTATAAAAATATCACTCTCGATTTCTAAATAGAGGTAGTTACTACTAAGAGAGGTGGCGATATGCTTCTTCACGAAGGACATTCCTACGCTTGCATTAAGGTTAATGAAACTACGTTGTATTGGGCCTGCCGGCGAAGAGGAGTTTGTAAAACTAAAATAGTCAGCGATCACCGCCAAGACTCGTATAATCTCTTATTCCAGAGACCATACGCATGCATTTGACCCCACCGAGATAAACGTGTTTCGGGTTCATCATCAGATGAAGGAAAAGGCTTGTATGTACCAAAATCTGTTCCTGCTCTCATATTCCCCCCTAAAGAAGTTCACAAATGTCCTTTATTTCAGTGGAAGGCCGTCTAGTACCACACCAAATACTTCTATCTAGTACCACACCAAATACTTCTGGCTGCGTTTGCCTGTGTCAGTGACGACACTGCATCGCAGATTCCGGCACCATCAACACTTCGGCGCACAATCTGCAAGCAGAGGCAGCGGGCGAATTGCGGCTACAGCGTATCATCTTGCAGAGCCGACATACGAATTCCCACAGAGTTCAAGGTAAACTGTACTGCAGCGCAAAATCACAGTGCGGGACATATTCTGACAATAATGACTGCTTTACCTGCATGCAAACCACAGCCGAAGGAGATTCCTTTCTCCTCTACGATAGCGGAGACGGCGACAGAGAAAGAATCCTTATCTTTGCTACGGAGCGCAACTTGAGCTGTCTGGCTCAGGCGACTACGTGGTTCGCGGACGGGACCTTTAAAGTGACCCCGGCAGTTTTACTAACTGTACATGGAGCATGCCACAGTCAATGGCGTGGTAGTGCTAATGGTTTACGGCTTGCTGCCAACAAATCTGAAGCTACCTACATAAGGTAAGCATTCAAGAGCTCTGATAAACGTATAAAACGAAACGCTTGGTGGTCCTATTATTGGATATGTGTTCAAATGCTTCAATATATGTTCCTTTTTTTTAAGGTTTTTCGACGTCGTTCTGAGTTACATGGGGGGCCAACTGCCTTGAGGTGGCTTACATGGACTTCAAGATAGCGGCCATCAACTATACAGGGATGCTTTTTCACTTATCCCAGTCGGTGTATAGGATGGTGTGCTCCAGTGGTCATCAGAGTCGCTACAATTCAGATGAAGAGTTGGCTGTTCTGGTATGCGGCATTCTATTTATGTCTTATTGTTGTCTTCAGGTAAGCCAATTGGTTACTTCATTTTTTGTTGATTTTCATATGAGAATGGTTTAAGCATTGGCCTTCTTGCCAATCGCCGACATTCCTGAGGCCTCCAAGGACCTTCTCGAGGTTTTCTCCACCGATGCCTTACTCGTGGCGGACTACTTCGAGGACGTGTATATCGGGAGACCCCGTCGGAACGGCTTGTCGTTGGCCACCTTCCCTCCTCTGGTGTGGTCAGTCAGAGAATCAACACTAGCAGAAAGGCCAAGGACGAACAACAGCATAGAAGCGTGGCTCCGCGGGGACTGCACGTAAGAACTGACACAGTCCTTTGAGAACTTGGACGTTTTCTGTAGTGCATTTTTGCATTTGTGGCTCATGAATTCAGTACGTTGCCCCCTCAAAAAGCTTTCTGCATGAGCGTGTGTGTGTGTTCTTTTTATCCTTGACAGAGATGAAGCTGGCTCAAGCAGAGGGCGGCATGACATCTTCGAGGGTGTCCAAGAAGCACGCCGACTGCAACCGGCGTCTTCAAATCATTGTAAGCCGCTACAATGGTCGCAATCGTCTTGAAACCTTGGGGACGGCCGCTCAGAATATCGCTTTTTAATTTGTTTTTATTTTGCTCAATAAACCTGTTGTTTTCTAAGTACAACGATGAATTGTTTGGATGTTCCCTCTCTTCAGTAAAAATGAAATGTACCGTACTAATCTTTATTGCATGCACAGCCAGGTGAATATATGTTGGGCAAATTCAAATATCCGGTTCGTACAGTGACAAACTTTCCTAGGGACAAATTCCCCTATGACGAATGTTCCGCTGTGACGAACGGGCCTATTACCAGTTGGCCTGTGATGAACGCGCACATGACAAACGGGCCTACACCCCTCTGGAATACCCATCAGACTTACCTTTCCGACATGTCATAATCTGTAAAAACCGCGCGACTAGATTCATCCCTCAGGCCTATTCACCCACGAATGTTTCTGTCCTCAACGCCTCAATATCTTTAGCTGCTATTGAGAATAGGCGCACCGTAGAGAGATTATCGTTTTTTTTTTTTCACGACAACTTTTTTTTTTAGATCTTGGACTGACCGGGAATTCTTTTCACCAGCAAATCGTGTCTCCCTCCGTCGTGATCATTGCCACAAGCTCGAGCTACCTTTTGCCAGAACAAACAGTTTAAAAAACTACCCTTCCCTTTTGTGATAAAGGACTAGGTTTTACTACCAGAATCCCTTGTAACAATTACAGATCAGGCATTATTTCTTGCAGAGCTGACTCAGCATGTGTTGCCCTTACTTCGATGTATTTTTCGGACGGATGTTAGCAGCTTTGTCTCTACCTTGTATTTAATCTCCTGTCTCTACCTTGTATTTAATCTTCTGAACTGCTACTTTGTGTTTTGTATTTCACCCCAATTATGTAATGCCCCCCCCCCCCCCCCCCCCCCCCAGGAACACTTAAGTTTAATAAGTGGAATAAAATGAAATCACCGCGGTGGAGCTTCTTTCGGCACTGCCATCCGGTGCCATCCGTAGCCCATCTGGCTGTTGCGCACGTGCAGTGCTGACCACACCCGTCGTGGTCTGTAGATTAACGCGCGAAGTGCAAAAGGCGATGCGTGTGCGCACGCGTGCTGCCGACGGCAGCGCCAACGCAGCGGTGTGACGGTAGCTGCTGCCTTAACCTTTGCGGTCATGTGTCGGGCCGCGCCTGACATCGGAGAGACGCGCTTCCAGTCAAGAGTCGGGCATGGCCCGACACGCAATCCCGCGTCCTTTTAAACGTGCTCCTTTGCTCTTTTTGGCTGGATTGGTGGCGCCAGCTCTTGGAACGTTTCGTGAACACCTCAATTCCTTCAATCTTCAAAGAGTTCGAGCTTTCCTCATAAGAGGCAGAACTAATCCTAAACAGCCTAAAAAACGGAGGAGCGCGAAATTTCAATTTGGCTGGCACAAGGGATGGCCAGGTTCCAGCCCCGCTCGTTTTATGGCAACTCTATGCGTGATATAATTCAATGTGACGATTTTAGTTAAGAGGACGACTATATCCCTCCGGCAGATGATGAAGGGGCGCCTTTTGAGACTTGTGTGAAAGTAGTGATGAAGATAAAACGACTGCGCAAGACAGACGCCGCGGGGCCGCTCGGCCACAAACGTCGTTCAGGAGTTTGTACACAAACAATCCTCCGGACTTTGCTCTACTTACGTTCAGTGTGAGATGTTACCTTTTTACGCCGAAATAATCTTACTTTTCTGTGGCCCATGCGTCCAAAATAGTTTCTGAGCGGAACGACCATTAATTTGGTCAGAAGATCTGACCGCAAAGATTGCCGAACAGGACTCAACTCCGTTGCGAAATGCGTAAGAAATTTAGATCAAACGCTCTCCGAGACGGTTGGCTGTACCTTTGGGCGTTGTCGTGACAACGGGGAAGGAGGGCAATAGAGAGCTGCCACCAGCGCTTCCGCCTCCACCTCCGGTAGAGCCTCCGGCTCCACCTCCGCCTCGACCTGTGGTTGAACGTCCAGCTCCACCTCCGCCTCGACCAGTGGTTGAACCTCCGGCTCCACCTCCGTCTCCACCTCTGGTTGAACCTCCGGTTCCACCTCCGCCTCCACCTCCGCCTCCAACTCTGGTTGAGCCTCCGGCTCCACCTCCGGTTGGGCCTCCGGCTGCACCTCCGCCTCCACCACTGGTTGAACCACCGGCTCCACCTCCGACTCCACCACCTCCGCCTCCACCTCCGGTTGAGCCTCCTCCTCCACCTCCGGTTGAGCCGCCGTCTCCACCTCCGCTTGTGCCTCCGCCACCGGATTTGTCGGCTTCCTCTTCATCCACGACGTCCCCTGAATGGGACAAAGCACGCGACGTCATGGTTGATCGCAATCTATGCCGCCTAGAGATCAAGGCCTGCTCATGACGTTATCGTCGGTGGATCTCTGAACTGTCCCTAGCGGTACACTGTCTGAAGCTCAAGCTAAACCACAGCACACCTCTAGTGGCTGACAGCTTAAGAGTAGATGCGGATCGTAGTATGTCAATATTTGTCAAAAAATATGATCTCGAGTTATAAGCATTTTATTATCCTTCAATCGTTACAATTAATGCATAAAAAATAAATTCCTGCTATAGTCGCTTATTTATTCAAATACAGTTTTGACTACCTCCCGGCAACTTAGAACTGAAGTCTCTTCATCGAACGCTTTGCTAAGTAGCGACAGCGATTGATGTGCCGACGCGCCCTCCCACTGGTCCGTGCCCGCGTTCCGTTTCTGGTGAGGAAGATCATGGCAGATTTTGCTTGACCACACTCTCGAGCAACGGTTCGCTACCTTGGCGTTCGTGTACTTACCCAGGTCCAGCGTTGTTCTTACTCGATTGTCACGTGACACGACCCGCCGAATTAACTCGGAGGATTTCGAACACAGCCGTGGAGGGCGAGTAAGGAACAACATGGCGGACCGCGCGCTAGCAGACGATACGAGGGAGGGGAGGACGGCGGGGGAAATCGTTTCGCTATCTCACATAGCGTTATCTGGGGACGTTAACTAGAACGGTATAAATTTGAACCATTTGTCTGTGCGCGGTTTTTCAAATTTTCACGTCGCACGACGTCTCATTTATGTTGAGAAGTAGGCCTAGCCGTCTCCTCTCCGTCGCAAGAATAATGTAGCTTCAATTTCTCACAGAAACTTATAACAGAACAATTTTTTTTTGCTGCCAAAAGAGTCGGCCTATACTTCGTTTCAGCTTCGGTCCAGACGCAGCGAAAGCTACAAGCGCGAGCTCCGGGTTTTCAGCATCCCTGCCAAGCACGCGCGCTCGTGCAGTGCAAGCACTGTTCTGGGCCACATGCTCGCGCTTGTAGCATCGGCTGCGTCTGGACCGAAGCTGAAACGAAGTATACATATTTGTGGCAACTATTGAACGCCTTTTTGTTAATCTACTTTCGGGGAATTCTTACACAGCACGCGGGAAAATTGGCACAATTAATAATTTCTTATCACAACCAAATTTTGAATGCGCACACTCTAAGAAAAATGACTACTTGGGGTAGTCTAAATGGCTTCTTTGAAGCTTGACTACCCCTAAGACTGAGACCCTGCATCTGGGCAAAGTGGCGACCCCAAACCGCTGCAAAATGACCACTTACCTGCAGGTGATGACGGGCGGTGTGGAGGAGGGGGGGGGGGGGGGGGGGGGTGAGGGACGGGAAGGCCACTTTAGAGTTAGATATTAATGTGCAGGCAGACGTAAATGATAGCAGCACACAACTACAAAATAACTGCAAAGTATGTTCAGAGCTTGCCGGCTATAATTGACATATTGTACGTGCTGAGTCTTACCGGCAGGGTATGGAAACAAAAAAAACAAAACAAGTAGAAGCCACCTACGAACGCAGACCCCCTCTTACAAGACGGATGTCACGTGAACCGACCTTAGCCACAGTTATTTTATGAACTAATTGAACACCATAAGACTGAGAATTATCAGACTATCAATTCAGAGATTGGTCTAACTTGCGATGTTATTAGGCGCCAGGAACGAGCAGGGGGCAACATGGCCTATCACTGCGTGAATTTCAAACCTAAACTCATCATGAGCATGCCTTGGGGTGTCACTATAAGTGATTCATTCTATATCATGTTGCCTTTCCAAGCAGTCATTAAGAAAGGTCCCTAGCCTGATAATTTAAATAAACATACCACTTGTATATTAATATTAGCTGCAAACACCCTTCGTATTCTTCTAGCTAAAAGTGGCAATCACTAGCCTATTTTTTTCAGAAAGGATAGGACATATACACGAATCGGGTCGGTAGCGTGTTGGTATAAGGATTCCCGGGGTCTTTGTGTTGGAGTTGTCTGTGTGTTGTTGTACTGTTGACTAACATATACTTGTACCAGTGTTCGGTATGTTGCTTGGTGTTAGCGTTGGGCAGGTATGCTGTATGTGCTCGTGTATGAGTGTGCTGCCGCAAAATGTCCCACATAAAAAAGAAATACTGTTGTTTTTTTTGCACCAACTAGCGGTTACTACTACACTTCTTTAGGTGGCACTTGCTTCCCCCTGATTCAAGTAGCTGACCGCTGTGCTGGGATGTGTCTATTGATTTACAAGCTGCTGGCCTTCTGGCCTCCCTACCCTGCCTACCTCTCAGTTCGGTAAAAATAGTAATTGTGCCACCCAGCTACCTAAATGCTCGCTCTTTGTCCAAGAGTTGCGAAATGCAGGCGCGCCGCACACACGCGCACGAATAGATAACCAGGTCGGTAAACGCAACCAAAACCAAGCGGCGATTGAAAAAAAAAAAAAAAAATCTGAGGACACTTGAGCACTTATTATGAGTTCTGAATGTTAAAGCATGAATCTTCCTCTTCCGCCTGCATGGTTCTTCTGCGGTGTACTGGCGCATACAGCCACCTTTCGCTACTGCCGTTGTTGGGGCCGGCGGCCTAGAGCGGTGGCCGAGCGCGCGTTCCCCTGATGCAGCCGCAGCTCGCCCCCCCCCCCCCCCCCCCTCTCCTTTCACGGAAACGCCTGACACGAGGACCAAGGACGAGCGCACGCTCTCGTGAAACGGCCGCAAATGTCTATCTAGGCACCGTTTTGTTCAGCCAATGATAGAATGAACATTTCTTTTGTGCCCGCCGACAGCCGAACGCCAAAAGAAGTATGAGAACAATGATAATTGTCTTTTGGTTGCCACCATACGGACTGTAAAAGAGAAATGTACGCAAAGGAAGAAAAAAAAAAATCCGAGTAAGTCGCGTGGGCAGTTATAACTTGGAAACCAAACGAGCTAGGCAATTAAACTTGTTTCTTACGCTGTCTCTGGAATCAAAGGCGAAATAGAAAAAACCCTTCACTTCATCAGACGCCTATTTTATAGCAGCGAAACCGTATCGTATCGTAAAAACACTTCCAATGAAAACACGTTTAGTCGACAACCTTCATTACGCAGGCATTTTCCGGTTAAACACGCCGCTGGCTCCGCTTCATGGACTAGACCGTGCTTTCGCAATAAAAATATTTTTTAGCGATAGCGTATTCGTCGTCACTTACGACAAGAATACGTTCAGTTCAATAAAGACAGCGCGCCCATTCCACGCGTAGCGATTTTTTCTTTTCAGCGTTCTCCGTCGGCGGGACAAATCCAGTGAATCTGGCTAGACGCCGTCGTGTTCAATTGCGGCGATTCCGGCAGGCACACTCTCATCCTTATTGGATATAGGTAAGGTAGTGGTGTCTGGGGAGGGATGTTCAGAGTGTACCATGGCACTGGGAAAAGGTAGATTACGCATATGTGCTCCATTCACTCACTCGTCCGGACACCTTTGGCTGTTCGGTAGAGCTTACCGAGGAATTCGACGTTGCTCATCACCCGCCATGTTGTTGTGTGTTGTGCGGGGCAAGTTTTGACCGCCGGATTTTTTACTACGCGTGTGGAGTCGTCATTATTACCCTGGGGGTCGTTATATATTTATGGAAACTTTTTACAATCCATCAGCTAGTTACATATGGTTACTTCCTTTCTGAGAGTTCGAACGGGAAAGCATCTATTTAGGTTTGGTTCGAAGGCGGTGTTGTTATAGTTATGAAAGTAAGCGTTTTATAGCGGTTTGAAAATGAAGATTTTGTGCTATTTTTGATTATTTAAAAATGATACAGGTTCCACGCACATTACTTTTGTTGTTCATTACAATCAATGAATAAAAAAATATTAGTTGATCTTAATATTTCTTACGTGTTTCGCCAAGCGCCATGCTCAGGCTAGTGTGATACACATTCCAAGGGATCAAGTTACTTGTAATCGGCGACTTTTCGTGGTACTTTTGTAATCGCTTGATTACATTTATTAAAAAGTGACCACATCAGTAATCCGAAGAGTTTGGGAATTACTAAAATTTCTTATAAGCATTATTCTTTCCTGCTTCTTACTAAGGTCGCCCTGTTTGCAAAGCTTTATCCAAGAGAATCCTTTACAAAAATGGGATGATTAAGTAGCTAAGTAGTTTTTATTTCACCGATTCTAATATAGTAGTGTGCAGTAACGAATAGTGCACTGTTTTAAAACTGGCACGATCGAAAAGCTGTCGTTTTAATAGTCCTAAGTAAACGAGAAAGTAACGGTTCCATTGTCAAGTAGCGGACAATTCATGTTCTTCTGGAGTAATTAAATAATCTAATTAAATGTTTCATTCAAATAAATTTACGTCTAACTGATTACTTTTTTTCTCGTAACGTTAACAAGACTGCCCATGTCTGCCCAACATTTTTTGTCCACTCCATCCAGAATATCAACAAATCAGGCTGTATCGTAACAGCATAATCATTAAAAAAAAACTAATCAAGCACTCTTAGCTGGGAAATTTTCATTCAGTTATTGTAAATAATGAAAATAAAAAAAGATCAATTGGCGAATCTTTAGGGAATGCGTTAGCATGACTTTTAGAAGATGCCACACACGTCCCGTTCCATAACCTCAAAAAACAATGCATTGAAACAATAAACCAAGCATTGCACCATACGTTGAAAACCAGAGCAACGCCACGATGTCACTGCGTTCTGACGGGCGGAGGCATGTTGTGCTTCCCGTCCTTTGTAGTTTGCAAACAAATCCCAAACTGCGGTCACTGCTCGAAAATGTTGCGTGCTTGGTTCCCGTCGTTGTCATTGCAAAGGGCGTTTGCTCTTTGCCAAGTTGCCGTGAAACAAATTACCACTGCAGCTCGATTTTCTGTCTCATGGACGAACAAGGCGCAGACATCTTACCTGAGCCGGTGAAGATGATTGTGGCCAAGACGATGGCACCGCCGACAGCCAAAAGAAGTATGAGTGCAATGATAATTTTCTTTTGGTTGCCACCATCCGGACTGTAAAAGAAAAATGGACGCAAAAGAAGAAAAAAAAATCCGAGTAAGTTGCGTGGACAGTTATAGCTTGGAAACCAAACGAGCTAGGCAATTAAACCTGTTTCTTACGCTGTCTCTGAAATCAAAGGCAAAATAGAAGAGACCCTTCACTTCATCAGACGCCTATTTTATAGCAGCGAAACCGTATCGTACCGTAAAAACACTTCCAATGAAAACGCGTTTAGTCGACAACCTTCATTACACAGGCATTTTGTCGACACTGCGATGTTTCGTGGACACATGTTTCTGAGGCGTTACGTCGACAGGGTATATTTTTAGCTACTAAGCAGATTGAAATATGGGCGGCGGCCGCTTCACGAGAGCGCGCACGCGTTTTTCCACGCGTCATTTTGGCGATTGCATCGATCATATCCGAACCGATTGGAAACGCTAAATGGTTCCCTAAATGCTTCTAATAGAGAGTTTTAGGGAACCGTCTTCGCACATCTGATAGGCACTGCGCATGCCCAACAACAGGTGACCCGCACATGCGCATTTCGTCAAGGAGGGCCCATCGTACGGTATCAGATGTGCAAAGACGGTTCCCTAAAACTCCCTACTAACTCCTTCCTTATTACGGTGTGCATCGACAAAGGAGAAAACGTCTTACCGTTTTGAATGGAGGATTGTTCATTTGAGTCTGAAAGTTGAAACAGTAATTGCTTAGAGATAGTAGCAGTCTTATTACTTCAACATATAAAATAGCGTAAGAAAAGAGAGGGACACGAAGTGAACAGGACAAGCGCTAACTTTAAACTTTTTTTACAAAAAAAAAAAAAAGCAAAGCTAATATACATAAAGAAAGCGGCAACACGCACAGCTACCAAGTGGGTAGCTGATCGGTACAATAACTGAAGATAATTTTCAAGAATCACAATTGAGGAGTCACTGAAACATACCGTCCCACATCTGTTAATGAAAAAACGCCCCAAACGTTTACGAGCCACAGTATCATGGCTTCTCCCACCGATCTCTATGTCTATTTGCTGGATCGCGTTTGGCCAGCTCCACGTATGGACGGGAATGTGGCCACGGTCGGCCATATTTTTGGTAGAGTTATATTATCTTAAGCCATCATACTAACATGGCGAACAGCGCAATGGCGGCATGCTGCCACAAAATAACCGTGGATCTAGTACACTGTACCGTGGGTGATATTTCGTGCTTGATTGAAATTGCTCCACGAAGCAGATTCTTGAAACCCGGCGTGAACGTTAGCCTCATCTTTGAGGACCCGGCGAAAGTTCTACGAAAGCGCAGCACCGGGGGAAAGCAGCGCAGCTCGCATCGAAAGGAGACTCCGGTACGGATTCTGCTTTCGATGCTTCTTTTGATGCGACTTTCGATGCGTGCTGTGCTGCTTTTCCGTGGTGCTGCGATTTCGTGAAACTTTCACCGGGTCCTCAAAGATCGGGCTACCGTTCACGCCGGGTTTCAAAAATATGTTTTGCCAAACAATTTCAATCAAGCATGAAATATCACCCGCGCTATTTTGATGGCAGCCTGCCACCCCAACTACCGCAACGCTGTCTGCCCTGGATTGATGATAGTGGCTGCAGCAGCTTACATTGGCTAGACATAATATAACTCCAGCAAAAGGATGGCCGCCAGTGGCCGCATTCGCGGAGCGGGCAAACGCGATCCAGCAATTGTCATAGAGATCAGTGTCTTCCCCCCACTATGGTTATGTGCTCAGGTCGTGGGACACAGCCATATTATTTCAATATATTGGCAAATGCGAGCCATATTTGTTTTTACTTACATTCCGTGTTTACGTGATCGATCGCGTGTTCGTTGGTCGATGTACACCCTCCACAACTGCGAACAATTTGATACGCTATACCCACTACAGTCCACGTAAGGAGTCACGTGTTTCTTGTCACAAAGCCGTTTTGCTTTCTCATCAGCATTGTGGGAGCGAAACCCAGACAACTTATTAGGGGCAGAAAAAACTTTAGACGCATCGTACTTGCTTCATTTCAGTGCATTTCAGAATGTGGCCAACCTTGTAAAGTAACGGAATGGCGTGTTTTTTTTTGTTGTTTTCGCCTCGTTGTGACCTTTTTATTAATCCTCTCTATGTTTTGTAGGACAATGCCCGCAACAGAAACCATGACTGAGCTCGGAAAGCCAGCCAATTCTAGTCTAGAAATTTTGTACCTAAAACTAGCACCCACCTGGTTGTAACCAGACTTCAGCAGTGCAGATTCCTGGCAAAAAGTCGCAATAGTGCCTCTAACCGTATTCGAATGAGCTTAATTAAAAGTGAGAAACTCTTTCTGGTGCGCAAGGCCAATGCATCCAAGGTCGCTCGTTGATGGCGGTGTTCGTGTTAAAACCTGAAACTGTTTATTGTGAGGTTGCTCATGGGTAAAAAAATACACCGTTCACATGTTGTCCGAAATCCGACAAAACACTTTCTGCTGTGTCAGACTACGTCAGAGAAGTGTTATTGTTTTTTGTTGTTTTTTTAATGCAAGAATATCGTCGACGTATCTAAAACGCTGAAGAGAATTATCATCATCTAAAACACGGTTCAATTCACGATCTACAGCGGAAGGAAAATGTTACAAAGCGAAGGAGCGACGCACGACTAAATAGAGATGTCCATACGCTGAATAGGCAGCGTATCATCTAATGACACAAATGTGCTACCTAGATTATATTCTTAAATGCTATACATCTGTCCATAGAAATACAAAAAAAACATTCAGGAAAGCAGCAACGCATCTTGCTTCAATACATAGAGTAACAGATCAGAACATTTCCTCATGCAGCACTAAGTAAAACAAATCTTCCAGATGAATACAAAAGGCGAACCGTAAATAACTTTTATAAATTGAAACTCCAGCCTCTTCCAACGCCATCCTGATGTCGAAGGGGTTGTCCATAACAAGGAAAAAAATGTGTTCTAGCAAATAACGGCTCAGTTGTTGCCAATTACCTTGGTCGCTAACAATACTTCTGAACAAATAACCCACACAGTCAAGGTCCTTGACTGACACATTCAAGGACCGTGTAGGAACTTTGCCACGGTTAAAGTCAAACTGCTTAAAGTAAAAGTAATGCTGTTTCTATGTGTAAAATCCTAGAGCTCCAGAAACTCGCTAATGCTGTCAGATATTAGCAAATGTTACATTTAAGACGTTTTGTATTGTAAAGGCGTATAAGAACGATTTTCAGCTCAGAAGTATTTTTAGCGAGAAAGGTTCTTGGCAACAACAAGTCAGTCGTCACCTGTTAAGATACCTTAATTTACTAGTTCTGGAAGTTCATTTCGAGACCACGAAACCATTGGAAGTTATTGAATTTTTAGAAATAAGTGCTCTGTTGTGTTCGTTTTTTCTATTGATAGAGAAGGTTTTATTTATTCGGTACCGCACGAAGAAGTGTCCCGTTTTCTGACTGCGGGTATTGAAGCAAGTGTCGTTGTGGCTTCCCGAAATGCTCCTGGAATTTCTATCGATAGCTTCATAGCATTACTGTAATTTTATCTAGGTCGTTTGTGGCGAAGCTGTTTATTTAGCGCAGAGGCATTGATACTGAATCATGCGTCGCTACTGTGCTTTAAACAGTTCTTCCGCTGTTCATTGTGAATTGAATCGTGTTTGGGATGCTGCTACTTTCCGCGAGGCATGCAGATACGTGGACGATATTCTTGTATTAAAAAAAATAACACTTTTATGGCCTATCCTGATACGGTATAAAGTGTTATGTCGACTTTTCGACAACATGGGAAAGGATTATGTTTGACCCATCAGCTACCTGACATAAGCAGTTACATTGTTTAGGCATTCACACCACTATCAACGAGCGGCGTTTGTGTTCTGTCTATTGGCCTCGTGCACATAAATTACATTCATTTGATTCAGACGGCTTAAAGACGGTTAAGAGGGCCACTGAGGCTTTGTGCCTGTAATCTGTACTGCTGAAGTCGTGCTACCACCAGGTGGGTGCTGGCTTTAAATACCAGATTTCCAGACTGGAAGTTGCTGGCTTTCCGTGCTTGGTCGTGCTTTCAGTTGCGGAGACCCTCCTAGAAAAATGAGGGTAATATATAGAAAGGTCCCAACAAGGCACAGAACTAAGACACCAGAAGTAATTCGGCACATCTACAAGGTTGTCCACATTCTAAAAAAAAATGGCAAGTACAAAATGACCGTAGTTTCCTGTGCCCCAACGAAGTAGGCTGGGGTTGCTTCCGTATTTCTGATGAGAAAGCAAAACGGCAGTGTGAAAAGAAACACGCGACTACTTACGTGGATTATATGGTGAGTGCAGCGCATGAAATTCCCCGGATATGCGAAAATGTCTACATGAACCGGACGGAGCGATGCCTGATTTTTCGAGCACATTAACACGCACTGTAAGTAAAAAATGAATATGGCTTTCATTTGTCCACACAGTGAAACTCTTATGGCTGTATTCCGCGACTTCAGGAGGTAAGAATTCTGGGGAGGAGGTGAGAGACCCTTCCTCGGAAACTTTTGGAGGCCTTGTTAGGCCTCCAAAAGTTCAAACACTTCATTCAATATATTCTCACACCAGCTTTACAGCGAGGTGCACTGTCCCAATCTAAATCCATGTATATATTAGAGCTTCACTCCCCCCCCCCCCCATAATTGCCTCTCTCTAGCTTTCAAAAATTCCACCCATCTCTAACGGTTAAGTTTTAAGAAGAAACCATAAACCTAACAATTCCGTCGTCACTCGGTCAACACAATGCCACATAAAAGCAAAGGTAATTGAGCCAAAGCACATGAGTAGGAAATGCCAACTTTGAACGATGTTGTGTTTATTGTGTGCTGCGCGTTTACAAATCTGAACGGAGACACGCACGAATCAAATACGCTAAGCACCTCAAAAGATACGCTTGAACAGCTCGGTACAAATGTCCACTTCGAAATGACATCAGCGAAATTTACGCAAACCATTAGCGAACACTCCTTAGTGCAAAATATGCGAGAGGGTTGTCTGCTCAAAACAAAACTAGCAGGGAGCTCAAAAAGACGGGACTATATATTAACAAATCTGATTGGATTTAGCTAAGCATAATCTTCGCTGACACTCCATTTACACTCGAAAAATGTATCCCCATAGTCTGGGCGTTCGTGCGTCCCGATTCCATGGGGCTCTTCTAGCATCTCTCCGCTAGAGACATCAGGTGCTTGATTTATCATTCTTTGCCCGGTAGCTTTTTGATAACCGTTTTGTTCGTTTTGACCCTGCCTTTTCTGCAGACTCCCTTTTGATATCGCCATTTTCTTAGATCTCTGACTCTGTCGGTTGCGGAAGTACGCTTGAGCATTGCCTCCGAGAGTTTACATTTCGCTCCTTTTGGGAAGATGGCCGCTTGACCCTTAGGTGCTCGAGCATCTGTCTAGTTACTTCCTCAGCGTATGTTTGGTGCTGCGGGCGTTTTGGTCGTCGGGGGTGCCTTGGAGTCGCTTTCCTAATCTTCAACTTCTCGTTGTTACCATTAGCGACCAGAAGATCGTTCTTTCAGGAACACTTTTTTGAAACCTTATCGTCCACTACGTTCACATCATTCGGGAAGGTAGTTTGGTCCGTGGTTATCTCAGACACCAGAACCAACTTCTCCACGCCTATCGCTGCAATCGCATGAGATATTAGTGATACCTGCAATGTGTCTCAATTCGGTCTCGTAGGTACCCCATGTTGACCTTCTGCGTTGTTACGTACCCCTTAAAAGTCAGGTTTCAACGTTCTTTTCAATGTTGTGGACTTCTTACTTACTTTCCCGGATCCTACTCATTCCATTTGAAAACGCACTTTGTTTTGATTATTGTCAAAAAAAAATTTCAGAAGACAAAAAGAAGGTTTTTTGTGGACTTATTTATAAACAAATTATAAAGAGGCTGTAATGTCGTGTTTCTTTAGGTTATTTTTTTACAAAAACTAAAAGAAAACATTTCCTTTTTTTTCTTAACTTATAAAATTTAAAAAGAAATCGTAACGCGTTTTTGTAAGTTATTTTCTGAAAAAAAGGTTTAAAACGAAAATAAACTGGCATTGTTTTTAGGTTATTTTATAAAAAGAGAAAAATAATATTTATTATTTTATTAAAAAAGTGAAAGCCGTTTACAACTCCGTGTAATGCCGAATTAGAGCGCAGCTCTTGAGGAGGAGGAGGGAAGGGTACTGGGGGGGTCATGTGACCTTCGGTGGGGGTCACGTGACATAGGGAGGTCACGTGACGATGACAATGCCGATGACGTCATCAGTAACGATGACGATGCGGATACCGATGACGTCATCAGTGACGTCACTGATGACGTCATCAGTGATGATGACGATGACGATGCGGATGCCGGTGACGTCAACAGTGATGATGACGATGCGGATGCCGGTGACGTCATCAGTGACGTCACTGATGACGTCATCAGTGATGATGACGATGCCGATGCCGGTGACCATCGGGGGTCACGTGACTTGGGGAGCCACGTGACTTTGGGGAGCCACGTGACCTTGGGGGTCACGTAACCTTGGGGTGACCTTGGGGGGACGTGACCTTGGGTGTCACGTGACCTTGGGGTCGCGTGACCTCTGGGTGACCTTGGGGTCACGTGACCTTGGGGGTCAAGTGACCTTGGGATGACCTTGATTACGCCGACAGCGACGCCGACGCCGCTCAAGCCGGGAACGGGCCCCTAAGAGCTGCGCTCTGAAAGTGAAAGCCGTTTACAACTCCCTGTAACGCCGAATCGGAGAGCTGCGCTCTGAAAGTGAAAGCCGTTTACAACTTGCTGTAACGCCGAATCGGAGCGCAGCTCTTGAGGAGGAGGAGGGAAGGGTACTGAGGGCCCCGTGTCCTGGGGGGGGGGGGGGGTCACGTGACATAGGGGAAAGGGTCACGTGATCCCCCTCCGAGGTCACGTGATCTCGGGAGGGGGTCACGTGACCTGGGGGTGTCACGTGACCAAGATTTCCCCGCTAGATTTAGCGGGGGAATTTTATTGCTAGATTTAGCGGGGAAATTTTTCCGGTATATCTAGCAGGGAAATGTTCCGCTAAATTTAGCGGGGAAATTTTTGCGCTAGATTTAGCGAGGAAATTTTTCCGCTATATTTAGCGGGGACATTTTTTCCGCTAGATTTAGTAGGAAAATTTTCCCGCTACATCTAGCGGGGAAATTTTTCCGCTATATTTAGCGGTGACATTTTTTTCGCTAGATTTATTGGGGAAATTTTCCCGCTAGATTGAGGGGGGAAATTTTTCCGCTAGATTTATCGGGGAATTTTTTCCGCTAGATCTAGCGGGGAAATTTACCGATAACGCACCACGCGGTTACGCCGACGGCGACGCCGACGCCGCTCAAGCCGGAAACGGGCGCCTAAGAGCTGCGCTCTAAAATATATTGGAATTTTTTTTGCGGGGGCAAAAATTTTTGAAGAGTGGCTCTTTTTTTAACAATAAACGAGATAATTCATTTTATACATATTGTTTTCTGTTGACATATGTTTGTGAGAGTTCTAAAAATGATAATAACTTGCTTTGCGCTTCTTTTTCTTTTAATCTAGGAATACTTTTTTTAAACCAGAGTACAAAAATAAATTACTTTTTTCATTGCCTTTCCTGTTTCTATTTAATAAAACATTTTGATAGCACGTCCGACGTAACGAAAATAAAATTAAAGTTACATCCGACGTAACATAAAAGTTCGCTGTGCTTCGCATTACGTCCGGACGGACCGCTGAAACGCATTAACCTAACCCCCTCCCCCTCTTTTTCTAACCCGTGAACACTGAAAAGCGAAAACATTACTCCTAGAAAATGTTTTTGCGACTTTGCCAAATGAGTATTAGTTGTACCAATGCCTTTTAGTAAGAGATAGAATCCACTAACTTCGAAGCCCTGTTTTCCCCTTGACAGACTCCAGGCAAAGAGGTCGGACACTTGGAACCTTAATAAGTGCAGAGATGGTCACCGGCCACGTGATTACCTTCAATAAGTAGGTGTGACGATTTGTTGTGGTAGTCAAGAGAAAAGGGCTCCGAGCTCAGGAAAGACGCGTCAACCTCCGAGATTCCATGCAGAACTTCTTTTATTTATGATTTTTGATCTCCTTCTCTCGCGCTCGCACGCGCGGCACCGGAGCGCGCACGTGCCGCGCGAGTCGTCTTTTGCGGCTCGTCACAGTAGGTATATAAGACTCTGGAGCAGTTAACAGGTCTGTGAGGGGAGGAAGTGGCCGAGTGGGCTTACGCGTTTCAGCGGAACGAACGCTTGCGGTGGGAACCTCCTGGGTTCGATTCCCGCCGCCCCCTCCCGTTTCAATCGGGATGAGTTTCGTACCGGCACGCGTTCGTGCGATCACTCCTGCGTGATGCACGTTAAAATCCCCAGTTAGCGGTTGTACCGCACTGGCTAAATTTCTCATCCACAGCTAAAAGGCCAATTAACCGCCGTGGCGTATCTCAATCAAGGCTCTTTAAACATACAGAGCAGACCAATTTCTTTTTAACAGGTCTGTGAATATGGTGTTGAGTGCTTCATGGTGTTCCTGTTTGTCGAGAAAAGAGTCAAAGTGCAGGCTAGCTGGTGGAAGTCAACCATTTTGTCGTTTACCCTGAGACTGGTTTTTTGTTCTTGAAGAGCAGAAGTAACAGAAAAAACAGACAGGTCTCAAACTCAGCTACACGTTTATTTCAACAACTTCCTCTTATATAGTTCGTTCTCGTCGTCATCAACTAATCACATACGACTTTGCACCGTGACTTTACAGTCGTCATCAACCAATCACATACGACTTTGCACCGTGACTTTACAGGTTCCACTCTATCACAAAAGAAGCGGACACTCCCAACGTTTCCAAGTGAAAAGGTTCTAGCAGAAGATATGCCTCGCAAAGACTTCAAGCAACTCTTTCGTGTCCTCACAATAAACAGGACAACAGCCCACAACAACATCCTACTCAAAACTGGTCACCTCCAAAATTATAGAAGACAGACAATACACACGAGTACACACGACAGACAATACACACCGAAGATGCCTTTCAGGATGACTAAAAAAAAAAACACTTAAAACTGTAAAAATTGTTTGCAGCGGTTCCCTATTTGCATGGAAAGTTGACTAATGCAATTCCCCAACGATCTAATCCTAATTGTTTCTCTTACCGCCCTTCTAACATCGTTGCTTTCCTTAACAACTACATCCGTTCCAGACCAATCCGTTGTGCAGTTTCTACACTCCTCCAGATGCTCAGCCAACTCCGAATTTGCTGCATTATTTTTAACATTCCTTTTGTGTTCTGTTAAACGATCGTTCAAACACCGAAAGGTTTGGCCTACATACTTAAAACCAAACGCCAAAGGAACCTCATACACCACGCCTACGCTACACGGCACCGACTTTTCCATGCGCCTTCTGGCAGCCCCTCTGAACCGTTTCAAAAGGTGTCAATCTATCTAACCTAAAATCCGTGCTGAATACGACATCCACGCCATATTTTTTTGCACATGCTCTAAGATTGTGGGACACCTCGTGAAAATACGGAACCACAGCGCGCCTATTCCTGATTTCTTGCGTCTTCCCCTTTTTCTCCCTGCACTGTAGGGCAATCTGCCTTTTGATGTACTCTTCCCCATATCCTGCCATTACCAGTCTTTCCCACTGTTTTTTTAGTGCCTCCGGTCCGAAATGCATGCATGATCTCACCAAAGCACTACTAATCAAAGATCTGACTACCCCACCCCGGCTTTTACATTTTTCGAGTGACAGCCACTCTTTGACAGAACCGGTTTTGGGTTTTCCTTCCCATACTCCCAACAAAGACCTCGTTCCAAATGTAAACGCAGGTCGAGAAATTGCAGGACCTCGCCCCTTGGCCTCTCTAACGTGAATCTCAACTCTGGCGCCGCTGACCTTATTACTTGTTCTAAAACTTGGTCCAATCCTTCCTGAACAGAGCAAACTAAAATATTATCCACAAATCTTTTCACAAAACACTTTGGAGATAACTCTTCTAACTTGTCATACACTTGCTGGTCCACCGTGTTTAAGTAAATTTCCGCTAACAAAGGCGCTACAGACGAACCTATACAGACTCCCTCTTTTTGCACAAAATTGCGACCTTCGTATTCCAATAGCGTTGACTTTAAATAAAGGTCTAGCACCGAAAACTATCCACCGCTATTCCTGTTCCTGATTGAAACTTAATAAGGTTCCCTTCCAAGGCGATCCTCACTCTATTCATTAGTCTGCTTTTCTCTAAAGAGTAAAATAGGTCCTTGATGTCCATGGAGAATACCGCGCACTTCCTTCCGTGAAACTTTTCCATTACTTCAATCAACTCACTAGAGTTCCTTAAGGCAATTGACTTCTCCAAATTAGCTAACTTCAAACCCCGCTGTAAGAAGCATGAGACCACCTTCTGCCACGTCCCATTCTCGTTAGCAACGATACGTAGGGGCATTTCAATCTTATGATCCTTCAAAAAGAATTTAAGGTTGAGCGTTGTACGCAACGGTTTCAAAACGCTTTTCGCTACCTCTTCCATGCTTTCCTCCTGAAAAACCTTGCAAATGCTCTTCCTCAGCTTCCCGGTATTGCCCTTCCATTCATTGAACAATGATCCCAACGCTTCCTCCGACTTCTTCTGAAAGGCCTGTACAGGCAAAACTGCAAACCTTCCTGTTTTATCTGTCTGCAACAGTTTTAACGAACTCCTTTCTAACTCTTCTTTCACCGCTCTCACATCCTTGAAATTCCTCCTATCGATGGGGTACGCGTTTCCCATCAATTTTTCCATGCGCCCTACCGCATCTTCGACAAACGCAAGTTTCTCTTCACTATCCACAACCCTGGCGATTGACTGTATGTCAGAAAACACGTCGATTCTAGACGGCTTAACGTTTACACAATACTTCGGACATCTACCCAAGAACTCCTCCAATTTCTTTGACACCACTACATTTTCCGGGTTAATTATACAATGCTGTTGTTTACAATTTCCTGTCCCCTGTACATGCTTATTTACCTCTGCCCCCCGAAAATTCCACAATTTGAAACTGTCCAAAACATGCCTTCTTTCGACATACCACGCACGGTCGGAATGTGTCCTCATGACGGCGCTCCAAAGATGGTAGTCTCCATGCCTCCTGAAGTTCTTTCCGAGAAGAAGATTCCAGAGTCTGTCACAGGCGCTGCGGATGTCTTGAACCCGTTGACCTGTTCCAGACCTGTAGGCTTTGATGACCTTCCTCTTGTCCTTCCACGGTATCCCGGAGGCGGCCAGCTGTTTGAAGAATAGCGGGTCCACATACTTTTTCCGCAGACACATCCCGAAGAACACAACGTCGGCTTCCAACTCCGACATCCGACGTCCCATCTTGTCCAGTGCCACGTGCGCTTGGCTGATTAGAAAGGCCGGCGACGACAAAACGTTGGTTCGAAAGAACCGGTAAAAGAAAATGGTAAAAAGCCTGCTTCAGGTACGATTAACGAGAAAAGAGTCAAAGTGCAGGCTAGCTGGTGGAAGTCCACCATTTCGTCGTTTACCGTGAGACTGGGTTTTTCTTTTGAAGAGCAGAAGTAACAGAAAAAACAGACAGGTCTCAAACTCAGCTACACGTTTATTTCAACAACTTCCTCTTATTTAGTTCGTTCTCGTCGTCATCAACCAATCACATACGACTTTGCACCGTGACTTTACAGTCGTCATCAACCAATCACATAAGACTTTGCACCGTGACTTTACAGGTTCCACACTATCACAAAAGAACCGGACACTCCCAACGTTTCCAAGTGAAAAGGTTCTAGCAGAAGATATGCCTCACAAAGACTTCAAGCAACTCTTTTGTGTCCTCACAATAAACAGGACAATAGCCCACAACAACATCCTACTCAAAACTGGTCACCTCCAAAATTATAGAAAACAGACAATACACACCAGTACACACCACAGACAATACACACCAAAGAAGCCTTTCAGGATGACTAAAAAAAAAAACACTTAAAACTGTAAAAATTGCTTGCAGTGGTTCCCTATTTGCATGAAAGGCTGACTAATGCAATTTTCCAACGATCTAATCCTAATTGTTTCTCTTACCACCCTTTTAACATCGTTGCTTTCCTTAACAACTACATCCGTTCCAGACCAATCCGTTGTGCAGTTTCTACACTCCTCCAGATTCTTAGCCAACTCCGAATTTGCTGCATTATTTTTAACATTCCTTTTGTGTTCTGTTAAACGATCGTTCAAACACCGAGAGGTTTGGCCTACATACTTAAGACCACACGCCAAAGGAACCTCATACACCACGCCTACGCTACACGGCACCGACTTTTCCCTATGCGCCTTCTGACAGCCCCTCTGAACCGTTTCAAAAGGTGTCAATCTATCTAACCTAAAATCCGTGCTGAATACGACATCCACGCCATATTTTTTTGCAGATGCTGTAAGATTGTGGGACACCTCGTGAAAATACGGAACCACAGCGTACCTATTCCTGATTTCTTGCGTCTTCCCCTTTTTCTCCCTGCACTGTAGGGCAATCTGCCTTTTGATGTACTCTTCCCCATATCCTGCCATTACCAGTCTTTCCCACTGGTTTTTTAGTGCCTATAATTTTGGAGGTGACCAGTTTTGAGTAGGATGTTGTTGTGGGCTGTTGTCCTGTTTATTGTGAGGACACAAAAGAGTTGCTTGAAGTCTTTGTGAGGCATATCTTCTGCTAGAACCTTTTCACTTGGAAACGTTGGGAGTGTCCGCTTCTTTTGTGATAGAGTGGAACCTGTAAAGTCACGGTGCAAAGTCGTATGTGATTGGTTGATGACGACTTTAAAGTCACGGTGCAAAGTCGTATGTGATTGGTTGATGACGACGAGAACGAACCATATAAGAGGAAGTTGTTGAAATAAACGTGTAGCTGAGTTTGAGACCTGTCTGTTTTTTCTGTTACTTCTGCTCTTCAAAAAAAAAAACCCAGTCTCAGGGTAAACGACGAAATGGTTCATGTTTGTGTTCGTTTCCAATGTGTATTTGTAGGATGTGTATCATAGGGAAACTATTTCCTAACAAAATCCTAAAAATATATTTAAAAAAAAAATCCGAGTGCCTTGCAGAGAGTGCAAGTGTCGGCCTGACTTTGGCAGTGTAACCGTTCTGAGAGCGCACAAGGATAGGGTGACGAGAGAGATTATTGAGGTCTTCCACATTTTGTGTCATGGTCATTCATGTGTTAGTGAACCCTCATTGTCGGTGTCAGCCAAAGAGGTTCTCTTCCTGCGGCAAAACACGAGTCAAATAGTGAACCGGTAGTGGATTCACGCGTTTCACGGTTGGCGAGAGCGGTCCTTTGCTTTTGTGCAATTTTTTAAGATAATCTGTATTTTTTTCTCTGTCTTCGTTTCCTTTATTGAAATTCTTCAGTTGCGAATTCAGCATTGTCCTGTCGTGTTTGTTTCTCTTCGTAGCCCGTGTTCTCTGAGCTGTTCTCCCCATCATGTATAACATCAACCAACTGGTCCATTGACTTAAAACAAAAGAAACACACAAGAGGACGAAACAGACGACAGTTCTCCACTTTATTAGAAAAAGGAAGGTATAAATCGCCAAAAATCACCAAAACGCCATGCACGGTGGGGTTGCACCTTAAAGGCACACTAACACCCCCCCCCCCCCCCAAAAGCAAAAGCAAAAAAAAAAAAAAACGTTTTTTTTATGTATTGTTAGGTGTTTGATTATGGTGTCAGAGGACCACCCAATTAGTATTTTGCAACAGAGTCACGTATATTTTTATTAAACCCAAAAAAACGCAACTACTCGAAACCGAAACTGAAGCCCGCGCACGGAGGTCGGAGAAGTAGAGAGGAGAGAGCGAGTTGGGGGGGAAGTCACGTGACTACACCCCGACCGCGCTTTTGTTTTTTCTCTAAAATATATTATTGTTTTTTTGTTTTGTTTTTTGCGCCGCAGACGCCATGCGTGGCAGGAACTGTTTGCCGTGCGATTCCTTTGCAGTTATATTTGTTCCGCTCGCTGTACTGTTCTTCAATATGAGTTGTTTTGTACATTGAGAAGTTGGAGGTGAGTAGTGTGTGCCCGTAGTGAATTTCCGTGATCGGCTCCGAAAAGAATACCCCCAAGAACTTGCGTGGAGAGCTGGCTCACATGTCCTGCATCCGAAAGTGGCGCTGTGCGACAGTGTGCACAAGTTTTCGCAAGATCAAGGGGATCCTGACCAATGGCTGGATCCAATTCCAGTAGAACAGTTACGGGCACCTGGGAAAGGGGACGCTGCCCAATTTATATGCTCCTTGCAATTTGTGAAAAGTGGTTATAATGAGTTCGCAGGTGTCGAAAAGGAAACCCCATACCATTCAGTTCAGCGACGTTTTGTCGACATTTTTTTTTTTCAGTCATAGTTGTAAAAAAAAAGTAAACATCGCAAAATGATAAATAAAGAACGATACGCCTGTACTAAGATCATGTGACGGGCAAGTTGGTTATACATTACAAAATTAAAATCATTAAATTGGAGTAGGTTTTCATTCAAATTTTATATTGTAAATTTTCAATTTTTAACGGGCTTTTTTCTTATTTCTTAATATTGAAATCAAAATAATTGTTGCTTCGTTTTGTTTTTGGTCAGTCTTCTTTTTCATTTCGTAAATGTCCGTGCACTTCTGCTTTATCTTCCCTTTATTCTTGACTAAATATCCATTGTAAGTCAGTGCCTGTCCGTGTCTGTGTCTTCCACTTGTCCTCGTCTTTAGCACTACTTGTAATTCTGTAACGATACGCCCGTACTGGGAATAGAACCCGGTCCTGCCGCGTGTGAAGGGGACGTCTTTCCACTGAGCTACGGAAGGAACTCTTTCGTTTGTAGTAATGCAGCCGGTCAACTATGCCGAAAAGTTTGCTGCCGATTTTCCTCCAGCAAAAGCACCCTCAGGTCGAAGTCGGGAAGCGTCACGCACTGCCCACATTCACACCTAGTAAAGAAATCGCACGCGCGCATATTCAAATCGAAGTACACACTTCGTGCTTGACGTTTGCGCGAAAGATGTCTTCAGCTACGAGAGAAGAGCGACGGCTCGGCGACGTCTTGGTGCAAATCGGCTTGGTGGTCGGGCGTGTCCTACGGGATGAATACCAATTCTTTTGATCGGTCCCAAACTTTTCTTTCAAAGGCGGACAGAATTCGCCGGTACCGCGAGCGACAGTTCTGAAGTAGGGGTCCCACGCCCGTCGTCCGCTGCCATCGCCGTCCGCGCGAGTCCCACTATACGCGAAACGACGCACTCTCAGAATGCTTCCGGTTCTTTGAGCAACTTTTTTTTTTTTTTTTTTTTTTTTCAATCAACGTATTGGCAACTTTTATAGAAGCCACAAAAAATGGGTTTTATATTTTTTATTTTTATTTTTAATATTGAGTGCATGCCTTCAGTGACCAATGACTTTGATTAAATTTGGTGGTTGCGTCCAAACCTTAGAAAACGGTCCGTGACCACGGAAAAGAGAGTGAGCGAGACTCGAACCGGCCATTTCTTGATCGTCGGTTTTCGGGCGGAAAGAAACCGAATTTCAAGCCCCAAATTGTATTCTGGGTAGTTGGGCTCTCATATGTCACGTACATTTAAAAACCTCGGCGAGCATAAATATCCATTGTCTTTTTAAGGGGCATTTACACGAGAGATAAATCCCGAGGATTTCTCCACGGCAAGCGCATTCCGCGACGAAACGTCAGGCTTTGTCATGAGTAAAAGTCTTCCGTGTTCGTCTCGTGATGCGCGTGCGCCGGGGAGAAGCACCCGGGATTTCTCCCTCGTGTGAACCCGCAGACGGTTGAGGGTCACGGTGTAAGATAATACTCTTCAGATGAGTACAGCGCGCTCCTCGCGACGTGCCCGATAAAGTTCACTCTTCACTCTCTCTCAGAATGGTTCCAAGCGGCGCCGGCAGGTGACTCGTCGACCCGCGGACACGTACAAGACGGCTCGTGCCGCCTCATCTACCACACGTGCAGAGCTCCAGCGAGGTTGTCGCACGTGCAGAAAGACCACGGTGTACCGGGGTGTCATGGCAACGAGATGATTTTTTTCGATCTCACACAGTTTCGCCATTTGGCCGCCGGCGACACTGCCAGCCGCGGGCACGGTGGCAGCGGAATGATGCAGCCTTTCGGATGTCCGTCGAACCAACACTATCTGACTCCTCGCGCCGCGTGTTCTGCTCCGCCGTGTCCTCACCTAAAGAGTGTACCTTACACCGTGCTGCGGGTCCAAGTCACGGTCGAATTGGCTTGCATCTGCGGGTCACGGCTGAGGTTCGCAGCTTTTTCGGGACACCGTCGAATTCGTGTGCATCAACGGAACGCGGCCGAGGTATACAGCGTCCTCGGGGCACTATCAAACTGGTCTCCTGCTCGAACCCGATTTTGTTGAGATTCTTTTCCGCTTCTTTCTTTTCTAGCGCGGCCGTGAAACGTGACAAACACACATATAGCAAGTACCAAGTTCAACGTGATGTGATACACCCAGAAAAGGATTTTGAGAACAACCATGTTTCCCGTAGAGGAGCATGGAAAACCGTGCCCATGCGAGGCTGCCATTAACCGCTTATCGAGAATCCTTCTGTGGTCACCGCTTGGAACCAAGGCGGAGAGGTGACTTGATCTGGCAGCTGCGACGCGCGCGGAATCAGAACCTATTTACCTTTCGAGGGTATAGGTTTAGTACCTTGGTGTTCGAGAAACTACTCTCTTCCAGCGTCATTCTCTTCGTATTATCACGGGATATGACCTGCTGGACCAACTCGGACCTACTCAACTAATGATTTAAAGACAGCCGGAGGGGCCTGAAAGATTGACCTTCTTCTAGGAACTGCGAACCGCTAAACACGGCAAACCAATAGCTATATGAAGCTGAGTGCCATTCAGCGTGCCATTTACTGAAATGAATCGTTTTCAATGCATTTAAAAAAAAAAATGAAAAGCAATTTTTTTTGGGGGGGAAACACATGAAGAGCATTTTGCACGTAGCAGCAGACGATTCAGGATTAATTAAGATTACCTGGGGAACCTGTTACGCGCAGCCCAAAGCTCCGTTATACAGCGCATTGAAAGCAGCAAGGCTACGTTACATTGCGGACACCTAGACCGAGATCTAAACCGCCGTCTGGGTGTCCGTAGACTGGCGCTTCTCCTCGGAGCCACCGAGGGGGCATTTTAATATCTGGCAGGAAACAAATTGATGTGTTTTCCATCCGGATACAATTATGGCCACGAATTGACTGATAGGTTGCAATCAATCATCGGTGGCATTTCATGACAAATCCAGTTTTAAAGTTTCATGACGAATCCAGTTTTAAAGTTATCGTGCCAAGCTTCTGGCGCAAGTAAGAATAGCGACTGCAGCCTAATGCTTCAATCTGCAAGAACTCTACTTTTTCTAAACTCCTCGAAATTAATAGACAAAGTAGAATCCGATTTGATCTTACCGCGCGTCGTGGTCATCTCGCTTTCCTCTGCAACAAAGGTTAATGTTAAACTGTAAGCACAGACCACGAGGAAAACCATCGTTACAGACAAAACAAGAAGGACGGGGCCTGTCTTTTAAACGCCCTGCATTCAGCACGCGCTTCATACCCTTCGCTGAGCTTTGACCGAACGTGCGCTCGAAGTATAAGATATGCTGAAGCGTTGTCGCATGTAGAAAGCTCACACCAGAGACTGGACAGCTTTAGCTCCTCCTGCAGTTCTCACCTAGTAAGTGACTTTAAGGCTGATTCACACATTTGCAATGGTAGCGTTCGCATGCAACTGAAACGACCAAAACACCGCAACAACCCTGACTCGTGGATTGCTTCGCGAAGCTACTACTTGAGTCGGTGTCTACACTGTGTACGGCGAACACTTTTCCCGGTGACTTTGTCGTTGCAGTAGTTTCGGTTGCATACGAACGCAACCGACGCAGATGTCTGAACCAGCCTTTCGACGCATGGTTATCTGCCCTAAATATTTAGAGGCTTCCACAGCAAAAACGCAGCAATAACTTTTATTCCACGATGTCATTTTAGAACCATGTTTTTCTAAAACGAAACTAAAAAGACGTTCAGCCTTTCCACTCTCGTGAAGAAGGAAGACCAGCGGGGCCGTACTCGATACCACCGTTACTAGATCAACTCAGTTATGGAACTTCCCATTGACGCTGTACGTTGGAGGGGGTCCGAAACCATGTCCGATTTTTTTGTAGCTAGATGGCGCTGCCGGCGCATTATTCCACGCGTTTTCGTCTGCTACTGCTCCGCGGCTGCTTGCGAGTCCCGACTCCTCTCAAGGTTCAGCATGGTTTTTGGTTAATTTTTGCCCTTTCGCCAGTAAAAATTACAATTTGAGCATGAAAAGTGCTACGGCCGTTTTGGTATACGCTTTGCATTATTGTAAAACGCTGCTGGCCTTAGCTGTACTGAAAGCGCGAAGCGTTTCGGAGAACCCAAATTCATCGGCGCCACAATCCGGTAGCTACACTCAGGGCAAGTTTGCACATACTGTAATAGTAGATGTGCGGATGACTAGCAACTGCAGTAGAAACAATTTGGAAGTCGTCTGCTACTGTCAGAAAAAGCGCCACGAACATCCGTAAGCTCAGTAGGCCAGATGCAACGGCCATGTACGATCTCTATGGCAACGGACACAAGCGGGCCGTCAATGATGATGATAGTGAGTATTAATGCGGAGCGTGCGCCCTCTAACAGGCGCCACGCAAAGGGACCCCCCTCCGGATCGGAGTTCCAGAACTGAGTTGGTTCTAATAACGTTGCTCGATGCAGTGTGTGCTTCTTCTTCGTCGTCGTCTGTTTTTCGCACTGTTTCTTACGATGAATTCCCACCAACGCGCCCAACTATCCATTCTTCTTTTATAGCTGGAAAGGTTGCCGCCATCTATGAGCGACGGCGGAAACCATACTGGTTGTGTGTTTGCCGCCGTCGCTCATCAATGGCGGTAGCTGTCCAGGTCCAGGTTTGTGTCGACATACTGGTGATCCTGGGGAACCTAGCCCTTAACAGCTCACCTGTAATAAGCAAGACTGATACTTCGAAAGATAAGTTTAGAACTTAAACAATTCATTTTTAGAATAACTTTAGGACACAAAGGGGGTTCTCAAAAATAAATTACAATCTTTTTTTTTCGTTTCACCGCGAAATTAAGTTACGCATCGACAAACGCTAATTTTTCGCCCAAACAGCGCCAGTGTTCCGAACCAAGTTCCAAAGGTCAGGAATAACCGCTGTCTACTTGAAAGTTGTAAGTTATTTTTTTTTGTATTTTTAATGGGAAAATCGCGGCCGACGGAGTTCTCGAGTACGAAGCGTTCATTGGCGGCAATAGTTAAGTCTGCAGCTGCTGAGCACGAGCTGACGGCGGCATTCCACGACTCTTGCGCAACGTGTGTCCCGCCCCTTGAAAGCTGCCAGTCTTAGAAGCCTATGATTGCGATCTCGTTCTCATCATGCGCACTGAACTGCGCACTGAAATATGGCGTCCAGTGAACATCCCCTATTCTGACTGGCGCCAGTTACCGAAACGGGAACAAAAACAGGCCCAATTTTCAAATGAAAGTTTTGAGAAACCACTTACACTTTTGACTGAGATTAGGAATAGTTTTGAGCCTTCTGCATATAGTTTGAACCACTAGCCTTATATTTGAACGTCAAAATGAGCCTTCGGCGATACGTAGCTTATTTTTGGGGTGAAAAAAAACAAACAAAAAAACACAACGAACACTGTAAATCTTTCTGGGAGGACATGTGCGAACTATGAAAATAGTGCTTTAGATTATTTTCCTCTTTATTGAGAAGAAATAAACTGATATGTATTGAAGCGTTGGCACCTAGAAGACAAGGCCTGCGCATGACGTCAATGTTAGAAAACGCCGGACCCACCCCAAGTGACAAGTACGCTGAAGATCGATAAAAGCCGCGGCAAGATAGTAGACGCGTCTGTCGTGGCGTCACGCTCGTTCCGAGACGCTGCAAGACGCGTTGTCGGCCATGTTGACGCAACCTAGGTAGTGCTGTCTCAATCCAATAGTGATGCCCTCTGGGAGAGGGGGGCGAGGCCTTGCCCTCTAGGCGGTTTTGACTAAAGCCATCAGAAGAGGCTCGGAAATAAAAACAACCAGAACACAAGGATGTGGCAACAGAGGACGTTCGAACGACCGTCAAAAGCGGTGACTTTTCGCTGAGAAGTCAACGCCTCCCGCTCCTTACTGAGGTACAAGGACATCCCAAATGATCCCGCTTCCTCGCACTACGTTGACCCGCTGGGGGAGGGCTCGGACGCTTACCCATTTTGAGCCTGTGACGCCTGGTTGCTGACGTGAGAATGGAATGGGGCTTCTTCTTTCGTGCTGATTCAGTCGATTCAGTCCCGCGTGCCCGCACGAACGCATTCGGGTCTTCATTTTTCTCAGTCCGTTGCTAGACACCGAGTAGGTTGTTCAGTGACACTGGCACTGACACAGGGTTTTCCTCATATGTGGCCCAGAATTGTTTCGGAACAAACGAGTTGCGCACTCGCAGCTCCACATACAGGTCGGGCGCTCGGTGTGAGCTCGGGCCACGGGCTGTTCGCCGTCAGTCTAGGCGAGCTAGATTTTGTAGGACCGGCGTCCGCCATTACCGCGGGGCCAACGGCCGGCGTGGAGCGCGAGCAATATAGTAAAAAAGGGCTCCTTTTTCCAACTGGCTCTGAAGTTGGAACCAAAAATAATTGGGTTTGTGGGGATATTTATACAGCGTGTAGTTGGTCTGCCATTAAAGTTGCGACGAGTCGCACGCTGTAGATGAGCAATTTAGCCAGTGCAGTACAACCGCTAGCCTGGGGTCTTTAACGTGCACCACGCAGTAGTGATACACGACCGCACGCCGGTACGATGCTCATCCAGATCGAAACGGGCAGAGGTGGGGCTCGAACCCAGGATCCCTGGGTTCTGCAGCGCGAGCTTTCGCTCCACGCGCGTCGAGCTGGGTGTGCGCTTCAGCCCACTGGGCCACCGATCCTTTTTTTTATTATTTTTTATTGCATGGTAGTTACAGCAACATTCATGTCATTCTAACAGCGTTGTACAGCTCTTTTGCACAGCGTATTAAAAATCACGCATTTCGAGGAGTGATTTTAAAATACTAGTCCACTCCGGTTCAGGTTCACAGTTCAAATACACAATCTGTACTTGTTTTACAAGTTTGAAGAAATATATCCGCACTTCTTTTGCGTCGAGGTCAGCATGTCGAACAGCCATACGTGATCTCCAAATGCTGCACAAAGCTAACAACATAATCATGTCATAAGGAACTTCATTATCATTATCCACACTAAGCAAACGTATCCCTGTTGGGGTTACAGGTAGTTCTTTCTTTTAAGTGCGTTAGAGGACATCCCAGGAAAATACCGCGTCCCAACAGAAAATAAACACATGTTCAATAGTCTCAGGTTTTTTATATAGAAGGCAATTGACCGACCATGGCACATAGATCCCTCTTTCTTTAAGCCAAACCTTAACTGGCAAGGTATTTGTGTGTAATTTATGAAAGAAAGTCTTAACAGCCGCGGGAACACACATCCTTTTTACACGTCTAAGCACATCATGACCACGTTGGGACACACCTCAGTACAAGGGCATGGGGAAAAGACGCAACACTAAATCACAATAGAGCGCTTTTTTTGCTGACATCACAAAGGTAATTCAAAGAAAAACGTGCTGTCAAAAACCCCATCATGTCAACAACCTCTTTCAAAAACCCAGTGATTCTTGTTGGCTTGCCGCCATGAGAAGAAACAAGAAAATATTGCAAATGTGGTGACACTTTTGTTTGGATCAGTGTGCGAACGAACGGGTGCTCTTGGTCTTTCAAAAAAAAAAAGAAGCGTGAAAGAAGCTGCAAAAAAAAAAGGTGGGAAAGCCCCACGCCACTGTTACAAACTTGATGAAAAAGATTTTCTCGTTTCATCGGCTCATACTTCGAGCTCCAAATAAACGTGGCAAAAATTCGATGAAATTTTTGAACATTAGTTCGCGCACAATGGATGACCGGCCACCGATCCCCCCCAGATGGAACCACATTCAAACAAGAGCCAGTAGTTTGAACCATTCGAACGTTTTTTGTGAACACCCTGTTTGCTGAAGTTTTTGTGCGTTGATTTGCACTCGAGATTTCGGCATTTGCAAGTGCGATCTTTGTGTGCAGATCCCCGTGGTGCAAATGAAGTCGCTCACGCGACCGACGCCTTGGCATCATGGCTTTGGCGGCGTTCATCGGTTGTTTATCGCGTGGAATTTGGTTTCCGACAAATACGCAGCGGCGAGTTTCAATAGAGTTTTTTAGTGCAAAATTAGCTGTTGATCTTTGCTTCACTGAGTTCAGCCTTTAGATGTTTGCCTGCAATGACCAGCGTCAGATTATGCACAGTTCACGGTCGTAGGTAGAACAAAGCTTCTGGTCGTGGTGTCATTTTCACCGCTTGTACGTACGAAGCCCGCTCTGTTTGCTTTCGGAATTGACGAACACATGTGTGCTGAGCACACACCTCCTAGAAGACAAGGCTTGCCAGTTTCCTCCTCTAAACCTTATCACCAGCAGTAAAGTCCCTTGATAAAATTCACCCTTTTAAGTATCGTCAACCATTGTTTTCAAAACGTGCAAGACACGTGCCACCAACGGGTGCTCCGCCGCAATTCCATTCAAAGCGACGACCAATTTGGGATTGACAAGGAAAGCATGCAGCTTCTGTGGAGGATTTCACAGACCAAAAGAATGTCCCGCGTACGGCAAGACGTGTAATGCCCGTGTCCCACTAGAGCGACAGACAGAAACAAAAGGCAGCGACAAGCCTCAAACCCATGCGGCATGCTCGCGATGGTACCTTTGGCAGGCGTTTAATCGTTCGGTGCTTCTCAAATAAGCACAAGCGATTGCAAGCCTGCTAAAGATATCCTCACGTGCATGATGGTCATGTTTGAGCATAGCCTCCTTTATTCTACAAAGCCTCTCATATCGCGAAAGACTCTGGTTTGAGGCTTGTCGCTGTCATTTGTTTCTGTCTGTCGCTCTAGTGGGACTCTGGTTTAACAAATGCCAAAAGAAAGGATACTTTGCTGCAGTGTGCCTATCAAGCAAAAGTATGGTGCAACACAAGGTCTATGCGATCGACAACCGCGAAGACTCTGAAGGAGAAATGTATGCGTCAGAGCTGAAAACCAAGACAAGCGAGACAGTGTGGCAAGAAAAAATCCAGTTCAAGTGTGGAACTAAAGTTGTGATGAAACTGGAGACATGAGCACAATGCAACGTCCTGCCAAGCCACGAGACTACAAGTGTTTCCTTTGCCAGTCAAGAGAATTGCAACATACAGCAATCAAAAAATCCAAGTGATCGGTGAGGTGAGAGAAACATGCACTCTCTGTGATCACCCGGCGAAGCTGAAATTTCTCGTCGTGAACTCCGACTTTACACCTGCTCTGGGTCAGAACGCATGCGAGCCCCTCAATCTCGTGAAGAGAGAGCACACAGTCCAAGGAACGCAAGAGGATGACGAAATGTTTCAGGGCATCGGTTGCATCAAGAACTATGTTTATGATGCTGATGTCAGAGAGGAAGCAAGCAAGAAGTTGGAAAACAATTAAGCCACCCAGAAGAATCTTATTCGCACCTGTGGATAAATTTAAGCAAGAGCTCACGAGCATGGAATATCAAGAAATTGTCGAAAAAATCACAGAACCAACTCCATACTGTAGTGAAATGGTTTTTGTGAAGCAGCGAGGAAAGATCAGGATCTGCATGGATCCAGCGGAACTGAAAAAAGTTCTCATAAGACGAAACTATCCGCTCAAGACTCTGGAAGAAATCGTTTCGCATGTCAGAGAATCCAAGTAATTCACCCTGCTAGATCTCAAGAAAATATTGTGGCAAATTCAAGTGTCGGAGCGCACCAAGAAGTATCTAGTCTTCAGCACGCCGTGGGGTAGGTACTGCTTTAAGATATTTCTACTTGGCACAGCCACAGCACCGGAAGTTTTTCAACAAGCAGAATCCTGGAAGAGACTCCGAACGTCGTCAACTCCATGGACGTCATCCTGGTGTATGCCGAAACAAGCGAACAGCTACAAGAAAGTACAAATAAGGTCATGAATGCTCTGAAAGAAGCTGGCACTAAACTGAACAAGGACAAGTGTGTCTTTGACAAGCCTGCAGTCAAATTTCTTGGTCACGAAATCACAGCAGAAGGTCTCAAGATCGACCAAGAATAGGCAGCCGTCATTGACAAATTAGATGATACAAAGAACAAGACCGAGTTACAGAGACCGCTAGGGATGATCCAGCTTCTCCAGAAGTTCGTGCGCAACCTTGCAGACAAGACTGCACCCCTGAGAAAGGTCGTCACCAAGGACACTGAGTACCTGCAAACAGAGGTACAGAGCAAGGCGCTGACCGAAATTAAGCAAGCGTTGAAGAGTGCACCAACACTCGCATACTACAACGTTAATGGTGCTATGATCCTTTCAGTGGATGCAAGCTCAAAAGCCCTAGGAGCTGTTCTCCTGTAAGAAGGAAAGCCTCTTGCCTACGACTCAGCAGCACTGACAGAAGCACAACAGAACTACCCTCAGACCGAGAAGGAGGCACTAGCGATCCGTCACGGCTGCCCGAAATTTCACCAGTATATCTATGGAAGACCGCTAAACATAGAGACTGACCACAAGCGATCGAGAGTATCGCAAAGAAGCCGCTGAGTAAAGCCCCTCCTCAACTGCAATGACCTCTCCTCGACGTACAGCAGTACGCACCAATCATCGTCTACAAAAAAGGAACAGAACTCGTGATCGCAGATCTACTGAGCAGAGACTGCATCAAGAACGAGTCAGCAGGTGCCACCACAAGAGGGCTCAGTGAACCAATGAATCTGTATTGGTCATTTAGAAATGAAGTCGCTGTCTATGAAGATAAGTGGTTTAGAAGTGATCGGATAGTCATTCCGAAGACTTGGAAAGACAGACTGCTTGTCCAGATACACGCTGGACACTTAGGCATAAACAGCTGTCTGAAGAGAGCTCGAGAGACTGTGTACTGGCCAGGGCTAAGGACCGACATCAAATACTACGTGGAAAGGTGTGCCACATTCCAAGCAACTCAAAAGAGACCAGTGAGAGAGCCGCTTCATCTCACAGATGTACCAAATCTCCCGTGTTAAAGAGTAGCGTCAGATCTCTTCAACTTCGAAGGAAGTTCCTACGTTGTCATTGTCGACAGCTACTCTGGATACGTATACTTCAAGAAACTCTCAGAAGAATTGTCGCAAGAAAAGTGTAAACGTCCTGACAGAGTGCCTGGCAACTCATGGCGTCCCCAAAGTTGTTGCAACAGACAACGGTCCCTGCTACGCAGCAGAGGAATTCAAGAACTTCAGCAGAGACTGAGGATTCCAAAATGTGACTTCAAGTCCGAGGTACGCGCAGTCAAATGGTCTTGCTGAACGAGCCGTTCAGACTGCAAAAGGGATTCTCCGAAAATGCTCTCTGGATGGAAGCGACATGCAAATGGCCCTCGTCAGTTTCAGAAACACGCCAAGGAGTGACGAACTGGGTGCACCTGCACAGAAACTGTACAGCAGAAGGACAAAACCTGCAGTTCCAACGCACAGCAAGCTACTAAAGCCCGAAATAATCCAAAGCGTGTCTGACAAGCTTCGTCACGAGCGCGACCAGCAGAAGACTTATGCTGACCAGCACTCCAAACGAGCCCCTGACTTGGCCCCAGGCGATAAAGTGAAAGTCTGGGAAGAAAACTGGAGATGGGTTCCTGGAAAAGTCGTACGTCTTTCGGAAGAACCTCGGTCTGTGATAGTACAGACGCCAAAAGGACAGTACCGTCGCAATACGTCGTCCGACTAGTGCTGAGCTACATTACGCTGCGAAAACTCATGCTACCAGCATCGAGCCACCTGCGCCACAGCCTGTGGCCGACAGTCGACCATGCCCCAACCCCGAGCGAGAGAACCCGGGAGATTGTACCACCGCGACGAAATAAGGTCGCATAATCAAACCAGTCGTCAGGCTTGATCTGTAAAGAAAAAAGGGGATGTCAAGAAAGCCAAGCGAAGGAACAGACACAAGACACCGGGTTGTCAAGAAAGCCAAGCCAAGCAAAAGACTCAAACGCCGAGATCCAGCCGTGGCGTAGCATCATGTAATCCACTCCCGAGTCGAATCAATAAACATCGTTTTCTGACATGATGAAAAAAGCGGGATCTAACAAGAAGAAAGAAGAACCTCAGCAGAAACGATATAGCCACGGATTCGACTTGGGAGCGCATTACATGATGCTACGCCATAGCTGGATCTCGGCGTCTGTGTCTTTTGCTTGGCTTGGCTTTCTTGACAGCCCGGTGTCTTGTGTTTTTTGCTTGGCTTGGCTTTCTTGACAAGTGCTGGGCCGCCAATTACTTCCAAGGGCCGCTCGAGAGACGGTCCTCGTGCAGTGAAGCATTTTACGCTACTTTCAAGAGAAACGAAAGCACATCGAAGGGCTTTAACTAATATTAGAGAGTTTTAGAATTGGGAGCCCCAGCGCTTTGCGGAACCCAACGCTTTGGGGTACCCACCGCAACCCCACCTCACGCAGCGTGCTTATAGAATAGGGTTTGTGACGACACAACGCGGCACGCTCTCCGTTTTCGCATGCAGTGCCATTGTGGACAACGAACGAACTTCTTAACAGTGAAAAATTATTAAAGCGCAAAACATTCGCGCTGAAACGACACTTTATTGTGGCTTGCGGTTCAAATGATAGGGAGGGTAACACCAGTTGGAACGGCACAGCAAGACCGATCTGCTGACCGTCTCTGAATCAGAAGATTTACTTCTCCGGTCACAAGAGAGTGCACGCCCTCAAATACCAGGCTATCATATGCGCCGATGAAATTATCTGCGAACTCGACGGGCCATTCCCCGGTCACAGGTGTATCGTTTAGATAAAAAGGACAGAGAAGCAAATCGGTGTGGCCATGGCTGCTGCCGTCGGTTGGAACAGCGCGTGCCCTTTTTTATTCGCACGTGAAGCCAGCCCCCCGTGCTGCTTGGTCGTGTTAGGCCAATGGCCGATACACCTTCCTTTCTTTACAAAAAAAATATGAAATAAAACTTTGACATATATATACATTACACACACACGACACACACAAAAGAAAACTATCCCTCTTGCTCAAAGTTCTCGTCATAGGTTAGACGATGCGGAAGAGACACCCGCCGGGGTGATCTTCGGGGCGGCGGCGGCGGCGATGGTGGGGTTTCCGGATGCTGACTGCTGGTGCTACCAAGGCCGCTTCCTGGAGGAGTCATCTGTGGTGGCACAGTTTCGTCTGCAGTCCCGTACCCGTCAGAACCACTTTCATCTGAAAAAGAGGCCTTTTGTTGAATTTTTAAAAGATGTCGACGATTCCGGCGCATTTCTCGTCCCCTTTCTGTGTAAACTCGGAATGATCTTGGCCCTCCGCTGCCCACCACCCGCGCTTTCGTGTCCCATGATTTGGGGCCTCTGACTTTAACGCAATCACCATCTTCCAGTGGAGGTAGTTGGTGTCCCTGATGCAAGTTCTGAGCATGCTTGCGCACGGCGCGAGCGGGCCGGGCTGTGAAGTCTGGAAGAAGAGTACGCGGCCTACGCTTCATCAGTAGCTCTGCAGGCGCTTCTCCACACTCGAGTGGCGTCGCTCTATAGTTGAGTCAACCTAGCCAAAAATCTTCGCCGGAATGTAGACATTTTTTTAGGAGCCTCTTTACTACTTGAACCCCTTTCTCGGCGAGGCCGTTGGACCTGGGAAAGTGAGGACTAGAGGTCACATGCACGAATTCAAAACGGGCAGCAAAATTTGTGAACTCTCGTGCAGTGAATTGTGGTCCTCCATCTGTACATACTTCCATAGGTATTTCGTGTCTTGAAGAAATGCTTGACAGAACGTCAATAACTGTTTTAGACGTCGTGTCCGGCAGCTCAGAAACTTCCGGAAAATTCGAGTAGGAATCGTAGACGACTGAATAAGTCTTACCTGCGTACTGACACAGTCTACTCCAACTCTTGCCCATGGCTGCCTAGGTGTTTCTCGCATCATCAGTGGTTTGTCTGGGTGTTTATACGCAAAATATTTACAGGTCGAACACTTGCTTATCCACGCAACGATGTCAGCTGTCATTCCTGGCCAAAACATCAATTGTCGTGCACGAGATTTACATTTCCCTATTCCTAGATGTCCGCTATGTACACGATGTAGCATCTCGCGTCTTAGACTTTGCGGGACAATAACTTTAGTGCCCTTTAGCAGTATGCCATCAATCGCTGAAAGTTCCGATAGGAATGGCTTAAACTTGCCCTGCAGTGGTGCTTTATTCATAAGGGCGTTGATGACGTCTTGCAGCTCACCGTCTTGCGCCGTTTCCTTGATGAGTCGTGTCCTGGTCTTGTCGCATACAAGTGTGGCCAGTACCGCTGCTGCGTGAACCTCAACATCGTCTGTAGTTGAATCTGCGCTTCTTGTGTTTAGGCGGGAGAGCGCATCTGCCAGTACAAGTTGCTTGCCGGGGACAAACTGTAATGTGAAATCGTATCGCATCAGTCGTAAAAAAAATCGCTGAAGTCGTGGCGGCATGTCTCCAATAGCTTTTTTTGCTATTGCTAGTAACGGACGATGGTCCGTTTCGATGGTGATGAACTGGCCGTACACAAACTGGTGGAACTTCTTGCATCCATAGACTATGCCCAGATTTTCTTTTTCAATTTGTGAATATCTGCTTTCACTGTCTGTCAGTACATCTGATGCATATCCTACTGGGCGCCATTCCTTCCCGTGCTGCTGGAACAAGGCAGCTCCTAGTGCTGCCTTTGATGCGTCTGTAGACAGTTTAATTGGTTTGGAGGGGTCGAAAATAGCCAATATTGGAGCCTCTGTCAGCATTCGCTTTAATGCACACCACTCCCCAGTATGGGCACTGCTCCATTCGAAGACTGAGTCTTCCTTGATCAAGGCTCTCAGCAGAGTTGTTCGATCGGATAAATTAGGAATGAACTTTCCGAAGTAATTAACTGCTCCCAGGAGGCGTTGAACCTCCTCGTTCTTGGGAAGCGGGAGGTCCTGAAGGCACTGTATGAGTTCAGGGTCTGGTGTGATTGCCCTCCAGCTTATGTCGTCGCCAAGGTAGCGTATCGCTTGGACAATAAACTGGCATTTTTCAGCGTTGAGTGTTATCCCCCCGATCTTGCAGCTCTCAGTGCTGCTCTTAGTCGCAAGTCGTGCTCTTCACGTGAAGAGCCCCAAACGAGAACATCGTCAATATAAACTCTGACACCTGGAAGATCGTCAAATATTTGGCTCATGGCCTTTTGAAAAACCTCGGGTGCTGAAGCAATGCCGAAAGAAAGTCTTAAATAACGATAGCGCCCAAAGGGTGTCGCGAATGTACAAATTTGGGACGTGTAGCTGTCAAGTGGAATTTGATGAAACCCGTTATTCGTGTCAAATTTGCTGAAATATTTTGCGCCTGTCAATTCTGCTTCGATATCTTCTCGACGCGGCAACTGAAAATTTTCTCGTTTCAAGGCGGCATTTACGTGCTTGGGGTCCATACAAACACGGATCTTCCCGTTTTTCTTCCTTACTACAACTAAAGGGCTTACCCAGTCAGTGGGCTCCTGGACCTTGGTGATTATACCGCCTGCGACCATCCTCTCAAGCTCGGCCTTCAAGTGATCTATGAGAGCATGTGGAACACGTCGGGCTGGTATAACTACTGGTTGAGAGTCTTCTTTGAGCACCATCTTGTACTCCCTCTTGGTTCTTCCGAGGCCCTGGAACAGTCCTGGGAATTCAGACATCACTCGCTGCTTGAGGCTGCTGTGGTCACTTATCGAGTCCACTCTGTTAACTAGCCCAAACTGTTCAAAGGCTTCAAGGCCGAGAAGGGCCTGCTTCCCTTTCTTCATGACAAAGAAGATAAGTCGACCTCTTCGTCCGTGAGTCTTTACTTCGAGAGAAACTTTCCCAACGTGCTCTAGTTGTGACCCTCCGTAAGAACGTAAGGTGGTGGAACTGTGCACCGGTGTTGTTGACAGCTGTAGTCCCTTGAACATTGAGTGGTAGCAAATTAGCTTGGGCACCGGTGTCAACTTTTAAGCGGGCGTCGTGGCCGCCTAACTTCGCGGTGATGATCCAGTCACGTTCTATTTGCTTTTTTCCGTCCACGGTTAGAATGTCAAAATCATCGGTGTCCCCGTCCGAGCTCGTTGCTGGATCCAGCACGTTGTCAACTGACTTATTTGAGCTGTTGCATACCTTGGCGAAGTGATTCCTCTTTCCACACTGTTTGCAAATCTTGCCATATGCTGGGCATCTGCGGGGCTCATGAACAAAGCTGCAGTACTTGCACTCTCTTCTCGCTTGGCGCTTTTCGTTACGAGCGACCGGCTCGACATTTTGTTCCAGCTGTTCGAAAGCTTTGTTTTGGTGCTCGGATATTTCAGCGGACTTGCAGAAATCAACTGCCTTGACAAGGGTCAGATCTTTTTCTCGGAGAAGCCTTTCCCGAAGTTTTTTGTTGGATGTGCCATATACAATTTGGTCACCCAGCATGGAATCAGACAAATCCCCGAAGTTGCAGGTGCTTGCCTTCGTCTTCGGGTCAAGGAAGAAAGTCTCGAAACCTTCTCCAGGCAACTTGACTCTGGTTCGAAAGATGTATCGCTCGTAGGTTTCGTTGACCCTCGGGAGGCAATATTCTTCGAACTGATTCACCAACACATCGTAGTTTTTCTTCTGCTCTTCTGTCAAGTTGAATGTGTTGAACACGTCGATTGCTTCTTGACCGGCAATGTGCAGGAAGGTTGCAGCCTTTTGGTATTGCGTTCTTGGTTCCTTGGTCTCTGTGGCTATGAAGTAAAGCTCCATCCGTTGCTTGAACCGCTTCCAGTTCTCGGCAGCATTCTCAGATAGCCGCAGTCCTTCTGGTGGCTTCAGCTCAGCCATGTGGAATTTTAACTCTCACCTTTAGGCGGAAAGTTCTGACTCTTCTGACACCATGTATCGTTTAGATAAAAAGGACAGAGAAGCAAATCGGTGTGGCCATGGCTGCTGCCGTCGGTTGGAACAGCGCGTGCCCTTTTTTATTCGCACGTGAAGCCAGCCCCCCGTGCTGCTTGGTCGTGTTAGGCCAATGGCCGATACAACAGGCACGACGTTGGTAGGTGTAGCTTGCTTTTAGCCCATCCTGTAGCTGAAGCAGCACGACAGGTATAGAGAGTTTTATATTATGGGGTCCGAAAGCTTTGGTGTCCCAAAGAAATAGGGGCTCAGCGCTGCGCATGCGCAGAACCCAAACTCCGTTTGGGGTTTTGGGTTGGCACGCGCCCCCAACGTGAAATTCGAGAAATAGCGTGGGGCTCCCAATTGCTTGGGGCCGGGTTGTATCGGCAAACATGGCGACGCCCTTTCCGCTTGCTTCGGAGCAAATTCGTCATGGTCGCTGGAGTATTAGCCAATTTCATTGCCAATGAGTAGTGCAACCGGTTTTCGCTTTGCTTTATCTCGCTCAAGTCACATTGACTTGTGGACTCGCCCCATTTTAAAGATCGTACCTGATTCAGGTGCTTCGGCTGCAAATGCAGTTAAGCCTTCAGCATGTTATGCAAAACACTCGTACATCACTCGCCGTACTTCAGTTCTACTCACCTGCCATGTAGTGTACTTTCGCGCCGTAGAACGATCCTTTTGTTCGCGCGTCTCCGGCCCAGTAGACCTGGATAGCTAGGTTCGACATTGTGCATGTACCTTTTTTTAGTACATGGAAGTGACATCATCACGTCTGATTGGTTGGAAACACAAGTGACGTAATTTCCCTAGAAAAATGTGGGCGGAGTCGGCAAAACTGGGCGGAGTCGGCTACCGGACGTGACAACAAAATGACGTTTCGTTTTGTACCGAGTACGTTTCAAAAGGTACTTGCTCGGAACTAGGTGTCATTGGCAGCATGTTTTCGGCAGCGAGGCATCGCCGTCTCGTCAATTCGACTTTTTCTTTAATATAGCTTTTTTTTTCGCCCGAAAGGCTGTATCGGGAACACCGCGATGCATTCGAGCTCCCGGAGGAGATCTTTCGGAAGCAATACCGCCTGCCCAAGATCGTGGTGCGGTGGTTGTGCGACGAACTTCGCGAGGAACCGGAGGTGAGGAGAGTGCGTACCTCGTGGACGGTCATGACTGTGGAGCTTCAAGTGTTGTGTGCACTGCGCTTCTACGGCACGGGGAGCTTCCAAGGCATGGTGGCGAGCGACGAACACGTAGCGCGGGACCAAAAGACAGTCAGCGTTGCGGTCCGCGCCGTGTCCGTCGCTATCGTGCGTCGTCTCGGGGTCCAGCGTGGCTGGATCCACTTCCCCGAGACGCCGAGCGAGAGGTTCGACGTGGAGAAGGGCTTCAGGCTGCTCGGCAGGATACCCGGCGTCATCGGTTGCGTGGACGGGACCATGGTCTCCATCGTCGGCCCGTCCAAGAACGACCCCACCGTCACGAAGGCGGCGTACTGGTGCCGCAAGTACTTCTACACCCTCAACGTGATGGTGGTAAGTACACTCATGTTACGTTGTCAAAACGCGCCCCAAATCTGTAGAAAAAAAATAGTATTGCCGATAAGGTTTAAGTATGCCGTTTTATGACTGCGGGCTGTGGGATCTGACGACTGCGCGAGCGTGTGCTCTACGTAGCATATGAGCCATGAGACGCTTCTCCCAAAAATAATACTTGTCTGTTAAAGCTTCCGTAAAGAAAAAAAAAACATTATTTTTGTTTCAAGGTAGTTAGTTGTACCTTGCATCCAGGAAGGTGTGTTGACATGCATGTGTCAGACAAAATACCTTAAAAGGTTCTGAAATTGCGACTGCTTTGTGAACCATAAGTACAATCTACTACTTGTGGATTCAGGTAATTACATGTCAATATCTCTCTCACTTTCAGGTGTGTGACGCCGACTGCCGGATAATGTGCATCGACCCACGGTATCCCGGGTCGGTGCAGGACTCCTTCGTGTGGCAATTTTCCTGGCTCCGAAACCAACTCGAGCAAGGGCAGCTGCCACGCGACGGCCGGTTCCTGCTTGGTGAGCATACTAAATTCATTCCTTACGCACACGGTAGCTCCCACTGCTTGAAAGCCACAGTACCACACATACTGTGCTTGTTGTGAGGCACACAGACACAGTTGCTGGAACTCCTTGAAGTGAGACAACACCCAAAGTTTGGCCATTAATCTCTGTTTATGTCCACATAACTCTCACACTCTGCAGGCTACGAAAGCCACACTACACCAATCTCACCACAGTGATAGACTGCGCAAGGCATGTAACCGCAGTGCGAGTCGCTGTCCGGTTCGGCCCACTCACTGTTACTGTCTGCCTGTACCCTCTTGTTGGTTGGTTTTTGCATGAAGTTGGAGCTCTTTCGCTGATCCCTGGGGGCTCGCCTGGTCGCTTTGACGGTCGTCAGTTTGTACGGAATGGGATCAATTCCTCCTTGGCCACTTAGGGCTCGCCAAATCTGTCCTCGGGTCGTCTCTGTCCCACACACTGGATTCTTTTCCCTGACCCTTCTTCTTTGGTCTGCCTATATAGCTCCTCCTATTAGACCCTCCGTGTCCCAACAGGACCTGACTCCTTTCCAATCCAACCCCCCCCCCCCTCTCTTTTCCCCATCTCCAACTCCACCGAGGATTAGGAAAGAGGTTCGTCGAACTGGCGCCTTATCCCCTTGCTTGCCAAAGACAAGGCCAGCGTGTTCTGCTCTGCCCGTGCCTAAGGTCACGGCCACACTCCCAAAAGCAACAGAGCTTTTATCTGTCGGATGCAAGGGCCTAATAATGCACTTGCATACAACACAGCACCCCTAAGGAATCGTGCACACATCCCATACAACCCACCAGGAAAATACATAGTTACATGAAATAACAGGGAGTTTCCAGGCAAGCTGGTGCTAATTAAGTATAATGTAAACTGATACTGTAGTGCAGAAATATTAACACACTTTTAAGACACACTTAAGTTACATTATAATTGACATAGTTGCACACAGCTGTTTTTGCTGTTTTCTTGCCTTTCATTTTCAAAAGTAAAGAATGTAATATGTTCCATCCTCTACATGTGCAGGTGACAGCAGCTACCCCTTGGAGCCTTGGCTCATCACCCCTGTCCCCAGGAACCACGCGAAATCCACCGCTTGCGGCCGGTTTAATAAGGCGCATTCCTCGATCAGGTCTGTTGTGGAGCGCTGCATCGGGCTGTTGAAAAACAGATTCCGGTGTCTGCAAAGGCACCGGGCTCCGTATTACCACCCTTCAACAGCCACCGCCCTTATTTCGGCATGTGCAGTGCTCCACAACATCTGCCTTGCATCGAGCGAGCCAGAACCGGAGTCAGACTCCGACCCTGAAGAGTCAGAGTTGAAGTCTGAGCCGAGCTCGGACGGTTCTGAGCCGAGCTCGGAGAGGTCAGCGTCGGCTCCCGAGAGGCTGGCTCCTGCCGGCCCTCCGGTTGGCCTTCCGGTCGGCCTCTCGGACAGGGGGAAGGCTCTGAGGCAGCGCCTTGTCGCCCGATTCGGAACCCGCCGCAGACGTGCCCGTGCGGAGCGCCACACGCAAGGAGTCCGCCGCCACGACGGTAGTCCCGACCACCAGGGACACCGTCGGGAAGCCCCTCAGCGCCCTCGCCGCGGTGGTGCCCAGCATAGACGCCGCCAGCGACAGGGAACCCCTCCCCACCACGACTGAGGTCCTGACGACTCTGTCGTGGCACACCACGACTGAGGTCCTGACCACCAAGGACCCCGTCATATCCTTGCCCTCAGTGAAGCCCTCCCCGTGGAAGCCGTAAAGCGCACACTTCGCTTCCTGCTCCACAGTCATGGCCGTCCACAAGCTACATACTCTCTTCAGCTCCTACACCTTGTGAAGTTCGTCGCACAGCCAGCGTGCTGCCTCCGGATACGTGTCGAGTGCATCGCAATGAAATCGATACAGCCTTTATTTTATTTTTATGAGCAGAAGGCACGAGACGCAGTCGACAGTGACAAAAAAGGTTCGGAGGTTTAGTTGCCAGACCAACAGGTCATCTGGATTGCCCCTGCAAAGAACTCAGAATTAATTTAGACTACCTCTAGAAAGAAATGCTTGCTTTTGCAGAGATTGCTTTCTTAGTTGCTGATTGAACCAGGGATATTGTTGTCATGGACATTGTTGCATTTTACAAATGCTTCAAAGCGTCTTGCCTTCTGCTACATTTTATTATCTCTTTTATGGTGCTTCATCAAAGTTATGTGATTGTGTTATCTTAAGACAGTGCACAGGTAGTTTGTTTTGAAAATTGCTTTATTTCTTAAAGAAAAACCAACGGAGCCATGGACTAAGGGCCCCGACTGGGACTCGTCAGTCTCCTAACCTTTTGAAAAATAAAGTTATACCACAACCACCACCCCCTGTGACTTCATGAATAAAAGTGTGACAACATGGAATGTAATATTTCAATCATGGAAGTAAAACTGAGCATTGACTGGAACTTTGTAAACAATTGGGCAATCTGAAGTATATATCACAGATATCTTGTTGAACACTCTGGTCTTATTTGAGCACAATAGTTAAATCTCGAAAGGAAAAACAATATATATATTCTCTAACTAGCATACCACCATATAAACACTGGACCACTCTGAAAAAATTATCACAGATGTTGCCCCAAACATTCTTATTTGAGCTTTGCAATAGCAAGTTCTCGAAAAATACAAAAATTATTTCTGACTATAGTCGGTTGCAAGCTAAGAAAAAACCGGAAACACCTCTCAGAGGAAAATGTAATCCTACGCCGAGAAACGCCAGCCAATCGTTTTCATGACGTCACGATTCCGTGGACCAATCGCGATCCTTTTGAAAAAAAAAAAAAAGCTCAACATGGCTGCTGGCCTTAGCTACGTGACGCTAGTTTCTCGTGACAATTATTCTGCTTTTTTGCACCGTGTTTTACGTGCCCGAGGTTACGCCACGAAATCTTAATGGTATCGGCTTGCGTTTGCAGCAGTTTTTGCGCGACAACGTGAGAATCCAGCGACGCTATCGCCAACGAAAATTTCGAAGCGGGCGCGAGGCTTAGCACTGCTGAGAGGTTTGTTAGACGGTATGTTAGACAGTATCTTGGACAGAAAATGAATTGGGAAGACGGTACATTGGACATGACTTTCTTTACTAAACAGCTATTTCGTTGACAAAAACGTATTCTAACTTATTTAAACGTCCTGAATGAATTAAATAATTATTGTAGTAGTTTAAGACACGTTTCCTGGAGGAAGAAAAAGCAACGTTGCTAGCGAACTACTTTCTCGACGGCGGACGCACTTCAGATGGGCGCAATGAGCTTGTGGGTGGAGCTAAAAGATTGTTCTCAGGTTGCATCCGACTATAGAGATGCACCATATAAACACTGGGTCATTCTGAAGAAATATATCACATGTTTTAAGGACACTATGAAGCACATAGTCTCTAGATTGCATTATGTCAGACATATGACAATGCTACATATAAAAAAATGAAAGCCGTTTACAAATTCCTGTAACGCCGAATTAGAGCGCAGCTCTTGAGGAGGAGTAGGGAAGGGTACTAGGGGGGTCACGTCACCTGCGGGTAGTCACGTGGCCCCGGCGGGGTCACGTGATCTCGGGGGAGGGGGTCACGTGACCTCGGGGGGGGGGGGGTCACGTGACCTGGGAGAGGTCACGTGACCTCAGGGGGTCACGTGACCTCGGGGAAGGGGTGTCACGTGACCTGAGAGGGTCACGTGACCTCGGGGGGTCACGCGACCTACGTGACCCCCCCGGTTACGCCGACGCCGACGCCGACGGCGACGCCGACGCCGACGCCGCTCAGGCTGGAAACGGGCCCCTAAGAGCTGCGCTCTAAAAGCATAAAGACCAAGTTCAATGCTTAGGTAAGACAAAATGAATGTAGCTGCTATTGAAACCCTTGACTAGAGTGCAGGCCTCTTAAGTTCTCAATTAAAAATTTCAAGACACCTGACAGGAATGGAAGAACACTTCCTATAGTTAGCGACGGGTTAAGAATTAAACGGAGGCTCCTCCCACCTCTTCCCACTTCAGCAGAGCAAAGGCTGGAGAGGAGCTTGCTTCCTCTCTACTGTTCGCTCTGCTAAAGTGCAAAGAGGTGGGAGGAGCTTCCACTTCACTGTTAACCTGTTGCCGAGTATAGCTGCCGCTGTTCGTGAAACACGAGACATGGCTTGCTTGGGCATAAATCCGTTGTTGCCCAGCCAATATGCTCTACTTCCTTCACGGGTCATAGCCAAGGAAAAAGGACTAACCGAGCTCTTGGCAATTGCTGTAATCTGACTATTGCGCCAATCTCAGGCTGCAAAATTAAATGGCCGGCTTGGCCATGTGGATTAAATAAAATAAATAAATAAATAAATAAATCTAATGTTCACTTTCAGGGGGGGGGGGGGGCGGGGGTTGTGACTGTGGCCAGGGCTGCGGCCAGGGCAGCGGCCGGAGCAGCGGGGTGAGCCGGGGCTGCGGGGTGGGGGGGGGGGGGCGGGGCTGCGGGAGGGGCCGGGGCTGCGGGAGGGGCCGGGGATGCAGGGGGGGCCGGGGCTGCAGGGGGGGCCGGGGCTGCGAGCTGCTCCAGCGCCCTGCTGGCCAGCAGGAGGAGCAGTTGGACCAGGGTGCTGTGGTTGTTTTCTTGTCCCGAGGCCGCCCTGTCAAGGTTTGCAGAGATCCGCTCCAGGACCTCCAGGAGCTGAAATGGCAAAGGAGTTTCATTAACATTGGGCAGCATATTTCCATACACCCACAGTCTGCCAAGACCTTGCTCATGCCACAACTGTGTCATTCTGCACCATTGTGGACATGCACTGCTTTCTGTGGCCTCGTGGCAGCACCTTGGTCTTAACCTTGTTAGTTGTAAGTGCGTGTAAGGTTAAGTTTGAGCCTGTACCCGGCCTCGGAACTCCCTCTCCTCTGCAGCCTGGTCCACGCTCTGCTGCAGCAGCAGGGCCTGTTGCTCCACGGCCTGGATGGCAGCCGCGTCGTGCCGCTCCTGCCTCGACTGCCGGGGGGGGGGGGGGGGGGGGGGGCGAGGCACGGTGGGCGCACCCACGGCCCCCAGCTTGTCGTTGTGTCTGCCAAGAAACCGAGTATGGGTGATGATGGTGCTCATACCTGCACCACTGCTGATAGGTCCCAGATGCCCTAGCAAGAAAGCTTACCTCGTGAGGTGGAGGGCACCGGCTCGGCTGCCATCTGGCGCCTGCTGCTGTTTGGCCTCTCCTGGAAGGGGAATTTATAACAACTCGTGAGAACACACAGCCTTGTCTGTGCTTCCCATTTGTTGACCAAACATTTTGACGAGCATGCATTCTACTCGGAGGAGAACATTTAGAGAATGCCACCTCAGAGGCACTCTCACTTTCTTTTTTTGACAACGTTTCCATTGAGCACCGGGATATATGTCTAGTTCTAGCACATCATCTTCCCAAAAATTACAAGCAAGACACCATAGGGATTTATTGCAACAGCCAGGGGCGAGGTGGCAAAAATGACGCATGTCCCTTTTGGGTGTCAAACATTAGATTTCGCCAGTACATGGACAGATGCAATGTCTTCCGCTAGAGCTCCTAATATTTGCAAAAGGTCAACGTGTTTCTTAAATGCACCCTCATTGATATTCCGCGGTGCAGCGCATTGGTGACCGCTGCCCTGCACTCTTTGTTAACATGATGGTAATTGTTGAAGTACGTACTTGCTGGTCGCCCGGTTCACCGGGGACCTGCACCCCAGGGGCCCCAAGTGCCGAATCTGTGCCCATGCACTAGCGTCAGGATCCTGGCCAGGGACTGCGCTAGTGGGCGCACGGTGGAGCTCCCGCCCCCGGTCCTTCTGTTGGTAACGAAAACGACTGAATAAATTTCATTGCACTATCAGCAGACTACAAAGATTACCTTGCGGTCTCGTTGAGCTGTGCAGCTCGCTTCCGCGCCATCATCACGCAACACTCACCAATGCTCCTTCCATTGCTTGTAGCTCTTAGTTGGAGGCCCCAGCGCGTTCAGGCGCAGAGCGAGCTGCTCCCAAAGACGCCGCTTGTCGTCCCGCGTAAGGGCGGCGGAGAGGTCAGTGGCGTTGCGCGCGAGCGACGGGTGCTCACACATGAAGGAGAGTTGCTCCTCCTTCTGAGCAGCCGTCACTCGCGCGCTCCTCGCTGGTCCCGCCGACCCCTCCGCTGCCCCCGGCACCCCCGGCTCCTTGTGGTCCGACCGGTGCGACATTTTGGTTTGAAGAAGGCGCGTGGCGCACATCCCGCATAATATTGGAACAACTTTCTCTCCAATTAATTCTTAAATGTATTGAAGAAGGATACAAAAAAGCGGTTTGTTTTAACAACGCCCAAAAGGTTTTGATTGTTTTTCAATACTTTTACCTGTACTAGAACAGATGCGACGGCCAGCGACGCACAGGATTGGTTGCCGTTCCTTCGCTAAACGCAGGAACTGCTCCTCGCGTCGTAGTAAATCCTACCCCGTATCCCGCGCGTAGGGACGCCTCAGGGAATCCGTAGCTACTTCCGCTCGCCGGTGGTTGGCTCCGGACGTCGCTCAAACGGGTGACAGGTGTCAAGTTTGCGATGACGTAGTGGCGTCAAAGTGGGCAGAGCCGCCACGTGAGTGTTGCTAGGATACGCTCCTCCTTTCCATTACGTCACTTCCATGTACCTTTTCTCAAATGTCCAACCTAGCGATCCTGGTACACCTTGTCGTCTTCAACTACACCGCTGAAGTCCCTTACATCGTCGGAACTCACAGCAGGCTGGGTCTTGTCGAGTAGAAATTCTACTAAAACATAAGACATTGTAGAGCCCGGGCAGGATTGACAGGTTGGAGCAAGCGGGCAAACAAAACGATTCGAGCGCTAGTTTATGAAACCTCGTCGAAGCCTCTATGGGCGAAGCGAAGTGGCGTTTTCGGCGTTTCGGCGGGCTTCTGATCAAGGTTGTCGGTCGGCTGCGTGTCATATCTCTAACATGAGCGGTTTTATGGGCTCACGTCCCGAAATCGTTTTCTTGTGCATAGATTATTTTTCGTATTCATAGATTTGACGAAATAGTGGTATCCGAACAAACGTTTTGTCCTTTCACCGTACGTCTGTCTGCACGTCAAAGCTTTTTGACGTACAGTCAGAGACAATCGATGTACAGTCAGAATCACCACCAAGACATCGTAATGGCATTTCGCGGCGGCCGACTGCCACCAGGAAACCATCAGATAGCCGACATGTGGAGTCTGACTGGAGTTTGACTGTCGGTCAGAGTAACTTGTTGGCCAATCAGACATGCTTGTAGTACAGTCAGGCACAGCGAGTGGTCCACTAGAAAACATTGACTGCCAAACAGGGTTACATTGATGGATTTTTCCTTCGGGGCGGATGTATCATACTGGAAACTCGGAGAGGTTTTAAAGGAAAGGAGGTACGAAATAGTCTGTATATATTCAAATGTTCGTACCTAAAAGCTGGCATTTGCCTGTCTACCGTCTTTCTTATGGCCCACTAAACGATATGCGATTAGTAAAGTTCCAATTATAATCACTTATACCAACCCAAAATTTGTTTCATTGCCACTTTAATAATAACAATAATAATAATAAAATTAATAATAGTAATAATAATACTTCTTTATTTCATCTCCCGGAAGCAGATGGGCAAGGACAAAAAGCTGCATGCAGCAACTTGACAACGTCACGGCCCCGAAACAAACGGCAGACAGAGCAGTGATGACATATTTCATAATCACTCATTTACAATAAAAAAAAAAAATAAAAAAAAACTACCGCCATACAATAAAAATGAAGCAGCGGTCAACCAGAACGTGTGGGTTAAAATTTGTGAGTGAGTGGCAGTGAACGTCATAAAGAAGGATATTGTGTGGGACTTGGTGAAAACTTCAGCTATGACTTAATATTAAATGAATTCGTTTAGTAAGTGAGGTAAATTGTGTCTTGTTTATTAATGTCCCTATGTTGTACGACATGCCGACACAAACAAGCGTTCTGTTTGTCGTGTATTGTAGCTCGTGAGATGCCTGTTTAGAATAAAAAGATCAATTTGAAGGTTGCTAGTAGGGCAGATATGTCATGGGGCGTCAGTCTGAAGGCCCGTTCACACGATGCATTTTTCTCGCGCATCTAGTGTCGCGAAACGTAGTTTCGCGAAATGGTTGCGCTGTCTGAACGAATCCGAAAAGGACGCGCGCATCTAAAAAAAGGTTGCGCGCACACCTCGCTTCTGGAGCGAGCTTTTGCTGAAACTTTGCCGAGTCCTGTCAATCACTCTGAGCGCGCCGCCAATGGCCGCTCAGAAACGCTCTCACGTGGTTTTTGAGGGGGGAGCGAGCTGTTTGAGAAGACCACTTCACTGCCGGTGTTGTGGCCGAGCCAAATCCGAAAAAAACCGAAACCACGAACGATGGATACTGCCGGCGCTTCCGGAAGCACGTCAAGCACCACTGAAGGAAAAGTGAGTAGCATATCAGAAAAAAATCCAGCGATGGACGAAGACGTAATTGGTGATGATGATAATTCGCGTGTATTTTTAGTGATAATTAAGAAATAAAATCTTGAGACCAGGAAACAAAAAGGGACGTACACAGTACCGTCTCAAAACCAGCACAGCGTACAGCTATCATTTACTTTCACAACAGTCTTCTTTGTCAACCTCCATCCAAATTATACATATTCAACAGTAAATAAAATAAAGGGCAGTAAATAACAATTCAACAACTAGTAAATAACAATTTAAGAGTAAATTAAGTAAATGGAAGTAAATGACAGCTGTATGCTGTGCTGGTTTTAAGACGGTGGTGTGCAAGTCCCTTTTTGTTTCCTTGTTTTATTTCTTAATTATGATTCTTCACCAGCTCGCCTGCGTTTTGACTCTTAGATTGTGGCGGGAGATGGAGAACACGACGCTGAATGGCTAATGGTGATGATGATGATGTTGGCTTTCAACTGAAGCGCCACTTTATGGTCAACAGCCAAACTATTTTCGCGAGTCTAAACGTCATCGTTGTTGCACGTGAAGCGGTACGTGTGCACGAGCACATTTCGCGAAACTTGAGCGTCGCGAAACTGTTGCGCGCCTAAAAGATGCATCGTGTGAACAGACCTTGAGTTTGTAAAGGAAAGATATATTTAGGATGTTTATCTGCTGAAAATAATTAGCAGTGCTCTCATTTCATGCGAAATTTGCTATCATTCTATTTGAATTTTTTGGAGCACGAAGGACGGTTAAGTATATATAATGTTTTGTAGTTGTTCCCCATATGAGAGGAAAGGCTGCTAAGATGGGTCTCTTGATGGTGTCGCATGCACGTTCCAAGTGAACTGTGGAAGCTCGCCCTCAGCAGTGGCGGCGGCACATGGCTTATACTCTCGTCGAGCTTCGGGCTGTCTGCCGCTTGGGGCGGGTCAGGGATCTAAAAAGGATGACGTCATGCGCAGGCTTTGTCTTCTAGGGGGTATTGGCAGAGCTGTGAAGATCGCTCGCTGAGAAGTACGATCTTCACAGCCCAGTATTCAGTAAACAAAAAAATAAAGCTTCTGGCCGGTGCGATGCTCAGCGTTGGTACGTATGGCGGGTGATTTAATCACTTTTTTGAAACACAAAAAATCATTGCCTTTGTAAAAGAAAAACTGGATGGTTTAATTGAGAAGAGTTATTAAAACGTTCATTGGTGCAAACTTTAAAACTTGGGTGCGAGCCGGGTTCCCATCCGACCGCCTCGATGGTCTGGATAAACACAAAATAACGGATACTGAAAAAAAAAAAAAAAAAAAAGGCGTGATGCCCGTTAAGCCAATGCTGACGCTAAGAGATTGTGGGCTGTGATTCTGTAAAGATAAAATCGGTTTATAAGCACCTTTTAGCATTTGCATATCAGCACCAATAAAGCAAAAATACAAAAAAAAAAGACAGAGTGAAACACATTTAGCGTTTTATTAAAGCGCTTACAATGGTTTCCTTTCGCTTTTATTTTGATTTATTATCACGTTTATTTCTCACGTTAAATGTGAGCGAGCGTGCTGAGGAGCGGAGCATTCCTGAAGAATTGAAGAGCGCGCGTGTACAGCATTGAACGACGCTCAAATCTGCGCGACTGCACGGGGCCCTGTAGCGTTGGCGTCAGAGCCAGGCAAAGCTGTACTACTTTTGCGCCAAGCGAGTGATGCACGGCACGCGCAGTATAGACCATTTCAAGCAAATTTCTATGTGCGCCGCCATCTTAGATCACGTGACCCGTCCGCCATAAGGTTGCTTCATTTTCCGCTCCGTACCCCTCCACCTTCCTCCGTACGCCTTGTTGTGCTGCTGCCGGATTCATATTTTCCACGCTTGTCGTCCTTCTTTTCCTTTAAATTACATTGTCCTACGTTGTCTTTTTATATAGTTGTGTTCTGGTATTGTGCGAATCGGTTTTGAAGTCTGTTTTTTACGTTTTTCTGCGTTCGGAGTCAGCGGTAATTCGTGTGACGCGATCATCGGCCGCGATCACGACCGGCCGCGATGGCCCTTCCATGGGTGGACGACCTGAAGCTTTCGCCGAAGATTCAGCGCTCATATAAGTATCAAAGATGTGAACTGGTGTTACGTGTGACATGACTGAAATGGGTAGCATTCCAGTGATGTGCTGAGAGCGGTCGACGCCGCGATAGCGAGTTATCATCTGCGGATTCGGTCTTGTTTACAATACTTATTCCGCTTGTCGCTAGCTCGCCGTTTTAAATTTAGCGTTCTAAGTATTTGAGCGGTAATCGTGTTAAACGTCGTTTCTGTGTGGCGGAATAGAAGTGTAAAGTGTACCGCTCATCTATCATTCGCGGTGCGTTCGTACAGAGCGTGACACTTTTAACGCGAACAGCAATCGCTGGTTTCTGCTGTCTTTCTCTCAGAATCGAGACGCTGTCATGAAAACTACTACCGCCATCGAAAGTGCTAATCTGGGGCACTAATATAAGCGGTAAAATGTTGTGCCCACTAATACCATTTCGAAGTAAAATTCGAAAAGCGTCTATCATGTTGGCGCTGACAGTGTCGCGCTGTGCACACATTGCTACACGGCTAGCGCGGGCACAACTCCGGCGCTTTTCTTTTAATTTTGCTTCACACTGGAAACAAGGGAGGCAAAGTTTTACCACCTAAGTTGGTGCCCCATATGAGCCCTTTCTATCACTTGACAAATTTCGGTGGTAGCTGTTCATTCGTCAAAGTGAATTAAGAATATCCGGCTACGGCTTGTTCGTGCTGTGTCGCACTGTGTACGCTAATTTGATGACTGTCTAGTGGTGTTGCTCCGCGAAGCCACGCGGGAAATTTAAGGAAGGGTAATAATGTGGCGAACTGGACGAGACGGTGGTAATTTGTGGATATGAAGAAATTTAGATTCTTTTAAGTGCATGACTGAGTTTTCTGCTGAGCTAGTAGATTAAAAGCGGTCAATTGTTTTGTCTACTTCATTTGACTAGTTCCGCACACAGCTGCAGAAGCTGGAAGCATAGGCATATTTCAATGCTATCCACGTGATGCCACATCTTCCAGTGCCCCTTATGTAGCATTAATTTGTTGGGTGTAGTTGAGTAATGCAGCACTCGGATTTTTCATGGGGTGCATGCTTCGGAGACTTGAACGCTCTTATGCACTGCCCTGTGAAACACTCGCCCGAGTTGCAGGTTTAGTGCCCTAGAGGCTTAAAGCTCATCTCCTTTTTCTTCGTTCCTTAGTAAAATTTAAAATGTACTTTGAATTTGAGCTGCTTGATTAAAACACCCTTTTTTACAGTTACCTACGAGTACATGATTACCAGGCAAGATATCGATGGCAAGCCATCGCAGAATTTCAAGGGATTTGTCGAGGCGCTGAACTTGTTGGACTCTGGCCACGTCGGAGCAATCCTCGTGCGTCAAAAAGCTGGACTCTGTGAACTAAAATCCGAAGTCAGGTCCTCACAGACAGTGTCTAAACTGTACGAGACACAGGTCACCTTCACAGACAATGTCATCACAAGCATCGTCTGCTCCTGTATGGCTGGGCAAGGTCAGTCGTGCTCACACGCAGCAGCACTTCTGTTCAAGGTTGCAGAAGTATCAAGTAGAGGGCTGACTGGGTCAGCATGCACCGATATACAGTGCAAGTGGAACGCTACCACTGCAAAGAACTGGGTACCCGCAACCTTAGAAGTCATCTACGGACTCAAGTTGGGCAAGGCTGGGTTCCCCCAATTTGACAGTCATAGGGCAGTCGAAGAACATTTCAAGTGCTCTGGCTTCAGGAACATAGAGGGGACCATCCTGGCATCTGTCATGGACGCCCGACTGAAGAGTGTTCCCCTTCAAGTTGTGAGAGGTAATGCCAAACAACTTAATTGCTTCCTTTCATTCCTTGATGTATTGTGTGTGAACAACTTTTTAGGCCCACAGTCCCATGGTTGCCACTCCGGCGAGCTCCTCCGTGGCCCATGCAAGAGCTTCTACGAGGCCAACGTGGTACTGACCGCAGCAGCGATAGCTTCGCTGGAGGAGCAGACCCGGGGCTAGGACAGCAGCCAGTGGCAGACCGCACAAAAACTGCGGATAAGTGCCAGCAGCACAGCTGGGTCCATCCCAAAGACGGCCTCTCCAGAGAAATGGATTGCCAGGCGTCTGAACAATACCTTTCGTGGGAACGAGAACACAAGGCATGTATTCAGGTTTATGTTGGGGCAGACATGGATTATTCGAGTACTCTCAGAGCAGCAAAACGCTCAATCATGTGAACAGAACAGCGCACAAAAAGAAAAGAACAGAGAGTAAGGAACATGCACAACACAAGAGCGCTGACACCGTGCTCGCAAATGAACTTATGCACGAAAGGAAGAAGAAGAGAACGTTTTGAAAGACATGCAGGGCACACAGTGCGTGTCACAGGCGACACAACACCATTTAAGTACAACCTCTTTGCCCCATAGTCCGATCTAAAAACAAGGTTTTGGTTTGTTTTTAACCCGAAACCTTGTTTTTAGGTCAGACTATCAAACCGAACCAAAACCTTGTTTTTACATCGATTACTGAAAGTCGAAACTCTAACCAAAGTTTAATAAAAAGAAACAAAAATTCCCCGACCTTTCGGGACCAGCTCGGTCCCTTGGTCACGGGTGACTGTGGGTTGGACGGAGGGGGAAGCTGCTTATGGTAGGCCGGTTGCGATCGCTGCGTCCGGTTTTTTCCATAAAGCGACGAAGCCCTTACACATACTTGCTTAGGAGACTGCGCGACGACCTGTTGGTGTTACTTTTGGTTGTCAAGATGTACCAGGCTTCTAGGTGCAAACGTTTACGCAAACGTTTTGTGGGAGCCGGGGGTGAAAGACGACGCAGAGGGCACGTGACAGGCGGTCGGCCGAGAAGTCACGAGCTTGCGCGAGACAGTGCGCGCGGAGCGAGGCTGGTAGCTGGACAAGAACGACGGAGCCGGGGCTGCCTAGCCTGGGCCATAACGAACCCCGGAGCGGTCCACCAGCGAGGTCTGGAGCAAGACCGGTGGAAACGGCGAGCCCGGGCCATATGACCTGGGCTATGACGATCCCGGGGGGGTTCCGCAGCGAGACTCGGGCATTGATAGCCCGGGACAGCCAGCCTACGCAGCGCTGGCGTGGGAAAGGCGATCCGCAGGCCTGGACACGGTCCCCGACTGTGAGCTCTGATCGACGGGCGACAACAAGGGTCGACGGGCCCGGACTACCGGCTCTCGACGACGGGCAACCGAGAGGTACAGTAAACCCATTCGCTGTCTTCTCGTTGCCATGTGTGATTCCCTGGGTAGCGGGCGGAGCGCATACCGATCGGGCGCGATTATTAGTAGTGGACCTCCGTAAAGGAACCCACATTAAAATGGCGCCCAACGTGGGGCCCATTTGGTATGCCTCTGCTTCTAATCGTCCCCAGGGAGTCCCATGGATTCGTTGAGCGGGTTGTTCACTAACGCTAACGATGCCCGTTGAGACAAAGTATGTTGGAATTATGGTGACTTGTCTCACAGCAGAGCTCAGCAGGTGTCTCCTCGAATCGAGTACTTAAAGGTCTCGAAGGACGAGGTTGCGGATGCGCTTTCTCGGGTACCCCAGAATAGTGGTTGGCTGGAGGTGACGCAACCGGGGGGAACACGAGGAGCGCGGTTATGGTGTAAGAACGTCGTCTTCGGAGGCAGAGGAGAGCCACGGCATGTTCGCTGGAAGGCAGGATAGCGACTGGCAGGAGGGAACACAGCCAGGACTTATTCCATATTTAGGATTTAGGCTTGGAGTGATGCGGTAGGCAACCAAGCGCTTGTCGAGGACCGGGGTGCAGATGGGGTTTTGTCAGTGGGTGTCGGAAAGATTGCTGGAATCGCAGTCGACACCGGGAGCACTGGCGGTCGAGATTGTCAGCGGGTGTTGGGTAAACTGGCGTAAATTGCAGTTGACACCGGGAACGCTGGCAGGCGAGTTAAGGAGTAGTATGATTTGTAACCGCTGGGCCAAGACGGCTAGTTGCTTCGCGTCACTCCAACAATCCATGAAGGGCAGAGGCGATTTATACGATAATTTCTCGACTTCACTCTGGCCGGTCGTGGCAGTGACAGCAAGACTTTTAATAAGTTATGTCGCGTCACGACCTGGCCGGGGATGAGGCGGTAGACATTTGGGTGGCTTGTAGTTGTCCAGCTTGCCATGAGGCGTGGACGGTTTAAGCGGGTTTGCTCGCTGAGCTACCGCCCCCTCCGAGGACCGAGCAGTCCCTAGAGCTCGTATGCACGTGGACGGAACGGGACGCTGACGCTTACATCGAGTACCACATGGTATATGTAGCCGCTGTGGAGCGCGGGTATGGAATATGGTCGTCCCGCCACAGGCTTTGGATCCCTTCGCTTGCGCAAAAGATGGACTAGGTTTACGCCATCGTTACCTGTTCTGAGGGAAACTCACGCTTTGAGCAACGCAGCTAGTGGTTTTGCCGCATCGCTTGCTCCGAGGTGAGAAGGGCACCCGAGGTAAAAAGACGCGAACGTCGTGTCTTACGTCTAGGCTTACTCGGCGAGATACAAACGAGGAGGCTTGCCCGGTTCACATCGCTGACTTGAAAGGATACTACCGTTGTCGCGATGGGGAACACGTATAACATGAGGTTGCGATAGGACACACTAGAAATCCCGTGTTCTTGGCGACCCAGGAGCGAGATCTGGGATGCAGACTTGCTCAATTAGCCGCATGGTGGACGAACCCGTCGGCAAGCAATTTGGCGGTGGAGGCTATGGTCACTGCCACAATCTGCGGCAGAGTATTTGTTCGTTGTGTGTTGTTTTAACACTTTGTTCTGCGCAGAGTAGCTTCCTGGAGAGATGGCCATAGACGGCGTAACCCAGGAAGCCCACCGGGAGGGAAGACGGGCCCATTCGTTTTCCCAAGTGCTCAGGGTGGCTGACAGTTGTTCTGCCTGACGAACGGTTCAGGCGGGCAGTTCTAAGCCCGCTGTGACCTCTAAGCGGAACGGGGCAAGTCCGTCTGCGTCGGCCGGACCAGCTTAGAGCAAGCCCCCTGCTGCATCGCGGTGAGTGAGACAGCGAGCGACAGACAGGTCGGCATTGTCTGCCGGCTTCGCTAGCCACCACCACCTATGCCGCTTTCGGACGCTGCAACGTGGCCACTCCGGCAACAGCAACAGCGGCCGCCCATGAAGCCCAGCGGCTCCCTGAGGCTCATGAAGTCCCCCGAAGTCCGGGCCTTGAGGGGGGGAGAGTGTGGGAGCCGGGGGTGAAAGACAAGGCAGAGGGCACGTGACAGGCGGTCGGCGGAGAAGACACGAGCTGGCGCGAGACAGATTGCGTGCTGAGCGAGGCTGGAGCTAAGCTGGACAAAAGAACGACGGAGCCGGGGCTGCCTGGCCTGGCCCATCGAACCCTGGAGCGGTCCACCAGCGAGGTCTGGAGCAAGACCGGTGGAAACGGCGAGCCCGGGCCATATGACCTGGGCTATGACGATCCCGGGGTGGTTCCGCAGCGAGACTCGGGCACTTATAGCCCGGGACAGCCAGCCTACGCAGCGGTGGTGTGGGAAAGGCGATCCGCAGGCCTAGACACGGACCCCGACTGTGAGCTCTGATCGACGGGCGACAACAAGGGTCGACGGGCCCGGACTACCGGCTCTCGACGACGGGCAACCGAGAGGTACAGTCAACCCATTCGCTGTCTTCTCCAAAATGGTGGATAGCTGTCTTCTCGTTCCAGTGTGTAACTCCCTGGGTGGCGGTGTAACTCCCTGGGTGGCGCCAGACGATGTCCAAAAGACGGCGTTCACCTGTTACAGGGGGTTATTTGAGTTTACGCGTCTTCCGTTTGGGTTGTCGAACTCGCCGTCGAGTTTCCAACGGCTCATGGACATCGTGCTGGGCGATGCGAAATTTAACTTCGCCATGGCCTACATGGATGACGTTGTGGTATTCTCCAAGTCGTTCAAAGAGCACCTAACTCATCTCGAGATCGTCTTAAGGCGAATGAGTGAGGCCGGTCTAACAATTAATCCAAAAAAGGTGCAACTGGCCGCCTCAAAGGTAAATCTTTTGGGCTTTGTCGTAGACAATGGTACCCTGAAGCCGAACGATGAGAAATTGAGGGCCATTCTCGATTATCCACCACCGCACGATGTAGAGAGCCTTCAAAGGTTTCTGGGGATGGTTGGCTTTTACCGGCAGTTCATCCCGATGTGCGCGGAGCTGGCGCGGCCATTGAATTTGCTGCTCCGGAAAGGCTCGAGGTGGGTCTGGGGTCCAGAGCAGGGTGCTGCCTTCTCGTCTCTCGCGAGGGCAATAGCAAGCACCGCTAGCCTTCGGTTACCAGATCTTAATCGGCATTTTGTTGTGCAGACAGATGCGAGCGACTACGGTGTCGGAGCAGTATTGCTACAGGAGCACGATGGACAGTTGCGCCCTGTGGCATTCGCTAGTCGAACGCTCACACCGTCGGAACGCAACTACAGCGTGACGGAAAAGGAGGGGTTGGCCGTCATGTTTGCTCTGAAGAAGTTCGACCTCTATTTAGACGGTACGACTTTCGTTATTCAGACTGATCACGCAGCACTTACCTGGATTCAGAGGCTAAAAGAGCCCGCGGGAAGGCTGGCCCGCTGGGTACTAACCTTGCAGCGCTACTCGTACACGGTTGAGTACCGAAAGGGATCGACCAACAAGGTCGCGGATGCGCTCTCTCGGGCGCCCCAGAATGGTGGTTGGGAGGAGGTGACGCAACCAGAGTGTAACGAGAAGCGCGGGAAGAACAGGAGAATGTCTCCAGATGCAGGGGTGAGGTCCCTCACGGACGGTTGGGAGGAGGCGAAGCAACCGGCACTCGTAGCAGCCTTAGCGCGCGGCACGAAGGAGCAAAGGATCGTCGCTTGGGGTGAAGTGGTCAGCAAGGAAGAGCTTGTCGAGGCCCAGCAGGCAGATGGTTTTTGCCAGCGGGTGTTGGGTAAACTGGCTGAAATTGCGGTCGACACCGGGAAGGCTGGCGGTCGAGTTAATGATCAATTTGATTCATATCTGCTGGGCGAAGACGGCTTATTGCTTCGCTACATCCCAACGATCGATGAAGGGGAGAGTAATGAGTCTCCCTTCAGGGTGGTGATTCCCAGGAAGCTACGGAAGAGGTTTATCGGGTACTTCCACGACTCGGCTCTGGCAGGTCATGGCAGTGGCAGCAAGACTTTTCATAAGTTATGCCGCGCCGGGACCTGGCCGGGGATGAGGCAAGACGCACTCCGATACGCCCGCAGCTGTCCAGCCTGCCAGAAAGCGAAGCCCAGAGGGGGCAAGCCTCCGGGCTTGATGCAGTCGGTGGAGAGTCACTACCCGTGGGAGATCGTCGCTTGCGACATCATCGGCCCATTGCCGAGAAGTCCGCGGGGAAACCAGTACCTCTTGGTTATTACCGATCATTTCTCAAAGTGGGCAGAGCTGTACCCACTGAGGAAGCTGGTTTCAGAGCGGATCTGGGAAAAGTTACTGGATACTTTCCTACGCTTCGGCACACCCAGGTGTCTCATTAGTGATAACGCTAGTTATTTTACTAGTAAAGTGTTCGTGGACTCCTGCTTGGCGCTGAACATAAAGCACAAGAGGACAACACCGTACCATCCCCAAGCCAATATCACTGAGCGTGTGAATCGGAATATCAAAAGCATGCTGATCGCGCTAACGGAGAGACACCGAGACTGGGATGAGCACATCGCTGAGATGGGTTTTGCCATCCGGAATACTGTGAACAGATCGACTGGTTTCACGCCAGCGTTTCTGAACCTGGGTAAAGAGATCCCGTCTCCGCTGGAGAACGAGTTATGGAGCAACCAAGGAACACCAGGACGCCCGCTCTCTAGGTATGCGGAACAGCTAACGAACCGCTTGTCTGGGGCGCTGCACGATGCTAGAGAGAATCTTGATGCCGCAAGGATCGAGCAAGCGGCGCAGTATGACAGGAGCCATAGGCACTTGGAATTCAAGGTTGGTGACTTGGTCCTGAGAAGAACCCACCCTCTGAGTAACGCAGCTAGCGGTTTCGCCGCATCGCTTGCTCACAGATGGGAAGGGCCCTATGAGGTAAAGACGCGAATGTCACGGCTTACTTATAAACTCACTCGGTGTGATACAAATGAGGAGTCGGGTCCAGTTCACATCGCGGACTTGAAGGGGTATTACCGTCGCGATGGGGAACATAGTGAATGAAAACTACCGCCGCCGCCACATTCGGCCACAGAAAGTGATGATTTTCCGGTGTCTGACAGTGTTCTTTCTACACAGGATGCCTCCTTGGAGAAACCGCCCCAGGGGGCCACACCCAGGAGGCCCACCGGACGGGCCAGGCCCCGGGGCGGCTGGACCCCAGTGGTCCGGTCGACCAAACCCTCGGGGCGGCCGCCCAGGGAGGCGTCAACACCGGGGATGGCCGAACGGCGGAGCGGGCCAGCGCCGCCCGGGCTCCGCAGGTACCGCGAGCCCGGCAGCCGGCAGGCCTGCGCGGCACGGGGCAGGGCCGTCCGCAGCAACATCGCGGCACCAGGCAGGGCCGTCCGCGACGGAGCCCCCGCACCACGGAGCGGGTCCGTCTACGACCGGGGGACCTGCCTGGAGTCGGCCCCCCTGCCACACCGTGGCCACGTGGACGGCGTGGGAGGAAGGAGGGGCGGTCCACTTCGTTTCCCGTCGGCGTTGGAAGCATCAACCCAGACCAACGCCTGGCCAGCCCGACCACCAAGTCCCACTCCCGTTCCGTGGCCACACGCAGCCGGCGGCGCCACGGGTCTTGGGAGCGCCTGACACCTGCTGGCTGTGCGGGGTCCCCATAATACATCTGGAAACCCACGAAGCAGGTCGACTCCATGCTGACCTGCTGGAGGCACAGCCCCTCCTGGACCACGTGGCGGCAGCGGTCCAGACCCTGAGGGCAAGCCGCCCGGACCTCCTGGCTCCCGCTGCCTTGGCCTCCGTTCAACCAGCCCGGCCTCCCGAAAACCGTGCCACCGCACCGGCTGCCGCAGCCGCCGCCATCGAACCCGCCACCACGACGGCCCCCACAACACCGGCCGCCACCACATCCTGCGGGCCAAGTCATCGGGCCAGTGTCGTGTACCAGCCCCCTCCGTCCCCCTCGACTTCCGACGACGCCATCATGGCCGAGGTAGAACAACTCCTCGGCCAAAACCAGTGAGCACCCGGGGCCCCCCCGAAGACCGGGCCTTGAGGGGGGGGAAGTGTGGGAAGCCGAGGAGGACGACGGCGCGCGAGGGGGCAGGAGCGGTGGCCGGCGGCCCGGTGCGCGTGACAGAGTGCACGAGGGATTCCGCCAGGCACTGGGGCAAGACACACGGACGAGGACTGCAACGGCAAGGCACAGCGACCAGCCGAAACAGTAAAGTGATTTGAATTCATTCTTGCTCGTGTGACTTCTTGGGAGGGCGGACCAGGCAGGGACCGATTGGGCAGCAGTATAGTAGAGCGACCCACAAGATGTACCAGGCTTCTAGGTGCAAATGTTTACGCCAGTGTCGTTCCGCGCCCTAGACCTTGCTTTTGTCGAAAGACACACTGTGACCCAGTTTCGCAATCTGTTCAGCAAGAGCGCTGTCTTGAACGTCATTCTTCTTCACATCATATTTGTGGCGGCGGAAGTGTTCCGGGAAGTTCTTGGGTTCCCTCACGTAGGCTGCAAGGTAGTCCACGCACGGGATGCGATAGTTGAGGCATTGGGATTTGTCTTTTCCCGGTCTGTCCTTGGGGAGGGGAAGTCGGTGACGGATGGTGGACACTGGTTTGTGAGTGACCGCAATTCCAGGTTTACTAAGGACGCGTCCGATGGTCTTGCTGACGTTCCTCACGTATGGCAGGCACTGACGGCTCGAAGGAGCTGGGGCTGCGGAGAGGCGGGGACGGCGCAGCTTGTAGACTCCACTAATGAACATTTTGGAGTAGCCGTTGTTTCGAAGGTTGGCATTGATCTTGTTGACCTCTTCTTAGAGAGACTCCTCTGTCGAGCACACAGACATGGCATGTCTGAACAGCGCAGTGACCACCGACATCATTTGGGTAATAGTCAAATTTCAAGAGCCTTTGGGTGTGCGTAGGCTTCCTGTACACCGAGAAGGCAAGCTTGTCTGAAGTCTTCTTTAGACTGATGTCCATAAACGGAAGCCCACCATCCATCCTTCTTGCGTTCCACCGTGAACTGAATAGCAGGTTCGACCAGATGTAGATGTTGGCAAAGACGATCAAATTCGGTCTTCTTAACGATGCAAAAACAATCGTCCACATAACGAAGGAATATCTTCGGCTTCGGCACGAACAAAACAAGAGCTTGCTTCTCAATACACGTTTTTGGATATCAGCGTAAAAAAGACTTTAGACAAACTTACCTTCTCGGTGTACAGGAAGCCTACGCTCACCGGAAGGTACTTGAACTTTGACTCTTACCATCCCACAACCCACAAGATGTCCGTGGTCACTGCGCTGTTAAAACGTGCCATGTCTGTGTGCTCGACGGAGAAGTCTCTCCGAGAAAAGGTTAACAAGATCAAGGTCGACCTTCAAAACAAAGGCTAAACCAAAAGGTTGATTGATCGAGTCTACAAGAAGCTGCGCCGTCCCCGCCTCTCCACAGCCCTGGCTCCTTCGAGCCGTCTGTGCCTGCCATACGTGAGGAACGTCAACGAGACCATAGGACGCGTCCTTCGTAAACATGGGATTGCGGTCACTCACAAACCAGTGTCCACCATCCGTCACCGACTTCAATACCCCAAGGACAGACCGGGATAGGAGGAATATTAAGGCCTCATCTAGCGCATCCCGTGTGCGGAATGACCTGCAACCTACGTGAGTGAAACCGAGAACTTCCCGGAACACTTCCGACGCCACAAATAAGATGTGAAGTAGAACGACGTTCAAGCCAGTGGCCTCGCTGAACACGCAGCGAAACTGGGTCACCGCATGTCCTTCGACAAAAGCGAGATCTTGGGCACGGAAGGACGCTGGCGTGAACGTTTGCTCCTAGAATCCTGGTACATCGAGACAACAAAAGGAAATATTAACAGGTCGTCCGGCAGTCTCCCAAGCGTCTATGTGTCAGGGCTTCGTCGCTTTGTGGAAAAACTCAGACGCAGAAATCGCAACTGGCCTAGATAAGTGGTTTTCCACTCTGTCCAACCCACAGTCACCCGCGGCAAAGGGACCAAGCTGGTCTCAAAACATTGGGGACTTTTTATTTCTTTTTATTAAAATTTGCTTAGAATTTCGAATTTCAGTCAGACTATATTTTTCCTAACCATAGAGATTTCCGTCGAAAAAAATGTTTACGTTCAAATGTTTTTAGATCCGACTACGGGGTAAAGACACTGTAGTTAAATGGTGTTGTGTCACCTGTGACACGCACTGTGTGCCCTGCATGCCTTTCACAACGTCCTCTTCCTTTTGTGCATAAATTCAGTTGAGAGTCAGCGCTTGTGTGTTGAGCAGGTTCCTTCTCTCTGTCTTTGTCTTTTTGTGTGCTGTTTTGTTCACTATGTCATCATACCAACTTTCCCAGCTTGCAACACTTCTGCTGAATCATATGCTTTCGACATGCTGCGAAAGCTGCATTCATATACCAGCATGAACACCAAACGGAACAGTCAGTTGATGCTGCCTGTGTCAGACCACCAGACCATCACTGAATCAGCACATGCTGATGCAGTGACGGTCTGGTTGTTTACCTTGGTGTTTTATTTTCATTAAATGTTTAGTTGAAGTTGAGCGCTAGTCCTGTCCATGTCTCCCATGCGTCTCCGTTTCTTTGCGCGCTGCTACCAGTTTGAAATCGTGAGCCAACTCGCCTGCATCGCCACATTGATCGACTTTGGCAGGACTCTCCTAAAGCTGCTTGCAACATTTCATACTATTCAGCACCAGTTTTCCCAAGGCGGAAACAGAAATGGATGCACAGACGCTGCTTAACTTTTTCTTCCTCGATCTTGAAGTACTACGCATACTGCATGTAGTCATTCACTTAGAGGTTTCTGCAGAGCAAATGTGGGGAGATGACGGCTTCCGGTTATGCAGGTAACACAGAGTTGTCATCTGTGCTGCCTTGTTGCCACTTTACTGTGAGTTATAGCTTCCCCGAAAGGAAATCACTCCCAGAATTAAATGATCAGCCCGCGTAAATAGTAGCAAGCATGAGAAATCGATACATGTCAAGAATTCATGAAAGAAACTGAAATCATTTCAAATGCACTTGGCATGGGAGCGCAGAATGCTTGGGTAGAGGAACTAAGATCGATTACTTCAGCGTGAAGAACACTACAAAGTGTCCATAAAAAAGGTTTTTACAACATGATGCCCGTTACAGAGTAGCCGTCCGACTTTTCGGACTTTGATGCGATTCGAAATAAGTGAATAATTGGTCAGTCTGAACGGGCCCCAATGTTACCGACGGCTACGTGCCAATATTAGAATAAGCAAGCATGTCCGAAATATCGATTCACTGCTTTACTTCGTTCACTGCTAGGCTAATGTGGCGGTGGAAGAATTCATAAAAGAAAAAAAAAAAACATTTCAGATGCATTGGGCATGGGAGTGCAGAATGCTTGGGAGCAGGCACTAAAACTGATTACTTCAGCATGAAGAATGCTTGAAGGCGAAAAGATTCTTACAACATGATACGCGTTATAAAGTAGCCGTCTGACAATTCTGACTTTGATGCGATTCGAAGTAAGTGGATAATTGAGCAGTCTGAACAGGTCCCAGGCCACGGACGGCTACATGCCAGTATCAGAATAAGCAAGCATGTCGTAATAAACGATTCGCTGCTTTACTTCATTCACTGCTGGGCTAATGGAAGTTACCTGCTTGTTGGATCAGTTAGCCAATGGTTTTGCATTGTGTCTGGGCTTACTCACGTGCAGGGAGCAATGTCAAGCCTTCAAAAGAAGGAGATTATTGGTTCAGCGACCGTGTTGCTTTCGTTGCCCTGTCAGCTTGGCGTCGAAAGTGCAGAGAGCGTGAGCAATGATGCTGATAAATTTACTGTTTTGTGTTTTGTTCTGGCAGACATGGCAAGAAAACCTAGCCGAAAGCCAGGGCCTAGTATGAAGAGGACCAGGACTGCGTGGTACGGCTCTGCGGCTTGACCGTCCACGAAAGAAACCCATGACTGGCGGCCAGCCCTGACGCCCTGAAAACAGCTGGCAACGTGTTAGTTGAAATCAAATGCCCGACACCAGGCACTCTAAAAAAGTATGGCTCTCTAGAGGGCCTTTTTGCATCTGGCAAGTATGACGTTAGGTATGATGGCCCAGAGCTTATACTCTCGCCCAAAGGGAAGAATGCAGATTACACACAAGTGCAGCTGCAACTGTATTGCTCTGGGCAACACTCATGTGACTTTGTGGCATTTGCTGAGAAGAAGGGCTACTTTGCTAAAGTGCCATATAGCAAGGCCTTCATTAAGAGCTTGTTCCCAAAACTGAAATCACTTTATTTCGAACACTACCTGCCGGCACTTGTTGACCAGCATGCAGGTTTCTGAAATGCCAAAGTGTCAAAAAAAGTAAACATTCATCAGAGGGACCACTGCTTATGAGTGACATTTATTTCAGTCTTCCTTAATGAGCGATGGCTGCAGATTGCAGATATCTGCGATGACAGTCAAGGTGTTGTCGATACAATTGCTTCTTGTAAAGATCGACGAGGGTATATACTTCAAAAACCGGAAACACTTCACGCGGCGAATGGACCTTTCAACATGAATGCGCTGTTTAGACAAGCGACGCGAGTAAACCACTTTAGCATCTGAGAGCGGCTTTTTCTGCTTTTTGAATGAAGGATGTGACAGTTTAACTCCTTAAGGCAGCATGTCTTCAATGGTGAAGCCTTTATCTACTAAGATTTGATCCCCTGGCAGAAGATATATCAGCAGCCTAGAGTGAGGTTATGAACCGGTCACTTTCACGGCCTCCATAAACGAATGAGGATGGCTAGTTGGGCTAGTTGGTTTTGCATCATGGTGTAATACGCCAAAACAACAGAGACAGACAAAACGAAGGTAGAACTAGACAGGACGCGGCGTAACTTTCAACTGAATTGTTTATTTAGAAGACAGAATTTAGGAAAAATATAATATAAAAGCAGGCACACGTGGCAGAACAACAGATAAGGTCCAAAAACACACCCCCCTCAAATGCCAGTGTCATTGGTTTTTCAAATAGTAGAATTCTTTATCAGTCAATGACAAAGAGGGAGCGCTTATGCAATTATTGTCGTGGTGGGACCTAATCAGGAAAGCTTCATGAATTTCTCTAGCCGTTTTTGTTTTATAATGGCCTATGACACAGGTGTCACCAAAGATGGGGCTGCACTTTTCAGAGTTGGGCCCGCAATCGCAACGGTCACAATGAACCGCTAAGTGGCCAGACGGGGACTGTCTGATTGCCAACGCATGCTCTCTGACCCTATCATTAATGCATCTCCCCGTCTGGCCAACGTACACCTTACCACATGACAAGGGGATTTTATACGTGACACTGGTAGCGCACTCGCGGAACTTGGTGACATGTCGTTTTTTGCATGACTCTCGTGTCACATCCGATTCGTCTCCTAATCGGCTTATCCTCTTACAGAGCGAAGAAAGTTTGTTCGGTGCTGAAAAAACGACTGGTATGTCAAAGCGATGGGCCACCTTCTTCAGATTGTGGGACATCTTATGTATGTACGGTAGGACAACAGGCCTACCTACTCTCTTAGGAGCCCTTTCGCACACTGCGCTGTTGCCTTTTCTCATCTTTTTTGCATGTTCTTCGAGATGTTTCAGAGACCTTAGCAAAAAAGATGAGAAAAGACAACAGCGCAGTGTGCGAAAGGGCTCCTAAGAGAGTAGGTAGGCCTGTTGTCCTACCGTACATACATAAGATGTCCCACAATCTGAAGAAGGTGGCCCATCGCTTTGACATACCAGTCGTTTTTTAGAGCGCAGCTCTTAGGGGCCCGTTTCCGGCTTGAGCGGCGTCGGCGTCGCCGTCGCCGTCGCCGTCGCCGTCGCCGTCGCCGTCGGCGTCGGCGTAACCGCGCGGTGCATCATGGGAAATATCCCATAATGCACCGCGCGAGCCCCCCTCCGGGGTCACGTGACTTCGTGGGGAGGCACGTGACCCCCCCCGAGGTCACGTGACCCCCCGAAGTCACGTGACTCCCCTGAGGTCACGTGACCCCCTCCTCGAGGTCACGTGACTCCCCTGAGGTCACGTGACCCCCCGAGGTCACGTGACCCCCGCCGATGTCGCGTGACCCCCCGATGGCGTCATCGACACTGATGACGTCACCGGCATCCACATCGTCATCGTCATCATCACTGATGTCATCATCAGTGATGACGATGACGATGCGGATGCCGGTGACGTCATCATCAGTGATGACGATGACGATGCGGATGCCGGTGACGTCATCAGTGATGATGACGATGACGATGTGGATGCCGGTGACGTCATCAGTGATGATGACATCAATGATGATGACGTCATCAGTGACGATGACGATGTGGATGCCGGTGACGTCATCAGTGATGATGACGATGACGATGTGGATGCCGGTGACGTCATCAGTGATGATGACGATGACGATGCGGATGCCGGTGACGTCATCAGTGATGATGACGATGACGATGTGGATGCCGGTGACGTCATCAGTGATGATGACGATGTGGATGCCGGTGACGTCATCAGTGATGATGACGATGACGATGTGGATGCCGGTGATGTTACCGACATCCGCATCGTCATCGTCATCATCACTGATGACGTCATCAGTGACGTCACTGATGTCGTCACCGGCATCCGCATCGTCATCGTCATCATCACTGATGACGTCGTCAGCGACGTCACTGATGACATCACCGACATTCGCATCGTCATCGTCATCATCACTGGTGAAGTCATCAGTGACGTCACTAATGACGTCATCAGTGACGTCAGTGATGACATCACCGGCATTGGGGGTCACGTGACCCCCCGTGGTTAGTCTAACCCCCCCCCCCCCCAGCGCCCTTCCCTCCTCCTCAAGAGCTGCGCTCCAATTCGGCGTTACAGGGAGTTGTAAGCGGCTTTCACTTTTTTTTTAGCACCGAACAAACTTTCTTCGCTCTGTAAGAGGATAAGCCGATTAGGAGACGAATCGGATGTGACACGAGAGTCATGCAAAAAACGACATGTCACCAAGTTCCGCGAGTGCGCTACCAGTGTCACGTATAAAATCCCCTTGTCATGTGGTAAGGTGTACGTTGGCCAGACGGGGAGATGCATTAATGATAGGGTCAGAGAGCATGCGTTGGCGATCAGACAGTCCCCGTCTGGCCACTTACCGGTTCATTGTGACCGTTGCGATTGCGGGCCCAACTCTGAAAAGTGCAGCCCCATCTTTGGTGACACCTGTGTCATGGGCCATTATAAAACAAAAACGGCTAGAGAAATTCATGAAGCTTTCCTGATTAGGTCCCACCACGACAATACTTGCATAAGCGCTCCCTCTTTGTCATTGACTGATAAAGAATTCTACTATTTGAAGAACCAATGACACTGGCATTTGAGGGGGGTGTGTTTTTGGACCTTATCTGTTGTTCTGCCACGTGTGCCTGCTTTTATATTATATTTTTCCTAAATTCTGTCTTCTAAATAAACAATTCAGTTGAAAGTTACGCCGCGTCCTGTCTAGTTCTACCTTCGTTTTGTCTGTCCCTGTTGTTTTGGCGTATTACACCATGATCCTTCATAAACTTTTGAGATAAACATTAAAAAGCCATTTGGTGCGATCACATGGAGAGCTTTGACTGTATTCTGACTTTTGTAGGGGCTGTACGTCCGCCCTCTCTTTAGACTGTTTTGGGCCTTGTCGACAAATATTTCGAAACAGTCGATTATGCATGTTGTACATGGGAAATCTGCGAACACTGACGGACTTGTTGAGGCTATCGTCTCTTGTGGTAGCCACATAACCAGGTACTTGCGCGAAATATCTGCAAGTACTTGAATCCAAAGCCTGAAAATCTTGTTCGCCAAACCTACAGAGACCTGAAAGCGAAATGCGAGATCTACGAGCAACAACCCTAACCATAGCCTCATGAGAGTAATGGTGAATTCCACTCGTAGATCTGGAGCGCTTTCCGAAATCCGCGAGGGAGGCAAACTTCCGGTCCGTGGGACCCGCTCCGAATCGACGAGGGGAAGATAAACTTGCATTTCTGGAGCGACCTCCCCCACACCCCTCCCCACCTCTTCTCCCTCCGCGGTACAGAATGGCCACTGCTCGAACTTGACAAGCCCACCAACGCCTCAGCCGGCTGATCTTTCCGACGACCAGTGACGACTGTCACTGCTTAGCTGCAGAAGTAACACGCGACACAGGCCGGGCGAAATTATACGTACCGCGGCGCACTCACAAATAACGAAGACGTCCGCGTTCGGCACCGTCACATACCTTTCGGCCGCCTCGAAGCGGCGGGGCACGGACATGCAGCGATTGCCAGCGGTGGAGTTCAGATTTGTAGTACGACTTTAATAAACACAGGTAACAAACCATCACTTGCGCGGTCGTTGCCTAACCACATCTTGCTTTATTTCACGGGAAAACGCCGACGGAATGCAGTGTAAAAAGGTAAACAATCACTGGCTGCAAAATGAATAGGCCTAACCTTGCGTCTGCCTCCGTCTTTTCTGTCGTTCTTCCTCTCACGATCACAGACGTCAGCGCTTACGATTTGCCACGCTCCACATTCCCGGCTTTTTATACCTGACCTACGCGAGGTAGAAGCGTTCGAGCCGTCACAATCCAGAGCAAACAACCGACGCACCCGAACAGATCCAACTCCACGACCCGACCGGCCCGCCGATCTCTCCAACCTCGCCGCGCATGCGCACCGCCGATTTAGACGGAAATCACGTGGGCCGCTCTGTCAGCTTCCGGAGAGATCCGTGAAAACCCGCAGAGCAAGTTTGGCGGAGTTTGGGACGCTCTGTGGACCGGGCGCTGGCAGAGATCTACGAGCGGAAGATGACCAACTTAAGCCAGATCTGCGAGCGGAATATGCGCGCTCCAAATGGAGCGCTTTTGGAGCGCTCGAGATCTGCGAGCGGCATTCACCATAAGTAAATCTGGTCATTCACAGCAAGCTTACAAGTCATTCTTGCCTCTGACGACGAAACTCTGGTGTATTCTTCAAACAGTACTTTTGATAGACCTGTGAAAAACCGGAGTTTTTTGTCACAAACTGAAAATGCCGTTTGTGTAGCACGTGTAGCTCTGGTCACGACAACAGGGGACATAGGTGTACAGTACGAATGGTCCTTCTGCTTTCCAACTTCGCACTGTATACCAACTTCTACCTTCCGGATGCCACTACTGCAAGTGCATTGGGGGACAAGAATTGAGCTTGGTGATAATTCATGTACTTCAATATCCTCCCCTTGGGGGGCACCACAATTCACAACCAAAGGCGGTGAAGCTTGAGGTGGAGATCGAGGCGGAGCTTGAAGAGAGCTGGCCGCAAGTTGGACAGCGCACTGCTTGAGTGCACACGAGCGGGTGTAGCCTGTGCTGCATGTCCTGAGAGTGGGCGCCGGGGTCGCCTGCGCATTCCCCCGTTTTTTGCGACCTTCAAATAAAAGATGTGAATGATGTCGGAACAGTTTTATCAACATAGGAATGTGAAGAAACACACTTAAGCTTGGACTGTGGAGAAAAATGGAATACAGGCAGTGAAAAGATCAGTGCTGCCTATGCCCACATTCTGCCTCGTCGGTGCCTGCTTTTATGCATCAAATTGTTTTGCCAAGGTTTAAAGTGTTTCCAGCACCCTCACACTCAAATGTCTGCAATTCGCACATGCACTTTTTGTTTTACAAAGTGGCAAGTCCTGTGCTCTGAATGGTAATTCATTTCTAGGTAGACATAATTCATTCGGTACAATGTTCCATACCTCGAGCATGTTTTACAGTACTGACCCACTGTCAGAGGTCGGCATTTTAGGTCGCCCTCACTCACCCTCACCCTCACAGCCACACTTACCTAAGCCCCTTACTCACCCTCACAGCTACACCCACCTTCAGCCCCTCACTCACCCTCACCCTCTAAGTCACACTCACCTTCAGCCCTTCACTCACCCTCACTGAACCTCACGGCCCTCACGCACTCACCGCCCTCACGGCCCTCACGCCCCTCACTCACTCATGGCCCTCACGCCACTCACCGCCCTCACGGCCCTCACCGCCCTCACGGCCCTCACCGCCCTCATGGCCCTCACCGCCCTCATGGCCCTCACCGCCCTCACCGCCCTCACGGCCCTCACGGCCCTCATGGCCCTCACCGCCCTCACGGCCCTCACGCACTCATAGCCCTCACGCCACTCACCGCCCTCACCGCCCTCACGGCCCTCACAGCCCTCACCGCCCTCACGGCCCTCACGCCACTCACCGCCCTCACGCCACTCACCGCCCTCACACCAATCACCGCCCTCACGCGCCTCACCGCCCTTGCGGCCCTCACACCCCTCACGCCCCTCACGCACTGATGGCCCTCACGCCATTCAGCCCAGCTTCAGATGGGGCAATTTCGCCCAGAAACTTTACGTCGCAACACCAGCAACACGGGCCGCCCGCGATCACACGCAGCAACGAATTGCTGCAATTTGCCATCGTCATCATAACATTTTATTTTTCTTGCACTATTTAGACACAATTATGCGTTATAAACGTGTTTTTATGCATTTAATTCTCGTTAAGAATACTAATGCACCTTTCTGAAACAGTTTATTTCCAAAAAAACGATCGATTTCAAACTAGAACCAAGTCTTTCGGTGTCATCATCACCGGCACGAGGTATCACGTGAAAATTTTGCGTCCCTGATTGGATGCAGCCGCTTGAAACGCATTCGAATTGCTCCGAGTTGCATGGCCCTCACGGCCCTCACCACCCTCACAGCCCTCACGGCTTTCACCGCCCTCACGGCCCTCACGGCCCTCACCGCCCTCACGACCCTCACCGCCCTCACCACCCTCACGGCCCTCACGGCCCTCACCGCCCTCACGGCCCTCACCGCCCTCACAGCCCTCACCGCCCTCACAGCCCTCACGGCCCTCATCGCCCTCACAGCACTCACGGCCCTCACGGCCCTCACTCACCCTCACACTCATGAATTTTCCTGGTTCAGAAACTCACTCACCCTCACCTCACCTGTGAAGATGAGGGTGAGTGAGGGTGAGTGAGGGCCCTCATGAGTGAGGTTTGCCGAGGTCTGCCCACTGTACCTGACTGTCCAGCGAAATAGTTGAGCCCTAATATTATTTTTCATTAAGCGACTTTTGATGGCATGCTTTAAAAGGAAGTAGTGTGTCCACATGACTCCAAAAGTCAGAATCGTCACCGGAGCTTACCTCATTAGTAGTCCTCAAGTTCAATGTCGGGTATGGATTCGTCTCAGTCGGCCTACCGTCAACGAAGTGAATGGAGCAAACCTGTTGATCTGAACATATACGAGTTATACTATGAGCGTGCCGTCCAATCATTAATGTAAGCATGGTCGATAGGTAAGTTATGCTGTTATCAATGTACTGTTCACAGCTGACCTATTTGTGAAAGATGTTGACAGAGGTTAAATCAAAGGCGTTCCCAACACCAAGCATCTACAAACTTTGGAAATCGAATCAAGGTGCATGCGGGGATTGTACTAGGTACGCGCGCTGGCGTTTGCAGCAGTGATGGTTAAGAGATCTAGACCAAATGAGATGTTGCACGTGTGTTCGTCGTCGCCTCATTTTTGTTTACCTCAAATATAGTACACGTAAGGCGAGCGCGTGCAGCGTGTCTAACTACATTCGTCGCGTGCCCCGGGGTGATTGTGAAATTCGCAAATAATCTCTTCACGATTCTAGGTCTTTAATTACCGAGCGAAAGGCTCGTGCTGGCGTTCGTGTGCACGCACGTTCTCTGCCGGCTACCAATACCTCCCGAACCAGCGATGTCTGAAAATAATTAGCAACCTGATCTCCCGGGAGATGGCTACGGGTCTCGGTGGAAGAAATACATTTAGGCGGTGACTCTGGCCGCTCTTCCCGTGGGGAGCGAGCGACCAGATCGTGTTCGGAACTAGCCTCGAACAAGGAGTATACTCTGTTTCACCTTATGATGTACCGCAGGAAAGGCTACAAGCGCAAGCTCCTTGAAAAAAATTGGGTTGTGTGTGTGTTTATACAGCCTAGAACTTGGTCTGCCTCACAGGGGCGACGAGTCTCCCAGCTGTAGATGAGAAATTTAGCCAGTGCGGTACAGCCGCTAGCCTGGGGTCTTTAACGTGCATCACGCAGTAGTGATACACGACCGCACGCCGGTACGATGCTCATGCAGATCGAAACGGGCAGGGGTGGGGCTCGAACCCAGGATCCCTGGGTTCTGCAGCGCGAGCTTTCGCTCCACGTGCTCCGAGCTGGTGTGCGCTAGACCACTCGGCCACCGATCCCCCCAAGCTCCTTGCTCTGGGGCACATCCCGGCGGCACAAGCTCTCGTGACTTAAGAGCAGCTGCCAACGCTACGAGCTCGCGCTTCTAGCCTTCGCTGCGGTACAACATAGGGTGAAACGAAGTGCAGTTGTTCCGTGCCGCCGCGGAGGGCGCTGAGGTGTGAGCACAGTAGGTATGGGGTCTCTCCTCGGCGGCGACGGTGTCGGGGGCGTAGCTTGCTCGCCTTTTTCGCGGTGTGGTGGTGGTGTGCGGTCAGTGGCTGGCCTCATGTTTTGCTTTGGTGCTGTTTCAATCACCGGTGCCGCCATCGTGCTCGAAGATGAGCATTAACCCGAAGAAGAAGTTATGCGATAAGGATGCGAAAGACGTACTTCGTTGCCAACTGCAATTCGGGGTACCGGAACTGCGCAGAGCGAGTGTCCTTGTTTAAAGCTCCATCGAATGACGCTCACCTGGAGCAGTGGCGTCGTGCGATCCCGAGGGCCGATCGCAAGTTACTACTTAGTCTCCTCATCTCGTTGACCAAGTGAAGACCGAGCTTGACTCTCTAATTTCTGCCGAAGACTGGGAATTCGAAGATGTCTGGACAGTAAAGGCTCATAAAACCAAGGCTGTGAACTGCATGCTATATTATGTAACTGGGTTTTTGAGCGTGAAAATAAAATTAAAAAAAGCTACACGCTGCCCTGCATGCCGATCCGCTTTCAGCATCGACAAGAACACTTCTACTGAAGCAGCACTGACAAACGTGAAGAACAGAGGAGGCCTTACACACCCCAACAAGAACCTTTTCCAGCTACTGAAGAAAGCGGAACAGTTCTTCGTGCAAAGTAAAAGCCACAAAACTGTCTACTGGGACGCAATCGACAGTGTTCTCTACACATGCACAATAACGTTTCCATGCGCTGTACACAAAGAAGAAACAATTGCCCAGTTGCTCCACTACTACTTCAGCATGCGAATGCGACAACGCTGTAAGCATATTACGATAAGTAGGAACAAACAAGCTCAAGAGATAAAGAAATCAGCAAAGCAGCGCTCGTCTTAGTTTAAGGGCATGGGCGAGAAACACAGGATGTAGGAGATGGCGTTCTTTAGTAGTATGTAGTGAATTCAGCTTTTATGTAAATTTTAAAGCCAAAATATTTGTCAGGTATTTTTTTTACCTGTAAGGCGGGGTGGCACCATATTGTGCGAGTATAGATAAAAAGTGATTTATGTCTTGTAACCACTTTTGACTTTCAGTCACTGTGTCATCACGTCAGTCAGTATGTCATCATCCTGTGTCATCGTGTCAGTCACTATGTCATCATAAATAGGAATTTTTTCTGCTCACAAGGTTTGTATGTTCCACAGTACAAGTTGATACTGTATGTATAAACCATTTGTAATGCTAAAACCTTTATGCGCATGTAAAGAATTATTTAGGCCCCACTATGTAACATTATTAGAATTTATTTTTCAATAAGGCAGGAGCAGGGTGGAAACAATCACCCGACCTCATATTGTCACGGATGACAAGTGACGAGGCGGCGAAAGACTGAGTAAACTGAACGTTTATTGGGGCGAACTTGTGCCCAAAAATAAAAGGAGAAAGAAAGATAACAACAGAGCTTCGCGGGCGTCGAAGGCGGCGAAGGCGGCGCGAAGCAGCACGATCGAACGCTGAGGCGAAACTGTCTCCGCTCGCCTGGCGGAATCCCTATGTACTCTCGTGGGTTTCTGGATCGTTCGCCGGAGAAGGTTCGGCGCGTAGAACATTCTAACCTCGAATCAGCCAAGATGGTTCTCGAATTCACCAGAACATCACATTACAGTATCAACAAAAATGTGTAGCCGCAGCCAGGATTCGAACCCAGGCCTTCTGCGTGGAAGGCAAGCGCGATAACCGTTAGGCCACGCGCTGCCTGCTTGGCCAGCTGCGCGCGGGGCAATATAAAGCCACGCAATGTGTGTAAACAATTTATGGAACTGTTACCATACATGTTGTTTGACAAAACATTCTAGCATGACCCAGGTGTTTACTCTAACTTACTCTAAATTATTGAAGGCCCAGTAGATTATGCCGGGAAGTTTTAAATTTATACGAGAATTTGTGTCATGTTGAGTCATCATCGAACGCTCTCGTTCGGAAAAAAAAAAAAGAAAAAACAGGAATCGCACGGGGGAAAAGGCAGTCACTGCCAGTGCGGCAACATAAATCCATCATTTCACTACACAGTATAGACGATTGCAAGCTGGGCGACTGGCCGCCGCCATGTCTCTGCTCGAGCAGGCACGCCCGTGCGATTACGAGCTTGCCAAAGCTACGTTCACCCGTGCGTTGCACGCGCTTGCACGCATGGGGCACCACTTGTGGCGCCATGCTTGCAATTGTCTATACAGGGACCGAGTAAAGAATGCATAATTTCCTTCACAAGCCCCTCTAGGCGGAAGGCAAGTTTATCTGCTCCTTGCGCAGCGGGTAGCGGTGACGTCAGAACGCCGAGCCCTGATTGGCTGATCGGGACCCCCTCTCTGAGCGTCGCCTGCTCCTTTGCAACGTCGTCTGCTCGTAGCGTCGTCTGCGTCTGTCTGACCTTTCCTGCGACTTTCGAAAGTGCAGAAGCCAGGTTCACAAAACGATCTTACGCCAAACATATGTGTAAGACAAAACTTGAGAACAAATTTGTATTCACGAAACGAAATTTTCGTAAGTTTTGCGCAGGTTACAACGAAATCCTACGACAGTTCCAAATCTGTCTTAATCAAATCAGCATGGCAGACAGCGTCGCGGTCGCAACGACCAACGGACGTTTATTTTTCTACGTCCGCTTCTCACGCGTCCCGACTTCAAGCGGCAAGAAAAGAGCAAGAAGTACTTAAAACAGACCACGAGGAACAAGAACGCTGCATCCACAAACACCCGGGAAACGCTCCAATGGCCACGATTCCACCGACAACGACCAAGCGAGCACGGCAGATAGGCCCAGGCACTTCGATTCGGCGACCGTCTGCCGACGACCGGCTGGCGTGCTGAATGGAATATGCCCGCGCGATCCTTGTGAACCCTTCCCGTCTTTTACTTTGATCGCTGACCTCAATTTTAGATTAAGAGGTCAATCTCCCCCTCTTGTCATCTCCTTGTTTTCCGAGGCAACGGTGACTCGCCGCTAAAAATGCAGTGAATCTCCGACAGACGTAGGAAAGGTAGAGCAGCCATCGCTTTGACAAGCAGACGTAAAGCAGACGACGTTAACTGCGCCAACTCGCCGTCGCCGTTAAAGAACGAGGAGTCTCGCCGCACACGAAAAGAGGGAAAAAGTATTTGGGAGGGAACTTGCGGACACTAACCACCCTCACTCTCGGTTCTTAGCAAACAAACCTTGGCGCCTCGGGACACCTCGCCAGTGAGTCCTGTGACTCCCCTCCTTGATGCGCGTCTGCTAGTTGTTAGACAAAAACAACGTACCGCTCGAGTTATTTCTTCTGCCCCCTCTGAATGGCGAAGTCGAGCTCGCTCGACTTCCGAAAGCCGCAGGAAAGGTAAGACAGACGCAGACGACGTTGCGAGCACACAACGGTCAGATAAAGGGTCGCGATCAGACAATCAAGGCTCGGCGTTCTGACCTCACCGCTACTTCCTTTTTCGTGCGCAGAAGGCGAAAGGACTCCACTTGCGAGGCGTATACAAGCCTTCACAAGCCCATCTTTACCTGGGCGCCATCTATCCCCGTGCGAGGGAAGCGCGCACGGTGCGCCGAACATAATGTGGTCGCCGCGCGAGACAGAGAGTCATCACCTAAATGTATTTCTTCCACCGTGCTACGGGTTCATTTAAAGTCTGTTTACCTGTTTCGACCCCGCCCCCAAGAGGAGGGTTCGTCTACAGAAGCGGCGGCCGCGGCGTCGGGCAAAGTCCGTTAACACGAGCCGTACTAACTTTTGCGTGGTTGCTGGGCTTCAGATTCTTCAGCTGCAGGTTTGCGACCCACTTACGTCGAGTTTGCTCGTTTTTCTCGCCTTGGGGAAAGCAGTACAAGGCATATGGCTGCAGGCACGGGCAGTCTTAATGTGGCAGCGGCGCATGTGGATTGCACGTGGAGGCGTTCCACGCCTTCAAAAAACCTCCGCAATTTTTGCAGCCTACGACGGAACACGTCTGACCGGCCCGGTATGAGCTTTGTTTCTTTCCTATGGCACTCATGTGCATTTAGAGGCCGAAAAAAGGAGCCGAAACGGAATGCCCTCTAGACAACCCCACAGCGCAACAGCAGCAACAGCGCTGATTTGAAACAACGTTATGGTTGCAGCCAGCGCCAGCGCCCCTGTGGGCGGGTCTGAGAACTATGGAAATCAAAAGGTCTATACGTTTACACCGGACCCGGGCGAGACCCGTTTCGCCAGAAATTGAAAGATTTTCTTGACTTCTCGAGAATGGGTTTGAATAAGCCCACCTAAAATAATCAAAACCTATGCATTAGCATGTTGATGACGTCCCAGTAAGATTGAGCGTAGACACAAACTGGACACGAGCGGAGCATCAACGTCATGCTCCAATCGCGTCTAGCCAACGCGTCCGAAAACGGTCCGTTTTGGGCTCGGTCCAAATTAGTAAGTGGGCATGCTATTTGAGTGTGATGACGAACCGTTGAACGAGACGAAGTTGTCCAAAAGCTTGTCTAAGACGACGAGACGATGCATGTATGACGTAGTGATGCCGTAACAACGCGCAATGACTGAAAGCCGCGGGCCTCCCTTTCATTTTGAAAACCGATGCAGCGAGCAACGGCAGCGAGCTATCCGAGCATAGTGACCCAAGGCTCCAATCCAGGTTGCTTTCTATGTCATTTCAGAAATACCAAGAGCGCACGTCTATAAATTTGAGCCGCGGTCAAGTTGCGCGATTGCACGGACGCCAAACGCTTTAATCATAGCCTGTTATTTTATGGGACTATGCATTGTCTTCATAGCCAAAGAAAATGTCGTCAAGCAAACGGCGTGCAGAACATGCTCATAATGCAATTAAATGCAAAGATGCAAGCGAGCTGGTTAAGAGTGACGAAAATAATCGCTGGAGAAGGGGAGCAAGAGGAACAAAGGACAAACGCTAATCACCGAACACAGCTAGGTGACACCGGATGCGGCCGTGATCGGATTTTGCCAACGGTTTTGCTGGAGAACTGCTAGATTTCATTGCCGCACTGATGCCATGGCAACGCGCACATGCCTCGATAGCGTTGCCGCGCGCCTGCCTTTCACTTTCAGGAGTATATCACACAGCAATATACAGAAGGTGATCATCCAGATTACAACCGTTTTGACAGGCGCATCTGCGCTCCCTATAGGTCATGAAAGTTGCGCATAGTGTAGTATGCAATGGTTGCAGGTCATACCGAGAGCTTTGCTGTCCAACCACCTTCCCAGCGTGGATTTGAACCTTAATATTTTTGATGCGGTATATTCCGTCTCAGGAAATAGCATGCTGATGCTTCTGCCCGGGGGGAGGGGGGGGGGGGGGGGGGGGGCTCTGAAATACCATTCTTGCTGTTTCACCCTTTTTATCCTGCTGCTCAAAGGGGTCTGTTTTTCAAGGACCGGTGGTGTAATGTTGTCCCGAAGTGAAGATCAACATCGGAGAAGTCATCTAGGTAGTCTTCCCACCAGCATCCCAGCGAAGAATCTCTAAGAGCAGCGTGGAAAATGAATACACCTAGCAAGAACCGTTTTTCCAAAGAAAAAGTTTCAAAGTGTCTTCGTTCCTGTTGGTAAGACAAAAAATGTGAAAATTTAAAACAACAATTTTTTGCCAAGTTAATATTGTTGCATAGCTCCTGTAAACACCGGAAGATTTACACCGTACTTATTATATTTGCAACAGTTCATTGTTACGCTAAAAAAAAACGAATAAAAAACAAGCAAAAAATGCTAATAAACAGAACCGGCTAGTGATCGTTAAATTTTTATACCGGAATGCATGGTTTTTAATAAAATTATTAAAGATCCCTTCAAGAAGTAGTCTACATAAAGTTCTTTTTTTTTTAGTTTGGAGTGGCAATATTTAATATTTAGGCTGTGGGCCTGAGGGTGGCGAAAGAAAGCACAGAGGTCAGGATGGGGCGATTAAAAGCAGGCCAGTGGTTAATTGGGCCGGCCTGCGGTGCTAATCGAAACAAAAAGGAAAACAAACACACCCAAACAACCCGTAGTCCATAGTGCCGTACGAAGAAGCAACATCTCCCATTATATGCCATTTTCTTAATGTACGACGTATGGTTGTATTTCAAATCGGGCCATGGTTGCCTACCATACTTGCCCTGTCAGACTGCACAAAAAAATGGAATATTTTTCTTTTGCACCGTTTTAATAGTTTTTAATTTAGTAATATCCCAATTAAGTCGTCGCCGCGCACAGCCCCAAAAATATTTGTGTGTGTCGTGCGGATAATAATCGCAAAAGATAAGGTAGATTGTCTTGAACCCCATGAAATTCTGAAGTGTGTTGATAAAACTGTAGATTTCAGACGTTCTTTTTTATGTGTCATTTGAATGGTAATAATGAAGATTGCTCGTATAAATGCATATGTTTTTTTTTTTTTGTTTTCGGTGGAATGCTTGAATTATTCCGCAAGAAAAAATATTCAACAAAGAGCCTAAAATAAAAATAATTAATTTGCTGCCGCTGCGGTAGTCGTCGAAAGACGTGTCCAACGTAATATATGTTTTAGCACCTCAACGTTTGAAATTATTCTCGCGGAGAACATTTTTATGCTAACGCGGATTCTATAAAATTCACCAAACCGCGCGCAACAATTTATGAGCTTGATAATAGCACTCAAAATTTTCTTAACGAAGTAAAAGCCGAATGTGCTCCTGGGTATCAGCAGTTCCTTTTGCGAGAAGCCAGCTACGAAAATGATTTTATGCGTTGTTGAAGTATGAAGGCAATAAGCCATCACTTGTGTTTCTTAAGCTGATTGTCGGTGTAGGATGCAGGCTGTCGTTGTATGCAAGTTATGTTAACTGACGGTTTGTGGTTGTACTTTATTGTTAAAGGAGTCATAGTTGGAGCAAATATGTGACCGTTAATAATAAGACAAGTAAACTAAACCAAGGGAGTAAACGCCGGAAGAAGCAAATAAGCCGACAATAATCTGTTCCAAAAATATATTATCAGAAAGTATAAATATGAATAAAATAGAATGTAAAATTTATCGAGAGTGCATTAGCCATATTTACACTAAAATAAAAAAAGAAAACTTAGCACCACGTGCTTAATAAAAACGTTTGTTGCCTAATCATTTCTGATGAGCAGGTCAGAGTGAAGACCTAATCTTTAAGCGCCTTGACACGACGGCAACATTGGCTTTTTCTATAGTGCGGCAGTAGTGTCGTGAACATCAACATTATCCTCCCCGCAGGGGGCACCTGTGAAAGCAGGTGTTTGGAGAGTGGCGTCTCCACGGACCCCGAGCTCCGCAGGGGGCGCCTGCACCTTAGGTGCTAGGTGCTTGGTGAGTAGCGTCACCACGGACCCTAGCCACTTTGGCGACACCACAGACCCTGAGTAAAAGTGGCTAAGACCCACCCACGTCTGGCTGTGCGTGGCGAGCCCGTGTCTAGGGAAAAGGGCATCCTGGTGGTTGAGCTGAGCCCGGGGTAGGTTTGGACCTATCGGGGCCCCCCGGGCGAGGCAACACACCACTTCGGCCCCTGCTTCCTGTAGACGGGTGTCCTGGCTTGGCCCGACTAGGAAGATTCAGTCAGTCGCCATTTCTTCTACTATCCCCTCTTTTCTTTCTCTTTCCTCCTTTCTCCTATTCTTCGTTTTCATCGTCTTTTGTGGCAAGGGCTAACCTTGGGTGGCGACAGAACACTCTCTTGATCCACACTTGGTTATAGCTTCCTAGTAGTACTGGTAGAGTAACATACTCAGACAAGCCAGACCTGTTATGATATGTTACCTATCCCCTTGTTGGACTCCGCGGTGGGTGGTGCGCTACGGATGCCGAAGTTTCTGCCCTTCATATGGGTTCCAAGCAAAAAACCTCCCCCGATCGGACCCTGAAAAGGGTTCGGACCGAAGTATTTAGCAAAGAGACATCAGTTGCTGCCCAGAATAGCTTCAGCCGCTTTCTGGTAATGCACTCAGAAAATGGAAAACCACTTGCCAAACTTTCACCGTTTCTTATTTCAAAGACTGTAGAAAACCTAATTGGTAAAAACTTCAAAGCAAAGAAACTAGCATCTGGCGACTTGCTCGTTGAGGTGGAAAACGGAGTGCAAAGTGTTGTTCTTTTAGACTTAAACAAGATCTCGGACTACAAAGTATCTGTCACCCCACATCGCACCTTGAACAGCTGCCAGGGCGTCATCTCAGAGGACGACCTGCTGGAGTCTAGCGAAGAGGAGATCTTGGAGGGCCTTTCCGGGCAGGGTGTGGTCGCCGTGCGACGCATCTTCATACGCAGAGACGGACAGGAGAGACCATCGAAGCACTTAGTCCTCACTTTTGCTTCCACTGTGCTGCCCGAGAACATCAAGGCAGGCTATCTTCACTGCAAGGTGCGCCCCTACATACCAAACCCGAGACGATGTTTCAAATGCCAACGATTTGGTCACAGCTCTGTTACCTGTCGTGGGAAAACGACATGTGCAAAGTGCGGAGCTACGGACCATCCAGCTGACACATGCGAGGGTACACTTCTCAAGTGTGTCAACTGCTCTGGTGCCCACCCCACTTACTCTCGAGCCTGCCCAAAGTTTCAGGAGGAAAAGAAAATCCTAACACTAAAAATCAAAGAAAACCTCACGTACCCTGAAGCAAGGAAGCGATTTTTCTTCCTCCAAGGAGGCACCTACGCCGAGGCGGCTGCCAGGGGGACAGCGCCGCCACTAAAGGCAACGGTGGGCACTCAGTACTGTCTTCGCGACTTGGAGTGCTCACCTAGCCCCCCAACCACCAGCGAGGCCTCTGTGGGTTCTCAGACCCCAGCGGCCCTGCCCAAAGCCCCACGTGCCAGGACGGTTCCCCATCGTCCTGGCCCTAAGCCCCGAGTGGTGCTTGACACCACTCCCTCTCAGAGCAGCGAGGGGCCCACTCCTTCCACTTCACAGCGGGAGGAGGAGGCCATGGAGGTATCTGTTGATCCGACAGAACCACCTCCACCCGCCAAGGGAGGTACAAAGCATACCCCCGAAAAGGGGGACCAAAAGAAAAAACTTTCTCGAGTCACTGCCCCGAGTGTACCATAGCTTGTGTCCACTCACAGCTGTGAACCCCACAATTTTAACTGTAATTTAATTAATCTGTGATGAGTCATTTTAGTTTCATGCAGTGGAACTGTCGGGGTCTCCTTCATAATATAGATGATGTTCACTTTTTACTTAATGAGCTACGCCCAATCGCTTTAGCATTACAGGAGACCTATTTGACGTCCACACATACCCAAGTTTTACGAAACTATCACCTCTTCCGGAAAGACCACCCATCTTCTCATTCATCCGGTGGTGTTGCCATTGTTGTGCAGAGTGGAGTGGCATGTACCCAGGTCCCCCTTGACACGCCCCTTGAGGCTGTGGCAGCACGAGTTCTTACGGACCGCCTCATTACTGTTGTCTCGCTGTACCTTCCACCACACACCCCTGTACATATTCATGACCTCCAGAAGCTTTTAACTCAACTTCCACAACCTTTTTTAATCTTGGGTGATTTTAATGCTCATCACACCATGTGGGGCAGTGCACGAGTTGATTCCCGCGGAAAAGTGATTGAACGGTTTTATTGTCTTCAAATTTATGTCTTTTAAATAACAAAGCCCCAACCTTTTTTAGTGCTGCACACAACTCTTTCACCTGCATTGATTTATCTATTTTATCACCATCATTGCTTCCTTGCTTTTCTTGGAAGGTTTTACATAATCCATTTGGCAGCGACCATTTTCCAGTCGTTTTAGAGAGTGTGGTCGATCTCCCCACACTACAAAAGCGTATGCCTAGGTGGAAACTTGACAAGGCGGACTGGGAACGTTTCAGCCTAGCTGCTACACTTGATGCTTCACTATTGGCCACTCTGTCCCCTGATGAGGCTACAACATATGTTACTCAACAGATAGTCAATGCAGCTGAGCAATCTATCCCACGTACCTCCGGTAATTTGCCAAAAAAGTGCAAGCCATGGTGGAACAAACACTGTTCAACCACACTTACACGACAAAATAGAGCCTGGGATGCCTTTCGTAGGTACCCCACCGTGGACAACAAAATTGAATTTAAGAGACGAAAAGCGCAAGCTCGCTGGACAAGAAAGCAGGCAAAAAAGAAATCTTGGATGAAATATCTCTCTTCTATAAGTAGTTTTGTTACGGCTAAAGAGGTTTGGGATCGTGTACGCAAAATCAAAGGTGACTACCGGGCTTTTACCATTCCAGTATTTAATCTGCCTTTGGGTTCAGTCAAAGACGTTGCTAATGTTCTTGCGAAGCATTTTCATAGTGTATCTAGCTCTCATAATTATAGTGCTGAATTTAAACAGTTTAAATCTCGTGCAGAGAGTTGCTCTATTTTTATGGGGGGGTGTAACTCGCAGCCATATAATGGGCCCTTTACAATGTGCGAGCTAGAAGAAGCTCTCGATGTAAAAAAGATGTCTGCTCCAGGGCCAGACACATTGCACTATGCTATGCTTCGAAAGTTGTCACGTGACTCGCTCAAAACCCTCCTTCTTTTTTTCAACTCTCTGTGGGAGAAGGCATGCTTTCCCCAAGCATGGAAGCGGGCTCACATCATACCACCCCTGAAACATGGCAAAGACGCTTCGCTCCCTTCCAATTACCGACCCATTGCACTCACTAGCTGCCTGGGGAAAACATATGAGAGACTGATTAACAAACGGTTAATGTACCTTTTAGAAAAAGAAAATCTTTTTGCAAATAACCAGTGTGCTTTTCGTCGCGGACGATCTGCAGTGGATCACTTAGTCCGCCTGGAAACAATGATCCGTGAAGCTTTTGTGCATAAACAACACTGTGTCTCGGTTTTCTTTGACCTAGAAAAAGCATACGACACCACATGGAGGTATGGAATACTTAAAGACCTTTACAATTATGGTATTCGGGGCCGGATGCTGAAGTGTATAGGAGACTTTTTAACGAATAGGACATTCCAGGTTCGATTGGGCTCTACTTTGTCTGATCCATTTGTTCAAGAAAACGGAGTTTCTCAAGGGGGCATCCTCAGTGTTACCTTGTTTGCAGTCAAGATAAATTCCGTTGCCACAATTCTCCCGTCTTCCATCTCATACTCACTTTATGTAGACGATCTTCAAATCTCGTGTTCCTCCTGTAACAGTTTTACCTGTGAACGCCAGCTTCAGTTGGCTCTAAAGAAACTTGGTACTTGGGCAGATGAAAATGGATTTAGGTTTTCCCCAGAAAAAACGGTTTGTGTGCCATTCTGCTTGCGCCGTGGGCTGCCTTTGAATCCAGACCTCAAACTGAAAGCCATGCGGTTGCCTGTTAAAAATGAGCACAGGTTTCTGGGGGTGATCTTCGACAGGAAGCTTAATTTCATTTCCCACTTGAAGTGTCTGAAGGAAAAATGCCTTAAAAGTATGAACCTCTTAGAAGTATTGGCTAAGAAGACTTGGGGATCAGATAGAAGATGTCTGCTGCGCCTATACAATTCCCTTGTGCGGTCCCGTCTTGATTATGGTGCAATAGTGTATGGATCAGCGCGACAATCAGCTCTTAAAATGTTAGATCCAGTGCACCATCTTGGATTACGACTCGCCACAGGCGCTTTCCGTACATCCCCCATTCTGAGTTTATACCCCGAGTCCAACGAGTTGTCGTTAGATAAAAGACGCCAATATCTAAGTATGACATATGCCTACAAAATATTAGCTAACCCTCGCCATCCAACATATGATTCCATAAAACGTTCAAGGTTCTCTCGCCTTTTCGAAAACAAGCCCAGCATTGTACGCCCATTAAGCCTCCGCCTTGCTGACTATCATACCTCTCTTCAGATTTCTCCCGATGGAATGTCGCTACTCTCACAAGTTGACTGTATTGCTCCCTGGGAGAGACTGCCGGTTTGTTGCGATTGGTCACTTACGAAAAATAATAAGCACTGCGTTACTTCAGTGGTTATACTGCAAGATTTTCAAGAGTTGCAGACAAAGTATGCTGATTATTGTCAGTTTTATACTGACGGTGCTAAGGCTCAATCCTTCACTGGATGTGCCGTATATTCTGAGAACTTTTCTCGAACGAAGCGCCTTAATTCGATCGCCAGTATCTTTACAGCAGAACTGTATGCAGTGATGTTAGCAATTGACCATATTAGACTGAAGAGAAAAGTAAGATCGATTATATATGTGGACTCTCAAAGTGTGATCACTGCAATTAGTTCCCTCAAAGACACCAAAAATATGCTTGTACAGCTTGTGCGTACCAAAATTAATCGTGCATTGCAGAACGGACATCGTATTATACTTTGCTGGGTGCCAAGTCATGTAGGTATATGGGGTAATGAAAAAGCTGATAAGATGGCTTCTTCCTCCAGGAATCTTCGGCAGTTAGCAGCCTCGTTACCTTACCAGGATATCAAACCGGTCGTGAGGGCATCAATTTTCCAGAGATGGCAGACAGAATGGAACGAAGAATCCAACAATAAGCTTCACTTCACCAAGTCCATTCTTGGACTGTGGGAGAGTGCCTCTTTAAAAAATCGATTTCATGAGGTATTGTTATGTCGCCTTCGCATAGGCCATTCTTATATAACCCACAAATATCTCCTCTGTGGAGAAGAACCACCCCGATGTATACACTGCGGGGATGATGTTTCCATCCTACACATTCTATGGCTCTGTTCCGGTCTTGATGAAAAACGACGGCATCATTTTCCTGAATTGTTTAGATATTGTATACCTTTTCACCCTGTTCTGTTATTAGGAAATCACCCTCTTATCCCATTTGAACGAGTGCTCAGTTTTATTTCTAGCACTGGCTTTTTACACCAGCTCTAATACCCATGATAATGACGAACAATGTCCCATTTTATCTAGAATGTGAATGAACTACCTAGTTTGGCGCACTTTGGCCTCAGTAGCATTTTGCGCCATAAAGCCCCCAATCATCATCATCATCATCAACATTATCCTAAATGTACGGCACGTTTCGTACATTCAATAGCACTTCACATAGCGTGAGTGCGTGCTGTCTCAAAAGCTAACAAAGCAAATTGTGTGTATTTTATGCAGCCGCAAGTTAGTCTGCCTCGTGGGTGTCTGGTGTCACAGCTGTAGATGAGGAATCTAGCCAGTGCGGTACAACCGCCAGAACGGGGTCTTAAATGTGCACCACGCAGTTATGATACACGACCACTTGCCGGTATGATGCTCATCCAGATTGAAACGGCCAGGGTTGGGGATTGAACTCAGAGCTGGTGTGCGCTAGACTAGTAGCTAGACCACTCGGCCACCGATCTCCCTTGTGCTCTCTCACATATCACAAGAATTTTCCGCAAGCAAGACAGTTGTCTTTTTCTTCCTTGCTGACATGGTTTTTTTGCTATAACCAACGCCAGAGGCGCTCGTAATGCCACTTATTTGTTAGACGAATATTAGCCCTATAGGTGTACGTCTGGTCAGAGCAAACTAGTTTCCTTTTTTTATTTCTCAACTCATGAAACATCGCGTTGTCATAGCTCTGCACTCTATGACCACCGCTGTCGTCACATTGACATAGAATGTAAGCTTTCTGGACGCGTATATATTCATACGACGACGTGCGTGCGAATGTTAGCCTGCTGGCCAGTTCCACAACTCTGTCCAGAACGCACTGAAATGTTCACTGAAAAAGACAAAGTTCTAACACTCGTTTACTAGGCCATACATCACGGCAGACTAGGAGAGCTAAATAAGGACGAGTGTAGAGCTTACAAAAGAATCGCCAACAAACTTTCGCCACTCAACGGTAGTGATTCCCAGTACAGCGAGAGCTCAAGTACTCCACTTGCTTCACGCCGGACACCGAGGCATTGTGGCAATGAAGGCAGCTGCCCGGGGTTGCATTTGGTGGCCTGGAGTGGATAAAGACATCGAAGCCAAGGCAAAGGCGTGCAGCATTTGCCAAGGTCACCGACGGGCACCGCCTAAGGCACAATACTTGGAATGGCAACGACCATCAAGACCATGGGGTACACCGTACACTGCACATCGACTTCGCTGGTCCCATTCAAGGTAAAATGTTGCTGATAGAAGTTGGCGCCTTCAGCATGTGGCTGGAAGTTCGTCAAATGAAAAGTATCAACTACAGCTCACTAATTCAGGGACTTCGTAACTTGTTCGGAGCGCTCGGCGTACCACGCAAGGATGTTAGCGACAATGGTACGTTATTGGTGTCAAACGAGACCGAACAGTTCTTTAAAAATAGCGGAATTCGTCATGTGACAAGTGCTCCGTATCATCCGGCGACCAATGGTCAAGCGGAAAGAATGGTTTACGAAACCAAGCAGGCGTTGTCTAAAGACAAGACAGGAAGTTTATCATGCCGACTTGCCCGTTTTCTACTAAAATCGCACACAATGATTGGACTCACGACAGGAAAGACCCCGGCTATGCTAATGTATGGTCGTGAGTTGTCAACCGCAATCACTGTAGTACATCTACAAGCCAGAGGGAGAGATGAGGAGACGTGGGAGTTGACCACGTCCCCAAGAAATATTTCGGCTAACCATGAAGTGTATTTCAAGAACTTTGCTAGAAAGCCATCGTGGATCCGAGGAACCGTATTAAAAAAGACTCGGATCTCGTTCTTGGTTAATCAAAACAGAACGAGGCTTGGTACGGCGACATGAAGACGGCATAAAGAACACCGTCACAGACTCTTCGGAAAAATTGGTCACGGGATCCTCTGCAACACGAAATAATAATAATGGCCTACAAGCTGTGCCAACACAGTGCACCATTCCGACCACTGAAGGACCGGCACCAACTGAGGAGCAAGATACCCCAGACGCTCAACCGGACATCCTTCGTGTCCCAGACGCGGTTATCACAACGCGTTCGTCTAGGCCTCAACGTCAAAGGCGGCCTCCTCAAGGATACGGCGACAACATCTGAGGGGAAAGGAGTGTAACGTCTAGCGCTCTGCCACTCGTGCATATAGACGCTTTACAGCAGCTGTGCATGGGCGCCGCCATAACTGACCTTCAGTTTTTGTTCCCTCTTATTCCGTTCGCTTCACTTCATCATCACCACAGCAGGACAGGTTATTGCCATTTTAGATGCTACCGTGTTCTTGTGCCCAGCATAGGCCCTTGTGAAGACCCGTCAACGCCCGCTTCAGTGGCTCGGCATCTCGGTAAGACAGGAGAAGGGCGGCTATGGCGGCTCAATCTGGCGCGTGTGTAAAGCGTCTATACAGAAGATCGTTTTGCCTGCGAGGGTCGCGTGATCTTTGAGCGCGCGAACTCGTAGAACTGCGAGCGGCTGATGGCGCAAGCCAGACTCTGATGTCCTGGAAAATATACTAACGAGTATTCGGGCAGTAGTGTCTCCTTACTACGCGGAAACGACAATGTATTTCTTTGTATTTGTTCTCAACGACTAGAGGAGTACATAATCAATTTAAATTCGTTGCAAAAAGTTAAAGCCCTTTACAACTCCCGGTAACGCCGAATTAGAGCGCAGCTCTTGAGGAGGAGGAGGGAAGGGTACTGGGGGGGGGGGTCAAGTGACCTTGGGGTGGTCACGTGACCTAGGGGGGTCAGTAACGATTACGATGCGGATACCGATGACGTCATCAGTGACGTCACTGATGACGTCATCAGTGATGATGACGATGACGATGCGGAAGCCGGTGACGTCATCAGTGATGATGATGATGACGATGCGTATGCCAGTGACGTCATCAGTGACGTCACTGTTGACGTCATCGGGGTCACCTGACCCCGGGGGTCACGTGAACTCGGGGGGGTCACGTGACTTGGGGAGTCACGGGTATCACGTGACCTTAGGGGTTACGCGACCCTGGGGCAGACATGTACAAATTACTCAAAAAAGGTAGTTAAGTTGCTGAGTATCGACGCCAAAAGTAATTGGAGTAGAGTAGAAATTACGCATTCGTAATAGTAATTGAGTAAACTACAAACTACTGTAAAAAGTAGCGAGTTACTTTGAAGTTACTTTCGAAGTTACTTTTTTATATTTTTGTGGTAGCAAAATGAACAGCAGTTTTGATCAATGAAAAACCCTGCGAGCCTAAAATAAATGCAGCCATTTCATGGCTTGCGTTTTCGCCAAAACAGTTTATTCGCTCGCAGAAGCAATTGACTTTCAAAGTTCTTGATAGGAGAGTTTTCCCCTTTTCCTTCTAAAGACGTCCCCAGCCAAGCTAAATAGACGTTCCACCGACAGGCTGGATGGAACGGCAGCGTTGAATTTGAGAAACAGGCTGTGCAGGGTCGGGTAAGCGAGAGTCGGCATCTTAGGTGTCCATGACGAAACATGTCAGGTTTGTCTCGGGTAGAGGGTCTTTTATAACAAACTTTCCTCCTTTTTTTTTATTCCTCAAGTTGAGATTGTTTTATTCTTTATTCCGACGTCGTTCTGAGAGTACGCCTTGCGAGTGCACCAGACCGTCAAGGGTTCAAGTCTCGCGCCACGACGATGAGATCATCCGGACGACTGCGCGTCCCGTTGTAGTGCTAGTGCTGCGCTACTGAAAAAAAAAAACTTTTTGGTTTAACAGAAGATGAATCGAAGTATACTTCGCCGCTGACGCCGGGTCCAACAAAAAGATCTCCCAAGGGTAACTCGCAATCCTCGTCGGCGACTACAATATTCTGACGCGCCTGAATCGTTTTTAACAAAGAGGTCTCCCAGGCATGGATGGTCGGAAGGACGCGAAGGATTACGTGATCAAGCATCGTCGCTGGAAGCGGGAACGTGCTCCCATGAACGGATTATCCGTACCAGGGTTTGTGCGCGGGGGAGTCCGGCTTTGCAAAAGCGTATGCGCTGACGGCAAGGCGCCCAGCTGCGAGGTCATTCCAGTGGCGCCTCCCGTGGAACCTACCGCTTGAGTCAGAACTCACTAAAGACAGACAACACGAAAACAACAACTCTCAGAGTGCCCCCGTCTTTCACGGTTGCAGCTGGAAACGCGGCGCCTGCGTGCATTACCGGATTAGGTCAATACCAGACCAAGGCTTGTTCAGCATCTCTTCCTGCGTTCGTGCGTGCCGGTGTTATGTTTTGGCTGCTCGTCGCCACCTTGGCCCAAGGACGCCTTCCCGAACAAGGGGGCCCCTTGTTGGGGAATGTCACTTCATCTGCTGGCGTCTTATTCATTTCTGCGCTCAAACTTTCGTGATGGGCAAAATTAGCACTATATAATTTCGAAAGTAGTTAGTAATTTGAGTAGAAGTTACCTGAAAAAAGTAGTTAAATTAAACTACTAATTATCCAAATCAAGTTGTAATTGAAAGTTACCAAGTTACTCGAAAAAGTAGTTAAACTACAGTAGTTTGAGTAGAGTAGTTGAACTACGTCCAAGTCTGCCTTGGGGTGACCTTGGGATGACCTTGGCGGTCACGTGGCCTTGGGGTGACCTTGGCGGTCACGTGACCTTGGGGTGACCTTGGTTACGCCGACGCCGACGGCGACGCCGCTCAAGCCGGGACCGGGCCCCTAAGAGCTGCGCTCTAGAAAAGAAAAGAAAGAAAAGGATATGCTGGATACTTCGCAGTATAAACGATGTTTAAAAGGCTGAAAATTGAACTCGAGACTCAGTATTTACCACGCGCTCGTACAAGCTGCAGGTTGTACAACGATATTCAGTTACAATACTTTCACCTTACACAAGCTTACTGGCACTAGTAAGAAAGCGAAGCCTTCAGTACGCGGTAAAAGTTTTTACACACTTAAGGGTGTAAATCCGTTTGTACCAGGGCTAACGCCCTCATAATGTTCAGGCAAGCACCCTTCATAATGGGTGCTTGATAACACCTTTGGGAAAGGGTGCTTGGCATGGATGGGCACCCGCTTTGGTGGCCCAGTGGATGCTGGGCCACCCCAGCCAATCCGTCGCCGGGAGAGTATCACGCGAAGTTTTGGTTATGTGGAGTTCAAGGTCATATGACACTCTCTCGACGCTGGATTGGGTGATAGTGTTCGCCACGGTCAAACGAAGGGTGAAATGAACTATAGGCCCTAGTGAAAATATTATAGGAATGTGTCCAATACACATATCAGAATGTGTAAATTGTACAAAAATCATATATGGTATTGCATATTCTTATAATATTATTATGATATGATTTACAGCTTATCATGTTTACTGAACACATTTACACTTTTTTATCATAGGGGGATAGCCGCACGACCCCATACGAGGCACTTGATAAAGAAAAAATGAGTAACACTGAACGCAACTTATGAAGTAATACATAACAGCTCCTTGTAAGCCAGATCATAACCCCGGGGGCAATTGGGAAGTGCTACGGCGCACCCCTTTCTCGAACTCTAACTGAGCAAGCAGTGGCCCCAACATCGTACTGCACGGCTGAACCATTGTATGCATCATAGGTTGCCACAAACGAGGCAAAGGGAGCTTTCCTGTTCGGAGATCAAGTGAGATGTTTTGTTTGTTTCAGGGGATTGCAGACAACACGCTTCACTTATCACTTGTCTTCTTATGCGCATCTGATTACTAATTTGAAACAGGGTAGAGGGGGTGGTCTAGCCCTTGACCGAACCACAGCAGTAATCCACCACTTTCTGAGTTTCCGGTTCGAGGGTAACCCGAAGCACATGTTGCCAGGCCGGATTAGTGGCGTAGGAAAACAAAGCCTCCATCTTGCGCTAGTCTGAGGCTCCCGGCACCGTCCCGACGTCGTTCGATACGATGCCGACGCACTGTGTGGCGTTTGGGTGTCGAAACTGGCATTGGAAGGGGGAGGGGAAGAGCTTCTTTTGCTTTCCTTCTGCGAAATTCGACCCAAATCGAAGAGCGGCGTGGGTAAACGCGGTGAAGCGGGCTCACCCGACAGGCCCGAGGAAGGCTTGGGAGCCGAGCCAGCAGTCCCGATTATGTGGGGCGCAATTCGTCACTGGTAAGTCGCTTTAATCGCAGCTGAGAAAAACAAACACAAAGCGTTGGGTAGTTGCATGATCGTTGCATTGCCGCTCTATCAAACAGGAAAACCGTCGCTGGATAGGCACCACACGGACCATGTGCCGACTATCTTTGCTCACCGGAAACAGCAGCCATCTCTCGATCTCAACGAACGATGGAAAAATCGCAGGTCCACTGAAGGTACGAAGTGACGATGGTCATAAAGGCGCGTTCACGCTGTGGAATTTTACTCGCGATATGAATTCGCCGTCTGAACAGGACAAGAAAAAAGACGTGCGTCTCGTAAAAAGGATGCGCGCGTTCATCGCTTCTGGAGCGATCTTTTCTAATGCCAGTTCTTGGAAATGTATGCCCGCCGACGTTTGTGTTGTGTTCGCGCTTATCGTCGTCAGGCAGAGGAGTTATCCTCTGCCTGACGACGGTGGATCGGTATTGACTGGACTTTATAATCGTGCGCATATGCAAGCGCGAAATCTGCCTGTATAACAGTCAGTGCACCAAGTAGCCATTTTACATGACGAACTCATCTAATCGCGAGCTAGTAGTATTAAACAGCATCTTCTGGTTTGTGTGTGTCCTTGCTCGTCAACCTCAAACAAGCATAACCTTGCGCGTTTCATTTTCCAGTAAGTCCAAGTGGCCTGTACCAAACTGAGAATGTGGGCAAATTACCATAATCACACTCGAGCTTTACTTGTTTCGCCACTGATATTGTATGTCATCTTCAAACAACGAACGAGTACCAAGTGCTGGTTCTGCGTGCGTGCAGCAGGGAGCATCACAGCCAGCAGCCCAGCCTTCTGCAGCAGCAGTACCCTCCTTGGCCCTTGCTAAGGAGCTCCCAGTTGCCGACCCCTTCCAGAAGGTTCCGGCAGTAACCCAGTCCCGTGCTCAATCTCAACGGGTATTTCGAACGTAGAGCCACTGCCCGAAAATAAGGATCGACTACTAACTCAGTCATTGCTACTAAATTATCATTATTAGATGCGGGGCTTATTCCCTTGCCTTGTTTTCTTGAGATAGTGTTCGCAGGACCCAGTGAAAGAATGTAAGGTGACACACCATCCTGAGATGATGCCGACAGAGCACCAGACCATGCGGAGGACACAAATCTAGCCACATTCTACTTCTACAATTTTTGTTTAGGAACAGATGTAATTTTATACCTGTTTTCACATCAAGAACCGTAGTAAAAAAAGTTCGCCGCCTTGTGGAGCATTACTGATTTCCACCTTTATGTAGAGAATTAAGATATATGTAGGTGCATTCTAGATTAAATGTATGTTATCTTATCAAGACGTACACATTCCAAACTGCAAAAGCGTTGCTTTTTTCTCTGATAACTAAATCTTGTAAGAACTACTTTGCCCTGCGTATGAACAATGCGCAAGACTCGCTTTTCTCTTGAGGTGAAAACAGATGTAGTTGCGACACACTTAAAAAGAGAAACGATTTAGACATTGCATGAGTGAAGTAAACGTTCAAGAATGCTAGCACTAATCATTTCACATCCCTGAAGTAGAAAAGTAAAATAATTGCTTCTCTAAAATGCTATGCACCAATAGTGCAGACGGGCACGAGCAAACACGTAGGCAAAAATGTTTCCCTTCCAAGTGCTGTCATGTTGTCGTTGCACCAAATAGCTTGTCTCTTCGAGAACGTGTTGGTACACCATCGGGACATGCGTCTAGACCGCTGCAACTACGGTAGCGCTCCACATGCACAATGAATTTTCAGTCTGCCATGCCACGCCAACGTTGATCTCCGGCAAAGTGCTTGCCAGCGGGTCGCGGCCGCCGGGCATACACGTGACAGCTCTCTTCTTGAAACGTGATTGGTCGCTTCTTTCGGTCGTTCCAGTCGCCCGAGACGCAGCATAGAAGTTCGACCCGATCCTACTTGCTCCGTTAGAAACAACCGGGTGCTTGGTGCTCCGTTGCTATGACAACTCGTCGTTGCAACATTGTTGGAGTTTGTAAATGTTCTGGCTGCCCCAAATGCAGATGCGTGAACGGGCCTTTTGTCCTCTACGCTCATTGGTTCAAGAAACCTGCATGTGACCACGACTTCAGTTTTTGTCTTTTGACTTGTCAGCTGGCCCATTGCCTTTGTCTGATATGATTATAGCAAGTTGCTCTAATCATACTCCAGGGCCCGTTTGCTCAAAGCGCTAGCCGCGGTTAAAGTTAGCCGCAGTACCTGGGAGAGGGATTTTGAAATCCCGTGACTGGCTCGGTAGGAATGCGGGGAAACATGGCGGCGCCCCAGTGAGTAAGCGCCGCTCGCTATGGAAATAATATATCGCTGTAGCTGCAATATCGGGCGGGTTAGTCAGCAACTAATGGTGCAGGAGGCTTTCAGTTTGCCTTACCTCACTTAAATTGCAAAGCATGAGGAATGACCTCGCCACATTATTTAGATAGTCTTTCGATTCTGGCCATTCCCAAGCCTAAATGAACGCGATAATTGTCGGCACGGCAGCGTACTTGGAAAGTGGATTGCCTTGTCTCAATCGGCCGGGTATTGATAGCATACAAAAGCAGACACCACCTCAATAGACCTTTTTCTAAATTTCCCAAGTGCCGAGGTCCATGCTACGAGTGTAGTTACACGCATTGCACGAGCTGGCGTCTGCAGTAGTAATTGTTCTAAAGCAAAAAGTCGAAAACAAATTTTGCCTTGCACGCGCGTTCGTCAAAGCCTTATTATGATTATTTTCTTGGAATTTATGGTCCGCGCGCAGGCCGTAGAATTACACTACCAGCGTTCTCGATGCTTGGGCAATTTAGAAAAAGGTCTATTGGGATACTGTCTGCTTTTGTGTGCTATCAATACTTGGCCGGTTGAGTCAAGGCAACCCACTTTCCAAAGACGCTGCCATGTCGACAATTACCGTGTTCATTTAGGCTTAGGAATGGCCAAAATCAAGACTATCTAAAAAAATGCGGTGAGGTCATTGCTCATGCTTTGCGATTTAAGTGAGGTAAGGCAAAGCAAAAGCCTCCTGCACCATTCGTTGCTGACTAACGCGCCTGATATTGCAGCTTCAACAACATATTAGTTCCAAAGCGAGCAGCGCTCACTCACCGGGGCACCGTCATGTTTCCCCGCATCCCTACCGAGCCAGTCACGTGATTTAAAAATCCCTCTCCTAGTTACTGCGGCTAACTTTAGCCGCGGTTAATGCTTCGAGCAAACAGGCCCAGCCTTGCTTGTTTTGTCACTAGAACTTTATGTCCTTCTTGAACAACAATCCAGCCCCAAGGAGTGGTGCTGTCTCCACCTGTGTGCAGCAGGTAGCTGCACAGCTGGCAAGTGACGTCTCTTTGGAGATGCTTGAAGAGGCGGTGGAAGACCCATGCACTCAAGACTCCATAAAAGGTGTTAATTTAATTGTTTGGCTGGAGTGTTCAGACCTCGAGGTCTACAAAGGCACTGCAAAATAAATTAGGATTCCCAAAAAGATTGGATCATAGGCAGCTGTGTCATCACAACAAATATTGACTCATGGGACTATGAGCTGCTGCTACACACCAGCATGTGTACTAGGTGGCTGCTGTGATACCGTTAAGGAAATCAATTATTCAGATTATTACAGCCCTTCATATACATTTTTGAACTAAGGAAATAGCTTAACTCTGCTTAGGACATCGGAAAGAAGTTTGCTTTCTTTATTTGTTAAATGCGATAACATTTCTTTCGACTACCCCCCCCCCCCCCTTCCTGTTATCTCAGTAAAATTATGTAAGTCTTATAACAAAGAATGACTGTGTATGTGCAGGACTAATTAAAGAAGATACAGTACATGCACCCGTCTACACTAGCTCCCAATTATGAGCTTGATGCTGTACACCTGTGCAATCTGCTACTGGATGGCGTAGATGACAACGTTTCAGCTGCAGCACATAAGTCACGCAGCTGACACGGAGTGAACGCATGACGTATGTATGAGCCCCCTGCATTTCATCACGAAATTACGCGTTTGCAAGTCCGGTCTCAGGGTGCCACTATCTTGCCCAGTGGGGTGCGCTTGGGTGTGGCCATAATCAGATTATGACGCGTCCCAGCGCACCTCAACCGAGCAGGATGGCAGTGCCCTGAAGCCGGACTTGCAAACATGCATAGAAGCTCTCCACAGGGGTACCAGTTAAAGCTACCCACTCCCGCTCATACTATTGCCAGTTAGTCATTGCGAGGGTAAGGTATAGTGTTGGCATGCTTTGCCTTCCATTTGGCACCAGCAAAAATTTAGTGTACTTTGAGCTTACAAGTAAAGTCAGACGACACATTATGTGCAGTGTATTACCTGTGAATTGAACAAGCCTAGCAAACATTAGTAGACCCACTGCACATGTGTCATCCGACTTTACCTGTAGGGTCGAGGCAAGGGCAAACCCTCCTCCACCACCCTACATTGAAGCACCAGATGCAAAGGCAGATATGCACCCATGCACAAGCGTGATTGGTACATTTGCTACTACATGCTTCCGTCACACTTGCTGGAAGTGGAAAGTATTGCGGTGCCTCACTGCAGAATGGGATGAACTGAAGAGAAGCATTGTTTTTGTTTTAGTGTTTAACTAAGGAAAGGGGAAACATGGCGGGCTCATTCTGCTATGCCTTAGGGCTAAGTAAGGGAATGAGAAACTTAAAGAAAAAAGTTGAGTTCATTACTTGGTGTTCTCAAAAGACAAGGAACACCACACCGATTTGTAAAGCAAGCAACACCAAATTAATTATTGTAAATCAAGAAAGAAGAGGGCAAGAAGGAGGGGGTGATTCAACTAGGATTCGATAAAAGCCGCTGACCTGGCTAGGCCCCTTGGCAATGGTTGTGCTAGTAGATTTTTATTTACAAAAAGAAAAAAAATATATTGGTTACAATGCCAATGCTGGATCAGACTGAGGCACATTATTCTTCATTATTTTCCTTGCCTCACCTCATATCTTTGGTGTCATGGGAAAATTAGATTATTTATGCCACATGATTTGCAGCAAACTAGGGAAAGATGTAACCTGATTATTTATCTAAATTCAGTAGAGTAGGACTAATTGCAAAGAGCTGTATGTGGTTCCCGAAAATCTACTAATGAGGAATAGGGCAACATCACTCAGCATAAGATTCATGTATCTATGTGTGCTTCCTTCACAGAAATGGAGAAGGATGCCGCTGTCGCCCTAACCTAGATGGCTGGGAATCCTGAGGTGTCCAAGCTGCGTGACCTGCAGATGGCCAAAATGCTGCAGGTCATTCTTGATCTGCAAGCAGACAAACAACGTCTCGAAAGGCAGGTTTGCCACCTGCAAGCCAGGCAGCTTAGTCTAAACACTATCCAGGAGCCTAAGAACTGTTTTTATTATACTGGGCTGCCTGAGTTTTCAGTTTTTCAGAATCTGTTTAATTTTCTTGAGCCTCGGGCAGCCAAGATGACCTACTGGCTAGGTAACAGAAATACAGCTGGTGAGACCAAAGACCGCACACGGGAAATGTCTCTGCTTGACGAGTTTTTTATGGTCCTCGTGCGGTTAAGGACAGGGATGGCAGGCAAGGAACTGGCCCGCAACTTCAACATTTCTGAAGGCCAAGTAAGCAAGGTGTTTGTTAGGTGGATCAAGTTTCTCCAGCGACAGTTAAGGGTAATGTTACAGTTTCCGACAGTTGCCGAGATTCAGCCCAACCTCCCTAATGCCTTCCACAAGTTTTCTAACACGAGGGCTGTCCTTGATGAAACTGAGGTACGTATCTAGAAGCCGTCGTCGTTGCTTGCTCAGAGGCAGACCTTCTCGCCCTACAAACACTACAACACCTACAAAGCGGTTGTTGGATGTATACCCGAAGGGTACATTTGCCATGTTTCACAACTGTGGGGTGGGACTGTGTCAGACAGAATTATAGCTGAGGAGAGTGGGTTCATGGATCAGTTGGAGTCGGGCGATGCAATCATGGTAGACAAGGGATTCAAATTTAATAGCCTACCACCTGGAGTGCAAGTGCACATTCCGTGTTTCAGGCAGCCGAACGAACCTCAGATGCCGGAGGAAGATGTGGCACACACCCGGCAGGTGGTCAGTGCACGTGTAGTTATTGAACGCGCGATCGGAAGGATTAAGCAATTTCAGTTCCTTGATCGACCCTTCCCCATCTCCATGATAGACATTGCAGATGAGGCGTTTCAGGTTTGTTGCTTTTTAAGCAACTTTCGTATCCCACTCAGCCGTGCTGAGTAGCAGCAGGACATATGTGTCGGCTTCAGTGGCAACCTTCAGCTTGATAAACATTTTAGAATAACTTCCTTCTTGTGGTTGGAATCCAGGGTTTTGTTTTTAAATGCAGCACGTCGCAGGTGGTTTTGAGGTACTCTAAATGGACCACAGGGTTCCGGAAAAGTTCTCACTTTAGAGCCATCAGTGAGCAGCGAGAACTCATCCGCTCGCGACCACGTGCTGGCGGGCGCCGCGCAAACAATATGGTAGAAGTAGGAAAGTCTCATCCGGGTCCGGCCACACCCGTCCGGCCCTGTCCCCCTCCCCCTCCGGCTTCTGGCGGCTGTTCGCGGTAGCAGAGAGAGCCGACGGTTTTGTGGATCTAGGATAGATGGCGCCACTAAAATTCCGTATAGTAAAAGTTTTGTCGATGATACCAGATTTTTGACGCATTTATATGCATTTTGGAAGTACAACATTTATAGAAAAGTTACCTTTTATCGAGCAGGTATTCGCACAACTTGCTATCTTTCTACAAGACTCCCCATTGACGTCACGCCGCGTGTTTCTCATGGCCGCCGCTCGCGGCTGCAGGTCGGGGAATACGTATTCTAACGTGGCGGAATCGCAACATTTCGACGAAAGGAGGTCTGTTTTCTGTCATTTGTGGCAAGGTGAACAATATCAAAAGCAGAAGATGCCAATTCTTTCAACGTTAAAATCGTTGCACAGCTCCTTTAATATTAATGTAATAGAAGGTTGTTTCTCGTGCACCAACGACTTCGGTTTTGGAATAATACCCTGGAACAGTAACAGAATGCATCTCGCCCCTCTTTTCACTATTTGTCTCGTGCCCTTAACCCTCACTGGGTGACATCCCCTTTAGATGAGAGAATACGACTGCTAGCATATGGTCTATAACGTGCATCATGTAGTAGTAATAACACTAACGCATCCTGGTTTGATGCTCATAAAAATTAACGGGGGTGGTAATCGGACCTAGGATCTCTGGGCTTTGTGACTCGAGCTTTCGCTTTACATGCTTTGTGCTGTGACATGCTATGCTCCATTTCACGATAACTTGGCGAATTATGGAGGCTGCGGCCCCCGTGATCCAATAAGAGCGTCGGAGCAAGTCACATGATAAGACTCCATGGTTGAGGCCTCCGAGGCGTCGTTTTTGGGGGCACCAAGGTGTCGCCAAAGAGTTGTTCAATGTTTCATTTCTTTCTTTTTTGTGCTAACTGAACTTGAGTGATTCCATCTTTATCGAGAATAAATATAAACAAAATAATGAAAAAAAATATTGACAAATTTTAATGATATTAAAATGATGACGAAAAAGTAATGCGACATTTGTATTCACTTCGTTTTTTTTTTCTTCTTGTAGCGCCGTGGTCGTTGGTGATTGCAGCCGTGTAATCAACCGCTTGCAGGGCAACTATGGTCGAAAACGAAACCAAAATAAATTACTGGTACCGCTTTAGTGGCACAACTCTTGGCCTGCAGACAACAGCCAGTTCCTTGGTGCAGTGACACACACGCTTCCGCTATGTGGTTTTATGTGCCTCGCTCCGACGCTCTTGTTGGGTCGCGGAGGCGGTAAGCTCCACAGTTCGCCAAGTTACTATGAAACAGAGTAGCGCGCTTGGTCATTGTTCCCCCCTAGTGCCTGCCATGATTGTCCTTAATCACATTTGGCTGTGATCCGCAAGTGGCATACGAGTTTAGACTAGATATATCAAAGCATTCAATGTCTTCATTTCATTATTTCATGTGTGTGGTCTTTGGTCTCAATGTCTAATGGGCTGTGCATTTTTTGTATGATTATACATCTTGCCAGTGTGTTTTAGGGGTGCAACAATTATTATGACTATTGCTGCTTTTTACAGTGTCGATCTAAAACACTATCTTCCTTATGCAGTTCGGGCTATTGCTGCCTCATAGTTAGTGTGTTGAGTTGGGTCATATTGTGCATTAATTTTTACTTAAATCTGCTATGTGGGAAGTACATGAATAGATATCGTCAATTATCTGCTGTGCATCACTGCTCACATTTATGATTCTAGCAACTTTGTACGTTATCTAGAACTTGCTCTTTGGCTTTAGTTTAGTATGCAGTTTGGGCGATTACTGCCTCGGAGTTTTTGTGTTCAGCTGGGTTATGTCCGGAGTTTCCTTATTTGAAAAAACTCTCATGCACCAATCTTTGGTGTTTGAATATATTGCTTGGGAAGTGCATGAGTAGCTAGTGTGAATTCTCTGTTGTGCATCAATAGCGAGATTAAAGTTTGAATAAGCCAACGAAATTTTGGCTACCCCGGGTCTTTTTCCCTGCAAAGTCGATTGTAATGTTAATGACTTTGACACGCTACCTCAACAAATCATGTGTTAATACAAGTTGGAGCTAGAGAATCCTTTTGTTGTTTTTTTTTTTTTTTACTCTGAACAGTTTAAGAAGTATTTAGCTCTGCTTGTTTATGTTTATAGGCAAATGGTTTTCTATTTATTGTAATAAGCTGTACAAATGTAAACCCCCACACACTGTGTCCTGTTTTTCTGCAGTAAACACCATTCTCAAAGACACGGGAGTGGCTACAAAAACACTGCCCCTGACAAGCATATTTATTTTACTCTAAAAAGAGCCATTGTGACTTGGAGAAGCCTCGGGCTTCATGCAGGCGCTCCTTCACTCCAACCTACGCAGCTTCTTTTTCAGTCCGGGACCGTCCTCCACCACATAAAACCCTTTGCAGAACTTCTTGAAGGAGACGTACTGGCCGCGAGCTATCAGGGCTCTTCGACGCCTCACACAGCCCGTTACCACTTCTGGGAAGAGGGCGTGCTTGGCGAAGTAGATAAGCCCTGGCAGCAGTGCTCCATCAACGAACTTCTTGTCGAAGGCGATGGTCTCGACGTGCGTTGAGTTGGCAACAGTCGTGTTGTTAGTCCAAAAAACAAAATCGCACCACTGGTGTCCGGTCACTGCCATCTGCCACCTGGTAGAAGTAGGCGTGAGTCTTCTTAAGTCGTACCAAGCCATCCACAACTTCGCAGCAGAACTTCTTGTCCTTGCATGCCTCCATTGGTGTTAGCCCAATCTTCGAAGCCGGACACTTCACCTCCAAAAGGCCAGGCCTCTTCGTTGTCCTTCATCACGATGCGGTCGGGCGATGCTTCAATGAAGCTGCACTCTGGGTGAATGTGCAGCCCAGTCTCGCGGATCTCGACGGGAGTGTCGAATGCTGCCATGAGTGATGCATAGGCTGCGACGGCGGCACCCTCTTGCGTCCTCCTATAGCGCATGGCCTCAGTTGAGGCATCTGGGCTCGGGTACAAAATACCCTTGACCAGGTACTCGGGCTTGACACACTTGATAACAGCAGAGAAGACTGATGCTGTAATCCTGCCCTGCCGCTCTTTGTGCCACCTTGGATTATTGGCTTGACCGATGGTGGACCGGGTCACTTCTTCCCTCTCTTCCTCCGTCAATGTTGGAAGGGACTTCATGTGTTTTTCAACAACGTCCCGGGCATTCTTACTCCACAAACCTTCATCATCTTGGATGGGGAGCACTGGTGCCGCTTGTCCAAGTTGCTGCACACCACTGTACAGAAGCCACTGGAGGCCCGGTGTAGACACACCGAGGGCATCTCGCAGTTGCTGAATCTCCTCAGCCGAAGCAACACCAACATTCTCACAAGGGTCAAAAGAGCGTCGTTTCTTCTGCTTCACCGGCCTGTTGATCAAGTACTTGCGGAACGTGATGTCTGCAAGTGGCACCAGGGGAGCAGGCTTCCTGGCTGCAAAGAGAAGTTTTGTCAGTTCAGTTCTAAAATAAGCCACATCTAGGTTTTCCATCTTGTAATCATGTTAATAGCTTATCATCCACGCTGCTTTATGTAGAAAATGAAGAGTTTCACTTTCATGAATTCATGAAAACTAACACAAAAAGCATTGGCTGTTTGGTTTCACATTTATCTAGCAATGAACGTGAGCTTGGCTAAATAATTAAGACAGCTTGGACGTTGGTGTTATTCTCCAATATATTAGGTACGAAGTAATAACATATTTCTGAGCAAAAGATTCCTATGGAGCCTCCTTAAAGGGGTACTCCACCGATTTTTTGAGCTTCTCAACTAACTATATTTTCTGACTCCCCGGCCTTTACTCTCTCCGGTATGCTATTTAGAATCGCGAAATTCATAATAGTTAGTGCGAAATCGGCAAATGAAAATGATGCAAAAACCAACATTCAAATATACGCGCGCTTTTCAGGGCCGTGACGTCAGTGGCAGGCAGGCTTGCCAGTCGAGCAAGCAGCCAAAACATAGAATATGCCAATCATTTGTTCCGTGCTGGAGCGCGGGTACTGCAGCGAGCTTCCCAAGCATTCATTTGACACCATGAAACTGCTTCGAATCAGTTTAAAACGAAATTTACAGCCCAAAGAGTGAACCCCTGCCTTCCACTGACGTCACTTTTTCATTGTTGCCAGTAGAGACTTCGAGCTTGAAAAACACGGTGAGGACCAAAACTGTAAATTCAATAACTTCGCGAAAAAACAATATTCTGACCTAATATTTGGGATACTATTTTCGCGATGTTTGTTGGTTAGTTTAGCAAAATTTCAAGCAAATCGGAGACAATGAAAAAATCGGTGGAGTAGCCCTTTAAGGGCCGTAGAGTACACACCTTCAGCAGGCACAATCCAGGTGCAGGGTATGTCGGCGCAGCTCGTCGAGCAGGCGTTGCAGCTCTCTTCAGCATAGAGCAGCAGTGCTGCAATATGTTGGCAGGACTGGCTTTTCCTGGAAAATCGAGGCAGTCAACCAAGACCAAATTAGCGGGATTATAACTGCACGCGTAACAGCTCTTGATTGCCTTCGTTGTACACAGGCTGTCGGTGCATGATGGAGACACGCATCTTTTACACTACCTAAGCCAAGGAGCAAGCACTGCGGCATGAGCGATAAACCACGTGAGGTTGCTACTATACTCTTTTTCACCTTGTGTTGTACCGCAGGAAAGGCTATACGCGCGAGCTCCTTGCTCTATGGCACATCTCGGCGGCACAAGCTCGCGTGCACCAAGGGCAGCTGCTAACGCTATGAGCTCGCGCTTCTAGCCTTCGCTGCGGCACAGCATAAGGTGAAACGGAGTATAGCACGATGGGCTTTGTCTTGGCCAATGTAACTCGCGTGTATTCGATGAAATGAACCTGGACGAACCGGGTATCGCTCCCAGGTTTCAAGGAGTGACCGATCTCGCTGCTTACGCGTAGGGGATAGCGTGAGCGGAACGCAATTAGCCTTGCTTATAATAGGTTTGCGCATGACTTTGAATGCATGTATAAGCAAAATATCGCTCACCCAGCAACACAGCTGCAAGTGCCGCCGATGACGCTCCCGGTGCCTCTGGCGAACCACGCCGAGACGGTGTACGGCGCCTTCTTCATTGACGGCAGGCAGACGCCCCGGACGAGACCGATCCGGGAATCGTCCGATGTGTTTCATCGGACGTTCCGGACGTACCCTCCTTCTTTGAAGGCCCATCCCCGGTGAGCTTGTCGGAGCGAGTCCGTCTTGCGGTGAAGGAACCGCCACGCTTCATCTTGCGAGAGGCTGGCGAACGGCGGAGCGTTCTCAGTCCAGCCGTCGGGTGGGAACGGGAACGGGATGCTGCCGTCCTCGGCCATCCTCAACAGTTGCCGAAAGGTAGCCGAGCTACGAATACTAGGCGGAAAAGCGGCGTGCAAGAACACTGGACCTGCTCGCAACGTGTACAATTCAAGCCTAATGGCGGGCGTGTTTTCATACGAAGAACGCCTCGAACCCAGTTTTCGCTAGTTCGGACGTCTCCCAACAGGTAGCGCCACTTCTGCGGAAAGAGGTGGATTCAGTAAGGGTTTCCTTATTTCGACATCAATTAGAATGTGTTAAATTCAACATTTATTGGACCCTAGGAGACATATGAAAAATACAATGTATGCCATTCTATGACATAAATAATGCTATCTGCAAACATGTAATGAAAAATATCGCATAATGCACTTTCACTCTGCGGCAAAAAAGCAAATGTTTCGGTAGAAGACGCTATCCTCTTCCACATATCGAAGGAAAATTATAAAGTTCTGGAAGACGACTATGGAAGAGGAACTCGTACAGCTAAATTCTAAGCATGCCTCGCCTTCAGGAGGTAAGCATAAGTCATCACAGAAAGTGCTCAACATTTAAAGAAGGAAAAATAAAACACGCCTTCATAAAACCTTCTATCATTCGTTCTGGAAGCAAACTAAAAATGAACCTGATAATACTGGCGAAAAAACTGCATTATAAACTTTTAAAACGGCTCAAAAAACATCTCTTTGCCCCATACCTGTCTGCAGACTTTGTTCAAAATTTTGATTACGACGGTCCTTGGAGTTGTGTCGCTCAAGCCAAGGGAAAGCCTCCCCAGAACAACCAGGGTGTTGGAGGCCTTGCATTCGTACTGGATGCTGAGCAGCCAATATGCTGCCAACAACATGCACAGCCCCTCTTCTGCATTAAAAACGGGGAACAAGCGCTCACGATCCACAAGGTGAAGAAAGACTGCATCGTCCAGTTCCTGCTTGGTGTAGAGGACACATGGTGTCGGTGGGATGTTCTCGCCCTGCGTTAGGTAAAAATATAAAGCACAATATATTTTAATGTAGAAGGCCAAAACATGTTTGCTCTCATCAACTGCTATTATTCGCTGCCATTAAGGCCATGAGCATCAGCTTCCACATAGACATACAGTGCTTATGTTTAAACACGTAACCGGCGTCTGCAGCAATGTAAAACGAATGAGGAATTACAATCGGGGCAACATCACGACATGAAAGTATTGCTATATAATATTAGCGACACTTTTGAGTATCTCTATTTCTGTATCAAGATGCATTTGCGAAATCTATTTGTGTTTCAGTAGTGAAATACTTTTGTGATGCATCATGATACGCTGCTAGACTTATGTATCTTGTTACATTTATGGTTGGAAATGAACTGACAGGTTTGGAGGTAAAAACAAAATAGAAGCCACGCCAAAAATCCGACGCATCACTGGTTCGTTTTCGCAATGAGAGTGGTTTTTTGCTTTGCTTTCACATTTCGCTTTTACAGCGGCCGGTTTTCTTTCTGCAGACAGCAGCCTTACTGTGTACATTTGAGGTTACTGTTTGGGTAAGAGGATGCACAGCTGAGAAACAATATTCCCAAAAGAGTCAGAAGACAAAAATCCTGGACGTCTGGGTAGACACACTTTTCCAGGCGGTGTCATCGGTCGCCAGCGTTCATTGGGTGCGATAATGGGTTCTTAACGCTATCAGCAAACGTAGCCAAGGGAAAGCAAGTTTTAAAAGAAAAGGAACAAACACAGAGAAAAGGTGGGGAGCTCAGGTGCTACAATCTATGTCTGCCACGGATGCACCCTTCTCCACCACGCCACTCTGCATTATAAACCGTATAGGGCCGCCGACTGACCATAACAGTACATGCTAATATTTGTCCCTTGGCCAATGTTAATTTTTTGCCTCCTCTTCTACACTGAAAAACCCAAAGATGAAGGTTACAGAAAACAACGAACATAATGTATCTCATGTAGCTGTAGAAATTAACTTTCACGAGCTACATTTTATGTCTAGTCGCTGGCCATACCAGCTCCCCCGTCGAACACCAACCGGAGCAGCGAAAATTCAGCACGCAGCGCGTCGAGCCTAGTGAGGTTGACGGTTGTGGTTATCAACGGTGGAGGGGGGGGGGGGGGGGGGGGGGGGGAGGGGGGTTGCACATAAAAAGGTGCTCGTGATAATATATTTCTACAGCTATCTATGAGACATTGTTGAGTTTGAACCTCGCTGCGCCCCTAGAATTCGTGACAGACGAAACGTGTTCTGACAAAATATAAAACGAGCTGTCTAGGTCAAGAGAAGAGCAATCTCGGAGGCCCTAAAGGTAACCTGCGGCTGTTGGATGACTTTCCGTTAACGGACCCAGAATTCGCGAGCATAGAGAGAGGTGCAGAAGCTTTGTGATATTGAACTGAAAAGTTAATAAGCTCAAATCATTATTCAGTTTAAGCCCAAAATCTATGATTCGCACATGCCTATTATTTTAAGCATGAAGCCAAAGGCGAACAAGGTAGTAGTCTGTTGATTTATTGCCGAATAGAATACACTTTCAGTATCAAACTGGATCGTTTGCTTATGTTTTAAAGGTTGCGATAAAAATGCAATACTTTATTGGGTGAAAAGCAAGCCATTGTAAGAATTATGTGCATGATTATATTCTAGAAGTCGTTTTACATGCATACACAGCACACTATTTGAAAGCTAAGAGAATTTTAAAAAAGGCCGTGAGAATTACGTTGATGCCTTTTTCACTGCGTGTTCGTGGGACTCGGCGGACATTAGTAAAGGGAATAATTGTCACAGTATGTTGACTAATTGACCATAATCTGTTAGCTTTATAATTAATGGCTTTATGGACCATGTTGCAACTGCAGTGTTAAAAGCCAGTCAATATGAAAGGCTATACCGATTTAAAGCAATCACGACAAGCCAAGCGGCTTTGAGGTAGTGATTGTCAAACGTTTGCATTTTTAATGTCGGGTGCAAACACCACGCTCAGCTTGAGCTCAAGAATTCGTGTCGTTGATGAGTGACATAGTCGTACCGGGTATGTCGTCACTATCTCGACAGTGTGTCCTTAGTGGAAGCATCGGCGTCATACTTCCAGGATAGTGAAGGTGCGTCCGAAGCAACCACGTCCGCACGACATCCTGAGGCCTTCTGAGCGCAAGATTTTGTTATTGGGCGACAAAAAGGCAGATGTTTAGGATTGAATATCTCAAAATTGTTGCCATTCACAGATTTGTGTCAATGGGGCTAGTCTTTAATATTCACTGCCTTTGAAACTAGAGTTAAGAAATATCCCACAAAACCACTATTAAAAATGTTATTAAAATTTTGGTTAAATAGTTTTAAATAACATACTGCGAAGAATTTTCCCCTTATGTAATACCCTCAGAGCCCCACAAACATACGGTGAAGGCGGCATCCAGGTAACATTCACGCCGTTTTTTTATGTTTTGTTTGAATTGAAGTAGAAAGCTTTGTATATGTGTATATAAAAGGTTTTATAAATTCCGGGTGCATGTGCATGCAGCCGTGCACCATCCAACTGTAGAGGTCCACTTTTTCGTTAAGAAACACTGGAACAAAGTGGACAAGGCCAGTTTTACATAAACCCCCAGCAGAGCATGTGCCATAGACCGCTAGAAATGATTGCTTACCTCATAGAACACTCTGCGTGGCTTGAAGAGAGCGACTTGCAGTGTTTGACGGTTGGTCTACCCGCTTGGTGCAGCTGGGACCTACAAGAAAGTCAATGCAGCGTTCCATATACCAGAAAGTAACAAAGACAAGGCCAGTTTTACATAAACCCCCAGCACGGCATGTACCAAGGACCGCCAGAAATGACTGCTCACCTCATACACTGTAAACGAAAAGTAGCCCGGATGGGGGTTTTAAAGAATAAGATACCGATTAAACTCCCAAGCCTAAAGCATTCACACCCGCACATGGGAGTATAAAAACTAGACACCACCACTTTACTCTGGTCGCTAAGAGACGAGGTATAAAAGCGACAACACCTGATTTTACTCCCATTTTAAACTGGAGTTCTTGAATGACAACCCTCCGCAAGACGAAATTGGAGTTGAAAATACTCCCATCCGTCCACCCGTCTGCGGGAGATCGGCCGCCATTGACACAGCCGGCGTTTCCCCCGTTCCGCTCAGTCCCGGCTCTGGCACCAACGGGTTTCCCGTCGTGGAAGAGGACGTTATAATGGGTCCAAGACGTTTTGGGGCTTGTTTTTGTCCAAAATCCCGACGCTCTCGAACAACAAATATTACACTAGTGAAAAACTAATCACAAAATACGAACTTTTCGCTCAATCTGGCGAATACTCAAAAGTTGAGGGTGCTATGGGGAAGCAGAAGACAATCCAGCTCTTTTCGGGCAGACTCAAGTATAGTGCAACCATTGTGTGTTGTTTAAAGGCCCTTTCACACGATGCATTTTTCTGGCGCATCTTGACTCGCGAAACGAGTTTCGTGAAATGAATGCGCCGTCTGAACAGGACCGAAAAATGTGCGTCTGCATCTTCCTGGGTTTTCACGAAAAACACAGCCAACGGCCTCTCGAGAAAGCTTTCACGCGATCTCAAAAGGATAAGCGAGCCGTTGGCGGGGCCCAGTGGCGGATTAAGAGGGAGGGGGGGGGGGGGGGGCGGTCTGTCCAGATGTTCTGACTTCCTCTTGATTTGTGCATGTGTAAAAATTTAGGGCGGGAAAACAAAGGGAAAGGGTGGGGGGGGGGGGGGGGTTCAAAAGACATCTGATACGCTAACCTCCCCTCTCTGGAAATACCTGCGTCGGTACCTGGCGGGGCCAGATTTCTTCCCGATTCCAAGCCACAGCAGAAAAAAAGTAAATAAACACGGCGCGATCCACGGATGGATACGTAGGTTGCGTTTTCTTGGTCCATACGAGTTCGGGTGCGCACAGGTCGGTGGTGCGTGGCAGCTTCAGTGGCGCGTGGCAGCTTTCTCAATTTTTGTGCACTCGTAGCGACGAGCGCGAACATTGCACGCCGCCGCCGAGAATGCCGTCTATTCGCGTCGTCAAGGAGCCCGGAGAGCGCTGCCCGACGGCGGTGACTACCCAGAAGCCCACGCGCGAGCACCCCATTCGGGAATTCGGGGCAGCTGGGGTCAGTGTGGTGCTCGAGGCGCTCACTTCTGCGATTTGAATCTGCCGTTCTTGCCGCGTGTCTTCTGCTGTACACGTTTTTCCCTGCTGGTGTGCATTTTTAACGTTCGTGCGCTCGACTGGGCGATTGTGCGCGTGGACGTGAACTGCTCCGAGGATGCGCTACCGCCGTTAGGCCTATCTGTCTTACGAGCCCGGGCCCATAGGCCTAACAGGCGGTGGTGCTGGTGGTGTGCCGGCACAAGCGGGAATCTCCATGACGCGCCAAAGGTAGAGTTAATTAGAATTAACGATGACCTCATGTGTGTGCTATATTTTATCATGTGCTAGTCGTACGTTACGGCAGCCGTTCCCGGTCGAAACAAGCGCCATCGAATGTACGGGAACGGAATTCGGGGCAGCTGGGGCCAGTGTGGTGCTCGAGGCGCTCATTTCTGCGAACTGAACCCGCCGTTCTTGCGGCGTGTCGTCTGCTGTCCACGTTTTCCCGTGCTGGTGTGCATATTTAACGTTCGTGCGCTTACTGAGCGACTGTGGACGTGGACTGCTCCGAGGATGTGCTACCGCCGATAGGCCTATCCGTCTAGCGAGCTCGGGCCCATAGGTCTAACAGCCGGTGGTGGTGGTGGTGAGGAGCCGGCACAAGCAGGAATCTCCATGACGCGCCAAAGGTACACACTAAAAGTTTTTACACCCTTAAGGGTGTACACCAGTTTGTCCCAGGGCTAACACCCTTAGGGTGTTCAGGCAAACACCCTTTATAATGGGTGCTTGCCAAACACCCCTGGTAGAGGGTGCTTGCCGTAAAATGGGCGCCCCCTGGGGTGGCCCAGTGGATGCTGGGCCACCCCAGCCAATCCAGTGCCGGGAGAGTATCATGCAACGTTTTGGTTATGTGGAGTTCAAGCTCACATGACACTCTGCCGATGCTGGATTGGCCGGTAGCGTCTGCCGCACTCGGACGAAAGCTGAAATGAAGGCCCTAGTAAAAATTTTATAGGCATGTGTCCAATACACATATCAGAAATTCTAAATTGTACGAAAATCATATAAAGTATTGGATATTCTTATCATGATTCTCAGCTTATCATGTTTACTAAACACATTTACTTTTTTTCACCTGGGGGGGTATTGCCAAATCACATACAAGGCACATGATAAAGAAAGAACGAGTCACATTGAACGCAACTCACTTCATGAAGTAATACAAAAGAGCTACTTGCAAGCCACATCATAAGCCTGAGGGCAACTGGTAGTGCTTCCGGTGCCGCCCTTTCTCGAACTTCAAGTGAGCAAGCAGTGGCCCCAAGCATCGTACTGCACGGCTAAATCATAGTTATAAACATAATGGGCTTTTACAAATGAAGCATGTGGAGCTTTCCTGTTTGGAGATCAAGTGCCAAGTTTTGTCTCAGAGGATTGCAGGAAACACGCTTCACTCATCTCCTTAAGCATATCTATTTACTAATTGGAAGCATGGCGGTCTAGCCCTTGACTGAACCACAGCAGTATTTCAGTAAGTGAAGCTCATTATGACATCAATTAGAATGTGTAAAATTGAACATTTATTGTGCCCTAAAAGACAAACGAAAAAAAAAATACAATGTATGCCATTCCTTGACATAAACAATGCTATCTGCCAACATGTAATGAAAAATATCACAGAAATCTCAAGTACAAAGAAAATTATAAAGTTTTGGAAAGTGACTAGGAATGAGGAACCCCCGTACAGATAAATTATACCTCACCTACAGGAGGTCGGCATAAGTTATACATTTAAAGACAGAAAAAGAAAACATGCCTCCATAAAACATTCTATCATTTGTTCTGTAAGCAAAATAAAAATTAACCTGATAATACTGTCGCGAAAAGTGCAATATCCACATAGAGGGTGTTTCACGAAAAGTGGACAAATTCGATATTGCGAAAACTATGGGTCGCAACAAAAAAAAGGCTTGTGTCATTCTGGTCCTGGACGAGGAGCCTAGTTAGGAAAATGATTAAAGTCCGGGATAATTAGATTGTTAATTATTTTTGAGTAACTAACTTTTTAATATTGTGTTTTAGGTTATGGTTTTAATTAGAAAATTGCTCAGCATCATTGAAAAACACTAGATCAACATATTGCACAACAACAGAAGGCGTGCACAGCATTTTACGGCTTTCTGAAAAACAGTACAAATTCGACGGGTTTTTAAGTTTCGTTTTGCAATTGGAGCACATCTCGGCCCCGATTGCACCGCGCCCCATGGAGAAATGGCGCAAGCAACCTCTGCTGCGATGTCCTTGCGCAACGCAGCAGAGGCTGGTTGCACCATTTCTCCACGGGGCATGGTGCCGTCGAGGTCGAGATGCGCTCCAATAGCAAACCGAAACTTAAAAACCTATCCCATTTGTGAGGTTTTTCAGAAAGTCGTAAGATGCTGCACGTGCCTTCTATTGTTGTGTAATATGTTGATCTAGTGTTTTTCAATGATGCTGAGCAATTTTCTAATTGAAACCATAACCTAAAACACAATACTAAAAAGTCAGTTACTCAAAAATAATTAACAATCTAATTATCCCGGACTTCAAAAGTTTTCCTAAATAGGCCTCGAGCCCAGGGCCAAAACGACACAAGCCTTCGAGCAGTTTTTGCAATATTGAATTTGTCCACCTTTCGTGAAACACCCTGTATAACCTCCTGAGACCCTGCGTCCACCAGTGTAAACATTGGGTTTTGAATTGTAAGAAGAAGAAAAAAAAAAAAAACTTCGTTGCACACAGAAAAGGACGCCTGTCCACCGTCATGGACGTAGTCTGTGCTGCCATCTGGAGGAGTGTTGAGCAAACAGCACTGAAAACTTGTTGCTTGCTGTTAAAAATGGCGACCTGCAGCACTCGCATGTTCTACGGGCGACGCCAAGGTATGTAATCAGTTTATGTGATTTACACAAACGGAGGCTGTGTTAATTTATATTTCTAGAGTTCTTGAAAGTTCACAGATGGTCACTAATGCTTAATATTTTCAACAGTATTAGCAAGGGTTATAGTAGTCCCTTGTCAAATTGTCTACGTGGGTGGACGCTGGGACCCAAAACTTATGACACGAATTTCGCGATGATCATGTTTTGCTCGCACCAATCTGAAACACTCGCGAAGTGAAAACAATTGGTTTGATTGATTGTGCTCGATTTTCAGGACTAACAAGTCAGGCTGATGCCATTTTAGAAAGTTTGTGCGGTGCCACAGGTTCCGCGCAAGAGAGTCAAGCCACTGCCGAACTCGCCAGTCCAGACGGCGCAGGCACTTCACGTGCCAAAGAAAGAAGACGTCAAGAATGCTACACAGTGCAGGAACCCTGGCTCCTCAAAGAAAACTCAGCACCATTGCACGTCCTGTGAAATCTACCTCTGCACTGAAACTGACTGGCACTGCTTCTTTGATTTTCGTACCAATAAATGAGCCTCATTTCTCTGCCGGTATCACTCCAGTTTTGCTATTCTTCCCAAAACCTATTTTGTAAAAATTAACTTATAAAATGTTGAATAAAATGTGTGTTCATTTTCCTTACTTGAACTGTAAAGCCCCACTGTCCCGTGGGTGGACATCCATTTTTACAGAGCCTGCAAACTAACACCGTAAAAAAAAAAAAAAAAAAAAAAAAAAAAAGCTCAAACTGAACCGTAACGAAGCAGTTAATGCGCGTGTGGTTGAAGCACAAATCATTGCTTCAACCATGCACGTGCCTGCAAACTTTGTTTAAAAATTTAATTACCACTGCCCTTGGAGTTGTGTGGCTCATGCCGAGAAAAAGCCTCTCCAGAGTGACGAGCATGTTGAAGGCCTTCCGTTCATATTGTATACTGAACAACCAATAGGCTGCCAACAACATACACAGCCCCTCCTCGGCATTTGGAACGGAGAACAACCTCTCACGATCAACAACCAGGTGAAAGAAGTCTGCATCCTCTAAGTCTTGCCCGCTGTACAGGACACACGGTGTCGGTGGGATGTTTTCATCCTGCGTTAGGTAAAAGGAAAAGGCACAACATATTTTAATGTAGAAGGCCAAAACATGTTTGCTCTTGTCAACTGCTATTATTCACTCCAGTTCAGGCCATGAGCATTGCTTATGTTTAAATAAGTAACCGGCATCTGCAACAATGTAAAATGAATGAGGAATTACAATTGGGGAAACATCACGACATGAAAATATTGCGATATAAGCTTAGAGATATATTTTAGTATCTCTATTTCAGTATGAAGATGCATTTGTGAAACCTATTTGCATTTCAATAGTGAGATACTTTTCCGATGCATTATGATACGCTGCTAGACTTATTTATTGTTGGAAATGAGTACAGGTCTGGAGATAAAAAAAATAAAAGTCACGCCAAAAATCTGACGCATCACTGGTTCGTTTTCACCATGAGAGTGATTTTTTGCTTTGCTATCACATCTCACTTTTACAGTGGCCTGGTTTCTTTATGCGGACAGCAGCCTTCCTGTGTACATTTGAGGTTATTGTTTGGATAAGAGGACACCAACAAATGCACAGATGAGAAACAATACGTGCAGAAGGAAGAGAAGACAAAAAGCAGGGATGTTTGCGCAGACGCGCTTTGTCAGGCAGTGTCATTGGTCGTCAGCGCTCATTGGGTGCAATAATGGGTTCTTATCGGTATCAGCGAACATAGCCAAGGGCAGACAAGTTTCAAGGAGAAAAAAGGGGGCAAACACCGACAGAAGGCAGGCAGCTCAGGTGCTACAATCTATGTCTGCCACGGACGCACCCTGCTTACCTCGCCACCCCGCATTTATGAACCGTACAGGGCTACCGACTGACCATAACGGTACATGCTATTATTTGTTCGTTGGCCAATGTTAATTTTTTTGCTTCCTCCTCTACACTGAAAAAACCCAAAGATGAAGGTTCCAGAAAACAGCAAACATAACAATGTCTCGTATGTAGTTGTATAAATTAATTTTCACGAGCTACATTTACATTTTATGTGCAGTCGCTGGCCATATCTCTCCCGTCCGAACACCAACCGGAGCAGTGAAAATCCAGCATGAGGCACGTTGAGCATGGCTGTGTTTTGGAAGCCATGCTCAACGTTTTTGGAAGCCATGCTCAACGTTTAGGTTTTTGGCGTTTCAGCCATTGTACCCGAAACTTGGTTCGCCTCAAATTTTTACTTTATATCTCTGTAATTTAGGTGGCCATTATCTCTTGAGCGTTACAGAAGTATTTGGGGCCTGGTGGGCCTAATGTTTGGGACACCCCATTAACAAAAGGGGCCAGGTGAACAAGCTGCTATTGAACTGTTGGAAGCCAGTTAACACGCTACACTGTCTCTGTATTGAAAACCCTAGAAAGATCAGCATGCCTGCCGCCTTCCAGCCTTCATTGGTTTTTCAGGACTTGTATTCATGTGCATTTCACATGTTTGTTTCCTTTGACATCAACATGGTCACTAATATGTATTCAGAAGGCTCCAATTCTAGCCCCTGCGGGCACTATGAAAAAACATACCGTGAAAACAAAAAAAAAACGAACACTCTACCCACAAAAAACAACAAAAAAACCTCTTTAGTTAGCATTTATTTAACCCTGCTACATTGAAGGTAGGCTGGAACTTTGTTCTTGCTAGCATCAACTTTCGCAAAAATATAGTGAAATAACTTACATCTTCTTGCACGAACATTAGGGGCAGTGATGTTGACTCCTTGACGTTCAGTGCCAAAATGCGCAGAGTTGCAACAGTCAGGATGTCTGAAAAACACCAACAACATTTGTGCAAGATATCAAATACATTTTTGTACTCTTCGTTGCACGTGTCCTGGACGGTTTCAGAAAAAAAATGTATGCATTGTTCTGCTTATCTTCCAGTAGGATCAGTGACAATGAGGGAACTTCAGACGAATACTAAGATGTTCACTTGGCCAAGCCTGTCCCCACTAAAAGAAAAGAAGGCAACACACCAGAACGACCTAAATGGGTGCAACATAATATTATAGATAAGCCATTGGACATGTCACCAAATGGTATGAAACAATTCAAATCACCACGGGGAAATAACCTTGGGAGTATGATACAAACTCCCAAAGTTATTCCCCATACACTGGTGTGCAGCCCAAATGTCTGTCCTCTACGGCCCTCCACCACGCTGCCTGCACCTTGGCAGAGGGTTCTCCTCTGCCAAGGCGCTGCGCATGTACAGCTGCAGCAGAAAAAGATTAGCACGAGCGACCAACGACCAGAGCGGCAAAATTGCAGCACGTAGCACTATTGTTTCCGAGCGCGCTGATAGCGAGAGTGCCAGTCACGTTCCATCTTTCAATACAGGGGAGGCCAGCACAAAGCAGCCCACCCTAAAGGCCGCATTTTGAAAGCTATAGTTTCGCTTACTTCTCAGCCGAGCAATGCGCCAACGTGGTTGCACACATAAACTCGGTTATTTTTTTTACAGTGGAGCTGTTAGCGGCTAGTTTCCCCAGGGTCGTGTCAGTCCTCAAATAACCCGATGACACAGAACTCTGGACAGCTACCGCCATATATAGGAGACGGCAGCAACCATCATAGATGGCCGCAACCTTTCCACTCTGGCTTGCCGACTAGCGATCGGCCATTACTTCATTCCCACCATAGTGCAGCTCCGCTAGTCTTCCTTCCTCAACAAAAGAGAAAGACTGAAAGTTTTTTGTTTGTTTTTTTACTATCTTTTCCCATGCATGCATTGAATGGTGGTATTTTATCGCTTGGTCGAAAAGCCTCCCTTGCGCAGCGGTTTTCTTACTGTACTCACGCCGTGTCCTGAGCCTCCCCAGATCCATGTGCGGTGCTGCTTGCAGTGTAAGTAGGACATGCTCCTGGCAGTCGATCGCCTTCTTTGTGGCCAACAGAACGATCTTGTCAATCCCTTTTGCGACTTTGTCGGCCAGGTTCATCTTCGTGAGCCTCTCGAAATCTTTAGCGAACTTCACAAAAGAAAATATAAAAATTGAAAGTTCAGGAAATATGCCACGGCATTTCTTTAATAAAATTTACAAAGAAATTGGCACTTGTTCATTAATTTAAATAAGGGAAACAAGAAACAACGCCTAAATTCAGATTTTACTGGCACTACCATTTACCGAGTCTAGGCCAACTCACCGAAAGCCAACTCATCGACGGTAAACTCGTCAGCAGCCCATTTGTCGAATAGGCCGAATCGTCATAAGGCAAATCGTCGAAGAAAAATTAGTCGAAGACGCCAACTGGTCGCCGCTGTTTCAAAGCCATAATATATAATTTTGTCCTGAAATGTTAAAGCAAATCCTGCCCTATAGTAATGCGTAATATCGCCGTATCGTAATAAACATCCAGTGCGCTCTTTCTTGTCGAAGATAACAACTTGCAGCTTTCTCCACTTTCACGGTGCAGTGGGGGACAGTTACTACGTCGCGTGTGCATCACTGTGGCACGTGTGAGTTTGCTTGGCCTACCCGTCCACGCTGCTTCGCGGCAACAGTCCGCAGCGGCTCATTACAAAAAGTAATAAAGAAAACTAGCAAAAGGACAATCCCGAAATTTACATTTCTAAACTTGTCTCAAGGTACTGTCCTAAAACCTAAAAAGACCGCTGTCCCTAGTCCAAACACAAATAAAAATTTAGATCAAAAGATAACAAGGAACCATGAACTTTTACCTGAGACCGTCATTTAACCCATTCGAGGAATCGGCCTCGAATGGGTTAAATGACAGTCCCAGGTTGCCTTTCGACAAGTTGCCTTTTGATGAATTGTCCTACAACAAATTGGCCTATACTACGAATTGACTGTCGATGAGTCGGCTTTCAGCGAGTTGGCCGAATCCCCCATTTACCACAACTTGAAGGTGTGGGAAGGGCTTTAGGAACAAACATACGAACACACAATACGCAAGTTTCTTTTTTTAGTAACATTATTTTTTTTAACTTCCCTTTGCTTCTGAAGTTCTTAATATGTCTATTGACTTGCCAAGCAAGTCTTGCAAGAGTGCAGAGAAATAATTGGTACTACAGACATCACGCTGATGAAATATCAAACCTTCTTCTTCACATGCAATCTCTTACTCTTTTCTTTCGGACCCTCGAGTCCTTTTCATGCAGTATGGCATAGAGTTGATAGGATCTCCAAACCTGGCCTGTGAACCATAGCTTCCAACTAAGTCGTTGGTCGCTGCATTAGCTAGGATGTTGCTAACACTCAACAGGCTCCCTCGCTTGGCTGCTCTGCCTTGAAATCGCATTGCCTTGTCGCCTGTCTCCTCTTAATCCGGTTTTTCATTTCCATTACCTATTTTTATCTGTACCACTGTATTTTTTATTGCTTATAAATGTTTCTATTCTCTTCTGCACACGCCGCTTCGCGTGTCGTTCCGCGGGTGAGTACTACCATTGCTACTGATTCCTATCGTGCTGTTAGCTGTTCATTTTTGGTTCATTTGACCCAGGTGTAGTCGAGAGGAGCCGTTTATGAACACCCGCACCCATGTCATAGGGGTAGGCAGAGCTCTGAATCAACAATCACGACGCGAGAGCCGAGTGCGGTGCGAGTCAACAAAGCGAGTGCAGGTGGCTCAATCGCACTCGGCTCTCGCGTCGCTTAGTTGACTGGCACTGTAGCATGTGCCTTCAATACCGCTTACTTGAGTAAGATACAGCCCGCCGCTTTGCTGTCACGAATCATTTGTCTGAATGCCTGCGAAACCGTAACACTGTTCGGCATGTCCAACTTTGCAGCGCCTCACAACTGCACGCAGTTGTCTTCACCCAAACGCTTCGCAGGACGCTGTCTTTTGGGAAGCAGTGCCAGGAAACATGCCGTCCGCCGGCAGTACTGTTTGTACAGCCTGGCACACAGCAAACTGTACTATGAGGGCATGTTACTGCTGAAGGTGACCTAAAGAAATAAAATACCTTGAGCTGACATCTTGACTAGAGAAATAAAATTATCGAAGGAACTACGAGTTTCAAGATGACTGCCTGGGAGACAGCACACCTCTGCACTTGAAAAGGGGTGCTTTTAACTGACAACCGCTTAGCAAGTAGTTTAAGAAGGCATACTATAAGCGCACACAAGCCGCGATGTTGGGCCGCCCGGCGCTTGCGAAGGGCTCGCGCCGCTGAGCGCAGTTTGTCAGGCACCGCAGCGTTGGATATGACAAACGGTGCTACGGCTTTGCAGGCATTCGGACAAATGATTCGCGGCAACTTATCTCTGCACTTGAAAAAGGGCGTTGGCAAATGACAACCGCTTAAAAGAAAGATTATGAAGGCATGCCATAGGCACATTCAAGCCGCGACATTGAGCCGTCGGCATTTGCAAAGGGATCGCACCGCAGCGCGCAGTTGTCAAACGCCACAGCGTTGCATATGCCTCAGCTTTGCAAACATTCGGACAAATGGTTCGCAGCGACAAAGCAGCTTGCTGTATCTTGGTCAAGCAAGCGGCACCCGAAGGCATACGCTGCACTGCGAGTCAACGGAGCAGGCGCGGGCGGCTAAATCACAGCGCACTCTGCTCTTGCGTCGCAATTCTTGATTTAGAGTCTGCCTACCCCTATGACATCTGCGTGGGTGTTCATAAACGGCTCCTCACGACTGCACGCGGGTCAAGTGAACCAAAATGAACAGCTAACAGCACGACAGGAACCAGTAGCAACGATAACACTCACCCGGAGAACGACACGCGAAGCGGCCTGTTGTTCGTCAGCACTCCCGTCGAAAAAGGCATAATAAAGACAAAAACTATATATATGCAAAAAATACTGCGCACAGAAGAAAATAGAAACACTTAGAACCAATAAATATACACTTGAACATATAAAAATAGGTAATGAAATCAAAAAACAAGATTATGAGGAGACGAGCGACGAGGCAATGCGATCTCAAGGCAGAGTGGCCAGGCCAGGGACAGTCTCTCCCACAATTCCTCGCGCGCGGGCCAGGGCGCTTGGGGGATTCCGCAAAAGGGCTATTGAACGAGGAAATGCACAGAATGCGTCCGGTTCTCTGTGCAACTTTTTTTTTCCTCAATAATCTTATTAACAGCTTTTTAGAAGTCACAAAAAAAGGGTTTCATCTTTTTGCTATTTTTAATATTGACTGTGTGCCTTCAATGACCCACGACTTTGATTAAATTTGGTGGTTGTGTCTAAACCTTAGAAAACAGCCCGTGATCACAAAGAGAGAGAGCGCAACTCGAACCGGCCAGTTCTCGTGGCGGTCCTCGGGCGGAAAGAAACTGAATTTTGAGCCTCAAATTCTGTTCTGGGCAGTTGGGTTCTCATAAGCCATGTACAACTAAAAACATCGGCGGGCATAAACACCCTGTCAGTGTCCCTTCAATAAGAGTTTCTGTATTCAAACAAGAGTACAAAAAAAAAGTCAACAACACCTTCGTATTCAATAAAGCGGAAGAGTAGCAGCAATGACTCACTCGCTGAGAGTCCATCAGGTATGGGTACCTTGTCCTAACAGCATCAATGCCCATTTGTGCCATGTCAGAGAGCCTCTTCCTCGCAGTGAGAGTCATCCTTTCATGGATTCCTTTTTCATCAGGAGCTGCCTTTCGTCCTTCTCGTATAAGCCATTCCTCATGGGCGATCAGGCTGGCTTCGTCCTCTCCAGCCAAAGCCGAAGCAGTGATGTTCTTGAGAGGCATGATCGAAAGGGCGCGATTTAGACATGAATATTCATTAACAGAAGGACAACAACTGACTACCTTTTTAGTGCTTGATGCTCTTAGCATGCCAAAATTTCTGATAAGGTAAAATTGAATTCAATCATTTGACCTAACATTGCCCAAGGCATTACCCTACGGGAGCACAAACAGTAGAAAACACACAATATAAAAAAGGAAACAGTCCAGATAAAAATATATAACATATTTCCTTGCACCTTGCTCAATAAATGCACCCCCAACTTTGTATCACGAGGTGGGAACGTTCAAATTTTTTTATGCGCCACTTTGAGCGATAAACAGCTAGACGATCATGGGAAGGAACGACCTCCATCTCCAGGTGGCCAAGCCAAGCCGGGGTCGTGGGAAGAAATGAACCTTCCGCCATTTTGCAATAAGCTTTTTTCCGAATCGGGGCGGCCCCTGGTGAGGAGATGCCAAGAAATGAATTCCGGGTACTAGCGGGCCATTTAGTTCCGGCTTCAGATATTTGCCATGATTATTGTGTCATAATGGAACTCGCTACTTCATTTTCACAACTGAGACATCCCACAAGTGTAAAATACCATAAATGTCGCCAAGCAATTAAAAAAACACTGGCCACTATTTTATTGGTTTCGAGCATGCCAGGTTTTAAGCAAAAAAATTGCAGGTGCCTTGGTTGATGTTTTACGCGAGAGAAACTTCAGCATACTTGCGATTGCACATGTTTCGTCGCGCAAGCAGAGACAACGCCTGTTCGACTGAAACCATGTCACTCAGCTTCGCAGCCAACTGTTCCGAGCGTGCAACGCATGCAATGTTGCATGGCAGGATTTTTGAAAGTTGCCTATAGACCTTTCAAGCGGCAGTCTCGAACGAAGCGATTTACAGCAGGCATCCCTGGTTTTGAGAGGATAAGTCAGTGTTGCCAGACTGCGCTGAGCTGTGGAGTTTCTCGTCAGTGGGCTGTGGCAGCCTGCGTGGGCACACTTTCGGACGCTGGTGGAGGCTAAATTGCCGTGTTCTATTTTTCTTTTGTATTCTATGGCAAATAGAATTTCTCGGGGTTTTTAAGAATGCTCTGTACTATTTTTGAGAACAAAAACAAAGCAACGAAAGCTGTTTTGGTGAGTCCGTGAGCGACAGAACGAATGCAACTGGGATGTTTGTTTTATTTTATGTTGGTCTTTTTACGGCACCATACACTCCGCCTTGTCAATCTACAAAGATCTTAACCGTCAAAAATATTTGACCGCACAGGATATTCAAACTGCATAGATTTACTCGCCCACAAAATGAAATTCAACGAGTCTCATCAATCGAACAACATATATTGTACGTACCCCACAATGCCGCGTTATCCGAACAGGATTTGAGAAAGGTCTCAAATAACACAGCATATCCAATAAACAGTGTCGACGATAGTAACTTCACGACGATCAGACGGAATCCGGCGTGTTTTGGGCACATGTAGAATAGAGCTGCTTTTTTGCACAGCTTCAAAGCAAACACTCCGGACCCGACCCTATCAGCTATTTTTCGCGAAGACTCGGAACACAAGTCGGGAAGGCTTTCTGGAGATTATCTCAACGGAAATAATCCTTCAAGAATGTCGAACTGCCTCCGTCACGACTCGCGAGTTGCTTGACGTTCACTCTCTTCGTTTGTTTCCTGCGAAGGCCGAGCAGGCTATGAGCCCTGGTATTCCCTGGTTCTCACAGTGCATGATAGCACACAAAGGGTAAGCATCCTAAACAGGCAAATAAAGTAAAAATTTCCAAGAAAAGTTGGCGAACTCTGAATGCACAATGCAGCTGGGGAGTCATGCTGACCGGGTTTCCACAGCTCAGGCAGGTGGCAGAAATTTATGGCTGGTAGGGGCCGCTTGGTTCGCAAAATGGCGGCGGCCAGAGAGCTTTTTCTGCAAATGTCTATAGCTTATGGTTGCCCCAACAGCACGATCGTGGGGTTTCCACGATGGTTTCATACATTAGCTAACATGCGGTTTGAAGATTAAGGTTTTCAAGTATGCTACTGAACATGGCCGTCGCACAACAGGAAGAAATTGTAGTGTTAACGAAGTCTTGAAGATTGCTCATGTGCAAAGCTCTTTGGCGATGTGCAAGGAGCTTTACGTGCCAGTGATCTCGAAAACCATAGTGCGACAAGGGTAGTACTCTTTCTGCTCATTAGAGTGCTGCATGTTCTCAGATCTTATGGACATTGTGAGACAAGGACCCAAGAAGAAGGACGATTGCAGGAGGCTCCACTGGTTCCAAATCACTGATTGACACTTAATGGAAGCTCGCCTGGGATCTTGAGAGCTTCCAGGTGAGCTCCAATCTCAGGTGAGCTTCCAGTGAGTGCCAACCATCGAATCGGAATAAATCGAGCTCCCTGCCATCATCATCTTTCCGAATCCTTTCCACTCGAAAGCATTTCATGCTTCCACCTACTGGCGGAGACGGGATAAACCATTGTAGTTTTCCCGATTCGCGTTATCTGATTGATGGAAGCGTTTCGTTGATTTCTAAGGCAGACACTGATGAGTAGAAAGAAAACCATGCGTAGATAACAATTTGATCATCCACTATGCAGACACGATATCCGCATCCGAACCACATCAGCAATTTTTGATCTTCCAAGTTTATCCCGGAAAGTTTAAACATTGCCCCTCACCAGCTTAATCTTTTTTTGCCGCTTCAGCTGTGTGGCTGCACCTCCATCATTTGGTCTTTTTGATCCAAATTTTGCACGGTTTTCAGCAACCCGGACGTCGTCTGAAAGGCGACGTCTTTCATTTTTGAACTTGTACCGCAGTGCTACTCTCCACGAGTCCTGTAAAATAAAGAAATACCACAGCTTGAACAACTATCTAAATTTAAATTTAGGTCCAGCCATAGCATTTTTGCTGCGATATCAGTTATTGGGAGCCTACCAAGGGAATCGTTCCTGCGCCAAGGAATGAAATTATGGCGTCCAGCTATACTCTTTTCACCTTTGAGCTGGGGAGAGCTTTCTTTTTCACTAAAGCACCAAGGTAAAGGAACAAACGCGACTGACCCGTTTCCCACCCCAACCCAGACAACTATTTTTGGAGATGACCGAGGATTCTATGCGGATTATCTCTGGGAGGGGGGAGAAGAATGTTTGCAAAATCGCGTTGAGGGCAGTTCGACGTCCATCACTTCCTTCGTTTCCCATGAATGTCGAGCAGAAAAGCTTGAATGGCAGGCACTTACCAGTCTTATATATCACAATGGAAGATAACACAGAAAGGGTATGCAGCACTCATAAAAAAAATTAAGTGGGAACTTTCAAGAGGGGCGAGAAAACGTTGAATGCAAAACCGCCAAAACAGGTAGAGAACCGCACTGAGCGGGTGTTCACAGTCCAAGAGGGTGGCAGAAAATTTCTAGCTGATAGAGGGCCAGCTGCATCAGCATCAGCAACATGGCGGCGGCCTAGGAGCGTTTTTTGGAAAGATGTATAGAAGCACCAATGCTAAGAATTGATCGCAGCTATTATTATAAACGTGCAAAAGAAATGTGCTTACTGATCCAGTTCCTATAACATCTTGGAGCTGAGGGTACTTGTCAGTTAGTAGCTGAGTGACCTTGGAGTAAAAGTGCTGAGATGGGAACCTGCAGAAAAGTCGTGCCCATTCTTATGGCTCAACAATCTCTAATATTATAACCCACATTGTGAATCAATAGGTCCCGTATGCAGACTGAGCCTACGCGAGGAAGATGCAAGGTATTGTTCAGATGGTACACAGTGCATCAATGTTTTAAACATGCCAATGACCCCCAATCGATTATAACTAGTCGCACCAAATTTTCAGATATTTTAAAAAAAAAAGGAATATCTACACATTTTCCGCTTAGCAAATTCTTGTAATATGAATTTCGACAAAGAGACATGTTGTCCTATTGAAGGAAAACGAGCAAGTTACTTAAAGCTTCCATTAATTTTACACACCAGCAACACATACACCTGTAAATACAGCGAGGGCATGGATTGCTTCTAGCAAATGACAAGAAGTGACCTAACTAACCAAACATTTCTCTAGCCTGAACTGACTAATTTCATTTTTGGCGCAGCGGTCTCGACCAAGAAGCCTAAAATTCAGCACAAAGATGCACTTGTGAAACAACGCAAATAAGCCATCAATCTACTATGTTTACCACTGCACAAAATTTGGCAAGATAAGGACCAGAAAGAAGCAACCTAGCTTTTTTTCCGAATTACTTTTTTTTTTTTGTATACAAGGAGGGTTAGAGGGATTAAACCCACTTCAAATATATTGCAAAAATCAGTTTCACCTGCTTCGATACTGTGATTTAAGACATAGGTTTAGCTGGATACAGAAAGATACAGCAAGACAAAGGTTGACCGGTGCCCACAAAGAAGTCACCCATGAAAGGAACTGGAAATGATGAAGCTAGGAATAAGTCCGAATTTTGAGACCACCTTACTTACACTGTTATGTTCACCATTGCACGAAAGAGGAGCTCCACAATCTTTCGGAATGATGAAGATGTCAGAGGTTTGCCAGAGATGATCGTATCATGGAGAGCTCCAAGCTTGGGGAAAATGAAGGTGTTCCCATCGTCGTCTGAACACGAAGGCCTAAAAATAGTGCAATTATTTTATAAGAAAATGATTATTAAAAAAAAAAAAGAAAAAAAATGTTGCTATGTAGAAGCATATAAAAAAAAAACAAAAAAACAGAAATACAATAAATATGTTATAGGCGTCTCACATGCTTTTTCTCAACCTCATTTTAAAGCGATAGCTGTTATGGGCTCTTCACCCCCCTTTGAAATGATGGTGTAGAGAAACCGTCGTCGATATTGATGAATGCTCTAAAACATTTGTTACACTTTGCCGCTGCCAGGGATCGAACTATGGGCCTACTGTGTGTGAGCCAAGTGCTTTACCACCTGAGCTATCAGCTCTGTGTTCCCTGAATAAACTGCATGTGGTGAGGACACATGCGTGTATCAGTCTTGTGAAGCGCCCGTGTTCCTCCCAGGCACTTAGCCAGGGTCTTGTTTCGGAAGAGGGAGGGAGGGAGGGAGGGAGGGAGGGGGGGGGGGGGGGCAGAGGCCAAATGCTGTATGAGGGGGAGGAGGGAGAGGAGGCCCCAGCAAAATGGAAGATATTGGGGGGGGGAGGGGGCCGGGCCCCATGGGCCCCCCTGGATACGTGCCTGGTTCCTCCATTGCCCAGGGAACGCAGCAGAACACAATGGTCCATGTACGTGAGATGCGTCAAAGAAGTAGATGAAACAAAACGGCACCGCGCAGGTAAAGCTACTAGCCGACATGTGATCCAAGCAAACAATAAATAAAAAGACGCGAACCAAAATGGCTAGATGTCACCACCCTAAGCAAAGCGCACATGTACGGTAGGCACCCGGTGAGACGCTAGTGCAGCTGGTATGAGCGTTTCCATTGATGCCACTTTGTCCGCCGTTCTATAGTGACAGCGGAATAGAAGCATTTCGAGGCTGCCTTGTATCACAACATAGCCTCTATAGTCGCAACCATTAAAACACACTTACAGCTCAAAGGGCTCGATGCCTACCAATGGTACATCTGGAGAGGAGTCATCTGGAGAAGTTTCATCTGGCAAGCTCTCTCTTTGGGCGGTTTCACAGTTTTCAGTGCGCACCGTCTCCAATGAAGCCTCCTCCTAAAACGAAAGGAAATCCCTGCAGTGTAAAGTTACTGGATTTGTGTTAAGGACCCCAGCAGGCTGTTTTAATGATATAACGGTTTGTACTTTACATGCTATAAGTAAGGTTTGGTGTATTTATTACTAATAAATGCCGCTAGATGCTCGCCGTTTCAGGAATTCAGTATAAATCGTAATGTACAAAATTTTCATATGCACACATGAAAGAATAAAAAACGCAGTGGACAAGAACAAACCAAGATATCTTTCCAGAGGTCCTATTTCGGCCCTGTCCACCTTCCGTTTCTTATCCTTTCGTGTGTGGATATGAACCTTCACCAATACGCTCGTCTTCAATAATACAGAAATTCGGCACCGTATTCTTGGTTCGTGGCTCATAATCTGAGCCCGAATTTGAAGCTTAAGCTCTTCGGTAGATGCAAACATGCACAGCATGCAATTTCACATAGTGTCAAACAGAGATGCTGTTCAATGCTAAGAATAATATGCGGAGTACAGTGCAACACCGTCCAGTAGAGCATGCAAGCCATATCACTTTGAAAAAGACATGGCCCTGACTGGCCCCCTCCTTCTAATGCAACACTCAAACTGCTCTGGTATCCAGTACTAACACGAAACAAAGTTTATCTAACGAGGACCTCGATACATACATTAGCAAGCGATATAAGCAGGAAAGCATGAGTGACGACCAGGCTGTGGCCAGTCACTTGCTGCGGCTATGTGGTCTGCGCAGCCCGGTCACCGCTTGCATATTCCAGCTCACACCACCAGCAACTGTACTTGCATATACAATACGAGCACATAGCCCCAAATCCTCAGTTTTGCTGGGACCTCCTCTCCCTGCCCGCTCCCCCTCCCCCATCTATGCCATTTTGACATGGGCGGTCCCCCCCTCGACAAAACCCTATGTGCCCGATACAATACTCTATATATAGGGTGGTCCAAGTCACCAGGATCGATCTAAAATGGACCATAAAAACAGGCGCCTGCACGTAGCAATCTAAACCTTTCGTCAAAGATCTATTTCACGGGTCAATTTTTTTTTTGTAAAATTACAAAAAATAGGACCAAGAAAATTGCCAGGGTTAACGGCAGGCAACGACCCAGACGACCAAGCCCAGTAGCAGGGCGTGTTTGGCGATCGTATTCATAGATGGCATCGGGAGCAGCGTCCGACGGTGCAGCCGACCAGCTAAAGCTAGCAGACGACACGTTGGCAGCAAAAGCGCTGTCGTTATGCAGACACATTTTTTTTTACTTTAAGTTCTGCTTTTATTGCCCGCATTTATTTTTTAACCGAAGGTACATTTGAAAAAGATTATCTTCATTTTATAAAACCTTGGTCGCAAGCCGTCGCAGTAAGGAGGTAGCCCATCAATCTATACGAACGCCAAACACACCTTGCTACTAGACCCCTGTCGTCTGCGTCACTGTCCGCCGTAGACCCTGGCAAGTTTCTTGGCCTTATTTTTTACAGAAAGAGAGCTACGCTTTCTAATTTTACAAAAGGAAAGCGACATGTGAAATACACCTCTGACAAAAAGTCTAGATTGCTACGTGCAGGTGTCGATTTCTATGATCCATTTTATATCGATCCTGGTGACTTGGACCACCCTATACTTTGGTCTACGTGCTTGAGTGCAGGCGAACAATCACACTGAACTTCTCATCAGTTCCCTTATCTCTCAAGGTGCTTCTTTACAAAACGCTCGTGCGCTCTAAGCTGGAATATGCCTCTTGAATTGGGAACCCTGGCATTAACGTGTTGATATTGGCTTTTGAAGCAATTCAGAACAGATCTGTTTGTTTCATCCTTGCTAATTATCACTGCACTGCCAGTGTAACATCAATGAAAATAAGTTTGAACCTACCTAACCTTGCATTACGTGGAAATCTTAACAGTGTGTCTGTTCCACAAAATTTATTACTATAATCCTCTGCTATGTGACAAGTTACTGACACCTCTTTACATATCATAATTTCTTGACCATCCACAGATGGGCATTCCTCAATGTAACACTACAACTTTTTATAATTTATTTATACCTCAGACGACGGTCTTATGGAATCACCTTCCAGCATCTGTGGCATCCATATCCGATTCCATCGCTTCTAAACGATGCCTTAACAGTGTTAACTTTTAGCATTTCATTATTATGTATTTTTTTCATTCTTAAGATTGTCGTTTGTTTGCTTTTGATTGTTGTTTGTTTGCTTTTGATGTCTCCTTGTAACACACTCCCCTCTGCAATGTCCTCAGGCCCTGAGTAGGGTGACCATATTCCTCAAGGTAGAAAACGGGACATCCCAGCGGTAAAGGGGGGGGGGGGGGGGGGGGGGTACTAAAGTTTGAGAAAAAATGTAATTAAATTCTACATGCGTGCTATTCCTACATGATTCTACATCCGTGCTATATCCAGTAACTAAAAAAAAAATATTTCTACCGTCCTCGCGAAAGAAAAAGTGTTTGTGGGCAAGAACAGTCCTAAATTTTACTCTCTGGGTAAATATTGTAAAGTACCTACGGTTAGTTTTGTAAAATATACTTGCAACGAATAGGCATAGTTGCAGTTTGCTTCTACTCGCTTGGTGCCAATTTTGAAACTATGTACTTCTGCGAAAACGGGACATGATTCTATATTGGGATAAAAAGACGGGACGGCAGAAATGGACCTGAAAAACGGGACTGTCCCGGCCAAAACGGGACGTCTGGTCACCCTAGCCCTGAGGGTCTGAAGATGAAGATGCTCAGGAGCATCTTCAACTTCCTTCATCAGTAAACAGAAGTCCGCCATTAGTGTAGCACATATGGCGTTTTCAGATGATGATGATAGTGATCAAAGTGGCCAGACTGAATTCCGGAAAGGGTCTATTGTAGTTTTAAAGGTGGCCATTAATAAAAGCCAACCCAATTGACACGGTTCCCGAAAAAGCAACAGGCTTTGAGATATTCATCTGTTAATTTTTCCTTTTTTTGCTTAACCCTTTAAGCGCCAGCCAGTTTTCGAAAAAATGTACCCAAAATTCAAATTTTTTTTATAGCACACTTTGATAGAAGAATTCTTCCTTATTTCAAGCATGTAAGACATGGGTATAAAAGCTTAACAACTGAAAACCAAAATTGATCCAATCTTAGGCCATGTGAGGCAAAAAAATTAAAAATGGGAACCGAGACCGCTTGCTTTGAAGCGGTCCTTCATGAGCAACAACACCGGCCAGATCTTGAGAAGTTTTTGACGAGCTTGCCCCACTTTACCAGCATCATCTCCATTATTCGCAAAGTGGAAAAACTTCGTGAGCAAAATAAATCTGCTCTTACTCATCACCTCCCCAAACACTAGGATTTCAATCACTGTGCGCTTTGACCAATACCACTCGACAACTGGCTTGTCTACTATTTCCTGTAGAAGCAGCAGGGTGAAGAAGACTCATTTCTGCTTCCGTCACCGGTTACCACGCCTTCATTTGGGATCCCCTTGAGATCAGCGCGGTCGCCAAGTGTTGATCGGCATAGGTACCTCTTTGCCTCATTGACGACCAGAGTCATTACGTCTGGCTTAGCAAGAGTTACAAGTACCCAACAGCATTGAGGGTGTCGTGTTCGACGAGCGACGTGTCGACGGGTGTCGTGACGCCCGGCGTGGCAATAAAGGGAAAGCGGGGAGGGGCTCATGGAGGATTTGTCGTGTCCACACTTTTCCAGTCTCGCGCCGAAGCATGGACCTCATCGCCGCTAAGGTCCGAGTCACTTGAGCTTTCAAACTCTTCCGCGGACTCCCCGCTTCCGTCACTATCGTCTAGCGCAAAGTCATCATCATCCAAACTACAGGGTGAAACAAGGAGACGGCAGGCTCTTTAAATCGACCGGAAAATTCGGTTTCTTAACCTATCGCGCTACGACTTTGTGCAACGTTGCCCACAGATGGTGCATTTTTTTTGTAAAATTTGCAAAGAGCGAACTTACCTGAGGAAAAAGTAAAGAAAGAAAAAGGCTTAGCTCCTATGGAAACGCAGCGAAGCCACCGGTCTTCAAACAACACGGCGCCGGTTAGCACGGGACACAAGAGATGGCGCAACGAACGCCGTCAACGAACGAGCATACGGCGTCGAGAGCCAGCGTCATTAGCAGACAATCTTTTCGACTCAAAAGCGACGCGCGTTCCGCAGGCGGCGACAGTCGCAGAAACAAAAAACAGGCGCAGTAACAACGAAGAACTGCAGTTCCTTGTCTGCTAAATACGCCGGCTCTCGAGTCTCGGCGTCGTCTGCTCGTTCGTTGGAGGCAGTTGGCGTCGCGACCGCTTGCGCCACCCCTTGTGTCCCGTGCTAACCGGCGCCGTGTTGTTTGAAGACCGGTGGCTTCGCTGTGTTTCCATAGGAGCTAAGCCTTTTTCTTTCTTTACTTTTTCCTCGGGTAAGTTCGCTCTTTGCAAATTTTACAAAAAATATGCACCATCTGTGGGCAACGCTGCACAAAGCCGTAGCGCGATAGGTTAAGAAACCGAATTTTCCGGTCGATTTAAAGAGCGTGCCGTCTCCTTGTTTCACCCTGTAGAAAACTCATCATCAACTAAAGAAACGCGCTTCCGACTAGACGAGCGATGCATGTCACCACTCGAAAGAGACGCCATTTTTAAAAACCCATGTTGCCGGAGGAGCATGATAAATTCTCAAAATGATGCAAAAATTAGCGAAATTCTGGTTCGCTTTTTCTCCTGCTGGCTAGCGGGAGAACTATTCTCAACACAAAAATAGACTGGACGAGCGTGCCTCGTCGCTGGCACTACAGACACGGGCTGAAACGAGCGGATGAGCCACACTCATCCTTGGCATTTGCGGGACGAACTCCGTGGACGAGTCAGACTCGTCCTCGGCGTCTAAAGGGTTAACTCAAAACCACACGCTGAAAGGTGCACCTGATTATGATGCAAAAAAAAAAGTGACGCCCGTGTTTCATGCCCTTCGCCACTATCTCGACAGACAGCGTGTCTGCTGGAGGCGCCGGCGTCACACTTGCTGGATAGTGACGGACGTACAGAAGTGACAGGACGCTTTTCTACCAATCATAATCAGGCACCAAGCTCCACAAACATACAGTGAAGGCGGCATTAACATAGCTATCACCATTAAAAAATTTTTAAAGAATAAAAAATTAAAAAAACGCTCGTATAGACACAGCCTATCACAGTTGTGATTATATTCCTAGTAATAAACCGTTTCTTTTTTTTTTTTTTTCATTAATGCTTGATATACCTTGAACTTGTTGCAAAACCAAATACCTGAGTGGAAGATGAGCCTGGCCCACCCTCTGGGACAGTTACAATGGGCAGGAGAGTGATTTTAGCCATGTCATGTATTTCGTCGTCCGCAGCAAGGTCAATGTATTCTTCAAATACCAAATCCAGCATCTGTAAAATGTATGCGCATGGACTAGCTTCACATATATCTAACCCAAAAATATTTTTATATAGTTAGTAAATCAGCTCCAGAGGCACTTAGCTTCTTTTCAGTTCTCATATGTGCTGGCTCAAATCAGTCCTATTCAATGAAGAGTAAAGGCTATAGGCACGAGCTCGTGCACGTTGACCGGAAATGGCCATACGCACGACGTGGAGAGCTTACTGTAAATATTGTCAAATGCCCTACAAAAAAAAAGTAAAAAAAAAAGAGGTGTCTAGCGTTACGTCCAACGCTGTGGCTAGCGTTACGTCCAGACAGAGCACTGAAATGGATATGCCTAACCTTCTCCCCCACCCTCCTCTCTCGCCCCTGTGAACCTAGGGAAGGCGGCGATTTGGACGTACGGTGTGGCTAGCGTTCCAGACGGAACGATAGCTGCTACTAGAGTTCCGTCTGGAACGCGGAGCTAGAGCTCGTGCCATTTGGGTCACCCTTTTCCGACGGCGCGTGTATCATTGGGGGGCTCGTTAACACCCCCCCCCCCTCCCCTGCATTCACGCCGCTTCGCGGCGACAGTATGCGGCTGCTAATTACAAAACTAAGAGGGAGTTTTCGTAGACCATGTTTCGTTCACCGCTAAGCCCTCTGCAACGAAGAAGCCGCTACTGCGCCTGTGCGCCCATGCCCTTGACTGTAGAGTTCCGACATCATAGCAAGCTGCGTAGGGCATTGCGGGACGGCGAAAACGGTCTATGAAAACTCCCTATTAACCCACTTAGCCCTCCGTACACGCCGCCCAGCCAGCAACCCAAACCCGCTATGCCCTATTGCACCTCCGGCCATTTAGTTCAGCGAAGTTTCGTCGACAACATGCCTTCATGTCTTTCAGAGATAATTGTAAAAGAGAAATGTGAATACCGACAAAAAAAAATCGAGAAGAAAAAAAAAGAAGTAAACCCACACTGCGGTTCGAACCCGGGCCCGCTGCGTGTAAGGCAGACACCTTTCCACTACACTACACCACCACTTCAGAAAGGATAAAGCCTACGGACTCCGGAGTGCACTTCAAACGGAAATGGCTATACGCACTCCGCTAGTCTCATATAAAAGGAATAGTCACAACAACTCATTCTTTTAAGCGGTGGCATAGCGTAGTGGTTAAGGTGTCAGCTTCGTACGCTAGTGGACGTGGGTTCGATCCGCGGTGGTCCCACTTTCTTTTTGTTTCGTTTTCTCAAACATTTTGTTTTGTCGAAGCATTTGGCAATATTTACTTTTTTTTTTTTTTTTTTTTTTTTTTTTTTTTTTTTTTTTTCCCCGGTGAACACTAAAAGATTCGTTGCCGACGAAACTTCGCAAAACTAAATGGTACGGGACTCCCTTTCCTGATGCGATCGGGGACAGCGGGGCTTGGGTTGCCGGCTGGACGCCGCGAAGCGGCGTGTACTGGTTACGTTTTGTAATTAGCAGCCTCACACTGTCGCCGCGAAGCGGGGGGAACGCAGGCGGGCTCCCCAGCGATACACGTGCCATTCGAAAAGGGTGACCCGAGCGGCATGAGCTCTCCGCAGAGTGCGTGTAGCCATTTCCGTCCGAAGCGCACTCCGGAGTGCGTATAGCTTTACTCCTTCAGAAACTAGCCTTCAACATTTGCTTTATACGAGACCCAACTTGGACGTTACTTTAGTGGCGACCATCGTTCCGCCTGGACGGAACTCTAGACACTTCCTTTTGGATTACAATGTCGCTTGCTCCCGTTGCTTTCATGCGGATTGCCTCGTCGCGCGAGTGACCGAGCGACAGCGAAGCGGGTTCACCGACGCTTGCCTCGTCACTCGCCAAATCGCTTTCATGCGGTCTATACTTTACTCTTCGCGCTAAAACGTCATTTCCTCATATAACATGTACCCTTTCCAAGATAGATTCGAAGATGACGGTGGTTTAGGCGGCTAAAATCTTATCACTTGGATATTTTTTTCTGGATTAGGTGGTTCACAGCTTCGCAGTTCGGTGTCTTCTCTATCCTTCGTTTACTTAGCTTACTGTGACCTGCTACAGTTCGAGCACGGGGAAAATGTCAACAGAAACGAGGCACTTGCCTGAAACCTGACAGAAGACAGTTTGATGGAGTTCCCAAGAACGGGGCACGTAGCCACCGCATGTTTCAAAGAGTTTACCGATCCATCCTCGAGCTTGAAAGACCTGGCAGCCTTTAGGTGAGGCACGGTGACCAGACACCGCACGGGCGGCATTGTCGAACGCTGCTAAAGCCACGCGAGCAGCTAGGCGCGAAAATACTGACATTCGTTTGGCTCGTCAACTCGGTAAACTCGCCAACCGTCATTCGTCACCACCGCAAGTAACGCGCCAAACAGAACAAAGGCTGTGGGTGGATAGATGGCTGAACCGATGGTTAATGGTGTATATGTGGCAGCTTGCGCCACCTAGTGTAGCTTAAGCACAGAATATATTCCGGAAAATACTTGAGGAACAAACCGCGCCAAAACTAAGAATTTAAACAAAAACACTTTACTATTCGTAAAGACAGGGGACGGGAGAACACCATCTTTCAATTTTCAACAAACAAATGATTTATTGCCGGACGCTTCTCCTTCGGAGTTCCACTACAGGAGAGGGAAAGTTAAAAGGAGGGGGAAGGGGAAGGGGGCGGACAAGACAAGGCCCCGGGAGAAAACTCGGGGAAAGTAAAGCGCAGAGACAGCGGGAAGGAGGGGGAGGAAGGAGGCATCCCGATTTCCCTCTCAGGAGTAGGGACCACTCGCCCGGCCCGCCAAGGACGGCAACTCCGGTCTAAGGAATGTCACCTCTCTCTCCGACAGCGACAGCGAGGCCGAGGAAATGTTCTTCGGCGCCTCTTTTATGGGGTACGCCTCCACGATCTCGCGCCCGTAGCGGTTCTTGTTGGCCCCCAGAACACGCGCGGACGGGAACTCGGGGGCACATGGAGCGCAAACCTTGAGGTGATGGACCATGGGGTGTTGGGAGTCCCCCTCGTTTTTTTCTATTTCTCTCTCATGTTCGCGCAGGCGGTCGTTGAGGCAGCGGCCCGTCTGTACGATGTACTCTGCCCCGCACGAGAAGGGCACGGAATACACCCGTCCGACCGCGCAGGGAACGAAAGGGGCCGCGTGCCTCTTGGCGCGGCCTCAACTGCCACCTGCGCGAACATAGGAGAGAAATAGAAAAAAAAAAACGACGAGGACTCCCAACCAGGGGCGGATGCAGGAATTTCCTGAGGGGGGGGTCAGGTGTTGGTCAGCGCACCACATGTTTAGGACCCCCCCCCCCCCTCTCCCTCGTTTCACGCCCTAAATTTTACACATGCAGAATTCAAGAGGGGGGTCAGGACATCCGGACCCCCCCTCTAAATCCGCCCCTGCTCCCAAGGGGGCCATCAAGAACCGCTACGGGCGCGAGATCGTGGAGGCGTACGCCATAAAAGAGGCGCCGAAGAACATTTCCATTGACTTAAAACGAAAGAAACACACAAGAGGACGAAACAGACGACACAGCTTTCGACTTGCAGCTACAGATTTACTGGGGCGGCTAGCCGCTCAGAGCTCGACTTGGGGAGGCGATGGGGAAAGAGGGGAGGGCGATGAGGGGAGGTGTAAGAACACAGGGAGACCGTTGCGGGGGCGAACACAGCGGGCTGTCGAGGGAGGTGACATTCCTTAGACCGGAGTTGACGTCCTTGACGGGCCGGGCGAGTGGTCCCTGCTCCTGAGAGGGAAATTGGGATGCCTCCTTCCTTCCTCTCCTTCCCGCTGTCTCTGCGCTTTACTTTCCCGCAGTTTCCTCCCGGGGCCTTGTCTTGCCCCCTCTTTCCCTTCTCCCTCCTTTTAACTTTCCCTCTCCTGTAGTGGAGCTCCGAAGGAGAAGCGTCCGGCAATAAATCATTTGTTTGTTGAAAGTTGAAAGATATGTTGTCCCGTCCCCTGTCTTTACGTATATAACTCTTTCTGAAACCTATATCATTACCAACGCGCTCACTAACAAGTTTACTACTCGACAGCTCTCAAAATTGAGGATACGTAAACGGCGTAAACAGGCAACGTCCAGAAAGTAATGGCGGCACCTTGCACCGCATAGAGCGCCGAGCTCATGGTCGAGCTGCTTTGCCGGCTTTGCCACACTCCGCCATTGATCTCTATATTGCTCTCCGCCACCCCGCCAAAGTTGAGTGGAGTGTCGGAGACCTCTTTTCAACAGAATGAAAAAACATTTCAAGGGCACAGCAATGCACAATTTTGAAGGGCTGTTCTCATGTTAGCCATCAAACGCATGTGAAATTATTAGGAACGAAACTATACATATGCATCTACGTATCCTTCGATTCATCTACCCAAAGCCGTATGCAGCCAACGCCACTGATCTCAATGGCCAACGCAGGCGCGTACGCGCGTACTTTCGGAACGGATACGTCTTTGGCTTTGCTTGGTTTCGTCCACAATTGTCATAGAGATCAGTGTCGTCCACGTACTATGAGAAGCGGCAACTCTTCAGATAGCGGCCATTTTACACCTCCGGCCCCCTCCAAAAAGAAAAAAAGTATATACAAGCTCGTTGAATACAGCATGGGAATGTACAGAGCGCGACACTGTTAGCGCGAACAAGCGATCGCCGGTTTTTTCAGTTTTTCTCTTTGAAACCAAGGGATGTCATCCAAGTTATTATTGCTACGGAAAGAGCTCATTTAGTTCTATAATGTAAGCTATGAAATTTCGTGCTTGCTAATATTATTTAGAAATAAAATGCGAAAATGCGCCAATGTCGTGTTCGTGCTAACAGTGTCGCGATGTGTACCTACATCGTTGGAAAGTACTAAGGGTAATCATTTTGCTTTCTGGAAAAAAATGTGTTTTACACCTGGCCGCTGGAAATTGGAATTAAAAAAAAAATGCTGCAAGCAAAAAACGCAACTAATTTCTACGTGTGTTTCTTAGTATATTATTTATGATGTTATGTTATGTATTAAGACCAATGAGAAATACACAAAGGTCTTTTTTTTACTTTCTTTTTAGTATCTACTGGTTGTTTGGTGATCTACTGATATGTATGGGGCCCATCTACTGACTTCGATTTTTTTTTCCATCTGGTAACGCTGGTCCAGCATTTGCTGGCACTGCTCGCAGCGCGTGGAGGGCTGTCACGGCTTCACTTTACGTTGGCTGCGCTCATGTGGAGTGGCCGCGTGGGCACCTGCTTCGGTTCCCCGTCCTGACCACATTGTCCCCACTCACGTGGTGTGGCCGTGTGGACACTTGCTTCGGTTTCCCGTCCTGACTAACGAAACAGCCACTGCAGAGCATCACATCCGAGCGACGTCGTACGCATCCAAAGGTATATATGACCCAGGACGCGTTGATTTCGGTCTCTGCCTGCTCCTGTCAATTTGACGCACGCTGCGTTCCGCGTTATCTTCCACCCGCCACAAAATCTCGCCGTGGAAGAAGCGCCGGGGAGAGAGAAAGTCAGCTTTTTCCTCAGAGCAGAGCCACCGAAAATTGGCAGCCTTGGCGGAGCGGGCGAATGAACATGCTGGTGGGAAAGAAATCGGGATGCCGCCTTTCCTTCCGTTCTTTCCCGCTATTTCGGCAAGTTTCGTTTTCGCACCGTTCCCTTCACGCGGCTTTCTCTGGAGCCACTCTCTATAGCACTGATGTGATTGCTGCCCCAAACTGCGCCAAGGGGCTAACCCCGCTACGTCCTGCTACGGTAGCCTGCGCCAAAGGACGAATATTGGTCGCCTTTGAAAACCGAAACTAAACCGGGTACCGTAATTGAGCACACATGAGCTAGGTGGTTCAAGCAGCCGTCCGACACAGTACCCTGCATCAATCGTTCATCTGGTCTTGCATGGTTTTTCCTGCCGTCTCTAGTCTCGCGTCTTTTAAAAAAAATTTAATCATAGACATGGGCATGTGCGGACGCTACGACGCTAGCGTGCTGGTTACCAGCCATGCCGTCATGCTGTGAAACGAAACCATGTTTTTGCGCGGCGGGAGTGATTTTATGGGCTGAAGCACTCGCTCCTAAAAGCAACGGCCGTGGCCAACCATATTTGGTCCCTGCCTTCCAGTCACTGTGGTCGCACGACATCGGGTGTTGCCGTCCCCACGTCACTGCAGTAATGGCACTTTCTGAACTGAAACGTAAGGACAATCCTGTTCTTGTTTAATGCGCTACTACAAACATACCTTAAGCTCAAAGACTGCAGTGTCGAAGTATTGATTACCTAGGTTAATCTCGGTAGGCTTTCTTTCGAGACGTACCCGGGTACGTGAAAAATGAGCCGCGAAAGGAAGTTGGTGAAGAGAAGTGAGCTAAAGCAAAGAACGCAATGTCCGCATGCTGAACCCGCACAGCGTGCTTATTTGTCTCGAGTTCAGTCGTTGCACAAACCGATCCAAGAACTTTTTGATCCTGGCTCGCGATGTCTTGCATCGATGCGCTCAGGTTTTTTTTTTTTTTTTTCCTCTTTCTTTTTTTTTTTCTTTCTTTCTTTCTGTGTTTAGCTTGTACCTCGTTTGCCGCCTTGGCAAGAACGTGCCGCTGGACTTTTTTTTTTTTTTTCTCGTATGTTGGACAGTTACATTTTGCATACAATTTTGGGAATTAGTTGAGGCGGAGAGGAGTGGCATGGTTTCGATCGAACAGCCATCTCTGCTCGCGCGACAATTTTGCATTACAAGGCAGTAGTTACGTGCTTCATCAGTCGGAGATTGCTTCCATTTATTGTATTACTAATAAACCTAATAATGTGATATCTACTACTAAGCTGGTCATTTTCAAATAAATTTAAACATGTGGTCCGATATATTTGTATCACGTCCGGGTCACCAAATGTAGAAAAAGACAGACGAAAAGCGGCTACGTCTGACAAATTCCAAAATCGAGCTGATGTGGCACTTTTATTCCACGCGATCTTCTTTTTTCAATGGCTATCGCCACAAACTGAAGCATTACAAAATGTGTCATGTCATTGGCATTTCAGTTACATGTTGAAAGACTCCCAGGTGGTCTATGTTAACAATAATTGGTTGATTGCGGCGAGCAATGTGTCCTTCGTTTGTCCACTACTTGAAATGAATATATATTTTTCTCTACGGATATCTGCTCCAAAAGCCAGATTTGCTGTTCCACAACTCTGTTTTGGCTGCTCCAGAGGGTGCTCCAAAACGGCTTAGGCCAATCACATCACTGCAGTAAAGCGAGGTTACCCCTGCTCTAACTCGACAATACTTTGTGTGTTGAAAGTTGAAAATATGTGTTTTCTTGTACCCTGTCATCGTGTTTAGTGGCCGTGCTCTATGTTTTACAAATATTTCCAAATAAAAATTATGCTTTGTCGTTTAGAGTCATGTTCGCAAGCGATGACTCAGTACGGCAAAAAGAAGCGAGTAACTTTATATATGATACTGACTAATGGCATATGATATAATTTATCTTCTCTAAACTTACTTCCAACTTAGTTTATCTTGACGCAGAAATTAATTTATTGCAATTACATACTTCACGCCACATTGTAATGTTTAATGTCGGAAGAGATTGTGCTCTTTATGTTTCCTCGGTCCTTTGAAATGAAAACATGGACAGAAAAGACACAAAGGAAAAGGATGGACAAGGCACGACTTTGTCCTTTCTGTCTCTTCTCGATTTTTATTTCTTCGATACCTGCATGTCAGTGCAACTGAAGGAAGAGTAAAGGCACAGGCAAGAAGGTAAATTTAAAACGTTGGTAAACTTTAAACACAAGAGGACAGAAATGAGACACGGAAAAGGACCACACACCCACCGTCTCGAAGAGTTCACAGCTGTGTTAGAGACTGCGTGTATTTTTTTTTTTTTTTTCGTTTGTGTGTGCATCTCCTTTTTCGGTGTTTCTCGGGTTTAGAAACGTTACATTGCACTTTGCCTCTTGTTGATTGCGTGTAGTGTGAGCATCAAACTTACGTAACGAAGGTCATATCAATGAAAAGAGGGCTTCTTTCTTTTCAGATGCCAGGTGTCCGATACTTCCGGTGCCCAAGGTGTGCGTCCCACATTTTTTCGTTGAGGGCACTATTCAGGCACTTTCACTCAGTTCATGGGTACGAAAGCAACTGGGTGTGCGGCCTAAGTGGCTGCATGCGGACATTTAAACTCTTCGCTTCCTATAAAAAACATGTGTACAGAAATCACCCTGGATCAGTCGAAAGAGAAAGAGCCGTGGGAGCGAATGAACTGGTGGATGCAGCACCGAGTGTTGGGGATGCCTTTCAAAGTGATGACGTTGGTGTACAGAGTAATCCGGACGCAGAAGAAAGGCAAGAGGAGCTGCGTACAGAGACTTCACAAGTGTGTAAATCCACCCAGGGTCCAAGCGGCTGTGTAAAGCAGCTGGCTCTCCTTCTTCTCAAGTGGAAAGAGGGAAGGCGACTTCCAGAATCAACCTTAGATGAAATCACAAATGATGTGATTTCTTTCGTAAAATCCATTTTGGAACATAAACAACTCCAGCTCAACAACGAGGTGGCCGCCAACGTGAGGGAGCTATTCTGTGTTGACGAACTGGACCGGCTACTGACGACAGCTGGCCGGAACGCGTTCTGGAGGACACATCTTCCACTTGTTGAGCCCCGTACAGTAGTGCTAGGAACCAACAGCAATGGAAAAGACGACACCATGGAGTATGTGCCGCTCTGTGATCTCCTCACGTGTATCCTTGAACATCCAACCTTATCGGGTGACTTTAATGCTTACACAAAGGTTGACAACCATATGTGTTCTGTGTTTGATGGCACTGCATTTCGCGACCATGCCTACTTTGAAGGTGACCATCACAAAATCTGCCTGCAGTTATATACTGATGAATTTGAGGTGTGCAACCCTTTGGGCAGCAAAAGAGGAAAGCATAAGATGACCGCCGTGTATTTCTCAGTGCTGAATTTTCCTGCAAGGTTCCGCTCTGCGCTATCAGGAATGCACCTGGCACTTTTAGTGAATGACCACCATGTGGACTCCTATGGTCTGCCTAAGATTCTTGCACCTTTGCTTGAGGATGTGAGCAGATTAGAAACTGAAGGCATAGTTGCAAACGGAAAAGTGATGAGAGGGTCAGTCTTTGTTTGACTGGGGATAATCTGTCGAGCCATAGAATGGGAGGCTTTAAACGTAGTTTCAACAAAGGTAGGATTTGCAGGTTCTGCATGGCCGTGCACTGTGAAATCAACTACAAGCACCTGGAGACCGATTTCGTGCTGCGCACACCGGAAGGTCACGAGCATCATATGAACATGTTGAAGGCTGGACTGCCAACTGCATCATTGTATGGGGTCACTGCAGCTTGTGCTCTTACATGCCAGGGGTTCAATGCCACACAGCATTTTCCGCCTGACGTTATGCACGACTTGCACGAGGGTGTTATACCATTTGCACTAAGACACATCATTTCTTCCTTAATATCACAAGGACTTTTTACTCTTGCACAGTTAAACAAGGAAATTAGTGAGTGGAATTATGACCCTTGTGATGCGCGAAATAAGCCAGAGCCTATTTCTAGTGAATTTCTTAAAGGAAAGGCAACCATGAAAGGATCAGCCACGCAGGTCTTTTGCCTATTTCGTCATCTAACCTTTTTCGTTGGCGAATGTGTTCCAACAGAACACGAAGTATGGCAACTTTACTTGCTTTTTCGCGAAATCATGGATATCATCATGAGCCGGAAAATCCCAGTCTCGCACATTGGCTACCTGCAAAGGAAGATTCATTTTTTTTGTCTCGACTTCAAGACATTGTTCCCATCTGTTAAAGTTCCTTGCAAAATGCACTACCTTATTCACTATCCGTCGTGCATGGAAAGGTTTGGACCATTAGTTGAACTTTGGGCGATGCGCTTCGAGGGAAAGCACCAATATTTCAAAGACATGGCTCGTAAAATCCGCAACTTTAAGAGTCTTTCGCACAGTCTAGCAGTGAGGCATCAGTTTTTGCAGTGTTTCTCTTTTGCAGCTGTTGGTGAGAAGAGCGTTCCCATCACAACAGGTTGTCGCCCCATACTTTGTGAACATCTTCCTGAATGCGTCAAGGAGTTTATCTCTCAGCATGATCTTGAAACTGTTGATTCATTCGTAGCGAACTCTGTGAGCATAGAAGGCAGGGTCTACAAAACAGGATGTGTTCTTGTCCAAAGTGTTCCTGACGATGCTCTGCCCGAATTTCTGCATATATGTCAAATTTTTTATGTTAACAAAGTGCTTTTATCTTTGGGGAATGTGCTTGAGACAGTCCGGTTCGACGAGCACTTTCACGTCTATGTTGTCCGTGCGACGCAAGAATTCAAAGTTGTAACATCACTTACAGACTGTACAACAGAACCATTATACATGCGGGAGCACAAAGGACAGACTGTTATAAGCGCACGTCACTCATTGCTATGAGATTTCATGGATCATTGAATGGTAGCCCACTCAGTTCTGGTGCTCTCTGCAGAAACTAGCTAAACAACGATGAGAGACAGTCGAAAAACAGGCAGTGAAAACAACTGTCACCTTTTCTCAGTTGACTCTTGCTGCGATAACTGGTTGGACAACACACACTGAGTAGAATTAGCTTTTTGATTGTTTAAAATGGTTGGACAAGACAGCTTATTTTTCTTGGTTTTTTTCTTTTGATAAATGTAAAAATAGAATGATGTCACTGTCGACAGTAAAGTCAAATGTCTCCTTTTTTCTCCTGGTTCTCCAGATTTTGTGTGATCTACACCAGGATACTGCATTAGCCCATATTTTAGGAAGTCTTATGTCTCGGACTGGTTTTTTATGGGTTCTGCTTCTTTATGCGTGTGAGTTCTTGTGCATGTCGTCATATTTTCAAATCAATATTTTTCATAGGTTGACATGGTAATGTGACAGGTTCTGGCAGCATGTCATGAATATTTGTCAAACATATTATATTTTGATTTCATGTTGTGTTGTCAGAAGTAAACTGGAGACTGATTTTCTTACTGCTACACTTCGATCAATAAATATTTGTAAAAAATGATAGCATTCAGAATTTCTCCCTGGTTTCCAATTTTTTGTGGATGGAGTAATTTTTAAGAAAATTGAATATGAACTCGTATAAAATTTTGTGAACACAAAAAATTGCACGCAGGAGAGGCACTTTATTATCAACTATTTGCATGAATTACAACTAACATTATAAAAAACGACTGCTAACAACCGATGTTTTTAAGCATAAATTTAACCTATATATTTATGGGGAGGTCCACATATAAGGTTTCAGAAATCCTTTCATATTATTATTTAGCACCCTCTTCTACACCCTTCTCACACCCTCCACTAAATGGAGGGTGTAACACGAAACAACACCCCTCTCGGTACAATAATGTGGGTGCAGTAGCTGATTTAAGGGTGCTAAAGGGGTGTAGTCAAGGGTGTAAATTGCCAAAACACCCCTTTTACACCCTTGAAGGTGTAAAAACTTTTAGTGTGTAGAGTTAATTAGAATTAAGGATGACCTCATGTGTGCTATATTTTATCATATGCTAGTCGTACGTAATGGCAGCCGTTCCCGGTCGAAACAAGCGCCATCGAATGTACGGGAACGGTGGACCCAGTGAAACATTTTAACCAAGCCGGCCAGAAATTTTCATCTGGAGTGTTTCGGCTAGGTAAACGATAGTAGCGGTACGCGATGAAAACGGGACTGAATTTCTGCATTGTTTGTAAAGGTTCTGTGAATTGCGCTACAATTTCAAACGCGTACGTTGTGTAATTAGGCTTCGTCCGCTTTCTTCGATCGGTGTCAGTTTCTTGACTCGGCGAACAGACTGGCCATCTGTCAGAAAGAGGTCGCTGTGGAATATCGATTTCATCGAAGCATTCCGGCGGAATCACCACAGTCGCTTGACACCACTCCGGAAAATCTGCCAAGCGGCTAGTTTCGACAAACCCGATAGTGTGATTTGTGTTTTGTCACATTTTTGTGAGATTTTGGAGAAAATAAATGCTGGTCTGCATTCGTTATCCTTCAACATTTGTTTGTTTTCGATCTGCTAACTACTACCCCGAATCGTTGTTTTGAAGCGGGTCCAAACCACGGGAACGAAAAGGTACCGACTGGGAATCCGACATACGGTACGTGTAAATACGACGCGGTTGCCGCGAAGACACGCATGCTCGTCGGGGTGCGCTGGTTGGCCGCGCTGATAAACCAGACAGTGGCATAGCCAGGTCGTGTTCAAGGGTCGAAACACCTTCGAAATTGCATGGTTTTCCTCTTTCCCCCTTTCCCTTTTCCATTGTCAGTTTTTTTTTTTTTGTGAAGGCATTAAAAGTTCTATGTGCTTTTCTTTCTGTTCGACAACCCACTACGGCGAGGGGCCGGAACATTCCAAAGCAAAACGAAGATGACAACACTGTCCGTGGACTGCGTGAGCGTGAGAATTAGAAGTCCGGCTCCGGCTTTCCGAAGAGCTCTCGCTAAACTCGACAGTGTTATTAGCAACCTAAGCCTTTCCTCGGGCTCGCAGGTGCGGATGACTCCGCTCCTGACGTCACATAAGCCGCGAAATCCTGACCTCGAAGGACGCTGGCCTCGCCTCGGAGAATGCAGGCGGCTTGACTAAAGTTCCCCTACTCTTTGAGCCTCAAGGACTCCACGCCACTATCAAGGCAGCGAAACAAAATTTCAGAATAGGAATACTTTGACTTTGCGAACCCTACAACCCTACAAACAGGACGACAAAATGACAAACAGCTTAGCTTTCTTTTTTTTTCGTCCCGTCTTTTATTTGTTTTGGAAGCATACCAAAATGTAAAAAAGAAAAAAAAAAAAAAAGAAGCGGGAGAGAAAAGCGGCAGCATGCACCGTAGAAGCACTTTGGAATGCTCATAATTATTTTGGTTTCAAAGCGTACCCAGGTTACTTCTTTAATCGCTGCAGTGGGTAATGTTTATAATCTTGCGTTCAACACGTGAGTCGTGAAAGTTCCTTTACGTATATACACTCCGTGCGGGAACTATAGGGGGCGCTTTGAAAAACGTGCGCAGCGCCGCTAGCGGAGGAGCTGGCGTTCGACTGTGAGGCGCGTTCAGCAGCCTGCGGCGCCTTTTCGCATGCCAAGCTGTGGCGGCGGAAGCGCGCACGGGCGAAACTTTTGCTTTTTGAGCCGATAAGTTGAGGATGACGTTGCATGACTACTTGTGTAGACCTAAGAAGGGCATCTAGCTGTTCTCCACTTCTTATATATTGAGTTTGAGTCGTTATTAGGGGTAATTTCTCTAGTTGCGGCCGAATTCCGAAAAACAAGACGGCCGCCACCTTGATTGCTCTGGGTGGGAAATTTATTTCGCTCGTCGCTGTAAACCTAGGACTGCTGGAACGATGATATCTGGAGGCGAGTGAGATGTTCACTAAGTTTGTGCACGAAGTGTGCCAAGTTTCTTCAAGACAGCAGGTGTGAAAGTTAGGTTTCTAATGAATAAAGAAACAGAGCTGTACGGGATATCCATTATTCGACCCAAAATGTTGTGTTATAGCGGGCTGTGTAAAGCGCAGATTTGGGCACACAGGTGCTTGTTCTTGACAGTAACATGACACAGCACTTATTATAAAAAAAAAGGTGGCATAGGGAAACCAGGTGAAAATTTGGTTTGGGCGGCGTAACTCAATGGTAACCGGTTTTGGCAATGAAAAGGCTGTCAAGAGAATATCACTGGTCGGGGGAGGTGGAGACTTTAGAGGTAGGAAGGGACTAGGGTGGACTGTACTTCCAATTGAAACAACTTTACGAAAGGTGGTTCCAAAGCCGAGAAAACAAAGTTGTCGGCCAAAACACGGTTTGCCCGCCAAGGGCTTTTGCGGTCTGCTGTTGTGTAATAACCTGTTGTGCGAGGTGCTGATTTTCGGCGCACAGGTATTTTGACATGACCGTCACTTGGCACAACACTTATTATAACAAAAAGAGTTGGCATAGCGAAACCAGGTGGAAATTTAGTTTGGGCGGCGTAACTAAATGGGAACTGGCTTTGACCGTCAAAGGCTGTCAGATAATACCACTCATCGTGGGAGGTGCACACATTACAGGTAGGAAGGGACCAGTGGACGGTAAATCCAGTTCGAACCACTTTGCAATAGGTGGCTCTAAAGCCGAGAAAAACAAAATTGTTGTCTACAGAACTCGGGGTGTCAGCGTTTTCACATCCAAAAGAAGGCTGATCAAGAAAGAAAGCACACCACATTAACTTCCATACTCAAACGTTGAATCTCCAGTGATTCCGAGTTTCATTGTTGTTTTCTTTAGATTTATATTTGTCACTTTTTTTACCGTTTGAATTTTTCTTCATGAAGTACAGATTGCGTGCCATACTTGTCCGGAAATATCATCGACACGGACGATGGGGACGAAACTTCTTTGGAGGGCATTCCTCCAACGAAATTGGCACTGCATACCAGCGAGTGTGGGATGGCGTTTCAGTTCGTCCCATCGGCGCTAACATATGTAGGCGTTACTGGTACGAAAACAAACGCAGAGCGCAAAGCGGAAGTGTAGCTAGAACATGTCAGCCGTGCCGACACAGTGGCAGACATGATCGGGAGACCAAATTTCTCGCGTCGTACGGCACGGCTACATCGTTGTCGCTTTTCCACAAAACATCGGCGAGGTGAAAAACTGTGAAACTTTGTCTCCACGAGATACGACGCATAACTATTGAAGCACTTAATGACGCAGCACAGGCAGCAAGCACTTCATGCTGTGAACTCAGCGCAACCGCACCACTCCGACTTCAATGCGTACCAACGTACGCGGCGTGGTTTCGGTTTCGTTTTCTCTGGGGTACTCACTGCCTACCTTCGGTACCGGCCGCGCGGCGGCGCGCCAGTCGCGTCGCACGGAGTGTATAGACTCTTAGAAATTAATTCAATAGCCAAAGCTGTCGCTTGACGCTTTTTTAAAGAATGATTATTGACCTACAACTTCAAGCGTGCCATCAACGTCTCCAACAGAGTCGGCACATTCACGTCAGGCAACATCGTCCCCCTAGGCGAGAGCAATGTCATGGCCAACGACGTCGGTTTCAATGTCGCAATCCTCGGGTTGGGCCAATCACCAGCCTGTGCGGAGCATTCGTTTTATTAAACAAACTGTCTGAGGAAGTTCTGGTTTGGACACAGATGTGAAGGGACCGCACCGCTTAGCGCGTGTCACCGGTAGAGACAACTTGCCTTGGTCCCGAGGTCTTGTATTCTAATGTCAACCGCCTGCTGCAAATCCTGGCCACCATGCCCGTTAGCGCCGCTGAGGCGGAACGTTCGGCCTCGGGACTCCGAAGACGGAAGCCATACCTGAGAGCTTCAACTTCCCGGAGCGCTTGCTACTCCGTTCTTAGCTCAGACCAGAAGCTCCGCCTTCAGCGCGAGCTCGCTGGCTTCCGCTGTGCTTTGTTTGCGCGCGCCTGCGCGTTCAGACTTGTGCCAGCAAGGACAGAAAGCTCGCGCTGAAGGCGGAGCTTTTAGTTTCAGCTAAGGGTGAACGGAGTATAGGGGTTGCGCTTTTGAACATTCACGGGAACATCTAAGACAGCTCCGAAAGGGTCCTCTCGTTTCTTTCGATCGACCGACCTCGGCTTCCACTAAATGTTTAGACCCCACAAAACGATAGAAACTGGTATTTTTCTCTGCCACTTTCTCGTAAAACAACAACGAAGAACGGAAAAAACCCGAAACATGACCACAACACGATCATTTCTGAAAACTAGTGCGCAGGAACAATGAGCGTGACGTTTCACTTGCTCGTTGCCCCGGTCGGTGCGCATTGGAGTTTTTATGTGTAATCGTATTCTAAACTTCGCTATTCTTTGGCACTCTTACGTAGTTTTCAGTCATTGGATACCCCAGTGTTCCGCATAGAAGTGAACGCACCGGAATATTTTGTGAGCCTGTCTAGACTTTTTTGTTCAAAGCGCATTATTATATTTTATGATTGCGTGTTTTCGTTGTTCCACAGTAAAGTTCCCCTCTTTAAAGATCGGAGGGACGAAATAAAAAAGCTTGAATTCTTGTCTTCTGAGAAACAGAAAAATAGCAACTAAAATTGTGTTTGCGGGATTTCTTTTCCTCTTTCTTGATTTTTTTTTTCTACCTTTGAATGGTCTGGGCAAAGGAAAGCATCCCCTGAAAACCTTTCCTGGCTACGACACTGGCGGACTGCTTTCTAACTGTTCGCGTACCGGATCGCCGTGCAATGCTCAAAAAGGACAACGAGCTGGCGTGTTATCTTCCGATGGGTGGAAAACGCACCAATCTCGCCGTGCCCTTTTATTTCCATATGGCGTAAACTGTGCGTGAAATATCAACAGGTAAAGTGACAAGATTTAGGCACATAAACAAATTCAATCATACTGTGAATTAAAGTCGTCCATCTTTATATTTAATCCCGTGTAGGTATGCTGCGAATTTTTTTCGAACGAAGTTCCGATGATCGATTCAAGTGGTTCAAAAGATTTCAAGTTTTCGAACTTTCCATATTGAGAAATTCGACGGAAGTCGAATTTTCGAACCTATTAAACTAAGAAGTTCGACGCTTTCCGAAATTTCGAACTTATTACCCGGCAAAATTCGATGCTTGTCGAACTTTCGAACTTGATAGACTAAAAAATCGATGATTTTCGAACTTTCGACCTTCTTGCACTAAAACGTTCGAAGGTTTTCGAACTTTCAAACTTCCTACGCTAAGAAATTCGAAAATTTTCGAGCTTTTGAACTTAATAATCTACAGAATTCAAAAATTGTCGAACTTTCGATTCCTGAAACGTCAAAGGTTTGACGAACTTCGAGCTTTTAGGGTAAAAGGTCGAACTTCGTCGAACTTCGAAAGACCGGCGGGTGGTTTCATTTGGATTCAAGCAGTGAGGTACATTCGTAATTTTTTCTTCTCGCAATTTTACATGCGGTGCCGCATTCCTTGCGAAAGACAATGCCATTCATTTCAATCATCTGGCATGCTTGGTTTTAAAGAAATAGATTCCCGAAGGAGCGAGGAAGGACGACGTGTTTTTGACAATTGTCGTTCGTGCCATATTTCAAGCGCGCTAAAGCCGAAGATATTTATGGTAGAGATGTTAAACTTTTTAAGAATGATCTATGTATAGTCTAGGTAAGTGTCGTCTTAAGATATGATTATTGTTGTTCAAGACGAGTTTCGAAGAAATATCCAAACATGTACCTACGGGCAATTATGCCCTAAACTTAGTAATTTTTTTCGCCTACATTCTTTGAGGTATCGCAGTTAAATTAACACCAGAAACAGTACATATCATTACCATCTGCAGATTACAAAATAATGTATTTTTTTTGTTTCCCCCGTTGAGGAACAAATTAACTCATTGGGGAAGATTTCTAAAATTGTTCAGGTTCAGCACGTCATAAAAAAAAAAAAAAACATTTTTTTTCTCAATTTACGTTTTTGGGACGTGTTTCTTTTGGCCTGTACACATTTTGGTGGGAGAAACTTGTTTCATAGTTCTGGGCCTCTGAATATGCAAGAATACAACACTTCCGGCTGGTTCTTGATAGTTCTTTTTTCTCTCCAGCTTTTTATTTTTGCATTTATTGTTATGTTTATTTATTGATTATTTTTTACCAATGGCACAGTTATTTAGGTCGAAAAGACATAGCTTTGAACTTTCGAGCCACCGAGCATGTGACGAGTGGTGCCTTCTGACAACGAGTTTCTAACAATGACCATCTACGCGATCTTTTATGCAGTGAAGAGCGACAGTAGCTATACATATGCATAAATAATTTCAGATTAAAAGAAGCTAGACCATGCCCTCTTTCCCTGTATTGTTTTCTTTCACAGTCCGAAATATCTGGGAGGGGGGGGGGGGGGAGGGACTGCCCCCCCCCCCCCCCCGCGTTTTTCCTCTTCCGACGCCACTGGTATGGTAGAACGCTCCTCGACCTCAAGTTGCATCAGCTTCTGTGCTTTTTGCTCGGCGTTTCTTCCGCCCCGGGAAATAAACCTCCAAAGCAATTACAAACAAAATAATTGTCAAGATACAGGCGAGCTGGTGTATGTTTATCATGATGCAAAATCCCTAGACTGGGAATGAAATTCGCAAGAAATAGTGTAAGAAGAAAGAAAAAAAGGGACAGGACAACGTATCAAACTCAGCTGAGTTGAGTTTGAGATGTTGTCCTGAGCTGAGTTTTCAGCTGAGTTGAGTTTGGGACGTTGTCCTGTCCCCTTTTTTTCTGCCTTCTGGCACTTTTTCTTTCAAATTTCATTCCCAGAGCTGAGTTTGAGGCGTTGTCCTGTCCCCTTCTTTCTGCCTTCTTACACTTTTTCTTCAAAATTTCATTCCCAGTCTCAGGATTTTGCATCATGTACAAACTAAACTTACTATATGCCAGCGTCACTCGGGCGGTGTTCGATCGGATTACTACCAGCGCGCAAAGGGGTAGGGGGCAGTTTGCCAGATCACTTCAAGGTTTTTCTGAGCCTCAACCACCTGCCTGCCCCCGGCCGTTTCGAACTGGATGAGTATCGTTAAACAGTGCGTTCGTAGAATCACTACTTCGTGATGCACGTTAATGACCACCCCGGGCTGGCGGTCACAATTACTGATCTATCGTCACACGTCACTCTGCACTGGAAAATATTCCAGCACATCCCGGACACTCGTTGTGTCATTCAATTGCCTGACCAACTTCGCTCAGTCTAAATATCACACCCGAACTTTTCTAAACCTGATTTCGTGAAAACCAGTGTGGCCTGAAAACGTTATTTGGAACTGAAACTGGTGGCGGAACATGAAAACCCGACTTCGAACTTCGCGCACTTGGACATCAAAAAAATTTTAAACCTTCAAAAATGTTTTTCTTTTTTTTTAAATTTAGCTTTGAAAGAGAATCGAAACCTTCGACCGTTTCGAACTTTGTGTAGAAAGAAAATCGAAATCTTCAAATTTATCGACCTTTGTCTTTACAAATTCGAAACGCTCGATTTTTCGAATATTAGATCTAAAGCAATTCGAAACGTTCGAATCTCTAAAATTTCAAATTAGGAAAGTTCGAAATCTTCAAATTTATCGAACCTCAAGTAAACAAAAGTTCGAAATAGTCGACCCCAACTTTTAGAAACCGTGAAAGCTTCGAACTTTTTGATTTCGAAACCCCGTGATTTAGGAAAGTTGCAATTTTTTTTTAATTCAAACCTCCGTTCGAATTTGAGCATCAGTTCGGGTCGAAAATATCGAACCTTTCGAAATCGAACCTAGGGTGGTTCGCGGCATCCCTAATCACGTGCAAAAATAAATATGTTCGAAAATTCATTTGCAACAGCAAAAAAAAAAAAAAAAGATTTTGTATCAAAGCGATAGGCAGCATTATCTCCAATCTACCTTTCGAATTCAGGTTCCGATGATTTTAGTGGTTTTAAGTACTATTTGTATCCGATAAAGCGATTTTATCTTTTTCGGTTTTGAAACCGAAACCGAAACAGGGTGCCTATGGCAGGTGGCGCTAGCTATCGCCCAAAATCTCCCCGCTCATATCTTGTTTTGAATGAGCGTCCATAACTTTGCCACTTTGCTCTCAGAGGCGAGTCGTCGGGTGTCGTCGTCTTGTGCCGGTGTAGGACGCCGATCTCACTACCCCTCCGCTTCGACTACGGTAGTGGTTATGGCGTACGCCAAAATCAATACCGTAGTCGTTTCGGCGTACGACATAGCCAATACCGTAGTCTTTTTCGCATACCCCAAACACACTATCCTTACGCCAAATTCAATACCTTGAATAACGTCAGTTGAGCAGGGATTGAGCTCCGCATTTCGCTAAAACTGGCGGAAGCGACTTTGTGCAGCAAAATACCCTGATTGTTTGTTGTTGTTTGTATGAGCAGCGGAGCGCGCGCGGCAGGCGTTGTTAATTTTGATTAGCGTTGATACGGCTGACGGCGCACAAAGCTAAAGGGCACAAGCAAGGAAGCTTGGAGTGATTCTGTGTCGATGTGATTTGACGTCGCTTCTTTCTGTTTCTTCAGTCATCGTGCAAATGCAGGTGCCCGACTCCCGAAAGATTCGAAGGCAAGAGTGGTAGCCCGCCTATCCGCTGGTCTTTCAATCGCATGCACTGTCGTCATTTTGGGCACAGCGGAAGAAAATAAGACGCTCACTATTTTAAATAGCGTGCGATCGGCCTGTCTAGGTTTTGGCGACACCGTTTCAGGCTGTAGATGAGAAAATTCAGCCACTACAGTACGACTGCTAGCCTGGGGTCTGCGCCTCACAATAGATCGAAACGGGTAGGGGTGGGGATCCCTGGCAGCGGGACCTTTCGCCGTACGAGCTGCGGTGCGCCAACACACTCGACCTCCGATACCCCCTTGGGTCACAGCGCTTGCTGAAAGAAGTTTGGATTGTTTTACGCAAATTTTGCAGTGCGTACGAGACGCACAACAGCTACGTACTATGTCCTAGATGCCCAAGCTGAGGCTCGCTACTTGTGCGCGGCTCTCGTGATCTGGGAAACAGTATGCTCGCCATGAAAACGCTGCAGTGAGAAGTACGGAAAAGTAATACTATAAAAGTATAGTATCTAAAACTGGCTTACATTGTCACTGAGCATATGGAAATAAAACGTATTAGGAATGCCGATCAGATGGGTGGGAATGTTATATAATGTGCTCAAGTTATGTGTGAAGTTGCACCGGCACAGGAATTTAAACTTGTTGGCCCCAGCCCCGCTCTTAAATTCTTCCAATGTTACTGGCAGTTTTTTTTATTTTTTATGTTTTTATTTTTTTATTATTATTATTATTATTGTAATTTCAAAGGTCCCAACAGGGGCATTACATAAGGAGCGGGGGGGGGGGGGGGGGGGGGGAGGGGGGGGGGGAGAGGAGGAGTACATGAAAAATACAAGATCAACATATGAACAGACAGGTGGCTGATACCTACAGGGCTGGTGAGTAATATAAACAGTGAGAACAAGTGTGTGTGAAATAAAACTGGTACATATATACACTTGCTAAAAGAGTAATCGAAGCATTGCGGAACAAGACGGGGTTACCTATTGCCGGGCAGAACCAGGGTAATCACCGACTCGCACCAAGCATACCGGAGCTTCCAGTCGGGCTCGGTGCCCTGAAAAGCGCTGCAGGTGCTCGAAAACGAAAGACCCCCAAAGGAGCCCATAGAATTTAAGTGGGTACCTGCCCACTCCGTGGTAGAGGGCAACAAACTTGCTCACCAGCAGGCCTGCGCGCTGACTTACCGGGCCACAGCTATGGAAGAGGTGCAGGACCAACCCATGGTGATCTAAAAGGAAATACTAGTCGCACTCTACTGCAAGACCCTAGATGACGCGTTGCTGACACATGAGGAAGTTCTTGACCCAGGGATGAGCAGGCACAAAGAACTCTCGGTGAACCTGGATCTGAAAAAAGATGCAGCACTGCGTTTTTTGAAGGCTAGCCCTGTTCCATTTGCAATGTGTACCGCAGTGGAGGCAAAACTCCGGATGCTCCAAAGCTAAGGCATAATCGAGCCGACACAACACTGAACGCTGTTGAAAAACTGGTGGTAAATCTGATGCGGGCTGTAACAAATTTTGTGGTGAGCGTGCTTGGAGGCACTATTTTTTCAGCAGTGGACCTCACTAATAATAATAATAATAATAATTTTTATTTGCACGAGAAAGTTTGCCCACTCAGCGGCGTGCGAGGCTAGACAGAAACAGAGCCGTTTATACTGAGAGAGTTTGGCCGATGGGCGGAGCTTGTTGGCCGCTAGAACAAGCGGATTTCGCGATAACACAATATGGCGTTACTTCTTTGTCTTGTTCATTCCTGAGAAATCGCGTAGAGTTCCTATGAGTCAGAGCCACAATATGGCGGACGGAAGTAGTCATCCCCCGGTTGTCAGACTACGCTGCTGTGGTTGTCAGACTGTCATAATCTCCTTAAGAAGGCCAAACTCTCTCAGTATAAACGGCTCTGGACAGAAAGGTTAAAACCCTTATGCATGTGCGCCTGCTAGCCCGCCGCTGAGTAGGTATAAACATAAACAAACTGTAGTCGTAAGTACAAGATAACACATATACACGTATGGAAACAATGAATAATCGGCGGGGAAGATAAGAAAACTCGCTGTGCCCCAACCCACCCCCACGCAGACCACGGGAGAGGCCCCAGCCACAAGGCATGCCACTAGCTGTGTGTGACAGTGGAGACAGCAGATATGCTCACCATAAACACCATCAAAGGACGACACAGAGTGAAAAGGATGCTCTTAAAAATTTCGGCTGCCGCGGCAATTTTTCAGCTCTGCAAGGAGACAGTCCTAGCAGGAAAACCCATTATGGAATTCTACCTGGGTAATGCTGTTGTGACGATCTGGATCGGTCATCAAGATAAATGGACACCATGCTCAGGAAAGACATGTCAACGTCATCAACTACCATGCCAAAACTACTTCTTTTATTTCAACCATGAGCGCTCGCACGAGCCGCTTCAGAGCGATGTCTCTTGCAGCTCGTCACGTACCAAGGGTTTTAAGTGTCGACCTGATATCACGCTGCCATGCAACAAACATTAAACAAATACTGCGTTGAGCAATATGCACATGATTAAATAATGATATACATATGACGTGATAAATGAGAAAAAAAAACTTATAAAGTTTACAAAGTTCAGTCCCCAGGTAGAGGCTGCACAAATTTGACGACCGGCTTCAGTTTCTCCACATGCACTACATTGCGGCCAGTACCGTCCACGAGTTCAAGCTCGTAGTTCACGGGAGAGAGCCGGTTCACGGTTTGGCGAGGGCCAGTAAATCATAGTGTTGCCTTGACTCTGATGAGTGGGCTCTCCTACAACACGAGCTAATCCTTAAAAAGAACATGCATGTGCCACTGTCAAAGTCGCTTTCTTGCTTTTCTTGAGCAAGCTTGATTTGCCTGGAGGTCAACTTCCGAGCTGCGTACCGCTGTCAAATGTGACACCAACGTTGGTGCTGAGGGTTGACAACTTTCCAAGGTTCTGAGAGAGAAGTCCCCTGACAAAAAAAGGCTTTATCAACGGAAAATGGGGTCAGTGTCCGCATTGCTGAGCTTAATTGTCTCCCACTGCAGTTCCAGAGGGGATGTAACAAACTACTAATGACACCATCCAGGCGGTAGGGGCATCAGGTTTTCACTTTTCTCCGTCAACAATGCAACAGACTCAAAGTGCCGTTGCCATTCCAGAAATTCTTGGGTCAGCTCTTGCCGGCATCACGTGACAAAGTGGCCGCGTCTCTTACAAATGAGACGGAGCGAACAAACTTCAGGGTATTGGGACGAAGAACATTGAAAGTCCCGCGAAGTTTTTGACACATGCTGAAGCGACGCATCTGCTTCTTTTGCTTCTCTGTTGCAGAAGGGTGCTGGTGACGATTGCTGTCGTCAGCGTTCCGATGAGGCGGTGGCCGGCCCTGCTTCAAGAGCAGGACGGAGTGCGCTTTCTTTGTCCCTGCGCAGCTTGCACTCGCTCTGCAGCGAGAGCCGAAACCGGTGTCTTTGGTTGGCTGAAGACAACCTGGTCAAAGCAAAGGAAAGAGTCCAGCAACTCATTCAACGAAGCGAAGCGCCTGTCGAAGCATGCTTTCGTGCTTTGTGGAAGAGTGTGGCCAGGATAACCTTGCATTTCTCCACCTTCGTCTCTGGGTAGCTGCACTCGTGGATGAGCTCCAGTAAATGGAAGGCGGAGTCGGTGCAGGACTCTCCCGAGTGCTGACTTGTGCTGAACATCTTTTGTTTTGCCTCAGCTTCGTTGTCCAGGTTGTAACGACGACGGAAAGCTTTCTTCATTTGCTCCTACATTGTTAGCTTGGCCGTCTTGAGGTGTTACATAATCTACATGGAGTCCTTAGGTGGTAGCTTGGATACAATCAATGGGATGGCCTCACCTGGTGCAACCTTAAACGTCTGGAACCTGAAATCTATCTGGTGAAACCAGGCGATGATGTCCGTGCGCAGCCGAGAAACCGAGCTGACAGTCACGTTGGTCAGCGACTGCAGTGTCTGCGGCTGACTCAGCTTGAACAGGAACCCTCTTCCTAGGTGCTTTGGACCTTTTTTTCTTTGCGGACTCTTAAAACAGTGTTTGTCAGAGTCTATGCTGCACGAAAACTCCGAGGACGAGGTTTTCGGCATCCTTGCCTCGAGCTGATCAAGATGATCCATGATGCTGACAGGTGCCAGCAGGCAAATTCAGTGTTGCCTGTAGCTGTGCGTTGAAGAATCTGAACGCAGATATTTTGAGCAGACTGCATGCCTTTCCTGCGGGCAAGGATGAGCCCAACCCTCCCACAGTTCTGCTCATGTTGCAAGCGTTGACAAGGGCGCTATAGTCTGTTGCAGGTCAAGAATAGCATGAGAGTGGAGAAGAGGAAACCACCTCTACTTGTCATGATAGGTTGTTTGCTTCTCTCCAGTGTTCGCTCCGCCAATGTCGAGAGAGAGGGACAGAGACTTCTCTTGCTATTCTTGACCAGGGGTGCTATTCTGGTCACAAACGGTCACGTTCGTGTTTCTCGAAAACTCCTCCCCCCAACGAACCGCGCGCTCCTATTGGCCACAGCCCGCGTGATAATTGCACGCGGTTCCCATGGGAACGTTCGCGAAACACGAAAGCAACCGTTTGCCGTAACTGTCGCTCTTCGAGTTCGGACCGTGACGACAAAGTGACGTATGACCACGTCCGACCTACGTAGCACATAGCGGAAGTCGCGTCACTAGATTAACTGCGGTATTACTCGACACACCCTACTCTCTGTTTCACTATGAGTGCGAGCTAGTGCGGGTGTAGGAGCTACAAAAACGTGCCCCGGGCTTTCAACGTCCCTGTCGAGCAGGCGCGCTTGCGCAGTGGAAGCCAACGTTCGTGCAAGATTGTTCGGGGTGATGCGCTCGTGCTGTTAACTTCTCTTTCTATTGCACGAAGGGGAACAAGCTTTGGGCAGGATTCTAGAGCATATAAAATGGCGGCGATGCTTGTTGCTCAACGATGGCTCGACCAACGCGTACAATGACGGGTTTTCCGCGAGCACCCGGTTGCCTTCGCGATGCACGACGACTGTTTCTGACGACAATACCGCTTGTCGAAAAGCACCGTGTGATCGCAGTGTGACAACGAGAGACGGCGACTATGAGAGATGATGACCGTCGAGCAGCAGCTACTAATTGAATCGCACTGAGATGTTTCGCAACGGGGTACTACAAGGGCGCGGTTGCCCCCGATGATCACATAGCTAATGCCCAGTGGATGGTGATCAGAGCCGTGACGGCCGTCGTGAGTATCGCTGTCAACCGGCTGGGAAGAGACGGTTGGGTCGACAAAACCCCGGACCGAGGCAGCTGAAGCATGTGCGAAAGAAGGCTTTCGTCGCCACCATGACAAGCACACCGACGTCGTCGGGTGCGTTGACTAAACTTAGACTCTAACAAAACCTTCGTCACCGTCATCATCGGTCTGAAGGAGACCGTCACCATTCTGAAGGACTCCAACACTTTGCCGCAAACACCATTTTGCCATTAACAACTTGGTGGTAAGTTGACGTTTAAACTTCAGGGTTTCTACCGCTTCGAAGTTAGTGCACGCTTAGTACCTATGTCTTCAGTTGACAATTTGTTGCGGTCTGTAGCTACTGTAAATCACGCAATAAAATCTGGATGGGTTGCTGTGTGCATTTTGTTGTATCAATTAGATATTTTACCTTCTCACGCCAAGCTGCTGAAATTGAAAGTCAGACATCGGAAAGTCATAAGAACACTTTTCGATGCCCTGCAAAAAACTACAAACAGGTCTGTCCTAAAATGAGTCGTTACTTGTCTAGACAGCAGCAGTTTAGTCTGACAGAGTATGGTAACATTGTTACCCACTGTAGACGAGAAATTTAGCCAGTGTCTTGCGGATGGTTGTCATCTTCGTGACCAAGAAAAACAATAAAAATAGAATTGTCCTACATTCAACACACGTGTGTTAAATGTAAAGGTTATTATAGCAATTAAATAGATTGTCCTTTCAAAAGTGACAGTAACTCATTGAAATTAAAGAGTAGTTTGAGCTGGATTTTTGAAATTTGCCTGTGATGCAGAGCAAATACGCACTGTTGGCTTATCACCATCAAGCATAAACGACAAGCGGAGGCAGAGTAGATGTGTGAAGGAAAAGCGAGCATATGTACTAAAGAAAGAACTGCTACGCAACGTGAAGAATGTCAGCAACTATCTTGCCATTGTGGTACGAGCTCAGTGGCTATGCACATGCTTATAGCAGCATGTGAATGTAGGATGCTCCCCTTATGTGGCAAAGCCGGGGATGGGGGGTTTATAGGGTTTCGCTCCTTCCCTCCCCAAATCGGCGGGCCCTAGAATACACACAAATTCCGAAACCATCCCCCTCGCACCCCAAGTCATAAACATCCCAGCCACCTCAACCCCCCTCCATCCTCACCCCCTTAGAAGTTCCTGGCTACGCCACTACTATCAACAGCACTCAATAGATAGTCAACATTACCAAGATAAACGAAATTTATTTTATTTTATGCACCATATAGGCAGTGTTTTCGTCTTTATATGCATGCAGCCAAAGCACACACTGTAGAAAACACTTGCGTGAAGCCTGCGTTCACAATGCGGTCCCCGTCAAACTTTCAAGGCGTTAACGAATTCCACAAATTAAATTTTCAACGAAACGAATTCGTTTTGCAAAACGCTGGCAAACTTACGTTGCGTTTTACATCATTCACCTTTGTCGTCCGATGAATCAGTAGTCAGCACTACACAAACCTCAATGAGCTTGTCGTTTGTTTTCTTGCCGTTGGGGCGATCGCTGGCGGTCGTGGCGGCGGCACAATTCTTTCTCAGACCGTTGGCTGCTGCCTCCGTGCTCGCGGAAACGTCGTTCCCTTTGTGCCAAGGTGAGGTTTTGAATTTTAATGCACGGCAACGCTGAATAAAGGTCTATTACCGTCTTCATAATCTCAGCAACAATACCGTACGAGCCACAACAACACCACCACTTTCAAGCTTCATAACACCGGCACAAATAGAAGCCAAGTCTTGCATCTCCTCAAGCGTTACATCGGAGACGTTAAACGCCAGCTCACTGTGCTCTTCGACCCGGTCCTGTCACCGAATGGGCTCATCCAACAGCACGAAAGTATTCGTGTGCGCGTTGATCAAGTGACCGATCGCATGTCAAACCCCAGCCGCGGTCGATCCGACGAGCATCGCGGCCATGTTCTTTTGAGTTTAACTCGCTAAGGGTACGGTTGCCGAGTTAAAACAATGCAAATAGTCCCGTGCATTCTTGTTCTTACGTCATTTTGTCGTCACAACCCGAACTCGAAAAATGACTGTTAGCGGCAAACAGAGGCTTTCTAGTTTCACGAACGTTTCCATGGCAAATGACGTTGAATCGTCACGCGCAACGAAGCCAATGGGAAAGCGAGGTACCTAGGGTGCCTTCTAGAGGTACCTATGTAGGGACGTGTAAAAACGTAAAAGCCGTTTTTTTTTTTGCACGAGCTCTTCTGCAAATAAAAATAAGTAAAAAAGACTGCCCGAGATTATGCCGTCGCGTGCATTTCTTCAGCGCCGAAAGAGAAGAGCATGGCTTATGGTGACTATACCGGCATAACCACTGCAGTGAGCAAAGGAGCAAAGCATTATTAAAACTGCCCGAAGAAACTTTCCTGCATCATCCAGAGAATGCTCACAACCGTTGCACTTTGCGTCGATCTCATGACTTGTCATATACTACCACAGAGTCGTCGTCAGCTCTGTATCCATTTGGAGTCTCTTTCACAGGCGAACAGGAAATTTCATTTGCAGCTTATGTTCACGACGGCTTCACAAAGGATAACGGTGTCGCAGCGTACCTTCACATAATATTTTTTTATCGTAATGCCATCCGCATCGTGCAGAAACAGGGAAAGCAACCACGCAAGCGAGACACAAACACCACAAAGTCGTTACCGCGGTTTTCGCCATGTTTGTTTTCAAAGACCGTAGCGAAAGACTTCGAGAAAAAAAAAAGCTGAGATATCTTAGCTAAATTTACTTTACGTCATAATTATTGAAATAATCATTCGTATTTTATAAAAGGATAATATTATTTTTCTCTGTTTCCTTCCATTTTCCGGAAGGTAGCCTTTTCTCCGTTATTCGCTCGTTCTAAGTCCCGGAGGAAAGGAAGAAGATTACAAAAAGAACAGGGGGAAATTCAGGGATTTCTTCGCCCCAACCGGGTGGACACGTCACCGCGACGTAGGGCATCGTCAGATTCTAGCTGACCGCGTGCGTGAACCCGAACGTTGAGGCGGAGCCTCAAACAAGAATCATTCTAGTTTGAGGCTCCGCCCCTTCTTTCTCGATACGTCACAACTCGAAAGGTACCCGTTTGCGACCAGAATAGCACCCCTGCAGGAGACTCTAATTATGTTCCAGAAGCTGGCAGAAAAGACCACATAGAATTTCACCCTTTCGCACGTGTCTGAAGCAGTTCAGAGTAGAAATGTCGGAGGCCCCAGAGAGGATATTTTTGACCTATTCAAGAGTTTTGTTACGCTGCTGCTGCCGCTATTCATTCTGAGAACTGCAGTCCCCTGCACGCGCGATAACCCCGCTGTGGGCCTGTGCGTGCAGTACACGAAACGACACCACCTGTCTTGTGCACGGCCGTCTGTCCCCTGTGAGCAGTTATGGCGTCACCAAGCATGTGCACAATAGCTGGCGAGATCAGTGTGTTGGTGACATATGATGTTGTTTAATGCAGGGATCATGTGTTGTGATACCAATGGATCCACGGTCTGGGTCGCTGACTCTGGTGCACTCCGTATACCTCTGAATCATCGCCATGAAAGCCTGTGCCAGAAGCTATATATCTAATGGCCAGGAATTGGGGAAAATAGCATATATGGGTGTAGGACAATATGGTCCCAGACAATATAGTCCCGGGCAAAATGGTCCCGGACAATATGGTCCCAGACAAAATGGTCCCGGACAATATCATCCCGAACAATATGATCCCAAACAATATGGTCCCAAGTGCAAACCTGGACAAAATGGTCCCGAGTAAAATTTCCGACACATTTGACGCACTGTCTAAAATGTCACTGATATCTGCAGCGATTACTTTTAACGGTCTATTCGTCACATGTCGATTCGTCATAGGGGGAATAAAGGTAATCTACCGTGCAGATACCGCATGTTTTGATGCAATGTTAGGAAATATGAATGGAAAATAATAAACATGCTTTTGAACACATGACATGTTTTATTACGTTCCCACAAAAGGTCTACCCTTCTTTGATGCTGTTTGGCCTCAGCAGCCCTTGCGCCATGAAAACCCAATCCAGTCTAAAAGGTCTATGATTTTGAAACGGCACTTGGCCCACGCCTTTCATGATACGGCTCAATTGTGTGTACTGTATGCAGATTGTTTGAAGTTGCTGTTGCATTTTCGGTAGACTGGTTGAAACTCAAGTTGAACACACGAAAAGTAGAACAAATGGCGAAAATTATGCGTGAAAAATATAAACTTTAGATTGACAAACGGCTCGCAATATAAGTATTTTGCGAATACATTTAATAACATAAACCTGTGAAGACCAAGCAATTAAAAAATAACTTTAAAATAACCAATGGCTCATGTCACAAATGTTTACCAAAAATAAATACATGCAATCTACAAACCTGTGAAAAGCAAGAAAAAAAAAGAAAAATGCAGTGAAAACAACATGGGACCATTTTGTGCGGCCTGGCACTTGGGAACCATTTTGTCCAGGACCATATTGTCTGGGATTATATGGTCCGGGACCATTATGTCTGGATCCCCCCTACTGAAAAAAACCATTTGGCGCCCATATGAAAATAAACGGGTCCATACCGGTAACCGTTTAACCATACTGGTCACCAGTTTGTCAAAGGGGTCGCCCGTATGAGCCATAACGGTCACCTATTTGGCAAACGGGTCGCTCGTCTGGGCAAATGGGCGACTCGTTTGGGCAAAGTTGTCGCACGTTTGCTCAAACCGGCGACCATGTTGCAAACTGCACCGGTTTAATCAAACGGCTCTCCGGAGCCCGTTTGATATTGAACGTACATATCGGCGGCGTGGGCACGCCTAGCGTTTCAGCCGTGGCAGCCAATGTTTTCCGGAAGGCTGGGAGCGCCGGTTCATCGATTTCAGATCGTCCGCGTAATGCAAGTAATTATATTTATATTTCAATTGCGCTGATTTTCGATTATACTGCAACTAAAACTAACACCTTTTTTTTGTTTTACGTAAACGCGCGACGTTGGTGAGCCGATATTTTTGACAGACCTTTAATACTTTGTCCATCTTTGTTGCCTCAATTTACTTATTCAGCTCGAATCTCTCTCGCAGAAGACGCGACCGCGTGAAAGAATGTACGTCTAGACTCCGTTTCACTTTAATTCAAGACGCAGCGAAGGTAGCACGCGTACACGCGGCTGCAAGAACATCGAGCATTGCGAGAGCAGGCCCGCCGTTGCAGCACTCAAACTACGAGCTTGCGCTGAGTTCTTTCTTCGCTCGGGCGCAAGCCGAGCTTCTGGCAGCCCCGCCGCCATTTCCAAAGTTCGAGCGCGCGCGCGCGCGCGCGTTTGTTCTTCGGGACTACAAAAACGCATCTCCCTGGAATGCCTGGGGAGAGGGAGAGGGGCTGTCCCGGTGGTCCCAGCGCCTTGACCTCGCCCCCTCCCTTCTCTCTTGTCACCCCTGTCACGTGACCCACAGCAGCGCGCGAGCTACACGCTGATAAGCATAGAGATCCGGAAGGGCGCGCCTTGCAGCCGCTTTTTTCTTTGTCTGCTTGTTGTCAGTTGCTGCTCGAAGTTCGCTCGTCCTACCTGCTTCAATCTGTCGCCTAACCCTGCGGTCTTATTGGGATGTCTCTCGACAACGTATTGGATGTGCACCAAAGCTATCAGTGTTCGAAAAGACCCACGTGTATGTCGGCAACAGGCGATTCTTCAAAGAAGTCGCAAATTCTCGCGGTTTGGTTGGGTTCGGCAAATGACAGCTTGTGCGCCGCATCGTGTTGAAACTTCCAAGGAGCCGTTCCCTCTCGTTTGTGTTTGTGTGGTTGTCCTGCTTTGACCGTGTCGACAAATATCACGGATTACCTCTTTCAAGTCCGCTATTGTTATGGTAAGTGCACTGCAACCTACGTGTTGGCAACGATTGACCGTTCTTCTACGCGTACTCTTCTAAATTATCTAAAGAATTATGCAGCGCCTATTCGCGCGGCAGCCAGGAGAATAATTTCCCCGAAAGTCTACCTGTATAGTGTTCACAGATCGCTTGCACGTTTGTACTTGTCTACAGAAGAGGTAATAAACTTCGAGGAGAATTGAAAACAATCTTTTGTGTCGGTTTTCCTGTCCACTTACAAGCACCTACGCGAGTGCATTTGTTCTACGTGTTTTCTCCATGTTATAAATACGTTTATGAGTTTCGGGACGTCTTAAATATGTTTAAGATAACCAACCTCCCAGACGATACCCATTTAGGGCTAGCGCATAATTTGCCATTTCGAAGTGCACGTTCAAACGTGTGGTCACGTGCCATGTCGAACGGGTACTCGTACCATACGGCACCCGTATCAAACGGGCACCTGTATCAAACGGGTACCGTTTCGAACGGGTACCGTTTCCAAACGGGTACCCGTATCCCATAATCACGTTTGATCCAAACGGATCGACAGGTTTGATTTCAAACGGGCGACCAGTTTGCCACCCGTTTGAATTTCAAATGGTTTTTTTCAGTAGGGCCATGCTCAATGCCAAACAACCAGGAAGCCAAGCTAAAAACACTGACAGTGAGAATGGCCAACATCCTGGAATGAAATTCGCATAGGCTTTACTGGTTCAGTGATGAAAAGCATTTCAGGTTGTTATACACCTAATGGCTGGGATAGCAGCATGTCGTCGAGCGTAGTAATCAAGGATTTATGGTCTTCGTTAGAAACAATTGAAGTGTTAATAAAGGTTTGTTCGGGCAACGGAGCTGCTTTAGGTTACCATGATTTATTGCATGAATATCATCTGAGTCACCAGCGCACTTCATCACCGGCAACTCACAGGCTGAGCAGATGGTACAGGAGCTCAAGCAATTGCAAGGGCAACTACAGTAGATCAAAAAATTTCAGGTTTATGATTGGTTAAACGTCATGTAGGTACAACAGCGCAAAACAAAGATGACTACCCTACTGAAAAAAACCATTTGGCGCCCATATGAAAATAAACGGGTCCATACCGGTAACCGTTTAACCATACTGGTCACCAGTTTGTCAAAGGGGTCGCCCGTATGGCTCAAAGGGGTCCCCCGTATGAGCCATAACGGTCACCTATTTGGCAAACGGGTCGCTCGTCTGGGCAAATGGGCGACTCGTTTGGGCAAAGTTGTCGCACGTTTGCTCAAACCGGTGACCATGTTGCAAACTGCACCAGTTTAATCAAACGGCTCTCCGGAGCCCGTTTGATATTGAACGTACAGATCGGCGGCGTGGGCACGCCTAGCGTTTCAGCCGTGGCAGCCAATGTTTTCCGGAAGGCTGGGAGCGCCGGTTCATCGATTTCAGATCGTCCGCGTAATGCAAGTAATTATATTTATATTTCAATTGCGCTGATTTTCGATTATACTGTAACTAAAACTAACACCTTTTTTTTTTGTTTTACGTAAACGCGCGACGTTGGTGAGCCGATATTTTTGACAGACCTTTAATACTTTGTCCATCTCTGTTGCCTCAATTTACTTATTCAGCTCGAATCTCTCTCGCAGAAGACGCGACCGCGTGAAAAAATGTACGTCTAGATTCCGTTTCACTTTAATTCAAGACGCAGCGAAGGTAGCACGCGTACACGCGGCTGCAAGAACATCGAGCATTGCGAGAACACGCCCGCCGTTGCAGCACTCAAACTACGAGCTTGCGCTGAGTTCTTTCTTCGCTCGGGCGCAAGCCGAGCTTCTGGCAGCCCCGCCGCCATTTCCAAAGTTCGAGCGCGCGCGCGCGCGCGCGTTTGTTCTTCGGGACTACAAAGACGCATCTCCCTGGAATGCCTGGGGAGAGGGAGAGGGACTGTCCCGGTGGTCCGGTGGTCCCAGCGCCTTGACCTCGCCCCCTCCCTCCTCTCTTGTCACCCCTGTCACGGGACCCACGGCAGCGCGCGAGCTACACGCTGATAAGCATCGAGATCCGGAAGGGCGCGCCTTGCAGCCGCTTTTTTCTTTGTCTGCTTGTTGTCAGTTGCTGCTCGAAGTTCGCTCGTCCTACCTGCTTCAATCTGTCGCCTAACCCTGCGGTCTTATTGGGATGTCTCTCGACAACGTATTGGATGTGCACCAAAGCTATCAGTGTTCGAAAAGACCCACGCGTATGTCGGCAACGAGCGATTCTTCAAAGAAGTCGCAAATTCTCGCGGTTTGGTTGGGTTCGGCAAATGACAGCTTGTGCGCCGCATCGTGTTGAAACTTCCAAGGAGCCGTTCCCTCTCGTTTGTGTTTGTGTGGTTGTCCTGCTTTGACCGTGTCGACAAATATCACGGATTCCCTCTTTCAAGTCCGCTATTGTTATGGTAAGTGCACTGCAACCTACGTGTTGGCAACGATTGACCGTTCTTCTACGCGTACTCTTATCTAAAGAATTATGCAGCGCCTATTCGCGCGGCAGCCAGGAGAATAATTTCCCCGAAAGTCTACCTGTATAGTGTTCACAGATCGCTTGCACGTTTGTACTTGTCTACAGAAGAGGTAATAAACTTCGAGGAGAATTGAAAACAATCTTTTGTGTCGGTTTTCCTGTCCACTTACAAGCACCTACGCGAGTGCATTTGTTCTACGTGTTTTCTCCATGTTATAAATACGTTTATGAGTTTCGGGACGTCTTAAATATGTTTAAGATAACCAACCGCCCAGACGATACCCATTTAGGGCTAGCGCATAATTTGCCATTCCGAAGGGCACGTTCAAACGTGTGGTCACGTGCCATGTCGAACGGGTACTCGTACCATACGGCACCCGTATCAAACGGGCACCTGTATCAAACGGGTACCGTTTCGAACGGGTACCGTTTCCAAACGGGTACCCGTATCCCATAATCACGTTTGATCCAAACGGATCGACAGGTTTGATTCAAACGGGCGACCAGTTTGCCACCCGTTTGAATTTCAAATGGTTTTTTTCAGTAGGGTAAGGAAAGGAACAAACACCACAGGACGAACGCTACCCGCCTCCATTTAGGCGGGGACAGATAACGCTTTTCCGACCAAGGTCGCTGTCCCGCCAGCGGGCTTGTAGGACAGCGCGCTTTTTCTTTTTTTTTTTTAGGGGAGAAGCTCCTTAGGCTAGCCATGTCCGTATGTCCATCCGATGTCCGGCGTCGGGTGCTCGTGCTCACGAGCTCGTGAGCGCATGCTCCCGTGCTCGTGTAGGGCAAAAAACAACCGCATCTCCACGTGGTGAATGATGTTGATGGGGCGAAGCTCTGGTGGTGCTTGTCTGCGTAGACGCTGAGCCGCAGCATGCCGAGCCTTTCGTTCGTTTTCATCCATGTCAGAAAGAGAATGTGTGGTATGTAACGTGGTTATATCATTTGAGCATTTGACCGCAGCGTGACATGGATGAAAACTAACGAAAGGCTCGGCATGCTGCGGCTCAGCGTCTACGCAGACAAGCATCACCAGAGCTTCGCCCCAATGAACATCATTCACCACGTGGAGATGCGGTTGTTTTCGGTAGCGGACATTTCATCGAACGCCGTTTCATCGAATGAATGAACATCTCATCGAACGCCATTTCATCGAACGCCGTTTCATCTAATCGCTAAGGGCCGTTTCATCGAATTTCTCTGTATCGATTTTTGGGGCATAACAGTGCTTTATAGATGTTTTACCTTACATTTGTTAAGACTAAAGTAGTCACTTGTGAAACTGTGTTTAAGGTGGAGTCAAACTACTAGAAATAAAAACCATTGGTATAAAAAGAAATAAAAAACAAATGGGTATGCGACTTACTGAAAAGTTTTACTCGTGTACACGACAGAAAACATGACACTGGAGGTAAAGGACCGACACTTAAAAGACTTTTATGTTTCTGTGTCATTTTTTTACCGGCAGTCTGGGGGTTTCAGTAATGTGCAATTCACACCAGCTCGTTTGCACATTTACGTTTAGTTGAAGGTTTATTCACGGAAAGCATTTAACTGCCAGGGCAGCACGCTTATAACATAACGATACTCTGCCAGGAGAGCACACAAAATAAAACATAACGATACTCTGATTATCAGCTTTATGCTCAAATTGAATGTTTCTGCTTTTTTTCGTTTTTTAGTTTTCAAACTATACAGAGACAAAAGCAGCACAAAGTTTCAGCCAACATTGTTCCGGGCTACACCTGGACTGGAATCACCTCCCCTTCACTGTTAACTTTATCACCGACCCTTTGGCCTATGATTGATATTCAGGGCGCTTTCTTAGGAAGGCCAACCCGCACCAGACAATAGTAAAGCCCTGGTTGTACTCTGTCACCAAAGAAGACAAGAACCCTTTCGGATCCTCACATAACCCAAGGTTACACGTACACGCTGTCAGACAATAAAACACTAATGAAGCAATGGTGAGGGTGCAGGCTAGCTGGTGTAAATTGAGCATAGTCCCTGTCGTTCTGTGTTTTGTCCCTTGTCGGTATCCCCAGTCTCGGGTTACAACTATGCTCAATAAAACACTACCCGCTTCCCAGAAAGCACATCGTGGTTTCTGTTTGTAGTATTTAAATTTTTCCATTTTAATATTTCTCGCCACACTAACTAGATGGCGCCACTAACCGCCATACCAATACTCGTGGCCAGGCGGCGCTAGTATACACCTATCGGGCCCATGCCCCCGGGTTGTTTCCCTTCTAAATAAGGAGTACGTTGTTGGACCACGAAGCTAGTAGACATGTCCTCCTTTCTCCGGGCGTTCCCGCCCTTGGGCCCCACCGGCGCCCGCCGCATCGCCTCTCTTCGGCATGTGAGACTGCATCCCTTTTTAGCATGCCGCCGCCTCGGCCCTGCGTTCCTTTTTATTTCACGGGTGTCCGCATTTACATTTTTGGCGACGAGTTTTATTTACAACACTGTTGTTGTTTTTTTTTTTGTCTAATTTTTAATTGTTTTATGTGACATGGAGTGGGGTCATTGTTTTATGGAGGCTTTCTTCTCGAAGCAGGATATGTTCACGATGGAACTTATCTCGTCACTGCACCCTGTGATTTAAAAAAGGGAGAATTAGATGACGTTGCGTATAAAAATTAAAATAAATTACAAAAATATTACAGGCTGTGACAGCGTTCGATGAAAGGGCGTTCGATGAAACGTCTTCGATGAAACGGTGTTCGATGAAACGGTGTTCGATGAAACGGCTTCGATGAAACGGCGTTCGATGAAACGGCGTTCAACGAAATGTCCGGACCCAGGTTGTTTTCACTTCGGCTGCCTTGAACCCAGAATAGATGAAAGACATGGTTAAACAATACTATCGCACCAGTAGGTTGCTTTCCCTGATGAAGGGACAAAATATGCTTGGCAAAGAAGATGCTGGTGCTGAAGGTTAATTTGCATATGACATCCCAATTCCCATTAGATTCCAATTGGAATTTAAAATTGGTACCAGTTGGGTTTTCAGACAACCAATTTATCCGTGCCAAATGGCAGCCGAATTCGCTAAGGGGAAGCTCATCGCCACCTTCTTTAAACTGGGTTCTCAAGGGATTCGATAAACCGGGGTTGGTAAAACGGCGTTCGCTAAAACGAGCTTCTCTAAACCGGATGCCTCCGAATTATTAAATTCCAATTGATGAGACCCATTGGCCAATGTGCTGATTGGAACCCACTAAAACCAATCGATTCTGGTTAAAACCAGTTAAAATTCCAATTGGATCTAATGGGAATTTTAGCTGGGGATCTACTATACTAAGAAATATTCTAACCAAATGTATTAGATGTGTATACCAAACAGAATGCAAATGGCAAGGAAATGTTTTCACAGTGTATACGGAATAATAAAAAGGAGTGATTTGTATACCAAATTTAAACTTTTCAAGTCTCGCAACACAATAATACCCCCTCCCCCCTGCAGCACTACGATTTACTCATGTATACACCGTGGCACGTAGCCAGAGAGACCCATGGTGCCCAGGCTCCCCCCGAAATCTTCCATTTTGCTGGGACCACCTCTCACCCCTCCCCCTCATACAGAATTTAGTCATGGGCGGGCGCCACCCGAAACAAAATCCTGGCTATGTGCCTAGCTGCACTGTGCAAACGCTTAAATGTCGGCTAAATATTGCTTTGCGGCGCTTTTGGAATATGTGCCTAATAACTAGTGCATGCCTACCCTAACCGATCTGTACCCGTGCACAATCATCTTCATAATACCTCACCCCCTTCCTCCTCATGCCTTCCACATCTGTCAGTTGGAAGAGCTGGACCACCCCACCGGCCGGGAAGCACAACTGACACTATGGCCCCAATTAGTGTCACATTCTCAACGTCGCAGGGACCATGCTGCCGCCGTCACTACCAGCATCGTTTTGACCGCTAATGAGATGCAGGTAATGCGGACGAAGCATCATTGTAAATAAAATTTGTCTCTCTCTCCCTCCTAGCTGTTAGCCAAACGTCTCCAATTAGATAAAAGTAATTGGTTTTTTGGCTAAATGGATACAAGCTCAGCATGTTAGATTTCCTCACACCTTAGCATGGACTAACCACTAGGGCTGCATGTGACCCCCCCCCCCAGGTCACGTGACCCCCCCACCTCCTTCCCGAGGTCACGTGACCCCCTCCGAGGACCTTCCCCCCCCAGAGGTCACATGACCCCCCCCCCCCCAACTCAAGGTCACATAACCCCCCCCCGGAGGAGATTCAAGAATGAGAGGAGGAGGAGGTGAGGGGGGAGGAGGGGTATACTTTCCCCTCACTACTTCCCTCCTCCTCCTCAAGAGCTGCTCTCTAATTCGGCATTACAGGGAGTTGTAAACGTCTTTCACTTTTTAACTCGAGATTAAAGAAAGAATATTTTATATGGCAAGATTTGCAAGTTCACTCAATTGGGTATGATTTGCTGTCTCTATAAGATTCATTTTATGTCAGATCCGTCAATTACCTGCCATCCCATGACATCAGACCTTCTGAGGTCACAGCTCATAAATATTTGATAGGTAAACTTACCTTATAAATGAACAAATATAACAACCTTCACGATTTTAGCTGGGTTTTCGTCTAAGCATATAATGCAGTGAAAGGCCTGGGAAAACTTTTCAATATTCAAATTGAAAATATTTGGCCAAAATTTTTCGCTTCAAACTCAAAATTCACTATTTGCATATGACTATAACTTAGAATAAACTGTTTTTCAAAATTGTCATTGGCCCACATCAGTTAATGTTTTTGTTTATTTTTGACTCCGAAACGACTGAGGACACGGATGATCGCATAATTACCTCACGGGATATACTCGGAAGCAGGCCTGAACGTAGCAGGTCAAACAGTTTCGAAAGAATATACAGGAAAGGAGACAAAGTGAGGCCTTCTGGTGCTCAACGAGAATGATTGACGACCACTGCGGGGTCTCTGTCCAAAAAGCCATCTGTGGTTCCACAACAAAGTGTCCAACCATTGAGGTGTTTCTTGAGGTTATCAACGAAAAAGGCAATTTAATTTGAACCTGCCTTCGTGTTTAGTCGAGCAGCTCTGAAGAGAACAAATAAGTGAAACAAGTGCCGGCTTCCTGCACAATGTGGGGACGGCTTTTTTGAAAACTAATGGGGAAGAGGAGACGGTGACCCGCTGGGTGTAAAAATGACAGCGCACATCCTACAAAGGCGAAGAGAGAGGGGGGTGCAGACACAGCCCAGTCGGAACACTCGGAGACATATTGCACGAACACCGACACCTGCAGATGGTCCCCACATGAGAAGAGTGAGACAAAGTCGGTGAAACGGACATTGTTCGCCGCCCCTACCACTGTGGGTGCTGCTTCCTTTATCTCCCGGTTTCGTGCTGACTCGATTCTCAGTCGTGTGCTAAACCAGACAATTTTTTGTTTCTTTAATGCGTGGAGTTACAGTTACAGCTACCCAATACAAACGAAACAGTCTTACAGTTACAAGTTACCAGCAGTAAAGAATAACTCGTTACCAAAAAGTAACTAGTAACCAGTAACGCATTACTAGTAGCTAGTTACTGCCCAAGACTGCTTGTCATGCACGGTCTGGATAAGAGTGCTTCGCTTCGCTCTTACCAGCGCTTTGGTCGTATAAAAAGCAGCCTTTGAAGCGTCATCTTCGATGTTGCTCATCAAAAGCATTGGCTTATCAATTATTGCAAATAAATTATGCACATCAAAATGCTGAAATGGCGAATCACAGAAAAAAAAGAAACACCCTTTGGGTTTAAATTTTTCTAATTTCTCAGTTTACCTTTCTTCTTACTGCAGAGTGTAACAAAAAAAATAATATTGTTTTGGTTTGTGATTTCTTAAGTCCAATTTTTGTACTGTGACGAGAAAGTAACGGCGTTACTCTTTTTGCAGTAACTGTAACATTTTACTTTTTGAAGCCGGTGACTGTCACTGTAACAGTGTTACTTTTCCCCCCTAGGTAACTGTAACTGTAACACTGTTGCTTTCTGCTGTTAACGTGCCCACGACTGATGACTAGGTTCAATTTCTTTGTTATGCTGTGGTAGTAAACCCTGGGCCGTGGGGACAAGTTCAAATAAAGTACCCCTTATAGTTTGATCTCCTGCCCATCGTATTATCGGGCACCGAACAATGGTTCTGAGCACTGCGACACTTTGCGCACCATACTCCTCGACATTTAGAGTCTTTACCCAAAAGGAGACTTTGCTATCTTTGACAACTTAAATTTTCTAAACATTGACTGGGTTCATCTTACCACGAGCTGCTCGAATGCTGCACGAGAGTTTTTCATGTTTGAATTTTAACCTCACCCCAGTTGTTGAACAACCCACCTGTGGCGACAATATTCTTGACCGTACCCCTACAAGCACACCAGAAATAATAAAAACTGTCAACTCTGTTGCTGGCTTAAGTGACCACGGCATCTTGATCATCGAGTTATCTATCCCTGTGCCGACGCTGAGCCCAACTGTTCAAACAATTCGTGAGCTATAACAAAGGTGATTACTACGTCACCACAAATCGGAACGTGTCATCGTTCTATCAGTTGTATGTCGAAAACCTTCGTTCAAGATTGGTGGAAGAAAACTGGTTACTATTTAAAAACAAACTTGATAATCTAACTCAGCAGTTAATTTGTTCCGAATGTTATTGTAAACAGCGACGGGCATAACCCCTGGTACAATAAAACTTTACGATCATTATAAATAACAAAAAGAAGCGCATGTATAAAAGAGCTAAAAGAGTAAATAATAACAAAGTCTGGGACGATTATGTTTCATGTCTCAAATCTTGTACAGAGCGTAAAGTTGACGAAAAAGAAGTTATTTTCCTTGGACCTGCAAAAATTCTGCTAAGTAACCCCCAGAAGTTCTGGAAGGTATTTTCACCCAGAGATAATACTGACTCTATCCGACTAAAGAATGAAAATGTAAACGCCGTGTGAGCCACATTGCACTACCGCTTTAAATAAGTATTTCCCTTCCATACTATCAAACGAAAGCATTGATCATATACCAAGTTTGCCTTGCTCTGGTTTTGAGCCCATGGCCCCCATTGACACTAACATTTGTGCTTCCAGAATGCTTTGACTTATAGAAGGGTTAAAACTTTCATCATCTTCTGGTCCAGACAATATTACCCCCAAAGTTCTTAGCAACACCAAAGTAATTTCTGTGAATTCCTCAGATTCATATTTTCTTAGTCATCACAGCAGGATTGCCTATACTCTGTTTCACCTTCAGTCCGAGCGCAGCAAACGCTAGGAGCTATCCCAGCCAATTCAGCGTTGAGAGAGTGTCATATCACCTTAAGCTCCCTGCGTCGCTCTGGCCAACCGAAAGGTAACGCGATTTTTTCCCGACGTCCAGTCGGACTGAAGGTGGAACGGAGTATACCATTGGACTGGAAGCTGGGGAAGGTCATTCCGGTCTTTAAAAGCGGTGATTGTGTGCTGGACTCAAACTACCATCTCATATCATATTTAGAAGCCAATCATATTTTTCACAATCATCAACATGGATTTCGTAGAGGTTTTTCATGCGAGACGCAACTCTTTAAACTCAAACACAAGTTAATCACTAACCTTGACTCGCAGGGCCAAACCGATGCTGTATTCCTTGACTTCTCGAAGGCATTCGAAAGAGTTCCCCATCGTCATCTAATTTCAAAACTTTCTATCCTGGGTATCGACCCTTTGGTCTTTTCTTGGATTCGTGACTTTCTCTTTTCTCGCACTCAGTACACTGTGGCTAACAACCATATGTCAGATATTACTAACGTTATATCTGGGGTTCCACAGGGGGCATTACTAGGTCCACTACTGTTTCTTATTTTTATTAACGACTTATCAATTGTAGTGTGTCTCTTCGCTTACGATTGTGTCCTATATTGCAAAATTACTTTGTCTGATGACCATTTGGATCTTCCGAGTGACCTTGACCTGATTCATGCCTGGTGCTCCAAATGGCTAATGTCATTTAACATGTCAAAATGTAAATTACTTCGCTTTACTTGGAAACATGTAACATCATATTTTTCGTATTCCATTGGCTCTGGACTAATCATCCCTGCCTGCCTCCATCTATAAATATTTTGGTGCAACACTACCTAATGACTTAACATGGAATAACCACATTGAAACAGACTCAGCAGAGGCTTTGCGCACTCTTGGGTACATCAAAAGAAATCTGAAGGCGCCACCATCTCATCTCCGGAAAATGGCATACGAGACTTACGTTGGACCAAAGTTGGAGTATGCAGCAGCAATTCGGACTGCTCATCAAATTTATCCCATTAACCATCTTGAGTCAGTTCAAAATCGCACGGCCAGGTCGATTCTTAATGACCATTACCAAAGAACTAGTGTCTCTGCACTGAAATGCCCGCTGTATAAGTCGCGCCACAAGATACATCATGCTTAACCCCATTTCATAAAGTTTTCTATTATAATCCAATGCTTCATAACTCACTCGTACTTCCTCCTTGAAGAGCATTGTCTCGACTAAATCACCCATGTCACGTATCTCGGATCACAAACTACTTCAACCAATCAGAGAGAGAGAGAGAGAATAAACTTTTATTCTGAGCATTTCAGCACGGTTGTCTGTGCCGGAAAAAAAGGGCTTACCTTTTCACGAGATCCTATATGCTGCCTTATCTGCCTGGCCCCTGTTGACCAATTGAAGCTGATCCTCCAGGGCGGGGCTGGACAGCAAGTTCTCCCATCGCTCTACAGAGGAAAGGGTGTGGGTGGTGGGTGGTCTTGATTGAATTTAAACTCACTTATGTTGTGGCGGAGGGCTCCTATCTCTTGGCACACTGGGCAGTTCCCACTGTATCGAGTGGGGAACATATGCGACTGAGTAAAAGGGGGTGGGGGAAGGACCCGGACTGAATTTTCCTATACGCTACCTGTTCCTCCAGCGTTAACTTAGGATGCGGGGCTGGCAGTCTTCGCCTTTCTTTGCAGTAGAATGCGACTCGTATTTCCTATTAGGTGACCATGGGTTGGTCCTGCACCTCTTCCACGGCTGTGGCCCGGTAAGTCAGTGCACGGGCCTGCTGGTGAGGAAGTTTGTTGCCCTCTACCACGGAGGGGGCAGGTACCTATTCAAATTCTATGGGCTCCTTTGGGGATCTTTTGTTTTTGAGCACCTGCAGCGCTTTTCAGGACACCAAGCTCAACTGGAAGCTCCGGTATGCTTGGTGTGAGTTGGTGATTACCCTGGTTGTGCCTGGCCATAGGTGACCCCGTCTTGTTCCGCAATGCTTCGATTACTCTTTTTGCTAGTGTATTTATGTACCAGTTTTATTTCACAAACAATTGTTCTCACTGTTTATATTACTTACCAGCACTGTAGGTGTCAGCCACCTGTCTGTTCATGTGGATTTTTTTGTATTTTTCATGTAATTGCCCCCCCCCCACACACACACACTCCTTATGTAATGCTCCTGTTGGGGCCTTTAAAGTTAGAATAAATATATATATATATATATATATATATATATATATATATATATATATATATATATATATATATATATATATATATAAAAGCTGCCAGCAGCATTGGAAGAATTTAGGATCGGGGGTGGGGGCAACCAGTTTGAATTCCTGTGCCGACGTGACGCCACACATAACTTGAGCACATTATATAACATTCCCACCCATCTGATCGGCATTCCTAATCAGTTTTATTTCCATATGTTCAGTGACAATGTAAGCCAGTTTTAGATACTATACTTCTATAGTATTACGTTTCCGATCTTCTCACTGAAACGTTTTCATGGCGAGCATACTGTTCCCAGCTGCAGATAACGACAGCCGCGCACAAGTAGCGAGCTTTAGGCATCTAGAACGTAGTACGTAGCTGTTGCGCGTCTCGTACGCACTGCAAAATCTGCGTAAAACGATCCAAACTTCTTTCAGAAAGCGCTGTGACCCAAGGGGGTATCGGAGGTTGAGTGTGTTAGCGCACCGCAGCTCGTACGGCGAAAGATCCCCCTGCCAGGGATCCCCACCCCTACCCGTTTCGATCTGTTGTGAGGCACAGACCCCAGGCTAGCAGTCGTACTGTAGTGGCTAAATTTTCTCATCTACAGCCTGAAACGGTGTCGCCAGAACCTAGACAGGCCGATCGCACGCTATTTAAAATAGCGAACGTCTTATTTTCTTCCGCTGTGCCCAAAATGACGACAGTGCATGCGATTGAAAGACCAGCGGACAGGCTACCACTCTTGCCTTCGAATCGCTCGGGAGTCGGGCACCTGCATTTGCACCATGATCGAAGAACCAGAAAGAAGCGATGTCAAATCACATCGACACAGAATCACTCCAAGCTTCCTTGCTTGTGCCCTTCAGCTCTGCGCGCCGTCAGCTGTATCAACGCTAATCACAATTAATTAACGCCTGCCGCGCGCGTTCCGCCGCTCATACAAACAACAACAAACAATCAGGGTGTTATGCTGCAGAAAGTTACTTCCGCCAGTTTTAGCGAAATGCGGAGCTCAACTCCTGCTCAGCCGACGTTATTCAATGTATTGAATTTGGCGTAAGGGTAGTGTGTTTGGGGTATGCGAAAAAGACTACGGTATTGACTATGGCGTGCGCCGAAATGACTACGGTATTGATTTTGGCGTACGCCAAAACCACTACCGTAGTCGGAGCGGAGGGGTAGTGAGATCGGCGTCCTACACCGGCGTTCGCCGCTTATTTTTACTTTTAAGAACCTTAATAATGGGCGTTTGTTACTAATACCTTGTTCAAGAGTGTCAAACGGTATCTCGGAGACGCCTCGTCTAGTCATTGACCGTTGGCTGGCAGCGAGAGGGCTACGAAAACTTCAAACGGCCGGTGAGCACAACTCTTTTCTTTGTTCAGAACGAATTGTAATTGTAATTGTAATTGTAATTTATTTGCACAAGAAGTATGATGTATATGCGACGACGTGCTATGCTCTAACCTTTAGCCCCTTTCCCTGGCAAATCGCGAGCGCTTGTTTCGCACTTGGACTCGTCTTCGTGCACCGCGTTGTATCGGATCGCCTACTTTTGATGCTCGTAACGGGGCTTGTAACAGTACCGCATCCCTCAGATGTCCACGTAACTTTCTATTGCGAAGTGGCACTGGCACAATCAGTTTCGTGACTGCCACAACATCGCCAACACAAATATGGAAACTGAAATGTTGCGAATGATTTCCGAATAAACTACTCCGAAAAAGGCAGAGAAGTTCTGTGGCTCGCTCGACGCGCTCCGCGACTTTCCCACGGATCGGTTGGAGCTAGAGTTTTAGTGGATCGGTTTCAGAGGCTCTGTACTGCTACGGGCGCGCGCTTCAGAGCATGCATTGAAGTGGCAGCGCGAGCTCCCGCTACGAATAGCGTGGTCTGAAAACACGGCCGCTCGCCGAGCGCTCTACCGGCTCCAGATTTACCAGCGGCACAAGAATCCACCCGGCGAGCGCGTGCTATTTGCCAAGGGAAGGGCTACTAGTATGTTTGTGACCTGGGGCGGTTTGCTGAATAACGACGTTGTGTTTGTCCTTTACCTGTCTCGGCTTTCAGTATGTCGAATGCGCCAAGCGACTGAGAGAGAGGAAGAGACGAGTACGCGAGGGCGTCAGAACGCTGAGCTCTCGTCGAATTGATTAGTGGGTAGACCTAAAGCCAGGTACATTGGTCTGCACTGCATGTGTCGAACACATTCTGCTGCAAGAGCATAACGCCAGACGCATTCTAGCTTGTTCGACAAGTGCAATGAAGACACAGGCAGCTAAATTTAGATCTATTCACTAATAATTCAAATGAAAGCTTGGCATTCTGATGTCCCCACGCTCTCTCATTTCCTCCTCTCCCTCAGTCTCCTGCCCAGTATTGTTACCTTCAATTACCGTTTATGTCGTCCAAGTTTGCCACGTTTACATAAATCCGACTTGAGTGCGTAGACTTTAATTATTCTCAGAATTAAGCCAATATGCCAGCATTCACCTTAAAGGGGCCCTGCAATCATATTTAAGCGTCAACTATTTTTGCGGTTTCCACGTCTCTTCTGGTTTGGGCAAGCCAGCGGGTACGGAGAGAGTAACTAAATATCAGTGCGTCATATTTTAACCGGACGACGCGGAAACCTCCTCCACCTACGGGGGCGCCCCGCGGTACCGAAAGTCCACGAAATGTGAGGTATTTACTCCTGGGCTTACTACTGGTGAGAGCCGCTAAAAGCTTCGTTTAGTCGAAATACAAAATATAAGTGCCGAGAACCGTCTCAATTATTTATGCAAGTAGTTTTTGTTCAGTATTTTAGATCAGAAAAGAAACAAATGCAGTTTATAAAGTCCGGAAACCAGAAATGAGCCGTCGACATACCCGCCACCAAGCGGTAAAAAAGGCGGCGCATACTAGAAAGGAATAGTAGGATCAGGCTCCAAAGAGTGGCGAGCATAGAAAGGTCCGGGATGTATGCGGTGGCACTGCGGTCATTTACGGACTCGAGGGTTTGACCGGTTCCGAGCGTTGCGAAGCCTTAGGCACAGGTTTGGCTTGTTGTTTGGCCGTTTCGCAGTATGGCCGTGCAAAATGGCCCCTGTTCTGAACTGATCTTTACCCCGTGTTTGCTGTCGTTTGTGGCCAATGAAGTGTCATGCCGAATTAGTGTTTAATTGTGCAGCAAATGCAATGCGAGCCGCCCTGGCTGCCTGCTCCTACAGCCTATCCAGTACGTGCTTTAGTGGCGCCCTCTTGAGCTGTCGACGCAGAGTGCGGCAGCCATGAGCGCTCGCTGCGCTCACTACCCCTCCTCTAGTTTACGGCCACTGAAGAGGCCAAAGACGTCATGAAGGAAGTTATTTTTTGCTTGTTTTTGTAATTCTAATTTGCCTATAACTTTTAAGATAAAGCGAAATTCGAGGGGAAAAAAAAGTTTAATTAAGTTACTATGTTTAGTGCGCTCAAGTTCGGTGCAAACTAAAAACCAGTAAAAAAAGTCATTGCAAGGCCCCTTTAATGCTCAAGTCCTATGCTAAGATGGCACCATGTTGTGTCACATCTCAAAGTTAAACCAGCATTTCCAACTCAAGCCGAACATTGTAATCACATTTTCTGTCTGGTGTTCCGCATGCGGTGGCCTTTCTGATAGCATAAAGATCTTAACCACTGTCTTTGATGCTCTGCAAGAAGTTACAGGATGCAAGAAAGCGCTGAGAGTTCTGGGCCTTGCCACTCTAGAACCGAGGGAACAATACTGCACACGACATGGCGAGCAAGATCGTTTCCAACGGCTTTCAAGACACTACAGCTACTTCTATCATGGTTAGACCACAAGGACGAGAGGTTCCAGTGCAAGCAGGAGCAGCACTGAGGTAGGAACTACTTTTTCTGCAGTACCAGCACTTTGAGCTCGCGACGCCATTCCTGCTTACAACTTACTCTAGGGGCTCCCTCCGACGCGCAAGGCCAGAGCGGGTGCCGCCCTCGCCGAGCAGCTCAGCTGTTTGCGACTCCAGCGAACTATAGGGGCGCGCCGGTCAGGCAGTATGGCGGGCGAAAGGAGGTTGCTTTCGTCGTTCAGCACGCTGACCACTAACAGATGCATACAACTCTTTCAACTCTCAACGAGATTTATTTCGTCTCCGTTCAAACGATGGCCATCGAGCAGGTTCAGGGGAGGGAGCAGAGAAGGAAAAAAAGGGGGGGGGGGGGTTGAAAGAAGAGGAGGGGGAAAAACAGGTTATTCGCGGCCTTCCCTCAAGGCCCCTCCTCCCAGTTCGGGATGGAGGAATTTCATCTCCCTGTCTGAAAGGGCTAGAGAAGCCGAAGCAACGTTAGTGACCGAGCTCTTAATGGCGTACGATTTGGCAACTTCCCTGCCAAATCTCTGCCGGTGTCCTCCCAATACGTGCGTACCTTTGTATCTGGGCGAACAACCGTCGCACTTCATACGGTGTACGACTATTGGATGCATGGAGTCGTCAAGGGGTTTGCTCACCTCTCGCGAGTGTTCCCTCAGGCGCTCATTTAGGCACCTGCCGGTCTGCCCTATATACCCCCCCCCCTCCCCCCACCCGAAAAAAAGGATGGTATAAACCACCTCCTTCCTGCACTTTGTGGGATTCTAGTTTACCCCAAAGTCCTCAGTGAGGCAAATACCCACTCCGTAACTCGTCGGTTGCAAAAGGTGGGTTTCGACTTACCTTGCTGATCGCTGTAAGGCAACACCCACTCCGCAGTCCGCTGCTAGGGCGGCTACGGCCGGGTCCGTCCGTTGGTTGCCGCTAGGTTCCGGTGGACGGGAGACCACACCAAACACAGGGATACCGTAGAAACGTGTTTATTGGCCTTACGCCACACGCTTTGCGCCCGTAGGCGGAACAAAAGAGAAATGAGGTTGGCGCTGTCTTAATTGACAGGATCACCACGAGAAGGGTCCGCGCTGCCGGAACTGGCAGGATCACGGAAAAAGGGGGAGCAGGAAAATAACGATGAATGCTCCGTCGAGCGTAGCCCCCCCTAACCAAGAGCCCCGGCCACAGTGGGTGGCCGGCTTATGTAGCCTGCGGGAAATAGACGCACCCGGGGAGGCCGGTAGAAGGTCACTCGAAAACGGGACGCGTCCATAATCACTCCCAAGGGTGTGCCGATGGCGCGTTCACCCAAAAGGGCAAGGGAGAACCGGCCCCTTCGGGGAATTCGGCCTCGTGGTTCCTTGTATCCGGGAGGCCGACGCCATTGGTGACGACGACTCCCACGGCCTGCTTGAAGCTAGGCCTAGATAGGGAAAGAGGGAACCCAATGGTTCCCACACTCCCCCCTTCTTAAGGCTTAGGTAGGACTTGGATAAAACAAAATGTCCTACCGGCTCTTAAAAACAAAAAGAACTAAAAAAAAACGACCGCGTCCGGTGCCTACCCCCACATGCCGGGGTTCACAAATACGGTCTGCTGCGACGTTCCCGGCGTTCGCTCACCGTCGTGGAGGTGGTTCGTGGAGCCCTTTGGACGGGAACAGCCGGCCCCTGGACAGAGTGTTGTCCGTCGCCGCGCGGGTCCCGAAGTCGAAGGGCGGGCAGGACCCCGCGCGGCCGGCGGTCCCGGTGGCGCGCGTAGCCGGCGGGCCGCTGGTTCGGTCCCCTGGTCCGCTGGCGTCGCGGAGCTGCTCGAGGAATCGCCAGCACCCGTGGACCAAGAACGCCGTCGAAAACCCCGGAGCCAGGAAACAGGCTGACGCAGCCCCCGAACGGCCCGAAGCACCGTCCTGGCTGGAGATCCTCTTCGTGGATGTTACAGTGGAGTCATACTGCGGCAGAATGACATCACGGTCTCACCGCTTGTGACGACTGCTCTCGCCGTGCCCCTACGATGACGTAGTGACACACGTGAGCCTTGGCGGCAGTAACTGACCAATGGGCGTTACGCCTACCCTTTCCCTCAGATGCCGTATGTAGGGGAATCCCCGTACGGGATGATCCGGAGCGAACATTGAGGTGGCCTTGTATTTAGGTCACGGCTTGCCAACAATGGTGGCTGACGCGTTCGCGAAGGCGGCTGGTGCATTCTTTGCCCCTGCACTTCCCTTAGTGTGACATTTCGCCACTTATTGGGACTGCCTTTGCGAAACTCCGGATATTAGTTTCTCCGAGTTGGCAGATTGTAGCGGGGCGCCTCGTTTTTGGCGTCGTCTCGCGTTTCGCGTGCATTCTTGCGCAAGAGTGGCTTTGGGTTTTGCTCCTCGTTTTCCCTTCTGTGGTAGGGTTTGAGATCGCAAATATGCACTGGCCCTCCGACTTTTCGTGACTCTTAGTCAGTCAGCTTGTACACGAGCGGTGAAAGTATTTCTCGCACTTCGTACGGGCCCAGCCACTTTGGTGCCAGCGAAGCAGAAAAGCCTTCGCTGGCATCGCTCAAAACGTGGTTTCGTCTGAGCACGAGATCGCCTACTTTGTAGCGGAGATCTCGGCGAGAGCGATCGTACTGAGCCTTTTGTTTAGCTCGCGCTACCCCGAGATTGCGACGGCCTCCGAGAAGGCTTCCGTCATCCGAGTTTGTAGCGAGCGCGCGTGTTCAGTCTGTGTCGACTGCGCGTCGTTTGCCCCGGCGTTAGCCCTTAGGACACGGTCCATGGGATTCGCCAACTCTCTTCCGAATGTGAGGAAGGCGGGGGTGAAGCCTGTCGAACGATTGACAGTGGAACGGAGAGCAAACCCAATTTCAGGAATGTATGCGTCCCAGTCGCGGTGCTTTTCGGCAAATGCTGCCAGCATGGGTTTGATGTTTCTGTTACATCGCTCCGTGATGTTCGCCTGTGGGTGGTAGGGTGTGGTTGTTTTGTGCTTGATGCCCAGGGCCTTGCAAGCGTCCACAAATACCTTCCCGACGAAGTAGCTTGCCCGATCTGTTAGGAGAGCTTCCGGGAACCCGCATCGGGTGAATACCTCCATGAGCTTCTCCATGATCGCTCGGGCTGTCAGCTTTCGTAGTGGGAAAAGTTCTACCCATTTGCTGAAGTGGTCCGTGACAACCAACAAATATTGGTGTCCTTTGGGGCTCCTCGGCAAAGTGCCGACCACGTCGCAAGCCGCCAAAGACCATGGTTCTTGGCTGTGGGTCGGCTGCATTAGGCCCGGAGGTTTGCCGCCTCTTGGTTTGAAGCTTTGGCAAGTGTGGCACGTGCGGGCGTAGCGGAATACGTCCCTTTTCATGCCCGGCCAGGTTGCGATGTGACATAACTTTGTGTAAGTCTTGGAGCCGCTCGCATGTCCGGCCAAGTGCGAGTCGTGATAGTAACGCATTACTGCGCACCTCAGACTTTTTGGCACTACCACCTTGAACACATTATCTGTGTCCTTCTCACATGGGATATACTTCAGCAGGAGCCCATCGGCGTTCAGCAGAAATTGATCCAACGTGTCAGTACCAGTACCAGATACATCCCGACACTCGGCGTTTACTGCAATACCAGCAGTCGTACGCCCGGCGGACGCACCGCCCGACTCCACGGAGCCCGACTCACTCGAGAGTCCGTCGATCACCTTTCGACAAAACGGATCATTCTGCTGAGCTTTCAGTAGCTCTTCTTTGCTGAACACGATCCCCACTGCGCTCACTGCGTCTACGTGGTTCACGCTCTCGTTCGAGGAGGTCAGTGGTGCTCCCTCCTTTTGGGACTGAATTTCGGCTTCGCCGGGCATTGCATGTGCCGTTGGCTCGGCCAGGCTCCCCGCGGAAAGATTTGCGCAGTCTACGGGGGCTCGCGACAGTGCGTCGGCCACAACGTTTGTGCTGCCTTTCCGGTACCGCACGACATAGTCGTATTTTTGCAGTAGCAAAGCCCATCTCGCCAACCGCCCTGCGGGTTCGCGAAGTCTTGACAGCCATATTAGGCTCTGGTGATCTGTTTCGATCGTGAATGTGGTCCCGTCGACATAAATGTCGAAGCGCTTTAAGGCAAATACAATAGCCAAGCACTCTTGTTCGCAGTTGCTGTAGTTCACCTCTGCCGGCACGAGCGAGCGGCTAGCGAAAGCCACGGGACGAAGCACACCTTCGTGCTCTTGGAGCAGGACCGCTCCCGAGCCCAGTTTGCTCGCGTCCGTTTGGATCACGAAAGGCTTGTTCAAGTCGGGAAGCTTTAGTTCCGCGGTGTCCGCGAGTGCTTTCGAAGTGCAGCGGAAAGCTGCCTCCTGCTCGGGACCCCAACTCCAGCTCACGGCTTTTCTGAGTAGCCACGTTAGCGGCGCTTGGAGGGAGGCGCAGTTCGGGATGAATTGGCGATAAAAATTCACCATTCCCAAATAGCGACGGAGTGAGCTTACGTCCGTTGGTGCGGGGAACTCCCGGATAGCTTCTAGCTTCTCGGCGTTTGGCGCAATGTGCCCGCAATCGAGTGTGAAGCCGAGCAAGTTGATTCGGGTTTCGGCTATTTGAGCCTTTTCCGGGTTCAGCGTGATTCCCGCGGCTTTTAGCCGGTCGAACACATCCTTCAGGTCTCTGAGACGATCTTCGAAGGTGTTCGAGTAGACGACAATGTCGTCGAGATAGGCCATTGCATGTTTCCATTTGGCTTCTCCCAGTATGCGGTCGATCAACCGCTGGAACGTCATGGGCGCTCCGCACAGACCGAAGGGCATTCTTGTGAATTCGAAAAGCCCGCGGTGACAAACAAAGGCCGTTTTCGCCTCGTCACCCCTCTCCATTTGAACTTGGAGGTAGCCTCGGCTGGCGTCTAAGGTTGTAAAATACCGTGCGCTGCCGAGGTTGGACAGGATCGAGTCAATGCTCGGTAGCGGATATGCGTCTTTCCGCGTGACGTCATTTAGACGGCGATAGTCGATACACAGACGTGAAGTGCCGTCCTTCTTTGGGACCAACACGACGGGGAATCCCCAGGGACTGTTTGACCGCCGGACAACTCCGGTGTCGATCATTTCGTCCAGTGTAACGTTAATGGCTTTTCGTTTAGCCAAACTAACGGGTCGTGCGTTTTGCCTCCGAGGGAGCGCATCGCCCGTGTCGATCCGGTGTCGCACTACATTGGTGCACCCGGGTCGATCTGTGAACATCTTGTCATAATGTCGTAACAATGCCGACAAACGGGCTTTTTCTTGCCCGGACACGCTGCATGACTCAGTCAGCAGGGGGTGCGTTATCTCCGACGCTACGGCGCTCGCTTGCAATCGCGTCGGAGAGGGTTCACCTTGGGAGGCTGTTGCCTCGTTTCGGCTGCTGCTGCCTGCCCCATTAACCAGCGGTTTTTCTGGGGTTGGGGGTTCGCAGAAGGGTTTCAGAGGTGCGAATGTGCCCTCTCGGTAGCCACCGCTACTCACGTCGATCACGATCCCTGTTTTGGCGAGAAAATCTCTGCCCAGGATGATCGGAACGGAAAGACTTGGGAGATGAACGAAGCGTTGCCGTCTTGCTCGATTCTCCCATCTCGCAACCAACCGGACGGTACCGCTTGAATGTGCGGTGCCGCACGCGAGTCGAAAGGTCGTGCTTCCCTCCCTCATTCGGACAGAGTTTTGCCGGAGGTGGGTCAACACTTCGTCACCGAAAAGCGATGCGCTTGCGCCCGTGTCGAGCAGCGCCTTGAACGTCCGACCAACGATCGTCAAGGCTATGAATGGCGTTGGCGTGCCTGTCGGAAAGCCTATTCTGTAGGCGGACGGCAAAAGAGTATCTTGCTCCGTGCCGTTTTGAGCCACCGGGTTGGTTATCGGCGGCCTTGCTCGTTTCCCGACTGTTGGAAACCGGGGTTCTGCCGTTCTGGGCATTGTCGAACCACGTGGTCGGCGCTGTTGCAGCGAAAGCAGCGTGGTTGCGCAACCCTTCTCGAGTCGCGTCGCACGTTCTGCTGCGCGCCGGACCTTTCGTCCTGTGCATTTGGACGCATTGGCCGCGTTTGCTCCCGGGGCGTCGGTAACTCTTGTCTGTTCCGATCTCGCCTTTGCCACTCCGGCGCGGGTTCTGCTGTTCGCCTCTCGTAAGAGTATGGGTCGAGCGCACGATCGGAGATGTCGTACGTGTTTCGACCCGGTCCGTCGGCGTAGTGGGCGGCTTCGTGCCTCCTGTTTTGGGGCGCCGTCTCCCCATTCCATGCGCAGCGCGGCTCAAGTGCCGATGACGCAGGCGGCGGAGGTCGGTACGCTCGGGCGGCTAGAATGTCTCCCTGGATCCGCCGAGCTTCCGAGGCTAGTTCGTTCAGGTCGCGGAAGCGACTGCCTCGGAGGTACTCCGCAAAAGTCGGGTGCGCCTGTCGAATGACGCGCTCTACCCGCTCTGCATGTGGCGCGGAGGGTTCTGCTAGCTCGAAGAGCTCTTGCATCGCCCTTACGAACTCCAACAGTGACTCGTCTGGGTGCTGGGTCCGTTGCTCGAGCTCTCTCCTCATCCTGCGCTCGTAGTCAGCGGGGAGGAATTCCTGGCGAAAAGCCTTTCGGAACTGCTCGATAGTCAGCAGCTGGTTTCCGGTTAGACGGAACCATCGCGCTGCTTGGTCCACCAACGAGATTGGCAGGATGCGTTCCAGTATCTCGTTGTCCGACATTCCCATGGCCTTCTGATAACTTTTCAGGTCCTCGAGGAAGTCCGTGGCGCTCATTCGGTCTCCATATCCTCGGTATGTCGGGATAGGAATTCTGACCGGTGGCCGCGTGGGCGGCGGGGGCCTCGTCGCTGTTTGCAGCGCTCCCGTCAAACTCTCGATAACTCGTGCTGCGTTATCTAGCAGTGGCTGGTACGAGTTTAGCGCATTTTCTCTTTGATGAGATACGCTTTCGGCTGGCGAGCTATACACTGGCTGTGTGCCGCCGCGTGCCGCCGTGTGTCCTGTTGCGCATAAAGCCGCTGAGCTGGGCCATTGCTCACAGACGGCGGCAGTGTCTCCCGTTTGTGGGGAAGCTGCAGGCCAGTCTGGTGTCAGGAGATCATCGCAGTACGAGGCTGTATTTGCCTGTTGTTGCGTCGCCGCTCTTTGTGCGAGCGCGGTGTTGACCTCGACAAGCGCAGGTGCGCTTCGCTCAGCAGAGTGGGCTGGCGTGTCGCGGAGGGGGATGCCCCGGGCGCATTCCGGACATGTTGGGTCGCCTCCGCTTAGGAGCAAGCTCGGCTCAAAAGCACGACCAACTTGCTCAAAAGACACTGCATTGTGTCCGTGCGTGGCTGACGTGGCCACTAAGCCGTTGGGTGGCGTCGGGTTTCGGGCGTTCGCCTCTCCCTCCGTCCACGAAGTCCAAGGCCGGAAATTGGCCTGGTTCGCTGTCATTGCGAACGTCCTGCTTTGTTTGCAGACGCCGGACGGGCCGCACGTTGGGACGCCAGATGTGGGATTCTAGTTTACCCCAAAGTCCTCAGTGAGGCAAATACCCACTCCGTAACTCGTCGGTTGCAAAAGGTGGGTTTCGACTTACATTGCTGATCGCTGTGAGGCAACACCCACTCCGCAGTCCGCTGCTAGGGCGGCTACGGCCGGGTCCGTCCGTTGGTTGCCGCTAGGCTCCGGTGGAGCACACCAAACACAGGGATACCGTAGAAACGTGTTTATTGGCCTTACGCCACACGCTTTGCGCCCGTAGGCGGAACAAAAGAGAAATGAGGTTGGCGCTGTCTAAATTGACAGGATCACCAGGAGAAGGGTCCGCGCTGCCGGAACTGGCAGGATCACGGAAAAAGGGGGAGCAGGAAAATAACGATGAATGCTCCGTCGAGCGTAGCCCCCCCCAACCAAGAGCCCCGGCCACAGGTGGGTGGCCGGCTTATGTAGCCTGCGGGAAATAGACCAGACATGTACAAATTACTCAAAAAAGGTAGTTAAGTTAAGTTACTGAGTATCGACGCCAAAAGTAATTGGAGTAGAGTAGAAATTACGCATTTGTAATAGTAATTGAGTAAACTACTAACTACTCTAAAAAAGTAGCGAGTTACTTTGAAGTTACTCTCGAAGTTACTTTTTTATATTTTGGTGGTAGCAAAATGAACAGCAATGTTGATCAATTAAAAACCCCGCGAGCCTAAAATAAATGCAGTCTATTTATGGCTTGCGTTTTTCGCCAAAATAGTTTATTCGCTCGCAGAAGCAATTGACTTTCAAAGTTCTTGATAGGAGAGTTTTCCCCTTTTCCTTTTAAAGACGTCCCCAGCCAAGCTAAATAGACGTTCCACCGACGGGCTGGATGGAACGACAGCGTTGAATTTGATAAACAGGCTGTGCAGGGTCAGGTAAGCGAGTGTCGGCATCTTAGGTGTTCATGACGAAATATGTGAGGTTTGCCTCGGGTAGGAGGGTCTTTTATAACAAACTTTCCTCCTTTTTTTCTTTTTTCTTCGTCAAGTTGAGATTGTTATGACTGGCCCCTCTTTATTCCGACGTCGTTCTGAGAATACGCTGAGCGAGTGCACCAGACCGTCAAGGGTTCAAGTCTCGCGCCACGACGATGAAATCATCCGGACGACTGCGCGTCCTGTTGTAGAGCTAGTGCTACGCTACTGAAAAAAAAAAATTGTTTTGGTTTAACAGAAGATGAACCGAAGTTTACTTCGCCGCTGACGCTGGGTCCAACAAAAGGATCTCCCAAGGGTAAGTCGCAATCCTCGCCGGCGACTACAATATTTTGACGCGCCTGACAAGTAAATCGTTTTTAACAAAGAGGAGATCTCCCAGGCATGGATGGTCGGAAGGACGCGAAGGATTACGTGAACAAGCATCGTCGCTCGTATACACCAACTCATGTTTACAAACAAACCGGAGCGCCCCTAGCGGACAACACCAGCGCCGCGCATGCGCGATGGGGGTGTGGGCAAGAAGCTCGCCGTCGCCCATAAACAAACCATTGAAATGCGATGTTGTCGGCGTCGGTGTGAGACCCCCCACTCTTTTTCGCGTTCGAATTGTTAATTCTACGTCTTCCTGGCGATGTCTGACTACTTGAGCGGCGTCAGCGAAATTACCGAGACTCGTTACACCGCGAAACTTCGCACGAATAATGTGACATGTGGCGATTCATTCCGCGTGGGAGCCGCAGTATGTACGCTAAAACATGATTCGCATGATGAGATTTTGCTCGCAATTTTCAGTCGCGGCACCGCTCGGGCTGCAAAAGCGTGAACCGTAGCTGAGATGGTCGAAGTCGATACTGAAAACCGCAAGCAGAATCGAACCAAGTCAATTAGGCTTAGCAAGTTAATGATGGTCACTGGTAACAATGATCCTCTCCTCGTATCTACTGTTTACATCGAGCCTGCTAACCAACCTTCAAACTTAAGTCTTTTGAGGCCTGCACTTACTTCTTATAGCAAGTACCGGGTCACAATTTGGTCTGCGGGCCGGCGTCGTCTAAGAGAGCAGACGACAAGCAGAAACGTTTGAAAGAGCAGACGACAGTTCGAAAGATCAGGCGGCCGTTTGAACTTGAAGACGCACTGAACGTAGTCCGCAGGTGTTCCGCACAACGTGATGGTTTTCTGGCGTTCATGTTGGAACAAAACAAATAAATCTGATGACCACAAGTATCCGTGAATTCAACCCAAAGTGCTTTCTGCCCAAGCGGTCGCTGTCCGACGTCGTCTGCTTTTCCCTTTTCACGGCACATATCGAGATTCTCGGACGAACCGAGCACGTGAAAACTGACCCTCAAACCTTTCTCGACACTTTTGGTACGGCCCCAGCCGCGGCGTTTCGACGAGAAGACAGGTTTTTGTCTGTTTCCTTTCAAAACAACGCAGGAATGCACGTCTGGCATGGGAACTTCTGCTTACAGCCCCAGACCGGAAGTGCGACCGACGCGCCACCACCGCGCCGTGACGTCACAGAGTTGAGTTGGTGTATACAGTTGCAGCTGGAAGCGGGAACGTGCTCCCATGAACGGATTATCCGTGCCAGGGTTTGTGCGCGGGGGAGTCCGGCTTTGCAAAGGCGTATGCGCTGACGACAAGACGACCATGGGAACAGGCGCTCAGCTGCGAGGTCATTCCAGTGGCGCCTCCCGTGGAACCTACCGCTTGAGTCAGAACTCACTAAACTCTCGGAGTGTCCCCGTCTTTCACGGTTGCAGCTGCAAACGCGGCGCCTTCGTGCATTACCGGATTAGGTCAATACCCGACCAAGGCTTGTTAAGCATCTCTTCCTTGGTTCGTGCGTGCCGGTGTTATGTTTTGGCTGCTCGTCGCCACCTTGGCCCAAGGACGCCTTCCTGAACGAGGAGCCCCCTGGTTCAGGAATGCCACTTCATCTGCCGGCGTCTTATTCATTTCTGCACTCAAATGTTCGTGATGGGAAAAATTAGCACTATATAATTTCGAAAGTAGTTAGTAATTTGAGTAGAAGTTACCTGAAAAAAGTAGTTAAATTAAACTACTAATTACCCAAATCAAGCTGTAATTGAAAGTTACCAAGTTACTCGAAAAAGTAGTTGAACTACAGTAGTTTGAGTAGAGTAGTTGAACTACGTCCAAGTCTGAAATAGACGCGCCCGGGGAGGCCGGTAGAAGGTCACTCGAAAACGGGACGCGTCCATAATCACTCCCAAGGGTGTGCCGATGGCGCGTTCACCCAAAAGGGCAAGGGAGAACCGGCCCCTTCGGGGAATTCGGCCTCGTGGTTCCTTGTATCCGGGAGGCCGACGCCATTGGTGACGACGACTCCCACGGCCTGCTTGAAGCTAGGCCTAGATAGGGATAGAGGGAACCCAATGGTTCCCACAACTTAACAAACTGCTCTCCGTGCTTTTTGTTGCATTGGGTTACGGAGGGTGGGGTATTCACCATTCTGCACATTTGTTGAAGCTTTTGCTTGCAGCTAAACACTACCCCTATCTCGAAGTGATAGGCAAGTCCCTTAAGGCGATGTGCGGTGTTGTGCGAGTAGGGGATAACTGCAAAATTTTTTTTACGAGGAACAGGAGCGGCTTGCGGTGCCCGGAAGGCAGTGATTAGCCTCTTTAGTGTCCTTGCCACTAAGTCTTCAGGGTACCCTGCCCTCTTTAGCCTCTCTGTCTGTAGAAGCACGCTGTGCGCGGTGAGATGGGGGCACGACCTGGTGCCAGAGGATTTTAGGAGTGAGTTCACGAGACCCCGTTTTACTGCTTTGAAGTGGGCACTCGTGAAGGCCGGACCGGCTTTTGTGTGCGCTATCTGAACTCCCAGCATATCCCATCGGGGTGCATCTTGAGGCGCAGGTCCAAGTATTGAAGACCGTCTTCAGACGGGTCTTCTCTCTTGAAGGACAGTCTGGTGGGTCTCAAAGCGAAGGCCTGAATGACAGACTCGGGAGGGGTCTGCTTTGGGTGCACGATCAGATAATCGTCTACATACCGGAACACCCGGCTCTCCGGTGCGGTCTCCTCCATTCAGCTGCTACGCACAACGCGCACAGCGTGCTTCTACAAACAGAGAGGCTAAAGAGGGCAGGGTGTCCTGAAGACTTAGTGGCAAATACACTAAAGAGGCTGATCACCGCCTTCCGGGCACCGCCAGCCGCACCTGTTCCTCGCAAAAAGCGTTTTACAGTTATCCCCTACTTGCACAACACCGCACATCGCCTTAAGGGACTCGCCTATCACTGAGCAAACCCCCCGACGACTCCATGCATCCAATAGTTGTACACCGTATGACGTGCGACGGTTGTTCGCCCGGAGGCGAAGGTACGCGCGTATTGGGAGGACACCGGCAGAGATTTGGCAGGAAGTCGCCGAATCGTACGCCATTAAGAGCTTGGTCACTAACGTCGCTCCGGCTTCTCTATCTAGCCCTTTCCAACAGGCAGATGAAATTCCTTCGTCCCGAACTGGCCGGAAGGGACCAGAGGCCTTGAGGGAAGGCCGCGAATAACTAATTTTTCCCCTCCTCCTCTTTCAACCCCCCCCCCCCCCCTTTTTCCCTTCTCTGTTCCTTCCCCTGAACCTGCTCGATGGCCGTCGTTTGAACGGAGACGACATAAATGTTGGTGAGAGTTGAAAGAGTTGTAAGCGTCTGCTTTCGTCCCAAATTGTGTTTATTCTTTCCGATTGTTTTGGTATAATTACCAACACGCTCGTTTTTAATGTTAAATCCGGTCGCTGTAGCTATTTTACTATACGAAGTTGGTCCTGGTGTGGGCCTTTAGCGACAATGAGTGGAAGTCTGGAATAATAAATAAAAACGTGCTCTCCTGGCGCAATAGACGCAGTGGTTGAGTTGCCAGCTGACACCACTGCTGTTGAAGTAACAGGGCAAAGATACGCTAGTTGATCATTTACTGAGATAAAACAACAGAGCGCTAAAGGCTGGTTTTGGAGTAGCCATAAATATTCCAAGAATCCGAACCATTTCATAACGGCAGCCACGAGCGAGAGTTAGATGTTTGGTACAGCCCGTCGGTAGAGCCCAAAGATGGAGAACGGCAACCTCCCTGTTTGTCGTCTGCTAGCAGAGTCGGGCGCGTGCCCTCTCTCGTTTTACCCCGCCGACCCTGCTGAACTTCCCGGATGTGTGGAGAGGGTGCTGTGGTCTAACAAAATGGCGCCGCCCTGAGAGAGCTAAATGGAATGGTCTATAAGCTCCCTACGGGAGCCAGAGTTGCGCATCTGTTTTCCACGTGCTGCCGTGCCGCTATTCGCCGAGATCCGATCACGTGAAGAGCAGACTTAAATGCCGTGCAGGAAAGTAGACGTTGCGTGCGCCCCGGCGTACGTTGCCCTGCTTTCGGGCGCGCCTCGAATGCGCGGCGCCGATATTCGCCGAATTCAGTCAGATGAGGAGCAAGATCAACGTGCCGTGCAGGAAAGACAACGCTACGGGGATGAACACGCAACTCTGGCTCCCATAGGGAGCCTATACAGGAACTCTGCAAGCACTGGTACCACAGATCGAGCAGCACCTACCTCTCCATGCTTATGCCGGAAACTCTCAGCCTCGGGGTTCGGCCGTGGTTGGCGCCAGGCATGTACCCCCCCCCCCCCCCCCCCCCCCTTGCTTGAAACAAAATCCTGGCTACGTATTTGGTTGGCGCAGTCTCGTGCGGCGAGATGCAGCAGTGTCCTGTGAGCAGTTAGAAACAATCTCGCTCACCAGGGCGTGCACTACTACATCCTCTCTTTTCCAGAGTGAGGGTAAAAACCGGATTTTAAGCCTTGTTCAACTTCTTACTAACTGTGCAGCGATATTACCAATTCTAAGCAGTCGCAAGAGATTAAAATCTGTTTTTGCACCCTCCGGTCACAAGCAGTCACAAGTTTGTGAAACAGCCATTACAAACGTTTCATTTCAGTTAATTTATACCGCTAAAACGATATCAGTTTCGAGCAGTCAAAGCAGGATCAATCGAAACTTCGAGTTCAGACCAACATCCTTTTGCGAGTTCTTAATAGAGTATTCGCACGACTAGGTTTCTCTCTGAGCACAGGATTAAACGTCATCGAGCTCTAAACTTACGTGCTCCGCATCACAAATGTTCTCAAATCCCCCCAGCTCGTGGGGAGCCGAGGGGAATTTGTGACCGGCCGACAGAATATCTGTTGTTTCGTCAGAGCGACCAGTCCTCCCCTTTGTCCCCCTGCTTTTAGGAAGGTACCGCAGTTAACAGCAAATAGGTGGACGCCTTTTAAAAAAAAAAATTAATATGCTTTTTGTTTGACGAGTTTCCGAAGGTCGCCAGCACATTCGAAAAAGGAAAGACTCCGGCAACTCCGACTCGGTTGTGCGAATGCTCGCTTGATATTCCTGCACTGCCTCCTCCTCCTCGTTTTTTCCTTCTCGCAGCTCTACGACATACTCAATTTTCTCCAGCATTAATGATCTCTCATGAGATACCCCGTCACCATTATGCACATTTACAAGGCGATCAAAAGCCTTTTAGCTGCACGAGCAGTTTCTTTGAAGCTCACAACCCATACAGGCATTGTATTCGAATGACATATCATCCTTTTTTCTTAAAGGGGCACTAAACTAATGTCTGCGAAAGTCTATTTACGGTCATAAATGTGGACGTGTCTGCAATAGTTCCCGAGGAATCGATTTCTGATGCCGATTTAAGTAGCAATAGCTACTTAAATTGGTTAAGTGCTTCTTTAATTTTTTAAAGAAGCACCTAACCTAACCTAACCAACAGATTAATGCAGGCTCCTCTGTTCCGTGCAATTCGCTTCATAATCAGTCGGTCAACTTGACCGTCAAACTATATCTTCGATTTGATATAGATATTTGGTATACTATCCCCATCACGTGAGCGGATAGTTGAAATAGCTGCAAGGCTATGCCCTTTTTATCAAAGTAGACCATCTTCTGTGGTGAAGCTAAGGTTCTTGAGAGGCAGGTGCTTTCTTGTAGCCCTTGTGGGTTGCTCTTCACACGTCCGTTTGTAGAGCAAGGTTTAGCATGGTGACGGGGTATCTTTTTGGTGGTAGTCTTTATCCGTGCCACAGTTTTCAAGGGCATAAGAGCATTATTTGGTTGACTGACGCTTAACTTGGTATTGTGAGTCAAGCAGATTGTCATGGCTGTGCTCATCTTCTTTGTCAATGCTTTCTAAATATTGAGAGGTTATTGTCTGATTGGCCACTATTTGTAACTTGGCTTTGTTGCAATTTTTTGTTCTCTGATTCCGAGTTATCAGGTTGTAAACCAGACCGAGGTGCCTGCAATTTGACATGCTTACTGTGCTGCAAGGTACATCTATCTTAACAATACCTAGGTGGTTGAGATGAATCTTCAAAGCTCTACTCTAATTATTTGTATGATTTTATTATTTTTGTTGTTCTAAGTGATGGCTTCTTTTATGCTTTGTATTTTCAGAAGTGGGCCTTCAACTCCTTCAGCTGGTGCTGCAAGCGTGCTGGCACAACTTGTGGCCCAGGTACCAGAATGAAGAGCTGAAAGCACTGTTCGAGTGAGAGGACCAGTGGCCCTTGCGCAGCTCGAAAACCAAACCGGGCAGTCATCAGAGCTATTTATGTTTCACTTCCATTAGCTCAAGATGTTTCGTTGGCACCCTCTAATGGTTTCCGTCCGTGACATCACAAACAGAAGTTCTTTTGTTCTGATTGGCAATATTTGCCTCTACCTCCCTGTAATTGGCAGGATTTCCCTCCCCATTAGCCGGCATTTGGGAAAGCATTATCAGTATACAGGAAGCTATGGTTCGACGGATCGCAAACCTCAACTACAGCGACGCTTTTTGTCGTGCACGTTGCTAATAGTCTGCATCACTAGTTGTGTGCAGTGCAAGCGAAGCAACGCCAGGCAAAAAAAAGGGCAAGCCCTAGGAAGGCTGGACAGAAGAGGGCGAGGCGAGAAAGAGAGAGCACTAGGAACGTTAAAGAGGAGGGTAGGTTTCTCCCCTCCCCAACCTTTCTAGTGCTTGGCCTTGCTCCCCTCGTCTGGCGTTGCCTTCGTCTGTCCTTCACGTAATTATAGTCTTACAACTCAAGAATGTAAGGAAATGGAAAGGAAGGCCGGGAGGAGGAAGCAGACGAATTGCTGGAGAGGAAAGGAGGAAGTTTTTCCCTCTTCTATCTAGCATTCCGTCTGCTTCCTCCTCCGCGGCCTTCCTTTCCCTCGCCCCATCTTCTTGAGCTGTAACTTACTATAATGAAACAGGGTATAGGGGACATGTTGCTTTTTGAAACAATCAAGGCTCATGAAAGATTGATAAGAGCCTGTTGGTATGGTTATTTTAATCTTTAGTGGAATAGACCGACCTCACCTAGCGCTCAGTGCGTGTGTGAAGCCGCCATAACTTTAGTTCACAAGAGGCAGGTGGCAGTGCTTGAGACACCTCGTGCTTTGCACGGGGTGTCTCGCGGTCTCCGTCTCGCGCTTTGCACGCACAGAGCTCCAGCGAGGTTGGGGCACATGCAGAAAGACGAAAGTTCCCTTGATGCATTGCAGCAGCAGTGGCTTAGCCAAACTGGCCTGTGAAATCAGTCTATAACAACTAAAAAAATTGAAATTATTCGTATAAGTTATGTAATTCCTTGTTTTATATTTGCCAAATATAATTGTTAGGTGTACATCCTTTAAAGGGACAATGAAGGCGATTTCGGACATCTTTTTGGCGATTGAACTGGGTTCCAGGCACGTCTCAGGCCACGTTGCCCAAATTTCAGCCGAAACCGGCGCTTGTGTGCCGCGCTAATCAATTAAACAGTCGCGGTAATAATCGTACCGGAATCGACTGGGGCGACGTCCCGAGAGTTGCGGGAGAAGTCAGGAGAAGCGGAGCTCACGTGACCAATGCGAGGCCGAGAAGCGCGACGTCACAAGAGACGCCTCAGCGATTGGTCGAAACGAGGGACGCGCCCTCGGTCACGTTTTGGTTCTCGGTTTTTAGGAATACGGTTCTAATTTCCGCTTGAATAGCATGAAAAGTATAAATCGGACCGGAAAGGATTACTAACCCGTAAATAAAGCAGCATAATTGTTTTTTTCTTTGCTACGCTGGACGCGAAACGGCCAACGAGCAACTATGGGCACTTCGGCATGCGGGCCGCTCGTTACCGTCGTTACCGGCTAGGCGGTCTCCCTCGGGCGACGGCGGAGGCCGCCACACACGTACTCCCGTTCCGTGTGTGTTGGGTTACTGAACGGGAGCTCGAACTCGCTCGCGAGAGCGGCATTGCCGTCCATGTTGACAGATTCGACGAAACGATCGCGCCGCTATAACCCACCGCGGTAACCAGAATCTCGATCTCCTAAATACTACCGATACCGACTATTCACACTTGACGTTGTTTGATAGATTGAGGGCCCGTACCGTGAGGACAGGGTGTAGCGAGCCAGGATGCGACCGACACGTTTCAGAACACAACAGAGGAATGAATTTAATCAAGCGACAACAAGTAAGTACAGCGAGAGGGGGCGCCACAGGAATGCGGCAGACTATTTACAAAGTCAATAGGTGGCGACCTCTACATCTCCCCCCTTTATGAAAGATGAAAGATGGAGGAAGCCTACTACATCAAACTTCACAAATTTAAACGAGTCGGCCGAACAACACGTCGGCCACTACGAGTTCGCACAACACCGTCGCTGTCGGTTGGGACCGGGACCGGCTCAGTGGCAGGGGGCGGCCCTGTCGGGCTTGCGGGTCGTGGTTGTTCAGGAACCAAGACGTGTTGCGCTGATTCGGGCTGATCTTGTGGTTGTGCCTCTCCACCGAAAGGCACGAGATGGCGGCGGTTTCGCTGAAGAACACCACCCCGTTCTGTTTCCACAATATAACTTCGTGGTCGTTGTGCAGGACTCAGCACTGTAGCGCGCACTTGATCAGGTCTCACCCAGACTTGCTCTCCGGTTCGAAGTGACGGCAGGTCCCTGGCCGCGTGGGTCGGCGTTCCTACGTCACCTCCGTTTTTGGAGGCCCAGAAACGAAAATGGAGATTGTTCAGTTTCAGTTTCTTTACTTCTTTCGTAGGCACAGAAATACGCGTCACAAATGGCTACAAAAAATTGGGCAGCATGTTATGTTCCCAAGAAGCATAAAAACGCCATTTAAAAAAATTAATTAAAGTCGTCTTCATTGTCCCTTTAAAGGAATGCTGATGCGAAATTTTGATTTCGGAAAACAACGCAGAAGCGCTAGGCGGGACGCTACAAACCCGAAAGCATCACGCATAAAGCGATATTTCTAACGGATGGTTGTATTTTTGTAAAAGAAGAGCATGCTTGAACAATGGCCAAAAAGGCCCGTGACATCGCGATTCTGGTTTCCTCCTCTTCTCACTTTGACTCCACGAGGACGCGAGAAGGGAAAGAAGCAAGGCCGTTTCCCCCCCTCCTCCACTATTCTGCAGGAAACACGATGTCGCGATTCTCACTCATCGCATCCTTATTTTACAGAAATATGGCCATCCGTTTGAGATATCCCTTTGTGAGTGGTGTTTAGGGGTTGGTGGCGCCCCGTTGAACACTCCTGCTACCTTATTTTGTGAAATCTAAATTTCTGTTCCTTTCCTTTAAGGCCTGTTCACATATACACTACACCTGTGCTGCCAAGTTCTTAATCTTGGTGAAGCTTTTAAAGTACTGCATTAAGTCGGTTTGGGGATGCATCACGCTACGATTTATGACAGAGGTGCCCGAAGGTATTGGAATCACTGCATCAAAGCTCAAAGAACAAACTTACCTGAGTAAAAGGTAAAAAAATGACTATTTTTTTCTACCTACGGCGCCCATCTGCTAACTGTGCACCCTTTGACTGGCTCAATAACTGACAGATGGCGACATCAAACCAAGCAGCTTGTAGCTGCTCAGCAGCCGCCCAGTCACACCAAAATCAGACAACCTTTTTGAGTCATAAATGGTGCACACTTTTTCGGTGCTATACTTGTCAGAACATTATTTTATTTTCACCCCCAATAAATCGCATTAAATGGACACAAAAATAATCAAACCGATGGTTCGTTGAGTGATTTCAGCTACATGTGGTGTGCTTTTGGCGTGACCGTGGAGCTACTGAGCTGCCATAAGATGCCGTTGCCGCCATCTGTTGGTCGTTGTGCCAGTCGGAGGGTGCGTATATACTAGCACACTGGTGCCATAGGTAGCCAAACCAGTTCTTTTACTTTTTACTCGGGTAAGTTCATTCTTTGAAATTTTTTCTGCGATGCTTTCACCACCTTCAGGCACCTCTCTGGTAAATCGTAGTGCGATACATTGTGAAGCCAATTTATGCGGTGATTTGAAAGGCTTCACCCAGATTCGGGGCCTTACAATAGTGCAGTACTATTAGTAAGTGCTGGGAATAGTGCTGACTTTGCTCTTTGTTAATGATCTGATGCTCGTACACTGCTGTATCAGTACTAAGTTAAGTTCAAGTCAGCACTGTTTTACTGTTGATTTAGCTGTGTGCCGTATATGTGAGCTATCCCTTATAGTCGTTTCTCAAAAAGTTGATAACTCTTGCATGTTGGCAGTGCACACGATCATGATAATGGGAGGGCTTTTGCTCCTTCTGCCTAGTGATTGTGCGAGAGTGAAGAAAATTATAGTTTGTGGGAGTAAATCGCTAGAAATGTATACTAATTTCAATTTCTCAAGCTTACATGCAGCAAGGCAGGTTTCCTACAGTTTTTGCATTAGGTCGTTTTGTTTGGTTTGACTTTTTAAAAGCTTGCAATAAGGTGTCAATTTTTCTGGCTTTGAAAATTTTTACATGCTTGATGACATTTTTGCAGGACTGTCACTCACTCTTAAAGGTACTGAGACTGTGAAACGATGGAAAAGAAAACTAGCACAGAAAGGTAGATAGTTATAAACATGTTTGATGTGAACTGTTGAAAATAAGGGTGTACCTTGTTCTCTCTTGTTTTTTTAAAGGTTATTACAACAAAAGTTTAGCTTTAATTGTATTGTCTAAATGTTAACCATGTTCTGCCCACACCATGGAGACACCGATTTTTTTTTTTTTGCTATAAAAGACGCCGAAACATTATTTAAATAAACCAAATACTGTCACGTCAAACCACATAAAAGCAGCACCGCTACACGGGAACATGGTGGCAGACTGTGTGTGCCCGAGCCCTGTCTAACTTGGCTGACCTGTTTTTTTTTTTTTTTTTTCTACCGTGCCTATTCAACTCCTGCGGAGAGCGAGGGGGGACAACTCGAACGGCCAGCTTGTAGTGCATTGACGTCGTCAAGTGGCGAAGCTCACAGCCACGCCAGCCCCCATATAGCCTTGACTGAAGGAGAACCAGACGTCACGAACGTGTAAGCTCACAACCACGCCAGCCCCCACGTAGCTTTGACAGAAGGAGAACCAGACACCACAAACGTGACGCATATCGGGAGATCTTCTGAGACACTAGTTTTAAAGATTTTGTGTCTTTTTGAGCAAAAAATTGGTGTCTCCACTGTATGGCCAAAACATGGTTGACATTTAGACAATAAAATAGGCACTACAATTTCGTTGCTATATCACTTTAAAACCATTCTGCCCTTTTACTATATTTTCAATATCAGTAGTATTGATATTGCTTTGAAGAAACTGTCTTCAATTCACTTTTTGAGAAAAGTCCACTCCCCACCTGGTTTGCAAGGTTCATACGATAACGTCGGAAACATCTGTTGTGTTGATTGTGAGTACATTTTAACTTAAATGCTTGTGCTTTTTTGGTTACAGGTCCCTTCCAGCACTACACAGGAAAGAGAATGGCCAACAGCGGACTGATTGCAGGAAGAGTAATTGCATCTGCCGCTACTACATATAACAAGCAAGCTGCGACGTCTAAGAAGGAGAAGTCAGAGTGTTTAACATAAATAAGCTGAGGTGAAAAATCTGTGACTCTCATATTATGTTTTATCAAATTCTGTCAAGTTTGAGGTAATTTATTTCAATATTTTAGGACTGATTAAGGAAGAACTTTGAACTTATTGTATGGCTCCATTAGGATGTGGCGTACCTCATTGCCGTCTAGTGGATGTTCCACATCCACTATGTAAAGAAGGCACATAAGATGCTGACTTTCATTGAACGTGGTTTTGCCGACTGCTACATGAAGCCACGGGTGAAGGCAGTGGAATTGATAAATTTCTACAGAGCGATCGTGGCTTGTGTACCACAGTTAGCCTAGTGTACCCTACATTGTAATAAATACCCCTGTCAGTCGGGCATTTGAATGGCCTTCTGAATGAATTCCTTCAAAGAATCGGCGAATCAGTTCACAATCTCGGCTTTGCCTGTGCCCTTTGGTGTTCGCAGACATTTTTTGAGGAGTTTGCTCTGAAGGCCATTTAAATGGCCGTCTGCCGGGGTATAAGCCAGTTTGCGCCCAAGGCAAAATGAGCTCTTGTTACACGACATGTGCAAAAAATATTCATAGTGCAATAAATTTATTTCGTGCATGATGCTACCTGCTTATGCCTTTCCTTCCACACTTCCTGACTTTGAAGAAACTCCTAGATGGATGCGAAGGAATACTCCCGTAGGTATACAACTCCTAGGAGGATGTGAAAGAAGACTCCCGTGGGTCCACGTACTAACTCCCAAATGGATGTGAAAGAATACTCCCTTAGGTCCTGGCAGTAACTCCCAGGTGGATGTGAGAGAATAGTCCCACAAGTGCACGTAAAAACTCCCATGTGGATGTGAAAAAATAGTCCCATAAATGCACGTAAAAACTCTCATATGGATGTGAAAAAATAGTCCCATAAATGCACGTAAAAACTCCCATATGGATGTGAAAAAATAGTCTCATAAATGCACATCAAAACTCCCATATGGATGTGAAAAAATAGTCCCTTAAATGCACGTAAAGACTCCCATATGGATGTGAAAAAATAGTCCCATAAGTGCACGTACAAACTCCCATATGGATGTGAAAGAATAGTCCCATAAATGCATGTAAAAACTCCCATATGGACGTGAAAGAATACTCCCGTGGATCCACGTAAGAACTCCCAGGTGGATGTAAAGGAACATTCCCCTGAGTCCACGTAAAAACTCCCATAAGGATGTGAAAGAATATTCCCTTGGATCCACCTAGGAACACTCTGATGGAAGTAAATAAATACTCCCATTGATCCATGAACAGACCCCCGTACTGCTGGGAGTTCTGTACATACTCCCTTGCATCCCCCAAAAAACTCTGGCCTGCGTGGGAGTTCATTCTTTGCTCCCATCCTGCAGAGTATAAAAACCAACCATAAGGGAATGCGCTAGAGGACAAGCGATGTACTCCCATTTGGGTATATTTTCGTTTAGTGTGTAGAACACTCTGTGCGGCTTGAAGAGAGCGGCTTGCGGTCTTTGACGATGAGTCTACCCGCTTCGTGCAGCTGGGACCTGCAATACATTTAATACAGCTTGCCATATACCGCAAAGTAACAAAAAAATGACAGTAATGCATAAGCCACAGCATGACATGTCCCAAGGACCGCTAAAAAGTCGCGTTCGACTCATGGAACACTTCATGCGACAAAACCCCGCATTAAAAACTGAATGAACTTAGTATAAATGTTGCAGAAAAATAAGGATCTGTAATCAGCTGTGTCAAAACACGTGATCTTATGTAATAATTGTGTGGCCTTTTAGAACACTACTGAAAAAAGTTTGACTAGCGAGAGTGATCAAAGGTGTATACTGAAAGAATCAATAACAATAATGAAACCCAGAAATTAGTTTAATGCCTTCCCTGTGTTTTGCCATCGAGTGGAAGAAGTTTCTTAACCTATATTTTTCATTAGAAACAGGTGTGTCCGTCTGTGTTTTGAAATCTTGATGTTGAGCATGATATTTTTTATTTCCTCTTGAAAGCTCAAGGGCATTCCCAGTTTGTTTAATCAGATCTACCCAGATGTTAGTAGGTTTCTTCTTTGCGCTTACTGTTTTTGGGTATGTTAGGAGTTGTGAACAGTATTACGCTGTAAGGTCCAGGAAGGAATTCCCTTCGTTAAGAGGTGGTAAGCAGACGAGAAATTGTAAAGAGTGACTTCATGTCTTCTCTATGTTTCCTCTTTTGGGTCACTCATTCATTTTTTGTCCATTAAACCTCAGCTGTAATGGACACTTCTCTGCGTTTGTATTATCTTCCTGAGAACTCGTCTTGAATAAGTTATTCGTGTCTAGCCTGTATAGCTAGCTTGTACCCTCGTTTTTATTTTTGTTCATTAATGAATGACTAGCATTCAACTGTAAGCACAGTGTTAATGCATACTAATAAATAGCAGCGTACTTTTATTGTAGATAGACAATGAAAGCATGCTGCTATTTGCTATCAACTAGTACAAGCATCAGCACTATAGTGCTGATGATTGAACCAGTTGGTAGCCAATCATTAAAAAGAAATCATGAAGACTATGGGAACAGAGGAAACCAACACAACACAGCGCTGTGTTGATCTCCTCCTCCTTGTCCGTGCCCTTCACACTCTATGTTTTTAATAATACATTTTTCAATAATTTTCTGCTTGGCATCATCTGTATAAGGGTTCACTGGAACGACCCTCCTGCCATCGCATTCCCTTTAGGGCAGCTCCCCCTTCCTCATGGTGACATCGTTGAGGAAGTGCAAGGCGGGTGTCACTCTCAAGCTTGTGGTTCAGTTCCCCAGGTTCCCATAGGTTTCAAGGTGCTAGCCAAGGTGAGTCAGGCCTTCCAGCCCTGCTGGAAAAGTCAATTCCACTCTTTTAGACCTAGGCACCCACTTTTTGTGTATACCTGAAAGAAGCTCTAACAGAGAAGAAACAAAATGGTTGGCGCTTTTTGAATGCATCCTTTTCTTTCGCTGAGCACATACATACGAGTCACATGCTATTGTACATTCAGTGGTGCAGATTAATTTATGAAGAACACGTTTTTATATAACTTCGAGCTCTTAGAGAAACGATTCAATATAATGGGTCGGACATAAATGGTTGCTATGAACTGTCCTATACGTTTAAACATTATCTGATATCATAAAGAGTAGAGCAGGGTAGGCTGCACTGCATCATTTACAATTTCTGTAACCAATTAACAGTTGGAATTTATTTATTTCTTACTAGTGGCTATTATTCTTTGACAGAGAGAATAACCGGGCGAGTTGGTACGGTGGTAGTCTTCCAACTCCATGCAATAATCAGATTGGACATTAGGCGTTTAAGCTAATTTTTTTCTACCTTATGTTTTTGCTATGAATAAAGCTATACGCACTCCGGAGTGCACTTCGGACGGAAATGGCTATGCGCACTCCGCTAATCTTGTATAAAACAAATGGTCGCAACGCGTTTTCTGAGCGATTCCATGGCGTAGGGGTTAAGGTGTCTGCTTTATACGCAAGTGGACGCAGGTCGATCCGCGGTGGGCCTACTTTTTTTTTTTTTCTCGAGCATTTTTTTTTTTAGATATTTGGCGATATTTACGACATTTTGTTTTTACAAAAACACTAAAAAAACGAGAGAAAAAAAAAACAACAAATGTTGTCGACGAAGCTTTGCAGAACTAAATGGTATGGGACTCCCTTTTCGGAGGTGCGATCGGGGACAGCCGGGCTTGGGTTGCCGGCAGGACGCCGCGAAGCGGCGTGTACTGGTTATGTTTTGTAATTAGCAGCCGCATACTGTCGCCGCGAAGCGGCGTGAACGCAGGCGAAGGGCTGTGTTAACGAGCTCCCCAGTGATACACGCGCCGTTCGAAAAGGGTGGCCCCAGCGGCATGAGCTCTCCGCGGAGTGCGAATAGCCATTTCCGTCCGAAGTGCACTCCGGAGTGCGTATAGCTTTACTCTTATGCTTTTTCTAGCTGCTCTATTTTTTGTAAGGGATTTCGCCACCACTAAAAAACGTGACATCTACACTCTTCTTTTTTTACATCACACAGTCGTAAACTTGGAAGCGTGCCAGTTCGGCAAACGCGAAGAGACCGCGCGTCCCTACGCCACAGGCATTAGCTTAAGAGAAATAACATGCTGCTCGCTCTTGTAACGTTTTTCTTGCTCCCGCTTTATCAAACAAATCGGTGGCGAGCTGCTGTTGGGACAAGACGTCAGAACTAGACTGACCTGTGATTAACACTTTGGGACGGCGACTGAATGCTTGAACTGCCGTCAGACGGCACTTGAACGCTCCATAAAAGCGTCGTCGGAGGAGCGTTGGAAGACGGCGCCCAGAACGTGCAAACAGTTCCGCCGGACGACAATTCTTCTCACACTGCGGAGAGAGCCGCAGGTTTTGAAGAAGATACGCTCTTTTCAAATAACGAAATAACACAGGGTAGAAGCATAGTTCCAATCAAGCATAGGTTAGAAAGCACATGGCAGGCACGTAGCCAGGGGGGCGGCCCATGGGGCCCAGGCCCCCCCCCCCCCCCTAATATCTCCGATTTTGCTGGGACCTCCTGTCCCCCCTCCCCCTCATACAGCATTTTGTCATGGGCGCCCCCCCCCCCCCCCCCCCCCCCCCGAAACAAAATCCTGGCTACGTGGCTGGCACATGGTACACGACAAAGTTTGAAACAGCAGCCCACTTCGCAGAAACAAAAGAAAGTTGCTTACCGGCGTTTGCACGAGTCGTCCATGCTGTCCTAAACTTACGGGCGTTGGCACGACGCAGCGTCTCCCAACTCTCAGTCATCGCTTGCTCTTCTTGAACGCGGTCCTCGTAAGGAAGATAACTAAAATATCCGCTAAAACGGCTAAAACGTAAAAAGAAAGGAGATTTCTGAAGCCACTGCAACACCAACGGCCATTCAACGTCAGCCCCAACCGAAACTGGTTGCAATAGCGATGGTCTTGCGCAGTTTTCAAGAGACTTTTTTCTTTTTTAGAACGAAAGGAAGCAAACCATTAATATATTAGCAACAATAAGAATTTCACCCCAATAATAATGTAAAATATTAACAAAAATTTAGTAAATTTTAGGTTTTATTTAAACTTTAGGTTTTCTTTTTTTTTGTGCAAAACCGAAACTAACTTAAGCAGCGAAACGTTGCTTGAGTTAGTTTCGGTTTGCGCGCGTGCATGCGTGTGTAGGTGCTTGCGCGCGTGTATGTGTGTACCTGCGCGCGCGCAAGCGTCTGTTTGTGCTTTCTATTGAACTGAGCCAGCAAGACGACCAATTGAATGTCCCTGGCCACTGTTAAAAACGCACTCATTTATTAATTATATTATGATTTTGAATATTGTGGTTGCGATTGAAGCATGGCCCTGAGTTTTTAGACTCAGGACCACAGAATTGTCTAGAGGCGGGTAAAGACAGTTTATTGGTTCCATGGCTTTAGACACAGGGTTTTAGGCTTTTCTATAGCTGGCTGTAGTTGTATTTATAGATTTCTAAGGCGACCATGCAAGGCTATAGGAGGTGATAGCCTGTCATTTAATTTTCCATGGACGACCATAGACCATTTTTTTATTGGATGTCTCGGACTGGTTTATTATGGGTTCTGCCTCTTTATGTCTGTGAGTTATTGTGCATGTAATCATATTCTGGAATGAACATTTGACCTAGGGTTACATGGTCATGTGACAGGTTCTAACAGCACGTCAGGAATATTTGCCGAACATATTTCCTTTATTTCGATTTCATTTCGTGTTGTCAGATATAAACTCGAGACTAACTGAATTTCTTACTGTACACTTCCATCAAGAAATATTTGTAAAAAATTCAAGCATTGAGCATTTCCTCATGGTTTCAAATTTCTGAGTGCGGAGTAATTTGTAAGAAAATTAAATATTAACTCATATTTATAATTTTGTTGGCAAACATAAAAATTGTATGCAAAAGAGGCACTTTTTTATCAGCTATTTGCATGAATTACAACTGGCATATTAAAAAAGAAGACTGTTCAAGCAGAAATCTAACCTGTACATTATGAAGAGAGCCGTCTAAGCTTTCCACAACCTTTTCGTATTATTTATTTAGCACCCTCTTCTACACCCTTCTTACACCCTTCGCTAAATGGAGGGTGTAACAGCAAACAGCGCGCCTTTTGGTAAAATTATGAGGGTTTATTATTAGATTTAAAGGTGATAAAATGTGTAGCCCAGGGTGTAGGTTGCTACAACACCCCTTGTACACCCTTAAAGGTGTAAAAACTTGTAAAGTGTTCCTCCGGTACGGAGTCTGATACTCCCGGAATGTAGTGGAAGCGTATGCGTTAAAAAAAACCAAATGGGAGAATCGCCACAAATTTTATCTTCAATATTTTCATTGGATGCTTGTCAATCTGAGCAGCTTGCAATCACTGCATGTGCTTCCTTTAAGTAATAAAAAGAACACAGGTGCATTGACTTGTTTGTACTATTCCAAAATAAAACAAGAAAAAAACTCCGATCAAGGAAGGGTTCACGCCATTTTTAACGAAGTCAAAGCAGCCTCGTTGTTTTTTACTGTTACTGTTGATATTTGTTTATGATTGTAACTCAAGTGGTACAGCTTGCAGCAAGAGGAACTGGTACGGGACAATGCATGCAATTACAGTAAAAATGGCATTATTGGAGCACCTAGCGCATTAAGAAGTTAAAAGTAATGCTAGAATGAACGGCTGCTTTCATTTATTGAATAAAGTTGAAGCAAAACAAAAATGAACGCAATTGCTCAAATAATTGTCAGTACTTCAAAATCACTTACCGAAGGTCTCGTATACCTATTAAAAAGTATTTGCATGCGGGTTGTCATGGCATACACACACGCATACCGCTCTTTCTCGAGCATTGTTTGTAATCCAACTCTATCAACAACTACAGTTTTCTTCCGCATAAGTTGACGACGTCCAAGGCTATACATAAGTTCACTCGTTTATCCATCATCGAGATGTTCTCAAGAGCTTGGCTCACAATAGGCTAGAAGGTTTTCCGTAAGTTCAACAAAGTCGTCGTAACGTCAAGGATGACTGGCCACCATCAGCTGTTTCTGAACTATGCAGCTGAATATATGACGCACAAGCAAATGAGCAGACGCGATCAAGCCGCGAAAGGCAGGGTTGGCTCACTTGCTCTAGCAGAAGCATAGCAGCGGCATTCCCTTCGCTGACCAATGCTTCTTGAAATAAATCGCTCTCGAGCTAGAATCTGGCACCCAGGCTAATTATTCGTTAACCCTAAATGGGCACCATCTGGAAGGTTGGATATCTGAAACTTATTAAGGATGTCCCGAACTGAATTAACCTACTTACATGAAGGAAACCCGTAAAAAAAAAATACTCGCGCAGGCGTTCGTAAACGGGCAGGAAGACAGACACAGACGTTTGTTTTCAAATCTCCTAGAAGTTTATTATGCACAGCATGTCCCATAGATAAGTACAAATGTGGAAGCGCTCTGCGAAATGTAAAAATGTGCTTCTAAGCTTTTATACAACTGAGAAGATTGCAAAGCATACAAGAAGAGGGGTAATTCTAAGGTATACATTGCCTATTCTCCCGGCAGCTGGAAAAATAATTTCCTGAAATTCTACCTGCAAACGCCTCTCATTGGCAGTAACAATCAGTTCGTCAAACGATGTTTCATCGACAGATTGTTTTATAAACAGCTTCAATGAGTAGCCTTTTTTTTTTGTAAGAAGTCACCCCAGATTGTCGCCGCAAATTGGTTGTAGGGTGGGCCACGTGAAATAACGTTTCTGTAATGAGCCGCTGCAGAATGTCGCCGCGAAGCTGCGTGGACGGGACTGCCGGCCAGTGATCGACACACCCGCGAAAGAAATGTCCCCGCAGTGTGGAATTCACGTAACGAGTGTCGGTGATATGTTAGTGTCGACAAACGTGTCCATCAAACGTGCATTTACGAAAAGTCGCCTATGACACATGTTTCCACGAAATGCCGAGAGAACAAGAATATAAGTATTGCCCGGTATAATTGTCGCACGATTTCAGCCAGCTATTTGGAGGCGACTGCGGGCAGACTTTCGGAGTAATTATTGTCCCGTCTGCCGGGAGAATAGACAGTGCCTGATTCTATAAATAATCTTGAAGAGTACCCGTGGAACAGCGGTCACTCGTTTTCTACAAGCCGGGTTCAGTGCACTTACCGCAAACTTAGCGGACTTGAAAGATGTATTCCGAGATATATGTCGATACGGGCACTGCAGAACAACCTCACAAAAACGGGAAAGAAGGGGTCCGTTAAGATTCATTGAGCACGATGTGGCAGAAGCAGTCATTTGCCGAACGCGCTCTAAACGCGTCACAAGAATTTCTTAGGCTTTTTTGAAGAAATCGCTTGTTGCCGTTATACGCAAAAGACTTTTGAAATACTGGTTGTCTTGGATGCGTTGTCACGGACGAAATCTACAGCAGCTACGCAGGTCGCAGCATAGCACAAAAGAGGCTAGGCCAGGAAGCCGGCATTCCTGGGATTGGAAAAAGCTCCTGCGTCATCCGGGATACCTTCACAACGTGATAACGCTCCTCAAGTTACCTGCGCCCAGAGAGCGGAGTCAAGTGATAAAAAAGTCTCCTATTAAAATTTTCGGTGACTACGTTGACCGACCGCGTTCGCTCTGCGAAAATTTGAGCGTGGAATTCTCGAGCAGCGTTAGCTTGCTGTTGATGCAGGACGCTGCTTTATCGTTGAAAATCCTTTGCCGAGCGAACACGAAAACGTTCTCGTGCCGAGCGTACCCTACGCTGCACTGCCTTTCAGCAACGGTCCGCGCAGCATCGCAACCTTTTTGTATAATCAATGTATGAGAGACGTTATGTTTAGGCTCATCCAAAACACGAAGCCCGAAAGATCCAATCTTATCCGGTCCAAGCACAAGCTGATCGGAGCGCGTGGCTAGCGTGGCGATGTACTAATGGTGGGTGCATTGATACACCTATAGGATATTAAGGTGGGGGAGGGGGCTCATGGTCGGTGTACAAGTACACTGGTTGGGCAACGGAGGGTGCATCTTCCAGCAAAGGGGTGCATGTGCGCCCGATGCACCCGACTCCAACTTTTTTTTTTCTTAGAGTGCAGTTGGGAAGTAAATATGTGGAGCACTAACCAAAAAAAACGGAAATTTGGCATTCGTGCCAAGAGTGCCGCGCAGCGACAGAGCGATATTGTTAGCGCGAAGATGACATCGGCGCTGTTTTCGTATTTTATTTTCAAAGAACGACGGGCAAAATATTTTCCCACTTCTGGTAATGTTCCAAATGAACATATCACACGACAGTGCTAGTTAAGACAATATCCTTTGAAGTCTAATGAAAAAAAAACTGAATAAAACGGTGATCGTTTGCTTGCGCTAACAGTGTTCACGCGATGCACGCACTACAATCCTGCTAACCACTCGCTTATGATGCTTCTGTCGCTGCCCGTCGTCATGCCAAAGTTTCGTCAGCGTGATGAAAGTTAAGATTATGGGTGTCCCTTCGGCAAAACTGAAAATCAACACTTCTGGCCAGACATTTGCCAGCCGTGTTTATGTCTTCGGCGGCCAAGTTGAAAATCAGCACTTCTGGCCGAACACTTGCCGGCAGTGTTTATGTCCACGGCGGCCAAGCTGAAAATCAGGACTTCTGGCCAAACACTTGCCGGCCGTGTTTATGTCCACGGCGGTCAAGCTGAAAATAAGCACTCCTGGCCAAACACTTGCCAACCGCGTTTATGTCTCCGGCGGCCAAGCTGAAAATCAGCACGTCTGGCCAGGCGCTTGCCGGCAGTGTTTATGTCTCCGGCGGCCAAGCTAAAAACAGCTAGTTTGTGGCCGGACTCTTGCCGGCCTTGTTTTTATGTCTCCTTTGGCCAAGAACTTAAAGTGGCCAAGCTGTCCAGACACTGGCCAACCGTCGGCCGATCGAAAGTCACTTTCTGGTGCTGCTTGGGGTGACAGCGGCACTGGCTCGTTAGAACTAGGGAACCTTCATGTGCGCTTTGCTAGGGTGATGCCAACTTTTGTAATACAACTCGCCGAAAAACCAGTAGCCATTTTGGTCCTCGGCGATAATCCGTGGGCTTATAACCCTCCCGGAAACAAGCACCTTATCTCACAAGTTCGAAGCAGCGTTGTGGAACCCATGAAAAAGGGTTAGCATTTCCCCCCTCCCCCCCCCCCCCCCCCCCCCCCCCCGGATGGGAGGACCGATGAACATAAAGGCCACTTTCCGGCGCACGGGGCAACAATGAGGAACAAAATGGCGGTGGACGAGTTTCTGGGAAAAGGAAACAGGCAGGTGGGCATCACCCTATGCGAAGCGCACATGGTAGGGTGACCACCTTCCTGCTAGCCAAATGTGGGACACGCTGACCCCAGGGGAGAAGGGGGGGGGGGGGGGGTGGAGAGACGAACGGTAATATACTTGGACTGTGGCAACTGCAAAAATTAACTTAGTGCGCAGTGGAGCCGGGGGAAGTTTACCATGATGCTTTTTAACTCGAGACTGGGGTAGAAGCAGGAAGTATATTTTTCCCTCCTTGTGCCCCAATCTCGGTCTTTTTTTTTTAATTTAAAACTAGGGCATAAGGAGGGAAAATAAAATCATAGAAAAAATAAATATTCGAGGAAATTCATCAACAGACGCCACGAAATGAGGCTCTTTTAGCATATTTACCATCCCATCCTGTCTTGTCTCAAAGCATATTCTACAGCTGCAAATTATATTGCGGCAATGAAGCTCAAATAATTTTAACTCCCAGTGATTTATTTTGACTTTTAATGGCACATATGTTAACAAACGGGCCTAAGTTGAAAATATAAAATCGACTGCAGTAGAACTCCATGCATCGGAAGGAAAAAGAAACAGTAAATTTTTTATGGTTTCCTGTTGATTCTTATTTTTACCAGCCTGCTCCAACATAAATTTCGAGTCTTGTTGTTATTGACCGCTGTTAATTGCAGTCGTGTAGCTTGTGTAACCATCTACACAAAAAAAAAAATGACGGCAATTTTTTTTTGCATTGACTTAGCACGATTTGAATAATAATTACAATAATTTATTTTCAACTTTTGGCGAGCAATTTTCTCTGGCAATATATTGCCACCAAGGGAAGAGAGGACCACGGCTCATGCACGTCAGTTCTTATGCTAGAAAGACGGTCGCTTCCCGCAATGCTTGGATCGAAAATGCTGTACCATCGCGATCCACACGATTGCCAGCGACCTCCGCACTTCCCCGTGCCCCGTTGTTCAGTAGCGCCATGAGTTGCATAGTGAAGTTTATAGCGATGTGAAATGCAAGACATTTTCAGGATTTTGGTATTTCTTGCGGTACGCAAGACATGAACCCTCAATGCGGGACAGTCCCGCGAGTCGCGGGACGGGTGGTCACCCTAGCACATGGAGGCACCCGAGTTAGAACTATCCTCGGAGCAGTTCAGGTCCACGCACACACTCGCCCCGTCGAGCGCACGAACGATATATGCACTCCAACACGGAAACACGAAAACTCCACACGACACAAGGCAAAAACGGCAGGTTCACGTCAGAGAAATGAGTGTCTTGCAGACTCCGACTGCCCCCAACTTGCTTGTCGTACAACGTTGCCAAGCGTCACTTGTGGAAGAAAATCATTAGTTTTAAAGGAATACAAAATATAAAAAAATATATAAAAGCGGAACGAACTCCTTTCTTTTTTGTTTTCTTAAAGGTTTTATTATTCGCTATTTGTGTATTTTCATCCCAGTTAAAACCAAAATGAAAATATAAACACTCACAAATGAATGCAAACGAGAAAGAAAGTAAGCCGCATGACCATTCCATCAACAATGGCTGCTGCGCTCGCTACAGCGCAATGGTGCCTGGAACGCGTCTCAGACTGGTGTGTTTACCGCGTCCAAGAAAGTGGCCCTTCGATTTCCGCCTGATGACGTCATAGAAGTGTCATGCTGTCGTCGGACGCGATCCTGGCGGTGTCCCAACAGCTGCGGTGCATGTGACAGACGCCTGTTCTGCTGCAGGTCGGTCTCCACTGTGACAGTCCACGGAAGCTACAGAAGCCGGAAGTTGGGACGCCTAGGACGCCCAGGACGCCGTGATGACAGCGACACTCGCGTTCGCTCGTGCTTTTCGCCAGCATTTCTACGGCCAACCGCAAGGATCACGACTGGCAACAGGCTGACATTTCGGCTTCTGTGACGTCATTCCTTGCAACTTCGGGACCACTTTTGATGTATGGGCGGGATAGGACGCTAAACACACCAGTCGGAGACGCGATCCAGGCACCATAGCAGCGCTGGCTTCCACGTCGTGCTGGTATGGAGGCTGTGATCGTTATAAAGTCAGCTCCAACCCTTAAACATGCCCCCTCATACAATATTCGACGCTACGATTGCGTTTGAATACCTCCCTCTGTGATCCGAAACAGCAAGTACGTCGCTAACGCTGGAAATCGGGTATGAAGAAGCGCCGCCATTTTCTCCGCGCCTTTGCGGTAGTAAATATCTAGTAAACAAGTAGTAAAGGTCAGAAACAGGTAGTAATGGCTGTATTTTCCTAACACTTTACTACCTATCGCGCGTTTGAGGTAGAAAATAGTGAAAGGTAGTAACGGTCAGAAAGGGTTAATAACTGCTGCAGTTACTAGCTTTTTAATAGCTTTTTTCTAAGAGTCCACGGGGGTAAATGTAGCGCCCTCCGACTTCATATTCTTTGGGTTTCGCTTTTTGGAGCATGTCCCGCGCGTTGTTTAATAAATGTTGCCCAGATGATTGAGCTTCAGCGAAAGCGAAAGGCGCTTCTAATTCCGTCTTCCAGTCCAAGCGTGCAGAACATTTCGGTTGCAGCGATGTATTGTACTACTGATTTTATCATACGAGCAAACAAAGCCGTTAAAAACTTCGAAGTTCCAGAGCACTGCCAGCAGCGCTGGCAGCGCTAGGTACACTGGGTTAAAATGGAAGTCTCCGTATTACGGAATGACGTTAGTCAACATTAGTGACACCGGTCTGTTTCGTGAGGTGATTTCTACATTGTTTTTCATAGTTGGGTACTTTTACTTTTATTACTTATTTTATTATTTTATTTTTTTATTTCGTTTTGCTAGTGCTTACATAGACGCTGCGTTGGTGATTTTTGACCTATTTTTTGTTTTCTGTGTGGATTTCCTTTGCTATTTTTATAGCGTGTACAAATATATAACTGATGGGCGTTTTTTTTCGCTTCGTGCAGTGTTCTGTATTTTCGATTTTATATTCCCTGCCCCCTCCCCCCATTGAGCCTTTAAGGGTTGAATAAATGAAATGAAATAAAATGACGTGTAAAGGTTGAGTACGTTTTGCACACCGCGGAAACTGCGTCCAATGCAGAAAGGTTTTGCCGCCGGTTGCCTGGATGCCTTCTCTGCAAAGTTCGGTTCTGTTTTCCGATGCCGAGTGCAAACAGGTTCTCAACGTGGTTCTCTATTTCTGCTACAGTGTGGCGTGTTGGGCTAGCTGGTTTGAGGTGAACATCTTGAGAAGAAACAGCAGCAAAAGAACTTCGACACGAGTAAAGAAACGTACACGACAGGACGGCGCAGAACCAAATACTGTAGTTAATTCCACTTGGACGGGCATTACGTAGCCACTGATTTGGACTATCCCATACGGCACACGATGTCGGGCCAAAATTGGTATTTAACTGGCAAACAACGGTTCAATGTTGGGCCAATGTGGCCGTCGTACTACGAATAATGGTGGTACAGGAGCACATACTTGCCGACATTAACATGACTTGACGAAAAGCTTACCAATGTTGGCAATCGATTGGCTTAGGCTGGCTAACATTGGCCAATCTCAGCCAGTGGCTTACAAACGTTGGCAATCAATTGGTTTAGGCTGGCCAACATTGGCCAATCTTAACCAAGGGCTTAACAAACGTTGGTAATCGGTCGGCTTAGGCAGGCCTACATTGGTCTGTCTTAGCCAATTGGTTACAATGGTAATCAACTGGGTTAGGCTGGCCAACATTGGTCTATGTTAGCCAATGAGTTGCCAGCATTGGTAATCGGTCATGCTGGCCGACATTGGCCTGTCATATCCAATGTGTTACCTACAGTGGTAATCGATTGACTTAGGCTGGGCAACCTTGGCCTGTTTTAGCCAGTGGCTCACCAACGTTATAAGTAATTGTCCTAGTTTTTTTAGTGAACTGATCGTGCACACTGAGAACCGTCTGTAGCTATGGCTCCGGGGGGAAACGATTCTTCAGTTTTCACACCCACAGCAAGTCAGCAACTGAAGTAGAACGCTGTATGCATGGCAAGCTGTAGCAATTTTGAACGTCCATGAAAAAAAACGCCGTAGTCGGTGACAGGTTAAAAGCAAACACTACGGAGGAGGTCGCCTCCTCCCGATCCTTCGCTCTGCAAAAGTGGAAAGAGATGGGAGGACGTTTTACCACCCGTGACTGACTATAACTAACGCGCGTAATCCCAAAACTGACAGTTATGCTCAGTGAATTCCTCACGAAATACAAAATGCACGGGGTTAATACGGGAAAAGGCATAGTGTCTCTTCTCTTATGTCCATTTAGCGACGCAGCCGGGAAACGTTTCCGGGGGGGAAGGGGGGGGGGGGGGGGGGGGGGGGGCGGGGGAGCTAGGGTTCAACCCCGAAAGCTCCTACCCGCCTCCCCAGTACATACAGCATGGGTGTATTTTCAGCTGTATGTGACCTTGAAAATCTCAAAGCAACCCAGCCTGCTGAGCCGCAAAGCACGGCCTATAATTCAGGCTGAACCGGACAAAATTAAAAATAAATAAAAAGCACTAACATTTTTTACCAAAAAATGAAACCTTAAAACAAATATCCGGTGATTGATTAAGCAATTACATGTATTCACGAATAAAAATCACATTGAATTAAGATCTCGAACATTCTATGTTTGAGGTAGGAGGTGACATAAATTGATGCGCATTTCAATTTGCAAACAAAGGTTATCACGCAACATATTGTCACGGGTGGTGACCAAAAACAATAAATAAACAGGAAGATATAAACGTTTAATATGCGAACTTGTGCCAAAAAATAAAAGAGTACAAAAGATAATAATAGAGCGTCGCGGGCGTCGAAGTCGGCGTAGCAGCAGAGTCGAACGCTGGGGCGAGACTGACTCCGCTCGCCTTGCGGAATCCCTTATGTACCCTAGTGGCTTTATGGATCGTTCGGCGTAGAAAGTTCGGCGCGTGGAACATTCTAATCTCGAATCAGCAAGACGGTTCCCGAATTCACCAGAATAACACATTACAGTGTCAAGAGAAATGTGCCTCCGCGGCCAGGAATCGAACCCTGGCTTTCAGCGTGAAAAGCAAGCGCGATAACCGTTAGGCCACGCGCGCGCTGCCTACTTCGTCAGCTGCGCGCGCGGAAATATAACAAAAGAAGCTAGGGCATTTTATCTGCTTGCCCAAAAATCACTTCAAAGTGCGTACAAAATACGACAGCTGCAGTAATGACCACGGTAGTGAAAATGCCCGCAGAAATATGAACTGTAACAGAGCCAATGGGTTACCAACGTTGGCAATCGATTGCTTTAAGCTGCCCCCCCCCCCCCCATTTGCCTGTCTTAGCCAGTTGCCTACCAACGTTGGTAATTGACCACAGGAAAGAGTTGGGTACGTTGGTTACACATATTTAGAAGACACCAGCTCAACAAACCAAACATACAAATGTAAGGAGGATGAGAGAGACGCATTCAACCGCTGACTACCAACTCCATTTAATGAAACACTTCATCTTCATCGGCGGGCTAGGATCAATCATACCTAGCTTGCTTCTGTTCTTTCTTTTTTTTTCCTTCATTTTTAAACTAAGGTATCCTCCTCGTCTGTCTACTTGTGGGCGGTGCTTCCACCTCGCAAGAACATCCTCTCTTCTCTGGTTAAGGTCACAGATGGTGAACTAACACACATGTCCCCTTTCTCTTGTATGTTTAAAGCTTCTAAAACCTCACGTGCAAACCGGTTTTCATGGTGCCCCATGATGGTAACTTTGTCTAGGTTCGCCTTGCTCTTGCAGTCACGGCAATGTAGGGCTAAGTGACCTGCTGCTGTCAAGTTCTTCAAGCTGTTTGCATGTTCCCGATTCCTATCATTTATACACCGCCCGGTCTGTCTTAGCCAATGTGTTACCAACATTGAAAATGTGTTGGCGCAAGGTATCAGGGTGCCTCGTTTTCTGGAACCGTGCGTAAATAACGAATGAAGTACTCGAGGCAATGAAGATCACTGTTGTAAGAAGGCGTCTTGATAAAAAGTCTGCTAGGAAGACGCTGTAAATAAACAAGTTTTTCATACATCAAAACTAATTGTCAAACTTTATTAAATACTTACTTGAGGGCAAAGGTGTCAATTGGAAAGTTGTATTTTGAATAGATTCTTGATGAAGGAGTTTACAACATGGTACACTCCAGGCAGCACACTTGCTTAGGCTAGCTATGGGGCCTAGATTGGACCTTGGCCGTAATAGACTGGACCGGGACTGCCCAGGCAATTCGGTGAACTGCCAGCATGGCGTCTCACTGCATTTACCGGGCACCGAATTACACGGAACTGGCAGGGAAGGGATTTTCTTGACGCCCCCTGTCTCTTTTTGATCTGAGCCGACCAGGGTAGAAAGGCGAGCGGCCACCAACATTCAAAAATTTTGTGGCGCTTCACTGCATTCACTGGCCCCAGGAGAACGGAGAAGCAGACTCCGTCTGCTTCTTCAATCTCCTTCATAAATAAGCCAATTCCCAAATTATCTTCCAACTCTCGTAGTTGAGATCGCTTGCACCGTGATTCAGGAAAGCGGTTATCGTTTCTTCTTGACACTTTCATACATAGAGCGACGTTGCAATCGTATCCTCCCTCCACCCTCTACAATACGAAATGGAAAATTTTCCAGTCCTCTTATCGATAGCCGTACATCGCTTCGCAATGATGTTATCCCGCTCTACAAGCCGTGAGCTTCACAGTCGCGCCGAGAACCTCTGTTACCGATTTCGCTTTGTTCGCCGGTGGGCGACGCTCTATTTTGTTCCGAGCCGAGCGTGCGCATTACGCCCATGGGCGACGCACTCCTTTGTTTCTTGGCTTTTCGCTTTCTCTGGGAGTTCTTCGGACCCGTGATTTTAAACTAACTTAAGATGTGTGTTTGCCCCTTTTCCCCTTTGTCGTCCGTTGTCTTCGGTTCGAATCATGTGTAACGTTATTCAGCTCGCCCCGTTTATAAACCTTGTGGGCTCATGAGACCTTGGAATGCAGTGCGGAGCGCAATTTCGTCTGCTTTTTGCACGGGGGTTGCGATGGTGTCACAAGTCCGATCTTATTGGCTGATTAAAAAGAATATGAGTAGACGTCAATGCATCTAGCATTGAGGTCTACCCAATATTCTTTTAATCAACGTCAACCCTCCGCAAGAAGCAGACGAATTCCTCTCCGCGTAAGACGAGCTTCTTCTAACAAAAGTCAGTCACGAGTCATATACTGTATAAATATAAAACTTTTAAAAGCCCTTCAGGCACGTTTATGGCTGTAGATGTCGCGATGAATTTTAACGACGCTTCTGAAATAAAATAAGCCTTCGTGGGATTTTCCATCTTAAAGATATTTATTTGGCTTTTTGTGACACCAGTATTTACCTCTTCATCGGGAATTTTTTGTCGACTATAGATTCTGTGTATCGCGTTATTTTTACCAAAAGTTCCGTTTATCTTTTGTTTTAAATATTTTATAGCGTCATAAGCGAAAAACCTAACGGTTATTGTGAGGTTCTGGATCGGTCAGTATCAGTCTCTAACGTCACACCGCCCATCCTCTCGTGACGAAACACACGATATAGCGCCCATAGTTTGTTGCGCCGACTGATGGTCGGCATATACATATATGACACCCTTTTCGTTTTATGGGCTTCACCAAATGTTTCGGGTGGTCGACTCACCCGAGCTCTTACCCAAGTCGCGTGTTAAGAAACAGCCCCTGTTTATGCTGAATGTCGCGCAGGTTGGACAATTCATCGTTTTGGTACTCACGTGGGCCCCGTTAATATGAATATCCCGGTATATGGACACCATTTTCGGAAAAAAACTGGGAAAATACCCGCATATTTGTGTCGTTACTAAAGACAGCACACATTGTGGACAATGTTAGGGGGGAACGGAAGCGTCCATATTAACGAGACATCACTGCATACGGTTGTCTAGTCCGCTCGAACGCACTCGCGTCCCGAATATCTTTCATGGCGGTCTTCTTAGCCCATGTCCCACCCTGGGGGCGACGGCACAGCTCGTCCGCAGTAAATCAGACACTGTTGCAAACCGGTATTTTATTCTTTTTATTTCCACGATTTGTTCACTGCTGTGTTTTTTTGTTTTTTTTTCTGAGGCTTATAAAAATATTAGAATCAGCCTCCCACAATGTTGTGCATACAGGTCGTCTTGCACATAATCTTCGTTGTGTAATAATTACGTATATTATTACAAGCATCCTCAAATGTATCTATGCAGCGCCTTCTGTCGAAGAACCAGTAAGCGTGGCCGGGACTGTCGGAATCGCAGGTGGTCGGTTTCCCGTACACTCTAAAAAGAAGCCGTGCGTCTACTTTCCCGTACAACACTCGGAGAACCAATCAAGGCAACTTACGGACGCAGCTCAGTGAATGACGATGCCGAAGCAAGTTTTGGACCAAAAAAGCGCAATTTGAGTTGTGGCACTCATGAAGGCAAAACGTCACGCTTGCATCGCTTAATGTCACAACTCAGACTGCGTTTTTCGGTCCAAACGTGTGTTTCGGCATCGTCATTCGCTGAGCTGCCTCCGTAAGTTGCGGTGATTGTCTCTCCGAGTGTTTTGCGGGAGAGTAGACGCACGTGCTTTTGTTTTAGAGAGTACAGTAAGCAATCGTGCTTTTGAGGTCGACTTGTGCTCGGACGTATATCGTCCCAGAGTTCCTAGGATGCTTGATTGTTTTCTTTACGATCGCAGATGTTGTCCCACCTTGGAACGCAGGGCCCTCTGTTCGAAAAGTAGTGGACATGTGGAGGTTAATTGCAGTTTATCAGTTTCACTCGAGTCAAGCAACGCCGGTCAAAATCTTCAATAACTAAACGTTACACATAAGCCCCATATATGCTCGAACATCTCATTATCCGTCTGTAGCCAATAAGTTTGTAGCATCAGCACAGGAGAACGCCCAAGGACCAACCAGGAAGCGAAAAACGCGAATTATCAAGACAGACCACGCCACAACCTTCTTAACGTGCACGTGACGATAATCGTTTTATTGGTGTTGGTGGTTTCAATTTAACATTGTTTTTCTGTTCTTCATTTTTTGCCATGTATAACGCATGTTTATATTTTGCTGGTGTAACTTTTGTTCTTGTTACTTTTTAAGAAAAGCAATGATCGACCAGTTAGTTTTTTTGTCTTTTTGTCTTTGGATATTTAAGAAACAATAAAATATTCTTTCAAATGATCACTCCTCGGCTGACGAATTAAATAGGGCGTAAAGTAGTTTCAGGCGTTACGCTAAAACACCGTGTTTTTATTTTCAAATTAGAGCCTGCACCCGGTGTCCGCGGGAAGAGGGCGGGGGCCAAATTCGGAGTCAGGGATTAAAGTTTTAGCTTAGTCGATAGCCTTGCACGCCGTGCATGCTCCGCACTTGGTGTCTATAATCCGAAAGTAAAATTATCGTGCACAGCACATCTTGACAAATTCCTGCTTTATTGGCTCGCAAAGAAGCTTGTTTTATGCATAGGTCATCATGAACATAATCGTTTGTTCACTGAAATTGTCACGCCTCGTCAAGGTAAAGGATTAAAAAAAAAAAAAAAAAGATTCCTGAATTGAGCGCAACCTGTACATTGTCCGCACGCGTAAAATTTTAACTTACAAGCAGGTATAGTCCGTGCCCTGTAGCACAAAAAAAAAAAATACAGTACTTTTCATGTGAAAGCAACTAGAACCTGCATTTTATTAAAAGCTTCCAATAGAGAATTTGAGGCTGGGAGCACTCACGCCGTGTATCGCTTTAGCACCACACTGTAAATTCGATACCTCCGTTATAGGTAACTTAGAAATCGTGTTCTTTCTCGATCCCTCATTCAATATCAGCTGTTGAAAACAAGTCCTATTCAATGAGGTAGCAAATTTTTCTCTATCCCTCAACATGAGACTACAAACATTGGCCGGTAGTTACAGTTTGAATGTTCAGCTGTACCGCTAATGCCCTAGTCCAACTAGAGCGATAAGCAGAAACAAACGACAGCGACAAGCCTCAAACCGGAGTCTTTCGCGATTTGTTGGGCTTTGTGGAATAAAGGATGGTATGCTCAAACACGAGCATCATGCACCAGAGGGTATCTTTGGCAGGCTTGCAATCATTTCTGCTTACTTCACGAGCACGGAACGACTAAACGCCTGCCAAAAATATCATGGCGAGCATGCTGCATGCGTTTCGAGGCTTGTCGGTGTTGTTTGTTTCTGTTTGTCGCTTTAGTGGGACTCGGGCCATAACTGTAATACCATCACCTCTGTACCATCGACGCGAAATATAACGCACACATTTATTGCCCATGCGCAAACTAAACTGTTGAAAATGCATCCAAAGATACGTCCACAGCACCGTTAATCAAGTTTTCTGTATGCCAAAATAAATAGATTAATGAAATATTTGTAAGATCTGCCATTTACAAGAAGAAAGCATTGTGATTAAAAATCTAAAAAACAAATGGTACAGGAGCGAAATAGCTCATAGAGTCTGAGTTGTTCGCCAGAAGCCACAACAAGCGTCATCTAAATTAGAACAAAGCATAAAAACGCCTTTATAGGTGCCTTCTTACAAAAGGAACTGCTGATGCCTAGGAGCACTCTAGGCTTTTACGTTGTTAAGAAAACTTCGAGCGCTATTATCAAGCAAATAAAGTGTTGCGCGCGGCCTGATAAATTCTTCGAATCCGCGTTAGCATAAAAAGGTTTTCCTCGAGATTATTTTCAAATGTTCTGGTAATAAAGCCACTATAATGTGGATCACACGTTTCGACGACTAATTCAGCGAAAGCACATTACTCCGTTTTCTTTTAGGCTCTTTGTAGTATAATTTTTCTTGCAAAATTATTAATGAATTCTATCGAAAATAAAAAAAAATGTATGCACCCATACGGGCAATCGTCATTAATGTCATTCGAAATACTTATACAAAAAACATCTGAAAACTCGGTGGTTGTATCAACGTACTACAGAATTTTAAGTTGTCCAACACCTTGCACTTTTAGACTTATTATGCACACAAAGCGCACCAGAGAATTTTGGGCTGTTCGCGACAACTACTTAACTAATATGTAACTACTAAAATAAGTATTAAAACAAAGGGAAGAAAACCATGCATTTTGTGTGAGATCGGACAGGAGAAGTATGGTAGAGAACCAGACTCCAGATACAACTGTACGTTGCACATGAAGAAAACGGCGTATAACGAGTCATAAGTCTTCTTCATACGGCACTGTGGGGTATGGGTTGTATAGGTGAACATGTGTTTTTCTATCAATAGCAACCGCACGCAAGACAAATTAACCACCGGCCTGATATTAATCACCCGGTCCCGATCTCTGCGTATTTTCTTATCAGTATTTTCTTCGCTACACTCAGTCCCACAGCCTAAATATCGCCACTGCAAGCTTAAAAAAAACACTTCTTTTAAACACTTCTCGAAGGAACCCTAAGTTATTTCAATTAATACCACATACCTTGGGACCCTGTTGCACGGTCGTGCAATGCGGGACGGAATGGTGCAGCCACGTTCTTGAGGACAGCGTGGTTAATTCTCGTAACCGTCGTTGTTGGCGTTGTGAAGGCCACGGACGACCGCCACCCGAGCTCGGTGATCCGTAAAGTAAGTGTGTAACCGACGTTAAAATTTCTAAAGCCATCCAGCATTACGCGTAGCAACTGGATAGGATAGTGACAAAGTGGGATTCCTCATAACGCGAGTAAAGTTGGAAAACAAGTTTTTCAGGCAGACCACACGGGAGACCTCTTTATTCGAGTGATTACCGAGGCCGACGGAAAAACCCGACCTCCCTGGAATCGCACCAAGAGCGGAGAGAAGGGTTTTTCCTTAGCCGCGACTACGGGAGAAGAGGTCAAAATCTCTGCATTGTCACCCGTAAAGCAATCGCTTGAAAAACAGAAATGTTGTGTTTATGTGTGCGCGCGCGCATGCACGTGTGCCAGTGAGTATCTGTGTTGTGTCTGCGTGTGTGTGTGTTTTCTTCAAGTGCCGGTGCATTTTGGTGACACGAATCGGACGGACGCTAATAAATCTGAGGATGATCTGTGAAAAACTCTTACTAAAGTCGAATCAAAAGAAGAGATATTTGATCAAATTTAGTCCTGTCTGATGTAAGAACTCGTAAAAATTTGTGTTAGGCCCGGTTAATTTGTTTTAATTTTTAATTTTTATGGATTTTACCTGCGCATCAACGAACGCTCATATTCCGCTTGAAAGTAGCACGAGAGGTCCGAACCAGTTTTCAAATTTTCAGCGCGAACCGATGTTTCATTTAAAAGTTTAAAACAAATATGGTGGCCGACGGAGCACTCGAATACATGTTCCCCTAAGGCGCCACAAACCGAAAACGAGCAAAAATTGTCCCATTTTTCCATTGAAATTTTCATAAAATCATGAAATCACTGAAACTTTGGCATCTGATTTGGACATGAAGCGCTGCCCAGAGCCCTGTATGGAGAGATAGTGGTCAAAGGGAGGCGCCGGCAGAGCCAGGACGTGCACCAGACGCAGAAAGAGGGCTTGACATGCTCTCTTGGCCGAATAGAAGCCGAGAAGAATCCCCGAGCGGTTGTAGCGAGAAAGAGTTTTAATTATCGGTATAGGGTTCCACTACGCGCGTAAGCGTTAAATGTAGTAACCATCCACGGTTGCAAATAGGGTGCACGTGATGTTTCCATCGCGATCATGCAGAATGACGTAAAAAACGACTGTGCCGCACGAACTCTGTTTTGCTCAGACAGGGTGTGACCGCTCGGACAGAAGATTCTCGGACCTCTGCGCATGGCTTACGAATTATAGAGAGTAATCGAAGATCATTTCCGCCGTCCCGGAACGCTTTCCGCAACCCGCTACAAGATCCGGGTTTCTTGGGTCACGGCTGGCGGAGCGCAGGCGCAGTAGCGGTTCCTTCGTGTCGTATAGCTAAGCGGGAGGAGGAGAGCGGTTTACGAAAACTCCCTTATGTCGATCGTTCCGCTAGTCTCACTCTTCCACCATGATTTCGGATGACCGGGATTGAAACATCCCGTGGACCATATTTTCAGTCCCCGAGAGTAACTCCGATGGGATTATTCAGTTTGTTTCACACGACCACCGCCAGGGTATTTTTTCCGGCTCACTGTTGGCCACATTCGAGTTTGTGAAGACGCCCTGGAACACGGCCTGGCCCGCTTTCGGCAGATAACGTCTCCTCATTTGACTCCTATAGTTTCCAATGAATTGCCAAACTCTCTGTATAGGCGTCTCTGGCGCTACCGTTTGGCGATGAATGAGTGTTCGGCCATGCATAGTTTGTTTTTGCTGTAAAACGAAAACCGGTAAATTGTATTTTGGAACACCCCATATGTGTGTTTTGAGGTTAGGATCCTATGGACAACTAATATGAAGATCTACAAGGCTCAGTCCTGCCCAGTAGTCCTTGAAGTGTCAGTTCATACCGCGCATATGCAACGGGTCTAAACAATAGGCATATTCTACGGTAAACGCGCCGCAAAGTCAAATACTCTTCTAAACAGACTTAATTTTCATTTTTTTTCGTCCCCGTTTAATAATATGTCGAAACATAAAACCTATAACCGCCCCCACTTCATTTCCGCATACAGTTTGTCACGCATAACTTTTTAGGATGCGTACTCGTTGCGGATATCTTCACAATAATCGACGTACTGTTTTATGCAAGCCTTCCATCAAAGAACTGGTAGGTTCCTAGCGGTTTCTTGCAGCCTATTCGTTTTATTCTATGTTAACAACCGTACGCTTAAGTTTGCCGAGGTTTTCTCATGTCCGCCCATTAGCCTCAAAATCGGCATAGGTCTAGTCGCATGAGAACATAGTTTTTTCCTTCCTGTTTGCACAATACTAATTATATTACCCGTCTGCAACTGATTTATAAGAAATTTGATTCTAAGAGATAAATATGACATTGATAATTTTAGATGGGAGCAAACATTTAGAAGCTGCATTGATATCTATCTGTCTTTCATTTCGACGTGTCAACATTTGTTTTGGCTATGTTAATTCCCATCCTTTTGCCATAGTGCATCACTAAAAAGGCAGATAGCTGTTTGTATGGCACTAAAAATAAAGCAATCAACCAATCAGTCAACAAGCGCCCATTCTCTATTTTACTGCGATAAAGTCTTCCTTTATCGCGAAAACCGGCGATCATCTTTTAGTTTACAGTAATTCCCATTAGTATTGCGTTTTTTTTTTCAAAGGAGTAGGTAAACTTTATAAATATGGCAGTTAAGAAAAATTGAGAAAGGAAGATCACACATGGTGCATGCCGTGATGACGAATACTGGGCATTCCAGTCCCCTTTGTTTCCACTAAATAATTGCAAAAGTAGCTGCTCGTTGAACTCGCAAGATATAAATAACCAGCGAAAATACTTGTTTCAGAGAACTCCTTCTGCTGGCAGCTGAAAATGCGTGCCTGGTCTAAAGATGCAGCTTAATTATTTTGCTCGGAGCAACTTGTTTCCTTTATGGTCGTTTTCTTCTCACTGGGGATTTTGGCTCTCCAATGATGTGAAAATAGTGATCTGAAGACTTTTTCCTCTTTAATTTTAGGAGGTGCATGTTTAGATGATGTGACATAAATGGATGAACAGGATTTTTTGTTTCATTTGCCCAAGCCGATGAAACATGAAGTATTCGATCAATGGAAAAGCTTTCTGAATGCGCCTAAGCACAGAGGCTGGAAGCCTCTGGTTATTGCCCAGGAAGTCCCGCCCCTACCACACGAAGAGCCTGTATGTTGTGTACCTGAGTCGCATAAAAAAACACTAGCAAAAAAATGAGGGCAGATTTTTGTTTATCTTGATTTTTTATATCAGCATGTGTGTCACATCACGAACTTACGACACAGTATAATTTCCTTCTAAAACGACGTCAAAACTGCTAGCGCGAGCGAGTGAACTGGGCCTGTTGCTCGAAGCTGGTTAACTAACCGCGGTTAACCGGATTTCCCTACGATGGGAAAGTTTGGGTCACGTGACCGGCAGAGTAAGGACAGCGGGGAAACATGGCGGTGCCCCGGTGAGTGAGCGCCGCTCGCTTTGGAACTAATACGTCGTAGTAGCTGCAGTAGCGGGCACGTTATTCAGCAATGAATGGTGCAGGAGGTTTTCGCGTTGCCTTACCTCACTTAAAACGCAAAACATGAGCAATGACCTCGACGCATTTTTTAGATAGACTTTCGACTCTGGCCATTCCTAAGCCTAAATTACAGTGTTCTAGAGGGTGTAGTGGCAGGAGCGGCGCCCGCTTACAATGAAGCGCGTGAAGACGGTCGACGTAGATGGTCGACGTAGGTGGCGCTGGAGTTCTGTGCCCTAGGAGAATTAATGGCACGTGTGCGATGAACGAAGAAGACGACGAGGGTGACGCGGTACGCTTCTCCAAAATGTAGCACCGTAGAACTTCTTTCGCAGCTATTAAACCTGCAGCCCAAGTGATAGCGTTGCTGAACGATGTGTCGGTACTGGGGGGGGGGGGGGGGGGAGTCGATATAATTAAATAATCTCCCTCAAAACACGCGAATATTTCAAGTAGAGGATAGCACAGACTCTAGAGGCATTAGTCCAAAGGCAGAACTACAATTTACTATACTTCGTTTCACCTTATGTTGTACCGCAGCGAAGGCTAGAAGCGCGAGCTCATAGCGTTGGCAGCTGCTCTTAATTCACGAGAGCTTGTGCTGTCGAGATGTGCCCCAGAGCAAGGAGCTCGCGCTTGTAGCCTTTCCTACGGTACATCACAAGGTGAAACAGAGTATACAGAACAACATTAGCAGTTTTTTCGCACCGCGAAAAGCTCCAGTCAAACCACAGTAGTAAGCGCCGAACAGCGCTGATGATGGGGCTGACGGGGGTGCGCTCCTAGGGCTCAGAACAGCAGCGCCATGGTGTCGTCTACGCGCAAAATCTTCACAAAGCGGCCGCTGCTCTTGCCACTACAGCCCCCTCTAGAACACTGTACCTAAATTAACGCGATAGTTGTCGGCATGGCAACGTCTTTGGAAAGCGGATTGCCTTGACTCAATCGGCCGGGTATTGATAGCACACAAAAGCATAGAGCTTTTCCATAGACCTTTTGCTAAATTTCAAAAGCACCGAGATGCATGCTACACGCGCTGCACCTGCTGGCGTCTGCAGTAATAACTGTTCTGAAGCAAAAAGCCTAAAACAAATTTTGCCGTGCACGGGCGTTCGTCAAAGTGGAAGGCCAGCGCGCGCGGATCGTAGATATACACTTCCAGCGTTCTTCTTGATGTTCGGGTATTTTACTAATAGGTCAATTTTCAGTGGAGCCGAGTTACAGGTTTTTTCAATTGATGACGGTGTTATATACAGTTCTTACATGCTGGCCAACCATGCTGCCGGTGTACCGCCCGCCTTTCACTGCTCACTTCTTTCTCATCGTTTCTAGGACTCAACTTCGCCGTCCTCTTTCGAACTCGGAAGGAAATCGAGACAAGGCTTTTCTTCTCTTCATGCAGCCAAATATTTAGAAAATTTCCAAACAAGGGTTAATTTAGTTTTACCTTGCCCATTATTTGTACCACGAGTAATAAAAATTGTTTCTTAAGCTCAAATGTATGCCGCGCTGCGTCACGAAAACCAGGCAGCGCGCATTTTTTGGGTCCCCCATTTTGGGAACCTTTCCACGGAAGCCACTTATATTCGCTACAGCCAGTAGGTGACACCAGCTACCACCCCATAATAAAACTCAGAGCTATCGCTCGTCCAGCCCTAGTCAAACTTGGCTAGGTACTTGTAGGTACCTAGTAGGCAAGGGCGGTTAAAGGTAACTGGCTTCGAGCAAACGGGCCCTAATCTCGCGGTTCATCTCGAACAAATGGGACGCTAGGCAGACTGACACGCTCGCATCAGTAGCTTTGGTAGCGATCGATGCACACTCAGTATGGAAGGATTTACTATTGCATTAGAATGTCCGTCGGGATGAACTAGCGGCACTAGCTCCTGGCAAACAGATGCGATCGAGCGTAAATCTAGCACTTGTGCTATGAAAGCTAGAGCAACGTGCTCCCAGCTTCAAAAGTGGCGTCGGATGTACGGACGCTTGTGCGCCGGGGAACTCTCCAAAAGTCATGATCGCGAGCTCAGGTGAGGCAGAGTGGAGACTGTGCCCACCGGCTGTTGTCGCAGCACTCCACGTATATGGCAGTATATCAGTGAGTAGTATCGCACGTGACAAGCGTAGACTTCGAGTGTACCCCTGCGGAGGCAAAGATGCGAGAACATGTCGTGGCGCGTGATGCGGCTGCTGCCGTGAAGGGGACCCATCACGGAAACTTCCACGCAACACAGATCTTCGTCCAGCAGCGCGGGGCAGCAGCCGCTGCAGGAACACCCGTGGCAAGTGTACGCGATGAGTAGAGATCGTCTTGAAAATAGAAAGAAGGGAATGTTAAAAAAGGCCTACCAGTCTCCATCACTGTCGACGGGTTGCACAGGTTGCACTGCCCAGCGCGGCCGGAGACCGTGCTGTCCACCGCCGTTGGCGCGCTGAGGATACGCCTGAGGATACGCCTGAGGATCGAAGGAGAACAGAGACGCACTGAGATCGAACTCTAAATCCGCGCTGCCAAGTTCGGAGCAGCTGCTTATGCATTCCGAGTCAAGTGACAGTGCCATTTCTTTCCTAGGGGAGCGCTAGCCGCAACTGCTGCCTCTTGCCACAGCCTTCCTGGATTGCCTGCCTAACACGACGCCACGGCACCACCGCACGAGAATCCGAAACTGCCCGGGCGGTAGTCGGGAATATTGTCTCGGTATCGTCTTAGTTTGCATTTTTCTAATATACTACAGTCAGTTTCAAGGTTTCAAAAACCATTTTAGAGAGAGCGAATTGCCAGCTTTCAGAAAACACCATTTTCATCGGTAGCTCGAGAAAACGGCGAACTATCCCCTTAAACCCTGGAAAATAAACGTTCGACATGAGCCCCGGTTAACCAGAAATATATGTATTCCCTAAAATCTAAATAAAGCTACAACCTTAACTAACACTTCACAACCGATGGGTCTGTGTACTCCTTAAACCCACACAAATCAAGGGCACCGTGACGATGCATTTTTAGAGCGCAGCTCTTAGACGCCCGTTCAGCGTCTGGCGCCGTCGCCATCGGCGTCGGCGTAACGGCGCGCGTTGCATTAGAGGAAGTCACAGACCTATACACCAATTCAGTTTCCCGCTAAACTTAGCGGGGAAAATTGTGTCACATTACTTCGTGTAACGTGACCTATGAACAAATTCAGTTTCCCCGCTGGATTTACCGGGAAAATGGACATCACCCGCCCTTAACACCAATTTAATTACCCGCTAAATTTAGCGGTGGGAACAAATAGGAGGGTACAAAGGAGGCGAAGAGTGTAGAGACGAGGGCATGGAGGAGGGTATAAAGATGAGCAGGGGAGGGTACGGAGGAGGGGAAGGTACGGAAAAGGAGAATACAAAAGAGGAGAAGGGGAGGGTACGGAGAAAGGGGGACATGGAAGAGGAAAATAAGAGTGTGCGAAGGAGGGGAGGGTTTGTACCCTCGTCACCTCCCTACTTTCTTAAACTTAAAAACTAAGACTTAAAAAAATACAAAGTATTTTTTTCAAATCAAACAGAGTTAATAAAAAAAAAATACTATTTTAACGTAACCTTACAAAAGAAAAAAATGTTCAGATCCATATTTTCGGTGCGAAACGAATGTTCACTCCTGCCCGCGGGAGCCCAAGGAAAAGTTGCATCCAGCAGACACGTGACTGGACACTATAGTCACGTGGTGCTTGCAATATTTCGAGAGCTTTATATGTGCTGTAAAAGTTACTTATTAATCTTCGTTCCTTTTTTGTGTTGTCCATTTTGAACAATATATTTTTGTGTTTGAGAAACAACAAGTATAAGAAAATCGTCACTTCAGTTTTTGACTCGAACGACTCGAGCGGGAGCAGCGATTCGCCGGCACCGCTATCCGCAGGCAAATCGTTGGCCTAGGCTTTTTCCGTGGGGAGGACTGCTGTTCTTCCAGGCGTGCCCTCGCAGGGAAGCCCCAGCTGCTGGATGCCGTCGAGAAGTCAACGCTTCAGCCCCGGATTGATCGCAAAAACGCAGAGTACCAGTGCTACCCACACCAGCACAGAAATCCAAGAACATAGCGCCCGCCTAAGTTGAGCGGAAGTGGGACGAGGACAACAAGGCTTGCTTTCGTTTTTCAGCCGAGCAGTCAAGCCAAACCAAGCGGCTTCCCTCTCCTTCAAGCGCAGCACACAGGCGCGCGAGAGAAAGGGGAAAAGTGGGCACCTACACCTGGCTTGACAAAAAATCGCCTCGCGCCGTGAATATATCTAAAAATAAAAATAAAAATGTTTCGCTGTAAAGTATTTTTAACATATGTTACTTTTTCACCTAGGCTATTTTGTCATGTTTTTTAGCATCAAACCTTCAATAGGAAAAAGTAAGTATAAGGGGTATTCATTGGACACCATATTTGTGGGCGGTGTTTAGAGCACATGCTCTGAGCGAACTCACAGTAATAGCCTCCTAAGACTCGTAAATCCTGATGGTGCCCAATGCACGCTGCAAAAGGACTGTGGAAGCTCGCCGTCAGCACGCGCTCAGCAGTCTCGCACACCAGCTATGGATACCAGTGAAAACTTTCTAAAGGGAATATTCACTGGACACCATATTTGTGGGCGATGTTTAGAGCACGCCCTCTGAACGAACTCACAGTAATAACCTGCTAAGACTGGTAAAACTTGATGGTGCGGAATGCACGTTTAAATGGACTGTGGAAGCTCGCCGTCAGCACGCTCTCAGCAGACTCGCACACGGCAATGGACAACAGTGAACACTTCCTGAAGGAGACATTCACTGGACACCATATTTGTGGGCGATGCTTAGAGTACATGCTCCGAACAAACTTACACTAACAGCCCACCAAGACTGGTAAATCTGGATAGTGCGGAATGCACGTTGCAAAGGACTGTGGAAGCTCGCCGTCAGCACGCGCTCGGCAGTATCGCACAAAGCTATGGACAACAGGGAACACTTCGTAAAGGGGATATTCACTGCACACCATATTTCTGGGCAATGCCTGGTGCACATGCTCAGAACAAACTCACAGTAACAGCCCGCTAAGACTGGTAAATCTTGATGGCGCGCAATGCACGTTGCAAAAGGACTGTGGAAGCTCGCCGTCAGCACGCGCTCAGCAGTCTCGCGCACAGCTATGAAGATCAGTCAATACTTCCGAAAAGGGATATTCACTTCACGCCATATTTGCGACGATTTTTAGAGCACATGCTCTGAACGAACTCACAGTAATAGCCTGGTAAGACTGATAAATTTTGATTTTCCGGAATGCACGTTGCAAAAGGACTGTGGAAGCTCGCCGTCAGCACGCGCTCAGCAGTCTCGCACACCATCTATGGATACCAGTGAAAACTTTCTAAAGGGAATATTCACTGGACACCATATTTCTGGGCGATGTTTAGAGCACGCCCTCTGAACGAACTCACAGTAATAACCTGCTAAGACTGGTAAATCTTGATGGTGCGGAATGCACGTTTAAAAGGACTGTGGAAGCTCGCCGTCAGCACGCGCTCAGCAGACTCGCACACGGCAATGGACAACAGTGAAACTTCCTGAAGGAGACATTCACTGGACACCATATTTGTGGGCGATGCTTAGAGTACATGCTCCGAACAAACTTACACTAACAGCCCGCCAAGACTGGTAAATCTGGATAGTGCGGAGTGCACGTTGCAAAGGACTGTGGAAGCTCGCCGTCAGCACGCGCTCGGCAGTATCGCACAAAGCTATGGACAACAGGGAACACTTCGTAAAGGGGATATTCACTGCACACCATATTTCTGGGCAATGCCTGGTGCACATGCTCAGAACGAACTCACAGTAACAGCCCGCTAAGACTGGTAAATCTTGATGGCGCGCAATGCACGTTGCAAAAGGACTGTGGAAGCTCGCCATGAGCATGCGCTCAGCAGTCTCGCACATAGCTATAGATAGCAGTGAACACTTCCTAAAGGGGATATTGTCACGGGTGGTGACCAAAAGAAAACAGAAAATGAACAAGAAGAAATAAACGTTTAATGTGGCGGACTTGTGCCAAAATAAAAGGTTACAAAAGAAAACAGCAGAGCGTCGCGGGCGTCGATATCGGCGAAACCGCAGGATCGAGCGCAGAGGCGAGACTGACTCCGCTCGCCTTGCGGAATCCCTTATGTACCCTCGTGGGTTTCTGGATCGTTCGGCGTAGAAGGTTCGGCGCGTGGAACATTCTAACCTCGAATCAGCAAGACGGTTCTCGAATTCACCAGAACCTTACATTACAGTGTCAACAAAATGCGTCTCCGCGGCCAGGAATCGAACCCTGGCTTTCAGCGTGGGAAAATTGGGGGGGTTGTGTGGCATGTTTATACAGCCTAGAACTTGGTCTGCCTCACAGGGGCGACGAGTCTCCCAGCTGTAGATGAGCAATTTAGCCAGTGCAGTACAACCGCTAGCCTGGGGTCTTTAACGTGCACCACGCAGTAGTGATACACGACCGCACGCCGGTACGATGCTCATCCAGATCGAAACGGGCAGGGGTGGGGATTGAACCCAGGATCCCTGGGTTCTGCAGCGCGAGCTTTCGCTCCACGTGCTCCGAGCTGGTGTGCGCTAGCCCACTCGGCCACCGATCCCCCCATCAGCGTGGGAAGCAAGCGCGATAACCGTTAGGCCACGCGCGCGCTGCCTGCTTGGCCAGCTGCGCGCGCGGCATTACTCCCCCCTTTAAAAAGTGCATCGTCCCGATGCAATCCGAAAACAAAACAAATAAAAATAACGGAAAACTAAAGAGTCATTTGGAACACATACGGTCCACAGTCCTATCGAGCGTAGTACGGCTTCAGTCGCACGACGTGGACGACTTCCGGACGTGGAGGGCGGCGTGACGAAGTCCGTGTTCCGTCGGGCATCACCTCGTAGTTCAGATCACCGAGTCGACGAAGCACTATGTAGGGTCCAAAGTAGCGCTTCAGGAGTTTCTCGCTGAGACCACGGCGGCGGATCGGTGTCCACACCCACACCCTGTCTCCGGGCTGGAAGTGGACGTCCCGGCGACGAAGGTTGTAGTGGCCGGCGTCGACGCGTTGCTGGTCTTGAATCAGGAGTCGGGCGAGCTGGCGAACTTCTTCGGCGCGTTGAGCAACCGCCTGGGCGTCGTCGCTCTCGTTGTCAGATGGCTCATGGGGCAGCATGGCGTCCAGCATGGTCGTTACCTTCCGACCATGTACCAGCTGGAAAGGGGTGAATCCAGTGGTCTCTTGAACCGCCGTATTGTAGGCGAACGTGACGTAGGGCAGCACCTCGTCCCACGTCTTGTGCTCTACGTCGACGTACATAGAGATCATATCGGCGATTGTCTTGTTGAGTCGCTCCGTCAGCCCGTTGGTCTGCGGGTGGTACGCAGTTGTACGACGATGGCTGGTGTGACTGAGTCGGAAGATTTCTTGGGTCAGTTGTGCCATGAACGATGATCCGCGATCCGTAATCAGAACTTCTGGAGCGCCGTGCCGGAGGACGATGGACTCAATGAAAAACTTGGCAACTTCCACAGCAGTCCCCGAAGGAAGAGCTTTCGTTTCGGCGTACCGCGTGAGATAATCTGTGGCGACGATGATCCAGCGGTTCCCCGACGTCGAAGGCGGAAAAGAACCAAGTAGATCCATTCCGATCTGCTGGAAGGGTGTAGTTGGAGGAGAAATGGGCTGCAGAAGTCCGGCCGGCCTCGTCGGAGGTTTCTTGCGTCGCTGGCACTCGTGGCATGATCGTGTGTATAGGTGGACGGTCTTGGGGAGCTTGGGCCAGTAATACTTTTCACGAATACGGGCCAGTGTCCGGCTGTATCCAAGGTGTCCGGACGTCGGGTCGTCGTGACATGCTTGAAAGATCTCCCCTCGAAGGTCGGTCGGGATTACCAGCAGCCACGGCGAGTTGTTGTTCCCGAAGTTCTCTTTGTAGAGTACACCTTGTCGAATGGTGAAGGTCGGCACGGCTCGTGAGAAAACACGGGGTACGGTACCGCCGTGCCCTTCCAGGTGCTCGATTAAGGCTCGCAGCTCCGGATCATCTCGTTGACGTCGTGCCATGTCATCGGTGTTCACTGCCCCTAGAAAGCACTCGTCATCATCGTCGTCGCTGCTGCCGGAAGGTGTTTCGACAGGGGCCCTGGACAGGCAGTCGGCGTCGCTGTGCTTGTGTCCTGACTTGTAAACCACAGTCATGTTGAACTCTTGTAGCCGGAGGCTCCACCGAGCGAGGCGTCCTGACGGGTCCTTGAGGTTCGCAAGCCAGCAGAGCGAGTGGTGGTCCGTGACTACGCGGAACGGGCTTCCGTACAAGTACGGACGAAACTTCGTGATTGCCCAGACGACCGCAAGGCATTCTTTCTCAGTCGTGGAGTAATTTCTTTCTGCCTTGGACAGTGTACGACTTGCGTAGGCGATGACTCGTTCGGTGCCTTCTTGTACTTGAACTAGTACCGCGCCAAGTCCTGCGTTACTTGCGTCAGTGTGAATCTCGGTGTCCGCATCCTGATCGAAATGTCCAAGAACCGGAGGCGGCTGGAGTCGTCGCTTCAGCTCGTCGAATGCCCGCTGTTGTTTCTCGGCCCATTCGAACCTCTCGGCGTCCTTCGTGAGGTTTGTGAGCGGTGCGGAAATCCGTGCGAAATCCCGAACGAAGCGACGATAGTGGGCGCAAAGTCCAAGGAATCTTCGCACGGCCTTTTTGTCTGTCGGCACTGGAAATGACGCGACGGCGCGAGTCTTCTCAGGGTCTGGGCGTACGCCTTCGTTGCTAACCACGTGACCTAGAAACTTCAGTTCGTCATAGGCGAACCGACACTTTGACGGCTTGAGGGTGAGTCCAGCGGTCCGTATGGCTTGAAGAACAGCTCGGAGTCGTCGCAAGTGCTCGTCGAAGTCGCTGGAAAACACCACGACGTCATCGAGGTAGACCAGACAGCTCTGCCACTTCAGTCCTGCCAGTACGGTGTCCATAACACGCTGGAAAGTTGCTGGCGCCGTACATAGTCCGAAGGGCATTACCTTGAACTCGTACAGCCCATCCGGCGTGACGAAAGCTGTCTTCTCTCGGTCCCGTTCGTCGACTTCGATCTGCCAGTAGCCGCTCTTCAGGTCCATCGATGAGAAGTATCGAGAGTGGAGCAGCCGGTCTAACGTGTCGTCGATTCGGGGGAGTGGGTAGACGTCTTTCTTCGTCACCGCGTTCAGCTGCCGGTAGTCCACGCAGAACCGAAGCGTTCCGTCCTTCTTCTTAACCAGTACGACTGGAGAGGCCCACGGACTGCTTGATGGTTGGATTATGTCGTCGTTCAGCATCTCTTGAACTTGCTCCTGGATCACCTCCCTTTCTTTAACGGAGACTCTGTACGGTGATCGATGCACAGGGCGCGCGTCGTCCTCGGTAATGATGCGGTGCTTCGCAACGGCTGTTTGGCGTACCTTCGACGACGTCGCAAAGCAGTCACGGTATTCGGCGAGGAGGTTAATCAGCTGCCGTCGTTCCGGGTCCGGAAGCTTAGGGTCGATGTCGAGTTGCGCTGGCGACGTACCGTCTTGCTGAGGTGGCGAGGATTCATCAGTAATGGCGGCGATTTCGGCGGAGTTTCGGAGATCCTCGACGTGGCCAACGGCTGCACCTTTTGTGAGGTGTTGCGTTTCATTCCGGAAGTTCGTCACGAGGACCACAGTGCGGCCATCCTGAAGTTCAGCTACTCCTCGTGCGACGCCTATTCCTCTTCCCAGGAGCAACTGGAGGTTACCTTCCAGAAGAACTTCGCTACGGGTAGCTGCATCGGTCACGACAGGTACGACAACACTTGATCGCGGCGGCAGATTCACGTGGTCGGCAGCGACTCGGACGGCGGCTGACGCAGTTTGGAGTTTCTCTGAAGGCGGAACAGGTGTCCGCAGCGTCAATCTGTTTTCTCCAAGGTCGATGACGGCGCCGTATTCACACAAAAAGTCCATGCCGAGAATGACGTCTCTGGAACAGTCTTGTAGAATGACGAATTTCACAGGACACGTCTCGCCGTGAATTTCGACGCGAGAGGTGCACCTTCCAACAGGCGTGATGAGGTGTCCTCCGGCGGTTCGTATCTGCGGTCCATCCCACGGCGTCGTGACTTTTCGAAGGTGGCGGGAGAGCCTCCCACTCAAGACTGAGTAGTCTGCTCCGGTGTCCACCAGTGCCGATGCGTCGTGGCCGTCGATGATGACGTTTAGGTTGTTGGACACCGTTTCAGGAGCGTCGTTTCGGTCTCCGGTAGCGTTCGAGTGGGGGCCCTCTGACGTTCGTGGAGGATCTTGGCCTCGGTCGTCTTCGGCAACTCCACCTCCAGGGGTTGCCGCGCCTACACTGTTAGCAAGTCCCGTGTATTTGGTGAATATTTGGGGTGAAAAACACGCTATTTACAGAAATTACCATAAATTTACACGTTGAGTAACGGATAATTCGTTCAAAAATCATGCGAGGTTGTAAAAAACGTGTTTTCGTTCGGTCATACACGCATAACCGTGTAGCCGACCTCGAAAACACGCACCACCGCCGGCGACGACCGCAGCATTGCCGGCTACCGAAGCACCGGAACGCTTGGGGACACACCTAGAAAGGACCGTGGAGTCAAATTCCGCGGAAAGGAACATGTCTCGGAGACAGATAAGCACCAAAAGCAATTACGCCATGTCGGGAGACGGGGCGAACCCCGCGCTTACCGTGCGTGCTGGCTGCCATTGTTTGTGGTCGACAATGGCAATGCGGCTTCCCTTATGTCGCCCTTGTTTGTATTTATATTAGGGGTCTTGATAATTGTTTCTCACACACGAAAAATAAAGTTAGGCGTATAATTACTCGTTCTAAACAGTTACAATGGCTATAAAAAGCGTGCCCTTGATCTAAACACGCGACATTGCAGTTGGTTTCGTTTTGGCTTCAACCCTTCAAACTGCAAGCGAAGGTACCGCCGCTTCCCATGGATCCTCCTCAGAATTTACGGCGCTCCGTGGTGTTTAGTGTTGCTGCATCTGTAGGTTATCTTTAAGTTAGAGCTGACAGAGAAAATTTGACCACGGCGTAACGCCGATGTAAGCTGGAAGCTAGAACCGGTTTGCTTTCGTTGTTTTTTATTTGGTCGGAGAAAATCTGGCAACAACGCACGTTTAACATGGCGCCGGTATTCTTTTGGTTGGACAAGAAGCTTGGAAGGTGCTCGGTTTGCGAGCACATGTAGCGAAGACGTGACCGGAGACGTGCCCCTGTGATGTTCCCGGACGACGGAAAGCATCATTCGCAATCGTCGTGTGTGCTTGGAAAGCGAAGGGTGTCACCGGGTCCACGAGTGCGCAACCACAAGCCAAGGGTCACGACAGCGCTGCGTTTACTTCGGCGATCTCGTTCTGTTTGGTGCAACGCGGCGATGCGACAAAGAGCTGAAGTGTCCGTGGTGTGTGGTACGGTGCTTGGAGGTAGAAAGCCACACTAACACGGAGCGCGAATTGGTTGCTGTGGGTTTTGTCCGTCGTAATCAGCTGATCCGGTCCAGCTGATCCGGTCCAGCTGGTCCGGGAGGACGCAGCGAGCGTTTTTAAAAGTAAATCATCCCTCGTTCTGTTTCAAAATGTGGAAGTATACCGACGCATACCGTGAGTAAAAAGCTGTGGGCGTTTTCAACAAAATTACGTCGTTTAAATTGAACAATGGACTCCGGATTGTTGTCCTAGATCTGCCGTTTTTATGCTTCGTGTTGGACTGCGTTTGCACACCGACGCACATAGCTCGAGTAGATGACTCGGTCCTGCAAACGACCGGTAACAGAATTTCAGGGAAACTTAAGTCACCACTGATATTTTCCTTTAAATCTTGTGCGAGTTTGTTGCGCTCATCATGCGGTGTGAATAAATTGGGGCAAGATTTCCTACCTGCCCACAGATGCATGAACTGAGACCATTTTTTGCGTGGTGAACATAGTGCTTTTTCTTTGTTTTGGAAAGGCGCTGGTGCATTTACTATGGTACAATCACTTGAGAGTTGAGAAATTGGAGAGAGCGAGGGAGCTTTTCCAACTTTGTCTGTTTTATATGGCACTGCCCTGTTTCAGTTTCAGTAGGCAGATCTAAAAGCGGGTACAAACTGCTCTAAAGCAGGCAAAAAACAGAAGAAGCTTAGGACGGTGCGGACTCCGTGTTTTGCGCTTTTCGTAAGGTGACTGGGTAAATGCTTTTGCGAGGTATACGGAGTATGCAAGCGATTTTGTTATGCCTGTCGTTTGCGTCTCTCCAGTAAAACGAATAAGATGATATACAAAGGCGCAATCACAAGCCAAGATTTACGATAGCAGTGCGTTTGCTTCGGTGGTCCGTGTAGTTGTATTTTACTCTGCTCCCTGCAACACCGTGCCATGACGAAGAGCTGGAAAGGTCACGGTTTGTGCTGGCCTCCCCGTTGACAGAAACCCGCATCGCCCGCGTCGGCACCGAGTGCGCTTGGGCTGTTGATGCTCACAAGCCACGAATGCTTTCATCCGTGGCTTGTCGCCAGCTGATCGTGCTGCTAAACGGTGAGGAAGCGGCGAGAGTGACCTCTGAAGTGAATGTAGATCCTCGTTCATTCAGTTATCCGGTGTCAAAGTGTGGAAGATGTCCAACGTGTACTGAGGGCGGGAACTACGAGCGTTTTGCCTTGCTTTTATAACCGGAACCAGAGCAACGAGATAACTGCCTTGCGTACTTAAAAATGACGGAAGCAAAACGTTTCAACAGGTCGAATACGTCACCGGGGATGTAGGCGAGACGGTGTACACTGTTTAAACGCTTGCAGTATCCACGAGTGGTACCAGGAAAGCGACGTCAGCAGAGAAGGAGCTCGCCATTCAGCATAATGCAGTGCTACGGGCCCGTGTATATTCAAAGTACGGAATGGTAACAGCGTAGCAGTATAAAAAAAAAAAAAAAAAAAAAAAAAAAAAGACGCATTAGCGCTTCACATTAGTGATCACGAATAACACCGGCCACGAACTCCCGAGCCCCACCGCTCCACTCAACACCGACACGACAGACGACAACAAACTGCATCAACACGACCCAAAAGTGAAGGCGTCTGCTCCTGTACTGCAACTAGCGGAAGTGAAGTGTTGAGCACATGTCCTTCACAAGAATATATAAAAAAATGCTTTGCGCAAGCATCATTTCCGTTTATTATTAATTATATAATGATAAAATCTTAATAATTACAAAAAAATCTGATTCAAGCTAGTCGGACTGCTCATAACACTGGTCTAGCATAAAAATAACAAAAATTTGAATTTCTTCATGACCGGTTTAGGATTTATTGTCAATACATCGTTATCTTTCGCAACGGACTAACATTATAGATTTTGCCTCCATACTTTTTAAATGCAAAGAGTTCTTACATACGGCTGTCCATTGCGCCGTGTTTTGTGTCTTCTTCTATAAATCTGTAACGGTCAGCGACTAAATAGCTCACCCGCACATGCCAAGCTTATATACGCCGCGGAGAGAAAAGCATGTTAAGTAGGAAGTGTCGGGCGCAGTGTCGGGAGTTGTGTTTGTGTATATGTCGGTGATGTGTAATGCGTGGTATTGGTGTTGTGTGTGATGTATGTATGGGTTGTGTCTACTTGTGATCGGTCGTAGGCTCGTAGCATATTAACAAACTTTTTTTATAGACTGCTACAAATCCCGCTAGGTGGCGGAAGTTACCGCCCTATTTCAAATAGTTTGCTCGAGTTATTTGTCCATTTAAGTTCGCTTTTCTGTCTAGCGGCTCGATCGTAGCTACAGCTACCGTGGCTACCGACGCCGCCGACCGCCGACGACGCAGGTACGTATTTTTGCGCGTAGCTACGTCCGACGCTTGGAGACTGTTTAGTGTGTATAAAAGACATCGAAGGAGAACAAACGCCGTCCTGTGTGCTTTCAATTCAGCCGAAAGGCGCGCGGCTCGCTGGGCTCGTCCCTCGCCTGTTCTCGGCTGCTGGCCGCCATGTTTTATGAGCACGCTCAGCCAACACGCTGAACCGTGCTTAGCGGAAGAAAAACACGGTGTATCGTGTTAAGTTTACACAGCACCTCATGTGTAGACGAAAAACACAGATGGCTGCGTGTAAAACGAACACGTTTCGACGTGTCCGCTATGGGACAACGGTTTACACGTCTGGGCGTGTTATTTTTGCTAACAGTGTAGTTTCCCCGTCGAGAAGCGAGGGGCGACAGGCTTTCACGTCGGGGTCGGTGCATCGGCGAAGCTGGACGTCGTGGTGAAGGCGATCGGAACTCTCGGCGGGACGCAGGCTCGGGGGACTGGGGTCGTCGCAAGTACTCGTCGATTTCCCGAGGCCGTTCGCCATAACGGGGCCGCGGGTCGTTCGGGTGGAACCCGCGCAGTCCGAGTCGACGGTATGGGCATCGGCGGTAGGTGTGGTCTGCTTCCCCGCAATGGAAGCACAGAGGGCGTCGGTCGGGCGTTCGCCACACATCGGTCTTCCGGGGTGCACGGGGCTCCTGACTGGCGTACTGGAGCTGGTCGTCACGGCGTCGGTCGTGCTGCGGCGCAGGAGAGTGACGTCGGGGCGGCGCAACATAGGCTCGAGGAGGAGGCGGTGGCCGTCGGGCCACTGCGGCGTAAGTCAGCGTGGGCTCCTCGGTGGCTGCCACGGCGACGGGAGCCTCTGGTTGGATGGCTCTCTGAACCTCTTCCCGCACAACCTCGGCGATGGAGAGCGTCGCTGGTCGGTTTGCAGCTGGCAGCAACCGGCGGATTTCCTCCCGGACGACCTCCCGGATGATTTCGCGGATGTCCGTAGCAGGAGCGTTTTCGCCGCTAAGCAGAGCGGTTGCAGTGACGCTTGGATGCCGCTGGTAGTGGGAAGCGCGCGCTTGGAGGGCGCGCTCGATGTTTGTTGCCTCGGTGACGAAGGCGTCGACGGTTGCCGGCGGGTTGCGGACGAGGCCTCCGAAAATGTCGTCTCTCACCCCGCGCATGAGAATTCGTAGTTTCTTCTCTTCGGTAGCCCGAGGGTCGACGCGGGCACTCAGGCGCAGAACGTCTTCTACGTAGCCGGTGACGCTCTCGTTGGGGCCCTGGGTTCTGGTTCGTAGTAGGTCCTCGGCTCTCTCTCGGCGGTGGTGGTTGCTGAACGTAGCCTTGAGGTCGGTTTTGAAAATGTCCCACGACGTCAAAGAGGACTCATGATTCTCGTACCAGTGCTTGGCGGTACCCTCAAGCGAAAAATAGACGTTGTGCAGGCGCTGCTCGTCGGTCCAGCAATTGTGGCGGGCAACGCGTTCATACTGGTCAATCCAGTCTTCAACGTCTTCGTATTGCTCGCCGTGAAATGGAGCAGCCGTCCGTAGTGCGACGGGCAGATAAACGACGGCTGGAGCGGCCGGGGTCTCCGACTGGTTGGCCATCGTCGTCCTTTTGGTTTGCCTGGTCCTGGGTGGCAAGGGTCCTGATTCCGGGGGTAGGCCAAGGTTCCGGCGACTTATTCGGATCTCGGTCTGGTCTTCGTTGGGTTCTTGGGGGCTTGTGTTCGGACTTGCACTGCGAGAACTCGGGGGGGAGCGCTGCACGGGCATGCGGTTACCCCGCACCTCCACCAAAATGTCACGGGTGGTGACCAAAAGAAAACAGAAAATGAACAAGAAGAAATAAACGTTTAATGTGGCGAACTTGTGCCAAAAATAAAAGGTTACAAAAGAAAACAGCAGAGCGTCGCGGGCGTCGATATCGGCGAAACCGCAGGATCGAGCGCAGAGGCGAGACTGACTCCGCTCGCCTTGCGGAATCCCTTATGTACCCTCGTGGGTTTCTGGATCGTTCGGCGTAGAAGGTTCGGCGCGTGGAACATTCTAACCTCGAATCAGCAAGACGGTTCTCGAATTCACCAGAACCTTACATTACAGTGTCAACAAAAATGCGTCTCCGCGGCCAGGAATCGAACCCTGGCTTTCAGCGTGGGAAGCAAGCGCGATAACCGTTAGGCCACGCGCGCGCTGCCTGCTTGGCCAGCTGCGCGCGCGGCAATATTCAATGTACACCATACTTGTGGGCGATGTTTAGAGCACATGCTCTGAACAAACTTACAGTAATAGCCTGGTAAGTCCGGTAAATCCTGATGGTGCGGAATGCACGTTGTAAAAGGACCATGGAAGCTCGCCATGAGCACGCTCTCAGGAGTCTTGCATACTGCCATAAATATCAGTGAATACTCCCTATAGAGGATATTCACTGGAGTCCATAGTTGTTGGCGATGTTTAGAGCAGACACTTTGAACAAACTCACAGTAATAGCCTCCTAGCTGGTAAATCTTGATGGTGCGGAATGCACGTTGCAAATGGACTGTGGATGCTCGCCGTCATCACGTCATCAGCAGGCTCGCACACAGCTCTGGACACCAGTGAACATTTCCTAAAGGGGATATTCACTGGGCACCATATTTGTGCGAGGCGTTTAGAGCTTTGAGCAAACTCACAGTAATAGTTTCCTAAGACTAGTAAATCTTGATGGTACGCAATGCACGTTGGTAAAGGACTGTGGAGGCTCGCCGTCAGCACGCGCTCAGCAGTCTCGCACTCAGCTATGAACATCAGTGAATACCTCCGTAAGGGGATATTCACTGAACGCCATAGTTATGGGTGATGTTTAGGGCACATGCTCTGAGCAAACTCAAAGCAATAGCCTCCTAAGTCTGTTAGATATTGATGGTGCGGAATGCACATAGCAAAAGGACCGTGGAAGCTTGCCGTCAGCTCGCGCTCAGCAGTCTCGGAAACCGCCATTGACGTCAGTGAATACTCCTTATGGGGAATATTCACCGGAAACAATATTTGTGTGCGATGTTCAGAGCACGTGCTCTGAGCAATCTCACAGTACTAGCCTTCTAAGACTGGTAAATCTTGATGGTGCGGAATGCACGTGGGAAAAGGACTGTGGAAGCTCACCGTCAGCACGCGCTCAGCAGTCTCGCATTCTGCATTGGACATCAGTGAATACTCCTTGTAGGGGATATTCACTGGACACAATATTTGTGGACGATATTTAGAGCACATGTTCTGAGCGAACTCAGAGTAATAGCCTCCTACGACTGGTAAATCTTGATGGTGCAGAATGTAGGTGCGAAGGGACTTCGGAAGCTCGCCGTCAGCACGCGTTCAGCAGCATCGCACACTGGCATGGATACCACTGCATACTCCCTATAGGGGATATTCACAGGACACCATATTTGTTGGCGATGTTTGCAGCAGAGGCTCTGAACAAACTGACAGTAATTGCCTGCTAAGCCTGGTAAATCTTGATTTTCCGGAATGCACGTTGCAAAAGGACTGTGAAAGATCGCCGTCAGTGCGCGCTCAGCAGTCTCGCACACAGCTATGGATACCAGTGAAACCTTTCTCAAGGAATATTCACTGGACACCATATTTGTGGGCGATGTTTAGAGCACATGCTCTGAACGAACTCACAGTGATAGCCTGGTAAGACTGATAAATCTTGATGTTGCGGAATACACGTTGCAAAAAGACTTCGGAACCTCCCCGTCAGCACGCGCTCAGCAGTCTCCGACAGTGCCATGGACATCAGTGAATACTCCCTATAGGGGATATTCGCTGGACACAATATTTGTGGTCGAAGTATAGAGCACGTGCTGCGAGCGAACTCACAGTGATAACCTCTTAAGACTGGTAAATCTTGATGGTGCGGAATGCACGTTGCAAAAGGACTGCCGAAGCTCGCCGTCAGCTCGCCGTCAGCACGCGCTCAGTAGTCTCGCTCTCAGCTATGGACACCAGGCAATACTTCCTAAAGGGGATATTCACTGGACACCATATTGGTGGGCGGCGTTTATTTAGAGCAGATGCTCTGAATGAACTCACAGTACTTGCCCGCTAAGACTGGTAAATCTTGATGGTGCAGATTGTGCGTTGCAAAAGGACTTTAGAAGCTTGCCGTCAGCACGCGCTCAGCAGTCTCCGACACTGCCATGAACATCAGTGAATACTCCCTATAGGGGATATTTGCTAGACACGATATTTTTGGGCGATGTGCAGAGCACACGCTCTGAGCGAACTCACAGTAAGAGCCTCCTAAGACTGGTAAATCTTGATGGTGCGGAAAGCAGGTTGCGAAAGGACTGCGGTAGCTCGCCCGCAAGCGCGCGCTCAACAGTCGCCGACGCTGCCGTGTACTTTAGTGAATACTCCCTATGAGGGATATTCGCTGTACACAATATTTGTGGGCGATGTATAGAGCACATGCTCAGAGCGAACTCACATTAATTGCCTCCTAAGACTGGTAAATCTTGATGGTGCGGAATGCACGTTGCAAAAGGTCTTTGGAAGCTCGCCGTCAGCACGCGTTCAGCAGTCTCCGACACTGCCATGAACATCAGTGAATACTCCCTATAGGGGATATTTGCTAGACACGATATTTTTGGGCGATGCGTAGAGCACATGCTCTCAGCGAACTCACAGTAAGAGCCTCCTAAGACTGGTAAATCTTGATGGTGCGGTAAGCAGGTTGCAAAAGGACAGCGGTAGCTCGCCCGGAAGCGCGCGCTCAACAGTCTCCGACGCTGCCGTGTACTTTAGTGAATACCCCCTATGAGGGATATTCGCTGTACACAATATTTGTGGGCGATGTATAGAGCACATGCTCAGAGCGAACTCACATTAATAGCCTCCTAAAACTGGTAAATCTTGATGGTGCGGAATGCACGTTGCAAAAGGACTTTGGAAGCTCGCCGTCAGCACGCGCTCAGCAGTCTCCGACACTGCCATGGACATCAGTGAATACTCCCTATAGGGGATATTCGCTGGACGCAATATGTGTGGGTGATGTACAGAACACATGCTCTGAGCGACCTCACAATAATAGCCTCCTAAGACTGGTAAATCTTGATGGTGCGGAATGCACGTTGCAAAAGGACTGCGGAAGCTCGCCGTCAGCACGCACTCAGCAGTCTCGCACACAACTATGGACACCGGTGAATACTTTCGAAAGGAGATATCAACTGGACACCATAATTGTGGGCGATGTTTAGAGTAGGTGCTTTGAACGAACTCAGAGTAATAGCTTTCTAAGACTGGTAAATATTGATGGTGCAAAATGCACGTTGCAAAAAGCCTGTGGAAGCTCGCCGTCAGTGAATACTGCCTCTAGTTTTGTTCGTGCTCTTCTAAACATTATTTATTATATCAAATTTACTGCTCGTTGCTGGTTGAAGGTCATGTTATTTCCTTCTGTTTTGGGGCGAAACGGGATTAAGCTGAACTTTATATTGTTTTTTTAAAACCCCCCAAAATAAAATACACTTTATCGGACAACCATTATCATCCGCCAAGCTATAATTTATGCGTACCATGGGTCTTCGTTGCGACAAGATGGCTACTCTTCTGGAAGCAACGATGTTATTTATTTTTCTAATGAATACGTTTGAATTGGCAATATTAACGTCGCATTTCGCTTCAACGTACCATTGTAGATCCTCCGTTTTCATTAAGGGTATTTCTACTACCGACGTATTTCACGAGCCTTACTTTCATACGAAATGTTCAGAAAATAATCGTCACTAATCATAGCAAATATGCGTGTTCGAAATAGCATGGAACCAACGAATATTTGGAAGGCGTCATTTGTTTAAATAATATTGCAGAGAAGACTCAAAACATTTTACTTTATCTTTGTTCAAAATCCAGCTAGTTATCTTGAAGAGTGTCGGTGATGAGTTTCTGAACCATCACGTTTAACCGAGAAATGTCTCGAATTGTCATTGTATATGTATTGATTCGTCTCGTTATGGTTTTCTTACGTGTGTTTTGTTAAAAAAACACACCTGAGATAGCCTCGAAACGGCTATCAGCATTGTAAATAAATAAATAGATATTATTTTGAGTTTGGCGCATCCAGATTTACCGCTAAACCAAAAGATCAACGGTTGTGCCATTCGGCGTACAATAAATAACAATCACAGCTATCGTCCCCTCGAATTTCCAATGAGTGGACATGAATCTCCAAATTCATCGTTTTGAAGTTGTTTCTTCTTTTGTTTTAAACCCTAATTCTTTCATAAAATATGGACAACACAAACAAACGGGGCCCGTTCGCTCGAAGCCGGTTAACTTTAACCGCGGTAAAAAGTACATTGTATTTCTCTACAAAGCGAAATTTCAGGTCACGTGATCGGCAGAGTAAGGACGGCGGGGAATCATCGCTGTGACCCTGAGAGCAAGTTTCGCTCGCTTTTGAAAAAATATGTCGTAGTAGCTGCAATATCGGACGCGTTAGTCAGCAGCGAATTGTGCAGAAGGCTTTCGCTTTGCCTCACCTCACTTAATTCGCAAAGCATAAGCAAAATACTCGCCGCATTTTACGGCGAAGCTGCATACCTCGACCAGCCAAGAAAATTTTCGGGTCATTGGCGTTGCAAGCGAATAACTCTCGGCGAACAACTGAAGGCAAAACAGCATATCTCCTTTGAAATCAGGCATACAGCTTACTGCGCAGTATACGTTTTAAAAAAAGAAACCACAAAACAAGCATCAAAACCACATGATGGATGATACGGTGGACGAGAACAATAGGAACACTCTCCCACGCGTTCCGGTAAAAATTTGGTTTGCATCTGTTTTGAAAGGGGTTGACGTCATTCGATGCCCCCGTGTGAAGTGCAAACCGCATAATGAATGATAACGGCGCCTGCGAACAATGGGAAGCACATTCATTCTCCCCGCGTGCGTTTTCGCGCCGGCGCTCTCACGGAACAAAGACTTAAGAAGGTTGTAGTTGAAAGCACAAACACCAGGCATAGAGCACGACATTCGTTTCAATAAAGAATAAGCACAAAACAAGCATCCTAACCATATAATGAATGATCAGAAGCTGCTGAAATCAATGGGAAGCACGTGGCGCTTGCCGCATACGTTCCCGGTGAAGATTATTTTTGCCCAAGCTGCCGCGGGGACGGCAGATTGCGCTGCGGGTAGTGACGTCACTAGCCTTGTATATTTAAAAGAAGAACCCGCCTATTTCACCTTACGTACGGACGCAGCGGTTTCTACGAGCTATCTTAGCCAGTTCCTCTCTGTGGACGTGGCCCGTGATACGCTTTCCGCGCGTCGCTGTGCCCACTTTCTAAGGTCACGTGACAATCACACGGCCTTTGATTGGCTCCGATGGCTCGCAACATCCGCTGCACTTAAACGTAAGATGAAACGCAGTATAGACCTTTCCAGCGGCAGTCTCGAACGCAGCGACTTACAGCGCGCGTCCCTGGTTTTGAGAGGGTGCGTCAGTGTTGCCCGACTGCGCTGGGCTGTGGGTTTTCTAGTCACTGGGCTGTGGCAACCTGCGTAGTCGCACTCCCGGACGCCCCCCGCAGGGGGCACCTGTGAAAGCAGGTGTTTGGTGAGTGGCGTCACCACGGACCCCGAGTCATGCGGGTTCGCCCGCTCACGTATGGCTGTGCGTGGCTTTCACGTGTCCGCGGAAAAGGGCATCCTGGTGGTTGAGCTGAGCCCGGGGTAGGTTTGGACCCTTCGGGGCCCCCCGGGTGAGGCAATACACCACTTCGGGCCCCGCTTCTCGTAGACGGGAGTCCTGGTAAGGCCCGGCCAGGATGATTCAGTCTAGTCGCAACTTCTACTATCCCCTCTCTACTTTCACCCTTGTCTTCTCCTCCTTTTCACTCTTCTCATTTCTCTTCTTTCCTTTTCAACTCCTTTGGCGGCAAGGGCTAACCTCGGGTGGTGACAGACACCTTGTCCAGAACCACTCTTGGTTATAGAGACTGGGCAGCACTAATAAAGTAACGTCTTCAGCCAAGCCTTTCTTTTAATGGAAACCCTAGCAAAAATAACGGTTTGAAATCTGTCCGGAAAGTGAAATCCGGACTAAGATTAAACCGGAGTCACACCGGAGAGGTGGCTTCCGGTTCGCACAAACCGTGAATTTTCATATCCGGTTCAAAGTCAAATTGGAGGAATTCCGGAGAGGCGAATTCCGGTTCGCTCATATCGTGATTTTCCTAATCCGGTTCAAAGTCAAAGTGGAGGAATTCCGGACACGCAAATTCCGGTTCGCTCTAACCGTGAATTTCCTAATCCGGTTCAAAGTCAAATTGGAGGAATTCCGGACAGACAGATTCCAGTTCGCACAAACCGTGATTTTCCCAATCCGCTTCAAAGTCAAATTGAAGGAATTCCAGACAGTCAAATTCCGGTTCACACAAACCGTGATTTTCCTAATTGGTTCGAACAAACCGTGATTTTTGGAGTCCGGTTCAAAGTACAATTGAATGAATTCCAGACACACAATATGCGGTTCGAACAAACCATTTTTTATCAAATTCGGTTAAAAAACAAATTGGACAAAGTCTAGACTGAAAATATCTGCTTTGCACAAACCATACTTTGCCATATCTTGTTCCAAAGAAAATCGGATCAGCCGCCTGATGCCGAAGACTTTCAAGCGTATGGTTGAAATATCAAGTTGCAAACAATCCATCCCGATACCGTACGTACGGGCTGATGCGTCGATCAAAGCTCAGACCGCAGAAGACAGCCAGCTGATATGCGGTGCCAAAAAGGAGATATCACGGCGATTTTTGTGCAAGTCATTGCCATCTGATTCCATCTAGAATTTTTATGCACTCTGCAATACTTATTCATTATTATGCTTAAACAACGTTTTGGTATTTTTTAGTTATTTTTTAAATAATTGCTTGATAACTGTCAAATAATTTTTTTATATAATTTTCTCCACATAAAAACAAACAAAAACAAGAACTAATTCGATGCCACAGCTAGATGTACGCACAATCGGGAAGTGTCATTTCAGTATCTTTGACAGCTTTCCTGCGGTCTCCTTGTTTATGCCTGCATGCTGAACATTCTATTATGGTGCACATGCAGGCAATTTTAGGGGCTTTTATCAATTTAGGTACGCAAAGCAGGGATTTAAACCGTAACCGAAACCGAAAACCATTTAGGAACGAAAATTTTCAGTAACCGTAACAGAAACAAAATTGCTATTTGAAATTAGAAAAAAAACACGTAACCGTAAGCGTAACCGTAAAGTATTTACCGGTAACTGGTTTTAACCAATATTAGCCGAAAAATAAAAAAAATTTCTCATGTATGCCTTGGAGGACGGATCTTGAAATATTGTGGCAATTTGACAGAGTTACTTTCAGCGAGTGGTGCATCTGGTAATACGATTTCCGTTCAATCTAACTTTAGGATTAAGGATACTTGGTTGGAATCATTAGTCGTGCTTATAATAAAAAAAGTCTATTTCTAAATCTATGACGCTCCTACATCGCTACATGTGTCAGTACGTGTCGCCTTCAGTGTAATAACTAATAAGTTAGAATTCTCAGATGTCCATCCAATTCGGTTCTACCAAAACCACCAATGTTCCTGACATGCAGTAGCCAATATGAAGAAACGAGGTAAATTGACTGTCATGCAGAGCTGGCGGAAAAGAAAACATAGTATTCATTTAGTCTGAAACGTCGCTAGTAACGATTTTGAGACAACACAGAAAGAAAAAACAATGTGACCGGTTTGACATTGGCGTTAAGTGTATGTTTCATATTAACCGTGATACAGAATTTATCTGAACAGAAAACAATCACAAAAATTAAAAATTATTTTGTGAAGTGAAAGCTAATATATCCTTTGATGGCCAGTATTTACATGGAAGTTCAGTGACTGGCCGGCATCGGCGCTTTGGTGTTCAAGCTGGCGAGCCCCGTCATGGAAGATCCGTTTACTGACCGGCATCGTTTTTTGTTTTTTTTTCGTCCTTTTCACTATGAAGTCAAGTCATTGAGATTCTGACAAACTGTGGCAATTCATGGATAGCGAGTGGAAATGTTTGCGTTGATCAATCCTTCCTAAATGACTGCTGACGCTAGGGTATTTTATCCCAGCATGGCAAGGCTGACGTGTTTTATCGCGAAAACGCAAGAAAAAACAATACGGTGAAGAAAATTAGCTGCAGAGGATTTGAGAATGTGACCGCCTACGCCACGAAAAATAAATTTTACAACGCTGAACATCACTTTTTTCAGGAAGCTAGTTTAATTTGATGTACTATACTTAGGGTCCGGTGGTATACGCAGGTGTTTGGCCCTGATAAAAGCTAAAAACGGTATAACGGAGCCTAAAAATGAAGAAAAAAAAACGTGGCATGATTGAGCACGCGCTTTGAGTTACAAAAACAATAATAAACATTACTTTCCAGAGACTAGAAAAGTAAGAGATGTGTTTATTGCTTATGACGCTACGAAATTGAGTGCGAAAATATGCAATTTCAAACAGGAATCAACTGCTTTCTGTGGTAGTTACGATTATCTAACAGAAATATTTCGAACGTTCCCATAGCCAAACGATATCTGTTGCTTTGATAAATTATGTTATACGACATACCGCTCCAGAGGATCGCGAATATAAAAACTTATTTCTTTAACGCAAAAAAGCGAGAAACACCACTGCATTGTGGATGTTCACACTGAAGGGTTTGTGAATGTGACCCCTTGACGCTACGAAAAATAATTGTTACAACGTTGAACGATGCCGTTTCTGAAAGATAGTTTAATTATCCGTGCTGCACTTGAATCTCAGGAATAAAAACGTGTCTAGGCCTAATAAAAAAGTAAAACTGCGGAGCGCAACCTGTATAAATAAAACCTGGCGGCACGCGGGGGATAGCACTGATCTACGAGAACAAATTAGATACTACTTTCCGGAAGTCAGAATATCAAGAGATGTGCTTAATTAATACGTAGCGCGCTATGAGCTCAGCTAAATTACTGCCTTAAAATGACGGTATTTTTTATTCGACAGCGGGTGAAGATGGCCGCTTTCAGACAAACTTCAGCTGCATTACTGTGGCAGTTTTACCACTTACACATTTTCCCATTTTGCTCGCAATATGCTCATTATTATTACATTTCTTTCTTCTTTGAAAGGGCTTGTACTGTTTGCCTACGGTTATGAATTATCCCGGCAAAACAAGAGGGCCACGGTTTGTGCTTTGCAACAATTCAAACTTAGGCTCGCACTTTTTGTTTTCACCTTGTCCGTGATTATTACCCTAAAGAACGGTGCCGACGACTGCAAAAATATAGAAAACATTTAAAATAATAAAATCTAATACAGAAAGGTGAGAAAAAAAGTATTAAAAAATATAAAAACTAATACAAGAAGGTGAGAAACAATATTTTAAATAATAAAAACTAATGCAAAAAGGCGAGAAAAAATATATTAAAAATAATAAAAACTAACACAAGTAGGCGAGAAAAAAAATATTTAAAGTAATAAAAACTAATACGAAAGGTAAAAAAAGATTTAAAATAATGAAAACCAATACAAAAAAAAAAAAAAAAACATAGGAAAAGAGTGTTTTCCGAGATTCGAACCAACGTCCGCAAGCTCTGCAAGATAGCGCGTTAGCAAACTAGGGTAACGTTGCCCTGTTATCCAAGGGTGTTTTCTGGAGAGATACATGTCTGCTGAAGTCGTTTCGAACGGTTGTACTTACTTTCGTATTTAATATTTTCTACGTATACGGGACTTATTCATAATATTATGGCAATAATGACGTCTGCAATAATTTATTATTGCTGTGTCTTATATGAGTTTTATAATGCGGTTTGCTTATCCTTTTATTTGAAACGTTTTGAAGATACGAAAACAATCTCATCGAATCAACAGCCTATGTTTCGCACGGTTTGCCGGCCGTATCGGCCGTGTGCGTTTGAATGCCTGCGTTCGCGACCGGATAACGGTTAAATTTCCCGATTAGTCGTGATGCGTGGAGTTTGCTGTAGTTTCAAACGTGTCCGAAAAAGACGGAAGCGACTGTGAGAAGTGGAACTTCGTCAAATCGGCTCAACAGCGAAGATCATGGTACGGGAACCGAAGTAAGTTTGTTTCTTTGTTCGTTAGGGCTAGCTTATTTCCTGCGTTCAAAAAGCTTGTTATTGTCTGTAGATCGCTTGCTTTTACCAGTATTATTAATTGTGCGTGAATGGTGTTATGCAAGGCTGTTTTAGAGCGCAGCTCTTAGGGGCCCGTTCCCGGCTTGAGCGGCGTCGCCGTCGCCGTCGGCGTCGCCGTCGGCGTAACCAAGGTCATCCCAAGGTCACGTGACCCCCAAGGTCACGTGACCCCTCCAAAAGTCACCTCAAGGTCACGTGACCCCCTGAAGGTCACGTGACCCCCAAGGTCACGTGACCTTGGGGGTCACGTGGGGTCATCTTGGGATCACGTGACCCCTCCCAAGGTCATCTCAAGGTCACGTGACCCCAAGACCCCACGTGACCCTTTGAAGGTCACGTGACCCCAAGTCACGTGACCCCTCTGAGGTCACGTGACCCCCGAGGTCACGTGGTCTCCTCCCCAAGGTCACGTGACCCCCGAGGTCACGTGACCCCTCCCAAGGTCATCTCAAGGTCACGTGACCCCACGTGACCCCCGAGGTCACGTGACCCCTCCAGGTCACGTGACCCCCAAGGTCACGTGGGGGTCACCTTGGGGGTCACGTGACCTTGAGGTGACCCCCATGTGACACCCAAGGTCACGTGACCCCCAGGTCACGCCTCCCCGAGGTCACGTGACCCCCCGGAGCATATTAAAGAATGAGGGGAGGAGGAGGAGAAGGAGGAGGGGTCTACCCTCCCCTCAGTACCCTTCACTCCTCCTCCTCAAGAGCTGCGCTCCAATTCGGCGTTACAGGGAGTTGTAAACGGCTTTCACTTTTTTCTTCTTTTTTCCCCGATGCAGAGACTACTGGCTCAAGGTTCATCAGTAGCGGCGGAACTCTTTGGGAGACGGGGGGTGCGGGGGTGGGGGTCAAAGCGGATGGGGGAGGATTGCCTCCCTAAAGGCCGGCCGACGACGCCATTGCATGCGGAGAGCTGGACCCGACAAAAAGCTTTCTGTGTAAGTCCTTTGTGTTTTTACTCTTTTTTTATTTGTGTGTTCGTTGTTTCACTTTTTCTTATGATTTAGTCCGGGTTTCTGTTACTTATGTGTTCATTATTTATTAATTTTTTTTCTTTATTAAGTTTTAGTTAAAAATATGATGCCCTCGTCATTTTCCAGTCCGGGAAACGGTGGTGACCTCGTCGTGTTCAAGGAGCAGTAATGAACTTTTCATCTTGTATTGCTTCCGGCGAACAATGGTGTCTGTGCGTGTGTGTGCGTGCGACGTGTTGGTCACAAGGGATGATTTCGGGACTGAACGGAAAAACAAGGCCAGCGAGGAGCGACTGGGGGACTTTGAACATCGCACGGTGCAAGGAAGGACTTCAACGACGAGGCTAGCAAGCAAGCCCATGTCAAAACTGCTGTGCTCGACCGGAGAGTTGAATCAGAACTTTACCCTGTGAGTAAGGATCAACGACTTTGGAACTTTCGTATAGTTTACAGCTTAATTGTCGCCTTCCTTTTATTTTATTTTAATAGGAGTCTGTGTGTTATTATATTTTTAGTTTATTTTAATGGTTGTTCGTGTGATATCACTATTATTTTTTCTTGAACGGCGGAAGTGCTTGTTTGGAATTTTGGCGCTTTTATGTATAAAACTTTTTTTGCAAACCATATCTGTCTGCTCCCTCGACAACCAATCCCGCCAAAGGGCTGTGACTTTCAGACGTCGAATGATATGTTACAGTGTTTGCTAACTAGCGATCGCCTGCATTTGATTTTTGTAGCATACATATTTGTCGGAATTACAAATTTCGAACCAGGCCACTAAAGACTGGTCAGTGGCCTATTCTGCCGATGTATCTACGTAAACACACGTTTGACAGTGTGGGATAGCAGTAAAATGTATATTTTGTGGATATTCATACAAATGCATTATATGATCCCATGTCTGGACCTGAAAGTATGGTACCTGCCCCATGGCAATAATTTTAATGTGATGCTAGAATAAGCATCACATGAAAATTGCTTTATATGAGGTGGGTACCCTATTTGCCAGGCCCAAACACGGGATAATATAAAGCAGTCTATATATGGTATATAAGGAATTGGGCAGATGTGGTCATATCTGCCCAATTCCTTATATATCCATATCTGTATTTTCATTATAAGTCTAGATATGACATTTTTGTAAGGGATGGCTTGTAGCATCAGCTGCAGTACATCGGAAGGTGAAACAGTAGGTGTGTCACTCTATTAAACTACTTCTATTATATTCAGGTGTTGCCTGATACGGTTTAATATACGGTTAGACCCACTCCGGTGAAGCTCTACGGATTGGCCAGATACGGTTCAGCTTCCGCTTCGACCAATTACGGTTGGGTTTCCGGACTGGGTATTTCCGGTTCATTTACGGTTTCTAGAAATCCGGTTTGCTTAGGGGCCCATATGACGGATTAAAATTCCGGATTCATTCCGGTTTATTTTTAAACCGTTTTTTTTGGTAGGGAAGTTGCCTATTCCCTTGTTGGGCTGGGCGGTGGGCGGTGCACCACGGTTTTCGAAAACCCTCCCCCTTCATATGGGTTTTCAAGCAAAAAAACCCTTTGATCGGTCCCCGAAAAGGGTCCGCACCGAAGCACTTCGCATAGAAAAACCAAAGTACACATTTTCAAAGTTCCCCAAGTTTCTTGTCATGCACTCTGAGGATGAAAAACCGCTTGGCAAGTTGTCCCCTTTTCTTATCTCAAAGGTTCTTGAAGGAGTGATTGGGAAGAACTACAATGCAAAAAAGATGGCATCTGGTGATCTGGAGATACACAGCAAGCAACAAAGTGAATCACTATTAGCACTAAACTGCGTGACTGATTACAAGGTCACTGTCACACCTCAGAGAACACTTAATGCAATTCAAGGGGTGATCTCGGAAGACGACCTGCTCGAGAGTACAGAAACCGAAGTAGTTGAGGGCCTTTCTACACAGGGAGTAATTGCTGTTCGGCGTATTAACCTTGGCCGCGATGGTGTTTAACGCAAGACCAAACACATCATTCTCACGTCTGAGTCAACTACACTTCAAGAAGTTGTGAAGGCAGGATATCCCCAGTGCCGCGTCCGACCCTATGTGCCAAACCCTCAGCGGTGTTTTAAGTGCCAGCGGTTTGGCCATGGGTCACAGAACTGTCGAGGAAGTCCCACTTGTGCCAAGTGTTCCAGCAAGGAGCACGTCGCTGATGTGTGCGAGAATGAGCCCCACTGTGCTAACTGTAGCGGTAAGCACCCAGCGTACTCACGATCTTGCTCATTATGGAAACAGGAAAAAGAAAACCTCACCTTGAAGGTTACCGAAAATATTTCATACGCTGATGCAAAGAAGCGCTTTGACTTTGTATCCAAAGGCTCTTATGCCGAGGCCGTACGCAGGGGACCGGTACGGCCAATGGTTTCGACGGGAACGCAGACGTCTACGGACGATCTGCGCCTCCCGTCGAGGTCTCCTTCGTCCTCGGGAGTGATGCCAGTGACACCGCTTTCGAACCGTAAGGTGAATGCTGCCTCTTCAGCATCCACCTCAGGGCAGGAGCTGACCCCCCTGCTCCACCTGGCCCTTTGGCCCTTAAGGGCCGAGGCCTACCCCCTCGCACCTCTGCTCCCCAGAGGAAGCCCGGGGAGCCGCCGAAGCAGTCGGCCTCCAAGGGTCAGCTGCCGGCGGCAACAGACGAGCCCATGGACGAAGGTGGGCCCAGGTCCGAGGAGGATGCTCCCCTCTCAGGATCAGAGTCCTCCCTTTCTGTCACCAGTGAGCCCACTTGGAGGCGGAAAGACCCTCCTAAAAAACAGAACGCGCCACGTGTTAAGATAGACTTTAAACCTTAAGATCTCCTTTTAAATCTCTTTTCGTGTATATACATTTTTTCTCTCTAGATGCCAAAGTATAGCATCATGCAGTGGAATTGTCGCGGCCTTTTTTATAATATTGATGACATAAATTTTTTTCACGATGAGCTTCGACCTGTGGCCATATGTCTGCAGGAGACTCATCTTAGGGACACGCATGCCAAAGTTTTAAGGCGCCATCAAGTTTTTAGAAAAGACCGTGCATCCTCTAGCAACTCGTCTGGTGGAGTTTCTGTTGTCAAGAGCGGTTTAGCCTGTGCTCCCAGTTCATCTCACGACCTCGCTGGAGGTAGCGGCAGTCCATGTTCTTCTTGACCGCCTTATTACACTGGTTTCAATCTACCTACCACCAACTATTTCACTGCATCTTGTGGGAGCCGAGGCTGAAGGACGAGGCAGAGGGCACGTGACAGGCGGCCGGCGGAGAAGGCACGAGCTGGCGCGAGACAGTGTGAGCTGAGCGAGGCTGGTAGCTGGACAAGGAACGTCGAAGCCAAGCTGGCCTGGCCTGGCCCATAACAAACCCCGGAGAGGTCCACCAGCGAGGTCTGGAGCAAGACCGGTGGAAACGGCGAGCCCGGGCCATATGACCTGGGCTATGACGATCCCGGGGTGGTTCAGCAGCGAGACTCGGGCATTGATAGCCCGGGACAGCCAGCCTACGCAGCGCTGGCGTGGGAAAGGTGATCCGCAGGCCTGGACACGGACCCCGACTGTGAGCTCTGAGCGACCGGCGACAACAAAGGTCGGCGGGCCGGGACTACCGGCTCTCGACGACGGGCAACCGAGAGGTACAGTAAACCCATTCGCTGTCTTCTCGTTGCAGTGTGTAACTCCCTGGGTGACGGGCGGAGCGCATACCGATCGGGCGGGATTATTAGTAGAGCGACCTCCGTAAAGAACCCCACATTAATATGGGGCATCCAACGCGGGGCCCGTTCGGTATGCCTCTGCTTCTAGTCGTCCCCAGGGAGACCCATGGATCCGTTAAGCGGGTTGTTTAGTAACGCTAACGATGCCCGTTGAGACAAAGCGTGTTGGGATTTCGGCGACTTGTCTCACAGCAGAGCTCAGCAGGTGTCTTCTCGAATCGAGTACTTAAACGTCTCGATGGACGAGTTTGCGGACGCGCTTTCTCGGGTACCCCAGTATAGTGGTTGGCAGAAGGTGAAGCAACCGGGGGAACACAAAGAGTGTGGTTAAGATGTAAGAAAGTTGTCTTCGGAGGCAGAGGAGAGGCACGGCATGTTCCCTGGAAGGCAGGATAGCGACTGGCAGGAGGGAAAACAGCCAGGACTTATTGCATATTTAGGATTTAGGCTTGGAGTGATGCGGTAAGCAAGCAAGCGCTTGTCGAGGCCCGCGGTGCAGATAGGTTTTTGTCAGTGGGTGTCGGAAAGATTGCGGGAATTGCAGTCGACACCGGGAACACTGGCGGACGAGATTGTCAGCGGGTGTTGGGTAAACTGGCGTAAATTGCAGTTGACACCGGGAACGCTGGAAGGCGAGTTTAGGAGCAGTATGATTTGGTAACCGCTGGGCCAAGACGGCTAGTTGCTTCGCGTCACTCCAACAACTAGCGAAGGGCAGAGGGACGACTCTCCCTTGAGGGAGGTTGTTCCAAGAAAGCTACGAAATGTTTTAAATGATTCTTTCTCGACTTCACTCTGGCCGGTCGTGGCAGTGACAGCAAGACTTTTAATAAGTTATGTCGCGTCACGACCTGGCCGGGGATGAGGCTGTAGACATTTAGGTGGCTTGTAGCTGTCTAGCTTGCCTTGAGGCGTGAACGATTCAAGCGGGCTTGCTCGGTGAGCTGCCGCCCCCTCCGAGAACCGAGCAGTCCCTAGAGCTCGTATACACGTGGACGGAACGGGACGATGACGCTTACATCGAGTACCACATGGTATATGTAGCCGTTTTGGAGCGCGGCTATGGAATATGGCCGTCCCGCCACAGGCTTTGGATCCCTTCGCTTGCACAAAAGATGGACTAGGTTGACTCCATCGTTACCTGTTCAGAAGGAAACTCACGCGTTGAGCAATGCCGCTAGTGGTTTCGCCGCATCGCTTGCTCCGAGGTGAGAAAGGCACCCGAGGTATAAAGACGCGAGCGTCGTGTCTTACTTCTAGGCTTACTCGGCGAGATACAAACGAGGAGGCTTGCCGGGTTCACATCGCTGACTTGAAAGGATACTACCGTCGTCGCGACGGGGAAGACGCATAACATGAGGTTGTGGTAGGATACAAGAAATCCCCTGTTCTTGGCGACCCAGGAGCGAGCTCTGGAATGCAGACTTGCTGAGTTAGCCGCATGGTACATGAACCCGTCAGCAAGCTATGTGGCGGTAGAGGCTATGGCCACTGCCACAATCTGCGGCAGAGTATCTGTTCGCTGTTTGTTGTTTTAACATTTTGTTCTGCGCCGAATAGCTTCTTGGAAAGACGGCCATAGACGGTGTAACCCAGGAAGCCCACCGGGAGGGAAGACGGGACCATTCGTTTTCCCAAGTGCAAAGGGTGGCTGACAGTTGTTCGGCCTGACGAACGGTTCAGGCGGGCAGTTCTAAGCCCGCTGTGACCTCTAAGCGGAAAAGGAGCAAGTCCGTCTGCGTCGGCCGGACCAGCTTAGAGCAAGCCCCCTGCTGCATCGCGGTGAGTGGGAGAGCGAGCGACAGACAGGTCGGCATTGTCTGCCGGCTTCGGTAGCCACCACCACCTACGCCGCTTTCGGACGCTGCAACGTGGCCACTCCGGCAACAGAAACAGCGGCATTGCACGTGGGTAGCGCCTGGTTCTCAGGGTTCCCAGGGAAACGCCAGAGGCCGGCGCCAGTAATCAGGTCCTCTGAGTCGAGGTTGCCGGCCGCTGCCGAGGCCCAGTATCAGTGTGCCGACAGGGCGGAAATTGTGGCCGGCGACCGCGTGGCGATGGCCCCGTTGGCGTGTCGGGCTCAGTGCACGACACCTGAGAAGAGCCCGTACGTGCGTGTAGAGATCGGTGGTAGAGAATATTCGGCACTAATTGACACCGGTTCTACCCTTTCTCTAATTGGCGATAATGTGTACGAGGACTGCCGTAACAGGAACCTTTGCGCACGGGAACTTGTAACTCCGCTGCGTTTAGCGACAGGATTGGCAGAAGCGCAAGGGGCGATGCGCTTTCACCTTGGCCTTGACGGCAGACGAAGGAGGCAACGTTTCGTTTACTTGCCCGGTATGTCGATTCCTGTTATTTTGGGGCAGGACTTCGTCTGTCGTGAGGGCATAATCCTGGGCTTGAGGAACAACGGGTATCGTTATAGTGCGTTTTCTCCTCTTATTCCCTTCGTTGCCCCATCATCTCTGGTGCAGGGAGTGGAACGTTCGCTCGCTGCGTCACACCAGGAGCAGGTATTAGCTGCGCGAGTCGTGCCCAAAACGTCGAAATGATAATTGCGTCTTTCGATGAGCCCGCCGACCAACGGCGGATGGTAGCGAACGCCTTGTCCCGACAGGCAGCTATGTTTACCGAGAGACCGGGGCTTACGACTGTTTTACAGCATAGGATAGATACAGGAGAGGCCAGGCCGTGGGGGTGTAATCCTAGACCACTAAGCGTACATAAACGGGCCCTCCTAGACGCGGCTCTCGAGGAGATGCTGGACACAGGGGCGGTGCGGCAATCGCAGAGTCCCTGGGCGTTTCCAGTAGTTTTGGCGCCAAGGAAAGACGGCACCGCGCGCCTTTGCGTTGATTACCGAAGACTTATGGCGCGTTCACACTAGAAGCGGATCCGCAAACGCGAAGCGGATCCGCGCGTTCTCGACCGCAAAGCGGCTAGGATCGAGCGGTTGGAGCGCGTTTTTGCCAACCGCTTCAGGACCGATTTCTCCCAACCGCTTTCACGAACCGCAAAGCGGCAACCAATCACAACGCGACGCTGACGTGACGTCAGTGACTTGCGAAACAAGATGGCACCCTTCGCTGGTGAGGCGTCCAAGCGCTGTAGTCCTGGCGCTGTAGTCCTAGCTTTCGACAAATCAACGGAGAAACGTGATGTTCACGTCCGTCACTTGGATTCGCCGCGAAAAGAATTGAGTCGCAATTTTAACGGGCTTCGCAGCGGTGATTTGGTTCGGGTAAGAGTTTGTTTATTATTGCGGGTGCCACAGCCCAAGCTCGCTACGCTGCCTTGTTAGTCTCTGCCCGTAGAACGTCGGAACCCGCCCCTGATCGACCGCAACGTCAGTTTTTTTATCCACTAAGATAGTCGCGTGAACTATTGAAAGCTTTTGACACCGTGCGTGACCACCACGAAGGCCGATAGAGACGTCATGAGCTTGATTGCGTAGCCAACGTACTACCGCGGAGCGGGCAGGGTACCTGCGCTAGCTCGACCTGTAACGTTTCCTACTAACAAAATAAAGAAAGGGAACCTAACCAAGGAATAAAGCGTACGTACCAGACAATGCAGAGGTAATCCATACGGCGTTTATTTGAGCTTAATGTCAAACAAACAGTAGACTTGATCGACGTGCGAGTGACGAGAGGAGAGTCCGCCACCAAGGAAGCCACGACCGGCTAGCACCGAACACATTCCCCGCAGCACGGTCCACCCCACCGCTCAGTCACAACTTCAAAAATGATAAGAGCGAACAACGAGGGGGGAAAACTGGCCCTCTATCCCGAAAACAAGGTCAGCTATTCGTGCGGGAAGGATGCACTTCGAAGAAAAGGTTGGTGGCATCCTGTTCTGAGTCAGCAAGGCGCGCCTAGCAGGGCTTTGCTTGTGGGCGAAGTCGAGGGAATCACAGGCGAGTTTGGCGGGCACATGCTTCTTTCTTCGCTCCCTGAACTCGTGATGCGAGCAAACATCCCGGGAAAAATCTTCAGAGTGGCAAAACAGCAAAAGTTCGGCTTTGCATCGTGGATTAAAGTGGATTTTGGATTGTAAAACAGTGTTGCCAAACGCAAGTCTCGAAAGATCACGCGTGATCGCCGAGAAACCGCCAACCGCCTCTTGGTGTGTCTGAACGGGGTCGCTCGCAGACCGCATCCGCAACCGCTTCGCGAACGCGGATCCGCTTCCAGTGTGAATGCGCCATCAATGAGGTCACTAGAAGGGACGCGTATCCTTTTCCCTCTATTGAGTCTATAATGTATTCGCTTGGAGGCGCGGGGGTTTTCACCACGCTGGATTGTAGCAAGGGCTTTCTCCAGATCCAGGTGGCGCCAGACGATGTCCAAAAGACGGCGTTCACCTGTTACAGGGGGTTATTTGAGTTTACGCGTCTTCCGTTTGGGTTATCGAACTCGCCGTCGAGTTTCCAACGGCTCATGGACATCGTGCTGGGCGATGCGAAACTTAACTTCGCCATGGCCTACATGGATGACATTGTGGTATTCTCCAAGTCGTTCAAAGAGCACCTAACTCACCTCGAGATCGTCTTAAGGCGAATGAGTGAGGCCGGTCTAACAATTAATCCAAAAAAGGTGCAACTGGCCGCCTCAAAGGTAAATCTTTTAGGCTTTGTCGTGGACAATGGTACCTTGAAGCCGAACGATGAGAAATTGAGGGCTATTCTCGATTATCCACCACCGCACGATGTAAAGAGCCTTTAAAGGTTTCTGGGGATGGTTGGCTTTTACCGGCAGTTCATCCCGATGTGCGCGGAGCTAGCGCGGCCTTTGAATCTGCTGCTCCGGAAAGGCTCAAGGTAGGTGTGGGGTCCAGAGCAGGGTGCTGCCTTCTCTTCTCTCGCGAGGGCAATAGCATGCACCGCTAGCCTTCGGTTACCAGATCTTAATCGGCATTTTGTTGTGCAGACAGATGCGAGCGACTACGGTGTCGGAGCAGTATTGCTACAGGAGCACGATGGACAGTAGCGCCCTGTGGCATTCGCTAGTCGAACGCTCACATCGTCGGAACGCAACTACAGCGTGACGGAAAAGGAGGGGTTGGCCGTCATGTTTGCTCTGAAGAAGTTCGACCTCTATTTAGATGGTACGACTTTCGTTATTCAGACTGATCACGCAGCACTTACCTGGATTCAGAGGCTAAAAGAGCCCGCGGGGAGGCTGGCCCGCTGGGTACTAACCTTGCAGCGCTACTCGTGCACGGTTGAGTACCGAAAGGGATCGACCAACAAGGTCGCGGTTGCGCTCTCTCGGGCGCCCCAGGATGGTGGTTGGGAGGAGGTGACGTAACCAGAGTGTAACGAAAAGCGCGGGAAGAACAGAAGAATGTCTCCGAATGCAGGGGTGAGATCCCTCACGGACGGTTGGGAGGAGGCGAAGCAACCGGCACTCGTAGCAGCCTTAGCGCGCGGCACGAGGGAGCAAAGGATCGTCGCTTGGGGTGAAGTGATCAGCAAGGAAGAGCTTGTCGAGGCCCAGAAAGCAGATGGTTTTTGTCAGCGGGTGTTGAGTAAACTTGCGGAAATTGCGGTTGACACCGGGAAGGCTGGCGGTCGAGTTAATGATCAATTTGATTCATATCTGCTGGGCGAAGACGGCTTATTGCTTCGCTACATCCCAACGATCGATGAAGGGGAGGGTAATGAGTCTCCCTTCAGGGTGGTGATTCCCAGGAAGCTACGGAAGAGGTTTATCGGGTACTTTCACGACTCGGCTCTGGCAGGTCATGGCAGTGGCAGCAAGACTTTTCATAAGTTATGCCGCGCCGCGACCTGGCCGGGGATGAGGCAAGACGCACTCCGATACGCCCGCAGCTGTCCAGCCTGCCAGAAAGCGAAGCCCAGAGGGGGCAAGCCTCCGGGCTTGATGCAGTCGGTGGAGAGTCACTACCCGTGGGAGATCGTCGCTTCCGACATCATCGGCCCAATGCCAAGAAGTCCGCGGGGAAACCAGTACCTCTTGGTCATTACCGATCATTTCTCAAAGTGGGCAGAGCTGTACCCACTGAGGAAGCTGGTTTCAGAGCGGATCTGGGAAAAGTTACTGGATACTTTCCTACGCTTCGGCACACCCAGGCGTCTCATTAATGATAACGCTAGTTATTTTACTATTAACGTGTTTGTGGGCTCCTGCTTGGCGCTGAACATAAAGCACAAGAGGACAACACCGTACCATCCCCAAGCCATTATCACTGAGCGTATGAATCGGAATATCAAAAGCATGCTGATCGCGCTAACGGAGAGACACCGAGACTGGGATGAGCACATCGCTGAGATGGGTTTTGCCATCCGGAATACCGTGAACAGATCGACTGGTTTCACGCCAGCGTTTCTGAACCTGGGAAAAGAGATCCCGTCTCCGCTGGAGAACGAGTTACGGAGCAACTAAGGAACACCAGGACGCCCGCTCTCTAGGTACGCGGAACAGCTAACGAACCGCTTGTCTGGGGCGCTGCACGATGCTAGAGAGATTCTTGATGCCGCAAGGGTCGAGCAAGCGGCGCGGTATGACAGGAGCCATAGGCACTTGGAATTCAAGGTTGGTGACTTGGTCCTGAGAAGAACCCACCCTCTGAGTAACGCAGCTAGCGGTTTCGCCGCATCGCTTGCTCATAGATGGGAAGGGCCCTATGAGGTAAAGACGCGAATGTCACGGCTTACTTATAAACTCACTCGGTGTGATACAAATGAGGAGTCGGGTCCAGTTCACATCGCGGACTTGGAGGGGTATTACCGTCGCGATGGGGAACATAGTGAATGAAAACTACCGCCGCCGCCACATTCGGCCACAGAAAGTGATGATTTTCCGGTGTCTGACAGTGTTCTTTCTACACAGGATACCTCCTTGGAGAAACCGCCCTAGAGGGCCAGGAGGCCCACCGGACGGGCCAGGCCCCGGGGCGACTGGACCCCAGTGGTCCGGTCGACCAAACCCTCGCGGCGGCCGCCCAGGAAGGCGTCAACACCGAGGATGGCCGAACGGCGGAGCGGGCCAGAGCCATATGGGCTCCGCAGGTACCGCGAGCCCGGCAGCCGGCAGGCCTGCGCGGCACGGGGCAGGGCCGTCCGCAGCGACATCGCTTCACCAGGCAGGGCCGTCCGCGACGGAACCCCTACACCACGGAGCGGGTGCGTCTACGACCTGCCTGGAGTCGGCCCCCCTGCCACACCGTGGCCACGCGGACGGCGTGGGGGGAAGGAGGGGCGGTCCATTTCGTTTCCCGCCGGCGTTGGAAGCATCAACCCAGACCAACGCCTAGCCAGCCCGACCACCAAGTCCCACCCCCGTTCCGTGGCCACATGCAGCCGGCGGCGCCACGGGTCTTGGGAGCGCCTGACACCTGCCGGCTGTGCGGGTTCCCGATAATACATCTGGAAACCCACGAAGCAGGTCGACTCCATACTGACCTGCTGGAGGCACAGCCCCTCCCGGACAACGTGGCGGCAGCGGTCCAGACCCTGAGGGCAAGCCGCCCGGGCCTCCTGGCTCCCGCTGCCTTGGCCTCCGTCCAGCCAACCCGGCCTCCCGAAAACCGTGCCGCCGCACCGGCTGCCGCAGCCGCCGCCATCGAACCCGCACCACGACGGCCCCCACAACATCGGCCACCACCACAATCTACAGGACCTTCAAGGACCCATTAGCCAGCTTCCCCAACCTTTTTTTTTTTTCAATTTTAGGAGATTTTAATGCGCACCACCTCATGTGGGGCAGTGCCCGCCAAGACTCCCGTGGTGGGGTCATTGAAGGATTTTTGTTATCATCTGGCCTTTGCCTTTTAAATGGAACTGATCCGACTTTTTTTAGTGCATCTCATAATACTTTCACCTCTATAGATTTGTCTGTTTCATCACCATCCTTACTTCCATGCTTTTCATGAAAGGTTTTAGACAATCCCTTTGGAAGTGACCATTTCTCTGTGATTTTAGAAAGTATTGTATCACTCCCTTCTCTTCGAACCAGCATCCCCAGGGGGAAGTTGGAAGAGGCGGACTGGGCTCTTTTTGAGTTGGAAGCGGTACTTGACTCTATCGAATTTTTATCTATGTCGCCGGAGAATGCAACCTTGCACATTACTGACCGAATCATAAATCCAGCATCTATTTCTATTCCACAAACATCGGGGAATCCTTCGAAGCGGTGCAAGCCTTGGTGGACCAAGGAGTGTACTGCCACACGTAGGTCTCTGAACAAGGCCTGGGGCACTTTTTTTCGCTACCCAAGTTATAGGAACAAGATTGAATCTAAAAAAAAAGTAAAGCAATGGCTCGTTGGACAAGGAGGCAAGCCAAGAGGTTCGTGGATGAACTCTTTCCAAAGTAAACAGTTTTGTTACTTCAAAAGAGGTGTGGGACTGAACGAAAAAATATTGGTGCAATAATATTTCTTTTAGGATACCTCTTTTACCCTCAGCTGTGCCCACATTAAAAGGCCAGGCAAATTGTCTTGCAAAATATTTTCAAGAAGTCTCTAGTTCATCCAGTTACACTGCCAAATTTCAGAAATTCAGGGCTATGGCGGAAAAGCAGCCAATTGGTATGTCTGGATCAGATGCTCTCTAATATAACCAGCCTTTCACATTGTGTGAACTTGAGGTGGCCCTTGCAACAAAAAAGGAATCTGCACCCGGAACTGACAGAAGTAAATATGAAATGTTGCGGGACTTGTCCCGTGAATCCCTAGGACATCTGTTGACTTTTTTTAACCATTTATGGGGAGCTTCAGTTTTTCCTCAGTGCTGGAAACGTGCGCATATAATTCCCTTGCTGAAACCAGGTAAAGATTCTTCACTGCCTACGAGTTATCGTCCCATTGCGCTGACCAGTTGTCTCGGGAAAACGTAGGAGAGGCTGATAAATAGGCGACTAGTGCACTTTTTGAAGGCTGAAAAAATTTTAGATACGATTCAATGTGGATTTAGAATGGGTCGCTCAACCTTAGATTATCTCGTTCGCCTGGAAACTTCCGTTCGTGAAGCTTTTTTACATCGACAGCACTGTGTGTCGGTATTCTTCGACCTAGAGAAGGCTTACGACACTACTTGGCGTTATGGGATTCTCAAGGACTTGCACATGTATGGCATCCATGGCCGAATGCTGCGTTGGATACAAGATTTTCTTACTAACCGAACTTTTCAGGTTAGGTTTGGCTCCACACTCTCTGATGTTTTTCTTCAAGAAAATGGGGTCCCCCAAGGAGGTGTATTGAGCGTTACTCTGTTTGCAGTGAAGATAAACAGCCTGGCTGCAGCGATACCACCATCTGTCTCCTATTCGTTATATGCAGACGATGTGCAGATTTCCTTTTCTTCTGGCAACCTCTCGAGTTGCGAGCGCCAACTGCAGGTGTCTATAAATAAAATGAGAAAATGGGGCGATGAAGATGGGTTTAGATTTTCTTCTGAAAAGACACAGTGCGTGCCCTTTTCACTGCGGCGTGGCCTCTCACTTGAGCCCAGTTTACAACTCAATAGTATATCTGTACCTGTAAAGCAAGAGCACACATTTTTAGGTGTTGTTTTTGACAAGAAACTCACGATTTTGGCCCATATCAAGGAACTAAAGAAGAAGTGCCTGCAAGCGTCTAATATCCTCAAAGTACTTTCTCACATGTCTTGGGGGTCTGACAGGCGATGTCTCATCCGATTATACAATGCCCTGGTTCGTTCCCGTTTGGACTACGGTGGAATTGTGTATGGATCAGCACGGGAATCTGTTTTAAAAATGTTAGATCCTGTCCATCATCTTGGCCTTCGACTTGCCACAGGAGCTTCTCGAATTTCGCCTATAATGAGCTTGTATGCAGATGCTCATCAAATTTCTTTAGGAAAAAGGAGACAAAATCTTACTCTTTGTTATGGATACAAAGTTAAATCTGACCCTCCACATCCCACCTTTAGGTGTGTACAGACTTCTTATCTCTAGCGACTTTTTGAAAACAAGCCAAGCATTGCGCGACCCTCAAGCTTTCGGCTTCAAAGTATTTCAACCTCCCTGCAGCTTACAATCCCTGAGAATAGCACGATTACAAGGGTCAAGAGCATTCCTCCCTGGAGTGCCGTAAAAGTTTCATGCGACTGGTCACTGGCCAAATTTCATAAGAAATCAGTCCAACCTCTCGTGATTCAGCAGGAGTTTTTTGCATTGCTGGAGAAATATCAAGATTACATACAATTTTATACTGATGGTGCAAAAACCTCACCCTACGTAGGTTCTGCAGTGTTTTCACCAGAATACAAGAAAGCAAGATGTATCGATAGCATTGCAAGTATTTTTACTGCTGAGCTTTATGGTATAATGATGGCCCTTGAACATATCTTAGGGAATCATGTAATGAAAGCTATTTTGTTTGTTGACTCCCAGAGTGCCCTGCTCTCAGTTTGCTCCCTTACCGACACAAAAAACTTGCTTACACAACAAGTGCGTGTAAAGCTGCACCGTGCTCTCCTACTTGGACTCGATATTAAACTCTGCTGTGTACCAAGCCATGTAGGAATTATCGGTAATGAAAGGGCAGATGGGCTAGCCGCCTCTATCAAGTATAAGATTAAAATATCCCTTAAACTGCCATATGAATATTTTAAGCCAGCTTTCAGAAGAGCAATTACTAAGGTATGGCAGTCAGAATGGGAGAGGGAAATTGACAATAAACTTCACGTTATCAAACGTTGTTTGGAGGTGTGGGAGAGCTCCCATCACAAGAGTCGTTTCCATGAAGTTTTGATGTCCCGATTGAGGATTGGCCACTCGCGCTTGACACATCTGCATTTGCTTTGTGGTGAAGATGCTCCACAGTGTGAGCACTGCGGCAAAGTAGTGACTGTATTACACATCTTGTGGAATTGCAGGCACCTACATGAACAGCGACGGGCATGTTTTCCAGAACTTTTTAGATGTCATCTCCCGTTTCACCCAGCCTTCCTTCTTGGCGATAAACCTCTAGTCCCTTTTTGACGCGTTTTAGAATTTCTTGAAGTAACTGGCGACATACACCGGTTGTAAGTTTCTTTCATAAATATATCGCTCCAATTGTAGATATTTTTAAATGTTGTAGATTATGGTCACTGTATAATCTTAAAATTCATAGACATAGTAATCTTTTATACTTAGAATTCATGTTTATATGATGCACGATTCATGTTCAAGTCTTATTAGAGCATCAGCTACTGTAGCTCTGTTTCTTCAACCCTTGTTTCTGCAATAGTTTATGCACTTGGCGCATTTTGGCCCTGGTAGCTCTCGCGCTATAAAACTCAAATCAATCAATCCCGGACGCTGAGGGAGGATAAATTGCCGCGTTGTATTTTTTTATTTTGTGTTCAATGGCGAATATAATTTCTCGGGGTTTTTAAGAATGCATTGTAATCTTTTTTAGGGAAAAAAACAAAGAAATGAAAGCTGCTTTGGTGAGTCCGTGCGCAACCAAACAAATGCAACTAGAATGTTTCTTTCATATTATGTTGATCACTTTACGGTACCATACACTCAGCCGTGTAAGTCTACAAAGGTCTTAACAGTCGAAAATATTTCACCACAGGATATCCAAACTGCATGGATATTCCCGACCACAACGTGAAACTCAACGAGTCTCATCAATTGAACAATATATATTGTACGTACCTCACGGTGCCGCCTTATCTGAACAGGATTTGAGAAAGGTCTCCAATAACACAGCATATCCAATATACAGTGTCAACGATTGTCAATTCACGACGATCGGACGGAATGCGTGTTTTGGGGGCACGCTTTGAAGAGAGTTGCTTTTTTGCACAGCTTCAAAGCAAATGAACGAACGTGTCCATTCCGTTCCTGCAGCCCGGACCCGACCCTAAAGCGCGAAACAGATGTACGACGAAACCGTCCGATCCGACGTGCGGACTGCCGCAATGACCTTGGGGGGAGAGGGTTTTCGTAGCATCGGAGAGCGTTGAAAACCCTCGCCTCCGACCGTCGTATTGCGCGGTCGGACGTCAAATCGGACGGTTTCGTCGCACATGTGTTTCGCGCTTAACAGCTATTTTTCGGGAAACTCAGAACGTAGCCGGGATGGCTTTTTGGAGATTATCTCAACAAAAATAATCCTCCAAGAACGTTAAACTACCTGAATCGCGTGCTGCTTGACGTTCGCTCTCGGCGTTCGTTTCCTGCGAAGGCCGTTCAGGCAACAAGACCTGGTATCCCCTGGGTATTACAGCGGAAGATGACACACAAAGGGTAAGCAACCTAAACAGGCAAATGAAGAAAAAACTCCCGAGAAGAGCCGTCGAACCCTGCATGTACAATGCAGGTGCGGAGCTACACGGACCGGTTTTCCACAGCTCAGGCGGGTGGCAGAAATTTCTGGCTCATAGGGGTCGCTCGATTCGGAAAACGGCGGCGGACAGAGAGCTCTTTTTCCAAAAGGTCTATAGCAACTGATTTTATTGATGCTACAGCACCGCGAAGAACAGGCCACGCATAGCTAGGACTCTCGAGAAGCCGGGTGAATACTAGGAGAGGCAAAGTGAAAAGAAACAGCGATACGACGAGCGGTGGCGTGCTGCGACAGGCAGCGGCATTTCGTACAGTGCTGTAGGCAATCGTTGCAGGGGATACCACAGCTTCGCTGATTAACCACCTTCACAGCGAGGATTGGAGCACCATTTTCTTCGAAATGTTTTTTTTTTTTTTTTTTTAATCTGGCCATTCCTAAGCCTAAATGAACACGGTAATTGTCGATATGGCAACGTCTTTGGAATACTATAATGGATTGCCTCGGCTCAATCGGCCGGGTATTGATAGCACGTAGCAGAGCCGTATAAACAGATAGTTTGGCCATTCATTGGGACGAATAGGAGTCCAATGAGGAGATGCTATCGGCCAAAGCGGGCTGGGCGTGTTTCAGGGCATCTTTGAAAATTCGAATGTGGCCAACCAGATTCCGGAAATAATACCCCGGCGGTGGTCGCGAGAAAAGAAATTAATAAGTTCGTCAGTGTGAATTTTGGCGACTGAAAATATGACTAACGTGATGTTACAGCCACGGTCATCCAAAACCATGGCGAAAGAGTGCGACTACGGAACGATAGACATATTCCGTACGTCAGGTGCCGAGGGCCCAGAATTTTCCGTCCGAGCGGTGACACTTTGTCCGAGAAAACCAGAGTTCGAGCGGTACATTTGTTTCATGCATCATTCTGCAGGATCATTAGCGATGTTTTACGTGCGCCCTATTATCATTCATGAAGGGTTACTACATTTAAATCTTACGCGCTTATTAAAACGACACATCTATGATTAAAACTGTGCTTCGCTACCACCGCTAGGGGATTATTTTCGGCTTCTGGTTGGCCAAGAGCATGTCAAGCCGTCTTTTTGCGTCTGTTATACGCCTGGGCTCCGCCCGCTCCTCCCATTGACCAAACTTTCTCTACACCTACGGCTGTGAAACGCAGAAGCAGAAAGCGTCCCAATAGTCCTTATTGCTAAATTTCCCTAATCACTAAAGTGCAGGCTATGATTGTAGTTATACAGACGTTGCACGCGCTGGCGTCTGCAATAATGACTGTTCTAAGCAAAAGCCTAAAAGAAAGTTTGCCTTGCATGCGCGTTCCTCAAAGCCCTATTATCATTATTTACTCCGACTCTTTCATACGGGGAAGGCCAGATCCGCGCGGAGTGTAGAATTACACTTTCGGAATTCTCCTCGATGCTTGGCTATTTTAGTAACAGGCATTCTTTCACTTCAGCAAAATTTCACGTTTTTCAATTTATGATTTTGTTATATACAGTCATTACATGTTGGCCAATCATGCTGTCAGTGTTCCGTTCGGTTTTAACAGCTCACTTCTTCCTCATCGTTTCTAGGACTGAACTTCGTCGCCCTTTCTCAAACTTGGAGGGAAATCTAAACGAGGCTTGTATTCACTTCAGACAGCCAAATATTTAGACGTTTCCCAAACCAAGGTTTATCTTGATCACCTTACCCAAAAGGCCATATGCGAAATGTAGAGCGCCATCTAGTATCGCGCCGAGAACTACGTCCGCCATCTTGTTAGTGGCGAGAAACCGAAACAAGAGACCCAACTGGAAAAGTCCCCATGTAAACAAGCGACCGCGCTTCGTTCGAGAGATGCGATACCAAAGATTGCTGCGTTCCTCTGCGGATGCAGCGATAAAACTATGATACGTGCGTGACGTGAACGCAAACGTAAACAGGGTTCACCTTTTCTTTTCTTTTTTTTGTTACTCGAGACGCAGCTTTTGACAAAAACAATCGGTGACAACGTCACCTGCGGGTAGTCACGTGACCCCGGGGGGGTCACGTGATCTTAGGGGAGGGGTCACGTGATCTCGGGGGGGGGGGGTCACGTGACCTAGGGGGGCGGTCGCGTGACCTCGGGGGGGGGGGGGGTCACGTGGCCCCCCCCCCCCCCGGTTACGCCGACGCCGACGCCGCTCAGGCTGGAAACGGGCCCCTAAGAGCTGCGCTCTAAAAATGTGGACGTTATTGCGCGGTGTGAAGCCATTTACAACTATTGAACTGGGCCCTAATCTTTTCACGAAGTTGTACCAAATTCGTTTATGACGCTTCTTTTTTATTTTATGTGCATTGTAGTGTCGGCTGCCTTTTTCTTGATGCGCAGGCAGTTTGATACTTTAGACCCATGTTCCGGATAAAAAAAACAGGACGCGGGATGGCCAAAAAAACATGCTTTTCGTGCAAGGCTCGTCAAATTATGAGGCGCTGGAGAAATGCAGCCTTCTGCGTTAAGTCCTTATTTCGAACTCTTTTTGTTCGCCTTCCGCCCATTGAAAAGCATGCGGGAAGGGCCTTAGAACGCACCTGGTATCGCTGCGCCGCAGCGTTCTTCCGCATCAAAAAGTTCGTCTGCTTTCCTCGCCGTCACCATGGCAACGAACGCCGAATGAATAGAAGCACGCACGGTACCGCCGCGTGAAGCCAGCAACAGCTGACGCCATTTTACGAACGCCGTCTGCTAGCCAAAGCCGAACGCGGTGTGTCACATCAACCGCCTCCGCCGGTGCGCCGCTAGCAAAGACGACGAAGCTGAGACACGCCGACGGCGATCGAGCAAGCAACAACACCGCGGGACGACTGCAACGGCGGCAATTATTCGGATCAAAGGCCGGCTTCGCCGGTGCGCCGCTAGCAAAGACGACGAAGCTGAGGCACGCCGACGGCGAATGGGCGAGCAACAGCACCGCGGGACGACTGCAACGGCGGCATTTATTTTGATCACAGGCGCGAAATAAGCAAGAACAATTTTTATTTGAATCATAACACCCTATATCCAAGTTGGGGACCACATACCTTTGCTGGGTCTTTCCTGTGAACCTTTTACAGAGACACGGGGTGCCGCATTAAAAACACAGCTCCGTTTGCAAAATATGGGGGCCCTGAAAAGGACCGTTTAGACCACTGCCAGAACCTATAACTGACGTAACGAGCACTTGACGAGCGGTTGGCGCATAAGTCGTCTTTATGCATGCAGGCGGGTGACGGGCTCAGCGCAGCGGATCCCTCGAAGTCACCGGGGCCGTCAGAATCCTCGCCCTGTCTGCGTCGGGGCTCTAGATTTTGGCGGCCGCGGCGACGAATGACTGGAATCTATAAGTGTTTCCGCGCGCCTTGTCTCTCCTCCAAAACATGAACTTTGCAAGGTGACCAGTGAAATTGTGGCTCTCGCGCCGTCCAGATGGAAGAAAGTTTTTGACGTGGGCCCAGGTGCAATCCACCGTATTGGTGTGCGCACCAGTGTTCGCGTCGACAAAGTTAAGCTTATGGTTGACGGTGAGGTGCGTGAAGCGAGCGTCATCTGCAAGCTTGCGATAGCCAGCCCAACAATCAGTGATTATTCTTGTTTCAGGGCGGACCCACTCGGCTGTTAGCCCTTGCAGGGTTTTAGCGTCACGGGTCTCCACGGGAACAAGAAAGCAGCACCCCGCTGCAACGCGCCACACCGCCGAAAACCCACTGGCCAGGCCTTAAATACCCGCGATGGTACTTGTGCCGACCGAACATACTCTCGTCTGGTTCTACAGTCACGCCGTCGCCACCAATCATGTCTGAATGCTTAAAGACGGCATTTACCACAACCTCCCGACAAAGGCTCGCCCAATCAGTTAGTGTCTTACTTGCGATATCAGCCTCCCGCTGAATGACGGCGCACGGTAGGTTCTGGCATCCGGAGGATGATTTTCATGAGTTGGAGAAGCGTCAGGTGCGTGCGACCCTTCGAAAAGGGAACCGCTCCCTATCGAGACTTCGCCCCGGCACTAAACTTTGGCCGACTTCCTCTTGGGCACCTCACAAATCATCCACACACCGCACCCCCCCCCCCCCCCCCCCCCCCCCCCCGTGTAGCCATCCGCAGATCTAGCGCGGACTTGCAGCTTGTCATCGCAGCTTCGCACTCTGGACACACACGAAAACCCAGGAGCCAGGAGCAGGCCAACGCGCTAAAGCAAATTAATTGCTTCAAGAGGGTCTTTCATGGCGCCAAGAAGACGGCACAAGTTGAACGCCATGGCACTGCGATGCTCGCCTCTGGAAGAACAAAGCGCCGAGGGGGAACTGCGCGCTTCTTTGCATTTATTATATTTATTTCATCCGCCTTTTTATACCTCGTGACACAATTCTAACAAACTCATTGGTTGATCGGTCGGACCACACCATCGCGTGACAAAAAAAAACAAACAAAAAAACAAACGCCAAACGTATGTCGACGGACGGCATCGTCACAGAGAAGGGAGCAGTCGAACCCAACAACAAAATGAAGTAACAAAGTGAATAAAAAAAAAAAATAAGAAGGGAGCCGTTGGAGTTTCGGACGGCGTCTTCTTTGATGAGAGGAGCTGCTCTGGCCAGAGCGGCCAGAGCAGCCGTGCTGCTCTGGCTGCTCGGAATATTCCTTTTTGTTGTTTTTCTTACTCTACAGGGTGCCACGACCCTTATTTGAAGCTGATTTGTTAAATTAATAACAAACAATGCGTTGGAACGGAGGAGGTAGAGAGTCTTGGCGTCAGAATTTGACGTGGTAGAAAAGAAAAGAAAATAACGAATGCACAATACATACCGTATGCCAAGACCGTTATACTCCGCACTTGGCGAGGCCTTATGACGCAGCCGACGACCGTTAGGCTATTTATTTTGTTTCTTTTGATTTTTTATCGTGACGACTACTCCACTGTGCCTCGGAGTCTCCAGCGGAGATCCGGCAGTTTTTAATAATTATTATTATTGTCGTTTGAAGGGCACTCTTCGTATGCTGCTTCGTTTCTGACGCCATAAAAATTAGGGGGCGGGATTACTTTGCACCACGTATAAACAACAATAAAAAAAGTTTAGTTCATGGTCGGATTGGTTTGTAGATACAATTAGTCCAATAAAATTAGTCCAATAACTGATAAGTACGATTATTTAGCTTCATTATTAGCATCTTTTGTGTGCATGCGTGAAATACAACACGCAACGAGAAGACACGAGGACAACGCTGCGACTGCTGGACCATAGACTACTTTTGAGAAAATGCGCCGCAAGACAGGGAGGGAGTAAGGGATACAAAAAGTAGACTATTTAATGTCACCAAATTCCTGGGCGGGGAACACTTGGCGGTATCAGTGTATCGTTTTGAAAGCCATACAAAAACACGTCGGGGACACTGGACTTCTGGACCAACTTTGAGTGCGTGCGCGTCTGATGTGTGTTTATGCCATTCTTTCTTTTTAGATTGTAGGCGGGAAAAATCCACACGGACTAGAGCCTGAGTAATGCAGAGTTGTTACTCAGACCCCAGTCAGTGTGGATTTTTCGCGCCTATAATCTAAACAGAAAGAATATTTCTATGGCGTCAGGAACGAAGCAGCATAGAAAGAGTGCCCTTCAAACGACAATAATAATGATTAAAAACTGCCGGATCTCCGCCGGAGACTCCGAGGCACAGTGGAGTAGTCGTCACGATAAAAAATCAATATAAACAAAATAAATAGCCTAACGGTCGTCGGCTGCGTCATAAGGCCTCGCCAAGTGCGGAGTATAACGGTCTTGGCATACGGTATGTATTGTGCATTCGTTATTTTCTTTTCTTTTCTACCACGTCAAATTCTGACGCCAAGGCTCTCTACCTCAGAAAGGGTAAAAGCACAGGCGAGCTGGTGAAGAACTTCCATCGTAAACCGGAGACACGGAAAAATAAAAAAAACGGACAAAACAACAACAAGTTGTCCGTTTTTTTTATTTTTCCGTGTCTCCGGACTCTCTACCTCTTCCGTTCCAACGCGTTGTTTCTTATTATTTTAACAAATCAGCTTCAAATAAGGGTCGTGGCACCCAGTAGAGTAAGAAAAAGAATAAAAAAGGAATATTCCGAGCAGCCAGAGCAGCACGGCTGCTCTGGCCGCTCTGGCCAGAGCAGCTCCTCTCATCAAAGAAGACGCCGTCCGAAACTCCAACGGCTCCCTTCTTATTATTTTTTTTTATTCATTTTGTTACTTCATTTTGTTGTTGGGTTCGACTGCTCCCTTCTCTGTGACGATGCCGTCCGTAAACATACGTTTGGCGTTTTTTTTTTTTTTTTTTTTTTTGTTACGCGATGGTGTGGTTCGACCGATCAACCAATGAGTTTGTTAGAATTGTGTCACGAGGTATAAAATGGTGGATGAAATAAATATAATAAATGCAAAGAAGCGCGCAGTTCCCCCTCGGCGCTTTGTTCTTCCAGACGCGAGCATCGCAGTGCCATGGCGTTCAACTTGTGCCGTCTTCTTGGCGCCATGAAAGACACTCTTGAAGCAATTAATTTGCTTTAGCGCGTTGGCCTGCTCCTGGCTCCTGGGTTTTCGTGTGTGTCCAGAGTGCGAAGCTGCGATGACAAGCTGCAAGTCCGCGCTAGATCTGCGGATGGCTACACGGGGGGGGGGGGGGGGGGGGGGGGTGCGGTGTGTGGATAATTTGTTGAGGTGCCCTAGAGGCAGACTTGTACACGTTACTGAAAAATAGTAAGGAATTACATTTACAATTACTCAAGGCTAAATTGTAATTTATTACAATTACAATTACCCTCTCATAAAAGTAACTGACCGTTACCCCAAAAAGTAATCCGTTACTTTCGTGGCGTTACTTTTAACATTATTGTCCTCAAGTAAGAAACAAAGGGAAGAGGGTTATTCAAGTTCTTATTGCTGCAACGTGTTTCATTTAATGACCTTGAGTACTTTGAGCTACAGCTGGCTCTCGAAAGTCTCGTCAAACATCTTGCGGTATTTCTTACTCAATATGTCAACTGCTACGCTGAACACCATTTGAGCTGAGGCACTGGATTGGAGTGCCAAATTGTTCCTCACGAATGCTTCATTTTCTGCATTGAGCTTTTTCAGCGAAGCTAGGGAAGTACTATTTACCTCGAAGATAGAACAAAGCTTCGTCGTTGCAGCCGTTGCCTGATATTCGAGAGATTTAGTAGATCCTTCCGATACCCGCGATAACGGTACCTGATAACGATATGATGGATGAGCAAAGACGGCGGCGAAGTATCGGATATCGTTATCAGAGTCATCGGACTGAGCTATTAAAATTCTCCATTGTCTGAATCGCGAAACTGTGGAAGTCATCAGTAGCAAAACATAGTTGTAACAGTAAGGGGATAATTGAATAATAAATAAGGTTTGGCTCGACATTCTTCTTCCTTTGGTTCTGAACAGTTCGAGCCCCTCTTGAGAGGCTGGTGAATAAGAAAAGTTTCCAGTATATAAATATAAGTAATAGAAGAAAAAGAAGGACGCTCATAACAACAATTAATTAGAACGTCGGTTAAAACAAGGAAATGTATACGCACGTTTGCCGTGTGTACGTTTCTTGGTGCAGTTCAAAAATGCACGGAGCGCGAACCGACTACGGCAGTTTACTCCTGTGTTCTCCAGATAGACGTCCGCTGATGCCACGGGCGGCAAAGGGTGGAGTACTAAGTAAGCCACGCTATGGCCCCACTCACGAATTTCAATCTCTCCTCAAGCCCAGAATATCAAGTCTACGTCAGCCACCATTATGTTTATTTGTAAAAATATATGGTCGAGATAAGATGCGTCCTGCTGGGGTAAAAACAGGAAGAAGAAGAAAGGAAGACTATTACCATGTTCTAAGTGCTCGCCAAAAGCTGACTCACAAAAAGGGTAGGGTAGACGGAGCGTTGTCTCGTGTGGTGACATTATGAAAACTGTCGTAGTCACTAGAACCGGGAAGGACATGGTTAATCCTTTTCAGTGCACTTACTGCCTCGAGCTTCTCGAAGAATCATACAATCATACATCACTCGGTGTCCTCCTCTCCCCGTCTTCGACCGCAAACAAAAACCAAAGGGACTAAAAAAAGCGGAAATAACTTGCCCCCCTCCTTTTTTCCTTTTTTTTTGTTGTAGAAATTTTTGTTTGGATTTTTTGAAATTGTTGTTAGGGTCTAAAAAAATTGATTCAGGGGATTGGTGTTGCAAAAAAAGGCTTTGCGGAACTGAAGAGCGCCAAGCCTTCCTTTGCGCTGGTCAATTCGCGTGACAGTGTCACTGCGCTCGACTTTACAAAAACTAAAAAAAAAAAAAAAAAAAAACTTTGTTTAGAAGGGGCGGGGGGGGGGGGGGGTTGTTCCGACAAAAAGATGTAACGGATTACAAGGAATCCGTTACGTAAAAAATGTAATGGAATTACTTTAAAATTACTCTAGAAAATATGTAATTATTCCGTTACTAAATTACTGATAAATGTAAGGGATTACAAGTAATTTCGTTACTTGTAACAGATTACGTACAAGTCTGCCTAGAGGAAGTCGGCCAAAGTTCAGTGCCGGGGCGAGGTCTCGATACGGAGCGGTTCCCTTTTCGAAGGATCGCACGCACCTGACGCTTCTCCAACTCATGAAAATCATCCTCCAGATGCCAGAACCTACCGTGCGCCGTCATTCAGCGGGAGGCTGATATCGCAAGTAAGGCAATAACTGATTGGGCGAGCCTTTGTCGGGAGGTTGTGGTAAATGCCGTCTTTAAGCATTCAGACATGATTAGTGGCGACGGCGTGACTGTAGAACCAGACGAGAGTATGTTCGGTCGGCACAAGTACCATCGCGGGTATTTAAGGCCTGGCCAGTGGGTTTTCGGCGGTGTGGCGCGTTGCAGCGGGTGCTGCTTTCTTGTTCCCGTGGAGACCCGTGACGCTAAAACCCTGCAAGGGCTAACAGCCGAGTGGGTCCGCCCTGAAACAAGAATAATCACTGATTGTTGGGCTGGCTATCGCAAGCTTGCAGATGACGCTCGCTTCACGCACCTCACCGTCAACCATAAGCTTAACTTTGTCGACGCGAACACTGGTGCGCACACCAATACGGTGGATTGCACCTGGGCCCACGTCAAAAACTCTCTTCCATCTGGACGGCGCGAGAGCCACCATTTCACTGGTCACCTTGCAGAGTTCATGTTTTGGAGGAGAGACAAGGCGCGCGGAAACACTGATAGATTCCAGTCGTTCGTCGCCACGGCCGCCAAAATCTAGAGCCCCGACGCAGACAGGGCGAGGATTCTGAGGGCCCCGGTGACTTCGAGGGATCCGCTGCGCTGAGCCCGTCACCCGCCTGCATGCATAAAGACGACTTATGCGCCAACCGCTCGTCAAGTGCTCGTGACGTCAGTTATAGGTTCTGGCAGTGGTCTAAACGGTCCTTTTCAGGGCCCCCATATTTTGCAAACGGAGCTGTGTTTTTAATGCGGCACCCCGTGTCTCTGTAAAAAGTTCACAGGAAAGACCCAGCAAAGGTATGTGGTCCCCAACTTGGATATCGGGTGTTATGATTCAAATAAAAATTGTTCTTGCTTATTTCGCGCCTGTGATCAAAATAAATGCCGCCGTTGCAGTCGTCCCGCGGTGCTGTTGCTCGCCCATTCGCCGTCGGCGTGCCTCAGCTTCGTCGTCTTTGCTAGCGGCGCACCGGCGAAGCCGGCCTTTGATCCGAATAATTGCCGCCGTTGCAGTCGTCCCGCGGTGTTGTTGCTTGCTCGATCGCCGTCGGCGTGTCTCAGCTTCGTCGTCTTTGCTAGCGGCGCACCGGCGGAGGCGGTTGATGTGACACACCGCGTTCGGCTTTGGCTAGCAGACGGCGTTCGTAAAATGGCGTCAGCTGTTGCTAGCTTCACGCGGCGGTACCGTGCGTGCTTCTATTCATTCGGCGTTCGTTGCCATGGCGACGGCGAGGAAAGCAGACGAACTTTTTGATGCGGAAGAACGCTGCGGCGCAGCGATACCAGGTGCGTTCTAAGGCCCTTCCCCCATGCTTTTCAATGGGCGGAAGGCGAACAAAAAGAGTTCGAAATAAGGACATAACGCAGAAGGCTGCATTTCTCCAGCGCCTCATAATTTGACCAGCCTTGCACGAAAAGCATGTTTTTAGACCGGAGTTTGGAGATAGTTTTTTTTACAACAACATGGGTCTAAAGTATCAATGTGCCATCTACGCTACCAACCATAATTGAAGATGCGTATGGTAAACAGTCTTAAGGCCGGTTCTCACATGCAGCGAAGCGCTGATGTAGCGCTGCTCACGTGCCGTCAGCTACTTATCGTCTGCCATGAGCAACAGTTTTGACGGTGCGATACAAAGCTGGTAAACGCTCCCGTCGGCACGTGCTTAGCGCGAGGTCAGTGCTGTGCTTGTAGCGCTCCGCTGCATGTGTGAACAGGCCTTTATGGTTTGGTTCATCGCAGTGGCTAAAACGTCGATGTCGGCGGCGGCAAAAACTTTCTTTGTGGACGTCGAACGAGGCAACACATGCGGTGCGAACTTCATTCTACAACCTCCTTTTCTTTTCTTTTTCCTTTTGTCGCAGCCAAGGTAGAAATATTGTTTTGTGCAAAGAAGGTCGAGGGCAGGTTTGAGAAAGTTACTGCAGTAATTCTGTCAAGGTTGAACAAATCTTCATTAATAGCGCAACATCCGTCAACTGTGCTTAAGGTTGCAACGCTATCTGAAACTAATTTTAGCCCTTTGGAACGCTTGGAAAGTATTACCCAGGGCAGATTTTTTTTTTAAAAAACACGGAGCGTCCTATTAAAAAAGCCTGCGCCAAAAAAAAAAATTGATTCTGAGTCATGTATTTGCGTTGAGCAGTACACCTCTAAACAGTACGACTTCAAGCGTATTCGCATCGAAAAAGAATTAAAAGTGTTCTCAAAGATCAAAGGCATGACGGCCTAGTCCTCCTTTCGAAGGCCTTTGCCCTAGTCTTTTCGGAGGCCTTTGCACACGCTGGCGACATCAAATGTCCACAGCGAAGGCGTAGGACTTGGCCCGCTGCATCGACGAGATTGTCGAAAGCGTGCACAGGCCTCCGAGAGTTTTCCCAGACAGTTGCGTTAGGTTCTTTACACTGTTCGTCCACATAATATGGTTAGAAGGCGGAAAACAGTTGCTGCGCCATCGCATGTTGCCCGTACGGCTGACTCCGATGCATCCACCGTGCTTCGGTACCGACAACGCTTGCCAACATTTAAATGGCGACGCCCTCAGTGTTGTCAGACCACAAAGCAATTTCGCATAAAACCTATATCTGTGCCACGAGCAACAAACGTGTTTCTGAAGTTCAAATGTATGCCGCGCAGCGTCGGGAAACATTGTCGAGGGGGCTTTCGGTACAGCGCGGGAGGATCGGTGGCCGAATGGCCCAGCTCACACCAGCTCGGAGCACGTGGAGCGAAAGCTCGCGCAGCAGAACCCAGAGATCCTATACTCTGCTTCACCCTTAGCGTACAACGCTGTCAGAGCTACGGGCGCGAGCATGAGGCTTGATAGCGCTGATCATTTGCACGCGCGCTCGCGCGAACGGAACCACTAATAAAGCCACGCGCTCACGCCAGTAGCTTTGACAGCATTGCATATTAAGTATGAAACGGAGTATGATCGAAGCCCCCTCATGTTTCAAAAGTAACGCAGGGTTCATCGATGCACGAGGCACGTGCAACGTGCAGCCCTTGGAAAGATCATGGCGGCACAGGGCAGCGCCGAGATAGATTTCAGACGCAATGAAGTGGCGCCCGGCACGTGCCTCCAGCATCTCTACAACAATGAATGGCGCCACTTTTGACCGGACAGAGAGGCTCTAAACGATCCTGGGTCAAAGCCCACTCCTGCCCGTTTCGATCTGGATGAGCATCGTGCCGGCGTGCGGTCGTGCATCATTAGTGCGTGGTGCACGTTAAAGACGCCGGGGCTAATGGTTGTACTGCACTGGGAGACTCGCAGCCAGTTGAGGCAGACCAAGGCCTAGGTGTGCATGTGTATTGCCCACTTGTTCGTTCCTTAGTTTGGGGTTTTCAGGATGCTAACCGTTCAGCAGCACGCCTGCACGTCCTTTGTTGTTTCTATCATTATTGTCTTCAGTTAAGAAATTCAGATTGAATGGTACAACAAAAAAGGCACTCACTGAGTTTACGTCCTTCGCATAACCAGTGCACACGCCAGAAATTATTCGAAGCAAAGAAGCGCTTTCATAGTAAATTTGCCCCTAATAGAATTGCTGATAACTCAAATCACTCCCGGTGTCTCCGCAATTAACAAAAAAATATATATTTCAGCGTTATTAGCAAGGGTTTAAAGTGTTATACATGACGCCATGCTAGAAATCGCGGGATGCAAAAAATTATTTGCACCCAGTTTTTTTACGTCTGCACCTGATTAAATATATATCGTGCGCACACTTTTTTGCCCGACTAACGCAGATAGGGCAAGCCAAAGAAATGGACCGGCACAAGAATTATTCAATAAGTATAACTGTCATACAATGCGCCATGGTGTCAGCAATTTGACGCATACCACACGCAGCGGAGTAATCATGAATATATACTACTCTTCGTGGATCCGAGTATATATAAAAATATCAGCAACGATGGCACGATAACATTTACCATAGCTTCTTATCTGCGTACATTATATTATAACTCGCTCGTGTCACCATTCCATCATTTAAGATGTTATACGGTATCTCTCAAGTGTAAAAATAAGTCTAAATTCAAAATGTATTTTTATTTTTAAAAGCTGTTAAATCATGAGATACTTAGTTGACAATATGGTTCCCAAAGTTAAAAATAAAAATACTGAAGAAGAAATTCCTTCCCATTAAACTTCTAGCAAGCGATCAAAAGTTACCCTATCATTTAACATCACAATCTAAAGAACAACATTACTTGCATTAAACTGTTCTTCCGACATCTTTTTTTCCGCCCTTAATATGAGCTTTCTTTTTCAAAGTGTGCACGGCATCTAGTAGCGGCTGCGCCAAGTACCCGCGTCCGCCATTGTTTGTGAATGTACTCTGAGCGTACGACTGGACACGAAGCCTGCGTCAGTGCGTGTCAAGGACCCGGATCCAATCACACCCTTCGGGTCCTACGGAAATGGCTAGAGCCCTGCAGATCCGAGGAGTATCCTCAAATATCCGCCGTAAACTGGCGGATGCCTATAAAAATGGGTCAGATTTGGCGGATTCACGATCGGATGCGGATGCCATGAGCTGCGGATACGGATATGAGCGGATACCGAGCTCAATTTTTGCTTGGTAGCATTCAGTTCGCCGATTGACGTTTCATCTATAGACCGTTCCGTCGACATGCGACGTTTGATCGATAGTTTGTTTAATCAAGACTTCCCTTGTTCGTTTTTATTTTTTTGTTATAAACCTGGGACATTTAACTTTTTGCGTCTCGCCTGGATTACGAGTTGGAAAAAGAGGGGGGCATGGTATGTTTAAGCGTGTCTTTGTGAATCACGCGCTAGTTTTTAGCGGCTTAGGAAATAAATACGTTGTCGACGAAACGTCACAGAGGCATCCGACCACAAAACGTACAGCGTCGACGAACCACGTGTCCTTGACATTTATATCCTTGAAAATTTGTCCATAAAACGTGTTTCCATCAAACGTGTTTCGCCGAAACAATAGAGAAGTTGAGAAAAATCAAATTTTCACCAAAGATTGCTTTAGTTAGTAGAAAGCGTAAAACTGCAGGGCATGAATCGTCCTGGGAAAGCTAGAACTTTGGCGGTGGAAAAGCAGAAAACCTTTTTTTGGTCAAAGAAAAACTGAAACGTAAAAGTCACAAGAAAGTAGAACAAATCTACCCTTCTCCACAAAGAGTATAATGTTGTCATGATACCAAAGACAGAATAAGTGCTTTGACACCACTATTTGTATGTCTATTTGCTGAACAGCGTTTGACCAGCTCCGCCTATCGACAAGAATGCGGCTACTGGCGGCCATCTTTTTGGTAGAGTTATATTACCTCTAGCCAATGCACAGCTGGTGCAGCCACTATCACCCATTCATGGCAGACAGCGTTCTCGCAATTGTGGTGGCAGGCTGCCATAAAAAAAGCCGTGGGTAATATTTCGTGCTTGATTGAAATTGTTCGAGGAAACATATTGTTGAAACCCGGCGTGAACGGTAGCCCCATCTTTGAGGACCCGGCGAAAGTTTTCCGAAAGCGTAGCACCGGGGGAAAGCAGCGCAGCTCGCATCGAAAGCAGACCCCGTCCCGGCGTCCGCTTTCGGTGCTTTTTTCGATGTGACTTTCAATGCGAGCTGCGCTGCTTTTCCCCGGTGCTCCGATTTCATGAACCTTTTCGCCGGGTCCTCAAAAATCAGGCCACCGTTCACGCCGGGTTTCAAAAATATTTTCCGTCGAAAAATTTCAATCAAATACGAAATATCACCTACGTATATTTTGATGGCAGCCTGCCACCACAACTGCCACAACGCTGTCTGCCATGAATGGGTGATAGTGGCCGCACCAGCTGTGCATGGGCTAGAGGGAATATAACTCTACCAAAAAATGGCCGCCAGTGGCCGCATTAGCCGAACGGGCAAACGCAATCCAGCAAATAGACATAGACATCACTGTTCGACACCGAGCTCAACACTGTGGCTCCAGGTTTTGCAAAGTTACGGACCCAACAGTGCACATAGATAGGCAGCCCGTAAGCTGCTTTTGTGGGTTTTGTTCGTGCTTAAAGTTCTAGCCAAGAGCGTCAGGTAGCCCATATCGTCCGGCGACGACGCCAGGGCACCAGCAATGCCGACGGCCACCGCGTGCTGCCTCCGTGGCTATCCCGAGAAAATCGAAAAAAAAAAGTGTCTGTATTTATTTGTCCGTTTTACATCTTGCGATGGGGCTAAGACAGAGAAAGAAAGGCTTCTGTCTTTCCCTGCCAGCGCTTATACTTTTCTTTTCTCTTTTCACATACCTTTTTTATATATGACCCCTTGTGCGCAGGCGTTAACACTTTAGTGGAGAGTAAAGGGAACACGTGTGAAAATTTCCGATTCACCGTGTGGCGCTGAAGAATGCGGTCTGCGTGATTTCCGCTGATTTTACGAGCATCAATGTAGTTGCAACATCTGGTTATTAGAAGGAACATCGCCATAGACTACGACGTCATCAGTGGGAAATGTTGAAGCCGTGAGTTCATGCTGAAGTGGAAGACGGACGAGTCGGAGATCGGAAAACGATTTAGAACATTCCTTGCAAAGACGAAGATTTTCTGAACTTTATTGCATGCAGCACTTTCAAGAAGGTGTTTCACTATTCGAGCCACAAGAGAGGTACTTCTAACCTCTTGCAGCACAAATGTCAAACGGCAAATCCAACCCTTGGGGATACCCTGAGAAACCGAAGCCTTCTTCCTCCGTGACAAGCGCGGTGAAGGAGCGTGTCTTCAAAAGCGCCCTGGAATTTTTTGCGAACAATATGAGGCCGTTTGGAAAGATTGCCGGACGAGGTTTGATGACGCTGGCACAGTGTTTCCTTGATATGCGAGCTGAGTGTAGTAAGGCTCGACGTGGCATTAGTGCTGCCGCACTCCACTGCAGTGTCCCGGAATACGGCACGCATTGACGATGAAACAAGAAAGCTCTTGAAAGCAGAAGTACGTTGAATCGGTTAGTTGGAAGGCGCAACGGTTATCCTTGATTTATGGACGGATGATTAGTGAAACAACTGCTACCTTCGTATACCGCTGCACTACATGGAACACTTCAAGTTGGTGAAGCGCGTGCTTTTCACTACAAAGCTCGACAAAAAAGAGCAAGAAGAAAGGTAAAAACATGCGATCTGAAGTACTCCAGGCGCTACAAAGGTTTCACTTTCAAGACTGTCTTGCAGATGTTGTATTTGTTACTGACAGAAGCACGAATGTAATCTCAGCACTGAAATCACTGGGGTGCCTTAATTAGGCCACATTCTCAACAGACTTCTTAATTCGACAATGCTTTCTAACCAACGAGATGATGATATTTCTCTTATAGATTTCCTTCGAGCCTGTCGATCCTTGGCTACATTCTTCAAGCGACCAGGCCTGCAGTGCCGTTAAGAATTCTCGCTCAAAGGAGACGTCGAGACTAGGTGAACCAGCAAGCTATGATGTTCTCATCTATTTTTCAACAATGGGTTCAAATTGTTGAGGTTCTGACAGGGAAAGGCGAAACAAGCCGCGCAACGAAATATAGCAGGGCACTTTGCACTGTCTCGCAAACTTTCTTTGACCCTTCAAAGCAGCGAGTGATGCCCTAGAGTTATGATGTAGGCGAACCCTCTATTTTGTGGTTCAGTGGCGAACGAAACTTCTGCAGCACCTAGAAAGAGAAAGTAACGATTCTGAGCTTCTGTAGGCGGTCAAAGATACGTGCTCCCGGCTCCGTAAAAAAAAAAAAAAAAAAAAAAATTGCATTGCAGAAGACAAAAAAAAAAAAAAATATTGCGTTATCTGTATGTTTATGCAGCCTAGAACATGGTCTGCCTCAACGGACGACAAGTCTCCCAGTTGTAGATGATAAATGTAGCCAGTGCTGTACAGCCGCTAGCCTGGGGTCTTTATCGTGCACCACGCAGTAGTGGTACACGACCGCACGCCGGAAACGATACTGATCCCGGTTGAAACGGGCAGGGGTGGGGATTGAACCCAGGATCCCTGAATTCTGCAGCGCGATCTTTCGCTCCACGTGCTCCGAGCTGGTGTGCGCTAGCCCACTCGGCCGCCAATGCCCCGGAACTGCACAGCTCGCACAATGTTGCTGTGTTTCTACACGCGAAACTAAAAAAGCTCTCCCCTGCTCGACGACTCAGAAAGGCATTTCGTACAAATGACGCAAGGAAGATGTTCGCAGCTGCCAAAGAGCGTCGAGTGACGAAAGAAGATCAAGTCGAAAATGTCCGAGGCTGTCTCGGCTTAAGAACACCCCTCGAAGACAAGAAGACATCCGGACGACGGGGCACTCAGTCTGATTCGGAGGACATCGACGACGAGGTGGCAGACACGTCAAGTGACGAAGTCGACAAATTCATCACCTTCTAGTGGATCCAGGAGACTTAATTCGATCTGCCGAAGTGGAGGTGCATGGGCCAACACAAATTTCCTTACCCCACTCTGGCGGCGCACTTTGTGCACGTCATTCCACCAGCGAGTGCACCAGTCGAAAGAAACCTCATATTGGCGGGTCTTTTATTTTAAGAGAGGCGAATAAGCCTGAGTCCGTGTATCGTTGACGATTTCCTGTTCCTAGATATACACCTCGCCAGATGAAACAGGGTGTGTGGTACGTTGTGGTGAGTGATCGCCTTTACTCTCTTACTTTTCAATTGTTTGACCGAAATGTCATAATGTAGTATGTCCTTTTGTTAACGTTTGTGTTCGGAAAGTACGCGTCTGCTTATAATGAGTGTTCTAAAGCAAAAGAAAAGTATATATATATAATCTTTGTCGGCTCTTCTGGGAAGAGTGCCGCGAATTCCTAGGACCATAACGTAATTGCGATCCTTTATTCAGCGACGCGCAGTCTCTAGGGAAGGCTGATCGCTTTTAATGGAAACCGGTTGAAACAGAAAATATAAAATGACATTCACCGCGTATTGTCAAAGGATTATATTTTTGTACAAAGGCAAGCGAACAGCTTAGAAAGTGGAATTTGTCTTTTTTTATTTTATTCACGCTTGATTTTAGGATATGCCGTGAATGCCTGTGTTATGAGACGGATTCGGCTCCAGAAACAGACGGAGATCGTGCCTATAATATATTTTTAGCTAGGTTTCAAAAATTGTATAGCGAATTTTTTCCCTATAGGCTTTTCCGGTTGTCAAAAAAACTCCGGAAACCTTGGATCACTCCAGAGTTACTGGACAAAATTCAAGTAAAATATAGATTATATGAAAAGTTCTTAAAAACGCGTGATCGTGATTTGCTTAAAACGTTCAAACAATATCGCAACAAACTAACAAAAAAGATTAGAAGTGCAAAAGCAAACTATTTTGGCAACATTGTTTCCAAGTGCGCCAATAAGGCAGATGCCACGTGGAGAAAATTGAACACAGTACTGAATCGCTCTTGTAAGCCAAAAACAATTACGAAAATTTGTCTGAACAATCTAGGATTGAGTGGAAGCTGCTTAGCTAATGAATTTAATAATTGATTTGTCAACCTCGACAGAAGCAATTTTGACAGTGATGCTTTAAATTATATGACAGGACCAAATGATATCTCTTTATTTCTAAGCCCGGTAATAGAAACTGAAGTGACATCTGTAGTTCTAGGACTAAATAACAGTGGAAGCTGCGATGCAGATGGTATCAAAATTAAACCCGTAAAGTATGCTTTAGATTTGGTACCGCTATATCTAGCTTATATTTTTAACCTTTGCCTACTTGAGGCGTCTTTCCTAAACGAATGTAAATAGGAAGAGGCACCGTCTTGTATAAAAAAGGGAACAAAAACGGCATGGGGAACTATCGGCCTATATCAATATTGCCTGTTTTTTCGAAAGGGCTAGAAAAGATTGTTTGATCTAGAATGTCTCATTTTTGCGATAAGCATTCTATACTGAATGACGCGCAATTCGGTTTCAGAAAACATCGGTCAACAGAACTGGCTCTTTTAGAACAGGAAGAACGCATCCTACAGTGTTTTGAAAAGAAATCATCATTTGCAATTTTTGTCGATTTTACAAAAGCCTTTGATTATTTGAATCATGACTTGCTATTAAAAAAGCTGGAAATCTATGGTTTTCGTGGAAACGCTTTAGCGTCCTTAACATTGTATCTAGGTAGTTGAAAGCAATTTGTACAACTTGATGGTCACTCCTCCGATATAAAACCAATTTTATCAGGTGTACCACAATGGAGTACCCTGGGTCCTTTTTTATTTAACATATACTTCAACGATCTAGTAAACATTGATAACGTGGCAAAATTTGTTATATTTGCAGATGATAGGACATTGTTGTTCTCCGAAAAAAAGTCCCTCAAACTAATTTCCCGAGCAAATGCTACCCTTGTAAAATTGGAACGATGGACTCGGAGTAACGCGCTAAAGATAAATACAAGTAAAACTAAAGCTATCCTATTTCGCCCCCCAAAAAAAATATACGCGTTTATGAAGATATTAATTTGTTTGATTCACAAATGGTATTAGTCAGCACCTTTAAAATCCTTGGCGTAGTCTTGACGGAACGCATGACTTCGGAAGAACATACAAATTACGCCGCATCAGAATTATCGAGTATCATTGGTTTAACTTATATTCATCGCCAAATTTTACCTACTAGAGTTAAAGTTCACGTACATAACAGATTATTTTATTCGCACATAAATTACTGTCATCAAGTATGGGGAAACACGACCCTCCAAAATTTGCAGAAGGTTTATTTACTGCAGAAGAAAAAGCTAATATCAATAACGTTCCGTATGATCACCCTTCTGCACCGTTTTTTCAAAAAACAAGTCACAATGAACATTCATTACATGTATGCATTTCGTTTGTGCATAACCTATAAACAAAAAGCACAAAACAACATGAATTGTCTTACTCAGTTAGCTTGTTTATGCGAAAGAACAATTACATATCCCACACGTAGCATTGACATATGGAACATTTATGCGTGTAAAACGAGTTATGGGGAGGAAATGATGCAACGCAAACTCCAAAAGTTGCTCAATTTTTGTAATAATTGCGACATACAACTAGAATCTGCATCAAAAAAAAAGATTTGAAGTTTTTCTTTTCTAACACGATTATGAATTTATGAGTATCGCAGTGTTATGGTAGTAAAATATTTAAAAAGAATCTCATAAAAAAATAGCTTGTTGGTATGATTTATACAGAGTGTTTCTGCGCGATGTGCTGTACTGTCTGCCTTATTGTGTTTGTCTTCTACATTGTATAAATTTCTGGGGAGGAGGAAGCTCGTCAAACTGATTTATTCAGCTTTTTTTCCCCAACCTCCCACATCGCCCGGATGGGAAATAAAGGCATTATTATTATTATTAATATATTTTGCGCCTACGTTTTGGGTGCGGATACAAAGACTGCGGATGCCGATTGGCTGCGGATAATCAAACTCTTATCCGCGCAAGGCTCTAGAAATGGCGACCCGAACGCTCATAGCAAGCATATTATTTTTGGCGAGAGATGCCGAAACTTATTACGATGACAACTGATACCTTGATACGTGCGCGGTGTAATTATGCCCAGGTAATCGAGAATTCTCAATGAACGCAGCACGGGCTATACTTGGTAGTAACGCTGTGAAGTTCGAAAAACGCCGTTTATTTTACTGGCAAGCTCACGCCATTTTCCCACACCAGGTGTGCGCAGAAACAAGATTGACACGAAAATTATACGCATGCGCACAATACGAATAACAGCGCCACCGCTTAGGCGTGAGGTCAGAGCAAATCGTTTGTAATATATCTGCTGGAAAGAAAAAAAAAAGAAGCGAAGTCAGATACATCATTCGAAGTTTTTTTTATTCCCAGTACTCTTTCGTTCCCTCGTTGTCATGGGACTCAAAAGTGCGCCTGAATCAGAGTTCACCAAGTTCGGTTATACAGATTCTCTCGCATTCAGCCTTGGAATCGTGAACGTTTTTTGTATTACACACGTTGTTGTCCCACATTGGTATGCATCCTTTTCTGTCAAAGCGCCAGTAGTGGCGTTTAGGTTCGCGGCATCTGATCCTTATAATCAATTGCGAGCAGCGGGCATCTTTATCCCCTGGAACATAAACGTATCCGGAAAGTAAGTTCACCCGCTATAATTGCGGAGGGGAAGCGGTGACGAGAGAACGTCGGACTCCCATTGCCGCTCCGATTGGGTAGAATATGGGTAGAGTAGACCTCGAGGTAGCCATGGCATCGAAGTCTACCCGCTACCTTTTTAATCGGAGCCAATGGGAGTTTGGAGTTCTGACGTCACCGTTGAAGTGAATTCAGAGCACCGAGGTCCCATTGCAACCATCTGATTAAATAAAAGCAGACGGTGCATGCACTTTTTGGCCCCGATTGATTCGTTCCAGCGGTGCGTATAGACCTTTGCATCGCTTATCCTTCGGGTAAAAAATGCTGAGTCACTGAGGTGTGGACGCACGCGCAGGGTCTGGTAAACTGCAATGTAGAGCAACAGCGCACGCTTAGAAGGCTTTCCACAGCCGAGCAGACAAAGATGGCAGCGCTCAGAAGGTGCCTTTTGCAAAGGTCTTTACAGCCGGCTCCGATTGGACATGGCGAGGAACATGGTATATACAGTTCCAGCTTCAACAAAGAGTTTTAGAATAAGGAATTTCATCGCTTTGAGTCGCCCGAGCAACTTGGGACGTCGGACTGCACATGCGCCGAACTTCTACGCATGCGTGGTGGCGACGCTTCAGGCTGCTCGAAGGTCTTGAAGTCTTGTTCTTGTTGTTGCTGTTTTTCTATACTTTGTCTCATCCTGCGAGGGACTAAAGGCTAAAGCCACGGGCCGCCAGGTCCAATCATGTTCCACGCTGCACGCTTAACATTGATTAGGGGTGGACGAATAATGCTAAAATCCAAGAGCGCCGCATCATTTCTTTAACTCCGACCCTCTGCAGAGTGCCTATTTGTCGTGGCTTTCTCTGCGATTAAAAATATTTGAGTCATTCAGTCCTCTTCAATTTGAACTACTGTCCACCCGTCCCCTCATCAGTGATCCGAGACGCGGGCACCGATACGTGCATCAAAGCGAAATTCCGCACAATTTCTAAGCGGCTCGTGATTGGATCTGGCGGTCCGTAGCTTTTGCATTTAGTCCGTCGTAGGGCGAGACGAAGTATAACTCTCAAATAATCAGTTTTGCCGTGAAACCATAAACACTCGAAGCGGGGGAAAAGAATACAAAAAAGACGCGAGACAATAACTCAAAATACAAAAACACTGCCCTAATTTACGACTTCGTCTTTTTTTTTTTTTTTTATCGAGACATAACAGCATTAAAGAAGAAAAAATAGAGTCCTGAGTCGGCGCTCTATACTTGTGTATTTTTCGTTCTTTTACTGTGTATTTTTGCGCTCTATTATCCTTTTTTACCAATGTGCACAGACCAACCCAATTTGAAACTCGATTACACTCGAAGCTGTGCTTTCCGGCGTAAATTTGAGCCAATACATTTATACTATTCCAATGGAGTTTCATAAACAAAAAAATATTCTGAGATGTGTGATCTAAGCAAGAAAGAGTTATTAGTATTTAAAATTCTACAGGCCAATGGTACCCTAGAAGAAGCACTCACCGAAAGGGTCATGGGAAATTGATCTTCCAGAGTCCACTACGAGCGCCACTACAAGGAGAGCGAAGCAAAAGAACGTCTTCATGATTTGCTTCTCACGGGAGGAACTAGTGATAGCGAAAAACATTCACGATTTTTCGATAATTAAGAAACATCTGACGGCTATTACCAAGTACTTAGATTGCTGTACACGAACTGATGGATTCCTCGTATCCACGCGGTATAGACGCGATTTTCACGAGATATACGTTTTATTAACCCACGCAGTGTATAGAAATGTGTGGTTTTTAGTGCCAACCAATTGTAATTACGATAAAAAATATCAAACGTTTTTCAGCCGCGCCGTCGAAGTTGTTATCGTCGTGCCCCGCTCAAAAAGAAGACTCGTACATAACCACGAAAATATCTGAATGATAAAATTTAATTGCCGCAATATTGCTTTTACGCGTTAAGGTAATAAATTATATACCATGAGCTAGTTTCTGCCATTTCAAATTCCGTTTCACATTAACCGCAGCCCACCCTAAAACCCGATGGAGACATTCGATCATTGTCATATAGTGCTCGTCGTCTTTTGTGACCTGATGCCTTTACTACTCTGCGTTCTTGCGTTATCATTCTTCTGTGTGTGACTTGTCGAGCCGTTGGGGGCAAACGTACGAAAATGATGAACGCCCCACGATGCACGTCTTACGAAGCTTCATTGAATTCACGGTATCAAGTTGGCTGCGCAAATAATCGCAGTGAAACGCAGACACATCACGTGAATCGGTTTTATTGTAGGCTTACTTATGCAGACTAGTCACGCAAAAAAAAGAATGCAGGAAAAAAGGTAGCAACGGCGCGTTGACCTCCCTCCTACTGACGCGCCCCCAAGCGGACACTTGAAGAAGGGAAGAACGAGATTGTTTTACAGCGGAGATGTTAAGGGCTAAATTCCCAAGGATCGCGTCCGGTATCAAACGCATGTCGGCAGAAAGCTACCTGGACAGCTACCGCCATCTATATGCAACGGCTGCAAGCACACAACCAGTCTGGTTCCTGCCATCACTCAGCAATGGCGGCAACCTTTTCAGCTATCAAAGAAGAAGTACATGCAAAGGGCGCAGCGCTCGTCATGTGAGTTTCTTCGTCCTCGTCTGCTTTGCGCACTGTTTCCTACGCTCTTATCAGTTTCGGTTTAGACTGAGGATGGGTCGGCCGCGCGCCCTTTCGGGGAAAGAAGACTGGCTGCGGAAGGAGCGGCGACGTACGCAGCAGCGCGCCGCAACCGCCGCAAATCCGCTGTCGCCTCGAGTTCCACTGCGTCCAGCGCTTCAGAGTCCCCTGCCGAAGAAGAGCACATCGCTCGCCCGGAAAGCCGCCGTCGAGAACAGAACCAGCGATGTAAAGGGCGCCGTCAGCCAACCCCACGGGCGCTGCGCGTGCCACGGAGGCCAAGTGCAAGCTCGAGGCCCGGCGACGACTCCAATCCACGCCGGCTGAACAGTTCCCGGGTGCCTCGGCGAGGTTCCGGAGGGAGTTCATGGAGAAGCCGTTCGCCGTCACGTGCGCCGTGTGCGACCCTTCGGCGGCGTGTCGGACGAGAAGCAGCGGAAAACGGGCGCGAGCGCGTTGCTGCAGTGTTTTGAGTACAGCTCCGCTGGTCGTCCTTCTTCACGAAAGTGAAAAGGCTGAACGTTTTTTTCTCCTTCTCCATGCAGACGACATAAATGTTTCGCCCTCCCGCCTTATATCTTTTTCTTTTTTTTCGGTTTCGATTTTTTGAGCATGTAGAGCGCATTGTTTACCAAATGTTACTGAGTTGATTGACTTCCAGCGAAAGCGAAAACTGCCTCTAATTCCGTATTCCATTTCGAACGTGCACAACATTTCTGTTGAATTGATGATGCATTATACCACTAATTTAATGATACGAGTGAACGAAGCCGTTAGTAACTGCGCTGTTCCGGTAGAGTGCCAGCAGCGCTGGCAGCGCTAAGTACACTGGGCTAAGATGGCCGCCTCCGGAATGCGGAACGACATGTCAACGTTGGCGACATTATGGAAACAGTGGAAACTGCGTCCAAGAGGGGCAGATTTTGCTGCCGGGTGACTGGGCACCTTCTGTGCCGAGTTCGGTTCTGTTTTTCAATGCCGAGTGCCAACCGGCAATTAACGTGGTTCTGTATTTCTGGGTGTCAGCAACTTAGCAGCAACGTCGCGATGGAGTGTTTTGCGTTGTGAACGGAAGACTGGAATCATTGCTGATGTGATCGCATGTTAGCAAATCAGTGGTGTAACAGAAAGATGAGATTACGTAAACCGTCACGCATTGAGGCCGCTCGTCGTGATGTCATCGGAGGGGGTGCTGTGTCACAGGTTGACATTCCGCTTTACATTAAAGTGTTTGAGACGACTTGAGGAATTACCTACCAACCCATCGACCCCGGATAAACGTTTTGAAACTCTCGTCTTTACTGTAGCTCTTATCGTACAGTGGTCAATGCCGTCTACGATGTCCTATTGTCTCCAGCCCGAGAGTTATTGTGCTCTGGGAAGAAGACTGAAGCTTATCGAACTACGATGGAATGTAGTCTACTTACGGTTTGGAATTTTTAAGTAAAGGGAAAAAAAAAAATCGAGAAAAGAAAAAGAAAAGCTTTATCATTATTTTGCTTTTTAATACACTGCGCGTCCAGGTGAAACTGCCCTCCAAGTGGCACGCTAGCGCAAGAAGTTTTCGAGGTGACCACAGCACATCTCTGTACACTTAACACGTGTCGCATTTCACTGCTTTGATTGCATTGAAGTTGATTGAAAAGTAATCTCTGCCCTTGAAGCATCGGTTCCAGCTGAGTGAATACCCCTCTAAAGAAATTAATTCAAGGCATTGCAGCCGCACGCGAACACCACATTTGGATAGACAAACACTACAATAGGAAAATTTGCTACGACGTGCCGTGCGGGGAACAAACACATAGCTTGTAACTGCAGTTAAGCGGCTTGTTTCAACAGCTTTCAAATAATTGCAGCAGAGGCATTTACTTTTTACTAAAAAATTTATACTCTGACTTGTTAAAAATACCCTCGAGGGGTATTTTTAACGAGTACTACCTTACTGAAAAAATCAACATGGTGGGAATAATATTTATTGCTTAAGTGGTCAACGGGAAAATTTGTAACTTAAAATCGACGAGTATAAAAGGCAGTAATACAGAGCTCCGAAGTCGTAATCGGGTTAGTGCGGTGTGGTATTGATGTTTTCATGTGCAGTGTATATTCCTATTGTATGTGTTGAGTTGATGCGTGTAGTATGGTAATTATTCTACATGTGTGTATAATATAGGTGCCCAAGGTCCCGAGGCTTAATGGTGCCATGAGTAAATAAAAACAATATGTTTAGCCGATGAATTCAGCGGTACCTAGAGCGACCTAGCCTAGCTACTTGCAATTACTGTGCCTGACCCTGCCATGTGGTGGTAAGCGATTTAACATTCTTTCACGCTTCGCGATAATTTCCGGGTAGTGTGCAAAGTAGATCTGCTTCGAATTAGCTCTTTTGAGGACGGCTTTTGCTTTCGCGAGTGGTTTATTTCTCCTCCGGGGTGCGTGTTTGACGAAGGAATTGTGGCTCGAGGAAAAGCAAAGGTAAGACTAAAGTGTGCGAAGTGTCTGGATACCGGTTGTCTCCATTTTACATCGCACTCCTGACGATGACAAGACTGAGCGACTGTTTTCGAAACGTAAGTTTCTTTTCCTACGGAAGGAAGCTGGCTTCAGAAATAAATACACTTCGCGGACAGTTCGCGTTACTCTTTTATTTGCTGCTCCTGTCGCCCCGTAGAATAGACGTAGCGTCTTCGTTAAGCCTATTGAGTTTGGTTTGCTTCTTTCGGGGACGGCATTATGAGATGTAGGCGATGTAGGAACATTGTTCCCCTGCTTTCAGGAGGAAAGTTTCTCCATTTCTCAAGGAACATATGTTACAAGAGCGTTCCTCGCTTTAGGGAGGTCTACAGCGACCCTTTATTTTGAGAATGTAAAGTTCATAACTGGGACTAATTAATCCCTGACAGCCATTGCCAAAACAGTGGACATTTCCCCGAATAGGAAGAATTTAAAGAAACGTAAAATTTATAATTTATTTGCGTTCTACGATACCCCAGCATATACAGCCCTCGAGAACTTTACAGTATTTTGTCATGAAAAGGAAAAATTTGAAAATTGCGTGAATAAAGCCATTAAGATTAAAATAAAAAAATAAAAAGACTGAAAGGAAAAAGTTTAGCGCACCAAAAAGTTAAAATCTGCGTATTAATATATAGAGACTGGCATGTAAATTATTCCCGGCAACCATTGCGATGGTCTTTGTTGTTCAGTCTCAATCTCGTGCATGCAACCAGGCATTGATGTCCCAGAAAATTTAGGACGAATTTCGGCGCAAAAGATGAGGTAAAGAAAAAGGCAAACACGGCGCTACTTTCCAACCAAGCTTTATTCGTGTTGGCATCCAGTACAAATACACCGACACCACCAAAACAGAATCCAAGAAAGAAATAAAACATGACAACTAAATTGCGAAAATCCGAGTACAGGTTACGTGTCATCCTACAGCATCGACACAGGTTCCTCCCACTCGTCCAACAAAACGTAGTGCTTTATCTGACAATAAAAACGAGGGTTCGCAAGCAATCGTTAGCCCTAATTCATAGTGGCTAGAGAAAGGGAAGTGTGACGGGTGCCGTATGGGCGCAATGATACAAGAGGGGCGCGAGGCGCGATGCAAAGTTTTAGAGAGCCTGGATTGTAGAGAGGTTCCATCTCAAACCATGCGGTACGTGTCCATTGAATGACGGAAACTTCCTACGAATATCGGTCGCAAAGCGCATGCGCTGTGTTTTCGCGTGGCAAAAGGGAAAGCAGGCGGAAAGGCGGAGGCGCTCGAAGATGACCAACGCGTTCGTCACCTCCTCGCAGCACTTATTGCGAACGCGACCCATACGCCATATGACCCCTATCAAGATTTCGGAAAATCTCTCTAATGCAGGCTGTCTATAACTTTTGGGGACCGCCGATGCGCCTCCTAGCTGCAATGCCCCTAGCCATCCCCAAACCTTTCATTCCGGAATTTTAGTCGCGCAAATGTTTCCACAGAATTTAGGCGCACGTCCCGTTTAACGTGTGAAACGTGCACAATTTATGTAGTTGAGGGAAAAAGAAATAAAGAGAGTCGTACACGTTATGGTGAAAAAAGAAACTAAACAAGAACATTGGGGCATGTTTATCCATTAGTGATTGGCCGAATCTTTTCAACTTAAGATTCGGCAAAGTTCCGCGCATGGCGAACCTTTGAATTACAGTTCGGCAAAGATGCGGCGAAAATTCGGCGAACGTGTGCGCAGGCGCGAGATTGCGACGGCGCAATGGATTGCAAAAGGTCGCCGTGCGGTCGTGCCGTTAACATCGTACGTTGTGGTACTACCAGCGGTTACGACGAAGTGCGGAGGAGGCGACATGGTAACTGTGTTTATCATCTTTTAAATGGCGTTCTCATTAAAATGTTTCGCCTCAAGAACAAATTATTGGCCATTCCAGAGCACAAATGACTAATGATGGGGTACATTGTGGATAACGTGATTTTCATCTGATTTTTACAGTGATGCAGCGAGGTAGTTTTAACATCGACTGAGAAGTACTTTAAACGGTGCTGCTGATTCACTTAATAAAAATATTATAGATATATGAGAAATTTCTACGGTCCAATAAAGGTATATGATAAAATAAGATTGTAAATGAACTCATAATAACCTTATCAGAACATAAAAGAACAATATATTATTATATATGAAGTTATAAAAAATAATAGGAAGTTACTGAACGTAGAAATTGGTAATACATATAAGATTACTTACAAGGGTCTAGCAATCATGTTTTCGGCTCACAAGCAGTTTTTGCGAAAAGAAAATAATTTTGCTTTTTAATTAGGGTCATCTCGCGGTTTCTATGTATCCGCATAAAACTAAACACAAGACTATCATGATGGGGGTAACAGATCCGGCATTGGTAACCCATCCCATTTTTCTAAACGACTGTTTGTGTCCCAAATTCACAAATGGGAATTTTAAAAGTAAAAGAAAAAAAAAAACAAAAAACAAAAAAAACACGAGAAGTTCCGAATATGGTTTGCACACGTTCATGCAAATCTGGCGTCAAGTGACTCAAATTGAAAAACATGCATATACTTACAATACTATTGCTGTCTCTTCTAATGAAGGCTCAGCAGCTGCTGCATTCATCTGCGTGCACGAAACTGCGAGTAGCAGAAGAAGTAAGCACACATTGTTACCGCCTTTAATTTTACAATGTACACACTTGCAGGCTTGCGCTGATGAAGCCTTAAAACGGAAACTTGCGTGTCGTGGCTGCGCCCACAACTACCCAATCGCGTTGCCGCACTACTTCTGCAAAAAGTCACCGTAAAATGGCCAGTAAACACACAAAAATTACACCGACACATTTATCCTGGAGAACATCACCTTATTTAGAAAAAACAGTGCCAGTATGCATTAGAAAAAAAAGAAAAACAAAAAACTTTTTTCGCCCGAAAAAACGAAATATGAGTCAAAATATGAGCGCGCCTGTCTGTGTTCTGTGTTCCTTCCTCGTTTGTCCTCGTCTCTTTGTGCGCGATTTTAACTATGTTCCATATTTAAATATGAGTCAAAGGCTGGAAGATTTACGGTTCCGTGTTTTCGGATAAATCTGAAAAACTCCGAAAAACACCCGCCGGTAAAATATTTGTCAATTCGGTTTTATCCGATAAACTCTGAAGTTGGATACGAGACTCCTCCCCTCCCCAGCCCGCCTAAAAAAAACAAGACGGTATTTTACACTTTGGTTAGCGCAGAGTATCCTTCTGGGAAAATGCCATCGAATTTATCTTTCAAATCTCACAGCATTCTCACTAAGGCCTTATCCAGACTTGGGAAGTAATGCGTTACTATTTCAAGTAATTTTCTAATTGCCATTTTAATTTTTCTCGGAAGTAATTCGTGATGTAATTTTGCTACAAAATACTGGTAACGGGTTACTTTAATTACTCGTTACTTTTTAAAAATGCCAGCATAAAACAGTAACTGGAGCAATACGAGCAGAACACTCAGAAGCATAAAGGGAGCATGTTCAACAAAATAGAAAACATCAGGAAGGGAAGAATTGCCAAAAGAAAACACAATTTGTTTGTAGGACCAGTCGCAGAGCCACTAGAAAAACGGCCAATGCATATACAAATATACAAAAGACAAAGATCAACTAAGAACGCCGAATGGGCTCTCCGTCGCCTTCCATCGTGTTTTTATTCTTCCGGGCAGGAGAAAGCTTTTGTGTTTAGTTGTTTTTGTCTTTTTCACCGTTTCATCGTTTCCAACTTCTGCGACGTCTCCCGCCCCCTGCACGGACATCATACGTGGGTCCGTACCCCCTCGATTCGCGGGTTCACAACTCGCGTAACAGACGAGTAGCCTCGTGCGAGGGCGTCGAATTATTTTTGTCTTTGATGTGCGCTACTGTATTCTAGCTCGCTCTTGAGGCACGGCTGAAAAGCGCCCGGCACGAGGCTAAAGGGCTGTTTATACTCCAACGTTGAGCGCAGTGAACGCAGCGTAGCGCAGAACGCGCGCCTTTTATTCGCCGAGAACCAGGAACTCAATATTTGCGACCAATCAGTATCTGCGCGCGGTGCGCTACGCCGCGCCCGTCGACGTTACGTTGGAGTATAAACGTACCTTAAAGGCCCGTTCACACGATGTATTTTTCTCGCGCATATAGTGTCGCGAAACGTAGTTTCGCGAAATGGTTGCGCTGTCTGAACGAGTCCGAAAAGGACGCGCGCATCTAAAAGAAGTTGCGCGCACACCTCGCTTCTGGAGCGAGCTTTTGCTGAAACTTAGCCGAGTCCTGTCAATCACTCTGAGGGCGCCGCCAATGGTCGCTCAGAAACGCTCTCACGTGGCCTTTGAGGGGGGAGCGAGCTGTTTGTGAAGACCACTTCACTGCCAGTGTTGTAGCCGAGCCAAATCCGAAAAAAAACCGAAACCACGAACGATGGTTCAAGGTTGCGAAACACGAACCATTCTATGTTTTGTACCTGGGTGAACCTTCGTTTGTAGAAATGTCAACCGTAGATGTGCAACGGTTACACTATATACTTTGCCTTTTTTGTATTTTTTTCCGCCTGCTTGCTGCTGACCAATGTAAGGGGCCCGAGGACCAGTCAAGCTGCCTACTGCAGCTTTTTTCCTTTGGGCCGCCCATCATTTGATGAAAATAAAATTATTATTATTATTATAGATACTGCCGGCGCTTACGCAAGCACGTCAAGCACCCCTGAAGGAAAAGTGGGTAGCATATCGAAAAAAAATCCAGCGATGGACGAAGACAATTAGGCCTCATTCACACAGCCGGCGTCTCGCCCCGTCCCGGCGAAAGCGCCGTGGGCGCCGTGCCGAAAACGGGACGGTGCGGGGACCGAGGAGTGTTCGAACCAGCGGCGGCGGAACTGCCGGCGATGCTGGCGGCTTCGGTTTTTAGACTGTGGCGGGAGATGGAAAACACGACGCTGAATGGCTAATGGCGATGATGATGATGATATTGGCTTTCCACTGAAGCACCCCTTTATGGTCAGCACCCAAACTATTTTTGCGAGTCTAAGCGTCATCGTTGTTGCACGTGAAGCTGTACGTGTGGACGAGCACATTTCGCGAAACTTGAGTGTCGCGAAACTGTTGCGCGCCTAAAGGATGCATCGTGTTAACAGACCATAAGAGCATCGTCCTCGAAGTTACGGACGAAGCTCAAGTGATCAAGTTCACCCCTCGCTTTACAGTCAACTGTCAACGTAAAGAGGGCGGGGGATTAGGCCGCTAAGGAGTGCTGAGAGAGCGAGAGAGAGAGAGAGAACGCGCAAAAGTGGTCGTAGCTATTGAAAATCGCTCTGAAGTGACTACAGGAATTTCTTAAAGGATGTGAAGGGGACTTAGGAATTTCTGAGATGCTTGAAGAGGGCACCGATATTTTCTGGTGTGTTCGTTGGCCCCGCCAGAGGCTCTCCTGAAATGTCTGAAGTGCGCTTTACAATGTCTTGAAATGTCTGCAAGCCTGTCAACCCTACTGAAAAAAACCATTTGGCGCCTGTATGAAAATAAACGGGTTCGTGCCGGTAACAGTTTAGCTACACCGTTCACCAGTTTGTCAAAAGAGTCGCCCGTATGGCTCAAAGAGGTCCCCGTATGAGCCATAACTGTCACCTATTTAAAGGGGCGGTGCAACAATATTCAATTGGAATGTTTTTCTTTTTACACGAGCTTACTGGCCCTAATGGGACTCAAGGATACTCGCGCGCAAAGCCACTGACCAAGAAACGCTTTTTTGCGCTGTAATTTTGAGGACAAAATCAAGCGTTTTCATTCAATCTCTCCTTCACAAAACCTGATGACGTAGCTCGGCGGTAGCAGTACCGCCCAGTGACGATATTTGAATGCGGCTCATAGATTGGACCCGAGCATTGCGTGGGCACTCGGTTTGGGCTCGTGATAATCGATAGCTCGAGAAGCATTCGGGCAGTGTCCTGTGTCCAATCGCTGCAATGACGACCACAGCCGAACCATAACAATGCCTGGAACTCAGCGCGTGTCCTGTACCTTGCCAACCCCAGCGCTTGGCCATGATCAACATTGGCGGCATATAATCGGCTCCAGATCACGTGGCCGCTTGTTCTGGCTGCGAGTTGAGGGGGTGAATTCTGCTCGTTTTTTCTTAATTTTTTTCTGCGACTTCGATTGCGTGTAGTGAAAAACGAACGGGTATTTCACAGGTCATTAACGTCAGGGATTCGTTCAAAGCGGTATTTTCGCAAAATACAAAAATCGTTGCATCGCTCCTTTAAGCAAACGGGTCACTTCTTTGAAAAACGGGTCACTCTTCTGGGCAAATGGGCGACCCGTTTGGGCAAAGCTGTCGCACGTTTGCTCAAAGCGGTGACCATGTTGCACAGACGGGTGACCGGTGACCGGCATACTGTACCGGTTTAACCAAACGGCTCTCGGGAGCCTGTTTGATATTGAACGTACCGATCGGTGGCATGGGCGCGCCTGTTGCAGCCGTGGCAGCCAATGTTTCCGGAAGACTGGGAAGCCGGTTCATCGATTTCAGACCGTCCGCGTGATGCAAGTAACTACTTTCATATTTTAACTGCGCTGCTGTTCGCCTATACTGCAACTTAAACTTACACTTTTTTTACGTAAAGCGCGACGTTGGTGAGCCGATATTTTTGACCGAACTTCAAAACTTTGTTCATCTTTTTTGCCTCAATTTACTTATTGAGCTCGAATCTCTCTCGCAGAAGACGCGACCGCATGAAAAATGTACTTCTAGAGTCCGTTTCACTTCATTTCAAGACACAGCGAAGGTAGCGCGCGTACACGCGGCTGCAAGAACATCGAGCACTGCGTAAGCACGCTTGCCGAGCTTCTGTCCGCCGCCATTTCCTCCGTTCGAGCGTGCTAAAACCGAGGCTACAAAAATCACGTGTCATTGGAATGCCCGGGGAGAGGGTTCGGAGCTGTCTCGGTGTCCTCCGCCTTTCACCGCGCCCCCTCCCTCCTTTCTTGTCACCTCTGTCACGTGACTCGCAGCAGCGCGCGAGCTACACGCTGATAAGCGTCAAGATTCAGAAGGGCGCGCCTTAAAGCCGCTTTTTTTTTTGTCTGCTTGTTGTCAGTTGCAGCTTGAACTTCGTTCCTCCTACCTGCTCCAATCTGTCGCCTAACCCTGCGGTCTTATTGGGATGTCTCTCGACGATGTATTTAATGTGCACCAAAGCTCTCAGTGTTCTAAAAGTCCTCCGTGTACATTGGCAACAAGCGATTCTTCAAAGAAGTCAAGAATCCTTGTCGTTCGGTTGGGTTCGGCAAATGACAGCTTGTGCGCCGGATCGTGTTGAAACTTCCAAGGAGCTGTTCCCTCTCGTTTGTGTTTGTGTGGTTATCCTGCTTTCACCGCGTCGACAAATATCACGGATTACATTTTTTAAGTCCGCTATTATTATGGTAAGTGCGCTGCAACCTACTTGTTGGCAACGATTGACCGTCCTTCTACGCGTACTCTTCGAGATAATCTATAGAATTATGCAGCGCCTATTCACGCGGCAGCCGGGAGAATAATTTCCCCGGAAGTCTACCTGTATAATCTAGAATTACCTCGGTTCTTGCTTGCTTTGCAATCTTGTCAGTTGTATAAAAGCTTAAAGTTTCTCTCACATTTCACTGATCACTTGCACGTTTGTACTTGTCTACAGAAGAGGTAATAAACTTCGAGGAGAATCGAAAACAATTTTTTGTCTGTTTTCCTGTCCATTTACAAGCCCCTACGCGAGCGCATTCGTTCTACGTGTTTTCTCCATGTTATAAATACGTTTATGAGTTTCGGGACGTCTTAAATAAGTTTAAGGTAACCAACCTCCCAGACAATACCGATTTAGGGCTAGAGCATAATTTGCCGATTTGAATGGCACGTTCAAACGTGTGGTCACGTGCCAGGTCGAACGGGCACCCGTATCATACGGCACCCGTCTCAAACGGACACCTGTATTAAACGGCATCCGTATCAAACGGGTACCGTTTCGAGCGGGTACCCTTTGAAACGGGTACCCGTATCCCATAATCACGTTTGATTCAAACGGGTCGACCAGTTTGTCACCCGTTTGAATTTCAAATGTTTTTTTTTTTTCAGTAGGGAAGAGCTTTTCTAATGGGGTCGGGAAAACCTTCAGGCTTCTTGAGGTGTCTGTGGGGCCATGGCTTAGGTGGAGAAAACACTTTTGCAAAATTAGAACATAGATACGTATTGTTCGCGAAGGAAAAAAAAGTATTTAAAAAATGTCGATCGTATGTGTGTACGGTCAGATTTGTATTACTGCTCTTCTATCAAACACAAGTGGGTTCGTGGATCCGTCTGTCACTGACCGGGTGTTCGGTCGCCAAGGAGGCCACTGCGGGCGATCGCCCCATGTGGAGAATCGACGAGGCGCGGGCTGAGTGTTGTTGGCCGAGCGGCGTTTTGAGGCGAACAAGCTTTGCTTGTTGCACGAATAATAAAAAAAGGGGCAAGCCGAGAGCAGCCCGTTGCCAAAGAACAGGGTCGCCGGGGAGAGTAGTGAGTTTTAGTTGATCGTGTTTTCAGGCCGCGGCTAATCGTAGCGGGAGCTTGCGCTGCCACTTCGATGCATGCTCTGAAGCGCGCGCTCGTTGCGGTAGCGCGCCTTTGAAAACGGTCTACTAAAACTCCCTATTGCGAGGGCGAAGCGGCAGCGACTCGTCCCGGGAACCGGTGCCTACGCGGAGGACGGTCCCCAAAAAGGAGAAAGTAAACAGAACCATTTTGCTTTTCACCAGAGTCGGGTGTTATCTCTTTTTCGTTGTCGCCAAAAACAGAAACAGGAAACTCAAATTGCCCCCCCCCCCCCTTCTTTTACGACGCCAACCCACATACACTGCGCTTCTCTCCGCCCGGCAATGGGGACAGGGTGGAGAATTACCAGGGCCGGGCAACGCGCGTCTCCAGTGGTCGGCGGGAGAGAGTGGCGTGAGGAGGCCGAGGAAGCCAGGGAGCCGCTATTGCCATTTTCTTACTACTCGTGGCCGGTTTGCTTGTTACCGCCGCGTATGTCTGGAACGGACCGGTTTCCTCCAGAAAGGTGAGCCTAGCCTTGAGGGTTCGCCCCTTGGTCTGTTTTGATCCGCACCGTTTCTTCCTTGGTTCCCCAGGTGAACCCCAGTTCGGCGTTTGCCGCCTTTAGCACCGCTCGAGCGCCATTGTGTGCAGCGCATTCACGGATACGGTGGCCGGTGTCGGCCTAATCGCCGCAAGCCTGCCAGGCGGAATCAGCGTTTCACCCCATGTAGTGCCTGCGCACCGCGATTATTTCACTGTGGGTCCTGAGACGGTGGATGACGGCCGCTGTCCCGTTTTGTTCCTTGCGCCCCTTCCTCCGTCCCCCATCAGAAGAAGCATCCAGCAAGCGAAAAATACGCTGAAGACGCCGCCCCGACAGCATCATGGACGAAACCGTGATTGTGCTCAGGATTTCTCAGCGGTGACTGGTGCTGCTTGCGAGTTCGTGGTTTTCGCTACACCTGCTTACTGAGACTGTATGTGTCCGTGAGGTGCACCTGCTAGGATTTATTAGCTGAACTGCCGTACACCAGGAATTTAACCAGCGGCATTGTGAGTACTTTGAAAGATATTTTTCGTTGTGATAAAGAAGACAGTTGTTCCTATTTGATATGATTGTTACAAATGGAAGATGAAGAAGACGAGGGGGATCGAGAGCGCGAGTCTTTGTGAACGAGATGGAGCCGAACAGTAAAAGAGTAAGGTCATCCTGACCGAATTGTCTATCTTTCTGCCTCTGTTTTATTAGTTCCGTAACATTTGGTGCCGAAACCCGGGACGCTTCTGCATCACAAGGCCGTCAGCTACACGCCAAAGAAATACAAAGCCTACAGCTGCGACGGACTTCGACGAATCATAGGCAGAAGCAGACCACTGGGCAAAGAAAAGAAACGGAACCTCGGAAGGACACTACATTGCATCGTAACTACTAATTGGCAATGGAGAGGTTGAAGGCTAGGCGCTCGGCTCGACGGGCACAGAACACCAAGATTATAAACGACGGACATCGAGTTCTACAGGATCCCAGCCCGGACATTGCTAAAGTCCGTTCGATCAAGGAAAGGCTCACTACCAACAACGCAGAGCTTCTGCAAATTGACGGTGAGCTAGAGCCACTCATTCCGGTAGAGCAGTTGGAACAGGAGTGTATCGCTACTGCTGAATATCAAGACGATGCAGTCATGATACTCAGCGAACTGCAAAGCAAAATTGAAGCCCTGGAACCTCGGAGAATAGAAAATTCAGTGGCGAATATGACAGCGCAGGCCGTCATTTAAGACAACTCAGCCAGTCGAGGACCAAAGCTCCCAAAGCTTGAACTGTCCACTTTTGAGGGAGGGCTAAGCAACTGGCTAGCGTTCTGGGAGCAGTTTGATGGTGCAATTCAGAGAAATCCAACATTGGCATCCACAGATAAGTTTCACTACCTTCGTCGGTGTCTTACTGGAGATGCGGTAGCAGCAATAGCCGGTCTACCAACGACGGAAGCATGCTATGCTGAAGCAATCACCATTTTACAGCAGCGGTTTGGAGACGAGAGACGAATAGAAAGACATCATCTGAATGCCCTTAGGAATCTACCGCGAGTTGCGTCGGCCAGCGATGTTAAAGGCCTGAGGAACCTGTATGACACCACCCAGCTCAACATTCGATGCCTCACCTCTCTGAAGGTACCCACATCAAGTTTCTCAGCCATGCTGTGTGACATCCTTGTCAGGGCGTTACCCTACGAGATTACAGTTGCATATCACAGACAACTCAGCAACATGACTTTCGGTAACTCTTCAGCTCTAGACCAAGAGAGCACTCCTACAGCTTCAACTTTAAGGTCACCAACTATTCCGTCGGATTCAGTTTCAGAGCTGAATGGAATGCTCCGCTTTTTGCGCGTGGAAGTGGAAAGCCGAGAAAGAAGCGGGCTCGAGTACCCAAGAACCAAGAATGAGACAAAGATGAAGTTGTTTCCATCTGCATCCGCTCTGTACAGCACCACCAATGTAAAGGCGGGTGAGTGCTACTTTTGTCATTCCAAGAAGCACGACACACCATCTTGTGATTGCGACAAACAGCTAGCTGAAAAAACGAGCCTGCTGTCATTGGACTTCAGGTGTTTTCGATGCGCACTCAAGGGTCACCGTGCAAAAAATTGCCGAAGAAAACTGAGATGTACGATATGCGGAGGTAGGCACGCAACCACAACGTGCGATCTAGCGTTCGTCAAACAAAAAAGGGAAGGTTCATCTGCAGGAAACGAGACAATTTGTGTTTCTGCATCCCACGCGGCCACACGCTCCGAAAGAAGGAAAAGTGATGGAATATACCTACAAACGTTCAAGGCGTGGGCGGTCACTAACGAAGGTACCAGCTATATCAAAGGAATCTTCGACGGAGGTAGCCAACGCTCATTCATTAAAGAAGAGCTTGCACAACGTCTTGGATTGAGGGTCCTTCGGACAACAAGGATCGCTCTGAACACGTTCGCGAGTCGTAGTAGAAAAGTTATAGAGAACAACTCCGTCGTGGAGGTAAAGCTCAGAAGCCAATTTAACAACATTGAAATAACGGTTGAGGCTATAACCATCCCAGTCATCTGTCAGGACGTCTCGACACCATCAATCGACACCGCATTTGTGCGACAGCTTCGGCAGGACAAGAAGAACCTGGCGGACGATGTAATCTTTCCAGATATGGAATTAGTTCCTGGGATAAGTCTGCTGGTCGGTTCTGACCAATTGTGGAAGTTCTGCACAGGAGAGGTAATGAGATGCAAAGACGCAGATAGTTTGGTGGCGATCAATACGAAACTGGGCTGGACGCTGCAAGGCCCTTCAGCACAAGTCGGAAAGCTTATGATATGTGCCCTTGGAGCGCAGACAACTGACGCAAAGGTAGAAGAGACGCTGAAGGCCTTCTGGGAGCTAGACAGAATGGGTACTGCCGAACGCGAATTGGGCGATACGGATGCAGAAACCATCAGTCGTTTTGAACAGACGATCGTCAGGAAGAACGAACGATACGAAGTGGCTTTACTATGGAAGGAAGGCGCTACTGATCTGCTGCCAAACAAGCGCAAAATCGCAATTTCACGTCTGGAAAGTATGTTGAGGAGGCTTTCAACAAAACATGGATTGTTACAGCGCTATGATGAGGTAATTAAGCAGTACCTACTTAATGGACACGCGGAAGTGGCAAAAGACAGAAAAGAAAGTGACAGAGCGAAGGCCATCTACTACATGCCGCACAAAGAAGTAATACGAGAAGATTCAACGACAACAAAGCTAAGGATAGTTTTTGATGCATCTCCTCACGCCAAAGGGTGCAAGTCTTTGAATGAGTGCCTGGAAACAGGGCCCCACTTGAACCCCGAGCTTCTACAACCCCTATATTCCGGTTCAGATATTACCCGATCACCATGACTGCCGACATTGAGAAGGCATTTTTACAGATTGGTATTCGTGAAGAGGATCGTGATGCCTTCCAATTTCTTTGGTTTGCGGAAGAGCCAAGTTTCCCTTTAAAGGAGGAAAACATACAAGAATGGAGGATGACCAGAGTACCTTTCGGATCTACATCAAGTCCATTCATGCTCACGGCCACTATCCATCACCACCTGAAACTGGTCTGCGAGAAACAGCCAGTATTAGCGGACAAACTAAGAGCCGCATTCTATGTCGATGACCTACTTCTTGGAGCTGAGAGTGTCGAGGAGGCTGCGAGACTTTACAAAAAGTCTATTGACGTTATGAAAAGCGCTGGAATGACCTAGAGGAAATGGGCAGCTAACAACGAAGAATTACAGCAGCAATTCAACAATGATGAACCTGAAATTATATCAGAAGGAAAGAGTCTCACACCTTCGAAAATCACCGAAGTACTTGGAATGATCTGGGACAAGCAAAACGATTGTTTTATGTACAAAGTAGAATCTCTTCTGGAATTCCTCACTGCAAATCTGGACAACAAGCGGTGTATCCTCAAGGCAGCTTCAAGAGTATTCGATCCTCTCGGACTGATCGCACCATTCGTCCTAATGGCCAAGTTGCTCTTCCAAAAACTATGGCTAATTGGGATGAACTGGGATGAAGTTTTACCCCCAGAGTTGGTCAACGAATGGCACGCCTGGACGACGGATCTTGTGCAGCTGCACTCTTTGAAAGTAAGAAAGATACATAAGGCGTGGTGTCCTGGCGGGAGCGAGAAAAATGCAATTGCACGTCTTTGTAGATGCAATTATGAAAGCCTACGGCTCGTGCGCATACTTGAGAACTGAGGATTACCAGGGAAATGTAGCCACCATGTTGGCTGTCGCGAAAACCAGGGTCGCACCGATAAAACATTCAACACTGCCAAGGCTTGAGCGCATGGGAGCCAATATGGCATCCAAGCTCTGACAATACATAAAAGACTCCTATTATGACGTGGACCTGGACTACATCATGTGGACGGATTCGACAGTTGCCCTCAGTTGGGTGAGAGCAGGGCCGGAGAAATGGAAGCCGTTTGGGAAAAACAGGGTAACGGAAATACTAGCAGTGACGTCACCGGACCATTGGAGACACTGCCCCGGTCAAGACAATCCGGCTGACCTCTTGACAAGAGGATTGACTATTTATGAGCTTCGAGACACCGTCCTTTGGTGGAAAGGATCCAACTGGTTATGCCAAGAGCCTTCAAAATGGCCTAGAAACGCAGCTCCGTTGCAAATGACGTCACAACCGGAAGTCGAAAAAGAGACACAGGTGTTGTTGGAGAACGATCGAACAGTGCCAACATTGTTCGATGCCGGAGCTTATAATAATCGCCAAAAGGTTCTCCGGATAACTGCCTGGGTCATTAGGTTCGCTAACAACGCGAACAAAAATAAATAACAAGTTCCGAGGAGGACTAAGTGCAGCGGAATGGGACACCGCAGAGCGGTATTGGGTTAAGCAAGTACAAAAGGAAAGCTTCGAGACTGACATTCTGTTAAGAAAAAATTGCACAATGGAAGTGAATCCGACACTCGCTCAGTTGCATCCTTTTTTTGATGATAACAAAATCCTTCGAGTTGGAGGCCGACTCCAGAGGTCTACCGAAAGTTTCGATGTGAAGCATCCAATCATACTTCCTAACGGACATAGCTTTGTGAGGCTGGTCGTGATGGACGCTCATAGTAAAGTTCTGCACGGTGGAGTAGCAAGCACGATGAGTCATCTGCGAGAGCGGTATTGGATTATACGAGCCCGACAACTAACCAAGAAGGTAGTAAAAGATTGTCTTATATGTGCACGATTCAACGCGAAACCCACAGCAGTAGAGCAAGCTCCACTACCGACCGACAAGATTAAAGAGGCGAAGCCATTTCAAATAACGGGGGTCGACTTCGCTGGGCCATTGTATGCGAAAAAAGGACCAGATAGTTGCGACAAAGCGTACGTCGTACTTTTTACGTGTGCTACTACCCGAGCAGTCCCCCTCGAGCTTTCAACGAGTCTGTCCGCGGACGCCTTCTTGCTTGCATTTCGGCGGTTCATATCAAGGAGAGGTATACCGCAAGACATATATTCAGATAATGCGCTATCCTTTAAGAAAGCATCAAAAGACCTTCAGCATATTTGTCGTGCATTAGAGCAAGAAGCGTTTCAGTCGTTCATATCAGAACGCAGAATTAACTGGAAATTTATTGTAGAAGGCGCTCCATGGTGGGGTGGATGGTGGGAGAGGCTCATCCGATCTGTTAAGACAGCACTTAAGAAAGTGCTGGGAAGAAACAGCTTGTGTTTCGAAGCATTGATGACGACTCTCACCGAGGTCGAAGCAATCCTAAACTCAAGGCTATTGACCTATCTTCATGAGGGAGCAGGGGATCCATCAGTCATCACTCCTGCCCATTTTTTAGTTGGACAAAGTTTGGCAGTTCTGCCAGAGACCAGTAATTCCAGCGAGGTTCAGGGATCTGTGACGCACCAGGAAACGGTTCGCAAGTTCCAATATAGAAAAAGACTCGTGGATCATTTTTGGAAACGCTGGAGGTCCGAGTACCTACTGGAGCTAAGGTCTGCTCATTCGGTACCCCGCCAGAAGCACTTCCAACCTAGAGGTGGATGACGTGGTAATAGTGGAAAAGTTCCGAACTTCCAAGCCATTTTGGGAACTTGCAAGGATTGTGTAGACGTATCCGGGAGCCGATGGAATTGTTCGCGCCTGTGTCGTGAAGCAGCAAAACGGCGCACTCGTCAAGAGACCAGCACAGAAACTCTACTTGCTGGAGATTCGCGAAACCAAACCTAAGGCTCGGGAGGATGTTACAAATGGAAGATGAAGAAGACGAGGGGGATCGAGAGCGCGAGTCTTTGTGAACGAGATGGAGCCGAACAGTAAAAGAGTAAGGTCATCCTGACCGAATTGTCTATCTTTCTGCCTCTGTTTTATTAGTTCCGTAACAATTATCTCTTTCGTCTACAGCTGCTTTCGCCCGGGTTTGAACAAGCGTCAGTGTTTATCGTCGTTCTGAGTTTTAATATGCATGTAAAACCCAATGCCCGCAATAAATTTCCAATACCGTTTTGACCTGCATTTTTGTCTATGGCTCTGTCATTTGGGCGTCTAAAAGGTTGATGGGCTAAGGGGGTTGGGCTGACGGGTTGGAGGGCTGGAGGGTTTTTCTGCGGGGTATACCTGAAGGGTTTTCCTGTAGAGTGTTTTTGAGGGGTTTTGAAGGCCTGTGATGTCCCATAATCCTTCAAGGCTGATGGGCTCTTTCGAATTATTTTCAATAGGGTGGTGTTCTATTATTTTCTGAGACAAATCGCCACCACTTCTCTCGCTCTCTATTCAAATATTGGTATGAAAGGAAGAACAAATGAACGATTGATAACCAGTAACCGCCACTTTTTCTATGACTTGCCGAGTTTTCCGTCATAAAGTGTCCGTCGTCTCCGTGGCCATCTTTTAATGAGATGCTAAAATTCAGGGCATTAAGGGAACGGAAACCTGGAGTTTGAGTGCATACCTTGTTTGCCAAAAAAAGAAAAAAGAAGACTCATTGCCATCCGCAAGAACAAGGAACTCTAATCTTCGGAAACACATCAAGATAAGCTAGGCCTGTAGTCTGCGTTGGCTATACATTGTGACGTTAATATAAAGTTTTGTTTTCTTGTGAATAACACGCGAAACACCCGAGTCAAAAGGGAGCTTTCGCAGACCGCTTGTGTAGCTCTGAATCTCGCAGCGGAGGTAGACGCTGCTACTGAGCATGCGCACCGCTAGCTTTGTGCTAGGTGGTTCAATAGTTATGCGTCGCATCTCGTGGGGACAAAGTTTCAAAGTTTTTCACCTCGCCGATGTTTTCTGGGACAGCGACAACGATGGACCCGTGCCGTACGATGCGAGAAATTGGGTCTCGAGATGATGTCTGCCACTTCCAGGGATCATTTTCATACAATTTCAGGGATAATTTTTGGATGCCGAAAGCTAGCAGGATGGCGGGAGTGGTTGCAGCTTTCAATGCCTTGTCAGCTTAAAAGTGAGCGGAGTGCACCTACACTCTTCCTCTTATATACAGAATTTCATTTTTACAAGGACTACCATAATACGGCCCATGAGAAATGACAAACAGTGTTGCAGAAAATTTTTAAAAATATCATAATTGTTTCTATTGTTTTCTTGATACCTGTACAGAAAAGATAGCGAGAAAGTAATTTGTAACGTAACGAGTGAAGTAATCCGTTATTTTTCAGCGAAAGTAATTTGTAACGGTAATCCATTGCATTTGAGACTCGGTAATTTGTAATTGTAATCCATTACATTTTCAAGTAACGAGCTCATGTCTGAGTGTTAGACATAGTTAACCCAATCCCTGTTTTTTTTGTGTTTTTTTTTGTTTTGTACTGCCGTTGGCGAATGGTGTAGGTTGTATATTTTTAGATCTTGCATGATTGTAGTAAGGCGGTGTGCTGGTTCTAGTTGAACATCTTGAAAAATAGGTCACAAAAAGTAAAGGAGACAAGGAGAGTAACACGTAGACCACATGCAAGCTAAAACTCCGAACTTGCATAAATCACAGAAGGACGAAATAAGAAATGCGGAAGGGGTTCGAGCAAAGGCCCAAGTGAAACGCGCTAATTTACTCGTTAAAAAGAGCAGATTAAAAAAAAAACATAATTTCCTTGTCAGTTAAGGTAATAAAGATAGATGGCTAACACATAAAGACAGCTCAATCTATCTCTAAAATTTACGGTGAATTGTCACCTACATATGCGCTGTTTACACTGCTTGTTTAGGTCATCATTAAAAAAAAAGTGACTAATTGGAAGATACTATGAAAAACATACAATGGGATCATTTTGGGCCTTTATTATTCGTAATATGTGCGACTAATTTGTCCGCACAACCGTCTGTTACCTCCGCTGCCAAGGAAATCGTTTTTACAGTCTTATGCATATGGGTGAATTAGCACCTTTCACTTGGACCTGTTGGAACCTTTGCTTAAAGCTCCTCACCATCCTTTATTTTTTTTCTCTCCTAATTTATGTGAGTTGAGAGTCTGCACTCGTATGTAATGTATGTATTCCTCTCCTTTATTCCTTTTTTTTTGCGCTATTTTTCAAGATATTCAGTCAGAATGAACTCAACACCTTACTACATGGAAATGCTGTTGTTAAATCCAGAGTGTCTGTAAAACAATGATCCTTACATTTTTGCCTCACGCCCCAGTTTCCGAAGCTCACGTTCTCCGAGCACAACCTTTCTGATTTCTTTGATTCTTTTTCTTATTCTCTTTTGTGTTCAATAAATCGAGGTGTGAGTGTGAACCAGTCTGCGGCTATTGTGTTCCTGCCCTTTCGCGCTTGTCTTTTTGTGCACTTCTTAAGTTTGTCCATGATATTTTTTATCGTATATTCTACTCTGTGTTTTCATCTTTATACTTACTGCAGCCCTTGCCAAGTAGCAGTCGGCATTCACTTTCACCATCCTGATGTGATAGTCCTGAGACGACACAGGATGACAGTCGCCTCTGCTCAAGTCCTGGTATCATGGAAGACTGCCAAGGCTGTTCATGATAAGGCGCTCTATTAATTAAGCAACATAATACAACTTATTGCCGCTAGGAGTGTTTTAACAGAAGCTGTGTTTACATTCTGTCCTTTAGCGATTCCCATGGCACTCGCGTGGAATGAAAGCTTCTACGGGCATTGCGTATTTTATTCGTAAGCAGAATGCTGAGTTAACAACAGAAGTGCGCCACTAGTACTTGCATCCAGTATTGCTGTGCGTGTTTGTTTTTATTTTGTATTTGTTTACTTAGTGTTCCCAATAATGGCTAAATCCTTACCGTTGGTGCTCTTGTTAGTGACAACACACAAGCACGAACGAACAGCGAGAGTGCTGAACAGCGCCACTTTCGTCGTTCGCCACCTCGCCTATGGGTTTTCGGAGAAGCTTGCAGTATTGCTACCTATGGTATTTAGTCATATATGGCGCATGAAAACAACCAGGGCGCTGTACCTACAATTCAACATTTGCAAGACTTGCGGGAGTACACTCTGTAGCTGGTCGCACCTTCAGAGTCATTTTAAAGTTGCAAAAATGAATAATGACATAAGCATATTTGTCATGCCAAACCCTGTAACATACCATCGTTTTTGTTGTAGTGGCACGGCAAACTCTATACTTGTTTCGCTTCAATCCTTGTAAGGGGAACGCTGTAATACTATCCTCCTCATCTCTGGTGCACTATATAGCACCATATTTGCAGAGCTAGTCTTGGGTCTTTGTAGTTCCATCGAAATATATTTCAGCTTTTAACTTATTTCTTATTTGACTTGTAAATTTACAAGCTTATCTAGATTGAAGGCAGAAAATATCTTGCCAGCAGTCATGGCACGCGTGGAAGTATATTTCGTTAACATAATTAACCCAACCTTTAATTATTATTTGTCAGTGCCTCTAGCGAATTCTGCATGCTGGAATTGCTTTTGTTTCTTTGTTTGTTTTACATTATCTACATCACAATTTTACCTTTATACTCAGTGCAGCCCTCGCCAAAAAGGGTTTAGCATCAACTAGGCCGATTCGTTCCTGCCTCACCAGCTGAACCGAGGTTCAGGTCCATGGCACTATGCAAAGGTTATTGATGGTAAGCTGCCTTATATATTACACCTGTGTAATAGCAGCTTGTCCTGGGCGACAACTTGAAATGCAGTTTTACATTTTAGAAAGTGAACTTTGCATGGGCATACTTGCAATGTTAAACCTTACCAAGCCTTTTCTGAACTTTCATCCTCTTGATATTTCACTGCAGCCATTTCTGCTGCACACGCACTGCCCACTTCGGCCAAGTAAAGACTTGATCCATATGAAGGTAACCCGGTGACTATCAACTGCTTAGTGCTGTACATTGTGCCGTTCTCTCCCTATTAGGCGAATTACCACGCTTGGTTTGCAAGGCTTTTAAAATGGAGATCAAGTCAGCAGCAGATGCATGATGATCCAAGTACTGAGCATTCGACGATCGCTTGCTACCCTCATATAGGTCACGACTGTACTTCAAGCTTTGGAAGTGTAAAACTTATCTGATTCAGCCTAGCTGTGATGTGTTCAGCAGTATGCGTAGAGCTAGTTCACTTGTGTACGAACACTGGCTGTGCGGTATAGAACACGCCTAAATGGCAACTTTAATGTAGTCTCGTGTAGTCCCATTAATTTTGTGTTTTGGCGTGGATGGTTATGTGTTCACACTTTTTTCCCTCGTTTACCGACAGTCCTGCTGTCTGCAAAAGGTGAGTATAAAACATGCCAGCAAGTCTCTAAAGCAGTATGCAGTGCAATTTTGGTGTATTGCGCAAGCGAGGAAGAAGAGACTGCACCTTTTGCAGTTGTGGCTGCAACATAGGCATAAGATAGTTTTAGCGGAGCATTTTTACGGCCCGCTCCGCTCAGCAGGAAAGCACATGCATGCGCACACCCTCAGTCAGCAACGACTAATCGGAGCGCAGACGCCGATAGAGCGAACAGTTCCTGCACCCCGATGGCCACTGCCGGCTGAGCGTTATGCGCATGCCTGGTGGCTTTCTCGCTCAGTGGCTCAGGGGACCGGGCAGTAAGAAGCGCTCAGCTAAACCCTTTTCTGGTCGGGGGCGGCTGACAAATAGATATTTCAGAAGAGGGATGGCCGACATTGCTCATATCAATTCTCAGCGTGAGCTGCTGCTCATTGTAATACAGAAATTATGATTCAGACCTTCTCTACCCCTTTCTGGCAGGTTTTGATACACGTTCTCCTGGCAGTGCTATAGGGGTAGACATTACTATACCCAGATCCACTGCAATAAATTCTAAGACGATGAAGTCAGTTGCCACATAGCTTGTGCAATACTAAATCCGGAACTCACTCCTCCTTCCTGTTTTTCACTGTATTCAGAACCTTGTCTCAGATTGTGATGGGTCGGTGAAGAAAATGAAACAGATAAACGATAATACTTAGAAATAGATGTCACATACGTATTAACCTGCTTCCACCAACTGCAGTAGACTGCCTCACTACTGATTTGGTATATTTCAATTGATTTGCCTAAACTGTTTGCGCCTGTAGACATCCTAATGATGATTACGAGGGAATGTTTCTTGCCATGTGATGTCACATTGCCACGCCCGCAGTTGACCAAGTAGGCAGCGCGCTCGTGGCCTAATGGTTATCGCGCTTTCATTCCACACAAAAAAGCCAAGGCTCGATGCCTTGCCGCGGGTGCCCATTTTTGTTGACTCTGCAATGTAATGTTACGGTAATTTCAATAAACGTGTCGCTAATTGAAGCTTAGGATGTTCTACGCGCCGAACGTTCTATTCTGAATGTTCCAAAAACCCACCCCGGCACAAAAGGTGCTCCGCGTGGCCAGCCGGAGTTAGTCTCGCCCCAGCACTCGATCCCCCTGTTTCGCCGACATTGACGCCTGCGACGCTACTCTTTCTCTATTTTTGGTTTTGGCACAAGTTCGCACCATTGAACTTTTAGTTTCTTCAGTTATTCGAACGCTCATCGTTTGTCATTCGTGACAATATGCTTAAAGTAAGTGAGGCTTGCGGGCATTTTTAAATGCTATGGGGCATGCCGATGGTAAACATTCAATGTGAGCTTGATGGTGGAATTCGCTAATATGTACTGGTTTGTGTGTTAGTCGCATTTAATATTTGATGAAGCCTGCAGATGAGTATTCGGTGTCAAGTTACCATTGTGTGAGAACACTGAGGGTCATACACAGCAATACATTATATGTTTACCTGTGTCTACCCAATTTCATTAGTATGTGTTCAGCAATGGGCTGTAAATGTAAAGAATGTGATTTGTCATTGTCTTAGTAAGACTAATAAATCGGTATATTTACCTAAAAATGATGGATGTGTGTATCTGGGACTGCGCACCTATCGTGACGAACAACGATGGTAAACCAAATGCCGACTAATCCGTCAAGCTCGCCCGTCTCTCGCCATGCCCTTTTGAAATAAAATATATGATTTCCACAAGCCTTTATCCAAAAGAGGCCTTTTACATACAAATAGCTGACCTCGATTATGATATAACTTGACCATTTTGCCCCTTGGACATCCAGTGTGTTGTTACAGGTGTGCCAGTTAGGGAAATCGAGGTATTTTTGTGGTGTTATAGTCTCCAGATTAAAAAAAAAATAAAGACAATTAATGCATTACCTACCGAAAGTTCACATTTTACATGGGCTGCTTGTCATCGTGCCCCTAACCCCACTTTGGAATTTCTGGATTATTACGTGCAGTTGGTATTCATTTACACTGTCATTCTACTGTGGTGTCGATTCCCTTTACGGGTGCTGGAATTAGGCACTCGCCTTCCCGGGTGCATGGTAGACTTTCATCCCAAGCTTCATGATATGTCTAAAGAAAATGTTCTGGACCCATGACATGCAGCCCCTTTCATGCACCGCACTCCTCTGGCGACAAGCCCATCATTACCAGCCAAGCTGTAGCTTCACTGCAACTGAGAATAAACAATTACGGTAACAATTTTGCACGTTTCATTTACTACCAATGTATGAGTGGCAGATTCAGATGGACGTGGCAGCTGCTTTACGAAAAGGTGTATACTTATGCCAGAAATTTACTTTTCATGCGCAGTGTAAAATAATTGTTTACATAAGTTTAGGAAGAGTTGTATACGTAAACACAGCGGACGGGACAACACATGTTGTCTCGTGTCTTTACGTATATAACTCTTTCTAAACTTATATCATTACCAACGCGCTCGCTAACAAGTAAGTGTTTATACACATCATTTGTTGAAAATGCCCTTGCTATGAACTAGATAATTTCTATTCAGGAGTGAATTGCACACAAAATAAAATGTTAGCCTGGAAAACAAGACCGGGAACTGTGCAATTTTAGACCGCTAGCCCGGTGTCTTGCTGGTATCTTGCGGTACTGCTGGTAGGTACTACGCCGGGGATTTGTGCTGGCAGCAGCCCCGGCACTCGCTGGGGCAAAACAATGCGGGGAACTGTACGGCTTGAAGCCGCTAGTCTGGGGTCTTGCTGGTATCTTACCCTATTACTGGTACTACGCTGGAAATTGGTGCTGGCAACATCCCGGGGATTCACGGGGAGGGCCATTGCCGGGCATCCCAGCCACTGGCCAGTGACTTGGAATCTCACTGACCCGTTGTCGCCCCAATGGGGCGTTTTCAGCGTCGCCCCAGTATGGTCTTACCGGCAGCCCGGTTCCGACCCATTCCCAAACCGGTGAGTTGTGCTACTTTAGCGCACCTCGGCGCGCATTGCCGTGACCGCGGTTGCAGATGTACGATCGAGGATTGTGCAGAGCTGAACACCAATTAAAACAAAAACAAATCGAGAAATCTTAGAGGCTCGTTAAATTGAAAATAATAGGTACTGTGTGTTGGCATATCCTCATTGTCGTTGTCAGATAAGAAACGGCATTATTTGCAAGAGTGGGAGGAACCAGTAACAACGATGCAGACGACACGTAACCTGTGCATGGATATTGGCGTTCTAGTTCTAGGTAGCAATGTTTGGTTAATAATATCCTTGGCAGAAGCTGGCGAAAAAACGTGTCCAGTTGGCGCAATCCACTGTACAGCTAAATTAAACTAGTTTACAACACTAATCGTCGTGTCATTACTTTAATGCAAATCATATTTAAAAAAAAACAATTTTTGTTTTTAAGCACAAAATAACATCAATTGCACCGTCTCAAATTAATTTTTAATTCATTTTATTTACTCTGTTTGTTGAAGAGTAAGGCACAAATAAAAAAATTACAGCACCCATTATCGTCTGTTACGGTTAATTGCATTAGTTAAAATCGGTTACACGTCGACAGGTTCCCATAAGGTTTTCGCTTTGTTGTTTTTCTTCATTTTTTACGCGAATAAACACACATAAAGGTTGGAATCCTGGTTGTCTGAGTCTTGTTTTCGAACCATACAAACAATTTTCCTTAAATATTATTCTGAAAAGCGGGCCGACAAAAATTAATATTTTTGTCATATAGGTTCCCGTTTGCAATCACATGCACTACGATGTATGGTGCATTCAATTGTTAATTGATTGGGCTTAGAAAGGAAAGACATTCTTTTCGAACATCATACACTCTCTTTGAGTAAAAAAATGCTTGACGCATCTTTGCCACAAGCGCATTGCTCGTGGCAAGAACACGTCCAACATCTTTTTTTTTTTCTTTTTTTTCTTATTACGCTTTACGTTTAACCAACAAGGTTTAAAGTTTACTTTTCACAGTTCGTCACGCTGTTCGGTTTAAACATACGAGAATTTCTTATGGTGCCTAAGAGTTGAACGCCCACTAACAAGAGGTTGTGCAAATTATTACAGATTTGTTTCTGAGCGATTATCGTATCTTCTTACATAATGAAATGCTTTTAACGCTACCACCCATTCAAAACATTTTGTCCGTTCGTCCGTATATTTTCCGCTAAATTTAACGGGGAAAGCGACGTCACGTGGCATATCTTTACCTATACAACTCGCGGAAATTCTCGTTACCTGTCTTATACACGCATTGTGCTACCCACTAAATATTGCGGGATAGGTCACATCTTCTGACCCAGACACCGACCCCGTTTCCCCTGTAAATTCGACGGGAAAAATCGACGTCACGTGACCTCACCTCACGACACCTAGACAACCATTTTGATTCCCGCCTAAATTTAGGGCGAAAATATACGTCACGTAAAGGACCCTCATCAATTCTCTAGAATGCAACTTCACGCATATGAGGTCACATGAAGGTCCCCGCCAATGTTTTCTTACTTTTTTTGCCACGACTACACATATAGAAAAAAAGCGACTTCTAAGGGAGACTGTCAAGAAAAACGACTAGCAGCCTTTTTAGCCGGCGACAGTTCAAGAAACGCACGGCAAGTCGATTGCAGAGCATTTCTTTGTTGCTCCGCTGCAGATAACAACATTAGAAAAGAAATCTTGAGGCATCAACATAATCAATAGATTATACCCGGCGTTTCTTAGGCAGTCAGTATTATACAGGGCGTCACAAATACTATATACAGAAGTTTTTAAACAGCCTCAAAATGAACTACGCTATAATAAACGCTCGTTCTTTGTCCATATGTAGCCCTAAGCGGAGAGCAAGTTCGTCTGCCCCTTTTGTGCGGGTTGTGGTGACGTCAGAACGCCGAGCTCTGATTGGCTTTGATTGACAAATAGTGGGTAGTCTTCAAAGGGAGCCTGATTTAAGGGCTACCCACAATCCTTCAGTCAGAGCTGGGCGTTCTGACGTCACCAGAATTTTTGCAAAAGAGGCAGACGAACTTGCACTCTGCATAGCGGTCCAAATAACATGGCGAATTTCAGAACTAATGGTTATCTTAATGAAAAATTATAAACCTTTTCTTTACATTTCAATAAAAAAATGACGACTGATTAACCTGTCATAATAAATGGAGCTGAATGGCGACAGTAACCCCTTTTTTGAATGCAATTAAAAAAAAAAAACATAACTTTTGGCTGAAATAACGGTTTGTGCTGAAACTTTCACACCCGGTTTGAACCGCTAGCGCTACATGTGGGCGGAGGACTAGCGTCTGGCTACGCGTACTTTATTCTTGCGATGAAAACAAAATAGAAGACGTTTACAATTCTCACTATTGCCGAATCAGAGCGCAGCTCTTGGGGAGGAGGAGGGCAGGGTACGGAGGGGAGAGTATGCCCCTCCTGCCCCTCCGTACACTCCCCTACTCCCCTCCTGCTCCGGTCCCATTTAACGGGAAATTTTAGCTAAAATTTCCGGTAATTTTAACGACACTTTCCCCGCTAAACGTAGCCGGGAAATATTGCCGCGCGCGCAGCTGACCGAGCAGCAGCGCGGTCCTGGCCTAGTCAAAAAAAAAAAAAAAGCGCCCTTAAGGCTTGATGGTTATCGCCCTCCCTTCTAAGCAAAAAGCCAAGGTTCGATTCCTGGCCGAAGATACATACTTTTGTTGACCCTGTAATCTTATGTTCCGGTAAATTTGAGAACCGTGTTGCTGATTCGAGGTTAGAAAGTTCTATGCGCGATCCTTCAACGTCGATTGTTCCAGAAGCCCACGCGTGTACAAAAGGGGCTCCGCATGGCAAGTCGCAGGCAGTCTCGGTCGTGCGGTTACACTGACTTGGACGCCCGCGACGCTCTGTTGTTATCTTCTGTTTTCTTGTTTCTTTTGGGCACAAGTTCGCCCCATTAAACATTTCAGTTTCCTCAGTAATCGTTTGTTTCGTCACCTCGTCATTCGTGAGAATATTCCTTCAAGATTTTGCGGGAAATTTACCAACATTTTCCGTCTAAATTTAGTGGAAATGCAGCAAAAATTCCCCGCCAAATTTAGCGGGAAAACTGAAAAGTTATTGAGGTCACGTTATGTTAATTTCCACGCTAAATGTAGCAGGGAAAGTTTTCGCTAAATATAGCAGAATAGTGTTTCCGCTAAATTTCACATAACGTCACATTTATTCACGTAACGTCATGTTTGACGTCAAGATGGTAAAATTTCCTGCGAAAAAGTTCGAAAAATATTTCCCGTTAAATTTAGCGAAAAATATTTTCCCGAGTTTCGCCAGTGTTCGAACCCGTTCAACCGCCGAATGCCGAACGTCGGCCTCCAGCGTTAAAGAACGGGACACTACGCGAGGAGCAGACGACGTTCTCGTATGTTCTGATTGGAGGGAGGCAGGGGGTCTACCCACTAATCCTTCCAATCAGAACTCAGTACGTTGATGACGTCACCGCACGCTCTAGTCTATTTCTTTCCCTGAATTTATCTTCTTATAGGCATAGTTTTGTTTATTAACACGAGGCGTAGTCGAATTGGCGTCGAGTCGTTTTTATACCTGGCACGTATTGTGGTTTCCAGTCTGCCTCGGTGGGCAGGCGTGCGCTAACCAGCCTTACCAAAATACGGGGATGACACCTGCTGACGCTATGAGCCGTGACTGGATAATTTTAGCCTGTCTGGTGGCAAATACTGGTCAAAAATTTCGTGCAGTGTCTTCCGTCGAAAAAGCAGAAGGTGTGCAGGGGATCGAAGCAGCCGATCAGCGGGAATAGGGCGAACAATGATAGTCGTAATCGAAAAAAGAAACATCCCACGTGCGCCCCGATTCACCACAAACTGTGTATAGGCATCCTGCGTTGCCCAGGAGGCGCTGCGAAAAAAGAGTTGTTAGGACTTGTGTTTGGTAGTACAAACATGAGCGACTCAAACTGCCACACATATAGAAGCGTGCCTGCTCTGGCGCGGAATACGATAACGAGGAAAATAGAATAGGCGAAGCGCAGGCCATAGCTAAGAAGATAAGGGCGTGAACCAAGAAATGCCGTATCACGCGTCCCAAAAAACATAAAAGGAAAAAAAAAAAAGAAAACATCGGGACACAAGATGTTTTAACGTCACCCCTTAGAGATGTGAGACGCGCGCCCTAGCGGTGGTGGCATGAATCCGGAACTTTCGATTGTCTTGCGGCGCGTAATGTACCTGATTTCGGACGTACAAAGGTGTTTTTCCGTTCTTCTGTTCTACACAGAAGGAAAAAAATCACGTCGAAGGCGCCGCAATAATGGGAGTCCCAACCAAGTGAGCTTGTACTACCCAAAATGAGGGCGCCACTGTTTGTTCAAAGCTGCAGCGCAGGAGGCCCTTCCATTCAAATTTAAATTAGAGCTACGGCTTATACGAGCGCGGGGTAAATACTGAGTCTCGAGTTTGATTTTCAACCTTTTAAACATCGTTTATATTGCAAAGTCTACAGAATTTCTTTTTTTTCTTTTTTGTCACGAATTTAAATTGATTAGGTACTCCTTTCGTCGTTGGGAACAAATACGAAAAAATACATAAGGAAAAGAGAAGCGGAATTCACATTTTGCGCGAGGAGGAGACGACGCTCTTGCTCGACTTTATTGGAGGAAAAGAATGGGTACGAAAAAAAGGGCAGGTAGCCTTTGCGTGTACCCACTCACCTTCCAACCAGAGCTCTGCATGTTGATTTCCCGACACGCTCCCATCTCGACCTTTAGTTCAGTTGGCCACCCTACTAAAGTAACGGGTCAGATCGTGATAATAAAACATGTCTATCTTGTGCCCGTATGAATAGATATATACGCATCCTGAAAGCTTACATTCCGTGCCAATATGACACCGGCAGTGTTGAGAGTACAAAGGTAAGACAACGCGACGTTTCATGAGTTGAGAAATAAAAAAGAAAAGCCATTTTGTCTGAGCCGACGTACGCCTATACGGCTAATATTCGTCCAACCGATAAGTGGCATTACGAGCGCCTCTGGCGTTGGTTATAGCGGAAACACCTTGTCATCAAGAAAGAAAAAGACGACTGTCTTTCTTGCTGACATTTCTTGTGATATGTGAGACAGCACAAGGGGGATCGGTGGCCGAGTGATATAGCTACACTCTATAGTCTAGCGCACACCAGCTCGGAGCAGGTTGAGGAAAAGCTGGTGCTGCAGAACCCAGGATCCTGGGTTCAATCCCCACCCATGGTCGTTTCAATCTAGATGAGCATCACTCCGGCAGTGGCCGTGTATCACAACTGCGTGGTGGACGTTAAACACCCCGTTCTAACGGTTGTACCGCACTGGCTAAATTGCTCATCTACAGCTGAGACACCAGACGCCCACGAGGCAGACTAATACCCGTGCCACACGGGCAACTCCAATGCCATTTACAACGAATGACATTAGCCGCAAATGTCATTCGACTGGTGCTACACGGCCTGAACGAATGGCATTCGCTGCAAATGTCATTTTCCACCGAAGGGGTTCGGCGGAACACATTCGCATTCTGTCACGGGCCAAATGTGTAGCTTCTACCCCAGGCCCCAAGTAAAAATACACCAATGTGATTGCGGTAAACCAAGTATACCCAAACTAAATGTGATTTCTTTGTGTTTGTTTTTATGTATGCATTATTTTATAGTAGATTGGAAGCGCGGCTTGTAACAGAATTGCAAGCGGCTACTCTTTAACCCAGTAGACACAGCCACTTCGCCTGCGTCGCCATCTTTTTCGCGTTTCATCGTGGTTTTGTTACTTTTTGTTCTAACTTTGAAGTTTCTTCCGATGGAGCCGCAAGACACCACCTTTGGTTTCTTGGGTACCGCCAACGCGATCGGTGCACTGGGCGGTGCGCAGCGAAAGCAGCAGCCAGAGCCGCGGAGTTCGAGAGCAGCTGCTCTTCGATTTCACGAACGCGACAGTGAGCGTCCTCAGCTTCGGCGTCGGGCCTTTGCTGCTCGGCACGCTGCTTGGCGCATAAATAAATGGGGGCGCTCATTATCCGTGGTACCCGTTTACTGTCCCCTGGTGCAAGGACCGACACTCGCGACTGAACAGGCGCCATTTCCTATCGCTTTGGTCAGCTTCTGTCGTTGGCTTTGGTTTACTGCGGCTAGAGCAAGTAGAGCGTCACCAACAAATGAATTACAGCGGATACGCAAAAAAGCATAAAGTAATTGACTGTAAAATGTGACTAAAACTAATTATAGACATTTTTTAGAGGTCACAACCTTGAACAAACGTATTTAGCTTATAAAAACAACTTTACAACTAGTTTTCTTCAGAGAGCAGCCGCTATCGCCATCATGGCGCAAAATGACATTCGAAATGTACGTGTAGCACGGCCTTGAAATGGAAGGTTATTTGGCGCTCGAATGAGATTCGCCCTGAGCAGCATTTGCCACGTCCGTGTTGCACGGGTATAACTTGTGGCTGTATAAAATACATACAACGATTTGCTTTGTTTGCTTTTGAGACAGCACGCACTCACGCTGTGTGAAGTGCTATTTAATGTACAAATGTGCCGCACATTTAGAATAATGTTGATATTCATGACACTACTGCCGCACCATAGATGAGGCCAATGTTGCCGTCGCGTCAAGGCGCATAAAGAGCAGGTCATCGCTCTGACCTGCTCATCGGAAATGATTAGGCGACAAACGTTTTTGTTACGCACGTGGTGCTAAGTTTTCTTTTTATTTTAATGTAAATGTGGCGAATGCACTTTCGATACATTTTACGTACTATTTTTTATGTTTATACTTTCTGATATATATTTTTGGGACAGATTATCGTCGGCTTATTTGCTTTTTTCGGCGTTTACTGCCTTGGATTATTTTACTTGTCTGATTATTAAGGATCATATATATGCTCTAACCATGGCTTCTTTAACAATAGAGTACAGTCACAAACCGTCAGTGAGCATAACTTGCATACAGCTAGAGCCTGCATGCTACACCGACAATCAGCTTAAGAAACACAAGTGGTGGCTTATTGTCTTCATACTAGAACAAAGCATAAAATCGTTTTCATAGCTGGCTTCTCACAAAAGGAACTGCTGATACCTAGCAGCACTCTTGACTTCTACTTTGTTAAGAAAATCTTGAGTGCTATTATCAAGCTCATAAATTGTTGCGTTCGGTCTGGTGAATTCGTAGAATCTGCCTTAGCATAAGAAATGTTCTCCGAGAGAATAATTTCAAACGTTGAGGTACTAAAACATATATTATGTTGGACACGTCTTTCGACGACTAACGCAGCCGCAGCACATTAATTACTTTTATTTTAGGCTCTTTGTTGAATATATTTTTCTTGCGGAATAATTCAAGCATTCCACCGAAAACCAAAACATATGCATTTATGCGAGCAATCTTCATTATTACTATTCAAAGGACACATACAAAGGAACATCTGAACACTACAATTTTATCAACAAACTTCAGAATTTAATCGGGTTCAAGACCAATCTACCTTACCTTTTGCACTTATTATCCGCACGACACACACAAAAAGATTTGGGGCTGTGCGCGGCGACGACTTTATTAAGGTATTACTAAATTAAAAATTATTAAAACGGTGTAAAAAGAAAAACATCTAATTTGTTTGTGCAGTCTCACAGGGCGCAGGTATGGTAGACAACCTTGGCCCGGCTTGAAATACAACCATACGCCGTACATTAAGAAAATGGCATATAATGGGGGATGTGGCTTCTCGGTACGGCAATATGAAATATTTTTTTTTTTTTATTGTGTTTGTTTTTCTTTTTGTTTCGATTAGCACCGCTGGCCGCCCCAATTAACCACCGGCCTGCTTTTAATCACCCCATCCCGATCTCTGCGCTTTTTTTCACCACCCTCAGGCCCACAGCCTAAATGTTAAATATTTCCACTTAAAACTGAAAAAAAAATTATGCAAGCTACTTTTTGAAGGGACCTTTAATAATTTTAATAAAAAAACATGTATTCCGGTATAAAAATTGAACGATCACTAGCCGTTTCTATTTCTTAGCATGTTTTGCTTGTTTCTTAATCTTTTTTTTTTTTGCGAAACAATGAACTGTTGCAAATATAATAAGTAGTGTGTAAATGTTCCGGTGTTTACAGGAGCAATGCAACAATTATAACTTCGCCAAAAAATTGTCGTTTTAAATTTTAACATTGTCTATCTTACCAACAGGAACAAAAAAACTTTGAAACTTTTTCTTTGAAAAAACGGTTCTTGCTAGGTATATTCATTTTCCACGCTGCTCTTAGAGATTCATCGCTGGGATGCTGGTGGGAAGACTAACTAGATGATTTCCCCGATGTTGATTTTCACCTCGGGACAACATTACAGCACCGGTCCTTGAAAAACAGGCCCCTTTGAGCAGCAAGATAAGAAGGGTGAAACATCGAAAATAGTGTTTCAAAGCCCCCCCCCCCCCCCCCCTCCTCAACCCGGGTAGAAGTATCAAAATGCTATTTCTTTAGATGGAATATACCGCATCAAAAATATTAAGGCTCAAATCCACGCTGGAAAGGTGGTTGGACAGCAAAGCTCTCGGTATGGCCTGCAACACTTGCCCACTGCACTATTCGCAATTTTCACCACCTATACGGACCGCAGATGCCCCCTGTCAAAACAGCAGTAATCTGGATGATCACCTTGTGTATATTACTCTATAATATACTCCTGAAAGTGAAAGGCAGGCGCGCGGCAACGCTATCCAGGCATGTGCGCGTTGCCATGGCGTCAGTCCGCGCTACATGCATCATCTCAACAGAATTCTCGAAGTTCAGGCGGCAATGAAATCTAGCAGTTCTCCAGCAAAACCGTTGGCAAAATCCGATCACGGCCGAATCCGGTGTCACCTCGCTGTGTTCAGTGAATTAGCGTTTGTCCTTTGTTCCTCTTGTTCCCCTTCTCCAGTGATTATTTTCGTCATTCTTGCCCAGCTCGCTTGCACCTTTGCAATTAATTGCATTATAAACACGTTGTCCAGGCCGTTTGCTTTACGACATTTTCTTTGGCTATGAAGAAAATGTATAGTCCCATAAAACAACAGGCTATGACCAAAGTGTTTGGCGTCCGTGCAAACGCTCGGCTTGACCGCGGCTCAAATTTATACACGTGCGCTCTTGGTTTTTCTGAAATGACATAGAAAGCAACTTGAATTGGAGCCTTGGGTCACTATGCTCGGATAGCTCGCTGCCGTTGCTCGCTGCATCGGTTTTGAAAGTGAAAGGGAGGCCCACGGCGTTGAATCATTACGCGTTGTTACGGCATCACTACGTCATACATGCATCGCCTCGTCGTCTTAGACAAGACTTTGGACAACTTCGTTTCCTTCAACGGTTCGTCATCACACTCGAATGGCGCACACTCACTAATTTGTACAGAGCCAAGCACAGACCGTTTTTTGACGCGTTGGCTAGACGCGACTTGGAGCCTGACGTTGACGCTGCGCTCGTGTCCAGTTTGTGTCTACGCTCGATCTTACTGGGACGTCATCAACATCCTAATGCATAGGTTTTGATTGTGTTAGGTGGGCTTATTCAAACCCATTCTCTAGACGGCAAGAAAATCTTTCAATTTCCGGCAAAACGGGTCTCGCCCGCAACCGGTGTAAAAGTATACTGCGCGTGCCGTGCATCATTCGCTTGGCGGAAAAGTAGCACAGCTTTGCCTGGCTCTGACGCCAATGCTGCAGGCGCCCGTGCAGTCGCGCAACTTTCAGCGTCGTTCAATGCTGTACACGCGCGTTCTTCAATTCTTCAGAAATGCTCCGCGCCTCAGCACGCTCGCTCACGTTGCACGCGAGAAGTAAACGTGATAACAAGTCAAAATAAAACCGAAAGGAAACCATTAGGTCTCTTCGATTTGGCCTGAAAGTTCTAAACCAGTTCTGTCCGAGTTCAGAGGAGTGCAGGAGTCGTGCGGCGGCGGCGCAGAACCAGTGCAGCCGCCGCGCTAGGACTGGCGCTGTGATCGGCTTTCCGAGCGGAAGCGCAGGGTGTCGTCTGCATCTGTTGGCTCTTGTTTCTCCAGGCCATGTTCTATGCTTAATTAGTCGCGGTTTGATGAGACCATTCGTGTTTCCTTAGTTTTAAAGTTTAATAACGGAATCTTTTCTGTGAATGTTTTTTTTTTTTCAAGTGTACTGAAAACGTTTTCTGCACGAAATGTGTTTCTGTCTGCATTTTTAACGGCCATTCGGTTCCTGTCGTTTCTGTAAAGGTTCGTGTCCTTTACATTCATTTAGCAATAGTAGATTCACTCCAAGTCTTTCGCGTTTCGCATTTCGACGATAGGTTCGCGGCATCAGGATGAGTTTGCGCTGAAATTCCCTGGCGGCAGCGCGCGGTCAGTAGCGGTCACCTCGAAGACGAAGGCCTGATGATAGCGTTTTGGCCAAGACAGTTATCGGACGTAACTTTGGCGTCAAGCTGAAGCGTTTATTCTGATTCTCAAGAAAGACCTGAGTGGAACTGCCAAGCCAATTCCGATTCTCGGCGTTTTGCTCAGGCTCGTCAGTGTGCGTCCCCAGATACAAGCGGACAAAGCACGCAGCATTATGCTCAGCTGCGGGGCATGCGAGGGCCAATGTAATAAATCCCAGACATCTGCAATGTATCGGAGTCGTCAGTATGCATCCAAGAGCAACTGAAGTCGGGGACTATCGAGAGCGCAATACCTCTACCGTGTCTGAAAGCAAGAATGTCAACACCTTGGATCCCCACATAGCATCAAAAAGAAACAATTTACGTGAGCCAACATTTCAACACTTACCACAGGGAGCCAAACATATATACATGAGCAGGTGCCTAAAACGCTTTCAGAATATCATAATCAATCAAATTGCTACCCTCTGTTGTAATCAAAAATTCCGCGTCCACCCCGGATACGTTATTATCATTAATGAGAGGAAACGCAACCTTCGTATCATCGTTATTAGACAGTTTTAGTATAGCGTTGCTGGATCTCACGTACGCAATGCGCAATAGTATAGCGTACGCTAAAAATTACCTGCTCGGACCGAATGTAGTTGTGCGTTACGTTTTCGAGTGAACACCGCGCATGAGCTTGGTTAAATTTGATAGAGCCGTAGAATTCCGCGTGCTTATAGCGCAACCGTGATCCTGGAAAGAAATATTGAAAAAGAAAAAGTGTCCAATCATTTTATTTCAGACTAAACCAATCCACAGCTGCCTCGTCAAGCACGCTTTTCTGCGGGGTACAGAGGCTACGAGTACGAGTGCGTAGCCTCCGTCAGTCGTCCCGTGGAAACGGCACCTTTTATCAATGCTATCGCGGAAGGAAATTCATGACTCTGATGTCCAGTGCATAGCGAGAACTTCGGCGATTTCTTTTAGAGTCGTTCGTCCGTCGGCGATGAACTGTGGGAATAGGCTTAGCGTTGAGCAGATCGCAGCGTCGACGCACACTGCGAGCGGCGAACATTTCCACTGTGCACTCCTTCAGCTGCAGGGCGATCTGATCCGACCGCGGTAGGTCCCAGAAACAATCGCCGAGCTGAACACCACGCAATTTTACGTAACACAGAGCTTTGAAAACACCACGTCGCCCTTGCTGCGCCAGTCGAGGCAACCGCCATCTTGAAACTGGTGTTCTCGTTGGGTCCGAGACCTCTCGAGTGCGTCCCGCAAGGCCCGCTAGCCAGCAACGCAAAATCCCCAGCGTTGCGTGCGTACGCAATACGCTAGCCCTTCTATTGCTTTCTGCGCATGCGCGCTCACGACCCGCAATCTCTGCGTACGCAAAGCTATAGCGTACGGTCCACTAAAACTGTCTATTGTTACACATCCCAGACATTTGAGCAAGAGCTGCAAAAGAGGTCACCGCGAGCAGAGACGGACGAGGAGTGTCGTCTGCTATCGCCGTCTGCTCTTGTGGTCTGCTTCTGCACGGACGCTGAACTGACTCCGGAACCGGTGCAACATTTGGAGTAACTGGGTCTGAACTCGTTCAGAACGGGGATGAATCGAACGCGCCAGAGCAGCGGCCATATAACTTCCGGTTGAATCGAATGCACCAGTTCCTGCACTACTGAACTAGTTCAGCCATTTCAGGCGAATCGAAGAGACCTATTGTAAGCGCTTTAATAAAACGCTAAATCTGTTTCACTGTGTATTTTTTGTATTTTTGCTTTATTGGCGCTGATATGCAGATGCTGAAAGATGCTTATAAACCGATTTTATCTTTACAGAATGACAGCCCACAGTGCAATGATTTTTTGTGTTTCAAAAAAGTGATAAAATCGCCCGCCGTGCTCACAAACGCTGAGTATCGCACCGGTTAGAAGCTCTATTTTTTTACTGAATTCTGGGCTGTGAAGATCGTACTCACCCCTAGAAGACGATGCCTGCGCATGACGTCATCTTTTTTAGATCCCTGACCCGCCCCAAGCGGCAGACACCCCGGAGCTCCACGAGAGTATAAGCCATGTGCCGCTGCAACTGCTGAGGGCGAGCTTCCACAGTTCACTTGGAACGTGCATGCGACAGTGTCAAGTTGCCTGTCTTAGCAGCCTGTCATCTCATATGGGGAACAACTACAAACATTAGATACTTAACGTCCTTCGTCCTCCGAAATATTCAAATTGAATGATAGCAAATTTCGGATGGAATGAGAGCATTGCTAATTATTTTGAGCAGATAAACATTCTAAATACATCTTTCCTTTGCAAACTCAGACGCACGCCCCTTGACATATCTGCCCTACTCGCAACCTTCAAATTGAATTTTTTATTCTAAACAGGAATCTCACGAGCTATATTACACAAAAGGCAGAATGCTTGTTTGTGTCGACATGTCGTACAACATAGGGACATCAATGAACAAGACACAATTTACCTCACTTACTAAACGAATTTATTCAAGATTATGTCATACCTGAAGTTGTCACAAAGTCCCACACAATAGCCGTCTTTATGACGTTCATTGCCACTCAATGACAAATTTTGACCCCCGCGTTTTGGTTGACCGCTGCTTCATTTTTATTGTATGTCTGTAGTTTTTGTTCATTTTGTTGTTTTCTTTTGATTGTAAATGAGTGATTATGAAACATGTCATCACTGCTTTGTCTGCCGTTTGCATCGGAGCAGGGACGTCGTCAAGTTGCTGCATGCAGCTTTTTGTCCTTGCCCATCTGCTTCCGCGAGAGGAAATAAAGAAGTATTAATAATAATAATATTATTATTATTAATAATAATAATAATAATAATAATAATTATTATTATTATTACTCTCCTCGAACGTTAAATATCTTGGACCCGATGTTTCGTATGTGTCGATCATATAATGGCATTGGAAGTGATCTTGATATTTTTTGTGTGACTGAATTTGTCAGATCTCTCAGATTCTTGTATGGGTCTCTCTGAACCTGTCGGTGATTGTGATGTTATTATATATTACTTTAAGAAGGTATATTCGTTGTTGTGGTAGTCTTCCTACTCTGCGTTCGGACCCTGTGTTCCGTTCTTTCCTTGTTGTGTATATCGTATCTTTGTGTCAGCATTCGTTATATGTATCATATCTTTTACTCAATGTTTTGAGTTTTTTATGTTTTTTTCCTACTTTTTTGTAGTGTGTAAGTGTCGGTGTGCTAGCACCAAGACCGCATGGTCGTTCCTGGACACCTAATAAAAATTATTCTTGATTCTTGATTCTTAATTATATTATAATTATATAAATATAATTATAATTATATAATAATAATAATTATATAATCGAAGTCACAGACCAGACACACCGTTCCATCAGTCTGTGCATTTTACACTGAAATTCCCTATCCACGGCCATAATTTGTCAGTTGGATGGTGGCTTCGACGACAGATTTTCATCTACGCAAGCCTCAAAACAGCCGGGCTCGACAGAACGTTGGTCAGCGCTGGAAGAATCCTTCAAGCTTAGAAGCTGCAACAGAGCTCTACAAGGCCTCTTAGCAACTACAGCTGCTCCAGTACCATGGTGAGCGGCGGCTTTCTTCTGCAGTTGCACGAATCAGCCCGACCTAGCCCTGCGTGTCTGACAGCGTAATCACTGGAACCCAGTACTGCCGGCCAGTCGTTCAGTCGTAGCGCAGTTACTCACCATCCTGACCAGTTACCTGCCCCAGTGGCTCGCGTCGATACTTAGAGGAGTGCCTCGATCTCCCGACTACGTTTCACACACTTCAGCGAATTCCCTTATGCTTATGGATTTCCCAACGATCCACATGATAGAGTGCACGGCATGTAGCAAGTCTATAAACAACAATGGCAGGCAAATGTCGTGTTCGGATTGCAAGTCCAATTACCATCTGGGACAATCTTACTCCGGGATTGCTGATAAGACCTTCATCACCATGGGACAAACGAAACAAGAAAAATGGAAGTGCCGTGCGTGTCGTGGGAAAGATGGTCAGGTGGGAGCATCTGAGCCGAAGTCGTCAAGCTCCTCTGAAGGGATAGGACTGCTCTCTTCGCATCTAACAGCTATGAATGAGAAGCCGGAGGGATTACTGTCATTGAAGGGCAGCGTCGATTCCCTTATGACACTGTCGGCCAAACTAAACGAACTTTTAGCCCTCAAGCCCATTGTCGAGAGTCTAAGGGAGACTGTGAACGGCCTACAACACTCAATGGATTTCTTTTCGGCCGACTATGACCGCCTCCTCAAGTTGGCGACCACCAACGAACAGAATGGCAAAGCCCTGCAAACGGAGCTTTCTCATTTAAAGTCAACAGTGGAGGCGCAGGCATCCGAGATCCAAGAGATGCGGGTCGCCCTAAACGACAACGAGCAGCACAGCCGTCTGCCAAACCTGGAAGTGCACGGACTTCCTGTCTCACCTCATGGAGATCTTATGTCGTTTGTTGAGACTCTATTGAAAAAACTGAAGATCTCAAACTTTCAGAAATCTGACATTCTTGCTCTTCACCGCTTGCCAGCCAAATATGCAAAAGACCCACCGATTCTGATCAAATTTGCGTCTGTCCACATAAAGTAATTCTGGATGGCAGCGCGGGGTACGGTTCGTTCGCTGGGTCAGGATAGTTTTCTTCCCGGACTGTAATTAAATGACAACCTGACCCACGCAAACTAGGAGCTGTTTTGGCGGGCAAGACAGAAGGGCAAGGAACAGGGCTATAAGTTAGTCTGGGTAACCAGACATAAAATCTACGCAAAGAAGGCGGTGGGTTCTCCACCTGTGAAAATTAACAGTTCGCTAGACCTTGAAAAGGTTCTTTAGATGTATGGCAGATTTCGCTCAGGTTTCAAAATTTTCATCTCTTCGAAATTTTTTTGGAAATTGTGAGGAAACGTTTTTTTTCTGTAGTACACGTAAAATTCGGAGCATGCGTAAACATCGGGCAGAATTCGAAATTACCTCAAGAGAAATTGCTTCTTCAGTCGGTGTATTTGTCTTAACAGAAATTAACATCCCCTCTTCTGCAACAGATCAGTTCTCTTTACCGGGTTATCGTGGTACTTTTTCCACTCGAGATATGGGTCATGGTGGTGGTATCGCGGTTTTCGTGAGTGATAAATGGTCATTTTCAAATATTTCGTTGACGTTCGCTCAGGCCGAGTTCATTGCCCTTTCTGTGGAGACTTCAATCAATTCCATATGTCTGCTCGCAATGTATAGACCACCGTCCACAAATATAGGGTCTTTTCTCGTAGAATTTGAAGAAAACATTACTGATCTGAGTTCGTATGGTCAAATATGCATTATAGGAGACTTTAATATTGATATCTTCAATGGGTCTAAATCTAATGTATGCAATTACCTCAACAGTTTTGCAACTCATGGTATTGAGTCCGTTATTAATTGTCCAACACGTGAAGAGTTCACTTTAGGGAGACTTGTTTCCTCATGCATTGACCGCATTAACCTAAGAACATCTTCGACTGTCGTGAAATCAGCAGTTATTGAGGAAAACCTTGCCGACCACTACTTTGTGGCCTGCGCTGGTCAATCGGCGTTCTTAAATCGCGCGAAACATCCGGCCGCATAAATGTTACAGGTATCGACACCACGGCCTTTGATAAATTGGTCTCAGCTTTTGACTGGAACCACTTTTTGGTGACCGTTAACTACATCGACGTTTATGCAAAGTTTGTGCTGGTTTTCAAACAGTTCTATGAAAGATGCCGGAGAGAAATACTCGTAAAGAAACGCAACACTGATCTTGTATGGCTGAATGCGAATATTTTAGATGCGATAAGGGAAAAAAATGCACTATGGGCTCGCTGCCGTCGTTCACCCAATGATGCACATCTACGAATACTCTTTAAATCCTGTCCTAACAAAGTAAACGCGATGATTCGATCAGCTAAGCGCATTTCTTATCACAGAAAATTCTCCCATTCTCATTCGGATGCCCGTAAAACTTGGTCTTTGATAATGAACTCCGTGGACACCAAAGACACTCCATTGATGATACGCTGAAACGACATTTTGGAGATAATTTGCAATCGATTGTAGAGGATTTTAACGTTTTCTTTGCTACTTTTCCTGGTCAGGCGAGAGACAGCCTAGACGCATTTGATAACCTAGTCTCTTCTTCAGCGTTCCTTCCGCCTTTGCAGGAAGCTGATCTACATTCCATTTTGTCTAGTTTCAAGAACAACAAGTCCCCTGGTATAGACGCAATTCGCCTATCTGACCTCCGAAGAAATATTGGCATTCTGAAAGACGTACTTTTATTTATGCCAAATGTTTTTATTAAAACTAAGATACTTCCCGATGAACTTAAAACATCTATAGTACGTCCTTTGTATAAAGGTGGTACCAGAAACAATATTGCAAACTATCGTCCGATTTCTCTCTTGCCCATCATCGCTCAGGTCCTCGAAAAGCATGTGTTTAATATAATGACATCTTTTTTAGAAAAATTTAATATCTTATCTCCAACTCAATTTGGTATTGTGAAAGGAAAGGGCACTCAGCCTCTTCTAAAAGATTTCGCAGATCACCTATACTCAGCATTCGATCACAATCTTGTTACCTCCGCTCTATTCTTAAATGTGTCCAAAGCTTTCGACACAGTAAGCCATATGATACTGTAGAAGAAACTGTACAGCCTAGGTTTTCGTGGTTCATTTTTTTCCCTTATTAAAAACTATCTTTCTCATCGCTCTCAACTGGTGTGCGCATCTGGATTTCAGAGTTCTCTAACTGAACTAAAAGCCGGAGTACCACAGGGGTCTATTTTATCACCTCTTTTGTTTAACATCTTTGTCAATGACATCGCCACCATGCTACCGGGATGTAAGCTATATCAATACGCGGACGACACTGTAATTATGACCCAACATATCAACTATGCCAATTCCATCAGCCAATTGCAATCTCAAGCAATAGCAATTATGGACTGGTTCAAAAAAAACCTTCTTGATATTAATGTTAAAAAGACAAAACTAGTATGCTTCTATAATCCACTCAAAGCAGTCACTCTCAACATTCCATTAGTTCTGCACTCTTCTTTCTGCCATCAATGCAACTGCATTCCGGTTGAGTATACAGATAGCGTGAAGTATCCAGGCATATATTTTGATAGTGGTCTAAAATGGAATGTTCATTTTACATATATCTGTAAAAAACTGAGAAGCATTAGTTGCCTATGATATAATACAAAACATTTTTTTCCTGTATCTGTTCGAAGAATGATTGCCCATTCGCTTGCATATAGCGTCCTTCGCTACTCCATCACCGTTTTCGGCCATTTTTCTGACTATTGGAAAACCAAGGTAAACTGCATCCTGAAAGCTATCCTGAAAAGTATCTCTTATAAAATTAAAATACCTGACAACGCTAATCTTTTCGAATATTTGCAACTACCCAACTTCCAAACCCTTTATGTTCATTCAGTGGTATTGCGTCACTTTTGGAATTCTGATTTCAAGATCTTAAGCCCACCCACACGTGATCTTCGACATACTCACCCTTTTCAACATACCTTTTTCCCGCACTCGTTATGGCAAAAGTACGCGTGTGTTTTATGTGCCATATATTTTTTCTCACTTACCACCTGAACTCCTCAACCAAACATCCCTGAGCAAAGTTAAAAAGATGCTTAGAGGTATTTCGTTTTAACAGCGAACTATTGGTTTCGTTTTAGTAGCGAACTATCGCAGACTCATTTTGCTTAGTAATGTGTGCCAATTTTAAGCGCCTGCCATTCTGGAACATTAATTAATATTCTGCTGTTTCTAGGACATTTTAACAGAAGACCTTCCGTGAAGTTTTTTTTTTTTTTTTCGCATATTTTCCAGTTTTGTGGTATTTCATTTTGCTTTGACATTGCTATTGATTTCCGTTTTAGTCTGTGCATAATACCTTTTCGCGTAAAATTTTCAAGTTATAACTAGCGTGACTAACTTCATGGAATTATGTTTATATTTGTCTTTTTTGTCTGTTTTATATTATTGTATTTTCAGTAACTACCCATGCTACATATAGTTTTTTTGTTTTTGGAGGATGGCGTCGCACAATCCACGTGTTGGCTTTGATTCATCCGCAATACCAAACTTTTCTATGCTGGTAGCAATAAACAATTATTATTATTATTATTATTATTATTATTAATATTATTATTATTATTATTATTAATTATTAATCAACACGACTTACACCACCCAGTCTTTCTGCTTCAAGAACCACAACACCAAGAACATAACATCTTTCAGTCTTTTTTAGCTGTTTTCAATCACAGGGCAAACCTCACAGACATTGAAACATCATGGGACATGTTCAGGGAGAAACTGCACTCTCTTATGAACAAGCACATACCCACGAAAAACATTAAAGAGGGAAAAGCTGTCAACAAAGCATGGGCTACTCCAGAACTTTTAAAACTAATAAAACGCCGAAACAGAGCGTTCGGTAAATACTGTAAAAATAAGTCAGAACTAAGCAGAAATAGGTTAAAGAGCTTGTCAGCCCAGTACAAGTTACTTGCAGAAAAAAGTAAAATTACATATTTTCAGAGGCTAAATAGCAACTTTGCCAACAACAAAAAAGAGTTTTGGAGGTTCGTGAACAGTAACAAGAAAACAGACACTACTATACCGGCACTCCTTTTCGAGGGAACTGATGTCACTGATGATACAGCAAAGGCGAACTGTTTAAATGAGTATTTCAAATCTGTGTTTAACGCCAAGATACCACCTGGGGACACGTCACGTTTTGTAAATTTAGGTTATCATCCAATGTCGCCGCTTATCATCCAATACAAAGGAATTGAAAAACTGCTGCTTAGTCTCGACACGTCGAAATCAACCGGACCTGACGGCATTCCTGCTGTCGTGCTTAAAAACTGCGCATCTATCTTGTCGGGCTATTTGCAGATTATTTTTACAAAAAGCTTAAATGAGCGCAAGCTTCCAGATGATTGGAAAACCGCCAATGTTGTGCCGATCCACAAAAGCGGTAGCAGAAATGTTGTTAGTAATTATCGGCCTATCTCGTTGACGTCGATCATATGTAAAACTCTTGAGCATGTCGTTTATAGCAGCCTAATCACGCATTTGGAAGATCATAATCACCTTGCAAAAGAACAATATGGTTTCCGGTCCGGTGCATCATGTGTAACGTTGTTAGCTGAATTTCATCATGACATCGCAGTTGCAATTGAGTCCGGAAAGGAGGTTGATTGTGTTTTCCTAGATATGTCCAAGGCATTTGACAAAGTAGATCATTCTCTGTTATTGAGAAAGTTAGAGTGTTTGAATATCCATTCCGATGTTTTAGCCTGGATTGGTAACTAATTAGATGATAGAAAACAATGTGTACTATTGAAGGGTTGTTCATCCAATAACGTTACTGTAACATCTGGTGTTCCCCAAGGTTCGGTGTTGGGACCTCTGCTCTTTCTGACATATATTAATGACATCTGTTCAAACATTTCTTCGCGCTTTAAACTTTTCGCTGACGATTGCGTCATATATAGAGTAATTGAGGAAGACGAAGATTATCTCAAACTTCAATTAGACTTGGACCGAGTGTCAAACTGGTGTATCGATTGGCGAATGGAGCTTAATGCAAAAAAATGCAAAATGGTTAGATTTTCGAGGAAAAAGCAAGTCAGAGAAAATATGGGCTATACGGTTAACACTCAACAACTCGAAAGAAAAGAAAATATTCGTTATCTTGGTGTTGTTTTCTGAAGCGACTTACTATGGAATAGTCATATTAATTTCATTACTAATAAGGCGAACAGCATGTTAGGATTTCTACGTCGCAATTTTCGCCATTGCCCGAAGGCATTGAAGGAAACTTTATATTTCTCTTTTGTACGTTCAGTTCTGGAATATGCATGCATAGTATGGGACCCCCAGACTAAACATCTATCGGATAAATTAGAACGAGTGCAAAATCGCGGTGCTAGATTTGTCTCAAATATTTATAGGTTCAAAGCGAGCGTCACGGCCATAAAGCAACAGTTACACTGGCAGCCGCTGTCGTACAGACGAAAAAATCTAAGACTAAAATTTTTCTACTGTCTTTATAATGATAAAACTTGCATCAGTAAAGAAGATTACATTCGATGTCCTTTCTACGTGTCGGAAAGAGTGGACCACCAATACAAGGTTGAAACCATTAGCTCTTGTTGTAAATCATATTTTGTTCGAACTGCATTAGAATGGAACATGCTTAACGGAATTGTGTTTCCATCTGTGTTTTCAGCTGAACTGTTCTTTGTAAACCTCTCCCTGCAATAATGCCTCCAAGGCGATGCAGGTAACCTCAATAAATAAAACCTCAATAAATAAGACCTTCTTCAATGGTGACAATGACCGGCTTGCGCGTTTGTGCATATGTGTAGGTGTGTGTATGCGTGCTTCCCCTTGAGTCTAAGTGTAATAAGTGTCACAAATGTTATTGGAACTGACTCAAACTTTTGTTTAGTACGTGGCATAGTTATTTTTGAGGCCACTGCAGATAGGTTCAGTCATACAAGCCCTGGATGGCTTTGACGAACTTGACTTGTGACGTGGACATGCTAGTTTTATTAAATAAATTTATTATTATTATTATTATTATTATTATTATTATTATTATTCTTTGATTAAGAGCTTCTTATCAAATCGTACCCAGGTTGTTTGTGTTGACAACATTCGTAGTGCTCTGGCATGCTTAACATCTGGTGTTCCACAGGGGTCTATCCTGTCGCCTTTATTGTTCAACATATACGTAAATGACACCTCATCTGTTGTTACCACTTGCTTCATACATCAGTATGCAGACGACACCGTCTTATTCTCTCGGCACCTAGATTACCAGCGGGCAATGGAAATGCTTCAGGTGGACGCTGTTAACCTTATGGATTGGTTCTCTACAGACAAGCTTCGAGTTAATACTGCAAAAACGAAACTGATATGTTTTCGTAATCCATTAAAAAATGTGAATTTGACTTTCCCCTTATATCTTCATACATCTAACTGCACATGTACCGATTGTATTCCAATACAATATGTTGACTCTATGAAATACTTAGGTGTTCACTTTGATTGTGATTTAGCGTGGGGTACTCATATGTCTCATTTATGTCAACGTCTTCGAACAGTCTGTTGTTTCATGTACAACATTAAAGGGATTTTACCGTTATCCATTAAAAAAACATAATACACGCCTTAGCGTACAGCGTACTGAGGTACGGCATCACCGTATTTTTTAATTGCTCCCTCCAATGGCATTCAGGAATCGATCGGATTTTAAAGGGTATTCTCAAAAGCGTTGCCTATCACACGCAATACTCTAGTACTGATAATCTTTTTGAGTCTCTTCAGTTGCCATCCTTTTACTCGCTCTTTGTTCAAACAGTTATCAGGCGGCACTTTTGGGAAAGCGAGTTCAAAATTCCATCCAATCCATGTCGTGAACTCCGATGTTTTGTTCCTTATCAAATTCCTTCAGTACGGACTCGATATGGTGAGAGTCTGCGCAAACATTATGTACCCAGCCTTTTTAATGACTTCTCGCACTCGCTCAGTTCCATCACCTCTAACAAGCAATTGAAAAGGAGGCTGCAAAATGTATTTTCTGACATTACGAGACAGTAACCTGGGCAATGGTTTTTTTAGGTATCTGATTGTGCCTTTGAGCGAATGCTCCTGCTTTCTACATTAGCGACCTGCATCTTCTGCTTATGCTACCCGCCCTACCTTTCGGTGTCTTCCCTGCAGCATCAAGTGTTCAATTATGCTTAAATTTGTCTTTTTTTTTTTTTTTTACATTTACGATCATACCGAATTCAGTCGCCCAAGATGCCGCATGTGTGCTCGTCTGCGTTTGCTTAGTTTCCTTTTCTCTTCCACCTCATTCTACGACTTATCGTGCCACGTGACCTCGCACTGCTCTCCAAGGCCCTCCGTGGTTCTACCAACTGAGTGATTGTTGGCGTGTGCTCGTCGTTGTCGTGCCTGTGCGACTCGAAGGATCTTGTTGTGTTCTCGTCCTCGTCGTGCCTGTGTGACTCCTGGGCCCTGTGAGGCTTAGCCTATTGTCTGTGTGTTGGTTGTGTGTTCGTCGTCGCCGTGCCTGTGATACTTTTGTCAATTAAACTGCTGGGTCTGATCCTACAAGCCCCTGATGGCTTTGATCGGGCCCGAAACTGATCTTGGTACTGGGCAATTTGAGAATAAAGATTTATTATTATTATTATTATTATTATTATTATTATTATTATTATTATTATTACCAACCCAACACTAAATACAAAGATTAGTAACGTCGATTTGTTTTACCAGAATGTCCATGGCCTGCGGACGAAAGCTGAATGTTTCTTTGCCAAGATTACTCTCTCTAATTACTCAATTGTTTGCTTAACGGAAACTTGGTTATGTCCTAGTGTTAGTTCCTCCGACTGCTTTTCGCCTTGTTTTGATGTCTACCGTTAAAACGGTAGACATCAAAACGAGCCACCTGTTGGCTTTGATGCATTCGCAATACCAAACTTTTCTTTACTGGTAGCAATAAACAATTATTATTATTATTATTATTATTATTATTATTTTGGTCGCAGTCGACAGGCGCTACCGCTCTAGGAGACGCGAAGACTTAGAGAAATTTCCCGAGAGCGTATGGATCGAGATTGAGGCTGCAAAGGGAGTACGCGTTTTAATCGGTTTATTTTACCTCCCTCCCCAGACACCGCCAGATGAATTTCATAGTTGTCTTGTTGGCATAGAGAATACAGTGAGTGACTTACAGGGATGCGAAGTCTTAATCTTGGGGGATTTTAATGCTCCTGGAGTCAACTGGCCGCAGCTTGATGTTTTTACGGACAACTTTTACTGCAGGCAGAAAGGCACTCAGCTCTTAAACTTTTCTTCTTTCTTAAATCTCAAACAACACAATAATGTTCTGAATCACCAATTTAATGCTCTAGATTTATGCTTTTCAAATATGGACAGTGTGCGTGTAGCATGGGGTGAACTGCCATTAGTTCCTCAGGATACATATCATCCTGCACTTGATATAGTACTTTCTTTCGAGAATTCCTCTGTTCGTGCTCATTCTGGTGATTCCCCGCCGCACACCTCATATAATCTGTCGGCAGGGGACTATGTCGGGATGCATCATTACCTCACGAGTTTTGATTGGGCATTGATCTTGGAGTCGCCTGATGTGAATGACCAGGTCATGCTCTTCACGCAAACTGTTCGGAAGGCCATGGATACTTTTATTCCGTTAAGGACAGTTACAAAATCTCGCTTTCCTAACTGGTTTTCCAGTGAGCTAAAAACACTACTGAAAAGAAAGGACTTCTTTCACAGGAAGTTTAAGAAAAGTGGCCTTTTAAAGTGGGAGGTAGAATTCAAGAACTGCAGAAAGCAATGTAAGACGGTCCTGGATCGCGACCGCCAGGCTCATCGTTGCTCAGTGGAATCAGATCTTGTCAATAATCCGAAGAAATTCTGGAGGTACATTAATTCACGTTCTGGGAGGCATATCGAGACGAAGATTGTCCTGGATAATCACGAGAGCGATTTGAAGTCCGTGCCTGAGTTATTTGCTGAGCATTTTAGGTCCGTCTACAGGGATTGTACGCAGCGTTCTGCACCTGTGCTGCCTCACTTAGATGAGTTTGGTGACTTGTTAAGTTGCATTAATGTTGATGAAGAGTCCGTACGATCCTGTATTAAGAAAATGAGAGCAACATTATCAGTAGGGCCCGATGGCATTCCCTCTGCGATTCTCAAAACGTATCACGACATATTCACGCCGGTACTGTGCTCTATATTTAACAACTCGTTAAGGTTGGGAACCTTTCCTGAAACGTGGAAAGTCGCTGCTGTTGTTCCAGTCTTAAAGTCGGGAAAAAAAGGTGATATTTGTAACTATAGACCTATTTCTCTTCTCTCTCCATTTTCTAAGCTCTTTGAAATGGTAGTTCATCAATTCCTGTCTTTCAAATTTCGAAACTTAGCAATTCCCAATCAGCATGGTTTTATGAGCGGCAGATCAACAACTACCAATCTTGTTAGCTTTATGTCTGCTGCATCTCGTGTAATATGTAACAGAGGTCAGTTAGACGTTGTCTACTTTGACTTAAGTAAGGCTTTTGACGTAGTCAATCACATTATTCTTTTATCCAAACTTTCCTCCTATGGAGTATGTGGCTCAGTACATGACTGGTTAAAAAGCTACTTGTCAGAGAGAGAGGCATATGTCCGGGTTAACAACATGAACTCTTCGTTGTACAGGACTCGCTCTGGCGTTCCTCAGGGATCTGTTTTAGGACCCCTTCTGTTCACAATTTTCGTAAATGACGTCTCTTTTGCTGTTTTAAATTCTTCATTCCTGCAATATGCTGACGATATAAAAATTTATCGAGAAATAGTTACTGAACGTGATTGTGCTAAGCTCCAGGAAGATGCATGTTCTTTCTACCGATGGTGCTCTGAAAATGACCTTTTCTTGAACCCGTCCAAAACCAAGGTCATGACGCTCTCTCGGAAAACTCACAATATCTCTTTTGCATATAATATTCAAGGAGAGACTTTGTCTCGAGTAAGTGTAATGAAAGATCTCGGAGTCATTGTTGATTCTGGGTTGCGTTTCTCTGATCACGTTGGTAGGCTGGTTAACTCGTATTTGCGAATGTTGGGTGTTTCCTCTCGCTTAACCAGGGAGTTCAAAAACCCGACGGCTTTTATCACGTTATACTGCTCGCTATCCAGGTCACAGTTAGAATATGCCTCAGTTGTTTGGAATGGAATTTCTAAAAGTCACTCCTTGGAGATCGAGCGTGTGCAAAAAAAGTTTATTTCTATCTTTAAACATCGCTACATAAAGGAGGATGTTCACTGTTTAACATATGAGTCTGCGTTAGAGCGTGTTGGTTTGCTTAGTTTGCACCGGCGTCGGGAGAACGCGGACTTACTATTTTTGTTTAAAACGCTGCATGGACTCATCAATTCTCCGAGCCTGTTATCTGAACTGTGCCTTAGGGTCCCACGTGTGCCTACTCGTCTTTTGTCATCTTTTTATGTTTCTAGAACGTTTAGTCCGGTAAACCCAATTGTGAGAATGGCTCAGCGTTTGAATCATTACTCTGAAAAACTTGATATTTTCAACCCTTGCTACAGGACGTTTGTCCTTTCTATTAAAAACTTGCCCGTGCAGGATGAGCATTGCTGAATTGCTCTGTTATGTCTGAATGTCGTCATCTCCATGTCGTGTTTTCTGGTGGTGCACTTGTCCTTCGGTCTTGTGTTCCGTCTACTGTTACTGCCTCGTTTTTATTTCACTGTACTAATTACTCGTGCACTGCATAGTATTATGCTAAAAATGTATCTTATTTTCTGCGGAGATGTGTATAGTGTTTTTTTTGTTGTGTTTATTTTTTGTTTTTTATCTACCAGTGTACCAGCACCAAGACCTCAGGGTTGTTCCTGGGCACTGTATAATAAAGATTGATTGATTGATTGATTGATTGATTGATTATTATGTTTCATTTAATTTAATTTTTTAATTTTTTTTTATTACATTTTTAAAATTTTTTTTTGTTTTTTTATTTTTTTAATTAATTATAATTAAAAATAAAATTATAATTTTGTTTAACGAATCCTTTTCTCCTTCTTCCTCCGAGTCTTTCACAGTTTTACACGTAAACATTCGCAGTATTCGAAAATACTGGGACGAATTTAAGATCATTGTTGATGAAGTACGTTACCATATTGATGCAATTGTGTTAACCGAAATAAATGTCAGCGCTGATAATCTGTGTCTGTTTAAACTGGAAAGATTTAAAAACTTCTTTTCTACTCGTTCATCTACTCGAGGAGGCGGAATTGGTGTGTTCATAAAAGACACGTGGATGGCAACTCAAATCGATATCCAATTTAAACACTCAGAAAGCTTGATGCTTAGTATTTCCAATTCTAAACACACAGTTTGCTTGCTAGCACTCTATCGACCTCCATCGTCGAACTGCACATACTTCTTAGAGGAGCTAAAAAAAAGTCTAGGAAAACTATCAAACGAAGCACAGTTACTTTTGGTAGGAGATATAAATATTGACATCCTCAAGACATCCAAATGATTTGTTTGTGATTATCTATCACTACTTGCTGAATTCGGGATAATATCTACCATTAACCGTCCTACCCGAGAAGAAGTGTTAAACGGGAACCTCGTTTCTTCCTGCTTAGATCATATAAATATTAGATCTTCCGATTCTTCTATCCACTCCGCTGTCATTCTACAAAAGCTCGCGGATCACTACTTTATTGCTTGTAAATACGTTTTTCATTCAAGAATAGTTCATAACATTGGGAGTACGTTTCGTTTGGAGAGACTTGATTTTGGTACTTTCGATCGGTTCATTAAGAACTATGACTGGAGCAAATTTATATCCTCCGTTAATAGCATGAACATGTATTCTGCGTTCGTGGACATCATTAGAAAATTTCGGAACTTATCGACAGCGATTGTGCACGTTAAAAAACGTAGACCTTCATTGCCCTGGCTTACATCAGATATGCTTGCAGCTATAACTCGTAAAGAACAATTATGGAAAAGATTTCGGCGCTCTCCCAACGACATTAAACTTGAAATAGTATGTAAAATACAAAGAAATAGGGTTAACGCTCTAATTAGATCAGCAAAAAGAAACTATTATGCTAAAAATATTTCTGACGCTCGTTCTGACTCTAAAAAAACTTGGTCGATTGTAAACGAGCTTCGTGGTCACATGCAGACGAGCGCGACTGAATCATTAAAAAAGCATTTCGGAAAAGACTTAACTTCTACTGTCAATGCCTTTAATGATTTTTTTGTAAACTCACTCACGCACTCATCTAATGATGATGATGTACTAACATCCCACATTCCGTTTACCTCTGAATCCGCTTTTCTTCCAACTCTTTCAGAGCCAGATTTGCGGTCATATCTGTTTGGTTTCAAACGCTCTAGGTCGGCGGGTGTTGATGGCCTGACAGTTCGTGACTTATGTCGAAAATATGACTCCCTGAAAAACGTTCTCCTTGTTCTTATAAATAATATCCTAAAAACAGCTCATGTACCTGATGAATTAAAGCAGGCCTTGGTTGTTCCTCTCTTCAAGGGTGGTGCACCAAGCCAAGTTTCTTCATACAGGCCTATTTCAATATTGTCTTGCATATCCCAGATATTAGAGAAACATGTTTTTGTCGTTATGTCCGGGTTTCTTAAGAAGTACAACATAATCTCGCCGCATCAATACGGGTTGGTAGCTGGTCGCGGTACCACTCATCATCTTGAGACTTTTTCTGACATGATACACTCGTCCTTTGAAAACAACATGTATACGTGCGCCATCTTCATTGATGTCGCCAAGGCATTCGATACCGTTAACCACACCATCCTTTTAGACAAGCTTCATAGGGTGGGCTTTCGTGGTCCGTTCCATGATTTACTAAAAGTTTTCTCACGAATCGTTCCCAAGTTGTATCGATAGATAACGTCCGCAGTTCTCATGCTTCCTTAACCTCTGGTGTTCCACAGGGCTCCATTTTGTCTCCACTATTATTTAACATTTTTGTAAACGACATTTCAACAGTAATGACCACTTCCAATTTATTCCAATACGCGGATGATACTCTCATATTCTCACAGCATCTTATATACCAGCGTGCAATAGAAATGCTCCAAGCCGATGTAACTAAAATAATGGACTGGTTCTTAGCAAATAAGCTTCGTGTAAATGCTTCCAAAACCAAGCTGATATGCTTTCACAATCCATTAAAAAATGTCAGTTTGACTTCTCCACTGTTTCTACACGACTCCAGCTGCTCATGTGATAATTGTAAACCTGTTGAGTATGTGGACTCAGTGAAATACCTAGGCCTTAACTTTGACTGTGATCTTTCGTGGAACACACACATGTCTTATATATGCCAACGATTGAGAACTGTTTCTTGCTTGCTTTACCATACAAAAGGATTTCTACCATTGCCACTTAAAAAAAGCATTACGCACACGTTAGCCTACAGCATACTCAGATACGGCATCACTGTTTTTTTTTAACTGTCCTCAGTTCTGGCATCTGAGAGTTGATCGTATTCTAAAAGAAATTTTGAAAAGTGTCGCATATAGCAAAGACTTTCTATCCTGTGACAACTTGTTTGCCACTCTCGAGTTACCTTGTTTCCACTCACTATTTCTCCAAACTGTTATCTGGCGACACTTCTGGGGAAGTGAGTTCAAAGGGTCGTCACGTCCACTTCGTGATCTGAGATCTGCTCCGCGTTTTCAAATTCCACGGATAAGGACTCATTATGGTGAAAGTATTCGCTCATTCTATGTCCCAAAAATATTTAATGAAGTCCCTGATTCTTTGCTTCTCCTTACTTCAAAGAAGACATTAAAGAAATTTCTGAGGAGCTCGATCTCCTACGTGTATAGACAGTGAACTTTACTGCTTTTAACTCTTGTTTTTTTGTCCTTACATATTGTATATTCCCTTGTGTCATTATTTTTTCTTTTCTTCTTTACTAAAGCACTTTTTTTTTTGGACACACAACGTGACTAGTGGATGTATTGTGTGAAATTTGCTATTTGTTCCTATGCATTTTGTTTTTTTGTGTGAACACACCCTGAGTGAATTTGCCTGACTCGGCAAGATACATTCGTGTCTCCAATACGATATTTATTGTTGCATTTTTGCGTAATTTCGTGCGCGAAAGTGTGTGCTATCCAGTGCTTTTTTTTATGACTCATCTTTATGCTACATACAAACACGACTAAAACACCAGCTCTGACGTTTCGCCTGTACTCTGATGAAACATTGAATGTGTGTGTGTGTGTGTGTGTGTGTTTTTTCCCCTATGTTCATGGCAATGTGAGTCCGTGCGAATATCCGGTCTGCCACACCAAATGCTGGATCTGGTCCCACAAGCCTCTGCTGCTTTGACCAGACCCGAGACTCAAGTGGTTATATGTGCAATGTTGAATAAAAAATTATTATTATTATTATAATATTAGAGTGGCCATGAAACAAATTTTGGGCTGGTATAAGTGATTATAAGTCGAACTTTACTAATCGCATATGGTTTAGTGGGCCATAAGAAAGAGGGTAGACAGGCAAAAGCCAGCTTTTAGGTAAGAACATTTGAATATAAACCGGACTATTCCGTACCTCCTTTCCTTTGAAACTGCTCTGGCATTTGAGTATGATACATCCGCGGAACTCAATGCACGTCAAAGTTGCCGAAATTACGTCAGCCGTCCCCAGCCCACGCATTGTACACAAGAACTGCATCACTCGGACGCATGCGCTCGTCAACAATCAGTTTGTCAACGGATATTTGAATTCGCGTTCGTGACAATTGAGTGCTTTGACGGAAGTTGTCGTCCCTTACGAATGACAAGTTCCATGGTGTGCAAAGAACGGTTGAAGCTTGGAGTCATCGCACCGCCGCCGAAGTATGTCACGACGACGTGATTTCGAAATTCATCTTTCAGTTGAGGATTGATAATAATGCTTTATTCGGTTTCTAAAACCCGGGCGACAGTGAAAAGGCTATTGCCAATGCCATAGAGGCCCACTGTACCCGCTACACAAACATATATACAAAAAAAAAAGTATATATATATATATATATATATATATATATATATATATATATATATATATATATATATATATATATATATATATATATATATATATATATATATATATATATATATATAAATATATATATATATTAAAGCAAAGGAGGAAGAAGCGCAAAAATCGTTTCATGGCCGCTTTAATCTGCGCTAGTTCTGAGCATGACCACTGAAGCAGGCGATGGAGCAGACGATGTCACAGACGATGGTGCTCATCCTGACTACCCAGATGAGGCTAAGGGAGTCTATAAGCTCCTTCATTTTGGAACACTAGCGCAAGTCGCGTCGATGCATGAGGCACGTGCAACATGCAGCCCTTGGGATGATCTATGGTGCCTTCATGTGCGCTTTGCTTAGGGTGGAGACATCTGGCCATTTTGTTCCCACTTTTACATTTATTTTTTGTTCAGAAGCGCGTGAAAGAGCGTGTCCCTGCACGCGTCTGTGGCGCTGACTGTGCTATGGCGACATTTTGTTTTCGTCGATTTCTTTGTATTTTCCCCGTGAGCGCGTGCTGTCGGCATCGGGTACTACAAAGGATGGCATCACTCTAAACAGAAGGTCATTGAGGCACCCTAGGATGATCATGGTGGCACAACGCTCATTTAGCTAGATTTCAGACGCCATGCTCTTTCCAGAAATGGCGCGCGGCGCGTGTCTTGAGCATTTTCACAATAATGAGTGGGCGCCACTTTCCCCAGGATAGAGGAGCTTGAATATTAGTTAAAACCCCTCGATGTCTTTTCATTTCTCCTGCAAATAGCGTAAAATGCTCCACTGCACAAGGCCCGCCTCTCGAGCGGACCTTGGAAGCAAATGGCGGCCCAGCACTTGTCAAGAAAGCCAAGCCAAGCAAAAAACACAAGACACCGGACTGTCAAGAAAGCCAAGCCAAGCAAAAGACACAGACGCCGAGATCCAGCCATAGCGTAGCATCATGTAATGCACTCCCGAGTCGCATCCATGGCTGTATCGTTTCTGCTGAGGTTCTTCTTTCTTCTTCTTGCGAGATCCCGCTTTTGTCACCATGTCAGAAAACGATGTTTATTGATTCGACTCGGGAGCGGATTACATGATGCTACGCCATGGCGAGATCTCGGCGTTTGAGTCTTTTGCTTAACTTGGCTTTCTTGACGTTGCGATGTCTTGTGTCTTGCTTCGCTTGGCTTTCTTGACATCCCCCCTTTTTTATTTAAAGATCAAGCCTCCGAGTGGTTTGATTTTGCGACCTGATTTGGTCACGGTGGTAGAATCTGCCGGATTCTCTCGCTGGGGGCTGGGGCATGCTCGACTACGGTCACGGGCTGTGGCGCAGGTGGCTCGATGCTGGCAGCATGAGTTTTCGCAGCATAGTGTAGCTCAGCCTTAGACGGACGAACAAAGGACGTATTGCGACGGTACTGTCCCTTTGGCGTCTGTACTATCAGAGAACGAGGTTCTTCCGAAAGACGCACGAGTGCTCCAGGAACCCATCTCCCGTTTTCTTCCCACTCTTTCACTTTATTGCCTGGGGCCAAGGCAGGGGCTCGTTTGGAGTGCTGGTCAGCGTAACCGATAATTCACACTGGAAGCGGATCCGCGTTCGCAAAGCGGTTGCGAACGCGGTTGTATAAAGATCCAGTACAATCGCACGCGCACTCGATGACATCAAGTGCGCGTGCTATTGTACTAGATCGTTATACAACCGCATTCGCAGCCGCTTTGCGAACGCGGATCCGCTTCCAGTGTAAATGAGTGGTAACACTTCTGCTGGTCGCGCTCGTGACGCAGCTTGTCAGACACGCTTTGGATTATTTCGGGCTTTAGTAGCTTGCTGTGCGTAGGAACTGCAGTTATTGTCCTTCTGCCGTACAGTCTCTGTGCAGGTGCACCCAGTTCTTCACTCCTTTGCGTGTTTCTAAAACTGAGGAGGGCCATTTGCATGTCGCTCCCATCCAGAGAGCATTTTTGGAGAATCCCTTTTGCAGTCTGAACGGCTCGTTCAGCAAGACCATTTGACTGCGCGTACCTCGGACTTGAAGTCACATGTTGGAATCCCTAGTCTCTGATAAAGTCCTTGAATTCCTCTGCTGCGTAGCAGGGACCGTTTTCTGTTTCAATGACTTTGGGGACGCCACGAGTTGCTAGCCACTCTTTCAGGACGTTTACAACTTCTTGCGACAATTCTCCTGAGAGCTTCTTGAAGTCTAGGTATTCAGACTAGCTGTCGACAATGACAAAGTAGGAACTCCCTTCGAAGTTGAAGAGATCTGACGCTACTCTTTCCCACGGGAGGTCTGGTACTTGTGTGAGATGAAGTGGCTCTCTCGCTGGTTTCTTGTCAGTTGCTTGGCATGTGGCATACCTTTCCACGTAGCATTTGATGTGGGTCGTTAGCCCTGGCCAATATACGGTCTCTCGGGCTCTCTTCAGACAGCTGTTTATGCCTAGATGTCCAGCGTGGATCTGGACAAGCAGTCTGTTTCTCCAAGACTTCGGAATGACTATCCGATCGCTTCTGAACAGCATGTCTTCATAGACAGCGACTTCATTTCTAAATGACGAATACAGATTCATTGGTTCACTGAACCCTTTTGTGGTGGCACCTGTTGACTCGTTCTTGATGCAGTCTCTGCTCAGTAGATTTGCGATCACGAGTTCTGTTGCTTTTTTGTAGACGATAGTTGGTGCGTACTGCTGTACGTCGAAGAGAAGCCTTTGTAGTTGAGGAGGGGCTTTACTCAGCGGCTTCTTTGCGATACTCTCGATCGGTTATGGTCAGCCTCTACGGTTAGCGGTCTTCCATAGATATTCTGGTGAAATTTCTGACAGCCCTAGCGGATCGCTAGTGCCGCCTTCTCGATCTGAGTGTAGTTCTGTTGTGCTTCTGTCATTGCTGCTGAGCCGTAGGCAACAGGCTTTCCTTCTTACAGGAGAACAGCTCCTAGGGCTTTTGAGCTTGCATCCACTGAAAGGGTTATAGCACGATTAAGGTTGTAGTATGCGAGTGTTGGTGCACTCTTCAACGCTTGCTTGATTTCGGTCAGCGCCTAGCTCTGCTCCTCTGTTTACAGGTACTCAGTGTCCTTGGTGGCGAGCTTTCTCAGTGGTACAGTCTTGTCCGCAAGGTTGCGCACGAACTTCTGGAGATGCTGGATCATCTCTAGCAGTCTCTGTAGCTCGTTCGTGTTCTTTGGTTCATCTAACTTGTCGATGGCGGCTACCTTTTCTTTGTCGATCTTGAGTCCTTCTGCTGTGATTTCGTGACCAAAAACTTTGACTGCAGGCTTGTCAAAAACACACTTGTCCTTGTGAAGTTTAGTGCCAGCTTCTTTCAGAGCATCCATGACCTTCTTTGTACTTTCTAGCAGTTGTTCGCTTGTTTCGGCATACGCCAGGATGTCGTCCATGGAGTTGACGACGTTCGGAATCCCTTCTATAATTCTGCTGATTACTTGTTATAAAACGTCCGGTGCTGTGGCTATGCCAAGTGGAAATCTCTTAAAGCAGTACCTGCGCCACGGCGTGCTGAGGTCTAGATACTTCTTGGTGCGCTCCGACACTTGCATTTGCCAAAATACTTTCTTGAGATCTAGCAGAGTGAACTACTTGGATTTTCTGACATGCGAAACGATTTCTTCCAGAGTCTTGAGAGGATAGTTTCGTCTTATCAGAACTTTTCTCGGTACCACCGGATCCATGCAGATCCTTATCTTTGTTCGCTGCTTCACAAGAACCATTTCACTACAAAATGGAGTTGGTTCTCTGATTTTTTCGACAATTTCTTTCTGTTCCATGCTCGTGAGCTCTTGCTTGACATCATACATAGGGGCGTACAATACTCGTCTTGGCGGCTTGTTTTCCAACTTATTGCTTGCTTCCTCTCTGACATCAGCATCATAAACAAAGTTCTTGATGCAACCGATGCCCTAAAATATTTCGTCCTCTTCTTGCGTTCCTTGGACTTTGTGCACTGTCTTCACGAGATTGAGGGGCTCGCATGCGTTCTGACCCAGAAAAGGTGTCACGTCGGAGTTCACGACGAGAAATTTCAGCTTCGCCGGCTGATCACGAACAGTGCATGCTTGTCTCACCTCACCGATCACTTGGATCTTGTGATAGCTGGATGTTGCAATTCTCTTGACTTGCGAATGAAACACTTGAAGTCTCATGGCTTGGCAGGACGTTGCATTGTGCTGCTGTATCCAGTTTCATCACAACTTTAGTTTCACACTTGAACTTGATTTTTTCTTGCCACACTGTCTTGCTTGTCTTGGTTCTCAGCTGTGACACATACATTTCTCCTTCAGGGTCTTCGCGGTTGTCGATGGCATAGACCTTGTGTTGCACCATACTTCTTCTTGATCGGCACACCGCAGCAAAGTGTCCTTTCTTTTGGCACTTGTTATGCCTGTGTCCCACGAGAGCGACAGACAGAAACAAACGACAGCGACAAGTCTCAAACCAGAGTCTTTCGCGATATGAGAGGCTTTGTAGAATGAAAAAGGCTATGTTCAAACATGACCACGGTGCAAGATAATACTCTTCAGGTGAGGACAGCGCGCTCCTCGCGCAGTGCAGATAAAGTTCGGCGCCGGCAGAAAACTCGTCGACCCGTGGGCACGTCAAAGACGGCGCGTGCCGCCTCATGCTCCACACGCTCAGAGCTCCAGTGATATTGTCGCTCGTGCAGAAAGACCACTTTTTTCGCTCTCACTCAGTTTGGCCGTTTGGCCGCCGGCGACACTGTCAGCCGCGGGCACGGTGGCCGCGGAATGATGCAGCATTTCGGATACCCGTCAAACGAACACTCTCTGATTCCTCGCGCCGCGCGTTCAGCCCCGCCGTGTCCTCATCTAAAGATTATATCTTACATTGTGAACATGACCATCATGCACGTGAGAATATCTTTAGCAGGCTTGCAATCGCTCGTGCTTATTTCACAAACACCGAACGACTAAATGCCTGCCAAAGGTACCATCGCGAGCATGCCGCATGGGTTTGAGGCTTGTCGCTGTCTTTATGTTTGTCTCTCGCTCTAGTGGGACACGGGCATTACACGTCTTGCCGTACGCTGGACGTTCTTTTGGTCTGCGAAATCCTCCGCAAAAGCTGCATGCTTTCCTTGTCAATCCCAAATTGGTCGACGCTTTGAATGGAATTGCGGCCGAGCATCCGTTGGTGGCACGTTTCTTGCGCGTTCTGAGAACAATGGTTGACGATACTTTAACGCGTGAATTTTATCAAGGGACTTTACTACTGGGTCGCTAAACTCGTCGAGCACAACTTTGTGCCCGAAGTTTGCGGAACGCGCTAATTGGACTCCCGCGACGCTGACGTCGCGCCGAGCAAGGTGTCAATCATTCGAACGATCATTTCTTTAAGAGAGGCAGAATGTAGCAAAGTTCATCGAGGCGCGCGTGCGGCGCGTGAGGGGCGCGAGGAGCCCACTGTTTGAACTAGAGCCACTAAATAAGCTGCGCTTAGAGTATCGGCACTCCGTTCCCCGACATTGTTGTGGGCGCCGCCATTTTGGCTCGTATGCAGAACAGACGCAACGGCCGATCGTCATGATTCAAAAGTGCGACTTCCTCAGCATTAGACTCGGTGTTAGGAAGGTCATGTAATATTGCTTTGCTCTGTCGCGAACGGTTTAAACATTTGTGGAGGGCGGAAAAGCATTTCCTGTGATTTCAGATAAAGCTTCAGATAACTGGGAACCATAATTTTAAGCCACAATATGGCCAAGTGTCGTTACTCTGAAGCGTAGCTTATTTAGTGACACTAGTTTGAACGGCTTCGCCGATGACATAGCGCCCATTTGTCCCTACATCCCTACGCCAAGCTAAAATTAATGCTTTGCAGATTGTCCCTAGGCGACCTGCTGACGCTAAAAATCCCTCCGAAGTTTGTGTAAAAAAGAAACCTCGTTTGTCGAAGTTGTCGCTGACGTCAAAGTGACGTTTCCGAACTTTGCGAGAGCCGTGGTCTGAGCTCGAGATCTTCGCTTCGGATCGAGGCGAAGTTAAACTTTCTCAACATGGCGGTGCCGTACGCTGCGGCCGAGCTTATCTTCCGCCACCGTTGGCGTCGCTACCACCGGGGACGCCTTTCACCTCCCCGACGACGACTTTCGGCGACAGTACCGGCTATCGAAGCCGTTGTGCGTTGACTCTGCGACAAGCTTCGTTCTGCGCCCGGATTTCGAGGCGGCGGACAATCGCGTCTACCATGACCGTGGAACAATAAGTTCTTTGCGCGCTCCGGTTCTTCGGAACCGGTAGCTTTCAAGGCATGGTGGCGACTGACGAGCACCTGTCAGTCTCCCACATTACTGTGAGCCGGGCTTTCAGAGTTTTTTCGCCTGCCATCGTTTTTTTTTTTTTTTTTTTTGTTCTTTTTCTGCAATATCCGAAGAGGTACTAATAAGCTGGTATACAATTCAGAATGTTGGGAAACAAACAAGAACCGGGGTAATTCTTGGGTAGGGTCGAGTCTCCCGGCAGCCGGTCTAATTATTTCCCCGAAATTCTGCTGGCAGTCGTCACTCATTGGCGGTCAAATGAGTTCATCGAACGACGTGTCATCGACAAAAGTTTCATCGGCACGCGATGTAATCACATGAAAGAGATTTGCTTCCGTTAGAGGTATATACACATTAAACATTTTCACACCTTTATACATGTAAGTGGGGTGTGCCATAACAAACACCCTAATAAGTGTAGCGATGGGTCTTATAAAAGAAATGTCAACCTCACACGTTTAAAAATGTGTGATTTTTTAAACACGTTTCTTAAAACGTGTGATAATGCACTACACCATTTTATAAAGATGTAAAACTACAATACCCCTTCTCGTCAGCCACGTAGCCAGGGGGGGGGGGGGCATAAGGCCTGCCCCCCCCCCCCCCCCCCCGAAATGTTCCATTTTGCTGGGGCCTCCTCTCCTCTCTCCCCCTCATAGAGCACTTTGTCATGGCACATGGAGAGAGGAGTGCACTTTGTCCTCTCCTCTCTCCCCCCCCCCCCTTTTCAACAAGAATCTGGCTACGTGCCTGCTTCTCGTCAAGGTGTAATTGCCATAGTACATCTCTTTTTGGGGGTGTACACAGTGGCCCGGTACCCAAAAAGATGGCTGAACAAATAAATTACACAAACGAGTCGCCGAAACAGCACGTTGCTTCTCGGCGAGTGTCGAGGCAATTTCGGCCGAAAACCGGCTTCAATATTGGCCGGATGTACGGTTTTGCGCCTCGTCCCGACATCCGGCAGGTAGTGGTGTACCGATGCAAATAAACGATTTATACCTATAAGCACTGGCACCACTTATTTTTTTAGGAGGCTAGATCGCGGATAGAGGCCTGTATTGCTGGGGTCGAGCGGCACTACCGGCAGTCATCACTTGACAAGATCTTATGCATGCTATAGGAGAAACGGGAAAACTCAAGTTTATTACGTTAGTAGGTTGTTCTTTACCATGAAACTTCTATCGTGTTTCCGCAAATAACAGTTAATATTGTGGGCAAGAATAATAAACGCGTTAGAATACCAGACTTTTTTAGCTAAATATTGTGTGGTTGAGGGTCGAGGGCGACATTGTTGGGCGTTAACTGTGATGTGTTTAATGAGACTAGGGCTACCGAGAGTTATTGTAGAGTCATCCGTGATTTCGGAGTCATAAAAGCTAAGCAAACGATAAGTTAGAAGGCCTTTACTGGGGACATTCGCATCGTTTTAACCGCTTGTACATAGTACTTCATGGTGAAAGCTTTTTCTTTGAACTGCTGTGAGGGCTTCCGTGACAAAGTGAAACTCGGAGCGTGCCGCTCAGTCGCTGAACGTGCCATTTATTTAGCAACCGAAGCAAGCGACGTCGGTAAAGTGAATGGTGCTCCGGCCGATTTTCTTTTTAATCAATGTTCAAACGCTTGGCGAATGTCTATTTGATCTTCAAGAACCCGACATAATCATCGCAGCACGTCATAAAATGCTAGCCCTCGAGCACCGCGTAATAGCTTCCAATTTTTGCGTGTTTCTCCCTCAGACTTGCGTGTTTTGCCTCATGGTGTAACAGGCCAAAACAACAAGGACGAAAACGAAGGGAGAACTAGACAGGACGCGGCGTATTGCCTGTCCTCAAGCAATGCCCGCCGGTGAGGCCAGTGACGGACTCCCGATTCGCGATCCAGGCTTGCACTGTGAGAGTTCTAATGCATTACACCCGCGGAGTGCTGCACGGAGAACAGGCCCCCAACGAACTTGCCGAATGCACCGAGTGCAGACTGATGCTGTCGCCATAGATGTTGTAGAAAGTACCGACCTCAAACCGAAACTAGCGCCTTTTTGTTCGACGTGATAAGTGGGAATGCGAGAGTGCCCCCCCCCCCCCCCCCCCAGTCGCTGCCATTGTTTATCTATAAACGTTGGTTGCTCCAAGGTGGAATTTACATTTGCGATGACTTCCAATGACGTAACTCGGCTGTCAGAGATATCTGCAGACGGCGTAAGTTTCCGAAACCAGCTGACTACAAAACAGCATACACTTGAGAAAATTGATGGCACTGTACGCGCAAGAGCTTGCTTCGTTTTAAGCATAGTATTATGAGTGAACCACTGAAAGGATACGGCTTAAATGTAGTTCTTTGGAACATCTAGCAACACGTTTCGTAAGACTTTTTATTTCCCTGGTGAGGGTATTGAGAACGAGAGCTTTCTCAAAACAAATAATGACGGGGCAAGATAGCTGCCGTTCAAATATGACTTTGCTTGAGTCTCGGGCAACGTCTCCATGTTTAGCATTCCCGGACTCTGAGTGAATGCGTCACAGGCTTCTGCTGTGGGAGCTTTGTCGAAAAATGTTCCACTCTTCACCCATACACAAATGGTGCTAGATCTCGCGGCCTCTGTGATTGTCCTGGGCCTTTCATTACACACTGGTAGGTTCCAGCGTTTGTGCGGCTACAAAACGGCTCAAATTCTGCAAATAAAACATGGGCCGTCGATTCCTCCCTTCGTGAAATATCAGACGCTTACAAATCAAGCTCCCATCTGAGTTTGTGGCCCGCGGGACGCGATTTCGAGCAGAAACCCACTTTTTCTATCTGTTCCGCTGTGCGAATGCCGCATCGTAGCAGACGAACTCTCGTCGTCTGCTCTCGCTCCTCGCCTGGGCGAGGCATGACGGGATTGTCGGCACCAGAGAGCTCAAAGACAACGTAAGTACAGCGAGCGGCGTGCGGCCTGAACGCTCGCCTCCCCGCGCTGTCTGGTGCTCTCGTGCACCGCCTAGGGATCACGGGGGATTTTTCGTCAAAAGTTGCGAAGTTGAGCGCGCGCAGGGAGGAAGAAACTTTGCGGTGTTCTTTTGGTCACTCCCCCCGCTACGTCAAAAAGCGAAGAATGTTTTGCTCCACGAGTTTAGCTACCCTGGTGATGACGTTTAGAGGAGGAAACTTGCAGGCCTTGTCTTCTGTGAGGTGTGCTCAACACGCATGTGTTCGTCAATTCCGAAAGCAAACCCAGAGCGGGCTTCGTACCTACAAGCGCTGAAAATGACACCACGACCAGAAGCTATTTTCTACCTACGACCGTGAATTGTGCATAATCTGACGCTAGTCATTGCAGGCCAACATCTAAAGGCTAAACTCAGTGAAGCAAAGATAAACAGCTAATTTCGCACTGAAAAAAATTATTGAAACACGCCGCGGTGTATTTGTAGGAAACCAAATGCCGCGCGACAAACAAGCGATGAACGCCGCCAAAGCCATGATGTCAAGGCGTCGGTTGCGTGAGCGACCTCATCTGCACCACGGGGATCTGCACACAAAAAACGCACTTGCGAACGCCAAAATCTCGAGTGCAAACCAACGCACAAAAACTTCAAAACCGGATGACCAAATGGCCTTGGTGTTACAAGCCATAGATGTTTTGAACACTTAATTTGTGCTCAATATTAAAGTGCATTCTCTCTCTCAGCAAACAGGGTGTTCACAAAAAAACGTTCGAATGGTTCGAACTACTGGCTCTTGCTCGAATGTGGTTCCAACTTCGTAGCCAGTTGGCCCCTGTCGGTAATGACGACCGCCGGTCCAACAAAATCTAGCTCGCCTATGTTGACGGCGAACAGCCCGTGGTCCGAGCTCACACAAAGCGCCCAACCTAGGGTACCTTTATGTGTGCTTTGCATAGGGTGGAGTAGGGTGCCTCAATGTCCTTGTGTTTAGGGTGATGCCACCTTTTGTAGTACCCGATGGCGACAGCACACGCTCACGGGGAAAATACAAAGAAATCAACGAAAACAAAATGTCGCCATAATACAGTCAACGCCGCAAACGCGTGCAGGGCCACGCTCTTTCACGCGCTTCTGAACGAAAAATAGAAATAAACGTGTGGGATAAAATGGCGAGATGCCACCACCCTAAGCAAAGCGCACATGAAGGCACCCTAATCTGTTTCATACTTAGCGTACAACGCTACCAAAACTAATGGCGCTAGCATGAGGCTTGATCTCGTTGATCATTTGCACGTGTTCTCGCGCAAACGAAACCATAGATGAAGCCACGCGCTCGCGCCGGTAGCTTTGACAGCGTTGCATATTAAGTATGAAACGGGTGGAGACATCTGGCCATTTTGTCTCACACTTTTATTTTTATTTTTTTTGTTCAGAAGCACGTGAAGGAACGTGTCCCTGCACGCGCTTGTGGCGCTGACTGTGCTACGGCGACATTTTGTTTTCGTCGATTTCTTTGTGTTTTACCCGGAAGCGCGTGCTGACGGCATCGGGTACTACAAAGGGTGGCATCACCCTAAACAGAAGGACATTGAGGCACCCTAGCCCAACCTGCATGTGCAGCTGCGAGCGCGCAACTCGTTTGTTCCGAAACAATTCTGCGCCATATATAAAGAAAACCCTGTGTCAGTGTCAGTGTCAGCGAATAACCTACTCGGTGTCTAGCAACGGACTGAGAAAAATGAAGACCCGAATGCGTTCGTGCGGGCACGCGGGACTGAATCGACTGAATCAGCACGAAAGAAGCCCCATTCCATTCTCGTGTCAGCAACCAGGCGTCACAGGCCCAAAATGGGTAAGCCTCCGAGCCTTTATGTAAACGTAGTGGTAAACGTAAACGTAGTGGTAAACGGGTAAACGTAGTGCGAGGAAGCGAGATCATCTGAGGTGTCCTTGTGCCTCAACAGGGGGTGGGAGGCGTTGACTTCTCACCGAAAATTGATTGCTTCTGGCGGTTGTTCGAACGTCTTCTGTTGCGACATCCTTGTGTTCTGGTTGCTGTTATTTCCGAGCGTTTTCTGATGGCTTTTGTCAAAAACGCCTAGAGGACAAGGCCTCGCCCCCCTCTCCCAGACGTCATCACTATTGGATTGAGACAGCACTGCCTGGATTGTGTCAACATGGCTGACAACGCGTCTTGCAGCGTCTCAGAAGAAGCGTGATGCCACGACAGACGCGTCTGCCATCTTGCCGCGACTTTTGTCGAGCTTCAGCGTACTTGTCACTTGGGGTGGGTCGGGTGTCCCCTACCGATGACGTCCTGCGCAGGCCTTGTCTTTTAGGTGCCAACGCTTCAACACATATCAGTTTATTTATTCTAAATAAAGAGGAACATAGTCTAAAACACTTTTATTTTATACTTCGTACATGTCCTCCCAGAAAGATTGAGAGTGTTTGTTTTTTCCACACCAAAAATAAGCTACGTATCGCCGATGGCTCATTTTGACGTCCAAATATAGGGTTAGTCGCTCGAACTATACGCATAAGGCTCAAAACTATTTCTGATCTCAGTCAAAATCATAAGTGGTTTTCTCAAAACTTTAATGGGAAAATTGGGCTTGTTTTTATTCCCGTTTCGGTAACTGGCACCAGTCAGAATAGGGGATGTTCACTGTACGCCATATTTCAGTGCGCAGTTCAGTACGCATGGTCAGAACGAGATCGCAATCATAGGCTTCTAAGACTGGCAGCTTTCAAGGGGCTGGACACACGTTGCGCAAGAGTCGTGGAATGCCGCCGTCAGCTCGTGCTCAGCAGCCGCGAACTTGACTATTGCCGCCAATGAACGCTTCCTATTCGAGGACTCCGTCGGCCGCGATTTTCTCATTAAGAAATAAAAAAAATAACTTACAACTTTGAAATAAACAGCGGTCATTGCTGACGCTTTGGAGCTTGGTTCGGGACGCTGGCGCTATGTTTGGGCGAAAAATGAGCGTTTGTCAATGCGTTACTTAATTTCGCGGTGAAAAAAAAAAAAAAAAAAAAAAAAAGATTGTGTAATTTGTTTTTGGGAACACCCTTTGTATCCTAAAGTTATTCTAAAAACGCGTTGTTTAAGTTCTAAACTTATAGTTCGAAGTTTCAGTCTTGTTTATTAAAGCGGAGCTGTTAAGGGCTAGGTTCCCCAGGATCGCCAGTATGTCGACACAAACCTTCCAGGACAGCTACCGCCATTTATGAGCGACGGCGGAAAACACACAACCAGTATGGTTTCCGCCGTCGGTCGTAGATGGCGGCAACCTTTCCAGCTATAAAGGAAGAATGGATAGTTGGGCGCGTTGGTGGGAATTCATCGTAGGAAACAGTGCGAAAAACAGAGGACGACGAAGAAGAAGCACACAATGTATCGAGTACAGCCCCGCTGGTCTTCCTTCTTCACGAGAGTGGAAAGGCTGAACGTCTTTTTAGTTTCGTCTTAAAAAAACATGTTTCTAGAAAGACATCGTGGAATAAGAGTTATTGCTGCGTTTTTGCTGCGTAAGGCTCTAAATATTTAGGGCAGATAACCATGCGTCTAAAGTCACTGAGTAGGTGAGAACTGCAGGAGGAGATAAAGCTGTCCAGTCTCCAGGGTGAGCTTTCTACATGTGACAACGCTTGTTCAGCATATCTTGCACTTCGAGCGCACGTTCGGTCAAAGCTCAGCGAAGGGTAAAGGCCCGTTCACACTCTTGCGACTGCTTGCGACCTCTTAAACCTGGGTTCCTTAAAACTTCTTAAACCAGAGAACACACTGGCGCCATCTATTGGGAAGCAGTGTAAAGTCGGCGGTCCGGCATATTTTTTTTTATTTCTCGCGCAATATCCTTTCTTTTTTGGCTCGAAAAACTTTTGTCAATGTTATAAACGAGCCTTCCTATGGGTATTATGCACATTTGACCTCGGAAATCCCGCAAAAACTTCGCTTTTGTGAAATGCAGTTATAGGGTCACCGCATAGATGGCGCCACAATGTCAGTGTGTTCCCTCATTCTAGAAACATTTAAGAAGTTGTAAGAGATCTCGTCTCTCTCAGTCGTACTCGGTCGCAAGAGTGTGAACGGGCCTTAAGAAGCGCGTGCTGAATGCAGGGCGTTTAAAAGACAGGCCCCGTCCTTCTTGTTTTGTCTGTAACCATGGTTTTCCTCGTGGCCTGTGCTTACAGTTTAACATTAACCTTTGTTGCAGACGAAAGCGAGATGACCACGACGCGCGGTAAGATCAAATCGGATTCTACTTTGTCTATAGATTTCGAGGAGTTTAGAAAGAGTAGAGTTCTTGCAGATTGAAGGATTAGGCTGCAGTCGCTGCTCTTACTTGCGCCAGAAGCTTGGCACGATAGTAAAGTGTGGCTATATCTCATACCGTATGTTTTGTGCCAACCTGTAACTTTAAAACTGGATTCGTCATTATATGCGGCCAATGATTGATGGCAACCGATGAGTCAATTCGTGGCTATAATCGTATCCGGATTGAAAACACATCAATTTGTTTCCTGCCACATATTAAAATGCCGCCTCGGTGACTTCGAGGAGAAGCGCCGGTCTACGGACACCCAGGCGGCGGTTTCGATCTCGGTCTAGGTGTCCGCAATGTAACGTCGCCTTGTTGGTTTCACTGCGCTGTATAACGGAGCTTTGGGCTGCGCGTAACAGGTTCCCCAGGTAATTGTAATTGATCCTGAATCGTCTGCTGCTACGTGCAAAATGCTCTTCGTGTGTTTCCCCCCCAAAAAAATGGCTTTTCATTTTTTTTAAATGCATTGAAAACGATTCATTTCAGTAAATGGCACGCTGAATGACACTCAGCTTCATATAGCTATTGGTTTGCCGAGTTTAGCGGTTCGTAGTTCCTAGAAGAAGGTCAATCTTTCAGGCCTCTCCGGCTGTCTTTAAATCATTAGTTGAGTAGATCTGAGTTGGTCCAGCGGGTCATATCACATGATGATACGAAGAGAATGACGCTGGAAGAGAGTAGTTTCTCGAACACCAAGGTACGAAACCTTTACCCTCGAGAGGTAAATAGATTCTGATTCCGCGCGCGTCGCAGCTGCGAGATCACGTCAGCTCTCCGCCTTGGTTCCAAGCGGTGACCAAAGAAGAATCCTCGATAAGCGGTTAATGGCAGCCTCGCGTGGGCACGGTTTTCCATGCTTCTCTACGGGAAACATGGTTGTTCTCAAAGTCCTTTTCTGGGTGTATCACGTCATGTTGAACTTGGTACTTGCTATATGTGTGTTTGTCACGTTTCACAGCCGCGCTATAAAAGAAAGAAGCGGAAAAGAATCTCAGGAAAATCGGGTTCGAGCAGGAGACCAATTTGATAGTGCCCCGAGGACGCTGCATACCTCGGCCACGACCCTTTGATGCACACGAATTCGACGGTGTCCCGAAAAAGCTGCGAACCTCAGCCGTGACCCGCAGATGCAAGCTAATTCGACCGTGACTTGGACCCGCAGCACGGTGTAAGGTACACTCTTTAGGTGAGGACACGGCGGAGCTGAACGCGCGGCGCGAGGAATCAGATAGTGTTCGTTCGACGGGCATCCGAAAGGCTGCATCATTCCGCTGCCACCGTGCCCGCGGCTGACAGTGTCGCCGGCGGCCAAATGGCGAAACTGTGTGAGATCAAAAAACAACATCTCGTTGCCATGGCACCCCGGTACACCGTGGTCTTTCTGCATGTGCGACAACCTCGCTGGAGCTCTGCACGTGTGGAAGATGAGGCGGCACGAGCCGTCTTGTACGTGCCCACGGGTCGACGAGTCACCTGCCGGCGCCGCTTGAAACCATTGTGAGAGAGAGTGAAGAGCGAACTTTATCGGGCACGTCGCGAGGAGCGCGCTGTACTCGTCTGAAAAGTATTATCTTACACCGTGACCCTCAACCGTCTGCGGGTTCACACGAGGGAGAAATCCCGGGTGCTTCTCCCCGGCGCGCGCGCATCACTAGACAAACACGGGAGACTTTTACGCATGACAAAGCCTAACGTTTCGTCGCGGAATGCGCTTGCCGTGGAGAAATCCTCACGATTTATCCCTCGTGTGAATGCCCCTAAAAAGGACAATGTATATTTGTGCTCGCCGAGGTTTTTGGTTGTACGTGACATATGAGAGCCCAACTACTTAGAATACGATTCGGGGCTCGAAATTCGGTTTCTTTCCGTCCGAAAACCGACGATCAAGAAATGGCCGGTTCGAGTCTCGCTCACTCTCTTTTCCGTGGTCACGGACCGTTTTCTAAGGTTTATACACAACCACCAAATTTAATCAAAGTTATTGGTCACTGAAGGCATGCACTCAATATTAAAAATAAAAAATAAAAAATATACAACTCATTTTTTGTGGCTTCTAAAAAGTTGCCAATACGTTGACTGAAAAAAAAAAAAAAAAAAAAAAAAAGTTGCTCAAAGAAGCGGACGCATTCTGAGCGTGCGTCGTTTCGCGTATCGTGGGACTCGCGCGGACGGCGATGGCAGCGGACGACGGGCGTGGGACCCCTACTTCAGAACTGTCGCTCGCGGTACCGGCGAAATCTGTCCGCCTTTGAAGAAAAGTGTGGGTCCGATCAAAAGAATTGGTATTCATCCCGTAGGACACGCCCGACCACCAAGCCGATTTGCACGAAGGCGTCGCCGAGCCGTCGCTCTTTTCTCGTAGCTGAAGACATCTTTCGGACAAACGTCAAGCACGAAGTGTGTACTTCGATTTGAATATGCGCGCGTACGATTTCTTTACTAGGTGTGAATGTGGGCAGTGCGTGACGCTTCCCGACTTCGACCTGAGGGTGCTTTTGGTGGAGGAAAATCGGCAGCAAACTTTTCAACATAGTTGACCGGCTGCATTACTACACACGAAAGAATTCCTTCCGTAGCTCAGTGGAAAAACGTCCGCTTCACACGTGGTAGGACCGGGTTCAATCCCCAGTGCGGGCGTATCGTTACAAAATTACAAGTAGCGCTAAAGACGAGGACAAGTGGAAGACACAGACACGGACAGGCGCTGACTTACAACGGATATTTAGTCAAGAATAAAAGGAAGATAAAGCAGAAGTGCAAGGACATTTACGAAATGAAAAAGGAGACTTACCAAGACAAAACGAAGCAACAATTATTTTGACTTCAATATTAAAAAATAACAAAAAAGCCCGCTAAAAAATTTAAAAATTTGCAATATAAAATTTGAATGAAAACCTACTCCAATTTAATGATTTTAATTTTGTACTGTATAACCAACTAGTCCGTCACATGATCTTAGTAAAGGCGTATCGTTCTTTTTTTTATCATTTTGCGATGTTTACTTTTTGTTTACAACTATGACTGAAAAAAAAAAATGTCGACGAAACGTCGCTGAACTGAATGGTATGGGATTTCCCTTTCGACACCTGCGAACTCATTATAACCACTTTTCACAAATTGCAAGGAGCATATAAATTGGGTAGCGTCCGTTTTCCTCAGGTGCCCGTAACTGTTCTACTGGAATTGGATCCAGCCATTGGTCCCGATCCCCTTGATCTTGCGAAAACTTGTGCATACTTTCGCACAGCGTCACTTTCGGATGCAGGACATGTGAGCCAGCTCTTCACGCAAGTTCTTGGCGGTATTCTTTTCGGAGCCGATCACGGAAATTCACCACGGGCACACACTACTCACCTCCAACTTCTCAATATACAAAACAACTCATATCGAAGAACAGTACAGCGAGCGGAACAAATATAACTGCAAAGGAATCGCACAGCAAACAGCTCCTGCCACGCATGGCGTCTGCTGCGCAAAACAAAAAACAAAAAAACAATAATGTATTTTTGAGAAAAAACAAAAGCGCGGTCGGGGTGTAGTCATGTGAATTCCTTACCCCCCCCCCCCCCCCCCCCCCCCCCCCCCCAACTCGCTGTCTCCTCGTGCGCGGGCTTCAGTTTCGGTTTCGAGCAGTTGCGTTTTTTGGGGTTTAATAAAAATATACGGGACTCTGTTGCAAAATATTAATTCGGTGGTCCTCTGACACCATAATCAATCGCGTAACATTAAATTAAAAAAAAAGTTTTTTTAATTTTTTTTGGAGGGGGGGGGGGGGCGTTGTGTGCCTTTAAGGTGCAACGCCACCGTGCATAACGTTTTGGTGATTTTTGGCGATTTATACCTTCCTTTTTCTAATAAGTTGGAGAACTGTCGTCTGTTTCGTCCTCTTCTGTGTTTCTTTCGTTTTAAGTCAATGGGCCATTTGATTGACGTCATACATGATGGGGAAAACAGCTCAGAAAACACGGACTACGAAGAGAAACAAACACGACAGGACAATGCTGAACTCGCAACTGAAGAATGTTAATAAAGGAAACAAAGGCAGAGAAAAAAAATACAGATTATCTTAAAAGATTGCACAAAGGCAAAGGACCACTCGCGCCAACCGTGAAACGCGTTCACTAAGTGACTCGTGTTTTGCCGCACGAAGGGAACCTCTTTGGCTGGCACCGACAATGACGGTTCACTAACACATGAATGTCCATGACACAAAGTGTGGAAGGCCTCAATGATCTCACTCGTCACCCTATCCTTGTGCGCTCTCAGAACGGTGACACTGCCAAAGTCAGGCCGACACTTGCACTCTCTGCAAGGAACGGGCAAAAGCACCCCCCCCCCCCCCCCCAGTGTTGCAGCACTGCCACTTCGGACTTTCCCTCGCCAAGCGGCGAAAACTCCCTTTTTTCCCCACAACATCATTTTAGTGACAGAACTCGTTTTTATGATACGCATGACGCCAAGTATATTTAAATGCACCAACACTTCCCCTATGTTTTTGTTTTGTCGAAGTTTGCATTGCATAAATTACGAAATGTAGTTGGCATTCGGCAAACTGGTCTTCTTCTCCGCACTATACATTGGTTGAATGAACCAGGGGAACTGAATAAAAGCAAGTGGGCCATTAACTAAACTAAACTAAAATCGCCGGCTCGTTTTCGTGATGTTAAGGGGATCCCACCCACTGTGCGATTTATGATCTATCGCACTGACAGAGAGAGGACTAGTGTGCTTAGCTAGCGGTGAGGCTTGCAGGACGCACATGATGTAAGTCGTGATGAATTAGGTTGGCTCTTCAAAAAAGCAAACTGCTTTGGTAGCTAGTGCCACTTCCTTTCTCTTGTTCGATGTAGATAAGAAAATTACGAAATTTCGATTTAGTTTCGTATTAAAAAAAATATTTACCACGTTTTACAAGTGTTTAAATTCTGGTTTCCCGTTTTTCCCTAGATGTCATGCTTTTTCCCACAATTTGGAAAATTTCCCACGATTCGGCAACACCGCTTGGAGGAAAATGGCGGCGCAGCACTAAGCTGACTGGCGCTTGAAAGCGAATGGCGCGGGGGCACTTGTTCCTGGCAGGTGTCTTGCGCGTCTACACAACAGTGGTTGACGGTACTTGTAAAAACGTTTTTATCAAGAGGCTCTAGCAGGAACCCTGGGTTCTGTCGCTCATCTCTGTCCTAGATTCGTGCAATCGTGTATCACATTAACTGCGTGATGGACGTTAAAGACACCCAGCTAAGAGTTTTACTGTACCTTTTATAATCTACAACGGATAACAATGTTGCCATACGGAACTCCTGCTCTCTAAAAAAACTAATGACTAATATTAAATGCGGCTTTAAATTGCATTTTTAATGTGTGGTCGCGTTATTTTTTTTTTGTCTACATCTTTCATTATGCGGTTCTTACTTATGATGAAACAAACTATATTTGTCGGGCTTCAGGTGTTAGATCTACGTTTGTAGATCTAACACCTGATCTAATGTTGAAACGGAAAAATGATACCATCTGCGAACTATAAAGACGAAGCGATGCTTTGATCTAACAGGAAGTGAGATACCTTCTTTGAAGTTGGAAACATAATGGGGATATTCAACTGGACGGTTGTACAAAAGTAGATTGCAAAATGAATCAGTTAAGGAGTCTTATTGCTACTAAAAGAGCTTTAGGATTGGAGTGTGGAGAGTTAAATGACTGAATTGATAGGAAAATGGCATACAAAAGCTGGATTGAAGACAAGCGTGATTTAGAACAAGCTTTGATATCTCTTGGGAAGTATCATAATCTAGAGGAAGAATTGACGAAGTTGGCAACCGACACAATCAAGGTTGACCCGCAGTACAGTCGTTTACAGTCTCGCACCAGGTTGACGATGGGAAATGTCTTTCTGGTCCTTTACAAAAATCGGGTGTTAAATTTTTTGAACTTCTGTTCTGTCGAAAACTTTCTGGAATCGTATTAAAATATTTTAAAGCTTTTTTTTAGATTTTTACAGTTTATTTTGACAACTTACATAACTCCTGGTCACAATTGGCCATTTAAAGGTTTTAGAATTCCTTCTACTATATTTTTTGAAAATTAGTTTTGACGGAACCTTAGATTAACGCAAAAAAAAGGCACTCGGATTTTTTAAGCTATATTTTTAGGATTTTGTTAGGAAATAGTTTCCGTGTGATACACATCCCACAAATACACATTGGAAACGAACACAAACAGGAACACCATGAGGCACTCAACACCATATTCACAGACCTGTTAAAAAGAAATTGGTTTGCTCTGTATGTTTAAAGAGCCTTGATTGAGATACGCCACGGCGGTTAATCGGACTTTTAGCTGTGGATGAGAAATTTAGCCAGTGCGGTACAACCGCTAACTGGGGATTTTAACGTGCATCACGCAGGAGTGATCGCACGAACGCGTGCCGGTACGAAACTCATCCCGATTGAAACGGGAGGGGGCGGCGGGAATCGAACCCAGGAGGTTCCCAGCGCTAGCTTTCGTTCCACGTTCCGCTGAGACGCGTAAGCCCACTCGACCACTTCCTCCCCTCACAGACCTGTTAACTGCTCCAGAGCCTTATATACTACTGTGACGAGCCGCAAAAGACGACTCGCGCGGCACGTGCGAGCTCCGGTGCCGCGCGTGCGAGCGCTAGAGAAGGATATCAAAAATAATAAAGAAAAGAAGTTCTGCATGGAATCTCGGAGGTTGAGGTGTCTTTCCTGAGCTCGGAGCCCTTTTCTCTTGACCACCACAACAAATCGTCACACCTACTTATTGAAGGTAATCACGTGGCCGGTGACCATCTCTGCGCTTATTAAGGTTCCAAGTGTCCGATCTCTTTGCCTGGAGTCTGTCAAGAGGAAAACAGGGCTTCGAAGTTAGTTGATTCTATCTCTTACTAAAAGGCATTGGTACAACTAATACTCATTTGGCACAGTCGCAAAAACATTTTCTAGAAGTAATGTTTTCGCTTTTCAGTGTTCACGTGTTAGAAAAAGAGGGGGAGGGGGTTAGGTTAATGCGTGTCAGCGGTCCGTCCGGACGTAACGCGAAGCACAGCGAACTTTTATGTTACGTCGGATGTAACTTTAATTTTATTTTTGTTACGTCGGACGTGCTATCAAAATGTTTTATTAAATAGAAACAGGAAAGGCAGTGAAAAAAGCAATTTATTTCTGTACTCTGGACTAAAAAAATATTCCTAGATTAAAAGAAAAAGAAGCGCAAAGCAAGTCACTCTAATTTTTAGAACTCTCACAAATATATGTCAACGGAAAACAATATGCATAAAATGCATTATCTCGTTTATTATTAAAAAAAGAGCCACTCTTCAAAAATTTTTCCCCCTGCAAAAAAATTTCCAATATATTTTAGAGCGCAGCTCTTAGGCGCCCGTTTCCGGCTTGAGCGGCGTCGGCGTCGCCGTCGCCGTCGGCGTAACCGCGCGGTGCGTTATGGGTAAATTTCCCCGCTAAATGTAGCGGAAAAATTTTCCCGCTAAATCTAGAGAAAAAATTTCCCGCTCAATCTAGCGGGAAAATTTCCCCACTAAATCTAGCGGAAAAAATGTCCCCGCTAAATCTAGTGGAAAAATTTTCCCGCTACATCTAGCGGAAAAATTTCCGTGCTAAATCAAGAAAAAAATTTCTCCGCTAAATTTAGCGAAACAATTTTCCCGCTAAATTTAGCGGAAAATTTCTCCGCTAGATCTAGCGGAAAAATTTCCCCGCTAAATCTAGCAGAAAAAGTCCCGCGCTAAATCTAGCGGGGAAGTTTTGGTCACGTGGCCGGGGAAGTCATGTGACCCTTCCCTCTAGGTCACGTGACACCCTCAGGTCACGTGACCCCCTCCCGAGGTCACGTGACCTCGGAGGCGGATCACGTGACCCTTTCCCTCATTTCACGTAGCCCCCCCAGGACACGTGGCCCTCAGTACCCTTCCCTCCTCCTCCTCAAGAGCTGCGCTCCGATTCGGCGTTACAGGGAGTTGTAAACGGCTTTCACTTTTCGAGCGCAGCTCTTAGGGGCCCGTTCCAGGCTTCAGCGGCGTCGGCGTCGCCGTCGGCGTAACCAAGGTCATCCCAAGGTCACTTGACCCCATTGTCATCCCAAGGTCACGTGACCCCAAGGTCACGCGACCCCAAGGTCACGTGACACCCAACGTCACGTGACTCCCCAAGTTCACGTGACAACCGAAGTCACGTGGCTCCCCAAGTCACGTGACCCCCGAGGTCACTGACCCCCGATGACGTCATCAGTGACGTCACTGATGACGTCACCGGCATCCGCATCGTCATCATCACTGATGACGTCACCGGCATCCGCATCATCATCGTCATCATCACTGACGACGTCATCAGTGACGTCACTGATGACGTCATCGGTATCCGCATCGTCATCGTTACTGATGGCGTCATCGGCATCGTCATCGTCACGTGACCCCCCTGGGTCACGTGACCCCCACCGAAAGTCACTTGACCCTCCCAGTACCCTTCCCTCCTCCTCCTCAAGAGCTGCGCTCTTATTCGGCGTTACAGGGAGTAGTAAACGGCTTTCACTTTTTTATAAAATAATAAATATTATTTTTCTCTTGTTATAAAATAACCTAAAAACAATGCCAGTGTATTTTCGTTTTAAACCTTTTTTTTTAGAAAATAACTTACAAAAAACGTGTTACAACTTCTTTTTAATTTTTTTAAGTGGAGAAAAAAAAGGAAATATTTTCTTTTAGTTTTTGTAAAAAATAACCTAAAGAATCACGTCATTACAGCCTCTTTCTAATTTGTTTATAAATATGTCCACAAAATACCTTTTTTTTGTCTTCTGAAATATTTTTTTGACAATAATCAAAACAAAGTGCGTTTTGAAATGGAATGAGTAGGATCCGGGAAAGTAAGTAAGAAGTCCACAACATTGAAAAGAACGTTGAAACCTGAGTTTTAAGGGGTACGTAACAACGCAGAAGTTCAACATGGGGTACGCACGAGACCGAATTGAGACGCATTGCAGGCATCACAAATATCTCATGCGGTTGCAGCGATAGGCGTGGAGAAGTTGGTTCTGTTGTCTGAGATAACCACGGAGCAAACTACCTTCCCGAATGATGTGAACGTAGTAGACGATAAGGTTTCAAAAAAGTGTTCCTGAAAGAACGATCTTCTGGTCGCTAATGGTAACAACGAGAAGTTGAAGATTAAGAAAGCGACTCCAAGGCATCCCCGACGACAAAAAGGCCCGCAGCTCCAAACATACGCTGAGGAAGTAACTCGAGAGATGCTCGAGCACCGAAGGGTCAAGCGCCCATCTTCCCAAAAGGAGCGAAATGTAAACTCTCGGAGGCAATGCTCAAGCGTACTTCCGCAACCGACAGAGTCAGGGATCTAAGAGAATGGCGATATCTAAAGGGAGTCTGCAGAAAAGGCAGGGTCAAAACGAACAGAACGGTTATCAAAAAGCTACCGGGCAAAGAATGATAAATCAAGCACCTGATGTCTCTAGCGGAGAGATGCTAGAAGAGCCCCATGGAATCGGGACGCACGAACGCCCAGACCATGGGGATACATTTTTCGAGTGTAAATGGAGTGCCAGCGAAGATTATGCTTAGCTAAATCCAATCAGATTTGTTAATATATAGTCCCGTGTTTTTGAGCTCCCTGCTAGTTTTGTTTTGAGCACACAACCCTCTCGTATATTTCGCACTAAGGAGTGTTCACTAATGGCAGGGATGGGCAAAATACATGCGAATATGTATCGAAATACAATTGCAAAATACTTCGTCAAAAATGTATTTGACTACAAATCTAATTACATTTCCAAAAAAGCATTTAAGTACAAGATACAAATTGGTCTCCTCCATATACTTTTCCAAATACATTCCTCAAAATTTAGGTCAGCGACATCAGGGCATTTGCAACGGGTTTCTGGGTATTTCATTTTAATGTTGCATCGCACACTCGGGAGTTAGTGTGCGAGGCTCTAGTAACGTAACAGAAATATAATCACAAAGAAATGTAATCAGCTTGGACGTAATAGGTGAAAAAACTACAGAGCTTCAAGCAGCTTTTTTTTCGATTAAATTTTGGTATAGACCAGCAAAGAACCGAGACTCAGACGAATAAGACGGGCAGAACTAGCTAGAGAATTTCTTATTGTTGCAACTCGCACCAGTTGCGAAAATCTGGACGACCCGCGCATTTAGAATGTTCCAGGCAAAAATACAGATGGAAATCAGGCTGGAAAGCATCACAAGTTGTCACAGGCACTTATTTAGCCAGTCTGCCTGCGAACGTAGATTTCGTCACTATTCTTGCCCTGGACTAGCACCGTAATCACAAAGTCACTAAACGCTTGTGGTTGATTGAGAGACACTGCATTCGGTGCAGAACGTAGTTTTCTTCCTGCTCTAGACAGTGGCAATAAATTTGAGGGATGTATCTTAACCACAAAATTGTATTTAATTACAATTGTATTTGAAATACGCACGTTTTAGTATTTAAATACACGCGTTAAATGCATTACCCAATTTGTAATTAAATACAAATGCAAAATACACGAAGTATATGAAATACGTATTTCAAATACTTGTATTTGAAATACTGCCCATCTCTGACTAATGGTGTGCGTAAATTTTGCTGATGTCATTTCGAGGTGGACATTTGTATCGAGCTGTTCAAGCGTATCTTTTGAGGTGCTTAGCGTATTTGATTCGTGCGTGTCTCCGTTCAGATTTGTAAACGCGCAGCACACAATAAACACAACATCGTTCAAAGTTGGCGTTTCCTACTCAAGTGCTTTGGCTCAATTACCTTAGCTTTTATGTGGCATTGTGTTGACCGAGTGACGACGGAATGGTTGGGTTTATGGTTTCTTCTTAAAACTTGACCGTTAGAGAAGGGTGGAATTTTCGAAAGCTAGAGAGAGGCAATTATAGGGGGGGGGGGGGGGGGGGTGTTAAGCTCTAATATATAAATGGATTTAGATTGGGACAGTGCACCTCGCAGTAAAGCTGGTCTGAGAATATATTGACTGAAGTGTTTGACCTTTTGGAGGCCTAATAAGGCTTCCAAAAGTTTCCGAGTAAGAGTCTCTCGCCTCCTCCCCAGAATTCTTACCTACTGAAGTCGCGGAATACAGCCATAAGAGTTTCACTGTGTCGACAAATGAAAGCCATATTCATTTTTTACTTACAGTGCGTGTTAACGTGTTCGAAAAATCAGGCATCGCTCCGTCAGGTTCATGTAGACATTTCCGCATCTCCGGGAATTTAATACGCTACACTAAGCATATAATCCACGTAAGTAGTCGCGTGTCTCTTTTCACACGGCCGTTTTGCTTTGTCATCAGAAATACGGAAGCAAACCCCAGCCTACTTCGTTGGGGCACAGGAAACAATGGTCATTTCGTTTTTGCTTGCCACTTTTTTTTTTCAGATTGTGGACAACCTTGTAGATGTACCGAATTACTTCTGGTGTCTTAGCTCTGTGCCTTGTTGGGACCTTTCTATATATTACCCTCATTTTTGTAGGACGGTCTCCGCAACTGAAAGCACGACCGAGCACGGAAAGCCAGCCAATTCCAGTCTGGAAATCTGGTATTTAAAGCCAGCACCCACCTGGGCCGGTTTTCTCGAAGCAATGGTAAACCCATTTTGGTAAACCACGGTGCCTAGGAAGGGAAAAGTACCTAGGTACTGTAATAAACGGCTGGATATAGAAAAACAATAATTATTTTTGATTGGGCAATAAGATGCGCCATCTATCGGTGAAACAATCCAGTCATTTTGTTTATCCTCTTTTTCCGATGGTTGTCATAGATCTAGTATGGTATTTTAAGTCAAAATATAGTAATGTTGTACTTGAACACCAAATTATTTGCTTCCGATGGTACGAAGAAATTTTAGCTACTATGCTAGAGTTTGTCGACGAATATTCGAAAATGTAAGAAACATTTCCTTCAATATGTTTCGCCATAAACAGCGCATAACTTTCCCGTGTTCCTTCCATTCTGGCAACGCCGGTGCTGTAGTCTCGTTTTTATTCCTTGCGACGCACGTTTCTGCGATTCCTGCTGATCTCAACTGTTTGCCCTCTCTTCCGTTTGCCCAACCGATTTACCGGTGACGAGAAGCTAAGCTTCTGGTCACCGTTGAATTGCTGGCCACCGGGGATATGTAGAAACCTCAATGCTGTCGCCATACTGTCGGCGCACTGTGAACATAAAAACAGTACAATGTCTCAGCTGTTCACCCGGAACAAAGACTTTATTGAAGATAACCCCCTTTCTCCGTAAAGTAATCGCTGCTCACGAGTTAGCGTGCATAGTGTAACAAATTAAACGTCTTATTTTAAATATATACCAACACTCGTTCGCAAAACATTTTTTTTACTCACCATAAAAACACTTGCAAGGCTTATGTACCGTTATATGTCTTGGATCCCGGACTGCTGAAGAGTGATGCGTTCGCGGAATGCTGCCGTCGGTTAGTTCAGTAGTCTCTCTGAACTACCGCTTTGCTTGACGTGCTAATAGGTTGATGGTGCGTCATTAATATAACAGCCGGATCAAATTGAATGTTCAACAGAACCAAGCAGAACTATTAGCCCTCATTAAGCGACGCCGCGGCCATCTTGCTTCTAGGTACTGCTCCTCCCTCGGCGCCCCTGCTCTTCTAGTCACGTGACCTAGGATTCCCCCTTCTAGGGACAATAGTTAACTTCAAACCACGGTTCGCGTTCGAGAAAACGGGCCCTGGTGGTAGCACGACTTCAGCAGTACAGATTACAGGCACAAAGCCGCAGTGGCCCTCTTAACCGTCTTCAAGCCGTCTGAATCAAAAGAATGTAATTTATGTGCACGAGGCCAATAGGCAGAACACAAACGACGCTCGTTGATGGTGGTGTGAATGCCTAAACAATCTAAATGCTTATGTCAGGTAGCTGATGGGTCAAAAATAATCCTTTCCCATGTTGTCGAAAAGTCGACATAACACTTTATACCGTATCAGGATAGGCCATAAAAGTGTTTTTTTTTTAATACAAGAATATCGTCCACGTATCTGCATGCCTTGCGGAAAGTAGCATCATCACAAACACGATTCAATTCACAATGAACAGCGGAAGAAGAACTGTTTAAAGCACAGGAGCGACGCATGATTCAGTATCAGTGCCTCTGCGCTAAATGAACAGCTTCGCCACAAACGACCTAGATAAAATTATACTAATGCTATGAAGCTATCGATAGAATTTCCAGGAGCATTTCGGAAAGCCACAACGACACTTGCTTCAATACTCGCAGTCAGAGAACGGGACACTTCTTCATGCGGTACCGAAAAAGTAAAACCTTCTCTATCAATAAAAAAAAAAAAACGAACACAACGGGACATTTTTTTCTAAAATTCAATAACTTCCAACGACTTCGTGGTCTCGAAAAGAACTTCCAGAACTAGTAAATTAAGGTATTTTAACAGGTGACGACTGACTTGTTGTTGCCAAGAACCTTTCTCACTAAAAATACTTCTGAGCTGAAAATCGTTCTTATACGCCTTTACAATAGAAAACGTCTTAAATGTAACATTTGCTAATATCTGACAGCATTTGCGAGTTTCTGGAGCTCTAGAATTTTACACATAGAAACAGCATTACTTTTACTTTAAGCAGTTTGACTTTAACCGTGGCAAAGTTACTACACGGTCCTTGAATGTGTCAGTCAAGCACCTTGACTGTGTCGGTTATATGTTCAGAAGTACTGTTAGCGACTAAGGAAATTGGCAACAACAAGTCAGCCGTTATTTGCTAGAACACATTTTTTTCATTGTTATGGACAACCCCTTCGACATCAGGATGGCGTTGGAAGAGGCTGGAGTTTCAATTTATAAGAGTTATTTACGGTTCGCCTTTTGCATTGATCTGGAAGATTTGTATTATTTAGTGCTGCATGAAGAAATGTTCTGATCTGTTACTGTATGTTTTGAAGCAAGATGCGTTGTTGCTTTCCTGAATGTTTTTTTGTATTTCTATGGACAGATGCATAGCATTTAAGAATTTAATCTAGGTAGCACATTTGTGTCATTGGATGATACGCTGCCTATTCAGCGTATGGACATCTCTCCTTAGCCGTGCGTCGCTCCTGCGCTTTGTAACATTTTCCTTCCGCTGTAGATCGTGAACTGAACCGTGTTTTAGATGATGATAATCTCTTCAGCGTTTTAGATACGTCGGCGATTTTCTTGCATTAAAAAAACAACAAAAAACAATAACACTTCTCTGACGTAGTCTGACGCAGCAGAAAGTGTTTTGTCGGATTTTGGACAACATGTGAACGGTGTATTTTTTTACCCACGAGCTACCTCACAATAAACAGTTTCAGGTTTTAACACGAACACCGCCATCAACGAGCGACCTTGGATGCATTGGCCTTGCGCACCAGAAAGAGTTTCTTCCTTTTAATTCAGCTCATTCGAATACGGTTAGAGGCACTATTGCGACTTTTTGCCAGGAATCTGCACTGCTGAAGTCTGGTTACAACCAGGTGGGTGCTAGTTTTAGGTACACAATTTCTAGACTAGAATTGGCTGGCTTTCTGAGCTCAGTCTTGGTTTCTGTTGCGGGCATTGTCCTACAAAACATGGAGAGGATTAATAAAAAGGTCCCAACGAGGCAAAAAAAAAAAAAGAAAAAAAAGAACAACACGCCATTCCGTTACTTTACAAGGTTGGCCACATTCTGAAATGCATTGAAATGAAACAAGTACGATGAGTCTAAAGTTTTTCTTCCCCTAATAAGTTGTCTGGGTTTCGCTCCCACACTGCTGATGAGAAAGCAAAACGGCCATGTGATAAGAAACACGTGACTCCATACGTGGACTGTAGTGGGTATAGCGTATCAAATTGTTCCCAGTTGTGGAGGGTGTACATCGACGAACGAACACACGATCGATCACGTGAACACGCAATGTAAGTAAAAACAAATATGGCTCGCATTTGCTAATATATTGAAATAATTTGGCTGTGTCCCACGACCTGAGCACATAAGCAGAGTGGGGAGAAGACACTGATCTCTATGACAATTGCTGGATCGCGTTTGCCCGCTCCGCGAATGCGGCCACTGGCGGCCATCCTTTTGGTGGAGTTATATTGTGTCTAGCCAATGTAACCTGCTGCAGCCACTATCATCCATCCAGGGCAGACAGCGTTGTGGTAGTTGGGGTGGCAGGCTGCCATCAAAAAAGCGTGGGTGATATTTCATGCTTGATTGAAATTGTTTGACAAAACATATATTTTGAAACCCGGCGTGAACGGTAGCCCGATCTTTAAGGAACCGGTGAAAGTTTCACGAAATCGCAGCACCAGGGAAAAGCAGCACAGCACGCATCGAAAGTCGCATCAAAAGAAGCATCGAAAGCAGACTCCGTACCGGAGTCTGCTTTCGATGCCAGCTGCACTGCTTACCCCCGGTGCTGCGCTTTCGTGGAATTTTCGCCGGGTCCTCAAAGATGAGGCTACCGTTCACGCTGGGTTTCGAGAATCTGCTTCGTCGAACAATTTCAATCAAGCACGAAATATCACCCACGGTACAGCTTACTAGATCCACGGTTATTTTGTGGCAGCATGCCGCCATTGCGCTGTCCGCCATGTTAGTATGATGGCTTAAGATAATATAACTCTACCAAAAAGATGGCCGACCGTGGCCGCATTCCCGTCCATTCGCGGAGCTGGCCAAACGCGATCCAGCAAATAGACATAGAGATCGGTGGGAGAAGCCATGATACTGTGGCTGGTAAACGTTTGGGGCGTTTTTTTATTAAGAAATGTAGGACGGTATGTTTCAGTGACTCGTCAATTGTGCTTCTTGAAAATTATCTTCAGTTATTGTACCGATCAGATACCCACTTGGTAGCCGTGTGTGTTGCCGCCTTCTTTATATATATTAGCTTTGCTTTTATCTTGAGTGAAAAGCGTTGAAAGTTAGCGCGTGTCCTGTTCACGTCGTGTCCCTGTCTTTTCTTGCGCTATTTTATTTGTTAAAGTAATAAGACTGCTACTACCTTTAAGCAATTACTGTTTCAACTTTCAGTCTCGGATGAACAATCCTCCATTCAAAAAGGTAAGACGTTTTCTCCTTTGTTGATGCACACCGTAATAAGGAAGGAGTTATTAGGGAGTTTTAGGGAACCGTCTTTGCACATCTGATACGACGAAATGCGCATGTGCGAATCACCTGCTGTTGGGCATGCGCAGTGCCTATCAGATGTGCAAAGACGGTTCCCTGAAACTCTCTATTAGGAACATTTAGGGAACCGTTTAGCGTTTCCAACCGGTTCAGATATGATCCACGCAATCGTCAAAACGACGCGTGGAAAAACGCGTGCGCGCTCTCGTGAAGCGGCCGCCGCCCATATTCCAATCTACTCAGTAGCTAACAATATACCCTGTCGACATAACGTCTCAGGAACATGTGTCCACGAAACATCGCAGTGTCGACAAAATGCCTGTACAATGAAGGTTGTCAACTAAACGTGTTTTCATTGGAAGTGTTTTTACGATACGACACGGTTTCGTTGCTATAACCTAGGTGTCTGATGAAGTGAAGGGTCTTTTCTATTTCGCCTTTGATTTCAGAGACAGCGTAAGAAACAGGTTTAATTGCCTAGCTCGTTTGGTTTCCAAGCTATAACTGTCCACGCGACTTACTCGGATTTTTTTTCTTCTTTTGCGTCCATTTTCTTTTACAGTCCGGATGGTGGCAACCAAAAGAAAATTATCATTGTACTCATAGTTCTTTTGGCTTTCGGCGGTGCCATCGTCTTGGCCACTATCATCTTGACCGGCTCAGGTAAGATGTCTGCGCGTTGTCCGTCCATGAGACAGAAAATCGCGCTGCAGCGGTCTTTCGTTTCACGGCAACTTGGCAAAAAGCAAGCGCCCTTTGCAATGACAGCAACGGAAACCAAGCACGCACAATTCTCGAGCAGTGAGCGCAGTTTGAGGTTTCTTCGCAAACTACAAAGCACGGGAAGCACAACATGCCTCCGCCCGTCAGAATGCAGTGACATCGTGGCGTTGCTCTGGTTTTCAACGTATGGTGCAATGCTTTGTTCAATATTTCAATGCATTGGCTTTTGACGCAATGGAACGGGGCCGTGTGTGGCATCTTCTAAAGGTCATGCTAACGCATTTCCTAAAGATTCGCCATTTGATATTTATTTTCATTATTTACAATAACTGAAAGAAAATTTCGCAGCTAAGAGTACTTGATTAGTTTTTTTTAATGATTATGTTGTTACGATACAGCCTGATTTGTTGATATTCTGGATGGAGTCGACAAAAATATATTGGGCAGACATGGGCAGTCTTGTACACGTTACGCGAAAAAAAGCAATCAATTAGACGTAAATTTATTCGAATAAAAGATTTAATTAGATTATTTGATTACTCGAGAATTAAATGAATTGTCCGCCAATTGATAATGGAACCGTTACTTTCCCGTTTAATTAGGAGTTTTAAAACGACAGCTTTTCGTGCCGGTTTTGAAAGAGTGCACCATTCGTTACTGCAGATTGCTATATTAGAATCGGTGATATCTAAACTACTTCGCTACTTAATCATCCCATTTTTGTAAACGACTCTCTTGGCTAAAGCTTTGCAAACAGGGCGCCCTTAGTAAGAAGCGGGAAAGAAAAATGCTTTTAAGAAATTTTAGTAGTTCCCAAACCTTTCAGATTACTCATGTGGTTACTTTTTAATAAATGTAATCAAGCGATTACAAAAGTACCATGAAAAGACACTGATTACAAGTAACTTGATCACTTGGAATGTGTATCACGTTCGCCTGAGCATGGCGCTTGGCGAATCACGTAAAAAATATTAAGATAAACTAATTCGTTTTTTTTTATTAATTGAATGCAATGAACAACAAAAGTAATGTGCGCGAAACCTGTATCATTTTTAAATAATTGAAAATCGCAAAAAAACTTCATTTTTAAACCGCTATAAAACGTTTACTTTCATAAATATAAAAACAACGCCTTCGCACCAACCCCAAATAGATGCTTCCTCGCCTGAACTCTCCGAAAGAAAGTAACCATATGTAACTAGCTGATGGATTGTAAAAAAGTTTCCATAAATATTTAACGACCACCAGGGCAATAATTACGACTCCACACGCGTAGTAAAAAATCCGGCGGTCAAAACTGGCCCCGCACAACACACAACAACATGGCGGGTGATTCGCAACGTCGAATTCCTCGGTAAGCTCTACCGAACAGCCAAAGGTGTTTGTACGAGTGAGTGAATGGAGCACATATGCGTAATACACGTTTTCCCAGTGCCATGGTACACTCTGAACACCCGTCCCCAAACACCACTATCTTACCTATATCCAATAAGGATGAGAGTGTGCCTGCGGGAATCGCCGCAATTGAACACGACGGCGTCTAGCCAGATTTACTGGATTTGTCCCGCCGACAGAGAACGCTGAAAAAAAGAAAAAAAAAATCGCTACGCGCGGAATGGGCGTGCTGATTTTATTGAACTTAACGAATTCGTGTCGTAAGTGGTGACGAATACGCTATCGCTATTTTTATTGCGAAATCATAATCTAGTCCATGGAGCAGAGCCGGCGGCGCCTTTAACGAAAAAAAAAAAACATGCAAAAGAAACACCCATTCTGTCATTGGCTGACCAAAACGGTGCCTAGGTAGACATTTGCGGCCGTTTTACGAGAGCGTGCGCTCGTCCTCGGTCCTCGTGTCAGGCGTTTGCCGGGAAAGGAGAGGGGGGGGGGGGGGGGGGGGGGAGCTGCGGCTGCTTTAGGGGAACGCGCACTCGGCCGCCGGCCCCAACATCGACAGTAGCGAAAGGGGACCGTATGCGCCAGTACACCGCAAAAGAACCATGCAAGCGGAAGAGGCAGATTCATGCTTTAACATTCAGAACTCATAATAAGTGCTTAAAAGTCCTCAGATTTTTTTTTTTTTTCGATCGCCGCTTGTTTTTGGTTGCGTTTACCGACCTGGTTATCTATTCGTGCGCGTGTGTGCGGCGTGCCTGCACTTCACAACTCTTGGACAAAGAGCGAGCCTATAGGTAGCTGGGTGGCACAATTACTAGTTTTACCGAACTGAGAGGTAGGCAGGGTAGGGAGGCCAGGAGGCCAGCAGCTTGTAAATCAATAGATACATCCCAGCACAGCGGTGAGCTACTTGAATCAGGAAGCAGCAAGTGCTACCTAGAAGGTGTAGTAGCAACTTCTACAGGTTTCCCCGCTCATTTTAATCCAAGTGACGACCAATTTAATCCTGGGGTCACCCTATTTAATCCAAGCGCCATGCAATTTAATCCAAACGCCACACAATTTAATCCTGGGGTCAGTCAATTTAATCCACAATATATTTGTGCACTTATTGTGTTCAGTGGTCGTGTTTCGCTTAGACATTTGGTAACTTAGAACAATTGTTTATACAACCAGAATATTTTGGGGGCAATTGATAATTTGATCACTAATGTGATCACTTTGAGTTACTAGTCCCACTATTGGCGAGGCTTAATTGATATGTTGGTTACTCTTTTTAGAGCGCAGCTCTTAGGCACCCGTTTCCGGCTTGAGCGGCGTCGGCGTTGCCGTCGGCGTCGCCGGCGGCGTAGCCACGCGGTGGATGATGGGTAAATTCCCCCGCTAAATTTAGCGGAAATTATCCCAGCTAAATCGAACGGAAAATTTTCCCCGCTATATTTAGCGGAAACTTTTCTCCACTATATTTAGCGGAAACTTTTCTCCGCTAAATCTATCGGAAAATTTTCCCAGCTAGATTTAGCTGAAAATTTGCCCTCCTTAGTCTAGTGGAAAATTTTTCACGCTAAATCTAGCGGAAAAGTTTACCCACTGAATCTAGCAGAAAATTTTCCCAGCTAGATTTAGCGGAAAAGTTGCCCCGCCAAGTCTAGCGTAAAATTTCCCCCTTAAATCTAGCGTAAAAATTTCCCCGCTCAATTTAGCGGAAACGTTTTCCCGCTAAATCTAGAGGAAAATGTTCCCCTCGAAATTTAGCGGGAAATTTTCCCCGCTAAGTCTAGCGTAAAATTTTCCCAGTTAGATTTAACGGAACGGAAAATTGACCCCGCTAAGCCTAGCGTAAACTTTCCCCGCAAAATCTGGCGTAAAATTGTCTCCGCTAACTTTCGCGGAAACATTTTTCGGCTAAATCTAGCGGAAAATGTTCCCCTCTCAATTTAGCGGAAAATTTTCCTCGCTAAATTTAGCGGAAAAATTGCGCCGCTAAATCTAGCGGAATATTTTCCCCGCTATATCTAGCGGAAAACTTCCCCGCTAAATCTAGCGTAAAATTTTCACCGCTAAATTCGGCAGAAAATTTGTGGGGTTCAGGAAAGACGTCCGTCGATGCAAATCAACAAACTGATTTTTATAACCGCAATAAAACTGAAAAATAACATAAAAAGGGGGCACCGCTGAGACCGCCCTGCAGCACCACCGAATGCTGCCAGTCTCATGCTGTTCTGTTGGAGCCCGGAGATCGGTCCCGTCGGTGCTCCTCGTGCCGCATGCTTAAAACGTCATTAGACAGTTTTAGTGGACCGTACGCTATAGCTTTACGTACGCAAGGAAATAGCGGGTCGTGATTGCGCATGCTCAGAACGCAGTAGAAGGACTAGCGTATTGCGTACGCGCGTAACGCTGGGGATTTTGCGTTGCGGGCTAGCGGGCCTTGCGGGATGCCCTCGGGAGATCTCGGGCCCAACGAGAGCGCCAGTTTCAAAATGGGGGTTACCTTGACTGGCGCAGCAAGGGCGTCGTGGTGTTCTCTACGTTGTGTTACGCGAACGGTGAAATAACGTGGTGTTCAGCGTGGCACTTCTTTCCGGGACGTAACGCGGTCGAATCAGATCGCCGTGCAGCTGAAAGAGTGCACAGTGAAAGTGCTCACCGCTAGAATTGTGCGTCAACGGTGCGATCTGGTTGACGCTAGGCCTATAGGGAGCATTCACTGGCGGCCATAGCCGTGTGCGCAAATGCTGAGCGCGTGCGGATGACAAGCTTCCACAGTTCTTTTGTAACGTGCATTCCGCACCGTCAAGATTGCCGGTCTTAGCAACCTATTAATGTGAGCTCGTTCTGAGCATGCGCTCTCAACAGCACCCTCAAATATGGCGTCCAGTGAATGCCCCCTATTCGCTCAGTTGATCGTCGACGAACGAACGACTCTTCAAAAAATCGCCGAAGTTCTCGCTATGCACTGGACTTCAGTAGGTCATGAATTTCATTCCGCGATAGCATTGATGAAAGGTGGCATTTCCACGGGACTAGTGATGGAGGCTCCGTGATCGAATTTGGCTACGCACCCGTACTCGTAGCCAGTCTTGGGTAGTAACGCGTTACTAGTAACGCGTTACTGTAAGTTTGATACGTTTTTGGTAACTTGTAACTGTAACGAGTTTCTTTTTTAAAAATGTAACTTGTAACTGTAGTTCTATTACTTTTTTCGAGGTAACGATGAAAGTAACGACGTTACTTTTGTCATTACTTTCCAGTGTTCTATCAATAATATATCACTGAAAGAGTGCAATTTATAAATTCCCTTGCACTTTCCAAATCGTCTATTCCGACATTTCGAGTGTCAAGTTGGCCTTGCACAAAGTTGTGAATACGTTCTTTCTCGTGAGTCACGACCCGAATATAGCCACGTGTAAATTTTATGAAAAAATATCTAGTTATCTTTAATCACGCGCTGGTACTTTGTGTCTTGTATTTTGATTAGCGTCACTACTCCGCACTGCGCATGTTTCGTATTTTGATTTGCACCACTACTCTGGCGTTACAACGTTCAAACACTAACTTCCGGAAGCCACTGCTGCTAAGTTACAATATGAGTAAAAAGCGTACTTTTTAATTTTATGCAATAAAACGTTGTGAGGGTCGTTTTCTAGTTTTTTCTCTTTTTTGCGTAATCGAAAAGAAACTCAAAAGTAACGTCGTTACTTTTTAAAAGTAACTGTAACTGTAACGAGTTACTCTTTTGTTGCGGTAACTGTAACGGTAACTTCACTACTTTTTTCTGAAAGTAACTGTAATTGTAACAAATTACTTTTTAAAAGTAACTTACCCAAGACTGCTCGTAGCCTCTGTACCCCGCAGAAAAGCGCGCTGGTCGAGGCAGCTGCGGCTTGGTTTGACCTCGAATAAAATGATTGGACACGTTTTCATTTGCGATATTCATTTTCAGGAGCATGGTGGCGCTATAAGCACGCGGAATTCTGCGGCTCTGGCAAATTTAACCAAGATCATGCGAGGTGTTCACTCGGAAACGTAACGCACAACTTAAATCGGTCCGAGCGGGTCGTTTTTAGCGTACGCTATACTATTGCGTATTGCGTACGTAAAAGCCAGCAACGCTATACTAAAACGGTCTATTAACTCCTGACGTTGATTGAGCCACCGCTATAAGTGCCGCGCTTTGGCGCTACAAATTTTCCCCGCTAAATTTAGCGGGGAATTTTTTCCGCTAAATCTAGCGGGGAAGTTTTTTCGCTAGATTTAACGGAGAATTTTTGCCGGTAAATTTAGAGGGAAATTTTTTCGGCTAAATATAGCGGGAAACCTTTTTGGCTAAATTTAGCGGAAAATCTTTTCCGCTAGTTTTAGCGGGGAATTTTTTTCGCTAATATAGAGGGGAAAATGTTTTCCCTAAATTTAGAGGCGAATTTTTTCCCGCTATATTTAGCTGGGAATTTTTTCCGCTAAATATAGCGGGGAATTTTTTCCGCTAAATTTAGCAGGGAATTCTTTCCGCTAAATTTAGCGGGGAATTTTTTCCGCTGAATATAGCGGGGAATTTTTTCCGCTAAATTTAGCAGGGAATTCCTTCCGCTAAATTTAGCGGGGAATTTTTCCCGCTAAATTTAGCGGGGAATTCTCTCCGCTAAATATAGCGGGGAAAATTATTTTCCCTAAATTTAGCGGAAAAATTTTCCGCTGGAGTTTTGTAGCGCCAAAGCGTGACACATATAACGGTGGCTCACGCAACGTCAGGAGCTAACGACGTTTTAAGCTTGCGGCACAAGCAGCACCGACGGGACCGAGGTCTGGGCTCGAACAGATCAGATTGAGACTGGCAGCATTCGGTGGTGCTGCAGGCCGGTCCCGGCGGTCTGCAGCACCACCGAATACTGCGTTTTAAGCTTGCGGCACAAGCAGCACCGACGGGACCGAGGTCTGGGCTCGAACAGATCAGATTGAGACTGGCAGCATTCGGTGGTGCTGCAGGCCGGTCTCGGCGGTCTGCAGCACCACCGAATACTGCGTTTTAAGCTTGCGGCACAAGCAGCACCGACGGGACCGAGGTCTGGGCTCAAACAGATCAGATTGAGACTGGCAGCATTCGGTGGTGCTGCAGGCCGGTCTCGGCGGTCTGCAGCACCACCGAATACTGCGTTTTAAGCTTGCGGCACAAGCAGCACCGACGGGACCGAGGTCTGGGCTCGAACAGATCAGATTGAGACTGGCAGCATTCGGTGGTGCTGCAGGCCGGTCTCAGCGGTCTGCAGCACCACCGAATACTGAGTTTTAAGCTTGCGGCACAAGCAGCACCGACGGGACCGAGGTCTGGGCTCGAACAGATCAGATTGAGACTGGCAGCATTCGGTGGTGCTGCAGGCCGGTCTCAGCGGTCTGCAGCACCACCGAATACTGCGTTTTAAGCTTGCGGCACAAGCAGCACCGACGGGACCGAGGTCTGGGCTCGAACAGATCAGATTGAGACTGGCAGCATTCGGTGGTGCTGCAGGCCGGTCTCAGCGGTCTGCAGCACCACCGAATACTGCGTTTTAAGCTTGCGGCAGAAGCAGCACCGACGGGACCGAGGTCTGGGCTCGAACAGATCAGATTGAGACTGGCAGCATTCGGTGGTGCTGCAGGCCGGTCTCAGCGGTCTGCAGCACCACCGAATACTGAGTTTTAAGCTTGCGGCACAAGCAGCACCGACGGGACCGAGGTCTGGGCTCGAACAGATCAGATTGAAACTGGCAGCATTCGGTGGTGCTGCAGGCCGGTCTCAGCGGTCTGCAGCACCACCGAATACTGCGTTTTAAGCTTGCGGCACAAGCAGCACCGACGGGACCGAGGTCTGGGCTCGAACAGATCAGATTGAGACTGGCAGCATTCGGTGGTGCTGCAGGCCGGTCTCAGCGGTCTGCAGCACCCCCCAATACTGCGTTTTGAGCTTGCGGCACAAGCAGCACCGACGGGACCGAGGTCTGGGCTCGAACAGATCAGATTGAGACTGGCAGCATTCGGTGGTGCTGCAGGCCGGTCTCGGCGGTCTGCAGCACCACCGAATACTGAGTTTTAAGCTTGCGGCACAAGCAGCACCGACGGGACCGAGGTCTGGGCTCGAACAGATCAGATTGAGACTGGCAGCATTCGGTGGTGCTGCAGGCCGGTCTCAGCGGTCTGCAGCACCACCGAATACTGCGTTTTAAGCTTGCGGCACAAGCAGCACCGACGGGACCGAGGTCTGGGCTCGAACAGATCAGATTGAGACTGGCAGCATTCGGTGGTGCTGCAGGCCGGTCTCAGCGGTCTGCAGCACCACCGAATACTGCGTTTTAAGCTTTCGGCACAAGCAGCACCGACGGGACCGAGGTCTGGGATCGAACAGATCAGATTGAGACTGGCAGCATTTGGTGGTGCTGCAGGCCGGTCTCAGTGGTCTGCAGCACCACCGAATACTGCGTTTTAAGCTTGCGGCACAAGCAGCACCGACGGGACCGAGGTCTGGGCTCGAACAGATCAGATTGAGACTGGCAGCATTCGGTGGTGCTGCAGGCCGGTCTCAGCGGTCTGCAGCACCACCCAATACTGCGTTTTAAGCTTGCGGCACAAGCAGCACCGACGGGACCGAGGTCTGGGCTCGAACAGATCAGATTCAGACTGGCAGCATTCGGTGGTGCTGCAGCCGGTCTCAGCGGCTTTTAGAGCGCAGCTCTTAGGTGCCCGTTTCCGGCTTGAGCGGCGTCGGCGTCGCCGTCGGCGTAACCGCGCGGTGCATTATGGGTAAATTTCCCCGCTAAATGTAGCGGAAAATTTTTCCCGCTAAATCTAGCCGAAAAATTTCCTCGCTAAGTCTAGCGGAAAAATTTCCCCGCTGAATCTAGCGGAAAAATTTCCCCGCTAAATCTAGTGGAAAAATTTTCCCGCTAAATCATACCCAGCAATGAGGGACATGGTCCGCTTGCGCCATCTATCTTTGGACGCCGGTACCCTGTCAAAATTTCAATGGGAAAATTCGTTTTCTCGTTATAAAATAAAGATGGGCGCATAGTTATCAAAGTTACACCAGACATGGGTTCTTGATGAGCGTTGACATCGCCTCGACACAAAAAAAGCATGAAAAAGAGCGGAAGGTGGTTCCAAATGCAATTAAAATTTTTGTAGGTTTGTATGGGAAATCTCGTGAGACAGACGAACTTTGCGGTATTACATTATTCTAGGCAGACCCCCGAAAAAAGTAATCGATGATTAAGGAGGCCCAGACTATGCGCGACTTCTTTAGCCAGGTAGGTTTACGGTAGTACCATTCAGAAAGGTTCCTGAATGCATTTTGCATAACATACTCCCAAGAGCCGCACCGGGCGACCACACGCAAGGTCATGACCAATGCTTTATGCCTCGAACGCCATGTGCGGTCGTGGCGCAGGCTGTTCCTGCACTCGCACGAGGCGGTCGCAGAATGAGTAGCTCCGATGGAGTGGCGATAGCGGCCCTTGCCGGCCGTGGTTCTTTTGTTGATAACGCGGCTGTTGCCGATGACTACAAAGTGGTGTTACCGCCGATCCCAACCGGGATGGCGGTCATAAACTCTGTTCTGCTGCACGGCGATTTGAAGGGGCGTGCCTACCGCATCGAGGACTTCAAGACCGAGCTGAAATGGTGTGGCGTTTTAAACGAGATTCTGTCATTTGGAGCATTCCAAATGAACCATGTGTGGATGGCAACGCTGAAAACACCGGAGGCGAAGCAACGCCTCGTTGAGGCCAAACAGCTCAATGTCAAGAACTTGCGCTGCATCGTCATCGACCGGAGCTGCTCCGAGGTACGTACGCCTTCGTGTCCATTGGGTGCCCTTCCATGTGCCAGACGACACGGTGCGAAAAATGCTGGAGCCCTTCGGCAAGGTCGTCGAGGTGAGCCGAGAGAAGTGGCGAGTCGAAGGATTCGAAGGAATCGAGTCGACCACACGCACCGTCCGCATGACGCTTGGGAGCGGTGTCACACCAGACGGGATGCCCTACCAGCTTCGCTTCCAGGGCTTCAATGCACTTATTGTAATCCCAGGACGCGCGCCGGTCTGCTTGCGCTGTAAAATGACCGGGCACATCAGGCGCGACTGCCGCACCCCGAAGTGCTCAAAGTGTTTCAGTTTCGGGCATGACAAAGAAGAATGCGTGAAGACCTACGCAGGCGCGACGGCGGCACCGCCAGCACGAGAGGTCTCACCGCACATCATGGATGCGGATGAGGCGGAGACTGCAATAAGTGGATTGGAGCTCAAGGCACCCGCCGGGCCCAATGGCAGGACAACGGTCCTCGGCGCCAAGGGTGGAAGCGAGCCCGCGCCCGTGATCACAGTTCCGGACGGCGCGCAACCTTCTTGAGCGGTGGTGACTCCCGAGAGCTTCAAAGCCCCAACCGTCGCCCACTCCCCGCCAAGCGAGGAAGCGTCGTCCAAGGATCCCATTGACATGGATGAAACTGGCGAGTCCATTAAGCGTGGCCTCGACGACCCCTCAACCTCCCTGGGGGGTGCGGTTCCTAAGCCTACCCAGGGCAAGGAAAGGAACAAAAAGGGGCGGTTCCTGCCCCTGCACCCCACCCCTTCCGACGTTCGGACCCGGCACGACTCCAAGTAAGGCGGTTATCGCCTGGTCTCGAGAGCTTATGCGCAATTGCTAAGGCAAGTGCCCCATTTTAACACGGCATGATTTGTACGTTCCCACCAGCATTGAAGGTAGCATCGCTAAATGTTCGAGGTTTCGGAGCACGGAAAAAACAATACCAAGTACAGCGTTTGCTGAGTAACGAGAAACCCGATTTCTTAGCGGTGCAAGAAACGAAGATGTCTGGAGAGGAACAGGTAGCTAACGCACTAAGACCTTTTCTTCTTACGTACGAAGTTTGTGTTACCCACGCTGTCGGGGTTTCGGCATGCTGTTTTTTGTTCATTAGAAAGTCATTGCCTTTGTCGGAATTAGCCGTGACCACCGATATGGAAGGGCGTTTTATTTTGTGTGATTTCTTATTTTCAGCAGTTCACTGGCGGCTTATTTGCATATATGCCCCCAGTACGGTGAAAGACCGGGTTTCCTTTTTTTATGGCTTACGCCGTTTTCTGGATTGTGGTAGGACAATCGTACTGCTTGGCGATTTCAACTGTGTTGTAAGAGCAATAGACAGGACGCCATGCAGACCATGCAGCGATAGGAGCGAGACAGAGCTAGGCGAATTGATTGAAGATTTCGATCTGATAGACGCCGGAACCGTGAAGAATGATACGAGCGAGATTCGGTTTACGCATTTTCAGGCGTCATCGCACGCGCGCTTAGATAGGATTTACGTTTCAGCCTCCGTGGCAACTACACTGAAGAGCTATCGTGTCGCTCCAGTTTTCTTTTCTGACCATTGTTTCATTTCGACGTCGATTGGCGAAAAAGCGCCAATGAAAGCGAAGTTTGACTGGAGGCTGTGGAAGCTGAACTTGAAGGTCCTTGCTGACGGAATATTTGTGAGCGCGGTGGAGGAAGGTTTTAGATCGCATTTTGAAAGCACGGGCGGCGATATTCTTGACGAGTGGGAGACTTTCAAGCAGAAGGTTAAGATGCTGGCGATAGAAAGGTCGTCTGTTTTAGCATACCAGGCACGCCGTGCCGAAAGAAACTTAAATGCCGATTTACAAGCGCTGTCAAGAACAGAGTGTCAGTCGCCCGGGGCGGCTACTAAAGATTTAGAAAGTGTTAAGGAGAGGCTGGAAGAGCTGAATGAGGAGCGCTATCGCGGAGCCGTTGTACGCGCTCGATCCGAAAAGTATCTGATGGGTGAGCAGCCGACAAAACGGGCGTTAGCAGACGAGAAGAGATACGCTCTCCGGAACGAAATAGGTGAGATCCAGTATCAGGGTGTGACCAGCACAAACCCAAAATTTATCCAGAGAGCATTTGTGGCGCATTACAGGCGGATCTTCGAAAGCCAAGATCTCGGAAGGAGGGATCCCGTGTGTGGGGAACTGTTAGAATCCTTACCGCAACTAACGGAAGAAGAGCAGGAAAGTATTGCTCAACCAATCACCATTCAGGAGATCGAGAAGGCCATAGATGAGATGCCAAACTCAAAGGCTCCCGGACCTGATGGGTTATGTGCTGAATTTTACAAGAAGTTTAAGAGCGTAGTCCCTAGCGTTTTGTTCCGAGTTGTTTCAGCAGCGTACGAACGGAAAGAACTGCCTCCGTCATTTGGGCGTACTTTCACTGTTTTACTTCCTAAAAGCGACGACGTCGGAAAATTATGTCAAGTCACTGGGTACCGCCCAATAACACTGTGCAACGCAGATTATAAGGTTTTTGCGAAAATCCTACCTCGCCGACTCCAGAGTGTTGCTTGTCAGCTTATCGGAGATCACCAAACCTGCGGCATACAGGGTAGATCGATTTTGACAAACGTTCATGTTGCTCGTAGCGTTCTGGAGGCTTGTGACAATGGCACGCGACAAGTTGCTATGCTCCAGATCGACCTAGACAAGGCCTTTGATCGTGTAAATGCACGATGTTCTTTTTGATGTTTTACACCGCATAAATGAGGGCGAAGTTATTCTGGAAGGGGCAAAAATGGCATATAAAGGCTGCACCACGAGGCTTATTGTTAACAAGGAACTGACAGAGCCGATCCACGTGAGAACGTCCGTGCGACAGGGATGTCCTATGTCGCCTTTACTGTTTAATGTGTACTTAGAGTTGTTTTGTTTAAGTGTTATTAATAGTAAACAATGTCAGGGATTCCAGCTGGAAAATGCTGAGATCAAAGTCATGAGCTATGCGGACGACATTGCAGTGTTTTGCTGCGACAAGCGAAGTGTTAGCGCCGCTGTTTTATTGGCAAAATCTTTCTGCGAGGCGACGGGTGCAGCAATAAACTGGAGTAAATGCCGCGGGTTTTGGCACGGTGCGTGGGCGACAACGCCTTCAGTTTTTGAAGGGGTGTGTTGGGATTGCGTGCCCTGCACATACCTCGGAGTGCCCCTACAATGTTACAGAGTGAACAAAAACTATTGGTCGGAAGTCGCCACCGACTTGGGCAGGCGCGCCTCCCGCTGGAGGCAGCGTGATCTGTCCATCTTTGCCAAAGCGACTGTTTGCAATGTTTTTCTAATCTCAAAGCTTTGGTATGTTTTGCAAGTCATACATTGTGCGCGCATCAATGTGCAGAAATTTCACCGCATTTTCGCCGTATTCATTTGGGGAACGAGCTGGGAGCGTATGAGACGGGACAACCTCTTCCATAGGGGACGTAACGGGGGTCTCGGACTATCTCACTTGTTCGTTAAACAACTCGTTTCTCGGTTTATTTTCCTACGAGATCAAGAGCACCCATTCATACGCACGTTCATCCAGACCAATTTGTCCCCTCACCTGCCGTCATTCCTTGTCTCGTCACATGGTGGGGAGCCAAATAGGCTTGTTGGATACCAGAAAGAGGTTGATGACACAGTTTATTTTTTAACTGCCCGTTTTTCTTTAGACTACCTGTCTGTTGTGAGCAAAAAAACGCTAGCACGTGATTTGGTGATGAGCCTGTTCCCGACACCACTTTATAGAGCTGTCATTCGTCCCGATGGCCACGATGTGTTAAAGCGGGTCAAGGGAACGTGTGTCCCTCCTTCAGTTAAATCTTTCTTTTTTAAACTGCACACCAACACTCTACCCGTTAAGGCATGGCTCAGGGAAAAAGGAATCTATGTGCCATGGTCGGTTGACTGTCTCGTATGTAAACAACCAGAAACCATCGAACACGTTTTTATTTTTTGCTGGGATGCAGTTTTTTTTTGGGATGTCCCACAACGCACTCTGAAGGAGCAGTTGTGCATTAGCCCATCCGGCATTCGCTTCTTGAACGTAACGAATGACAATGGTGTTCCTTTTGATTTGATTATGTTGCTTGGGTTGTGTAGCATATGGAGGTCGCGCATGGCGGTCCGCCACGCCGACCGCAATGCTAAAGAAGTGAGATATTACTTTTTCAGCCTCATTAGGCGAGTAGAAAGTGTTCTTTCAAACCGTGAGCCGAAGCCCGACTGGCTAGGCATTTGTGGGCCTCTCCTTAAGATGAGAGGTTTTTAATGTGCTCTACAAAAAGTGTTGTAGACCATTTTTAACGTTTTGACTGTTTATGTTTTGCCTCTACAATAAAGAAAAAAAAAAAAAAAGTGCGGTCGTGGCGCAGCGGTTATCACGCTGGGCACCTATTGCCGCGTAGCGGTTCACGACGCTGGGTGCGAGCCCTCTCAGGGCTGACGCAAGTTATATTTTTCTTTGTGCTTTTCTTATATTTATTATATACATCGACACGCAGATTAAACCCTATTTTCGCATTTGGCGCGTGAATGCTGGATATTTATATCTTTTTGTCTGCATATTTCGCATGTATTTGTTTACACTCTTGCAAACCAGCACGAAGTTACTTGTCGCAATTTCAATAGGGTTCGTTATAGGGTCTTCGGTTTTGCATTCTATATATCTGAAAAATCCGGCGCTATTCTTATACCTGATAATCCGGGAGAAATTGGGCTTTTTAAAAAGCCATTCAAAAATTCGGGTCTTGACGAGTAATATTTAGAAAATATCAACAATTTAAAATGAAATTCGCTATACCGCGTCGGCCTCAGGGCGTGAATATTGTTATTAACACTAAGAAAATTATGCAATATTCAGATAATACGCAGAAACAGTGTTTGATCTCACATGATATTCCTTGTTTTTCACATGGTGTGTCTAAAGACCCGGCTTCGGTACCAGTTTTTAGCATTTCACCCCCACCGCACTTCCCATCCTTTATTTCCCCACAAATGACCTGAGGTCAAGGTGTCGAGAGAACACTTAAAACACGTTAGAAAAAAAATTTAACTACCTCTTGGAGTAGCGCAGGTTCTTTCATAACCTAAACCATTGTAGGCGTGATATTCATTAGCTTGCATATCGCGCAATAGCGTCATGCCAACACATCACTTATTCAGTACTCGGCTTCCATGGACTTTATTCCAGTCTCCATGTACCGAATCCTGGAGAAAAGCTCACCGCAAAACCGGCGGACGCAGAGAAAAGCTCACCGGCCATTGAGTGGATGCGGAGAAAAGCTCACCGATCTTTTTTCTTCTTTTCATACGGAGGCTGTTGGATCACGCGTAACATATGTTAATTTATTATCATTAAAATTCGTCAGCTTTATAAAACAGAACATGTATTTTTTTAATATTTGTTAAGCTTATTCTGTATATTGCCCTCAATTTATTAATTGCGGGCGAGTGTTTTTTGTGGTTTACTCTCTAAGCAACGAAAGCCTCACTGAAAGCTTCATGAACTTGAAGAACAGGGAAAAGTCCAAAAACTTATTAATGTCTGCCTAAGACCTAAAAAGCAAAACTATTAATGCAGAAAATCCGAAAGTGTATGCGTAACAACGCCGTGCCTGAAATACTCTTTGACTCTTTTGTTAACCTTTGAAAGCAAGATATTACAGTCAGTAGGAAATCGAGGTTTCTTTCTTCCACGGACAAGCACGTTTTCTAGCCGTTCGCGCTGGTGTTTCCAAGCGTTACCTTTGTGTGATAGTGCCCTTCTACGGCGAGCCACCCATGACCTTCACAGCTGCACACTGTTACCGTTGTTACTCGTGACGATGTAAGAGCTAGCCTTCTGTAAGGTAGCGTATTGGGCGAGTTGGTAAACCTAATACATGATGAAAACCGCTGAAACGACGACGACGGAGTGAAGACAACAACCACGACAGAACGAGCTTGTTCTCGCACCTAAAATATTATTATTGAAAATAAAAAAAAAATAAAAAAAAAACATACCCGCCATTGATAGTTCAACAAACACCTACCCATCTATCAGGCCCCACACAATCTTCGGAGCTGAAACGGTTCGCCACACCGCTAATCATATTAGCTCGCAAAAAGCAGACCTTTATCTCACAGAGCTACCGACAGCGCACTGTCAAGCTTTCAATGAATTGTTGTCCTTTTACGGGTGTCCGATATTCGGATTTTATACTTGCGGCGTCATTAATATACAGAACGGGTGATTACTAATTTCTGCCAAATGAACTTCCAGAATATTACAAAAAAGAGGAGAATCATTTTTGAATTGACGAATTCTAATTGCGTTAAATTGCCACGTGTGACGCACAATCCGAAAAGCTAAGAACGAATAAAAAAAAAAATCGGTGAGCTTTTATCTGCATCCGCTCAAAGACCGGTGAGCTTTTCTCCGGGATTCCCCGCTCAGCTATGCTATGCTGCCCGCTCCGCTATCCGCTCCGCTATCCGCTCCGTGACCCCCTCAGATATGCGATGCCGATACGGTCCGCACCACTGTCCTCTACTACGGCCCCGTCCTCCATCCATATGTTGACTGCTCCGCTGTCCTACGCTGCCCGGACCGCTATCCGCTGCGGCCCGCTCAGCTCTTTGACGTGGTCCGCTCCGCTATCAGCTATCGCTGTAGTGTGCGTTATATGCACGGTGGCCCAGCGCTGTGCGGAGAGCAAGTCGTCTGCTTCTTGCCCAGGGGTTGCTGTGACATCAGAGCGACGCCGAGCACTGATTGATCTTGTTTGCAAGAAGAGTGGGTAGCGCTCAATGCTATATGCCTTGAGGTCTACCCGCCATCTTTTTTTTTTTTTAATCAGCCAATTAAAGTTTGACGTTGTTCTGACAATACTGCAACTTCTGCGCAAGAAGCAGGCGACTTGCTCTCCGAAAATGCATTTGATGAGCAGAAGTCAAGATTTTAATCACTGACTCGATTTCTGTATCGCCGAACCGTTTGCCAATCAACCGAAAACAACCACATAAGATCGTTATTTGTTTTTGGTTCAGGTTCATTACCAAATGTCTGATTTAGACTTTTGTTTTGTTCCGGTCGGGTCAAAATAACGGTTTTGGTTCGTTTTTCTGCTCGGGTTTGAGCTCGGTTGACAGACTGGTAAAAACGTCAAATTATCTGTTTCTGGTTTCAACTTACTTCTCCACCATGCTCTCCCCGCTGGTATTCAACTGCTAAATAATTTGCAGAACAAGTTCAATATTCAGTCACAGCAACGAACAGCCCGCCTGTTGAAATCATTAAATTACCAAGTATAACATTACCCGACGCACGGGCTGAATATCTGCATTATTACTGAACCCCGGTAAAGGGTTCCAGAGATTACTTAAGGGGCTCGGTGAAAAACCCCTATTGGATATGATAGAACAATTATCAGACGAACAAGAACCCTGAAGGATTAGAACAAAATAACAAAACCGGGCAATAGAACCATCGACTATTGAATATAAAGTTACACCATTAAAAAAAAACGAGACTGCAGGTAACGACAGCGCAATCAAAGGTTTCAAACATAGCTGAAATTTTTTTTTCGAAACCTGAATAAATAGGGAAAAGAAAAAGAAAACGAACGAATAAGGAGAAGGGAAAAATCCCACGAACATCTCTTACCACGAATGTACATTCCGACAGTTACCAGGACAAAGACGGCCTCCCCCTGCGACATCCTGCTCCCCTGTTATCTTTGATACCTGTCACCCCGACCAAAAACGAACAAAAAAAATTTCCTTTCCGGAAACTTGTAGACACTCAAAGATTGCACCTTTCACAGCGTAAGAAATCGCTGAAATGCGTGGTCCAAACCAAACCAAGTTTTTTTGTTTTTTTTTAAATAGCGTTTCCGTGACGTAGTATTGCGAGCGATTCCTTTATCAAACGGTTGTGGTCATGTTTTTTTCCTTTCTTCTACTGATGTCACATCCCACAACAGTATATAATTCTTATACAGTCGGAATGTACATTTGTGGAAAGACGTTTTTGGGGGGTTTCTTCCTTGCCCTTATTCGTTCGTTTTTTTCGTATTTAACAAGGTTTTGGTAAATCAAATTTCAGCTGTGTTTGAGACTTCTGAGTGTGTGTCGTTACCTGCAGTCTGTTTATTTCTTTTCATCATGTTTAATGCACACCAGCCCGTTTGCGCCCTTACATTTATTTCATAAAGCTACGTTGGTTCTTTCTCATGGCTCAATATTTTATGCCTCCACGCCTGGTTATCGGGTACGCTGAATTTATTTTGCCCCCGAATATTCATTTCTGTTTTTGCTCTAAAGCACACGAAATAAACGCCGAGGAGTCAGCTTGGGGAGAAACAACGAAGGTGGATGAACGGTGAGAATTGGACAATCCCCAGTGCCAGGACAAGCCGCGCACAAAAGGCGAAGCCCCACAACTGAATACCCTCAGCGATTGATTTTGAACGCGTTTTTCAGTACCTTCGTAGCATGGTTAGACACAACATTGAAAAGGCCTCTAGAATGAATCTGGTCTCTCAGCGAAGTTTTTATTTTTTGCGCGTCTTCTTTACGCTTTTTTTGTTTTGTTCCACGATGTTAGCGCCTATTGTTCGCGATAAGCAGACATTTTTTTTTTATCGCTCCAACGCTCTTGCACATGACGCAGCACGCGGCCGCAGGAGCAGACGCAAGAAGGAGAGGAGGTCACCGGCGGACAGTAGCAGGACAATGAGACGAGGGATGGGAAAGAAGGTCAAGATTGTGATCGACGCGCGAAACTACATTTTGAAAAGGCGTGAAGGTCGATACGCCACGTGTCGCTAAAATCTGGAACTAAACTGGCCGTGTCCCCGAAAGTTGGACTTGTTAGCGGAAAAATTTCCACGCTAAATCTAGCGGAAAAATTTCCCCGCCAAATTTAGCGGAAAAATTTCCCCGCTAAATCTAGCGGAAAAATTTTCCCGCTAAATCTAGCGGAAAAAATTTCCCCGCTACATCTAGCGGAAAACTTTCCCCGCTAAGTTTAGCGGAAACGTTTTCCCGCTAAATCAAGCGGAAAAAATTTCCCCGCTAGATCTAGCGGAAAAATTTCAGCGCTAAATCTAGCGGAAAAAGTTTCCCCGCTAAATCTAGCGGGGAAATTTTGGTCACGTGACCTCGGAGGGGGGGGGCACGTCACTTCCCCACGTAGACCCCCTTTCCTCTATGTCACGTGACCACCCGGCGTCACGTGACCCCCCCCGAGAACACTTGGCCCTCAGTACCTTTCCCTCCTCCTCCTCCAGAGCTGCGCTCCAAATCGGCGTTACAGGGAGTTAGTTGTAAATGGCTTTCACTTTTTTATGTTCTTTTTCAGTTTTATTGCGGTTATAAAGATCAGTTCGTTGATTTGCATCGACGGACGTCTTTCCTGAACCCCACAAATTTTCCGCTAAATTTAGCGGTGAAAATTTTACGCTAGATGTAGCGGGAGAAATTTTACGCTAGACAGCAGGGAAAATTTGTCACTAAATACAGCTGATTAAATATTCCGCTAAATATAGCGAGGAAAATTTTACGCTAGATTTAGCTACGATACTTTCCCGCTAAATTTAGCAGTGAACATTTCCCGCTAGATTTAGCGGGGAAATTTGCCGCTAAATTTAGCGAGCAACGTTTTCCGCCAGATTTAGCGAGGAAAATTTCCCGATAAATTTAGCGGGGAACATTTTGCGCTCGACTTAGCGGGGAAAATTTTCCGCTAAATTTAGCGGGGAAAATTTTGCGCTAGATTTAGTGGGGAAAATATTACACTAGACTTATTGGGGCAAATTTTTCGCTAAATCTAGCTGGGGAAATATTCCGCTAGATGTAGCGGGGAAAAAGTTCCGCTTGATTTAGCGGGGAAAATTTCCCGCTAGACATAGCGGGGCAAATTTTCCGCTAAATTTAGCTGGGAAGATGTTCCGCTAAATTTAGCGGGAGAAATTTTCCGCTAAATATAGCGGGGAAAATGTTCCGCTTGATCTAGCGGGGAAAATTTTCCGCTAAATTTAGCAGGGAAAAATTTCCGCTAGAGTTAGCGGAGAAAATTTTTGCTAGACTTAGCGGGGCAGATTTTCCGCTAAATCTAGCTGGGAAAATTTTCCGCTAGATTTAGCGGAGAAAATTTTCCGCTAAACATAGCGGCGAAAATGTTCTGTTAGATTTAGCGGGAAAAATTTTCCGCTAGATTCAGCGGGAAAATTTTCCGTTAGATTTAGCGGGGAGATTTTCCGCTAAATTTAGCGGGGGAATCTACCCATCATGCACGGCGTGGTTACGCCGACGCCGCTCCAGCCGGAAACGGGTGCTTAAGAGCTGCTCTCTAAAAAGAGTAACCAATATATCAATTAAGCTCGTGAATAGTGGGACAAGTAACTCGAGTAATCACATTAGTGATCAAACTACCAATCGCCCCCCCCCCCCAAAAAAAAAATTCTAATTGTATAAACAATTGTTCTAAGTTACCAAATGTTTAAGCGAAACACGACCATTGAACACAATAAGTGCACATATATATAGTGGATTAAATTGTGTGGCGCTTGGATTAAATTGTATGGCGCTTGGACTAAATTGAGTGACCCCGAGATTAAATTGGTCGTCGCTTGGATTAAAATGAGCGGGAAAACCTGTAGTTGGTGCAAATAAAACAACAGTATATTATTTTTATGTGGGACTTTTTGCGGCAGCACACTCAAACACGAGCACATACAGCATACCTGCCCAACGCGAACACCAAGCAACATACCGAACAGTGGTACAAGTATATGTTAGTCAACAGTACAATACACAAACTCCAGAAAGGGCCCGGGTGTCTTTATACCAACACCCTACCGACCCGATTCGTGTATATGTCCTATCACTTTCTGAAAAAAATAGGCTAGTGATTGCCACTTTTTGCTAGAAGAATACGAAGGGTGTTTGCAACTAATATTGATATACAAGTGGTATGTTTATTTAAATTTTTAAGCTAGGGACCTCTCTTAATCTACTGCTTGGAAAGGCAACATGATATAAAATTAATCATTTCAGTAACATCCCAAGGCTTGCTCATGATGAGTTTAGGTTTAAGATTCACGCAGTGAGAAGCTTACTTAAGCCATGTTGCCCCATGCTCGTTCCTTGCGTCTAATAATATCACAAGATAGACCAATCTCTGAATTGATAGTCTGATAATTCCTAGTCTTATGGTGTTCAATTAGTTCATAAAATAACTGTGGCAAAGGGAGGTTCACGTGACATCCGTCTTGTGAGAGGGGGTCTGCGTTCATAGGTGGCTTCTACACGTTTTGTTTCCATACCCTGCCTGTAAGCCTCAGCACGTACAATAAGTCAATTATAGCGGGCAAGCTCTCAACATACTTTACAGTTATTTTGTAGTTGTGTGCTACTATCATTTACGTCTGCCTGCACATTAATATCTAACTCTAAAAGGCCTTCCCGTCCCTCCCCCCCCCCCCCTCCACACCGCCAGACATCACTTCCAGATAAGTGGTCATTTTACAGGGGTTTGTAGTCGTCACTTTGCCCAGATACAGGGTCTCGGTCTTAGGGGTAGTCAAGCTTCAAAGAAGCCATTTAGACTACCCCAAGTAGTCTTTTTTCTTAAGTGTACGGATTCAAAATTTGGTTACGATAGGAAATTATTAAGTGCGCCGATTTGCCCGCGCAATGTCTAAGAATTACCCAAAACTAGATTAAAAAAAGATTCAATAGTTACCACAAATATGTAAACCGACTTTTGTCAGCAAAAAAAAAAAATTTTCTCTTATAAGTTTTTGTGAGAAATTGAAGCAACATTATTCTTGCGACGGAGAGGAGACGGCTAGGCCTACTTCTCAACATAAATGAGACGTCATGAGACGTGAAAATTTGAAGAACCGCGCGCAAAAAAATGGTTCAAATTTATACCGTTTTAGTTAACGTCCCAGATAACGCTACGTGAGGTAGCGAAACGATTTCCCCCGCCGTCCTCCCCTCCCTCGTATCGTCTGCTAGCGCGCAGTCCGCCATGTTGTTCCTTACTCGCCCTCCACGGCTGTGTTCAAAATCCTCCGAGTTAATTCGGCGGGTCGTGTCACGTGACAATCGAGTTAGAACAACGCTGGACCTGGGGAAGTACACGAACGCCAAGGTAGCAAACCGTTGCTCGAGAGTGTGGTCAAGCAAAATCTGCCATGTTCCTCCTCACAAGAAACGGAACGCGGGCACGGACCAATGGGAGGGCGCGTCGGCACATCAATCGCTGTCCCTACTTAGCCAAGCGTTCGATGAAGAGACTTCAGTTCTAAGTTGCCGGGAGGTCTTCAAAACTGTATTTGAATAAATAAGCAATTATAGCAGGAATTTATTTTTATGCACAAATTGTAACGATTGAAGGATAATAAAATGCTTATAACTCGAGATCATATTTTTTGACGAATATTGACATACTACGATCCGCATATACTCTTAAGCTGTCAGCCACTAGAGGTGTGCTGTGGTTTAGCTTGAGCTTCAGACATTGTACCGCTAGGGGCAGTTCAGAGATCCACCGACGATAACGTCATGAGTAGGCTTTGATCTCTAGGCGGCATAGATTGTTCTCATCCATGACGTCGCGTGCTTGGTTCCATTCAGGAGACGTTGAGGATGAAGAGGAACTCGACAAATCCGGCGGGGGAGGCACAAGCGGAGGTGGAGACGGCGGCTCAACCGGAGGTGGAGGAGGAGGCTCAAGCGAAGGTGGAGGTGGAGTTGGTGGTTCAACCAGTGGTGGAGGCGGAGGTGCAGCCGGAGGCCCAACCGGAGGTGGAGCCGGAGGCCCAACCGGAGGTGGAGCAGGAGGCTCAACCAGAGTTGGAGGCGGAGGTGGAGGCGGAGGTGGAGGCGGAGGTGGAGGCGGAGGTGGAGCCGGAGGCTCGACCGGAGGTGGAGGCGGAAGCGGTGGTGGCCGCTCTTTATCGCCCTCCTTCCCCATGGTCACCACAACGCCTAAAGGTAGAGCCAACCGTCTCGGAGAGCGTTTCATCTAAATTTCTTACGCATTTCGCAACGGAGTTGAGTCCTGTTCGGCAATCTTTGCGGTCAGATCTTCTGACCAAATTAATGGTCGTTTCGCTCAGAAACTATTTTGGACGCATGGGCCACAGAAAAGTAAGATTATTTCGGCGTAAAAAGGTAACATCTCACACTGAACGTAAGTAAAGCAAAGTCCGGAGGATTGTTTGTGTACAAACTCCTGAACGACGTTTGCGGCCGAGCGGCCCCGCGGCTCCGCGGCTTCTGTCTTGCGCAGTCGTTTCATCTTCATCACTACTTTCACACAAGTCTCAAAAGACGTCCCTTCATCATCTGCCGGAGGATATAGTCGTCCTCTTAACTGAAATCGTCACTTTGATTTATATCACGCATAGAGTTACCATAAAACGAGCGGGGTTGGAACGTGGCCATTCCTTCTGTCAGCGAAATTGAAATTTCGCGCTCCTCCGTTTTTTAGGCTGCTTAGGATTAGTTCTGCCTCCTATGAGAAAAGCTCGAACTCTTTGAAGAGTGAAGGAATTGAGGTGTTCACGAAACGTTCCAAGATATGGCGCCACCAATCCTGCCAAAAAGAGCGAAGGAGCACGTTTAAAAGGACGCGGGATTCCGTGTCGGGCCATGCCCGACTCTTGACCGGAAGCGCATCTCTCCGATGTCGGGTGTGGCCCGACACATGACCGCAAAGGTTAAGGCAGCAGCTACCGTCACACCGCTGCGCTGGCGCTGACCGTCGGCAGAATGCTTGCGCACACGCATCGCCTCTTGCACTTCGCGCGTTAATCTACAGACCACGACGCGTGTGGTCAGAACTGCGCGTGCGCAACAGTCGGATGGGCTATGGATGGCAGTGCCGTAAGATACTCCACCGCGGTGATTTCATTTTATTCTATTTATTAAACCTTAAGTGCTCCTGGGGGGCACTACATAATTGGGGTGAAATACAAAACACAATGTAGCAGTTCAGAAGATTAAATACAAGGTAGAGACAGGAGATTAAATACAAGGTAGAGACAAAACTGACAACATCCGTCCAAAAAATACAACATCGAAGTAAGGGCAACACATGCTGAGTCAGCTCTGCAAGAAATAATGCCTGATCTGTAATTGTTACAAGGGATTCTGGTAGTGAAATCTAGTCCTTTATGACAAAAGGGAAGGGTAGTTATTTAAACTCTCTGTTCTGGCAAAAGGTAGTCCGAGCTTGGGGCAATTATCACGACGGAGGGAGACACGATTTGCTGGTGAAAAGAACTCCCGGTCAGTCCAGAATTTATAAAAGAGGTCGTGAACAAAAAAAAAAACAAAAAAAACGATAAGCTCTCTACGGTGCGCCTATTCTCAATAGCAGCTAAGGATATTGAGGTGTTGAGAACAGAAATATTCGTGGGTGAATAGGCGTGAGGGATGAATTTAATCGCGCGGTTTTTACTGATTATGACATGTCGGAAAGGTAAGTCTGATGGGTGTTCCATAGGGTAGGTGCATATTCACACTTGGATCTAGCACGTGTGCAATATGACAGCTATTTAATCTTCGGTGAGGCTTAAAGTAGGTCGTGTCTAAGGAATCCTAGGGTTTTATGACCACTTGCAGTTATGTTTTCGATGCGTGTTTAGGTACACGCCAAGGTACAAGGCCAAGAGTTTAGGTACATGCCAAGGTATTTAAAAGGCCGGTGAAACGAGAATCAGTTGGAAAGTTTATCTCTTTATATGCGCTTGCTGGCACTGGTAAGGCTCAAGGATACTCGCACTCAACGCCACTGTCCAAGAAAATTATTTGTTGCTATGTAATATCAAGGACAAAAGCGAGCGTTTACATTCAATCTCTCCTTCGCAAAACTTGCAGACGTAGCTGGGTGGCCGCAGTTCCGCCTTGTGAAGTTGTGACGATATTTGAATGCGGCTCATAGACTGGAGCTCGATTTGGGGTCGTGATAATTGATAGCTCGAGAAGCATTCGGGTAGTGGCCGATGTCCGATTGCTACAATGACGACAATAGCCTAACCACAACAATGTCTCGAACTGATCTCATGTCCAGTGTCTTGCCAACTACAGCGCGAGGCTGTGATCAACAATGGCGGCGCATAATCGGCTCCAGATCACAAGGCCGCTTGCTCTGAAAGTGAGATGGGGGGGTGAACGCTGACCGTTTTCTTTATTTTTTTCTGCAACTTCGATTGCGTGTGGTGAAAAATGAACAGGTGTTTCACGGGTCATTCACGTCAGAGATCCGTTCTAAGCGGTATTTGCGCAAAGTACAAAAATCGTTGCATCGCCTCTTCAAAAGACGAAACCCGTTCTACTGGTTGCGATATGAGTTGATAATTATAATTTTACTGGATTCCGAGATTTAAAGAAAAGATACACATTTACATTTCTATGAGTAAAAGACACGAGCCAATCATCACTTCATATTTTATTTAATCTTTAGTCTCGTTTAATGCTAGGCAATCATCTTTACTAGTAATAGCACAATAAATTAAAAGGTCATCAGCAAACAGACGAACACAACTTTCCAGGTGATAACCAACATTATTTATGTGAACAAGAAATAGTAAGGTGCCCAGTACAGCACCCTGAGGCACCCCTGAAATAACTGGTAAAGATTGCGAAAAGGCTTCACCCAGACGCACAGATTGAGTTCTAGTCTTAAGAAAAGTACTCATCCAGTCCACTAACATAGTATTAATATTAAAATATTTTAATTTTGCGATTGGTCTGCACTGGGGCACTCGGGTTTTTGAAAAGCCTATAAACACAGCATACATTTGTTTAAGTGAGTTGAGTTAACGTTGTGTGTGTGTGTGGGGGGGCGGGGGGGATATCGGTAACCTTCTCTCCTTTCTAACGTTCCTAGTGCTCACCCTTTCTCCTCTCGTCCTCTAGTGCCGTCCTCTCCATTCCCGCCTTTTTCGTGCTCGCCCTTCCTCTCTTCGCCTGGCGTTACCTTCGCAGGCACTGCACACCACTAGTGACCTGGAGTGTAGTCACTGGCAGTACTGTGCATCTCATTATCGCTAAGCAGCCAATGAGAGTCCGGCGTTTGCGGATAGCATAGCTCCTGGAACAATCGAAGAGCCAGGAGCGGGGACATAAAACAACTTTCGTTCCTTAGGCTGTCGATGAGTATGTGATCTACATTCCCAGTGCAGGGTATCCCAACAAAAAATAAGATTAAATAAATAATAGTTTTTTTTTTTTTTTATTTTGCAAAAACAAACGGCGCATAACCGAACGTTCATTCTCCGGGTAAATGCTGCCCTTGCGGCCCGAGACTGATTGCGAAGTTAAACGGCATTTTCGGAAAATTTAAATGATAAAATAGAGCCCGTTGTCGGCATCGTGTTTTGTGACTAGCGTGTTTTTATTTTTGGCGGCGTAGCTTTGTTCGCGTGGCTAATTGAACACAGTTTTCTCGCGGTGCAAGTGACCAAAGATGACTGAGGATGGGAAAAACCTTGTCAAAAGCTTTGCATTCCCAGGTTTTCCACAAGCTCAATGAATTTGAAATCTCTGTCGGCCACTAGTTTCCCATTAACACACACAAAAAAAACTGAAGATCACTTTTACGTTTTTAATAAGATAATTGTTAGTTGCATATCTTTGGCATCAGGTTCAAATCGCTATCGTTACATTTGGTCGGTAGATGAGCGTTCGTTGATGCGTTGGTTTTATTTACAGAAAGAAATGTATATGTTTTTTTAGCCACCCTTTACATTGCAAACAAAAGTTTGTAGAAGAAATTTTAGATGTCATGGATAAAGAAAGAATAAAACAATTAAAACAGGGACAACACAACCACATCTTTCAACTAGCAACAGACGAGTAAACTTTCAAACAGCGAGCAGCCGACTATACCCAGTAGGAGTAGGGGAGAGAAGGGGCAGAGAAGGAAAGATAAGAAACGCGAAGTGCAAGTCAGGGTGGTAGGGTTATCTCGGATTTTAAAAATTCAACCTCAGTTTTCGTCAGCAGGAGGGAAGGGTTAGACACGTTGTTTTTTGCTGTGGTCATCGCGAATGCTTCTCTGATTTCCCTGCCGAATCTGCTGTCATGCCCCCCCAGGATTTTTGTGTCATCAAAGAGGGGATGACAACGCAAACACGAACGGGCCTGTATTTGCGTTGTCTGGTGGATTTTAACTGCTGCACCTTTTATAACGGGCGGTTGCTTGCGCCACCTAGCCTAAACCCACGTCTTTCATCTCTGTCTAGTTGTTGGCACCACCATGTCTCCGCCTAAAGTGGCCAAGTCTGTCCTCCTCTGCACGATTGGCATCGGCGCTGTCCTGGCAATCATGATGCCGCCGGATGGCGTGTGCGATTTCGTCTTCTACACGCACGTGATGTGTCCTAACTGCAGCGTAAATAAGCGGTTCACTTCCACTGGCGACGACACGGCCTACAAGGTGCTCTTGGTCAAGGCAAAGTCGTATCTTCTGACGACCTTCGGCATATCCCTGGACCAAGCGTGAGTCAGCACATTCACCCGAGCAAGCGTAGCAGCGGCGTCCGCTGTCTGTCGCTACTTTTGGTGCTCAGCATTTTCTCCCGCGCGGATTGGCTTCCGCCCCGTGACGTCACCTCCGTCTGGCCTTTGTCGTTAACTACTGTTCTCCTCTCTACGTCGCGGGCTTCCCTTCGGAAGCCCTTCGGGCTCATATAGGTACTAATGCTGAAACATTATATAGAAAACCAAAGAGCTAGAAACAGAGGACTCGGTACCACTTCGAAAGGACTTCGCCAGCAGCAAGAAAGAAAACGGAAACGGGGGACGTAGCGACGCTCGACACGGCGTCGCTTGCATAAAAGGCCGAGAACGGAATCACTGTCCGCAGCGTTCTTCAAACAACGCAATTCTCCATATATGTCTTGGATAGGAAAATCGAGACATAACTCCTGTTTTCGTTAAAACAATTTGGGGAATCGTTCTCCAACTTCTACGAGGGGTGCTCGATGAATGAGGACACTGACATTATCATTCCACCTAAAAAAAGAAATAGCGCTGTGGCCCTCAACGTGGCGTACTCGCACAAAACCTCATGCTGAGTGCCACAGCGCAGACAGCTTTCTGGTGTCATAACATAAGCCTCGTCATTCGCCGAGCTATCACCGTCGGTGACAACGATTGACCACTTTCAGAAGTGTGTGCCATTGCTGAAAATATAAGAGGCCGCAATTGTTCGGGCATATACTCCGAGCGTGTACTGCTCACGGGGGTAGCGTCAGCGTTAGGCGTGACCTCGATTGAGCTGTTGTTAAAAAGGTGTGCTTTGTCAGTGCTCCACGAGTACCCTGATCCCATCACATACGTAGTGCCTAAAAAATGGCAACCGAAAATTCCACTCGATAGACTTCTTAGGAGTTCTATTCGCTTTGCCAATCTTTTGGGGAAGCGGCATACTTGGAGTGTGCAATGTACGGCGACGAATGCTAGGAGCCATGACAGCCTTTCCAGCGCTCCCCGCGGGTCACGTGACTTCGAGCTCAGTGAGGCGCTCTGCCCTACCTGGAGGTCGGGTGTTACCCTGCGAGCTACGGATCGGCTTCGGTCGTGCTTCGGGTTCGTTGAGGTCCATCTTAAGGGGAAACGAAGTATGCGCTTCTTCCCTGTAGTCCTCGCTCATCTTGAATCGCGTAACTTTAGACACGGGGGAGAACATCGTGCTGCCCTTTCCAAGCAACAGGGAATTTTTCACGTTTATTTCATGGTTGTTGATTCTGGTTGCTTTGGCACTTCATGCATTTTGCTCGGTCCAGGTTGTAACGTGTTGTATGTTTGTGGTCACTTATACCGTAGGTTCGAACTACGTTTCTGTAGACGAGAGTAAACAAAAAATAATTACGAGCTTCGGGTGCTGCCATCTTGCTGCTGACGTAAATAGAACGCTTGCCATAGTAGCTCCCAGACGGCACATTATAAACCCACAAAACTTAGAATTTACTGAGTCGGTGTTCGAGAAAACTGACACTTGCCCCTTTCCTCGTGGTTTACTCCCCTACAGTTCACTATCTCGAATATAGAACTGGAAACCTAACTGAAATTGTTTGTGAAAAAAACAAAAACATATAGAGATGCAGACAAAAGAATAATTTCTGAGGAACTAAAATCCAGATAAAATCCAGGTGGATTTCCGGGTTTATAATCCAGATGGAGAAAAAGTTATACTGGGGTCTTCGGTAGGGAGTAGTTTGCGGTTATTCTTACGCACTATGCCGTCATAGTGCTCCAGGCTGGTCGTCAACCCAAAAAGCACAGCGATACTTGGCCACTGTTCTGCCAGTGTCGGCCGAAATCCGGCCCTAATATCGGCCGATTGCTCGATTTTGCTCCACGTCCCGATATCGGGCAGGCATTGGCGTTCCGGCGTTTAACAGCAGGCCTAGTATCGGCAGAATGTCGTCCGAGTACTGCCAAGATCAGAATGTCGGCCAGGTATTGTTCATATATCGCACGTGCTTCTGCAATATATCGGGCGGACGTCATCTATGCACTCGCCTTGTATCGGCAATACCGCTGCAGTGGTCTGCATGTCAGTTGCATATATAGGGCGCGCCTCACAACATTTACGTACAAACAGAATTGGTTTCCATTGCTCACGGAAATTTATTAAAGAACTCTCATTTTACACAGCTTCTTCTCGACACATTTACAAGGATGGTACTTCTTACTGGAACGGAATGCAAGTTATTCAATATAATTACGCGGTTTTCATGCTAAGCAGCATGTCCAGGATTCCGGGACAAAGCGGCCTAGTTCCAGGTTTTGACACTACGTGGTGTATCAGTCTTAGCCGAGATATGAAAGCGCAGGAAACGGCGGCCTAACTGTTATTTGAACCTCCTCTCCTATTCATATTTCCGGCCTCCCATTCTTTTACGGTTTCAGTCCGGCTACCGCAGTGTGCGAGGAAATGCTGCATCATGTGTCACAGACAGATAAGTGGGGTGTTGGAAAGGGGGGGGGGGGGGGGGGGGTAGTGTTCGCTGGTTGCGCTCAGCTGTGAACTGTCTGCGAGACTTTCTGCTGATATTGTCTGCACAAAGACTCATTTTTTACACTGACACTGTGGATATTCTAAATATATTAACCACCCCCTCCCCCTGAACATAAAAATATGTTTATTTTATTTAGGTGCTTTTACCATATATGGAGTTTATATTAGAGAATATAAATTTTACGTTGCTATATTTTTCTTTTATCTGTTAATTGACTGTGAAATAAACCTTTAGACTGCAGGTAAAAATGACAAAAAAAATAAAAGGATTCATTCTGTCAGCACCTTTTGGTGTTTATGTAAGGTTAAATTTATACCAGCTCGTTTGCGTCCTTGCATTCACTTCATATGTCAATGTTATGCAAACTGCGTATGCGTGGTTACTGCCATTAGGTTTCTCGGTATGCTTGTTTGTTCGTGAAAAGGCTTTCTATAAGGCGATGAGTTTGAAGAAATAAATTGATCAAATATGCCAAAACCTCCAAACACTAGTTTTTAAGAGCTACCTGCGCGAACTACCCATTCAGCAAGCCCAGGACATCCAAGAATGCGCTAAATTTAATTAGTATCTATCTTATTTTAAACAAATTTGAAATTATTGGAACGCTTTTAAAGCTTATGTAATTCGAAATATCTCGGTGTTTTTTTCCCCCAGAAAACAAGCGACAAAAATTATTGCATCGTTCCTGTCCACTTTAAATGAACACAAAAAAGACCGCCCTGTAACAACCCATTGTTGTAAGGCGTTACGTTATAGCAGAGCGCAATCAAAAACCAACTTTCACTATATCTTTAAAAAAAGAAACAACAACTGCAGTGCCACCTGCAATTGTTGTTTTTGATGTCTATTCGTGTCAGAATTTCATGCCAGATATCATTTCATTCAGATTGTCATTTTGTCGTCGTCGTTCCGCTGCACGTATGTATTTAGAAAACCTTTAAATATGTTGGGCAATCAATCAAAGGGTATTGTTATAACCCTCTGCTAATATTAGGATAGATATCCAGGGCGTATATCTGTGATAGTATATCTACATTTTAACTGGAGCGGTGCTGTAGCGCATACAAAACTGGGCCAGTGAAAATAAAGCGTGATTATTGAGCTCCGGTACGCTCAAGCCAAGAAGACTTATTTCGATTCCCAAAACAACCAGCTTTAATTGCCGCTTCAGACGCGTTTAGAGGGTATCACGTCGCAGGCCTACTGTAGGGTTCAACGCAGATTTATAGATTTGAACGGTGCTTTGTCTCGTCAGGGAATCTCGAAACGTGTGAAGCTGTCAAGTGAAGCCGCCGATTAACTCGATGCTCATTGACTGAGCCAAGTGATGACATCACACAACAATTTTGGAGAGCGCCAACATTTTGAGTGAAAGAGAAAAAGCCATCACAGTAAAAAAAAAAAAAAAAGGCATCTGCGCTAGGCGGAAATGGAAACCAGACTATTTTGAATGTAAGAATATGAGTAATTCGAGCTTCTTTCCGTAGAGGTGAGTCGAGGTGCGATTTCGCGAGAAATCACACCGAGGTGTCCACTTTGCGTCCGGCAAATGCAAAATTGACACTGTCACACCGTTTAACGTGAAGCGTTCTTGGGCTAGGTGTATCAGCATTTCGTAAAGCCCAAATTAAAGCTTGGCCTCAAGGCTTGACACTGCTTGGCCGACGGGTGGGAGAGAAAGAGTGATCTGGTCGACACTGATTGGTTGACGGGGAGGTCATGTGACCAGAGGTGTACGGAGGAGTAAGATAGGCGAGGAGGTGGTCAATGACCTGTACCTCTGTGCTCACCGGGGGAGAAATACTCGAGAGTACGGAAGGCTCTAGAGGATTGTCAGAATGACCAGCCCGATAAGCGGTAGTATTTTTTATTCTAGGAACAAATATCGAGTGCAATAATGGCACGCTTTAATCTATCTGATGAAGAGCGCCATGATCGTAGGCGTCTGGCGTCTCGATACCCCGAGTTTCGCAAAACGTTTATGATTCTAGAACATTTCACGTATACAACACAAACGCCACGCAATTTTTTTTTTTTTTTTTGTAAATTTCAGGTTGGATGGTTTGGCGATGCTTCCGGCTAGAGCCACCAAATGAACTAAGCTTAGAATATCGGCATTATGTTCACCGATGTTGTTGTGAGCGCCGCCATTGTGGTGCTTAGTGAGTTTAGTCCAGAACAGGCGCAATTGCCAATCGCGATAATTCGAAAGTGCGACTTCACCACCTTCAGATTAGGAAGCTCATGTGATATTGCTTTGCTTCGTGGCGAACTGTTTGCACAATCGAAAAAAACGAAAAATCGTTTTTTTTTTTTTTAGATTTTAGATAAAGCTTTAGATAAAAGGCAAACATGATATTAAGCCCCAAGATGGGTAAGTGTCGTTAATCTGAAGAGTAGCTTATTTAATGGATCCACTTCTGGACCACGAAAAGGCAACACATGAGCGCAGAAACTGAGTCACCAGCTCCCGCGTGCACGTGTGCGCGTGAATAGGCTCATGGATACATTTGGAGGCACACGTGCAGAAACGTGTAAAGGGGCTATCGGGCAATGTTACCTTGAAAGGAGTCGCAGCGGCATAGTAATGAAACAAACATGAGTGGCAGCGGACAGTTGTTCCTTGTATGAGGTCAGTATATTTTTCGTCCCGCACATGCGAAACAGAATACATCAATATCGTTTGTACACGGTGTTTATGCACCAGTGAGCGAGCACAAATATTTACGAAATAGTTTCTCACAGAAAGCTGCAAATAGTAACCACCATAAAGATTTATATGTTGACACGATTAAGGTTATGTATTTGAAGACAAAACATCATAAGAACGCTCGGTAGTGGAGTTCGGAACGTGTTGATCATACTTGTTTATTACGAGTACATGCCATGCTATCATGCCCGTCTCTGTTTGCTATTGTTCAGCCTGAGGCTGAATGAAGGATCATATCTGCGTAATGCATTCAAATGTATTGTTGTCTATTCAAGGCACATAAAACACAATGAGAAGGTGCCTTCTTAATCTTTTCTCTTCCGTGACCACTTTTAAAAATCGCCGCAAAAACAAAAACTGAATAAAACCGACCGCGTGAAAAAAAGAAAAATGTATTCATACTTCGCTAATATTGTCTCCGCCAATATGAAAACCCCTCAATGAGTACGAAATTTCCGGTAATCGATTTTTTCGCCACATACATTCGCCCCGGTATTATAGAAATTAACCCGCAGTCCGGACTACGGACAGCTATTTTGTGGACGAACTGGGTGAATACGGCCATTTTCGTCTTGTTCTTGTGGGCACCAGTACCCAGTTAAAAAAATGATTCAAAAACGCCCTTAAGATATTAGTGAACCCAACAGGTAACAGTGCGCATCTGGATGTTCATTGCCGGTCTTGGAATGAAAGCTGCACACCAGAATGTATATTCTTATTATCGTTTGCAGTCTATTGTTTCTTGATATTGTGTAGGACCGATATCCGGGAACAAAGAAAATGCACTCTACACCAGCAAGGCTCCCTCAATGTAAACCTCGTCATTGCTTGGGGGGATTGGGGTGGCAGAGCAGACGATGTTAGGCGAGAAGCGGAAGTGGTCAGAGACCAGGGAGTGTCAAGGATAAACACACGAAACCTCCAACTAAAGATAAGTTTTAACGCAATAGCGTTAGGAAACTCGTGTAGTAGACTGCCGGCCTCAGTGGCGTGGCAGAAAAGCCGGCGTCGGTGGCATGACACGGACATCCTGATTGGTCGATATGGTCGTGACTTTACAGCCATATGACCTAGCGCGGAAATTTCGAACAATCCACAAGGCTCACGTGAAATATGACGTCACGCGCGGAAGGAAACGGATTAAAATACACGACCTTTACTTCGAATTAAAGGTCGCCACATGTATCCAATGATTTTTTATAAACCAAGTCATCTGCTTTAAAAAAAATGTTAAACGTTTTAGGTGAGATTCAAATCCACGTCCGTTCGTCCGCGATCCAGACACGCTAGTGACTAGGCTTTTTTTAATTTTATTGGTTTACATCAAAGGTACCAGCCTCACGGCTAGGTAACGCGATACATTCCTTGCATCACTTTTCAACACTCACAAATCACTACGTTTGAAGCAATGCACATCTAATTTCAAAGAAGACCCTGGTGTTAGTACACATGACTGCGAAAAACTGAAGGTATATACAAAGTAGAAATTTTGAATAGACCAGCCCGGATGTTTTTTGCCGGTGCAGCCACTTACGCAGTTTCCGCTTAACACGTTGCAAGTTCTCTCTTTCTTCTTCCGGTATTCGGTTCACAGTGCTCATTGCCGCATTCTGTGCGCTCTTTAAAAAGCAGCGAGGCTGTTCTTAAGCGCGGAGCAGCCACAACCTTAAGCGTTCTACATATTCACAAGGCTTGTAGCGCCATAACTACCAAAGCTTGGAACACATGAGAACTGTCCTGTTCGCAATGTAAGAAGTTTAAGGATGCCCAGCATGGCGCAAACTTCGCTCCTAGCAAATGCCGAAAAACTGCCCAGAAGCATAAAGCGCTTTTTGCAATATAGGAAAACATGTTGCAGGGTTTCCTCTTCTTTGCAATAGCAGCAGTCGCTCCCTAATGGCACATAAAAACCCTTTGCTTCTGGCCGCGCTTTCACCGGCAACGTGTCGGTGTGGAAACTGATGAAGAACTGTTTCGTAATTATGAAAATACGCAACTTCCTTAGCCTTTTAAGGACGTCGTTTCCCTCGTAAGCACCATCCCCTTCCTCCACAACGGTAAAGGAAACATGGTGCTCAGCGTGTCCCAGTAAAGTTTCCTTTTAGTTACTAGCAGCCGGTACTCATACAAAAACCGTGCTTCGAAAAGGGATATTTCTTCTGTGATCTTCGTGTAGAACGCAAAGTGTATCGACGTCTTCGGAATTTCTCTCGCGACAACCAGCCCTATGCTTAGGTAGGTGGCTCCGTGCCGCCGCAGCGCTGTTCCCGTGATTCCTTCTTGGTGGTTTCCAAGGAAACAGAAGAGCTGCACTATTAGTTTTAAAGCAACATTGACCAGCCCGGAGCCTCCATTGCTAAGTTCCAAGAATAGCCTAGTACGTAAAAAAAGTTACAGCGCAAACAAAAGTTCGCCGCATCATTTCCATCGCTGACGCCCAAATAAATGTGGCGAACTGGCGATCGACTTTGCTGATGACGCCGTTGCTAACTGGGACTACACGTGCTACGTAAAGCATGCCATAGAGCGGGGCAACGTTTAAGTCGCGGCTGCGCTGGATTGCGTTTATCTCTATTTTCCGCCAAGAAAGAAGGGACATTCTCATCGCTTGAAATTTTGACGCCCATGCCTCGTGAATCAATTTGGGAGACCCCAGCTGTACTCCTAGGTACCTATTCATGCGTGGGGACCACTTCAGTCCCAGCAGCAATGCTGGCTTGCACGGTGAGTTGCCCAGCAATGCTGCTGTGGTCTTCTCAGTGTTGACCTTCGCTCCCGGTCCGGCACAGTACTCTTCCAGTATCTTGAGTAACTTGGGTAGTTCACCTTCGTCTGATATTGTGATAGAAACGTCGTCCGCATAAGCTAGCACTTTAAGGGTCATGGTGCGCATCTGAAGACTTATGTCTCTGCTCAAGCTGAGCGACCGACACAGCGGTTTTAGATAAAGGGAAACCTTAAAGGGGACAAAGGACGCCCTTGTCTCGTTGATCCTTTCAATTCAGTGTTGTTTGTTTTTGTCCGATTTATCAAAAGTTGAGTAGTGGAAAATTCGTGTAGCGTAACCGGACCCACTCCCTAAGGTATAAACCGTGGCCCACAAAATCGAGCAGTCCGAAGAGAAAGCCCTGGTTCACCCTATCAAACACTCGACTCAAGTCAACCTGAATAACCGCAAGTGTGTCTGGCTGGGCCGTAACTTCACAAACCTTCCGCATCGTATGCAGGCTATCTGCGGTTGTCCCCCCTTCAAGCCGTAGGTCTGGTGAGACCCGATATCCTCTCGGAGCCATATCTCTAATCTTTTTGCATGAATTCGCGACATATATTTTACAATCTGTGCATATAGGTCTTATAGGTCGGTAGCTGTCCACTCTTAGTTTCTTCAACAGCGTGAGCTTTATATATAACCACTGTCAATGCTTTTCACATACTGGGCTGTAGCAGATTGGGTTTGTTGACATCCTGAAAAGCCTTCTAAGTAGCGGACTTAGCTGCTCCGAAAACATTTTGTAGAAGCCGCTGGCAATCCCGTCTGGCCCTGGAGATTTGTTCTGTGGCATATCTGCTATTTCTCTTGCTATTTCCCTTTCAGTGATTTCATAATTCATCATTTCCAAGAGTTCTTTATTTTGTTTTTAGAACATCACTAAGGAAAACGTCATGACGTTATATATCTGTTTTTTTCCGTCTTTTTCTGAACAGAGATTTGATTTTTCGTGAAAGTTGTTTTCTATTTCCTGCTGTGAACCCACACGCCGCAGTTCTTATTTGCAATTTTCCAAATTGTGTTTGCACAATCTTGTTGCTTTTAGGAGGTTTGAAATATTTTGATCTTGTTCGTCTCTCTCGAGAATGTTCGCAGGTGACCTTACCATCGCACCTGTATATTGCTCTTTCAGAAGCGATAGAAGCACTTTTTTCACACTTTTAATGTCCCCCAGGAACTTCCCCGGGAAGGCCTCGTTCGCCTTAATCGCTATTACTAAATTCGCAATCTTTTCTCGCTTTTTCGCTTGTCTTTTCTCACTTTTGTGTTCGCGTTACGCTGTTGCGGCATCCTTCCCCTTCTGCTCTAAGATTTTCAAGCAACGGCATCAAATACAGGGACTTGTGCTGCCCTTGCCCAATCCTCCCAAGTTTATCCGCAAGCTCTTTTAATTTTCCAGTGTGTTTCTGCTTTTTTTTTTTTTTGGATGGGGCGTGATTCATCCACAACGTTTAGTCAAAACATAACCAGAACATGGCCAGAACACTCGACGGCATTCAGTGCGTACCGCGAACGAGCTAAATTGAAATTACTTGATATATAAATTCGATATAAACGGGCTTACGAGTCACTCTGCCAATGCGCATACCGGAGTGTGTCACCATGTACCGTCTCCGCAGCATCGGTTATAATGTCTTTTAGCAAGTCACGCAAAGCAGGCGCGCTGGCGTCAGCAAGCGCTCTTCGCGGCATTATGTCGTCGGCGCTGAGAGCACAGTTGAAGTCACCGCATAACAAAATGCTTGCAGACGTGTGAAGCACCTGATTTAAAGAAAGAAGAAAATCTTTCCATCGCTTTCGTTATTAGGAGCGTAGAGGCAAACCAACCATATCATGGCTTTCGAGACTAAACAATCAACTAAACGTATCCGACCATTAGGATCGAACCCGAAATCGCGGACAATCTGCGCAAATGACCTACGGAGTACACACACTGCGCGCTCGCCGCTTTTACCGAATGCTGTGGATGTAAAGACTTGAAAGTGCCTCATACATAATTCTCCCTCTTCTCCTTCTCTTTCGGGTGTATCTAACTTAGTTTCCTGTACACAGACAATATCGAGTCTCTTCTCAACGAGAGGTCAGACAGCCACTGCTTCCGTTTACGGTACACCAAACTCAGAACGGTCAATAATCCCACCATCTCATTTTTTTGTTAAGCCCATTTGTAGACTCTCACAAATTAGAATACCATTCAATAGAAAAAAATCGTAGGTCAAACACCAAGGTCACCGCAAGAATGTTCTTGTTCGTAACATGAAAAGCTGATCAACACACTGTTCGGCTGTCTATTCATTGTGAAGAGCAAAGTCCTCCAAAGCCGACGCTCCGACCTGCGTTAGTCGGAGCGGAGACTGCGGTCTTTCGTTATTTTTTCACAGTTTCCTGGTCACAAGCTGGAAGCGTTGTTCCGACGCGGTGCCCTTTGATGGATGATCCGGCCGCTTTTAGGGCCTTTTTTTGTGCCTGACGTCCAGTGTGGTTGACCACTTCCTGCTTCCATTGCATCGTCTGATTCTACCTCACTTTCGTGGCACTCCACCGAAACTTTGGGCGGCGCAGCCTTTTGCATCTGTTATGCTTTTCCGATTCACCTGCCCCCTTGTCGGCTCGTCCCCCTGCAGGAGTTCCCTTGATGACCTGATCTTCATTGTTCTGCTCAAAGTCTTGTGCAGTAAGCACTGCCTTGGTCCTCTTCGTCATTTGAGAACCCTGAGCCATCGCTAGAGGCTCCCCGATGGTTTTCTCCATTTTATTTTTGCCCATTAGGTTTTTGAGATTCTTGTCAAAGCTTGCAAGTTTTGTTTTCTCTGCGAAAGTTTGGACCCAATTGTCATTGTCGTGTCCCAAGGTGCGGCACAGGTTACACCAGGCCGCCCTGCACTGCTTCCTCATGTCTCCCACTGTCTTACAGCGCAGGCACATTTGTGGTTGGCCTGGGATGAAGACCAACACTGCATTACCGAGAAGATGCACCTGGTGTGGAAAGGCGTCGACTGTTGTGCACTTCTTGAGAACCAAGGTGATTGTCCTCGTCGTTGTCTCGATGTTCTCGTACCACGGCCGGCGCCACCTTTCACGCGCGGTAGCCTTGACCTTCCCGTAGCCTTCAAATATTCTTTTCACCTCCGCGTCCGGGACATATACGGGAATCCAATGCACCCTGATCGACCTTTCGCACCGGTTTGGGCTGATGACGAGACTTTTTTATTTCTCTTGATTTTCAGTTCTTTCATGCGGACGAGTTTTCCCTTTGCAGCAGCATTGTGCAGTGTGAGCCTCGGCACATGCTTCAACTGAAACGCCCTAAGGCAAGCAAGGTCCATCCTCATGTCAAGGACGCCTCTCAAGGCCTCGCCAAAATCGTCGAGTAGGTACGGTGTCGCTGAAAGGTCTGCGTGAAGAAAAACCGAGTTGAAAGAGTATCTGCCTAAAGGCAGGGTAAACAGAATAATGTTGTAGTCATGCGAAGACCCGTGGCAGCTGGGACAGAAGGAACTAGGCTAAGGTTAGCTGTAGAACGTGTTTCGCCGGAGCTTATGATTTGCACGTCCGTCAGCCACAAGTGCTGGAAGCCGAATCACAGGCTAGAGACTAGGCCATGTCCGCCGCACTTGCTAGCCGCTAGCAGAAAGAGCACGAGAAGCAAGTGGCAAGGCGATGAGAACGGGGCCGGATAACGCTGTCGCATTCACCTCTTAAAGACGAAGTTAAAGCGCCCTCCAAGTTTTTTTGTTAATTTTTAGTTGAGCAGAAAAAAAAATATTTCGAAGAAAACTCTGCGCTGATAGTGGTAACTGTGAAAACGCTCGCTTCATGCGGTGGACGTATTCATTTTCTGGACAAAAACGTAGGCTCAAACCCTTCAGTACAACCTCCCGTCTTTTTTTTTTCTAGCTCAATAAACCATACATATGTTGGTGCTACGCATGTTAATGTTTTGACCCCGAGTGTCTATGATGAACGACTCACACTATGGACAATATTTCTACGGAACAGAAGCGTCCATATTAACAAGACACGACTCTATATATACACCTTTTCAAAAAAAAAAAAACGCTGCCATCTCGAATGTCCTCACGTCTGGCGGGAGTTATAACATCTTTGTGGTTTTCACAAGCTGCGGGAAGGTGTTCACAAGAAAGGGCATCGTTGGCCGCAGAAAAGAGGGGGGGGGGGAGGGGGGGCGGTCAAGTGGGCTCCCGCGTGTCTGCTGGATCGTGTAGCGAAAGCTTGCGCTGCATAGCCTCGTAAACTAAATTCCAGTTTTTTTTTTCTTTTTTTTTGTTCAAAGCTGTACTGTGGATGTATCATTTCAAGAGAAACAGCACTGACAGAGCTTGATTTTACAGACATTGCTTGCTTATTTACAGTGCCACGTAAGGTACATTGAAAATGTACTTAAAGTAATGTGCAATACAAACAATAGGTTTTCTACTTCAAGTAAAGGGATAGGTACACCGGCTGCAATTTGTTTGTAGTTACTACAAACAGAATTGTATTTTCAAAGTAAAGTACAAGCAATTTTTCTCAATAATTCATTACATTCCCCCTTATACAATCCAAAAATAAAGAGCAGAAAGTGAGGAAGCCATGGATAACGGAATGTCTTTATAAAATAATAAATGAAAAAAAAACAATATGTATCATGACTTCATCAAAACACGTGACCAGCAACTTCTGATTCGGTTTAAAAAAAGAAAGAAAGAAATTAACAGCCGATATAAAAGAGCAAAACGTGAGTATCATCAGAATATGTTCAACAATATAAGTTACGAGCCGAGAAAGATATGGAACGCAGTGAATGATATCACAAATAGGAAATCTTCTTTCGCGTGTATAGATGAAATTATTATCGATAATAAGAAGTTTGAAGGGGAAGATCTTGCAAATATTATTAATACAAATTTTGTCAATGTAGGTGAAAGTGAAGAAAAGGACGCGGGCGATTTTGTCATTGACGGAACGAAGCCTTTGCTGAATTCTATAATGTTTAAGCCAACTACGCCAATCAAAATTGAAATACTGATCAAAACATTAAAAAATAACGTTGTCGCCGGTATTGACGGTTTTAAATCGGTTCCAGTGAAACATGTCTCACAATCACTCAGTAACATTCTGTCATACATAACCAATAGGATGCTACTAACAGGTATATTTCCGAACGCGTTAAAAACTGCTAGAATTAGCCCAATATTTAAAGGCGGGAAAAAATAGTTTGTACAACTATCGACCGATTTTCATTCTGCCAATTTTTTCCAAAATATTTGAAAATGTAATTTACACTAGATTAGAGGCATTTTTTTGTAAGTATAATGTAATAAATGAGTGCACAATATGGATTTCAAAAGCAAAAATCTACAGAACAAGCTCTACTTCACATAAAAGACAAAATTATCAGGAATATTGAAGATAAACTTTATACATTAGGTTTGCTCTTGGACTTTACAAAGGCTTTCGACACAATACAGCACAATATCTTACTGATTAAGCTTCAATATTATGGGATACCTGGTGTGGTATTGAAACTAATTGAAAGTTATTTAAATAATCCATATCAATATGTGCATTTAGATAAATCAGACTCTGATAAGCTAGAAGTACGACACGGAGTGCCACAGGGATCCATTTTAGGCCCTCTGTTATTTCTTATCTATGTAAATGATATGTCAAGCATGCAGGATTCCCCGGAATTAATTATGTACGCCGATGATACGAACGCGTTCTTTAAAGCACGATCTAAAGATACATTACAAATATTGGCCATCAAATATTTGGAGAAGCTGGCTAACTGGCTTAAGCGTAACAAATTACAACTTAATGCTAAAAAAACTAAATACATAATATTTCGTCCAATTGACAAGCAAGACAAAACTTCTCTATTGATTAATTTTGATGGAATACCTTTAGAGCAGGTCAAAGATAAAAAATTCCTAGGCATATTGTTCAATGAAGATCTCAACTGGTGGACGCATATACAAAAACTGTTCTGAACTATCTAAATCGACAGGATGTATATATAGAGTTCATAAACTGTTGCCACCATGGTCAAAAAAGGAATTGTACTATTCTTTATGTTACTCAAAAATAGCATACGGTGCATTGGTAGGGGGTACGAGAACTATGACGAACTATAATACAATAATAGTCCTTCAATAACAAATTATTCGCATGCTCGACAATTTTCGGCGTAATTGGTGAGACTTGCGTACCGATCCACTGTTTAAAAATTCACTATGCTAAATGCTAACAAAATATATTACTTTAGATTACTTCACCTTATCCAAAAAGAGAAGCTATACCTAATCCCAAAGAATGTTAGCTCAGATCATGCACTGAGAACAAATATCTAAAAAAAACCAAAGTAAGAAACAATTACGGCAAGCAACAATTGGATTATCAAGTTTTTTCCTTGCTAAACAAAATTGAAGAAAAGGTAAACTTTCAGTGCTCCTTTCCGATTTTCAAGAGAAATGTTAAAGAACTCCTGGTGGAGAGTGATATCGTTTTTGAATGAGGAACATAATGTGAAAATGTCCTTTTTTGATGTAACTAGTATTCTTATTTCAATCGTGTTAAATCTGGTACAAGTGCTTATTTTGAATTTGTTTGGTTCTGCGTGTGCATTTGCAGATGTCCTGTTTTGCGCTGTACTGTAGAGGGGGGGAGAGGCCTCGTCAAGCTGCAATGGCAGCTTTTTCTCTACCTCCCCTTTTCCCCTTGTTTGAAGAGAAATAAATAAAAAAAATAATGGCCTTTCATTCCCTATAATTTATTTCTTTTTTACTCTTATGTATTGCTCCAGTGGTAGCCGACAATGCTTCAGGTTTTTTTTTTATTTCGGAAATAGCGGCAAAGATAGAATACCAATAGAATACCACAAAACAGTTGTTTTACTCTCGATGATGATATATTTAACACAATCAACTTATGAGACACATATTTGTCTTTGTCTTATGGCGGCCATTGTTTCACTTAGAGAAATGACCAAATGACGTCTGGAAGGATGATAGCGCGTTTTCATGAGACAATTCGTCATTTTTTTTCACGATTGGGGAATGTACTTTCATGTTGGCAGTAGTACTTTTCTGAAAAGTATCAGTAAAATAATTTAGCAAAACACAGGCACAAGTTTTGAGATAGTACTTCAAGTACAGTACAAGTGTTCTAAATATACTTTAACAATTACTTTAAGTACTACGAATTTATATTACTTCCCAACACTGCTTGTCTATTTTTTATGTAAAAATGGTGAGGGAATTACTAAGGTTTCGCAAAAGGACCTTCAAATCTTGGAATACTTTATATTTTAAAATTCGGAAGAAAGGCATCGCACAAGGTCATCTTTGCGTTGCCCTGTAGCACGTGAATTTTCAAGTACAGCACAAACTACGGGAGCATCAGATGAGCTTCATAGCGGGTGTTGCATCTTGTTGCCTTCTTCGAGTGAAGACGCAGTGTGTACACATCGTGAAGTGGCTGAGAGATCCTACTTTGGAGAAAATCCGCGACAAGCCCTTTCTTTATAGGCAACCTGCAATGCAGTTTGGCGCTACACGTTGCGCCATCTAGCGGCTGCAAAATAATGAAACTGGGTAGGCCAGGACTACGCGGGTCGCTGGGCTGCGGGCGGGCGCATCCAGAAACCATGCGTGAACATTGCATTTCGGATCGGCGTGATCTTTTTTTGGAACCGTTTTTCGTAAAAGTAAGTCCCAGCTTCACGTCTCTATAACCTCAGCAGGTTCCTGTGACATCTCGCCTACTCCTAGAGTTCCCCCAAAAAATAAACGTTGCTACTGCTGCATGAAAGACGGCCGCAGTCGCGAAGGTGACTCAATCGTCGATCTTCGCCGCTTCCCCAGCTTCCCTTCGAGACCTTGGGAAGCGACACGGCAACAGAAGTGGATTACTGCAGTGCGACGCAACAAGTAAGTGAATTTTACAGAAACTGTGTGCAGGCTTGGAAAGTAGTCAAACGAACTCATTTTGCAGACTACTCGGCAAAATAACATATTTATACAAGCTGTATTACGAGTCGCTTTGACAGCCACATAGGGAAATACGATAGGAACAATCGAAGCAACAATAGGATTTTTGCTTCGCTGTGACGTCAAGAATCGGGCGATCAGGTCTTCAAGCGAAAGGCCTGTCGGCCCGTTCCGGCACTCCTAATGCCATTCGGCACGCGTGGTCGCAACCAAAACCTTCCAAACCTGCGAGTTTTCAAAAAGTGGATTTTCGTAGTACAAAGTTTTGTTTGTTTCAGGAGCCAAATTTAATGCTAAGTCTGGTCACAAAAGTGACGGCGTGCAGTAAGCAGAATGCTAAAGTTTTTCTTCAGAAAAATCTCGTGCGAAGCGTAAATATCCTTCTGACACGTACACTTTGTTGCCTCTCGCCACTTTACACCAGGCTTTGCAATGTGCGTACGGTTCTGTAGCATGCAAAGTTCGGTTCTAATTACCCAAATTTTATTCTAGTGTGTGTGGGCGTCGGGAGGAGAGGACGGCGGGCGAGGCGCGAGTGGGGGCCAGCCGGCGAGGAAAGAGGAAGAGTGTGCTGCGCGAGGCTGGGGCCGGGCAGGAACGATAGAGCCGCTCTGGCTGGTCTGGTCCATGGCGATTCCCGGGAGCATTCCACCAGCAAAGTTCGGATCAGGAGTAGGGTGGAAAGTAGGGGCTAGTTGGTAGTTACTCATCTTGGTTTTAAAAGCGCACAAGAGACGAGGACAGAGTAAGAAACACAAACGACGGACGAGCGCTCGGATCAGGACCGGCGGAAGCGGCGAATTCTGACCATACTGGCCTAGTCCATGACAATCCCGGAGTGGTTCTGCAGCGAGACTGGCTGCGATAGCCCGGAACATCTAGCCTACGCAGCACTGGCGTGGGAAGGGCGATCCGCACGCCTGGACACGGGCTCCGACTGTGAGCTCTGTACGACGGGCGACAACTAGCGTCGGCGGGTCCGGACTGCCGGCTTTCGAAGCCGGGCAACCGGGATGTACAATAAACCCATTCGCTGCCTTCTCGTTGTGTTGTGTCACTTCCTGGGAGACGAGCAAAGCACAGACCGATCGGGCGGCCACAAGTAGTGAAGACAACTCAAACCGGTGTCCAAATGACGACTCTAGAATATTCTCTCAACACTTGGACCTATCAAGTCTCCCGATGGTTTTAAAAAACCGCATAAAAGAACCAGGGACATGGCACGCAGGTGCACATGGTGTCTGCTGAAATCGGGGTCGCCACCGCTCGCAACGGCCCGACGGGCAAACTGGCCGCTTGTGGCGCTGAATGCAGTACTCTCGTGGCGCCGCCTGGCCATTGCCGCCTGCCTATACGCGTCACGTCTCATTCAGCTCCAGGACACAAAGAAACGTCAGCCTTCGGCGCTAATCCCGCGAAAACTCGGCCTCGCTTGCGACGTGTCTGTCCCTTCACCGCGCTTTGTAGCAGAGGTGTTGCATTAGGAGCTCCTGAAACGTTTAGGAGGTTTGTGACCTTTCAAACCACTCTCCCCCCCCCCCCCCCAAGCCGACGTTACTTGCTTCCCCCACTTTGCAAATATCAACTTACCATCCAACATTTTTTTTTTAAATTAAAACCGGAGCCTTGAAAAAAAAGTGCATGGGTATAGGTTTTCCACATATGTTTTCTTTTTAGCGCCAATCTCGCTGAATCCATCGTTTGTTTTAATTTTTTTTTCTTTCCTAATAATCCTAAGGAGGGTCGAACGTATTTTGATACATATAAATTGTGCCTGACCTTGCTCATATTTTTCTAACAATTATCATTTACGTTTTATTCGGCCAAGTAATCGTTGGTTTGTAGTTGTTTACCTTCATTCCTATAGAACGGTGTAAAAACTGCACATACCAAAATAATATTTTTGCTTGACTATTTATTGCAGAGTAATCTCCGCGGAATGTATATCCTTATTTGAGACTTGAAGTTTCAAGTACAAAAAATATTTTGCAAACCATTTTAAAAACAAAGATTGGTACGCCATTATTTAAACTTTGTATTCACCTTGATCAAAAATAGAGATTTCTAACCTAAATTATTATAAAATACAACCGTGTAGCCTAAAGGAACGAATAAATGTGAGTCAACGTAGCGCAGAACAAAAATTTCTTTCTCCTCTAATATTTTTAATCAGAACCAAACCTTTTTATTGGTTAACAAAATTAACGGCGTATCAAGTAATAATCGATTAATCGGAAGGTCAATCGATCAAAGGGTTAGCCCTAAATTGCATGAATGTATTTGTTTTCTATTTTTAGAGCTGGCGAAGGACTTAACTCTAAAGATCTCCAAGAAGCCTGCGGCAATGCTTGGAACCAGAACATTAGACACTTCGGGATGCTGAACATTCGGAACCTAAACAATCATGCGGCCGTCGCAAACAGCACGAAGCTTCTCAAAGTGAGTAAACTTTATTGTGAATTTATGTAGATATATCTTGACTTTTTGTTAAAAAGACGTGTACTTTTCTAGTTTCAAAGGTGTTAGAACACGAAGAACAAAAGGTAGACAAGATTTAAAATAAAATACGTCTTGATTACTTAGTACACAAATGCTTTGTTTAAGGATTCCTAGAGATTTAGAAAATATAACAAATAGTATAGAAATGTGGACCTTTTGCATGTGGTGATCACATACTGCTTGCAGAATTCTGACGTCGGCTTCCCGCTTTATGCAGCCTTGTCACGCAGATCATGATGTCTATACACCACATAATAGTTATCGGACATGTGAAAGCTCTCTATTCTAAACGTGACAATTCTTACACACGCTTGCCCTCTTCCACTCTGCTCTCGCCTTCGCCCCCTTCGCCCTTCCTTGCTTTCCTCTCTGGAAAGTACTGCCAGTACTTTCAGACTGGTGTATCGAAGCCTGATGAAGCTGGTATCTTTTATGCCGTAATCCAACAAATGTCCTGTGAAATACAATTGATATACGGTGGTTTTCTTCATTACGAGGTTTGTTGCTCTTCGAAGGTACACTGAACAAGTAAGCGCGTAGGTTATGAGACTATATAGTAAACAAAAATGAACATGACGTACATTGATAGCGCAAAATAGGAAGTATATTTTTTGCTTCTTTTTCCTACTTTATTCATTTGCTTTGAAGGACAAAAATTGCCTGGTAATTCTCAGGGTTAAAAATTGGAAAATTACCGTCATCGCAGGGAATTGTAGACACTGCTCTTTTAGGAAAAAGATAAATACCGGAATTTTGGATGACGAATGAATTGACCTGACAAAATCGTGGGACAAAATTGCGTGCGTTGTCTGTCAAGGAAAACGCTGGCGTAGCTTCCAACACGAATACACTTTCAAACGTAATGTTGTTTTGGTTACCGACGGATTTTACACAATGAGCGAGACGAAAACGTAAATGTCGTAATGGCAGGACTCCGACGGACTCGGCGGGTTTCTCCTAAAACTATTTCGCGGCTGCGTCTTGTGTCGACTGCGAGATTGTTTGAGACGGCTGGGAATTAGTCCGCGACGATCCCGTCGCCATCGTTGGCGCTGGCCGCCAGAGGGTCGAAGTCAAAATGACCAGTTTCCACAATATCTTGATTGGAGTCCCCCCCACCCCTGCAGCTATTACCTAGTGTCAGATCCGTCAGAACGAGAAGACTCCGACGAAACGAGCAATTCCGTAGAAGTCACCGTCTCGGAAACGTGTGCTTGAAACATGGGGGGTAAACAAAGAAGCTAAAGCACTTGACGCCAAAGAGCACACTCTGAAAGTGCATTCAAAATGTCGGTCATGCCTTTTCGCAATTACAGCTGCAGTTCTGTAGCTCTTGTCAGCTATATACTCGTATTTTTCACTAAGCTACTGTATAACCTTCCAACTTCGTACCTGTAGGTACTCGTATTGGTTATATTCTCTCAAGAACTAACTCTTTTTGTTCTGGAACCTTCACTGTTATCAGAATTATAAATTTCAACTTCTGATTATTTTCTACTGAGTTCTAGACCTAACCTTCGTCCTTCTTCAACAGATATATTCGTTCAATTTTAAAATCTCTGGTCTTGTCAGCACTTGCACTTAGTGCCACTAAATAAGCTACACGTAAGAATAACGACACATGGCCATATTCTGTCTTAAAATCATGGTTGACATTTATCTGAAGCTTTGCGTAAGATCCCAGGAAACGGTTTTCCGCCCCGCACAATTCTTTAAACAGTTCGCGCCAAATCAAAGCAATATTACATGACCTTCTTAACATTCAATCTGATGCTGATGAAGTCATACTTTTGAATCATGACGGTCGCCAGTTGCGTCTGCTCTGCATACGTGCCCAAATTGCGGCGCCCACAATAACGTCGGGGAACGGAGTGCCGATACTCTAAGCGCAGCTTATTTAGTGTTTCTGCTTGCAGCGTATGATTCGCTTGAATCCCACCTGTAAAAAACGTTGAACAGTTGCCCTCGGCAGTAGTTTGAAAGATCATAATTGAAGCAACTTGTCCCCCAAGTACTCTGTAATCTATCAAGGAAAAGTAATGATGATGATAATGCGGTGTTTTGTAGCAGGCAACTCCAAGAATCTTCGTTCTCGGGCAAATACTATAAACATTTAAAAAAAGAAAAAAAAAAACACATTTTCCCTTTGTCGGGGCCTGCTGGTTAATAACAATGTTTATTTTCATTTTAAATAAATGGCGGACGGGCAAAGGAAAATCTTGAATACGAGGCTTGACGATCCCTGACCCCCAAAGGCAGTGGAGAAAATAGCCTTTCAAGCACTAAGAAACACATGCGAAAATACTGATGGTGTTACAGCAACACAACTCAGAGCAAACATTTAGTTGTGTCCATTGTGCTTCTAAATATTAAAATGAACGTAATTGCCGCTTTGGAAATAACGCTTTAACTCTGATGTTTTAGGGGACCCTATCTGTCCTTCAAATATCTTCACGCCATCCAGGGTTGGGCAGTATCGCGATAGTATTTCAGATATACATTTCGTATCTGTATTTCTGCATCGCGATAGATTTTTTCCACCAGTATCTGCATTCCTGTATCGAAATACATTTGGAATGTTTCTTTGTAACGCGATACAATTATAGTGAAATGCATTTCGTTACATTTCTTGAGATATACTCACCCCCCCCCCCCCCTCGAGAAATAAAAGAAACAAGTCCGAACGCATTTTCTTTTTTACTTCTGAAGGCACCGGAGTCAAGGAGATGCTGGGGCATTGTCACTATGCTGACCAAGGTTCCTTTTGATTCTGCAAACTATTTTTCTATGCGTCCTCTTCTCTCTCCCGAGAAGTGTTGCGTAGTCGGGGACTCGAACCAGGTGGCGTGCCAGGAGTGGAGTCAGAGCATCTTCTGCCGCAGGTCCTTACGTAGGGATTTCTTGAGTCATTGTTTGCTGGCATCCAACGCCCGCTGCTAACCGTATCTCTCGCCTTAGCGTACATTCTGTTGCAACACGAGCCTGGCGGTGGTTGACTTGAAATAGTAGGGGGACTCACGCTGTGAAGTTCAACACATATTCGAATGCATCTGCGGCTGCGCCCGTAACATTGCACGGCTCAAGGGTACGACATCAGCCGACGTGGACGTGGCCCGCTGCTCTGGTGATCCGAAACCCAGAAGGAGGCCAGAAGTGGCGTCGCTGTGCCATCTGAGACTACGTACTCCCGCGACTCGTCTCAAACGCGCTGTTTCTCGGACAGCTCGCTCCTGTGTCGGCAATATCAGCTCGAAAACCACGAGGTCTCTGTTTGGATAATGCTAGGCAGAACTTGAGGACTTCAATCCGTGCGTCAGTGGCGGAGGGTCGGTAGTAAGGACCTTCAGAACAGGGATGCTACCGTATTGTTTTTTCAACCGTAACAGAAGATAAGACATGTATTCCAAGATGCTTCAAGTGGTCCACTATTCTCAAAAATTCAAATGACACAGCATGCACGATCTTCAACTAGGTAGCCTACAACGAAAGTACGTATTGTCTTTTCATACGTCAGCGAGGTAAAGTTTCATGTTCAAGGCCACACCTACAGATAAAGAATACTAGTTTATTCCACCGTGACATCATGTGATCAATGTTGACAGAATTCCCTCGACAGGCAGACAGGATGCCATGGAAGGGACCGCGGTCAGCCTTTGGCGGAACGTTTTTTTTGGGCCCATTAAAGACTCCTTGTCGTCCAAAACCACTACCTTCAAGGCAAAGTGCCAAGCATACAGGAAAGTAATTTCGAGATCGAAAACTTCCACTTCAAACTTCAAGCTTCATCTCAGTTGGCGTCTCAAAAAATTTGGAAAATGTATTACACTATCTGTATTTCTGTATTTGTATTTCTGCCCTCCCTAAAGTGTATTCCTGTATTTGTATTCCTAAATACTGTTTGCTTCTTTTTAAAATGTCTTTCCGATACGTATCGCGATACATTTTTACAGATGTGTCTCAGTATCAGTATTTTAGCTACTATTTTAATGTATCCCAGTATTTATATTTCCAAATACATGTTTGAGTATTTCTGCCCAACCCTGACCCCACCACACTTTTTAGCCGTTCAAACCCTATCAAACTTTCAAAACCCTTCAGCCTTTCAGACCCTTCAGTCTTTCAGCGATCCAGACCCTTACGCATTTCAACCAATTAGATGATTAAAATTATTTTGATGGGCCACGTGCCTTTCCGTAAATTATTGGGACAGATCCCACATGAATCGTAAAATATATTATGACAATCTTCTCAGACCAAGCAGAAATTTCGAACGTTATACGTCAGATATTTTTCAGACTTTGAAGAGTAAAATTCCTGAAGGGTGCGTCAAACCCTTTCAAAAATCTTGCAGTAGGCCCCACATAAATGTTTTAACGGGGTGTTTTATGGAAAGCAATTCTATGGTTATAAGGTCACGAATAACAATTTACGAGGCCAAAAAATAGTGAATAAATCTAATCGTTTAGTATTGGAAACTGGTGCCCAAACGAAACACAATTGAGCGGACAATCACAGGAGACGATGGCGGTCCAACGACAGGACCGAGTGCAGGCGGAAGCCTGACATGTATACGACGCGGCGCAGCTTCCTTTCAGCAGTCACTGAGAGGCTAGAGTACTTTGCCTTGATCGTTCTTGACTTCATTCTAAAAATCAGAAAGCTAGACGGTTGTCAAAACGTGTCGAATCTTATATTTATATAACAAATAGGTGAAAGTCCGTCCACTACCAAGAATCGAACCCGAGCCACATGCGGGCAAGCCCAGCGTGCTGCCAATCCGTCTACATAAGCGCGTTGCAATATTTGACTCTATTCTGCTGTTGAGGAACTTGTAAGCTATAAACTCAACTAATTGTTCTTTTTGCTTTATTTCAAATTTCAATATTTATTGTTGATTATGCATTCTAATATTCAATTATAATATCATTAAAAAATAATATGTTGTCTCTTTCAGGGAGTTCTATTAAAAAGAGAGTTTTATTTTTTTTTATAAAAGATTGATGATAATCCATAGCCCATCATCATGAAAAGTTATGCATTTATATTGTTTGCAAAGTATTTAACATTGTCTAGAAGCTATAATGATAAGAAAACTGCAAGCTCCTCTCAATATTCTAAGACTAATTATGGGGGGTTTTATAGATTTCAAAGAAAAATTTCGGAGGTTTTTCTTTTTAATCAAAACGTAATATTTTGTGTAATATCTTAAGTTCTGGGATAGACTAAACTGCGCTTCAAGAAATAAAAGCGCATAAGTTCTATGGAGAAACATCCTGAAGTGTTACTTGTGGAACGTGTCAAAACTCGATTTGGTTTTCTCGCACATTTGGCCGTTTTTTACAAACATTCGAGTAAATTCACAGTACTACTACTTTTTCAAGTTTTAAAGAATATTACGTACTTTATTTAGAAAGAAAAAGTATATTTTTAAGTTTGGTAGTTATTTTTTTGTACGAAATTGCAAACTTGCTACTTTGACCAATTTTGCGTCCAATTTAGATTGTCGTAGAAACTGAACTGTTAAGAACTATTTTGTGAGACATCCTCCTTGTGTCGCTTTGAAGATAAGCAATCGGAATGTATACTGTTGAAAAACATGAGTCGTGTAAAATTGCTTTCTCTTGCCTCACACTTGATACAAATCTAAAATTCGCATTTTTAATAAATCAGTATATGTCAGCAATTTTTTTCTACATTTTTTTTATTGGTTGTTTATGAAGATGGTATTCCCTGAATACTAGATTTCAAAGCATTTTCTTGTATTTTGAAACAGTAAGATTATTATGCCTCATTTTGGAAACTGCAAAGAGCCAAATGTTTTAAAATATTGGCAGTTAATCATTTAAACAATATTCAATATTCATTTTGTTTTCTCTTTTTATGCATTAATTCTAAAATAAAGTCTACTGAATATAAATATTTTTTCACCTTGTTTGGTTGCGTTCTCGGGACTACCATTTAAATAAGCCACCTTTCGGCTCTACTGGGAATCATTGAATCGGGAATGTTGGCTTCATCGCAACTTCTTTACAGGCAAGAAAATAACTTTAAAAAAATAAACTACTTTACATTGGTGTATTCTCTATTTTATTCTTCTCAAAATGTGAAGTATAAACCCAAAACGTCATCCCCAAGCTTAATTGAAGCACTTCGATCGTTTACTTATATCGCCTGTAATCAGAGGCCATGGCGAGTCTGTGTTTGTAGTTCTAGCTCTAGTAGAAGTGCATTTTATTCAATATAATGATCGCCGAGAGGCAACGTTACGACGAGAAATGTATAGAAGAGACAAGAGAAGACACTTAAGACTGCTTGCGTATACGAATGCGAAAGCATCCGTTACAGGCAACGCAGCGCATTCCTACAAACAGCGCGACCCGTCTCCCTTTCTCACACTGCGCTCCGGCTTGACACCAGGCTTCTCCACTGCGCAGACGCGCCTCCCCGACCCTCGACTCTCCCCTCGGCTCCTCGGGTTCCGTGACCATGCATCTGCGTTGCTGTGCTTTTCTTTGTGATTTATTTTTTTCTAATGGGGCGTCCGCTTTTACCTTGATTGGCCCCGGCGGCTTTCGCGACGAATCACCTGGTATGACGCGTCGCAGCCAGTGTGACTTTATGCCTCAATTCACTGCATGGGCTTCGCTCCATTGGACAGAGGAAATTAGGGGCAGCCAATTTAGGTGCCGTTTTGCGACGCTTCATAAGCTGATAATTCCGGTTCGCACATTAGGACATTTAATGCTTTCGAATTTAAATATGCTAATGAATCACTAATTAGAACGCCATACACGTCGTTGTCGAGTGGAATTTACGTGCGGCACTTACGTGAACAAGTATGGTAACACGGTATGCGATATCGATGACATAACATTTAAATTTTCATTTCATTTATTTTCCTTATAGGTACCCTCAGGGCCCGTTGGTATTACAGAGGGGATGGGATTAAAACGTACACATTAATAGAACACCCAAATCATAAATCAAGTTCTAGTAGTATGAATATAGCATTTTTCATATCAACAGGATTAACAATTGTGGCGATGAATGCGGGAAGGTGACTCCAGTAAGCAGACGTACGAGGTATGAAATATCTGTAGTAGGAATTAGTGTGTCACTGCGGAATTTCGATTTTATGTATGTGATCATTGCGTGATGAGATGTAGGATGGCTCCAGCAAAAGTTCAGTCTTAAGGATTGGGGTGTGAACAAATATTTTTTAAAATAAACCGAATCGATACAAATTTCGGCGTAAAGAAAGAGTTGGCAAGGTTAGCATTTTTTTCATACAGGTTACGCTTGATGCACGATGGTAATTAGAAAGAATGAAACGCACATATATATTCTGGACAGCTTCCAAGGCGCCGACGAGGCTGTCAGGGTTAGGATCCAAAACAGCAGACGCGTACTCAAGTTTTCGCAGGACTAGTATTTTATAGAAAAAGAATTTCAATGTCAAAGGAGTCTCGAAAAAAAATATGGTTTAGATAGCCAAGCATGCGATCGGCACTGGAAATGACTTGGTGAACATGCGATTCCTATGTCAGGTTAGATGTGATGTGAACGCCCAGATATTTGTAAGTGTCATCCCGCTCTAAAGTCATATTATTAAGGATATAGGACGGAAGATCGTACATCGAGCGTAAATTAACCGCATATTGTTAGGCACGCCGCTCTACAAAAAATGTAATATTGCCCATAGTTGTGTGGGTCAAACTTCATTGTGTATCAGGTTAAGATTGCATTGAATTTGATTGGCGGGAGTAAGCTATCACCTAAGCCCTATCCCATGAAACATGCAGATACCGGTGGGCAACTATGAATGAAAGCTATTTTCTAGTTTTTGTTTTTGTAGGCAAAATCAAAAAAGTAAAATATTGTTTCTGAGATCGTGAAACGCATTTAAATAAGCTGTTTATTGTATGATTATAATTTAACTAATGCAAAGGTGCAAGCGAGCTGGGCAAGAATGACGAAAAACATTCCTGGAGAAGGAAAACAAAGTATCTCTTCTCGAAATTAGTACTTGAGTTAACTTTTAAATTTGTTCTATAGTCCACGTTGTCGCTCACAACGTGCTATAAATATCTTAGAGCGCACCTCTTAGGGGCGCGTATCCGGCTTGAGCGGCGTTGGCGTCGGCGTCGCCATCGCCGTCGGCGTAACCGCCAGGTCACGTGACCACCCCGAGGTCACGTGACGTCACGTGACCGCATGACCCCCGGTCATGTGGTCACGTGACCTCCTGACGTCACGTGACCCCCCTGAAGTCACGTAACCACCCTGAGGTGACGTGACCTTAGGGGTCACGTGACCCCCTCCCGATGTCACGAGACCTCCCAAGGTCATTTGACCCCCTCCCCTCGAAGTCACGTGACCCCCTGACGTCACACGACCCCCCCCCTGAGGTCACGAGACCTCAAGGAGTCACCTATCCCTCAGTACGCTTCCATACTCCTCCTCAAGAGCTGCGCTCTAATCCGGCGTTACAGGGAATGGACTTTTTCCACATACCGACGGCACCAGGCGGTGGCTGCACGAACTAAAAATCGAGGAAGTGACCTACCTGCGCTACCAATCGATACCGGGAACTACGCTACCAGTTTCTTCGCTCTCCGAGCTGCGTCGCGTGCCCAACGTGAGCTTAAAGATGGGCATCCGTGGCGTCCACCCAATCGTTGCGTTTTTCCTTCCGTCCACTTTCTTTTTTTGTGTAACCCAATTATATATATGCTGTAATTACCTGTTCTACTCGCTTATCCACAGGCTCATTCCGAATTTCCTCGATTTTTCGTTCCGACTTCCGCCGGTTGGCATCGGGCGCTCGCGCGTGTGCAGAACGCTTCTCGGAAAATGTCCATTGTAAACGACTTTCATTTTTCTGTGAACATCGGAATCTGTCATAATAGCTTTAACATATAGCAAAATGAACAATCTAAAAAAAAACTTAAATTTCAACAAAGCATGGTGTAGTGCACCATGCTTTGAAAATAAACTTGAATTTATGGCTTCCCGAGGTCGATTATGTGATTTCTTATCGAAGTTTATGTTTGATCGATTTCACTTGGTAAACACGTGGAAAAGTAAAATTACATGGAAGAAGAATCAGCCGCCCCGTAATGGTCTATTTTGGAGCCCCTCCTTTTTAACATTAACGTCGAAAGTGTCAAATTCTCCGTTCTTTCGTCATGTGGTTTTTTTTTTTTTTTTTGTACGCAGATGAGGTGATTTTTGCGTTTCCTAGTAATGGCCTGTCCATAGTTGCACCTTTCGTTCAGGCCGACCCCAATGCTTGCACAACGTTATCTTTGTTTGGGAGAAACAATATTTTGGTCAATGTGGCTAAATTTGATTACCGTGTTTCTGTAATCCTAATAAACATGTTAAACTATCTGAATATTACTTTATCACACGATGTGCAAAGCATATAACTGTAACCCTTGAATATGCTCTTGCATGAAAATGTTTGGGCATCCGTTTCGGTGAACACTTTTAACTTCGAGCGTTCGCTCGGAGTTTGTTCTAAAGCATCTCGCAGGTGTGATTGCATCTTTGTAACGTTTGTGCTTCATGGCTGAAGTGTATTAAGGCCCGTTCACACATTTGCGTTCGTGTACAAACACACGCAACCGCATGCAACCACACGAATTAACAGCCAATGAGAAACGAGCTTCAGCTCTTGCACTTAGGCAATAGTAAGCAACCCAGCTACGCTTACAAACATGGAGGACGCCGACGCCCGACGCGAGGTCCACCGTCCTCATCGGAACAGCCGGAGGTTTCGGCTACGGCGTACAGTAACGAAGATCTGCTGTGCGTCTACAATAGCTGTGTAAAGGCTGGTTCAGACATCTGAGACGAACCCGTTATTCACGACTGCGTCCGTTGTGACCGGAACGACAGCTCTGCGAGGCGTGTACGCTCCTGCAACCACTGCAACATGCGCAGTGCGTCGGCAGCACGGCGACCGCCTCTTCGCCGCCGTCAGCTATTACGACAGTGCCTCTAAAAGGAAGGGGACGCGCTGCCACTCACTTGCGTAACAGTAAATAGACAGACCGTCTTCTATGACCACAAACTTTATTTTTTTTTTATTTTTCAGGATACGCTTGCAGGGTAGTCCATTAAAAAAAAGATGCCGTACGCCGTCTTGCACGATCACGACTTTAATAGACTACTTAGCCAACAGTACAAATCTCGCCACACGCCTTTTCTACGATTATAAAAGACGATCTAGTGTTAGCAGCGATATAGCAACTTAGAAATATAATTTCGTGATCAGATACACGACGTGGCGAGCGTTCAGGATTGCTAACACTAATCACCTTTCTCGGGTGATGAAAACGCGTAAAAATTCGCATCCTTTATGCGGTACGCACCAGTAATGCCTTGACCTTGAGCACACGCATGGAATGCACCAAAGATGAAATCCGGGCGATGTTCGAGGACACAAATGCTAAGAAAGCATCACTGTAGTCGAAGTAAACAAACACGACGGCACGGCCTTTCTGCTGTCTTGAGAGTGCCGCAACCGGATCGCTGCACGAGTAGGTGGATCTTCCCTTATAGTACGTTCTGGGTTATCATAACAACACGAGACGAAAATTCACAGGCAATGATAGCGCTTTTACGCAAAACAATGAGCTTCCACCACGCCGTCCACATCGATGATCACCACCGACGCCATGTTTGCAAATAGAAGGAACCTGGCACGACCGGCATGCAACGCGCGCGACCGAGCTATCCTCGACCTGTGATTGGTCTGTCGTTGTGGTCGTTCTCGAACGTAACGAAAAGGTTCAGCCCGGCTCAACTCCTTGCGTTGCGAACGAACACGAACGAAACGACCGTTTGGCGCTTCGTTGCTATGGTAACTCATCGTTCCAACCGGTTGCATTTGTTCGTAAGCGTAGTGATCGCTCCGAACGCAACTGTGTGAACGGGCCTTTACGGTTAAAGGCATGTAAGGTACTGGGCGAGCCTATCCTTCAGTACAGAACTGTTTATGGTGTATACTAAAACAACAGTAAGTAGAAATGAGATAACGTACTAGATAAAATAGCTCGCAATTTTGCCGACTGAATAAGGATGCATAATCTGGACACACGCAGAAAATATTTTGCAGATACCTTTGCTTGGGAATTTGTTCTGGCATATATTGCTGAAAAACACCAGATAAGCAATTTCTTTGCTTACCTGCACGGAAAGGGAAACGTCTTAAGACAAAAGAGCGTTTATTACAAAAATATTTTAAACTATGGAAAGCGGTTTAGGTCATTCTATGTCCCTCATTGTGGTAATGAAGCGCCAGAAGGACTTTTTTTTTACTTTGGATTTGCTAAGAGCATCGGCAAATAAATTTAAAATAAGTTATTTAAATTTACATAGTTCATCTGTATTATTCCCTCGAAACACGGCGTGTTGCGCCGCGCAAAACTATTTGATTGTATTGTTTTTCATACACTCTTGGCTATTTCACATTTCTTGCTTTCTCATTTTATTTCATTTTTATTAATCATGGTCATTTCTGCTAGATACCGGGCCCTGCCCACAGTGAAAATTAATAAAGCTTGGACTTGAGTTTGGGCTCGTTGGTTGTAGCGCAGCACATTCAGCTATGTACCTGCCCACAGGCACAGAGGTCCTTCAGGTGGCTTGAAAAAGTACCTGTACACGATGTCTTTTTTTGAAGAGGAAAAACTTAATATTGTATAATGTCGTTTATATTAGGTTGACCTTTGAAATCACTTTGAGATAGTACTACACAACCTCTTTCTGCGTGCGGATCACGAAAAACATGGTAAGTCCAGTAAGGAAAACAATCAATACTAATTGCTGACCCTACTTTCCTCAGTCGTTAAATCTTTCTGAAAGACGTTTTTCAACTAAGAGCCCCCGTTTCCTTAGAGGGGCACTGAAACATCAAAATCATATTTAATTTTGATTATCCCAAACGATTGAAAATGATGCCGGGACATTACCCTCAAAATTCGAAGCTTGGGAACTCAGTATTTCTGAATTAAAAAAGAACAATTTCCAAATGCCGAATTCGAAGTTCCCGCGTGATCCGCGCCAGCGCATTGAGTCAAATTTTGCGGTCTCTTGCGACTCGACTTTCTTTGGGACCTCCGCCGTTGTCACCGCGACCCGAAGCGAGGAGAAGGTCACCAGGCGGGATAGAAGGGCGCCGGCACGGGAAAAAAAACGGTTTCTTCCCCGACTCGCCGATAAGCCTTTGCTCGAGCGCCGCCAAGTTTTCCGAGGGAAGATACAAATCCAGGAAGCGACATCACACCGAAATCTGATTTTTGGTATTTCAAAAAGAGGGGGCCGCTGTGCGTTCGCAATTGCGACAAAAAACCTGTTCTGCGATAGCCGATATTAAATGTTATAAAAAAGTCGCCTACAAAGCTTCTATATTTCCTGATTTTTTACGTCACCGATCAAAAGAAGCAAGGAGGCGAGCGCGGGAAATATAAACGCCAAAAATAAAAAGGCGCGCGCGCGGGCGAAAAAATTTTTCCTCGCGAGGCGGTTTTTTTTTTTTGCGTGTTTATGATTATAGCTTCTATCTTTTTAGGCCATAAAAAATAATACGACCTTTGGGGTGTCAGTGCCCCTTTAAGGCACCCTGTTGAGGGTCTCATTTACTCATAAACCCAAATATGTCATTTTCCCTATTGTTCAGTGGTTCTAGACCTGCCTTGGATATTCAGATCACACTGACACTTACTAAATTTACCATCAGCAATTATTGATGTTACCTAACCGCTAATACATATATTCTAATCTAAAGATCTCTCTAAAGAACTAGAACGGTTCTTCACCACGATAAATCACTCATGGCATTGAAATCAGAGGAATCATAGCGCGAGAAGAAAGTATCAATTTTAATAAGAGTTCCTGTACGATGCACGCACCAAAATTGTACGACGATACTCCTACGATCTGATTTGTTAGATCACGCCGATTTCAAAATCATAATGTGAAGTAATGTACTTGTTATGCTTTTATTTTTGTCTTCATTGTGATCTTATGCGACCCTGCATTGAAACTTTTAAGCTGGAGCCTCAACCTTACTGACAGCACAGCAACAGCTGTAGTGGAGAGTGGCGAGGGATAGGACAGTTTTCACACTACAAATTTTGTGTAGTTAATTGGCACCTTAAAATGATATTATTGGTTCTAAATGTAGCATGAAAGACACTTCACATCAGCTGATCATAGCATGCTGCCCTAGATCTTCTAGAAATGGTTGAAAAATTGCAAAAAATTAATGGCAATTTCAATTTTCTGTAACGCCTAATTAGAGCGCAGCACTTGAGGAGGATGGGTTAGAGTTCATCTAAATTTAGCGGGGGAAATTTTCCGCTATATTTCGCGGGAAACGTTTACCCTCGTGAGGTCACACGTAAAGTCACGTGTGACGTCAAAAGTCTCGTCAAACGTTACATCACGATGGTAAGTTTAGAGGAAATATTTTTCCGCCAAATTTAGCGGAAAAGTTTCGCCGCTAAATTTAGCAGGAATATCGGTAATATTATGTGCCTGTGACGTCACGTGACGTCAGGCGTGACGTCATACGCACGTGTTTCCTATAATGACTGCACACGTGACGTCTCATGTGACGTCACGGAATACCCTTCGTGAGGGTAACCTTCGTGACACTCGTGACGTCACACGTGACGTCACGTGTGACGTTATTATTCGAAACATTCCAAATGCAACTTGCGGTTACGCCTACGGCGACGGTGTCGCCGCTCCAGCCGGAAACGGGCGGCCAAGAGAGCTGAGCTCTAAAACAAAAATAAGTCCGATTCCACCCTTTCCTCCAGGCAGAAATGTGATACATCAAGATTGCACTCAGGGCTGGGCAGTATCGCAATACAACTGTATCGCGATAGTATCTTAGAGATACTTTCGAGTATCTTACAAATATATCTCTGTATCGAGATACATTTGTAACATGTATTTGAATCTCAATAGTGAAATACATTTAAAATGTCTCGCTTGTATCGCGATACTTTGCCCGACTTAGACATCTCGTTACATTTGTTGCCGTTGTTAAGATAAATTTAAAGGATAAAAATATCTTTTTGGTGCAACTTGCTCCTGAGTTTATAATATAAACCTGCCCTATAACACGATCCATCTGTCAGCAACCATAAAAAAAAATTGTGGTTTAGAGAAGGTTATTCCTAATAATAACACAATCAGCTCCTCTCACAAAGCCATCTACTCTTTCCAATTAAGCGGAGCGAACTCTGTAAAGGAGTTGAGCGGAGAAAAATTCCGGCCCTGTTGTCCAATCTCCCTACACTATGGGTGACTCAGAAGCTTATAATGTGACAGTTTGAGAAGCGCCCTCGCGGCAAAACAGGGTTTATTTCGGGCAGACGCCTTTTGTCAAGCATGGTACGCAGTCTTTACCGTTCTGTAACTACTTGGTTCAAGGGGGGTGACATTCCCTCTTAGTGGAATTAATGATAGATAAAGAACTCGAGGTAACGGGCAGTGCATAAAATGGCACAAAAAGAGGAGCACAAGCATAAATTACCTTTCGGATTCGCCACAACCTGCACCCTTTCCACGTAACACCGGTCGGGAACAAAGGTATTTCGATGAGTATCTGCATCTGTATTCTGGGATACTTTTTCGCCGTTATTGCAGAAGTATCTCAGAAATATCCCGCTGCATAAAAGACAAATGCATCTCAGTATTTGTATTTTGGCCTTAAAACACATGTATCTCAGTATTTGTATTCCCGAATACTTTTCGGAGTATCTCGGTCGAGCACTGATTGCGCTAAACGTTGTACAAGTGAATATAGTAGGCAGAGGGGTGTTCATCAGACATGATAACCAACTGCGGTCGTTTTTTTTTTCCTATTGTCTGTTGTTTTGAAACAGGGATAATGCAACGTCTATAATGCAACCTGCGGTAACATCTTACACAAAACAAAAAATCGAAGGTCGAAATGCAATATGAAGTTATGAACTAAATTTATATGATTCACCATTACTATACATTATTCTTAGAGTTCATCTACCAGTCACAGCACTGATGTTAATAAAAGGAGGAGTGAGACGCTCCGCCATTCCTCCCAAACTACTTTGCTCACGGTAAGCTGCTAATTGTGGCAAGAGCTGAGGTGATAATCTTATAACCGCGGGGATAGAAGCAAACTCTTTACACATATTTTCAATCATAGTTTACTACCGCCGTTGAACAACCCGTTTTGGTTCAATAATCAAGCAAGACAAATGTGTGTTCTTTTGAGCGCCGTAGTGGCAACCATTGATTCAAATCGTGTACACCAAAGTCAAGCAGATATGTCACTGCAGTTGTAAGCACCGCTACAACATAACCAATCTAGCAGTTCATGTACTTCTTGAAAATATTCACCCAAGAAATATGCTGACTTTCCCACACCTCCCACCGTCTAACCTAACGAACATCCGTCTGTGGGGCCCACCAGTATCTCTGAAATGTTTTGACGTGCCTGCAGCGACCGACATTGTTACAACACGCACTGTGACAATGCCGTGCGCATGATTCTGCCTCTCGGATCGAGTGAGGCAGGATCATCCGTGATCTACGAGCGGCGCAGCACGAGCCACAGAATTAACACAACGAGCTTGGGACAGCAGTTATTGCTCGCCGCTGATTGGATGGCCTATATCTTTCCCACTTCTTGTAAATGTGTTAATATAAAGTTTTGCAACGGAAAATAATAAGGCCATAACCTACATGCCCTTTAAAATAGTTGACGGGCTTGATAAGTTCCTCAAAGTTTTCTAAGGCGCCTGATGTACCCTATAAGAATTCCTAAAGTGTGTAAGGAACCCTTCATATATTCTGAGAGTCCCGTGGGGTCTGACTCAATCCTTTCCGGGATACCACAGCACTCATTAAAGTCGTTTTAACCTGCCTGTTAAGGAGATCGCGTGACCTTTCAGGATATATGTAAAGGGAAAGCCGCTTGGCCATTTCGTGTGGGCGGCAGGAACAAGCGTTGGACATTCTGGCGTTCTCCGGTCCCTTATTGCTGCGTCTGTGTTCCGTTTATGTCTTTGGGGAGCTAGATTAAAGATAGAGAGAGACTAATCGATGCAGTTTTCCTGACACCCAAGGACACCCTGCCCTTGCTCACGATGGAAAGAGAGTATGTGGAAAAATGGGAGACGAACTTTTTGCACTGTATTTGAAGATAACCTGTTTGTAGTCAGGCGAAATAAAGCATTCGTTCGAAGCTAGTCGCTCTTTGTTTTTTCTTTCGTCAACGGAGGCGAACCATGTGCGATACAACGAGCCGACGCTCTACGTCGGCTTCCTTTCCTATGCATGCGATCTATCTTCCAAAGCAGCGGGGTGTGTGGATTAAGAATGTCTCTCAGTCCCCTGTTTCTTGCGCCTCTTCGTCCGCCCTTCTTATGAAGCATCCAGCGAGCGAAAAAGACTCAGAGGACGCCGCCTCGACGGCATCAAAAACGACACTGTGACTGTGTTTAGGGTTTCTTAACAGTAGAGGATGTTGGATGCGCTTTCGTTGTTTACCTCAAACGTGCTACTGACAGTGTGTATGCGTGCGTGGGGGGAACCTGCTCAATTTTACGCGTTGAACCACTTTACATGTCAAGTTGTTTGATTGATTTTCATTTCATTTCATTTATTTCACCTTAAAGACCCCGTTGGAGCATTACATAAGGCGGGCAGTTTTTTAACATTAAACAGAAAAACGCACTAATGGAGAACAATACGAAGAAAACCAAGTGTAGTAAGAGTTATATAAAATATGAAACAGTAAAATAGCACACTCACATAAGATGGATTTGAAGGGCACTAAGCAACGCAGTAGAGTCGTTAATGGTAAATATAGATGATGGCAACTGGTTCCGTTCGGAAAGGGCGAGAGGAAGAAAAAGTTCATTAAAAGCATTGGTCTTAACGAAAATTCGTTTGATAGCACAGGAGTTATTCAGGCGAAATGATATTCTTTCTGGGGAGGGGGGGGGGGGGGGGGGGGGCAGCAATGAGTCCTTGATGTCTCAGCACTGATTATACATTTTGTGAAGGAGGCAGAGTCGGGAGAGCTTCCTTCGGCAGTGCAAAGGGGTTAGACCGAGTTTATTTTTTAACGTAGAAACACTGGTGAAACGATCATGTGATGATAAGGTGAAACGAGTAGCCCGATTTTGCACTGCATCTAAGGTATCGATGAGGTATGATTGATGGGGGTTCCAAATCGATGCTTCATACTCCAGTTTATGTCTAATTGTACGTTTTATAGGCCATTTGTTGAACGTGTGGAGGGGCCTCTCGTAAGTTTCGTCTGATGAATCCAAAAGTCTTCGATGCTTCCGCAAAAATGGTTTCAATGTGGGTTGTCCAAGAAAGATTAGTAGTTAATCTGATGCCAAGATATGTGTACAGTCGGGGACAAGAGTCCCCAGGACGTGCGAGGTGCGGCTGAAACGCATCGCTCTGCCATCTGCCGGCGGGTCGTCTGGTTTCGAGATCACACAAAGGCGCATGCGCGTCCTACTCTGCCTAGAAACATGTGTGTTTTCCCGTTCTTCTGCGGCACAACGCCTAACTCGGACTCGGCGGGTGGTACCGCCTCGGAGATAGCGCTGGCGGCTGACGAGCGTCTGCTACACGTTCCGGAACTCGAGATACCGCCTGAGGCATTGCGCCGCATTTCGCCGTGTCTGCGCACCTTGCTTTATAACCAGTTGAGTTTATCGCTCAGTTGAGCTGCCGTGACTTCTTGCTTTATAGTTCCATGTCAGTAAGCGCTATCTCCGAGGCGGTACCACGCGCCCGATTCCGAGTTAAGCGCCGCGCATCAGAAGAGCGGGAAAGCGCACATGTTGGCAGGCACAGTAGGACGCGCATGCGCTTTTCTGTGATTTCGAAACCAGGCGACCCACCGGCTGATGGCAGAGCAATGCGTTTTAGTCGCAGCTCGCGTGTCCTGGAGACTTTTGTCCCCGACTGTAGATGAAAACGGGTGGATACATGGTTTTACGAAAAAAAAAAGACGGACACAAGAGAGAGAGAGAAACAAACACGAGCGCAACTTACAACTGTATTCAGGAAATTTTTAGAAAACATCCAGATATATTGTCAAATTCAATGCGTCCACGCATGCGTCGTGTCACTATCACACGTTTGTCACAGAAACTTATCAAGGAAGCGTTTTTCAGCATTATACAAACTTATCGAGGTATCGCTCACACGTAGGTCACCTTCCTTTCTGATAAAGAAGGCTTCCAACAGCTCACGTGCTTTTTGTCCCTGACTTCCACCCAAAATTGCAGTGTCAGAAAAATGTGGCTCACACTTACAGTTTCTGCAGTGTGCAGGCAAATGTGCCCCGGCATTAGTCTTTAAATTGTGTCCGTGTCTTGTGTCCGTCTTTGTTTGCGCAAAACCATGTATCCAAACGTTCACCAACTCGCCCAACAACAAACTATTTTACATGAAAACGGGTTCGATAACTTCGTTGTCTATGGTATACTTATATGCTAACTGGGACTGCTTTCTGTTGAATTGCATTATTTTCCACTTGGATTTATTTAGCGACATCAACCATTTTCTGCACCAGTGGCCAAGTTTCTCTAGATCATTTTAAAGTTGGAAGTTGTCTGTTACTGGTCAAACATTGTTATACATGACGCAATCATCTGCAAAAAGTCGAATTTTTGAGAAGATCGTACACGGAAGATCCTTAATGAAGATTACAAAAAGCAGAACAGAACCTTGTGGAACCCCTCACGTAACGCTTGTTAGTCTTGATTCGTGATCGTTAGTGATGGTGTATGGAACGCGAGATGCGAGAAAATGATTGATCCAGGAGAGTAGTAATGGGTCTAATTGCAGTGATGATAGCTTCGAGAGAAGACGTTGATGAGGAACACGATAAAACACTTTAGAAAAGTCAAGAAAAATGGCGTCGGTTTGTACACGACTTTCAACGTTTATGTGCACTTCGTGAACAAATTTGCACGGCTGAGTCTCGCAAGAAAGACCACTGCGGAAGCCACGCTGATGTCTGAACAGAAAATAGTTTAAGGACAAGTGAGTCATGATGTGTGAATACGAGATGTGCTCTAGAAGTTTAGACGTCATGCAGGTATAAAAGATAGGACGATAGTTAGAGGCTAAAGATCGAATTCCCTGTTTAAGATTGGGGCAATCTTACCGATCAGTTTTTGGAAAGTAACTTCTTGAAGATAACATTAAGAAAGTTGCTGGATAAAGCAGCAGCATTTTTAATAAATTTTGCATTGATATTGTTGGGGCCTTCTGAGAACGAATGTTTAATTTTTCCAATGAGTTCAGTTACTCTGGTTGTGCTAGCAGCGACCGGTGACATAAAAGTATAACACTCTTCAGGTAGTGTCGGAATATTTAATGGGTGTTTATTTGTAAATACCGAAGAAAAGTATCATTTTAACACTTGGGGGCAGTCACTCTCTTTGACTGGTTCGTCGTTGAGGTCGGTGAAATTTATGGTCCGGAAACTGCTTTTTGGTGACATAAGCTTCAAAACTTTTGTCGGATTATTGCGCAAAATTGTCGGTAAAATATGAGAAAAAAAATTGTTTTCGATGCTCAAAGGCTTTTAGTGTAGTTTCTGATAGGAGCGTAGTAAGAGTCCCAAGCACATGATAGGTTAGTTCGCTTAACTTTAATAAAAAGTCGTTTTTTTTTGTTTTTTTTTACACATTGACCATAATGTTTTTTTACACCATGGGCTAAGTGAGCCGGTACGAATTCGTACAGTGGGCACATATTTTTGCACCAGGTTAAGAACTTTACTTTTGAAAAGATTCCAATTTTCTTTGATAGTTCTTAGCGAAAACTCGGATTGGTAGCTGTCATAATAAATTGATAATTCGTTAGTTATATATTCATAGTTGGCGTTATTCTTGTCATGAATAGTTTCGAAAATAGGACTCTTCAGAAACACAAAAACAGGTAACGAAAGAATAACGTGCAGCATTTTGTGCTCATTTGAACCTTCCGAGAGTTGGATAGACTTTACGAGGTCAGAAGATGTTGTTAATATGAGGTCGAGAATATTAGACGAGCGTGTGGGCTCGTTTATAACCTGCGTTAGGCTAAGCGTGAGGCACATATCAAGAAAATCTGCTGGTGCGCGAGACCCTTCGGATGATAAACTTTCCCAGTCCATCTGGGGGAAATTGAAACCACCAGATCACATTGAGTGTTCATGAGACATCCGCATCTAAGGTAATGTCGCTCCGAGGTTAGATTGTTGCAATGCGGGGCTAAGAAAAGAAAAGAGAGCTATAGTAGCGAAATATGCCATAAAACCATGGAGAGGCATGTATATACGTGTAAAAACATATCTCAATCTGTTCAGGGTAAAAAGAAACATTACAGGTGGTGTAGAAGGCTGATATCAATGAGGGACTTAAAACACAGCTGTGCAAGATGAGCGGTTCGTCACCTAGTAGTAAGGCAATGTGTAGTGGAACATGATCTTTATAGCTATAAGGTTTAAAAGCGCAAATAGACAGGAACGATAGAAAATAGCACAAACGTCATGGACAAGGCGTTCCTCACACCTTTTCCCTGTCGTTTGTGTTATTTTCTATCGTCCCGTCCCGCAAATTTTACAAAAAAAAAAGCACAATCTGTGGGCAACGCTGCACAAAGTCGTAGCGCGATAGGTTAAGAAACCGAAACTGGCTTCTTCTTGAATCACCCTGTATATTGAGATCTTACCGCGTCGCGAAAATTAGAACCCACAAATTATTCCAAAACTCCAGCTTTGTCCTAATCGCGAACAATAAGGCATATCACAGTACTCTGCGGGAAAGAAAACTTAAGACGTTTTTAAGATAGTATCTGTCGGTGACTGCAAATATTGCGGTTTTGGGATTGTTTTCACCCTTCACGGCCGGCACCAGTCGGTACGCCGCCCTTGCCTATCCGAATTTCTCATTTATTTATTTGCTTTTCTCCGCTTTATGATTTCTTATTCCTTTGATCAGTAGTTCATTCAGCTGCATTTGCACGTATTTACAAAAAAAAATGCTATGAATTCATGGCGCCTTTCTGCTATAACATTCTTATATCTTAATCATCGGCTTTTTAAGAGTTCAGTGAAACATTTATTGTGTCTTTTTTTTTAAATTTTCAGCATTTTAACTAAATTAGTTACGTCTCTGATTCTACCGGGCGGCTACGAAAACGATGAGTAAGGTTGATTTTAAAATTTTATTTTTTATCTTTTTTACAGCGAAATGGTGAAAAAAACACATACCAGAAAATATGAGAAACACATGGACCATCAGAATGTCAGAACATTGCAAATAACTCACCGTCAGAGTGCATTCTTGCCTTTTAGAAGTATCACGTGTTTCGTTCCGTCTCTCTGATTGGCTCACGAGGGTACAGCCTTCGCCCTTTGCTAAAAATGTTGACACGGAGTGTAGCGAAAAATGACCGCATCTCCACGTGGTGAATGATGCTGATTGGAGCGAAGCTCTGGTGGTGCTGATGATACTGATTTTGTTCATAGGTAGTGCTAATGGTGCTGATTTTTTTATTGCTCGTTTCATGCAACGTTTCAACCATGACATCCCCAGCTCTTGAGTTACTACCACATCTCAGAGCCCCCTACTCGTCCCGCAGTCGTGGCCGAGTGGTTAAGGCGATGGTCTAGAAATCGATTGGGGTCTCCACGCACAGGTTCGAGTCCTGTCGACAGCGCAAACATTTTTCTCTTTTTTTAAAAAGACAGATGGGCTGGCAATCGATGTGAGCACAGACGCCGGACGGACAACGCTAGACCCTAAGGAGCTTCGCCCCTAAAAAATAAAAGCTAGTCGAAACAGTCAAATCGCTACATGTTTAATTATTCGTAAAGGATGAAGCAATACAACTGAAAACGCAGTATTTGCCGTCACCGAGAGACACAATGTGCACCAACAAATAAAGCATATGTCGCGACATCTATCTTATTTGGTGCCAACTAAAGTCATCAACCACAACGCGACCCCCGAGAAGACGGCCACACTAGCCCATTCAGACACTATCGGCCTTAATGCAGTTCTCGGTCGTTATGCCCTATTCGGCCTCAAAGCCACTCGGGCCTTTCGTCAATACAACTAGGAGCTGGCGGACCTCTCAGAATGCACACAAACTGTCCCTCAACGTTAAGCGCCTTTCTCAACTCAACTTATTTGAAGAAGGTGCAATCGCTGCCGTGGCTATTATGTAGGTTCTCTTCGTTATTCATTCTCTCATGTCGTATCCCAAGTTCGTTTATAGTGAACTCCTTGTATGGGGAATATGGATTGTTGGTAAACGATGCATCTGAGGTGTTCCGCAAGACGTGATATTCAGCGATGTCACTATTGGCGAGGCGCTCTTACCCGTTTATTTTCTCAATACCTTAGTGTTTACCCAACCAAGGACAGTGCACATGCCCACAGGCCTTGTGGGCATGTTCATGTCATCTTTTCTAAATGAGCACGGGGCACAGTGCAATGTGAAAATTCCAGAAATTAATGAAGTAACGTAAAAATTTACGTTAAGTGCCGGATCTCTCCCGAAAGCAGTCGTTAGGGGATGCGAGCTTGACCCACTTAGGCTTTTGTGCTGAACCGGGCACCGTGCATGCTGCATTGTTCATGCAGGCCGGAGTGGTAACAAAGGAGCACCCGCCCTACCCCTTTCGGGAGAACACGAATCCCAGCCGAACGCTGACGCCGTGTTTAATTCAGTCAGCCGAGCTCTGAGTCATTGTATTTGTTCTCCCCATCACGGCCGGACTGGAAACGCGCGCTCTCTTTCTCTTCTTACGGCCTTTGCAATTGGGGCAATCGCCACCTCCCGCCGTAATTCGCGGGGGGCGCTGTCACTTCACCCCTGGGCAACCTTTTGCCGTCTGCAAAAGAGCGCGTCTGACAGTGCATCTCAGCGCTGTCGCAACTTGCGGCCGAGATTTTTATAGCCTTTGACACCTGATCCTTACGTTTAGCCCCTCAGCCACTTTCTAATGCGCTTCTGATGAGCCAAAACCGGTGAATATTTGACGTACATCTCCGAGAGATTCGGGAGTCAAAAGTAGTAACTAGAGACATCGAGTGCAATTGCGGAAACACTATACTCGACTTTACTTTCAGGACTTCTGTTGCAACTCAAAAACAGAAGGAGACTGCCCCCATCTACGTGGAGGAACTTTAAATGATGAATAATTCGTATTCTCTCGTGAAATGTAAGCAGGCCCTATCTATCTATTGCCGTGGTCTGCATCATAATTTCATAGGCCGCAAATGAAGTCGGTCAGCTGCTCTAGACGAGGTTGTAGTAGTCTGTACAATTTTCGCACAGTGCATATTACAGCCTAAATAAAGTGCTTCCTCGAGGGCTTGTGCACATATCCAGCTGATTTTTCGTTTCTGTCCGTGACCGTCTTTGCATGGTTAATCAGGAGTATTCTGAGGAACTTGTTGCAAATTAAACCAGCCAAGCGCTTTGAGTGACTGTTGTCAATGCAATCTGGGCAACTTAGGTTTGGCGCGTCTTCAAGATAAGGTGCAATGAGTAGTTGCAGAACTTCGTGCACATTTCTACGCGGAAGGTGCTTAACAGCCCTAAAAAAAAACACTTGTTTAGAAGTGCGAGGAACCTTGGATTTGGATAATGAAGTCCGCTTTTATCCTGGCCTTGCAATGAGACGAACAGAGGATTACCTCTGTTACCCGCAGTCAACAGCATAACACATTCGTCGCACCCAAACTCACTAATGGGTTTCACCAGATAGCCACCGACATACACCAGCCCAGAGTATGTCAGGGATGGAGATGGAGCGCAAGGCTCTTTCAGTTTCTTCAGGTCAATGGTAACCGAGTCGAACACCGCCGCTGCCAACTGCTCAGAATCAGTGTCTGACGTCTGTATTTGCTTAGAAGGGGCCTATTCTTTGACCATGACGGCGCTTTCCGAACAACGGCGTGCGAGCGGTCAGACAAGTACAGATGTCTCGTCCATGTCACAGGGGAACGCAGTATGCGGACGACACTGCCTGTCGGTAGACAGGCAGTGTCGTCCCATGACAAAATGCTGTATGAGGGGGAGGGGGGAGAGGAGGAGGGGGGGGAGTTCCCTTAGGAGTGCCGGACGAGGCTTGTAGCAATACAAATTATTCCCTCTCTTTCTCTCGCTCAGAATGTTTAATATTTACAGAGTTTCATAAGTGTAGTGTAAGTGTAGCTTCCAGCACACAGCGATGGTTTTTTCATTTCATAATTCTTACCGGTTCCATTTCTGCTACAATATGAATTAGTCGTTCCAGCAAGTTTGCGATATTGAAAAAATATAAGCGTAAAAGCAAAAAATAAATTGATTTTATTAGATTGTACACGTGGTATATATATACGACGTGTACACATATATATATATATATATATATATATATATATATATATATATATATATATATATATATATATTGGAAATGAGTGAAGACTGACAAGTGCAGCCGTGGTAATATTGTGAACGAAGGGGGGAGAAGGTGATTATTGAATTTATTGTTAAGGCGGTGAAGGCGTCGCCCCGGACAGGGCGGAGGTTACGGGTTCAATCCCCGCTCCTGTCCCAATTTTTCGACAGCTCTCTGTCCCTTTCCCTAACTTTAATGCAATAAATTTAATAATCACCTTCTCCCCTCTTCGTTCACAATATTACTACGGCTGCACTTGTCAATCTTCACTCACTCCCATTATATATACGGTGCAGCCTGTCCCTATGGGGAGGAGTGTTTCCCTAGATATCTTGGAAGACAGGCCCTTTCCGACATTCGCAACCTGAGATGACGTATCACGTCACTGCCGCATGTCGCAAATAGCGCGAGCCTCAAATCAGCGACGGTTGTCGTCTACCAAGTTAAGCCAATTCGAAACTAAACAGTACACAGAGAGCTGGTCTGAAATTGAGTTCGCCGAAACCAGTGGCCGGAATGGTCTAACCGGTTAAGACGTCGCCCCGGACAGGCGAAGGTTACGGGTTCAACCCCGCTCCTGGCCCAATATTTTGCTAGCTCTTTTTCCCTTTCCCTTTTCCTAACTTTAATGGAATAAATTCAATATTCAACTTCTCCCCTCTTCGTTCGCAATATATATATATATATATATATATATATATATATATATATATATATATATATATATATATAAAGGAGTTGAATCTTGAACGCAGGAAAACACTTGCCTAAATGAAAACATCGCCAAGAAACAATTTGGAAATTTAAAAGTCAAAACTTTAAAAATTTATTTCCCAACCTTTTCACCGGGAGGACCCGACTTCGTCAGGGGTTTTATATCTATATATATGCACTATAAACGACTTAATTTTCGCGAGGACCTATCTTTCACGAATTTAGAAAATCGCCTACATTTAGCGAACAATATTGGTCCCGTGAACAATTCCGGTAAGATGTAATCACATTGGAATCTATATTGAGATCCCACTGCGTCGGGAGAATCAGAAGCCGCGAATTATTTCAAAACCTCAGCTTTTACTTAAATCGCGACATACTGAGCCCGCGAAAAATAAGTCGTTTGCAGTATATCTATTATTGGTGTGAAGCAAAACTATAGATTATATTAAACAGCCAAATTTGTAAAAAAACATTAAATCGAGCTGATGACGGATTCGTCCAGTTTCCACGTTAGTCTATTTCGTATAATAAATATGAGTTGTAGTTTTATTGAAGCGAAGATTTGTTGATAGCAAAACTTCAGCAATTAAATATGTTTTTTTTTTTCAAACTATACGAAGAATTCTCCCCTCTCCCCAACCCCCCTCCCTGTCCAAACAAATTTGGTTGAATTCAGATAAAACATTCGTATTACTAAGATTGGTCTGCAATAACAAGCAAGAAAAGATATAACGAGTACCAAACAATCTTTTTAGCAGGAACTGGTGGGTCCGGCTGGGGCGGTACGACAAAGTTCCATCTAGACGCTGTGGTTCGGAACATGCGTACATCTTTGGAGACTGTGAAGTCGGCAATGGTGTTTCTTGAAATTTTCTAATGCGCAGGCCTTCAATGAATTCCTCAAGACCAAGCGAGCTGCGCACCGCGGAAAGCTGCACGTAGCCGTCGCTGCGTGGACGGAACCTGGTCACGCGGCTTCAGCTCCGAGTCTTCTTGCGACTGCTGTAAAACCAGGAGGGTAAGCATATTTCTCTCGTCTCGTCTGCAAAGCTGCACGCTGGGCAGTGCTAGCGACACTAGTTGAGTTCATTTGTGGAACTTTGGATAGACGCTGTACAACAGAGGTCCTCCGAAAGCCTCTCCGCTGTGGTGGGGATGTAGGAGCATTTGGAACGCGTTACCGTGTCCTAGCTCTTCCGGAGTCTCTGCTTCCTTGCCCTCCTGTTACATGCTTAAAAAAGTATATATCTACACATATATATATATTTATATATATCTATGCCATCTCCTGACGAAGACGACCCTCTCGGAGAAACTGTCGTAATACAAACAATAAACTCCTAGCATAGCAACTCCGCAAGTACGGACCTCTGGCTTTCTATATATATATATATATATATATATATATATATATATATATATATATATATATATTCCTTCAGAAAGGAGGGCCCTTTGTCCCCCGAATCTGGGTAGCAAAGTTTCTATTTTATCTGCTTCTTATTGTGGCGGCCCCAAATTAAGCGAATCGAGCTCAGTAAGGCTCAACGAGATCATTACGTATACTGTCGGTCACTGCGTATATGGTCGAACACGAAAATACTTCGGGATACTGGCGGCCCCCCAGTGTTTGCAATTACAGGTCGCAAAAAAAAAAACAGTCAGCTGCTTCGCGCCCATCTGAACAAGTCACCGCTTTCAGAAGGAAAAAAGCTGCAAAAAAAAAAGAGCTTTTCAGTAAATGATTTTATTGACGAAATGAGCTTGTGGCGCATGTAAGGAAACCTGTGTTTCTAACGCAGCCGCTCAGTCTTATCGCTGTCAGCATTGTGATGTTAAAGGGAGAAAACCAAAACGTGCAACTTCGGACACTTTACCTCTTACCTTCATTATACCTAGAGTCACAATACGAGGGTGGTCCGATAAGTACTTAGCCTACAAAAGAAAAACGAAAATTTTAGAAAAGTGGCGATTTATTTTTCAATATAGTGTCCTTTTAGTTCGATACACTTGACCCAGCGATGCTCCCACTTCTTTAACCCATCTGAAAAATACGTTTTCTCGAGGTCTGCAAAGTAGGATTCCGTGGCGGCGATGACCTCCTCATTCTACTCAAATTTGTGCCCGGAGTGTGACGTTTTAAAGTTTGGAAACAAAAAGAAATCGCACGGGGCCAAATGTGGAGAATACGGTGGACGGGGCAGCAGCTCGTAGCCCAATTCGACCGATTTAGACGTGGCGAGGGCGGAGGTGTGAGCCGTTGCGTTGTCATGGTGGAAGAGCACTTTTTTCTTCGCCAAATGGGGCAGTTTTTTCTGCAATTTTGTGTCGAATCGGCCTAACAATTCGGCATAATACAGCCCTGTGACCGTTTGGCCCTTCTCTAGGTATTCCATGTAGATCACACCTTGTGAATCCCAGAAAACGCTGGCCATCACCTTTTCGGCCGATAGGACAGTCTTCGCCTTCTTCGGAGCACGTTAGCCGGGTGAAGTCCACTGTTTTCACTTTTCCTTGGTCTCTGGTGTGTACCAGTGGACCCATGTTTCGTCGACGGTCACGAAACGACGCAGAAACTCCTTCGGATTGCGCTTAAACAGCGTCAAACATTGCTCTGAAGTGGTCTCACGGTTGCGCTTGTTGTCCGGAGTGAGCAAACGCGGCACTCATCGCGCCGACAGCTTTCTCATGCCCAAAATTTTATGCAGAATATAACCCACGCGGTTTTTTTAGATACCTACTGTCTCAGTTATCTCGCGCACCTTCAATCGACGGTCTGCCAGTAAGAAATTGTGGATTTTTGTCACATTATCCTCCGTGGTAGCCGTTTTCGCGGCACCTGGGCGTGACTCATCAAAAACCGAAGTGTGACCATGTTAAAACTCGTTAAAATAATTTTCGATGGTCGCCATCAAATGAGAAGAGTCACCGTACACAGCATCCACGCGCTCTTTGATTTCACTGTGCGATTTCCCTTCCAAAAAACAAAAATCGAAACACCGACCGATATTGCCTTTTTTTTTTTTTCATTTTTCTAAAATTCGCGGACATGCCCGCTTTCACATGTGGTCAACACAAAACTACAAGTCCGATTTGGCTGAAATTTCGATAGTAGCCGTCTACGAGAATGTACTACACGATAGTAAGTTTTGCTTGTGATAGTGGCGCCATCGGGTGGTGAGGCTAAGTACTTATCGGACCGTCCTCGTGCCTTTCTAGGGTACCACCTATTTCATGGTCAACAAAATATATTTTTCGTTTGGTCGCTTCGTCATTGCCGGCTCGGTCATATTTATTGTATACACATGTACATAAATTCGGGTACCACGACACATGATAGAATCAGTCGAACATCATGTACCACAAAAGCATACACATACCCAGCACATACGGATATCAACATAAACACACACTACCCCGATTTGTAATTCGGAACACTGCGCTTCCACCTTTTATTGGTAAGTTCAAGGGAATGTAGGGGGCGCTGAAGAAATCTAAGATGGCGGTCAAGAGAGAGATCGGGTTATCCATGGGCTTCGCAATTCAATGAGATGAACGCGTTTTGCGACACAAAATGCTGTGTGATCGACTTCAAAATCTTAGTTCACTGTTTCATACGGCTAGATGGCTAATCAACCATCCAACAGCTCCTAGTAGGTGCAGGTCACGCAACACAAGGAGGAGTACAATCGTCCCTTAAAGCGATCGAAAGGGGATCGTCTGGTTGTGGGTATTGTGGTTCTGCAAGATTGACCAGTCTTTCTACACGAAGTGAGATGCGATGGACAACTGTTTTTTATGACGCGCGGTTGAACAAATAAGCAAAACGACCACACTGATACGACGCCATTCAGGTGTACGCTCATGTGATAGATAATGAAGGAAGCAACGCTGCGTCAACTAGGATGCTTTTATGTTGTGTCTGTATATCGCCAACAAACAATGTAGGAGAAGTCGTTAAGCAGTTAGAGAGACCTCGCGAGACGAGCGAATGCACATTGACCAATGCCCTGTCTGGGCAGTGCCGTTAAAGTTTGGAAACTGCAAACGAACGAATCAGGCCTGCAGGCTAGGTTCACGGCGAGTAATTAAACATGGTCCAAACTTTTGTTTCCGCGCGTATTGCAATACGGTTGACAAAAACCGGGTTGCTGCATTGTCACATTCCCAAAACGAAAACCTCTACAGAAACTACGAATTATAAGTTTATATCGCTTAATCATTCTAATATTGCACAAAAATTTGTGTATAACGGACAACAGCACGTGTCGGAATACGGCAATTTTCTGCAATCTGCATGAATTCATAAAGCTTTATTGGATGTCGAGCAGCATAATTCCATGTTGCTGTTAGAAAGCGAACTTCAGATGCAGCAGCGATCGCTCAATCGCCACTTCGACCAATATACTTCTGCTCTCCTCATACACAATATATATATAAAAACTTGGTGAAGGTTTCCATATGCTTTCGTTGATATATAGGTAAAATTATGGTGCGCAGACACAGCGGCCCTGGCATGATACAATTAAGATATCTAATTTAATGGCCATTAAAAGTCATCACACAGAAAAAAGAATAAATTGCCGAAAAAAGTTGCAATAGCTTACAAGAACAATCGAAGCAAGACACAAGACCGCTAGATACGCATGTAGTGATGGCATTTTAATTATAAAATGTGGACAAAGAAGAGGAGGACATGAAGGAGGAGAACAGGGACGTTCGCCGTTGCTTGGCACCAGTCTATGCCGCTTTTTCTTACCTTTATTCACCATTTCAACAACTCTGCATTGGTGACAAGGCTTTTGCCGACCGTCTCCACGCACAACTCCGGCAAGTACTCACATTCCAAACCCTCAGCACGCCGCTGCTGTGCCGAAGCTTGACAACTTCACAGCTAAGCCTCATATAATCACCGATCATGATGATTCCGACTCCCCCCCCCCCCCCCCCCCTTTTGTTTTAATTTGGACGCCACCTACGAAAACAACATCGGTTGGTAATAGCAAAAATGGTTTGCAGTCTTTGAAAGCTTCTTCATTGCTTTCGATATAAAAGACAACGTTCGGCATAAATCACTTCTAGTCCAATATGCTGGACAACGGGTCTACGACATATCCAAGATCCTCCTTTATTTACAAATTGCCTCAGCGTCGAGCCAGCCGTCGACATCCAGCTCATCGTCCATACCACTCCCGCGAGCAACAATCAATACTAACTTCTCAAAGGCAAGCTTAACGCCTACTTTAACCCACGCACGGACATGGCGCTTGAGTTTTTTTTTCGCCAGGGAGGCAACTAGAGAGCAAATTCAATGCCAGTTGTGCGTCCGACTTCGGCTTCTTGGTTGTCACTGCGAATTCAAAAACACTGACGTCGAAATCAAGAGCCACATCATAATTGCAACAATGTCCTTACGCCTTCAACCTGATGCTCCCAGGTGACTTAGATCTGTCATCACTTTTGAAGCACGCCGGGGTGCTTGAAAATGTTAATCGAACAACAACCATGGACGAATCGACTAGTGCAACAATGCAACGCCTCAGGAAATTTTCGGTCAAAAAATGACGAAGGATTTCTCCACTTCTCTACATATCTAGGGCCGGAACGTTGCTTGCAACCACGTGCGTACCCAGACCTGTGCCAATGTTTTTACTGTGGTGGTAACTGGCCCCTTGAGTGAGGGTAAGCAAATTACCCCGCGAAACCATTCTGCTGCAAAACATGTGGCAGGAGGGGCCCCCTACATTCAGGTTTGGAAATCAGCACAGGGGCCCATATTGCACATCTCTGATGATATTGACTCCGACAACAGCGTGTACACCCTGGGAACTGTCTCAGTGATATCTTCACAAGGTATCCCACAAGTTTGTATAAATGTCAACAGCCCCCTGTGAACATATGATTTGATACAGGAGCATCGGTATCAGCCGTCCGGACCCGCACCCTAACAAAAGGTGGCACAGCCGCTAAGCTTCAAAAGGCAGAAGTTCGAATCCACTCGTGCGGGTCTAGCAGCCACCTTGCCCACCCTCGGACGTCTCAATGTCGCGTTATCTCACAAAGATAGCCACACAACTAAAGACCTCTTTTTCATGGAAGGTGCCATAATATCACTGCTAAACTTCGCGGCTGCCAGCAGACTATATCTCATCAAAATAACATATGCCGTCAAACTGTGCACCAACACGAACATGTCTCCAAGTCCTACTGAGACACCACTCATTGCTTTTCCTGATTTGTGTGACGGCGTTGGAAACCTCAAGTATTTCCAAGTACATCTTCATATTTATGAAAACGTCGTTCCGGTGGCCCAACCACAGAGACGCATCCCGATGGCTCTGCGAAGCAAAGTAGCAGAGAAGATCAAGCAGCTTCTCGCCCTTCACTTCGTCGAAGAAGCATCACGACCCACTTCATGAATATCTTAGCCGTATTTATGCCAAAACCACAAAACCCAGAGGACATTAGATTATTCATTGATATGATATGTGCAAATCGCGCAATCCTTTGTGAGTGACATGTTTGCCCCACCATTGATGACATCATAGCAGTGTTTAGTCGGGAAAAACTTTTCAAGAAACTTGACTTAAAATACGTATACCATCAACTAGAACATGATAATGACTCTAGAGTAATTACTATCTTTGCAACTCACAATAAACTTTGCCGCTACAAACGACAGATGTGTGGAATCAATGCAGCAGCCGAAATCTTCCAGCATACCATAAGGCACGTTCTAAATTAAATATATTATGTGGTGAATATCAGTGATGACATACTCATATTTGACAAACGAAAGACCAGAACCATGCTTTATAGAATACACTCCAGAGATTAAGAGAGTCTGGCCTCCCGGTGAACCACAAAAATGCCTCTTCGTGCTGTAAAATTTCTCATTTTTTGGGCACATCTTCTCTGGCTCCGGCAACACAGGGGACCATAAAAATATGGAAGCCTAAAAAAATGTTTGTCCCTTCCAATGCACTTGAAGGGCGAATCCCCGTTGGCACTGTCAGCTAATGTGGGCGCTTCTTACCTAACCTTGCTGATCTGACACACCCGCTTCGACTTGCCTACACGATGCTCCAAGGATTATGACTAGCGCGGAAGCGGTTTCAGCCACCGCTGTCGCCCCGCATACACAGCAATTAATTTCTGCCCCAAAGAATCCTGCCAACTAGAGAAACCCAGGGCTGAGGAATTTTGCAGTAATACAACATTAGCTCTCTCTAGCAGACAGCGGTCTACTGCTGAAAAGTAATTGGATTGTTCTTCCTGCCACTCTCCATCGACGAGTAATGCACCTTGTACATGCTAGCCACCAGAAGAAAAAAAAATGACCGCATCTCCACGTGGTGACTGATGCTGATTGGGGCGAAGCTCTGGTGGTGCTGATGATACTTATTTTAATGTTCACAGGTAGTGCTGATGGTGCTGATTTTTTTATTGCTCATAGGTAGTGCTGAGTTCCGGGTTGCGTTTCGACTTCGTTATTACTGCTTTATGACTGGTGAAATGCAGAGCCAGTGGTTCTTCTAGCGGATCAGCTGGGATCCGCTACAAGCCGTGGGAACGCCTCTCCAGCGCTCAAGTCAACGGTCCATGTCAGAAAGGGAATTTGTGGTATGGAACGTGGTTATATACGCATTTGAGCATTTGAACGCAGCGCCCTCTCGTCTATAAACGTTGAGCCAAAGCATGTAAAGTATAACGAGATGTGACAACAAATAATACTTGATTTGATTTTCCTTGACATACGCATTTGACCGCAGCGCCCTCTTTTGTATAGACGTTGAGCGGCTAGGTTCAACGTTTCATCAATGACAGAAACCCCCAGCTCTTGAGTTACTACCACATCTCAGAGCCCCCTACTCGTCCCGCAGTCGTGGCCGAGTGGTTAAGGTGATGGAGTAGAATATCCATTGGGGTCTCCACGCACAGGTTCGAATCCCGTCGACTGCGCAAACATGCTTTTTCTTTTTATGTGAGCACGGACGGACGGACGGACAGACGGAGAAGGCTAGACCCTAAGGATCTTCGCCCCTAAAACAAAAGCTCTTATGAAGCAATGTTTGGTTTTCACAACTCAATAGCATGGTGCAGGCAACTCTAAAGAACTGCAAGGCATGCCGGGCACCTATCAAGCACCAACAAGCTGGACCCGTCCCTGTTCAAACAAAACTCAAGCAGGCTTGGGAACCCTAGCAAGACCCAAATAGGCCCTCTCACTTGATTTTGGAAGACGTTTTTTAACGGAAAATACTTAATGGTCCTAATAGATGATGCTTCACAATTTCCTATCGTAAATATATCATCATCACTCGCGGCCCCAACAGTAATTAACAATCTTATCAAGATCTTTAGTATTTTTGGAATTCCGAGAATCATCGAGACGGACAGTGGACTTACATTCTAGAGCCGAAAATTCCAAAACTATTGCTCAGTCATTAGGATTCCGCCAACACCGCACTACACCGTGCAGGCCATAGGCTAATGGTCTAGGAGCACGCTCAAGAAATTCATACAAGCGACGACGCTTGAAAAAAACATTTGGGCCACGGAGTTAAGTAGGTTCTTAATAGAATATACGGCAACTCCTCACTGTACATCAGAACTGACGCGCTTTGCGTTACTTTTTCGACGACCTATGGGTTACCAACTTCCACATGCAGCGAACAAAAACACCGCTGAACAGCAGGTGTGGCGACACAGAAATTTTACAAATCCGAAAAAATTCAAGATCTACGCAGACGAGCAGAGACACTCAAGAACTCACACCGAAAGATCGAAGATTTTTCATTTCCAAGCCAAACCAGACAAATAAGCTGACTCCTGTGTATGACCCCAAGTTATTCACGGACCCGAAGATCAATGGAGCATGAACTACTGCAGGAAGGGGTCAAAGACCATTCACTAGGAACTTTGGCTTCTTTAAAACTTTTCCTGACAGCACAAATCCAAGTAAAAATTAAGAAACGGATGGCAGAGGCGCCACATTGTTCACCACCAACCCATACAAAATTAAGGCTAAAAAGACGCCTGAAGAACACAAAAATTCTCTACCCTTTGAACGCCTTGATCTGTTGGAGGAAAAGGAGAGGAACTACCCGCTAAAGCACAAGGTCCCTCAGATGCGGGACGACCAGTTCGTACAGGACGCCTACCACACAGACTCAAAGACTATCTGTAACCAACTAGAAAATTTATTTCTACCGATATTTATTTATTCCCTAAGGGAGGGGGATGACGTAGTGATGGGATTTCCTTGGAGGAAATAACGTTGGAGACCAGGGATGATAGCCCTCGCTTGACTCCAGTCTCTTCCGCTTTTCGGACATTCATTTACCACTCAACTCTAGAACGCAGAAAAAGACACTTAAAATTCACAGATTAAAAGTCAAAATTAAACACAAGAACTTTCAAAAATGAATTGTCACATGAAAAATAAAATAAAAAAGGAGCCTGACATAAAACTTTTTTCTTGTTTTTACTTTTATTTTTTGTTACAGAGCTCATACAACCCGCCCCGAGCCGTGAAAAGCAGGGGGTTCTATCGTTTTGGGTATTGAGGCATTTTGTGCAGGGAGAGCAATTAGTTGTGACACACCAAGTGCCTGATAACAGTTCCTTCGGATTTCTCTATCTCAATATATTGTTTAATCAAGTACATATGTGTGCCGTCTTTGTGACTCAAGAGTTCACGAACCACTCCTACCGTTTACTTCCGCTCTCTCTAAGCTCGTCAACAGAGGAATTTCATTCTTGCTGTTTCGAAAATATATAGAACTGTTTCTGTCAATTTGGTCAATGACAGTTTCGAGAACCAATCATCAAGGCTTACGTCTGCGAGCTATCTGTACTATGAACGGTTGCAGAAGATTAAAAAAAATCTCCAAAGTACTACAGATAAAAATATTATAAATAATCAGATTGTCACCACATTATGGTACCTTCAAAATGTATAAATGTAAAGAAAATAGTGTTTGCCTGTCTTTTTTTAACCTGTCCGTATGATTGCGTTGTTTCTATCTTTAGTTATAAACCAGCTCGCCCAATCGTCCATGTCGTTGTTCGATGCATCTTTGCTTCATCCATATGTATGCTTCAATCTTGTCTGCAGGCTGTCTTTTGTATGATGTAATGGCTATTGGACCGCGGCCTAAAGGGTGCGACAAACCTACTCACCCGTTTGCTTCAGTTACCGCAGGGGTTTCTCGCAATCCCGGAGCACTAAAAATCCAAGGCCTTACGACCTGTTCACACATGTTTGTTTACACAGGACTGAGCTCTCTGTGGAAATAGTGTAAGAGCGTAGGTGAGCTTTTGCAATAACCAACGGCAAGAAAGCACAATGGCACGCTTGCCTTATCTATGAGGTGATCTTGTAATTGCATTTCACTGCAGTGGATATTTTGCTGTACTTGGGGGACAAAAAGTTCCTACGACCATGGTCGATTACAACACTCATAAAACTTTGTTGAGCCAAGAAAGGAAATATTATGCACAAAAAAAATGAAATATCCGATGACCCCCTTGTTATCTTTGGTTGTATAAAAATTTAATAGGTTTAAAGGCGCAGGATCCTAAGCAGTCGGAAGTGTGTGAACCAGTCGTTTCTTGCATGCACTAAAGAAGGCACCACAAAAATATTTACATTAATCTATTGTCATGGCATACCCCACTCCTGACAACATTTAAACTTGATAATTCTGATTATTCTCAGAACACTGGGGTGTGTCGCGTGCACAGCGTATACAAAGCAAACAAACCAGAGCTCTCGGTAATCATGTGTCCCATGTTAAAATACCCACAGAGTGTGCGCATGACATAGTTTATGTGCCCCGGTTTTTTATCACAATAGTCAAAACAAATTTCTTGTTTTTCTTTTTGTCATGTCACAACAAGTATAGTAAACTCAGTCGTCTCTCCCATTTAGTGTTTTATGTTCTGTCATGATTACCGCGGATGGGTTAGTGTTAGTAACAGCTTTTTTTGGCTAACCCGGTCGAAATAGTTTTGGGTAACGTCCCGGGATATACGCTTTGCTAAGTATCGACAACGACTGATGTGCCGACGCATTCTCTCATTGCTCCGTGCCCGCCTTCCGTTTCCGGTTAGGAAGAAGGTGGCGGATCTGACTCGAGCTCATTCTCCAGTAACGGGTTCACTCCTTGGCGTTCGAAAACCCATTCGCGGCCAGCGTTGTTCTGTCTGGATTTTGGCGTTACATGACCCGCTGGAGTAGCTCGGAAGATTTAAAACACAGGCATGCTGGGAGAGTTAGGATGAACATGACGGACCACGTGCTAAGAGACGAGAGGAGCGAGTGCAGGAGAGCGGGGAGCACTTGTCGGAACCTCGCATTGTGTTATCTACGGACGTTCGTTCGGGCTGCCTTAGCGAGTTTTCGTAGACCTTGTTTCCTCCTTTGCTAAGCCCTCCGCAACGAAGAAGCTGCTACTTAACCTACGCGCCCATGGCCTTGACTGTAGAGTTCGTTGTGTTGTAGCGGGTTGCGGAGAGCTTTGCGCAGCAGCGAAAGCGAACTGTGAAGAGTCCGTATTGTCATGGCTAGCGTAGCTACCGCTATGCTCTAAAGGCCCTTTCACACACTTGCAACCGATTACGACCGAGAAAGACGAGGCCTGTTCAAGCCTCTTAAATTTTTTAGGACGAAATAACACAATGGCACGCTGGCGCCATCTATGCGTTGACCCATGGAACTGCATTTCACAAGAGCGAAGGTTTTGCAGGATTCCCGAGGTCAAATGTGCGTAATAACTATGAGAAAGACTCGTTCATAACGTTCACAAAAGTTCTTTGAACCAAGAAAGAAAGGATAATGCGCGAAAGAAATAAACGTTTTGCGGCACCGCCAAGTTTACACTGCAACCCAAAAGATGGCGCCAGTGTGTCCACGCGTAGTAAGAGATATTAAGAGGTCCCGAGGCACCCGGTTTTAAAGGGCCGCAAGTATCTGAACGGGCCATAAGGCTCACGCTCTGAAACCTGCTTGCATAAGTGGGTGACTTCGGTTTGCCGTGCCCCCTGCTCGAGCGTGCGTCTGAGTGAGGCGCACAAGTAAAAGCCCGTTCACACGTAGATCGCAGTGCTATGGACGTTTGCAAACATGACGTCCCGACTGGTGCCCTATGCGTGCAAGCACGTGCAGCGTGCGTGTGGGTATAGCTTTGGCAAACCTGCCACTGCACGTGCTTGCTCATGCGAGAAGGAACGTGACGATTGCCAGATACCCGGTTCAGGATCATCTTGCAGACGGGAGCGTTCAATAGATTTGTCTCGATCCGACAAAGTTCCAACTAATTTTAGAAAATAAATAGCCGACGTCGCGTAAACAGCGCTGTATCAGTGCACCAATCCATGTGGCAACCAGAGTTAAGCCACGTGTTCTCCAAAGAGTGCGCGGCTGAAGCATTACGTAAGCCATGTGAGCCTTGGCCACGTAGCACGGATAAGTTACGCCGTCCAGAGTCACGCTGATTTATGGTGATATTCTCATTTCAGCGAACTCAGCTTCGTCACGATCGTCATTGTCAAGAGTCACGTGACACATTGGCAGTACACGCCACCAGGCGACATGAAGGCCATCGGTCCCAACACCATGACCATAGTGCCCATCCCGTCTCAGCCAACCAGCGTATGTATTTGAGCAGGACTCGATTCTCGCCTTAGGGAGATCGAGATAGGAGCTTCCTCGCACCGCGCAAGCGACGGTACAAATAGAAGACTATTCGTCCGCTAACAGTTCGAGGGGAGCGCGGGGTTTTCCACGATTCAAAGCGTCATTGATCGGCGAAAGTATATCCCATTTCACGTCAATTCTCACCGCATTTCACCGCATCACGGAGCACCAGTAGATGATCGCAGACTTGGAAGGCAATCCGCCGCAAGTAACAAGTTACTTGTAATCCGTTAATATGGAAGAAGATTTGTAATTGCCACGTTAAATTTTTCCGGCAGTAATTGTAACGTAAATTGGTCACATATATTAATAACGGAGTAAGTACCTTAAAGGACACATGCAAAGGAAAAAAACATTTTTTTTAAACGGCTTAGATGCAAAGAGTATATCACAAAACGATTTTTTAACGAAGAAAAAATTTTTACAGCTATATTTACGCCGCAAAACGAATTTGTCGCTGGCCCCCGCGGGTACCGCGGGAAGGTAGCCCATACTTATCACGTGACTGGCCCTCATTTATCACGTGGTGCTTGCACTCCTTCGAAAGCTTTCTCTGGAATTTGAAGGTTATTTCTTTTCTTCATTTTTTTGTTGCACCTATTTTGTAAGAAAATATTTTGACATTTCGGAAACTTCAAGTATAAGAAAATCATCACTTCCGTTTTGACGCTTACGAAACCAAAAAAAGACCGCCATTTTTTCTGCGAAGGGCCGCGGAGCGCGGTCGGCACGGTGTTGTTTGTGACATGCCGGTTCAAGGAAAGCAACGCCGCTGCTCGACGAAAGGCTGCAGTTCTCGTGATCGAGACCAGGAGAATTTCAGTCAACATGCGGTACCGGTGGACGAGCATTTGAGAGCGATCTAGCTAGAGGCGATCGGGCGTACGACTGGCACGCCTGGCGAGAAGAATGTTCCGGTGTGTTCTCGTCACTTCGCCCCAGAGGCCTTCGAGCCACGCAGCGAGCGAACCCAACGCGTGACTTTATAGCCAGGGACGGTCCCAACGCTTTCCTTGCCGACGCCACCACTAGGAACAGCTTGGTCAACGGTAAATGAGGCACAGTCAAACTGCCAATGCTTGTGACGCTACGCTAAAATGCAGTGTCTATTCTGTCGGCAGCCGGAAAAACAATTCCCCTAAAATTCTGGCGGCAGTTACCTCCCACTGGCTTTTTGAAAGCATGTGACAACTGCCGGGAGAGTATTCGCATCTCGACAAATCGCTTATCGTCCATTTGTCGAGTGACGAGACGGGCGACAGCGACAAGAATCCGCTGTCGTGCGTCGAGGCAAACGGCACAAGAAGCGGCGGAGCAAGCGACCACGGGACATGAACCTTGTTTTTTACAAATCTGAAAACCGGGCGGCGCGACAAGCCACACTCAAAAATCTCCGTCGCTCGTTGCTAACTTGTCGCGTGTCGTCGTCGCTCGCAAAATCCCTTACACTCGGTTTAGTTCGAAACGACACATGTGTTTCGGCAACATAAATGGTTCATCAATACTCGTTATGAGTTCCAGGCTTCCTTTCTTTTTAACATTTCTCTCTCTCTCTCTCTCTCGACACTCATTACGCGAATTGAACACTGTAGGGACATTTCGTCGTGCGTGTACCACTGGCGCCTTCATCAGCGCTCATCTTGAGCAACTAGAACCTTCCACTATAACCTTTTATTTAACCGTCCAACACGACTACGGTGCCATAATTCAGCAAGGAAATGTAGCAAGCCAAATCCTCGACAGTTTAACACACAACTGTAATGTGTAATCAATGAATAATTACCACTGCGTGTCTTCGAGCCTCCTCAAAGACTCGGGCGGGAGCTGCAACCCGCCGGCAACGCCGTCCGCAGGCGTGTCGCGGGCCTCGGAGCTTTCCGCGGGGGGGTTCGCTGCTCCGCGAGGCGTGTCCTCGTAGGGGCGAAGCCCTAGCTGTCTGATCCGGTCGAGGAGTCTGCGCTTCAACTCGGGATCCATCGTAAAAGACGCGGAGCAGACTACCACCGCTTCAACCACCAGCACACGAACCAAACAACACAACGCGCGCCGAAGTTGAGCGGAAGTGGCACGCTTTTTAGCCGAACAGCCAAGCCAATCCAAGCGGCTTACCTCTCCTCCCCGCGGAGTGCAAAGGCGCGAGAGAGGAAAAAGTGGAAAGGAGGAACGTTTTACACCTTGCTTGACAAAAAACCATCTCGCGCCGTAAATATAGCTCTAAAAAGTTTTTTTCTTCGTTGTTAAATTGTTTCATGATATCCTTTTTCCAACTAAGCCGTTTGAAGAAATGTCTTTTTTCCTTTGCATGTGTCCTTTAATTACTCGTTACAATAAGAGCGTGAAATTCAGCAGTATAAAGATGGCAAGTTAAACAAAATATAAAACATCGTGAAGAGGAGAGTAACCGGTCACCAGAACTACTGGAAAAGCGTGGAAGACACATTCAGATATGCTATAAACTAAGATGAAGAAGGCAGCGTCAAGAAGGCTCCTTCCATCGACTTTCATCGCGTTTACTTATTGCCCAGAACAGAAAAAAAAAAGCTCTTCGTTTTTATTTGGTTTTTGTATTTTACACAATTGCACGCTTTCCAACTTCTACGTCTATCGCCACCTGCACAGACATCACACGCGGGTTCACAGCTCGCGTAGCGGACAAGGTAGCCTCGCGCGAAAGGGTCGAGGTTACTTCTCTTTGTCTTTGATGTGGGCTACTGTATTCTGGCATGGTCTTCAGGCACGGCTGAAAAGCGCCCAGCGTTCTCGTTGGTCACTTTCTTCCCCTCCGAATCTTCTTTCAGAAAAAAGTAACGTGACAATTACAAATTTACTTTAAAAAGTAACGTATTACAAGTAATCCGTTATATGTACCGGCTTACTTTTCAAGTCTGCTTGTAACTCATAATAAAATGGTAATCTACCGTTGCGCATAACCTTCAGAAACATTTTCCGTTTTTTTTTTTGTTTTGTTTTGTTTTTAAGGAAATTCTCCCAGGAACACCAAAGGGCAATTGTGTTTTGTTTTTTCGCTATTTCTTGGACAAAGCACGAAGGCTATTTCTTGCACGAAGGCCGAGTTGTGCACAACAGCAGTGTCTGGGATAAATACATTTTATGTAGTCACTATCGTCGTCAGTTATTATCATTGATGCCCCTTACGGCAATTACAAGTTGCGTTACCTTTTTTTTTTGTATTTTCGTGCGGAATTTTAACACAGAATAAGGAATTAGTAAGATAAAGCAGAAATTAAAGTGGACACCGAGGCAGCAAATTTGTGTGTCAGTAGTGGTAACAATGGCGTTTGGTAGTATGTTCCAATCGTCGATGGCCTAAGGTGATGTGCAATTACTCTAATAAGTAGTTCACAAAAAATTGGCCTCAACTTAGAAAATCGGCCAAAGCGGCAAAACATTTGCCACGAGTGTAAACGCCATGATTTGCGAAGAGATATATTGAAAGCTACGGCGATGGAGAGAGAGACCAGTGTTGCCAATTTAGCGGTTTTCCCGCTAAACTTAGCGGCTTTTGGCCCTGTTTAATGGGATAAATTATTGTTCTGCGGGAGGCGGGATTTTTAGCCAGGTGCCGCTATTGCAGAACGGAACTATCGGCGAAGCTCGAGGATTTGGTCGCGCACAACGTAGAAGCATGTTTCGGCCACTGCACCTTTCTCCTCTGGCAGGCAGACGACTCTACGAGTTGAACGGAAGTCTGACTACTCACGCACTGCTGAAGGGTCCCTTGCCATGTTCGTATATGCGCTCACTTCGAAATTTCGGCTTCGGATCACATGGGTGAACTGTAACGTGGCGTGACAGATTTCTAGTGAAAACAAAAGGAAAGCTTATGTTCAGATGGCATTGATACGAATACAGGGGTGGAACGGCAGCGCTATTTGCGCCATTTTGCTCCAGACACATTTGTCTGCGCCATTCTGCGCCATGTTGCGGAAACTGTGCCTCGGAAACTGCGCCTCGCGCAATAATGCACCAAATCGCAAAACGTGTGCCAAAAAATTGTATTTTGTCTTGGTTTGGTTTTTATCGACTCGATTGGCAACAATGAGCGCGTTTAGCTTGGTCGACCTCGCAATCCTTTTTTCTGTTTATTTTCCCTGTGTATCCCGAGTCGGAAGCGCGCGAAAAAACTCAGGGGTCGGATTCCAAGCGTTACACCACCTGCGACTGGATGGTTATTCTTCAACAGTAAGCGGTTAAGCAAGTCGGCCAAGGTGAGGCCGAGTCGTTAAGCGTCGCATTGCCTGAAGCTCTGTGGCCCGGGATCCGGACGTCAGCCAGTTGAAAAGAAACGAGCAAAAGATTCCTTTTAGTACTTCATCGCTAGAAGTTGCAACCGCATTCTTGCAAGGTAAATCGTGATTTGATAGAACTGAAACGTGGTCCGATCCGAACTTCTTGCCGGCCAGCAGCTCTCACGCGAGTGGTAGATCTGCTCGGCGTACAATAACCTTGCTTTTGCTCACCGCTTTGAATACGATAACTACGTTAATCGTAGTCTCCTGATTCGCTATTGACCTGCACAATAGTATTAACTCGAAATTCGTTGCCCCGTTCCTCCGCGCAACTGCACGGTTCGTTGCATCCGCACGTCACATGGTTCGCACATATTATTACTATGTCGAGGACGTGTGGGTTGTGCGATGAGCAGTGCTGGTTGCATTTTAAGCACTTGAAAGCCACTTAGAAAACATCAAGGACACTATCTTCCGAAACATATGGTACATACTGTTTCGTTCTTATTAAGGCTCACAAAGTTTCAAGTTTTCGCATCTGTTACACTGTTATCCCATCTACCTAAGTCCCTGACCCCTGATGTTCATCTGTGCTGCTAAGCACAATTTAAATTGCTCCCGTGCTTGTCTAAGACACAAGCTGAAGTGCAATGAAAGTTAATCTGAGTCGCTCCTAGCCTGCTCCAGAATGTAGTTTTAGCTGCTCCCAACCTGCTCCAAAACGGCTGTTTCAGCTGCTCCCGTGGCTGCTCTGAAGTACATTGCATGAGTTCCATCCCTGGAATACGATCTATGCTGTTATTATATTTTTGGCACAAAGTAAAGCACACAAAATTGTTAGGATGTCATTTCTGCGCTGTGTTTTGCATTCAGCGGTTTTTAGCGGTTCTGGGGGATTCCGACTGCGGGTTTTAAATTTTTGAGTTGGCAACACTGAGAGAGACGCGACACGGCGCCATATTGAAAGTGTGTGAAGCTTAGGAATTTCGCGCAATCTCGATGTACTGTTGAATGGTGAGTAATAAAAATAAATAAAGCACAGAGCTCTATTTTGGAAGGATTAAAGTTTTATAACTAGGTAAGATTGCCAAGGGCACCATACAGAAGAGGCAAAATGCGGTTTCCAGAGTGTGCATCTTAGTTCTGCTTTGTTACTTTGCTCATGAGTATGACCCTCCTCCCTTATCTGCGACGGATGAACTGTTGGGGAGGGGGGGGGGGGGGCAAACCCTCCATCAGGCACTTGTGTCTTGATCTCTGCCTGTTATGCTGAAAAGTATCTGTAAAACAAATAAAGAGAAAAAAAAAGAAAAAACAATTATATGCTTAGGTCGAACTGAAGTTACGTATGCTAGCTGTTTTATCACTGGTATTGCGAGTTTAGTCTTGGGTGCAAAAAAAACAAACAAACAACCAAGGGGGCGGATTGCATTTGTTGATGTATTACTGACGTGAGAGATTCATGAAATGTCAGTTGTTAAATGAATACCTTTTTGTTTTTATGAGCTGCAAACGGTGAGAAGGGAGACGTCAAGATGGTAAGAAAAGAGTCGGAAGAACACAACAAGAAAACGAAAGAAATTTTCATGTGTCAAAATTTAGGGTCATCTGCCATTTACTCCACCATTGAATACTATGTTTAATATATTTTTGCAAGGTCTGGTGATCGTCGGGTGAGAAAATGAGCCTGTAAATTGAGCAGTCATCTGCAAACAGACTGACGGATGACGAGATGTGCTCATAAATGTCATTAATGTAAATTAAAAAAGGGTAAGGCCCGAGTACACTGCCCTGAGGGATATCTGAGGTTTCCGCGCACAAGAGGGATTTGTAAATATTAATGTTGGGTTTATTGAATGCGGTCATAGTGAAACATTGGGATGTCCATTTTACAATTGCGTTCTCGGTTTTAAATTTGTAAAGCTTCATTATAAGACGGTGATGAGGGACCGTATCAAATGTTTTAGAAAAGTAAAAAAAAGAATGGCGTGAGTCTGAATGTTTCTATTAAATCCTGCTCGAATCTCATGAATAAACGCCATTAGTTGGGTTTCACAAGAGTACGCTTTCTGGAATCCATGTTGGTGGTTAAATAAAGTCACTATATTCTCTAATATTGGTTATACTGAAGTATAGCACCTCCATGAGCTTAGACGATACGATAGTTAAGAAAATGGGCCGATATCTTGTAAGTAGGTGGCGGTCACCAGATATAAAAACGGGTTACGTTGCCAGCTTTTCACTCTAGCAGAAATTAATGACAGTGTGACTGGGAAACTATGTCACAAAAAAATTTGCCCATGTTTGTGTTGCGTTTTTTTTAGATTCTTTGAACTGTGAGAGCTGACGACAGCTTCATGTTCTTGATTGCTTTCAAGACGCTAGCGTATTCAATGGTAATGCGTTCCATCAGAGTGTGTAAAAACTGACGTGATACGGACATATTCAAGAGTTTTTACCTGTGAAAACAGAAACAAATAAACTATTAGGTGAAAGAGCGCTTTCTTGATCGGATAGATTAGGGGAAGCGACTTAGTAGGATTAACAGTCTTGCAAAATGTGTTTGGCATGCAAACCAAACTGTAAGAAAGGTATCGAGTATAGAATTTTGTTTTAGCTTCATTAATATCTGTCGTGTAATGTGTTGCACAATCGTGGTGTCTGACCCAAGCATCCAGTCTGTCGCAAAAATTAGCCCGTCTATAAGCATTCTCTTTTTGTTTGGAGTGTTTATGAATGGTTATGTTATAACACAGATTGTTGTTACCAGAGATGACACGAGTGGGTGGTAAAATATTCTAGGACTTTAATTAGTTTATCTTTGTACAGTGTCCATTACCGCGGGCAAATCTTTCCTCTAAGCTATTCGAAAACGCGTCGTAGAAGTTTTTTAGTTGTAAGTCGATAGAGGTACAGTCGGCACTCGCGTAATTGCGAATGATTTTAGTGAAGCGACATTTATGAGGAATGGTGATTAGAGTGTTAATTCAATAACAAGATGGTCACTAATGCCAAGCGACCGTCTTGTTATATGAGGTTACTGATAAAGGTTGGCCTTTGTGTTAGGCGTGTTAGGCACAGGTCTTCTACATTGCCTCAGTTTTGGGTAGTTCCGGTCGGTTGATAGATTATGTTGAAAATATTGTCAAGGCAAATGTCGACGAAAGCTTCGGAAAAGCATTGCCGGATCAAATGGCAGGGATAAAGGGTTGCAAGTTTAAAGAGTCATTTATGGAGCTCGGTAACAAACTCACTACAACTTTCTGGCCGCCCGTAGCATATGCCCAGTATTACACTTGGTTTAAATATGATTCATTCTCAGACGACCTCCGCGGCTTGTTTCTAACCAGATAAGCCTTGATTGGATAGGATTATCGACAGCTGAAGGAACACCGCCCCCTCACCATCACACTTGGTCAGTACGATAAACACAGCAACTTAAATGTGTAGGAAACAATTCTTAGTCAGAAACATCAAGGTTTAGCCACGGTCCAGTAAGTGAAACGAAACTTACGTTGCGTGTTTGAATTAGAAAATGCACATCTTCCCTTTTATGTATGAGACTTTAAATGTTTGTAAAAAGGACAGAATGCTCAATAGAAACGTTACAGATGCGTCTAACTCTGAACGTCAGAACTTGATAATGGTTTGCTGAGCAAGTGATGTCTTGGGCAAGCCTGTTTTGTTTGCCTCCGCCCCCAGTGCAGAGCGGAGGCAAGGTGGTCCCTACACTAATCATTCTAGTCCCTCTACAGGCCCGTTTCAGAACTCGAGAGCCACTTGACTTCGATGTGAAGTGATGGGAACACCCGTGTACTATCCTGACGCGCGGTGAACGCCCGATATCCTCTAGCCGATTGTCTCGCAAAATCTTAGCTGTGTCGGTATCTTCACTGTAATAAAATTATGGTCTGGATCACGACGATTGTACAATTCACAGAGCAGCGGCGACGCTCTTACGGGAAACCAACATCTTTATTCAGCATCAACACACGCAAACGAACAAATCAAACGAGATCAAGAAAAACCGTTGGCGTCGAAGGCTAGGCTTAGGCCGGTCACGCCATGAAAGCAAGCACCCGCGCAGCGCTTCCCAAGTTGTTTGCTTGCGACAGTTGTTTGCTGGAATCAGGGCAAAGAAACACCAGCCGTCTGTTGGCCAGGACAAGATGCTTTTTGTGTAAGGCACGACAGAATGCTAGGTACTGGAGCAGAGCCGTGTATTGGGAGAGTTTGGCCAGTCTATAATGTCGCCGCCGTAATGCCCCCCTCCCGAACGAGCCAATCAGCCCCCGGCGCACAGCGAGAGGCGTGAGCGCATACGCGTGAACTCTCTGTTGCTCCCAGCTGAACGGGGAAGGCCGCCATTTTGATTCATTCGCCCGGTGGAATGCAGGGGATCGGCATCTAAATTTCGGTTATTTCCTTTTATTTCACTGGCTCTGGCAAGCAAATGTTAAACTGTTATTCCCTCCGGGGGTCAATAAGCTACGAAATGAAGTTTTCTTGACCTCTCGCCAGAAACTTTTATTTAGGCAAAAATAGGTCGGCCCGCAGCAGACGACGCGTAGCCTACACAGTGCTCTACGCCGAGGGCGTAGCGTCAAAATGGCGGTCGTCTCTTTCTTAACCCCCCCCCCTTTTCTCTCTCTCTCCTTGAATGGTTTCTTCCCTTTCTTTCGCTTTTCTGCTCTCCAGCGCCTTCCCCACCACACCCACTGGCCAAAGTCTCCCAATATACGGCTCTGTGCTGAAGAAATTCAGCACAGAGACCCCAAGACGAGAGAGCCCAAGTACGCACCTGATCTCGATGCACCACTGTCCTCTTCCGCACGACAAAATCTGTCTCCTACAAGGGTTTTTAAATGCCCCAGGACGAGGCATTACAACATAACCAACGACACCAAAAAAAAAAAATTGGATTGGTTTGCGCTTCTACGCCCTCTTATCAAAGCTCCCATCGTGTGCTCGCCATTCGGGCGGCTGCTGACGCTTAGGTGACGCCTGCTCCGTTACTGCGGTCCGCTTCTTCAGCCCGCTGTCCCGGCTGACTTTCGATCAGATCCGCGCACCAAAGAACGTTTTGGACGCACATTCCCATCACGATAGAGGGAAACGAACACGTGGTGAAAGCGAGGCTTGTACGCTCTTTCTCATCTAGACGCCATTCTCAGCGTTTGTTCGTTCTTACGACGTCTGATACGATCGCTTTCTGAAGCCACGCTGTGACGACTTTCTGTAGAAAACGCTCTCGTCGTCCAGAGCGCTCGTCTCTCGCCGACTTCTTGCTGGAAAGGAAAGTGTTAGCTCTCAATCTCGCCTGTTTAAAACAAATTCAGTGAACGGTGCCATGAGAATATAGAAAAAACAATAGCTTCGCCACGGCCATGCTATGGTGACGCTGTTGGTTGGCCCTAGAAGTGTTTAATGAAGTGTCCTAATCATGATGAAAATTACCCGCGATTGTAGTAAAAGTTGTAGTACTTAAAAGAGAGAAAACAAAAACGGGAAAAAACGCCTTGCTGGACGAGTGAGTCCAGGTACGCTTCGATCCATTTATGGAATATAGGGACGCCACCTCCTGCCCATTAAAATCCTTGGTCTGTTATGGTCACCATGATATCAATAGACGGGCCCACGAAGGCAGCGTAGCCAGCTGCAACAGTGCCTTCTCCTTAATGTAGTCTGTTATCGACGCGGATACGCTATCTTGGGCTCTAAGCTACGCTGCCAAGCGATCCCACTACGGAAGCACACCCCTCGCATCGCTTCTCTCTACTTCGCTCGGGGAAACTAATATAATCCCGGGGCCGAGCGAGTAATAAGCCTCGTCGGAACCGCCAAAGTATTGCCAGGCGACTGCCTTCGGCTCTCAGCGTCGGCCTCCATAATGGCGCGTTCGACATTGACGAGACAAGGCGGAAAACTGCTTCTCGGTTCACTGTACAGGGCCCCCAATACAGGTCATGGTGTCTTCGCTGAGCTGTGCGCCGTTTTCGATCGGATCAGCTCCCGTAAAGAAGGCCACATGAACATTCTGTTAACTGGGGACTTCAACCTCCACATCAACTGGAATTCTGTGGATCCGATGCCAACAAACGAGACAGAGGCCAAGTTCCTGGACTGGATGCAGTATGCAAACCTCACACAGATTGTCCGCTTCCCAACGCACGTCCGTGGCAATGTTTTGGGTCACACCCTAGACCTATTTCTCTGCCGGAACCCTGCCCAATTACTATCTGTGTCTGAACCTCCCCCGCTATCTAACTCTGACCACATTGGAATCTCCTCCTCCTGGAACTTCAGCTGCAGAAGAAAACGAATAATCTCAAAGCAGGCAATCTTGTTTAACAAGGACGGGCGTGACTCACTGGACGCTCTGTTGCCCTGGCTCCTTGGTTTCTCTGCACGGACTTTCTGACGGACTACAACCCATGGGACCTATTCTATGATATGTTCTGGGCTGCATGCAGAGACTCTACGCATACTATGATCTCTTCCAAACACAAGAAAGGCAAACCATGGATAACTGGACTCATCAAGCAGCTATCAAGCAAGAGTAGGCGCTTGTTCAAAAGGGCCTCAAAAACACAGGATGCAACTCATTGGGTGGCATACAAGGATCTCTTGAGACAGCTGAAAAGGGAGATAAGAGTATCCTATCGGAAGTACCTCTGCGACATGGCAAGCCAGGCAAGAACATGCCCCAGACGTTTCTGGCAGTTCTACGGATCATTACGACGTAACAGTGTAGCTACCCAGTTTCAAATAGGAGGTACATACACTGACAATGCTCAGGTCATCGCCAACTCCTTTGGCCAACACTTCAGCGATGCGGTGCCCGCGTTTAACAACACCTGCCCTCCTCCCCAAGTTGAAAGTCCCCCTGCTGAGAAGCACAACCGCACAGAGTTAATTCCTGTGTTCGTCCCTCCACCCGTTACCACCGAGGACGTTGCGGCTGCCATCTCCCAGCTGAAGCCTGGCGCCTCCCCTGGCCCAGATGGCATTCCCCCCTTCCTGCTGTAGGCCTGCGCTGCGGCACCCTTGTCCCCATTGGCAGACCTGTACAACTACTCCTTTTCCAGGGCACTCATATCCCTGATGTCTGGAAGCTAGCGCATGTGACCCCTGTCCGCAAAGGAACGGGGAAACCACTGAACTCTCTCGAAAGTTACCGGCCAATTAGCCTCACCTGCATCCTCTGCAAAGTATTTGAAACCTTAATTTGTAGTAAAATCTCCACGCACCTAGAAGTCAACAACCTTTTATGCAGCTCTCAACACGGCTTTAGGAAGGGGCGGAGTTGCGAAACTCTGCTCTCTCTCTTGCACCACGACATGAGCAGTGCCCTGGACAGCTCGAAGGAAGCAGATGTGCTGTCCATAGACTTCTCGAAGGCCTTCGACAGTGTGAACCATGACCACATCCTTACCAAGCTCCCAGGCTTTGGGATCTCTGGAGCAACCCTTAAATGGGTATCGAACTTCCTGGGTAATCGCCGTCAGCGAGTTAACTTCAACGGTGCCTTTAGCCAATGCCACAATGTCAGAGTGAGTGTGCCTCAGGGCTCTGTTATAGGGCCACTCCTCTTCAACCTCTACATCAACGACCTTACGGTCGACATGCAATCTAACATTCTTCGGTATGCAGATGATCACATACTGTACCGCATAATCCACTCCTCTCACGACCACCAAATCCTGCAGTCCACCAATCCTGCAATCCTGCAAATCCTGCAATCTGCACAAGATCTGCAGGTGGTCAGAAGTCAACGGACTGCTCCTCAACCCAGACAAAACTGTGTACCTTAAAATATCAAGAAAAGGAACCCGTCGACGTCGTCTACAATGCACAAGGGAAGCGCATACAAGAGGTCACAGACACTAAGATTCTTGGTGTTTGGTTTGACAAGACCCTGTGCTTTAGAAGGCACGTTGACTACGTCTGTAAAAGGGCGAGCAAACTGAGAGGCTTCATAACATGGACAACAAGAGAGATGCCAAGCCATGCCTTTTGTATACTGTACACGGCTATTGTACTGCCGGTTTTGGAGTATTGCTCCTCTGTCTGGAGCCCCCACCAGGTTGACCTACAAAGGAGACTAGAGTCGACGCAAAGAAAGGCCACAAAGACAGCACTCTACTTGCAGGATAAGAGGGCAAGCAAGCTACCCTATGAAAGGCGGCTGCAATCCCTCCGGTAGTCCAGACTTGATAAACGTCGACTGTTCTTCAGACGGGTGCTCCTCTACAGGTACCTACATGGTGTCTGTCCCATCCCCGATGGTTACTTGAGGAGGTCTAGGCGAGACCCCTCGAAACTTGAACAGCGCTTTGCCCGCACCATTAGTGCCTCTACCTCCCTCTTTGTCCAAGCGCCTACCCTGTGGAATCACTCACCAGATGCTGCTCGCCAGGCCCCAAGCGTAGACGAATTTAAAGATCTGGTGCGGAATCACCACGACACCTACTTTCTTCATTAGACTAAGTATTCTCACCCTTGTGTAAATTACATTCCAACATCTCCATTTCATCTGTTAACGTATGGCCGAGGAGGAAATCAGCATATGTATGCACGGGCTTCTGCCTTTTGATTGCCACAGGCTCTCGGTCGTATGGTTGTTTTAGCCAATAAACACCTTTGAACCTTTGAACCTTTGAATCGCGGCGTTCACGATAGTCAGACGAGTCTCGCAAGATGGCGACTCCCGTTGCTGGCTTCAGGTGCTGCGTTCGCGCATTCCTCCATAAAGAAGCAGCTTCGTTGTCACCGTGACGCTGACTATGGCAGACGGACTTTATCGTGCGGAAGGAGATGGAGGTGTGGCGAGTTCAGTTGCTCACTTGAGCTCTTTCGCCAAGTATCAATGAGCGAGACGTGAAAAAAAGTGTTCAAAATAAAGACTTGACGCAGCGCTTAATATTTGAGCAATCCTTACTGAAAAATTGTTTTACCCCGGAATTTGGACGATGTTTCTCCTACTGAAACAACTTGCTGAACTACCGCTGTGTCAATCACCTCTCCAACATTAGGGATGCAAGCAGGGTATAAGCATGGGGGGGGGGGGGGGGGGGGAGCTTAGCGTGCTGGGACCACCGTCTTCTCCACGGATATTGCGTCTGGCGGCATAATACCCCTGAAAATACATCGGCGTTTTGTTCCCTATCTTAGACGTTAATTCTAGACTCTTCTAAAAGTTTTTATATCATTTTTATTTTTGTGTTTTTTTAGATAGACGTTGCTTAATGTGATTGCATTGTAATTTTCTCTTCTTTGCAGTGGGTCGTCGGACTAGCGTTGAAGTACGCAAACATTGACACCACCAACAGATACGTGATGATGAGTTTCACGATGGGCAGTGCTGGTTTCCGCATGCCAGACAAGTGGCAGAAGGGCACCCATGACGTACCTGTCGTGCACAGTCTCATGTTCTACCCGCAGGTACGTGCGCGTGAACCTTGATGAGTGGGTTTAGGCTCCACGTTTGAGATCATAAGCTCTTAAAGATATGCTACCAGCCTTTTAGCCATCGCAGCTCTCGAAACTCTAAGGCCCGTTCACACTCTTGCAACCGAGTACGACAGAACGAGACACGACCAGTTTCTGAGCCTCTTACGACCGGAGGCGCTGCTGCGGAGCCGGTGGTAAACTGTCACAGGAGGCTTAGAGACGGTCCTGTCTGAGCCGGTTGTAGTCAAACCTAAATGTGTGAACGGGCCTTTACTCTGTTTGTAGTAAAACTTGCATTCTCACTGAAGCTAATTTTCATGTAGCCTAAAGGGTGAAGCGTACCGCGAGCTTTGGCGGCCATGCAATGCAACTGTGAAAGAAAGGGACTAAAAAGCTAAAGAGGAGAGGCGGGAGGGAAGACTCCGAGAAGCATGCAGAAAATTCGCCACCAACACAGGCTTCAGAAAAAGGAAGAACAATAAAATATAATAAAAGGGGTACGTGGGGACGCTACACACTAAACATCGTTTCACCCTTAATGGTGCGAAATGCTTTGTCCTATAACAAGCATCCTTATTGGTGTAAAAAAGAAACGCCCAAAGAAAAAGCCGTTATTTCTAACTTCACTAAAGGAAGCCATTATTCCGAGCACAACTAAATTAAGCCGTGATTCCAAATTTCTAACTCCACTAAAGGAAGGCAATATTTTGAACACAACTAAATTAAGCTGTGATTCCAAAGTGCAACTATTTATTAGGGCGTTGTGCCTGCAGTACTCCCTACATTTGGGTGTTACACCGCCAGAAAAAGAAGTAAAATAGGCACAACGAACAGCATCCATGAAATAGTTTGCAATAACGCAAAAGAGTGCACACAAATGAATGGGTGTAGGTCGGAACATGCTTAGTTCACTTTTATTTATCGATCAAGTTTCTACAAAGGTCCGCTAAATTCTCTACGATTGGAAGCAAGTAATCTGTCCGACGCAATGTCTCTGCTCATGCGGACAAGGGAGTGCAATTACAGACTTGCGAAAGGCCAAAGCTGTGTTCACGCCCACGCTCCAAATGATATCATGCATGGGGCACCATTGAGGCACCATGCTTCGAAGCGTACATAGACTCTTTTTTCATGACAAAGGACTACAGATGCTGCTCCAGTTTCTGACGTCCCAGAGAACTCCCGGTTCATAAAAATGAATGAAGAAACCCAATTTTAACATGTAACACCGCTAATCGAAATGTCAATGACACGTTTAACCACTGATTCTCAAGGTCAACACCAAAAGAAAGAAGAATCTCGAGATCAGTTCAAAGCTTTTATTCGCTAAATACTACACAGAATCACTCCCTAACGTTTATAGCCGAAATAACTTGACTTAGGTTTTCTTCCTAAGCAATGGCAGTTGGCAAATAAATTCGAGATATGTGAGCATCGCTCATATTGGAGAAAGAACAAACGGCCACGTGGCCTGGCGCCTATCATGCCGCCAGCGGTAACCATAGCCAGGATGCATAGCTGGCATCGGCAAAGTACAAAGCGCATGCTGAGCTCCAGGCATTGTTAGAGTTCCGTTATTCGCATCACCGCAGCGGTTGGACACGAGCCACTACCCGAGTATCCGCCGTGGCATTGATTGTTACGAGTCAAAGTCGAGTTCTCACGCAGTTTTTGTTTCGAGTCCATTTTATGAGCCGCGCTTGACTCTTGTCAGGCGAGTGGTTCCGATTCCACAATTACGTCATCAAGCGTTGCGAAGGCAAGACTAAAAGAAATAATTTACTTTTATTCTTGCAATTTCCCCAGGAGCAGGACGCTTCTGAATCAGTGGCGGTTCGTGCGAAAATACATGGGCCAGACTAGGACCAGTACGCCACTGTAAGGTCAAGAATATTTCAACCAGGTATTGTTTGATGACCCCTTTAAGTTATACAACCGACGGCTGTAGATAAATCTTCAACTTGGCTTTCCGTGCAGCACTGGTGACGTAAGTGACCTCGACGGGCTTACAAAGCTGAAGTGACCGGGAGTCGCTTCGGACGCAAGCGGCTCTTACGTTTGTAAACAAAGAAATCGTTTATGGGTACGGAAGCAGGACTACTATCAGAAACATGCTTGCAGAGTACTTACAAACAAAACAGCGATATAATATAATCCGCGATTGGCGCATAATCCGACTCGGGCAGCACAGACCAACGCAATCACAATCTCGACAATGAAGGCGGTCGCTCACATTCAACGGACGTCTCCCGGTCGCCGTTGAGCAGTTCTTTGTCGAACGCGTCCAACAAGCTTAGCACAATAATTCCATGAACTCAGACGAAGAAAATGGCCGTTACAGAAAAGTTGGCTTCGACGTCTTCCGGGCGTTCACGGCGAAAAACCACGGCCTCGACCGCAACGCACGGAAAGCAGAATACTGAAGAGAGTTTTTCGAAACTCGGACCTACGTGGCCCCCTACACATAACCAGAACTTGGCAAACAGCGAATACTAGGACACTAATGAACGCATCAAGGCGTCAGAGCAAATCACGTGAAAAACTTTTGTCCAAGCGTTTTTGCTTTACGGAGGGCGGTCACTTCTTTCCTTCCACAACACTGATTTGCTAGTAGCGGCCGTCTCGCTCACTCACAGCCACACGAAGACACAAAAGAAAGTTGGAAGGTTTAACAGAAGACGCTGTCAAAGGCAGATGGACGATGCAGCTGATTTCCCTCTCCTGCCTTGTATAGCCATCCTGCACTGCCCAGGGAGCGCCGCGAAAAGGGACTTGCCGGGACTTGTTTTGAGTTGTACGAAGTTGAGCGTCTCAAACTGGAACACAGGGAGAAGCGTCCCTCTTCTGGTGCGAACCGCGAGATTCGAAGTTAAATATAATAAAATACAAAACACGTGCCGATGACACTTAAGACTGCTTAAGAGTAGGAATTCGAAATCGTTATATTCCAGCGTGTCTGGCGGTTGCATCAGGCTCTCCCTCTGCGCAGGCGCGGCGCGCCCGCCGGCATCACGGCTTCCATGACGAAGCATCTGCGTCTGCTGTGCTTTTCGTGTTTTATTGCTGAGGCACCCCCGCTTCGGCCTACAGTTACCGGATCTGAGAAAGTAGCGCCATTGCCATTGCACAAACAGATACCGATATACAGACAACAAAACCTGTCAAGGTTATTAACTCATCGCTGTTGGATGCCACGGCGATCGCCATTTTGGACCCTTTCAAAGCTTCGAAGCTTCGAAAGGGTGGCTAAAACCAATCGCACCGAGAACACTATCATCGCACGAAAGCGTTCCTCATCCAATATTAGCGTCCTTGGCACTGCGCATCAATAAACTTATCTCTCATGCTTATTTCTTCAGATTTCTTACAATTATGCTGCTCTTCTTGCGTGTTTCAAAACAGTAAAATTATTTTTGAATGCCCTCAAGCACCGACGCCGCATATGATTCTGCACAACTTCGTACCGCCATCACACGCATTGTCAGTACTTGGAGGCATTGAAAAATATAAATACATTGAGGGCATTGCCGATTCACAAAGGACATTCCTGACACTCAACCAAAAACGGCGTCGAGCATGGTATGGCAGAATGGCACCGTCGCGCCGCGGTCCCATGCATTCTCCGCTGATATCGACTGGACCAAATGATATCGACACAATCTTTCCGATTGCAGGCCAATATCAGCGCAATACTGTGCGCTGCGTGGGCAGTATATTTCCACGTCTTCGTTCATTGTTTGCGAGCGGAGACGATTTTGTCAAATTGAATTTGAACTAATAAAACTGATGCACGCGCGACACGTAATTTTCGGCTGGTGTCGGACGGAGAGTTTGATCGGATTTGCAAAAATTATTTTCTAGCACTTCCTAATTTTACGCAACTTGGTGTGGCGATTCATTCTACTCGGTGTTTCTACTGCCGTACATCGGCAACAGTTTCACCGAAGCAATATACATGCACGGCTATAAAATCACGGGTGTATTCGACTGCATCACCATTACGTTCCTTTCACACCGTGTTAATCAAGGGCGTAAACGTCGCTCATACACCCTTTTTACAAACATTTCAGACACCATCGCTATAAGTTGAGCGTAAAAAAAGCGTGTAAGGGGAGTAAGTTATGCGCAGACCCTTTTTACAACCGCCGAGATTCAGAAATCATGTAAAAAGGGTGTAAGAAGAAGTTTCCTAACTTTAACCCTTTTCACACCCTTTTTTCATGATTATGGGTGTTACAATGTTTAGTGTGCAGACTCGGAGTCTCAGGGCTCTATGCAATATTTCAGATATGAATCCGCTGCGCTCCTGCTAAAACTCAATTCTGGATTTGGCGGTTTGATTATTAAATGAAAATAGAAGTCTGGTCATTTTATTTCTTAGTAAGTTCAGCCAATATGAAGAGCCAGTCCTAAACTGTGCACAAATTGCAGTGTACTCTCAGCGCCATACGGGCGCCCACCCCTTTTGCCGTATGGGAATAAATGACCTTGGGAAACTAGGCTTGCGCATGATGACAATCGAGGCCAAGCTAAGTGCCGGGTTCGACAAAGAAAGAAGTTTGTTGCGTGTCCTGAAAATTTCCTGTGCATCTGTGCAAAATACCTTTGCCCTGTAGCAAATCCTTCATTGGGTAGACGGGAAAATGCCTCAGCGACAAGTTTAGGAAGCATAAGTACGCGTGTGGAATGCTCCAGGTTCCAAGCAACGTAGCAGCATAGTAGTTGAAATGCATTTGCTAAACAGGGTTTGCAACTGCCTCAATCTTAGCATGATCCGAGGAAAAACAGAAGCGCGAAATAATGAAAGCTTACTTCATGGTTTCAGGAAGATATGGCACGTGTGTCAGCTAGTTGTCAATATCTCTTTACGAAAAAGAAATGGAATTGCTCATCGCCTTGCAGCATTATGACGGGCAGTCACGCCTCTGTCAATAGCTGTGTTTTAGCGCCCAATCAAGTTTAGACATGTTAGTAATAATTGTTTCAATAAGTTTGTTTGTTTTCACACGGGTTTCTTCTTCACTCCATGTTTTTACGTTTTATGCTTGAAAGTGTTTCCCTTTCTTCTGGGATAGAAGGAACTATACTGTTGTTAGTTCGCGCTTTTTGTCTTCTTGTTGTTATTCCATTTTCTTAGTCTTGTCCTTGTCCTTGGCAGCGCAGTTTAACATCAATTATGACTGTTACTTCTACATGGACGCTCCTCCTCTACGGGCTTCAATTAATGAGCTAGACCAATATCGAATATTCATTGACTCAATTGTAGTCTGACCTCAAGTCCTGTACTCAATGTTGGTGTACAGCACGTTCACTGCAAGCGATCAGTTACGCACAGCGTGGGGATTTTTTTGGCACGGACCACAAATTTGATACCTGAGATTAATCAGTAGATGTGTTAGCTGCACTACGCCGCCCTCCTCTGCTCGAAATCGGAGTATAGACAATTCTCAAACGACAGATGAGTACGTTCTTAAAAGAAAAAGAACATCGAGGTGCTTTTTAGCGTATTTTAAACTAGCTTTTAGCACCCTGTTGGCTTAGACGTGGACGAAGTATAGCATAAAGTTTACATTTTATCGATTCCAATCACTTGATGTCGACAGCAAAAACGTCCCGCCTGCCCTTTCTTTGACCTACTTCATTTTCCAGAGAGCCCAAGCACTTTCTTACGATTAGCGAGAGCTCTCTTCGTGCGCTTAAATGGTTGAGATAACTGAAGCAGAAATTTCTACGTAAAACGTGGCGGGCGAAGTAACACATAAAAAAGGCGAACTCGAAACAAAGCACTGAAGATAAGGGGGACAGAGCGGAAAACCCCCGCCTTCAAATCTCGCTCAATGTTGATACGTCACGTGGCGGGCAACTTTAGAACGGGATCGGAATGTTGTGGAAGTTGGCCATGAAGCTGACTTACAAGTCCCGGTTATCTTGAGAAAAGTCTAACACCGTTGGCAGAAAAACTCCTGAGAAACCGTAATCCACGCACGTCGCCGTTTTCAATCCGAGAATATTACATCACTTTCGGGCTCAGCAAGCTCTGCACTTTTTAAATCTCCGATCAGTTGCCACGTTCATGATATCATAAACTCTTATAAAAATGCAAATGACACAGGCAGTTGAACCGCCCCTTCCGCTAACCCATCGCTCCCCGCAGCGTCGAGCAGGTACGTGAGGTCTATGAGAAAGAAGACGTCATAAATTGCATCTCCTTTTTTTTTTTTTTTTTTCAAAATGCGAAATAAATTTGATTTGATTTTTCTGTACAGCCTCTTCCGGTAGATTGTCATCTGTAACATAAAACACTTGTAGAAAAACGAGGAGAGTTAAAAGAGTATAAATTGCACAGAAATAACCAAATTCGGAACTTGCCCAAGGGAGAGTGTAACGTAGGACTCCAGGACTTTGAGCGGAACGTTTTACCACTGATCCAGGAGAGATACGTTTTAAAAGGTAGCTAATGTGTTAAGTTTGCCTTTCTTCATTGCGCGCTTGCGCAAGTCGCTGCACGAGGTGTGCACAAAATCTGCCGCGATCTTCACCATTGCCTCACGAGAGGAGAGGGTTGTCTGAAAACGAGATGGTTGAAATAGAGAAGGTGAAGTGCCAAGTATGACTGCATTTACTGACCCCCAATTAATTTCTCTCTTTTTTGTCTTTAAGAAGATTTGATTTTTTCTAGCTGCTGTACGCGTTGTGGCAATTTAATTAGCGGAAATAACGTTCTAGACGGTAAGCGATGCTATCACATTTCGACGTAACTTGCCGCGAAGCATTGTAGAAAGACAAGTCCGTTTTTAAAGTTGTAAACATTGCCATTGAAATTTTGGTATTCGTATTCGGTTTGAGATTCGACTTTCTGGCCACTATTAGGCACTGTGACGTCCCCGTAGGAAGGGAGGGAAAGCCACGGTGTGCTGCCGCTCAGCACATCCGATAGGATTCGCTGTCAAGGAGAGACAGCACCCCGCAGCCTCGATTACACAACAATTTATATGCAGCAAAGGAAACAGCCATCTAGGGATGCCAAGGGGGCACTCGCGGACACCCGCAAGAATAATAGTAACGGGACAGGCTCCAAGAGCATTGACACACGGACACCCGCAAGAATAATAGAGCAACCAAGTCTACATGCACAGCAAGTCCAGAGTTTACATAACTGTACAACACAGCACTGACAAAGTTCCTACGCGCTGCCAGGGACCCAAATATAAGCAGTGACCTTCCTGCTGCGAGGTCGGTTTAATATAACGCTGAAATGTTCCAAGTGGCTGCAGACGAACTCACGGACTCTTGCTCGGCCGTTTGTTTCGCTGAGGCCTGTGCTGTGTCCACTCCCTCCCGTTGAACCTTGCCGCTTCTTTTTTTTTTTTGCAGTTCGGTTTCTTGTGGCCACACCCCGACAGGACCCTCCTTCCCCGTCTCCTTTCTGAACGTCTCTCCTTGCTCACGCGGCCGCTCCCCACGTCTCCTCTCCGGAGACTGGTCTTATTTCCCTCAAACGTCCCTTTTTCTCGGCGCTTCTAAGGTCGCCCGGTTCTCCTCCCCCGCCAGCTGACGGCCAGCCACGACATCCGCATCACGCACACTTTCACACACGCACTGTCTCTCTATCGGAATTGAAGTTCACGACGAGGTCAACAGGGTCGTCACACTCGCCCAAACACAACAAGGATATGTGCACAAAAGTAAAAATCACGCTCAGACTATGCTCGGCATTAGTACAGACATCTGACAATGCACACCCAATCATCATGAAATCACACGCAAGGAGAGAGAACTCGAGGAAACAACAATGCCTGTGGCACTGACAATACGAGCCGCAGCCACGCGCTCTGACACCGACCTCAAAATTAGGGCTTGGTATCCTGGGCCCCAGAGGTGTCCTCTGACCCCGCCGATCCGAAGCTGTATCGAGAAATAGGGCCTCGACTTCGCAACGGATAGTCGTGACGCATCAGCAGACCCCCGTCTCGAGGAATCGTAGCGGCGCGCTCCAGTTCCTCCATCAGGCCTAACTTAGTGACCTCGTTGGTCTTATCAAGACCCAATGTTAGATAATTCTCACATGCTCGGCGTTCCTTGGGTTTCTCGGATCGAGGAATCGCGAACGCGAGTCCTCGATCTCCCCTTCATTTGCCCTAGTCGGGACCTCCGCTGCCCCCGTCCCATGATCGTCAGCCGCCCCCGCGCTGTACCGACGAAGACGATTCGCATGCACGACCTTCTGCTCTCCCGGTTGCGCATTCCTGATTCGGAAAGTCACCATCGACAAGCGCTCCACCACCCGAAACGGTCCGCACCACTTGGCCCTCAGCATTCTTGCAAATCCCGCCGCCCCCGCCGGGTCGCTGACACGAACTACGTCTCCCACCGAGAATCTCGGAACATCGGCATCTCTGTCGAACCTGCGCTTTCGAGCGTCAGCCGAGGTGGCCAAGGACTGACGCGCCAAGTCGTGGGCTGGACAGCCGCTGAAGTAGTTCCTCTTTGGAGCTCTCGATGGTACCGTAATTACCTGAGGGGGGAGGGGGGTGGGGGTGGAAGAGCGCTGAAGGCAACTTGGTGTGTCGGCCATACATCAGAAAAAAGGGGCTGTGCTTGGCACTCGCGTGAGGGCGGAGTTGTAGGCAAATGAAACAAAAGGCACCAAGACGTCCCAGTCCTGCTGGTCTCATGCCACGTAGCATCCAAGCATGCTGGACACGGTTTGGTTCAGGCGTTCAACCGCGCCATTGCACTGTGGATGGCTCGGCGCGGTCAGTATCCTGAACTCCCAACAGCCTGCACACCTCGTTCAGCAGTCTGGAGGTGAAATTTTTACCGCTTCGGCAAAAGCTGCTGCGGCGCACCATGGCGAAGAACCTCATGCTCTAAAAATAGACGGGCCACCGTCTCTGCGCGTTGATTCCGCATAGGCATCACCTCCGCGTACCTTGTGAGGTGATCAACAAAGACCAGCGGGTAGCGGTTTCCCTGGGTAGACACGGTTAGCCGCCCCATGATGTCCATCGAGCCCCTCTGGAACGGCGGCGACAGTTTCAAAAAAATTGAAGTGGAGCTGGCTTTCGGCCCTTGGGGGTCTTCCGCAGCGCACAGGAGTGGCATCGCTCACAGTACTCCTTCACGTCGTCTTTCATTAGAACCCAGTAGAAGTCCCTGGAGAGCCTTTTGAGGGTTTTACAATACCCGATGTGACCTGCGTACGGCTCGTCCTGTGTGGATCTCATAAGTTCTGATCTCAGAGTCTTGGGTACCACAATTCGCCCTCGCGCTGAGTCAGGCCCCGCGCCGGGGTCTGAGCTTCGCCGGCACAGTACGCCATCTCGATTAACGTAATAGCCACTGGATACCTCACTGGAGTTATGGCATTTCCCAAAAGTCGCCTCCAGCTCCCCGTCTTTTTCCTGCTCAGCCGGACGCGCTCGTCGTCCAGCACATGCACAAACTCGAACAGCTTCCGTATTGTGGCCCTGCTCAGCACACCGGCATTTTGATTGAGCTTTCCAGCGCGGTGAACAATCTCAAAATCGTGTTCCTGCAACAACAGGTTCCATCTGGCTAGGCGAGAATTCGAATCCCGACAAGACATGAGCCACCTGAGCGAGTTGCAGTCCGTGACAACGCGGAAATGTCGTTTGTACGGGTAGCAGCGAAAGTGACGGACCGTCCACAGCACACCCAGACACTCCTGTTCTGTTGCGCCATACCGCGTCTCAACGTCATTCAATTGGCAGCTCGCATAAGCCACCGGGTGTTCTTCCCCATTGAACACCTGGGAAAACACCGCTCCGAGGGCCCTTCCCGAAGTGTCGGTCAACAAAATGGATCCTCTTGAAAAATACGAAACTCGCAGAAGCGGGGCGCTAGTTAAAGCATACTTCAAGATCTCGAAAGCTTCCAGTCCCTCTGTATTTCAAGTAAACGCAGCCTTGGATGATATCAACCGAGAACTGTCTGACCTCCCTGGCATTGCGAGGTGTTTGATAGTAGCGGACGAAACTCAGCTTCTCGGGGCCCGGCCTGACACCCTCACTTGAGAGAATATGTCCCAGGTACTTGACCTCGCTTCTCAGGAATTGACACTTGGATGGCTTCAACTTCAAGCCGGCGGAACGAAAGCGCATCAACACCTTCTCGATGTCAATAAGATGCCGGTCAAAATTGTCACTGTAGACAATAACGTCGTCCAAGTACACATGGCACGACTTTCCCAACAACCCGGCCAAAATGACGTCAGCCGCACGCTGCCAAACGGCCGAACTGTTTGCAAGACCCATAGCATGCGTCTCCATTGATAATGGCCCGCCAGTGTGTTGAACGCAGTCTTCTCCTTGTCCCTTTCATCCATTTCAATCTGCCAAAAGCCAGATGCCATGTCTAACACCGTGAAGAATTTGGCCGTGCCCGATTGGGAAATCGTCTCCTGAATGTTGGGGACAGGATACGGGTCGATTCGGGCGCGAGCTTGTTGAGCTCCCGATAGTCAACGACGAACCTGAACGAGCCGTTAGGCTTCTGAACGTGAAGAGCAGGAGAACCACATGAGGATGTGGAATGTTTCATTATGCCCTTCTCAAGTAACTCCTCGACCTGTTGCTGCATCTCATATCTCTTTGAGAAAGGGATTCGGTACGCCCGCCCCTTGACGGGCACGAAATCGGATGTGATGATTCTGTGCATGATCCTGCTGCAATTACCGAGGTCCAGTCTTGTTAGACAAAATGCTGCTCGATACTTCCAGAGAAGTTGAGTGAAGCGTTCCTTCTCCTCGTAGCTAATGTGCGAGACGTCAAACATATCCAGGAAATCGCACTCCAAAACGTCATCCACCGTGTCGCAACTCAGTATTCTTTCTTCAAGCTGGGGGTCGCATTCTACGCCAACAAAGACACCGACACGCTTGTTCTTGGACGAGCGCATCTCTGTCAGCGTGAGGTTAGCTATTCTGACCGGCACATGTCCTCGCTCATTGATGCGGACCAGCGCGTCAACACCCAGAAGCCCCATGCGGCTCCATCTCCGCCATCTCTACCACGCTCACACAGCTACTGTGTGCATTGCCCCGCAAATTGCCGGCAATAATAATCTCTGTCCTTGGCGGGATGACACACTCCGATACCAACATGATAGGTGTCTCAGCGGGACGGACAGACCAAACTGGCTGCTCCGTTGACCAGTTCAAAATATGGACCTCTTCACCGTTGAGCACAGCCACCTCCTTCGTTGTTAGTAGATCTAAACCGTGGGCTCGCAAAACGTCCTGTTCTATTACGTCGGACACGGGGATCATCGCATTGTCCGTGCCAACGAAATAAGGATGAGAGAACGACGTGTTCCCGATCTCAACTGGTATGACATAGCAGCCACTGGTCCGCAGCTCTTCCCCTGTAATGCCCGCCATCCGTGTGTGCATGGCTCCGAGATGCTCCTCAAATTTGCATGCACCCTCACTCAACTCTCTGAAAACAGACTCCTTCGAAAGCCGACTTTTCATCGCGTATCAACTGAAAACCGCAGCTCCCTTCCCCCAACTTTTACCGCAATTTCCCGACTGCTCTCTCCGCAGAATCTAATAGCCACGGTGCTTCGCCTCTCGATGCTCTCCCTTTCCGCCGGCATCGCTCGGGAGGGGATCAGCTAGTTTCCCGGCCCGAGGGGACCCTCCAAATTTCTGCTTCCCTGTCGTCCTTGACCGGCGGGCTGAGAGCTAGGACTATTTTGGCTAGGCCCTGCTGCCCTGTCCTGCTCTATCTTAGCTATGCACTCTCTCGCTCTGTGACCGACCATGTTGCGATGCCAACAAAGCATGCGGACGCGGACCGACGGGTTTTGGGAAGCACAACAGTGTTGAAGCACCCTGCTCGACTGCTGCCCGCTGTAGAGCGATACTTTCAGCGAATAGCTTTTCCAGCCTGTCGAGGCGTTCCGTCAGAGCGTCGGTTTCACTCTTGTCCTCGCGCGAACCCACCGCACGCATTGCAGGGCTGGACATAACCAGCCTCTCATTACATTCCTCCCTGGCGGCGGCCTCTATGGCCTCCTCGAAGCTGGCGGTGTCTTTCGAAAGAACGCAGCGTCTGACTGGGTCGCGCAGCCCCTTCACATGTAGGAAGCGAAGCTGCCGTTCCAGCACAGTCTCTGCAGCAACACGAAGCTGAGCGGCGTTGGTCCCCCCCCCCCCCCCCCCCCCACCCATACACTGGAATCGACTTGGCACCCAGCGCCTGCAAACGACTCGCGAATCCCCGCACATCCTCGCCCGCGTCTTGCCTGGCGTTTAAAAACTTTTCATGCTTCAAGCTCTCCGGCTCATCATCAAATCGCTTGAGCATTAGCTCTTTGAGCCCCTTGGACGTTTTCACCGTTCTCATCTACTCGTCATTTCAAGCGAAGGTATAGGCCTTCCCAACCATCTTTCATTTGGCCATGCCTATCTGCTGCTCTTCACTCCAGCCTCCCATCTGCGCTACCTGACCCAATACCTGGAGAAAATCTATCACACTTGGGCCACTACCGTACCCCAAAAACGATGGCACCATGCAGCCTAACGCGAGCACTCCCGCGCCAACTAAGTTAGTCATAATCTGAGCCACGGTATTGATGGCCGCCGTGCTAGCCTTGTAGGTCGCCATGGGCGCTGTGTCAATCACAGAGGTTAATCTCCCCCGAAAGCCTCAACGAGAAATCCCACCGCTGCCACCAATTGTGATGTCCCCTTAGGAGGGGGGGGGGGGGGGGGGGGGGGGCGGGGGAGCCACAGTGTGCTGCGCCTCAGCACATCCGAAAGGGTTCGTCCAGGAGACACAGCACCCAGCGGCCTCGATTACACAACAATTTATATGCACCAAAGGAAACAGCCATCTAGGGAAGCCAAGGGAACACTCGCGGACACCCGCAAGAATAATAGTGTGGGATTGTGATCCTTCAACATTCTGTCGCATCAGCGTTTTGGCACGCCGTGACGGCCGCGCTGACGTAGCGAGAGGTGGCGCCACTTACCACTGTAAGTGGCTTCCTCCTCTCCCCCTTTGGGGCGATTTTCCTTACGAGCCGCCGCAGAGAGGAGATCTATCTACCTATCGCTCCTTGATTGGCCAGTTCGCCCCCGCCGTTATCTTAAAACCAGCGAACAGCAGTATCTCGCCCTCTCTTTTCTTCCTGGGATTCGGTGGCGGCGACAACGGGGAACCGTCTGGCGCACCGGTGAGCGTTTACCTTGTCTTTTGTACCTTTGTCAAAGACCGTTCGGCCGTGGGCGATCTCCACACCGACGGCGTTCACCAGCTTATAGCCTGTTTTCATCGTTTTGTTACATTGTAAACAAACAGAGTTTATCACCGTTACCAACGTGACTGGTGTCTGTTCGCGCTCAACGAGTAGCATGCCACGCAAGTACGAACCCGCTTCGCGTAGAGCGTCTAGCCGCGAGCGTGGTACTCCCAAAGGCAGTGGCCCAAGGGAAAACCACACCTTGGCGCCAAACAAAAGGGCTGACGACCGGAATTCCGGTACGTGTGTGTGTGGCGACTGCTGCCGAGTGACGAGTCCTTGCTGAACCAGCGCTTACCGTGACGATGCAGACCGACTTCTCGGATTTGCTCACGCTGGCGACCGCAGCCGATGCGTTCGCGCGGTCCCCACTTCAGCGGAAAGCCTAAATGTCTACCCTCCAATGAAAAGCGCCCTACGGCGCACCCCTGGAGCCGAGCGTGGTTCCGACGCCATTGCGGACGGGCGCCATCGCTCCCGGATCTTCCCTGAACGCACGTGCCCCGCCGCCGGCACAAAGCGAAGCCTACCGGTCTCCCCACGGAGAAACCGCTGTGGCGCCTCATGACACCTTGCTCGAAAACGCGGCACGTGTGGTTGAGAACGACAACAATCGCACCTCAGGCCCAACGAGCTCCGGTCCGAATTCCCGTCCCGATTTATCGGGGTTACGCAGACAGAGCGAGCGCAACGGACTTCCTTGACGATTTACGGAAGTACCAACGCGCGATGGGAATGCCCGATTGTGAAATACTTGACCGCATTCTGCCAATCGCGCTCGTCGACGAAGCCGCTCGCTGGTTCCGACTTGTCGGTGACCAACCCGGAACACTCAATCAGTTCCGAGAGGCGTTCCGACGCGAATTCCTTCCCGCCGACTACGAGAGAAGGATGCGGCGGGAGGTCCAAAAGGCGAACCCAGCATCCGGACGAGTCCCTGCTGGAGTTCGTACGAGCCATGCAACAGCTCTTAGAGCTCGCGGAACCCTCAGCTCCCAATGCAGAGCGAGTGGAACGCGTCGTACGCCAAGGCCACCCGATTTCCGCTGCGTATCTTCTAGGCAGCCGTTTCCGCGTCCTGAACGAGCTCGCCTCCGAGGCCCGGCGCCTTCAGGGAGATATTCTTGCTGCCCGTGCATACCGGCCTCCAGCGTCAGCGGCCCTCGAACCGCGTGGAGCGGGGACACGGCATCCCGAGCACCGAGGCGCTATGATTCCGCAAACTATGCGGAAGATCGGGGCCGAGATACATACGCAATCTCAGCTCGTGCGCTCGACCCGTACTCCTAAGGCAGACGACCAAGCCGGCCGACGCCGCTGTTCAGAACCACTGACTCGCGCCCCAACGAGGCAGCGAGGCAGGAGGAAACGAGTCTCCCTCAAGGTCAGCGATCCGATGCACGATACGACAGAGCCGGCGAAAACCAAAACGCACTTCGGAGCCCCCGCCGAGGCGACGACAGAAGATGTTTTCGGTGCCATCGCCCCGATCATCTTGCGCGCCAGTGCTCGGAACGGCCGAACACGGAATCGGACCGTGCGGGAAACGAGCAAAGCCACCGGTAAACGGCCCTTGGACGGACGGACCGGTGGCTAACAAGGAATCAGAGGATTTCATGGCTACGCTTTTACCGACCGCCTATAGAATAGGCTTCCCGACCGGCACGCCGCCCCCGTTCATTTCTGTAACGATCGCCGGCAAGGCATTCAAGGCACTCCTCGACACCGGAGCAAGCGCTTCGATGTTCGGCGACGAAGTGTTGACTCACCTCCGACAGAATTCTGTCCGACTGAGAGAATGCAACACTGTCTTTCGCCTAGCCTGCGGAACCGCCTTTTCAGCTGGTACCGCGCGGCTGGTCGCGAGATGGGAGAACCGAGTAAGACGACAACGTTTCTTTCATCTCCCTGGCCTATCGCTGCCCACTATGTTGGGCAGAGACTTCCTTGCCAAAACAGGCATTGTAATCGACGTCAGCAGCGTAGGCTATCGGGAGGGCATTTTTGCACTCCTGAAAACCTTCTGCGAACCCCCGGCCGTACCGCCAACGCCACCATTGGCACACGCGACGAGCAGTCAAGAGGAAGCGAGGGACTCCCTAAACCGGGTCACTGACCCCAAGACACCGAGTCCAGCGCCGGTGGCAGCGAGCGCCGTCCCCATTGGGGAAATGACGCACCCACTGCTCACGCAATCGTGCAGCGTGTCAGGGCGAGAGAAAGCCCGACTGTCGTCGTTGTTGCGCCACTATGACGCAATGTTCACGGACCGACCGGGCTGCACAAACGAAGTGCGACATCGCATTGACACGGGCGACGAACTGCCAAGAAGGCACAACGCGCGACCCCTAAGCTTGGCTAAACGAAAAGCCATCGATTGTGCCCTGGACGATACGATCGACACCGGAGTTGTCCGGCGATCTAACAGCCCCTGGGCATTCCCCGTGGTGTTGGTCCCGAAGAAAGACGGCAGCTCACGCCTTTGCGTGGACTACCGCCGTCTGAACGACGTCACACAAAAGGACGCCTACCCGCTACCGAGCATCGACTCGAGTCTGTCCAACTTGGGCAGTGCGCGGTATTTCACCACCCTGGACGCTAGCCGAGACTGCCTCCAGGTTCGGATGGAGCCAGGTGACGAGGCAAAAACAGCCTTCTGTTGTCAACGCGGGCTTTTCGAATTCACACCAATGCCCTTCGGTCTGTGCGGAGCGCCAATAACGTTCCAGCGATTGATCGACCCAGTACTGGGAGAAGCCAAATGGAAATACGCAATGGCCTATCTCGACGACATTGTCGTCTACTCCAACACCTTCGAAGATCACATACGTCATCTCGAGGACGTACTCGACCGGCTGAAAGCCGCGGGAATGACCCTGAACCCCGAAAAGGCTGAAATAGCCGAAACCTGCATCGCCTTGTTGTGGTTCGAACTTGATCGCGGGCGCCTTGTGGCACATCCCAACAAACTACAGGCAATCCTCGAGTTTCCTGCGCCAATCGACGTAAGCTCCCTCTGCCGCTACCTGGGAATGGTGAACTTTTATCGTCCATTCATCCCAAACTGCGCGACGCTTCAAGCACCATTGACGCGCCTTTTGCGAAAGTCCGTGAGTTGGAGCTGGGGTCCCGAGTAGGAAGCAGCCTTTCGCCGCACTTCCCGAGCGCTCGCGGACACAGCTGAACTCAAGCTACCCGACTTGAACAAGCCCTTTCTGATCCAAACAGATGCCAGCAATCTGGGCTTGGGCGTGGTCCTGCTCCAACAGCACGAAGGTGCACTCCGACCGGTGGCCTTCGCCAGCCGCTCGTTGACGCCAGCTAAAAGGAACTACAGCATATGCGAACAAGAGTGCTTGGCCATCGTCTTTGCACTCCGACGTTTCGACATTTATGTCGACGGGACTACTTTCGTGATCGAAACATCACCAAAGCCTAATATGGCTCTCCCGACTTCGTGAACCCGCTGGTCACTTGGCAAGATCGGCTTTGATGCTCCAAAATACGACTAAGTCGTGCGGTACCGGAAAGGCAGCACAAACGTGGTGGCGGACGCATTGTCACGCGCCCCCGTAGACTGCACACAGGTTTCCGCAAAGACCTAGGCCGAGCCAACGGCACTCACAGTGTCAGGCGAAGCCGTGACTTAGTCCCAAAGGGAGGCGGCAGATCTGACCACCCCGGACGAGACGATCAATCACCTAGACGCAGTGAGCGCAGTGAGGATCGTGTTCAGCAAAGAAGAGCTTCTGAAAGCCCAGCAGAATGATCCGTTTTGTCGAAAGGTGATCGACGGACTCGCGGAAGAGTCGGACGCCGTGGAGGCGGGCGGTGCGACCGCGGGGCGCAACACAACTGGTATTGTATTAGGCGCCGAGTGTCGGGACGTATCTGGTATTGGTGCGGGCACAGAGGATTTATATCTGCTGAGCAATGACGGGCTTTTGCTGAGGTACACGCCCTCCGACAACGGCTCGAACGAGGCGTTCAAGGTAGTGGTACCCCGCAGTTTGAGAAACGCAGTTTTGCGCTACAATCACGACTCACACTTGGCTGGACACGCGAGCGGCTCCAAGACGTACTCAAAGTTATGTCGCATCGCCACCTGGCCGGGCATGAAACGGGACGTTTTCCGTTATGCCCGCACGTGCCACTCTTGCCAAAGCTTCAAACCGAGAGGCGGCAAACCGCCGGGCCTAATGCAACCGATTCCGAGCCAGCAATCATGGTCTCTGGCAGCTTGCGACGTGGTCGGCCCCCTACCGAGGAGTCCTAAAGGACACCAGTATCTGCTGGTTGTAACTGACCACTTCAGCAAATGGACGGAACTTTTTCCACTCCGTAAGCTGACAGCACGAGCGATCACGGAGAACCTTATGGAGGTTTTCACCCATTTTGGGTTCCCCGAAGCTCTTTTGACTGATCGAGCGAGCTACTTCGTCGGGAAGGTATTCTTGGACGTGTGCAAGGCCCTTGGCATAAAGCACAAAACAACCACGCCATACCACCCGCAGTCGAACATCACGGAGCGATGTAACAGAAACATCAAACCAATGCTGGCCGCCTTCGCGGAACGCACCGTGACTGGGACGCATATATCCACTTCGGACCACTCTCAACCGCTCGACGGGCTTCACCCCCGTTTTCCCCACCTTCGGGAGAGAGCTTGGAACCCCATGGACCGTGTCCTAGGGGCGAGTGCCGGGGTGGACAACGCGCAGCCGACGCAGACGGACCACGCGCGGCAGCTACAAACTCGGATGACGAAAGCCTTCTCAGAGGCGCTTCGCAATCTCGGGGTCGCGCGAGCGATAAAAAAGCTCAGTACGACCGCTGGCATCGAGATTTCCGCTAAAAAGTGGGCGATCTCGTCCTCAGCGCAACCATGATCTGAGTGATGCCAGCAAAGGCTTCTCGGCCGCATTGACTCCGAAGTGGTGTGGCCCGTACCGAGTGCAAGAGATTCTCTCCCCACTCGTATAGAAGCTGACAAACTTAAAATCAAGGAAAGTCGGTGGGCCGGTGCATGTGTGCGATCTGAAACTCTACAGGCTGGTTCAGACATGTACAACGAGCGCGATGCGTCCGTTGCAACCGGAACGACCGCTGTGCGCCGCGCGTACACACACCTGCAACGGCTGCAACAAGCTCAGCGGATCGGCAGCACGGCGACCGCTTCTATGCCGCCGTCAGCTGTTTCAGCGGTGCCTCTAAAAATGGGACGCACTGCCACTCAATGCCGTAACAAAATATAGACGGACAGTTTTCCATAGCCTAATGCTTTCCTTTTTGTTTTTTCATGATAGGCTTGGAGGGTACTGTGGATGAAAAAAAGAAAAGAAAAAGATGAAGTACGCCGTTTTGCACGATCACGGCCCTAATACACGGCTTTGCCGATAGTCCAAATCTCGCCACACGCCTTTTCTACGATTATAAAAGACAATGTAATGTTATCAGCGATATAGAACATAGAAATACGATTTGGTGATCAGATAGACATTGCGAGCGTTCAGGATTGCTCACATAATCACTTTTCTCTGGTGATGAAAACGCATAAAAATTCGCATCCTTTATACGGTACGCGTCAGTAATACCTTGAACTTGAGCACACGCATGAAATGCGCCAGATAAGAAATCCGAGCGATGTTCGAGGACGCAAATGCTTAGAAAGCACCACTGTCGAAATAAACAAACACGATGGCATGGGCCTTTCTGCTGTCTTGAGAGTGCCGCCACGACATCGCCGCACCGAGTAGGTGGATCTTTCCATCTAGTACGTGCTGGGTTATCTAGCGACACACGACGAAAATTCACAGTCAAGGATAGCGCTTTCACGCGGAACGATAAGCTTTCACCACGCCGTCCACGTCGACGATCGTAACCGACGCCATGTTCGCAAATAGAAGGAGCCGGCCCGCGACCGGCATGCAACGCGCGCAACCCATTCTCTTCGATTTGTGATTGGTCTGTCGTTGCGGTTGTTTCCAACGCAGCGGGGAAAGTTGGGTTCGCTCCAAGTCCTTGCGTCGTGAACGACACGCGCGTGCGTCTCTCCGTCGCTATGGCAACTAACGGTTGCAGACCCTTGCATCGGTCGTTTCGGTTGTTCTGGTCGCTACGAACGCATGTGTGTGAACGGGCCTTACCATGAGAGGGAAAACTGGGCCAACGAGCCAATCTCAGCCCCCGCAAAAACATGCACACGCAGCGCGAGACGACGCCAGCAGCGAGGGGGATGCGCCCCGCTACAATCTGCGTAGACGGAGGAACTATTATCCGAAGTTTTCGTAGAGACAACCCCAGTAAGTGGCGAATGTCACATTAAGAAAAGTGCAAAGCACAATGCACCTGCTGCCTTTGCGAACGCGCCAGACGCTATTGTTTACTGGCAAGCAGTGACCTACACACGTCACCTCAGCGTTCGCTCCCGGACCAACCCGTAGGGGAATCCCCCAAACCACGGCTTCCGAGGGAAAGGCTAGGCGTAACAGCCATTGGTTAGTTATTGCTACTTACGCTCACGTGTGCCATACGCCAACAAAAGAGCGCGGTGCGAGCGTCGTCACAAGCGGTCGGAGACCAAGTGGTCATTCTACCGCAGTACGTTCCGCACCTACGAAGAGGATCTCCAGCCTTTACTTCGCGTCGTTCGGGAGCTGCTGTCTCCTGGCTACAGCAGTGCAGCGGCGTCCAGGGTCCAGAGCTGCGAATGACTCGTCAGGCGGCCCCGCTACCCCAGCCGGCCGCGGGCCAAACCAGCAACCCGTCGTTTTCGTGGGCCGTCGGGATCGACGTCCGGCCAGGGGCTGCCCGCTCATCATCTTCGGGACCCGCGCTGCGGTCGGAAAGCTCGCCGACCAGGGACCAGCTGTTCCCGTTAGTTTCGTGACAAGTCCAAGGGCCCCAGGGACCTGGCGCAGTTCGCCCAGCAGGTCTCGCAGGCAATGCACTACATCGGCAGCCGAGAGATAATCCACCGGGACCTGGTCGCTCGGAACGTGCTCGTCGACGAACACGGCTGCTGAGTCGCCGACTTCGGACCCTCCAGGAGCACTGGGAGCCCGGGACGGACGTCTACCACCAAAAGTCCGAGGGCGCCCTTCAAGTCCGACGTCTGAGCGTTCGGCGGAATACTGCTGTGGGACATCATCACTTTGGCCTCGAAGCCCTACCCCGGCCGGGGCCTCAGGAGGTGACCCGCCGCGTGTGCGACGGTCATGGGATGACGCAGCCGACCAACTGCCGCTGGGAGCTGTACCACCGGGTGAGGGCCCGCTGAACGACTTTTCGGACCCTGGACGTATGAGCCGGGCTGCTCTGTGCCGTGTAATTGCAGCCGCAGGCGGCCTTTCTCTTTTTTTTTTTGTTATTTTAGTCTAGATGTGTGTTTGTGTCGGTCGACCCTTTTGCAGGTGACTATTGGCTAAGGAGGGGGGAGTGTGGGGATTGTGATTCTTTAAATAATTAAAAGCGCCGAAAAAGACAAGGACAAAGAAGTGGAACGACACAAGGCGCATGTGGATTGTGATCCCTCAACATTCTGTCGCGTCAGCGTTTTGGCACGCCGTGACGGCCGCGCTGACGTAGCGAGAGGTGGCGCTGCTTACCACTGTGAGTGGGTTCCTCCTCTCCCCCTTTGGGGCGATTTTCGTTATGAGCCCCGGCAGCGAGGAGATTGACGTGTCGCTCCTTGATTGGCCAGTTCGCCCTCGCCGTTATGTTAAAACCAGCGAACAGCAGTATCTCGCCGTCTCTTTTCTTCCTAGGATTCGGCGGCGGCGACAACGGGGAACCGTCCGGCGCTCCGGTGTGCGTTTACCCCGTCTTTTGTACCTTTGTGAACGACCGTTCGGCCGTGGGCGATCCCCACACCGACGGTGTTCACCAGCCTATAGCCGCTGTTTTCTTCTTTTTGTTTCATTGTAAATAAACAGTTTATCACCGTTACCAACGTGACTGGTGTGTGTTTGCGCTCAACGAGCAACATGCCACGCGAGTACGAACCCGCTTCGCGGTAGAGCGTCTCGCCGCGAACGTGGTACTCCCAACGGCAGTGGCCCAAAGGAGAACCACAATAGTAACGCAACAGGCTCCAAGAGCATTGACACGCGGACACCCGCAAGAATAATATAGCAACCAAGTCTACATGCACAGCAGGTCCAGAGTTTCCATAACGGCACGACACAGCACTGACAAAGTTCATACGCGCTGCCAGGGAGCCAACTATAGGCAGTCACCTTCCTACTGCGATGTCGGTTCAATATAACGCTGAAAAGTTCAAAGTGGCTGCAGACGAACTCACAGACTCTTGCTCGGCTGATTGTTTCGCTGAGGCTTGTGCTGTGTCCGCTCCCTCCCGAGAACCCGGCCGCTTCTTTTCTTGCGGTTCGGTTTCTTGTCGCCGCACCCCGACAGGACCCTCCTTCCCCGTCTCCTTTCTGAACGTCTCTCCTTGCTCACGCGGCCGCTCCCCACGTCTCCTCTCCGGAGACTGGTCTTATTTCCCTCAAACGTCCCTTTTTCTCGGCGCTTCTAAGGTCGCCCGGTTCTCCTCCCCCGCCAGCTGACGGCCAGCCACGACATCCGCGTCACACACACACATTCACACACGCACTGTCTCTCTATCGGGGGTAAAGTTCATGACGAGGTCAACAGGGTCGTCACAACACTAAGGGATCCGAATTACATCCGAGTTGAAATGTCTTTTTTCGCACAACACTAATAATTTCATCTACGTTTTAGGCACGTGCTTCCCTTGCTTCATTTCCGTGTACCGGCCTCTACACGCGGCTTCACACTTTGCAGGCGTGCGTCAGTGACATCGGGCCAGAGATGGATTCAGCAGCGGACGTGTCGAAGCGCAAGGAGAACTCCACGCTTCACTTCCTGATCATGTACGACGATCATCAACTGTTCAAGACCAAGGTAAATCCTGCGCGGTGCGATAACGAACATTGAGTTCAAGTGCGATTCATTTAATTCAGAATTGATTGAAGGATTGACAATATCTTTTAATTTTGTGTCGGATGGCTCTTTGACCGAGCTGTTAAAATTAAAAGTGCGGAAAGTAAAGAAGAGTAAATTAGACGTTCGACACCTGGTGCGAGAACCAGAGTCCATAGCGATATTAGCGTTTTATTGGCTCGGCTGGCGTTGTGGGGCAATACCGATAGTAGTATATTCAAAAGTTTAACGCGCTGCGGATGACACGGTGGTAGCTTCATGATAGCTAATCAGTCAGGGACGATTGTTTTTGCGCCAGTTCTCGGACGTTTTTCAGCAAACGGGCACACTAAAAATGCGTGTCTGACACAGCCGCCATCTTAGAACTAACGCCTTGCACACTGTAGGTCGTTAGATTTGCGCAAGTAGTCCCACCTGTCTATTGGGCATTTTGTGATAGGCCTTTCGACAGGGAACGTTTCATCATCTTGCACCCTTCTCACCCCCGCCTAGGGGATGCCATCCCACTGACAGCTGGCGGTCGGCTGTCTGATCCTTCCAGGACCTGTGCCCCGACACAGGTCCTGGAAGGAGGCTAGGCCGTTCACTTCCCGCTGACAGTGTCCTGGAGTTAACCCTTTTTTTTTGAAGAGCTCCGAGACAACGCCCAGGCGGGACGAGCGAACTCCGAGCCAGCGGATATCGGAGAAGTCATGTTGGTTGAGCTCTTTTCCCAAGAAGGAGAAGAGGCAGGACAGGGACACCATTTCCTAATCTGGCCCAAAATGGTTATGATGAGCAGCCTCGTCGGAGGCCCAATGCTTCGAGCCAAAAAGAGCTGTTGTCAAGGTGGAAAAAGAGGAAACACAGAATCACCAATTCCAATGACCCATCCACCGACAGCGTTTGCGAGACCACAAAATCCAGGGGAGAGAGACGCCTTCGAGCCCAGGCTGAGCAAGGGAGACCGAAGTTAGGGACTCTGGGGAAAGTCGCCCTGTTCCAGCCAGCCTTCTAAGTGGAGGCACCGAAAATTCAGCGTCGCACTATCTGGCCCTTACGCTCCTGATAAAAAGCGCTGCTGAAAGCTCGACGACGGCAAGTCCAACCAGCGGCAGCTGCCGTCGAGGTAGGCAAACACTAAGCAGAAAAGAACCTATCCCAAGGATCTACCACCCGATGGAGACTGAAAGAGGAAGGGACACAGCAGGAGCAGAGAGCGAACCAGGCCGAAAAAACAAATTGCAAGCGGAGTCTCTTAGAAACTTCGTCGTCATCGCAGAATGATGTCAGGTGTTCGTCCTAACAAAAAAGGCACCCGGGAAAGAGCCAGCACATGATAAGCGTCCTCCGAACTGGTCGGGACATTTTGAGGGAGGGTACCATAGGAATTCTGATGAATACAAGTCCCGCAAAAGAAAGATGTCGTCGAAGTTGGGAGAAGTTGGGATATTAAAATCGTGGATATAATAATACCAGGGAGGCTATCGACAGACAGTGGCTTTGAGAGGAAGGGACTATGCAGTGACATGGCAGAGCCAACTCTTGACAAACAAAGATCCGAGGCGGAGGTGATCAGAGAAATCGACGCTCTCAAGGACCGGCAGCTTGACATTGAAAATTCATGGTGCCGACATGGTTGGCGCGTCTGCTTGAAAGAGAGCCCGAGAAACGAGTACTGTGCTGGGTCACTGACATTCAATCTGGTCCGGAACAGTCCAACGAACAAGCTCACCAAAACATGAAGGAGCTATACTGTAGGGAGCAAAAGCTGTTGTCTGGTCTTAGAGATGAAGATCGCTAAGATAACCATCCCTGGAAAACATCAATCGATGCTTATTAGGTAGTTTATTGAAATGTGCAAACGATTTGCACAAGAATGACGAAAATATTCCCTGGAGAAGGGGAAAGGGGACAAAGGGCAAACACAATCAATCGATAGTGGCTGGAAGAGCAAGAGACGGACCAGTGACATCAAGGAACCGAAGATGGACAACCGAAGAGATCCGAGGGGGGGAAAGAAAACACCGGCACATCCAGCCCGAGAAACCGTCAATCAAAAGCAGTCTCCGAGAAACAGGCTTGAAGGCGACACCTGTGAAACCCACGCTAGATGAAGAAACTTCGAAATGGAGCATCGCGAATAAGAGGAACAAAAGCTCAACGGAGTCATCCATCGTGAAGAAGGTGCTAGACAAGCCGCCAAACTCGCGTCAGTCTTGCAGTACGAGAAGAAACGAAGATAATCGAGGGAATGCTGGAGCGGTGGTGGACAAGTCTTCAACCTCGTCATAGTATCTGGAGTCCCTATGTCCCCGTAGCACGTCAGGCGCGGAAGTCAATAGAGAATATTTCTGGCTAAGCCGAATGGACTCGGCTTAGCCCGGTGTTTTTTTTTTTTTTTAATTATTTACTTAATTATTCAGCCCTCAGGGCGCAATGCATTAGACAGAGGAGTGGCAACAATAGGAACACTAATATAAAAAAGCAAAATATATAATACTTAAATAACTGAGGACATGAAATTGCTAATAGATGTTCAAAGAAGCGCGTGGTCGCTAATTGATGTGAGCGATGCGGGTAAGCCGTTGCAGTCTTTGGAATTTCTAGGAATAAAAGAGTCATATTAAATGTTAGAGTGTCACAATTGGATGCCGAATTTGTGACGATGATCCAATAGTGTTGAAAGAAAGTAAGGGGAGATAATTTGTTGAGAGTGGAGCACAGAATTATGGTGATCGATTTTAGCAGGAAACTGTTGGACAATGCGGTAGGCTGGGAAGTATCAACCTGTCGTTCATTGACGTTACGCTTGCGGTGCAGTTATCATTGGCCAGCATGAAGCATGCATATCTGATCTTAACACCTTCAAGTGAATCAGTAAATTAATTGATAGAGATGTCCCAGACGAAAAGTGCATCCTCTAGGTTGGACCTAAGTAGTGTTATGTAAAGAATTAATTTTACCAATAATGGGTAGAGGTAACTTTACGTTTGAGCAAGCCAAACCTTCCATTCGCGTTGTTAGTGATATATTTAACATAAAGTTCCTAGGAAAGGTCAGCACTTAAAATCATGCCCAGGTACCTGTGTGAGTCCACAAGTTCTAACGGCGGGTTAATTGTACTAAGAGCAAAATTTAAATTGGGCTTACCTGTTGGACGCATTATTTTGCATTTGTTAATATTGAGCGCCATTGAACAGAGGTCACACCAGTGTAGTATGGAATCTAGGTCATATAGTGTTGTTTTTTTACTCAAAATCATGAAATATTGCAGGATAAATAGCACAGTCGTAAGGAAAGTGTTTGATTAAATTAAAAAAACACCTCTTGCAAGTTAATAAGGTAGAAATAACAAAGTAGAGGTCTCAGAACGAACTCCTGAAGTACTTCGGGAGAAAAGGGTGCGGCGGAGTTCGTACCATTTCGCTTTAAAGATTGCGAGTGATGAGTTAGATATGACACCAAGCAGTCAGAAACAGAGTTGATGTGAAGCTTTATTAAGCAATAAACGCCGGTGCCCTATCTTAACAAACGCTTTGGCGAACTAGAACTACTCAGCCCTCCTGGCCACCCTAAAAAAATCTGAATAAAAGACGCTGGTGATAGACACAAGTTGAGTTTTAAAATATAAATATCTTCTAAAGTCGTGTTGAGCTGGGAAACAAGTTAATTGAATTTTAGGAAGATAGCGACTTGCGTAAATATTATGTCCAAAAGCGTTCCTGGGAACGCTGGTTAGTGAGATGGGGCTATAATTGATAGGAACGGGCTTAATATGAGATTTGTGCAAGTAAATAATATTACCAATTTTCGAGTTGTCTGGTATGAGTGCTGCCTCAGATGATTGCTGAATAATATGGGCAGAGATTACGATAGGGAATTGATTTGTTGATTTAATAAAAAATTGAGTTAATTTTCTTCAATAAATCCGCAGAGGACAGCATAAAATTATTTATGATGCTCAGAACGCCATCGGGAGAGGTGATGAGTGAATCCATTAAAGGGGAAATAATCAACATGATAGCTTGGGTTTGGAATGATGGGGGTACTAGAAAAAGACCCAATAAACACTTCCAGAAACATTTTAGCAAATATATAATCATCGATCAAAGTTTCGTTAAGTGTTTTTAATAAAAACTTGAGGGCCTATCGCGGTGGCGGAATACATTCTACAATTGAAGTAGATTATTTTTTAACATTGCTGGAAGTAAAGTATGAGGAAGGTGAACTTAGCATTCTGAACTGCGTTCTTTTAAGACTTAGCACCACTGATATAACTTTGCCAGCGAACGTGGCAGGACTGGAGCCTTGCAGTTTTAAATATATGCTTATTTTTGTTCGATAACCACAGAAGCGCCGGATAAACCATGGTGAAGTATAATTTTCAATTATGTACTCCAGAAGTATATATTTTTCAAAAAACGGTAAGAAAAACAGACATACAGAAAACTGCAAAATTCAATATTAACGTCATTAAAAATTGGCCTTGCTGAATAGGTTTTCTTTTCACGGGATTCGATTGTATTGCGTTTTGTTGAGTTGTAGTGCGTTGTGTTATAAGGTTTCTCTCGCTTCGTGGTAGAAAACGTTAGAAATGAAGTATAATAAAGGAAAGCTAAACGGGAATGCTGATGACCTGCGTTTAAGAGGTGTACGAGCTTTATGATTGGATGGTACTGAATTGTAAAGTTAATTTTCTGTCTCATTCTCGGAAATTATTATTTTGTTCTTGTAATTCTGCCTATTTCAAAGCACGATACCGTAACATTCGTTTCTATTCCTGGTTGAAAGCATGTTTTGCTTTTAAAGGGCTTAGTCACTGCCTGAGCTTGAATGGTGAGTGAGCAAGATGTCCAGTATTAGGTGGGGTGGTTTGTCAAAAATATTGGTGGGTCTTGCGAAGCACTTGTTGGTGCTGGGATAGTGGCTTGCAGTGTTTGTACCGCTATGCCTTCCTTTTGGGACCTGAGTAATGGCGTATTTTCACGACGGAGTTTCTTCTCGAGGAGAAGAATGAAAGTCATCGAGTTGTGAGGTCACGTGCCCCACGTCACGAATGTTCGCTAATCCCCCGAGGTCGCTGCATGCTCGTGGGGATCCGAGGAGAATCTGTGACAGGCTTACAGAATATCCGCCGTTCCGTCGGTATCCGTCGGAGCGATCGGGCTCCCTCTTTTGTCCCCCTGCTTTTGGGGAGGGATAATGATCAATAGCTTTGAAGTGTGGGGTGCCATTTTTTTTTTTTTTTTGTTATTTTTTGTCTGCCTTTTTGTTCGACGAGCCCCCGAAAGTCGGCAGCAGGCTGAAGTGTGGGGTGTATTTTCTTTATTATTTTTTCCCTGCCTTTTGTTCAATGAGCCCCAAAAGTCGCCAACAGGGTTGCGAAAAGAAAAACTCCGGCGACTCAACTACATGCGACTCCGTCGTGCGAATGCTCGCTTGGATTTTCTGCACTGCCGCCCCCTTCTCGTGCCGTTTGGTTCTCTCAGCTCTATGACGTACTCGGCTTTCTCTGGAGATAAAGATCTCTCGTGCAAATACGCCATTAAGGTAACACTCCTTCGGGAATTTCGGATCCCGTCCTCACCAACGTCACTACTGTGCTGATCCCCAACGAACCCTTTTCAAAGGGAAGCATGGCACTCATCAGGTCAGCGCAGAATTGTTAAACTTCTCCACGTATGAGGAACTGAATGGCGGCAGGGGAGCGTCATGGCAGGCATTTTGCAGGTCGCGGTACCTTCTCCCGCCTCCCTCTCACAATCCGGGCCGGGGGTGAAGGGGGTATTATCCCATTGACAGTCGGTGACCGGCCGTTTGAGCCGCTAATGACTGCAACGTCGCGCCCCGACACACCGGAACAGAGTCCTTGAGTTAAGCCTCTTACAGCGGAGAACGTTTCGGGCATCCGCCGGAATATCTTTCGCTTTCGGAAGCCTTCTACTCATCAGTCCAGGCACTACGGCGGAAAATGCGAGCGCAAGGTTGACAAGGCGCCAATGGGTTAAAGTCCTCAGCGTGTCTACAGTGGGCTTGTGTGCAAGGAAAGGGATTGGAAGCGGTGATCGGAGTTTGGAAGATGACACTGCGCTTCCATTGGCTGCAAATATTACTACATGAATTATCATCTAGGGAAGTGGGGAAATATGACACCCTTAAAAGGAGCAGCAAGCCACAGTGAGAATGTGCTCTTGGACGATGTTAATACATCTGTAAATGTGTATAAAGCATAATTTATTGTTCGACACCCTACCGTCTTCTGATATTACTTCCTGGATACGTCCCTCGGTTGCCGTCTTTGCATAGCCCTGCTTTAGCATGCCTTCATACATCTTTGGTCATAACGAACGTTCGAGTGGCGAATGTAGCCTTTCTCAGACGTTCGTCACCGAACGAGCGCACAAGAAGAGGCGCGCAATTATATGGCTAGAACAAAAAACCGGCGATGCCAAGTGAAAACCGATTGCGATTTAGATGATAATGCGTTTTCGGAAGGGGGGCATGTGTTTTATTAAGTGCTAAAAACCTTGCAGCTTTGCGAAGAGCGAGCGCATTTTGGGTACCGGGCACGTCATTGTGTGCGGCAAACAAAATCTTAGGGCAGCGGAAGCATCGTAGTGTTTACGCTGCGCCTGGTACCAATGTTCTAAAGCAGTGGTTTTCAGCCTTCGGTGTTTCGCGAACCCCTTGCGGATCGGCGGAGATGATGGATGACCCCGTTCGTGGTGAACGGAGGGGAAAGGTAAACGTTAATTATAATAATGATTTATAAAACGGATATAGCTAAGGGCTAGCGTAAAGTAGACTTCTCTAATTGACATACACCCGAGAAAACTCGCCAAAGTACTGGAACATGACTTCTCGATCTAAAAAAAGACTGTTGCACGTTTATATTTACTTAAATATGTGTACAAAAGGAGCGAGCCAGCGTAGCTCGCAGCCGAGACCCTCCTGTCGGCATCCCATCCGTCTCGTGCCGCCCGCGCTCTGTACCCACTGCCAGCCGCCAGGTGCGTGCCGCTAGTTGCTGCCACAACACCTTTCCCCTACAAGTCCGGGGTTATGGCGAATATTGCTGCGGCGCCCTCCGGACTCTTGTAGATTTTTGGAGTGCTGGGGACTCTTGAGCTGCAGGAACATCTGGGCGACAGTTTCCTGCTGGGCTGACAGACACCCCTGGTTTTGCTGGGATGCCGGGCTGGAAGTCGCTCGCCAGCTCCACCTGCCTATGTGCAGCTGCCCCGTCTGCTTCCTCTAGCTGCTGCCTGATAGACTGCGGCAGATGCTCTCTCGATTCGTCATCCCTTAGTTCAGCGAGCTCCTTAACCTGGTGCCGCAGGTGGTCTCCATGACGGTTCCAAACTAAACCATCTGTCAGCTGAACTTCGGTCGAGGATGCACTAGTGGTCGCCCCAGCAATCACAGGCACCCAACGAGGTCCGGGCCTGAAAATCTTGGCCCAATGAGCATCTCCTGGCCGGGGTACCGGCTCTGCTCGTGCTAACAGGTATATGCATACTTTTTCCTGCAACTGTTGGAACTGCACCTTGCCCCGAAGATCCGGCTGCAATAAGTTCAATGCTGTCTTCAAGCGCCGACCCATGACCAGCTCTGCTAGGGTGCGTCCAGTAAGATCATAATGTATTGTCCGGTACGTGAACAGCACTCTGGCCATCAGACACTCGAAATCCCCAGGTTCAGACTCCTTGAGTTTCTCTTTCACACTCTGTCCCACCCTTTCTGCGGCACCGTTGGAGGCTGGATGGTATGGAGGGGTAAGTATTGGCCTGACCCCATTACGATCCAGTAACAACTTGTACTGTGCGCTTGTGAATGCGGGACCATTATCGCTCACTATCCCATCCGGCAGCTTTCCACTTGTGAAGATGGACCTTAAGCATTTCATCGTAGCTTCTGACGACGGTGACGGTAGGTGGACTATTTCCACCCACATGGAGAACGCGTCCACCAACACAAAGGAGTAGACACCTTGAAAGGTCCCCCGAAATTTACATGGAGACGTGACCACAGATACTCCGGGAATGGCCGCGGTGTTTGTTTCACTGCCTATGGCGCCTTCCGATACACTTGGCAGACCGCACGTCTGCAAACTCTGGCCGCGATGTAATCATTGATGCCCAGCCACCATACGTGCGTTCGACCCACCAGCTTCATCTTCTCCACTCCCGGGTGACTCTCGTGTAACAGAACCAACCCTGCCGCTCGCAGCGAAGTTGGAACCACCACACGGTTCCCCTGAAGCACACTGTCGTTCGACACCGAGAATTCCTCCATGCGGTTTGCAAATGCCCGCCATTCAGCTCCGGATGGTGGAGGACCCCCTGTCCACAACGCGTACGTAACGAAGCCAACACTGGGTCTCGGTCAGTCGCCACCTCCACTTCTGCGGCAGACAGAACCTTTGGATATGCCCCCTCGACCATGAATACATCTAGGACTCTTGACACTTCCGACATTCTTACTGGCAGTGGCAGTCGACTCAGGGCATCTGCATTACCCAAACTGCCACCTTACCTCTAGGACAGCTTGTAAATACTGCTCCGCTTTTCAGAAAGCACCAGTTATTAACATTGCAAAATGTTATAAAAAAGAAATCATCTTTAATCATCTCTAATAGAATAAAGCCCGAGCCAACAGCCTTCTTTCAAAAGTACCTTTGAAGAGAACATATTTGCAATCTTAGTTCCACAAACTACACAAGAGAAAAAGTACGTACAAAATACGGCAACCAAAAACTATCTAACCAAAAACCCACCCTTCTAAATGAGCATCCTGATCTGATGGCTATAATCGAAGACAGTGTACAGTTCAGGCCTGAAAAAGAAACATGAATATGTACTTTCTGTCATATCAAGAGTGACAGCCTTTTCTGTTTTTTAGAGTGTTATGACATGTGCTGTGTCATGTTTTGGGCTTCTTTTATCAAAGCAAATTATTTGTTATTTTCTTGACCTTTATACAGTGCTATCCCGTGTGCACTGTTGTGCTTTTGGTTTTCAAATGGTTGTTTACGTTTCGCAGCTTTTCATTATTCTGCCTTCATGTGTGCCACGCTGAGTGATGTGCCGGGAGGGGGGAGGGAGGGGAGGGGGTCGACGCCTCGTCAGGCATTTAGTTTCCTTTTGCGACGGCCCCCTAGACAGCTGTCTGATGTGTGTTGTCTGAATAAAACATTGAACTGAATTGAATTGTAGCCACTCTGCGTCAACGCCCACCGCAGCACCCGGGGTGGACTCTGCAGCGGCATGTGGCAATCGGGCCCAGTCAGACCCAAAAATGGCTTGTGATCTGTAAACACTTCAAATAACCTTCCCCAGACGTATAGGTGGAATTTCAGAACCCTGAACATCACCACCAGAGCCTCCTTGTCCAACAAGCTGTGGTTCCTCTCTGCTACTATTAATCTCCTTGAAGCAAAGGCCACAGGTCGTTCAGCACCACTTTGCATTCGATGTGCCAACACTGCTTCAATGCCGTACGGCGACGCATCGCAACATGGTAGCATCGGCAACTTGGCATCGTAATACATCAACACGTTAGCAGACGTCAGCAAATGCTTACTGGTTTCAAATGCTGCCGCTTGCTCACGACCCACTTCCAAAATGTTCCTTTCCTGAGTAACTGGTGCAGCGGATGCAGCACAGATAACAAGTTCGGAAAACAACTTCGATAGAAGTTAAGAAGACTCAAGTAGCTTTGTAGTTTACATACATTCGTTGGCTGACGTGCTTGCACAATGACCTTGACCTTCAGGGGTGCCGGATGCAGGCCATCCTTATCAATAACATAGCCCAGGTGCTCGACGCTCGACGCCCCGTAAGTACTCTTTTGCCGCTTCAGCTTCATTCCTGCACTGCCCAGACGCCGGAATACCTTTTCAAGGTTTCGGCGATGTTTTTCCTCTGTCACGCCCGTCACTAGAATATAATGAATAGGTTTTCTATCTCCCGTTGAAACATAGCAGGCGCCGAAGCCACACCAAAGGGAAGCCGGTTATACTGGAAAAGTCTTTGCTGGGTGTTGATAGTTACATACTACTTTGATGCATCATATAATTTTACCTGGAGGTGGGCGTCCCGGAGATATAAGTTTGAGAACTTCTCACCTCCCGCCATCTTGCTCCAGATTTCTTCCTCCCGCGGCACTTTGTACGTCTCAAAGTCTGCCACCTAGTTCACGGAAACCTTGAAGTTTCCACACAGCCGGATCTTTCCGTCCTTCTTCGGAACTGGAACCAGCGGTGCTTCCCCCTCCGACTTGCGCACCGGACTCAGGATGCCTTCACGCTGCAACCGCTGGAGCTCACGCGCCACCAAATCCGGAAGTGCAAACGGCATCACTCTTGGCCTAAAAATCTTGGTCTGGCTTTTTCAGGTAAATTTACGCTGGCCTACACATCACGAAGGGCACACAATCCCTCCGCAAACAGTTCTGAGAATTCACCACCCAATCCTCTACACCGTCGACGCGGTGGACGTCTTGCAGACTGTCGAGCGGCATGACCAAAAGTTCTCGCCCAATTCCTCCCAAGAGGGGCGCGGGACTTCCTCTCACCACGAACAAAGGCAACTGAGCGCGCCTTCCTGCGAACCCGTAGCCTTCCCAGCAACCGCCGCCTGTTGTCGCAAGTACCCCCGCAACTTGACGTCGGACTGTTGAAGACTCGCTGTCGTTAAACGCCTTTTGAACTTCGCGTCATCCATGACCGAGTAGACGGCCGCCGTGTCAACTTGCCTGCGCAGCATCTGACCTAGAGTCACTGTAGCACATCAGGGCGGTACCCGTTGTTCCAGAACGTTCACGACTTCGGTTTGCACCAGGACTACAGCATCCCCCGCCGACCCGTGTTCCAATAAACACATGCTGTAGACGTCTGTCCCTGCAGTCTCTTCGCCGGACGCTGTCTCCACCGCCATCGCGGTGCGTCGAACGTTGTTTCCCGCCTGTTCGCCGCCATGTTGTCTGCCAGTGACCGTCGTGTCCTCCAAATTTTTCGTTTTTTGCTTTTACGGACATTTACTAGCCGCATGTCCTTTCTCCTGGCAAGAAAAGCACCGCAGCTTTTGGAATCTGCACGAAGACTCATGGTGCCGCCCATCACAACCATGACAGTCATCGGCCGCCTCCCTGGCTCTCGATACTCGATGCAGAGTCGTCTCTGCCGTCTGCCCAGTCATTAGTTCCGCTCCCTTGGCCGCTGCCTCCGTACTCGAAACAGTCTGTACGGCTCGGTCCAGTGTGGATTCGGGCTCCTTCAAAAGCTTCCTTCTCATTAGGTCGCTCCGAATGCCGAAGACGAGCCTGTCCCTTAGGTTGTTGTCCAGCTCCCGACTGAACTCACATGGATCCGGCAGCTTACGCAGCTCGACGATGAAATCTTTAATTGCTTCACCTTCGTTCTGCGTTCGGCAATAGAAGTGGTAGCGTGGGACAATCACGGGTGGTCTTGGAGCATAATGATCCGTGAGCAGCTGTAAACTTTCGATGAGTGAAACTGCATTTGGGCGTCTGGGTGCCGCAAAACTCCGGAGCAGAGAATACGTCGGTCTTCCGCACGAACTCAGGAATACTGCACGATATTGCCGCGCGCAGGGCTGAGAAAGCAACGCTCGGTCACGGACCTCTAGAAAGTTCTCGTTTATTCATGTTCCGCACGTAACGTTTATCATTTATTCCTGCTTTTGTTTTCTAGAAAGCGCGTGTTCATTCTCGCCCGGAGAACGCGACCCTCGAATCGCTTTTGCCGAATCTTCGAGATAGCGACGCACTCTAGATAAAAGGTCGCCCGCGACCTTGTCGAGTCAGTTTCGCCCCAGCGTTCGACTCTGCTCTTTCGCCGACTTCGACGCCCGCGACGCTCTGCTGTTATCTTTTGGTTCCTTTTTATGTTTGGGCACAAGTTCGCCCTATTAAACGTTTCGTTCCTTCAGTTCTTCGCCGCCTCATCACTTGTCCTTTGTTGCATTTTGGTGGAGGTGCGGGGTAACACCTAATGCGTCTTCGCCGTACCCCTCCGAGGACCCTTTCGGCAAGACCCATTCCAAGACGACCTTTTTGAAGAAGTGACAGGGCCCCGGGCAAGCCAGCGTCTCCGAAGACAACCACCAGAGCTTTTTCCACTGCCGGACAAGGCCAAGAAGCCACCGAAGCCGACGATGGACTCCACGGCCCAGCCGACGGAAAACCCCCAAGCAGCACCGTTCTACGTCTTCCTGCCTGTGGTTCCCCGTGTGCCGACGCCGTTCCACGGTGAAATTTACGAGGACGTAGAAGACTGGCTGCAGCACTACGAACGTGTAGCACGCCATAATGGATGGACCACTGAGCAGCGCCTCCAAAACCTCTACTTCTCTTTGGAGGGTACCACGAGGCAGTGGTTCGAGAACCACGAGGCGTCGCTTACGTCGTGGGACACCTGTATCGCCGGCCTGAAAGAGTCATTTACGAACCAGACATGTCGACAGCGAGCGGAAGACCTCCTGCAAGTAAGAACTCAAGGGCCCAACGAAACGGTCACCAGCTTCGTTGATGACGTCCTCCGCCTGAGCAACCGCGTTGACCCTGAGTCCACCGAGGAGAAGAAGCTGCGCGTGCTGATGAGAGGAGTGAGGAGTGACATCTTCGGCGGCCTTGTTCGCAATCCACCAACTACTGTCGGCGAATTCGTTACCGAGGCAACTAACATCAAGCGTGCCCTGTCAATCCGAGCCAGCCACTACAACCGACTCGCCGGCACGCCTGTTGCGTCGACGCTGACACCTTCCCGATTCGACGAGGGCGGCGCCCGTGCTGACAATATTCGTGCAATTGTCCGCGACATCGTCCGGGAGGAGCTTCGGAAGCTGCTGCCTGCTGCCAACCAGCCGGCTGAGCTGTCGATAGCCGAAGTGGTGCGCGAAGAAGTCCAGCAGGCAATTCAACCGGAGGCTCCTGCCAGCGTAGCACCACTCGAAGAGCCCGCCCTGACCTACGCCGCAGTGGCCCGACGGCCACCGCCTCCTCCTCCAGCCTATGTTGTGCCGCCTCGACGTCGTTCTCCTGCGCCGCAGCACGACCGTTGCCGCGACGACCAGGTTCTGTACGCCGCCCAAGAGCCCCGCGCACCTCGGAAGACCGACGTGTGGCGAACGCCCGACCGATGCCCTCTGTGTTTCCACTGCGGAGAAGCAAACCACACCTACCGCCAATGCCCATACCGACGACTCGGGCTGCGGGAATTCCACCCAAACGACCCGCACCCCCGGTATGGTGAACGCCCTCGGGAGATCGACGAGTACCTGCGACGACCCCAGTCCCCCGAGCCTGCGTCCCGCCGAGTGTTCCGGTCGTCGTCGCCGCGGCGTCCAGCTCCGCCGATGCACCGACCCCGACGTGAAAGCCTGTCGCCCCTCGCTCGTCGCCGGGGAAACTAGGCGTGGCAACCCCTGGAGGTGGAGTTGCCAAAGACGACCGACGTAAAGAGCCTTCAAGAACGACGGAGCGCTCCCACTCTCCCGACGCTACGCATCACAACGACGCTCCAGCTTCGGTGTTCAACAACCTAAACGTTGTTATCGACGGCCTGGACTCATCGGCACTCGTGGCCACCGGAGCAGACTACTCAGTCTTGCGAGGGAGGCTCTCTCGCCGCCTTCGAAAAGTCATGACGCCGTGGGATGGACCACAAATAAGAACCGCCAGTGGACACCTGACTACACCAGTCTCGAGATGCACCGCTCGCATCGAGATTCACGGCGAAACATGCCCTGTGAAGTTTGTCGTTCTGCAAGACTGTTCGAGGGACGTCATTCTCGGAATGGACTTCCTGTGTGAATACGGCGCCATCATCGACCTTGCGGAGAGGAAGCGGTCGCTTCGGAAGAGTGTCCCATCGATGGGAAATACCAAACGGACGTTAGCTGCAGTGCGAGTCCTCGCCAGCCACGTAAACCTGCCGCCGCTGTCGAGTGTCTTTGTGCCCGTCGGGATCGAAGGAGCCACCTGCGGTGTAGCACTGCTGGAAGGAAGCGTCCAACGTCTCCTCGGGCGAGGGATTGGCATTGCAAGAGGCGTAACCGAGCTCCAGGACGGGCGTACCGTAGCCCTTGTCACCAACTTCCGGCAAGAGTCGTAGCACGTTACAAAGGGTACAGCTGTGGGCTACGTCGAGGAAATTGAAGACTCAGCCGCGATCGCCGTGATCTCAGAAGACGCCTCTCCGACGCAGAACGAGACAATCACGTCCTAAGAGCTCGACATCAACCTGTCCCTCCCAGCCCCACAACGACGACAACTTCGTGACCTTCTCGCCGAGTTCAGTGAGTACTTTTCCGCATCGTCGAAGGTGCACCAAACGACGGTTGCGAAACATCGGATAATTACTGATGACGACGCACTCCCTGTGCATCGGCCGCCGTACATGGTCTCCGTGAAAGAAAGGGAAGCCATCCAGCAGAAGGTACAAGAAATGCTCAACGACGACATTGTGCAGTCCTCCAGCAGTCCGTGGGCTTCACCGGAAGTCCTGGTGAAAAAAAAAAGACGGGACTCTTCGGTTCTGCGTGGACTATCGCCGACTGAGCGCCGTTACAAAAAAGGACGTGTACCCGCTGCCACGCATCGACGACACCCTGGACCGGCTGCGTGGCGCAGCCGGTCCAGGGTGTCGTCGATGCGTGGCAGCGGGTACACGTCCTTTACTTTTCGTCGATGAACTTGAAGAGCGGGTACTGGCAGATTGAGGTCGACGAACGAGATCGTGAGAAGACGGCCTTCGTCACGCCGGACGGACTGTATAAGTTGAAAGTAATGCCGTTCGGGCTGTGCACAGCGCCGGCAACCGTCCAGCGCGTTATGGATACCTTCCTTGCCGGCTTGAAATGGCAAAGCTGTCTCGTTTACCTCGGCGATGTTATGGTGTTTGCAAGCGAATTCGACGAGCACCTGAGACGACTGCGAACCGTGCTATAGGCCTTCAAAGTCGCTGGGCTGACCCTCAAGCCTTCCAAATGTCGGTTCGCCTATGGTGAGCTGAAATTATTGGGCCACGTCGTGAGTGCTCAGGGTGTAAGCCCTGATCTCGTCAAGACGTCCGCTGTCGCCGAGTTCCCCAAGCCATCAGACAAGAAGACCTTTCGAAGATTCCTTGGGCTGTGCGCCTATTACAGACGTTTCGTGCGTGACTTCGCGCAAATTTCTGCACCGCTGAAGCATCTGACGAAAGACAACATGCAGTTCCAGTGGGGAGAGTAGCAAGAGCGACGTTCGACAAACTCAAGCGAAGGCTCCAGTCGCGCCCTATCCTCGGACATTTTGACCAGTCGGCGGAGACTGAAATCCACGCGGACGCCAGCAATACCGGTCTCGGTGCGGTACTCGTTCAGCGACAAGAAGGGGCAGAAAGAGTAATCGCTTACGCAAGCCGGGCGCTGTCTAAGGCAGAACATAATTATTCAACGACCGACAAAGAATGTCTTGGTGTCGTCTGGGCGATAACCAAGTTCCGTTCTTACTTGTACGGGATCCCGTTTCGCGTAGTCACAGACCACCACGCCCTCTGCTTGCTCGCAAAGCTCAAGGATCCGTCCGGACGCCTTGACCGTTGGAGCCTTCGACTGCAGGAATTTGACGTAACCATTGTGCATAAGTCCGGCCGCAAGCATAATGACGCTGACTGTTTGTCTAGGGCTCCAGTCAAACCTCCAATCTCCGGCGCCGACGACGATGACGACGCCCGCTTTCTAGGCGCAGTTAACGCTACCGACATGAGGGCACTGCAACGCGACAACGCGGAACTTAGCTCCGTGATGACCACCTCGAAGGTCGAGGAGGTTCTGCCCCACGGGTCTTTTCTCGGGACCTACCGAGCTTTGTCCTGCGGCGAGGCGTGCTCTTCAGAAAGAATTTCGGAACCAGCGAAACCCCCTGGCTACTGGTTGTCCCCACCAGCCTCCGAGAAGAAATTTTTCAAGCGTGCCACGACGACCCAACGGCCGGACATCTCGGCTAGAGCAGGACCCTTGCCCGGATTCGTGACAAGTACTACTGGCCAAAGCTTCCCAAGATCGTCCATCTCTACAAACGATCGTGCCATGAGTGCCAGGGACTCAAGAAACCGCCGTCAAAGTCAGCAGGTCTCCTTCAGCCGATTACACCGCCAACCAAGCCCTTCCAGCAAATTGGAATGAATTTGCTGGGTCCTTTTCCACCGTCGACGATGTGGAACCTCTGGATAATCGTCGCCACCGATTATCTTACTCGTTACGCCGAGACAAAAGCCCTTCCTTCGGGGACTGCTGTCGAAGTCGCCAAGTTCTTCATCGAGTCTATCGTCCTCCGGCATGGCGCCCCTGAAGTACTGATCACAGACCGAGGGTCATCGTTCATGGCACAGTTGACCCAAGAGATCCTTCGTCTAAGCCACACCGAACACCCTTGAACAACGGCATACCATCCGCAGACCAACGGGTTGACGGAGCGGCTCAACAAAACAATCGCCGACATGGTGTCTATGTACGTCGACGTGGAGCACAAGACCTGGGACGAAGTGCTGCCCTACGTCACGTTCGCCTACAACACAGCAATGCAAGAGACCACAGGAGTGACGCCCTTCCAGCTGGTGTATGGCCGGGCGGTGACGACTATGCTAGACTCTATGTTGCCGCACGAGTCAGTCAACGACGGGAGCGATGACGCCCAGGTGGTTGCTCAACGGACATAAGAGCTCCGCCAGCTAGCCAGACTACGAATTCAAGAGCAGCAACATGTCGACGCTCGCCGATACAATCTTCGTCGCCGCGACGTCCAACTCCAGCCCGGAGACAGAGTTTGGGTGTGGACACCGATTCGTCGTCGCGGTCTCAGCGAAAAACTCCTGAAGCGCTACTTTGGGCCTCAGAAGATCATCCGACGCCTCGGAGACTTGTTACGAAGTCCTTCCCGACGGAACACGACCATCAACGAAACGTCAGCTGCGACCCGAGGTGGTGCACGTCGTCCGGCTGAACCCGTATTACGACCGCTAAAACTTTCCGACTTTCGTCGACGAGTGAACTGTGAACTGTAGCACGCGATTTCGCAGTCCTTTTGTTGTGAATTTGGTATTGTTTTCCTTTCGTTTTCTGTTGCATCAGGACGATGCACTTTTAAAGGGGGGTGGGGAGGGGGGGGGGGGATAACGCCGCGCGCAGGGCTGAGAAGCAACGCTCGGTCACGGACCTCTAGAAAGTTCTCGTTTATTCATATTCCGCGCGTAACTTCTATCATTTATTCCTGCTTTTGTTTTCTAGAAAGTGGGTGTTCATTCTCGCCCCGAGCACGCGACCGTCGAGCCGCTTTTGCCGAATCTTCGAGATAGCGACGCACTCTAGATAAGAGGTCGCCCGCGACCTTGTCGAGTCAGTTTCGCCCAAGCGTTCGACTTTGCTCTTTCGCCGACTTCGACGCCCGCGACGCTCTGCTGTTATCTTTTGGTTCCCCTATTAAACGTTTAGTTCCTTCAGTCATTCGCCGCCTCATCATTTGTCCTTTGTGACAATATTTGACTACCGACATTAAGTGAGCGATGAAGTGCTAGTCCAAAAATTTAACGTACTCTTGCCACGCGTCCCCGTCCTCTTCAGTAAATGCTTCCAACTTCGGCATGGCGCCGGCGCTACGTCGTCTCTCCCGGCATAGAACAAGACTGTCCACTCACGTTTCTCCTCGTCGCCAGTTGTTACAGGTTTATATTTACATAATTATATAAAGAAAAGGAGCGATCCAGCGTGGCCCGCAGAGGAGATTGTCATGCCGGCATTCCATGTGTCTCGTGCCGCCTGCGCTCTGTCCCCACTAGCAGCCACCAGGTGCGTAGGGCTAGCTGCTGCCACAACAAAGACAACTTTTATTGCCGGGCTTTACCGATGATGCGGAGCTTGGCGGACCCCTAGAATTCCTTCGCGGACCCAAAAAGGTCCGCGGACCCCATTTGAGATCCACTGCTCTAAAGAGTGAACCACAGGGTGTGGCCGCCAACGTCATGAAGAGCAAAGTTTTCATAGTTGCTGTGTCTCTCAGAGGTTAGCGGTCCCGCCGGCTCGGTTTTGCTGCATTGCAACGTGTGGTCAATCTGCGTCATGGTTCCTAATAACAATATTGCTAGGTTTCGGCATTTCATTGGTTGTTTTATCGAACGAATATTCCTATAAATTTCGTGGTATTGAATATGTCGCAATCTGCCTTGTATAAACTGCCTGTATTGAGAATCGCAAGTGCCAAAGATATGCCGGCGAGATCATTAGAAAACAACATTATCTAAACCCTCAGGCACAATGATGTAAAATAACATCCCTGTGTACTATCTCTTTATGTCTCAGAGTTTTGATTTTTCCCTATGAATGAATATTGACGAGTGACTCTGTAACAAAGACGGACTTAAAAATTATGGAAGCATTTATATGTTTATTTCGCGTTTATCTTGGAACAAGTATTCCGTCATTTGGAACTGATTGAATCAAACAGCCATGTTCCTGGTCGCGCTGTCCTTTAAACACACAAAAGGCAAATGAATTCTCCAACGTCCATCTTTGTAACCACCGTTTTGCGAACGGTTTTCACCCGACTTTGGAAAAAAACAATCACTTTCCGTAGATTGTACGCAAGAGCTTAGCTCTGCAAGCAGAGGCCCGTGTTGTCACGCTAAGAACGGGTTGATACTCCGGCCGCAATCCAGAGCGTAGGATCTACGAGAAACCGCCTATAAATAAGACATACTGGTGCGTTCGTAGAACAAATTTTAGACTGAAACACCATTTTTAGTTTAATGCACCGACTTTGTTATCGTTAAAACAACATTATGTACGAATAGGCTGGCCAGCACCATGAGGTAACAGCACTAACAAGCCATACACTCCCCACGGATGTCCTCCTTATCCTGGTTCTCCCTTCGTCCGCGAGAGGGCAAGCGCTGGGCTAGAGTTGCACATAGCTTAGAAGAGATCTTCAGACCTTTTTATATTCACATGTGTGATTCATTATAGAGGTAGAGCAAAGCTCAGTCCAAAGTACATGCTCTCATTAAAACACGCCGGAGTGATGCAGTGTATCTCGGCCAAACGCTTTGATTTACTGAATTTCAAAAGTAACTTAGTTACAACAAGGGGGTTTATTGGAATGTAATAAAACTGTTATTGCTCCTCAAAACGCAGCACTACGTTCTGCAATAAGGCATTGATTTATTTTTTCTCAAAATACTCAAAATATTCAGACAATAACCCTTACATTTGCCCAGTTCGTCCTCAAAAATGCTGTCTACAAAGCGAGGTCTTTTTATTAACGGGGTTTGTTTTACCGAAACATTACTGTGCAATTACAAGTAATTCAACAGCAGAAATAAAATTAGAGATTTTTTTGGTGTAATAGAAATGCACAACCCAAGTATTTTTTGGGTGCTGATGCTTGTGACGATGACTGTATTGATCAGGTTTTTTGTCTGAAGTACGGTGTCTGAAACGAGTTTCTGACTGGTGTGTTTACTGTGTCCCAAAAAGCTGTTTCTTGATTTCTCTCTAATGACGTCATAGAAAGGTCGTGCTGTCGCCGGCCGCGATCTTGGCGGTTTTACAACTGCGGTGGTGGATGTGGAAGACTTCCGTTCTGCTGCAGGTCGCTCTCCGGCTTCAACGTTTAAGGAAGCTTGGAGAGCCAGCAACTGGGACACTGCGACGACAACGACCATCGCATTACCCCTCGCTTTTTTGTGAGACCTGTGCGTCGAACCGCCTGGATCGCGACATCCGATACCATGACACTCCGCATTCTCTGACGTCCTTTACTGCCCTTTCGAGACCATTTTCGGTACATTGGCGGAATAGGACACTCAACACAGCGGTTGGACACGCGTTCCTTCAGGCACCGTAGATTGAAGTGCAAATCACACCATCGGGCTTCGTGGTCCTTTCAGGCGGAGCTTTTCTACGACAATTACCTGAAAGGCCATGGATCAGGGATCGCCGCCTTCGACGTGGAGTACGACGACTTCGCCAACCTGTGTGGTCAAGGAAAATTTAAGCGTCTGAAGGCAATAAACGACGTTGTCGCGACCCAGGCCTGACGGACGCCACGTCGTCACAGATTCAAAGAATGCGCCGAAAAAAAAAAAAGCGGAGGATTCCAGAGCGCCCGGCGACTTCACAATTCCGAGCTCTCGTTGAAACGATTTTTGGGTTGACCCAAGTCGAGCTGCCTTTTTGTTACTGCACTCATCGAACGCGTTGGAACGCGGAGCGCTGGCGTCCGCCTTAAGCGCGATCCAAACCAACGCTTCTTTTTGCGCCTGTAGGTCGTGCGGCTGCGGATGTGACGCATTTCGTGGCGTTTTTGCTGTTTCCGGGCGCGCTTTCTGAGTCAGAACCGTGCGCTTTGGTTTGGACGGGCAAAACTTCGGGCGAGCGCGCACGCGCGTACGCAGGCACGAGCGCACAAGCAAAGTGCCACTGCGACAGACTGGCCGGCGAGACGGCGAGAGAAAGAGAGAGAGAGAGATCGCGTTGTCATTTTGGGAGAGATTAAAAGGGGGGAGGAGAGGGCAGCCAGACGGCGAGAAACGCGGAGCCGGAACTAGCTTGCCCTCCACCGATTGGCCGGGACACAGAAGCGCCCTACTACGTCACCGCGCGTTTTTGTGCGCGTTGAGAAGAAGTTGAAATTATCCAACTTTCTTGTGCGCGCCCGGAAGGAGCGAAGAAGCGGCGCGACGTCACGAAAATACGTCCCATCCGCAGCCGCACGACCTACAGGCGCAAAAAGAAGCGTTGGTTTGGATCGCGCTTTATGGCTCTTGCGTTCGACCGCGTTCGATAAGTACAGTCAAGCCAAAGTCAGTTAGCTTTTTATCTGCCCACTAATCACTTGAACCAGGACTCGGCGTTCTGATTTGCCCGTGCGTCCTCGTCTCCCCTTCTCCCTTAGTTTCTCAGCACACACGCTGCAGTAAACGTTTTGGTCCCGTGCAGTCGCTTGTTCTTTATCGTCCCGAGGGTGCCTTCCCGAACTACTTCATGTGTGCCGTCGTTCAAGACTATACCCTTTTCAAAATCATACCCAGCAGCATTGGTCATCGACATGTCTTGTGCATGAAGCATGTGATAATTTGACTTTGAATCTTGCCGAACCATGACGCTGTATTAGTATTCCACCCGAGTTGATTCAATTCCACCTGTGCGTGTTGCAACCTTAGAAGAAAAGTATGTTTCTCACGTTGTTCCGACCAGACACGTAGCCAGGATTTTGATTCGGGGATGGCACGCCCATGACAGAATGCTGTATGAGGAGGAGGGGGAGAGGAGGTCCCAGCAGAACGAAACATTTGGGTAGGGGGGGGGGGGGGGGGGGGGCCGGGCCCCATGGTTACTCCCCCCCCCCCCCCCCCCTGGTTACGTGCCTGGTTCCTCCGCTGCGCAAAGTAGTTTCTACAAGGTTTGGTTTTAGGAAGAGATTATGCTATCGGCGTCTGAAACGCGTATGTTCTGATATGATAACATATAGCCTAACAAAAATACAGTTACTTATAGTTTCACTCTCGGCATAAAGGGGAAAATCGGCAATCAACCGCGAGGAGCCCGATTATTTTTATTACAGTTCTTGATAAGAATACAAAAATAGTATGCAGCGTCTGCTGGTAGTCGGGATGAGCGCCATCGCCTGCTACACTGTCTGCTCTTGCGCTTCAGTTAGGCGTTCACGGGGAGTGTCGAATGCACGAGGGAAAATGCCACTCCACTGATGTGCGAAGGGCTGCAAGCAAATGAGCAGAGCCCTCATAACGTAATAACACTTTTTGCCTTCCTGATGGCAAATATACGAAGTCAGCAGTGGTTTCCAGCCCCCCGGAAGAACAGTGTTGTGTCCCAACTCTCAGTGGTGCACATGAGCATCGTGGCGCTTATACAAATATTCCGCCATAGTTATTACAACTGCACTGCCCTACATTAAGACCGCTTACGTCGAGGTATAATGGAGAGTTTCCAGGAGAGTCGTGCTTCATGTGTCGTGTAGCGACTACCTTTAATGTCTCAAAATGGCCACAGCATCGCACAAAGACGACAGCCCGTACCAAAGAGCCCGTATCTTAGAGACCATGTCAAGGAGTCGAGACACGACCGCAAGTAACCGGGACCACCGTTTCGCACGAAGCTTTACAACCAGTCAGAGAAGTAGCTTGGCCTTAAAGCAATTCGAAGCACAGATCTGCCGTCCTGAGCAGGCTCTGTCTAAGTGTAAAATAACAGTGATGTCTCAATGGGCATCATGACTCGCCGGCGTATTTTTACGTAACCTACCCAAACGCGACTCAGAACATATTCATCCCCACCTTTCACTCTGGAGGATGTGCAAGACCTCAAAAAAATTTCATTTCAACTTCAAAGCGAATAAATAGAGACACACGGCAGTGTATCGAGATGGTTAACTGAACTTTTTTTTTTTTACTCAAACGAGTTGCTAGAACAGCCTGTAATTAAATCTGCAACGGGATTCAGAATTCCATTAATGTTTTTAATGAACCGAAGTGTCGTTGTTTGTGTGTCGTCTTGATCGTAATTTTTTTGTAACTTTCAATTCTGAAAGAAAAAAACAAACACGACAAAATATTTGTTCCAAATTTTAGCTTGTACATAGATTGGGCGAATCTGCAGATCTTTGAGTCAATCAAAATTCGCTGCAACGTTTCGGCTCTTCTCTCAATTATGGCATAACACATCGAATCTTTATGTTCGTCGAATTTAGAGTTTCTGGAGACGGACGTGCAAGAGACTGGATTTCGGTTATAAGATAATGATGTTTTAATACGTAATTTGTTGGGCGGTTTCGATTGTAAGTCCTATCCTGTCTCTGCCACGCGTGTTTAAGGGTTCCCTTAAGGCCCGTCCAAATAGTATACTTTAGAAATCGTGAGGCGACACGACTCCAACAAAAGTCATACAGCGGTCCACTTCCCTTAATTTTTGTGCCGGGGTAAGGTTCCCTCCGTCAAATTTATCCCGTGTCCTCCACTAAGGCATTGAGCATGCTGATCACATTGGGCTCGCAGAGCCACTAACAAGCTTTGTTATCTGTCGGTCAATCGCTCCGGTCAATCGCTGAAGGCCTCCGCTGCTCTTCAGGTCCCGGAAACGGGAAAGAAAAGGGCTGTGTTCGAAATCCTACCCAAATAGGTACGAGCTACTCCGGCGGATTGTGTCACGTGATAAAACAGACGGAGCGACGCCGGACGCGTGCATAATTTTGAATGCGCAGGTACAAAACCCTTTCCCCGAGCTGATTTTGGAACACTGCCAAGAATACAAGGGCCCGGTAGAACATATGGACAGCAATGTCCGGTGGCGTCTGACGTGAAGCCTGACGAGCACCGAGGTCACCGAAAAGCGGAGTAAGCGAGGAGGAAAATCGTCATGTTTGCTTTGTGGTCTTGAAACAGACATCGTACTGCGGTACTGCCTGACGCTCCAACCTCCACGATTTTTGACGAAGTCGTGTTGCCTCACGTTTTATGAAGTGCCCTCTTTGGAAAAGGAATTTATACAGCCCCGGTGACGTGACAATATTGCGTCATCGGTGGGATCCTGGAGTGATTAGAAGTGGTTGTCGACATCGATGAAAATGAGATCCAACAGCCTCTGTCATTCACCCAGAGGTTTATGGCTCCGCAAGCGCACCTTTTCTTGATTTCAGAGAAAGAGAAAAATGAAGACCCATGAACGTTGCTTACTTCGGCAGATGCTTAAAAGCCTTGCTTTCGGGTATTCGAGCGGGTATCTGTCCAACGAATGTGCTGCATACCAACCATCCTTGTAACTGTGCCGTAGTTAGAGCAATGCCTGGACAGGTATAGGAAAGTAACCACATACCCGGCGGCAGGTGATCTCTTTCAGCGGTATACCAGCTTCCAGCTGGTTGATGAAAAGACTTCAGGAACACCGCACTTGACGGGCAACCTGAAGAAACGAAAGAACAAATACCGAGACCGCGGGGAATCAGACACCAGACTCAAACCTCAAAAAGCCCCAGAGTCTTCGATTATGTTCCTGGTGTGCTCCTCAAGCGTTTATTTTGTCCTGGAACATATGTATCCTACATGGTGTTTACTAGGGATCCCGCGAACCACCCTAGGCTCGAATTCGAAAGGTTTCGATATTTTCGACGGTAGGGAAGTTCGAATTCGAAAAATTCGCAACTTTCCAAAATCGTGGGTTTCGAATTCGAAAAGTTCGAAGCTTTCACGGTTTCTAAAAGTTCGGGTTCGATTATTCCGAATATTTGTTTACTTGAGGTTCCATGAATTCGAAGATTTCGAACTTCCGAACTTGAAATTCGAGAGATTCGAATTTTTTTGGATCCAAAAATCGAAAAATTCAAACGTTGCGAATTTTTAAAAGACATATAGTTTGATACATTCGAAGATTTCGAATTTCTTTCTCCATAAAGTTCGAAAAGTTTGAAGGTTTTTATTCTTTTTTAAGGCTAAACCAAACAAAAAAAAAAGAAGAAACTTCGAAGGTTTTTGGTTTCTTTGAAGTCCAAGTGCGCAAAGTTCGAAGTCCGGTTTTCATGTTCCGCCACAGCAGCTTCAAATAACGTTTTCACGGCTCACTGGTTTTCACGAAATCAGGTTTAGAAAAGTTCGGGTGTGATATTTAGACTGCGCGAAGTTGGTCAGGCAATGAAATGAAACGACGAGTGCACCGGATGTGCTGGAATATTTGCCAGTTCAGTGACGAGTAACAATAGATCAGTAATTGTGACCGCCAGCCCGGGATGGTCATTAACGTGCATTACGAAGTAGGGATCCTAAGAACGCATTGTTTAACGATACGCATGCAGTTCGAAACGGCCAGGGGCAGGCAGGTGGTTGAGGTTCAAAAAAAGCTTGAAGTGATCTGGCAAACTGCCCCCCTACCCCCTTGCACTCTGGTAATCCGATCGAACGCCACCCGAGTTACGCAGGCATATAGTAAGTTTAGTTTGTACATGATGCAAAATCCTGAGACTGGGAATGAAATTTGAAAGAAAAAGTGTAAGAAGACAAACAAAAAGGGTACAGGACAACGTCTCGAACTCAACTCAGCTGAAAACTCAGCTCAGGACAACGTCTCAAACTCAACTCAGCCGAGTTTGAGACGTTGTCCTGCCCCCTTTTTTCTTTCTTCTTACACCATTCCTTGCGAATTTCATACCTAGTCTCGGGATTTTGCATCATGGTAAACATACACCAGCTCGCCTGCACCTTGACATTTTTTTTGTTTGTAATTGCTTTGGAGGTTTATTTTCTGGGGCGGAAGAAACGCCGAACAAAAAGCACAGAAGCTGACGCAACTTGAGGTCGAGGAGCGTTTTACTATACCAGTGGCGGCGGAGGAGGAACAACGGGGAGGAGCTCCAGTCTCTCCCCCCCCCCCCCCCCCTTTCCCAGATATTTCGGACTGTTAAAGAAAACAATACGGGGAAATAGGGCATGGTCGATCTTATTTTGATCTGAAATTATTTATGCATATGTATAGCTACTGTCGCTCTTCACTGCATAAAAGATCGCGTAGATGGTCATTGTTACGGCAGGCTCTGACATGCAGCGAAGCGCTGATGTAACGCTGCTCACGTGCCGTCAGGAGTACTTATCGTATGCCATGAGCAACAGTTTTGACGGTGCAATACAAAGCTGGTGAACGCTCCCGTCGGCACGTGCTTAGCGAGGTCAGTGCTATGCTTGTAGCGCTCCGCTGCATGTGTGAAGTAGGGTGCCTCAATGTCCTTCTGTCTAGGGTGATGCCACCCTTTGTAGTACCCGATGCCGACAGCACGTGCTCACGGGTAAAATACAAAGAAATCGACGAAAACAAAATGTCGCCGTAGCACAGTCAGCGCCACGAGCGCATGCAGGGACGCGTTCTTTCACGCGCTTCTGAACAAAAAATAAAAATAAAAGTGTGAGACAAAATGCCCAGATGTCGCCACTCTAAGCAAAGCGCACATAAAGGCACCCTAGTGTGGACAGGCCTTTAGAAACTCGTTGTCAGGAGGCACTACGCGTCACATGCTCGGTGGCTCGAAAGTTCAAAGCTATGTCTTTTTGACCTAAATAACTGTGCCATTTGTACAAAATAATCAATAAATAAACATAACAATAAATGCAAAAATAAAAAGTTGGAGAGAAAAAAAAAACTATCAAGAACTCGCCGGAAGAGTTGTATTCTTGCATATTCAGAGACCCAGAACTATGAAACAAGTTTCTTCTACAAAAATGTGGACAAGCCAAAAGAAACACGTCCCAAGAACGTAAAATGAGAAAAAAAAAAATTACGACGCGCTGAATTTGAACAATTTAAGAACTCTTCCCCCATGAGTTAATTTATTCCTCAACCTGAAAAAAAAACAATAAATACATTATTTTGTATTCTGCAGATGGCAATGATATGTACTGTCTCTGGTGTTAATTTAAATGCAATACCCAAAACACTGTAGGCGAAAAAAATTACCAAGTTTAGGGCTTAATTGTCCGTAGGAACATGTTTGGATATTTATTCGAAACTCGCCTTGAACAACAATAATCATATCTTAAGACGACACTCACCTAGGCTATATATAGATCATTCTTAAAAAGTTGAACATCTCTACCATAAATAGCTTCGGCTACAGCGCGCTTCAAATATGGCACAAACGACAATTGCTAAACACCCGTCGTCCTTCCTCGCTCCTTCGCGAATCTATTTATTTAAAACCAAGCGCGCCAGATGATTGAAATAAGCGGCATTTTCTTTCGCAAAAAATCCGGCACCACATGTAAAAATGCGATAAAAAAAATTGCGAATATACCTCACTGCTTGAATCGAAATGAAACCGCCCGCCGGTTGTTCGAAGTTCGACGGACTTTGAACTTCGAACTTTTACCCTAAAGGTCGAAGGTCGTCGAACTTTTGACTTTTCAGGAATCGAGAGTTCGACATTTTCAAATGCTTTAGATTAATGAGTTTGAAAGTTCGAAAATTATCGCATTGCTTAGCGTAGGAACTTCGAAAGTTCGAAAAGCTTCGAGCTTTTTAGTGCAAGAAGTTCGAAAGTTCGAAAATCATCGATTTTTTTTGTCTATCAAGTTCGAAAGTTCCACAAGCATCGAATTTTGCAGCATAATAAGTTCGAAAATCCGAAAAGCGTCGAACTTCTTAGTTTATTAAGTTCGAAAATTCGACTTCCGTCGAATTTCTCCTTATGGAAAGGTCAAAAATCGAAATCTTTCGAACCTTTCGAACCTCTTGATTCGATCATCAAAACTTCGATTTGAAAAAAGTTCGCGGCATCCCTAGTGTTGACAATATGATGATTATTAATAAAGTGTTCCGAAAGAACGGTGCTTTCCCATCGACAGCGCGATGTGATCGTCGGACAACGCAAGACCTTAAGATCGTCGCGCGACAGGTTAGCTGCACTCAGGGATAGGCAAAATACACGGAAATATGTATCGAAATACAAATACAAAATACTTCGTCAAAAATGTATTTAATTACAAATCTAATTATATTTCCAAAAAAGCATTTAAGTACAAGATACAAATACAACCAAATGTATTTGATCTCCTCCAAATACTTTTCCAAATACATTCTTCTGAATTTGCGTTAGCGACTTCAGGGCACCTGCAGCGGGTTTCCGGGTTATTCATTTTGATTTTGCATCGCACACTCGGGAGCTAGTGTGCGAGGCTCTACTAACGTAATAGAAATATAATCGAAAAAAAGAAATGTAATTCGCTTGGACGTAATAGGTGAAAAAAGTACAGAGCTTCAAGCAGCTTTTTTTGTCGATTACATTTTGGTATAGACCAACAAAGAACCGAGACGATCAAGAAGCACAGCACTAGCTAGAACATTTTTTTATTGTTGCAACTCGCACCAGTTGCGAAAATCCGGACGACCCGCGCATTTAGAATGTTCCAGGCAAAAATATGGATGGAAATCAGGCTGGAAAGCATGACAAGTTGTCGCAGGTACTTATTTAGCCAGTCTGCCTGGGAATGCGGATTTCGTCACTATTTCTGCCCTGGACAAGCACCGTAATCAGAAAGTCACTAAACGCTGGTGCTTGATTGAGAGACGCTGCATTCGGTGCAGAACGTAGTTTTCTTCCTACTCTGGAAAGTGACAATAAACTTGAGGGATGTATTTTCGCCCACAAAATTGTATTTAATTACAATTGTATTTGGAATACCGACGTTTTAGTATGTAAATACACACGTCAAATACATTATCCAATTTGTAATTAAATACAAATGCAAAATACACAAAGTATTTAAAATACGTATTTCAAATACTTGTATTTGAAATACTGCTTATCCCTGCCTGCACTGCAGAAACATTAAACTCAGCGAAACTCTTCACTTTTCGTAGTTTTCATGTCTTACTATTTTTTTAAATGAGAGTACGCTGATCATCTCGAGATCAAAGCTCATTAAAAATTATAATTAAGGTATTATGTATCATCTGCAGCGAATAGGCTGGTTCAAATTTCAATGTACTTTGCTGAATAATAGGCCACGTGCCGAATTCTTGCCAACTATCGTCATCATGCCTGTCGAAGCCGTCATATTTTTTTTTATTTTTTTACATCTTCCTGTTGTGGAGGAGGCTCTTTTCAATTTAACTGGGTTGCCGTAGTAATACGATCATGTATATGTGCACTCGTTTGGTTGCTGTTCTTTTTTGTTTCAAAGACAAAGGAAAGATGGCTAGAATTGCTGGAAAAGGAATAGAACCCTTTCCAAAAGTCTCTTTACCTTTTTCTACAGCTTATAGCTAGACTATATCTATAAGTCGCCCAGCCCATGCCTCTCGTCAATCTACCCAACCTGCGCGAAGTCAAACCCTTAGCTCTAATGGCAACGCTACCATATCATCTCCGCGAAAAAAAAAAAAAAAAAAGCGAATGACTTTGAAAGTATAGAGCAGAAAGGGGAAAAGATGTTGGTCTTTTACGTCACCTTCTATTCACGAAATTGAGTATGTTTAATTTAGCCGAGGATAATCTCCTATCACCGCCATTAGAGTGTCATTATTATAACATTTGGGACTGCCTCAAGGTGAGTATTGGTGAATTCCGCTCGCAGATCTTGAACGCCCCAAAAGCGCTTCATTGGGAGCACGCATACTGTAAAACCCTTATTGTTCGCGAGCCCTCAATTTTCGCGAATTTCGCGAATTGAAGAGTTCGCGAAATTTAAGGGCGCGCTAAAATTTCGGTCCTTAAGATTTTCTATGCAGGCGTCTGGAATTCGCGAAATGTAGTGGTCGCGATTATGTCATTTGTGACCGATTCGCAAAAAATAGGGGCCGCGAAAATAAAGGGTTTTACAGTATTCCGCTGGCAGATCTGGCTCGAGTTGGTCATCTTCCGCTCGTAGATCTCTGGCAGCGCCCGCTCTATAGAGCGCCTCCGGCTCCGCCGAGCTTGACCTGCGGGATTTCAGAGATCTTGGCAGAAGTTGACAGAGCACGCTACGTCATTTCCTTTGACTCGGCGGTGGCGGAGGCGCGACAAGGTCGGTGGGCCTACCGGCCGGTGGCCGCGCCGTCGATGGCGTCGAGTCGGTCGAGTTGGATCTGCTCGGATGCCTCGGCTAATTTACGTGGGATTGTGTCGGCTCGAACGCTTCAAACTTGCGTAGGGAAGGGATGCAAGCTGGTACTAGAGCGTGGCAAATCGCATGCGCTGAAATCTGTGATCGTAACAGGAAGAACGAGAAAAAGACAAAAAAAATCGGGTTGTTTTCTTTTCTACGTTGTATGCCGCCGGCATTTCCTCGTGCAATAATGCAAGAACAGATTAGGCGACCGCCGTGCAAGTGACGGTTTGTTACCTCTGTGTTTATTAAAGTCGTACCAGAAGTCTGAATTCCACCGAAGGCAATCGGTCTCCGTGCCCCGCCGCGTCGAAGCGGCCGAAAGGTATGTGATGGTGCCGGACGCGGACGTCTCCCTCGTTATTTGTGACATGGGTTCCGTGGTACGTATATATTTATTTGTTTATTGCTTGTGCGGCGTCCCTCAACAGCCCAATAGCCTACAAGAGGGTGCACATTTTGTGTTCTTGCCTACATGCAAGAACACAAAATATAAAAATAGAAAATACAAAAACATGCGTAGAAAAACAATTGTTTTTCTAACAGCACTGATGAAAAAACAGGCCTAGTTAAAGCTTAAATGTGTAATAACAAAAGAAATGTGATCGCCGACAATGCAAAAACTGATGTGTAGTAGGTTGTCTTCCTAGCTATATTGTTTCAGAAGTACCCAACAAAGAAAACATTCCATCAAAAAAGCCTGGTCAGTGCTCGCATGCTAAAATTTTCACGCTCATAAATATCTACCTCCGGCGAGTTTACTGCATTCCACATGCTAAAAGCGGATGTTTCGCCTGGCCGGTGTCTTCTTACAAAAATGTTTAATGAATTTTATTTGAAAGTTTATGGAGTGTAGTCATCGTATCTTTTTAAGTCTCAATAGAAATGCAAATGAGTTTTGTAACGAATCCGTAAGGAGTTTACGAAAACTATTGGCCACCGCGTTATAATTGAGTTTGGACGTGCTACCGCATAAAGTTTCTAATGTATTTCATATGAATATATTTTGAAAGTCTGGTGACACCGTTTCGAGTCTGTGTCGAAAAACAATTGTTTTTTTTGTAACGAGTCCCTAAGGAGTTAACGAAAACTATTGGCCACCGTGTTCCAATTAGATTCGACGTGCTACCGCATAAAGTTTCTAATAGATTTCATTTGAAAGTCTAGATACACTGCTTTGAGTCTCTGCTGAAAATCAAATGTTTTTTACTACCGCGTTGTACTTGAGGTTTTAACGTGCCATCTCATTAGGTATATTCTGACGAGTCGGAATATATCGAATGAGATGGCCCATCAAAACCTGAATTACAATGCAGTAGAAAAAACCATTTGATTTTCAACAGAGACTCAAAGCAGTGTATCTAGACTTTCAAATGAAATGTATAAGAAATTATACTCCTAGCATGGGTTTCTAGATAGAGTGCTCTAAGAGAGGAGACTGCAAGAGGTTGCATGAAATGTGGTCCGGATGTAACTGTTCTTTTGAGGGAAGGGGAAAATGAGTGCAAGTGTCAGTTATATGTATGCCTATATACGCATGCCGGGTTCAGAAAATGCATGCATAAATCCGTGGGAGGAGTAATAACTGGTTTATTAAAAATGCAAAATTTGAGAATACGGTACACTGCCTTCGTGTCCATGGGGGACCTTGTACTGCGTTCGTGTCCATGGGAGACCTTGTACTGCCTTGAAAAGAGATGCACAGTTACATGTTGATCTGCTTATCTAAACTTCAATGTCCGAGCAAGGTATCCTGTTCACAGCGAAACACTACCTCAGCGCTGAATCAGTACTACAAACCGGAACATCAGTCCTTCCCTATTGGAAAAACGTACAAGAAACAAACCTGCTGCTTGTACAGTTCTGGTATGACACCAGTATAATTTCTTGTTATTATGTATGCAGCTAGTTTGATTCGGCTTTCTGCATAACTGGAGATACCGGCACCGCTATGGCTCCGGGTCTGTCAATACTGGCAGCCAGTTTGCTTGCCGATATGATTCGGTGTGCTGGTATGATTTTGCGGCCGATGACGTAGGCGACCGCCATCTTTCCAACAAAAAACGCTTATACCACACCACCACCGTTATATCCAAATCATACATGCAGAGAGACGACCGCCATCTTCCAACAAAACGTCCATCGTTTACCACCGGTATCGTTACATACACCATACATGTCGAAGAAGAACATAAGCCGCGTTTACATGAATGCGACTTAGTCGTATTGAATCCAGTTGCCGCATTCCATATGCGGTCATGTAAACGGCATAATGCGCAAAGCGCATCGCATTAAAGTCGCTAGACAGAGGTGGATCGAGATATCGAGTGCGCATTCATTCAGCCCATGTAAACGGAGATCGCATCGCATTTTGGAACGGGGAGGATTATCGGAAGGCGCTCGCTGCGGGAGCGAGTGAACAGCTGAGAACATGGAGGCGGCCAATCTCGTCGGCGGCGCGGAGAGCGGTCCCGCAATTTTTTTCCCGAGAACAAACGCAAGCTTTTATTGTGATCATAACTAAGCGGAATATAGCGGAGCTGCTCGGTGTGGGCGGCCCCGTCCAAACCTTTGCGAAGTACGACTTGCGTGTCCGAAGGGGTCACAAAGACATCGGTGCAAGCACGAACGACACCGAGAGCCCCGAGCACTGTTGAGCACTGCATGGTAGCGCAGAACGAGCAGCTCCTACCTCGGTGCCGTTCCCGGCTGCGCAAGAGCCTCTCGGACTCGGGGTACGGTCGCGATCGGCGAGTTCTGGCGCGGCGAAACGCGGAGGCTTCCTCAAAGCGTGCGCACAGATGTCGCCTCTCGTTCAGAGTGAACCGGCGGCCCGGCCTGGAGTCCTAAACGCCTTGGTTTCGATGCTTCTTCCGTCTCGCAACTTCTTCTACAGCACCGAAGACAGCGGGCACTATCTTTACGGTCACTAAATACGTCGAAAGGCCTCCACGTGCGATGCACCGGAAAACGTGGTGCGGCTGGTGCCGGAACGGAACTGCGTAACTTCGAGCTTTGAGTCAGCGTGCACGGCAACAAACCGATCGTGACACCAAGCCGCGGATACCGCATCGCCGGTCGACAGCGGCAAACGGCCCGTTGCTCGTATCGTGGGCCGTGACTCGTACTCGGCCAACTCGGTGTCTTTTCGTGGCCCCTCGCGTCGTCGCTACCAGCCGCAAACCCGGCGTCGGAGAAAAGCGAAACCGAAACGTAAAGCTTCCGCCCAGTGGCTTCCGCTGTCGCGCCTTTTCTGACTTCCCGGCTTCCACGCTTCCGGTCGTCGCGGAGATGGCGACGTAGTGGTTTTGGCGATTTTGGCGTCGCTGGCTCGTTCTGCGTTTTGGGGGACAGATGTTTTACGGTCCGTTTCTACTGCGTCTCTGGCTCTCAACTCGACGGCGCCTCTCATAGTTCAACCAGGCGTGGTCAACCTGTGTCAGGCCGGCTCGACTCGTCCGATCGCCGGACCGCAGGCGACTTCCCAGTTCGGCCGTGAGGCCTAGGATCCGAAGACGTCTGTCTCCGTGAAGCGGTAAGCGAATCTCGTCCCGTTTTCGTTCTACTTTTAAATTACGTTAGGTGCGCTACAGTGTAAGCATGCGTGCCAAGTGTTCGTAACAATTTTGAACTAGAATAATTGTGCTTCATTGCGGTTTGTCATTTACGGAAAATATAAATCGAGCAATGAACGAGGAGCCATGCTTGAAAACGATGCATGTACGATGTTAACTTCTACCTCGGCGGCTTTAAAAAAAAGTCAAGACTGGTTACGGTTGGATGCGAGGCTGGTCCCAATGCAATGGTAAGCACTTAGAGCGCCTTTCTGAACGGCATGTAAGCAATATAGCGATCAACGAGACGAGCGACGGCGAGAAGCTACGAGTGCCGGCGCCGAGCGACGAAGATTTCTCACTCTCGCTGCTTGCACCACTCGGTTCTTGGGCTTCTCAAAACGTCGCTCATCGCCTTGGTCGCTCGCACCAATCGCTTTTATAATGTGTGTCTCGTCGCGCGGCGGACTACCGTGTTCATTCAAATATAAATCGACCTTTTTTTTTTTTTTTTTTTTCTTTTTTTCGGGAATTGCGATTAAAGACTTTTGACCTACATTCGCGACCAAATTTTGCGACCCTACCGGAGGCATGGAGCTATCGAGTCACCGAGCCTGAGTTGCCGTAGAGCCGCGCCGCTTCTTGTTTCAAAACGCTTTTGGTGCACGAAAACAACCGCGGTGGCAGGTGGTTGTTTCGCCATCGCGTTGTTTCGCCTGGTTTCGCCATCGCGCCTCTAGCCACTACCGTTCCCCTTGCTGGGCAACGGGGAAGGAAAGAAACGCGATGCGCCATGCACTTTGCCCTCCATCCTCGCAAACGCGCACAAAAAAAAAAAAAAAAAAAAAAAAAAAGAAGTTACTTTTGTTTGTTGTTTGAGGCGGCTCGGCTCGCGTGTTGCTCATGGCGACACGGCGGCTTTGCTTGCGTCTTTGTAGTTCGTCTTTCGTCGCTTCGCACCTTGTTTCGTTTCTTCTTGTCGCCATTTTACCACGGTGTCAGTGAAATATTGTTGCGAATTTGCGAGGATGTCTACCAAGCTGAAGAAGCTTCGGACGACGATGACATATGTCCTGAAGTTCTGACGGTGATTAAGTTTTTGGCATCGCCCCGTGATTTAGCTGAGAGTGATGTAAATAAAGGTTTGTTTCTTTTGCCCAAAATTTCCCCCGTTTTTAAAAATAAAAAAAAGGTCGACATATATTTGAACTACTTATTTTTTTATTCTCGGTGGGTCCAACAAATAGGGTTCGACCTATTTTCGAGTAAATACGGTAACTTCAATTTTTATTTTGGGTTACGTCGGACGTAACTCGAATGCTTGACAGTTACGTTGGGCGTAACTTTAATTTTTATTTCGGGTTCCGTCGGACGTATCGTTAGACACTGCGTTACACTTAAGCAAAATAGGGGCTGCTGGTTCATCATATAAACCAGCCATTTGTGTATGATTAAAGCGCATCACTGGCCTAAAAGAAATACTGCCATCCTATAGGAATGTAGCGCTTCATATACATTTGTTAATTTTTACTTTTAGTCCCTGCCCCACCAGATACAACATCTGACCTAAAGCAGTGTTCCGGATCTCCTTCCAAGACCTCAGGCGGGTCGTCATTCAATCCAGGAGTCGGCGGCGTCTCATGGGCGTGTTGCTGGTGCTTCTTACTGGATGGTGCTACCGAGGGAAAAGTGGTCGTGCTTGGGAAAGGCAAGTATGGCCGCCGTAAGTATAGATATTGTTTTTACCTTTGCTCGAATCCACCTTTAAGTAATGCACAGTTCGCATGTGTGCATCTCTCAATGCTTCTACAGTCGGCTGTTAATATTTGGAGTGCTCCAACTCTGTCAGCGCTAGTGTCTCTAGATCATGCAAATGGGATGCAGCAATACACCACATATGCTCTCGCAACAAACAGCGCTGTGCCGAAACACTGTGGAATTTACTCTAGCTTAATAATGCAGCACAAAATAGTTGACGCCAAGTATAACTGCTTTTGTGACTCCGTTTTACCAAAAGCTCTGCCGAAACAAACTTGCCGCCTTATAGGTAGTGCAAAAGAACCTCGGTGTGCCTAACCTGGAGAAGGTCATTTTTTTTCATAGGTCAATTTTTTCTTAAAGCAATACCTTCAGCCTCCTTGAAATGTTAACATCATGTGACACTCAGAAGAACAGTAAACCCCTTAATGTTGGCTACCCTTTAATTTTCGTGGCCTGTAATTTTGCGGAATTCAGTGGCTGTGATTATGTCCTCTGTGACCGATTCGAAAAGAAATAGGGGCCACCAAGATAAGGGGGTTTTACTGTACATCGGAGGAGAGAGGAAGTCACTTTTGTTTGTATGCAAGAGTAAAACCAACAACAACAATCATGGTGTCGACACTTTGTGAGCCTATCTGTGTCTATTGAATGATATCAATTTTGTTTTAGTTCGTTAAACATTGTTGCCTGTACACTGTGGGATGTCGTCTTCAACAGGAGCAGTGGTTTTCCTCTGAAGCAGGCAGCATGGACGCGTGCCGCAGCACAACATAGTTCATTTGCAGGTGGTACCGCAGTTTGAAGGATGGTTCGCACAATATGGGGGAATCGCAATTCAATGTTCTACCTCGGGCGTAGACAAGATTTGCTCATTCTAAATCATTTTGTCTACAAATCGGGAACTTGCAACAAATGTACCCGCATGGTTGGAAGGGCCAGACAAGCCTTGTGAGTGCTTCGTTTTCTAGCCTCTCAGTCCTGAACCTACTCACGTACCATATGTGTAGATGTTACGATAGGTGGGAGCACTTATTTGGAAAATGGTGAATGGCAACTGTTGTTATCTTTAAGGTGGACTGCATATTTGCAGTACTTTTCCTCACTTAAAAATATGTCTTACTAAAAATATGTAGTATAGCCGATGACAAAAAGAGAATGGCTGGGCGCCCTCCAGCACGTGCTTGTGCTTTTCACCCCGCTTTGGACAGATGTGCTCGCTCCAGGCTCATCAGGCGCTGAAACGTCATCGAAGGCAGCAGACGGGCTGGAGGTGGAACAACGGAGACTTCTCCCTGCCTTTCTGATGGTGTCAGTGAGCGTGTACTTCTATACTCTAACTTAGCTTAACCTGCACAGAGCTGAGTAGAATAGGCTTGGCAAGTGCCCTTATTGCATATGCATTTGTACAGCTGAGGCACTTTCTAAATCAAGAACATTGTGTACCTTACCTTCAAAAACACATCATTTTGGGGGTGCAAAAGGAATTCTAAGGCATATTTTTGTTTGTATTGTCCTATTACGCATCGACTCCTTCAACTTAATGCAGAGTCGACCCAGCCTCTTGAAAAATTTAATGCTTGCCAGGTAATTGTTTTGCATTTAGTTGATATATCAGTATTCAGTTAGGTATCCCAAGTCATTAGTCGTTGAGGTGGAGTCTCTCTGTAAGTCAATCATGTTTAACATTCATAGAAATGCTTGTCAAATAATGGCACTGTCGAGGATATCTATTCAGCTCAGAACAATCGCTGGGCACAAGCTGATCGTGTGGTTACAGGCAGCAAACATCCCGGTTGGAACGTCCTATTTCGCAATGTAGCTGCAGACTAGGTGAGGGCCCCACTCATAAACGTCTATACTTTTAGTCTCTTTAAGCTGGACCACTTTTGACACTACAAGCCATTGCAGCTAAAACAGCATGACACATGATTATAAGCTAGACGTACCATGGCGTCCATCTAGAAGGTCACATGGCTTGCTTTGTGCACTGAATTTGCAAGGATGGCTTGAAGCTGAGATACTTTAAAATAATGCTCTCAGTTTTTAGTGTTGCCCGGCATGGTTAACAAGTTAGTGATATAGCGCTGCATTGAAAAGTCTGTGCATTCATGACTGTATCACCTTATGAATGCATACGAGCTATTAAACTCTTCGTTTTTCAGAGAAATGAAATGCACTTTGCTTCCAATTGCACCCGCTTCTGTAACTTCATGGTATGAAGCACCTTACGGCTGCAAGCTCTGATTGGTCTTGTTCTCTGGTCTGCGCAGGCCCATATCAGGGAGTCGCTCCGAGAGCCTCACCAAAGTTTCCTGCCCGTGGTCGTTCTAAATTTTTTTTGTTGTAGGTATGCATCTTTTCTGTCTTTCCCTTAATTGTACTCAAACGTCTTCTTTTCATTGTCGCCGATTTGCCTCAAAATTGGTTAAGCACACAAATGGACGCTGTACAACTGTATTATACATATTTTGTTCAAGGTAACTTTTCTTTGCCACAGTTAGATTTTTTTATGAAGGTTAGTCTTTTTTGTTTTTATTTACAAATTTATGTGAGTTTCCATGGGCAACACTAAAACGTTATGCCAGGAGCAAGGAGTTCACTGCTGTAATTTGTTCTCAACTGATTGCAAGAAATTTCGTTAATGTTGTGAAACCTCCTTCCAGCGCTTGCTTTGCAGCATAAAAAAAAATTATACATAGGACATACTCTGTTTTTTAAACTGCTTGCTTAATCTGCAGGTCTGCCTGCCATAGATGTCGTGCTACTGGAGAGCAGGCAAATTCGATTGCTGGTTTTGCCATTGCTTTTTTTTTTTTTTTAGCCGTTGTCTTAGTAGTTCTTGTAAATTTAGAGATTTTCCTAAAAAGCAAGCCGGAAGAATATTTAGTTAGGTAGCTGAAAGTAATGATTTAGTACCCCTTTGTCAGTAAAATAGATACTGTGTGCCGCTGTTAGTGTCAAGCCGAGATCCACGCTTTTTTGGCATTTTGCTCAGAGTAGTACCCATTCTTATTCGTTAGCCTCTTGGTGTGCCAACTAAACTCTTTGTATACAGACACCTGCCCTCTGCTGGTACACTCTACCCTCATGTTCAGCGAGTGTATGAACTGGAGTTGTATCCACAGTCGACACTCGCTGAGCACGAGGGTAGGAAAATCTTTCCATTGCAGCAGAGCCATATATGGGGAGAGTCCGGCAGTCTATGATTTCGCTGCCGTAACGTCTTCCTTCCGAGTGAGCTGATCAGCCCGCGGCACAGAGCAAGAGGCGTGAGCGCATGCGCGTGAACTCTAGGCTGCTCCCAGCTGAGCAGGGAGGGCCACCATTTTCATTCATTCGCCCGGCACGGGATCGATATTCAAATTTCGGTTCTTTCCTTTTATTTGGCAGGCTCTGGCAATAAAATGATATAGTGTTATTCCTCGGTGGCTTAAAAACCTAAAAAAAGAAGTTCCTCTATGTTTGAACGCACTTTTATTTAGACAAAAAAAATAAATAAGCCCGTAGCAGACGACTCATAGCCTCAACAGTGCTCCGTGCCGACAGCTTTGCGTCAAAATGGCGGTCATCTCTTTGCCTCTTTGCTGCCTTCTCTATCCCTCCTTCGGCGTTCTCCTCCCTTTCCTCCTCTCCGGCGCCTTCGTTGCCACACCCGCTGGCTAAACTCTCCCACTATATGGCTTTGCATTGCAGTAGTAGTTTTATCTGTAGTCTTTACAGTTGAATGTGAATATTTGACAGAAGTCTCTCAGGTTGGGGCGAAAGGGGGTTAAATGAATGCATTTGATCATTCGCCTAAATTCGGTACCCATCATTTTAACGCCTACTTAGCCTTGTCCTGGTGGGTGACTATGACTAAAATAAGAGGATCTATGTGCTGATCACGAAAGAATATGCTAGCCATCCTAATGTAGCTCTGCCAAGTACTTGATTGTGATTTGTTTTTATTTTCAGCTACTTGGGTGCCTCGAGATCTGGAGATCCTAGTGGCCACAAGCTTGGACTCAATCTTTTTCTGTGGTCTGGCCAGGACCATGGGGGAGGTAATCCCAGCAACAAGAGCATCGCAGTATCTCCCTGCCTGTGACTTTCGATCAGCGTCACGACAGGGGAGTCCTCGTGCCACCAGGTGTTAGGTATGCCACTTGAAATAAGCATTTTTCTTACCTATTAATAGAACAGCAAAAGCACTACTAAGCCTAAAATGCAAAAAAAACATATTCAAATCTTGGGTTGGATGAAATTCCAATTACAAAAAGGAGCCTGCAGACATGATTATGATCTGAACTTAAAGCCCGCAGATATAGGTTCGACGGTGTCACAGAAATAACTTCTCGCAGATCGCCTTGCTCGTGCTATACCCAAACAAATTCTTAAAATAATCATTGTGTTTCGTTGGTGTCATCAATCTTATGTCCCTACCACACCCACCAGTTGGGACATGTGAAATATAGAAAAACAGGAACTTGCACATTGTCAGCTCTGCAAAGATTTATATAGTAAACAGAGCATAGCACGTTCAGCTTAAGAAAAAAAATTTAGTGCAGGCCTATATTCATGGTTCACATATGTGTGATTGCTCTTTATAATGAAGTGAAAACTGCTTAAGTTGTGGCCCACTACAGGCTTTCTATTAGTGTTAAAAAGTGCGGTAGAAAACATGATTGTGCTTGGAAGACGGGGACATAGGAAGGACAGACACAACAGAGCGCTAACTTTCAACTGATTTAATTCAAGAACCTCAGCGTAGAAACGGACTGTGTCACCGCACCACATCTCAACCAATCTGTGGCCCTGCCACGGACCGCAAGTACGCCAACTCCTTATCCGCCAAGTCAATTGACGCCACACTGACACAACTTGTGCCGGAACTATTTATAGTGTCAGCCTCCATAATCTCGCTAACAGTCCTATCTTTGTGCCTCTCAAGAGCAGTAGACGAAGCAAATAATGGTTTGCACCCGCAGTCATGACAGTGACACGACAGATCATGACTGCGAGTGCAAACCATTATTTGCTCAGTCTACTGTTCTTGCTAGGCACAAAGATATGACTGTTAGAGAGATTATGGAGGCTGATGCTATAAATAGTTCCGGCATGTGTTGTGTCAGTGTGGCGTCAATTGACTTGGCGGATAAGGAGTTGGCGTACTTGCGGTCCGTGGCAGGGCCACGGATTGGTTGAGATGTGGTGCGGTGACGCATTGTGTTTCTACGCTGAGGTTCTTGAATTAAATCAGTTGAAAGTTAGCACTCTGTGGTGTCTGTCCTTCCTATGTCCCCGTCTTCAAAGCACAATCATGTTTTCTAACGTAGTCAGCACTTGTTAAAAAGTGCTATTGTGTTTTAAGCAGCTCGTACCAAATATTTTCTTGAAATACATTGGTTCATGGAAATTATTATGTAGATGTTGGCAGACAGTCATGGTGAGGCCAATCTTTAATGCCAAGTGGTCCGTTTATTCAGAGTTAATTGAGTTTGTAAATATTGTAGGTCGCAAATTAAATTTTTATGGTACGCAATGGGCACAATCATCCGTAATGACTAGCTCTACCTAGGGGAACTTCATACGTTTACTACGGCAAGATGGTTTCGAAAAACAAAGTATTTAGTTTATTCAACTCCTGCACTAACCTTGTCTTTAGAAACTTTTTATATTCTTTGCGATGCTGAGATAAGATTCTGGAAATAGTTTTTCTAGAACTACTCTAGATATTTCCAGTTCATCATTTTTCTCGCAAAGCATTCGAGAGAGCCAAACCCTGTAATGTACGGAGGGAACTCACAGAATGATGCGACTCACAGTTTGGAACATTCGGCACTGTAACAGTAATTATGACATGTCACTTATGTAATGCTCATTATCGCAGATCAAACTGCTTTTTCCGTCTACACTCATTTTCAGTAGACTCATTCAGCGAACTCCCACCTGAGACTGCAGCGCTGGGTTCTGCAAAGTAATTTGAATGAATATAGATGCAACAGGTTTCTTTGAGCGTGCATCTAACACACATTCTTCATATTGAATCTGCTAACTGTATTCATGACCATGTCCATAATTGTATCCACATTCCAGCTTATTTTTATTTTGACATTTGAGTTTTCTTCAGTACTTTTCTCAACATCTGTGCTTGCTGAGCCGTACTCAAGTCCATACATCTTGTCTTTCGCTATTACATTAATATATAAAACTGTTGATGCCAAGTGAGAATTCAAGGTACCGAATCTGTCGTGCGAGCTAAATAAGAACCAATAAAAAACTCTACAAAGGAAATTTTGTTAAAGGATGCTGTATGAGCATTAGAATAGTACATGCCATGCTAAAAAAAAAAAAATACAAATTCTTGTTAGGTATGCGAGGATGACAGTGCTGTGCTGTTTCTGATGTGTCACAAAAAAAAAAAGAAATCAGTGCCATACAGTGTTCCTTATGGAAGTACAAACTGTTGAATTCGAAGCCCAGAAATTTTATTCAAGAATGTTCCTCAATGCAAATGTATTTAGAGATCTGAGCTACTGACTCATACATGACTATGTGGCAAACATTCATTTTCATGTGGATTATAGTTTACAAGGTCTAGTCTGCATTGATTTATTGCATTCATGCTGAAACTGGGAGGGGTTCTCTGGGTATGAATAAAGAGATAAACATTTCTTGAAATCAAAACATTTGAGAACGGACAAAAGGAAGGATCTGAGAACGGTATCTTAGATTCTCTTCTTTTTCTTACAGTATCTCTAATGTTCACTTTATTTCACCTGATGCATTTAGTTTTTAGCGCAGCTCTTAGCACCCGTTTCCGCGTTTTGCGGCGTCGCTGTCGGCGTAACCGCCCAACTAAACTTGGCAGGAAATTGAATTAATGTTGTGGTCATGTGACATTAATATTTCCGCTAAGTCTAGCTGAGAAACTGAATTTTTTTATGGATGACGTGACACGGTCATGCGACGTCATTTTCCCCGCTACTTTTAGCGGAAAAACTGCATTTGTGTTGAGGTCATGTGACATCAATTTCTGCGCTAAATTTAGGGGGAAACTTAACCAGCTAAATTTAGTGGGGAAATTTTCCCGCTAAATTCAGGGAAATTTCCCGCTAAATGGGAGGGAGCAGAAGAGGAGGAGGGGAGGGGGAGGAGGGGCATACCCTCCCATCCTCCTCTTCAAGATCTGTGCTCTAATTTCACGTTACAGAGAATTGTAAACGTCTCATATTTCATCTCATGTTTATTCAACTTTTATATTGCAGGTGCGCTAGCAGCACAAATCTGGGTTGTGCTGATCCTCTACGCACAAGTTAGGAACTCCTGAGTGGCAAGAGTGGGAGTTTGGTCTGACAGCTCAAGGGACACCATTGTTCAGTATTGTATTTTTAATAATCTTCTTTTGAGCAAAGTTAAGCTTTGCTGCATGCAGTTCTTGTAAAAATAAATACCTGCAACCAAATTTACCAGGTCACGACATTTCGCCTCTGCTCTTAGTGCTCCTGGTGAGCCTCGGATAAGAGCTTACTGGTGTGCAAACATCATGCTTGTTTGAAACCACTCACTGATGTAGAGACTCGCTGACATCCAGCATTCCAATGAAATGCTGGATGTCCACAAGTCTTTCTTGAACAATGCAAGCGGGGAAGGAACCATACAATTGTATCGTATTGGGGGACATTCTACAGAGTTTTTTTCTATGTTTTACAGATTTTTTTTAAAAAAAGCCGTAAAAGCTACATTTACACGGTCTGTGCACGTGAGTTATATGGCCAGGGCGGCATAGTATAAAAGGCTAATTTGTAATGATCCGTCGGCTTATTACAGAGATGTGCCAGACTTCTTTCAGAAAACTAGATGGAGGTTCATTCTAGCGTAGTTTTATCTCGCGAATCTGAATATCCCGTTCGTTTTCCTCAAAGATATAACTAAACGTCAGAAAACACACAAAAACATCCTACCAACAGTGACATCTTAAGAAGACCTTTCGGCCGCCAGGTGTGTGTCGCTTAAGGGCCGCTCGTCCAATCGCAAGTTTTCTAGGTATATTCTCCGGCATTGGCACCAGTTGTGACACATTTTTCTGCCCTTTTAAAAAATAGCATGTGCGTGCATAGCTTTGATAGGCGCTGAAGATGCGTGAACAAAGATTTTGAAAGCTGCTCTTGTGACGTCGCTCTCTAGGGAAGTGCTTTCACAGCGCTCTAAAAATGACTATGCAGCCTCGATTAATTAAATTAGCAAATAATTTTGATATTTGAGATTCTGGAGGTCGAATGAAGAAGATTTAAGTGTTTTCTCAAATAGAAAACTGCTTCAGCCTCTCTCTAAGTATAGTATGTTCGTGAAATTTTTAATCAGTTAAAATAGACCCATGGTTCCAATTAGAAACTTGCTAAGCATCATCAAAACACACTAAATCAATTTTCTTTGTAAAGATATAAGACAAGAGTAGCATTTTATGGCGTTCTAAAAAAAATGGTCAATTTGGACACGTTTCCAGACTTCGGTTTCTTACCAGAGCGCATCTTTGCACCTGCGGTCCAGCTGCCCAGTGGCCACAGTGCGAAGCCGCCCCCTCGCCTCCCTCGTAGGATGAAGGGAAGCAAGGCGCACGTGTGTTGCGTGTCTAAGCCCCTGGGGAACAGGACCGTGGGCGCAGAGATGAGCTCTGATAAGAAACTGAAACCTAGAAACTCATCCAAATAAAGCTTTTTACAGAACGCATAAAACGCTACCCCTGCATTATATCCTTCTAAAAAAACTTGATTTTGTGGTTTTCAATGACTCAGCAAGTTTCTAATTGAAACCATATTTTCATTTTCACTAATTAAAAAGTTGATTAACAAATTGTATTTAATTATCTGACTGATCGTTACGACTAGGTCCCTATACTACGTACGCCTGGCCGTATAACTCGCCTGCACAAACCGCATTAATTTAGCTTTCACGACCTTTCTAAACATATATGTAAAGCTTAAAACTAAATCGCCCTGTACAACAGTGAAAAGGCGAAACCAACATGCTGGAGCCATATGGCTCCACCATGCTGGTATCGCCTTTTTGCTGGTATAGGATGTCCCATATTACGTTATGCATGTATGGTTCCGTCCGCGTCCATGGTTCCGCCTTAATCCACAACGCTGGTATAGGATGTCCCATAATACGACACGCTTGTATGGTTCCGCCCACCTGTATGGTTCCGCCTTATTCCACTATACTGGAGCCGCCTTTTTCGCTTGTATAGGATGTCCCATATTACGGTTACGCTTGTATGAGCCTTTTCCGTCATCTTTCCATCATCGATATTTTCCAACAGGGTTTAGAAAAAGAGGACACTCAGAACACACGATACAAGACATGGAAGTAGCAGTGACTCGTTGCCTTAACAGGGCTGAGTTAGTGCTGCAATGCATGTGTGAACCAGCCTTAAATGCGGAAAGTCAGACTTAAAATTCCTACATTTTTGCTCACCCAGGCACTCAATTTACACACTACCTTGATAGTTTAATGAGTGGCACTAATAACATTGTCAGGGGCACCATAATGCAAAAGTATATTTTGCCCCCGAGTCTGCGAGAATCAATCACTCACTGTTTTTGCCGCAGCATTGCACTCTTTTATTTCGGCTTTTGAAAAGGTCTACCAAGGATAAGCGAGCAGATGTTTTCGCTTATGAAGTTTACCAAATTTGAACATAGAGAAGCCAAGATTTATAAGCATCTCGCAGAATTAATATGGCAACTCGGGCCAATGAATCCATGATCGTAAACAAGCGCCGACAAAAACACATGGACAATAAGTGCCGGCAAACACTGGCAGCAGTATTTTACGTCCACTTGTCCCTGTGTATTTTTATTTACTTTTGTTGTGTTTGTTTACTACCTTGAAGAAGTATTTTTAATCACAACGGACAGGAAGGAAACAGTAATAGGGTTCTATGCGGATCATAAAGCCATGCTCCAAATCGGCGAGTGTCAACTGCAGCTTTCACAGCATTGGCGGATCCAAGAGGAGGGGGGAGGGGGGGGGGGGCAAAAGGGGGGGAGGCCACTTTCCTCAAATAAGGTTGACCCCCTCCCTCCCCCCTTCTCGGCGGGCAATTCGACATGAGTGAACCCCCCTTGCACAAGAAAGAATGGGAGAATAGTATCCTTAAAAATTTGCCGCCCACCCCAAAACGGAGGTCTGGATTCGCCCGTTTCACAATCGATGCAATACAGTAAGTTTGAATTATTGGGAGGATCGAGACATCAGAGGCCGAATTCAAATAGCAAACTTACGGTAAAAAATTGCGTATGACAAAACCCAAGAAGAAATCCGTATTAACAAAAAAAAATTGTCGTAACTTTTGTGTGACTTACAACGGAATATTACGACATTATCCAAAGTGTCTTACAAACTTCTTAGGGCAAACATGGCCGCACATCTCTTGGCTATTTCGCCGCGACCAGAAATGAATATAGAATCGTGGGCAAGAGGCATATGTTTTGCGCACTTTTCACATGCATCCCTACTTGAAGCAGCATAAGGACAACGCTAAACTACACACGGAAGATTCAGCCGACGAGTCTGCCGAGCTGTCCATCCTGCCCGTTAGAGCTAACGAGGTGCAGGACTGCAAACAACGGCGAGATGCGCCAATGAATCAACGAAAGAAAATGCCACACAAATCTTCAGTGCACCCAAAAGGATCCTTGACCTATGAATGGCGTGAACCTGATTTGGTGATCACTAGCGCCCCCTCGTACTTCAGTAGTGATTTTCAAAGTGGTGGGCAGCTGTGCGACTCTACCACACGAAAAGGCACATTCCCGACTGGATGTGCCTTTTTAATGCTAAAGCATTATATGTCCATGGAGCGGAAAATCCGGCTTCCGGCCGCGTTAACCGAGTGGTACCAAATATTAACAGAGGAATAAGAGAAATAATAAAATGTGCTTCCACGGCTGAGATTTGAATCCGGTGCTGCTGTGTGAGAGCCGGGCATGCTAGCTGCTGTGCTACCTCAGCCGCTTCGGAATGCGGCATTACTCTCCCCTCAAAAAGAAGCTTTTCCCATTACGGCAAAAGACGGCATCGGCGTTGATGTGCCCGAAAGATGGTCATAAAAATATGTCCTCTGTTCGATGACATCACACTTCACGTGACGACATGACGTACCATGATGTGTGACGCCATATGATGTAACGTAAAAATATTAGAGGGGCACTTAGGAATCCCTACGCGGATTGAATGCGAAAGCATCGCCATTCCTAACAATAGAGGAAAAAAAAGGAAGTGTCGTTAGGAATGGCAACGCTTTCGCATTCAATCCACAAAGGGATACCTAAGTGCCCCTGTAATATTTTGTGCGGAGTAGAGCTCAAATAAACGCCGTGCGGTGTAGTATATTCACGATTAAGTTGCTGCTAGTCGTGAGGCTTAATGTTTTGCACCAACAATACCGTAGAGTTTTTCCTCGGTTGCGACGAAGCGCCGCTGCGCTACGAACTTGCCAGAAATGTCTGCATATGCGACCGCTTTCTTCTGGAAACCTATGGTGACCTGCCATCCACCTTTGGCCAAAGAACAGTGAAAATACCAGATGTGAAAAGAGCCATAGTAAATATGTTCTTTCTTCGAGATTGCGCCGGGACCCGACGACGGAGGCAGCTGATAGTCGCTGACGGAAGGGTAAACCAGACAGGACTCCGCGGATAGGGGGAAGAAAAAAACACGTCTATTTACAAGCGAAGCTCATTTCCGAATGTCTCAAAAAGGTCCCACCACCTGCTCTCCTCGTCTTCTTCTCTTCTCCAAAATGTCCCCGTTTCCTGGAGGAAGAAAAAGCAACGTTGCTAGCGAACTACTTTCTGGACGGTGGAGGCACTTCAGATGGGCGCAATGCGCTTGTGGGTGGAGCTAAAAGATTGTTCTTAGCTTGCAACCGACTATAGTGGGTTGACTTCTGACTTACCATAATTATTTTCGGCATCCTGAAGGCGTCGCTTCAGGGTCCAGTTTTCATATTGGATCCACCTCACCCTCACAGCTGCAACCACACTGAAATGTTTGCAAAGTTTCAGGCAGGGTAATTAAAAGTCTGCAGTTTCTCTTGAACACTACTGTCACAAATTGCGTCTTTTTTGTCATTTTGTTCTGTTTAAGGGTGGTTTAGGGGGAGGGTCAATTGCAATCTTCGCACATGTTTACCTGAGCACCAAAGGCATGAGTTCGGATGAGACTATACTCCCTTTCATACTTAGGGTGCAACGCTGTCAAAACTACTGGCGCGAGCGTGGGGCTTCATCTCGTTGATCATTTGCACGAATTCTCGTGCAAGCAAAACCGTAGATGAAGCCAAGCACTCGCGCCAGTACGTTTGACAGCGTTGCACGCTAAGTATGAAACAGAGTATAATGCCGGCCGAGCTTCAAACCAATAGAAAAAGGAAGACAAGAAGGAAGTGGGACTTGGAGCGTTTCGGGTTGACCAACCACGAACCTGTGACAACCGCATAGGTCATTCAACGCACGTCTCATACCGCTTAAACACTGTGTCGAACTGCATTTTGAAGTCAGTCCCAATTCCAAACGTGTATGAATAGGGGCATTCATTTCGTGGCATGCCTTGAAATGAATCGAAGTGACGCAAGCTGGGAACACACTGCTGCTGCTTCATTTGGGAATAACTGCGGCCCTCGACTTGATCACATCACAATTGCAAAATGAAAGAGAAAAAAAAAGAGGAAAAAAGGAACAACTGCTTTATCAAAAGTTCTAACCGACAAATGTAAACCCAGTTCAATTCTAGAAAGCCAGGGGACCGAAGTTCGTCCTTACAGTAAAATCCCCCCCCCCTCCCAGTCCAATTCCATAACTCCAAAACAAAAGATGGATATCCTCTTCAACCATTTTGACTGAAAAGGAATATTGGCTCTGCATGAACCAAATTCCAAGGACGTCTGACTTCTGAAATGTAATGAAGTATGATCAATGTAATCAATTTATAGTTGAAAGACATCAGTACACTGCTAGACCAATAAGACATTTTCTAAAGCAAGGGACTGAAAGTAGCATTATGAATTCAATACGTGCTCTGTTGACATAATAACACTTTCTCGGACCATACAAAGAATGAGTGGCAACTTTTCATTACGCTACGCATAGATCCAAGCATTAGGACAGATAAAAAAAAAACTTGTTAAAAAAATTTAAAAAAAGTGAAAGCCGTTTACAACTCCCTGTAACGCCGAATTAGAGCGCAGCTCTTGAGGAGGAGGAGGGAAGGGTACTGGGGGGGTTCAACTGACCAGGGGGGTCACGTGACCTTGGGGGTTCACGTGACCCCCAAGGTCACGTGACCCCCCAATGCCGATGATGTCATCACTGACGTCACTGATGACGTCATTAGTGACGATGACGATGCGGATACCGATGACCTCATTAGTGACATCACCGATGACTTCACCAGTGATGATGACGATAACGATGCGAATGTCGGTGACGTCATCAGTGACGTCACTGATGACGTCATCAGTGATGATGACGATGACGATGCGGATGCCGGTGACGACATCAGTGACGTCACTGATGACGTCATCAGTGATGATGACGATGACGATGCGGATGTCGGTAACGTTATCAGTGACGTCACTGATGATGTCATCAGTGATGATGACGATGACGATGCGGATGCCGGTGACGTCATCAGTGATGATGACGATGACGATGTGGATGCCGGTGACGTCATCAGTGACGTCACTAATGACGTCATCAGTGATGATGACGATGACGATGTGGATGCCGGTGACGTCATCAGTGACGATGACGTCATCGGGGGGGGGGGTCACGCGACATCGGCGGGGGTCACGTGACCTCAGGGGAGTCACGCGACTTCGGGGGGTCACGTGACCTCGGGGGGGGGGGGTCACGTGCCCCCCCCCACGAGGGCACGTCACCCCGGTAGGGGGCTCGCGCGGTGCATTATGGGACATGTCCCATAATGCACCGCGTTGTTACGCCGACGGCGACGGCGACGCCGCTCAAGCCGGAAACGCGCGCCTAAGAGCTGCGCTCTAAAAATAAAAAAAAACCTAGCTTAACGAGAAAACGTGTGCCGAGAAAATAGGGAGTTTTAGAATATCGGGCGCTACTTTACCGCGCGCTACGGACGGCAAAATAGCGAGGATTCCGGCGAAGAGTTTTAGAATAGCGTTTCTCTACCGGGGACCCCCCCAAACGCCACCATCTCGCGCTTAAAACGCCACCAAGATGTCGCGACAGCTTTTATTTGGAAGTTAGAACGTTTTATCTAGAAAATTAAACAAGCTTTTTGTGCAGAGTAACATTTGTATTGTCTTTTTATACTCAACGCCGCATGTTTTGTTTTTGTCACTGCCAAGCTGTGTTTTACTTACGAAGCCCAGACGATCCAGTACCCAGGCATGCTTACATGTCTGCCGCGATCGTAGGTACACGCGCCTCGATAGCTTTGCGCCGCGATAGTTTTGAGCTGTGAATCCAGCGATCCGTGGCGTTGTCAATACGCTTCGACCATACCGACCGCGGTAGCCGAGTGCGACTCACGCAGTTCCCGAGCGGGCGACGGCTTCGAAAACGCGATCAACGTAGATGTCGTGGGCGCCGCCTTTTGCGGTACCCATGCTATCATCGAGAAATAACGGGCCCCAGAGCTTGAGTCCGAAGCTTGTTTTGGGTCCGCGCATGCACAGCAGTCATGAGATTATTCTAAAACTCCATAATGTTCACTTCTCGTTCAACGCGTACAATGCAAACAAAGAAGTATGCTTACCATCTGCGTTGAGTTGCTCGTACTGTGGCGTCGTCGGTCTTCCGCGCTCTTCTTGAACATAATCATCCCAAGAGGAACCTTCACAGATAGATAAACTTGAGTACATTAGCACATTTTCATGTCTAAAGGCATTTCAATGAGGCGACACACATACCCAACGGCCCAACGGTCGCAAAACTGGCGAAACCATGCCAGCCGGATTCAGCTCTGAGCTTCCGCGGGTGGCCAAAGTGTGGCGCCACAAGAAGCTTTCCTACGCGAGATACGAGCCTAACGGTTGGTTTTTCGGGGTCTTCCTTTTAACCGTCGCGACTTGCTTCACGCCGTACTTTTTTCACACGACCGGCCACCCCGAAGCTTGACTGACCTCCGTTGCACCGCTCCGCTCGGCCGAGGCGCCGAAGACGTCGCCGACATATCGCCTACTCCGTATCCTTTGGTCGGCCCCCGGCCCGTCGATACCAGTTTGCTGTCCACGCAGATGGAAATATGTCCGCTGAAAAAATGGCCGAGATGAAGGTTTTCGACCTAAAAAGGGCACTAAAAGCTCGTGGACTTCCTACCTCCGGAAACAAGGGAGAACTCATTGAGCGTCTACAAGCTACTGCGTGTTCCCCTACAGATACCATACGAGATATTCATTGCAACCTGGAGTTTTTGAGCAACACCGCTGTCAGCGATGAAGACGAAGTGTTCCCTCCGGAGAGCTTGGATATCCCCACTGCGGGCAACAACGGTTCAGAAGTGGCCATGGACAGCACGGAGGAGCCATCGGCCGCAGGAGAAACTTCTACTTCCACGTTGCTCCCTACCACACGCTTCCTGCCTGTAAACACGATGTCCAATAGTGTGCAGCACCTTGTCGTGTCAGAACCCCAGGTCAGCGGGCACTACCAGCCAAAGGCAACGACACTGGTTGACGTATATGCGGCCTGTACCGCCGCCAATCGGCAAGCCGACGAGCCCTCTCAGGGTGCTACGCCGACTACTGCCACTCGCGCCGCGACGCCCGTCTTGACGCCAGACTCCGCCCGGACTTCCCAAGCCACCGTGAAGAGTACCAACATTGCAGCGGCTGCTGAAGACTCTGCTGCAGCTGTTGATGACAGCATTAGTAGTGTAGGCTGCGGGTCGTTGGAGCTGAAGGCAGACGCGAAACATGACGACACGAATCAAAGATATCCTTTCACATGCAAGGTATGTGCCGAGATGAACAAAATGAGGAATGCACACGAAAAAAGACTCGAGGAACTAGAGGCTCAGATAGGCGCCCTGTCAGTACGCCTAGACCGAGCATCGGACGGGCGCAGGCTGTCTGAAGTGAGTAAGAGGATATCGACACTTGAATTCAGGATAAACGAGGCGGCGAAGAAGAACGAAGCACTGCAAACACTAGTGACAGCGCTCTCAGGATATGCAGTAGCAGCTGGACCGACAGGAGATTCCATGGTTACAGAAGATGGGACAAGCAGCGCACCATCGGAATCTGAAGGGGAGAACCAGATGAGTAGTGAAACAGAACTGCATCACAGTGCGATGACATTGAACGATGCGACGAATGCTGGAGTAGACAAGCAAGGAAACGCACTACAGGACGACCGTCCACAGGATGCCGGTACTGCCATAAATAACACCAATAACGTGACAGCGCACACTGACACGCAGTGTGACGAAGTCCCAAGCAAAACTTCAAGTGGAGTCACACACATGTCCATTCAGGAGATTCACTTGCCCGTGGCTGCAAAGAAGCTGACGCATGAGGATGTTCAGATCCGACCGCCACGAGGGATCACACGAGAAGTGATAATCGCAGGAGATGGGAACGTCCTGCGGATAGCTCGAGCTCTCATCGAGGAAGTCCGAGCACCTCAAAGCATGGAGTTTATAACGAACAGGGGAGCCACAACTGAGGTAGTACATAAAATTATCGAAACATATGAGGAAAAAGCGAGGAATGTACCACGCATGTATATACTGCACGTGGGGTTGAATGACGTTCTGAAGGACGAGCAACCTGACACAATTATAGAGCGTCTGAGGCTACAGTGGGCCAAACGTAAGGCATCACTAGCCATCTGCTCAGTACCCGAAATAGACGGCAGAGGAAAGGAACTACGCGCTACGACCATGCTCCTGAATGCAAAGCTGAAGCAGCTGTGCAAGAGAATTAGAGCAAGGTTTATCGACCTCAGCCGAGAACTGGCCAGCATCCCAGCAATGCAAAAGGACGGGCTTCACTACTGCAGAAAAGGTAGCCAGGTGCTAACCGACCGAGTGGGTGCATTAGTGACTCATTTTTTAGGACTTCAAAGAAGGGACAATTTCAGCGACCATACTGGGAGCAACAGGAGACGACACGGGACGCATTCCTCAGTAGTAAACCGGTCAGAGGCAGAAAAAAAAAGCACTCGCTCACGACCTCCCAGGTCTGTCTTCTGGTCCCAGAACGAGTGGAGCACACCGGGTGGTGAACACGCCTCCTATATCAAAGGAGACTGTACAGAACCCGGTGCCCAACTTTCACGGTCCTGTGTATCCCCTACAATGCCAGAGGGACCATCCGCCACAGTCGTCACCTCTGCACGCAATATGGGTGCCCCCACTCCTCATACCACCCAACGGACATCTTCAAGGACAAAGCTGTGGGGCACTCCCATCGAGGACAGGCACTCAGGAAGGAACGTTTGCTCTAGGGACTACTGCGAGACAGACCTTTCCTGTGTGCAACCCAATGCTGACCGACTTGATGACCGGATGCCTTCAGCACCCCACATGTGCCCCATCGCAAGAGCTGACGCACTTTGTGAATCAACTGGTCCGAGAGCAACTAGCAGCCATGCAGCTTCAGCGGGAGTGTTGACTGAGTTTCTGGCGCGGCGGCAGCAAGGACAACCACGGAAAAGAGACAGTGCCGTCGTTGGCTTTTTAAATTTGAATAGTGCGAGGCGTCAACGAAAGTGGGCTGAGCTCTATGTAGTACTCCGGGAACAAGGCTTTTCTTTGTTCGGGGTTGCTGAAACACACTTGCGGGACGCTGAGGAACCCCCAGTAGACCCTTCCTGGTGCTGGACTGGGTGTAACAGGGTGGAGGGTGACCGACGGGGAGGTGGTGTGGGCCTCCTTTGGCCAAGTGGAGGACAAGCATGGATAAGGATATCTGAAACGTGCTGCGAACACCTGTGGGTTCAAGGACAGGTGGGTAACATACCGACGGCGGTATGCACCCTTTACCTTTCCGTGGGGAATTCCAGGCATGAGGAGAATAAGGCCATACTGGAGTGCGTTCAACGTGACATCGAAAACCTAGATCGAAGATTGTCTGTGCTAGTTATGGGGGACTTTAATGGCCATCTGGTTGAGACTGACGGGCGTGAGGACGACAATGGCCGAATGCTGAGACAGCTGTCGGAGGAGTTCGACCTGGAGATTCTAAACCTCAGAGAGGAATGTGAGGGGCAACACACATGGATGGCCCGGGACAAACGAACATGTATCGACTATGCCCTGGCATCAAAGAGGCTCGCACGTCGCCTTCAAAAAATAACTGTAGATGAAGATGGCGAGTGGAGTATTGGCAGCGATCATAACAGCATCATACTTCATTTTGGTGCAATCCAACGACAACGCAGCCGGCCGAAACGTAAAATGACGTTCCAATTACGTGACTGTGATATTGAGGCAGTATGTCAGGAGTTCGAAGAAAGTGATAAGCGCATAAATGCCCTCATCTATGATGACTATGCTAATGCACTTCGGCAGGCAATCACCACACGGTCGATTATGAGAGGCTCAAGCGGGAAAAGACGGCTTGTATCGTGGTGGGATGCTGAAATCCGGAGATCCATCCAACTCAGGCAAGACGCAAACCGAGACCATCGCCGGGCTCTGCGGACGCTTGGAAAAGCACCGGAGACTCTGCGACTCTGGGAGGAATACCAGAAGCTCAAGGCAATAACACAATCTATCGTCGAGGAGAAAAAACAGATACATGATTGCAAGGTGATGAAATATATCAGAAAGGGTGGAAAAAGAGCCGGAGAGAAGTTCTGGCGTTATATTGAAACACTGGATGGAAGAGATAATTCTCCCCAACTGATCGATGCCAAAAATGGAGGTGTAGTGCACAACGTTAAAGCTCTCTTGGATGAACACCTTCACAATCTTTTTGGGACGACACAAGATTTCCACGGTAATGAGAGCGTGTCAGCAGGAGGCCCTTATATCAAAGATCCACCGCTACTTAATTTGACGAGTGACAACACCACCATCGTGGGAAGAGTACAGGTCGCACGCGCTCTCGCGCGGTTGAACGGCGGCACTGCGCAGGGCCTGGACGGAATCCCGGCTAAGGTACTGAAAGGCCTGGGACCCGACGCTCAAGAGCAGTTGGCCCACTTGTTCAGTCGCATATGCTGCGGAGATGACCCGATCCCCACTGACTGGAGGCGCGGTCGAGTAACCTTCATCTCGAAAAAAGGTGGAAACAAGCAGCTGTTGCATGACTACCGACCGCTCACCGTCACGGCAGTTGTATACAGAGTATTCACGACTATCATAAATTGGCGAATCACAGCATGGGCTGAGGGAGCCGGCGTGTTTACGGAACTGCAGAACGGGTTTCGAGTTGGGCGGCGGTTAGACGATAACCTGTTTACATTGACCCAATGCATCGAGATAGCGCGAGCGGAGAGGCGACCTTTGATATGCTGTTTTCTAGACATTGCTAAAGCGTATGACTGTGTCCCTCACCTAATGCTGCTGGAAAGGCTGAGACACCTTAATATGCCCCAAACATGGGTGAGGTTGATCCGTCGGTTATACGACGGCAATGTGGTGACGACATCCTTCAATGGTGTGACATCAGGCGAGGTCACAGTTGGAAAAGGTTTACGACAGGGCTGTCCGTTGTCGCCGACGCTATATATGCTATATGCCTCTAGCATGGAAAAGGCCATTGAAGACACTGGCATTGGTTTCACTTTGGAACACCGCCAGCATGGTGATATTGTAGCGTGGCGACTCCCTGGCCTTGCCTATGCTGATGACCTCGTGCTGATGGCCGACAGTGTGGAAGACATGAGGAGGTTGCTCGTCGCCTGTGAAACTGCAGCGGAACACCTCCGACTACGCTTCAATGCTGGCAAGTCAGCGACAGTCATCTTTTCTGGCGAGGGGTGCAATCTCGGGTCGCTCATCCTGCAAGGCTCAGCCATACCTCTTCACACCGAATACAGGTACCTCGGAATAACACTGTCGGCTAGAGAGGACTACTTGACTGAGCACCATGAGGGCCTCAGGAAGTCCGCAGTTAGCAAGCGGAACATACTGCGAAGGCGGAGCCTATGGAGCTGTGACCGGTACATTGTCACCCGAGAACTTTGGAAGGCTGTGGCTGTGCCCGGGCTGACTTTTGGAAACTCAGTCATATGTGTTCCTGGTGAGCTACGCACATATCTCGAGCGGCGCCAAAGGGAGGTCGGACGACAGGCACTAGGGTGTCATGGACAAGTAGCCAATGAACTGATAGAGGGCGATGTCGGCTGGTCTTCCTTTGAAGCGCGGGAGGCAAACAGCAAGCTTCAGTACTACACACGTCTCCGGTACATGAACGGAGACCGGTGGGCCAGGCGAGTTTTTATGTACATTCACCTGAAGCATATCAACTCGACGTGGAGGAAGCGAGTCACTCGTCTTGGGACAAAGTTTAAGATCTTCAGCTTGGCCACTGAACCTCAAACAGAAAAGGAGTGGATGAGCACAGTGCGGGAGGAAGTGAAGAGGGTTGAGAGGGACCGTTGGATGAGCGGCATGCTACAACACCCTTCCATGCACATGTACGCGTCTCTGAAGACGGAGATTGCCCCGGTGACTTTCTGCGGGAACACACTGGGCAGTCGACTACTTATAGAGGCCCGTGGTGGTGCCCTACGTACCCGCCTATACCGAAGCAAGTACGATAGCAGCGTGACTGACACGGTATGTAGTGCGTGTGGAGCGGGCGAAGAGACAATCGACCACTTGCTGCTTGCGTGCAGGGCGCTACACTCAACGCCTGTCGTGGGTGCCCGCTTGGAGCAGGCACTTGGTTTCACCAACGAACAGACCCATGTAGCATGCTCCAAGCGGAGGCTCGAGGCATGGTGGCAGACTCGACTGAAAAATCGGGGTCGTGACCAAGACGACCAAGGTGACCAAGATGGCCAATAGCCGCTGCTTTACTTTTGGCTGGAGGGGCAAGCGTTCACTTAAAACGACGGTGTTACGTGAACTGATTAACTTTGACTGTGCGAAAGTGACGGTTGGCGAACTTTGGACACACGTGCTAACCAGTTCTCTTTCGTTGTTGTCCTTTTTTTATTTAGTTTTTTATTTTTGCTTTTATTGGCACGTCTTACAAGACTCTCGTTACAAAGAGATTGTGCCTCAAATATACATACACATACACTACGTCTATTCATAAGTGTTCGTAGATCCATTCATTCGTTCCAACCCAGACGTGGTTCTCAGTCTCACCGCTGCAGTTTTGAGCGTCGTGTCGGGTAAGTTATCTTCACCACCATATGATATCAGCCTGCGCGCTTTCAGCCAATCATGGGCGTTAAGGGAGAGATCCGTTATCGACCGTTATTTTTGCTTGATCTTCCGGAGAGCGTGCGGGCTGTATCGTGGTTAATAGGCACAAATCAAGAGGACACTTTGCTTCAGAACGCTTACGTGCCGGCGGCTGCTTTTTCGTCACCTTTATTTCGTCGTCTTCTTCTAGCTCGCCCACGCTCACCTAGCTTTATAACCGATACACCTTCTCTTCTTTAAAAGGTAAACAGAAAATTACTTACAATATATACACTATACAAATACAAATAAAATATAGAGATTACTCAAAATGTGTACAAATATATACACTGTAATGTCGTTTGTAGATTTCAAATCATGTTCTTTGCAGTTTGCACTTCACTTGCATACTTGATTAAAGTTCTCATCATACGTTAACCTCCTAGGTACACGAACTTCACGAGTAGACTGCCGAGGAGTGATCTGAGGCAGACTTCCTTGTAGGCACGCTTGATTTCTATTATCCAGCTGACTTGTGCTTGTGCTATTATCCTGCTGGCTTCTAGGGGGACTTGATGTATCTGGGCTGGAGACAGCGAAAGTTGGCATTCGAGCCTCAGGGCTTTCTGCATCTTCGTCTGCGGTGTCGTATGCCTCGGACTCTAACTCATCATAAGGATTGAATTCCTCCGATGTCTTCAGTAGGTGTTGGCGGTTCCGCCGTATGTGTGTACCCTTCTCAGTTTGTATCTTGTACGATCTTGGGCCGTTGTCACAGGTCACTTGTGCTTTCGCTGACCAACCTTTATCTTTATCGTCTCGAACTCGTACAGCATCTCCTTCTTCTAACTGGGAAAGTGCTTGACCTCTTTTTCTGTCTTGTTTGTGTTTAAACACGGGTCTAGCTGGTTCAGACACGAAATCTGGCAGAAGCGTACGCGTCTTCCTTCTCATTAATAACTCTGCTGGAGCTGATCCGCACTCTAGTGGTGTGGCCCTGTAGGTTAGTAACCCTAACCAGAAGTCTTGGCCAGAATGTGCACATTTTTTAGCAGTCTTTCCGCTATTTGCACACCTTTCTCTGCGAGTCCATTAGACCTTGGAAAGCGCGGACTAGACATCACATGTTTGAAGTCGTATTTTGCTGCAAACTCGGTAAAATCTCTAGCTATGAACTGTGGACCACCGTCTGTACAAACCTCGAGAGGAAGTCCATGACGAGAAAACATGCTTGCCATGACGTCGATCACAGTCTTTGATGTAGTATCTCGTAGTTCGGCGACCTCGGGAAAGTTTGAGTAAGCATCGTAGAGAACCAGGTATGATTTCCCAGCATACATGCACAGGTCTGCACCGATTCGCGCCCAAGGTTGGAGTGGCGTCTCTCGTAACAGAAGAGGCTCCTCCTGCTGGCGATAGGCATATTGCTTGCAGGTTGCACATCGGTCGATCATCGCTGTAATATGTGTATTCATTCCCGGCCAAAACATTAATTGTCTGGCCCGTGCTTTGCATTTGTTGATACCAAGGTGACCGCTGTGCAGGCGTTTCAGCATCTCTGCTCTGAGGACCCGCGGGATTACGACTTTAGCTCCCTTCATCAGGACACCCTTTACAACAGGCAGTACATCTTTAAAAGGTTTAAACTCGCCTTGAAGTGGAGTGGTATGAGTCAGCTTGCTGACAACTTCTTGAAGTTCCTTGTCTTTTTCTGTCTCTGCAAGTAGCAGTGCCATTGTTTTGTCACTGACCAGCGTAGACAGGACAGTTGCTGCATGAAGCTCCACATCATCGCTTGAGCCTTCCTTTGTCGTCGAAACCTGTATTCGAGACAACGTATCAGTAAGAACCAGTGCTTTTCCTGGCAGGAACTCTAGCTCCAAATCATATCGCATTAACCTCAAAAACAGGCGTTGCAAACGTGGTGGCATATCTACGATGCACTTTTTGGCTATGGAAATCAATGGGCTGTGATCTGTTTCGGCAGTAATGTGCCGTCCGTAGATAAATTCATGAAACTTTTCACATCCATATACAATTCCCAGAGCTTCTTTTTCAATTTGAGAGTAGCGGCATTCGCTATCAGTCAACACTCTCGACGCGTAGGCTACAGGGCGCCAATCTTGACCATGCATTTGAAACAAGGCGGCGCCTGAGGCTCCTTTCGATGCATCTGTAGAGACCTTCGTTTTCTTCCCAGCGTCAAAAGTGGCCAATATCGGGGCTTTTGTTAACATTCCCTGCAGCATCTTCCATTCATGCGTATGCTGTCTACTCCACTCAAAAAGTGAATCTTGTTTGTTTAAGCTACGCAAGGATGTATTCTTCTCTGATAAGTTAGGAATGAACTTCCCGAAGTAGTTGACCGCCCCCAAGAGACGCTGCACTTCTTTTCTGCTTGTTGGTAGTGGCATGCTTACAATGCACTTCACTAGTTCAGGGTCTGGCGTGATCCCTTTAGCGCTAATGTTGTCGCCCAAGTAACAAATTTCTTCTAAAGCAAACTGGCACTTATGGAGGTTTAGCGTGAGGCCACCCTTCTTAGCTGCTTGCAAGGCTTTCCTCAGTCTTAGGTCATGTTCCTCACGAGTACCGCCCCAAATGAGTACATCATCTATATAAACTCGTACTCCAGGTAATCCTTCAAAAATTTGAGTCATTTCTCTCTGAAAAACTTCAGGCGCAGAGGAAATTCCAAAAGGCAATCTTAGGTATTGGTAGCGCCCAAATGGCGTTGCAAACGTACAAATCCGCGAGGTGCTGTCATCAAGCGGAATCTGGTGGAATCCGTTGTTAGCGTCAAGCCTTGTAAAATACTTTGCACCTGCCAACTCAGCCTCAATGTCCTCTCTGCGGGGAAGTTGAAAATGTTCTCGTTTCAAGCTCATGTTCACGTACTTTGGATCCATGCACACACGAATTTTTCCATTTTTCTTTGCAACTATCACAAGAGGGCTTACCCAGTCTGTTGGTTCTTGGACTTTGGCGATGATGCCACTAGTGGTCATGCGGTCCAGTTCGTCTTTCAGAGGCTCGCGGAGAGCATGCGGCACTCGACGTGCTGGCTGAACCACAGGACGGCAATCATCCTTGAGAACCATGTGATACTCGTTCTAGGTGCGTCCGATGCCCTGGAACACGTCTGGGAACTCAGAGATCACTTGGTGTCGCAGGCAATTTGTTTCCTCGAGGCTGTCTATGCGGTGAACCAATCCAAAGTCCTCACAGCTCTGAAGCCCCAGCAGCGCTTGCTTGCCCTTCTTCACGATGAAGAAGTCCACGCTTTCAATCTTGGATTTGAGCTCTACAGAGAGGCAGAATTTGCCCACATGCTGTAGTTTTCCTCCTCCATAGCTTCGCAGTGTTGTGGAGCTTGGTACTGGTTGCGTCGAAACTTGAAGTTTCTTAAAAACGCTGAGGTAGAAGATTTGTTTGCGCTCCGGTGTCCACCTTTAGGTGAACGTCGCGGCCTCCTATCTTCGCCATCACAGTCCAGTCACGCTCATGCTTTACTTTGTGACCATCAACTGATAGAATCTCAAAGGTATCGGCTTCTTCATCTTGGCTAAGCTCTCGTTCGTGAACGATGTCGACGCTCATCTTCTTGCCTTTGCAGGCTACCGCAAAGTGTTTTTTTTTTCCACACTTGTTGCATGATTTTCCAAATGCTGGACATTTTCTCGGCTCATGCATAGAGCTGCAGTATTGACACTTGCGTCTTCCGGGAGAATTTCTGTCCCTTCGAGTCACTGGTTCCACAAGCGTATCTGGAGTTTCCCAGGTCTTGTTTTGGCGCTCTGAAATTTCCGCAGATTTGCAGAAGTCGACGGCTCTCTCACGTGTTAAGTCTTTTTCCCTCAGCAGCTTCTCTCTGAGTTTTTTGTTCTGTATGCCGTACACAATCTGATCTCGAAGCATCGACTCAACTAACACTCCGAAGTTGCAGGACTTCGACTTTAGTTGCAAGTCTCGAAAAAACAGTTCGAAACTCTCACCTTCCGTCTGCTGTCGTGTTCGAAAGACATAGCGCTCGAAGGTTTCGTTGCTTTTTGGAAGGCAGTAGTCCTCGAATCTATTCACGATCAGTTCATAGTCATCTTTCTCAGATTCTGCCAAATTGAACGTGTTATAGACGTCAATGGCCTCTTGGCCAGCCACATGGAGAAATATAGCTGCCTTCTGCTGCTTCGATCTCGCCTCCTTCGTCTCTGTTGCTCGGAAGTAGAGTTCGATGCGCTGTTTGAAGCGCTTCCAATTCTCCGCTGTGTCCTCCGATAGCCTTAATCCTGCCGGCGGCGGTAGTTCGACCATGGCTGCGGTTTGTTTCACTGAAGAGGAACTACTCAACCACTTCTGACACCATGTATCGTGGTTAATAGGCATAAATCAAGAGGACGCTTTGCTTCAGAACGCTTACGTGCCGGCGGCTGCTTTTTCGTCACCTTTATTTCGTCGTCTTCTTCTAGCTCGCCCACGCTCAGCTAGCTTTATAACCGATACACGGGCGAGCGGTGTGCGACGTGTGCGAAACCGAAACGCTCGAGCGCAACTGAGACCTTTGGCGGTGCGCGTCTGCGCGTTAGATGTTTCTTTCAACCAGTTCGGCGGGATGGCTGCTGTGTATGGACACTACTGTGCAGCAAAGTGGTGCCGGAACACGACGAAAACCGCTGACTGCAGTTTTTCCCGTTTTGCGACGGACGACAGGTGAGACTAGAAACTTCGTACGCGCGATACTGAAAGCGGTGAAAGCGTTAACTTATGCGCGCTACTGTTCTTCGTTTCTATTTTCTTTTTCAAATAAAGACAGTAAATGGATATGCTACTCAAATCGCCCAGAATTCAAGTTGTTGCCTCTGAGCAAACTCCGCGAGCGTCGTCTCTGCGGCGAACATTTCGCCGCTTCTGCCTTCAGAAGTTCAAGGAGGACACGACTCCGAGATAATGCGTGCCCATCTGTCCTAGTGACAAATCCATTATTGAAGGCCCTCGTCTCTCCAGGTGAGCCGGTTTCAAAATGTTTAATTAGTGTTTCTAGGTATAATAGCAATTTTCTTCCATTTAAAATTACGTGCGATATCACGTACCTTTTTGAGATATGAGCCCCTAGTTGGCCAAAATAGCCCTAATAGAGGCATGATAGGATGCATTGCTGCACAAAGCTGAGACTATCACAGCGTAACTGAGGAGGTATCTGCAATACGCTTAAAGGCTTGCGACGCCCACATGAGAGTAGGCAGCATTAACGGGCCGATATTGCGCCGAATGATAGTTATAAGGACCGCCAAAATTTACAAGCTGTAATCCTACTTTCTATTTATTTTAGAGTTCCTCGCTCCTGGCATTCGCCTAACTGGTGCGTCCACCGTCTCCACTTTAGGTAAGTAAAATGCATTGTTAATAGTAGCTGCATCTCGTTGAAAATACTATCGAATCTTTTGTTTGCACACTCTTAATGTAGGAAAGTGTGGAATATTCAGTCTAACTTTTTAATTAATCGGCCATCGTTGCTGAATTGTAATTAGTGGGCAGTTCATATATTAATATATTTATTAAACATTGCTTTCATTATTTAATACAGATCCACCTGCAGCCCCAGTTGAGCCAGGACCATCACACAGCAAAGACCAAAGGCTGGAAGACCAAGGGCTGGAAGACCAAGGGCTGGAAGACCCCACCACATGTAAGGATGGCTTAAAGTGACTTTTAATTTGCTTTTTATGCGAATAGAAATCACAAACTATTCTGCTTATTCTAATATCTACTGCATATGTTCCTGATCAGGCTCTGACTGACTCTTATGCACAGGAAGAGCTCCGGCCCCTCCCTGGTAAAAAAGAAATCTATTACCCTTAATTGGCGATGGTTGCTCAATTTTGTTTCATGGGGTGATTGTGAGTTGTGAACTATTTATTAAACATTCTACTCGATATAATTCACATATGCTCCTGCAACTCACAAGAGACAGGGCCATCTTAACTGCTGCGCCAGCTGTGAGGAAGATGCATAGCAGAAAGACACTATCATAAACACGCTTCTAATATTTATAATTTCCTCCATATGCTTATGGAAGTCACAAATGTTGTTTCTCATTCCAATATTTATTCCAGATGTTCCTGCACAATCATCAACGCAATCTTTCCACGCAGGTGAGGAAAAGCGTCCCTGCTCTGGTGAGAAGCAACTTAGTTTGATGAATTGGCAATCAATGCTCGATTATATTGTAATATGTAATCTTGTATCATACAATATGTGTCAGACATTGCTCAATAATTTTCACAGGTGCAGCTGCAGTCCCAGGTGATATGGGGACATTCCACGAAGAAACCAAGGAAAAGGAACCAGCCAAATGTAAGCAATGAATTACAGATTTTTCTCACACTTTTTTTTTCTGCGCCAAATAATCTTCCTCAATCCTATATTAATTTCAGATGTTTGTGTGCAAACTACAGAAAACTCTACTGCACAAGAAAAGCCACAACTGCAAGCTGGTGAGAAGCAAATTGCAATAAGAATAACTGGGAATTAGTGCTGACTTGCATTTATTTAGGGGCATTATGACTACAAATTAATAATTTTGGACTGCATGATTATAGCCTACCTAGTTTACATGCCAAGGCCAAATTTCAAGTAACGATTGGAGCTTTGGCCAGAATTTGGTCTTTCTCCTGCTCCAGCACGCAGCAGCAAATGAAACACTCCTGCAGTCTGGCAGACAAGGGGGACTATTGACATAATTTACATTTTTAAACATGGTGGCATTGTCGGATGGGTAGACTGGAGCACCTCGTGGTCATATATTATTTTTAATGGAAAATAAATCCCAGTGGCGTACAGTCTGTAAGACTGTACACCACTAATGCAGTAGGATCTCTGCTTTAAGCGCAGACTTGCCACCCTTGGTGACACAAAGATTCATGTGCAGCCAAAGTGTGACTGGTGACAACAAGTGTGTGCTGGAGGCGGAGATTCTACCGCATTGTTGTCCTGTCACCGACGGTTATCACCAATATTTTATCTTTCTCTGTTATCACCCTTTTATTGATAGGAAAATGTACAACACTGATAAAAAATTGCACTCAATATCTTTCGCATGTGACCTGCGACCCAAGAGGAGGCAGAGCCATTTTCACAGCAGCACCTGCTGCAAAGAATATGCGGAGCAGGACGGACCCACCACAAACAAGCTTCTGATATTTATAGCTACTTTGTGAACGTAAATAATTCCCAATGCTATCTCACTTATTTCAATATTCGTTTCAGATGTTCCTGCGGAGCCCACATCAGACCTCAATCACGCACAACAAGAACAGCAAACTCAACCTGGTACGATTCAAGGCCTTAACTTTCAACATTGAGATAATCTTTATATCAGTTGCATTTTAGGACATCTTGATGTGTTTCTTTTTCAAATGTGTCTCTCTCTAACAGCTCCCCACCAACAAGCTGACACGGAAGGCGTGGCCTCAAGTACGGCTCCAGCTGGCCGTACTGCGGAGGAGTCTTTCAAAGCCACAAAAAAGACGGACTTCTCTGACCTAACGAGGACTCAGGTCATTCAGGGTGCTTCCAAATTCCTTTCGAAAGAGGCTCTTGAAATTTTCAAAATTCAAATACACCTGTAGCCAATGCACAAGTTTGGGCGAAGGTGGCCTGATCAGTTCAAGCCTTTCGCACTAAACCTTTGCTTTCATAGCCCCAGGGCTTACAAGTACCTCGGCAGATTTATGAGCTTGCCGTCAGTCAGGTCCCTCAAGAACTGGCTGTCTCGCATTGCCATGCACCCAGGGGTCGTTCCAACCCTCAGTGAATCCGTCATAAACAAAATTCAGGATTGGCCTCTAAAAGATCGAGCTTGTATCCTTATGTTTGACGAAATTTCTCTCAAGCAAAATCTCTTCTACGAGACAAAATCTGGCCTTGTGCATGATTTTGCAGACAGTGGTAAAGAGAGAACTGCTGACGTGGCAAACTTTGGTCTAGTAGTCATGCTGGGCGGTATTTCTAAGCCCTGGGTGCAGCCATTAGCATTCACTCTTTCGAAAACAAAAGCCTCGGCAAATTACCTAAACGATTTGCTGATCGACACCATTGAAAGGTTGAGTGCGGGAGGAATCTTCGTGAAGGCCATCGTGTGCGACCAGGGGGCCAGCAACTGCACTCTCGCAGGCTTGCTGGGTGTCACAGTAGATCATCCTTTCTTTTCTGTCAGTGGCACCCAAGTGTACTTCCTTTTCGACACCCCTCACCTTCTAAAGTGTACACGAAACAACCATCGGAAGCATGACCTCAAAATTGAAAACCAAATTATCAGATGGAAATACATTGTTGACCTTTACAAAAACAAGCACCCCTTGCGGCTACGAATGGCAAAAGAATTAACTGACCGGCATGTTTATCAGACCCTATTCGGAAACATGAAGGTGCAGGTTTTTAGTGTCACAGTTTCCCTTGCTCTTGCCACCCTCATCTCCCTGCATGAGCTGCCCCCCGAAGCCCAGGCCACATGTGACTTCTTAGAACAAATGGATAAAATTTTTGATTCGCTGAACAGCTCAAATACGAAAGCTGAAAAACGCAAACTGAGGTTTGCACTAAATTCCACATCCGGCCACATTATTTTCTTTGCACAAAAAGCACCTGGATCTCGGAATGGCAGTTTCAGTCGTCATGACGGCCTCACACAGTGAAAGGATGACAGATTACCATCAATGCCATCCTTTCACTGTGGCAAGATCTGAGCCAAAACTTCCGGTTTGAATACCTTTTGACGAGACGACTGAACCAGGATCCGCTGGAGAACATGTTCGGCATGATCAGACACCAGCATGGATGCAATGAGACGCCCAATTCATTTCAGTTTGTGGAAGGCCTGAAGCACATTTTCCTCGGAAATATGTTTCAGCGTTACAGTAGAGGAAACTGTGAATCAGGCACTTCCACACTACTAGTCGAATTGGGGCGTCTCCCTGCATCCGCTGCAGCCAGCCACCAGCCAGAACCATTACTTGTCATTGACAGTGGCGAACTTGAATTGTCCCCTGATGAGCCAAATTTTAGCACTGTAGAAGAAAATGTCCTTCAGCACTTTGCCGGGTACCTGGTTCAGCCGTTCCTACAGAAGAGCTTGTGCCAGCTTTGCCCAAACTTTTTGAAGGCTTCAAGTGAAAACCACACACCAGAAATTCAATTTCATTCTTTGCTTGAGGCAAACGTGCCAGGCTCGATATTTGGTTCATTCTCCACTCCTTCTAATTCGTTCTTCGATTATTTTAAGGCTCTTGAACACCTTTTTTTAAAGCACATTCAGGACCACATTCACATGCCAATGGTTTTCGAGCGCCTTGTACATGTCCTAGAGTCCCATTTGGAACATCAATTTTGCTCCACGGCATGCGCAGTGCACTTCCTCAGTCTCTATGTGAATGTGCGCTTGCGCTGGCACATTCGAGACTTGAATCGAGAGCTCCTCAAGCATCACGCCCCTAAAAAACCCGAACAAAGGAAGCGAAAACAATTATCGGCTTAATCGCCCTTTCTTTTTTTCTTTTGCTACGGGAATTTTGTTACGGCTTGTTTGCATCTTGCTCGAGGTGTGAATTTTTTATTGGGTGTGTGCAACCTGCATGGTGTGTATATTGTTACTTAAAATCCTGTAGATACTTCCCCCGCATATTTTGTATGGTCCTTTTAAGGTTGCTTATTCATTGGGACAGATGCATTCTATATAAAAAAAAACAAAAAAAACTTTCGAATGCTGTGCACTGGAGTTTTAGAATCCTTTTTCGTGAGTAATCTATAATGTCTTGTAAATGTTTTATTGAATGTCGTGGGTTACAGCTTAAGTAAATTAGATGTGCTATTTGTGAAAACTGCTTGTTTAAGACTTATACAGCAATTAAGTAAATGTGTAAAATATGTAAATAATAATTGAAAGATGGCGAGATGTCAGTGAACGCAATTATTTGTGTATGATGTAATATGTTACATGTTTATTTATCTATGCTCATCTTATCATAAAGGTGATTTATTCATTGTTTATGTATTCCTGTAAATTTCCTCTCAATTCTGTAAATACCTGGGTATTCTTAAAAAGTGAAATAAGTTCAAATGAAATGCGTCTGATCCAATCTTCCGGTTTTATGACGTTTCCTTAGCGAGGCTCTGTGCAGTGTGCTTGTTGTTAGGCATCGATAAAAATACAGCAAACACAGATGTCCGCATCAAGCGACGTCCGTGTTTACAGTGTGAAAAAGCGATGCTTTAAACAGGCGCACGCTCGAGCGCCGTACGCTAAATCTCAACACGCATCACCACCCATCACCGTACACGCACGCGCGATAAACACACGCAGAAGAATGGAAAGTTGGGCGAGTTGGGAATTCATCGTAGGAAACAGCGCGAAAAACAGACGGGGACGAAGGAGAAACACGCGGGACGAGCGCTCGTCCCGTGTGTTTTTTCTTCGTCCCTCGTCTGACTTTCGCGCTGTGTCCTATGATAAAACACACGCATGCAAAAAAAAAAGAAAAACCGAGAAAAAGAAAAAAAAAAAGACAGGAGAGGGGGGCGGGGGGGGGGGGCAGCGAAAGGGGAGAAAGGTGAGCAGGCTGATGATGGTGATAGCTGTTCGCTTTAGTGGCGCCGTGGCGCCATCTGCAAGTTATTTACAACCCAGACCTAGTTCGCGAGGCTGCCGCAGCGCCAAGCGGCGCTAGTTTCGCCTAGAGCACTATATAGCTCCTACGGAGCAGAGTCAAGGTATATGTACATGGGTAGCGAAGCTTCCATAGTAGCCCACATGTCGAAAAAATGGCGGCTCATGGAGCTGCTTTAGCGCCATCTATGAGTCGTGGGGACACTTCCGGCGGAACAAAAAATCAACAGTAAATGACACTTCCGGAAAAAAACGTGACGTCATGCGTGCGTGCGGTTTGGCGCGAACATTAAACAAAACTAATTCCAGAGATCACAGGTAAATGAACGACATATACACTAAAAAGTCTCAAACATAGCTCCGTGTTTGAGCTTTGATACTTTTTAGTGTATATGTCGTTCTTTTTACCTGCAGTCTCGGGTTTTTCTTGGGGTGTTTACACCTTGTGTTTACTCTATACTATAATACTGGATGGTTTACACCCTTATTTGCCCTTGCTCTTATATTTTGTTCGAAATGTTTTTTTTTTTTCTGCAGCCGACTTTGTTAGCCGACCTGTTATGAAAGTAGTTTCATTTCGTCGCATCATCGTGTCTTTGCACTGTGGTCAAACTCCAGCCGCAGTGTTTTGCTTTTTGCTCCTTCAGGATCCCTAGGAAATATGTGAGAAACCTTAAAGCAAATTATGTTATGTCACAAAAAAGAGTGAATAAAATTGCTGGAGTGTGTTGGGCGTATGAAATACACAACAGTAACTCTAATGCAAGTCCACGTCGCTTTAACAGTCACGTTTTATTTGTTTTATTCACTTACAATCATTCACTCGGATTACTCACTAGAATTATACAATCGGTATCAGCTATTTTCAAAAGGTCATGGTGAAAGAAAATTAGTAGATCGGTACATAAGGCACACTGTTATAACATAAGACATTGTACTATCGGCTGGATGCTGTAAGGACATTGACAGTTGATAGGCAGCCACTAATAACTCGGAGGTTCCACAGTGTTCCGACGACAACTGAGGCCAGCACTGTAATACACAGAAAAGCAACACTTTTCTACACATTCCTTGGGCGAGGTACCATAATGCTGAAAATATCTTAACTTGCATCTGCTGGGGCTGCTACACTGCAACGCAGCGATTGTTTGGTGCAGGTCAAGGAAGCCAAGTGGAGTAAGCCCTCTTGGAGCCCAGTGGTATGCTGCACTTCATAAGCCGGCTTTTCTTCACAGCTTTAAACTCTATATATGTGAATAAGTTAGAAGACTACATTACTCCTCAAGAAACCGAAGAAAATGAAAGGCTCGAATAGAACATGCCTGCACTGCTTTAAAAAGTACTCTGGGTGGTCTCACATACATAGTCTGCGCACTTGCTGCCTAGCTTTACACTTTTCTACTGTATCAAATAGTCAGCATTTTTTTTCCGCGCGAACCAGTGCAGAATGACTCTGGCAATCAGAGAAAACAAATTATCATAAACACTTTCGTCACATACAGTCAGAGACTGAAATCTTCTGGTCAAAAAGGACACAAAGAGTCCGCTCTACGTTCTCCTTTGAAATTAGGTTGTTGATACGTGTCTCGAAGACTTCCTCACAAGCTTGAACAAATAATATGAAAGAAGCAGAAGGAACTGAGAGGATTCCAAGGTGGGAGTCGGCAGTTCCTTTCACACTCAAATACAAGAGCACTTGATTTCCCTCAGAAAACACGCATTTTCTGTCCTCAACTCATATTTCTGGGATGTTCCTACACAGGAATGAACCTTGAGGAATTTCGATGCCAGCCACCCAGCAAAATAAACCATGTTGTTCTCTTCTATTGCCAAAGGGTAGTTTGAAGGCGAATCGTCTGCCGTGGTAAGAAAAACTGTGCTTCCTAAGGCAAGGCGAGAAGAAGGTGCCAAAAGGCCTGCTGGGAACGTAGCAAGGAGAGACATGTCATCAGCACAGTTTGATTTTTCCGACAGCTTGAATAGGTTGCTAATCAAAAGGTGCCTGAACGCAGCCTGAAATTGACGAAAAGTGGAGTTCGTGTTTGCACCTGATTTTGAACGTATAACAGCAAAAGTGTTTTCAAGGGTATCCTGGTTCAAATGGCGGTTTAAAAGGTGGGAAAAACCGCAATTAACCGCGAGGTGATTGCTGAGCAGCAGTAGAGACCTAACTGTTAAGCAGAAGCCACGAATGCAGTGCGGCTGCCTTCCACATCCGAGTACTTGCAGGCTCTTAAAAACCAGAATGCACTCTTTCAGAAACTCCTCATGGATAGAGCCGTTACAGATTGCACAGGCATATGGCGTCTTTGCAGATTTCTGCGAGCTATTTACGCTGTCAAAGAGGCGGTCGATTCTTTCAACAAATCTCGCTGTGTGAACAGCTGTGGCTGGCAATTGCTAAGAAGTAACAAGGGAATACATTGCAGCTGCGCAGTGATTGCTAAACACTTGAGCTGCTAGCTTCACCGACATGGTTGAAAAAACCCCGAGACTGCGGGTAAACGACACAACACTAAAAAGTCTGTAACACAGCTGAAATTTTTATTTTCCGAAATCTGGTTATACAGGCAATTCGATACAAAAAAAAAAACGACATCTTTGGCAAGAAGGTCAAATTAAAATGCTTCTCCTTCAGCTTTAGAATAGAACCGATCTCAAGTTTATGGTCCTTTTCATAAGCTTCCTTGATGTAGGAACTTTTCACTATGTAATCACCAACTTTTTAGTCGTATTTAAATAACATATTTCTTAGTCACTTCAAAAGGTGCGGAGCATTGAAAAGGAAAAAAAAGGGGGCTTGCCATTGATCTCTACGTAAGGCTTTTCGGCAGTTACGATGCTTGAAAAAGAGACACGTTCTTGCACCATTCATCGCATACAACAGCTACCGGCTTCAGGCCAGCGTCCTCAAGGGCGCTGTAGCACTGGAAAAATAGATCTTTTAGTACATCTGAAGGTGTGCCTTTGTGAGCGAACAATAGCCAAGCGGCTGCTTCCACGGTGTTCCGACTCCTTTCGCCATGAACATGAGAGCCTTATTTGCCAGTTTTTTGCCTTGCTGTCCACTATGTTCTTTAAGTCTTTCAAACCTGTCAGACGAGGGGTTGTATGAAAGCTCTTTTTTGATGTGCATTTCATCAAAGACTATGCTGCAGGCCCGATTGGCTCGAGGAAAAGAAGCTGCCCGCCTTTTTATCAGCTCGAAAATGCCAGGGTAAAATCCAATCTTTAGTGGCACACGCTGAAGCCATAGCTGCAGTGACCTTACTCATGGCAGCCTGAGCAGTCGCCTGCAATACTTATAGCCTTTGGGGCTATGAAAGTAGAGGCCTAAAGCCAAGGCTTTGTTGTGGCTGCACCATCTCTGGCCAAACCGGCTCACATTGCTCATTCTAAGCTGGGCTTCAACGAGTGCGGCGACACGAGGAGACACATGAACGCGGACACTCTCAACGACTTCGGCAACAGTCCTCATCTGACGTTGTCGTTGCAGCCTTCTTTGCAGCCTCTTGTTACGCTTTTGAAGCTGTCGCACCTTGGCTCTCAGGCGTTCACCTTCTTGTTGCCGATGCTGCGGCTTTTGCAGGGTGCTGCAATTTGGCAAATGACCCAGATTAGGTCTCCAAGAAAAACTTGCATTCGCCATCAATTTATTAAATGTGTAATCTATTCACGCTCAAGAACATTCCTCAATGATCTGAAGTGTCTTTAAACAAGAACCGCAAGTTTGACAAACTACACATGCAATTCAAGTTTAGAAAAGCAACAGTACATCTTTATGTTGGACTAGGCCCTTCATGTTGAGAGACCTGATAGTCCAAAAAGACAACGGCGCACACAGAAACATGCAAGTCAGAATAGGCATCCAAACTGTGAACTGCATTTTCTTAAAGCTTGACCATACCTTACTTATGCCCATTTCATTGTAACAGTGAAGCGCTCGCAGAACAACACGCGATTAAAGTTTGGCAGATAGGACAAGGGACCATGACAGGCTCAGCATCACACACATATGACCACGGCAGCTTTTCGATAACTTTAAAAAACACTGTTTTACGTGAGGTTTCGCGGGAAGACTTATGATTCAGTGAAACCGGTTCAGCTGTTTTGATTTGACAGTGTTAACACCTGCGTGTGGAACTTTTTTTTGTCTTTTTGTGTGCTTGACAATGACAACACCGTGAAACAAAAATGTGGTGAACTTTGAACAAACTTCGATTTGTAGCTGAGTCGGTCTGGTGTTATGTGACCCCTTGCGTCATCTGCTCTCAAGATAAGGTTTAGTATCCGCTGGTGTTTTTCGACCCTTGGCTTTTTATTTTTGCGGCCTGATATTTTATAACTTCACAAAAAAAACTGCAAAAGAAAAAAGTTTGCATAATAGAAAGCACTCACATTTGTGAGAAGGCCCAGCAGCACAGCCAGAGAGAGAGTCTCTAGGCGACGGTGAAGAAACCAAAATCTCCATGTCAACCACGTCCCCGCTGGACTCTTGAGCAGGAGCAGCATCTTGACGTAGAGCGCAGCTGTGATCAACCGCAAAAAAAAAGAAAGAAAGACAGAAAGAAAAGCTTTTGTAAAAACTGCAAGTAAGAAAGCAAGTTCAACAGAGTGGAAAGTTGGACGAGTTGGTCGTTCATTTAAGCTAGCAGAAACAGTGCCTCTCTGTGTACTTTTACTGCGCCTGTCTGTATACTCCTTGTTTCCTGTTTTACGTCAAGTTGCGCTGTTTCTACCACTTGAGAAAGCAAGCTCACAAAGAAAGGGGAATAAAAAAGATAGAACAAGCAATATTCGGCCACCACTTATTATTGGCCCCTAGTCGACTGTTCTCTAGTAAGGTGCACGAGTATGTGTGGTCCAGTGAAGCCACAGAAATCCGCTCTGCAAATTTAATGTGAACTTAGCAAAGGAGAAGAGGAATTCCTCCCTTAGTCCCCTATTTGAATGCATAAAAAGTATATTCACCTTCTTTTATGACAGGTTTAATTCAGAAGACTGGTCGTCAGGGTGACTACAGGAACTCCACCAGTCTGAGTGGCCGGAGTATGTGCATCTCGAGGAGGCTGGCGAAGTCCTCTCTGAAAATTTAGCGTGAAGTTGACCATGGAATAGTAGTTGAGTTCCTTCCTATGTGTCTATTCTAACACACGACAAAGAAAATCACCTTGTTCCCACGAAAGTTTCATTTCGGAAGACTGGTTGTCAGGGTGACTACAGAAGCTCCGTGAGTCTGAACTGCCGAAGCATGTGTAGCTCAATGAGGGTGTCACACTCACCTCTGCAAATTTATGGTAAATTTGCCTATTTTAACACAAAATGTAAATCAATTTCTTTCATGGGCAGCTTTATTATGGAAGACTGGGTGTCGGCAAGGCAAAAGATGCATGCTCTGTGACGTTGATTATGTCACCTCAAGTAAAACATGTCATTATAAACGGGCCTGAGATGAACTTCTCGCAGTACCTCTGTCCATGTTCAACCAGCTTTTCCCAGCTAATCTCACCTAGTTCTTTTGCAAAATGCTCGAGTCATGAAGACCATGAGGTAATGCTGCCACTTTGTTAGTTTCAGTGAAAAAGCTCACCATGCAAAACTGCTGAACCTGGAGAGCTTTTGCTGGAAATGTCCCCATGTGTCGCCTCTGCAAATAATATAAAAATGTTATGAGCCCACAGAAGCAATATTTCAGCCCCATGTGGTAACCATTTTACCAAGAGCGGGTTAACCATGCTTAGTCACAAAGTGCACGGAAGGTTTATTGGTCTGCTTACTTTTTGTGGGAAGCACACTTGGCAAGGCATTGTGACGGAGGTGTCCAGGGCGCAGGAGAGCTGACTCATCGAAATGTAAGGAGCAAACTACCCTGTTTCGTAGATGCCATGGAGTCTTCCCCTGTAGACTTCGGTTGTAGCAGAACCGAACCCAGGCTTCGCGCCTGCAGATAAGGCATGGTGCTACGAGGGTGCCATGAATACTTACGAAAAGAAAATGTAGCCAAAATGTCCACAAACCAAAGCAAATCAGTGCAAGGACCTTAACAAATGCATGACATCACTGCTCTGTGTACATCATGAAGAGTAACAACACGAGTCTTACGCTCAGATGCCCTATTATATATCTGTGTTGTACCACAGATAACCACGCCGATGATCACGACACTAGGCTCCTCAGAGCCAGGCCGGTACAGGTAAATTTTAATATCGTGGGCACTTTTATAATGACGGCACACAACGCTGCGAAGTCAGAGTGATTTCGAACTTAAAATATTCCTAGTATAACATATTACGCCTTCAGGTGTAGTTTCTTTTGCACATCCAGACAACCCTAATAGTTGTAGGTAAAACTAACGAGTTAAGAGGAGACCGAACAAGGGGCGTACATCACACAGCAGGCATGTCACTGACAGTAGCGAAGTCTCACCTTCGAGAGTCGAGGGGAAACCGGTGCAGCGAGATGCCAGCCGTGCGGGTGTTGCTTTCACACATTTCCACGGAGCACCGTTTCTTTGCGTATCGCGCTGTGCTCATCGTCGCAAAAGACGTTGAGCCCCTTGGGCGCAGTAGCGTCCAAGATCCAAGCGCACGACTGCCGAGTTCCCGCGCATGTAACTGGGCTAATCACACTTGAGCAAACAACAAAGCTCCCGAAACGGTGTTAACTGCCGCTAAAACAATTAAAAGCGAAGAGCACGTGGAGGCCCAAACACAAGCAAGCAGACGGACGTCAGCAGACTGCCTTTCCGCGCGCCACGAGGTCTACAAAGAACTGCAAATATCGCTATTGCTAGTCGGCCTTTTTGCTAGTGGCGTACAGAGGACGCTAAAAAGAAGTATGCATAATATTAGCAAAAACAAAGACAGTTTTGAATTTTGTAGCGCGTTAAATATGATTGATATTATCTAGTAATTATATTTAGCTTGTTTAAAAATACCATTGATTATACTTCTAGTCACAAACTAATTAATTTTAATAATGTTTGTCCCCACCTCTCCTAGTCGCGCTTCAATCGCATCCTTCACGTGACCCTCCAGGTCGATGTCGCTGGCGATTTGTTTTGAACCGCTTTTTGGCCGAAGCTTCGCTACCCATGTACATATACCTTGGCAGAGTAGCGCAATCCTTTGAACCTCGTGTTTTGCCGACAAGATGGCCGACAGAGCGGCTCGGCGCGAGTCACGTGGTACTCAGGGTTCCAAGAGGCGGCCCGCCCTATGGGAGAATACATGGAGATTTTTTATTTATTTATTTACATATACTGCAGGCAGCGGCGCTGCCCAAGCAGGGGAGGGTTACAAAAGGAGTTTAGTTAATAAATGATCGAATTGGTTTACATGAGTACATTCCACAAGCAATGACGGCAAACAGTTCCATTGTTCAATTGTGTTAGGGAAAAATGACTTCTGAGAAAGGTTAGTTCTTGCATAGTATGGGCATATGACTTTGGAATGATTTAGTCAAGCTGACCTTTGTGGCACAGGGCGAAGATAAGTGTCACTTGATAGACCAGATGAATTGTTATAAAGTAAGTAAAGAAACTTCAGCCTAGAGATTTGTCGGCGAAGGTGGAGCGGTTCAAGGTCAAGCTGCTTTAACAAGTTAGTTACTGATGATGAAGTGCGGTAGTCAGATAGGATGAATCTTGCAGCAAGACGTTGGACCCGCTCCACCTCCGCAATATCTTTCACAAAATACGGGTCCCACACAATAGAGGCGTACTCTAGAACTGGGCGAACCAGAGAACGATAAGCTACAAGTTTCACAGCCGAGTGACACCCTTTGAGTTTTCTTCGAAGAAAGCATAGCTTTCTGAACGCTTTGGCACATATGTTGTTGATGTGCTGGTCCCATTTTAGGTTGTTTTTAATTGTTAGACCTAAGTATTTTACAGAGGAAACTTCTTGAATGCACTGGTTGCCAATATGGTAAATGTAAAAAGGGGCTTTTTTTTGTAGTCAGTGTCATTAAGACGGTTTTAGAGAAGTTAATTTTCATTTTCTGGAGGTCGCACCAGTCCGCAAGTTTACAAAGGTTTTCATTCAATGTAGTCTGACAGGAAGAACTTTTGACAAGGCTATACATTACGCAGTCATCCGCGAACAATTTTACACTAACACATTCATCAATATTTTTGGAAATGTTGTTAATATAAATCAAACGAATTGAGAGCGGTTTTGTAGATAGGCCTGTATCCAACGAACCAGCCTATCAGGAAGTCCTGTCTCTTTCAATCTATCAATGAGCAGATTGTGAGGCACGCGATCGAACGCCTTAGATAGATCTAAAAAAATTGCGTCGATTTGGTGACGATTGTCAATCGCGGCTGCAAAATCGTGGACTACAGATATTAGCTGAGTCGTTGTGGAAACGTTTCTACGAAATCCGTGTTGGTTCTTGTCAAAAAAATTGGTCGACTCTAGGTAACGAGATATATGGTTAGCAATTATGTGCTCAAGTAACTTGCAACATGTGCTTATTAAAGAAATAGGTCTGTAATTTCCAGTGTCTAATTTGTCACCTGATTTAAATACTGGAACTACTCTAGCCGTTAGCCAATCTGCTGGTAAGGAACACTGATTAAGTGAGGCACTGAAAAGCACGTAAAGGTACTCGGAGACTATTTCCGAGTAGCGATGAAGGAAGGAATTAGGTATAGCGTCAGCACCGGATGATTTCTTTACATTGATATTTAACAAAAGCGAAAATATGCCCTCATGACTGAGCACCACATCTGGCATTTTAACAGAAGCGGATGAAGAGGCATAATTGTCATTCTCAATCAAAAGGGAATCGGGTGTAGTACACGCTCTGTGAAAACTGGCATTGAACTCATTTGCAATTTCTTTACCGTTAGTTGACACAATACCATTAATTCCTAGTTGTTCGACTCGTTCACTAGTATCAGATAGAAAACGCCAAAACTTTTGAGGTGATTCTAATAAAAAGGAAGTAAGAGTTTGCCCATAAAATTTATCACGTGCGATGCGTATTTTACTGAGTAATTCATCATTGAGGACGTTCAGCTGCGAGCTATTTTTAATTTTTGCCTTTCGTTTGCGTTTGACACGCCTCTTAAGGTGAATAATCTCACGGTTAATCCATGGATTGTGTCTTCTGATTGGTTTTCGACGGATCGGAACAAACTGATTTATGCAGGACGTGACGAGGCTTTTGAATGTTTCCCATAGAAGAGAGACGTCATTGATACGCTCAAAATTCGTGAAAGAAAAATGTAAACAATCAAGAACTGATTCATCGTCTGCAGCTGAAAAATCAATGAAAGTCTTAAGGGGGGCTTTGGTGTTGTTTTTTTCATACGCAAATTTAGATTTACCAGTTTGTGATCGGCGATTCCATCTGCGGTAGAGACTGTACAGTCACCGGGAAAATCTTTGATAAAAATTAGGTCTAGGATTGACTGAGTTGTCTCTGTGACTCGAGTGGGAACAGTGACTATCTGTTTAAGATCGTGGAAAAAGGCAGAATCAATAAGCAGGCGTGCGCTCTCAACGTCATGATAGCCCGAGATAGCTAACGCATTCCAGTCAATCCCAGGTAGGTTAAAGTCGCCAGCGAGCACACATTTTTTATTAGGCGTGAGCATGCGATCAAGATAGTTTGCCAGAAATTCAATATATGATACAGGGCTATTGGGCGATCTGTAAACGACGCCAAATAAAGTAGAAATATTTCGATAACGGATTTCGCACCAAATGCTTTCGTGTTCCGGAATGTTTTCAAGCCTAATGATATCAACTTCTTTCTTTGCTATTATAGCTACGCCTCCACCACGTCCTTCACGATCCCGTCTTACTATTTTATGTGAGGGGGGTATAATTTCGGAATCAGTAATATTTGGTGACAGCCATGTCTCTGTAACCGCCAGTAGGTGAGGGTCGTAGAGCAGGAGAACTTCTTCCAATTGTTGGGATTTGTTAGCAATACTTCTTCCGTTCAGCACACTTATCCGAAGCGTTTTAAACTCGTTTCAAGAAGATGCCTGAGCAGAGTTGGATTGGCGAACTTGTTTCGGACGGAAATTGGTAGAGTGAACCTGTTTTGGGCACGAGTTAACATCGACCCAAATATAAACCGTGTCATCCACCCGAAGGCGGTCGTAGTCCAGAGTCACTTTGCGGCCCTGGGCTTTGAACTCTTTGCCATGTTGCCACAATTTTGACCGCTTGTTAAGTGTAGCTCTGCAGTAATCGTGACTAATTGATATATTTGAACCTTTTAGTTTAGGACAACTCTGCAAAATAGGCATTTTCTCGTTGTAGTAAAAAAAAATTAGCATGACGGGTCTTGTCTTATCGGCTCTTTTTACGCCGATCCTGTGCACTCTTTCTACTGATTGTACTGTAACACCCAATTTAGTATAAAAAATATCTTCCAACACATGTTGCTTTAAACGAGCAGGGATTTCGCCTTCCTTTCTGGGAGGCCAAAGATTACTAGGTTTCGGCGGCGACTTCTATCTTCAAAATCTTCCATTTTCTGCTGTTGTTCAGTAATTATTTTCTTAAGAGACGAGACTTCTGACTTTAAGTGATTAATTTCTTCGGTATGCTGGGTTAAGACTTTAAGCGAGTCGTTTAACTCAGCAAACCTAGTTTTTATTGTTTCTTCCATTGTGGACTGTTGCAAAGAAACTTTGTCGATTGAAGCCTGTAGAGCTGAACGCATTTCCTGAAGAAGTTGCTTAACCTCAGGACCGGGATTTTGCTCAACGGCACCGGCAAGTAGGATCAGAACACTTAGAGCTTCATCAATCAGCGAAAAACACTTTGCCAGGCACGGCAGGACAATAATATTTCTATTATTACTACGAAAACATTTTCCATAGTTTCTACGAACCTGTGCGAGTAATAAGAAGGGGTTCATTGATGCGTCCGTGGTGGTCCCGCCGTGCCCTCTGAAGCCTTGAGGACCGTGCATGGCTATATGCCCCGTTGAAGATGGCGCTGCTGTCGAAGCTTGGAAGGGTGGATGAGTCATCAAGCCACATCCCCCTTCTGTTTCCACGTGGTCTTGCTCGGTGATGAACGCAGCGAACTTGCCTGGCGCATTGCACCGTGATGCACAATCGAGTGCAGTCCACAGCGTGACCTGTGCGAGTAATAAGAAGGGGTTCATTGATGCGTCCGTGGTGGTCCCGCCGTGCCCTTAATCAGCCGTGATACAACACGGCTGATTAAAAAATTAACAGCGAGTTCACACTTTTCAAAACTAGTCTGTCGTGAAGTTAGTAAAGCACTAAACACTTTGTCAAAGTTCTAATAATATCGGATGCGCGTGCAAATTTTGAGAAGGCAATTTCCGAGGCAATGGCGTTTGAAGCAGACGATTTTTTCTCGCAGCGGAGATGGGCTTTTCGGGTTGGCCGGAGCGGGTCACGTGAATGGTGTGACGTCGCCGTGTCGTCTGCTGCATGATGCCGCTCAAGCAATTTTTTAAAAAAAGTCAGGTTCTTGCGGGTCACAAAACTTAGCGCAAATTATTCTAAAATGTTCCATTATTATGTCACAAACGATTGCCATTCCGTATATTCCCACAATATTGAAGAAACGACGATTTTCTCACGTTCTCCATGCATTTCTGACCGCAGTTGGAACCTCCGGGCGTTCGCCGCTAGTCGCCGAGAGGCGGCGTTCTAGATTGCGGTACTCTGCTCCGAAGGAGCTATATAGTGCTCTAGTTTCGCCTTACCATGGTGGAAGCTACGGCTGCATCCGGCTGACCATGCCGGAAAAGGAAAAAAAAAACAAAGAACTGGTGTCGCCAGCGATGGGGCGTCAAAGACGCGATCCGTAAAATATGAAACCGAAACTAGTAAATGTTACAATACTGAAACTGAAACTGACCAAATCGCCATGGAAGGGCGCCGTAAATATGAGGTTTATTCATATGACGCATCTTGTGCCACGGAACTAGGTTTCGGGAAACAGATTCTTCGTCTGAACGCGACCGAAAAAGTGGCACGCCTCCGAAAAAAGTGGCGCGTGTTTCTCGACGCCCGTGAATCACCCGAACCACCCGAAGGAGAAACGCGGACGCTTCCAATGGCCGCTCGACTTCGCTATGACGTCGGACCTTCGAGAAGGAGCGAGCTTTTGGAGGAGTCTGATTTTCGGCCGATTCCGTATCCGAGCCGAAGCCGAAAGAAAACAAACAAACATTGCGAGCGACAAGCGGAGAAGCGGTGCGTACGGGCGACGAGTCTTGGTCCTACTCGGTTGCAGGTGTGTGAACGGCGGCTACAGTACGGATTGGGGGCGCGGTGCAGATTTGTCAGCAGTCGCGGCGGGTGCAAGCGCCGTATATAAACACGATGGCTGGGAATAACGTTCTCTATTAGAGGTGCAAAAATGTCCGAAATGCTTAGAGATCACATCGCGGTTTTTCCCGGGTTTGGCAGGAGTAGTAAACCCAGTGAGCCGAATCTGACGAAATTTATTGAGTGGCATTCATAAAACAGGCTGTCTCTTCACACTGTGCGTACTTCATATCATTTTGATGCGAAACGCTTGGTATTCCCTGTGCAGATGAGAAGGTTTGGCGAAATTCTCGTCAGTCAATACGTCACAGGTTTCGCGCGTCCAACTCCACGTGTGAACAGGCCGATTTCGCGAAATCTTGGTTTCGCTAAACTGTGGCGCGTTGAAAAAATGCATCGTGCGAATAACCCTTTAGGAGTAAAAGAGGGTGAATACAGTTATTATTTTAAGCACAGGAAATAAATCTGTATATCAGAACTAGCACCGACGCGCTATTTGCTTCGGGTGCTTAAGTAGGGAGTAGATATTTTTTTATTTTTTATAACACTCATTATAATATGTAATGAGTAAACTCAAAAGAATTGCTATTGATTGGGTAACGATAAACCTCACTTGACTTTGTAATGAGTAATTTCAAAAGAATAGATATGGAGTGGGTAATGATAAAACTCATTTAACGATAAGTTTCTTATGAGTTTCATTTCACTCTATTAAAACACATTAGAAACCCAATTGAAACTCATTGTTCATTTTTGTAAGGGTAAAGCGTGACATTCAGTAAGGTTGCGTAGGTTACACTAGGACGTAACTTTAACTTTTTCCCCCGTCGGACGTAACTTTCAGTTGCATTTCAAGTTCCGTATGACGTAATTAACTAGAAACCTTGGGGACGTAATAAATTTAGTTTTATTTAGAGTTCTGTCGGAAGTAACTTTAATATTCACATTAGTTACGTCGGACGTAACTCGAAAACTTGGGGTTCAGTTACGTCGAAAGTAACTCTTACTTAATTTTGGGTTCCGTCAGACGTAACGCTAAACACTGCGTTAATTAAAAAATATCACTGGCCTAAAAAATCCTGCTATCCTAGAGTTTATGGTATAGGAAGGAATCTATAGCTTCTTATAAATCTCTTAATTTCTACTTTTAGCCCCTGCCCCGCCAGATGCAACACCTGGCACAACGCAGTGTTTTGGATCTCTTTCCAAGACCTGAGACAGGTCGTCATTCATTCCAGGAGTTGGGGGTGTGTCACAGGCGTGATGCTGGTGCTTCTTACCGGATGGTGGTACCGAGAGACAAGTGATCAGGCTTGAGAAAGGCATGTATGGCCGCCGGGAGTACACATACTGTTTTTTTACCTTTGCTCAAATCAATTTCATTTAAGAAATGCTCCGTTTGCATGTGCGCATCCCTCGATGCTTCTACAGTCGGCGTGTTCTTATTCCGCACTGCTCCAACTCTGTCAGCGCTAGTTTCTCTAGACCATGCATATGAGAAGCAACCAGTGTGTCGAACCGAAAAAAATACCGGTTCGGTTACGGTTCAGGTTCAGGTAAATTTATTTTGTTCCGGTTCAGTTCCGGTTCGATTAATTCGGTCCGCGAACCGGTTCGCGAACCGGTTCGGGGCGCTGAACCGGTTCGCAAACCGGTTCGGAAATTATAAATGACAAATTGTAACATCAAAATAGATTACAAATAAAACATCTGAAATCGGCACATACCAAACGGGATACATCGTAGTGTAAGGCTCAGGGATTTCTACCAGGAATGGTTTCTTTATGTGCACTCAAAGGTTACCTCACCGACGTTTACGCATTCGGACTTCATCTAATTGGGTCCGACGCAGTAGCTGTAAAATCCGCGACATCCTTACAAACCCACTTACAAGTAGAACTCGCTAACTATCCCGCCACCTCGGCGTGTAAGCAATTGAAGGAACAGTGGGGAGAAAATACAGCTTTCTTTATTTGAACTATCCCTCGGTAACTCAAATTAGACCCTTAAAGAAGTTTTCATTAAACAAGATACGGAATATGAAAAACACTTCACCGAACGCAACGCCAGAAGGACGTTATAGGATAAATATTAAAATAGAAGAGTTCGCTGTCTCACAAATATGTGAGACAGCGAAAACTACCAAAATCCGCAACATCCTTACAAACCCACTTACAAGTAGAACTCGCTAACTATCCCGCCACCTCGGCATGTAAGCAATTGAAGGAACAGTGGGGAGAAAATACAGCTTTCTTTATTTGAACTATCCCTCGGTAACTCAAATTAGACCCTTAAAGAAGTTTTCATTAAACAAGATACGGAATATGAAAAACACTTCACCGAACGCAACGCCAGAAGGACGTTATAGGATAAATATTAAAATAGCAGAGTTCGCTGTCTCACAAATATGTTAGCTTCTAAGTGCCTATACGAAACCGGATGCATTATTATCAAACTCCACAGCCTTTTCTTTTCTCATTCCGATGGAAGCAAGCTTCAACAACTCGCGCGTTCTAGAAACGTGTTATGAAATGAGCACACAGCAGGATTTAGGATTTACGAGATTGTAGGAAATAAAAATCACGTGACGCGATTTTTTTTTCTTTTTTTGCACAGCCTTCCGATTCTTTTTTTTTTTTTTTCGTGCAAGCCGCGACCAACGCAATACTGGTTCCTCTGTCAAGATTCATGGATGCAGCGTTTATATTCCTAAAACTGAGTGGAGACGAAAAATATGTAAGCGAGGTGTGTGTCAGTTGGCGGCACTTAAAGAACAAATGGCATTGATAGCACATTCATTTTCAACAGCGCGTGGCCGAACCGTGTTGACATGAGCCGGTAACCGTTATTTTTTTTTCCGGTTCAGTTCCGGTTCGGGTTCATTGCGATAACAATATAACGGTTCGGGTTCGGGTTCAGTTCCGAAAAAAATACCGGTTCGGTTCCGGTTTTCGGTTCGGTTCGGTTCCGGTTCGACACCCTGGAAGCAACACTAAACCACATGCTCTCTAACCGTCCTGGGCTGAAGCACTGTGGAAGCTACTTTAGCCTTTACAATGCAGCACAAAATAGTTGACGCCGAGTAAAGGTCAAGTGAGACTCCGTTCTACCAAAAGCTCTGCCAAAACAAATCTGCCACCTTATAGGTAGTGCGAAAAATCCTCGCGTGCCTAACCTGGAGAAGGGCATTTTCTTGCATGGGCCAATGTTTTCTTACACCAATACGTTTAGCCTCCTTTAAATGTTAACTTTACAGACGGAAGTACTGTAAACCCCTTAATGTACGCGAGCCCTTTATTTTCGCGAATTGTGAAGTTTGCAAAATAAAAGGGCCCAGGAAAATTTCGCTTCCTAAGAGTTTCAATGTGGCCTTTAAACTTGCGAAATTTAGTGGCCGCGATTATGTCTTGTGTGATTAATCCAAGGAGAGATACGGGCCGCGAAGATATGGGGTTTCACTGCATATCGGAAAAAAGAGGAGGTAACTTTTGTGCGTATGCAAGAGCCAACAACAACAATCGTGGTGTCGTCAGTTTGTGAGCCTACCTGCCTATTGAATGATATGAATTTTACTTTAGTTCATTAAACATATTCGCCTGTACGTGGTGGAATGTCTTCTCCAGTACGAACAGTGGTTTTCCTCTCAAGCAGGCAGGATGGACGAGTGGCGTAGTACAACAGAGTTCATTTACAGGTTGTAACGCAGTTTTCAGAAGATTTAACACAATCTGCGGGAACCACAATTCAGTGGTCGACCTCGGGCGTGGACGAGATTTCTCATTCTAAAAAAATTTGGCTAGAAATCAGGAATTTTCGACGAATCTACCCGCATGGTTGAAAGAGCCAGACAAGCCTTGTGAGCGCTTTGTTTTCTAGCCTCTCAGTCCTGAACCCACTCACGCACCACATGTGTAGATGTTCCGATAGGTGGGAGCACTTATTTGGAAACTGAGGGATGGCAATACGCATACATTGTTGTTATCTTTATCAGAATTGTGTATTAAGGTCAAAAGTAAGCTGCATATTTGCAATACTTTTTCTTACTTAAAATGTTGTCATACTAAAAATACGTAGTATAGCAAATGACAAAAAGAGCTGGGCCTCCTCCAGCACGCGCTTCTACTTGTCAGCTCGCTTTGAACGGATGTTCTCAGTCGAGAGTCATGTGACCCTGAAACGTCATCGAATGTAGCAGGCGGGCTGGTGGCGGAACGACGGAGACTTCTCCTTGATTTTCTCATTCTGTCAGTGAGCGTGTACATCTATACTCTAGCTCGGCTTAACCTGGACAGAGTTGAGGAGAATAGGATTGGCGAGTGCCCTTACTGCATATGCATTTGTAAGCTGAGGCACTTTCTAAATCATGTGTCTTGTTTATATTGCCTTCAAAAACAGATCATTTGGTGGGTGCAAAACGAATTCTAAGGAATATTTTTGTTTGTATTGTCCTATTACGCATCGACTCCTTCGACTAAAGGAGGAGTCGACCCAGCCTGTTGAAAAATATAATGCCTGCCAGATAATTGTTTTGCGTTTAGTTTGTATATCAGTATTCAGTTAGGTATCCCAAGTCGTTAGTAGTTGAGACGCAGTCTCTCTGTGAGTCAGTCATTTTTAACATCTGTAAAACTGCTTGCCAAATAACGGCACTGACGCAACTCGAACAACAGCTGGGCACAAGCTGGTCGCGTGGTTACAGGCAGCAAACATCCCGGTTTGAACGTCTGAGTACCTACCTCGCAATGTAGCTGAAGATTTGGCCAGGGCCTCACTCACAAACGTCTATACTTCGGATCTCTTTAAGCTGGACGACTTTTGGCGCTACAAGCCATTGCAGCAAAAACAGCGTGACACGTGATTATAAGCTCGACGTGCCATGGCGTCCAACTGCAAGGTCACATGGCTTGGTTTCTCCACTGAATTCGAAAGGATGACTTGAAGCTTCTGCCGTGGTTAACTTTAAGCTGAGATAGTTTGAAATAATGCTTCTGGTTTTTAGACTTGCCCGGCACAGTTAACAATTTGGTGATATAGTGCTGCATTGAAAAGTCGGCGCATTCATGTCAGTCTAATGAATGCATGCTAGCTATTAAACTCTCCGTTCTGCAGAGAAATGAAATGCACTTTACTTCCAATTGCAGCCGCTTCTGGAACTTTATGGTATGAAGCACCTTATGGCTGCAAGCTCTGGCCGGATCTTGTTCTGTGGTCTGCGCAGGGCTATTGCAAGAAGTCACTCCAAGAGCCTCACCAGAGTTTCCTGCCCGTGGCCGTCCTAAAGTTTTCTGGTGTAGGTATGCATCTTTTCTGCCTTTCCCTTAATGGCACTTGGGAGTTTTATTTTCATTGTCGCCGATGTGCCTCGAAATTGGTTAACCACGCGAATAGACGCTGTACCCCACATATTTTTGTCAAGATAACTTTTCTTTGCCAAAGTTACAGCTTTTTTTATGAAGGTTGGTCTTCTTTTTATTTACAAATTTATTTGAGTCTCCATGGGCAACCCTGAAACTTTATGCCAGTGGCGAAGACAACTTCACTGCTCGAAATCGCTCTTAACTGATTGCAAGAACTTCGGTTGTGAAAACTGAATGTCGTAAAACCTCCTTCCAGCTCTTGCTCTGCAACACGAAAAAAATTATACATAGGACATACCCAGTGTTTTAGACTGCTCGCTCATTCTAGAGGTCTGCCTACCACTGATGTCGTGCTACCGGAGAGCAGGCAAATTCGATTGTTGGTTTTGGCATTTTTTTAGCAGTCGTCTTAATAGCTTTCCTAAATTTAGAGATTTTCCTTAAAAAGCAAGCCGGGAAAATATCTACAGGGTGATTCAAGGAGACGCCAGGCTCTTTAAATCGACCGCGAAATTCGGTTTCTTAACCTATCACGCTACGACTTTGTGCAGTGTTGCCCACAGATAGTGTTTTTTTTTTTTTTTGTAAAATTTGCAAAGAGCGAACTTACCTGAGGAAAAAGAAAAGAAAGAAAAAACCTTAGCTCCTATGGAAACGCAGAGACGGCACCGGTCTTCAAACAACACGGCGCCGTTTCGCACGGGAGACTAGAGATGGCGCAACGAACGCCGCCGACGAACGAGCATACGGCACTGAGAGCCGGCGTTTTTAGCAGACGATCTTTTCGACTCAAAAGCGGCGCGCGTTCCGCAGGCGGCGACTGTCGCAGAAACAAAAACAGGCGCGGTATCAACAAGGAACTGCAGTTCCTTGTCTGCTAAAGACGTCGGCTCTCGGCGTCGTATGCTCGTTCGTTGGCGGCAGTTGGCGTCGCCAACGAACGAAGGTTCACAGATAATGAAGGGAAAACGGCTTAATTTGTGGCACACTACAGGCTTTATATTAGTGTTAAAAAGTGTTATGGTTTTCTAAACAGCTCGCACCAAGTATTTTCTTGTGATATAGAGGTTCGTGGAAATTATTATGTGGATGTTTGTAGACAGTCATGGTGAGACCAATCTTGAATGTCAAGTGTTCCGCTCATTCAGAGTTGGTTGATCCTGTAAATATTGTAGGTCGCAAATTAAATTTTTAGGCCATGCAATGGGCACAATCATCCGTAATGACTAGCTCTACCTAGGGGAACTTTATACATTTACTACAGCAAGATGGTTTTGCAAAACTAAGTATTTATTTGCCTCTAGAAAGTTTTCATTTTCTTTAGGATGATGAGATAAGATTCTGGAAATTGTTTTTCTAGAACCACCCAAGATATTTCCAGATATGCAAGATATTTCTTGCATATCATCCGAGAGCCATACCCTGCATTGTATGGAGGGAACTTACCGAATGACGCGGCTGACAGTTTGTTTAAATCTATAAGAAACAGTCGGCACTGTAACAGTAATAATGAAACGCCACTTGCTTATGTAATGCTCATTGTCGCAGATCAAACTGCTTTTTCCGTCTACACTCATTTTCAGTAGAGTCATTCACCGAACACCCTCCCCAGACTGCAGCGCTTGGTTCTCCGAAGTAATTTGCATGAATATAAATGCAACAGGTTTCTTTGAGTGTGCGTCGAACACATATTCTTCATATTGAATGTGCTAAATGTATTCATGACCATATCCATCATTGTATCCGCATTCTACCTGATAATTTTTATTTTGACATTTTAGTTTTCGGCAGTACTTTTCTTCACATATGTGCTTATCGAGCCGTACTCAAGCCCATACATCTTGTCTTTCACTATTACATCAATATACAGAAGTGTTGATGCCGAATGAGAATTCAAGCTACCAAATCTGTAATGGGGGTTAAGAACCAAGAAAAAGCTGTATAGACAAAATTTTGTTAAAGAGGGCTGTATGGGTATCGGAATAGCACCCCCCTATGCCATGCTAAAAAATGCGAACTCTTTTAGGCACGCAAGGATGACAGTGCTGCGTCATTTCTTATATATCACAAAAACATCTGTGACATACAGTGTTCCTTATGATATTTAAACTGTCAAATTCAAAGCCTAAAAGTTTTATTCTAGAACGTTCCTCATTACAAATATATTTAGAGATCTGAGCAACCGACTCATGCAAGACTATGTGGCAAACATTCATTTTCATGTGCATTATGGTTTAAAGGTCTAGTCTGCACTGATTTATTGCATTCATGCTGAAACTGGGAGGGGTTCTCTGGATATGAATAAAGAGATAAACATTTCTTGAAATCAAAATATTTGAAAATGCCCAAAAGTAATGATATTAAAGAGGTATCTTAGATTCTCTTTTCTTTGTCTTATCTCTAATTATCCCTCTATTTCATGTGGGGCATTTAGTTTTTGAGGGCGCAGCTCTTAGGTGCCCGTTTCGTGGCGTCGCCATCGGCATAACTGCCCCGCTAAACTTGACAGGAAATTGAATTAATGTAAAGGTCATTTGTCATTAATTTTCTAGCTAAATCTAGTGGAGAAACTGTATTTGTTTCTGGCTGACGTGACACAAAGTCATGTGACGTCATTTTCCCCGCTAGATTTAGTGGGAAAAGTGAATTGGAGTTGAGGTCACGTAACATCAATTTCCCTGCTAAATTTAGTCAGAAAATGTTTCTGCTAAATTTAGCGAAATTTTCCGCTAACTGGGAGGGAGCAGAAGAGGAGGAGGGGAGGGAGAGGAGTGGCATACCCTCCTATCCTGCTCTTTAAGAGCTGCGCTCTAATTTCGCATTACAGAAAATTGTAAACGTCTTCCATTTTTCATCTCATATATTTTTATGTCGCAGGTGCGCTCGCAGCACAAATCTGGGTTGTGCTGATCCTCTACGCACAAGTTAGGAAATCCTGGGTGGCAAGCGTGGGAGTTTGGCCTGACAGCTCAAGGGATACCTTTGTTCAGTACTGAATTTATAATTATCACCTTTTGAGTGAAGGTCAGCTTTGCTGCATGCAATTCTTGTAGAAATAAATACTTGCTACCAAATTCGCCACGTCACTACATTTCACCACTGCTAGTAGTGCTCCTCGAGGACCTCGGACAAGAGCTTATTTGTGTGCAAAAATCCTGCTTGTTTCAAAGCAATCGCTGATATAGAGACTTGCTGACATCCAGCATCCCAATGGAACGCTGGATGCCCGCGAGTCACTCTTGAAGGATGCAAGCGGGGAAGGAACCATACAGTTGTATCGTATTAGGAGACATGCTACAGGGTGTTCTTTGTATGCTTTACAGATTTGTTGAAAAAAAGCTGTAAAAGCTACATTTACGTGGTCTGTGCACGTGAGTTATATTGCCAGGGGGAGATGGTATAAAGGGCTAAATGTAATGATGAGTTGGCTTATTAAAGAAGTGCATGACTTCTTTCAGAAAACGAGATGGAGGTTGATTCTAGTGTAGTTTTATCCCGTGAATCTGAATATCACGTTCGGTTTCTCCAAACATATAACTAAACGTGCGAAAACACAAAACACATCCCAGCAGTACTGCCGTCGTAATGAGATCTTTCAGCTGCTAAGCATATGTCGCTTGAGGGCCGCGCGGCCAATCGCAAGCTTTCTGAATTTATTCTCTCGCACTGGCAGCAGTCGTGACGTCTTTTTTTTCACCTTTTTTAAAGATAGCGTGTGCGTGCATAGGTTTCAATGGCGCTGAAGATGCGTGAGCAGAGGTTTCGAAAGCTCCTTTTGTGACGTCACTCTCCGGGAAAGGGTGCCTCCAGCGATACTTTAAAAATGTTTCTATCCAACCTCGATTCACCAAATTACCATATAATTTTGATATTTGAGATTCTGGAGGTCAAATGAAGATTCAAGTGTTTCCTGAAATAAAAACCGCTTCAGCCTCTTTTTAAGTATAGTATGTTCCTGAAATTTGTAATCAGTTAAACTTGACCCATGGTTCCAATTAGAAACTTGCTAAGCATCGTTGAAAAAACACTAAATGAAAACTTTTTGTGAAGATATAAGGCAGGAGCAGCATTTTACTGCGTTCTAAACAAAAAAAAAAAAGCTAAAATTGGACGAGTTTTCAGACTTTCGGTTTCTTATCAATGTGCATATTTGCGCCCGAAACCCTGCTGCCTGGTGGCCGCAGTGCAAAGCCACCCCCTCGCCTCCCTCGTAGGATGAAGGGAAGGAGGGCACATGTTTGTTGCGCGTCTAAGGACCGTGGCGCAGAGATGCGCTCTGATAAGAAACCAAAACATAGAAAAGCATCCAAATAAAGCGTTTTTACATAAGGCGTAAAATGCTACCCCTGCGTTATATCGTTCTAAAAAAAGTTGATCTACTCGTTTTCTATGACTCTCAGTAAGTTTCTAATTGAAACCATGTGTGCATTTTCAGTAATTAAAAGTTAATTAACAAATTGTATTTAATCATGCGAGCGATCGTTACGATTAGGCCCCTATACTACGTACCCCTGGCCGTATAACTAACCTGCACAAACTACAGAAGTGTAGCTTTCATGACATTTTTAAACAAATATGTAAAGCTTAAAAAATCGCCCTGTATAACAGTGAAAAAGCGTTACCAAAATGGTGGAGCTATATGGCTCGGCCACGCTGGTATCGCATTTTTGCTGGTATAGGATGTCCCATATTGCGTTATGCTTCTATGGTTCCGTCCTCCATGGTTCTGTGCGCCTATATGGTTCCGACATATTCCACTCTGCTGGTATAGGATGTACTATAATACGACACGCTTGTATGGTTCCGCTTCTTTCCGCCTTAATCCATGTGTTAAACGCGATAAAAATTATATGACGGAGTGTTCCGAACCCCTCAAAGGTTAAGGCTGAATCTGTGGAACTCCTCAATAGACTTGACCTCCAAAAATGGCCGCAAGTGTCAAGGAACGGAAGAACCTCGTGTTGGAGGTATTCTTGACGGCTAAAACACACAAACCTGATATCCCGTTTCCTACTATTGTGTTAAAAAAGGGAACCCGGCTTCACGCATTGTCTGGGTCCTACACAGGAACCTTAACTCGCTGGTAATAGGGGACCGTTTTGGCACCCCGAGTTCCTTTGCTGTCATTGAGTTCCTGAAGGAAAACCGCGCAAAAGCTGCAGTGCTTTCAGCATAGACGTTGAAGACCTCTACTATTCTATGCCCCACGGCGATTCGTGAGGAGCGTACAGGTATGTATTTTTGACCTGAATGAGGAGATAGCCTTCAGATCTCAATGCGGTGCAACAGTCGACGATTTTCTTGAGGTTCTATCCTTTTATTTAAAGTCCACTTGTATAGGATGGCAAGACTAAGTTTGAATTAAAAAATCCGGAGTGTGCATAGGGTCGAGGGTGGCCTTTGTACTGAGGAGTTTTTTTTTTTTTTTTTTTAAGAGTGGATCCAGCATTTAAATAAAGTTACAGGGACTTACTGGAGGAATATTCAGATACGTTGATGTTTATCTTCTATTTGTAAAAAAAAAAAAACTATTTTTATCCAGACACTCTAGAACGTGCTAAAGAACTCCACTGAACAAGGACAAGGACTAAAATTCACGTTCGAAGCACCAAAAAAGCACCAGATTCAGTTTCTGAATCTCAGTACCGATGTTAAGCAAGAGCATGTTTTTTGGTCCCACAATCTCACGACCGCTAAGCCCTTAATCGATTTTTGGTCCGCCTATTCAAAACACATAAAACGGTATTGCATGTAGTATCACGTTTTTGGAATGCACTACCAGAATCTTGCGAGGACAAAATGTAAGAGAGCGTTTTAGAGAAAATAGCTAGGCTCCGAGAAGCAGGTTTTCTTGATCTTGTGATTACCGCAGCTTGCAAATGCGAAGAAAAGTATCAGGGCCAATGCAGAAAAAACTACACTGAGTGGGAAGTAAAAATCGAAAAGGTGGCTTGCATCTCTTATGTTCACCGCGTTTGACACGGGTTAAAGGGGATCGCAGTAAGATACGGAGAGAGTGTAAATTTTCAGCCAAAAAAAAAGCTGAGCCAGATTTGCCCCGCCATAAAAAGGCGTGTTAGCAAAGAAACCGAATAGTCAGGGTTTCACCGTAAAGTATGGCACACAGTTCGTATCATCCCTACTGAAAAAAACCATTTGGCGCCTATATGAAAATAAACGGGTTCATACCGGTAACAGTTTAATCATACCGGTCACCAGTTTGTCAAAGGGGTCGCCCGTATAGCTCAAAGGGGTCCCTAATGAAAAATACACCAGGCAATCCTGGTGTGACATCAAAGAATCCTGATGTGACACCAGAATATCTGGTGTGCCCACCAGCAATGTTGATGTATCGAGCACACCAGCCTGGCGTGCCCACCAGAAATGCTGGTGTACCCGCACATCAGCCTGATGGGTACACCAAGGGAGCCTGGTGCCACATCACGAGGACTCATGCGCCGACCAGGCAGCCTGGTGTGCACACCACGCAGTTTGATGTGACACCAGAGTTGTGTTTTTGTTGACTTCTCCCCCCGGTCCGCGCGCGTGTTTTCTATTAGTTTGTGCGCCGCTCCGTCCCCCGACGGGGTACCTTGTTTCCTCCCGTCTTGGCGGTCGCCGGAGACCCCGCGGTGGGCTCCTTTGTGCTCAAGAAGTGTCCCCCTCGTCCCGAGCACTTTCCCGGGCGGCCTTGAGCAGCTCGGGGCGCTCGCCGGCTCGCCTCTTCGAGGGTTTCTCTTTCCCTTTCCGCCGGTATTCTTGTTTAAGTTTGAGAAAGTAAAGAAGTCTTTGTGAGTCGAAGCCGAAAAGATGTGTTGGTGCGCTTTCCTTACTTCCGACGAGCTTGGTTTGGTAGCAAAGCAACAAAGGAAGCTAGTAATTATTACAGTTTTTGGGGCCGAAATGCCTACTACGAGTGAGGAGGGCGTCGACCGCCTGAAGCGAAAGAGGATTACCCTGCGAGCCGCCACAACAAAGATCATCAACGAGACTGGCGTCTGCTGGCCATGGATCCAACCGACATCGGTGAGCTCGAAGAAACATTTGATATTCTTCTACATAAGGAGGCTTCCCTGAAAGAGCTGGACAAGGAAATCGAGCCATCTGTCGAATATGATGCCTTAGAAGAGGAAATTTCTGGTGCGGAGGGGTACGCGGAATGGATCAGCGTAACTAAGACACGAGTCAACCGCAAGCTGAAAGGCCAAGAATTTCGGAACGACAGGGCGTCCGGTTCTTCGACGCAGGGCAGTGGCTCCGGACAAACTCCAGTTGATCACGGCCAACTCCCTACAACAGTGAAGCTTCAGAAGGTTTACTGTTGTGCTTTTTTGCTTTTTTGAATAAAGTAATTATGGCAGCAGCGTTGTTGTCAAACTTATCATTGTACGCTTTTTTGTGAGTAAAGCAACACCCAGTCAACAGGTGGTCTGGTATCATATTACAACAAAACCTGATGTCCCGCCAGAACACCAGATTTCTGGTGTAACATCAGTACACCAGATTTCTGGTGTCATACCCACACATCAGATTTCTGGTGTCACAACAGAACACCAGGTTTCTGGTGTCACACCAGAAAACGTCCCAAATCACATCTGTGAAAAAGTCTGGTGTAACATCAAGTCACACCAGCCCTCGAGCTGGTGTATTTTTCACTAGGGGTCACCCGTATGAGCCATAACGGTCACCTATTTGGACAAACAGGTCACTCCTTCGGCAAACGGGTCGCTCGTCTGGGCAAATGGGTCGCTCATTTGGGCAAATGGGTGACTCGTTTGGGCAAAGTTGTCGCACGTTTGCTCAAACCGGTGACCATGTTGCAAACTGCACCGGTTTAATCAAACGGCTCTCCGGAGCCCGTTTGATACTGAACGTACAGATCGGCGGCGTGGGCACGCCTAGCCAATGTTTCCGGAAGGCTGGGAGCGGCGGTTCATCGATTTCAGATCGTCCGCATAATGCAAGTAATTATATTTATATTTCAATTGCGCTGATGTTCGCTTATACTGCAACTAAAACTAACATTTCTTTTTGTTGTTGTTGTTTTCCGTAAACGCGCGACGTTGGTAAGCCGATATTTTTGACAGAACTTAAAAACTTTGTCCATCTTTGTTGCCTCAATTTACTTATTCAGCTCGAATCTCTCTCGCAGACTACGCGACCGCGTGAAAGAATGTACGTCTAGACTCCGTTTCACTTTAATTCAAGACGCAGCGAAGGTAGCACGCGTACACGCGGCTGCAAGAACATCGAGCATTGCGAGAGCACGCCCGCCGTTGCAGCAGTCGAACTACGAACTCGCGCTGGGTACTTTCTTCGCTCGGGCGCAAGCCGAGCTTCTGGCCGCCCCGCCGCCATTTCCAAAATTCAAGCGTGCTAAAATGCGCGCGCGCGCGCGCGCGTGTTTTTTTTTTTTTTTTTGAGTTTACAAAAACACATTTTTATGGAATGCCTGGGGAGAGGGCGAGGGGCTGTCCCTGTGGTCCTCGCCCCCTCCCTCCTCTCTTGTCACCCGTCACGTGACCCGCACCCGCGCGCGAGCTACACGCTGATAAGCATCGAGATCCGGAAGGGTGCGCCTAGCAGCCGCTTTTTTCTTTGTCTGCTTGTTGTCAGTTCCAGCTCAAACTTAGCGCGTCCACCTGCCTCGATCTGTCGCCTAACCCTGCGGACCTGCGGTCTTATTAGTATGTCTCTCGACAACGTATTGGATGTGCACCAAAGCTATCAGTGTTCGAAAAGTCCTACGTCTATATCGGCAACAAGCGATTCTTCGAAGAAGTTAGGAATTCTTGCGGTTTGGTTGGGTTCGGCAACTGACACTTGTGCGCCACATCGTGTTGAAACTTCGAAGGAGCCATTCCCTCTCATTTGTGTTTGTGTGGTTGTCCTGCTTTGACCGTGTCGACAACTATCACGGATTACATCTTTCAAGTCAGCTATTTTTATGGTAAGTGCACTGCAACCTACTTCTTGGCAACGATTGACCGTTCTTCTACTCGTACTCTTCCAGATTATTTACATAATTATGCAGCCACTATTCTCGCGGAAGCCGGGCGAATAATTTCCCGAAAGTCTACCTTCATAGTCTAGAATTACCTCGGTTCTTGCTTGGTTTGCTATCTTCTCAGTTGTATAAAAGCTTAGAGTGCCTCTCACATTTCACAGATCGCTTGCACGTTTGTACTTGTCTACAGAAGACGTAATAAACTTTGAGGAGAATTGAAAACAATCTTTTGTGTCTGTTTTCCTGTCCATTTGCAAGCACCTACGTGAGCACATTTGTTCTACGTGTTTCCTCCATGTTATAAATAAGTGCATGAGTTTCGGAACGTCTTAAATAAGTTTAAGATAACCAACCTGCCAGACGATCCCTGTTTAGGGCTAGCGCATAATTTCCCGATTCGAATGGCACGTTCAAACGTGTGGTCCCGTGCAAGGTCGAACGGGCACCTGTATCAAACGGGCACCCGTATCAAACGGGCACCTGTATCAAATGGGTACCGTTTCGAGCGGGTACCGTTTCAAACGGCTACCCGTATCCCATAATCACGTTTGATCCAAACGGGTCGACAAGTTTGCACCCATTTGATTTACCAGTTTGCCACCCGTTTGAATTTCAAATGGTTTTTTTTAGTAGGGATGCGCTTTGGAGCAGTGTATAAGATACTTTTCTCATGTGGGCAGGTATATATTGGACGAGGGGGGCAGTGTTTGAGCATCAGTTTAAGGGAGCACCAGAGTTCATTGAAGGGGTGTGCATACTCTGATCTTACGACGTATTGCCGCGACTCTAAGTGTGAGCCAAGATTGAGTAACACCGAAGAAGTAACCAAGTGTCTAGAGAGATAGTAGAGAAATACATTGGGCGGGAGCCTTCTGTAGCAGCCAACCGTCTTTGGCACTGATGGATAGTGAGGTGGAGTTTTTCAATTCGGGCTTGCATCATATCACTTTTTATTGCGCTTAACACGTGCCATCACGCTGCTACGAATTGTCTCGGGTTACGCAGACAGGGATCCTACAGCCGAAGAAAAATGTTTGTTATTGTATCTTTTCCTGTGAAAACATTTTAGTTGATAATCAGCGCCCGTCCCTTGTTTCTTTATTCGACCTCGTCTGCTTTTCGCGACATTTCTCACGATCGATAGGATTTTTTTTAGTTAATCTTGAACAAGTCTTGGAACATACTTATTTTTCAAAAGAGTCCTGGCCATTTCGCTTTCTGGCACTGTTGCCTGGAAAAGTTGAAGAAGTTACGGCTAGGCTCACAAATAAGCAATTTTCTGACTACTACTGCATGAAGGCGAGCCTGCCTAGGTACAGATTTTCTGCGGAGGTCTTCGATCAGAAGTTTGAAAATGAAATAATGGAGCCAAGCCAGTCCTATGCTGACTTCCAATACCCCTTGCGAGCCAACATTGTGGATCGGCTGAAGAGAACTGACGTTTTTATAAATCACAATAAAATATAGAAATATTTTGCCTAGAACAGCTCTTCCGGGGTATTCCGCTATCCGTGATAGATAGGGTGAAACACAAGTCAGATGCGCCGACTGCCGAGAACGCTTCCAGACTGGATGACGAATATGCATTCCGAGACCAGATAAGCCACGAAGATAAGCTTTCTGTCGTAGGAAACCGGAAAAGTAGATGTAGTAGCTAAAAACTAAAAAAGAAAGTCAAAACGTAAATAAGTACAGTTCAAAAGCCGGTACGCTAAAGATGAAAACCTCAAGCATATGGCCACTAGGAGTTGTGAATCATGAAAACCTATTACATGATACATCCCTGGTCGGCCAGGAAACATTTCACTAATGTGGCAAAAAAAAAAAACACAAAAAACAACGCAGTTTTAAGCTCAGGTTTTTCAGGACATGATCGAAAACCAAAACAGTACTTTGTTCCGCCTTATAAATATGAAATTCTAAAGCTAAAAAAAGAAAAACCTAGAGAAGAATCGGCACAGTGATGTAGTGTTTGGGTGCGGGAAAAAATCTCCCTGGAAAAAAAGTCCCCGGATAAAATGTCCCCGAAAACAGAGGCCCCGGGGCGAAAGTAGAAGAAAATGTCCCCAAAGGATTTTATCTGTGGGTTTCCGTGATCCTGATGGCCTTCAGGCAGTCCGGTCATATGTAATTGGGGAAAAAAGCACTGTGTGGCAAGTAGGAAAAAACGGCCCCAACAAATAAGGAAATATGCAATTCCGCAAAGTACTTACACATCGCGACACTGTTAGCGCGAACACGACATCGGCGTAATTTCACATTTTACTTGGAAAGCGTATTAGTGAAAACGAAATTTTACAGTCAGCATTATATCCACAAATACGCACTCTCAGTCCCTATAATAACTTTAATGACAATTAACCTTTCGTCTTCATAAGAAAAAGAAAAAAAAATAGCGATCTTTTTACCATATTTGGAAATGGTACACAAGCAGCTCTCAAATTTTTCGAACGCAATAATTTGGTTTTATCTAGAAGTGTTATAACCGTTCACTTCACAGTGAAAAACAAACAAAAACGTCGTGCTTTTTACCTATTTGTAAATAATACACAAGTACTTCTCAAATTTCCCAAACACAATAGTTTGGTTTTGGCTTGAAGTGTTATAAACGTTTAATTCACAATGAAAATCAAACAAAAACAGTTGAGAAGCAATGTTACAAAATCAGGAATGTAATCACACACTCTAGATTCATACACAAAAGTCAAAAGCGGATAGTACGGCAGTGGAGCAAATGTCCCGTTTGGGCCATTTTTTCCTACTTTCCACGTGGGGTTCTTTTTTCCGGGGACTTTTTTCCGGGGACATTTTTTCCGGGGACGTTTTTTCGGGGACAGTTACTCGGGAACCCGAATTTACGCAGATGTATTTCGTCTACAAACTCGACTGAAGTCGCCCCAAAAAAGCGCAGGCAAAGTGTGGCGTATTTAAAGTAAATTCTGCCACATCGGCCAAAGATACCAGATATCTGCAGGTTGCGTTTGCCAGGAGGAAGTTGACTTAAATTTAGGAAGGTTTTATAAAAATAATGCCTTAAGAAGATTAAGCTTCTAATTATGCGTTTCGTTGTTTAAAGTCAGTGTAATTGTTCTGTAATGTAAACGTGAATTGTTAACAAATGGTTGAGATCCATATTAAGAATGAAGATTGCTTGGCAGATTGTGGATCATTATTTTTAAATGCGTAAAAAAGAACCATCCCCTATAACAATGATTTGCGTCGTTTTATTGAAAATGTGTTGACTTATTTTTGTCTTTAATAATTTTCCTTTTGACTTTGACTTCCCGTACCCATGGTCCAACGAATATTTGTTGAGTTTCTTCGGCCTGAGTAAACAAAACCTGTTGAACGCCTATTAACTTCAAGTTCAATTCGTTTCTTCGGATTTTCTGTTGAAAGTGTCATCAGAAGCACTATAGACGCTCTGTACTTGGTGTTGAAAATATTCAGTTGCCTATATGTAGTCAGTCTATAGAAAAGCTCCGGAATTTCTGTTTACTTTATCTTGAACAAAGTACGCCTTGACTAGATGTCGAAATTCCCAAAGCTTCTGAACACTTTTTGACAAGGTGAGAACGGTAGGGAGAAGATTCAGTTCTCCCGCCTCCTCCGCGACCCTCCTACCCTTGACAACGCTTCGGCGTTTGTGCACCTCAAGCGCGCGCGTACAGTCAAAGCACGACGGAAGGCACAGGGCGCATGCTGGAAGCCAGGCGTTCGGAAAACACGCCCTGCCGTTTTGACTCTGTGACTATAGTGACTTTAATGACCATATTATACTAGTCAACTAGTAAAGAAAAGCAAAATAACGATCTTAAAGTAGAGAAATTGCCTTGATTTGCTTCGTCCTGAGTGCTGGTATGGAGGGAATTGATAACATTTCTTCAAGGAGCCGTTTTTGTGGATGTTGTTTTAGCGACTGCGCTAAATTGTTATTTGTTGTACCAATGCTTTTTATTAAGAGATATCGTCCACGAAGCTCAAAGCACTATTTCCCCTTTGACTGACGTTCGAGAAGAAGATCGAAAACTCGGAATTTTAATAGGTGCTGCGACTTTCACCGGCTAAATGATTACCTTCCAGATGTAAACTGTATAAGGCTTTGGAGCAGTGAACGGGATTTGATTCAGGGAATAAGTGATTCATGGTGTTTGTGCTCGTTCCTAATGCTTGGTTGTGGGATGTAGGTAGTACCTTCAAATACCACAGGGACCACATTTACCGTGTCCGCTGCAACTCAAGAAGCTGGGGCGAGGGAAAGGAAGATCGGGGAGGAGTAAGCAGAGGGAATGGAATTTCCTCTTCTGCAGTCACAGAATGTAAAAAAAGCCAACAGCTCGTGCCGAAGGGTGAGGAAAATAAAGAAAATTGCTGCTCGTCTCCTCTTGGAGGGGACGAGCAGCAGCAAAACAGTTTTACATTAGCTGAGGTAACGACAGTGTAAAGTTTCTGAATTGCCAAATTAGTACAAGTGCAAATAGTGTCATGTTAACAGTTTATCAAACTTTTCTATACTCTGGGAGCGTGCAGAGACTCATTGCAAGCGCTTAACTGGTGGTACATGCAGTACAACATCTAGTAGAACCTCGGTAATTCACTTTCAGTTCATTCCAAATACCAGATAATTCTCAATAATTCCACGGTCCCGTAACTTCCCACGAAAAAATTATCCCATAATATGAGCGCTCCACGCTTGCCTATCCAGCCACCTTGGTCTTCCAGTTTCACTTTTAGTTGTTAGGAGGCGCTAGTTTGCATCCATATTCCGCAGCAAAAGTGAACATGGCGCTTGTCTTCGTTGTTCTGTTTTCTGGTTCATTTCCTGTCCACCTTCTATGGAACTGCCCATACTACAAGGACTTGAGGACAAAGCACAAGCCCACAAACATCACACCGCTGGAGGATTGGGTGCGCCCACCTCCAAGGCCACCAGACAACGTGAACGTTCTGAAAAGTCTCTTGGACTTTATCTTTGAGGCGAAACGCGATGTTCACATGTAGTGTATATAGTTTGTGGCATAGTGCCAAGAGTGTCCAAGTCGCCGTCACCACCGACACCGCCCTTATTCCTCATCCCTTAGTTTATGGCCAATAAACGTTTTCAATATATCAATCAATCCACAACATATCCCACAACTTCAAACGGATAGCCTCAAAGTATGAAGTACCAGTGGGACTATCAGCTCCAAACAAACTAAAAAAATTGTGTCCTAAGATTAATTCGCTAAATGAAAATAACAGCAACTGCACCGTCAAGCATACGCACAAGTACGTCAACTGCAACATCAACGTAGTGTACGAAATTCCATTCACATGTGGGAAAGTCTACGTCGGACAATCTGGGCGCTGTGTGAACGTGAGACTTCGAGAGCATCACCTTTCTCTGAAATCATCACCACCGGGACATCTCGCCATACATGTCCGGGACTGTCACTGCACACCCATTTTCCAACAGACTAATATCCTCAAGCATTATCATAAAAAAAGATCCAGAAAACTCTATGAAGCGAAAACCATATTGTCTCTCGGGGAGCTTGCGTAAGCGCACCATCAATAGCGCTGTCCGAGAAAGAGATGAGATACCTCGACCGTTTTTCTTAACGCGGGTCGCTTCAATGTTTTCTAACCTTATCTTTGACCTGCTGATTTTGTTTATACTTCTGAATTTTTATTGCATTCTTTTTTCGCTAGTGTCAATGGGTGAAGTCAGATTTAGTTTAAAATATTTAATGCATCTATAAACTATAACAATCACTTTTCTTCCTTTTTACCTTCACATGTCTAATTCTTCTTTTATGTCTTCCTCGGGGAATGCATTAAACTTCCAGTTGGTGTAAGCGCTCTGTCCTGTCCCCTCTTCTTTTCCTTGGTGTTTGCGCTTTTGAATTTGTATATATTATTTGTTGTAGCCGCCCATTATACTTGTCCTCTTTGGAAAGAACTGTTCTCTCCATATTGTTTTTTGTTAAAAGTAACCCCTCCCTTTCTTCTTTCCAGCGACTCTAAATGTTCGTAGTTTAGTCTGCGGCTCTAACCCCATGTCACTCTGGCCACCCCCGCACTATCCTCACATGCAGTGTACGATATACACTAAAAGTGTATATCGTACACTGCATGTGAGGTTTTTTTTTTATTTTACCATTCCATTCTTTTCTGGAGGCCAATGGTAGGATCCACAATCTCATTCTTCGCAAGGGTGTCCTCATCAGCAACTGAAAAACAGTTTTACATTAACTGAGGTAATGACAGTGTAAAGTTTCTGAATTGCCACATTGGTAGAAGTGCAAATAGTGTCATGTTAACAGTTAATCAAACTTTTCTATACTCTGGGAGCGTGCAGAGACTCATTGCAAGCGCTTCACTGGTGGTACATGCAGTACAACATCTAGTAGAACCTCAGTAATTCACTTTCAGTTCATTCCAAATACCAGATAATTTTCAATAATTCCACGGTCCCGTAACTTCTCACGAAAAAATGATCCGATAATATGAGCGCTCCACGCTTGCCTATCCAGCCACCTTGGTCTTCCAGTTTCACTTTTAGTTGTTAGGGGGCGATAGTTTGCATCCATATTCAGCAGCAAAAGCGAACATGACGCTTGTCTTCGTTGTTCTGTTTTCTGGTTCATTTCCTTTGCTTCATTAAGTTGGGCAGGCTTAGCAAAGGCACGACTGTCACCTCAGGTAGAGTTCTTGATGTGCCTTAGTGATCACGCTTTGCACGGTTCTCACAGAACAAGGCGAGGATGTTCAAGACGTGCAGCAAGACGCACACCGCAGGGTGGTCATGGATTCGGTTCCCCACATACCCGGATGTCCAAGCTACCCTGATTGCCTGGCTCCAGAATGCCACTGCAGCACATCTTCCCGTCGACTTACGCGAAAGGGTCAATGATTTAGCTTTGTAACTTTGGTGCGAAGAATTAAAGTGCAGCAACTTTGGTGCGAAGAATTAAAGTGCAGCAACTGATGGCTCTCTCACTTCAAAGAACGGGCAAACCTGCTATGCAGACATTGAGAGCAAAATCTCTGACAGCGCGACGGCCAAGACGGATCAGGATGATGAGCTGACTCGGGGTCTCGCTCTAGGTAAATTATACAGTAGCTAGATGTCCGCAACTTCGCGGAATGTAGCGGCTTCGAGTTGAAAACTTGCACCTTGTTAGCCTTCTTGAAATAATGACGGTTGGTGCTGCTAAACACAGAGTGCGGCAGCCCTATATAGAAGACTACTTCAAGGGATCGCATCTAGTTCTGACCAGTCGGTCTGAATAAAATGTTCATACAACGATTCAAAACAACCTTGCACACAATTTTTTATATTTTTTTTAATTATCAGATTTGTTTACATGAAATATTTTTCGCTCCAACCGACTTCGAATTAACGAGGTTCTACTGTCGTTATGCAGTGCAACATAGAATGGTTCACTCAATGGGTAGCTCTGAGAGTGGGTATCTTACACTCAATGGAGACCGATACCTATGAGGAAGGACATTCCTCGGTCATCCTGCTCAACAACAGAGCGCAGCCACAACAGTAGAGTAGAGAGCAGGGTTGTAAAGTACCTCGGTACAAGTAACTGTAAATCGGTATATAGGTACTTTTTTATACCTGAGGTACAAACCTAGGTACTTTCATTTCTCAGTATCTGTATCTGTATCTTAGGTACATTTTACAGTAACTCGTAACTAAGTGAAGTTACTTTTTACAGGTACCTTTCTATTCACTTCGTAAAAATCGTAGAAAATACAATATAACATATAACTGAAAATAAATTATAATTACGGGCGTAAAACCATTTAACATCACGTAGTGTTTACACGCAATAAATCGAACTCAAATTCTGCACTTTAGAGTAAACTGAACATGTTTGTGAAGAAAAAAAAACCTGGGAGGCCATTTAAGCTTCGCCTTTAATAATAGAACGCGATAGCGTTATCGGGCCCCGTTCGCTTGGCCTTCTCAATCGCTTCTCATGTAATTGAGTCACACAACGACCTAGTTCTTATGATACAACACTCCTGGCGCGATCGAGGAGCTTTTTCTAGTGCTTTGATGCCATTTCACCCCGCAAGGTTTATTTATGTGTTTGCTCGGCACGCGCTAACAACACTCGATGAGATAATGCCTTTACCCTGACACAGACAGACATCTTGGCACTCCAATGACGGCAGGATCGCGCTGCCATTCCCAAGCCCTCCGTTGCCTAGTCGCTAGCATGTCTGGCTCGCAACCGAAGAGTCGTGTGTGCGATCCTGCGTAAATTCTTCAAATTTTTCTTTAAGGCAAATGAATTAGTTTATCAAGTGGGATCGTTTGAAACATGCGGCGACCATTAATTCGTATGTCTTTAACCACCTTCATTCTACGCGTGACGTCACGTTTGACATGAGCGTTGTGGGTTGTTTAATTCTCGCGCGAAGTCATGTGGCTGTGATGTCACGACCCTATCGACCATTCAGGAATTTCCCGTCACGCCACCGACGCCAACGACATCCGACGGATTTTTTGTGACACGAGGTCCTAAACGCGCTCGCGTTAAAATATTCTCTTCCTTCCTAAAAACGAAAAAAAAAAACATGAAAGCTTGAAGACTCTCGCTCTTCGTTGCGTTGCGAAGGTTAAGTGCGTGTGCACTTGACTCTTCGTTTCTCCATGCGGCCGACGTCTTCTGGGCCCGCCGATGGCATCGATGCCAGTGCTGGCGCTGAAGGGCAAGCCACGTCAACAAGCGAGTTTAAGCGGGACGTCGTAAACAGTGGAAGCTGTGTCCTCGGTGAGCCAATTGGAGCGTGAGAGTAAGGCACGTGAGGACTCAACTGCGATGTGGACATCTGTGCAGCGCCGTCAAGTGCCTCGCTCCAGTGACCTTATTGGCTCCCCGGGCCCTTCTGTTTTGCCGTTTGCCAACTTCTACCGAGTTGGAGGCTCCTCCGGTGGCTGTTTTTCGCCGACTGGCTCCGGCCTGTCGGGACTCTCGGGCGCCGCCACTACCCGGGCCCGGGCGCCCGGGGATATCGGGCTCTATGCTAAGCGTGCCGCTGTGGCGAAGAAGACCAGAAGGAAAAAGAAAAACAGAGGTCTCTCGGAAACAACAACAACGAAGGCTACGTGGCCACGTGGCTACGTTACGTGCTGCCTTGTCTGGTCGAGTGTTGAGTCGGTTGAGTCAGCCCCATTGTCTTTGCTTGCCTGGTTGACTTGCGAACGCAATTTGCCTTGATCGTCATGTCTTCGATTATCAATGAGACGGCCATCATCAGTAGCGTAAAAGAAGGCGAATCAGACGTACCATGGCCCTTTTATAGAGATTATTTTAAGCTCTTGAAAACGAAAAAGAATGGGAACATTGATGTTAGGTGTCTGAAGTGCGCCCCGAAAATCAAGATCATCTCGGCGTCCGTCACTAGCACGTCTAATGTCAGAAAGCATCTGATGGTAAGTGGTCCATATTATATGAGCGAATGACGTTTTACAGGATGACACTTTAGCAAATAGGAATCACTTCAGCGAAGGGACGTTTTCGCGTATGACGCTTTAGCGAATAGGTTGTTTGTAGCCTGTAGCCCGACCCACAACAATTATTTTTAAGCTGCCTTGTCATTGGTCAATTAGACATCGTCTTCATTTTAGTTTTACTAAAAGCAACCACTTTTCCCTTTTTAATGCCCGCACGTCCGGAATTTTCCGCCGCTGTTGACCATCTTTGGCGTCTGGCAGAAATATCGTTTTCGTCTCAAGTGCTAATGCTGAAACCTAGTTGGACAAGTGTCCTGCGCCGCTGAGCTGTTCTGATACGGTGCAATAAGTATTAACTAGTCATGCTTTGCTTATTCCAGAGGTCTCACAAGGAAGCACTAAAGAGTGCCGACAAGAGCAAGACGAATGTCGCCGGGGCAATACGGAAAGCCGCGGCACCCAAGGAAAGACCCGAATGTAGCAGAGGGCCTTTACAACATAGAATAGCAGTAGTCCAGCCATCAGTGGCAGACTACATCAGCAGCTCGAAGTCCCCGTTCGGCCAGAGTACGAGTACGTAGATTATCTGCCCTTAATGTTTGTATCCTTCTACTGCTGCATTAAGTTTTGACAACGAAGCCTGCCAGTTTTGTTGTGCCTAATTATGTGAAATGAACATTTACATATCTAAGGTCTCCCAATATTATTTTCCGCACGTAATTATAACTGGCTCTGGAAGTAGTATTTGTAGAGGGTGTTTCAGAAACCAGGAGGAAGTTTCTTCAGGCGTAGCCATAGGGTTGCCCCCCCCCCCCCCTCCTCAAATTTTGTTTCGCTGGGACCTCCTTTCTCCCTCCCCCACCTATAGCATCTTCTCATAGTCGCCCCCTACCCGCCGCCCTCCCGCCCGCAACAAGATCCTTGCTACGTGCCGGAGTTCTTTAACATAATTGAGTGTTGACAAACGCAAAGTTGTCTACAATACGTTTAAGATACATTCGTACTGCTACCGAAGAGCAGCCCTGCATTTATTGAACGAACTGATATTTGGTTTTCAGATGCATTAGACAAAATGGTTCAGGAACTGATTGTAAATGCCAACCTCCCGTTCTCCTTCGTGGAACAGAGGAGTTTCAGGCATCTGATGTAGTGCGGCTTCCCTGGCCGTCATGTGATGAGTCGACCCAAGTTGATGAGCAAAATCAGTAAGGATGCGGCTGAGACGAAGGAAGTGATAAGAAAAACGCTTGGCGATCTTCAGTATGTTTCTTCTACTGCGGACTGCTGGTCACTTCATAAGAGGAAACTGTCGTGGTTTCTCTTGATAATGCGGTATTCTCAGTGCCATAATTTATTTTGGTGTCCGAAGGAGTTACCTTGGGGTGACAGCACATGGAATCGACCCAGACACGCTGGAAAGGTGTTCTTTTGTGCTGGGCTGTCGTCGCATTCGAGCAAGGCACACATTCGATGTTCTTGCATCTACGTTAGATGGCGTATACACAGAGTACGATATCCTCGACAAAATGACCTGTACCACAACGGACAGCGGCTCCAATTTCATAAAAGTTTTCAGGTGAAAAGGAAATCTTTAATATTTCTTACTAGAAAATTCGAAAAAAATTTCGCCAGAATAAATGATTATTTCTTATTTTATACAGCCATTTTGGGTGGCAGTATGAAGACTACACAGACACATCATCGGAGAGTGAGATAGAGGAGGAAATCTGTGCACCTGTTAAAATCTATAACGTCGTCGAAGCTTGTGACCAATCTGATGGGGTCTACTCACTTCCTCACCTCCAGCGCTGTGTGTGTCATATTCTGAATCTGATCGCAACGAAGGTAAATAGGCAAACTCTTACAGCGGCAATCGGTTCATATTACTTCTAATTCTGCAGGACGTGGAGAACGCTGAAGAATCGTTGCCGCAGCTGAAGAAGCGAATAAGGCAGACTTTCAGCAAGTGCTCGGCATTATGGAAGAAGCAAGCGAGGTGTAATGTGGTTGCTGAAGCCCTCTCTTCAAGCTGTGAAGGGTATTTGCCTCCGCCTGTCCTCACGCGGTGGAACTCTACATACGATTGCCTCAAATCGCTTCACGGAATGCTTGTTCACAGTGAGAGAAAGTTGAAGGAAGTTTGTGAGAATTTTAAAATTCCGCAATTCATGAAGTCAGACATTGACTTTATTGATGAGTATGTTCAGGTGTTTACACCTTTCGCACAAGCTATAACTCTTCTCCAGGGCGAAAACAGCATGTTCATGGCAATGGCATATCTCCTGCCTACAGTGGCTTCACTTCGCAAAGCAATGTCCGCGTTGCTGACGAAGAACTTGAGGTACTTAAGCGCCCGGTGGTCGAGCGCTTAATCGCGGCGATCAATAAAAGGTTTGCAGGTATGGAAAAAGAAAACATTTGATAATATCTGCCGTATGCCATCCAAAATTTAAGGTTGCATGGATAGACAACAAAGTGGAACGGAAGCGGGCCTGGGATTTCTAAAGAACGAACTTATGCGAACATCAACTATAGAAAAAGCGTCGTCAGGCGAACAAAGTGGTGAGGATGGAGAAGACTGTGAGCACTTCTTTAACTTCGAAACATCGTTCTCATCTGCTTCATGGGAGCAGGAGTTTGTACAGTACACCGAATTTGCTCCGACAAGAAGTCTGGGCTGTCTCAAGCACATGCCGCTGCTGAAAATCGTGTTCTTAAAATTCAACACAGGGCTTCCAAGCAGTGCGGCGGTGGAGCGCGTTTTTAGCATAGGAGGAACAATTGCTACCAAACTGCGATCGAAGATGTCGGATGAACATTTTGAAGAAGTCCTGATTCTGAGGTCAAATCGAGCACTCAAGTGAAAAAGACAAAGTCTTCGAATGCTCTGGTGAGAGTGTTTTGCCTTATTTCTCCCATTGACAGCAATAAAGCACGTTTATCAAACTTGTTTTTGTGTACATCCCGGCATATAGGATTTACTTCCAATAATAATGTGACAAATTTGAGAAAAATACTTTACGGGAAAATAAAAAGTACCTTTGAAGTAACTGTACCTGTACCTAGGTACATTTTTAAGCGAGTAGCTAGATACGCACCTCGGTACATTTTCGTATGAGTAATTGTAACTGTATCTTAGGTATATTTTTGAAGTAACTTTTACAACCCTGGAAGAGAGCTCTTTGCCGTTTATGCCTTCTTTCTCAACATTATTTTTCCACCGTTTATGAATGAATATAATTTAGGCAAGATATAATCGATGCATTTCATGTTACATATTGGGCTCTATCACCGCACAGTGAACTTCTTTCATATATCGCAGGTGCATTACAAAAGATACGTTTTCAATGCTAAAGCATGAACTACGGTACACATGCGAGTACCCAAAGGTCAGGCCATAAATGACTTACGTGTTAGGCGGTAGGGCCCTACAGCACTTCCCGCATCAGCTGGAAGCCAAGCCGCAGATAGTCCTGCAATTTATAGAGCCGGGTGGGTCAGAGAAAGTTGTTTCTAGCAGCTCTGGCTAGTAATTAATTTAAAGTCATTAAGTTTGGACCAAGGAAGGACCATATACACCAGCTCTAGAAACTATCCGGTGTGCCCCTAGCAGCATGGCTCATGCGCATTGGGTTGTAGGCAGAACGCACGGCATTACTCATCAACCAATCATGACAACACATTGTTGCTAACGTCAGTTTCGGTCCTCGCGCTATTTTTTTTCGATTTAGTTGGTTCTTTGTTTTCCTTGTAACTCCCGACTGCTTTAGCGGCCTTTGTGAAATGCAGAAGGCTTCATAAACTGCAAGCTTTTCGTGGGTGAAACAGAGCAGTCCCCACGAAGTATAAATGTTAAGGACTCGGCCTGACATTACGTTGAGTGTTAGCATTCCCAAGCTGCTTTCCACACTCACATTTTGTGCACGATCGGCTCTCTTTCTGTATTAGTTGGATCGGTCAGTTACGTGCCCGTTTCGGTCGCTGCTAGCCATATGTGGCTGGCGTCGCTTATGAGAGCCCCACAACATCGTCCCTTTCAGCTTTCGTCCTGACTAAGGACACATCTAAAAGTTGATTTAGCGCTAAGATTTGGTTTTCGGACACTCCCAGCAAAATAGGCTGCACCACATAACGTAGGCAGGTGATGGTATTCTGGTGACAGAATTCCCACAAAAACTGCTTTGCGTTAGAGAGAACAAGGGTGGAGCTTTTTGGGAGGTGCAGCTTTGTTTGAACTTGCGGATGCCTCAGCTGGCCGCTCCCGCCCGGCCGGTTCAGTTGCCATTTCCTCCTGGGTTTCTAGTAGATACATTAGTGATCATGAATACATAACTTGGTTAGCAGGCAATGGCAGCTGATGCAACATCAAGGCAAGCCATGTATTAAATGACTTGCATGGATTGACGCTGAATCAGCCGCGATTGTGCGCGTTAAGTTTGTGCTCCGGAGCGCAAGAGTTTGGCGCTCTGTTCATTAAATGAACAGAAGCGCCAACAGAAACTGACAGTCGAGCGCGCTCTTCGTGCACCGAGTATTTCTCGAAGTGCAAGTGACTTCTTTGCGCTGATAGAAGCGTTGTGAAAACAAGGAGTCTAGTGGGCCGCTGCCTCTTTTCAGTTGAATAATGCTTAATCTAGCGAGTGAATATGATTTGATTTGAAAGCCAAGACAGCAATTAGCATTACGGAAAAGGTTTGTTCCTGAATCGTGCCTGAAAAAAATTAATCTATCGAACAGTAGCGTTACGAAAGTACAGCGACAGAAAAGTTTTCGGGATGAGAGGATAGTCGGATCGCTCCCCTTTGCAGAATGCATAGCCCTGCGAATAAAGATACTTCAATCGGAAAGCCGACACATCAGTTAGCGTTGCCGGAAAAGGTTTGTTCATGCATCCCGCCTAAAAACTAATTAATCTGCTATTTACTGAACGTAGGTGTGCCAGTACTGGAGTAGCCCATCGACAGGTTCCGTTTCGCGCTGCAAGACGGAACCACAAAATATCTGACAACTTTGAAGGTTTCTTGATCGGACAGGCGAGTTAAAGAATGTTGTCTTTCATTTAAATCTGAACAGCATGCATGGTCAATAAATAGATCGGCCGAAGTAACATTCAGAATATGTGCTCGAAGGGAGTCTCGAAACCTTTCAGAAATACTGAAACATTCGTAAAAATTTCCTAGCATCGCCGCGTTTTTTTTTCTTTACTTTGCCATTTTACAGAGCCTTTAATTAATTTATCTTCAAAATAATTTTGGCATGGACAGGAAGCTGGGTTCGTCATAATCATGCGATCGGAAGTCACTCATACAGCTCATCGACAGTTTTGGTGTGTTGCGGTACTGTACGCTATGCTTCGTTTAGTTGCTGCGCTCAGAGTGTGAAACTCGGAACGTTGGAGTGCGAATAAAGGATCGCGGACTTAAGGCACAGGAGCAATGGCGGCTTGTAGGGTGCCATATAATATCACGAGCAAGGCAGTCAAGTCCACACGTTTTCAACTGAAGTTTTATACAGCCCATGCGTTATTCTGCCTAGCTTAGTGCCCCAAATAAGCTTAGTCCACAATACTCAATTTTAACCACAGTCGCAATAAAAATTAAAGAAGACGGCGATTGCTTGTGGCTACGTCGCACCTTTGGATGGTAAACATACACACTCACCCGTCAGTTTGAGGATCTCGGCGTCGTGATAGCCTCCTCCAGTGTTCGCGTCGCCGTCCCTGAACACCTTGTACACCGTTCTACGCTCGAAATCGGCCACATTCGAAGGATTTCAGTTCTTAAACAAGGCCTTATGGACGCCGCTTATTTTTCCTTTCTCAAAAGTCGAGTGAAACCTACCTAAATATCTAAAACCTCGAAAACATCAAAACAAACACAGCCGTTTTAAGCCTACGACTCCACCTACTCCACGAGGAATGGCAAGGCTGCCAAGGCAACAAGCAGCACGAATCATCTGAATTTAGATTTGGATTCGAAGCTTTTGGAGACGCAGTTGCTCAAACGAATATAAGCGGCGAATGTTTTTCAAAATTCAAAGTATTGATTAAAATCAACGGATCGTCGAGTTTCGAACATTACCTATAAAAAAACTGGCACCGGCAGCAGCCGATGCGTCGGCAGCAGCTGATACATTAAACGATGACTCATGATTTACAGATGCGTCGGCACTCCTCCGTCCGTAGGGGAGGTGGAAGAAGAAGTGATTGTGAGTAGCAGCCCTTTTTTCGTGTCTGCGATTTATTTTATTAACAGGTACCCGGGGCTCTCCCAAATTACACTGTTTGTCTAAACAGCACTGTAAGGTGGTTAAGTCACATACGAGTGGAAAGATGAGCTCCAGCGGGAGCAGTAGGACAGCATTTGATGGCCGGGTTTACAAGACGACATCAGAATCTTCCGACTACAAGGTTACACTTCCAAGGCTACCGCAAGGTATGCTCGTCACCAACTCGCTATTCTAATATGTTGAAATCACCGAAGGCCGTACAATGCAAGCGACTTTAAGGACGCAATATTTTCTATCGTTGATCGGAAGGACGTCCTGGGCTTAGGCCAGTATCGAATGAGCGACGTATGGATGGTGACCTTTGGAAATGCTGCAGCAAAGCTCAAGATCAAAGCTTACGAAGAGTTAATTATCAAAAAGAAAAAGTGCACAGTAGTCGATCCATGCAAAGAAGAGATCAAGATGAAGCTTTTATGGCTGCCCTTTTCTATGCCAGACTCCGAGGTGAGGAAGGTTCTAGAGCCGTTCGCGACGGTCAAGGACATGAGAAGGGAAACGTGGAGATTTTCAGGACTCGAGGATCTCGAAACAACAACCCGAGAAGTGACCATCGTCCTGAAGCAGGACCTGAAGGTGGGCAAGACCCCACACCTCTTGAACGTGTACAAGTCCAATGTGCTCGTCGTCGTCCCTGGAAGACCATCCCTCTGCCTGAGGCGCAAAGGGATCGGGAACATCCGTCGGCAATGTTGTACTCCTCGCTGCACGCAGTGCTGGAGATTTGGTCACACAAATGAAGAATGTGTAGCGACGCACGCCTCAAAGGTCCAGGGGAACGCCAAACCGGACACTGATCATGTCGAACATATCATGCACGTGGAGGAAATGTTCAATGAGGAAGTCGAACGGCCGCAAACGGGAGATGACCCAGCAATCCAGAAAAAACGACCCTCCTTGCAGCCTCAACGAAAGCCCATCAGAGGAACAAAGGTGCAACGAAAGCACGTCCCCAACACCGCACCCAGAACCAGGAGAAGCTACTGCAAGCAAAGGAAGAGGGCTGAGTAAGCAGTCCCTGCTAACCAATAAGGTGACCGAGACTAAGAAGGAACAACATCATTGCAAAAGTGCCAAGGTTGACATCAGCGGGAACTTGACAGGAGAAGCGGAAGCCATAAATATACTGCTGGACTCCACCGAGCCGCAAATACGGCTGGAACCCAAAGAGCCTCGGGTAAAACCCAAATTCAAAGACGGGAAAACAACCTTTCCTGCAGCTTCCGAACTCGGCCCAATGCATGTATAAAAGCCCCCTTACGGCCACCCAGATAAGTCCCTTCACAATTTACACCATAAATGTGCGAGGGATAAATTCGAGAGAAAAAACAAAAAACAATACATTTTTTCGTTTTGTACAAAAATGACAACGACATTGTGACCCTGCAAGAAGATTCTAAGATTCTAAATACTCCTATTGACGTGGCTGAGGTTGAACTGCATATAAAAGAAACGAAGACTGGAAAGGCCCTAGGACCAGACGGTTTACCGGCCAGTTTTTACAAAAAATGAAGCAAGAAACTTTCATCCCTGCTCTTAAACGTTTTTTTAGGAATCATACCGACACGAATGCTTACCTCCATCGTTTTGGAAAGCGCACATATTATTGATTCCAAAGTCTAAAGATCTGGACAAGAGTCAACGAGTGGACGGTTATCGACCAATAAGCTTACTAAACGGCGCCTATAAAATTTTTGCAAGGGTACTCACCCGGCGTTTACAAAGCGCGATAACGTTTTTTGTTGTAGACCACCAGACGTGCTCCATCAAAGGGCCGAATATACAAACAAACCTCCACATCGTCCGGTCCATAATAGAGATATGCCAACAAAAACAAGAATCAGTGGCTATTCTGCAACTTGATCTGGCTAAGGCCTTCGATAAAGGTCAACACTCTTTTCTTTTCGACGTTCTCGCACATATGCAAGTAGGAGAAAATGCCATGCGTGAAATAAAACTTTGTTATACTGGAATCTCAACGAAATTGATTGTTAATGGAACTCTTACAAAGTCCATTCAAGTACAACGCTCGGTTAGACAAGGTTGTCTCATGTCATCACTTTTTTGCCTATATCTTGAGCCCCTCTGCAAATACATCATAAACGATAACAAGGTTCTAGGTTTTCGCCCTCACAGCTGCGAAATGAAGCTTCTTACCTAAGCTGACGACCTTGTGCTTGTATGTTCCAACAAGTCCAACATAAAAAACGCGATGCTATGCGTTTCTAACTACGGTGCCGTGTCCGGTGCGTCAGTAAACAAGGACAGAAGTTGTGGCTTGTAGTGCGGGGAGTGGAGATCGACACCATTTACATTTGAGGGAATACAATGGTCTACAGCGAAGCCAAAGCTCCTAGGAGTCCAGTTAAGAGGAATGTACAATTCCAAGCCTATGTGGGATGGAGTAAGAAAAAGTGTTTAAACCACTGCCAATATGTGGAGTTTAAGATATCTATCTACTTTAGGAAGAGTTGACGTGTGCAACATTTTCCTCTTGTCAAAGCTAATGTATCGTCCTTGAGCAATGCATACATTTCTCAAGGACGACGGTCAATGCGTTGTTCAGATATTGGCTACGATCATTTGGATGTCACCATACGAGCCAATGAGAAGATAAACTTGTTTCGAAGAATTCACGATGGAGGACTTTGTTTAGGTCATATTTTTGCTAGGGGACTAATTGCCAGATGGAAATTTTTTTGCACAGGAACAGCACCCTTTTTTAGAGTTGTTCAAGCATTTCTTCTAGGCAAATTATATGGCAACACCAGGTGAAGATTCAACAACTACATGTGCCTTAATAACATTAAGAGGATTTTACAAGCCAGTAGTGGACATATTGGACTTTCTAAGAACAAGGTTTGACCAAGCCTTTTTGGCCTTGTGTACTAAAAAGAGGCTAACTAAACATCTGCTAGTTTCATTGTTCCAAGATCCCGTACTTCGTGTTTATACTTATGGGCCTCCGCTGAATGTAAACCGGATGTTTTAAAAAGGGTTACACTAATACCGATACCACCGAAGTGTAAAATTTTCTTTTACCAATTTCACTCTCGTACCACAACTCTAAAAGAGTGGCTCAACTTACTCGGGATGGAAACATGCGGAAGCATTGATTGTAGACTTTGCGAAGTTACCGAAACGTTCACCCATGGCTTTATTCTTGGAGTCGAAGCTGTATTCTTTTGGGATGTTTTCAAACGGACGCAGAAAAAAGACTTTGAACTGGAAGAGACAAACCTTCCCTACCTGCATTTCGCCGAACACCTCGATACCATTCAAGACATTTTAGTAGTTCTAGGTTTTTATAGTTCGTGGGAAAACGCGTAAAGTGGATAATGAAGCACACGTCTCAAAACCATCTTGGGTAAATTTTGAAAATATTGCCATTCAAGTAGGTTATGGCATATTGGCACGCTGTGATGAAAATGATGAATGGAAAAACGTCATAAAAAATCTCAGTCGTTCTGATATTAAACAATCGACGACAGCATCAGTCGACCTTCCTCTTTGTGATGAGCGTTGTGTTTTTGTAAATTTATATTGCATAATGTAAGGAGAATGAAACGCACTGCTTGTATCTAACGAAAAGTTAACGCATTCCATGTATATAATCTAACGCATTGCTCGTATATAATCAAGCGGAAATGTAGCGCTCCACCTGTATATAGGGTAACGCATTACTTGTATGGAATAATATAAATTATAGTTGTTTTAAACATGCTCTAAATAAATGTCTAAAACAAGAATCCTCTGCCCGTGGCGGAGGAGTACCGCGTCGGGCGGCGGAACGAAACATCGCTGGAAAACGCCAACCAAGGACAAATAATTTTTTTTTGGACCGCCCTGGTCCAAAAGGGTTCTGGTGCACCTGTATACTCAATAATGTGGGTTTTCTACCTTCCGTGTCGCCGGTATTAGTATCTTTCGTGACTCGACATGTTTTCGCTCGAGAACTTTGAAGGTCGACTGAACGATGAGACATATAAGGCTTTCACCTAAATAAAAAAAATCACATTAACCCATTGAAGACACGGCCCATCATATATCATTCGCGGGATTCAACGACAGCTTTTTGTTTCTGCGAAATGGCCTCAAATCGCTTATTTTGTAGCTTGCAAAGTTGCAGAGCCTCCTCGACTTTGGGGTTTTTATTCATCGAGAAAGTGGCGCATTTTTCCGATTATTTAACCTTCGAGCGAAGTAAAGCAAAGTAATCTCCGCGCGGTCTGTTTGGAAGCCGAACTTCATTGCCGCCGCGACCGTCCGATGCGCACTACAATGGTCGCGGGGCTCCGGGGTTCTGTGTCAATAAAACAAAGTGTCAAAGAAAGCAGTGATGAAGCATATGCGAAAAAATGAACAATTGGTTTCCACGGTACGTATGATTGATTGCAAACGAACGCAGAGTTGCCGGTGAATCGGGGGTGAAGCGGGTTTCACATACAGAGATTCCGCGGCCCAAATCGCTGTCGCTAGCGGCGCGGCGGCTCGCATCGCGAGGTTTCATTTTACATAAATGTTTTGTGCCGTTACGATGGGCAATGTTCCTTGCAGCAAGCAGATGGGCACAGTCGGCTACACCCGCTTCTGACAACAATTTTATTGCCTTAGTTTTCAGTTTTCCTTTTAAATTCTCCTTAAAAAACTGTTTAGAATACTAAACAAATATTGATTTTATTTCCCCTATTTATTTTTTTTTCAAACTTCGTTGTCGCGGAGGATGAAACCTCGGATCATCCTCGCCAGGGTCACGGGCAGCGCCTTCCTCGGATGTAGACTCCAAGTGATATGGCAGACCCGAACCTCCTGGTCCCGAACCTCTCGTAGTTTTGCAGTGATTTTATACCGGCCCTGTTAATCACTTTCACGTCCTCAGTCACCTCTTACCAGAGTTTCTCTTTAGTACCAGTGTTCCTAAATTCTTTCAGCTGCGCGTCCCACAGAACCCGACGCTTTGACACTTCACTGATAAGCAGTTCATTTAAATGGGCGTGAAACATTTCGTTTTACTTACTATGACGATCTTTGCTGAAAAAGACACGTCAATGCCGCTGAGTTCTTCTCATTTTGTTTTTTCTCACTAGCGGTCGCACCAGCCGCTTCTGATTAGCGTCTCTTGCGCTCGCAGCAGTTGGTACTCAGGCTTTTGATAGACCCGAAGTAAACATAAATCTTCTGACGGACCATCAAGGATGTCCGACAGACCATTAGGCGTCCTCAGGAACTTCTGACGGACCATCAAAACGCATCTGATGGGCCGTCAAGCTTTCTTGCTGATCCATCAGGAAGCCTCATGGACCATTCAAAAGTCTCATGGACCATCAAGGAAGTCTGATGGTCTATTCGATCGGAAGGCCTTGTAGCTCCCCGTTGCGAAAAATCTCAGCGCGATTCGATTAGTAGCTACTGCTCGGCGGTCATTATGGTGGCCGTCTCTTGTCGCGCAGCTGGTCACACTGCGATCGCACTGTGGTTTTCGACAAGCGGTATTGTCGTCAGAAGCAGTCGTCGTGCATCGCGAAGGCTACCGTGTGCTCGCAGAAACCTCGTCCTTGTACAAGTCAGTCGAGCCATCGTTGCGCAACAAGAATCGCCGGCATTTCCTACGCTCTAGAATCCTGCCGAAAGCTTGTTCTCCTTCTTGGAATAGAAAAATAAGTTACAAGCATGAACACATCGCCCCGAACGATGCTAGCACGAACGTTGGCTCGAACTGCGCTAGCGCGCCTGTTCGACAGGGACGTTGAAAGCACGGCGCACGTTCCTGTTAAAGCCCCTTCATGTTTCAAGTTTCTATGTTTCCATGTTTCCAGGATAGAGGGGCTTTAGTTCCTGTAGCTCCCAGTCTCGCACTAGCTCGCACGCATAGTGAAACAGAGAATAACCTGTGTCGTCAGAGTTAATCTAGTTACGCGACTTCCCCTATGTACTGAGTAGGTGGTACGTGGTCATACTCCCTTTGCCGCCACAGTCCGAACCCGAAGAGCGATCCAGAGAGAGAGGGAAGTGTTGAAAAGAAAGGAAGACTGGAAGAGCGACAGTTACGGCAAACGGTTGCTTTCGTGTTTCGCGAACGTTCCCATGGGAACCGCGTGGAACTATTACGCGCGCTGTGGCCCATAGGAGCGCGCGGTTCGTAGTTGGAAGGAGTTTTCGAGAAACACGAATGTGACCGTTTGTTATCAGAATAGCACCACTGCCCAGAGAGGAATGTGCCAGCGCCGGATCTTGTTCCACATGGTCACGGCCGCAGCGTTTCGTCCCGCTATGACTTCGCGGCGCTGCACAATATTTTTTTTTGTGTGTGCGTTTTCTAGGGTGTGTGCTTATTAATCGTGGGCGCGCAAGGCTTGGCGGTAGTGCCTTGTCCTCACATGCTTTCGTACCGGGCCTGGCGCATTTGTTTCAGTCGGTGCTCGAGTGACAGATTCGTCACTAGAGTTGCCGCTGCCAGCACAGTGGCTATTCATGGGTGATTCAAGAAGGCGCCTTATTTCGACAATGGCACAAGAGCAGAGCTAGAAATCTCCTTGCGCTTGCGTGCCTGAGAAACGCGGACTTTCTATCCAATCCGACACGAGATCGATGTACCTTGCTACGTGCTACTACTACTGCAGCCTGCTGGCGCCATGCTACGGTAGGTGTTTCCGAGAAACATATATCACCAGCCGTGCGCCGTGCGGACCGTACTCTGGCAGGCTGTGAACCGCGTTTGGGTCGCAGAACAGCCTTTACCGCGCGCCCACAATAGCAAAGCGAGGCACTCCATCGGCGACAGCGTCTTCAATAGGGAGTTACATGGTGGGCTGATTAGGATCCCAGTTGGTCGTGATTCAGCCATTTTTCCTTTTTTGGCAACATTTGAAACAACAAGCCTATAACATGCACAATACCTTTACCTGTGCAGATTCAAGTTTATAACTTTAAAATTTATGTATCTGAAACAAGATATAAGAAATATATAGCGCTTTCGATCATTCACATACTACGGATGACGATTTGCGCAGTAACGACGAAAACAGACGCGGGAAGACGTAAAGGACAGAAAAAAAAAAAAAACATGGTTGAGAAAAATTACCTGCTTAATAATCCATCTTTTCAGAACATCTCAAACTTGGTTTAAGTAAGTTTTAAATATGAATAATAATTAAAAAAGAAAACTGGAGCTTTCTCGCTATGGCAGCTTCTTGTTCCCAAATGGGAACACTGACACATAATGGGATATCCCAAGGGCTGAATGAAACGTAACTGAAGTTACCTGTGATCGCAGTGGCGACATTTCATTGCTGCGACACTACGGGTTGGGCAAACGCGATTGCACCCTGGAAACGCAAGAGAGGTGGGCCTGTCCACTAAACTAAAGTATTACAGTAAAGGAACAATGAGCGCGCTTCAGCGCCAACGCCGCTGCATAAAGTTTTTTTTTTTTTTCTGACGACAACAAAACGATAAACGGCAGTGAGGTCGACGCGCAGAATCCCCGAGACCAACGGCGAACGACACAGAAGGCGTCATCGCACGTCTACACTCGATTTCACAGTAAAGTGGACCACACAGAACGTGCTACGGGAACCCCAGTGTTGACAACCTGTCACGTGTACGTTTCAATTCACGTATCCCAGCAGCAGATTGAAACATCACGTGACGCGTTTTGTGTTTGATGCCTGGCCGAACTGCTCGTAATGTCCGCCGTGGTCCCTTGAATCGACACAAAACTGCATTTTACCGGCAAGGTCGAACCCCGCCGAACAATTTGCATTCCGCCCAAACTCGCCGCCCCAGATCACGCGGCTGCCGACATCATCCCGCCAATGTGCATCACCTGGCAGCGAAGGGAGGAAACATCAGCGTCGGCACGGTGCATCCTTCTTTCTCTCGTGAACGCCTTATTAATCGACGTGGCTGAGCGCCGGAAAAACCGCCTCCTCAACGTGTCCCGAGCTTTAAGAGGGATTAAAAGTACGGGAGAAAATTGCGTCGCTTGCCTGATATGACCCTGGACTCAACGAGTAGCCATTGCTATCCGTACGCGAGGAGCACGTCTACCATTGGTGTGTTTAACGTGTCCACAAATGTTTCCACTCGAATTGCGCCTGATGACATCATAAAAAAGTGTCATGATCTTGCCTTTCGTGATTCTGGTGCTTATGCAGCCGCCGAGGCCAATAAGGCAAAAACTCGTTCTGCCGTAAACGAGAAAACCTGTGAACAATGTGAGGTACAGATGACATGTCTCGCTTAAACCGGTGTTGTTCAGCTTGAAGAACATTATTCCTCTAAAAAAAAGTCAGACCAGAGCTTGAATATAGACTGTTGAGGTAGTTTACTAGTTATACCTATATATAAAACTAGTCTATCTTTTTCAGCAAAGTCACTGTGAGCTTATATACACCTGCTCACTGGCGCCCTTATGTTCTGCTCGCTGTCATGTTATTTAAATATTCATATTAAACTCGCATTTTCTATTCTGCCAAAGCGTCATCTCTGTTAAGACTATGACAGAAAAACAACAACCGCTGAGAATTCAGCATACCTATAAAGAAAAACATTCATATTATCAGCTCTGCCCAATATCAAGATTAAAAGGGTAGCAAACATATCCTCCTGAGTAATACTGATATGTCGTATCAACAAACTAGGGTCCTCGTTATCTGCGACAATTCCTGTACGAACCGTAAATATAGACACATCATTTAAGCGGTGGAAGCAGTTGAAGTCAAGTAAATAGTATTTTTCACGACATTGCTGCAGCTCCATGTCCAAACTGAATAACCTGCTTGGCACAAAAAAGAACTCCAAACTTTTAGTGTCCCTGCGCAAATATTCGCGCAAATACGTGTTGTGTCTTTCTACTGTAGTTTTAGCCTTCTGCGAAAAAAATGCAGAAGGGAAATGCTATATGCTAAGCCTATATCAGCGAACTCATCATATTGTGTGTATAATGTGAAGATTATTTCGTGCTGTTCAGGGTTTTTACCGGTTCTTCCTTTTAACGCGCAACGGGGCAAACGTTTGAGCACACCACTGAACTGTGTGTTTAAAGTTCGACCATAGTTCATTCGTAATATTGTTGTGAGTATTGAACGAGGCGTAAAAGTGGAGAAATGCGTTTTGCAAAGCAACTAATGGGGATTCACCGGATCGTCACTCAAAGGGCAAATTTCGCTACACAAACATGGATTTCAGGAATGCACGGCAGTATTCATTCTTTTGAAGGTTAATTATGGAGACAGAATGAACGTCGTAAGGCACTCACATTTTTCCCTGAGAACGCTAGAGAATTTTAATGAATTCCATAAATGTGGTCGCTCTGACTGTTTCGAACGCGCTTGGAGGCAATTTAAAAAAATAAACTAAGTAAGAAGACCAACGTGGCAAAACACTCGGCCGTGCGTACTAGGGGCGCTTTAAATCTTAATTTTAAGACCATGATGACAAAACTAAATATAGCTGTATTTGAGTATTTTCGTAAATAAATTCGCCCTGTTAATTATATTTTCAATGTGTTAAACTAGATGGCAACACTAGTGCTAAATGCCTCAAACCAGAGATTTCCTTTCTTGTTGTTTTTCTCGCGAGCTCGATTTCGACTGCGATGGTTGATGGCTCAGGGACCTCCCTTACATAAATTATCAATGAGTTCGAATTGAGTTTCTAATATATTCTTATACTCCCGGATATTTTTGGTAAAGGCGGTAGCACGTGCAACGAGAGCTCGCGCTGCTGTTCCCACTTACCGTGGGGTTCGCAGCCCCCGTCCGTTTCAATCTTGATGAGCATCGTACCGGCGTGCTGTCGTGTATCACTATTGCGTGATGCACGCTAACGACGTCAGACTAGCAGCGGTATACTGCACTGGCTTTCATCTCAAACGGACACCCGACGCCTTCGGGTCTTGCTAGCTTCCCGCTGTCTAAACATACACACAACAAAGTTACAATCCATGGCTGCGTTGGTCGGCACTTTTCGAACGTTAAAAGAGTAACTAACGTGCTCATTAGAGACCGACCCGAGGTTCTGCAACTTTGTCGCGAAGCTGCCACACACCTGCGATAAACTTAGACCAATCATTTGTGATGCATCACTGTACATTATCACTTCCCTACATTATATCATACTGTATTATGATTATCACTCCGTAGCAGACTTGTACAGTCTCCGGCAATATGAAAGACCCACTGGGAGCGCGTGGCCGAGGCGGTGGCTGGCGGGGGCGCTGCGAACGCTCCGGGCGATTCCATTCTACTTCGAGGGGAGGACGCTCACTCGGGGCTCAGCACAATCTGATAAGCGCGTTTCGCTTTGGCTGAGCCCGAGTGAGCGTCCTTTCCTCGAAGCAGAATGGAATTGCTCGGAGCGCTTGCAGCGCCCCTGCCAGCCACCGCCTCGGTCACGCGCTCCCAGTGGGTCTTTCATATTGCCGGAGAGTGCACGTAGTTCAACTACTCTACTCAAGTTACTGTAGCTAACTACTTTTCTGAGTAGTTTAGTAACTTTCTATTGCATTTTTTTGTTTCGGTAATTAGTAGTTTAATTACCTTTTTGAGTAGCTTCTACTCAAGTTACCGATTACTTTCGAATTTTAGTGGTTGTTTTGCCTATGAACAAACATTCCTGCACAAAATATATAAGATGTTGGAAGATCAGCTGATATTTGCTAAGAGCGCGAAGCATGTGGCGTATGGAGGGGGGGAGAAAATGGTTTGGAGAGTCCGAAACCCTTCAACAATTTTAAAAAGCCCCCCCCCCCCCCCCCCACACACACACACACACACTGCAACAACACTGCTACAAGGCGCGGGGAGTGAACTGACACAACGCAAGAGAGGCCGAGTAATTGCGGGATTAGCGCCGAAGACTGGCGTTTCTCTGTGTCCCGAAGCTCAAAGACACTCGACCCATTTGAAGAAAGGGCTGGTCCCCACTTCTCCCCAACGTAGGAACTCTCGCCCGCTACAGGAGGTACACACACTGCATCCTCACTCAGAGAAGGCGACAAAATGCAGCACCTGCTGTGAAACTCATCTGGTGCTCCCATAGTCTGTACTGCACTCGAAGAATCGCGTGCTATAGACCTTTTCCACAAGGGCGCCGCCATCTTGAATTGTCGTCACTTCCAGTATGGGCGACGAAAAAAAAGTAAAACGTTTCAACCTGTAACTAGTAAAAAAATAGAGGCGAGCCAAAACGAGAATGTGTGACGGTTAGGCTTATATCCTAAATGTCTTCTATTGGCGTGGCAACGGCAAAGTTACGTTTTCGCCCATACTGGAAGTGACGTCATTTCAAGATGGCGGCGCCCTTGTGGAAAAGGTCTATACACCGTTGCAAGCAGGTCGATGCGGAAAGGGAAAAACACTCTCGAATCAGAGCGCTGCGTCAACGCTCCGCTTACCCTTTCCCTCAAAAGCTCGTCTGCTTCACGGAGTGAACTGTTAGAAAGCACGTGCGCTGTGTACGGAGGCAAGTTGCTTCGACAATGTTAGGCGCCGCTTTGATATTATAGCGTGTTTTCGCGCGTGACATGGACTGTGCAAGAGAAGAATCGATCGGGCAGCACTGTGCTGTAATTGTTTGCAAAAATAATAATAAAAAAAATAAAGTAAGATAAACGCCGATTCAGTGTGCGAGACTTACGCTGTCAAACAGGATGAATGTGGGTGCGGCATGTTTTTGCTGCACCGGTTCCCCACTGCTCCAGACCTACGACGCCGGTGGCTGGCGAATTTAAACAGGAAACACTTCTTGCCATCGAAGGGCAGTCGTGTGTGCTTCAACCATCTCTTGGACGGCCGACGAACTGCGAAGAACCCCGTGCCTTTCCTTCGCCTGGGATACGACCGAAAGGTTAGCGGAGGGCGGCTTAGACATTGAAAAAAGAAAACAGTTGCGTGACTCCTGGTCTACTCATTTAATAGCACAGGCCACGACACAGTTTGCGCACAAATAATTCTCACCCGAGGCGATTACAAAGAGGCACATATGTGCCAATATTTTGACAGTGGATTCCAAATCAGAAAAAAAAAACCCGGATCCGTCGCACTCGCTATCTGTACTCGGTATTTATCTATCGATTCATATTTAAATTTGAGGTTTCGACTGTTTCTATCAAAGCAGACGTGGCAACGCAGGTCTGAGCCGCTAACCGCGCAATTAGTTCAAATGTTCCCGGCTCCCCCAAGCTGCGAAAACTCGAGTTTAGCGCAAATTCACATGCCGTAATTCGTGCCATCCTGGCTTCGTTCAATCCTCAATTTCACTAGCGATCGTCAATTTCACTAGCGCTCACCAATTTCGTTAGCGATCGAAACGCCGAGTTCGGGTTGGGAGCGACGACTGCCCCAGAACCGCGCTAAAAATTACCCACAAAAAGATGCCAGGAACGCAGATGCACTTTTCCCCATGCCTGACATACAAACTAGGATAGTGCTTTCCTCCATGGACAATGACGATGAGCCGAGGACGCCGAATACGACAGCCGTGCCGGCAGAAGCAGCTGCGATCCGTGTGACTCGGTGAGCAGAGTAACAGTCCAGTAATGGCGGTTGGTCATTCGGGCGAGTTCAGATTCTCCCAAATGCCCGGATGAGGATAGGCGGCGCTACACTCGTTAAATTTGCGCCGGCTAGGAAGCCCAGCTTGGAACGGTGTATAGGGCAACGCAAAGCTTTTCTTTTTGCATTTCCTTTCCTCCCAAAACTCAAAATATGCAGATCTTCAAAGATTCTAAGATCGTTCGAGAAACCTGTAGTAATTCCCCCAACGTTTTGATATACAAACTGTACAAACGCTGTACAGGGAATGAAAGGGCGCCATGAAAGATTGTGTTAAAAGTGCTTGTACTTTACCTTGAAATATATTGTATTGATATACGTTACTTCGAGTACATTGTACCCGGTGTACTTTCTACTTTACTTGAAGTACATAACCTTTCATTTACATTGTACTTTACTTCAAGTACTTTTTAGATGTACTTTACGCAACACTGTAAACAAGCAAATACTGTCTAAAAAATCAAGCTCAGACAGTGCTAAGCCTCAAAGAAGAAATAACACATTCGCAGTACATCATTGACCAAACAAACAAAAAAGTACAAAACAATTAGGCACGCAGAAGTAGAAGCTGCTATTAAAACATTTCTGAAAAAAAAACGATTAACATTTGGCTAGCACAATTTTACTAACGGATCACAACCTCTTCTTACCATAAAACAAAACATATAAAAGTAACTTCAAAAGTAATTCGCTACTTTTTTACGGTAATAAGTAATTTTCGCACTTACTTTTTATTTGAGTAGTTTTTACTCTACCCAAACGTTTTTGACATCAATACTCAGCAACGTAAATTAATTACTCTTTTAGTAAATTGTAGATGTCTGTTCCATAAACGGGCCTCACAGGCATTCACTGTACGTGCTGCATGCCTCTCTGTGGGGACTGCGCTGACGAGCACGAATAAATATATACCGACCTACAAACGAATATTTTGATATTCTGCGTTAAATCAGAGCGGACGTATTCCTTCCTGACAGGAAAAAAGATCGTTGCTGGCAAGTGCTGCCCAAGTTTGATTTGAGGAACAGTAAGAATAGATGCCATGCACAATACGGTGTTTAACTGCCCATACATACAGTTGCGTTTAAGTTTGCTTGACTGCGCCGCGCCGAGAAAGGGAAGCGAGTCAACGGCGTATCTATGCTTCGTATGAAGCGTGGAATTCAATTCAAGGAGTAGCTTCGCACCCGACACACAAAGCAGGGATGCTTTAGTTTTTCGCAGCCGCAACGCAGTAAAACACACTCAAACACAACTCTGTTTATTGACCTCGAAAAGAGCATTACCACTGCCTACCGCGGTCACGATGTACTGGTCCTGCTGCGCGTTGAAAAGTATGCTTTGAAGTAACACTGCGAGCTCCCGGTTGCACTGCCGCTTTTGGTGGTTGCGGGATCGCTATGCCATAGGTACGCTCATGCGCAAGTCCAACAAGAGTGACCAATAGAAACAGCCAACACCGAAAAGCCTCACCTGTTCACTCCGTATATACATAGTAGACGCTATGCGTGTTTTAGGCCAATAGTATCCCCGGTTAGTGGTCACGTCACTAGAATCTCCAAGCTAGTGATAAGACAGAGCACGGCACCTGCCTGAAGAACAGACCATGAATAGCGGCAACTGCACTATCCACTTTGGTCAAACTTTCAAGAGGATACAAGTGACAAATCCTCTCGTTGTGTTCATTGTTGGAATGCGCCTGAAGATTAGCCTTTGTAAGCGCACCCCTGTTCTGGCCTTGAAGGAGCTGCTGCTTTTCTACTTGTCGGACCAATCAACCGTAGGCTTTTTTATCGCTTGACTCCGTTCTCTGTGCGCGAGAAACGGCAGAAGCGTGATCACGTCGTTTAACGGATGATGCATTAGCCGTTGCGAATCCCGGAATGCCTGCTTGCTCTCCTAGTTTCGTGTGTGGTGCGGCCTGCGGGGCTGCTGTAGATTTCGCTTCTGCGGTAAACGGTATCTGGTTCGCGGCAAACTTTTCGAAGTGCACCAAGGCTACGGGTGCTCGAAAATTTTTACTCTCATGTCGGCAACGAACAATGTCTCCACAAGAAGCCCAATAAATTACTGTGACGCGTTTAGTGTATCGGTTCGGAAAATGACAGCTAGTGCCACCTTGTGTTGAATCTTCACGGATCCCTTCTTTCTCGTTTCTGTGTTTTGGTCGTTCTGCAGTGCTTGTATCGACATATATCTCGGATTACATCTTTCAAGTCCGGTTTTTTTTCGAAGTAATTGCGCTGCAAGCTACTTCTTGGCCACAATTAACACTTTTTCTATGGGCGTGCTTCTGGATTACTGTTAGAATTAAACAGTGTCTATAACCTGGCAGCCGAATGAATAATTTCCCCGAAATTCTACCGGCAGTCGACTGGCATTAGCTGTCTGAAATCATTTAACAACTGCAGGTAAAATACTGACTTTCTTAATCACCCTGCGCTTTCTGAAAACACGTTTTATGGACACCTTTTTGTGGATACAGGTAGTATGGACACGCGTTTTGCCGACACTAACGTTCCATAGACACTAGCTACACGAATTGCGCGCAGTAGAAGAATTTCCTCACATGCGTATCCCAGAGGCGCTTGCTCATCGACCAAGCAGACCCGGTCACGCCGCTTCGTGGCGAAAACTTGTGGTGGCTCATTACAAAAATAAACTAATTAGATTTTTTACGAAAAATTGTGGGTCAATGAAACGATCTTTCAATCACATGTCGTTCGATGAACTTAGTGCACTGCCAATGAGTACGACTGCCTGTAGAATTTCGGGGAAATAATTTTGCCGGCTGCCAGGAGACTATACACTACGCAAGAATTACCCCGGTTCTTGTTTGCTTTGCAATCTTCTTAGTTGTATAACACCTTAGTAGTACCTCTTTACATATTACAGATTGGTTAGTTTTTACTTGTCTACGCAATAAGCGGTGTGTAATAAACTTCTGGGAAATTTGAAAACGACCCCTTGTGCCTGTTTACCTCCATTGTTACAAACACCTGGGCAAGTATTTTTATTTCTTTTCTGGAAGGGTATGTTTGATGTTTTAAATAGGTTTCTCAAGTTCAAAACGTCTTACGTAAGTTTGAGTAGTCCAACTTTCTTTTAAATCTAGATACAAGTTCGGCGTTTTTTTTATGATGTACAGTAAGAACAGATCCTTCTTGCGACATTTTGTACGACTGCGGTAAAAACAAAAACTGTATGCAGATATTCTACGATGGTAAAGGGAAACATAAGACGAGCTATAGAGTAAGCTGTAGCAGACCAAACAAAATATTATATTTGGCTGAAAGAGCCATAGGAAAATCTATAGGGTGCAATAGCACGCTGGCTCGAAAGATCCATAGAGTAAGCCATAGAGATCTCTGTAGCAGACTCATACATCAAGCTATAAATGAATGAAGAAATCATAGGAAAAGCCTTAGGCAGATATAGAACTTTGGATAAAGATGCCCAGGAAGAAGGCCCGAGAAATATTTAGCAGACATTACAAAAAGTTATAGGCGGCTAAAGGAACCAGAAGAAAAGCCAAAGGCGGCTATTGCATTTTTTTCTATAGATACCCATAGGGTAATCCATACAAAATTATGCTCTTGCCATTGAGGCGGATTTTGATAGTTAAATGAATCTAGTGATAGGCCAAAGAAAAAATGAAAGACGTCTGTAATCCTCTGCAATGGGAAATTAGAGCGCAGCTCTTGAAGTGGAAGAAGGGAGGCTATGGAGGGGAGGGTATACCCCTCCTCCCCCTCCCTGCTCACCGTTCTTCGTGCACTCCTCCCCTCGCATTTAGCGTGAAATTATCGCTGAATTTGGGGCTAAACTTAGAGGGAAATTGAGCTAAACTTTCTCCGCTAAATTTAGCGGGTTAAGTTTCCCCGCTATATTTAGAGGGGAAATCGACGTCGCGTGACCTGAGCTGCAATACAGTGTACTCGCTAAATTTAACGGTGAAACTGTGACGTCCCATAATGCAGCGTCCGCGGTTACGCCGACGCCGACACCGCTCAACCCGGAAACGGGAGCCTAAGAGCGGCGCTCTAAAAGCTATGCACAACCATAGGGAAGACAATAGGAAAAGCTATAGAGAGCCGAAGAAGTGGCTGTAGCTAGTTGGACCTATTTTCTATAGCCGGCCATACAAAAGATTTTCTGTAGCCGATCATAGACCATTCTTTTATGAGTCAGGTCGAGGCACGTATTTGGTGACTGTATTACATTTTTATGGGTCTTAATCCCTAGAAATCTTTTACCACCACCTCTGTTTCCAGCTATTCACGTGAAATTAAGCAAGGTAAAAGTAAAGTTTACTTCGTATATATATGGATAGGAATATTTAGGCGTTTGGGATCAATTGGAATAAAGGTGTATTTTAACGAAAACTGTGCATTGCCATCCCTCCCTCCCCCAACCCTTTCTTATTTCTAGCACTCTGAATTTCGGTTTCTAAGATTGGCAATTCATTCAATGCTCTGCTTTATACATTCAATACGCGTTAAAGGGGAGCTGAAGCGGTTCTGTATTTGAGTAAAGACACTTCTGTCATCTGTATTTGACTTACAGGATCACGAATATTGGCAATATTTTTTTTAATTTGGTGCACGGAGGATGCAAAAATATATTTTCAAAGTACCGACGAAGCTTTTCGTTCCGGGAGCGTTACGTCATAAATTGAGTTTTCCGTAATCTCCGCTGTCGCACATCTTCAGCGCCTATCGAAGCTATGCACGCGCACGCTTACAATTTTTAAAAGAGTCAGGAAAAGACGTCACGACTGCTGTCAGTGCGGCGGAATATATCTGGAAAACTTGAAATTGCACGCGCTACCAACACGAGCACTACGCTCTAGAAGGCCGATATATCATTTTATGAGGTAACTACTGATCGGAGGTTTTCGGTGTTTTCTCGCGTTTAGTGACATCTTGGGGGAAATCGAACGTGATATTCAGATTGAATGGATTAATATGCTCTAGAATTCAACTCTAGCTCATTTTTTCCCCAAGAACCTCTTTAGCTTCTCTTAAAGGGCGACTCCGGTTAATTCCGAAAATACTGGTAGTACGGGTGATTATAATGTCAAAACTGCTAATAAACGGTTTATGGTATTCATTTTCCGAGAAGTTAAATAGTTTTCTTGCCAATCTCATTTAAACGAAAATCCTGAAGAGAAACCTTTCCCGCGGCAGGCAACATTGGTCCTGCTCGTCAACCATTGGGCATCACGTGATACGCAGACGTCGGCTATGTTATGAACGAAAGTGGCGGACGGCACCCACACGCGGTGGTGGTTTCCGCAACACGTCTTATAGACATCAAAGCCGTAGTGCTGTTCGATATGTCGTCATCAGTGAAGGCCAACACAGGGCACAGATTGGACACGTCGATTGCGTCAACATTCGACACAAACTTGACTCAAAGCCGAGCGCTGACGCAGCACTCGTTTCCAACCTGTGTCCAGCGTTGGCCTTTGTGTAGCAATATCTAGAAAGGACGAGACGAGGCCATGTCCGCTGGGCTCTAGACATGAAGCGCGCGTGTCGCCGGCGCTTCGTTCTTCTTTATTCCATGCCTCTTGCTACATCTCCCCCTATAGAGGCTACAACCAACAAATTGCGGACACAAGGGGCATACACGCGAGGACACACATATATACATATATATACGCATAAGCACTAAAAGGAGTCACTCTGTGAACCTCTTTGGCTTTTTGATAATCCGACCGGACCTTGTTTCGTACTTCGGCGCCCTTGGAAGCTGGGTCTGGCAGCGTAGTTCTTGACTCCGAGACCAGTGAGTGAGGTGTCTGCTCACTTATGTCTTTCGGCAACGGAGCGAGATGACATTTGTTTCTCACCAGAAGTCCTTTCGGGATCTCTACGACGTACGACCTTGGTTCTGTCCTCTCTCCGACGACTTTACCAGTTGTCGCCGCCTTTTTCACCCAGACCGTGCTACCAAGAGGTTCGTTCAAGCGTTCACACTCTGCCTGTCGGCTATTATAGTTTCTCACTTGTTTCTGTTTTTTTCCTTGTCTTTTTTTCTAAATTCCTCGTGATTGGGAAGTTTCGGAATTAACGTTGAGGGAAGAGTTGGTAGCGTTGTCCTTGATTGGCGGCCCATTAGCAGCTCTGCAGGACTGTAGCCACAGCTTCCCGGCGTTGTCCGGTAAGATAGAAGGCCAAGGTTGGGGTCATCAGACTTTTTGAGAATGTCTTTGACCACCTTTACCATCCTCTCAGCTTCTCCATTACCCTGCGGGTAATACGGGCTGCTTGTGACATGGGTTATCTGGTACTTCGCAACAAAGTCTTGGAATAATTTTCCCGAATATTGAGGACCGTTGTCCGATCGGAGTACTTCAGGTATACCATGACGGGAAAATATTGCTTTGGGGTGGCCAATTACCGCTTCTGATGTTGTCTGCCTCAACTTGCATACTTCTACATACCGCGAGTAGTAATCGACTACTAGGAGGTAGTGTTGTTTGTTCAGTTCGAAGAGATCTGTCGCAACGCGCTGCCACGGGCGGTCTGGAAGTTTCGATGGTATCATGGGCTCTACCCTTGCGACACGTTCCCGAATACATCTGGAACAGTTCGTGACTAGCTGTTCCAGGTGTGTGCTGAGTCCTGGCCACCAGACGGACACCTTCGAACGTTCGCGGCATTTGCTAATGCCCAAATGTCCCTCATGAAGTTTGTCTAACACCTCCTTGCGAAGCGGCTGGGGGATGCAAAGGCGGTTCGTCTTCACTAAAAGCCCGTCTTGTATGGTGAGGTTCTTTCTTTCGGAATAAAACGGTACCACTTCAGGAGCAACCTTGGCCTTTGTGGGCCATCCAGTGGTGGTATACTCCCTCAGGTTTCTTCCGACCGGGTCTTCCCGTTGCAGTGTCCGAATCTTGTCTAAGTACTCAGTTGAAGCTGGCAAGGAACCGCTGATGGCCTGTACGTACGCTTCTAGTTCCTCTCCCATAGATCTTCCCGGCACGTCTACCGGCGATCTGGACAGAGCATCGGCCGTACACAGCTCTTTACCAGGAACATGAGAGATCGTGAAGGAAAACCTCATGAGGCGAAGTTTAAACCGCTGTATTCGCGCCGGAATAAGGTTCAGCTTTCTTGATCCAAAGAGAGGTACGAGCGGACGGTGATCCGACTGGACATGGAACGTAGTTCCCAAGAGAAACTTCTCAAAACGCTCGCACGCCCATGTTACGGCATACGCCTCCTTTTCAATTTGTGCGTACCTGACCTCTGTGTCATCCAATCCTTTGGACGCGAATGCTACTGGTCGCACGTGTCCTTGTTTATCCCGTTGGAGCAGTACAGCTCCGAGGCCATACGACGAAGCGTCTGCCGAAACGATGAGGTGTTGTCCTGGATCATACAAAGTCAGGGTTGCGGCGTCTTGGATGTCTTTCTTTATTGCTTCCCAAGCACGCTGTTGCTGAACATCCCAGGCCCACTCTGCCTCTTTTCAGCAGGTCTCGTAGGGGTTTTAGTTTTTCCGACATGTGTGGGATGAATCTACCGAATTGGTTGGCCATCCCGATGAATTGCCTTATCTCATGAACTGTGGTGGGTGGACGCATTTTAGTGATTGCATCAACCCGTTCTGGATCCGGCAGAAGTCCTTGGCTGCTGATTATGTGGCCAAGGAACTTGACAGAGGTCTTCTTAAATTCACACTTCTCATTTAGTGTGACACCTGCTGGTTTCAGCCTTTGAAGAACTTCTTCGAGCCTGGAGTCATGTTCCTTCTCGTTTGACCCCGTCACCAGGATGTCGTCCATGTGACACAGCACCCCCGGAAGGCCCTCCAAGATTTGGTTCATCTTCCTTTGGAAGTGCTCAGGTGCAGATGAAATCCCAAATGGAAGCCTTTGAAAGCAAAACCGACCAAATGGGGTGACGAAAGTTGTCAAGAGCTGTAACTCCGCCGCCAGCTTGATTTGCCAGAAGCCTGCCTTGGCGTCCAGTTTTGAATACAAAGATGTATTTGAAAGACGGCCCAAGGTTTCTTTCACTGATGGCAAGACCAGTTTCTCGCGCTCAATGTTCTTGTTGAGCCGTGTCAGATCTACACATATTCTGACATCTCCATTCGACTTAGGAACCACCACCATTCCAGAGCACCACGCGGTGGGTTCTTCTGCTCGCTTTATGATCCCGTCCTTCAACATTTTTCAAGTGCTCCTCAACTTTTCATATCAGAGCCAAGGGTACACGATGGGACGTGTTTACTGAAATTGGTGTGGCATTATCAATTAGCTTGATCTTGTATTCCCCCTTCATTATTCCAATACCACTGAAAAGTTCCGGATATTTCTGCTGATAACCGGCAGTAGTGGGGTCGGTGACTGAATGCATGAATTGGACAAGTCCAAGTTCTGTGCTAGCTTCACGTCCCAGAAGCGGTTCGTCAAGGTTCGTGACAACATAGATGTCCTCATGTATCAGCTGTTGACCATGTTGAATCGTGGCCCGGAACTTCCCAGTGACTGTTAACATCTGCCTTCCGGGTCCGAAAAGTTTGGCCGCAGTAGGCTGGAGGTTTTTGAAGCTCGATGCCGCATCCTCCGGTATGGCACTGACGTCGGCGCCTGTATCAATCTTGAACTAGACGACCTTGTCATTGACCTTGCGCGGGACTCTCCAAGCCAGACCAGCAGAAGATTTAACACTTCCGAGCAGCCATTCTTCTTGATCTGTCTCCAGGTTTACTTCCTGTAAAGACTTTCTCCTGCATACCTTTGTCCAATGTCCTCGTCTGCCACAGTTTAGGCACTTGGAACTGATTGCAGGACACTCGGAGTTTGTGTGCGCCAACCTGCCACATTCTCCGCAGGTAGGAGCTTTCGTGTCATTTCTTGACTCTGAATTGCGCGGAGCCTTCCATTTTTCTTGTCTTTTACCAAGGACATCGACGACCATCTCCTCTTTTTCTGTTTGCCTGTGCCCTCGGACCACGGCTTGTTGCTTGTGCACGGCTTCTTTCTGTCGAGCTCGTGTGACTGCAGCTTCTAGTGTGAGGTTGGGGTCTCTCTGCAGGCTTTCAGAAAGGGAGTCATCTGACAGTCCGACTACGAAGCGATCTCGAACCAGTTCGTCCTTCAAAACGACGTAGTCACAATGTTTTACCAGGTGATGTAGTCCGGTTATAAACGATTCCACCGACTCTCCAGTCTCTTGCTTTCTTTGATGTAATTTCGCTCGTTCGTAGATGACGTTTCGCTTTCCCACGAAGTGATTATGAAACAAGTTTTGTTTGTCGTCGTCCGAAAGGGACGATGCCTCGAGAACGTCTTCGGCGTCATCTCCAAGGAAATATACAAGAGCATCTACCTGTTCGCCCTCATCGGCGTTGACGAGTTTGGAGACCTTTCAATAGCGGTTGAATCTGTTGTACCACTTTGGCCAGTCGCCTGGTTGTGGAAATCGAACGCTGACGGTGGGGTGATGGCGTGAGCGTACATCGTTGTCCGAGATGCCGCTGCCGCCTCTTCCCCCTGGCTCGTCCCAGCGGAAGACTCTCGTGAACTGCTTGGCGTGTTCATGGTGAAACTCTGTTCTACCACCCAGCCACTTCTGACACCATGTAGCAATATCTAGAAAGGACGAGACGAGGCCATGTCCGCTGGGCTCTAGACATGAAGCGCGTGTGTCGCCGGCGCTTCGTTCTTCTTTATTCCATGCCTCTTGCTACACTTCGCTGGTGACGCAAACATGTCAGCACTACAGCCTTGCGTACACTCCCTTTTTTCTTTCTCACCCTTGAGCTCACAGCCTAAAAAAAACATATATATTTTTATGAACAAAACAAATATTCCAGTTGATGACGTTCCGCGTAGTGCTGTCTGTGACCCCACAGCTTCGTTGACTGAGCTGCTCAGCGAACCTTGCGTCGCCCGCCAGGTTGGGTGGATTTTGGTAACCGTGGCGCCACTCGGACTTCGTTGGCTGGTTCAATAAACAGGATAATTTGATGGCCTTGTTGGTTAAGCATAGCACACAAAATTAGGGCAAAGGACGAATTTTTTTAAAGTTCAAACACCAACGAAGGCCATCATATGGACCCCATGTTTCGAAGCGAATTCGGCCTCTTCTTCAGGGGCGACTACCGCTATATCCGTTGAAGAACAGTGTCCTCTTTTTCTTCTATGGTGGGTATCTGGTCTTCTTCTTCTGCGGCTGTACCTTTTGAATAAGGTGACGAAGCCCGTAGACATATGCGAATGGTAAAGCTGCGAGAGTCCGCTTGATGTGCTGTTGCGTTGATTGAATATGCCAGGATTCGAGAAACAGTTGTTTGCGCCCTGTCCTGTCTAGTCCTCTTTGTGCTCGTTCTTTGTGATAATTTTGTGTACTACGGTTGAATAAAGTTTGAGACGGAATTGCGGGATGCTATTCTGTGTTTAGGCTTTTTAGATGATACGACATAGGACTGCGCTGTTTTCTCAACATCGAAAGGTGACCGGAGTTGCCCTTTAATGCTGGTTCACACTGTCGCAACCAAATGACTACGACCGATTCCCACAAAACCGGTTTTTAAGCCTCTTGGGACATCAAAATGAGCTGTTGTGCAAGTTGGTTTTGTATATTTGCAATGTGTACCGCAAAGTCAACAAAAGAACGAGACATTCTTTCCTATCCCTGTCTCCTTCCTGTGTTGTCCTTGCGTTACATTGTAAATATGCTGTTGGGACATATTGCGATCGTGCCGCGCAGCAGCAATGGCGGTCGGAAGCGGCGTAAAACCTCGTTTTGTGGGACTCGGTCGTAATAGGTTGCAGGAGTGTGAACCAGGCTTTACACTCAGCTTGTGAGATGGAGTGGAGATGGCAATAACCTTCACAACTACACTCTTTCTTACACATCGGCACAGTACTCTAAGTCGCACTCTATTTAACTTTAAAATAGCAGTCATCATTCTGGTCTTACTATTTTATTTGCATACTGGGCAGGTCAATAGTAATCAATCCTTCTTACTCCCCGGGTCTGATACCCTCTCTATGGTAACAGTGATTTGACCTGGGCAACTTTTCTAAAGTTGCGCAGGATTCGAGCGAGAGCTGGTCACTTTCACAAGCGAAGCTATTAACTCGTTCCATGGCTAGATATTATGCTATTTTCACTCATTTACTTTATACCTTAAAACGTTCGTTGCAGAATAAAAAACCCTGCATTAGTAAGGACGATGTCACCTAAGACGAAGCTATGTCATTCACGTACAAAGGGCTTAAATTTGTGCTAGACCAACGACTTTGATATCTTAGCAGCATAAAAGTTGGCCGCGCTAAGCTAATGAAAAGGAGTGTGAATGGAATGCCTCATCTCCTATTTTAGCAATGTGACAGTCTGTTCCAAAGCTCACATGCAGGGGCGCAGGGAGAGGCATTTACACCTTTCGACAGGGCAAGCTCATAACGCCGCAGACTGCACAGCGAAAAACCCATGCCTTCCCGGATTTTGAGTCGGTAAAAAGAACCCTGTCGCAGATGCCGGCACAGGAGCGGCGCAATGTCCGGGCCACCGGTGAGACCGCTGGCCCGGATCGGAACACCTCGTTTTGTTCGCGGGGTCCCCAAACCGCGGTTTTTGACAGGCACGCGTTTCCCGGGCAACCGGGACGCGACGTGCTTCTCGAAGACTGACCAATGAGCGGACTGACCCCGTTTCGCGCCGAGGGTTTTTAGTGCCCCCCTCTCTTTCATTTTCCGTGCGTTCCGCGGTGTCGGCGTTGGCGGCAACGAACCTCACGCCGAGGACAGGCGACTCCGCTAGATGGGGACCAAACAGAGAGCGTTGTCAGGACCATGCGCGTCTGGACGGCAATGTGGACGCACCGTCGTAGCTGCTGACCGGTTGCCTTGAGCTGACACGGCGAGAAGGATTACTTTACTTCGCTCGTTTTGTCCATCAGAGAGGCAGGTGAGTGCGACACCTTGTCTTTTTTTGTTTTGTTTTGTGGTTGCTGTTTTTATTGGGTTCCCATCACGAACTGAGGGCTTTGTCGAGATTGCATAATGGACCGCTGATTCGAGTCATGCTCGTCCTTGATTAGGATGAAGCGTGCGTGGCATGCTATGATCTGTTGAGGATCGCTTTCATCGTAAATGTTAGCCGTTGCATGGATAGAGGTTGCGTCATTGCGATATTTGTTTATGGTGAAGGCAAACAAAAGCCGTCAGGAACGAAGTAGTACAACCGTGTTTTTAGGCAATACGGTGAGAAGGCACATATAACGCATCCGATCAGTTCACAAGGCGCGGGGGACAATCTGGATTTATTTCCTTGGTCTTTTTTCCTCTGCAAATAGTGTTTTTTACTGCTTATGAGTTTTCGTGTTTGATTCGACATGATCAGGTAGGTTTCGTCCTCTGTCAGACATTAATTTTTCTGGCCATGCTGGATGGTCTGGTCGTGAAGGGGGGGGGGGGGGGGGGGGGGGGGCTGTCGCCTTGTGAGGCATGTCGATGCCTTTTGTGGCGGCCCCTCGGACAACTGTATTCCTCGACAGTTTTCTTAATAACCTTTGAGTTTCACTTGGTTAAGTATCTTTCTGACACTTATTTCTAAGGTTGTTATCTACCTTACAGCAAAAGCTAAAATTTATAAAAATATATTTACTAATAGGGCACAAGACAAACTTCACTTCCCATCGGCCTGGCTAATAGCCCATGCTGTCATTTGAATATAGCTTTCAAGTGAAGCAGCTAAAGATAGTCGTTTTTTGAGATGAACTAATCGAGAAGGTTCCATACGCGAAATCATTGCGTCTGAAGAAAGTGTTGCGGAAGCACCAGTCATTTATATGAACAGACATAGAAGTAATCGCTACAAGTAACGAGATTACATGCAATCCGTTACAATTTTGTGATTTACAAATTAATTCCTTACTTTAAAAAACGAAATGCGAGTTGTAACGTTATTTCTTTATTTTCAAAAGAAGGAATTACTCAGAATTACTCGTTACATTTCTCGCAATGCTGGAAGTAACACAATGCAAGTAAGAACGTTATTGCTGATGTATTAGTATTTTCAATAATGCACTAATGCACTTGTTAGTATTCTAAATGACTAACACATAAAGCATTTTCGTTACTATTTTACGCTCAGCTATCAAGATACGTTACTCATTACACGATATTTTTCATTAGTATTGCTGTCCTGTTCAGTTAGAGCATCATTCGTATGATGTGAACTGTGGAGAAAACATCCTCAACTTCCTTCTACACCAAGGCCTTCCGGATGTCCAACTGAATGACAACAACGATCGCAATGTTCCCCGGGAATATTTCAGATGAGAATCATGACATGTCAAAAAGCAGTAATCAAACTTTTGGACGCGAACTGTTTTTATTCAACAGCTCTACAGTTTCTTTGCATGAAATTCAATAATCCACATTCAAATATTTATCAATTAATGTTTTCTTAAGAAAACATTGTAATGCTCCCTGGACTATAATTGGCTTGGTATCATAGAACGTGAATCAATTAGAATTTGAATATTTCCTTCAGATATTTTTATTTCGCAGAATTTCCCTGGAAGCTCGCCATGGGCAGGAACATTGGCTCGGGGTCATTTGAATATCCTTCAGTAAAATGATTTTATTGCTATAACCTCCCATGCTGGCTTAAATCAAGCCCCAAGGTTCTTTTCTGTACGAAAATGTCTGCCGGTCCTGGTTCATTTTTGAAGATATGCCTTTCCAACGAGAGAAACCTAGTCCTCCTCGATTGGCACTGACACCGTACCATAATCACGCAGCCGTTTTGCTAGAACAAATGTCCCTTCTGAAAGCGACAATTTCTTGCCACTCGCAGACTTAGACTGCCTCAGCAAAATCCACGGGTTAAACTTTCTGTGTGAAAACAAGAGAATTCACGTTCTGTAAACTGCAATTCCAGCTAGAAAACTTTCACGTTCCCACCCGTGTGACTGAACAACAGCCAAAGGTTGTTTAGGACGCCAAAACGTCGACCGTGTATGACGGATGTTTTGTTGGCAACTCGTTGCAACAAGGGCTGCCTCACCCTCCTTGACGATCCCTTTCCCTATACCATGATGTCACGCAGAGTGTGCTAAGAGATCAGTTCGCAAGAGGAGCCTGTGAGCTCGCTAACCGTTTCTAGATTATTGGCACCAGATATAGTTATTAGCAAAACGACCCAAGGAACACAAAGAAATAACAATTAACGTTATTTTTAGTTTGCGTTTTTCGCACATTTCTTATTCTTGAGACAGCGTTTGATGTAACGGAATGTTTCTTTCAACTTTCCCACCTCTCATTTTTTTAGAAACACTGACATATCGCCTTCCGTGGGGAGTTGGAGCTTTGAGCCAGAATTTTTCGTGAAACGTCCGAATCTTCCGGTTCCGCAACAGTTATAGCAAGGATAACAGTCAAGTCTTCTGGAGCTGGCCGGAGCGCTGCTTGAGTCGTATCACCACGCCTAGAACTGAGTTGTTTCTGATTGTCAGCTGTCCGATTCGCATATGGCTTCTACCCTTGTGTAAGTTTTTGCTTGGTGCGTTGGGCTATTCCCCCACGCCACCGACGACAAGACGGCATCAGGACTCAGCGACGGAAATATTAAGGCTTTCCATTTTTAGCTGATTTGCATTGGTAATTTTTTGTTACCGGTTACCGGTCGTGACGAACTTTGAGGAGGAGTGTAGATAAGGTTTACGCGTTCATCTGTTTTTCAATAATGGCTGGTAGTACTGGTGTGAGGCGAGGAAAAGAAAGTTATGATTTTTTTACTTTTAGGATAGTGATTCTACCGCCCCGGGATCGTGCGCTGAGTCATCGTCAGAACGTGACATTAGACTTCTGTATTGATTGGGTTTAAAATATTACTTTTGTGGTACATGGTTCAATTGATCTATAGTTAATAGAAGTGCAATTACTACCCATATCAGCATCTTATCTGCTTCTTATAATTACACTGGAGTTTGCGCTTTCACCTGTTTCATAGTCCAGCCTACAGACCCTTGATAAGATTCGTATTCCGCGTTTCTTAAAACTACAGGCAACCATCGTCGTTCGATAACGTGGGAAACATGCCTCGATCAAGTGCTCTGCCGGGGTTCGCTTTCCAGAGCTACTTATTGTAGCGTGAGCTACACTGGCCGATGTTGAGCAGTTCCGCGTGGCTCGCATAATGAGCCGTGCTCCGTGCTGCGCATGAGCGAAGAGCAATGACGTCACACGGCGCACAGCTGGCGAGCCGGAGCCGCCACCGCCGCGCGCTCCGCCGCCACCGCGCCCGCCTCCCCGGTCTGCGCATTCCAGATGAGTTACGTCATAGCCACGGCAGACGCACTGGCGCCGCCGCGTGCCTAGCTGTGCGTCTCCGTTGCACAGAAGCCAAGTCTGACGCTGCACCGGAGCCGCTTGATAGCGCCCCGCATTTTGTGCGCATAAGCTCGCGCTACGTATATCCTGGCATAGCCGAGCTAAGCCACCGCAGTTTTTTTAGTACTGCGCCACCATTGGCTTCCAGGAGTCAAAAAGATGCATTTGCACATTTGACGCAACTTACGGGCACAAACACATCAAGGGGCTTTAGTCTAACCTAAATTGCTTCTTTTTTTAGTGAAGGAACTTTCCCTGAATCACTAGGTGTCTGCTTTCTATAATTGTGTCATATATCCTATCTCAGTATTTTGTAGCGGGGACCTACGGCAAAACCGAAACTACTGTTTCGAGCATGACGCAAAGCCTTGTGATCAGCTGCATGGTCATCGCGTGACGCAAAGTTCATACCGCTGTAACACAAAACATACGACTGGCCTAATCGTAAGAGTTCAAGTTCAAGTTCAAGTTTGATTGCACTCAAGAACATCTAAAATAATGTAATACATCAGAAGTTAAAAAAATAATCAATTATTGCAGTATTCATTAAATGTCTGAAAGAGCAGCACTTTGTAGGAATTTCACAGTAAACATGTCAGGAACGAGAGGCACTGGAGCAGAAGTGGTCACATTTTCACACATACTTTGCTTTTTGAACGAAATAAATATGAGTCATTAGCAGTCACGATGGTGCAAGGGAGAGAGTTCAACTTTTGACGCACTGGGAAAGTTGAAAACATTATGTTGATCAGTTCGTGATTGTAATAGTTCAATTTTTAGTCCCTGACCACACCGTTCCGATATGTTAGAAGGAGGATGACAGCATAAAGAGTTTAGGTACGGCAGGTTGTAATACTTATTACGAAAGTAGCACAACCGAGATAGTTTCCTACGTGTTGACAAAAGGCGAAGGATTAAATTCAAACTTGAGTTGTGAAACACTCGTCATGAGTGAGAATGTGTGATGAATAAATCGGGCCTTTTTATTTTGTAAGGACTCCAAACTGTTGACTAAGTAGCTTAGATGACTATTCGATATTGAACTTTTTTATTCTAATCGTGAGCAGATGAGTTTCTTATAAGTTTTGACAGCTATTTCCGGCACCGATGCCGCAAGACTGCAGCTGCAGCCGTTCGTCTTCAGTGGGCTTAGTGGCGGCACAATGAACACACCACTGAGTTTCTATTTATTTGCCTTGCAGGTGTGGTTTACTTCTGAGCCTTATTTTTCAAAGTACAACGGCTAGTTTTTATTGCTGCTACCGGGCCCACTGGAAAACTTATCCCCTGGTTCTTCATTGTAAGCACTGTTTAGAGCTTGTTTGGCACTTCTGATGCGAAGCGGAAATGTCAAAATGAGCCCCGGCCCTGATGAAGACACTCAAATTCTTCCTAAACATATCCTTCGAGGGCAAACGCAATTGTCTTCTGATATAACCAAAATAAAAGGCAATCGGGCAGATCTTCCAAATAAACTCGACAGTTTCAAGTTCCGCCTTGCTGGTATTGACTCTAGCTTATCTCAACTGTCTAGGCTTGATGACATGCAAAAATGTCTAGAGGATAAAATTACCGCTCTTGAATTTGCCTTCGCCCAACTAACTGATAAAAACGATGACCTGGAAAATCGTTCTCGTAGGACCAATCTGGTTTTGTGCGGCTTAGAGGAAGATGAAGATGAATCACTGGCTTCCTTACTGAACAGGGTCACTGATTACTGTCTTCAAAGCTTTCTGTCACCAGCGAAAGTAATGAGTCCTGTCATTGTCTTGGTTCGAACAATGAGGGCAAAATTAGACCTAATATTTCAGGGTTTTTGACTCCCCACACAAAATTCTAATTCTTAAAAATGCTCGGAACTTAAAAGGCACCTACTTGTTCATCAACAAGGACTTCACTTCATATCCTTAACATCCGTTGGCAGCTCTGGCCTAGTACGGCCGGCCTTAGATGCACTTGTCACTAGGTCTTTAACATCCAGCACACATAAGATGAGTCTAACAAATGCATCGTAAGAGCGGCCTGTCCAGTTTTTTGTGCACCCTAGGATGTCCCCGACGTGGCTGTCATCCCTGCAACTTGGCTCAACGAGCACGTTTGAAGTGACGTAGTGTTTCCTGACGGCTTAAAAGCTTTTCTTAAGTTTCGACCATCAATAGGTAGCGGTGTTGAAGCTGAAGTGACAAGCTGCATACCCTCGTGTAAGCTGCACTAATGACGCTGTGTTGATCTGGGCAAAGCTTTGTTTTTTATCTCTGTAAATTATAGTGGAGGCGTTTTACCTTCGAGCTAACTGCGATGTTTCCCATTTATCGGCTCGACATGAATCCCCTTACATACTTTCGAAGTTCTACTCGCGCGCAATACTCGCTGGTGATTTTAATTTACCACACATTGTTTGGAATGATATGAAGCCTCTGCGGGGGTGTCCGCAATCGCATTTCTTGATTGAGATCGCTTTTTCATGTAACCTGACGCAATTCGCTTGTAGCTTCGCGCGTGTTAGTAATGCAACTGAAAGCTTTCGGGATCTTCTCTTTGTCTCTCCTAAGATCGCGCGAGAAGGCGCCAGCTGCGAAATTGTTGAAGGTGTTTCTGACCACTCGCTTGGTTTTTGCACTCTCCCGCTTGCTTGTCAGCAACTGGAGACCGTTGGCTTAGCGAGGTTTCATGACTTCAATGCTGTGAATGATGTTGACATCCCTTGTACTTTGGCAGAGAGGTTTCCCGAATTTTACTGTTTGTTTAAAACGGCTAGCAGTACCACGCATGCCTTGTGGTTGCGGTTTGAAGGACTGGTTGATGACTGCATCCAGAGGTACGTTCGAATTTAAGTGAAAAGAGAAAAAAATATATAATCCATAAATTACTCGTGATATCCTTCACCTGTAACGCAACTACGTCGAGCTCACCACTTTCCTAACACGAAGAATACTTATTTCATACCTATTCCTCGCAGGAAGTTCAAGGCTTCAGTGATAAACGCGAAATACATTTATTTAAACTTTACTTTTGCTCATCTATTTGCGTAGCATCTCCCGAAATTTCTGGAGGTTTCTGAAACGAAATAAATCAACTTTCGTGAATATGACTGTGCAACTGGAGCTATAAATAAGAAGCAGCTTACTTCTAACGCTTTTAATTACTATTTTTTCTATATGCATGGCAGGAAAGGATATAATTTCGGATTATGAGGCTTCCCCCATAGTATAACGGACATTAACATTTCTGAAGATGGTGTTTTTGCGGAACTCCTTATTCTAGACATCAGGAAGCGCTGCGGCCCCAACAAATTTTCTATTTTTTTTTTCTTTTAGGTAGGCTGAATGGTCGCTTAAATTTTCGCACTTGAATTACTTTCAACGACTTAGCACAAGTGACATGCCAAGTGCCAAGAGTGGAAAACAACAGGAGCGTCATCAATATTTATATGAGGCGACAACCACTATTTCGAAAACTATCGATCCATTTCATTTATGTGAACGGCTAGTAAAGTGAAAGAGCACTTCATTTTCAATTATTTAATTGTGTTTTTATACAAAGATTTTTTTTTTCAAATTAACTGCATATATCTAGATGTGGTATTAAGCAATTGCGACACAACTAGTACTCACGATACTTGAATTTGCGGCTGTGATAGATGCTCGCGCTCAGACGGACGCGATATTTTTAGATTTGCTAAAGCTTCCCATCGCGTATCTAATAAAATATTGTTACATACGTTCAGCTGAGTGATCTGTAATGGGAATATAGTACGTTGGCTGGACTTTTATCAGACTCATCGACGGCAGTATGTGACTGTTGGTGGTGATTTTTTCACTTGAACTATCTAAATTATCGGGCTTACCTCAAGGATTCGTCCTGGGACTGCCCTTCTTTTTAACCTTCGTCAATCAAATCAGATCAAATCAAGTTTATTTGTTGTCACATTTTAGATGACAAAAGGGACTTGGACAGAAAGCTGCTAAAGACCAGCTTGACAAAGGTCCCAGCCCCCGTGCAGTTCGCGACAGTTTCTAACCCAATTTAACAACTAAAATTTGGACTACAACTACACAGTGTATAGAGACGAGTACAGACATATGCAAAAGCCGGATTTATACAATACTATATTTATTGCAAATATATAGACGAAAAATACACAAGCCAGTGCAAGAAAAACTCGACTAATTAAAGCAATGATGCAATCGTACATGAAAAAATACATCTTGTTCATCACGAAAAATATCAGCAGTATTCAAAAATAGCATATAGAAGTAAGTTCTTTTATATCCCTATGTGATAGTGATTCAAAATGTCGACCCTTTCTGTACAAACTATTTAACATTGTGGACAATCTAAAAATAAAGCGTCTGATTTAGGTAATTTGTACGCGTTGGGCGAATCATCCAGAAATTATTTTGTCTTAGGTTGCGTAGGATGGTGCGATGTTTTAGGTTGGCGAGTTTAATAAAATGAACATTATTGTGCTGAAGAGCCCTGTGATACGTTGACAGAAGCTTGTAAGCACATAGTTGTTCGACGGTTTTGACATTTAGGGATTTAAATAGTGATTTAGTGAGATGAAGAAATGGAGTTCCTGAAATTGCACTTACTGCCTTCTTTTGTAATAGATGCAACCCATTCAAATTACTTTTTTTCTGGTTTCATTGATTTCAAGATAAAAAAATCCTATCCATGCTAAATCGCGTTTTTCGCTGACGATTGTGACTTCTTCTCTACTGTAAACACACTGTAAGATCCCTTAGAGCTGACCCACTTTCTATATTTAATTATTTTTTTGTGTTTAAAATCGAATAAGGTATTAAACTGATAAAAAGAAGTGCGTTCAAATGTCTGTGACGCAAAGATGTTCACCACTATATTTTACATAGTCCATTAATGCCGACCCACCTGTGTCGAGTATACTTTTTTGATATGTTGGTTTTTAATTACTCTTGACAACCTGGAACGTACATGTAAACTTTATCGCCCAGAAAGCTTTGCAGAAACTGTGGCTTCTAAAATGCAACCTTTGTCATTGTACGATTGAAACAACGTCGTTGGTTTAAAGCTTTATAATCAGGCCTATGCAAGAATATGCTGACGCTTCATGGGATGCCCACAAGTTGTCTTCTGACGTCCTCAAGGCTGAGCAAACAAGAGACATTACGGGTTGTGTACAATTGATACACGACCGCAGGCCGGTACGAAACTCATCCAGATCCAAACGGGCAAGGGTGGGGATTGAATTCGAATTCCCTGGGTTCTGCAGAGCGAGCTTTCGCTCAACGTGCACGGAGCCGGTGTGCGCTAGCCCACTCAGCTACCAATCCTCCTCCCAAAATCTAAGCATAGTGCTTAACATCTAGACATAGACCGGTCTGAATGTTTTAGGAAACGTTTAAACAAAAGGTGGCTGCCTCAAAGAAAACATATTTAATGTTAATCTGCTTCAAATTATGACGTCAATACCTCTACCGTTTTGAGGATCCAAATGTATATCTTGCCCAGAAATGTCACTCCAGGTAGTTATATTATTTAGCTTAAATGTGTTAGTGATCCTGTGGCTACTTCTTAGAGCTTTAACGAATATTTTAGTTTGTTGTTATATTGATAACTGCACGGATCCTATTTTTCGTTCAAATAGTTAAGTACTTCGTTAACAAATATCCAAGTTAGTGTTCCCGGTGTACACAGTTTGCTTTTTTAACCTTGACTGCAAAAAGTGATCACACCCAAATGATATTCCGCATTATTTTTGCATCGATCTTTAGGGTGGCCATTCAGTTACTTAGTTATGAATATAATGCAATCAAATGCAAAGGTGCAAGCGAGCTGGACAAGAATGACGAAAATAATCCCTGGAGAGGGGGAACAAGATGGATACAGGACAAACACAAATCTCTAAACACAGCTAGGTGACTGGTGCGCGACCGAAAAAATCCACCTGATCCGGGTATCGAACCTGGGACCTCTCTATTTCCTGTGGAGCACTCTACCAACTGAGTCTAAACCCTGGTTAGCTTAGTTGGTAGAGCGCTCCACTAAAAATGGAGAGGTCCCGGATTCGATACCCGGAGCAGGCAGATTTTTTCGGTCGCGCACCGGTCACCTAGTTTATGTTTGTCCTTCGTTTGTCTTGTTCCCCTTCTCCAGGGATTATTTTCGTCATTTGTGAGTTACTTCGCTTTTATTTTCCAGAAGTCTCTCTCCTGCGGAGCGGTACCTAGACTTTGGAAATCAGCAAGCATAATTCCTATGCACAAACGGGGTAACTAACAGAGTCTTGATAATTATAGACCAATTTCTCTTACGTCCTTATCCAGTAAACTTACCAAACACATAGAACATAAACATATTTCCGAGTATCTTGAAAGCATCCATAAAGACCCTAAGAAGTATTAACAATAAAAAACGGAAACAGTTTTTTTGATTGTTCCTTCGCCTCCGGGTTACCATGAATGTCATTCACCAGCTCACCTGCGTTTTTTACCTTTCTTCAGATCTTGAAGAAATTAATTTCCCCCTCTTTTGCGGCATTGCTTTCGCCGACATTTTTCAACCACTACTCAACTTCTGGAATTCCTTCCTGACATCACTTGATTTTTGGATAAAAGAGTGCAAGCTACCGCCAATTTCATTGACTACTCGAAGGCTTTTGATAAAGTATCGCACACCAAGTTACTTTTAATGTTATAATCCATCCTTAAGAATACCCTTTCACTAGACTGGATTTCTCATTACCTTATAATTAAAGGTCGAACATTCTTTCATTTGCGGATGCCGTCCCTTGAGAGGTTCCGGTTATTTCGAACATGCCGCAAGGATTGGTGTGAGGTTCTTTTTATTTATTTTACATATTAGTGATTTTGTAGAAATCATACCGGTTAAATGTGTCTTTATGCTGATGACTACGTTCTGTACAATGACGTAACATCCATTAACGATCAGCTGTTACTTAACGAATATTTGGTGATTTCTTGATTAGATCAAAAATGCCAAATGGATTTAACATATCATAGACTGTATTCATGATATTTAGAAATAAAAAAATCGCACCTTGTATTCTAGCATTGATAATGCACAGTGCGCCCCAAACTTAACGCCGCCACTCGAACGCCCGACTTTCGCGGAGCCGCGCTATCCTGGCGGCAGCCGTTTCAACTAGTCGGTCACGTGAAGGCCATTCTTAATCTCCGGACCGGGGGAAGGGGGGTAGTAGGGCCGCCGCTCAGGTCGCCTGACTGCGAATCAGAAACTCATATCGTTAGACTCGATTTTTTTTTCTGCGCTTTGTTTGCACCTTTAAGATTGATAACAAAGACGATTTGATAATGCTTCGTAGAGGAGAAAGTTTGAAGGCGCTGCTAAAATGCAAAAAATGCGCACAAAAAATGCGATTTCAACGATATGAGTCTGTGATTCGCAGAGTCAGGCGCCCTTAGCGGCGGCCCTGCTATCTCCCCTTCCCCCGGTCCGGAGATTGGGAATGGCCTGCACGTGACAGACTACTAGTTGAAACGGCTGCCACCAGGATAGCGCCGCTCCGCGAAAGTCGGGCGTTCGAGTGGCGGCGTTAAGTTTGCGGCGCACTATACTTTTAAACGAAGTTGATGAGTTTAAATACATAGGGGTTTTTACGCCCAATCTTAATTGGGATAGACGTGCCGACTTTATCTGCTCCCGCACCCTTCAGAAATTGGGATATGCCGAGCGGTTCCAGCCCAAAAGATGACAATTCGCATTGTCATCTTTTGGGCTCGAACCACTGTGTTGGAGGCGAAAGATAGATCGACTCAAAATGTTGTGCAGAATTATCAGTAAAGACTGCGGCAACGAGAGTACACCTAATTTCCTACTAAGACACGCACCAGACTATCTCATCCATGCCTTATTGTTCCTTTTCAGTGCCCTATAAATCGTTTTTAAAATTACATTTTTTTCGAGAACTATTGATGACTGGAATAAAATTGACGGACCGATACATACTCTTTCTACTCATGATTGTTTTAGCGCGGTGTACAATATTTCTTTCCCTTAATGCATGTCGTTTTAAAAAAACGATTCTCAATGCCTTTTTGTTTTACTTTTTTTTGTATATTTATTTTTTAGCAGTTCAAGTGTATGAATTTTTCATGTATATGTGTTTTCCTGCAATTACCTCCTGTAAGGTCGCAGTATCCACAAATAAATAAAATCAAGTTAAACTTACAAGAGCTTTGGTGCAAATTTGTTCTTAAGAAGCCCATTCGTGCTGTATTTTTCAGTGCGGTTTTAATAGGCAAACTCCATGTTAGCTCTCCGGTAATTGTTATTCCTAGATATTTTTCAGAAGGCACCTGTTCTACGCTGGTTGAGTCCAGTGTATACTTTTGCTTTGTGAAGATAGATTTATAGGTAAACGTAATTACTTTTGTTTTTCAGGCGTTAATCTTTATTTGCCATGGTTTGCACCAGCTTGAAATGTTATCAAGATATGATCGTGCAAAAGAGAAATCATCAAAATTTATAATCGGGCGGTATATGCCGCAGTCATTCGCGAACAACCCTATAGATGAAGTAACAGAGCATGGTAGGTTGTTTACGTATAGTGGGAAATGTTGCGCGCCTAAAACACTACACTTGGAGGCCCCTGATTGAACTAGTATGGGTGAAAAGATAAATATGTACAGAATACTCACGATCCAGAAACAAAATTAGGCGATCCATTCAATTACTTCTTATTCAAGATTGAGCTGCAAGAGTTTTTTTAAAGTAAACTTTCGTGAGGTACCCCAATGCCTTGGCGAAGTCTATGAAAAGCATAAACTGAAATTGTCGGCTTGAAATGTTCATGGGGGTCAAGGACGAAGCCATCAAGTTGAGATTCCCAGGAGAGGAGTTTGCGGAAACTTTGTTAACTTTAATGCAGGTGTCTATTTTGAACGAGGTAGTTAATTAGTTCAGGGTAGATAACATGCTTTATAAGTTTACAAGGTGTGCGAGTGATATAGAAATTTAATTTGATGCCAGATTTTCGCTACCAGATGAAAAGATTCGCATAATATTACCAATTTTTCAATCTTGTAAAATGTCTGATGTTATAATCGAAGCGTCGACCAAGTGTGCTAGTATTATTGAAAGAAATATATTTGGTTATGAGTAAACAACTTGGTGAAATACTGGGGCTACCTGGTATTGAGTTATCGTGTGAACTGTGAATGACTTTGGCCACCCCGGAGAAAGTGAAGCCAACATCTTTCATTGTATTCGCGGAGCTATAGAATGAGGGAAGAGGAAATGTTTCGTGTGTAAAGAAAAAACAAAAAAAGTCATTTAAAATAGATTTCGTTTCACCACACGTTGACTCTTCTCCACTGTCATCTGTTAGTTTTTCTAACTTCGCTGCACCTTTGGGTGCTATTGCCACGAATGACAATACAGGAGGCGACGAATGACTGACGGAAACTAAACGTTCAATTGGGCGAACGAGTGCCCCAAACAAAATAGAAGAAGGCTAGAGTCGCAGGCGTCGATGGTGGCGTAAAAGCTGGATCGAGGGCAGGGCAAGGCATCCTTGGGAGCCTAGAACATTCTATGTCGTTCGTTCTGGAAGTATACACTCTAAAAAGGAACAAGCTACACGGCTCTTTAAAGTTCTAGCTTTTCTAGTTAAATAAAAGAAAACGACAAGCGCTACGGGATTCGAATGCCTCTAACACTGTGGGAGCCAAGCGCGCTGCCTTCTTGGATAGCTGCGCACGCGGCATAGCCGCATGCGCAGCTAGCCAAGTACGTCAACGTATATCAAGATCATATCAGCATTGTGTGTTTAGCAGTTCCGTCAGCCCGTTCGTTTGCGGGTGGTACGCAGTGGTTCAACGGTGGCTTGTACGTGTGGCTGAGTAGGAGAATGTTTTGCATCAGTGGTGCCAAGAACGACGACCCTAGACCTATGATCAGCACTTCGGGAGCACCCTGCCAGAGGACGATGAATTCAACAAAAAGCTAGGTAACTTCAACAGCAGTCCACAACGAAAGAATTTTCGTCTCGGCGTACCGTGTGAGACAATTTCTTGCGACGATTATTCAGCTGTGCCGCATTGTCGACGGTGGGAAGTGACCGAGCAAATCGATTCCAATCTGCTGGAATGGCACAGTTGAGGAAGCAATCGGTTGCGAAGTACGGCTGACTTTGTCGGTGGTCACCTGCGTCACTGACACTTGTGTCGCAATCGGACATAGATATGAACGGTCTTCGGGAGCTTGGGCCAGTATTACTTTACACAAAGTCTGGCTAGTGTTCTTCTGTAGCTCAAGTCTCCAGCCATTGGGCCATCATGGCATGCTTGAAATTCCTCTTCACGAAGATTTTTGTAAATCACCAGAAGCAGCGCTGAATTGCTGGCCCCGAAGTTATTTTTGTAGAGCGCACCCTTAGGTATGACGGAGGTTGATAGCACGCTGGTAAAGACATGAGGCAGTACATAGTCACGACGTTCTACAAGCTCAAACACTGCACGGAGTTCCGCGTCGTTCCACTGAAGTTCTTGAATGTCCTGGCGATTCAGTGCGCCAATAAGCTCCTTGTCATCGTCGTCGTTGGTAAAAGTTGAATCTGGCTCGATGGGTGCGCTTACCAGACTGTCGGCGTCGATGTACTTGCGGCAGCATTTGTACACGATGTTCATATCAAAATCATACAGTCGGAAACTTCAGCGACCTAGCCGTCCAGAAGTATATTTTAAGCTTCCGAGCAAGCAGAGCGAATGAAGGACTATGACAACGCGGAAAGGACTTTGGTACAGGTAGGATCGGAACCTACAAACATTTACAAAGAAAAGCAAACGGGTTTATTTATTTATTTTAATCTGTCTTTACTGGATATAACGGTAAACTTTGTAACCTCGACCTTAACACAAGCGTCTTGGAACCCCTACTCATAACTGTAGCGGGAATTCTTGACCTCTCGCTGAACCTTGACAGGAAAAAAGAAGCGGTCTGATAATATGCCTGACGACTTCTTAAAACGGTATGCTGAATGAATGGGTAAATATTTGTAGATCATTTTAACAAGTATCTTAGCTCATGTCAGGGGCACATTGAATGAAAGGAATGCAAGGTCATTCCCATACATACACCTACAAGCCGATTTCCCTCATGTGTACTTGCTGCAAACTTTTATACCATAATACACTAAAGCATATAACAAAATTTCTTGGGCACCAGCACATTCTCTCTCCTCATCAGCATGGCTTTAGGAGCGGCCTCTCGATGGTCACTCATCTTGTTGAGACGTTGCATGATCTGACTCTCAGCATGAACAACAAGAATCAAGTTTACTTATTATTCTTTCATTTTTTCAAAAGCTTTCAACTGAGTTTCACACAACAAAATTAATTACTAAACTAAAACCTGCCATAGGGTAGGGACCCATCGTCAGCTCGGTAGAAAACTACCTGTCTCATCGTTCTTCATTAGCCCAACATGTGCAAGAGGTGTCAGAGACCACCAGAGTTATTTCCAGCGCCCCACAGGGCCCGGACCTGGCCACACGACTCTTCGTTCTCTTCATAAATTATAGAGCTCACGATCCGGTTAATATTTATCTATTCGCCGACGACTGTATAATATACCGGGAAAAGAGTTAGTTCATTTGATGGTGAAATAGTTCTGAATAACATATTTAACTGGCCAATAATTTGTGCTCTTACTAAATGATGGCTGTGAACGTTAACAAATTGTTACCCATGTCTGTAAAAAGGGAAAAATAGTTCTCAATTTCCGACGGTCTAAGTGGAATAACAGTTTCGTGCATTAATTAGTGTAAAAATTCTGATCTAATATCCACCTCAGACTTATATTCGAATCGTTATGTCGATCATTTAACGGCACGAGCTTTCAGAAGACTTATGTACGTGAAAATATAATCACTTAAACGTGCTACGATTGCTACAAAACTTTAATCTTAAACTAGCCTAGTTAGGCTCACACTAAAAACGTTGATTACTGGAAAAAATACATAAACAGTGCAACATTCTCTGAATATTCATTCAAAAATGAATTTCTTCGGTACACTATTTTTCTCTTAGTCATCCGAGAATAGAACGAACTTGATCATTTCATCGCAATAAAATGCCAAGCACATCTTGATGCCCTGTCACACAGGAATGAGAAATTGAAAAATTACCTATTTTTTATTTTTTATTATATAAACTGCGCTAATCTGCTGTGCTTGTATTGTTTTTTTTTTTTTTGTTTTAGATTTGAATTCTGATCTGTTTCCTTTTTAGGCACTGTTCCATAGCGCCTTGTTGTATGTTTTGAGCTTGAAGTACCAATTACGGTGCACGCAATTTTCTTTTGTTCAATGTTATTTTCTGCTAAAGTCCCTCTTGCGACTGTCAGTATTTTCAAAATAAATACAAAATAACTCCATTATCGCCCAGACGACAGCAAAACTCTCTTCTGTCGGTGTGTGGTTGCTCTCCAAATAGACCCCTTTCGGAATACTGCCCTCTGTAGTCAGATGCGAAATTCCTGCACAATGGCGGACAAAAACCTTTAGGTCACGGCACACTGGGAAAAACTCACCCCCAGAGAAAGGTGATAAGTGGAATAACGTTTCACTTTTGACACTGTTTGATTGGCTCGTGGGCTCGCTATTTTGGCCGCGCTACGAAGTTTGATATACCATAGAAGGACTTCCACGTTACTTGATGCGTTTGTTCCGCGGTTGTGCAGTGGTTCCGACCTTCTGATAATCGACACGTGACTTTCGAAAGGGGTTTATGAGACAGCATCCGACCTGCGTATGCAATAATTCTCTCTGGGCCTTCCTGCCTTTGGGCCAGTAGGCTCCAAGTCCGGTTTTACTGGCGTCGCTGGGGGTTTCCGTTTCTGTAAACTGGTCGAAATGACCAAGAACAGGCGGGGTTTGAAGGAGTCGTTTCAGTTTGTCAAATACCTGCTGTTCCGTTTTTGCCCACTCGCATTTTATGGTGTCCTCTGTAAGGTGCGTCAGTGGTGCTGTAACCTGGCGAAGTCACGGAGAAAGCCCCTATTGTAGACACAAAGGCCAGAAATTTCCTTAAAACCTTTTTGTAGGACGGCACTGAAAATTCGCCCACGGCAAGCGTCTTCTCAGCGTCTTCACGTGGTGAGAAAATACCACCTTCGTTTCTCACCACGTGACCTTGAAACTTTAGTTCGCCATGGGCCAAAGGCATTTCGTCGGCTTCAGAACAAGTCCAGCTGTCTTGATCGCCTCAAACAGAGCTCAAAGGCGTTCAACGTGCTCGCTGAAATCGTGCAAAAAAACTACGACGTTTTCGAGATATACGGGGTAATTTTGACGTTTTAGACCTGCCGACCCGGTGTCTATGACACGCTGGAATGTTGCTGGCGCTGTGCATAGTCCGAAATGCATCACCTAAGCTCGTACAGTCTGTCCGGTGTGACCGACGCAGGTTTCTTGCAATCGCTTTCGTCGACTTCGATCTGCCAATAGCCACTCTTCAGGTCCATCGTTAAAAACTACCGAGAGTGGCGCAGCCCGTCCAATGTGTCGTCGATACCCGGAAGCGCATTATTCAATAGCGGAGACAAAGAAATGAGGCCGCTTTATGCGGCTTCATTTCTTGGTGCGTCACGGATTGGAGTTTCATGACGCAGAGCTCATGACGTCACTGAATGGTCATTCGCTCTTTCGACCTCAACAAGATGGTCATTCAATCTTTTCACTTCAACGCGAAGGCAAAGCTGATCCACCTCTCCTCCACACACCCAAAATGTCGAGAAAGAAAACAAGTGGAAAGGAGTTGACTGCCGACTAAATCGCGCCTCGCGCCATCAATATCGCTTTAACAATTTTTTTTTTCGAGCAAAATTAATTTTTTGACACACGCGTCCTAACCAGACTTAAAAAAAAAAAATAACATTTTTTTTCCTTTTCAGCGTTCCTTTAACTGAAAAGAAAAAAATGTGAAAGTCGTTTTCAATTTCCTGTAGTGCCGAATTAGAGCGCAGCTCTTGAAGAGGAGGAGGGGAGGGTACGGAGGGGGATAGAGGCCCCTCCTCTCCTGCTCCTTTCCCATTTAGAGAGAAATTTTCGCTAAATTTTCCGCTAAATTTAGCGGAAAACGCTTCCCCGCTACCTTTAGCGAAAAGAATTTCCCAGCTAAATCTAGCGTAAAAACTTCCCCGCTAAAGATAGGGTAAAAGATTACCCCGTTAAATTCCTGCCAAATTTACACGCAATGCTCTTACCAAAGACGTGAATTTTATGCTACTTGCCTTAAGCACACGCCACTGATCTCTATTATAGGGGGCTGAATGGCGCATAGCCGCTCTCCGAGCAGGGCGCAAGTGAATTTACTTGAAGTTTGATGCTCATCCCGGAAGTCGGGCGTCTGCTGGGCTTCCTAGTGCTTTCAGTTGATGTTTTGGTCCGTACTTTCCAATGTCTTTGAGTGGGTTTTATTAATAATGCTCCAAATTAAATCCCAAAAATTAAGCATTTGAACTTGGGACATATGCACACCTGATCAACTAGAATCTCAAAATATTTGCATTGAATGGCTTCCCATGATACTTCTCGGGTGTGCATGTGCTCTTACTGCGCAACGAGCAGGCTCTTTTGAGGTGACAAGCGAAAATCCAGCGCCCTCGACGCTTTTCGAACCAGCACTCGGAAGGGTTACAAAGCCTGCCAAGCGCTTCCTTCCGAGACACGCCACTTACTTCCGGTGGCTTTATACCTGTTTGCTGAATGCGCCATCCAGCCCGCTATAATAGAGATCAGTGGCACACACCGATTCACGCCCATGTTAGTAGTGGAAGATTTTTTCAGTTTTTCCCCTCAGTACCCTTTTCTTCTCCTCAATACCTGGGCTCTTATTCGGCGTTACAGGATTGTAAACGTCTCTAATTTTGTTTTAATGTTTGTCTCGTGTTCTAGCTGACCTCCCCGTATGGACATCTGCAAAGTAGCTGAGCTTAAGCTTTTTATTCTTTAGGGAGGTATGGCCATCCGTGGTTGGCTGGTTTAAACGTTGCACACCATTGAAGGTTTCGATGTGTCTAGCTGGAATTATTGGTACCACAGTGAGCAGGAGGTAAAATTGCGCAGCATCCGAAGCTCGGGGTCACCTATCTGGGAGCTGCAAGGGTCGAGTAGGCCAGGGAAGTGCGTACAGTGTTGATGAGGGAGAGTGCATTGGTAACGACATTCTTTTGTCCGTTGATAAACCTGATGCCGGTGAAGAAGTCTGATAAAAAAAGCTAGCTGACGTATCTCACTTGGAGAATGTGCCACGCTACGAGAGGCGATGGTGTACGTCAGCGGCTTACGGCTGGTTGTACGAATAATTATCCGCCTTCCAGAAAGTGCAGAAAGTGCTTGACTGCGGACCTGAAGGTAAGTATATCGCATCCAAAAGTGCTGTACATGGTTTCTACAGGCGACAGTGATTTAAAGCAGAAAGCGATGGGAATCCATGATGCATCGATAAACTGTTGTCAAGTTGCACCAATCGCTGTGTTTGGAGCGTCGACCATGATGGAAGTTAGACCGTCAGATCTAGGATGTGACAACAAAATGATTTTGGCTAGCTCTTTTTCGATCTCGGTGAATTTTTGCTCCTCTGCATTGTTCCAGACCAGGCGTGCAGTCTTAGCCTTTAGACCCCTACGGAACGTGTTGACTGGGCGGAGTTGAAAGAACATCTTGGAAGAAACGATAATCGAAGTTAATGAATCCCAGGAATTCGCGAAGTTGCCTAACTTTGGACAGTCGTAGGTAATCCCGAATGGTTTGGAATTTCGGCATTAGAGGTTGAATGGCGTCGTTTTCAGAAGTAAATACAGCGCGGAAAGACGAGGACCAGACAAAGAAGTGACACGGACGTAGCGCAAGAGCAGCCCTATGACAAGTGAAGAAGAGGCGGACAACAGAAAGGGAAGGGAAGGAAGAAAGTTTGTGGTCATTCCCTACGTACGCGGCCTGTCCCACAACCTAAAACGCATTGCTGGCAGGTGTGACGTCGACGTTTTATTCTCTGCCCCGAACAAGTTGTCCAGGTTGTGCAGAGCTGTTAACCCTTCTTCGAGGGCAGCCACGGCTTGCAGTACGAGGCATCGAGATCGCTTCGTCTCGTGTTCTGAGGGAGTCGTTTATTCTCTCCCTCTGACGTGTGGCAGGCGCTACGTTGGCCAGACGGGCCGCTGTCTCAATTTTTTTTTTTTTTTTGTTTGTTGAAAGTTGAAAGATGTGTTGTCCCGTCCCCTGTTTTTACGTATATAACTCTTTCTAAACCTACAGGTTAAGAGAGCACGCTTATAGTGTCTCCACAACCGTGTCTGGTCATCTGGGCATTCATTGCCGCGACTGTGGTTGCCTACCCGACTTCCAACGGTGTGAGGTTGTTAAGCGTCATAGGGACCAGCTTACTCGGGAAATTCTAGAGATTGTTAAGATAGCGAGGTTGAGTGCAGCATGTGTAAGCAGTCCTTCTGTGGCCCTATCAGGCAAAGAGATGAATTTTCTGGTTCCCTGACTTGCTCGTTTTTTAGCACGTACTCTGTACGGCTGTGACAGCGCTACGCCAGTGTCACTTCTTTGTCTGGTCCTCGTCTTTCTGCGCTGTTTTTAATTCCAAAGTATGTACCAACTCGCCCAAGCCTCAACTTTAGCGTCGTTGTCAGGGTTGTGTTGAAGAAAGTCAAGCTCGAGAACACCAAACGCGATTTTTCGCATATTGATTGTCACTTCAAACTGATTCAGGCGTTCAAAGGCACTGTAGTTAAAATGCTTGAAGAAGGTTGAGCTTCGGGTGCTGCACCACGATTCCTTAGCCATGAGACGTGTCTCGGCGCCTTGAGGTTGGTAGTGACGCATGTCTACTTTGAAGTTCATCAACTAAAGAATGTCTGCTCTACTGATGGTGCATTTAACGCCTGCAATTATGAAAATCCCGCAGAATATTTTTTTTTTTGTCGTTCAAGATCAATTAGGATAGATTTATTGCCGTATATGTGAATAGGAGAGCCATTGGCAACTGGCAGGGACGTCCAAGGCTGACGGTTTCGTCGGTCCTCTGAAGTTGAAAGATAAACGCTGATTTCTGCGCATGTATTCCCGAGATAGCGAAACGTTTTGGAGTTGTCTGTAATAAAACCAAAAGACTGCCCTTGGTTGCACTCGCCACTTTAGCCGCATTTAATGTGGATTTTTCGCGCTTCCCACATTACACAATGCTGTGTGCGTTTTTTTTGCGGCGCTACCAAACCGGCGGTTGCACCAGGAAACGCGGTGTGCACTTCGGCAACGACCGCGGCTTACGAAACGTAGTTTCGGAAGCCGCGGTCGTAATAAACGACTGCGGCTCGGACGTTTTATTTCTATTCTCTTTTTCAGGGCTCAAGTCAGAGGAGGCAAACTATTAAAAATAGAGCAAAGACGGGGGTCGCTCATTATACATGCCCTAAAAAGATGTTCGTGGTATGCACACTCGTGTGTGCGCTTTCTCCCAGGGTGTCAATGTTCATATACTTCGTTAAAAGAACAAATTCTCGCGATTATCTCACTCGTATTGCCCTGTGTATTGAGTGTTAGCGTTCTTGTTGTCAGCAAGCCACCAAGGAACGAGCTAATAAACCAGTGTCCAGACGACAAACTGACTGTTATAGGACACAGGAAACTCAAGGCCTCCGATTTTTATATTTATATATTCCGTTACCTCCAAGTTGAGCTATGGAAAGCACACATAAAACTTCGTCCGAAACTACGTTCGTGTCCCCAGTTTTAGGTGTGTACTTCTGAAATTCAAATCGTGCCAGCCGTACCAAATGTCTTGGTTATTACGGCCACACTCTATAGGGTGTCGATCAACCTGTCATATACAGAAAAATATGGCGGCTTCCGCAAGGCTGGCATCTGATGTGTGGCGTAGAGTGCAGAGAAATGGCTGCCTTCAGTTTGACAGCCATCCGTGAGAGTGTTTCAATTGGTGATATGTCGGAGGTACAGGCTGGAGTGCTCTGGTAGTTCGAGTTCCCAATTTGAAGTCGTCGTGGCCTTCGTTTTCGATCACAAGATATTCATTTACTTATTTATAAAGATAATAAAGATATGAGTCAGTTCGATGAATGCGGCGTCATAGCTGCTGACCCCAGCTCGCCGTATTCGTTCCATCGCTCTCACTATTTTTTCGAGCCAGGAGCAGCTGCGCGGCCGGCGCATTGTAATGGTCTTTTTGCACTATGTACGCAATGTGCAACTCTTTCATAACTCACGCAAACTTAAGCGATACAAGCGTAACCATTGTGTCTAGTCTACAAGCAGAAAGTAACAACCTGCTCAGTTGTCTTCGAATTTGCGGGTGGTGGTATTAAAGGGTGGTAAACTTTTAATCCCGTTAGCGGTATGACCGATACGTATCGGCCAGTGCCCGGCAAACGTTTGTTGGCCTCTACCGGTCACGGGGCTTCCGGCCTCCCCGTCGACCCAGAAACAATGTCTACCGATTCAACGATGAGTAACTTTGAATTTAACGAGGAACACTTACATTTACCCCGGACGCTGTCCCAATGGTTCCACATAACGTCCAGGCAAACCTCAGTTAGCGCGTGCCTTTTAGAAGAGGTCGAAGAAAAGACTACTATCAAAAACGATGACATGCCTGCTGACTAACCTGATTTGGAGTGTGGATATGTAATCGCAAGCGTCGCCACGTTGAGAGAGATTAACCTTGGCAACAAGCATCCGACGCCTCGTAAGCTTTACGACGCCGAAGCACTGTGTTTTACTCTGGGAAAACTAAACGCTCCTGCGGAGCAAGTGAAGTGGATGTGAATAAAGTCGTTTTTTTCTGTGTTAACAGTGCTGGTATTTTCTGCTTAGAAGTCATTCGTGTTAGGAACGCTGTTGGGAGACGTGAGAGTGCCAAGGAAACAGGACGCAAAAAACATATAGCAGGCCGTCGCAGTACTGAACTATGTCTTCTGATGAAACTTCTCACAGCTAGCTTGCCAGGCAAAAAAGGAATGTAAATCTTAAACTGCTGTCAGCTTTAACTGACGCGGAAGGGCAACAAAAAAGAGTACACCTTGCATTGCTGGAATACATCTAAGTAAAGTTATCTTTATATGGTAACTATGTCCCCAACGACGCAAGTGAAACGTGCTCAATGAAAGTTCCCCAAGTATTGAACGTAGTTTTGTACTTTTAGTTATTTTAGCCTAACAGATACAATCGCGGGACCAGCAAGTCGAAGGATCTGGACGTTTTATATCTTTGAATCGCTGGACTCGTTGAATCTTTTGACTCGTCATAAATTTCTTGACTGGTTCGACCTTTTCACTGGTTAGCCTTTCAACCCCCATTGGATCCCTTGTCCCTTGTTCAGCGAGACTGGGGATCTATGAACTTCTCAAATACTCTTGGCATTCAAAAAACAGTTTATATTTGCTTCCCAAAGATGTTCCAAAAACGCATCAATGCAGTCCCTGAAACCGAACGAGCGGCATGTAGAGTGTAAAGGGCCGATGCCTCTCAGAATTCGTGCAACACATGACAGAGTGCGGTGTTACCTCCGTTGTAATGCAGAAATATTGATTGTAGACTCCATACACCTCCAGCTACGTCATGGATACACCTTGCATTCTGTTTGGCATGTCCTAAACCTCATAACTTGCGTAGCGATTGGAAGTGAACGAAACACGCTTGGGAGAAGAGCGTGTTGGTTTAAGTCATGGATGAAGAAAGAATAAAACAATTAAAACAGAGACAACACAACCACATCTTTCAACTAGCAACAGACGAGTAAACTTTCAAGAGGGAGCAGCCGACTATACCCAGTAGGGTATAGTCAGCTGTACCCAGTAGGGTATAGTCGGCTGCTCGCCCAAAATTCAACCTCAGTTTTCGTCCTGCTGACGAAAACTGAGGTTGAATTTTTAAAATCCGAGATAACCCTACCACCCTGACTTGCACTTCGGGTTTCTTATCTTTCCTTCTCTCCCCCTTCTCTCCCCTATTCCTACTGGGTATAGTCGGCTGCTCGCTTTTGAAAGTTTACTCGTCTGTTGCTAGTTGAAAGATGTGGCTGTGTTGTCCTTGTTTTAATTGTTTTATTCTTTCTTCATCCATGAACGAAACAACTGTGACGCCAATTTGCAGTCGTTATGCCAGATGCAACAAATATTATTAGACCCTCTTCAAACGTTTGCCTAGCAACATTGGTGCTCGCCATTGCTTGGGCACGAAGCGCGTGATTAGATCAGAGCCCTGAACGCTGACGCATCGATCGTGTCCAGTACGGAGAGCAAGCCGTCTGCTTCTTGCGCAGAACTTGTGGTGACGTCAGAACGACGCCGAGTTTTGATTGGCCCTGACTGAGGGATAGTGAATAGACCTCAAAGCAGACTGCCCTGAGGTCTACCCACTATCCTTCAATCAGAATTAAAGAGAGTTCGGCATTCTGATGTCTCCACAAACACAGCTAAAGAAGCAGAAGAACTTGCGCTCCGCATACATGCTCAGAGTATGCGATCAAGCAATGGCGGACAGGCGCTGACGCAATCTTTTGAACAGAGTCACTGAACATTGCATAACTATGCCGATCGCTACACACTAATCCGATTTTCCCACTTGCGCGAAACGTGAGGTCATGTAGCTGACGTCACGAGGCCTATGCACCAATATAGTTTTTTTTTTCTTCTAAAGTTAGGAAAACGTTTACGTTATGTTTCCTCATGTCACGTGACGTATATACATATTCCTGACGATTCCCGGTTCTCTTAACCCGGGCACCTCGTTGCCAAAATGCTTTCCGGTTTGAGAATAAACGTGTTCTTGTTTATGGGATTTTACTTTGTGTCAAATCGTTTCCGGTGTAGCTGTGCAAACTTAAAGGGGCGGTGCAACGATTTTATGATTAAAAGAATTTGCATCTCGTCATTTTTACATGTTTATTGTGTCCCAGAGGATAGAAAATACACCTCCTTCATTAAAATGTCGTGATTCCGCTGCATGATCGCAAAGCAAAATCCGAGCTTTTTCCCCCACCTGCAGCCCCAAGTGGCAGCCGAAGGAACTACGGCAAAAAGATAACGTGACCTCGCTCAACTCTAAGCTGCAGCTTAACGCCCGCTAATGTCAGCAGAGAGAGGGAGAGGATGCGTCCTCCGAGAAAGCACACGGGAACCTACACGGCACTCCGAATGACGTCACTAGGTGTGACCCTGAAGGCTGGGAGTGAGTTGAGGGGTGCCCGAAATGCCAATATTCTTCTTTTTCGTACTCAACAACTAATGCACGCAGGCGAAATCGGTTTTCTGTTCTTTACTTCAGAAGTGTAAGAGGGCAACTTCCAGAAATCTTTGACCGAAGTCCGGAAATTGTTGCACTCCCCCTTTAAAGTCTGCCGAACCGCTCGGTTTTGTGCTTACCGATTAGTTACGCGACTGCAAGGAACTGTAATTTAACTCTCACGAGTAATTTTGTTTTATGTCCCGCGTGATACACATCACTCTTGTCACCGTGGCACATAGACGATGATGCGATCGTGAATTTTCGGCAACGCGCAGCCGTGTCGATGAAACACTGCTGGAAATCAAGTACATAGTGTACCCCCAATATAATGTACGGGATTTTTTTCGCCGCAAAAATAAACTATGCATTGTCGAACGCCCATTCACCGCCAAAAAGTAACGCCAGAGCTCTGAAACACAAGCCGAAGTTTCAGCATGAACTCCTATCTTAATAAAAAGTAATAGGTGAGTTTCTCAAAAATATCGAAGGGAAAGTGGCGGCAGGGGGAGCTCTCAAATCCATGGAGTTCTATGGGGCCCCAAACCTAAAACGGGCAAAAACAGGCCCATCTTCTAATTGAAATTTTCACAAAATCACTTTTAAATTTTTAAATAAGATATAGGTTCGCGTTGAAACTTTGTATCTGACGCGGACCTCTAGCACTATATTTTGAACGAAGAATGAGGCTACGGTGAGGCTTTCATCAACGAAATGAGACATCGAGTCAGCCACGTCAAGAGGTTTGTATTGGCATATACGATATGTTTTAATTAACATAAAATTGTCAACAAAGAAGAGCCTCGTCGTTATTTTTTTTTCATTGTGTACAGGGTGTCACAAAAGAAAATTTACACGGTCTTTTTTACCGCTAAAATAAACTAGGCATCGCCGAACGCTCATTCTCCGCCCAAAGGTAGCGCTGGAGGTCACAACCAGATGCCAAAGTGTCAGCCCGATCCGATAACTTAATCAAAAGTTATAATTGATTATCTGAAAATTTCAATGGGAAAATGCCGGCCGACGGAGTTTTCCAACACATGGGGCTTTAAGGCACCAGAAACCGAAAACGGGCAAAAATGGGCTCCATTTCCCCATTGAAATGTTCATAAAATCACGGATAACTTCTGCTTAAGTTATCGGATTGGGCTGAAACTTTGGCATCTGGTTGTGACCTCTAGCTCTTCTACCTTTGGGCGGAGAATGAGCGTTCGGCGATGCCTAGTTTATTTTTGCGGTAAAAAAGGCTGTGTCAATTTTCTTTTTTGACACCCTGTATATTCATTCAGTAATTTTTGCGCTTTCTAATGATAAGCGGTTGCAATTATAAAGAAAACAAATAAAATGTTTAAAAGTGACTGCGCTGTGACCGCTGTGACGCACTGTTGCCCCCTGTTTCGTTGTCTTCGCTCGCGTGGCCTTCGTGTGTGATGCCCTCTGGCTCCGGAACGAAATCATAACTGCAATGGGGCGCGACCGAGCAAATACTGCTAGAAGATTCTTCATGTATGACATCGACTCCAACCGATCAGTGTGCCAAATCAGAATCTGCTGGCAGGCTCTTTCTGGAGATCATGGTTCAATCTTTAAACCCCACGTGCAGCGGCGCCACAAAGGTGAGCATGCATGAGCAGCTACTAACGGAGAAAGCAGCTGAGAAAACTGCGTCCTCGAAGCGCTCGGCTAGAGAGTCGCGAAGAGTTTACGGCAGTAAAGGTGAGGCATGACCGAGGAAACTGACATGACCGAGGAAACTGTAATGAGAGGCTGTGTCGAGCTAGTGACAGAGAACGGACGGCCTCGTTGAGGAGTCTGGCTCTCGCCAAATCATCAATCCGGTCCTAAAAGCCTTGGGCGACAAGCGTGCCATAAATGCTGCAGTGGTCAAGGACAGAGTCCGGAAAGATTCTAGGATGATGCGATAACGAATAGGGTTCTCGTTGAAAAACCCCATGTTTTTGTTGAAGCTCGAAAGCACATCACGACTGGATCACTCCCTGCTCGGACTCAACGTGCAGTTTGCTGAAAGCGGAAGGTAGGTGCTCCAGCCATTAACCATGAAAGAATCTTTTGAATGCACACGAGGCAACATCTAAGGTCAGAGATGATAGATGCACTCTCTGGCTTCAACCTCAACGTCAGCATGGTATACAGCATCACGACAGTCAACGGTGTCAACCTAGTGAAGCTGTGCGTTTCTCAGTGAAATGAACGAGGAATGTTTTGACTCCGAAGAAGAGGTCGGCTCCAATGACCCTGAAGTTGAGTCCCACGCTCTGCAATCTTTACTGAAGAATCGTGAGAGCGCACTCTCTGATGATCCCAGCTTGCTAGAAATAATGAGGTGCGCCGCTCATTCGCTGTAGCTGGCAGTTAGTGACGCCTTGAAAGGCTCGGTCTGCGGATACATTGTTGAAGAAAGCCGTGCGCTTGCTAAGAGACTACGTGCCCAATCTGTTATGTCCCTGATCAGAAAGCTAGGGCTGAAGAAAAACAGTGCTTGATTGTTCAACGCGATGGATGTCCACGCTGCATATCCTCACCAGGCTACTTAAACTAAGAGGCTTCGCTGGAGGGTTCCTCTTAAAAGAAGAAAGCTCCAGGTGGACTGAAGAAGTATGGGCGGAAGTCGAAATGCTCGCAGTATCGCTTCGCCAGGCAGAAGTGGCGACGACGACATTGCAGAAGAAACAGCTCACTGTAGGAGGTTTCTAGGGAGTATGGCTGACATACTCCATGGACACATCCAAGATATCGTCGCCGTTAGGAAAGGCCTTGGTCCAGTCGATGAAAACGAGGAAGCGACAACTTCTTGACACTGATTTATTCTGTGCTGCAGTGTACATAGATCCTCGCTACCGCCTTCTTCTCACCCCTGAGCAAAAGTACCGGTCGATCCACGTTGCATTTGACAAAGACTTGGAGACGGATCGCAGCTCTGCATTTCGAGCAAGATTCTACCCTTTCTTCCGAAACTGCGGCGGCTCCAGAAGATCCGGAAAATGCCATGGAAGCGCTCCTCGAGGAAAGAAAGGTTTAGGCTAGCGTGCACGTACGGGGTACCGATAGCCCACTTGATATAGCACGCCTCTGGAAATGCTAGGCAAGGAGCCGCGGCTTTCAAGGGACGCTAACGTGTTGCCGTTTTGGGAGGAGGGAAGGGAACGCCATCCAGAACTCTACGCGTTGTAGCAAGTAACCCTGGGAGCGCCAGCGACCTAAGTCAGCATGGAGTGAGCCTTTTCTGCACTGAAGTTAATTTTATCGCCTCAGAGGGGTCGTATTTCCCCCGATATGCTTGACGACGTCCTGCTTCTTCGGTCAGCTGCCTGACATTGAACTGCGCTTTCACCCACGTCCCGAGGTGCCCCAGCACTAGCTCATTTGTTTCACACAGTAATGTGAGCTTTTGCTTGTAATTTATATGTCACATTTTTATAAAATATTCATAGTTTATCTTTTGCTGTCGTCAGTTGCTTTTGTAGCATATGAGTACGAACCGGTTAGAACCAGTTTGAACCTTTATTTTTTCACTCCGGAGTTTAACCGGAGCTGAACCGATTTCCGTGAACCGGAACAAAAACCGGAACGAAAAATATTTCGGTTCAACACCCTGGTCAGAAGTGGGATGTCGTCTCAGATCACTGACGACATCGAGCGTCTTACACGCTTGTCGTTCGTGGGTTCGCCTGAAGAGACTTTAGATGCCGTTGGTACTCCGACTTTTATTGATGCAATTGCGTCAATTGGGGGGGGGGGGGGAGAGATCCAAGATGCAGTGCCCCTTTATCGCCCTCAAACACTTAGAGCAGCCCACAATTATGCGCTGGAAGTCGAGCCCGCCCGTAATGCATCATGATTGGCTAAGAGGCATCCACGTGCAGCACCCGCCTCAGTCCTACCAAAGATTATCTGCCGGAACTGCCGACAGGAAGGACACAGCAAAATGCAAAGTCCCCTTACACCCTCAGATTCTCTACGAACGGGTGCTTATGGTGCGTCACGAAAAAAATTACGTCTACTTGCTCAGTAGTTTCACCTTCATCCATCTACCTCCAAGGTACAATAAATGCCGTTCCCGTGCGGTCGTCGATAGACACCGGAGCAACAAACTCAGTCGCTCGACCCACAGTCTTCGATCAGTTAAATCTCTCAGCCATGCCTGTGGGACCTCATTCCAGTCTTCAAACGGCAACTGGCGCTACCCTTGCAGTTTTGGGACAAGCTAATGTTCCCTTCCAAGTTGGTGGCCTGCAGACGACACTACCTGTGGTCATAGCAGAAGTCACTGACGATTGCATACTAGGAATAGATTTCTTAAAGAGCCACAAATGCATGCTCGACTTTGCTCAAGGAATCCTTTACGTTGGTGCACTAGCATTTCTTTTCGGCTCAGCGGTTGTATCAGCGTGCTTTGCGAATGGGCTGCCATTAAACTCGCTAACACCGTGGTCTCTTACTCTCAAAACTCATCTTATAGCTCTCTATGCTGCCACTGCTCCTCGCCTTCAAGAGAATAACGCTGTTCAACTGCAGACTTTACTATCACGTTTTTCGGTTGTATTCAGCACTAGTGACACTGACTTAGGAAATACCAGTTTGGTTATGCACCGCATCATAACCGGTGATGCAGACTCCATTCGGCAAGCGCCTCGCAGACTACCACTAGCAAAGCGTTCACACGTTAATTACTTCGTTGAAGATATGCTCAGCCAATGTGTCATTGAGCAAGCCTATGTACCCTGGTCCTCGCCGATCACCCTGGTAAAAAAAAAAGGATGGATCAACTCGATTTTGCGTTGATTATAGAAAGCTAAATGGCATCACAAAGGAAGATTCTTTGCCACTACCACGGAGAGATGATATCCTACACGCGCTCGCGGGATCTACTTGGTTCTCCACCCTTTATCTCAAGAGCGGCTTTTGGCAAGTTCCCGTACATTCATCAGACCGCGAAAAAACAGCCATAAAGAACGGCAACGCGCTCTATTAATTCACGGTTATGCCCTTTGGGCTTAAAAATGCACCTTATTGCCCAGGAAACCCGATATTTAGGACACGTTATTACAGCCAGTGGCGTCTCTCCTCATCTACTGAAGTTATCAGCAACTTCAGCATCAGCCTCTATATGCGTTGACCGAGAAGTCCAAGGTATTCAAATGGTCTACTGAATGCCAAGACTCCTTTGACTCACTAAAGTGTGCGCTAACGTCGCCGCCAGCGCTGGTTTACCCAAGAGACAACACGCTGTTCATTTTGGACACAGATGCGAGCAATAGCGCGGCAGGTGAAGTACTGTCTCAACAGCAGGAAGGCCATGACCGAGTAATTGGTTACTACAGCAAAGCCTTCACAAAGCCAGAACGAAACTATTGCATCACAAGACGTGAACTTCTCGCTATTGTCAAGGCTCTTTCCCATTTCAATCACTATTTGTGTGGCAGAAAGTTAATAATTCGCGCAGACCACCCAGCGTTGACATGGCTTCTGGGTTTTAAAGAACCAGAAGGTCAAGTTGCCGCTGGCTAGAACATCTACAGCAGTAAGACTTCGAGATTAAATATCGTGCGGGATCACACCATAGTAACGCCGACGCCCCCCTCTCTAGGCGTCTATGTAGTGAGGGTTCCTGTCGACAGTGTATGAGCATGATTTACCGTAATTCGGGCCCGAGTCGCACTCTCTGCCCTGTCACCATCTCATACAGCATGTGGTTACCGCAAGAGATACAAGAGGCGCAGTCATGTGATACTGCTGTAAGCCTGTGCGTCGAGTGGAAACGAAACGGCCGTTGGCCCAAACGTACTGAGATATCCCACCTATCGCCAGCAGCATTAAGCTATTGGGCCCAGCGGGGCACGCTAGAGTTACGTGACGGACTTCTGTACTGACGCTGGGAATCACCCACTGGTGACCGGGTCGTGTGGCAACTATTTGCACCACCCGAATTCCGCGCCCAGATATTCCAACAGCTTCACAGCAGTCCCGAAGGAGGCCATTTTGGCGTCCACCGTACCCTTCTGAAAATACGTGAGCGTTTCTACTGGTTGCAGTGCCACAACGATGTCAAGTTGTGGTGCCGTCAGTGTAACATGTGCGCCTCGCGTAAGGGCCTACACAAAAAAGTACAACCTCCATTGCAAGAATGTGTCAGTGGAGCACCATTTGAACGGGTCGCCACAGACGTTCTCGGTCTCCTATTACAAACACAAACTGGCAACAGGTTTCTCCTTGTCATAGCGGACTATTTCTCAAAATAGCCAGAAGCCATCGCTATTCCTGGCCAAATGGCCCTTGTCGTGGCAGATGCTTTGGTAACCCACTAGATATCACCGTACGGTGCACCCTTGTCATTACACACAGACCAGGGAGGAAACTTCCAGTTATAGGTCTTTCGAGAGGTCTGCCGACTGTTCAAAATCGCTAAAACAGAAACGACGACGCTACATTCACAATCCAATGGTCTCATGGAGCGTTTGAATCGCACCATACTGCAGCATTTGGCGATGTTCGTCAACAGCCATCAAGACGACTGGGACTGCGTCGTCCCTCCGTTCCTCTACTTCTATTAAACCGCAGTTCACAAAGTCATCGAGTAAACACCCGCCATGATTTTTTTGGACGGGAAATTCGTATGCCGTGTGACCTCGCTTTCTCAAGATCGCCAGACCGTTCCTCTGACCCCAAGTCTTATGCTGGTGACTTAATGATGCGCCTCGAGCGGACATACGACTTAGAAAGGCACGATACGACGAGTACACCACACAAGAAATCTTTCAAACGGGAGGCAAAGTGTGGCTTTCCAACCCTCTGCGAAAACGAAGGCTTTCGCTTAAACTACAGTGTAACTGGCAAGGGCCATTCATTGTTGTCACGCACTTGAACCCGGTGGTATACCGCGTGCAACGCAATGGTCGTTCGTGCATGCTTGCGGTTCACAGAAACCGCCTTACTCGGTACGAGGGCTGCTCAGCTTGAACTGAACTTATCTTCATTTATTTCTTTGTGAGGGGATAGGGTCACAGAAGAGGAAGTGGTGTTGGGATTGGAAGGATAGAAGGGAACACCAGGGACGAGATATGCTTAGAATAAAGCGTAAGAGTTCTATTGCTAACTGTAGAGATTGACGTTTTTAGTGTCAATGATAAAAAAGACGCTGCGTACGTTTTGTTTGTTTATTTAAGGCAAACAACCAAGTGCATGAAAAAATAATTCCGACTCCTATCGTATTCCTTGCTTTGTCCCATAAAACGCTCCAATAGTCCATAGACAAGCATTATTTTACTTTTAGCCTGCAGGGGCCTATACTCAGTCATAGTATTTGTTTTCACTTGTGCATTTTAACAAAATTAATTATATTTCAGCAAGCAAAAGACACCCCACAGTTGAATCTATGTGTTAAAATGCAGCATCCAAGCTAGACAAACTGCGTTTTCAGATATATTTAAAATGGGTTGAGTCTGTTGTCTGTAAGTTCTAGAAACTCAGAACGCACTTTTCAGCTACCTTATTTTTCGGAATATATTCTACACCTTTTATACAATCCGAAGAGGCAAATATTGTTCAAAAATGTAGTTTTTTCTTAGATATTCGGCACTTGGCGTGTAGTCCGAACGCATTGCTTTTTCCATTCGCAAAAACTTATACGCTGAACACAATGACAAATGCTTCCATTATTAGGTCATACGGAACCTTGTCACATACATAAATTATTAGCAACATGCTCTCTGATTAAGAAATTCCGTCACGTCTGGTCATAACTGAATGACCATCAAATAAACATAGTGTGGATTTTCAGCTTTTAAAACTCTACGCTCCGCGCATCCTTAAAATACGATACGCTAAATGGGACGCATTTTTCTGTCATATTGACGTCTGCTGCAGGGGCCACAGAGAGCGGTGATTGCCAGGGACATCACCGACCTCACTTCCACCACCCGGTAAACAATTGGCGCGCAAGGAAGGGGCCTTGTGCTGTGGGATGCAAGGTAAGCATTACACCATGCAGTCTACACTACCATTGTTCACAGCTATCGGGGGCGGGGTGCGGCTAAGGCAAGTGGCGGTAATAAACGCGAAGCAGTGAAACGTTGGGTTCATCGGCAACCTTCGGATAAAATAATCTGCAATTTCAACGCGTGATTCGACGACGGACCCTAGAGGAGCTAGTTACGTGAATGTTTTATTGATGCGTTTAGCTTGACCTCATTATGTTGTTTATGTTGTGGGGAAGGACGCAGTCGAAACGGGCAACGAACTGAGCAAAGAAACCAAATTGAACGTCCTGTTTGTGCTTTCGAATCTTCGAGTTCCTCGCGCGTACACTGATATTCGCGCCTCGCGTCTCAGCCATTTTTGACTTATTTCTCTATGTAGCGAGAAATGTGCGGCGCGTCTAAAACCGTAGCATGGTCTAATATAATATTTACTCAAAGTAGCAGACAACGCAGCGAACGCTGCGACCCAATGGACCAGATGAAGCCCTATGAGAACGCGCTTGAGATGCTATGCCGACCGCGTCTCTGGTGACCAGACGGTGCAACTTAGAAAAAAAAGAAAGGCAAACTTATGTCTCGTTGCCATGGCACCCGTTTGCATGCGCTATCCACTCGGAGTGTCTGCTCTGAAATCAACTTCTCTACGATTCAACGCGTTCATAAACATGTTCTTCCCGCCGTTGGGGCAAAAAAATATGGTCAATGACGAAGATGTGCCTATGCACAACGCGTAGCGCAACTAATGAGTTTTACGTGATTTAAAATACTCGGAAAACGGCATCAAAAGAAGCACGTCTCCAAAAAAAAATTTCCCAGCGATAGGATAGCAATAAACACTTATCGGAGTCGTTTAGTGGCGCCGCTGGCAACCAAGGCGTGGAGAGACTTTTTTTGGTATCTGGGACGCGTGCGGTGTTCACTCCCATATCTATAGATCTCAGATTGTGGTTGGTCCTTGGAATGTGCCCTTTCAACGCCTTCTTCGTGACCGTCTTTATATGTTCAAACTGATATTGACACGTATGATTGGCGAAGAGAGAGTGGATAACAAAAAAAACTGCTTGTTTAAGAAGGCAAACTTGTGTCAAACGAAATAAGAGGAAACTAGCGACGCAGGCGCCGATGTCGGCGAAAGAGTAGGATCGAACGCTAATTCGACACTTGCCTATGCGGAAAAAAAGTTTTCTGCTTCTTGCGCAGGGGTTATAGTGACTTCAGAATGTCGTCAGGCTCTGATCGGCTTTGAATGAAAGGATAGTGGGTAGACCCGAATACAAGATGCCTCGAGGTCTACCCACTATTTTTTTCAATCATCCGATAAGAGCTCGACGTTCTCACATCATCGCAACCCTTCTGCAAGAAGTGGACGGACTTGCGCTTCGCATACGGCGCGGCGCAGCTCCTTTTTAAGCCTTCCATGGAAACCTCAAATGAACTGTCTCGAGCCCCCTCAAACTATACATTCGGTACATGAACAAGCTGGACGGTTCTCCAACTTTGTCGAACCTTCTATTTACACGAAGAAAGGAAAAAAGGGCGTGCCGTGCCAAGAATTGAACCCGAGGAGTAAGAGCCCAGCGCGCTGCCAACTAGGCTATGTAAGCGCGCCATAGTATCAACTTCGAAGGGGTGTCGGGGGGGTCAAACAAGACTACGTAAAAAGGATGCAACGTATAAAAAGAAGGGTGAGGGCAAGGCTACAACACAAGTTTTTTTGCACCTTGATCGTTACGAGAGCAAACAAGGAAACTTAGCAAGTTATTGAAGCTAGCCTCCTCTCAAATGTAGACGTTTGTGCAAATGGAAAGGAAGAAAAAATGTTGTAGCTGATGTATGATTTTAATAATTCTTATCTATCACCATTTCTTGATTGTTGTCAACGCTACAATCCGATGGGTCTAATCAAGCAGAGCCAAGACAAGAGTGCATTGTTACGGCATTCGTTTTATGAGGGTTTGCTATCAGCGGCTAAACCAATAACGCACAAAACAAAGTGCAAGATTATGCGCGTCCACTGCGTTTGATTGCTATGCGGAGAGCAAGTTCGTCTGCTTCTTTTTAGGGGGTTGTGGTGAAGTCAGAACACTGAGCTCTGATTGGCTCCGATTGGAAGGATAGCGAGTACAGCTCAAAGCAAGCATGCCTTGAGGTCTACCCCCTATTCAGCCAGAGCCAATCACAGCTGAGCGTTTTGACGTCATCATAACTCCTGCAAAAGGAGCCGACCAACTTGCGCTCCGCATAGTCTCGCAGATAGCAAATGTGCAGAGGCGATGAGCGCCATGACGTGGCACGCCTGGGGCTGCTTAATTGGCTCCGTTGGATCGCAGTATCGGCTTCGATTGGACCTAAAGTGCAACGGAGTAGATGGCAGTGTGATACCTGCGATCTCTGGGAAAAAAGGTTTCCCAGTATTCTTGTCGAAACACGCTTAGAATACACAGAGTTTGAAATACCTTTTGCGCGCAGTTACGCCAATAGGGCTGTATCTGTTAACTATCGCGAATATTTAAATTTTTTTTTTATTTTTAAGCTTCAATCTAGACGCAAATTTATGTCAGTCGACATTGACTAAATCATCATAACGTTTAGTATTACTCGGGTATTTATATTTCGGGAAATTGTATTGAGAAACGACTATAACTGTCCAAAGTATTAGCGCTGTATCGAATAAGATATACATTATTTTAAACATTTATGCCCAGGGTGTAAGTGTAAACTCGATACTTTTAGAGGTAGAGAGTAGCGTTTCTTCTCGGCTATGCACGCGGCATTAGTTAGCTAGGGCAAGGCTGACTCAGCGAGGTCATGTTCGCCTCCTTATTTTTTACCCTCGGTATAAGAGTAAACTCGAATATTCTAGAAGTACGTAGATGCAGTCCTTCTTGGTCATGCACGCGGCGTTAGCACTCATGATACGATCGTGTGTTTAGATGGATGGACCTCGGAATATTGGGCCTGTAGTACTCACGAATTCTAGCGAACGTCCTGCTATAGCCAAGGGGCTGCTGGCAATCTCCATCGGCCTTTCGAAGGCCGATGGGGATTACCAGCAGTAACGCTGAGTGGCACCCGAAGCTTTTTTTGTAGAGTGCACCTTATCGAGTGAATCTTTTCGTGCAGGGTTTTGCGAAACTTTCAGCACCGCTGACGGATCCCATGTAGGACGCCGTGAACTTTCCATTGATAAAAGACAAGGAGCAGGCCTTCAACGAACTTAAATGAAGCCTTCAGTCGCCATCAATCCTCGGCCACTTCAACCAGTCCGCGGAGACTGAAATCCACACGAGCGCCAGCAATACGGAACTCGAACCGGTGCTGGTATAGCGACATGTAAGTATGGAGTGAGCAATCGCCTACCTAATTAGGAGGTCGTCAAAGGCAGAGAGCAATTTTTCAGCGATCAAGAAGGAGTCTTGCTGCCGTCTGGGCAATCAATATGTTCCGCCCGTTCTTGTACCGGAGCCCGTTTCGAGTGGTCATAGACAACCACTCAGTCTGCTGGCTGGCCAACTTCAAGGACCCATTAGGCCGTCTCGCTCGGCCGAGTTCACAGCTGCAGGAACTTGATCCGGCCGAGGTCTACAAATATGGCGACAAGCACACCGACGCTGACTGTCTGTCAAGGGCCCCCGTCAATTCCGCTCCTGCCAGTACCGACGAAAGTGACGACGAGCGCTTTCTCGGCGCAGTCACTCTTAACAAAATGATGGCACTTCAACGAGACGATTTTTAGCCACGTGCATTGATCGAGTACCTGTAAGGACGAGGGAGCACAGTTCCGCGTGTTTTCTCGCGGTCCCTGCCAACATTCGCACTTCGACAAGGTGAACTCTGCAAAGATAACTTCGGGGGCAATAACTCGGTATGGCTGTTACTAATCCCCATCGGCCTTCTAGATAAAATCTTCCAGGCTTTCCACGATGACCCGATGACTGGACACCGTGGCTATGGCAGGACACTCGCTGAGATTAGTGAAAAGTACTTCTGGACCAAGCTGCCGAAGTCCATTCATCTGTAGATACGATCCTGTCATGAGTGCCAGCGACGTGAGAAACTGCCGATGAAGCTGGCAGAAATCCTCCAGTCAACCGCTTTCCCAAATATACCGTTCCAGCAGATTGGACGATTGGATTTACTTGGCTCAATACCAACGCCGACGACAGGGAACCTAAGGACAATAGTCGCGACAGATTATATCACACCCTACGGCGAAACGTACGCCCTTCCGTTGGGAACTGTGGTGCAAGTCGCCAAGTGTTTTGTTGAGTATATCGTTCTCCGTCATGGAGCGCTAGAAATATTAATTACAGACTCAAAACAAAGTTTTTGGCGCAGCTGACAAAAGAGATATTCGGCTCAGTAACACCAGCCGTCGTCGAACCACTACTTACCACCCGTACACAAACGGGCTAACGAAGAGGCTCTATAAGGCTATCACCGAGATGACCTCAATGAACGTCGACGTAGAGCACAGAAGGTAGAACGAGGCATTCACATACGTCACGTTTGCCTACAAGACGGCAGTTCCGGAGACCACCAAAGTGATATCAATTCAGCTGCTACAGAGAAGAAATGGGACGACAATACTGGACTCAAATCTGCCCCATAAAACTGTTGACAACTGGAGCGACGGCGCCAAGATGGTCACTCAAGTTGAAGAAATGGTCCGCCAGGACGCCTGACTTCGGATTCGAGACCTAAAACGTGTCGACGCTAATCGGTACAACAGGCGCCATCGTGACGTCCATTTCCAGCCCGGAGGCAGAGTGGGAGTGAACACCTATTCGTGGCTTTTGTCTCAGCTAGGAACTACTAAATTGGTACGTCGGGCCCAACAAGTTTTTTTCTCCGCCTTGGGGACTCGAGCTATGTGGTACTCCCCAAAGGAAACTCCACCATCAGGACGCAGCCAGTCTCGAGCCGAAGTGGTAGACGTCGTTCGTCTCAAGCGCTACTATGCCGGATATTACTGGGGACTATTGATGTATCAGACAACCCGGCGTTTACTTTTTGCTGGTATTTGGTTTAGCCTATTGTTAATTTCTTCAAGGTTGCATCGGGACGATGTACTTTTCAACAGGGAAGTGAAATCGGGTGCATGACCGAGAAGTAAAGATCCTTCGTACTTCTAGAAGATTCGAGTTTACTCTCACACCGAGTGTAGATGATTTGGAAGCAAACGTGACCTTGCTGAGTCACTCTCGCCCTAGCTCAGCTCCGAACCTTCTAGGTCGAATATTTTATATACCGTGTGTAGTTGGTAAGGATCTGACCGTGGCACTGCCAAATCACTCTCTCGCGCTTGCCACCTGTTACGCCGACAAATCGTTACTCACTGCTGCCGCCGTCGACGCTCAGTGCTGCTTCCTGAACGCTCATCCTTTCTTTTGCTTAGGGTGCACATTAGCTGATTAAACTCGCCGATACTTTTCTATCCGCAAAAATAAAGCTTCACCAACTTTCAGGACCTCTATCGCGACAGTCTTAACAAAGTTATGCTAATGCTTCACAAAAAAACTAAGATTTTGTAAGCTGAAGATTAAATATGTGCGTGTGACCCTTACGAACATAGAAACACACAAAGAGCCTACCCGTACACTCAAAGACATTATACAGAATACCACATTGCTAATATCCCCATTACACGTTCTAAACAAGTAGGACTCCACCATTAACGTACGGCACGAAACAATACACTCTACATTTTACCACAAACACCACGTCTTAGTAGCATCAGGCACCCCCAAATACAAATACTCTGGCGGTTACTACCCTAATAACAAAAATATTATGGTTTTGTACACACATCAGACACATATCCAAACATATTAGACCATATCAACAAACATATTATGGTCTTCATCACATCAGACACAAACATATTGTATTATACGCGCATCAGGGCACAACTATAAACACGTTGCCACCCGCACACAAGCCCAGGAGCACTGAGGTTTAAAGCAGGGATGCTTGGAGCAGGGAGGCCAGGAGCAGGAAGACTATACTAAGAGTGGTCAGGAGGTGGGCTCGCGCCCCTGAGGAGCGCGAGCCCACCCTCTGACCACTCCTAGTTTAGCACGTCAGGAACGTGCTAGGCGAGGATTGGTAGTAAACGAAAGCATTGGACAAGTTGCATTAAAGATGCTTTCTTTTTCTCTCTCCCAAAACAACCTAATTTCGTGCGCGCATAGAATACATAAGCAATGTTGTATGACAACGGTGAGTGTCATCTGTCTTTGAATGTGCACTTAAAAATACGCAAGCAAGCAGATGATTACGTGACATTGTAAAACTGAAAGCTCGAAAAAAAGTACGGCACTTTAACAAGCCTCTAATTTTCTGTGAGGTTATGGCGGTGAAAGAGACCAGCCGAATTGATTAAATTATTGAAGTGTTAATTTAGAAAAGCGAAATTAAATACACTTTATGCAAAACAGTACCAGGGAAAGGTCATTAGCGCCTGAAGTATGCAAAGAAATCAATGTTAGATAGGAAAGGCGGGTTGTATGTTTCACAACCTTTTTTGTATTGAAGCAATGGGCTTAGCATTGTGACAAATAAGACACCAAAATAGTGCATTCATATCCACACATTTGCTAACTTTTTTAACCCGTGCTTTGATGCGAAAGCATTACATGTCTTTTGAACGTGTTGTTCAGTTTTCACCTTTTGTTATGTTTTTAGCTGCTTTGATTGAAATATGATTAGACAACAAAGCCCTGTCTTCGTCTACTATTTGTAAACAAAAATATTTGATTTAATATAACTTTTTTTAGTTAATTTTTCAGAGTTTGTTTAATTCAGCTTCCAACGACAGGGTCAGGTATCTCTTCTAACGAAATATATGGAGACATATGATGCTGATCTGCCACCTGCCCCCCATTCAACCTTCTTTTCCTTCCCCTTAGAATCTATAAAGGAATGCTGCATGACAGTAGGCAGTTTCGTAGTGCAGTGAATTTTTTATTTTCGGCAAAGTTGCCAAATTTTCTTCAAAGATGCCAAAGTTAAATATAAAATTGATTGTTTTGTCAAATCAATTTAATCGGGCGTCAGACACGCAAGGTGCCAATTCATCCAATTGTTTTCTGACAATGCAGCCCTTATAAAAGTGCTACTTCAAAATAGAGGAAACATTAAGTCTAGAAATTCCAAAGGGTCTTTGTTACACATGGAATTCTTCCAAAGATATTGTCACAACTACCAAGAGGAAATATATTAATAATTTTAAATAAAGATTTATCGCAGCCAACTTATGCCTACGAGCTAAAATGTACCACCCATATAGCGTCGGTGACAGAAAGGCCACTGTCCCGAAGCAGAATAAAAAATTGAGAAAAAAAGGCTTGCGAGAGAGGAAAACCCTTATGTGGGAATCAGCCAAAGGCCGGACGTTCATCGTTAGATGGGAAGGGGGGGGGGGGGGGGGGGGTGGAGTGGAAGTCACAAGCAGGGACTCAAACGAGACAGTGGTGCAACTATGTAATACAATAAGGGTGCGGAAGGGGGTGGGCATATCCGGTGATTTGCGACACTTAGTGAATTACGTCCCCAAGCGAGGGGCGGTCGCGCCTATTACAAGCATTTAAAACGATTATGATGCCAACCTTTGCTTGTTTCTATAGATCTTCTAACAACGCTAGAATCGCTTCCTTGTATATAGGCGGTACGTCCAGAAATGTCTCGAGCCAGAACACAACCAGATAAATCGATGACAACCGAGAATCGGCTGGAACTCTCCAGAGGAGGACATCAATTAAAATAATGTATCGCAAATTGTCCTGCAGTTTTTTTGCGACGTGACTCTAGGAAATTACCTTGGGTGTTTCCATTTGCGAAAGTGTGATCCAGGTTCACACTGTGTTCTTTGGTTTTGACAAGGATTTCGATAAAGTTTCTAACAACGAATAACTTTTTAATCTTGGCAAACTTGATATTAATCTTACCATTTTGTCCCGGGTAAAATGTTTTCTAACTAATCGATCTCAGTTTGTTACTACTAATGAAGCAAACGTTTCCATAACACTTGTTTTCTCTGGTGTTCCGCAGGGGCCTGTTCTGGGACCCACTTCGTTTCTTACGTATGTAAATGAGTTACCAATATCTGTATCATTTTCAATTAGTTTGTTTGCCTATGACCACGCAACTTTTTGTGAAGTAAATAACGAGTCGGATTCCGCACTTCTATAAGGTGATATCTGTCTAGAACCCGGTTAGTGCAACTTATGGCAAATGACTCTTCAAATGAACAAATATAAATTTATAAGGATTTCTCATCTTTATACGTCTCCATCATTGTACTTAATTTGTAAAGCCCAACTGCAATGTGCGACATCTTACAAATATAATGATGTTCAGATAACTTCTAACGTGCCATGGAAATCTCATACTGATCAGATTATTGCCAACAGTAATTTTATGTTTGGGTATAATAAATAAAATTTCACCTCAGCTACTATGTCATTTAATCTACTTCTGCATAAAACTCTAGTTCAATCAAAGCTTGAATATGCAGCATCAATCTTGGACCTTGGCGACATGACATTGGTAAATGACCTCGAAGGTCTGTAAAATGGCGGCGCTCGTTTTATATGTTGCAACTATAACATCGAACGGCTAGTGACCCGTCTATAAAAGCCACTTTATGCTTTCCTTTCACTTCCTTACGTCGTAAAATATTTCGTTCATTCATTTTCTGCAAAATGTATTGCTCAAGCGCTTGACTCAAGAATAAATTAATCCTTACCCTAGTGCAAAATTTGATAGGTATAGATATTTCTTGGTCCAGTAAACGCCTATTATCAAATAAGATCACGTAGTAGCATAAAATAGCGGGATAAGAAAGTATAATAAAAATAAAATATTACAGAAGAACGAATAAGAAACTTCGTGTCAGTTTCTTATAAATGTTTATAAAATTGGATATAATTCCTATATGTTCTTATAGGGTTCCTGTATTCTCTTATGTGATCTTATTTGATCATATGCGTTCATTAAACCAAGACATTTCTTATACAAAGGTTTTTTACCGCGGTTACCCCTCATACATTTCTGCAGGAGATGATAATATATATATTTTTTTTTCTTGAAACCGGCATAAATCATCATCTAGGGCAGCATATTTTGATTTCTTCATTCCAGGAACGTAATCTGAGTAAAGCTCCATCCCAGCACCTTTGGTAAACATTCCATCAATTCAACTGTCTAAGACCCGTTTGCTAACCACCTTTGTTAACACACTGGACTACATTCATACCGGTAGATTAGAAAGCTAAGAGTGTTTCTTGGTATCATTTCAGAAGATTAAGTTAATCCCAAACAAATATACATGGTCGGTATATTCGTGTTTGTGATATGGCTTCACAAAGCTTATCTCATATTTACCCATAAGATTATTCGCATCATTCGGGGACATTGCTGTGCTATAATCTTATCAAAATAATATTATCTTGAGAAAATATGAAAACGTAAAAATTAATTTTTATGGACGCAAGATAGATTTTTTCAGTACTGAGACGAAGGGTAGAGAAAGAAAAAGGTTTTTTCTTTATCTCAGACATTCGCTAATGTTGATGTATAAAGAGATGACATCTATATTACTTTTTTTTTACTCAAGTAGCACAAAGCCGGTTCTTAAATGGGTCCGACGTGGGTCCCAGTTTGGCAAGCAACGCGGGTTCCACGTCAACTTTGCAAGTCAGGCCCAAGAGATCACACTTTGAAAGGCCTCCTGGACTGCTTCAGAGGGCCCACCGCGATTTTACTTGGGCAACCCACTTGGACTCCCCTCGTGGGACTCACAGTGGGTTTACTTGGGAGCCCACAGAGATTTTCCTGGTAGAGCCCAGAGCAGACCGCAAGGGGCGCCCCAGAAGTCCTATTCTCGTTATGGCTTATTTCATCATTTTCTTACGGTTTGGGGTATTGCAGTGAATCCGAAACTCAGCATGGCCTCCCTTTTCCTGTGTGCGCGCTAAAAAACTATTACCAATTTGGAACATTTTGATAGATTAATAAAACGGTTTGAGCTGGACCGTTGAAAAATCGGCATTTTAAGTGTACGAAAAGAAACCAAAAACTGTGCACATTTCCAGATAAACTCCTGTTGGACAGGTGATCGGTATGGATAGCAAGCTTCATCCGGCTAGAACACAGAGTTTCAGAGGAGATAGCGACATTCAGACGAGTGTTTAAAATTCATCCTTAAATATATTATTGTGCGCAAAATATTGTACCTCACGTAAAGCGGCCTTCTCTACACACGCGCTCAGTAATGAGTTAATAATGATATTCTGCGAACCTAACATTTCTCCCTCACCTATAAAATTACAATCCTCGGTTATTTGGTATCAAATTAAGCCGATCTCCTATGTTGCATTATCAGAACGTGCAGTAAATACTCTCTATGTGAGAGGAAAGTGCCATCAGTGCCATTTTGGGACTTGCCCTGGTAGTCCAAGTTGAACATGCCCGTAAATGAAATCAGCGTGATATTTAGAATTAAACTAGAACACGAAGAAAGAAAGGGCGGGATATGAGAAACAGCTGACTACCGACGATGTTTTAGTGTAAACTTCTTCCTTGCGCGTTTGCTCCTTCACTTATCGTCCCAAATAGAGCACAAAAAACCTATTTTATAAATTACCCTATTCCACTAATAAAGATCACTACCAATATTTACACTTATACAAATTATACAAAGCATTTACACATACTTCTCTAAAAAATAGTGTTTTTTTTTTTAACTATCCCGCCACAAGCTCGTGTTGTTGTTGCTTGGTGCTTGACATTTCGTAGGTATTAGGTCTGTTCGATTCCGCCAGAATGTTTTGAACTAGTTCCGTCTGAGTTCAGAGTAATGCAGGAGTCGCGCAGTGGCGGCGCAGAACCAGTGCAGCCGCCGCGTTAGGATTGGCGCTGTGATCGGCTTTCGGAGCGGAACTGCGTCTGTTGGCTCTTGTTTCTCCACGCCACGTTGTATGCTACATTTAAGTAGTCGCGCATTGATGAGACCATTCGTGTTTCCTTAGTTTTAAAGTATAATAGCGGAATATTTTCTGTGAATATTGTTTATTCGAGTGTACTAAAAACGTTTTCTGCATGAAATGTGTTTCTGTCTGCATTTTTAACGGCCATTCGGTTCCTGTCGTTTCCATGTTCATGTCCTTCACATTCAGTTAGCAATAGTAGATTCATTCCAAGTCTTTCGAGTTTCGCATTTCAACGGTAGGTTCGCGGCATCAGGATGATTTTGCGGCGGAAGTCACTGGCGGCAGCGCGCGTTCGGCAGCGGTCACCTCGAAAACGAAGGCGTGAAGATAGCTTTTTGGCCTATACAGTTACCGACCGTAACTTTGGCGTCAAGCTGAATCGATTATTCTGATTCTCAAGAAAGACCTGCGTGGAACTACCAAGTCAATGCCGATTCTCGATGTTCTTCCCAGACCCGTTAGTGGGCGCCCACAGATACCAGCGGACAAAGCATGCAGTATTATGCTCAGCTACGGGGCATGCGAGGGCCAATGTACTAAATCCCAGACCTCTGCCATGTATCGGACTCATCAGTATGCATTCGAGAAACTGAACGCGGGGACTATCCGGTGTCTGTAAGGAAGAATATCAACACTGCGGATCCCTACATAGCATCAAAAGGAAACAATTTACGTGAGCCAATATTTCCACACTTACCACAGGGAGCCAAACCTACACGAGCAGGTGCCTAAAACGGTTTCAGATTGTCATAATCAAATTCCTTCCCTCGGTTATGATCTCAATTTCGCGTCCACCGCGGGTACTTTATTATCATAAATGGGAGGAAATGCAACCTCCCTATCGGTGTTATTTTGAAACATCGCAGACATTTGAGCAAGAGCTGTGAACAATGGCACCACGAGCAGAGACGGACGAGGAGTGTCGTCTGCTATCGTCGTCTGCTCTTGTCGTCTGCTTCTGCACAAACGCTGAACCAACTCCGGAGCCGGTGCAAGGTTTTGAGGAACTGTTGTACTAGGGAGATACTGCGTTCTGTGGGCTGTGTGGCCTGTTCTCTGGTTAACTTGACTGCACATGAGGTTGGCTTTGTTGGGCGCGGACCATGCTACTTGAACGTAATTTCTTTCGGCAATATTTTTCAATGTGTGCGTAATGCGATGAATGTAAGGTAGCACCGCGATCTCCCTCGAGTCTTGACTGCGTTTTCGTTCTCCGGCCTTGTACGCTTCAAATTTTCTATATTCATAGGATTGCGCACAAATTGAAAAAAAAAGATTGCCGCAAGAAATTACATTTAAGTAGTATGTTCTGCGCCCAACGAAGCCTACTCCATGTGCAGTGAAGTTTACCGAAGAACAAAGGAAAACTCATGCAACACTGCGCACAGAACGCGGTATCTCCCATGCACAAACAGGAGTGGTGTACCACATTCCCCTTTCTTACGGTAAATACTACATCGGCCAAACGGGCCGATGAACCAACGACAAAGCCTGCGAGCATGCAGCGTCTCTTAAGGGAAGAGCGACAGGACATCTGGCAACTCATTGGAGGACATGCCAGTGCAGTGTAGCCTTTAACGGCGCCACCACTCTTGCCAGAAACAACAATCCTCATGCACGCGAAGTGCCCGAGGCGCTCGCTATCGAAGGGCACGCGAAGGACTGCGTCAGCACCCCATCAATCACCGTTTAGAAAAAAAGATAGACAATACCTACAAAATGGCAAGTCTGAAACAGCAAGAGCACGAGTTTGTAAAGGGATAGTTAAAAAAACATAATTTTTTAGGGAATTATGAGTAAATGTTTTGTATAATTTGTATAAGCGTAAATACTGGCAGTGATCTTTATTAGTCAAGTAGGGTAATTTATATAATAGGTTTATCGTGGTCTACTTGAGACCTTAAATGAAGGAGCAAAAGCGCAAGAAAGAAGTTTATACTAAAATCTCGTTAGTAGTCAGCTGTGTGTCCTATCCTGTCCTTCCTTTCTTCTTGTTCTAGTTTAATTCTAAACTTCAAGCTGATACATTTACAAGTATGTACCAACAAGATGAAATCTTAACCGTTTTTACACGTGCCCACGCTTTGCCCCGTTGGTGCCCTTGGTTACTAACTCAAATACCCGAGAGGGTACCGGAGGGACATTGCATGGCTAGCCCAAGAGGCATGCCACCGTAGAGCATACTTATGTGCTACGTCTGCCCCTGTGTAGCCGAGGTGGACCCCGCGGGGCATTGCATGACCATTCCAAGTTGAGGGTGGCCACACGCTGCCCCACTGAGAACCACCTTTGTGCCAACTCATCCCTTGTATAACCGAGTTGATACTAAAGGGTGTATTGCACGGGCAGCCCAAGTTGGGCATGCCCACGCTGTGCCCTAGTAGAGTCCACTTTTTTGCTAACTCTGTCACCGAAAGCTCAGGTGGGGTCCATAAGGGTAGTACACGGGTAGCCAAAGTTTGGCATGCCCCCGCGCTGCCCCCCTGAAGCTCAACTCTGTGCTTACTAAGCAACCGCTTAGCCGGTGTGGGTCTCTTTGGGTCATTGCAAGGGCAGCCTAATTTGGGCATGCCCGCGCATAGCCGAAGTGGGATCGACGGGGGTGTTGCAGGAGCTGCTCCAGTCAACATTACCCCCGTGCGGTCCACGTTGGGCCCACGTGAGCCCCCTTCAAATGCTACCTGTGGAGTAAATATATGGGATTTCTTCGTTTGTTCAGTTATATATAAAAAATAAAGTGTCATGAACGTAAGATTGTAGCACTTTGCTTAACTCCGTGCTCTAAGAATGCATAAACTTGTGTTTCTATAGTACTTATGCTCGACAGAACTGGCTTCCTAGAATTGTCTAGTTTGTAACCGTGGTAAGCAATTTGAAGATACCTAGATGGGCCTTTCGTGGTTTGAGATAACTACAACCGTCTTCGGTAATAGCCTTCTTATTCCGGAAGACAGAAGGATCAATGCTGAGGCCGGTAATTGATGTATTTCCGCGTACAAGAACGTGGTGCTCGATTTACGTAATATTTACCCTTCTCCTTATGTGGCAGCGATTTGTCACTTCGATACCTATATTTGTGTCTCACTGCGAGAACTAGTCTTCATTGTTTTCATTTTGTGTTTTAACAGCTTAAGAAACGTTGGTGGGCACGACATACAAAGGGGGAAACAAGCCTTGTGTTAGCCGCCGTTTCACTAAAAACATGTTGAAGACCGGAAAACAGTCAAGTATGAGCAAAACTTCCGCTCCCACTTTTATTCTTCAAAATGTATTTTAGAGCACCCATTCATTTGTAGTTATATGTAGAAAATAAGTAATATTTAAATAATATATCCATTGACGGTCTTTAATCTGTTCGCTGGGTTCACAATATGTGCCTGCATTAATATTTGCGTTTTTTAGAGTGAATACACAGAAAGCGGAACGTGTTTAACTTGCTTATTTTTATTATCTTGACTACGCCAGGGAGCCTGTTTACGTTCTATGTTGACAGCATCATATTTTATTGCTTATTGACGCGACGTTTTAATATGGTGACGATTAAGCGGCCGTTCACTTCGATTTACAACTTCTTCCTAGTGCCAGACGGAGGTCATACCTCACAGGAAAACATCCAATAGAGGAGAGTAGATGCAGCTGCTTATCTGGGATACCACCATCATTCTCGCTGTATCTGGCAGCCCAAATTTCTGCTCGACGTTTCGCTGAAGGTGCCTTACTTGGGGCGTTGTTCACATTTATTTGTTTGAACACCCAAATGTAGTCTCTTCCTGCTAGCTGTTTTTTATGCTAATCAAACTTATCTGACAGTACTTTCGTGTATAATAATTTGGGGGTTACACACGCTCTTTTTTGTTTTAGAGTGCAGCTCTTAGGCGCCCGTTTCCGGTTTGAGCGGCATCGCCGTCGGCGTAACCGCACGTTGCATGCAACTCAGGTTGCATGCAGCCTGCGTTGGAAGCAACTCAGTGGTGCATGTCGCCACAACCACGCGGTAAATGCAACTCACGCAACTCAGCGTTGCATGCCGCCGTAACCACGTGTGGCAAGCAACTCAGGTTGCATGCTACCCGAGTTGCATGCAACCTGTGTTGCTTGCAACCTGAGTTGCTTGCAACCTCCCGAAGTCGCGTGACCCTCAGGCCACGTGACCTACCCCGAGGTCACGTGGCTCTCCAGGTCACGTGACCCCCCCCCGGTCACGTGACCCCCCAATTCACGTGACCCCCTTCCCGAGGTCACGTGACCCCCCGATCACGCGACCCCCAAGGTCACGTGACCCCCCCACCCCGTGCCTTCCCCTCCTCCTCAAGAGCTGCGCTCTAATTCGGCGTTACAGGGAGTTGTAAACGGCTTTCATTTTGTTGTGGGTTCTTCGGTTCGGTGCACCCTCGTCCTGTTACTAGTGGTGCAAAACTTTCGATAGTACTATCGATAGTATCGATAGTCGCCAGAAACCTGACTATCGATAGTGAAAAAAACTATCGATAGTCGACTATCGAAAAACTATCGATAGTCGACTATCGAAAAACTATCGATAGTACTATCGATAGTCGACTATCGGAAAACTATCGATAGTCGACTATCGAAAAACTATCGATAGTACTATCGATAGTCGACTATCGAAAAACTATCGATAGTCGACTATCGAAAAACTATCGATAGTACTATCGATAGTCTACTATCGGAAAACTATCGATAGTACTATCGATAGTCGACTATCGGAAAACTATCGATAGTACTATCGATAGTCTACTATCGGAAAACTATCGATAGTACTATCGATAGTCGACTATCGGAAAACTATCGATAGTACTATCGATAGTTGACTATCGAAAAACTATCGATAGTCGACTATTGAAAAACTATCGATAGTACTATCGGTAGTCGACTGTCGGAAAACTATCGATAGTCGACTATCGAAAAACTATCGATAGTCGACTATCGAAAAACTATCGATAGTACTATCGGTAGTCGACTGTCGGAAAACTATCGATAGTCGACTATCGAAAAACTATCGATAGTCGACTATCGAAAAACTATCGATAGTACTATCGATAGTCGACTATCGGAAAACTATCGATAGTACTGATAGTCGACTATCGAAAAACTATCGATAGTCGACTATCAGAAAACTATCGTTAATCGACTATCGGAAAACTATCAATAGTACTATCGATAGTCGACTATCGAAAAACTATCGATAGTACTATCGATAGTCGACTATCGAAAAACTATCGATAATCGACTATCGAAAAACTATCGATAGTACTATCGATAGTCGACTATCGGAAAACTATCGATAGTACTATCGATAGTCGACTATCGAAAAACTATCGATAGTACTATCGATAGTCGACTATCGAAAAACTATCGATAGTACTGATAGTCGACTATCGAAAAACTATCGATAGTCGACTATCAGAAAACTATCGTTAATCGACTATCGGAAAACTAGCGATAGTACTATCGATAGTCGACTATCGAAAAACTATCGATAGTACTATCGATAGTTGACTATCCAAAAACTATCGATAGTCGACTATCGAAAAACTATCGATAGTACTATCGATAGTCGACTATCGGAAAACTATCGATAGTACTATCGATAGTCGACTATCGGAAAACTATCGATAGTACTATCGATAGTCGACTATCGAAAAACTATCGATAGTACTATCGATAGTCGACTATCGAAAAACTATCGATAGTCGACAATCGAAAAACTATCGATAGTACTATCGATAGTCGACTATCGGAAAACTATCGATAGTACTATCGATAGTCGACTATCGGAAAACTATCGATAGTACTATCGATAGTCGACTATCGGAAAATATCGATAGTACTATCGACAGTCGACTATCGGAAAACTATCGATAGTACTATCGATAGTCGACTATCGAAAAACTATCGATAGTACTATCGATAGTCGACTATAGAAAAACTATCGATAGTACTATCGATAGTCGACTATCGGAAAACTATCGATAGTACTATCGATAGTCGACTATCGAAAAACTATCGATAGTGCTATCGATAGTCGACTATCGGAAAACTATCGATAGTACTATCGATAGTCGACTATCGGAAAACTATCGATAGTCGACTATCGAAAAACTATCGATAGTACTGATAGTCGACTATCGAAAAACTATCGATAGTCGACTATCAGAAAACTATCGTTAATCGACTATCGGAAATTTATCGATAGTCGACTATCGTAAACCTATCAATAGTACTGTCGACAGTTTAATATGGATAGTTTTGCGACACTAGTAGTTTGCGTCGCTCCCTCTTGTCTATTTATCGCTTTAATTTTTTTTTTTTTTTTTCAAACGGGGCATTAACTAGCCCAGGCACTTACCATCCCAACTTTGGTTCAGCTTTCAGTGATGACGAAGATGGGGGTTTGGGCGAAAAAAGAAGGGGGAGGCGAGCGGTAAGGCGAGGGCAAGACGGGCCGGGGAGGAGGAAGCAGACGAACCGCTGGAGAAGAGAGGGGGAAACCTCCTTCTCTCTTTAGCGTTCCCTCTGCTTCCTCCTCCCCGGCCCATCTTACCCTCGCCCTACCTTCTTGAGTTGTAACGGACTATAGTGGTGCAAGACTATCGATGGCACTAGGGATAGTATTGTTAGTCGCCAGTATAGTAAAAAACCATCGATAGTCGACTATCGAAAAACTATCGATAGTACTATCGATAGTCGACTATCGATAGTTCTGGGACACTATCGATAGTTTTGGAAAAACTATCGATAGTATCGATAGTCAATTTATCGATAGCTTTACATCACTACCTGTTACGCCAAGTTTAGGTGGTATTATTTTATCTCGTAATGATCCTTGTCCCCCAAAGCCGTTACAGATTACAGCAGACGTAGGCGCCGCAATTCAAAATATTGAAGGCCGGAACTATCAGTACACGTATCTGAGTGCAATACTATACTGCATAACAATCACAGTTCTTCTCAAATGGGTGCAAATAATAATGCAGAAGTTATATCATGATTTTAATTGTGAGACGCTTAGTTTGTCATATTACACCTTCCCAACCGGCAAGTGCTAAACATATTTTCGATTCCACTCAATGTTCAGTTCTAAGATGGGGGTAAAAGCTCATATTCCGCTTCAGTTACGGTTCATTTAAGTTCTGGGTCAGGTTAAAGCAACGGCTAGGAATAAGGTTCCATTCGGGTTCCACACATTGGTCCTCGGCTCGATCCCCGTTCACGCCCGTTTGAATTCGAAGGAACCTCATACTAGCTACTGCATACTGCGTAATGCACTTTAAAAACTACAGGCTACTTACTGGTCGTACTGCACTGGCTATATTTATCATCTGCAGAGGATACATAAGACGCTCAATCGTGCAGAGTAACTTCCCTCTGTTGAAACATTTATTCAACGAACTACTCCACTATTTGATTCTAGTGGCCCAGGAGAAGGCGGGGAACACGAGGAAATAGCACATGTCGAAACAGCACACGACAAAACAGGACCGTTAAAGCAGCACGCGTTGAAACAGCACACGTCAAAACAGCACTCGTCAAAACAGCACGCGTCAAAACAGCACGCGTCAAAACAGCACGCGTCAAAACAGCACGCGTCGAAACAGCACGCGTCAATTCAAAATAGCAAGGCGACAAAATAGCATGCGCCCAAAAGCACGCGACAGAAGAGCACTGCGTCAATACAGCATGGCAACAAAAGAATAGATGCCAAAACAACACAGCATCAAAAGGGCACACCGGCAGAACACTTAACGTTTTCTTTAGCATCCTGAGCTTGTGTTAATGGCATGCCAAGAGAGGGTGCAAATTGATTACACGTTTTTTTTTTATCTATCCACTGCTCTCTAGGTGCAAATAATTTATAACCCGAAGTATATGTCCCTTTTTAGTGGGACATCCGATGGTGCCTCTAGTACGTGACGGGTTAAGAGTTCAGGGGAAGCTCCTACCAACTCTTCCCACTTTAGCAGATCAAACGCAGGAGAGAAGGCGACCTTTTCACCAACGTTCACTCTGCTAAAGTAGAAAAAGGTGGGAGGAGTTCCCATTAAATCATTATTTGTCACCGACTCTAGTTAAGCATATCTTTGTCAGTGAATTATCGCTCTAAGTAAACTATATTTTATATGCCATTAGTTTTTCCTAACAATGCAATTTTGTTACTTGCAGTTTGCAAACATAGCTAAAGGTAAAAATCAAGTGTTAAACAGTCCTACTGACTTAAAGGGGCGATGCAAAAATTTTTGTGCTTTGTGCAATATGAAACACGCGTTCGTTTTTCACCCCACGCAATAGGAGTCCCAGAAAAAAAAAATTTAAAGCAAAACGAGCAGCGTTCACCCCCCTCAACTCGCAGCCAGAACAAGCGGTCACGTGCTCTGGAGACGATTATATGCCGCCAATGTTGATCATAGCCGCGCGCATGGGTTGGCAAAGCACAGGACACGCGCCGAGTTCCAGACATTGTTATGGCTCGGCTATTGTCGTCGTTGCAGCGATTGAACACGGGCCCCATACCCGAATGCTTCTCGAGCTAGTAATTATCACGAGCCTAAATCGAGTGCTCACTCAATGTTCGGGTCCAATCTAAGAACCGCATTCAAATATCTTCATTTGGGCGTACTTAAATCCCCACGTTACGTTATCAAATTTTGCAAAGGAGAGATTGAATGAAAACGATCGCTTTATTGTGAAATTACACCGTTACAAACGAGTATCTTGGCCAGTGGCGTTGCGTGCGAGTATCCTTCAGTCCCACTAGTGCCAGTAAGCTCGTGTGAAGTGAAAAACATTTCAAGTGAATATCGTTGCACCGCCCCTTTAATGCGTACGTTCTTTCATGTTGAGTTTGAGTAGTTTGGAAAAAGCGGCATGCCAAGGGTGTTAATTAGGGGTTGCGAGTCACACTTTGATAGTGAATTTCGTAGCTTTTCAGAGATTCTTCGTAGGGCCTCGAGCCTGATGCATCACGTCCACTCTGGCAGTATATCACTACGCACAGTGTTAATTCGTAATAATTACGAGTCCAATACGTTGCACAAATACCTGCTACAATGCTAATGAATCTGTCCATAAAACACGATTTTTTACAAAACTACCACCTAAAATGAGAGGAGTGTAATAAGCCACACACCAACTACTTTCAACACCGACACGTTATGGTTTTCTTCACATCAACAATTCTCAACCTCTTGAACAATAGAATATTGGCATCGTCATTTACCGTAGTGAGATGGAGAATTGCAGCGTCTTAAGCATTCCCAACTACGTGGGCCGCGCCCTCGACCAGCACCCTTCTGCTTTAACTCGTCCTGGAGATGATGATTATTTATCTTCCTGCGCAAACCCAGGAGACCTTCCAAGTTACCCAATTGGACCTCGTCATTTCTAGCTCCCTCGATTCAATGCAGATGGCGAATCAGGGATTTTTTGATTGGGTACGCTCGAACCTTTTCTTCTCTTTTGCCAAGGGCACTCGGTTGCTTCACAAAGAAATGTCGAGTGCTAGACGTGCACCTTTCGCACGCCACGTCATTCTGGAGACAAAAAGAGTTCAGCCGTATCGAGCACGACCGGCCATATGTTAACCATTCGTCTATATTTACGTGCTTGATAGTATGTGCATTAATTGGACATATTTGTTGTAAGTACAGTAAGCGTGCAAACGAGCTGGTGAAGTTTGTAATGCTGATCTTAACAGAACACTGGGCTTTATTTTTGTTTTAATTCAACTTCACATCTCCTTTTCCGTGCAAGCCTGTTGTCTAGTGCTACAGTCATCATGGAAACCCTTATCATTAAAGGTGTACTCCAGCTTTTTCTTGATTATCCACGATTTGCCTGAAAATGTTCTACACACACCAATAAACAATGTTGAAATAGTAACTCACATCTTGGGCCGAACTACATTTTTTTCTCGCAAAGTCATTGAATTTACGTTTTCAGCACTCATCGTGATTTTCAAAGTGAAAGTCTCAATGGCAACAATCAAAAACTCACGTCAACGGAAGGCAGAAGTTTACTCGTTTTACCGTAGAATTCATTTCCTACAGATTACAAGCAGTTTCCTGGTGTCAAACGATTTCTTCGGAAGCTCACTGCCGCACTCGCACAGCAACACGAAGGCAATGCATTTTCGAACTGCCTTCCCGACCTGCGAAGCTGTCTTCCACTGTAGGAGCGTGGTGAACTGGGCTAGTTAGTAAGCATTATACATGGTTAGAGTCAGCGAGCAACGCGAGGAAATTGTAGAGGAACGCAGAAGACAGGATAGATGCTGGACTCACAACTCATTTTTTCATTTAGAAAAGAAGATGACATAAAAAAGGCGCGTGCTCGTGGCACGAGAAGTCTAGAGCGCGGAGCGATGGCTTCAGTGCATGGAAGCGTAAAAAAAAGGAAACTTCTTTTCAGATAGATTAAAGGACGGTTCACACACCTGCGTTGATTGCGTTCGCATGCAACCGAAACGAAAGCCCCTCTATCCTGGGAAATGTCGCACCATTTATTGTAGTAGACACGCTCGAGGCACGTGCCGCGCGCCAATTCTGGGAAATTCATGGCGTCTGAAACCCAGCTCAGTTACTGCTCATTCGCACTGGAAGCGGATCCGCGTTCGAAAGTACAATTGCACGCGCACTCGATGACATCAAGTGCGCGTGCAATTTCACTGGATCTTTATAGACAATTGCAAGCATGGCGCCACAAGTGGTGCCCCATGCGTGCAAGCCCGTGCAACGCGCGGGTGAACGTAGCTTTGGCAAGCTCGTAATCGCACGGGCGTGCCTGCTCGAGCAGAGACATGGCGGCGGCCAGCCGCCCAGCTTGCAATCGTGTATACAACCGCTTTCGCAACCGCGTTGCGAACGCGGATCCGCTTCCAGTGTGAATGAGCGGTTAGAGTGTACTAGAAGGGCCGAGTGGGAGGAGCTAGAGGCTCCGCTCGTGCTTTCAGTTGCACCTCAAAATGTGTAAAGCGATCAGGTGGACCCAAGCCACTTCGATCGCAGCGCCACCTTCGTAAAGTGTACTAGAAAGGACTGAGTGAGACGACCGAAACGTGTCTTCGGCGCCGCCGCTTGTTGAACGATGCTGGCGTTGGAACGCCAACGCGTTTTTCATAAAAACCGGCTAATCCGAACCGCTTCGCTCGTAGTGCCGGAGAGGAGGCTACGAGCGAAGTGGCTTGGATTAGCCGGTTTTTTCCACATGCGGAGGTACTGAAATAGTACTTCGGTCGCCCCACTCGGTCCTTCTAGTACACTCGAGCTCGTGCTACAGTGTACTAGAATACTTGTGCCACCATGATCTTCCCAAGGGCTGCACGTTGCACGTTCCTCGTGCATCCACGCACGTGGGGCTACTTTTGAAACAGGAAGGGGCCTTGAATCAAAACGCCAGTGACGTCAAAGTCACCGGGAACGACTGTTCATCATATACGCAGCATGTGAAGCGATGCAAGGGGTAGCCTGGCGAAGCGTTCCATGAGTAACGGTTGTTGCGGTGTTTTGGTCGTTACCGTCATTTCGGTTGCATGCGAACGCAACCGTGGAAAATGTGTGAAGCCGCTTTAACAGAAGGGTGGCTCACGCAGTGCTTCCCCAAACATTGTATAATATAGACGCTTTACACACGCGCAAAATTACAGCCGCCGCCCCCCCCCCCCCTCCCCCTATTGCTGACCTTCTCCTGTCTTACCGAGATGCCGAGCAACTGAAACGGTAGTTGACGATCCTGTACAAAGGCCGATGCTTTAGAAAAGGACACAGTTGAATCTTATACCCCTCTCAGACGGGCTAGTTTAGTGCCACTGCAAACGAGTGCACTTCGCCTTAAGTGTCATTTCTGTAGTGTGCCACACGGCTCCTTCCTGAGGAACACACTTGGCTTGGAGTGAGTTTGACGAACTCACTTCGTTCGATCGAGCGCGTGAAATCAGTAGGAGTGTTTCAACAGTAAAACATAACAACACAGAAATCAAAAGCGTTGCGTAAGTTTCATTTTATAAAAGAAAATAAATTAAAAAGAAATTCGTGAAAAAGACGACACGTTGAAGAGTGGCATTGCAAAAAAAGTAGTGGGGTAGACTTGGAGTTTAGACTGATCTGAATCAAGATTAGCGCAGCGGTGAATTGATAAAAGACGACGACAAAGTCAGTCATTCATGGCTGTCTTGGTTAGCAGAGAATGATAGAGTCTACTTTTGTTTCACCATGTAATTATTCGAGACAACGCGATAATTATAATCTGATTAGGCAGTGTCAGGGCCTCCTCCTAGGCTTCCGTGGAACGAAGCGGAACGCCAAAGTTGGATATGCTTGTTCCTCTTCTTGGCTTGCGATGATCGATCAGAATCATCCAATTGGCGTAAAAATCGTTCATTAATGCAACGTTGTTTTAGAGCACAGCTGCTAGGCACCCCTTTCTGAGTTAAGCGGCGTCGGCGTAACCGCGCGTTGCATTAAGGGCTGTTTCCCAAAATGACGTCATGTGTGTCGTCACGTGTGACGTCACGATGGTAAACTTTTCCCGCTAAATTTTGCGGTAAAAGTTTGTGCTAAGTTTGGCGGAAAATTTTTCCGCTAAATATAGAGGAAAAATTTTACCCGTTTGACGACACATTTAAAACTTCAGATGACGTGTCATGTGACGTCACACGTCAATTCAGCGGGAAAATTTCCCCGCTAAATTTAGCGGGAAATTTAGCAAATTTTTTGCACTAAGTGGGATGAGAATAGGAGAGGAGGATAGGACGGTACGGAGGGGGAGCAGCTGCATACCCTCCCCTTCGTACCCTTCCTCCCTCCTCTCAAGAGCTGCAATCCAATTCGGCATTACAGGGAATTGTAAAAGTCTAATTTTTTTAACGTGTCTTTATTAAGGGGTATCGGTGGCCGAGTGGGCTGGCGCCTACCAGATCGGAGTACGTGAAGAGAAAGCTCGCGCTGGAGAACCCAGTGATCCTGAGCTCAATCCCCAGCCCTGCTCGAAGAACACACTTCCAATAAAGTGAGTTCGGGGAGCACACTACGCTCGCTCCGGTAGACCGAGTGTGTAATCTCGATAGCAGTGTTCAAGGAGTAACAATAATAGAAGAAATTAACGCTGCGTAAAATTAGTATTATTTTTATATGAGTAATATTAGATGCGCACTTGTTTTCTGTTGGCAGGAAAGTCGTACAATGTAGAAAAAAAGCGGCTAATCTAGTTTCCAGCCTTGACCCCTGCGCGACGGCCAGCGACGGCCAGGAGGCACCTGCGAGACCCCACCAGGAATCTGAAGATGGCAGGAGAGACGCGAAAGGCTTGCTAGAAATGGAACTCGCCCAAATGGGACAAGGTGTCTTCGAACCACCGTTCGTTCCTCTAGAAAGTCCGCCGTTCTCGACTGATCACGGGTAGGTTGTCGGTCATGAGAGCGGCTATGGTGAAGGCATTGACCTGCAGCTGCTGATCGATGTCACTTGACATTTTTGCCTGTGCGTCGGCATCCAGGTCCAGCTGCCTCTCATCTGAAAGGCGTTCGGCTCTCACGGAGAAAAGTGCCCCAATCACGCGCTTCTACTGTCCAACATCGCGGATATCGTCCTCCAGCTCGTCCTCCACACACTCCATGATGTTTCGTTGTGGCGAGTGGCCACCGTGCGAGTGGCCAAATGGGCTCGCGCACACCAGCTCGGAGCACGCGGAGCGAACTCTCGCGCTGCTGAACCCAGGAATCCTGGGTTCAATCCCTACTTCTGCTCGTTTCGATCTATTAGCGCCGAGATGTTTCGGTGGCGCCCTCTTATGGTTTCCCTCCGTGACGTCACGACTGGAATTCGCCTCGCCGTGACGTCACCAGTTGTTATTCTGGCTACTTACAATAAGGGTGCGACGACGAGTTCGATGGTGTGTTTAAAAAGCACAGTAGAGGCTAGGAGCCATCACAATCCGAAACTAACACCGTCAAAGTTGACAATCTGACAATGCTCATATGCCCGTGGTTTGGCCAATCGTGGAAAGCTGACCACAGCGACGCTTTTGGCCGCGCACATCGCTAATACTCCGTTTCACCTTATGTTGTACAACAGACAAGGCTAGAAGCGCGAGCTCATAGCGTTGGGAGCTACTCTTAACGCACGAGAGCTTGTGCCGCCGAGATGTGCCCTGAGCAAGGATCTCGCGCTTGTAGCCTTTCCTGCGGTACATTATAAGGTGAAACAGAGTATAGATGAGCATTGTACCGGCGTGCGGACGTGTATCACTGGTTTGTAATGGCTGATCGTAATGATCAAGTTGGATTTAAATTTGAATTAAAGCTCGTGACTTAGCGCAATAATGTGTGGTAACGTGTTTCTAATAAGACGACGAAATTATTTATGAACAAATGCGTATGCGCTGTAATATTTTGTGTGCCCATTACTTACCCATCGTCATTGCCATTATTTTGGAGTGACACTAAGTTTTCCCGTGTAGCACCAACACACTTGGAGTGTGTTTCGGCGGGTTGAAGTGCACTCGCTTGTAGTGACACTAAACTAGCCCGTCTGATTGGGGTATTAAGTGGCAATAACCAGGCCTGCTATGGTAATGATGAAGTGAAATGAACGAAATAAGAGGAAACGAAAACTGAAGGTCAGTTATGGCGGCGTCCATGCACAGCTGCTGCAAAGCGTCTATACGCCTTGTAAATTTCTTTAGAAAGTTTATCCTTATATCGACCGATGTTAGCGGCGCTGGCCAGATTTGGATTGCATGTACAGGCTTCACACTGCAGAGGCAGGTGACTCCCCACCGTTGACCTCACAGAAAGGTTATGTTCAAGCAGCCTGTCATTAATAGACGCTTTCAGCGCGCGCCAAATTGAGCCGACATAGTCGACCTTCTCTTGTTTTACCGTGACGCCGAGACACTCAAACGGGCGTTGACGAGTCTCCACAGAGGCCTATACTGGGCAGAAGGACACAGTAATACCTAAAATGTCGATAACCTGTCCTGCTGTGGTAATGATGAAGTTGAACGAACGGAAGAAGAGGGAACAAAAACCGAAGGTCAGTTATGCGGCGCCCATGCACAGCTGCCTGAAAGCGTCTATACATCTTCCTCTCTGTCCTGCACCCGCTCTACCACATGTTAAAGGAATACTGTATACCCCGCTTGAGGTGCAGGTCTCAAACTGCATTGCATATATATGTTTCTTGTCACATTTCAGCCGAGATAATTTTTCGAAATCTCATGCACCTTGAAACAAATCGGGCCCATTTGTTGAGGTTTTGAAAACAAAAAAAAAATCTGCAACCTTATACATTTATGCGGCTTGGTTTAAACTGCGCTGGTTATATGTCGTCTTTCTTATTCTCTTCTAGATGAAATATTGACTTGTGAGTTCAGCGTCTATCTTTCCTGTATTCGTCTAAGGTTTCTTCATGTTGCTCGCTGACTTTAATCAGTTATACTAATTTTCACTTGCGGATTTCACAATAACTATTCTGAATTTCCTGATACTAAATAGCATACCGGCAAGGGTAAAGGCCAAGGATTCCGAAAATATTGTAAGTTGAGGTAGGTCAAAAAAATTACTGGGGTACCTCTTTAAACGAAAAAATGGGAAATCGAACTGCACCATAAATTCTGCAGCAACCTAGCTGCTTTCGCCAATAAACTATAGTAGCTTAGTAAATTTAGTTAAACAAAGGATTGCTGGGAACGTGTAATAAAAAATCTTATACAGACTTTGCGGTTTTTATATTTGCCTTGTTTTATCAATATTTTATTTAAAACAAAAACGCGCAACATGAAAAAAAATTATAATAAGGCGTACATGCTTTTTATACGTGCTTTGTTTTATTGCCTGCGTTCTTCATTTAAACGCGGAAGCACCCTCTCATTACGTAAGATCACCACGAGCTTCCTTCGAAGTTGGACATGTCCCTCGTTCGCACGTGGATGCTGATGTAATAACTCTTCGGCCGCTTAACGCGAACGCTCCGACTTCGAATCGCGGTTGACCTCGGCAAGACCCAAATCGCCCAACGACCCAAAACAAACAAAGCGGGGTCCAGGGTTCTTTACGGCCCATTACGATAGCCTGCACCGCCAGCGTCGGCCCTTCATCGGCACAGCCGACGAGCTGGAATCCCGGTAACCTTGAAAGGCCTCGCCGACTCCGCCCACCGTGGAACGACGCTTTTTTATTAATCAGTTATGGAAATAAAGTATGGATCTGCGCTCGGACCCCGGGGGGAAGGGGTACAGACCTTCGGCTGCGGGTGTGGGACCCCGACGGTGAAGTGATCAGCTCTTCGGAGCCGGGGCAGTGACGGCTGACGGGAGTCTGCGCAGCGCCCGTTCACGCGGGCGGCGTTGTTGGTCGAGGCTCGGCGCGGTCTGGAGTCGGACACGAGCTCGGCATGCTGGGCTACTACTGGAAGAGTCCGTCGGCGCTGTTCACCCGCACGGGGTTTCCGGAACTGGACATCGGACCTATCGGGGTTGTCCGTGAGTTGGTGCTCTGTCTTAGTAGTCACCCAAAACATAGCGGGAGGCCTCAATGACCCCAAACATCTAAAAGTGTAGCTGGGGTGGCATAGTGATAAATGGCTGAGAACTCGGTCAAGTGAAGGGGAGTTGATTACATCAGCTTGGCGTAGGCTATTGACGACGTATGCGACTAAACGTGCCCCTGCGGTTGACTCCCAAAACTGGAGTAGAACTGACTTTGCGTTTTAGAGAGTGTAATGAGTCATCGACGAGGATGAGGGCATTCTCATAAACTATAGCTCGACATTATGGCAGTCGAGCGTGCCATGACCCCACGCCTTCATTATGCTCGTTACAGAAATATTCGAACTTCTCGTTTGCCACTGATGATCAGTATCTAGAATCATGAACCAAATTTTGTTTTTGTGGGGCATTTTAGGGACATGAAAGCCCTAAAAGGCCACGGTATAAGCAAACTTAATAATCTTTGCAAACAGCCTCGTAAATCTTGGCCCTAAACTGCCAAACTAGTGTCAGACAAAGGCTTCATTACATGATTGTCCGGATGTCATCCGGCTTCTTTGGGCCTGAGCTCTTGGGAAAATGCCATACTTCGGCTACACCTCCGGTTGCTTGGTTTTCCCCTGGCAACAATGGTCCTAACTTGCCAACCAAGCTAAAGATTAGGCTTCACCGCTGGTTGCTTGGTTGATATGTGGCATTTTCGGCTAAAGTCTGGCACTTTGGAAATTATTTGAAGAGCCATAAACAAACTATAGAGAAGCCACAGAAATGTACTTTGGTACTAACAGGAGGATTCGCACTGGAGCAAATCATTATTAGGCCCAGATTAGGCCCCTACGATTTCCAAACGCGGGCAAAATAAGGGGCTTCTCTGGCGTGTTGTCTGCGAATTTGCGACATCACGTAAGGCGAATTGTGCTTGTGACGACATAGATATGAAGCATGCAAGGGCGCCACCAGAACGAGTCCGCGTTAAAAAGAAACAAAGGCTCGCTGCGAACGAAATGTTTGATGGCGTGGCATGTTGAAAAGTGTCTAGCCCCAAGGGTATTGCAAAGAAAGCAATATATCAATCATTTTACCTGTTGTAGAAATAACTCGTGATGGTTACATCACGTCTGTTTTTACGGCCCAAGTGAATAACACACGACGAAGCAATTACGTAAGTCTAGGCTCAAGCGCTGGGGTCTCGCCCCTCAGCGACCTTGGGTTAAACATTTCCGGTATACTTTGATTAAAACAATATTGGCCGGGCAAGCCACGCCCAGCTATTACTTTTATTTTTGTGTGTGTCTTTTTTTTTTCAAATATTCAATTGTGTTTTAGTATATGATAAAAAATATGTTTACTTAAAAAAGGCTTTTTTTGTTTATTAAACACTACACGCGGTATGTGTGCGTTTACTAAAGGAACACACTGATACCGCGGTGATTGCTTGGCTTTAATCATTGTCTATTTCTTAACTCAAAATTATATGGCTTTGGACTTTGACATAGTTTCCAAGTCATATGATTAAGAAACATTTAAAGGTACTAAAGTACATACACCAGGGCAGGTATTGGCAGCATTTCAAATACAAGTATTGGAAATACGTATTTCAATTACCTTGTATATTTTGCATTTGTATTTAATTACAAACTCTGTAATTTATTTGACGTGTGTATTTATATACTAAATGTGTGTATTTCAAATACACTTGTAATTAAATACAATTTTGTGGGCGAAAATACAACTCTCAAAACTACCTTCTGCACCGAAAGCAGTGTCTCTCAATCAAGCACAAGCGTTCAGTGACTTTGTTATTACGGTGCTAGTCCAGGGCAAGAATAGTGACAAAATCGACGTTCACAGGCAGACTGGCTCAAGAAGTGCCTGTGACAACTTGTGATGCTTTCCAGCATGATTTCCATCCATATTTTTGCCTGGAACATTCTAAATGCGCGGGTCGTCCAGATATTCGTATTTGGTGCGAGTTGCAACAATAAAAAATTCTCTAGCTAGTGATGCGCGTCTTGGTCGTCTCAGTTCTTTGTGGGCCTATATCAAAATGTAATCGACAAAAAAAGCTACTTGAAGCTCTGTACTTTTTTCACCTATTACGTCCAAGCTGATTACATTTTTTGTGATTATATTTCGATTACGTTACTAGAGCCTCGCACACTAACTCTCGAGTGTGCGATGCAAAATTAAAATGAGATACCCAGAAACCGGTTGCAGGTGCCCTGAAATCGCTGACGCAAATTTTGAGGAATGTATTTCGAAAAGTATTTGGAGAAGACCAAATACATTTGGTTTTCTTTGTATCTTGTACTTAAATGATTTTTGAAACTGTAATTACATTTGTAATTAAATACATTTTTGACTAAGTATCTTGTATTTGTGTTTCGATACATATTTGCATGTATTCTGCCCATCCCTGCACCAGAGTCACCTTTAAATTTTCTTTTTACTATATAAAGCGAAGCATCTCGTATAACGGCCGACAAAATAACATTACAAGGAAATTTTTTTTTATTTATTTGGGACATTAGGCACAGACACATACAATGCCTTTATGTATTTATACATTAGCCAAACAGGTTTGATATTCATGCATACACTAACGCGCGAACACGGGGCAGCTCAAGAGTCAGTTTATAGCGCAGTGGCACCCTGGCGGAACTGGGTGCCGGATATCACTCAACCATCCTCATTCTATTGGCCCAGCTGTCTTTTCATAGCGACCAGTTCACTTCTCAAAGCCAATTTGCTGATCAACGCGTGTATCTCTCCCTGCGCTTTACCCACCCGCAAGCGGGACTTGAAATGGCATGACCGACTACATGGGGGAAAGGTATTTAAAGTTCGAGCCGATTCCACTCACCAGACGTAAACCTTACCTGCTGTTTTCTACAATTCTCGCCTAGCAGGAGGTTGTCTAGAAATAACTTTACATGCCGCTCCTAAAGCTGACAAACTCGTTTAATTTTATATACATTTCAAGCCTCTTCGCCTTTTTTTTCTACGTGCCCGAATCGGACTTTATTAAACGAAGCGAAGACAGACTTACGGCAGCCATTTGCCAATACCACTAGGTACATTTAGTGTCTGGTTTCCGTGGAGCCGATGACGCTGCCTCCAAATTCCTTTTGCAGGGGGGTTAACCGTCCGGAGTGGTACCCGCAGAGGTCAGCGAACCGGCCCTGTTCATACATCGAGCTCGGGTCGGTTGATGAGCCGCCTTTATTCTTTATTCTTTCTTTATTCAATGATTACCCCGCAGTGCCCGAGGGCGTTACAGCAGGGGGGGTTACAAGGATGAAAAGAACACGTCTTCATTGAAACAGCACTCTTGCTCTTCAGACAGCCGATTCCACTGTGCAATTGTTCGTACAAAAAAGGAGTTTGCAAGATGCATGTCGTAGCGCGGTACTCTCTAATTTTAAGACTATGATCATTACGACTAGAAACATAATAGGGTTCGTTTAAGTAAGTCTCGCTATTTATTCCTGTTTTATTTTTAACTATTGAGTGTAAAAAGTTTAGTCGCAGTTTTTCCGGACGTACGGAAAGTGGTTCCCAGTTTAACATATTTTTCATTTCTGTACAGCTGTCTTTCCTCTCGTATCGTCCAAGAACAAACCTAGCCGCCCTGTTTTGTACTTTCTCCAGCTTATCAATCAACGTTTTTTGGGCTAGGTCCCAGACAGCACATGCATACTCTAAAATGGGTCTAACACATGTTAAATAAGCAGTCGTCTTTAAGTTAGGTTGTGATCGTTTTAAGTTACGTTGGATAAAATTCATTGCCCTGCCGGCTTTTAAGACTAGTTCTTCTATGTGGGCATTCCATGAACAGTCAGATGACAATATGACACCTAAGTATTTGTACGTAAGTTCCTTGGTTATAGGGTTATTATTTACAAAATACTGAGATTCAATTTGTTTCCTTTTCTTTGTAAAACAAAGGTTAACACAATTTTTGTGATTTAAATTCATTTTCCACGTAGAGCACCAACTGTGAATACGATCAAGGTCTACTTGCAACTGGGCGACATCATCTGAGCTCTTAACCTTTCTATGCACTACACAATCATCAGCAAACAGTCGAATACAAGAAGAAATTCCAACAAAAATATCATTACTATAAATTAAAAACAAAAGTGGACCCAGGACAGAGCCCTGTGGAACTCCTGATGTTACAACAACGTAATCAGATTTCTTGTCATTCAGTACTACACAATGACGACGCTGGAACAAGTAATTTTCTATCCATCTAAGCACAGCCGAGTCTAGATTTAACATTGTTAGTTTGTTGAGAAGAAGTGAGTGTGAGACCGTGTCAAACTCTTTTCGAAAATCCAAGAATATACAATCTATTTGCCCTCCCTCGTCGACATCAGATGCAAGGTCATGATAGAATTCAACAAATTGCGTAGTACAAGAAATACCCTTACGAAAACCATGTTGTTCTTTAATCAGTAAGTTGTTTCTTATCATATGACCGATTACCTCTGAATATAAACTATGTTCGATGACTTTGCATGAGACGGACGTTAATGAAATGGGCCTATAATTTACGACATCTTTTTTTGCCCCCCCCCCCCCCTTATGGGTAGGGACGACATGAGCTACCTTCCAGTCATCTGGCAAAAGTCCTATGTCCAGTGACTTGGAAAAAATTAAATAAAGGCAAACCGAAATTGGGTAAGCACATCGCTTTAGTACGCGCGGAGAAATGCCATCCGGTCCAGTTGCTTTTGTCTCATCTATGTTTTTTTAACGCCTTCTCAATACCACTCATGCTAAGCTCAACTGGCTGCATTAATTCCACCGTACTAACAGTAGATAGATTAACATAAGTGTGTTTGGGCATAAAGACAGACCGAAAGTAATTATTTAAGCACGTTACTTTCTCTGTATCATCCGAAACTGTCTGTTGATTATATGTAATTTCACTTATTCCAACTGTGTCCGATCCACATCCCTTTAAATACTTCCAGAAAAGCTTGGGGTTGGTTTTAATCCTGTCATTGAGTGTATTAAGATATTGTTCCTTAGCACCCTTTATGCTCCTTTTATATTCACGCGTAAGCTCAGCCAATTTTTCAAGGTGATTACTACTTTTGGTCTTCTCATATCTATGAAATGCTCTCCTTCACTTTTTAATTATCCTAAGAGTACTTGAAGTTACCCATGGTTTTCTTCGTTTTTTTAGCTTTCTAGAATCTATGCAAGGAACATATTTATCCGTTAATTGAAGCAACATATTTTTGAAAACATCCTATAAATTGTGGACATCATACTCCTCAGAAAGACACTCAAATACGGGAAGGCGGTCAAGAACCTCTTCAGAAAAACCAGAGTAATTGCCCTTCTCAAAGAAAAAGACTTTCTTCGATTCGCATGAATTTGCTCGGTTGATTTCAGTTTGGATATTTGCTACAACAGGGTGATGCTCACTGATACCAGGGATAATATTAAAGATGTTAATAAGATAGGGAGAGCTCCAAAACAAGAGGTCTAAAATGTTATTATTTCATGTTGGTTCACTCACATTCTGCTAAAGCCCAAACGTATCCACAATGTTTTTCATTTCAAGATTAATTCGGCTACCAATCGTGGATACACAAGTGCCATCCCTCCACTCTAAGTCAGGCAAATTAAAGTCTCCCGCAAGGAGAATAATTTGGCTTGAGGCCTCAGAAACAATGCTGTATAGCGATCGGATCATACTAAGATCCGAATTTGGTGGTCGGTATTACGATCCAAGAACATAGGAAGAGCTATCAGGTAACGTGACTGTGCACCAGATTGATTCAATAGCGTCATGACCAAGTTTGAGTATGGATGATCTCAGCGATGAATGAACCAACATGAAAACGCCTCCTCCGAGGCGTGCCCTATCTTTTCGATACGAAACAAACCCTTCCGGAAAGACATCGCTATCACTTATGGAAGCGTCTAGCCATGGTTCGGTTCCAAACACGATATCAACCTTTACTGAGTCGATTAGGCCTGCCAATTCGTAAACGTTATTTACAATGCTTCTACAGTTTATTACAACAGCAACTAGGTCACGACGAACGCGCTTCTCTTTTTTTCCTTTTTCCGTGGGGCGTCAGTCTTTTGTGACAGGAACAACTTGTTCTATTTTCGTATCCCATGTAAACACTTTATCATTTACGATGAGCTTATCAAAGTTTAGCCTTACACGGTTGCCACTATCCGCTTTTTTGTTTTAGCATATTCCCAAAGTTTCTTTCGAATTTCACGGGTTTTCAGCGAATAATCTTGGTCTACGCTGTAGTTTGATCCCTTGAATTTTTTGGCGTTAGACAGAATATCCTGTTTTTCCTTGTAGGAGGCAAAATGAACGATGATTGGTCTTTTAAAGTTCTCATTATAGCAACCAGCACGGTGCGCACTTTGCACCGTTTTTAGGTCCACACCGAGCTTGTCTTTGCAGATACTTTTAATGAGATTTTCAGATTCATTCCATGTTTCTTTGTTATTCGTGTCATCCACTCCATAGAAAACAAGGTTTTGCCTCCGAGTTCTGTTTTCCAGATCAACATTCCTGATTTCCAATTCCTTAATTTGTCTTGCCAAAAGCTCAACTAGCTTTGCCTGTTCTGTTAGTAATTGATTAAAGACCCCGATTTGCCCCTCCGTACCAACAAGCTTCTTATTTATTTCCTCGATCATGTTTTCATGCTTCTTAAACCTACTGTCGATAGCGTCCAGCTTACTCATAATGGAAGCCTGACCGTTCTGCAAACTTTTAAGAAGGCCAATTCTACTACGTCGAAGGGGCCAGGGTTAAGTTCTACATCTCCGGAAAGTAGCGACAAGAGAAACAAGTAAAGTACTCGACTTGCAAAGAGGCGAAAATATTTGCGAGAGATGCGCAGTCTCAATCGTCTGCTACAGACGGTATCAGCATCTGACGTGGGAGGAGCCGGCAACTTAAACAGGAACTTTCGAAGATAGATAGGACTGTAAGGACTAACCTGCGTGAACAACAGTAGTGTTAGCTGCATGTCGCCAAGCGTGCCGGCTCCAAATCCCACGCAGTCAAAGTGCCGAGCGCCTATGTAGCCACCGATGAAGACACGTGGTGTCCCTTGCTCGAAGATTGGCAAATCCCGTTCGACGATCTACTTATCGAAGGAGCCATCGCAGTCAGTGATGACTGGCAGATCCCCTTCGGCGATGCCTGGTGGCACGTGCAGTCCGGTGATAGCCGTCGTAGAAGGTTCGGGTACGTCCGGAAAAGCATCCCCTTTACTGACCGCGCCGAGCAGAGCAGTTGCTTCGAGGGACGTAAGAACCTGCGTGAACAACAGTAGTGTTAGCTGCATGTCGCCAAGCGTGCCGGCTCCAAATCCCACGCAGTCAAAGTGCCGTGCGCCTATGTAGCCACCGACGAAGACACGTGGTATCCCTTGCTCGAAGATTGGCAAATCCAGGCCTCATTTGGAGATCGGCTTAAACTGACTAATGTGGAAAGATCACAACTCCTGAGCTTTGTAACTGCACAACGTCTGTAGCGAAATATGGACAAATTTTAGCTTGGCTTCCTTTAGTGAAGGTGGCAATTAGTGACCATTCTTGCTAGGTCGAATGCTAATACTGAGGATGAGCCGTAACGTTTGGAAATCTCCACAAATTTATGAATTTCAAGTGGGTCATTTTAAATCCCCCTTCAAAACCCGCTTAAGTGCAAATCATCTGGCGTTAACCGGGTGAATAAACAAGTGTTCAGTTAGAAACTTGCTTTCAACGCGTCAAGCGCCAAGCCCGTCAACTATATCAGCTCAGTCGTCGGCGTCCATGGTAGGACGCGCACCTCAGAGCTAATAGCGCACTATGAAGAATGGAGGAGTGCACATATACAATGCCGTGTTGTCATCCATCGGAACTAAGACATTACGAATTTATTAAAATCAAATTACATTTATTAGGATGTAGTTAGCCCATATAATATTTTTGGGTTGATTAGATTGCTACTGCAAAGTAGTTATAACAAAAGCAACGTGTAAAATTCAATTTTAGTTGCTACCTTAAACTTGTTGTCTGTAAAAAATGCTCGCAAAGGATTCCATACTATTTTGTTTTATACCTAGCATTTTTATCCGCACATCACATATGTATGCCACCCATGAAGTTCCAACTTCGGGAATATACTGGTGACAATGCATATTTCACCCTATCCTGCTATGGTAGAACGTTTGCTAAGTAGCCCAAGTGGAAGGAGAATGCTGCGAGTGGGGTTAGACGCGCTGCGCGCGCTTGGGTACGCAGCTGTAACTGTTATAAAGTAAAAGTTTAAAGCAAGGGGTAATTTACACGTGTGTTTGTTGGTGCATATTTCGAAAATTTGGCAGCGTGCGGATCACGTTGGCGCTTGGCTAATTCAGCAAAGAGTATACTGGGAAATCGCAGACCAATACCCCCAGATAAAATGTAGTGACGTAAAACGCTAAAAAACATATAAATATAATTCTGAATTCAAATCTTTTAGTTCTCAAGAAAGTGACTGATTTTAGAGTGACACATTTATTTTATTTAAGCCAAGCTTCTTGCATAACACTGAGCGTGTTGTGAAATGTTCATCGTTATTACTTGTAATTTGATTAACGAGCGAAGTATTATTTTGCCCATCCTGGGCCAAGTGTAAACTTGAAAGAAAGTCTGTCGGTGGGGTACTTCACACTTTGTATTTCCTTTTCAAGTTGACACTTTTTAAACGACAAAAATTATGATAAGCGTGATATAACTAACCCACCTGAATGAAACTGAGAAATATTGGGAGCACACAACACCCAAAGGAGGCGCGCCGATCCGCCTTCGCAGCTGCAGGAACGACAAAGTCCGCGTAACATCAGCCCGCTCTGGAGAAGAGTGATTCTACTCGGGCCTTGACCCGCAGTGTCTCGAGTGCGTAGTGTATTAGTATTTCCTCACGGAGTAAAACCATGGAGCAAATCCAGGGCCCCGATTGGCCTATCTGAACGCCTTGCTCTTTCGCAAGCGAGAGACGACCGTGACCCCTTTGCGGTCATTATTTGACATAAGAACACACGTGACAGTGAAACAAGCAGCGAGGGCGGCAATGTACCCTGGGGCGATCAGCGAGGACGGTGGCGGCGACACGGCGGCTAGCGTATAAGGGCTGTAAACAATAGTTCGTGCGGCGAAAACAACAACCCAATTACGCGTAGAGCGCTAAAATGTCCTATTCGTGACAATAATCGTTTGTAGAAGCAGGATCGTAAGTCAAGCGATTCTCAGAGAGTGACATCATCTCTGAGGCGGCGTCCGGGTACGCGTGAAACACTGGCGGCTGTTAACCCAGGCCTCCTCCGAGCCCCTTCTCTTCCTCTCTCTAACTCGTAAACCAGAATAACGTGTGCGAATAACAAAAAGTGAAAGCCGTTTACAACTCCCTGTAACACCGAATTAGAGCGCAGCTCTTGAGGAGGAGGAGGGAAGGGTACTGGGGGGGTGAAGTGAGCTGGGGGGAGGGTCACGTGACCTTGGGGGGTCACGTGACGATGCCGATGATGTCACCAGTGACGATGACGATGCGGACTCCGATGACGTCATAAGCGATGATGACGATGACGATGCGGATGTCGGTGACGTCATCAGTGACGTCACTGATGACGTCATCCGTGATGATGACGATGACGATGCGGATGCCGGTGACGTCATCAGTGACGTCACTGATGACGTCATCAGTGATGATGACGATGACGATGCGGATGCCGGTGACGTCATCAGTGACGATGACGTCATCGGGGAGGTCACATGACCTCGGCGGGGGGGTCACGTGACCCTGGGGGTGGTCACGTGACCTCGGGGGGGGGGGGTACGTGACCTCGGGGGTCACGCGACTTTGGGTGTCACGTGACCTTGGGGGTCACGTGACCCTGGGGGAGGGGTCACGTGACCTTGGGGTGACCTTGGGGGTCACGTGACCTTGGGATGACCTTGATTACGCCGACGCCGACGCCGACGCCGCTCAAGCCGGGAACGGGCCCCTAAGAGCTGCGCTCTAAAAAAAGGCGCTGCCGTGGCGTGTGTCTAGTTGCCGGTGGGCGCGCACTTGTGAGGTGCTTCAACAAACGCCAATCAGGCACCCCCTAATTCGTCCAATGGTTTTGACTCTGCTAGGAAGCATCTAAACGCGGCTGGCGGTTGTGCCTTCCCTATGCCGCTTTTCTGGATCGCGATCCCGAGTAAAGATTCGGCACCTTGACATTCGAAAACATATCCATGTCGAACGTTGCTCATGTTTTCACGTCATACCACATGCAGGAGTTGTTAGAAGCTCGAATTCAATCGTGCCCACCTCAATTGTAAGCGGCATGGACTGGACACACCGTCATCTTTTTCGTTTATTCGCGCTAACACATGCCTCCACGAACCGCTTGTGTGTTTGACCGTCCGGAAATCACTACGTGACGATATTTACCAGTGCCACTAAATTATAAAATCTACGTTAAATTTCTTTTTCGCCCCTCTTATTATCAGATAGCGTTTCGCTCACTGGCGCAGATCGAGTAAGCGTGTGGTGATTGACATGATCATGGCAGTTTTCACCATCGAATGGAGGAGCGGTGTCCTCAATTTCCGGGTCTCGCGTAAAAACAGTTGGCGGCGAGTGTGGCCTTCACAGGGCGCACTGGGCGCCAGCTGGCGTCATCTTAATCAGAAGTTACAAGCAATTTTCTGGAAATTTCAATTAAAAAAATGGCGACTGACGGAGCTGTCGAATACTTGGACCTCTGGGGCGCCAGAAGCCGAAGACGGGCAAAAATGGGCCTAATTCTCCCATGGAAACATTTAGAAAATCCCTTTTAACTTTTGAATAATGAAATGGTTGGTGCTGAAACTTTGGCATCTTGCTCGAACGGCTGGGGCTACGTTCCGAAAAAAGTTTGAGCTTTTTGCGTTGTGTAGTTTATTTTTGCGGTGCGAAAAGCAGGGTTCGAATTTCTCGCGGACGCCTGATACTTCGTCTCACCTTAACATGGACTAATTGCAAAGGCTCTGCAAGCTCGAGCGGTTAACCTTGACTGCCTTGACTATACTCTATTCCACCTTATGATGTACCGCAGGAAAGGCTACAAGCGCGAGCTCCTTGATCTAGAACACATCTCGGCGGCACAAACTCTCGTGCGTCAAGAGTAGCTGCCAACGCTATCAGCTCGCGCTTCTAGTCTTCGCTGCGGTACAACATAAGGTGAAACGGAGTACAGAGGACTCGCTGCACGAGTGATCTGAGGCCGCCGAGGCTTAATGAAAATAAAAATAGCTCGCGCTTTTGGCATGCGCAACTAACAATAAACCATGCTAAGATGAAACCATGTATAGGAGGTATTCACTGGACGCCATATTTGAGGGCGATGTTTAGAGCGCATGCTCAGAACGAGCTCTTATCAATAGCCTGCTAAGACTGGCAACCTTGGTGGTGCTATATGCACCACCAAGGTTCCAAAAGGACTGCGGAAGCTCGTCGTCAGCACGCGCTCAGCAGCAGCGCACACGGATATGGTCGCCAGTGAATAGTCCCTATAGACCTATTGCTATATTACCCAAGCATCAAGGAGAATGCAGGGATTGGTGTTCCACGCGCCGCACGTACTGGCCTCAGCGGTAGTAAATTTTCTAAAGCAAAAACCTAAAAGAAACAGTATTTTGGACGCGCGTTCGTCAACGCTTTATTTTGGTTATTCACTTCGATTATTTTATACGGGGAAGGCGTGCACGGGTGGGGCGTGGAACACCAATCCCTGCATTCTTCTTGATGCTTGGGTAATATAGCAAATGGTCAAGTGGCGGCGAGATGTCTTGGTGGCGCCCTCCTATGGTTACCTTTCGTGACGTCATTACCTTGTGAACAACAAGTTTGAAGGTGTTTGTAAAGAGCATGGTGGAAGCTTGAAATCATAGCATTCTCAAACTAACACTGCCAATGCCGTCAAAATTATAGTTCTTCCATTCCTGTTATTCCGTCGATGAAAAATCCTTTTCTGAAGTCATAGTCAGTATTCGGCCTGTCATGGAAGACCGATCACAGCGACGCTTTCGATCGCTCACGTCGCCAATAGACCCTTTTGCTGTTTAGAAACAAGAACTGCTGCTTGCGGCCCAAGCGATTTCCGTCGCTCCGTCTTTGCAAGCGTGTCGAGCTGCATGTTTCGCCAGTCCTAGGAAGCATAATTGCTACACATAACACAAAGCTACACATAACACAAAGCTCGCCTTCCTCAGGACGATTTAACGTCCTGAGGAAGGCGAGTTGGTTTACAAAAAAATAATCGAAAATATTGAACAGCTCTTGCGCTTCTTGGTTCTTTCGGTTTCCTTGTCATAAGTTCTAAGATGACTTAGCTAAAATCAAAGCATTTGTTATCTTGAACGAACTCATTTCCCAGTGCAGGCCCAACTATGTGTATGACTCGACACATGTGCTCGCCTTGACTTTACCGTACGTTCCTGCAAAAAGCGGCGTTTATAAAGCTGGTAATATCGGAACAAACATTTTACCGAAATCGGAACAAAATCAGTACATAAAATGTTAGAACATTGGGATACTCTTCAGGACAACGTGAGCGTCTTTGAATATACTCAAGGTAATTCAATTAACGTTAAAATATATAATATCTTGTTTAACAAAGTTTGTTTTATAAGCCGATTTTTATGAAGTTCTGTGTAATGTTTTGCTGTAACGAAAAACTATACAGAAAAGCTTTTCCTTCATATGAAAGACTAGCACCCTTGCACGTACTGAAATCACCACATTTAGATTTTAAAACAAGTGTTTTGCCGACTGAGGGAGCGAGGGTCCATGGTCAGAGCGCACAAAAGCAAACTGACTGGCGCGGTAGCGCGCATCATGTTCTTTCCTGTTATGCTGCGCCCTGCCATGGCCTGTCTCAGAAGTCAGATCGAATCTTCGATAGGCGGTGCCGTTCAGACACCATTATCTTCTTCCGTGGAAGCTCTATCACATATTCTGTGCCTACAATTCTTTGTCAACGTGATAAAAATTGTATCTGAGTTATTTGTTTGCTTAGGCTGTGTCTTTTCTCTATAAACGCATTCTTCAAGTTGGAGAACGATCACTCCACTTCTACGAATATGAGAGGCAAAAGCCTGAATGCTCCTTTTGCGTCTAAGGGATAAGCGCCATTTGGAGTTTTTAGTCGACATATTTTTTCTATGTCAAGATCTTTCTCAACCCACTCCATATCCGTAGAATATGGAGCGGGTTCATCAAACCTCTCCGCCACAGAACTCAATTTCAAAAACGGGCACCCCTGAGTTCTTGAGTAAAGCACTTCTTGCAATTGTAAAACTCACTTATCGAGCATCACTGTTTAATTTTTTTTTTTCAGAAGCTTTTAGGCAGCAGTTGACAGCATCAATTGTCTTACAAAATCTGCCAAAATGCCATGTTTTTTTTTTCTTTTTTTTTTTTGCTTTTAAAAACGTTGGAATGTCAATTGAAGATAAAATACCACGATCCTTCTTGTAGATAAAAAAATTTTATAAACGGGTGAAAGCTATTGTGTGCACTAGCGTGCCAGTTAAATAACATAAAACTTATAACTGTACAAATAAACGTTATGTAATCTCACGGGACACGCAGCGTAAATTCCGAACAGTTCGGGATAACGAGGTTCAAGAAAACATATGGAAATCGCTTGATAGGTGTCGACTTGTACGAGACGCTATTATCGTGATGTATTCTCACAATCTGGGCACGTTCCGGTCATTCCAGTTCTATTTAATGATAAACTCACAAGCTTCCGGTATATCACCCAAATGTACCTTGAGATTCTGACGCACCCCGAAGAAAGTCCACAGTTATGGGAAAAAGTTTTGTGTTGTCCTTCCATCTTTTTTGTCCATGCTCTTGTGTTCCTATATGTAAGTCTTACACCAGCTCTATTAAAATCCTCTGGTGGGCTAGTTGGCTATGTCTACCAAGATGCATAAACCAGCTCCCTTGTGACCTCGTTTAGATTATGCTATAAGAGCTTATTGTCGTAACTTAATTCATCTCCAATAGCTCCTCAGTGGAGCTGGTAGTATCCCAAACAAATGAACAAAACTTACCAAGCAGGGCTCAGGCGGTTTGCCCAAGTGCAGCCGAAGTAATTAATTATTTAAAACTCGCGACAAGGCACCGTCTCTAGCAGAAGCATTTCGCAAATCGTTTACCCGAGCGCAGCGCTGTACCTAACGTTCGGGGCCACTGTGGGTGCCACTTTTTTACATAGATTCTGGAGATTGAGAACACAGGTCCCCTCCATGCACTAGCGAAAACAACTGCAAGCATCGCAATTCCAAATCTGATTTTAAAAACAATTTAAAGACGTTTACCGTATTTTGTGACGCAGAATTAGAACGCGGCTCTTGAGAAGCAGGAGGTGAGGGTACAAAGGGGAGGGTATGCCCCTCTTCCTTCCCCGTCAAATTTAGCGGGGAAATTTTGCGCTAAATATATGGCGGGAAAACGTTACTCTCGTGACGTCACACGTGACGTCAAGTGCGCCGTTTTTGTTGAAAAAACCAGCTTAAGCTGGTCCCAGCTTCAAGCTGAATTATTGCCCCAGCATGCTCAGTTTGGCATGTTGGTCATGCTGTCATGCTGATTGATCTTCCAGCTGCGTTAGTGCCCCAGCATTCCCAGTTTGGCATGCTGGTCATGCTGGCCAAACTGGTGATGCTGGTGGACTTTCCAACCAGCTTAACCTGTTTAAATTAATACACATAATAAACAAGCGAAGCTGTTCAGAAAAGCCAACTAGGCATTCAATTTATTATTTTCATACTTGCGGCCTGCTCACATGAACTGCGATGCTAAATATCCTCGGCGCTGACAAAGTACTAACCGAAGCACAGAAAGTGGTTCTCTGTGCAAAACAAAGAATGTTATTAAAACCAGATTGCTTATGTCTCAACGCGAAAAATACTAGACACACGTCAAAAACAGACAATAGCAATAGAAAATACAACACAGGTGAGAGAAGCGAACCTGGGTCCCGCCAATGATGGGGGAAAAGCGTCCTCTTGCGTGGTCGACAGAGGCGAGGAAATCCGAGCGGCTTCGATGGCATTGGCAATACTCCTCGGCGCCAGCCTCATTTATGATTACATACTCGTTCAAAGATACGAAGCGACGTCTCAGTCGGGACGTTCGACCTGTTCCCGTACTGAACGGACTGCCCCTCGCTGTCTGCTGAAAATCCGCTTCGCTTGCACCCTCGTCCAAATAGTCTCCAAGCAACGCGCACACAGCCGTCCCTTCGAAAATCTGCCCAAGCTAGCCAAACATAGCTCAGATTTTCTATTCCCTACTACTCTCTCTCTCTTCTCTCGCACACAAAGGCAGCTATTAGCCCGCCTGAAGCGCCCGGTCGTCTACCAAAAATGAGAGGACAAAGAAGAGAACCTGGCCTCGTCCCAGCCCAAGCCGACCTTGGCGCGCGCGTTCCCAGCAATGTTAAATCGACCATCTCTAGGCTGCCTTGGCGTGCGCGCTCCCAGCAAGACCAGCTTGACCACCACGATTATGAGTTCGACGAGCCTCACCAGCTTGTTTCGCAGCTTGACCAGCTTGTCCCCAGCTTGACAACATTGGCTCCATGGAAAACCAGTTTGACCATTAAGGACCAAACTGGCTCCCAGCTACACCAGATTTAATCTAAACCAGATTCTAGTTAGACCATGCTGGTTTTCACTTAAACCGGACTGACCAGCTCAAATTATAGCTTGCCCAGATTAAACCGCCTTGATTGCCAGTGAAACCAGTTTGACTACCACAATGACCAGTTTGACCAGCTTAGTTACCAGCTTGACCAGCTAGATTTTTATGATTGTGTTCCCGATAGGGGTCACACGTATCCTCATGCTTGACGTCACGACGGTAACTTTAGCGGGAATATTTTTCCGCCAAATTTAGCGGAAAATTTCTCGCTAAATTTAGCGGTAATATTGGCAATGTTATGTGCGTGTTACGTCACACGTCACGTGACGTCATACGCAATGTGTTTCCTACATTGACGTCACATGTGACGTCACGAGGTTAATGCTCGTGACCCTCGTGAGGGTAACCCTCGTAACCCTCATGGGAGTAACCCTTGTGACTGTCATGAGAGTAATCCTCGTGGCCCTCGCAAGGGTAACCCTAGACCGTGTTCCAAAACTTACTCCAGGGTAAGAGTTTTGTACCTTGGCGTTTCAAAACCTAACCGCGTCCGCGTTTTTCAATCTGTGTTGTCACGTGACACGACCCGCCGGAGTAATTCGGGTTCATTTGAATAAGATTTAGAACACAGCCCTAGTAACCTTCACGAGAGTAACCCTTGTGACATTGCACGTGACGTCACTTGCGACGTCGCTATGGGAAACGTCCCATAATGCAACGCGCGGTTACGACGAAGGCGATGGCGACGGCGACGCCACTCAATCCAGAAACGGGCGCCTAAAAGGTGCGCTCTAAAAAGGAGCGAGGAAAAACTTCTCCCTTCGATTTTATAAATCAGCGGCACTGTGAATGTCGCTCCGCAGTGATTTCCGAAGCGTCGAACAAGCAAGCGCTCCGTAGAGGCACATTCCAGCGTAGACAAACAAAAAACATGGCGGTTTATTGCCGTCGTTGCTGCTTACAACTGTGGAACACACGACCAAGCACGAGCCCGGAAAAACCCCTGCGGGTCGAACGAAGCGGGAACACACACCGAGCAACGCCGGACGCAGATTGGCATTCAAATATCACGGCGCGGGACCTTTACTTCGGTGCACGATATAAAAAAGATTGATACAGTTGGGTCATTTCATGCCAAATGTTCCAGGCATGAGGCTCGATCATCGCCGATTCTTTAGAAAAGAAAATCACAAGAGTTTCTTGTATGTTGAATTGTCACTTTCCTAAATATTTTCGCACGCAAAATATTTTTTACCGCGCTAGCGCTGTTTTAAATTTCCGAAGAGGCGCCAAACTAGGCAGAGGTAAAACAAAATGCCAAAAGCACAGATCTTTAGTTATCAACGAGCTTTTTTTTTCTATTCTACTTGCATTATTGCTTCACATGAGGCTGACTTTAAATAATGTAGTTGTTTTTTATTGTTTTAATTGAACACAAAATGCTGAATTTGTCCCGTTTTTGATATATATATATATTTTTTTTTCTTTTTAATTTGGGAGTCTGTATACCCGTGCTATGAGGGTTTTCCGCATCTATTGTAGATATACTTTTTGTATGAAATAGCTTGCTACCGTTAAAAAAGGTTTTTTTTTTTATATTAAAGCTTAAAGTTGCGTAAAACGGCATTTTGGTTTAAATTAAACTTCAAATTTCGCAATGAGGTGGTCCGAGTAAAAATATTCTTGACCACTCAAACGAAAAGCGCCATATGAACTTGTGATTTATAAAATTTAAACGAACTAATATTTCTTAAGCGAGAAAATATTTTTTTTGCAGTTGAGCTCCGTGACACCGCGCGGAGGGGTTCCATGCGGCAACTTCTACACACAGGACGACGGCGATGGACTTTATCTGAGCCCAGGCGCATTTTCTGGTGCTCTAAATAGGGCATGCAGCTTAATTTGCGCAGCAATAAGTTGTCACAAAGTAGGGAGCCAAAACAACACAGTTCTTTATTCCTATTTTTTTCAGGCAGTGGCTTGTGCCTGGTGAGTGTTACGTTATAAAGCTGAGAACTCCCGGTACCATCTGTGAATTTTTTTTTTTTGAACCAGAGTCTGCAGGTTGCTGTTTTAGCCGTCTTCGAACTGGGCTGGAACGTAACTACAGCGTTACTAAATACACAAGCTCTACCTGCAGCAAAATACATCTTGTAGCCTAAAATGGAGGGCGTGAGCTAAACAAGACGAATAGTTAATTCACAAGCATATAGAGGGCCCTAGGCGATAGCTAGCAACAGAGCATGCGCACACGGCTCAGATAAGCATCGCCGCAGTGCTGTGCCGGGGAGCTGCCGCATGGAACCACTCCGCGCGGTGTCGTGGGAGCTCAACTTCAAACGATATTTTCTCGCTTAAAATTAATAGTACTTCCTTTAAATTTTATAAATCACAAGTTCATATGGCGCTCTATCGCTTGAGTGGTCGGGCATATTTTTACTTGGACCACCTCACTGCAAAATTAGCAGTTTAATTTAAACCAAAGTGCTGTTTTACGCAACTGTATGCTTCAATAAACAAAAACCCTTTCTTTTAACGGTAGTAAGCCATTTCATACAAAACGAATATCTATAATAGATGCAGAAAACACTCCTAGCACGGGTATACAGACTCCCAAATTTAAACAAAAGAATCTCGAAAACGGCACAAATTCTGCATTTGTCTTCAATTAAAAACAAATAAAAAAAAAACTTTAATATTTAAAATCGGCCTTATATGAAGCAATAATGCAAGTAGAATTGGACCGAAAAAATTGTGCGTTGATAACTAAAGATCTGTACTATTGGCATTTTTTTTTACTTGTGCCTAGTTTCGCGCCCGTACAGCGCTAGAGCGGCCAAACAATTTTTGTGGACGAACATATGTAGGTAAGTGACTATTCAACACATAAAGAACCCCTGCGATTTTTTTCGAAAAAATCAGCGATGATCGAACGCCACGCCTGGGACGTTTGGCATCGAATGACCAGTTCTTCACGCAAAATGTTTGGTGACTTATTCCTGCCGCCCTCTTGATGTAAGTTTAACCGCGTATTTTAGTATAATTACACGGTGTCCGGATGTCCGCTCGTCATCTTAAGTGTTCAAAGTGTTGATCGTACGAAGAATATAACAAAAAATAAAACGAAACAAAAAAACTAAAACAAGAATGCTAAACTAAGCTACCTGGCTCCTTACGTACTAAAAACGCCAACAAACAGACATACTAGAGACAACTACAACACAAGGTGCTAGCATTTAAGAGGGCACGCTTAGAGCAAGAGCCCATATTGATACCTATAATTATAACCTCGTGCTACTTCTCACATCAAGTTTGATTCCAATCGAACTTTGACAAATATAGAAAAAAAAAAAAAAAAGCTTAGAGTACATTTCAGGAGAAGAATTGCCGTTAAAGGCACTGGAACGAAAGGTAACTGAAACAACGAGAGAAACGGTACTTCTGTAATTAACACAATGAAGGTCCGACATGTGGGAATAGCCGAGGTCTCGTAGGATGAGATATCCGTGCACGTCTATATATTTCAAATTCTTTTTACGCTCTATAAAATAACCCAAGCGCAAAAAAAAAAAAAAAAAATTGCGAACAAAACGCCTACATAAAACCAGAGAGCTCTAAGAAAACAATACCCAAATAAAAATGAATCAAGGTTGATGGGGGGCTTGTTTCGAAATTCGGGCGGTCCCTGTCACTCACTCGACAAAAACTCCAATCTGACCACGTTTTCTGTTCCTATATCAAATATTGGATCGGTAGCGAATGCAAAAGCGTGTCACGCCCTCACGTATTCTTCGTGGCAATCCTTCTTTTCCAGGCCGGTGCCCTCATACCAAACTTGCATCAGTACTTTCAATCAAACAAATTTCGGTTATTGTTTTATTCAAAAGAGAGACAGTCGGACGAAGCGGATGACAGGTAAATTCTGGTTGGAGAGGACTGGAAAATTCAATTCGCGCACGTCGCGTTCCTTTGATATTCGATCATGTTTTGTTTTGGTTTTCAATGCGAGGGCACGTAGAGGCTGCATAAACTCTCTATACGATTGTTTTAACCGGAAGCCAGCTCTTATGCTGATTATGTTAGTCGAAATGACCCCCTAAGAGTGACCTGGTTTGTGATTGACATTCCATTTCGAACGTGTGTAGGTAATCAAATCACGTACATGAAGCATGCCCTATTATTCCACTATATAGAATCGTCGTTTGAGACTGAGGTTTTATTTTAAAAATGACAGAACAGTCTGGCCTCATGAGCCTCATTCATTGTGGTAAGTATACGTAGTATGCTGATTTGGTAGCGAATAAGTCGTTGTCCACGTTCAAAATCATTTTGAATATTATTTTGACGTCCCTGACGCCGCATCCTGAAGACGGGACAGTATTTTAAATATTAGTTTCTCCTTATTTTTATATTTAAAACTTAGAACTTTGGAGCTTAGGAGTTCGGACGGGAAAGTGATTGCAAGTGGCGGTCAAACAAATATCGCCCCGCTTGCAGGCGGCGTCGCGGTTTCAAGTGATGTGGAATGCAAAAAAAGAAAAACTTTTTGAAGTTTAGCATCAGCTATCAGGCCGCACGTAACGTTCGCTTGGTTGTGTTCAACATTGCAGAACGCGGCGCCGTTGCTTAGCTTAATGTCGTGTCATAAAATTTGCAGTTGATCGGAAAATGCGTGTATTCTGTATAACTGCGCCAGAACCTTTGCTCGTTCGCACCGGTCAAGAAACATCAAGGAGGCAAACTTGACATTCACAACCTTTTCTTTAACATTCCAATCGTTTCGTAGTTAACCCGCTCGTTATATACAAGTCAAAAGGAAAATCTAACCTAAACAACGATTTCCCGAAACAGGGTTAAATAAACACTTGCACTACCCGAAACGTGAAACATGGGAACAGCTGAGGTGGAACATCGGAGCCCCTCCTTTCGGAGCAGATGGACTGAATGAACGTTCACGGAGCGAGCGCACACCATAGAGTCCGCATAGACGTTTCGTATTGAACCAAGTAACACACCGGGCGAAAATAACATAGCGTTTTGCTACCAAGGAGGGTATATTAAGTAGAGAGCATTTTGTGAACCTGTTAAACAAGGCAACAAGGTTAATGGACACAAACCAGGACTGCCTTGTGGTAATTTAAGAAAATTACAAAAATCGCTCGCAAAAGCTTGAATTTCAGTAAACGACGAAACTGCATGCGTGTGCATGAACCGTTCCCTGTTGTAGGTATGGCTGCCTGAACGTCTTATCCATTGCTATGGGACACAAAACAAACACCGCCCTGTTGTGTCTGAAGAACACTTCTAATATAGAGCACTCAAGTTTCAAGTGTAGCTCCACCTAATTTCACGCCCGTGCTTTCGCCAGCGTAACACCCACCTAGCTTTATTCGATGTACCGCCCGAGAACCTTTCTGGCACAACTAGCAAAAACGCTTTGCGTTTATCGTTGCCATTATCTGCAGTCTCATGTTTCTGTTTCTTCGTGCTGTCATGGCGTCACGTGACTACGTATTGTCACGTGATGTTAGAATGTCACGTGACGTCACAGTGTCGCGTCACGTCACGACATCACGTGACGAACGGTGTCACCTGACGTCATTAAGTCACGTGGCGTCACTCCAAGGTGAGTTGACATGACAATGTCACGTCATGGTGTCAGCTTGCGCCAGGTAACAGGTGACCTGATACGGGGCGTGACGTCAGCGTTGTGTTGAGCGGCGTGACGTCAATGTTGAATCTTTTGGCGGAGTGCCAACATTGGTTTGTGTCGATTTGGAGCGCGGTTGTAGGTCGGAAACCCGCGAAAAGTGTCCTACTAACAGTAAAACAGGGCTGGAGCTAGATGCAAAGCGAGAGTGTAACCATGAAGTGTTGCGGTCGCACGATATGGGGGCGCATAAAGAGGTACAAAAAGCGTGCCAAATTTCTCAGTGTTACGTAGCGTACGCGCTTACATTTGTCGCATGCAGGCAAGACAGAGGGGTATCCCAGCTCGCCTTTGTTGTAGATTAAACATTTTAAGTGAGATGCTTGCGGAAATGTCGTGCGAGAGCTTAGGACATCGCCGCCGGACGTGTCACGTCCGGAAGGATCGACTGTCGAGCCAGTCCCACATACATGCTGAATAAAACATATCCACTGCCAACTAGGACCGAAACGTTTTAGGCGCGCAACACATGACTCTCTCAGTACGTCAACACAACACCCACAACACCTTTAAAAAGCTAATGAGAACGAACTGACGGATCCACGATACGGCAACCTCTGCAAAGGCTGCATTCACAGGCGACGTCGAAAGAATGATTCACTACATTGACGTTTTACGGAAGTGACGCCGCGGACATCGAAATAATGGTTAGGATATTTTGACGGGGGACGTCGAAATAGTCACTGCCTGTTGGTTTTATAAGTCGGATTACTATGGGCTCTAATTAACACTTACTATATGTGACGGCTTCCATTCATGTTGATCATTAACTGCAGAGGTGTTGGAGCCACGAACTGTGACTATTTTATCATCCTCAAAATGCGCAACGAGACAGGAACAAGAAAAAAAAGAGACACAGCGCCAACTTACAATTGTACTTTATTTCCGTAGTCGCCTAGTATATATTGTCACGAGTGACAAATGATGAAGCGTCGAATAACTGAAGAAACGCAACGTTTAATGAAGCGATCTTGTACCCAAAAGAAGCAAGAGAAAGGCTAGCATCGCAGGCGTCGATGTCGACGAAACAGCAGGATCGAGCGCCGGGGCGAGATTGACTCCGGCTTGCCTCGCGGAGCACCTTTTGTAGCCGTGTGGGTTTCTGGAACATTCGGCTTAGAACGTTCGGCGCTAGAACATTTGTAACTCGATCACACAAGAAAGTTCTCGAATTTGCAAAAACGCTAAGTAGAACGAATAAATAAAAGAACATTCCGCTGCCTGGAGTCGAACCCAGTCCTTTTATTCCTCGCGACGGCCAAGCACGGTAACCATTCGACCACGTACGCGCTCGCTCAGTGACGCGCGCCGCAACATAACTGGTGTCAACAAAAAACAAGCCAACGAAGAAACACAAATAACACCGTTAAAAGGCTAAAATATTGTTATAGCACTCATTGACAGCAACACAAACTGCTCTCATTCGGTCGACAAACCGAACTTCGTCATCTGTCAATGACACAGCGGGGGCGCTGACGCACTGCAGTCTAAGTCTACTAATTTCTCGTGCCTCATGTACCTCCAGCGTGATGATTGTGATTGTTTTAAAATTGCAATGGGAGAATGGGTGGCGTTTTCGACTGTTTTTCGATTACTGACGCCATGGAGCTTCATGTATTAGAAAGCTCCGTCTTCCGTTATTTTCCCATTGAAATTTTCAGAAAATAACTTTTGAATAAAATATCGGTTCGCGACAAAACTTTGGCATCTGATTCGGATATGCAGCTCTGCCTTTGGGCGGAAAATGAGCGTTCAGTGATGTGTAGTTCATTTTGCATCGAAACAAAAACAAAAAAAAAACCTTCGAATGTTTTTGGGGAACACCCTACACTTTGAATTGTGGGCTCCTGTATCGTGTCGTGCCTTCGGTCCCCGACAATGCATTTACTTATTTATCTTTGCGGCGGATGCCAAGGTTTACTTTCGTTGTTTTCTTTTTTTACGGAATATGCCAATAATTTGTTTTTCTTAATTTACGACAAAACATGTGAAGAACTTTGACATAATGATAACAAAATACTTTATTGATTTAACCCAATGGAACTGTAATCTTTTGATGACGAGTTGCAAACGCATGCGGTCGTTTCATTTTTTTAAGGATTTTGTGCTCAAGCATCAGCTGTTCGCAAACTTAATATTCCCACAGTGACAAAAAAAAAAAAAAGAGCTCGCCATGTGCACCGTCTTTATTGCTAGCGTGGTCACACGCGTTTTTTGGTATCTGGTCGGTCCCGTCGAATATTTTTATGTCTGCACTCGTGAACGGTATATTCCTTGTCGTCCCTCTTCTTTTTTCTCTTCGTCCTCTTACCGTTCTTGAGCTATTGTTTTCACGCCTTTCCTTCTTGCTATACGATTTCCAATACTGCAATGTAACATACTCTAAAATAGTCAAATACAATAAAATAAAACAAGGTGCGATACAATGTAATATACTAAATATAGTACAACGGATTGCAATAGTAAATATTGCTATTTCCTCAAAAATTAAAAAGATGGCGCCAGAGAAAAAAAAGGCAGAAGGTAAGCTTGAAGACACACGGTATTCTACAAAAGCAGATGGACAACAGCTGAAAAGATGCGTATTCTTATTCATGAATATTAATAATGACAAGCGTAAAATGTCCTGAACCTGATATCCTGTAATATTGCCGCGCGCCAAGTAGGCAGCGCGGCCGTAGCCTAACGGTTATCGCGCTTGCCTCCCACACGAAGGGCCAGGGCTCGATTGTAACCAAGGTGTTCGGATGTCGGGTCGTCGTGGCAGGCTTGGAAGATCTCCTCTCGAAGGTCACTCGGGATTACCAGCAACCACGGTGTGTTGTTGTCGCCGAAGTTCTCTTTGTAGAGTACACGTTGTCGGATGGCGAAGGTCGGCAGTACTCGTGAGAAGACACGTGGCACGGTACTCCTGCCCCCTTCCAGGTGCTCGATTAATGCGCGCAGCTCAGGATCGTCCCGTTGACGTCGTGCCATATCGTCGGTGTTCACTGCTCCTAGGAAGCACTCGTCGTCATTGTCGTCGCTGCAGCCGGAAGGGGTTTCGACGGGGGCTCTGGACAAGCAGTCGGCGTCGCTGTGCTTGCGGCCTGACTTATAGACCACTGTCATGTTGAACTCTTGTAGTCGAAGACTCCATCGAGCGAGGCGTCCTGACGGGTCCGTCAGGTTCGCAAGCCAGCAGAGCGAGTGGTGGTCCGTGACTACACGGAACGGGATCCCGTACAAGTACGGACGAAACTTCGTTATTGCCCAGACGACCGCAAGGCATTCTTTCTCAGTCGTGGAGTAATTTTTTTCCGCCTTGGACAATGTCCGACTTGCCTAGGCGATGACTCGCACGATGCCTTCTTGCACTTGGACTAGTACTGCGCCCAGTCCCGCGTTACTTGCGTCCGTGTGAATTTCTGTTTCCGCATCCTGGTCGAAATGTCCAAGCACAGGAGGAGTCTGGAGTCGTCGTATCAGTTCGTCGAATGCCTGCTGTTGCTCCTCGGCCCATTCGAACTTCTCGGCGTCCTTCGTGAGATTCGTAAGTGGTGCGGAAATCTTTGCGAAATCCCTTACGAAGCGTCGATAATAGGCACAAAGTCCAAGGAATCTTCGCACGGCCTTCTTATCTGTCGGTGCTGGAAATGCCACGACGGCGCGAGTCTTCTCGGGGTCTGGGCGGACGCCTTCGTTACTAACCACGTGGCCAAGGAACTTCAGTTCGTCATAGGCGAACCGGCACTTTGACGGCTTGAGTGTGAGTCCGGCGGTCTGAATGGCTTGAAGAACAGCTCGGAGTCGTCTCAAGTGCTCGTCGAAGTCAGCTGAAAATACTACGACGTCGTCAAGGTAGACGAGACAACTCTGTTACTTCAGCCCTGCCAGTACGGTGTCCATGACACGCTGGAAAGTTGCTGGCGCCGTGCATAGCCCGAAGGGCATCACCTTGAACTCGTACAGTCCATCCGGCGTGACGAAGGCTGTCTTCTCTCGGTCCCGTTCGTCGACCTCGATTTGCCAGTAGCCGCTCTTCAGGTCCATCGATGAAAAGTATCGAGAGTGGCGCAGCCGGTCTAGAGTGTCGTCGACGCGGGCCGCTACAACCTTCGTCGCAGGGACGTTCACTTCCAGCCCGGAGACAGGGTGTGGGTGTGTACGCCCATCCGTCGCCGCGGCCTCAGTGAGAAACTGCTGAAACGGTACTTTGGACCATACAAGGTACTTCGTCGCCTCGGCGAGCTGAACTACGAGGTGATGCCCAACGGAACAAGAACATCATCACGCCGCCCACCACGACCTGAAGTCGTCCACGTCGCGCGCCTGAAGCCGTACTACGCTCGATAGGACTGTGAATCTTATGTGTTTCAAGTGACTCTTTAGTTTACCGTTCTTTTTATGTGCTTTCTTTTGTTTTGAAATGCATCGGGGCGATGCACTTTTTAAGGGGGGAGTAATGCCGCGCGCCAAGTAGGCAGCGCGGCCGAAGCCTAACGGTTATCGCGCTTGCCTCCCACGCGAAGGGCCAGGGTTCGATTCCTGGCCGCGGCTATGCATTTTTGTTAACACTGTAATGTGATGTTCTGGTGAAATCGAGAACCGTCTAGCTGATTCGAGGTCAGAATTTTCTACGCGTGGAACCTTCTACGTCGAATGCTCCAGAAGCCAACGTGTGTACAAAAGCGGCTCCGCAGGCAAGCCGGAGTCAGTTTCGCTCCAGCGTTCGACTGTGCTGCTACGCCGACTTCGACGCCCGCGACGCTCTGTTATTATATTTTGTACTCTTTTATTTTTGGCACAAGTTCGCCACATTAAACGTTTATTTCTTCCCGTTTATTTCCTTTTATTTTGGTCACCACCCGTGACAATAAGCTGCCCATTGTTTTCCACTACAGGTCATCCATGCTATTTCTGTAACCTAAACGTCCTCCGACAATTTCATAAAGTCAAGCCCCAATTTAAATGAGAACAGGGCTATGACCGCACCCAGCCCCCTTCCTATCCCACCCGCCTTTTTAACTCACTGACAACCCTCCCCCCCCCCCCCCCCCCCCCCCCCCCCCCCCCCCGTTGATGCATGAAGTCATACTGCAAACACAGGTTGTATTTTCCCCACGAATGGCCTACCCCCTACCGGCCCTGTCCACTGACCTGAATCATCCGCACCCCGATTCTCCAAACCAAGAACGAAAAAAAAAAATTTTAAAGAACAAAAGGATAGGGAAGGAAGGCAACAAATTGGGGACAAAGGGGGACCCCAAAAGTTCCCCAACCGGAGAGCGCGGCCACCAACAACACCAGCGGGGGCAGTCGCCGTTAGGCGGTACAGTGGCGGAATCGATCGGCTCGTTTGGCCATGCGAGTCCTTCGTCGCTCGGCCCAATTAAAATGTACGCAGAATCTCGGTGTTGGGCACCTTTTTTGGTTATTTTTTTACGGCCATCAGTTGTAGTATGACGAGCAGCCGGCCCTCCTCGTCTCACTTTTACGAATTGGGTCCCGGGAGTGAAAACCCATATTGAGAGAATTACTTGGAAGCAAGGGAAGTTGCTCTAAGCCACCGGCGGCGTCCTGATGGCTAACTAGAAAGCGCTAAATTCGACGAGTCTGAATAATAAAAAAAAAATATTGTACAAGAAAGCAGATTTATTCCTTTCTCTTTTTATGAACACCTACGGTTTTATTTTAAAGCTTATGCCAACATAATTTGACAAAGTAAAATAAATTTCGCAGAAAAATACAAAAAAGTTATACTTTTTTACGTTTTACGGGAAGGACACTGCGAGGAGTATGATGAGACATTGAAGTAGCAGAAAATCATTATTCAAACATATTTGGTCCGGACAGCGATGACGGAGCCATACAATTGTTTCACTACTCGTGCTACGTGCTTGTCAGTGCAGTTAATTTCACTTCAGCGCATTTTGAACTTTCTATGTCTCCAATAACGACTTTTCGTATTCCAGTTTGAGTAGTTCAAAGGGAACTGAAGAGCGTGTTGGCTTAACGATTGTTGACGCTGTAATAATAAAACACATACTCGGGATGGAGGACAAATCTTTCAACTCGCAACGACATAAATGATTCCAAACACATTCCTTACATTTCCACCCGTCGGGGAAAAAAATCGCAGTAGTTTAGGCGCATCGTTATTTGTTTTTTTTTTACATAGATAATGAAGTCAACTTTTTTGCCGCAGTATTGAAATAAATTAGAATTAATTTATATGTCAAGAAACAGGGGCAGATCATGATGGTATATCTATTATATAATAAGAAAAATTAAAAAAAATTATGCGTATCGTTTGTAGCTGAATACTCGAATAACCCTTTCTATGAAAGTCGCGCGGCACACGACAAATTAATTGCACGATTAAGGGGATGGAATCTTGTTCACTGCGCGTTATTGTAGGACAATGAACAGAGTCTTAACTTCATTCGATGCCACATACCTGCGTCACGGTAATCATCAGTGACACTTTTTCATTTTATTAGAGCGACACTAAAATAGGCATCGTATAGTTGACTTGTATTCATCATCATCATCATTTATTTTCCTTGAGGGCCCCAGGGGGCATTATACAAGGGAGTGAACACACTAAAAACATAAACAAAAATAGTTAATAAAAAACACGCTGTAATCTATACTTGTATTTCAGAAAGAAAGAGGTTAACGGCTGCAGCAAACTTGTTAGTATCAGTCATGTTTACAATGAGGTCAGGTAATGAGTTCCAATCGTCAATAGCAGATGGTAAAGTCGACATTTTATAGGAGACAGATGACGAAGTAATTATCTAAGTTTCATTGAAACTCAAATCCCTTTTGAACCAATATATGACTATATATAGCCATAATCTTAGATTAAACTTGCTAATTTTATAGTTTCTAAACTTGCTTTTTTTCCGGCGTTGGATCTTTGGACAATCACCTGATGAACTATGGCACGCTCGGAAACATGAAATTAATTTTCATCATAAGTAGTAATGTTATATTTACTGCAAGCAAGGCAGCCCCTCATTGCCCCTCATTGGATGAGCTCGGGGTGTGATGGGGGGGGGGGGGGGGGGGGGAAGGTACAAATGCACGTCGGCGCGTTTAGAGGGTAAACCAACGCATGACTTGCGCAAGGAACGGACCACCCTGCAATGCCGTATTCAAGTTTACCCTCAACGTTTGTTAGCTTGAATTCACATTTTACTTAAGATAGTTTGGTTGACACGTATATGCCGTATACAAGGTGTTCTTAAGCTTTAAAAACTGTTTAAAAAGAACCCGTCAAAGCTGCACAAATACTGCCTCTGCGAGTCGGTTATGCGGCCCGGGGAATATGCTATTGCGCCGTGAATGATCTAGAAGATACGCTTTTCCCTTCATCTAGAAAGTTCGCGTGCAGTCTTACCCCAAGCGTAGATGATACGGAGGCCGGAATGACCTTGTCTAGTCAGTTTCGCCCTAACAGGTTCCCGAACTTTCTAGGTCGAATATTGGAGATGACGAGCATAGTATATATAGAAAGAGCTGTGCACAGTAATGGCGATTCATTCCCTGATTCTCTCTCGCGATAGCCACCTGTTACATCAACGCACCGTCGCTGGTTCTCGCCGCAGTCGACGCTCTGTGCTGCTTTTCCGACGTTGTTCTCCTTTTTCTTGTTTCTTGCACAAGTTCGCCACGATTAAATGTTTAGTTCATTCAAACTTCTCCAGGCTCTTCGTCTGTCATTCGTGACATTTCTGATTGAGGTCCGAAAAACACTTACAACGGTACTTCAGACCGTGCAAGCTACTTCGTCACCTCAAGCAGCTCAACTACGAAGTCGTGCCCGACGGAATGCAAACATCATCACGACGCCGACCACCACACACTGTGGTGGTCAGCGAGCCAGAAGGAGCCATCGAGACGCCTCGCTCGATAGAGCTTACGGATGCAAGAATACGACGTAACCGTTATCTACAATTCAGGCCGAAAACACAGCTGTGCCGACTGCCTATGCCTACAAAGACCGCGACGACGACGGCGATCATTTTCTCGGTGCAGTGAGCGTTAACGGCAAGGCAGCACTCCAATGGGACGCTCCTGAACTGCGCACGCTGTTGGACCACTTGAAGGGACAAGGGGGTACGATTCCCCGAGCCTTCTCTTGTGCCCTTCCAACATTCGCCGTCTGGCAGGGTATTCTCTACAAAGAGAACTTCGAGGACAGCAACTCGACGTGGCTCCTCGAAATCGCTACAAGTCTTCGAGAAGAAATCTTTTAATCCTGCCGCGACATGCCGATATCAGGTCACCGGGGCTAGGCTGAACTCTTGCACTGATTCGAGAAAAATACTACTGGCCCAAGCTCCCGGAAACTGTCCACCTCTACGTCCGATCGTGCCGCAAATGCCAATGACACAAGAAACCACTGACGAAGCCGGCAGGACTCCTGCAGCCGATAACTCCCCATACTACGCCGTTTCAGCAGATCACAATGGACTTGCTTGGACTGTTTACCATCGACGCAAGTAAACCGGTGGATCATCGTCGCGACCTATTACCTCACAAGGTACGCTGAGACAAAATCGCTCCCGTTGGGAACCGCTGGGGAAGTTGTCAAGTTCTTCGTCGAGGCCATCGTTTTCAGGCATGGTGCTCCCGAAGTACTGATTACAGACCGAGGGTCGCCGCTTTTGGCACAGCTAACTCAGAAGATCCGCCGGCTCAGCCACACCAGCCACCGTCGAACGATGGTGTACCATCCGCAGACGAACGGGCTGACAGAACGGCTAAACAAGACCGTCGCCGACATGATCGCCATGTACGTCGACGTGGAGCACAAGACGGGGTTCGAGGTCTTACCCTACGTCACGTTTGCCTACAGCACGTCAGTTCAAGACACAACTGGAGTTACACCTTTCCAGCTGGTACATGGTCGGAAAGTAACGACCATGCTAAACGCGATTCTGCCCCAGTATCCAGCGGACGATTGGAGCGACGACGCCCAGGTGGTTGCCCAACGGGCCAAAAAAGTCCACCAGCTCGCCTGACTCCAGGTTCAAGACCAGCAGCGTGTCGACGCTGACCGCTATCACCTTCGTCGAAAGGACGTTCATTTCCAGCCCGGAGACATAGTGTGGGTGTACACACCCATTCGTCGCCGCGGCCTCAGCGAAACTCTGAAAACAGTGTTTCGGACAGTACAAGGTGATTCGTCGCCTCGGGCAGCCTAACTGATAACTACTAACTGGTGCCCGACGGAAGGCAAACATCATCACGAAGCCGACCAGGACCCGAAGTGGTTCAAGTCGTTAGGATCAGGCCGTTTATACGCTCGGTAGCACTTAGAACGTTTTTTTTTTATTTTCCATAGGACTTTATTTTTAGTTTATTTTTGTTTTGTTTTGTTTTGTTTTGTGTAGCATCGGGCGATGCGCTTGTAGGGGCGGGAGTAATACCGCGTGCGTGATCGATACGATACGATTCTCCATTCATATAGAAGATTCGCGTAACTCGTACCTCGAGCGTAAATGATAAGGAGGCCTGAATGTCTGTCTCGCCCTAGCTCTTTCCTGAACATTCTCTAGGCCGAATATTCGATATGAGGAGCATAGTAGATAAAGAGCCAAGTGCCGTATTGCCGAATCATTTCCTGATTCTCTCTGGCGGTAGCCAGATGTCACGCAGCCGCATCGTCGCTGGTTTCTGCCGCCGTCGTCGCCTTCTCCTACTTTCCCGACGTCTTATCGTTTTTTGTTTCGCTTTTGGCACAAGTTTGCCCCAATCAGATATTTAGTTTATTTCGTCTTCTCCTGCCTCTTCGTCTGTTATTTGTGACAATATAAGAGGCTAGTCTTCGCGATAAGTTGTGTAATTATCTGACGTTTTTTAAAGAACTTTTTATAATTCGCGAAGATAAACATACGGTTTGAATTAAAAACTTTCTAAGCGTCATAAATTTTACAAAACCTAAGACTACGCGGCAAGCACGGAATTGCCCTAAAGCTTTAACTCGTGCAACAGCGCAAGGTTGTGGGAAAAAAACGCACCCGCTCGGTTTTTGTGCCACTTATCATCCGTGTTTTCGTACCCCCAGCTTTGTGCCTGTAGCACAATTCATACTTGTACAACAGTGAAAAGGCGATACCAGCATGCTGGAGCCATATGGCTCCACCATGTTGGTATCGCCTTTTCGCTGGTATAGGATGTCCCATATTACGTTATGCATGTATGGTTCCGTCTGCCTCCATGGTTTCGCCATAATCCACTACGCTGGTATAGGATGTCCCATAATACGATACGCTTGTATGGTTTCACCCACCTACATCGTTCCGCATTAATTCACTCTTCTGCAGCCGCCTTTTCGCTTGTATAGGATGTCCCAAATTATGGTTAAGCTTTTATGATCATTTTCCAACATCTTTCTATCATCAAATTTTCCAACAGGGATATAACACACAATGTTGCGTCATACGTGTTTCGAAGTGTTTAAAAAAATTCCTAATTTAGTGGGTTTTTTGTTGGCTCTTAGCGAGTTTCTCGTTGGCACGATATGTTTATTTTCGTTAATTAAAAAAGTTTATAAACAAATTATAGTTGAATATTCGCCTGATTGTGTCGAATTCCTCCAGTATTATAAAACCCTAGTTGCGTGACTCAACTGCAGAAAGCGTATTAGAGTAGTTTTGATGGCTTTGAGAACCAATCTGGAAAGCCCGAAAATACCCCATATTGTTGGTGGCACTTTGATTTGCCGACTCATATTGACCAAAGTAAACGCGCATGACTTTTTTTTTTTGACCTGTGAAGCAGGCCACATAAATTCGATCACCAGAGGACGTTCGAATGGACTCGAGAATGTAAAAACCTCAGACTAGCGGCGACGTTAAGCTAGGAAACGCCTTCTTCGGGGTCCTAAAAAAAGCTACGACTTTCCGCTGAATTTTATCTACATTTTTAATTCTCGCGAAAATACATAATGAAATCCACATTTAAAAGAACCCTATTCTCCCAGAAAATTGATTCCGCGTGGGCTTATTCATTCAAACGCCCGTGCACCTTCCCGCTAAGATTAGCGTGGAAATTCATTTGGGGTCTAGTTATAACAACTCAAGTCACGCCGCACGTTATTGGCCACTCGGGAAGCGTAGAAAAATGAATTCTTGTTTGAATACACTTCGAGTCAATTTTCACACCATATTTAGCCAAGAAATCGACGCTGCGTGACCAGACAACACTCTACAAGACGTAATGCTTCATTAACACGTGATATGACATAGTGGTGTCAAGTATTGTCACCGGATTCCATGACATCACGCGGATTCCCTTACAACCCGTGCTGTCATTTCGCGGGACGTTACATTGAAGGCTATATTTAGCGTAAGATTAATAATAAATGTTCTTCGTAACTCGCCAAATCGACTACATAACGCCATCTAAACAAATATAAACGATCGCTCTTTAAATGCTGCATTTTATGTCTTTTGGGACTCTCAAAATAAAGGCAGTTGTGTATATATTTTTGTGTGTGCGCAATGATTGAATTTTGTCTCCAAACGATGCGTAGACTTATGAACCTTTTCAGCGGCTGTGTCGAAACAAAGTTTTCAACGCCCGTCCCTGGTTTTGAGAGTGTACAGAGGTACCCCTCACTGACGGTAACTCTGTCAAATGGCCGCGACATTTCAAGATCCCCCCTCGAGGTCGTTCTTGAGAAAAACTAATATTTACATTTGCGGGTTAATATCGGTTAATGTCGGTTAATATTGGTTACCGATAATTAATTTAACGTTTCGGTTACGGTTACGGTTTGAGTCCCTGCCGCGGAGGGCTCGATCATAGTGGATCGCTCCGAGCAGGAGCGCCTATGTCTACAGTCACTTGCTTTTTTTCCGAACGGCCTTGTGGAGCGTTTGCCACCCATTAGGTACCCTGCAGATCGAACTCAGTGGCGATACGGACGCCCCTCCTGGCGGCGTCGAGCGTACTCATCGGGAAGCGACCTCGGCAGTCGCAGCTCGACCGCAATGGTACACCAGTGGGTGTTTCAAGGTCCACATGCCTGCTTGGGCTACAGCAGGGGACACATGAGCGGTGAAATTGCAAGACGCACCAGCTGGTGATACGCGGCGATGTTTGTGCGTCCAAGACACATCAACGCAAAAGATTGTTGCGAGATGCACATGGTTCCTGGGCCACCATTGGCACCGAACGTAGAGCGACTGGCGGTACTTCGCATTAAAACGCACTATTTATGCCTAAAACGTAAAGTATTCAGATTAAAAATAAAACAAATAAAACCGGCTCAAACGTTCATGTGCTACGATTATATAACTATTCCAGTAATAATGTCGAAAAAGACATTACCGCAAAACGTATGTTTACAACACTAGGAACGCCGTGTTTGCATTTCTTTTTTTATTCAGTCAAGTTGAGAAAGAAACAAAAAATATTGAAATTGTTCCAATGAATAATTGTGTAGAGTGTAGAAACATTCATTTAGAAATTCAAACGGAACCTGCCGAACTTTGCTGAGACAACTGGGGCGCAAGGCGTGTCAGTCCTGAAGAAAACATAAAACCAAACGTGTGCGGACCCCTGAACGCCGCGTTTGAGAGTCGGGAGAGGCCCAGATTGAACAGAAAAAGCCAGCAGAAATCGCTTGTATGAGACACAACCAGCTTTCATGAGAATGTGGCGCTTTCGTTCGAAGAAACACGGATATGTTTTATGGATATGCCAAGGGAGTCACACCGAATGCAATAAGTATCAGGTGTTATGACTATGACATTGAACTGACCAGCGCCAAAGCGTTATTTCCGAGCATCAGAAAAATAGTATACTTAAGAGTAAATGCCCACCAACGAAGTACAAAATACTAATCGTGCAGAGAAATTCCGAAACAGACAACACGTTTCTTCGTATCCCGGTGGCATCCAATGGCTGGCTCGACAAACCTGAAGACGCCAAAGGTCTCCCCGGTATAAAGCGCACCGTCTCGGCACCTTCTCTGCACCCCTAGTGTTAGTTAACTCCTTCATCGGCTGTGGTAGTAACATTTAGGCAAACACATTCCCCACCTTGAACTCATACCATCAACACTAAACCAATCTCGTTCGTTGTTGTTCATGAAGACCCGCCTGTTGCAAGTTGAGATGGTGATTTCAAAAAACCTTCCGTGTCACCTCTGAGGGTTCGAATGACTTCGCAGACGACTAGAACGTTCTCACGAGAGCATTTGAGACGCTCACAGCAGCGAACCCTAACCAAACAGATGAAAACGGGCGCCTGTTTTCATTGCTCATGTGTCCCCTGCCACTCTCCCCACGCTGATTCAAAAATGACCGTTCGCGGCAGTGTTCGCTGGGCGATCGGTAGCGGCTCCTAGCGGACGCAGGGTGCCCATACACGCGTCAAATAAAAGCGATGGTGCTCGGCGTCGTCTGCTCCTATTTCATCTAATGACTGTCCCCCACAATGGAGGAAACGTAAACTGCGTAGGAGCAGCTGAAGGATCGCACGTTTTTGCAGTTTAGTAGAAGCCCCAAAAAAACTCTGTCACGAGTTACTTCGTTCGGAATCGAGAGAGCCGTTTCTGAACGCGCCTGTGCAACAAACTATACGGCGTGCATCTTCGCCTGCTAATATGTTTACGTCCGTGCATTTTTTTCCTCTGTGGATTTGTTTACCCACAGATGTGCTTTTGATCCTAGTCTCCCCCCTCCCCACCCCCCTCTAAACCAATGACATTGCGTGCGTAACTGCCTCGTCATCGAGCGTTCACTGCATGCTCTCCATGCGCCGAAGACACATTTTTGTGCGTTTGATGTCCGTAAAGCTGTACACCTTATAAGGACGAATTATATTGAAAATCCAGTTTATACGACTACGGCAGTTACAGAGAGAAAGGAAAAACAAGTGCAACAGACGGGTGCTCGCTCACAACTGAGGGTTTCAGTGAACACACGTCTCTTGTACTTGTTTTTCTTCTATCACCGTTTTTTCGTGTTCTTTCTTTATTATTCTTAATATGTGCCCAGTCATTGTCTACCTTTTTTCTTATTAATACGATTGGACTTAAAACATTTTTGAGCAAATTCAGTAATCGTTATAATAAGCTCGAACCCTTTTAGCCTTGAAAATAGGTCTAGCGTGAGAAAAGGAATCGTGTTCAGGGCCAAAAGAGGAGTGGTTAGCTGCACCTTATTCACTTACTTTCGCCAGTAAGTGTGTAAAAACAAACGAATAAAGGTGAGTGTGCCATTCTAGCGAATATTACCTGGCAGCGATCTCTAACGCGAATTGCGCCCGAGCGGCTTGCGCAAGCCTCCCTGGAAACGGTGGTCGGTGTCCATCGACCGAAACGGACGGACGTGAAAGAATGGACGCCCCCTTCAGAGTAATGAAGGACCTTCACCCCTTGTTTGTGCGCCTCTAATCATCTATCGGGGAACGCCTCATGCAGCCCTTCCCCATCCCCGTCCTTGCGTCCCCTCCTTTCCCTAACTCTGCCGGCGGCAAAACAGTATACGTCATCCGTTAGGTCCCTCTGGAAACGCAAGGGCTTTCTGCTCGGATTACTTTAACAGCGTCAACACGCAGCGGCCGATGACTTTGTTGCCGATTACGCCGTAGAGAGGTTCATAAAACCGATTGCAAACAGGCAGAGGCAAGGGCAGGGAGTAATTAGCTGATTACCGAATATCTACTTAACTTGATTTCCCGGCACCGAAACACCTGACAATAGTATTCCCTGGAGAAGCGAAACAAAGGGGACAAAAGACAAACACAAATCTCCAAGCACAGCTATAGGTGACTGGTGGGCGACCGAAAAAGTCCACCTGGTACAGGCGGATGGACACTGGTCCATTCCGCATGTCCATTGGCGAAACCTATCGTTCGGAAAACCGACGGAAAGGCCCAGATTCGTGAAAGGCTTTTTGGTAGTTCTACTGTATTACTCTTTTTTACATCTGCCGTAGAGATTCTGATTGGCGCAAAAAAAAAAAAAAGTCAATTAAGCCAGCAATCATTATAATGTCATTGCCCCCACGCTGCGGGTGGCGTGCATACTGTTTGAATTGCTGCAAAAGCTAGGGATCCTGGGTTCAGGCCCCACCCCTGCCGGTTTCAATCTGGATGAGCATCGTACCGGCGTGCGGTCTTTTATCACTCCTGCGTGATGCACGTTAAAGACCCCAGGCCAGTGGCTGTACCGCACTGGCTAATTTGCTTATCTACAGCTGGGAGATTCGTCGCCCGTTGCGGCAGACCAAGTTCTAGTCTGTATAAACACACACACAACCCAATTTTTTACTGTTTGAATTAATAGTGAATATGTGTTGTGTGTGTGTGTGCGCGCGCGTCTCTGTGTACGTGTCCGTGTGCGTGTGTGTGCGTGCGCGCGCGCGCGTGTGTGTGTGTGTGTGTGTGTGTGTGTGTGTTTGTGTGTGTGTGTGTTTTATGTTCAGTGGATTCAACATTGCGTAATATCCTTTGAAACCACTTAATGCCACATTTTGGCTACGTTAACCCGCGCTTATATTTACTTACTTTTGCATTCGTGGTAGAGGAAACAGATAAAAGTTGGCCATGCACACCTCTGTTATCGTGGCGTTTAGAAGCCTGCTTTTGATCACGTGGTTTTCTCGCGACGTGCACAGCGTCTTTAATTATGTCGGTGATTGGAGCCTGTGGCCGGAAAAGTCCCATTAGCTTAAGCAATACTTGACTCTATATTCCACACAGTTCGTCTGCCATCTGCCAGTACTTCCACTAATCCATTTGAGGATATCCACCCTGCGTAAATGCCCTTTGAGCGCATTAATAAAGACAGTGTTTAGGGGTGAAGCATGGTGTTTACCTTCCTTGAACGTTTCGTGAATACTGCTCTAAAAAAAAAGAAGAGAAAGAAATTTATTAAATAGTTTCACGTATTGACGCCAGTAGTTTAGTACATATTTTATCTCTCCTTTTAGAGCGCATGCTCTTAGGCGTTCGTTCCCGTGCTTCGCGGCGTCACAGTCGCCGTCGCCGTCGGCGTAACTGCGTTAAATTTAGCGGGGAATTGAATTAGTAGGGAGTTTTCGTAGATCGTTTTCGCCGTCCTGTAGTGCTCTCCGCGAACCCACTACGACACCCGGAACTCTACAGTCAAGGCCATCGGCACGCAGCCGCAGTTGCGGCTTCTTCGTTGCGGGAGGCTTAGCGGAGGGGGAAACGCGGTTTGCGAAAACTCCCTAGTGTTGAAGTCGCGTGACGTTAATTTTCCCGCTAAATCTAACGGGGAAACTGTAGGAAGAAGGGGGTTATGGAGGAGGAGGAGGTGAGGAGGAGGGGAAGGGGAGGTATCAGTAGTGGAGGGGTTGGGAGGGGAAAGGGAGAAGTAATGGAGGAGGAGGGAGTGGAGGGTCCTCTGTACCCTCTCTTCCTCCTCTCCCCTCCTCCTCTCCTCCTCGTCCGCCTCCTGCCCTACTCCTCCTCCTCCTCCTCCATAACCTCCCTTGCTCCTCCTCCGTACCCTCCCCTCCTCTTTCTCCTTACCCTCCCCTCCTCCTCTGTATCCTCCCCTCCTTCTCCTGCGTAACCCCACGTCACAGTATATCGCAAAATCAAAATACCTCAAGAGCTGCGCTCTAATTTCGTAATACAGAGAGTTGTAAACGTCCTTCAATTTCTTATACTTTATGCATAAGACAAACTACGGATCAAATTAGATCGGACCCTTTGTGGACAAGTGAACAAGCATGCGCTTGCGTATTTATATTCCACCTAATAATCAGTGACAAGGTGAGAACGACAGGAAAAAGCTTCAGTTGTCCCGCCTCCAGAGCGAGCTCCCTACCATTGACAACGGTAAGAAGCCCTGTGCACCATCGTGCACAGGATGGCAGCAACTAAATGAAACTATTAATAATTTCTCTTAAAAGATTAATTTTATTCGGAATTAAGTTTCCCTGCCGAAACTTACCGAACCATCTAGTTCCAATCTTTGTATGCTTTACTTGCATCTTTTCAGTTGCCAAATGCGGAGCACTGGTTCGCTAGATAGTAATCTCAAAAGCGTGTCTTGTTTTTGAAGACAACAGGACCGTTTTGAGGCAAATTCGATGTCTAAAAATTCCCAGACCAACGTGCCAGTGTGAATTTATACCGACAAGTGAAATCCACGAAAGCAGCTGATGGGTAGCACGTTGCGAGGATGGCCGAAAGAAAAACGAAAACTATATGCTCGAACTGTGTATTGAAATTTGACAAATTTAACAGCTTAGAAGGGTACGAAAACGAAATGACGTGAGCTCGAGCTCTCTACCTCCCGCTTCAAAGTCAGCCAGCGAGACACGCAATTTTCCATCGCGCTCGTGACGTCAATAGTTCTCGCACGGTCAAGGATTCTGTAGTTCTTGCCGTCTGGTGGCATCACCCAGCCTTGCCACTTGGTGGCGTCAACGCGTGATGGTCTCGCCTAGTACTAATGTCTGGGGACTCTACGCCCTATGAACTATACATATCTTGCCTCTAACATCATTTCCGGTCATGCCGGTATTTTATATGCCACGAGCGTTCGCTTCACCGTGTTAGTTTCACACCGCAGAAGTAATGGCTCGAGAAAACCACCAAGTTGAAATAACCGTCAGCACCCAGCATTGGCGTATGGCTGGCCTGACAGAAGTCCCCGCATCCTCAAGTCAATCTCCTACCAAACGTCTGAGGTGGCGTTTACATGGATGCGACCGTAGCGCATCGAATCGAGATGTGACTATTTTGATTGGCAGTAGATAGGTAGACGAGCAAGAGGCAGGAAGAAAGGGTGCGTGTGATTGGTCCCTGTTCGATTCGATGCGCTATGATCGCATTCATGTAAACCCAGCCTGAGAAGACCGGCGATCTCGATAGTGTAGAATGCACGTAGCAGAAGCACTGTGGAGCTGAGACAGCAGCCAATGCCACAACCACGAGAGCTCGTGGTCGCTGCTTTGAAGCGTTGTTTCACAGAACGATCGAGCACTCGAGCTAGAAATGCATGTCTCAAAGCCAGGAGCGCGGGTTTGTTCGCGCTTGTAGCTTTGGCTACAGTCTCAGCTTATGAGCCTTCCCCGGCAAGTCACGTTCAGGACTAAGTAACTCCACGAGAGAGCCATACTGCGGTGAACGGGCGCTGCTTCTTGGGGACTCATGACGTGACTTCATGACGTGACTGCTGAACCCGCGATAAAAATGAGGATGAAGAGCCAGTACCAAATGTCTACACGGTCTGGTCGCCCGGCGCGTTCAGGAGCACCGCGCCAACAGGTGTCCTGTAAGTTTCACCGCTTATGTTCAGGAGACTATGCATGGACGCAAATGCCTTGGGGGTGGCAGCCGTCTACCAATACTGGGCCTCATCCTTGAGTTTGATAACACCACCAATCAGCCAGGGCTTCCCAGCCCCAACGCACAGTGAAGCCACCGAACACCACCCTAGCGGGCTTGCCCGGACTTTTCCCTGTGTTCAGCAAGACTTGTGATCAGCTGAAAGAAAACTGTCCCAGCGAGCAGCTCACTGAACAGCACTGGGCCCCCATCACCCGTGTCATCATCCGGCCACCCTCGCCCACAAGCTTCATTTCAATATCGTCAGCACATTTCTGTCATCTGTACACAATCTCATCACATCGTCATTAGATGCGGTGCCACATGCTTTCGTGGTATGGGCCACTTGCCTTTCTGCGACGCCGCGATTCTTGGGAGCTTCACAGACCTCCACAAGACACAATTTTGGAATCTGTTTATTTTTTTTATTATTCGTTTTATTGACTTCTGAGCGGCCGGCACAACATGGACCGTATGTAAACAAAGAAATAAAAGTGCAAACATTTCGCTTCCGTACCCCCTTGTGGGAACAACGTGTTTTCGATTGAAAGGAGAGCCAACAAGTCACTGTATTTTTTTTTAAATAATATAACGAGTACTTCACAGCCATGTCTCGTTAGTATGGACATTCCACTATATTATAGACAACATTTTAAAAGACCGATGTGTCCACACACTATTTGGCCTCGTCAGCTTTTTCATGCGTGAGCTAAAATTACTACCCCAAATATGGATTTTAGCGCAATGGCACGTATACCTCTGTCATAAACAATGTAAAAGATTTCTTTTTTAAATTAATATTCTAGGGAACCTCACCAGTCTTCGTATGACGACGCCGTGCATTTATGTAGTCAAATGATTTTAATTGTCGGAATCATTATCTCCCATTTCGTTGTTTGTAATTTTTTTTTATTAAAATAGATCGCTGCCGCAATGCATCGAGGAAAGTTTAGTCTTTCAGCACGTGCAGCAACTTCACTGAAGCTCTGAGTTTGCAGAGTACGAGACAGCACGAACCGTCTCGTGCATTGCAGATTGCCTCCTGTGAAGTTATGGGGCTCCAGATAGAGGTCGTCTCTTGTGACGGCGGAGAATGAAGAGTCCGGGCAAAGTTATTGGGGCGTCACGCATGCGCCGAACGCTTGATGAGATAGGTATATTATCACTGCACTATAACTGGGACAAGATTCTAGAGTCTGTTTCTCAATGCTAGCAGAGCTACATAGCAGAAAGAATGTGTGATGTATGACGCAACTGGCAAAGAGACCGAGCACACGCGGGTCACGAGTAGAGGGCTCGTGCCCAACCTTCCGGACTGCAATTGAACCACCACTGAGTCACACAGGCTCCATTTCTGAGGCATTAAAAGATATACATACTAGAATGTGAACATCTCAGTATGTATGAAGTTCTCCAAAACGTTCGGGGAAAGGTCAAACATCGCAACCCCGCAATAAAAAAAAATGCGTAAGTTTCAGCCTTTGACCCCGCTCTGACTCTAGTAACGGAAGGCCGTCTGCTATCTTGGGCCGAACGAGGCGGCGCTACAGTCGACGCGCGGGGGTAAAAAAGCAAAACATAAAGATAAAGGATGTGCGCGTCAGAGAGGAGGGAGAAGACATCGCTACATTTCTTATTCAGGGGAATTAGGTGCTCCCGGTTGCATACAGACGCCTCCGTCGTACCTTTTAAGAATTATTATATATATATATATACCGGGTATTTTTTTTAAGCTTAACAGATTTGTTTAAAAAAAGCCGTAAAAGTTACACTTATGCCGCTTGTGGAGGTAAGTTATACGGCCAGGGGGACATATTATAGGGGGCTAATCGTAACGATCAGTGGACTAATTAATTAAAATTCGTTAATTAACTTTTTATTCAATGAAAATAGACATATAGTTCCAAATAGAAACTTGCTCAGCGTCATCAAAAACCACTAAATCAGTCATTTTCAGAAAGACGTTGAGCGCGTGAGAAGCGTAGTAGTGCACTAAAGTTACCACTCGTGGAGCAGGTACAAAGCTAGCTGTTGCGATAAGGCGCCCGCGCGATTTTTCCGTCTCTTATCTAGCCCCAGCCTTGTACCTGCTCCACGAGTGGTAACTTTAGTGCAATACTACGCTTCTCACGCGCCGAAAATCTTTCTGAAAATGACTGATTTAGTAGCTTTCAATGACGCTGAGCAAGTTTCTAATTAAAACTATATGTATATTTTCATTAATTAAAAAGTAAATTAACGAATTTTAATTAATTAGACGACTGATCCTTACGATTCACGCCCTATAATATGTCCCCCTGACCGTACAACTCACCTCCACAATCGGCATAAGTGTAACTTTCACGGCTTTTTTAAAACAAATCTGTTAAGCTTAGAAGAAAAACACCCGGTATATGTATACAGGGTGTTTTTTTTTTAAGCTTAACAGAATTTTTAAAAAGAAACCATGAAAGCTAGGTTAATGCGGTCTGCGCAGGTGAGTTATACGGCCAGGGGGACATAGTATAGGGGGCTAATCGTAACGATCGGTCGGCTAATTAGTTAAAATTCGTTAATTAACTTTTTAATTAGTGAAAATAGAGATATAGTTCCAATTATAAACTTGCTCAGCGTCACCGAAAACCACTAAATCATTAAGTTTCAGAAAGACTTAGAACGCGTGAGAAGCGTAGTTGTTACGAGCGGTAAAGTTACCGCTCGTAGTAAAGTTACTGCTTTACCGCTCGTGGAGCAGGTACAAGGCTGGGGCTAGATAAGAGACGGAAAAATTTCGCGGGCGCCTTATCGCAACCGCTAGCTTTGTACCTGCTCCACGAGTGCTAACTTTAGTGCACTACTACGCTTCTCACGTGCTCAAAGTCTTTCTGAAAATGACTGATTTATTGGTTTTCGATGACGCTGAGCAAGTTTCTAATTGGAACTATAAGTGTATTTTCATTAATCAAAAAGTTCATTAACGAATTTTAACTAATTAGCCGACTGATCGTTACGATTGGCCTCCTATAATATGTCCCCCTGGCTGTATAACTTACCTGCGCAGACCGCATTAATCTAGCTTTCATGGTTATTGAACAACAATTCTGCTAAGCTTAAAAAAAAACACCCTGTTTATAACCGCATGTTAAATAAATGTAAGAAAAAAAAAAGAACACTGCCTAGGTGGCGCATGCCGCCGCCCGATTAAAAGGGTTTAGCTTCAACCATCTATCCATTCATCCACCCAGCTACGCATAAAATCACAGCAAACTACACGCTTTGGCCTAATCACGTGATTCAGGTTATTCTCGAACAGGTCACAATGCGACGTGCTTTTGACACTGAGTCCCTTGGGCATGCAATTTTATTTCTTTTTTTTTTCCATTCTATCGTCTGAGTAGATTGTTAGCATAACATGGCATTACCTAGCCGTGCGTCAAAACTGCCCGGAACTTCTTTGGTCTCGGTGACAAAGCGTTCCTTCACTTTCTGCTTGCCCGTCTGTTCGCTAGCTGGGTATAGTGAATTTAACATTCTTCCCTGGAGTTCATTAGAATTCAAATCGACTTCATGTATAAGCTATGTATGATTATGTGGTAGTCGTACGCTCCGGCAGTTGTTCTCGCTTGAAACAACAAACGCCAAGCGTCGGTTCATCCAAACAAAACCGGCCTGTGGATTCGTGGCGCGCGTCTTCGGCGGGCGCTATATTGTGATATTTTTTTCCGCCGACACTTGTGTGACACTTGACTCGTTATCCTCATCATGAGGTTTTTTTTTTTTTTTTTTTTTTTACTATATCATGGTTAAGCTAACACCTGACCCGAATCACTGCTTCGATTGCACCGATCAGGGGAAGCGGAAAAAGATGTGGAGCAGAGCGCGCTGGACCGCGCTGAAATCAATACGTTTGGTCGGGCTCTTCTCAGCGCGGCAGGGCCGGTGGGACGCGGCGCAGTGAACGACGTCGGCACGATCCCTTTCGGAGCACGAGATTCTAAGACGATGCAGGGCGACCTGGGTGACGATGCGCACGCCAGCTTGGAGCGGCCGCTGTGAACCTAACCCGCAGCTAATTGGCCAGCCATTTTGCTTCAACACTCCAATAGTTGGACTTTTCTACATACGTTACGAAGCGAAAATGTTTTGATGTGTTTGTAATTTTAATGTTCTTATAACTTCTTAAATAAGAAGAATTTCAAGAAGAACGTTTCTCCCCCATTTTGCTACATTCGATAAACTCCGTTTTAGCGCAAACTTTAAACCAGTTTTAAAAAAAAATGATTCATGATCCCGGAAACCGAAAATGAAGGGACACAAAATAGTCAACCAAACGCCGAAAAAGGCGACGTGAGATAAACGAGCGGCGTTCATTAGCGGCGACGTTCGTATGCACCACCAGCGCCGACGCCCCGAGGGTAGCAGGGCGCTACCTTTTCCCACTCGCTGCTCGCGCCCACCGGCGTGAGGTGCAGTTCGTGAACCACCCAATTACAATGGTCACGCGCCTCCTTTTTGCTCTCAATTCAGTACGGCCCCCCTCCGAATGGTCATTATCAAGATTTGACGTTTCATTTGTCAAAGCGTGGCTCGGAAAGTTTCTTGGAGCGTTGTGGCATCACCAGTGTTTAAAAGTGGAACGCGACTGCGTTATCGGGCCCCGCTCGCAAAGCCCTCAAACCAGCGCTCGTTCCCAAGCCGTAAAAGCGTGTGGGCGTGGTTTAGTCGGTAGCGTCACGTGACGTCATTTCACGTGACGCGTGACGTCACTCCTGGGTGTGATGTCATGACCTTATCGACCCGCTGAATTTAGTGGCAACATTTTCCGCTTTATTTGGCGGGAAAACGTTCCGAGAAACTTAGCGGGAAGTCTTTTTCCTAAATTTAGCTGAAAATTTACCCGCCAAATTTACCTGGTCGATAGGGTCAAGACGTCACAACCTCGTGTGACGTCACACGAGGCTGCGCGTGTTCCATTATGGGATTTTCGGTCCCACCGACGCCGACGCCATGTTTTTCACGGCACGAGCTAGTGCTCCGACCAACTAATACGTCTCACCTTTGCTCTTGACACTGACCGTTTTTATGAACGCTGGTCTTGTCAAAAACACGATCTGGCTAATCCTGCCGACACTGTTGCCAACTCTAAAAATAAAAAACAGCAGGAAACCTATCACGATATACTCACTACCACGACGTCAATAGGCTCCGTGAAGCGTCTGTGCTGATAAGATTTGAGTTCGTTACCACAATATGCTCCTGTGCCGATCATTTCCGTGGCCGCCGCATCAAGTTCCCGCTTGTAGGCACAATTATAGGACTCGCACTGCACCTCCAGTGTGAAATGCAAGAACTAGGCTGGAGCTCCACATTGGGCGCCAGTGTTTACGACTCCTCTCTGACGACACGTCCGCTGCGACTGCAGGCTTAGCGTCGGGTTTCTTGTGGTGTTAAGCTGCCCCGCGAGTGCTTCGAGGTGGCAAATCGTCATCATCGTTCATAGCCGCCTCGGTGGCTCCGAGGCGAGAGTGCTGGCCTACGGATCCCCATGTGGCGGGTTCGAATCCCGGCCGAGGTGCCCCCAATCTGACGGAGGCTTATTGCGGAGGGGGCGCCGTGTAACCGAGCTTTCGGTTGCACGTCAAAAGATCCCCAGGTGGTCCAAATTAATCTTCAGTCCTCCGCTGGGGTGTGCCAGATGCCCGTCGTTGGTTTGGCATGTAAAACCCCCAAATTTGACTTTTAGTTTTTGTCATCATTCATGTTTTCTTCGGCGCCCTCCATGGACGATATTCTGAAGCAGGATGCCTAATGTCAGGAACGCCGAAGCCGGGCCGCGCTGCATCTCATTCACAATTATAACAAAGAGCGAAGGTCGAGCGGAAGGGCGAAAAAAAAAAAGACTGCGGTTTGCTCGAGTAAATTAAAGAAAACGCCGCTGAAGTGTAGCCAAACACGTTTATCTTTATAAGTGAATAATGACTATGTCAAAAGCGGAAAAAACAAATTCAGCTCGTATCCATCCTTCCAGGTGTGCATGGTAACGCGGGGTCATTTATTGGCTGTTATCGCCACGGGCAACGACCCAAAAAGTCCCTGTGCAGAGCTGCAAGATAATTGGGGTTGTGTGGGTATTTATACAGCGTCTTGTTGGTCAGCCATCTCAAAGTTGCGACGAGTCACTCGCTGTAGACGAGAAGTATAGCCAGTGCAGTACAACCGCTAGCCTGCGGTCTTTAATGTGCACCACGCAGTAGCGATACACGTCAAAAGCTTCTGCTCCGGCTCCGGCCGAAGCTGAATCTGCTCCGGCCTACGGGCAACCAGGTACAATGCTTTGTATCACCAGGTTGCTCACAGCGTACACCCTATTTATTAAAGAACGAACGTTGAAAGAATATCTGCCACTTCTTATACATCCGAACAAAAAAGAGCGTTAAGCGTGTTTCACATGCAGCGGAGATTAATTTCTGAGTGTTTCCTATTAAAAATAATAAATATTAACCGGATGCAAACGTATGTCAGATAAAAATAAAACGCGCTCGTATCAATTAAGATTTCTTCAGTTGAATGTGGCGTTGGTGTCATTGGCAATACTAATTTGTCCCACGACAAACGTCGCACACATGTGTGGCTTCAATAAACGTCGATACCTCAAAATCAATAAACTGCCGGAGGTAGCCGCAAGGAAGCTCGTAGTCATTCCATCAATCTGCCCCGCAGCCGTGCGAGGTGGAATGGTTAAGGATGTAAGAGAGAAGTTTTAATTGCCCCTCTTCCCTATTTTATAGAATCTCTATGGTCCATAGCTTTCGCTGTTACCCCCAGAAACATACACTCTCCTTTCTCTAAATCCAAAATCCCATGGCCCAAACTGGAAACCCAAAGAGTGTCTTTTGTCGCGACACGAATGGTACGATGACCTGTTTCCCTGAACCAACCTTGACGAGACAAGCCGTAGAACCCCCTTTTGACAAGGGTCCGAGGCTTGCAAGATAATTATGGTGTCATTTTCCCAGGACCATTGATGCTGCGCTGCACAAACTGAAAAAAAAGTACTTTTTTCTTTTTTTGTTCTGTGTGTGTGTGTGGGGGGGGGGGGGGTGGCATGGACAGTCTGCATGCAGATTTGAAGGCGAGTCACCGCGAGATCGGTTCTTCGAATGCCGCTTGGCACGAGGAATTCAAACCACAAGTATTGCGCTGACTCGTGTTTGCATACTGTCCTTTGCATGATGTATGAGCACTTTAACGCCGGCTTTACGCACGATAAGTGCAAGCAGGATGGTCTCGCTACTGGGTCCGTCTTTCTAATTATAGACGACTTTTTTGGGTCTGACGACGCTGCACCGCGGTGTCTTTTCTTCCGTTTTCACTCTCGGTTTGGATATTTACGGCGGAGCTGTTAAGGGCTAGGTTCCCCGGAATCCTGTCCGGTATGTCGACAAAAACCTACCCTGACAGCTACCGCCTTCTATAAGCAACGGCGGCAAGGACACAACCAGTATGGTTTGCGCCATAGCTCGTAGATGGCGCTAACCTTTCCAGGCTCCAGCTATAATAAAAGAGTGGATAGGTGGGCGCGTTCGGTGGGAATTCGTCGTTGGAAACAGCACGAAAAACAGACGACGACGAAGAAGAAGCAAACAGTGTATCGAGTACAGCTCCGCTGGTCTTCCTTCTTCACAAGAGTCGAAAGGCTGAACGTTTTATTTCTTTTTAGTCTCTTTTTGCGCGGACCCTTTAGGTCTGTTCGATTCGCCTGAACTGGCTGAACTAGTTCAGCAGTGCAGGAACTGGTGCATTCGATTCAACCGGAAGTTGCCCGGCCGCTGCACTGGCGCGTTCGATTCATCCCAGTTCTGAACGAGTTCAGACCCAGTTCCTCAAAATCTTGCACCGGCTCCAGAGTCAGTTCAGCGTCCGTGTAGAAGCAGACGACAAGAGCAGACGGCGATAGCAGACGACACTCCTCGTCCGTCTCTCCTCGCGGTGCCATTTTTCGCAGCTCTTGCTCAAATGTCTGCGATGTTTAACAATAACGCCGATATGGAGGTTGCATTTCCTCCCAATTATGATAATAACGTACCCGCGGTGGACGCGGAATTGAGATCATATTTTGAAAGCGTTTTAGGCACCTGCTCGTGTAGGTTTGGCTCCCTGTGGTAAGTGTTGAAATACTGGATCACGTAAATTGTTTGTTTTTGATGCTATGTGGGGATGCACAGTGTTGATATTCTTCCTTACCGACACGGGAAAGGTATTGCACTGTTGATAGTCCCCGCCTTCAGTTGCTCTTGAATGCGTACTGACGACTCCGATACATTGCAGAGGTCTGGGATTTAGTACATTGGCCCTCGCATGCCCCGTATCTGAGCGTAATACTACGTGCTTTGTCCGCTGGTATCTCGACGCCCACTAACGTTCCTGGGAAAAACGACGCCGAGAATCGGCATTGGCTTGGTAGTTCCACGCAGTTCTTTCTTGAGAATCAGCATAAACGCTTTAGCTTGACGCCAAAGTTACGGTCGATAACTGCATTGGCCAAAACGCTATCGTCAGGCCTTCGTCTTCGAGGTGACCGCTATCGACCGCGCGCTGCCGCCAGTGACTCCCGACGCAAAATCATCCCGATGCCGCGAACATATCGTAGAAATGCGAGACTCGAGAGACTAGGAATGAATCTACTATTGCTTAATGAATGTGAGGGACACGAACGCTTATGAAAATGAGAGGAACCGAACGGCCGTTAAAAACGCAGACAGAGACACATTTCGTGCAGAAAACGTTTTTAGTACACGCGAATAAAAAAAAATAATCACAGAAAAGGTTCGCTTATTATTTCTAAAACTAAGGAAACACGAATTGTCTCATCAACCCACGAACAAATAAATATAGCATACAACTTGACGTTTAGAAACAAGAGCCAACAAATGCAGACGACACTCTGGGCTTCCACTCGGAAAGCCGATCACAGCGCCAGTCCTAGCGCGGCGGCTGCACTGGTTCTGCGCCGCTGCTGCACGACTCCTGCACTCCTCTGAACTCGGACAGAACTAGTTCAGAAATTTCTGGCCAAATCGAACAGACCTTTTGTTAGATCTATCGAGCTGTTCATTTGTATTATTGCTTTCATTTTTGTGTTTTCAGGTCGTTCTTAACCAGTTTATTGCATACAAATATCAGTCGTCTGCTATGTTAGGCCCGTACTCTCGATTTTGTTTCTTTGAACGCTGAGGCATTTAAGCTGTCTGAAATTTTCTTAAAGCGATTGCAGTTAGTGGCAAACTTCGCGGTTTCGCGCCGTCGACCGCGCTCCATATACGCGAGGCATCTTCGGAACTCTGCCAAAAATATTCCGCGAGCCGGTGATAACAAGATTACAAGCTAGCGAGATAACATGCATGGTCTTGCATGGTAGCAAGGTAACATTCATGGTCAATAAAACAACCCCCACCGGGTTATCTGGCAGTGCCCTGGAATAGGTAGCCATGTGACCCAGAATAAGCACAAACAACAACTGCCTGGGAGATACGCAGGTTAAGCTGCCTTAGAATTTTACGATGCATTCTGTATTGGAAAGCAAGAGGAAAACAAGTGCATTAGTGCCCCGTCGATGCACCCGACAGGTACAGAGTTTTATTTTCCAAACAGAAAAAGAAAGAATGGGATTAATAGTGCGCGTTTGTTTCAATAAACCTTCATTTGAGAGTGTACTTCGTCTTGTCTACTTCCTTGTCACTGCTTATTCGGCGCTTTTCGTTTAGCACCTGTGATTATCTGTACCGAAGTTACCTTACAAAGACACGCTCGCTTCTTACGCAGACACATGAAATAGTCTAGTTGATACACTCTCCCTGGTACCAAAACGGTATGGTATTTTCGTCCGGCCTGTTACTCGGTTTAATACGGAACGCGTATGCGGACTCTATGGTGCACACTCGCACCTTTACTGTTCATTCAGTCCATCTGCTTCGAAATGACACCTTAGAGGTTCCGACGTCACACCTCACCTCTCCCCATGGTCCACCTTCCGGCTTGCGCAAGCTTCTTTTTTTTCTGTTTTTCGGCGGATAGTTGCACTTCTGTCTGCGATGGATTTGCATTTTTGCATTCGACTGAGTTCAAGCTTGGGCAGGCTGAAAACCGCATTTTCTTATTTATTTAGTTTATGACAACCCTTTTTTCTTTTTTTTTTTTTTTTTTTTTTTTTTGTATAGAACAACATAGTTCGTTTATTTCTTTGCATATTTCTGCCAATTTCACGAAAGCAAAGAAGTTTGTGTGCAATGGCGATAAAAAATGCAAATAGGTTAACCATGCCCTTCAGAGGCCTTGAGCTCTTATATGTTTTATTATTACACTCCTGGGCCTCTAAACTCGCCAAACACGAAATTGGGGCCAAAGGTGACGGAGCGAACCGGTGGGCCCATCACGACTATGACTTCGCTTTTTTCGCCGATGTCCAATAGACCCTTTCCGAAATTCAGTCTGGCCACTTCAATAGCTATCATCACCGTTATCATGACGGTGCTCAAAAGTGCGGCTGGCCACACTGTACGAGGGAGACGCCGCCAACGCCGCCATGAGCATGTACTACGGCATCGCGAGTACGAGCATTGCTGCTGCTGGCAGTCTAACAGTCTCGTGGACCAGACGTTTGTCGCCCATTTCAGACTTTCAGCCCGGTCGAGGACTGCGCCTGTGGCAGCATTAACGCAGTCGTCCATGTAACAATCGTTCACTACGCTGTCTTCAGTTGCGACTGCGTGGCACACGAAGTCAGCGGTGAAGTCTTCCATACCGTTGACAGTGACGATTTCGCCGCTTGCATTCTTCTGACTCGACGCCCCAGGTGCCGCGTGTCCACCGGTCAGATCGGCGAATGCGTAGCTTGCCTCTTCACTAGCGGGTTCGCTCACCACATCTTGACTGCTCGGATCGGCGATTGCGTCATTCGTCACTCCGGCATCAGCGGCGGAAAACTTCGGCGTTGACGGCGGCGCCTGTCGTACTCGTGGTTTCTTTCTGGGCGGTCTTTTCACGACGTTGAAAGCGAAGATGCTCGGCACTGCTTCCTGTCTGAGGTAGCGACGTTTACTAGCGACGTTCGGAATGTAATCACCCTCTCGAAAGTGTCCTGAGCAAATCTTAGAGTACTTCGTAATGGAGAAGTGCTTGCCTTCGTCACGTTTTATTGCAACAACCCATTTTTTTCGGAGGGCGGGGTCGGATGGGATGGCGAACATAGACACCTTAAAAGAAAAAAGTATACAAATTCGCGAGAGGTCACACGAAAGGCCCGAATGTTAACGTTATCTCGATACCCCAAGCCCAGCAACATCGCTTTTGTTTACAAAGAGAAAAGGGTGCAGGTGCATGCTCCCTTCCGTCACGCTAGCGCTTGAGAAGCAGCACGAGACGGCTTATATCATTCCCTGCTACTAATCTGGCGGGATCTCTTCCGTTTCGATTGTCCCAGCGGTCGCGTGCGTGCACCGCCCAACCGCGAGCCAGAGGCATCCTTGGGTCCTTTTTGCTTACACATCGGCACACAGCAATGAAAAGGCATCGCAGAAGCAGCGTGTGGCGAAGTATCAGCCGCGCAACACGTTCTGTGGCCGCAGTGGTGTCGGTGGTGTAGCGCACGTTGAGCAAGCGCCGATGCGGCCATACATGCTTATGGCGGACGCACGCCGCGCCATGCCCATCTGCGAAGCTTTGCAACCGTTCCGGTAGATGGCGCTGAATTTGTAAAAGGGTCTATTGGAGCGCTCCGCGAACTTTCGGCTCCAGCTTTCTGTTTGACGAGTTTAGGGCCCCCGGCATTGCTTGTTTCTATCTTTCTTTGCATATTTCTTTATCTCCCCCTTGAACACCGAACGCCACAGGTTCATTTTTGACACTGCCGTTCGACGCCACGCAAAGTAAATGCACGGGCTGCTTTCTTTGTTTTGTTTTCTTTTTTTTTTTCGGTTTGCTTTGCCCAATCAATGGTCGTCGTCACCGTCGGAAAATTATTGCTCTAACAAATGTCCAAGTGTCAAAAGCGCACCATCATGGCGTCCCTCGTGTTCCTTTACGTGTTCTATCATCGCTGAACCAACTATAAACAAAAGAGGATTAGTAACTGGCGTTTTTGACGCTGCTCGTAATGTCATACTTAACCTGACAGGAAAGCTTTGGTTTATGTGGTCTGAAATCTTGTTTTTTTTACTCGCGATCACTTTTTGTTTTGTTTTGGGACAGCGACCCGAAAATGGCCTTTTTTGTTTTCAGTGGCGCTTTATTCTGACTGCTGCAATGTCTGTTAAGTAATTGTACTCCCGTTCATTTTGTGGCTCGTGTTGCGTTTGGGTGTTTGTGGGCACGTCCGCTACTGGTCGGTTTCCGCTAGCTATAGTAAGCTCTCAAGCGATATCCACTGGGCCGACTGGCTTGCTGACTTTGAAGTTTGGGTATCTTTTTGTGATCCCCTATCCTGGGAAGGCTAGAAGACATTTTAATTATCGATCGCGTTTTACCTCCCGCCTATAAAATGTAGTTTTGACCACAAAGTAATAATGGACAAAGCCTTCTTTCTGGTTTTCAGGCGCGAAACAGTCATACGTAATTCTCCGAACAGCGTTGAGCCTACTTGATAAATACATAAATATATTTTAATACACTCAATTGTCGTTTCGTTTCTGATCAGTGAATGCCGCCGTTTGTTCTACTGGTATTTAACACCTGGTTAGCTCAGTTGGTAGAGCGCTCCACAGGAAATAGGTCGCGGTTTTCGATACCCTGACCAGGCGGATTTTTTCGGTTGCGCGCAAGTACACTTAGCTGTGTCGGAAGATTGGTGTTTGCCCTTTGTCCATTGCCCATCTTTTTCCCCTTCTCAAGGGATTATTTTTGTCATTCTTGTCTAGCTCGCTTGGACCTTTGCATTTAATTGTTTTATAAAAGTAAGAAGAAGCCTGATAAGGGGTATCCGTGCCATTCTTTCATGGTGTCTCGCAAAACCTGGAGGCATGGTCAAAATGTCATGGTGTACGAGTTCTTTTTAAAAATGATTTCAAAATAAATAGGCTAACTCCTTTTTCGTAAAGTAAGCGAGGTTGCCAGAAAAAATAACATAAGGATGCGGCAGCCATTGTGAGATGGCAATAGTATACGAGATACCAATGGGCTGTGGGTCAAACTGGCCGTTATCTGAACGGCCGAATATTGGAGCGCAAAGGAGCGGGTAATTCATCTTCTGCCAGTTCGGAAGTTGCAAAAACTGCAAAACACCTGACTGAATGTGGAAATTGTTACCCAGATTGAAAGCAGACGACTGTGTGTGGTAAAGAAAAATATCAATTTAAGGGGGTAATTAATAAGACAATTGGGATCACGAGCGCCGGAAATTGTATAAGCATGACCTCTTTGACTTTGGACGAGGACAGTAAAGCATTTTTGTCTGTTTAGTCCCAAGTAGGATGTAACTCGGGTATTTTATTATTGTTTTTCTCCTGTGAGCAATTTACATTTGAGAAGTGGCTTTAGACCTGTGTTCGGTGCACATGGTTTCTCGGTGGCTTGCCGTTAGGACATGTATTAATCGAAACACGACAAGAAAAAAAAAAAGGACGACAATCAAGAAGACTCAGTTCGTGTGCGCGAGGCATTCTTAATGTGGTGACTTCACCTGTTAATTGATGTGTATAATTTGGATGGAATTTTACAAAGAAGAAGACTGTTTTGGAAGTAGATGACATCTGTATGCAGTGCTGATTTTGAAACTGCGGTATTTATGTCCCTTTTTTTTTGTGTCTCAATGTTTTAACTCTTAATCAGACATGTGCGTTTCCGAGTGCATTAATTGAACGGACAAATTGTATTCACCGCAGAGAAGATGCGTTTATTTATCGAGTTGGTTACACTGTAAGCTTAAATAATAACTACCATGATTTTGACGGCACATACCTTATGTAGAGGGCACTGACTTTCATGTCTGCATTTTAGCGATTAAGGTGGTACGTTAAGATAAACGCCGAAACGCGTAAAATCCTCACTCACCCTTAAAAAAAAACAAAAAAAAACGCCGAGTATGGTACAGTATAGATAAGTGTTCTTTAAGTTAAGAACGTACAAATAGAAGAATATTATGGCACATAAAATGTGTTATTGATGACATTTCAATTGGAAATGGAAGACATTAAACATCGCAAAGTACGCGATGTTTCTCAGCGTTGTAAAGGGAGCAATGTGCCTATTTGATATATCCTAAGTAAGCCACAGTATAGAGCACGAGGAAAGCATTCTTCAACCCCCGGTTATATTTATTAAATCCTAATGTTTCCAGGTTGTGTCAATAGGTCACTAAATATTCGGCTTTTTGTTCAACATATATCTTGCTCTTGTGGCTGTGTCGGCGTCTGAGTATTTGAAGACTTGGCTCTAATGGAGACAATAAGAATTAAGAAAGAGTTATCATTATTTTTATATTCGTTTCTTAACTACCTATATTCTGGCGTAGTAGTAGCGTATTTTTCTTTCTTGTTGCAACGTAAAATTGAGCAGGCAACCCTGGTTCATGTTTAAATGACGCGAAATGATTCAAGAGACCATTGATGCGTCAATTGGGCCTCCCACGATCGCGACTTACACTTTACGAAAAGGGTAGCGAAACATTTTCTTTTCTACCGCAGCGGTAGATATTTTTACCAAGACCGAAATTCAAATACCCCAAAAGTGAACATTAAAAAAAAAAAAAAAGAAATAAGCAAAACGAAGAGATGTGTTATAAGTTTGTTAACATCCGATGCCGAAGCCTTCCACTCAAATTTAAGAGGACAAGAAAAGAAAAATTAAACTCTTATCTTAAGAAAGGAAAAGCTGGATATTATTATACCTTTTTCCTTTTTTTTTTTTTTTTAATCTGAAACAACTTACAAAGGACATGTGAAATTGGGAACTTTATCATTGGCAGTAAAACATCTTTTAAAGAAAAGTAACAGCCGACGGCAGAAATTTGGGCGGCCAAGTGATGTCAAATTTAAAGAATAATCTTTTGTGAGGAAGTTGGTTTACCTTTAATACACGGAAGTGCACCGCAACCCTGTGTCATAAGCACGCCAATGCAACCACAAACAATCAAAAACAATTACAGAATTAAAAACCACACCATTCAAAGTATAGAGGCTACTCTATAAGGAAAAACGAAGCTACCGCTGCGTGAATGACTTTAAGCCAGTGCTTATCAGATTATTATAAAAAAAACGTCCAGGTTCGGACACCAAAGTCGGAGAAGGAGGGTCCACGGACGTAAACTGTCGCCTTCTGGACGCGAAGTCCCGGCTTGGCGTGTATCAGGTTACATGGAGGAGACGCGCGCCTTCGTTCGGAATTGTGTTGTGCCAGATGGTCCTCCCGTTAAAACGAAGGATTTTTGAGGGGATGGTGTAAATGGAGGGACTTTGCTGCCGCTCGATATTTACGAAACGAGCAGATCACACGTTTCTTCGGAAAGCCCCGGGGAATGTTGTGTTTCTAGAATTCTTAGAGTCAAAGGGAAGACCCACAGGGGCAATGACCCATCAGAAAGTCTCCACGCTCGGTGTGCGCGAAGCTATGGTTAAGGAAGAAATACCAGAGCGAGAAGAGACTCGGAAGCGATTGTACATGACACGTGGTCAAGCGGGCCGACGAGACCACTGTCGGCGGCTCCACGCCAAGTACAGAATGAAGTTCCACAGTGTGTGTCCAAGTGCAATCTAAAGAAGAGGGTGCGAGGTCAGTGGAACCCGGCCAGTATGAGAAACGTCAACCAGCAAAACTTCTTAATCTTGGACGCACCCCGCAGGGAGCCGCCGTCAACCGTCGGCACGTCAGATGAGTCGTTTCGCACTCACCTGTCACTTTCGAACCAACATTTGAACTTTGATAACCTTAGTAACATTACCAGTGTTTACATTGCATCCGCGTACCTAAATTTGTAAACTGGTTCTGTAAGTGTCATGTTCAGATTACCGAATCAATTTGTGCGACATGTATGCAGCGTAGTTACCTATATCGAGCAAAAATTAAATTATGCACTTTATATTCGCCCTTACGGGACCTTCACCTCTCTTAATTACTCAGTCTCTGCTCTAGAGCGTCGTCTCACTCTTAAAAGACACCATAAACTGTGGCAAAAATCTGTTTCAGAGCAGACATGTTGTATCTTGAGGTATAACATAATTGTACATTTGAATTGGGGATATTTCCTGGCGAGCTAAAAATTGTAATAGTCACTCCTGTTTACGAAGAAGGTGGTGAACACATACTACATAACTATGAACCAATCTCGGTTTTGCCTACATTTTCATGAATATTAGGGGGTCCTAAAGTACCACAATAAATTATTTTATATTTCAAAATACGACATAATAAGTAAATGTTAGAATGGCTGTCAGAAATCTGTGCTGAGCAGAAACTTGTTAGAGTGAAGAATACTATAATAAACAAAAACAGCAGCTTGGGCGAGTTGGTTGAACACGTTCCCGACTTCACAGCGCACAAGCACACACAGTTCACAATTGGCACACGCACAGAACCAGTGTTCAAGGCGTTACCGAAGATAGTAACTAAATACGTTACTCGCTACTCGCTAATAAAAGGGACGCGATACCGACCTACGTTACTTCGAAATAAAAGCAACGCATTGCCGTTACTGTTACCGATAAAAAGCAACGAACATTACATTTGAGTGACTTTTTGAAATTATGAATTAACACGTTTTACTCTTTTGATGTTGCAGGTATGCAGAAACGTCATATTTCAAGAAACACCCTACCGAAATAAGCCAGTATAACATCTCGCTAACTGGAGTATGGAACAAAAAACCTAGCTGAATGCATTGCTAGAAACCTGAAATTCAGTTTGGAGAAGATCGCCTGCAAACTGGATTTCAGGTTTCCAGCAAGAAATTCAGTTAGATTTTCTGTTCCATACTTCAGTTAGCGAGAAGTTATACTGTTTTGTTTTTTTTTTTTTTTTTTTTTGGGGGGGGGGGGGGGGGTAAGGATTATATGCAAGCAGAAACTGAACATCATTACTTCATCTCTTTTTTTTTCCGATTCACCTAAATACTCACTAAAAAGAGCGCAATGAAAAACGCAAAAAAACTCGAAAATTTACAAAACTTCGCGCTTAGAAATACAAAAAAAAATTGAAACGTAACTTCCGTTTAACTCTTGGGAAAAGAAAAAGTAACGCATATCGTAACTTCGTTACTCGAAATAAGTAACTTAAGTACGTTACCCTTTACTGTTTTCAAAAAGTAACGAGTACGTTACATGTTACTGAAAAAATAAAGTAACGCGATACCGGTAACGCCGTCAATTGTACCACGTTACCACTACCACTGCACAAAACAGGCCGTACACACCGGCTCGAACTCACAACTCTTTTTTCTATTCCGTCTTTGTTTAATTGAACGCCTATCAAATCAATACACGCAATTCACCGCGATTACCTCCTTATGGTCAGCTAAACCGATTATTTACCTGACAAGTTGATAAATGAAGTATTAACACACTTACCGTCATGGCTAACGATATGCACGGCTTCCGTGATCTCCTTGGTCATTTAGCTACTATGTCTGCTTAGTATGATGCAATTGCGTGGAGCTCCCTCAGAACCGCGATTCCGGCAGTGAAATCTTAGATATCCCAAGATTGCATGGCGCCGATGTGGTTGTTGTTGTTGAAATACGAAATAAAGGCGTGAATTAACCGCGGCGTGTATAATGTGCTTCCTGAGTGCACTAATTTTGAGCTGAGTGTGTGCTAATCGTGGTTGAGGATTTGTTAGCAAAGTAAACAGCATCGTAAATAAGTTATTTAATTTAGGGTAAATCCTATATTTTTGGAACGTTTTTGACGGAATACAACATGACACACTCTTATTGAAACGTCAACAGCAAGGCATTTGAGGCATTTCCTTGACCTAAAAAATAAATACCACTTGGAATTCGCTTGTGCTATGTTAACAATATTAACACTTGTTCGGGCTAACTCGCAATGAAATATGATGTTCCACAGAGGTCTCTCTTAGGGCCCCTGTTATTTCTTTTCGACATAAATGATATCAGAATCCCTGTGAGATCTCCTGAATTTGGTGATGAATCTGATGGCTGTGTCGGTTAATTTCAAGGACTTCTTAGAATCTATGACGAATAGCCGTCGCGGATATCTGAAAGTTTGGCTTCAACTGAAAAAATTACAACTATATGGTAAGAAAACAAAGAATATTGTTTCCACAACTTCAGTGCAATGCAGCTACACAGTCATCACAATATTTTAAATAAATTGTGTTATAAAAGAAGTTAAAAAATAATACTTCGTTGGTATTTTTCAATCTGGAGCTAAATTGGAATAATTTTATAAAAAGGCAAAGCGCTGAGATATCGAAAGCCGTCAGATTCATCACCAAATTCTGAAATGTTATACCCGTATGGCCAAAAATTAAGAGATATAGGTTACTTTTATTCCAAACTCTCGCGCCGAATTTGGACTGGCCACGCAACCACATCCAAAAAGCGGTTTCGAACACGGTTGGCCGATGATGCAACACACATTCACGCGCAGTTGATGATGAAAACGAGCAAATCCGAATAGCGGTTGCAATTCAAACGACAGTGTGAATGCAGCCTTACTGTACTTACTACAGAGCACGACGACGTGAACAAATTATAACCGGCCGCTGCTTCTACAAAAAATAATAGCTACGGATATTTAAAAAAACTAGAAGGGTAGGCCACAAGATCTTCCCACTGGCCGGACTAACGTTTTAGCAAATATAACTCATTAAAGTGAAACTAAAGTTAATATTCCAAGTTACAGCAAAATATATACATGGGCGGCTTCAAATGGATCCAGGCCAGGAGCAGTCGAAATTTTTTATTCTGTTTAAATGTTTATATTTTTTGGCGCATGTTCCAAGAATAACAATCCTTCTTTTTAATGTCCGACATGTTTAGTTTCGGAGAAAAAAAAATCTCAAAGAAGCGAGAAAGAACGACGAGGTTTTGACGATTGTCGTGTGTGGCGTTTTTGAATCACTCTCAATCTCAAGGTATTCAAAAGAGAGCATCTATATTATCTTAGTGTGATATATATGCAAGTAGATAAAACGACGTTATAAATACTATTTATTATTCGTCGCTCCAATCTTTGTGAAAATTCCCAAACCTGCCTCCGCGAACAACTGTAACCTAAATTGCGGATTATTTTTTTTTAGTCAAATATGCTTAGTATTGCTTTTAAAATAATACCACGTGCAGAACCTCTCATTGCCTTCCAAACTAAGCAATGTTTATGTTTTATCTTGTGCAAGTACTGAGAAATAAATTATTGAATAGAGAGGGTTTTCACTTTTCGTTCAATTTGAGCACGCTAAATAAAATTTAAAAAAATTATTTTGCGTCGCGTTTTTTTCACACCCTTTTTTTAGCCAGAATCGTTAGAGGTATTTTACTTGGCTTTGAGTTTTAAGCCCCTAAATATGCTAAAAAAGAGCAAATGCCGATGGTGGGTTTTGACGATTTTCGTGTGTGGCGTTTTTGAACCACTCACAATCTCAAAGTTTTCAAAAGAGAGCTTCCATATTTTTTTGTTGTGTTATATATGCAAGTCGTTTAAACTACATTTCAAGGTATATTTCTTAATCATCTATCCAATCTTTGTAAAAATCCCCAAAAATGCCTCCGGGAACAACTGCAACCTAAACTGCGGATTTTTTTTTTAATCGACTATGTTTAGTATTGTTTTTAAAATAATACCACTTGTAATTGCCTTCCACATTACGTAAAGTTTGAGCCTTAATCTCGTACGAGTACTGAAAAATAAATTATGAAACCGAGAAGGTTTTCACTTTTCGTTTAATTTAGCATGCTGTATATATAAAAAAAGATTTTTTTTCCTTTTTTTTTTGGCGTCACGTTTTGTTTTACACTTTTTTACCCAGAATACATTCCGTTAAAGGTATATGCATTGGTTCGGAGTATCAAGCCTCTAAATATGCTTCAAAATGATTCTGTTCTGATGTCAACATGAATTTCGCATTAAAAATGTAAAATGTCGCATTTAAAAATCTAGGTTTCCGATAGAAAGAGCATTTGACTCTAATGTTTTACAATATTATACTTTGATATTTCTAACGTAGTATAGATGATGTAGCGCATAGTGTTTAGGCTTGAGGCCTCTCCAATCATGGCACCGTAAGCAATTGTCTGAAAACCCGCTTTCGGCATTTACGATTTTATAGTGTTTAGACTTTTGAAATTGCAAACTTGTTATTATATGCCTAACGACATTAATGTTTTTTATATGTGTATTTATTCAACGCACCTTAGATTATTATAATAAAGAAAAAAATATACAGCTTTAACCCATAAACCCACCATCAGCATTTCTTTTCCATATTTAGACGCTTTAAAACTCATAACTAGTGCATATACCTCTAACGGAATGTAGGCTGGCTAAAAGAAAAGTGTGAAAAAAAACGCGACGCAAAAAAAATTCACGAAAAGATTTTTTTACAGCGTGTTGAAATTGAATACAACGTGAAAAGTTTTTCTGTTTCATAATTTATTTTTCAGTACTCGTACCTGATCAAGACACAAACTTTACATAATGTGGAAGGCGATGAAAGGTTTTACATGTAGTATTATTTTAAAAACTAAACTAAACATAGTCCACGAAAAAAATATCCGCAGTTTAGTTCACAGTTGTTCGCGGAGGCATGTTTGGGGATTTTTACAAAGATTAGATCAACGAATAATAAATAGTAGTTGGAATGTCGTTTTGCCGACTTACAAATATATCGGAATCAAAAAAAATAAAGAAGCTCTCTTTTGAATACTTTCAGATTGAGTGTGATTCAAAAACGCCCCACACGAAAATCGTCAAAACCCACCATCGGCATTTGTTTTTTTTAGCATATTTAGAGGATCAAAACTCAAAACCAAGGCAATTCCCTGTTACAGAATGTATTCTGGCTAACCGAAGGGTCTGAAGAGAACGCGACGCGAAAAAAAGAAAAAAAAATATATATATATTTTTATATATATATATATATATATCGCGTACTGAAATTGAACGAAAAGTGAAAACCCTCTCTGTATCATAATTTATTTCTCAATACTCGTACATGATAAAAACACTAACTTTGCTTGATTTGGAAGGCAATAAAAAATTCTACACGTAGTATTATTTCAGAAACGATACTAAACATAGCCGACTTAAATATAAATCCGCTATTTAAGTCACAGTTGTTCGCAGAGGCATGTTTGGGGATTTTTACAAAGATTGGAGCGATGAATAATAAATAGTAGTTATAATGCCGTTTTATCTACGTGCATATATATCACACTAAAAATATAGACGCTCTCTTTAGAATACTTTGAGATGGAGAGTGATTCAAAGACACTACACACGAGAATCGTCAAAACCTCGTCGTTCTTTCCCGCTTCTTTCAAACTTTTTTTCTCAGAAACTAAACACGTCAGGATATTAAAATAAAAAGGATTGCTGTTCTTTGAACATGCGGCACGAAATATAACAATTTGAAGCTAAATAAAGAATACGACTGCCCGTCGTTGCCTGAATCCAAATGAAACTGCCCACATCTGAAAGCTCTTTCAGAGTACTCCACAAAATATAAATAATTATTCTTTTCAGCACAGAATCAAGTGATCTCCCAGTTTGAAGTCGCCAAAACCCTTTAAAATATTGAAGGTCTAATCAACTTCAACTGCTCTTTAATGCAGTTTAACCTAAATTGAAGGCGCTTCCGTATGACACTCACAGGGCTTCCTGCTCTTCCTTTTGGCATGAGTCGTGTTCATACTTTAACACGACTCTTCTTTCTTCTTTTTTTGCTTTCTACATCACCAAATATTTGAACCCCGAAGAAAGATTTTTTTTCTTTCTCGTGCAGCGCGAGAGAAAGGGCACTAACGCAGTCATCGCCCTTTTTCTCAATGGCACGGGCTCTAGGACTTACATCCCAGTTTTGTCAAGTTCCTTGCCACGATGTTTATGTCGTAGGACCGTGCTGAATATTGACACGCACGACAGTGGGTTGGCAAATGTCATTATTTTTTGCAACTCAGCATTACCTTCCATCGCAACTTCCGTAGAACATGACAGAGCAAAGGACACTTCCAGAACATGGCACGGACATTGTTTTTCGTGACGACCTCTCTGGGTCGATACGTCGAACTCTCCGTAATAAAATTTAGTGTACATATTCGTGAGACACTTAGGAATTGTAAGCAGGCACAGTACCTTTCCTCTGAGGAATATCAAACGCCAGGCATGGGTTCACTGCTCAATCGCTTTATCTTTTTTTTTTCCTGGGTAGAAAGTCTTGAACATGCGTAGAGTTTTCTTCCTTGGAAAATTGACCTTTAGTTATTTTTGGTGTTTAGCACTCTAAATTTTTCATGCTGCAAGTCCTGGTGTTGGACGTTTTAAATGCATCAATATATCTGGAGCCATAAAATTTTGTTATCGGGTAAGCCAGTCCGGCAGCAACCAGATAACTAAATTTACCGGAGAAATTGCTCAAACATATTTTGGGGGAGGAAGCCGGAATCGGTGCGTAACTCACGTAGTCTGGAGACCTTTGACTCCACGTCACATGATGTAAAGTCAAGTGACGCCGTAACGTCACGGACGTAACGAGACGGAGCATGAATGTGACGTCACATACGTCATGTCAACGTTATGAGTTGAAGTTGTATAAGACTGTGACGTCAAACAAGTCACGTCACAGCGCTGGATGGCTTGAGATCGTATAGGAGCGTGACGCCAGATGAAGGCGACATTTTTAAAGATTTCGTTTGGATGTAGTTTGAAACATAAGTAGAAATTTCAGAAGAAAAGAAAGAAAGCAATTCAAATAAAACTCTCCAGGGAATAATAAGCATCGGTCACTATAAACGAAAGCCGACGCCGCGGTTTTCCTCCTCATATGGACATTAAAAAAAATGTGAGCAATCACGTTAGAGCGTCCACGCCATTAAGCATCGGGGCCGGGCCTCCATGCCCGCGGTGTGCCAGACCGCACGGTTGGACGCGATGACCCGAATTGTGGCGACCTTCTAATGGAGGGCTAGCGCGTCGGGCGTCCAGTCGAGTCGCTTGGGACTTGGGTACCTTGGAAACGTGAACGACGTGCCCGGCCACAGCGGTGCGCTCAGAGCGCCGCAAAGCAAATTGTTCGTGGCTGTAACGTCGGGAGTTGCAAACCTAGGCTGTGAGTTTTGTGGTTGTATAAGGTTTCGGCTTTGTATAGGACGTGCTGGGCGTGGTGTTTCAAGGCCCGCTGGTAAGGAAACTCGACAGGCATTTTGTTTTTCTCAGCGCCCGCGCTCATGGACGGCTAAATAAGTGAAATAACCGGGCGACTTTGCAACCACGAAAGTTGTGCAGAAGCTGTTGTAGAAGTCCATTCGTGTCAAAAATGTTGAGGAAGGTTCACAGAGCTTTATAGCGTGCAAGAGTGATGTATTGTAAAACAAGGTAAAAGGGAAAGAGTCGCTGACATCCCAATCATAAACAATGGTAACCCTAACTTGAACTTGACTCTTCTTTGTATCTCTATCTCTTAAAGTGCACCGATGACAAAATTACTTTAAAAAATAATTACATTTCATTACTAATCACTTTAATAAAACTGGAAATATGAAAATAAATTACAATACAAATTACCACCCACACTCTAAAATTCATGACATAACATTACAGCTATGTTTCAACAGTAATTCCGATTAGTTAGGCATAATTTCAATTTTTTATCCATTAATTCTTGCATATATTATTTACAGTTTTCTTCCTCTTGCACCGCAAGAGCCACATGCGCCACAAAATGAGAAATACGAGAGTCCTTCAATACGTTAATGGCCACAAAACTTTAGTAAACTTGGTACAGTCTCAACAGCTGCCGCCAGGTGTGCTACAGTTTCGGGGGGACACTTTTGTTTGGGGCAATCGCTGCCGCCAGGGACGCTACCTTTTCAGAGGACGAGACTGACAGTGCGCCATACACAATTCGCGATGACAAGTAGTTTCCAAAAAAATTCCCAGTGAAATGGCAGTTTATCACGCCTGCAAGTAATCATTGCATGGAAGCTCCGATCAAACTTTATTGAAATTAAACACGAAAAACTCACAAATCAGTATTTTTCTATTTTTTTTAAACAAAACTGTGTTTCGCAAGTGAAAAAGAGCCAGGCACTTAAATGTACAGGTTGGCAGTGGCTCTACTACTTGCGGCGCTGAATTTCGCCGGTGACAGGGATTTTGAAAATTCATTTTGAGGCAAGAAAAAAATACTGAAGAGTCGTAATATTTTGGAGAATTTCGAAGAAAAGAAAGTTTGAACAGTTGCCAGAGCGCACAGGGCTGTAGACGCTTACATTAAAGGGATACTTCAACGAAATTTTAAATATTCCCGTCGTGTTTAAAAATAGGTTGGATATGATCCACAATATCCGTAAATGACAATCGCACGTTTGTATTTTGAGCCTGTTGGCTGTATTTTTCGTTATAAACGGCCCACTCTGGCAAGCGCTCGGAGAAGGCCCACCGGAGACCACGTAACATCCAACGCAATCGTGACGTAGGTCGTCTCTGGACGAGCAAAGCTATGGCGAGGCTGACGTCGAGAGGATGGCCTAGTCGTTCCAGCCACCGAAGCGGCTGCTATTGTACGAGTTTTGAGTGACGGGTTAATCTTCTGTAATCTTGTAGGGGGACAATCGCGACTTCTGCGACACACAGAACGCATTCTCGGGAAGAGGGGAGTTCCTCCTGCCACTCTTCTCTCGTCGTGGCCGGAGGCGAGACAACCTCCGTCACTAGCTGTCAAGGTTTCTAGTCGAGCATTACAAACGAGGCGTTAGCGACATCCACCAGGTGCTCTTTGCTAATCGTTTCATTCGTTTTAAAATTCCTTTTCCAGACCTTTTGAACAAGATATTGGTATGTTCGATGTGATACTGCTCCTTTGAACATATATAGACCAAAAAAATGAGCGCCGAAATTTCGTTGTAGTATCTCTTTAACGAGAAACGCTGCTAGTGCAGTGACGCGCCACCGCGATTCGTTAATTTCTCCTTTGGGGGGGGGGGGGGGGGGGGGGGTTCTGGATTAAGATCCCCCTTTCTTGTTGCGAGATTTAAAACAGTGCCGGCGAGATTTTCACCTTTTGTCCCCTTGTCCGCATTAGCGCCGAGCGTGGTCGCGTTCCAAGCTCATCGATAGCGTTACGGGAAAGGTTCATGTTAATTTGCAAAACAAAGGAGCTCTGTAATAAAAGAAAAAAAAATGTTTTCACCCAGGTTGGATGCATATATTAAAAAAAAAAACGTTTTACAACAAAATATGTTTTTTTAAACAATATTTGCACTGCTAGACGCAATTTATGTGCATAAGGTGGAGATCGCAAACCGCTAAGCCCCGCCTAGTGCTTACAAGGTGCTTACGTATTTCATTGGCTGTAGAGATGATTGACGTGTCAAATGTTGGTTGTAAATTTGTATCTCCGTGCCGTAATAGTATTTTAATCGACTATTTGTATTGTTTGAGAAGCAAAGAACCAAGGTAGAGTCATTAGTGTTTTCAAATGTATTCTGAGATTAATTCTCCCGCTTTGGTTTCAAACGTTAAAAAGCATGGCTGCCAGCGTTTGCGAAGTCCTGAACGAGCAAAGCTCGGGTAGCGCGTCAATTTTTATGATTCCGAGTCATTTTGAGTTTACAGAGATGTTTAGAGGAAGATCTCCTAAACCGACGTAATTTGCAGCAAACAACCGTCGCAAGCACGTGCCTTGGGAAGCTCTGTGCGGGTGCTTGTTTTCGTAGTGCGATTTTCCTAAGCCTAGCGACCCCCATCAACTATTTTGATCGATCATGTAGGATTTCTTTCTTTGCACGTGCTGATGCTGAGTAAATATGCTGGTTCACGTAAAAGCGACCCCACTGCTTTGTGAATGGACTTCTTCCAAAACCGACGCGCCCTATCGCGGCGGAATACCACGCAGTGCACTCTGGGAAATAGTTGGCCACTCAGTTTCGGTTTCGACTGAGCAGCTTCATCTCATGCTATCACGCCGCGACCGAACGCGCTGCTTGCGTTTTCAATTATCTGACTTTTCACGAACGTAAAATACACTCATTCTCGAGCGATACAAAACGAAGACCGGGGCACTTTCCTTGGTTCCCGAAACACCGGATATTGTACGTGCGTATGCGAACGTAGTAAGTCGTGGCTTAGTCACCTCACCCCACGAGTGCATCTTTGATCTCAATGTCAGTAATCCCGTCTAGTACCAGTGAACTACAACTGAAATTTGTTCGTCTGGAGCCTTACACGCATTTTGTTTGCCAAACGTCCGCTTCTCGTTACTTCATTGGGCGAAAAGCAAGCCGCATCCTCACAGGGTATCAAAGTTGAGGCCAGCGTTTACGCATGAACTTTTAAGGAAACGCAATAAATTCGACCTCACTACTGCACAAAAGTTACTATGATGTCTTCCTCGTGTCATCATATATCTCCCACTAGAATTTTATACTGATAGAAGATTAACATTTCGCAAACGCTGAGATCGGCTAGCTACGACGGAGGGCCTAACAAGCGTCCCCTCTCGCTAAGCCTTTTTGGACGAGCTTTTACTGACGACCGAGACCTGTGCCGGGAACGGTGTGTCTGAAATTATCTCGCCATACTCAGGCAGGAAGAAAGCAAACACATAACAAATATTATGGCCATTAGCAGCCGTCAAATGCGCTTTGAATTCGTTCGAGCACTTGTCTGAAGAATGTCGCACCGTGCGCCGGACGGGCATGCATGAACCCCAATGCGGTGCGCAAAGGGGTTCATGCCCGTCTAACGCACTACCGGCGAACGGTGCGACATTCTTCACACAAGTGCTCGACTTTTGCATTCTTAAAACGGCCTGTATGCGCGAATTTGCCTATATGATTGCAGCATAACTTTATGCGCATACGCGATGTTGAATATTAGTGGAATGCAAGTGGGTGGGGACTTCACTTCGTGCAGTGCTGCGGGTGAGTACAGATAAGAGATAAGTGTGTTAAAATTGAGCTTTTCAATGGCACCTCCGAGTTTTACCTCGCGTACTCAGGCACATTAAGAAAAACAGTAATTGCAAAAAGAAATATTTCGTCTATGGACGCACAAAGCAAACTTCCTGATCAACAACACTGATGTAAAGGCGCGAGCTCGATGCATGCATACTTATTGGTTGCTACAGCTTGTTGATTCGTACACAAGCAAGATCCCCGAGCACCCGAGCTTCGCAGCGTCGAGACTCCCAGCACTGGCTCGTTCACGCATCTCGATTGGAACGCTAACAGGAAGGCTCAAATACAAAAATACAACAAGCATGTGTTAAGACAAGCTATACGTCTCGGGATTGTGCTAAAGCTTCGAGGTATGACCATTTAGGTTAGTTTAGAGACCACAAATGACGCTCTCGGGACCAGAAAACAATCCCTTGTCGACGTGTCGATCGAAACCGAAACCATGCCACCCTCCTCCCTGGCCAACTAGTTCCCAGAGTCCAACGCGCGCCGTGTTGCATGCAGGGCTTTATGGAAGTATTCTATTGTGCAACCGTCGTGATTGCGACCATGGATTCAATACCGAGAAGTTGCCAACATAGGTAGTAATCTGCAACCCATATGGCTGGAGGCAATCGGGTGTTCGGCTCGCATCGAGTTTGTCTAGGTATGTTCCCGACATTTCGTCCCAAAAGGCAAGTAGCTCTCCAGCTTTGCAGAGCGCTTGCCCTCCTAAAGCTAAGGTTTTTACGTCGTGTTTCAATTTTGAGTCATGATGCTCAACCACCTTGCTCGCAGATGCCACGGAAAAAAAAAAAAAGAAAAATAGCAAAAACAGTTAAACTAGAAGGACTGCATATTTATTTTGCTGATTTTTGAGTTCTCTCGGTCGCTTATTAGCGCAAATTGATAAATGCTGACAGACGCTTGTATTGGACCGTGGCTCGCGCGTAATGGAAAGCTAGAACGCCGCTTTCATGGTCGCGTCTTCTGAGCGTTGCAAACGTTTTTAGACATGGGCGGAATAGCAGACGGCCGGATGCGACTACGGAAGCCAACACGCAGCCTTCGTGTCCGCGTCTCATAAGCATTGCAGACGACGATAGACGGTGGTGCAATAGCAGACGATGCCGCAGGCTGCCGCGCCTCTGCTCGCACAATTAACAGGCGGTGATCGACTTACAGACTAGACGCACCGGATGTCGCGAAAGTGGGACAATACACTTGTTATCGTGTCCGCTCGAGCAGCCAGGCCAGTCCAGTAGTAATAGGCGGAGCCACTGATTTGTGGGCGGGACTTAGAGGGAGCCATGACTAGCACCTAAATTGAGTCCAACAGCGTGAATATTGCGCGAATAAAAACTTTTTTAATCTTTGTGGGGTCGCTCTATAATAATCGCCCCCCGATCGGTATGTGCTTCGCTCATCTTCCAAGAAGCGATATAAAACAACGAAAAGACAGCGATAAGGTTTATTTCACTTCCCGGTTGCCCGTCCTCATTAACCGGCAGTCGGGGGCCGCCGACCCTAGATGTCACCCGTCGTTCAGAGCTCGTAGTCGGTTGTTGTTGAAAACTTTTATTCCGTATCCAGACCTGAGGATCGTCCTTCCCGTGCCAGCGCTGCGTAGCTAGCTGTTCCGGCCTATTATAGCCCGAGTCTCGCTGTGGAACCACTCAGGGATCGCCATGGCATAAGCCAGTATGGCCAGGGCTCACCGTTCCCGTCAATTCTAGTCCGAACCTCGTTGTCGGACCGCTCTGGGGACCGCCATGGGCCAGACCGCCTCCATCTTTCCCTCCCCGCCCCAGCCTGACGCAGCACGCTCTGTCATGCGCCAGCTCGTGCCTCTTCGGCAGACCGTTTCACACGTGCCCTCAGCCTCGTTGGGGAGGCACTCACTTGATCGAATGACGTTTTAGCGAACGCCCACGTTTCATCGAATGACACTTTAGCGAATAGTCGGACGCCGCGAAGCGGCGTTTTCGGGTGGGCCAAATGAGTTCATATTTTTGTAATGAGTTGCCGCAGACTGTCGCCGCGAAGCGGCGTAAAGCGCAGCGCGACGGATGGGTTAACGCGCGCCCCCGTTATTCGCTAAAACGATCATTCGCTCAAATGTCGCCGTTCGCTAAAATGTCATTCGCTCTTGTGATATGGACCCAGCCTCGTTGTCTTTCGCCCTCGCATCCCACAAATTTTATTATTAGTGCCACCTCCGTTACCATCAACAGAAATCAGAAAAGAAAGATAACCATACATCTAAAAATTTGTGTTTTTTCTTACCCCGACTGTAAAGGACAAGAAGGCCAGAATGGCCTCCTTGTCCTTTACAGTGCTCGAGGCGGGGTTTGTGCCGCACGTCCGGAGGTCTCCTGTCTCGTGACGACGCCCATTCCCCGAAGTGAAGAACCCAGGGGTTCAGCGGAGGTGGGAGAATCGGTAACGTAACGAACGGTTTTATTACATGGTAAATATAGAGTCGTCAAATCAGAGAGAAAACAACGGAGCAGCCTCACGCTCCGCCTTATATAGGGTCCGTTTCTCCCTCACTCCTCGCCAGGGCAGCAGGTGCGACGTAGCAAACCGCCGCCAAGTGCGTTGCAGCAAAGTCCGCCGCCATGTGCGACGAAGCCAAAGTCCTCCGCATTTAGGCCATGCCTCTCTCCCCTTCCTGAGCGCACGAACCCACACGCACACACACACGTCCCGTTGACGTCACGGACGCGTTGAGACTTGTTGCCGCAGGCCCCGTCACACAGGCGACGGTCCCGGACTCGTCTTGACTCGTTTCCGGAGCGTTGAAACTCGGAAGAAGGTCGCCGAAGGTTCCATTCTCAACAACAGTCATTCTCGTCCTAGTTAACTCTCCAAGATTCTAGGCCGGATCTCAAGAAGCCGAATGTACTAAATAAGAAACCGAACGAAGCTTTGCGGACTCACTCTGACTCTCCCGACGACGAAGCACATTCATTCTTGCCCTAGCGAGCTGTAACGCCGACGCAGCGTCCCTCGATACTGCCGCCATCGGCGGTAACTGCTGCTTTCTCGGCGTTTGTTCTAAATTTTTTTCGTGACAAAGTTCGCCGATGAAACCTTTGTTGGTCAGTTTTTTATTTATCATTTCTTCGCCTTCATTCGTGGCACTCTACTGTCGGCAGGCTCGGCAGACCTAAAAAATCGGTGACCTACTGCACCAGTTCGAAAGAATAATTATCATGGAAGACAGGGACGACAACAGAACAGTGTACTCTCGCATTAAGAACCTAAAATGTATTATTTTTGAACACCAAAATGAAACGGGCTAAACTAGCTTCAGTATGCGACAAATGTGGTATGGCAAACCAGAAGCGCGAAGGGGTTACAACTGGGAAATATTACGTTATGTGTATATAGCTGCAGGACAGTTAACTTCTTTATTCTGGGTTTCGAAATGTTATCCCTCGTTTTGTACCATGACATGTGGGTGCACACAAACAGCACGCATTGTCCCAGGTGTAGCTCCCGCTCCCGTTTCCCTTCGGCATGGTAAAACAGCCCACAGAACTCGGAAGAGAAAGGACAGGTAGAACGAAAAAGCGCTAACTCCCAATTGATTTATTTTGAAAGAGGAAACAAAAAGCTTTAGAAATTAACACCACTTGAAAGCGAAGGATAAAAGGAAAAATTACAAAAATAATATAGGCTAGGTATCATTGATATGAGCGGGAATCAATCAATCAATCAGATCAGTCAGACATAGCCTATATTATCTCATTTTTTCGGTTTTCCTCTTACGTGTGGTTATTTTATGATTATTTTTTCTTCTCTTTCGAAATATATCAGCTGGGAGTCAGTGCTCTTTCGTTCTACCTGTCCTTTCTCTTTTCCCGTATTCTGTGCGCTTTTTTACCATGTTGAATTACCAGCTAGTTCAAATTACCCTTTTACTATCGTTTCCCTTCGCCTGACCCCGTTTCTGATCACCCCGATGAATTGTGACCCAAAAATACTACACTGTTTCTAAATGAAGGAGTGGATATGCGTCTTTCCACCTCTGTGTTCTTACTCTGCCGAGCCGGGTACCGGAACTATTCATCATGGCTTGAGAGCTCACGTTCCGAGTGTCATAGTATGCTCCGCTAGATCAACCTCAATACATCACGTTGACAGATTGAGAAGTGTTATAGACAGGGGTCTGTCTTTTCGGTTAGAATCGATCAAAACGGATAAACGTGTGCCGCATTTAATTTTTGGAACTGTGTTTTAACTGAATATATACGTGCAGAATTATGGTGTGATCGATGAACATTTCTTCTTTTTTGGGGGAGAGGGGTCGAGTGTTGATCTTCAGACGCATTTCCTTTTGGTGACGCCAGTTATCTTCTGTGTCGTCTTTTTTTTTCTGTGGTTGGGTGAGTGGGCTACGGATTTTTATTTTTTCGAAGTGTCCCAAAACTTCTTAGCTGATAAGGGATTTCAAAGTTTGTCTAAACCAATTACGAGATTCACGCACTGCGCCTCGGATATTCTGAGTTCTTGAAAAATCGTCAGAAATGACAAATTATGAGGCGGCGAATACCTGGAGAAACTAAACGTTTAAAGGGGAGAACTTGTGCCTAAAAACATAATAGGACAAGGTTAGCGTCGGAAGAGTCGAATTCAGGGAAACAGCAATTGATCCAGCGCTGGGGAGAGACTGACTCCGGTTCGCCACGCGGAGCCCCTTATGTACACGCGTGCGCTTCAGGAAGAATCGGGTAGAAGGTTCGACGCGTAAAACATTCGGACCTTGAGCAAGCAACAGTGTTCTCCAATTTACGAGAACGCGACATTTAGAGAAACCACACAAAGGCACTTCCGCTCTCAGGAACCGAACGTGGACCTTTGCGTGGGGGCCATGCACGATAACCGTTTGGTTAGAAACGCACGCGCTTGGTTAGAGACGCGCGTGGCAATATGCAGTGGTCTGAAATGTGATACCGGTTGTATTCTGGCGCAGTTATTCGTCTGATTGGTCAGCTTTAGCATTAGCAGTACCTCGCATCAGCAACTTTCCGGTAGTAACTCGAAGGGAAAAGATGCTTTGAACGGTCGTGATAAATTATAAGATATTGTTCCCGAAACAGAGTTTTACAGACAGAAACAGCGGGCGCTCATTACTATAGATAACTCCGGGAATTACATAAGCAGATTTATAGCAATGACTTGATTTATTTGAGACTGATTACAGTGAGATTCAATTTTTCTTTTTTTGTTGTGTTCGCCGTGGGTAGAGCACAGTTTGATATCTGCCTCGTTTATACTTATCCACGCTTGTTTTGACATAAAGTTGCACTAGCTACTGTGACAGCAATCATGTTTTATAAATTCACATCTTTAAACTTAAGGCCCCTTTCCGTAGGTTCCGGATTGTAACTTTTCATATACCAGTTGCACGACCACTGATTAAACATACAAGCAAAGCAAGGTCACGTACGGTTCTGGGTTGACTAAAGTACCGCACATGTGGTAGTGAATAAAAAAACACAAAAACTTATCGTTCTATATAAATTTACCGAAAAACCCCAAACATGTATTTTTAGGTAAAAACAGAAAAAAGTACGTCAACTATTATTTTTTTTTATTTATTTATTAGGCACTTTCAGAACATGAAAGCAGAAACCGCCTCACTATTTATACACAGCATTTATTGATCTCTCGTTTTTTATGTGTTGTAGGTACAAAGTACATTCGAAGTGTTCGATTGACTCTATCACAAAAACTGCCTCGGCGTGAGCATTACATGTACTGAAGATTGTAGATTCCGAGAGTTAACTCTATCATAACGACTCCTTTAAATGTTTCGCTCACCTTCGAGATCCCGGAGCGGCTACTCTATTGTGCTTTTCAAGGAAGCCTAATAGTCAGGAGCGGATTTGGAAGGGGGGGGGGGGGGGGGTGCGACATCTTCCCTAAGCTCCTCAAGGTCAACTTGGCTTTAATAAAATCATTGATATACACCAGAAAAACGTTTAGTTTTTGGTGACAGCAAATATTGGGTAAACAAAATAGATCTGGGCAAAGTTTAGGCATAAACGTCATGAAAGCAGGAACCGCCACACTATTTATACACAGCATTTAAGAATTAACGAATACCTGCACTGTCATCCATTTCTTTTTTACCGATGAACCCTGTAACAGTAGACGATATTGGTGTGAATGGAATTATGAACAATATGAAACTTTCACCATGTGCCGGAATCGATGGAATCAACAGCAAGTTTAAAAAAAAAATTGCAATGTGTATTGTTCTATAATTTTCTCAAGCATTTATACGCAATCCCTTAACCTTGGCGTACTCAGATCGATTGGTTAGCTAGGAAGGTGGTTCCTCTACACAAATCTGGAGTAAAACATAATCCGCTCAATTATCGCCCATTTTCTTTAACCATGCAGTGTAGTGTACCTTGACAAATTTTTGAACATTTCATCTACTTCCAGTTGGTTAACTCTGTTGAATCTAATGACTTCTTTACTACTTCACAACATCACTTTAGAAAAAAGTGCTCATGTGAGACGCAACTAATATCCTTCACATATGATATCCATCACTCTCTTGATGACCATTATGAAACTGATTGTGTCTTTTTGGATTTTTAAAAAAGCATTTAAGAAATTTTCCCATAAGCTGCTTCTTTACAAATTGCAATCACTTGACATCGACTCACGCATACTCAACTGGATCCACGCCTTTTTAACTAACCGCTTGCAATTCGTCACTGCTAATAATACCAATTCTCGCACTGTTCCAGTCAATTCTGGTGTTCCACATGGCTCCGTGCTTGGCCCGCTACTGTTTCTTATTTATATTATTGACCTGGTACTGAATATCTCTTCTCCCATCTACCTGCTTGCTGGCGATTGCGTAAGATATAAAAAATAACTAACATCTCGGACACATTACTTCTCCAATCAAGCCTTAACCAGATATCATTATGGTGTAACCAGTGGCTAATGGAACTAAACACTGGCAAATGTAAACATATGAGAATATCACGTGGTTCACCTCTGCCTCACACTTATCACCTCAACAGTAAGCCTCTCGCATCAGTGTCAAGTTATAACTACCTTAATGTTCATATAACGTCTAACCTTTCTTGGAAACTTCATGTCGAATACGTAATTAACAATGCTAATCGGATGTTAGGATACCTTAAAAGAAATTTCTTTCTTGCTCTGTCTTTCCTGAAACTAACCATGTACAAAACTCTAGCCCGCCCAAAATTAGAATATGCTGCCGCTGTGTGGGAACCCTCACACTCTTCCCTAATTTCCCTTATTGAATTTGTCCGAAACCGTTCAGCCCGTTTTATCATGCGGAACTGTCACCACACTGCCAGCGTTTCTAGCATAAAAACCTCTTTAGGACTGCCGTCAGTAACGCATCGCCGTAAAATCTTTCGTTTCTGTCTTTTCCATAAAATATTTCATCAAAATGCTGACCTTCATCATGAACTAACTATCCCATCATTCCACATCTCTGCTCGCATTGATCATAGTCATAAAGTCGGTATGTCAAATTTTAAAACTTCGTTATTTCAATATTATTTTTATTCCCCAAACATCATTGGATTGCAACCACCTTCCCGCCTCAATAGATAACATTACTGATATTGTTTTGTTTAAGAGAGTTCTAAGTAACATGTGGACATTGTAATTATTATTTTGATGTCCACTCCCCTCTTCAATAGGTTATTACCTTGAGGGTATTTGAAAACAATAAATAAATAAATATTAAATAAATAAATAAATAAATGAATGAATGAATAAATGAATGAATGAATGAATGAATGAAGAAATAAATAAATAAATAAATAAATAAATAAATAAATAAATAAATATCTCAAAAGACTCCGCCTCCCTCCGCCAGCCGAATAACTACCGCCCCTCCCAGGCCTGAACCTTAAATACGCCACTGCTTCGAGTCAATGCTACTAGCGGGCATGCATATCCTAACGGTCGGGCAGCATCAGGTCCACAAAAAATTAGACACAGCCTCCCTCGCTCTATGTTAAACAGAGCCTATTTAAAGTACAACACTAAGCGGACCTGTAGTAAAAGAAAATAGTGAAAAGTACCAAATGCATTGTTAATAAGCGGAGTGCATTGCAGCGGACTGAATTTGGATAATGATAACAAGGTGGCTACGGAAGTGGTAGACTTGTTTGCGCAGTGATCCCCGGTCCTGTGTTTTAATTCTAGAACTCCCAGAGAGGGAGCTTTTCATTTTCTTTTTTTTCGTCCTTGTGTCTTCACATTGAGGAATCGCAGGTGTTGGTTGTATGAACCTCCGTCCAAGAAGGGTCTGCTAAGAGATACTTCCACCCATTCCAAACTGGTGTCTATGAACCTCGATGTTGAAATCGTGTCACCACAGTTGCGGGGGAAGCATTGTCTCAGGTCAGCTGGTTGCCTCCCGCAGGCTTCCATATTGGTGCGGTTGTGGATGTTGCGGAGGCCCTTCTGAAAACGTTTAGAGGGCTATCAAGCTCGAGAGAATGGTAAAACCGTATATGAGGCAGGTTTTACTGCCGTACGTACACACATCCTTTCACAGTATCAAGTAAATGGCTAAGAAGTTTGACGTACCTGTAGTGTTTCCAACCGCATCAAAGTTGTCCCGTCGATGTCTCGCGCTGTCAATCGCGCTGGGGGCTCCGGCCCTCGTTGCGAGATCAATCACCCCGCCCGGTATGCTGCGTGTGTGACTGAGATTGTGTACCTCATCCCTCTCTCCAGCGGTAAAGCGTACAAGGGACAGAGAGGGACATGTGTCAATGTTAGGGCCAGAAAGTACTCACTTTCTCTTCGTTCTGCACCGTCGGGGCCCCTTGCTTTCCATTGTGATAGGTGTATGTCTTTGCTGTTTGCTAATATTAAGATTCTGGCTCGTCCCCACAAAAAAGTAACCAGAGAAATGAACTACACCTTTCCCTTGTTATCTGAAGAGCTGACACGCTTCCGAGCACCCCGTCAGTGGCCTTGGTTAGGGACGAAGTTTAATTTATTCTCAGGGATACGAAAATTCGTTTTATTCGTAGACGTCTTTTGACGGGTCTTCTTGGGCAAATTCTTTCTTTCTATCTTTTTCCGCTTTTTTATGTTTAGTTTTTCTTTTTTTTTTTTTTTGTTTTGTGCAAAAATAAACTTCACTTGTTAGTCAGCATTGTGTTTGTTTAGTTCTTGTTCTTGTCCCTCGTTCATTTTAAAGCGATAGTTGTTATCGGCTCTTCCCACGACTGGAATTGACGCCCATTGTTCGTGTTAAAGGGGCGAAGCAGCAATATTCATTTTGAATGTTTTTTTAGTTATTTTTTTTTTCTTCATTTTACACGAGCTAACTGGCACTTGTGGGACTCAAGGATTATCGCACGCAACTCCACTGGATAAGAAACTCCTTTGTCGTGGTGTAATTTAAGAACAAAAGCGAGAGTTTTCATTCAATCTCTCCTTCGCAAACCTTGATGACGTAACTGGGGGACCCCAGTATCCTCCAGTGACGATATTTGAATACGGCTCGTAGATTGGACCCGAGCATTGCGTGGGCAGTCGATATGGGCACGTAATAAGCGGCAGCTCGACAAGCATTCGGGTAGTGTCCCGAGTCAAGTCGTTGCAATGACGACAATAGCCGAACCTTAACAATGTCTGGAACTCGGCGCGTGCCCTGTGCCTTTTTAACTCCTTCGCGTGGCTATGATCAACTTTGGCGGCATATAATGGGATCCAGATCACGTGGCCGCTTGTTCTAGCAAAAAATTTACCTGCTCGTTTTTTTTTTTTTTTTTTTTTTTTGCGACTTTAATAACGTTTGTTAAAAAAACTAACAGCTGTTTCAGAGGTCATTATCGTACGGGATCCGTTCTAAGCGATAATTGCATAAAGTAGAAAAACCGCTGTATCTGCCCTCTAATTCGGATGTTTAAATTCTGCGACTCGGAAAGAACTTGAAGATAAATTAGATGGGACAGAAGGAAGGTGAAAGACAAGCGCCTCAATCTTAGCTCTGTCAGCGCTGGAATGTCACTTTTCTTTCATCCCTTCCAATAAATCTTGAGGTTACTTCCCAGTCTCAGGGTTTAAACAAAATCACTAATACGCACCAGCTCACCTGAAATTTGACCATCTCTTTGTAGTTGATGTTGAGGTTGTTGATGTCGCAGTTGGCGTAGTAGGGCGTAGAGTGTCCCTGGCCGATAATGACAAATCCTTGAAAACGGTCGCCCGCCGCCCGCGGGAACTGAACCTCGGTCCGCAGTGTGTGAAGCGGTCGCGTTACCATAAAATTACGCTACAACATTTTTTTTTCTTTTTTTTTTGACAGAGCTACGCCACTGAACTGAAAAAGCACTGATAGTTCGAAATTGCATTTTTTTATTATCCGAGACGATTGAAAACGATGCCTGGACGTTATCCTCAAACTTTGAAGCTTGGGAACTCAGTGTATGTGAAGTAAAAAACAATTTCAAACCGCCGAATTCGAAGTTCCCGCGTAATCCGCGCCAGTGCAAGTACGCCAAAGATTGAGTCCTTCAGTAACCGGACGTGTGGTGTTCTTCTGCGTCCCGCGATCAGTCGCTTCTTCTCCGTGCGTGCCATCTATGGTTGTGAGCGGACGACGTTTCACTTTCGAGTTTGAAGTTCTTTTACGGCTCTTTCATCGATCTCAAAATCTTTGAAAGGATGTAAGATCAAAGACAACGCGCAGCGGAATTTTGTGTGTGACGTGAGGGTCCATGTCACGCCCGTGTTGCGTGAAAAGCTGCTCAGACGGAGTCGCAACCAAAACAACGCTGCACATGCCGCAAACCCAGTTGTTTTGACCGTCTGACGATTCCCTTCTCGAAGTCTGAGAGGTCGTCGGGCACCGAAAAGAGAACTTGGTACGATTCCTTGATTGACTGGTCATCCTCAGTGCTACATGTGCCGAGCACCGCCATGTTTTCAGAGGGAGGATAAAAAGCCAGGAGGCGACATTATTTCCGGACTCCGATTATCGATTTATCAAAAAGAAAAAAAAGGGGCGTAGTGCGTTCGCAATTGCGTTAAAATCATATTTAATGAATTCCGTTATCAATATTCTAGAGAAATTGCTTACAAAGCTTCTGAATTTCATAATATATGAACTCACAAACAAAAAGAGAAAAACGCAAGAGATAGAAAGGTGCACTCGCGCGTAAAAAAAATAGCTATTTCGTGTTGTGTGTGTGTGTTTTTTTTCTTTTTTTTTTGTTTAAGACTACAATTTGCATTGCTTTAGACAACAAGAAAGAATAGGACCTTTCGGGTTGTCACTGCCCCTTTACCAACCCGTCTTATATGTAGGGTTTTCATAGTACGCGATGCCCACTCCACACGGTCTGTATAAAAAACATTCAGAAATAGCCGATAAAGAAATGCCACCCTTGCTCTATCAATGCTAACAGCCACAACCTCCTCCATGTTGACAAAGCCTGGCAATCGCTACGAGACGCAGCCGCAGAAAGTGGAAAAGTGGAGTGGCAGACAACGGATGAAAGGAGATCCACGTGACGGGTGCCCCGCTGCGGCGAGACGCCGAAGCATACTTCTCCCGAGCGATGGAATGACCTCCCGTGCTCCTCGCGTTCCTCATTTTTTCGCGTGGCGAGGGCCCGAAACCATGTTTTGGGTCCTCGCCGCTGGAAACGCTTTGCGCTGAATACCATAAATTCTCTGTGTTACCAGATCCTCGCTCTCCAAATATACGATCGGGCACTGTATTGTTCCGCCGTCAAACTGCCAGGCTTTGTGAGTATTGGGGAGGAGGACAGACCGTGACGCCCCAAGTGGTTAACCTAACAACTACACGGATGGGGACAACAAATACAATGACGCAGCGTTCGGCTGGCATAACCGAACGCGGCGTCAGCGTTCGGCTGGAGTTCGTGTTCTCCGGCGAAGGGGAGGAGGGGCTCTTTTGTTTCCACTCGGCCTGCATGAACAATGCAGCATGCACGATCCCAGCTCATCACAAAAGCCGAAGTGGGTCAAGCTCGCATTCTCTGAGGATAGATCCGGCACTTAACGTCGCTTCATCGATTGTTAGTATTTTTTTTATCAAACTGCGCCCCGCGCTCTATTGTAGAAGATGACATGGCCATGCCCATAAGGCCTGTCGGCATGTGCACAGGCCTTGCATTGAGTAAACACCAAGCGTGGGGAAAACAAACGGGTCAGAGCGCCCCCTATAGTTCGATCTCCTGCCCAGCTCGTGCCAAAAGACGTCCATTCGCGCGTACTAAAAATAAAAAGAAGAAACTTGGTTTTTGTCCTTGTTGTTTTTTTTTTTTTTTTTTTTTTTTTTTCCGAACGCTTTTCTTTGCGCATTCCACGGTGCGTGAATTTGACGCCGATGCCCAACGACCCCGCCGTAACGAGTCGCAGCTATTGCTGTAACTCTGCTGTAGATTAACACAGAGGTGTATGTTTTTTGTTTTTTTTTTCATTCGATATGCACCAACTAGCCCACCTACGTGTCTTGTACGGCTAGTTGGTGCATATCGATACGGCAGAATGCGGCAGAGCGCATTAGCCGCGCTCTGCCGTATTAGAGTTCTGAAATACTAATAAGTTTTTCTATCTATGTCGTCGTGAAAATTTAAAGTAAGTGATCACTCTCTTGTTTTCACTTTAAATATAATTGTTTATTTGCCGACAGAAACACGTGAACCTGCAATTAGAGCTGATTTGCTTTTCGCGACAAGAACTAAACAGGGGAGAAATTTTGGGGACTAGAGGAAACAAGAGGAGGAAAAGACAAAGAAAAAAAGATATAGTTAATAAAAAGAGTAAACGTCATTTACAGAAAACATTAGAGTATTTAAGGTAACCGAGTACTAATAAGATAATTAATCGGTGCTTTGTTGGCCCTATGCCCATCCTCAGAAGTTTGCCAAGGCCAAGGAAGGTCGTTCCGTTGAATTTCTTCATCTGTTCTTATACTTACTTTGATCTTCATCGTTTCTCTTTGAGGGACATGCGCAGTGTTGTTGTATAAACACATGGTTTTTGTCTTGGACTGAAGAGCAGGAAAAGTACATATGTGATTATTTTCTTTCGATCAAATTAAAGTATTTTTGGGGTATGCTACATCGAGACACGCTAAATAAATTATTGTTTCTTTAGCCTTTAAACATCCTTGCGGCATATAAAATCCTTATTTTGGTTCGATGCGTTTCAAGTGTATGTAATTGTGATGTACTTTCGGTGCCGACTTCTATAGCAGTGCGACGAGGAACTGAGAGAGAGCGTGGGGACACCAGGATGCCGAGCTTTGATTGGAGTGATTAGTGGGTCCACTTAAAGCTTTGTCTCAACTGCACTCGTCGAACACGTTCAAACGCGAAAACTAAGCATCGGACGCCGGCGTTTCGCGTTGTAACGCGTTCCACGAGTGCAGTGGAAAGATAGGCATCAAGGTTTAGGTCAGCCCACTAATCATTCCAGTCATAGATCGGCGTTCTGATGTCCCCGCGAGCTATCGTTTCCTCCTTTTCCTTAGTTTTATGTCGCAAACTCCTGCCAGCCCAAAGATTTAAAAAAATTCCATTTTGTTTTCTTTCAGTTTTTGTGTTTACTTGTAACAACATTAAAGACCTCAAGAGCAAAATGCTCAAAACCATATTTTTATACATATAATGACAGTGGATAATCGCGTTAAATTCACAAAAGCTCCCAAATAGATGTGAAAGAATACTCCCTTAGGGCCAGGCAGTAACTCCTAGATGAATGAAAGAGATTAGTTCCATAAGTGAACGTAAAAACTTCCATACGGATGTGAAAGAATAGTCACCCGTGATCAAAGGCCCAAATTGGCCTTGAAACGTCGGGCTCCGTATTATTTTTTGGTTAGAGTTTTCTTTTCATTCATTGTTATTCCTAACCAGGTGGTTGTCCACCGAAAGTTTACGTTCAATTCTTTGCGAATTGACTAGGAACCTGTCGTCGTCCGGCTTGCCAAACGATTTATCCACCGAACCAACTCCGTTTCAACCTCCAAAGCACATCTCAACTTCAACAAGACTTGCGAGGGACTGCAGGTGATGCCGGAGAGCCTATACGCCTAAAACGGTTAGTCAACACAGGCTAAAGTGAGAGGGTTGTGGAAGAAGCCCAGCGTGGTCTGCTTAATGCTAGAATTCAAGAATCCTGAGAAATGGTCAGGAGGAACGAATTGAACCTTTTCTTTTTGAGAACATAACTGGAACACCACGCACCTGAAGTTTTGTTCTGCCATTGACGAGTTTGCCAGATGTACCGCCATCTCATCCTCTGCAAAAAGATAATCAGGTCACCAGAAGAAGCTCCCCTCTCTTCAAGCGCGTCTTAATGATTCTCAAGAAATCTGACAAGATGTTTTGTGAAAATCTCTCTTCAAGAATCTTTTCCGCCACAAAAACTCATGTCTTGGCAAAAGGAAAGAAGTTTACCTTACTACCACAAAACCCCCTATTGCGTCATTGGCAACAGCTGTCGAGTTTGGCCTGCATCAAGTAGAACCCGGGATCCGTGAAGAAGTACGCCTGAGGGCTATTAGCGTTCTTTGCAAGGTGCAGCGAAGATCGCGCCTAAACTACACGAAAGAAGAGAAAGCAGCCATCAAGAATCTCAGGGAAGACAAAAACATTGTCACTTTGCCTGCCGACAAGGGGAATGCGACAGTGGTCATGGACCGTACCGAATATAATGACAAGGCCCACAAACCTCTCGCCACCATCGCGTACATGACGTTGCCAAAAGAGCCGACTGCCAAGATCCAAGCAACTTTAAACAAGACTCTTTCCTCGATTTTAGGTCAATATCCGGACTCCCAAAACCTTTGCCTGAGTCTTATCTGCAGGAACGGGTCCCCCCCCTGCATTCAACGGCCTCCCAAAAATCCACAAGCCCAGTGCTCCACTTCAACCAATAGGGGACTTCACCACACTACCGCTACGTGTGTTATCCAACTACCTACATCGGTTGCTGTCACCCTCACGGGTAAGAAAAACACGTGCCTGCGCAACTCCGGCCACTTCATCGAGCTTACCTCCGGTCTCGAACTGCACGATGACAAAAGTCTTGTGTCCTTCGACGTGGTATCTTCATTTACAAGTGTGCCTGTGCCTCTTGCGGTGTCTGTAGCGAGAACGGCACTGTCGTCTGACACCAAACTCTCCGAAAGGACTTGGCTCTCTATCGATGACATTTGCAACCTTCTGGAACTCTGCTTAACATGCCCCTATTTTTCTTTCAAGGGTCTATTCTACAAACAAACTAGTGGAACGGCAATGCGTGCAGCAATTTACGTCACCGAAGCTAACCTCACGATGGAGGCGATCGAGCGGCAAGCCTTAGAGACATTCGCCCCGAAACCCACCTTGTTCTTACGGTATGTCGACGATTATTTCTGTATGGTCAAAACCAGCGAAATCAAAAACCTTCACCACCACTTAAACTCCATCTAATCGGCGATAAAATTTACAATTGCGCTTGAGTCTGACGGTTCTCTTCCATTCTTAGTCGTGCTGACTAAGAGAAAGTTCAAATATTTGAGATTCGAAGTTTACAGAAAACCGACACACCGGACGATACCTGAACTTCTTGTCTCACCACCCTGCACGCACGAATCTTCAATGGCTTCGGCACTCTTCAGGCGAGTAATAACTGTCTGCTCCACTGAAGAGGCTCTTAAGAATGTGGTCACAACGATCAAACACAACCTGAAAGAGAATGGCTATCCTGCCAGGTTTTTGAACACGTACAAAAAACTTTGACAGAATGAAACACAAGACGCCCATCCTCCACACAGCCGCGTATGCGTCCCGTACATCAAATGCCCAAGCGAGACTCTCGCGCGCGTTTTACGAAAATACGGCGTCAGTGTGACATATAAACCGGTGTCCACCATTAGACGCATCTTCTTGCTTCCAAAGAATCGTGCCCCTAAAGAAAAGGCTCAGGGACTCGTCTACAGGATCCCATGTGGCGACTGCGCCGCCTCCTACGTTGGGGAAACTAAAAACTTCTCGGAACGTCTACGCCAGCATCAGTATGACGTCAAAAAGAATAACGTGCAGAGTACCGCGCTGCCAGAACACGTCCAGAAAGAGGGCCACACGATTGGATTTAACAACTGCTTTATTCTTGGCATGGAAAAAAATTGGCGAAGACGCCTTTTATTAGAGTCCTGGTGCATTCAGAACACCGAAACCAACGTCAACCGGTCAGCTGGGACATTTCCAAGCGCGTACGTGTCCGGTTTGCGGTGCGTCACGCGAGGCGCTACGAACCATAAAACATGTGCAGAAACAACTGCCGCTTTAAAGAAACCAACAAAACCGGGCATTTTGCAAGACGACGGCAAGAACAAAAACAACCACCCGGGATCAAGAGGCCGAACAGTCGTTGAAACGTCGGGCTCCGTATTATTTTTAGTACAATTTTTCCTTTTATTGATTATTATTCCCAACCAGGTGGATGTCCACCGAAAGGTTTACGTTCAATTCTTTTCCCCTTTCCACATCGCGTGGCTGAAAAGAAACTTACTGTCGCTACTCGACTGCCCCTAAGACACACACACACACACACACAGTCCTACTTGAGGAATCCCAATTGAACGCGTCTCAAGTTATTTTCAAACTTCCCTTTGTCGCTTAGCACCAGCCTCTGAACACAAGCGCACTCCTTTTCAAACATGGCTTGACGATAGCCTCAGCCTTTGTTCTTCTGGGTGCCGCATCCCGTACCGCATTCCGTAATGACCCGAAACGGCTGACTTTCAAACATCTTGCTTCTGTCAAAACTTTAAAACGCAAATCCGGCGGTTGGTACTGTGAGCTAGCCAAACTAAACACACTTTCGGAGTACCCAGGCTCCAATATTTTCCAGTATGCCATTAAATATCAGTAAATTATAGATAGCTATTGAGAAAACGGCAAATGTTGCTTTTACCAAAACCAAGATTTCATTCTTCCCGCGGTCTACAGTGAAGTGAAGTCACATATGGAATAAGTTACAAGTCGAGCAGGCAGTCTAAAGACAGTATCTTAAATGTTTCGTTTTTGTTTTGCTGGCTTGAGCTTTCCCAGCATTCACTTCACTAAATCAAATATCTTGTAATCCTTAGTGCGAAACAAGTTGTACTGCCCCGAAATTACTATAATCAAAATCACGTGTCTAGTGTCGCTAGTAAAGCCTCTCAACCAATGGGACCAATTAAAAAAAAATCAAACATTCGCTTGAGCGAGAATTCCCGAATACGGTTGGAAAAAGGAGCCAACATTATCCAAGCAGTTCCTGGCTCCGCTTGTCCCAGCATTCTGTATACCTGCGAAAAAGACTGTCGTTTGCATTAATGTTTCCGCAGGCACCGTTATGAAGTCACCCAAACTGTGGTACAAACATTTCCTCCCGAACAATTCACACGCTTACTTGATCGACTTAGAAAATCTGGAGGTTGTACTATGTATGTGGAGGTTGTACTATACATTGTATGCGGCTGCTCATTACAAAACTATTAACCCTTTTGGCTCCACCGTACACGCCGCTTCGCGGCGTCCAGCTGGCAACTCAAGCTAACCCAAGCGTCCGGAAAAAGGGAGTCCCATACCATTTAGTTCAACTAAATTTAGTTGACAACATATTTTTTTTTCAGTGTTGATTGCAAAAAAGAAAGGCAAATATCGCCAAATGCCCGGCAAAAAAAAAGTAAATAAATAAATTTAAAAAAATTGAGATAAAAAAAGGAAAAGAAAAGTAAAAACTCTTTTGGATCGAGCCTGGGTCCGCTACGGATGAAACCGGCACTTTTTTTTTAAGTTACGGAACTTTTTTTTAAGTTACGCAACTTCTTTCTTTTTTTTTCTTTTTTTTTATTGCAAACTGAAACTTGTAATTATTTCCGGTCGAGGTGCACGGGCTCATGCGAATAGCCTAACTCATATTTTAAAGTACCTACGGTTATTTTTGTAAACTATACTTGTAACGAGAACTCATAGTTTCGTTGAAAAGTAGTGAAAGCGCACAATAAAAACGAACACGAAGACAGAGAGGCAAACAGGACAAGCGCTGTCATGTTTGCCTCTCCGTCTTCGAATTCGTCTTTATTGTCCGCTTTCACTACTTTGCAACATGCATAACCAACTCGCCTGCATCGCTGCGTTAGTTCAGTACATAGTTTCCGTTGGCTTCAACCCGCTATGTGCCAATTTCGAAACTATGCGATTCTGCGAAAACGGGACATGATTCTTTATTGGGCCAAAAAGACGGGACGGCAGAAGCGGACCTCAAAAACGGGACTGTCCCTGCCAAAACGGGACGTCTGGTCACCCTATCCAGGACGCAGCGAACGTCTTTAAAAGTAAATTTTCGTTCCGTTTCAAAATGTTGAAGATTCCCGACGCATACCATGAGTAAAAAGATGCGGTTATTTTCCACAAAATTATGTCGTTTTAATTGAACAATGGACTCCGGATTATTGTCCTAAATTTTACGTTTTTGTGCTTCGTGTTGTTGTGCTGCGTTCGCACAGCGACGTGTTTGCACAGCGACGCACACCGCTCGAGTAGATGATTCGGTCCTGCAAACGACCGATTATACAGAATTTCAGGGAAACATAAGTCACCACCTATATTTTCCTGTAAATCTCGTGTGAGTTCGTTGCGCTTATCATGCGGTGTGAATAAATTTGGGCGAAATTTCCTGCCTGCCCACAGATGCATGAACTGAGACCATTTTTTACGTAGTGAACATAGTGTTTTTTTTATTATTATTTTGGGAAAAAGTTGTTGGTGCATTTATTACGATGAAATCACTTGAGAGTTCAGAGATTGGGGAGGGCGAGCAAGCCTTCCCAACTTTTTCTCTTTTCTCTTTGGCACTGCTCCTAGTTGCAGTTTCAATAGGCATACCTACTAGCAGGTACAAACTGCTGTAAACCAGGTAAAAGACGGAAGTCAGGAAGGTGCGAACTCCGTGTTTCGCAAGGTGACTGGGGAAGTGCTTTTGCGATGTATCCGTAATATGCAAACAATTTTGTTATGCCCGCCGTTTGAGTCTCTCCAGCAAAACGATTAAGATGATCTACAGAGCCGCAATCACAAGTCAAGATTTACGATAACGGTACACATTCAATTAAAACAACTTTAGGTAAGGTGGTTTGAAGACGAGAAAAATCTGTTTGCTAACGCAGAATTGGACGTCCGAAGTGCGGACGTCCGAATGCGGACAGCTGTTACGTAATAACCTGGCTGTGCCAAGTTTCTTTACGTAGCAGTCAACGTTACTAGAACCACTCAGTCTGAAAACTGCCATAGAGCCTGCTTTAAAAAAGTGGCTCCGATCCGTACTCGAGAACCGAGCTAATGCCGATCGCAACGCCGCCATTTCTCCCGCAGCATCCACTCTGGAAACTGCACGGCTGCCCGCCGAGTCGGGCAAGGGCCGGTGGCGCCATCTCGAAGTAGCTATGTAAAGCAACTTTCATGTTTGAACTCGTTGCTACTGGGCGGCGCTGTTATCGTATTTATCTCGGTCTCGGTGGACGCCAGCGGCCCAGGTTCCGTGGGGTAACTTTTCCAACTGAGGGTTTTAGTTACGTTGGTAACAGGTGTGTTTCAGTCGCGGATGTTCGGTGCACCCGGTGCGAATCTCGTAGGCCTCCGGAGCGAAATGACGAGAACATACCTGGACACGTTTGTCGCTACGCTAACGCCCGATTGCGACCAGCCAAATGGCATTCATCTTTAGGGGCGACATGGGTGCTGGAGGACTCGCTGAAGCGGTCACTCATCTGTAAGTTTAAAAAGCAACGGCGCCGCTTTACAGGAGCTGACATCTACAAAAAAGTGGCCATAACACGCGGAAAAAAAATCACGCTAAGAAAGCACAGGGGAAAACGAAAGGAACAAACCGCGCTGTGAAAACCAAAACCCCGCGTCGCTTCCTTTCACTGACACCTGCGACAGCCGCTAAACATACACTACTTTACTTCAGGAGGGTTTACTTCAATACCTGGGTCCGCACGAAGCACCGATCACTTCGGCGAAACGAATTGTCGAGGTACGCGAGACAGGCGGAAGCAGAAACTTCGGTGGCCGTGAAGGAATGGCTAAACTCCTGCTTTTTATGGTATGAAGCCAAACGGAAGTGCCCGTCTTGTAAACCTTTTGTAAAGAATAATAATTCTGATTACATGGGATATTCTTTAAACTTAAAAATATGCCGCTGAAAAAGAAATTACAACATTTCACAAAGGTTTAACAACCAAGCTCTAAGCTGTCTATCAAACTCTCAAAACAGTGAGAAGTATAGCAGCTCATGGGTACTCAACGTCACAAAATACCCACTTTGTCTCGTGCGATTTAAAACGGACGAAATAGCCGCAAACTAAAATCAGTCTCGCGCAAAGAATATTGCTGTAAATTTTTGTGTGAAAAACTTGTTTTGAGACATGCTTGTTCCAATTAAACTGTTTAAAAAAACTTTTTTTTTTTGCAGTTACCTTTTAACCTTTTGTATATGGCTTTCCCTCTTGGCTTTGTCTTTTGCTTCTTTTATTTTTTACCGCCTCTTTTTGGCTTCGTTACGGGGTAAGTGTTATCGCTTTCCAAAGGTTGACGTGTGAGGCGTTTCCCATGGGTCACGTTAGCGCTTTCCTTCATGATCCACCAATAGATATCCCTTCATTGTTTGTAACACAAACCACGGCATTAGTGGCTCCGCACACCTGCAAGTTCACACTCGACGCAGCATCCGCGCGCTCATTGATTTCCGCCGCGTGATGTCGCCTCCATCTCGCCTTTGTCCTTACTGGTCTTACCCTCAGATCGATAGGATTCGACCCGCAATTTTCACGCGCAATCGAAATTGTAAGTATGCTAAAATATATTCTTTCGGTTTCGCTAAAGCGCCAGCTCTAGAATGCTCTTGTTCATTCTCGTTTTGTCTATTGTATTTTCTTAATGGTATACATGCTCAAAGACCTGTGTATCTCAGTTACTTTAATTGCAAAATAGATCAGTGCGGTCAATTGCCAGTGTATTATATCGGAAACACTCCCACCCATATTTCATCAAATAATCACTTCTTAAAGCAGTACAATCCCTCACTTAGAAATTGGCAACTTAATGTTTGACAAAATTAAACTAGACCCTGAGATCGTGCGAGCAAATTACATCAGCAAGGCATCCACATACACCTTCCGTCAGGCGAGAGTACGCACCAACTATGGTAGACAAAAGGTTCTTAATCAAATCGCACGGTTATTAAATAACCATCCTGAAATACTGTCCTTGATTAATAGCTTTAATGCAATACACACATTTAAAACCACCTTAAAAAGTTTCCTTCTAAGTCTAACATAATCTATGTTGGCATTTTGCTGTGTTTCTCTTTTATTAGATCACATTTTGCATCTGTCATTCCGTCTTTGTGTAATGGTGTAATTGTTTTTGTTTCGTTTTTTCGGTGGCATATTTTGCTGCTGAACTGTACAGGGGGATGGTCCCTTGTCAGGCGACTCTATAGTCGGCTTTTGCCCTATCCTCCGAGACGTTTGTCTGTATAAAATATATTCGATTCAATTAAATGTGGTCACTAATGCTAACGCATTAAAAAAGTGCTGACGATAGTTCTTTAGTTGGTTTCCTTTTTAGGTAGTTCCTGTTTTGTGCGAAGAATTAGGGGGATAAAGAAGGAAGAAAGTGTTTGGACAAAAAGGGAACAGACTCTTATATTACGTGGAAGAAGTAAGTCACATACCTACTCAAGTTTTATGTTCTATAATTTAGTAACCAAAAGTTTAGTAAAAAGGTTATCAGGGCGTTCGTTCTTTTTCTGGTGATTCGACAGCAGCGTGAAAACTCTGAAGTTAGAGTAAAACGAAAAAAGAAAACACTATATCGCTTCAAACTTCAGTGAAGCGAAATTCGATGAAACGGCGTTAAGCGATTTGATGAAACGGCGTTCAATAGATCGGCGTTCGATATCTGTTTCCGATAAAACAGAGTTCCATAAAATTTAATGTACCCACTGTGCAGCCCTCCTTCCCATCCCTTTCGTGCTCAAATATGTCCACTTTCGTGTTCTCGAAGCAAGTAGCATACATTCGTTTTTGCCATCACCCTCTGGTCGTTTCCTGTGTTCTTTCGTACTTTTTTTTGTTTTATTTGACAAAGAAAGTCCGCCCAAAACGTTATATTTTATTCCTGTCCTCGTCATTTTCGCTGAGCAGGTAATTTGTTTTCTAATTTGTACCTATCGATTTTGTTTGTTAAAATTTTACTACAAAACTTTTCGACTCTCTGGCAATAAAAATTACTATGCGCTTTATGCACGTATTGTATTTACAAAAACGAATAAAGTGTTTAATTAAAAATATTTCTAATGTGCCTCTTCATCGATGTTCGGTAGGGTTTGGCGATTTCCGCCTTCTTACCTAATTAAATATTTTCATTATTATGTATGGAAAGCTGAAAATATATTTCTTTCGGTGATGGTAAAAACATCATAATTACCATAATAACTTACCATATTTTATTGAATTTTACATCGCTACTATTTTAAGTAATAAATTCAATTATATGTTTATCAGGGATAATCGTAATACACCTAACTATGACGACCTCTCTCAATTACCTGGTCTAGAGAGCATCACTGTCAACAAGGCCGATGTTTAGTCATTATTCCTCAACTTTGACGTTAAGAAAAGCGGTGGCCTAGAGATATCCGCTGTATGTTCCTCAAACGCTACGCGGAATGGGTTTCAGAATATTTGCATGCTATTTTCAAAACGTCATTGGCAACTTCGAGAGTGCCAGTTGGTTGGAAGCTTGCAATTATCACACCTATACATAGATCACGGAACCCCAATCAAGCCGTTAACTATCACCGCATTTTTTAACGTGTATTAGTTTTAAATTCCTTAAACACGTCATTGCTAAACACATCGTTCAATACGTCGCGGAATATGAACTACTGTCAAATGTACTACACTGATCTAGAACTGGGTTCTCAAGAGTAACCCAGTTAGTCAAAAGGATGCACACTTTTCTTTGCTCATTAATCGTCGAGGTCAGGTTGATGTCATCTACCCTGACTTTTTCAGAGAATTTTATGAGTTTTCTCACCCAAAGCTCTTGTTAAAGCTACGCGCGATGCATAAGAACAATCAGATTGTAAACTGCATCGGAGACTTTCTAAACGGAAGGGGGCACAACCTGATGTTTAACTCGAATGCATCTCATATTGCAAATGTAGAATCCGCAGAACCACAGGGATTTCTTTTGGGGCCGCTGCTTTACTTAGTATTTATTAATGATATAGCCAATAAAAATCATGTTAACTTAGGATTTTATTTTGACGATTGAATTTCATATCATGAAACCAAAAGTCCAGATTATTATCTCAGCTTCAATAATAGCCTCCAGCAGGTATCAAAGTTATCCAATCATTGGCAAGGGGTACTCAACAAAGAGAAAAAAAAAGCTCTATGTCTATCACCCATGAGAAACAGCCTTCACTTTTCACATACCAAATCAGTAAACAAACGCTGGCCGGATTTACGAATACACTTATCTAGGCCTACGTATAAGCCATAATTTAAAAATGGGACAAACATATTCCTCCTTCTATAGATAACGCTTCTAGAAAACTATGGGTCCTAAGACGCAAATTACGACAGACATTTCGATTACTAGCATAGAAAACGTTTGTGCTCTCTAACCTGACATACGCAAGTACAATTTGGAATTCGTACTCCAAAACGAACATCCCTATGCTAGAAAGGGAAAAAAGAAACGCGGTTAGATTTGTTTTCGGGTAATATAATAAGTTAGCTTCGGTTACCGACTAAGCTGATAGAAACACCTACCAAACCTTAATACCAGAAGTGCTCTTAACAGACTGCAATCAATGTCTGGGATAGTTCACGACATGATCAACATCAATCGGAAGAAATTCATAGCATTTCAGCGTTCCAATACAGGTATCCTACATGAGCATTATATTGTAGAAACATTGCCACGTAATAATGTATTGCAGTATTCAGTTTTTCCTCTAACCTTGAACTGGAATAACCTACCCACGAAAATACTAAACTTCAATTCTTTAGTACCATTTCTAAATTATCTAACAAAACACGTCCTCATTGAGTCAATTCTAAAATACTTTCGCTTGTAACTTTTTTGTTTGTATGCATGCATTTGGGAATGTTTTCTTACTGCAATTTATATTATTTGCCATTTTGAACGTGTATTTCTTTCTATATTGTTATTTATATACCATTCCTACAACCGCCCTGAACGCGGACTAGCAGTATGAATAAATAAAACAAGTAAGAAAATAAAATGATGACAGTCAGTTACTGTCCAACTCATTCTTTTAAAAAAACTTTCGACGTCCAGTATCAATTTATGATCGAGTGGCTTGCGCGCTTTGCGCGCTAGCAACTAATGCCCGAATCTGGCTTCGTCTGAACGGCCCAGGGTGCAGCGAGCTGGCGCACGCAAGCAGCAACCCCCAGGCCGGCGGCGGCGGCGGCCGCAGCCGCGCCGATCCGGGCGCAGGCACGGATGCCGATGGCGAGAAAGTGCTGCAGCGCACGTCGTCGCTGCTGCAGAACAAGGCCTTCACAGACGTCACCTTCATCGTGGGCCCGCCGTCGGCCTCCAAAAAGTACGTGGGCCACCGCGTGCTGCTCGCCATGACAAGCCCGGTCTTCGAGGCCATGTTCTACGGGGACATGGCGGACAAGTCCAAGGTCATCCGGATCGCGGATATAGCCCCCATCGGCTTCGAAAACTTGCTCAGGTCCGTGCGCGTTCCCTGTTCTTTACACTTGAGCCTGCGGTGTGGTACCACAAAGAGGGCCTGAAGACCGTATTGCTGCACACCGGGCAGCATACAAACAAAAGCTTAAAACATATAAACACGCACATTATATATATAGTCGCAGTACAAAAACAGAAAAACTTAACGCAAACTTATAGATACACGAATTATACATAATTACACACAATTAATTCGTACGGATTATACAGCATTTATAATTCTGAGTCAAACCAGCTGCTGAATCATAAATCAAGATAATATTAACACAACAAGTAAAATATCACTATGAAAACAAAGAAAATCGCTTCATACAAGGTAGGTACGTTGATCGCTGCGAAAACGGGCAATGGAGGCATACTTGTCATTTTTTCAGTTAAAGGCCGACCTACAAAACCATTTTCCACGGGAGAAGAGGTTTCCTCCTTGCCACCCAGAAAGGAGGAAACCCCTTTTTCTTTCCACGGAGACTAGCTTCCGGACCCGCCCTTTTAGGGGAGGAGGAGGAAGGAGTGCGAGAGTGGAGGGAGCGAAGGTCGTTGGGGAGCACTTTCCTACCCTGCGGAAAATGGTTCCGTAAGCCGGCCTTTAACACGTCTCCGCCACTGGGTCCGCAGGTAGAGAACATGATAATGATATTTTTTTTTTATTTTTACATTTATCTCGGTGTGTTAATGAAAGCGATTTCAAACGCTCACTTCTCCTACTTTTATAGGTAAGTGTTAGATGTAGAGTAACATGATAGCATGCACATTTTAGACATTCAGTTTAGAACCACTATAGCTGTTTTACAAGGCCAAAACTTGAGGTGCCTTTCAAGCGTGCCTGTGACGCAATCCTAGTTCACATAGAAGCCAGGTGTAGACGGCCTCTAAAAATGTTACTATCACTATCGAATGAAAACATTGTGGAGCGCACTTGTAGATTGATCTCATTTTCAAAGTATGCTCGAGTAAATGGGCTGACACAATCGGTGTTATAGCTCTGAAGGTTTTCTATCTGTTTTCTTATAAAAGAACAACACCGGTGAATATATCGTAGATATGATGTCTTTCGGGCGAGTGGGTTTAAATGATGGGCTGCAAAATATTAGTCTACTTTAAGAGTTGCCTTGTCAGTCTCGATTCGATCTATAACAGTCGTAGTAGGGTGAGAGCGCACCGACTGATTCTGTGGTAACCGCCTAATGATTTTGGACTTCAGCGGGAAAAAAAGAGGGTGACGACCAGGAAAAAAATGTTGATGTGTCTGAACGACTATGTTTTGTGCACGGAGGAAATTCGGCTCGGGTGTCCTATGGGCGAGAAAAACGAGAAGAATGTCGAAAGTCGACTGAACAGGCAGTGCGATCAAGACCCGGTGAACGAAAAACCCGACCCCCAGCGGATCGTGGTCGGCAGGGCTTGAGTTCGTGGTCCACAAATACAGGTCTCATCTACAGGCCTCCGCTACTTCAAACGACGACGTCCGAGCCGTTACGTAGTCCACTACCCAGCCCCAACGCGCCAAACTACTTGGCATCAAGACCTCGAAGTGCCAACACCGACCAGAATTCAGATCCCCTACATGAACATTAAGATATGCAATTCCTTAAAGAGACACTGACAACGCCACCCCCCCCCCCCCCTCTTTTTCCAAAAAAAATGTTTTAATTTTTGCCGGGCGATTTAATATGGTGTTAGCAGACTACAGATGAATACTTTGCTACAGAGTCACCTCCATAATGTTTGCAAAGGTGCATATGCGGGAAACCTCCGTGCAGTTGGTTCGTCCTTTCGGTGGGAGAAAAGGAAAATGGTCAGATTTTTTCAGAATGGAGTATGATGTGCTCCGGTATTTCGCTCTCAACCTCGCATACTCGGCACACAGTCTACCGCACACTAGTGTCGAAGCGCTCTTTGTAGGAGCAGTTAAGATGCACCGCCATCTTTCGGGAGTAGTGCAATGCAAGGCGCGACCAAAGTGCGCGGAGTGGCACTCGTGGGTGACGTGGTCGTAAGTAAAATAGGGTTCTTCGTGAACACCGGGAACACTCCGCCATCTTGACTGTTTACCGTCCTTCGTGTGCGGCGGGGCGTCGCTGGAATTGTGACTCTACGAACTGCTATTGCTTTCGAAGCGCCGAAAATCGAGGGACATCAACCAGTGACTGGGTTCAAAAAACTTGACACGGGGAGTATTCTACATCCTTTATTTTATCAGAATGTTCTTCATTAGCTGACAAGGCAGATAGCCCTAAAAGATGCAAGTAAAATTGCGGATATATGTTCGGGATTTACAGCCCCGTATGAAGAGTTTCGGTACGGTTCTTTCTTTCATGGCATTCCTATTTCTACAGTAAAATTGAGTTAGCACCGGCAGTACACCAACGTGTCTTTTGTAGCGTGGTGTTGAGCTAAACTGACAGTGCTTAAAAACTACGACGCCGTCACGATTGGCCTTCATAACAATCGGTGAAATAAATATTTTTCAACGCTGTCTATTTGTACACCGTCTACTCTGTGGTCGCTTCATTCCCCAGAATGTCCTGAGGATTTTCGAAACAATTCAGGTGTCTGGTAGCGGCTGTTTTCAAGTTCCAACCATCAACAATCATGGTCAGAATGGTCGTTTTAATACTTTGATTCCTTAATCTTTGCTTTCCTGGGTTAGCTTTATCATACTTCATCAGCGGGTGGGAAGGCATGCCACTTTATTTCGCTAGTAGTAATGGGAGCTTGTCTCCCGGTAGTTCTAATTTCAGCACCACTCTGAACGTTCACGACCATAGCTGTGACCATTTCGACAATCGCTTTCCGTAATTACAAGCCACAAAAATTCATCAAATCATTTTAGCTGCCATTAGCCTTAATTATTGTTAAAAGGACACCGACAGGGTCTTTATGCCCGCCAAGGTTTTTATTTGTACATTACATATGAGAGCCCAACTACCCAGAAAACAATTAGCGGCTCGAAATTGGTTTTTGGTTCGACCGAAAACAGCCGATCGAGAACTGGTCGGTTTGAGTCGGGCTCGCTCTCTTCTCCGCGCCCACGTGCCGTTTTCTATGGTTGAGACATAACCACCAAATTATAATCAAAGTCGTATGTCATCGAAAGCACACACCCAATATTAAAAAATAAAAAAAATTTTATGATTCCTATTTTTTGTGGCTTCTAAAAAGCTGCAATTGTGTTATTTGGGGGAAAGAAAAAGTATCAAAGCCACGCGATTGCGACCACCCCTCTCCTCCTCTATATCTCTTCTTCCTCCCCAGTCAGTTTCGGTTTCGGTTTCGTACAGTTGCGTTTTTTCTTTTTTTAACTTTAATATAACTATACGTGACGCTGTAGCAAACTATTGATTGGGTAGTCTTCTGACATCATAATAAATCGCCTGGCAAAAAACAAATTCTGTTGTGTTAGTGTTTCTTTAAATAACGTTCCTGAAGCCTTTATTTGATTAAGACGTTATTGATTGAGAAGCAGCCCTTGCATCGAAGCTATCTGTGTTGTGTTGAATGCTCAAAATTCGCTCAACCACCAATTTGGGCAACACGCGTCATTTAACACAAGTTGCAGCTGTTTATTGTGTCGAAAGCTGTCATACCGAGACAAAATTTTCGTTCTCGTCCATGTTGTGATGCAGTTGTTGCAATGTGACAGAATTGTCGGACAACACGTGGGGTCAGCACCAAGCTGTTTGACTGTTGGACAACATGTTGTGCTCCTGTTGCCGTCGTGTTGCATCAGTGTGGCAGCGCATTAAAATGAGTAGGAAAGCTCATGTCGAAAGAGACGAAGGCAGTCGAGAAATCTTGGTTTTGGGGGGACAAATTTTGTCTAGTTATTTCCCCTTGAAAAGGACCCCCCCCCCCCCCTCCCCCCTCCGCTCGCAGAATTTGCAACACTTTTTCCAGGGGGCAAAAAAGGGCTAGAGAGGTTTGACGAAAGTGCTTTTATGCGGAATTATTCACTAATTTCTACAACCAAATCGAGACCTGTGTCCACCGAGGAATTTCGTTTGTGCAAAACTTGGATCACACAAGGGTCAATTTTTGTGCGTGAACGAGTATGAGATGAATGAAGATTGGTGACAGAGCCGCAATCTCTTTAGCGCGTTTGCCTCAAGTTTTGCATTAACTACCCACGGCATGCATACATAATGCGCGGGACTATTTCATATATTGTAATTAAAAAAGAAACAGTTTCGCCTTATTTTGTGCATTCAGTTAAAAAGTGCAAACATGTTTTGTTTTTTGTTTTTTTCTTGGAAAGTTCTTGTTTTAGGCCTGGAACAGTGGTACAAAGGGATGACAACCGTAGAAGCTCAGCTGTTCATCTTGCAACCGAATCTGCAGTTCACATTGAGATAATTTGTGTCACGAGGAGGTAGAATATAGGCGGTGTTTTTCCACACAACACGTTCGTATAGAGGTTAAAAATATTTTTCTTACTCAATCACATGCGCCGCATTAACAAAGGGCTGTCTAATGACAGGCAAACACCTGAATATTACAGTTTTGTCTTTTTTTTGTTTTAAAATTATTTGCATTAATAGATTAAAAGTGTGTGGTCCTAAAGACAATTGAATGATATTTATAAATGTTATATATTCCGAAGCTAATATTTGCGCTTCAAACCAGAGTTCTCATTGGGTATCACTTTGTTCTTTTGCAGCCTTGCATAACGTAAATATTTGGAGGCACAAGTTTATATTCAAGTTAAACTAGCTGAAAGAAATAAAAAGCACTGCCCGAGCCTTTTAATGTCCCCGGATGAAACATCAGTGTAAGTAGGAGAACTTCGGTAACACGAACGACACCAGTAGCTCCTGTAAGGCAGCCCACGACAAAATGGGTGCGCAGACGACCCACTGAGCAGTCAATTAATGTTACATGACGCAACCAAACAAGTGTACGTCGTGGCGGTGACATGCAACCAGGGGCGAGTGTAACAGTGCTTTAAACGTGACTTATCATTACTTAGTGAGGACCAGCTAACGCACTGCTTTCTAACGACACACAGGTACGCATACACGGACAACCTCAAACTTCAGACTGTGGACGACGCCATGCTGACCGCGTACGCCGCAAAAAAATACATCCTGCCACATCTTCTACGAGACTGCTTCGCCTTCATCGAGAAGCACGTCACCCCGCAGACGGTCTGTCAGGTGTTCGAGTTCGCCCAAGTCATGGAGGCCTTCCCGCTCGTCCACCAGTGCCTCAACATCGTGGACCGGCAGACTTACCACGTCCTCACTTCGCCAAACTTCCCCAACGTGGCCCTGCACACGCTGGAGACCATCGTGCGGAGAAAGTACCTAAACCTTTACTCCGAGTACGCCCTCTACTCGGCCGTGGTTCAGTGGGGACAAGAAGAATGTTCGCGGAGGAACCTCGAGAAGGACATGGACAACGTGCGTGGCGTCATCGAGTCCGTCCTGCCACTCGTCCGCTTCCTCGCCATGAGCCCCGAAGAGTTCTGCAAGGGACCGGCGAAGAGTGGACTCCTTTCAAAGGAAGAATGCTTCTCGGTCTTCATGAACATGGCCATTCCGGGCATTGTGCCTCTTCCCAAGGGGGTCAGCATGGAAGGCGCCAAGAGGACATCCCCGCCGGAGTATTTTGTGGCACGTCGCTACCAGGCGGTGTCCTTCCACGCGCCATCCAGGCCTCTGCGGCTTTTCGGACTCAAGTTTACGGTTCCAACTCGGGACGTCTTCCTGGTAGGCATCGGGTTTCCCGTCCGACAAGATCTGGGCTCGTACAGCGTGCGCCAACCCAAGTTCGAAGGTCAGTTGCGCTGCAGCTATCGAGTGCAGGAAGACCGTAAGGAGCGAGACGAACTGGATATTTCGTTCACGCTCGCCAAGGACAAAGACGTTCGTATCAAGTTTAAGAAACCCATCTTTGTGAGGAAGGGTCTGGAGTACGAGCTAGAGCTCCAACTGAGCGCGCTCATGAGCGACGACGTGATTGTGCCTTCGCTCAAGAACCGTAAGAAAGAGGACACGGTAGAAGGTGTCACTTTCCAGTTTGCTGCCTTCCAGAGGCCGCATATGTCCAACGTCCTCGAGATCCTTGAACTTTCGGATCTTCTATTCTACTACTAGCCAAAAAAAAAAAAAAAACGGCTGTCAGGAGTTGCGGAATACATTTTAAATGCGAACATCGCAAAGTACGAGAACGATTTCGACCAAGCTGTCCATCCGAATATACTGGTTGGGCAATACGTTCTGGCGTCAAAAATGCCGTTTCTTGTGAGGCATTGAAGGGCAAAATGGCGTTTCTTGTGAGGGAGGCGCCTCCTACAGTATACGCAAAATGAAGGACGAAAGTGGATGTCGTGATCACGACTGGTTATGAAGTCAAGTAAAGTCGAAACTAATAATATCAAAATAGTACCACGCTATGGAGTCGACTTCTTCGTCACACCAACGTCTGACTCGCTTTTTTGTGCCGTACTTGGTCACTAAAATGGAAACTATGTTATTTTTATATTATCTTAAGTTAGAAAATCACCTGCTCTAGAAAGCTATTTATAATTTGCATTGCCCATTCCGGAGGCATTCAGTGCACCAGTGGGACTACATGGCATGAGTCACCAGTGCATCTAGCATTACAATTTCGATGGACGTAAGCAATAAAAGTATAGCTTTAGGCATTCCGCTGATGCTGATGGCGAAGCGTCTGCTCTAGAAGTTTTGATAGCGGTGAGTCTGCAAGTGATGGGATGCAAGTTGCCAATTGCTTGTGAAATAGCCTGAAGGCAAAACGTAAGATGACTTAAGAAAGCACTACATTGATGAGTTGCTGCCTATTAATGCCTTAGCGTATAGGATAGTGCATATTCCGAAGATTGAGAGGGAAACTAACGTACAGTCGGTCGACGAACGCGCTACGGAGGTGCGGCACTACAACATCCAAACCGTCTTGTCGTTAATATGAAGCCCGTTTGTGTCTCCAGTATTCTATGACATTTTAAGCGTTAACCTTGCCTCCTTATAACGTCACGCTCAGTCAACTAGACCCCTGACAGCACAGCGTCATTTCAATTCGGGGGACCACTCCCTCGGAGAGAAGAACGGTTCAAGTGAACCACATAAAATTTTACAAACCAGACTTGAAACCATACTGCCACCTGCAAGACTTGTACTTCGGTGTTGCCGAGCGCAGCGATGTGACCAATACCTGCCTTTAGACCACACTTCGAAGGGTTTTCTATAGAGTATTTTGTTTTTATGGTCAATCTCAGTGCTGTAGAGATGTAGATTTTCTTAAGACACCTTAAAAGGCACATTTTCACAAGTTCCCGTTTAACAGTGTGATAGGACGTAATTAATAAATCACATAATTAAAACGAATGCCCTGTTAAGAAGGCGGCGAAAATGAAGAAGAAATATTTGAGTAAAATTGTGAAAAAAATACTCATAAAAAAAAACCTACCGGAAGTTCTCGTCACGACCCTGGTAATGTGTCTCTAGGAAGGGAAACCGGCATGGCTTGAAATAGATAGGAATTATTCCTTATATATTTGTAGGTTTTTCCCTCTGTCCGGTCATAGCCAATAGGTTTCTTCTACGCATATTCTCACCCTTTGTTTCTTTACATGTCCATTAAAGCGTGGCAATGTGGGCCTATTTCTTCGAGCAATAAAAATATTGTTATGAGTCATTGTCATCTTTATCTCTTGAAAAGTACCCAAAATGAGTTCCTTGCTATGCATTTTTTAATAGGTCATCTATGCTGAGAAAGTGAAATAGTGTCTCACGGAAAACAGAAGATCAATGAGAGGGACGCATCGTTATCAAAACGTAAGTCATACCTCCGTGCACACGAGAAACCCGAGAGAATGGAGGCAGGTAGACCATGCATCCAGATGTGCAGCGAAAATTATTTCGTCTTTCTCGTGAAAGCGTTCGCGCGAGAGTAGTCACGGTCAGCTTACCACGGGCAGAGTTATCTTCTCATGGATCAGTCCATATCTACCGCTACGCTCACTGACGCTCGACCATTTTAAGTGGACGGCTAGGTTTAAGCGATAAGGCCTTCTTCTAGGGATTATTTTGCATAGCAAGCGAGTCAAGCATCAAGTTTTGCATAGAAAAAACAAAGGCATAAAAATACGAAAGACACATAATGGAATCCAACCTAACCCAGGCTCAAGGAGCTGCGTATATAAGCCAGTGACTTCTATTCAACACCGTAATATATCGTGTGAGAGGTAGAGGGAGCTCGGCTGTGACAAAACGTACGGTATATTACAGCTTAAGTAGGGGGTTCTTGAGCAAGTTTAAAAAAACAGAAATGGGCGACGTTCGAACGGTGACCAGCGAAGGTGAAAAAGATCCTCATGTTGAGCCAGAGGTGAAACAATATTGTTTTCTTAAGCCGAGGAAAGTGGTCAGGAGCGCCGGCGATGGCAGTACCAGATGCCACAGAGACGCGAGACCAGCCTTTCACAACGCGAAGAGGCTTCTTAAGTTGGAAGTTATGGACGGCGTTCTGCTGCCCTCAAACGCGTTCAACGTCGACAACCTGACCGACGCACTTCGCTACAAACCACTCCCAAGGGACATCTTCATAGCCACCTATCCAAAGGCGGGTACCACCTGGACGCAATACATCGTATGGGCGCTCCTCAACCTCGACAATAATGAGGAACCGCTGCCGTCGCTTAAGCGCATCAATTACGACCTGATGCCATTCTTGGAATTCGTAAGTACAAAGTATATTTGTGGTATGTTTGTGTTGTCCTGGACGCAAACACAACATTTGGGGGATGGGTTCTTTTTCACCAATGATGTTTAACCTCGTAGAAATTGGAGAGGACAGTTTATAGCAAGCAATGCTCTGGTGCGCTCTCTTGCGATGCTAAAAAACAGATCGCTGTTTGGAATGCCTCTGTTTGCGGAGAATGTTAATAGCAGTCCCATATTAGACAAAAATAGTCATGTTCCGAATCGAACAAAAAAAATGACTTGCCCCCCCCCCCCCCCCCCCCCCCCACTCACCAGGGACTGCGGCTGTCTAGAGGTGCATTTCGCACGTCGCCTATCCCCAGCCTTTATGCAGAGTCAAATGAATGGTCCCTGGAGAAGCGAAGGTTTGCTTTAGTGTTTATGCATTCTCTTAGAATTCGTTCGGTTCCCTTGCACCCTTCTCGAGAAACTGTTGAAGAAATGAGATAGTACAATGCCCGTCACTCCTGTTCCACAAGCAATAGCTCCGTGGGACCACTGCCTCATTTCCTGTGACCTCTCACTAACGAAAATTAAAAAGAAAGAAACTCCACCAGACTACATAAAACAGGAATGTTTTGAGCTTCAAAGTAGATATTTTGGACACAACTCATACTACACGGATGGTACTAAGACAGAATCGTTTGTTGGATGTGCTATGGTCGGCCCCTCTGTTCGCTGTGCAAAACGGATTGCGTGTACAGCTACTATTTTAACAGCATAGTTATGCGGTCTCCATCTTGCAGTTGATCACATTGTAAAAACAAAGAGCAAGCAGTCAGTCGTGTACACTGGTTCACTGAGTTCTCTGCGTTCACTCTCATCATTAAAGACTTCGAAAAACCCAATAATCATGAAGTTACAGAATAAAATTATTGATGCTTCAAGAAGGAATATTAAAATAATTTTATGTTGGGTTCCTAGCCATGTTGGTATACCCGGAAATGAAGAAGCAGACCTTGCTTCAAGTTCTGCTGGTGAGCAAGAAGTGGACCTGCATGACATTCCATACAAAGATTATAGCACACTTTTAAAGCATTCTATTAGAAGGAAGTGGCAGCAAGAATGGGATGAAGAAGTTAATAACAAGCTCCATTCTGTAAAACCATCGATCAGTGAGTGGGAGAGTGCCCGACACCGTGAACGTTTCTATGACGTTGTCTTGTGTCGAGTGAGGATAAGTCATACACATCTCACTCATGGCCACCTCCTGCGCAGGGAAGAGGCCCCAGAGTGTGAGAACTGTTTTAGTCCTCTAACAGTTTTACACATTTTACTTGAATGCTCAGAGTATGACCAAAAACGTCGGAACGTCTCAGTTATATAACGAGCATTCGCCTTTACACCTTAGTATTCTACTTGGCAACGACCCACTTGTACCACACAGTTGTGTTTTTAACACAAGTTGAATTTATGAAGTTGAAGAGATGAAGTTGAATTTATATTCAACTTCATCTCCATCACTATTTACAAGTCATATACATAGCTTTAATCCATCACAGCTACTAAAGCTCTTTCCCCTCTGAAACCTTCTCTGCAATAGTCTGTATCTGGCGCATCATAGCCTAAGATGCTTCTGCGCCATAAAACCCTTATTAATCAATCAATCAACCCCCCCCCCCCACCCAAACACACATTAACGCTTCTGCCAACAACTTTATCCCAAAAGATGTTTCTCATCGGGATGGTCTTTAACATTTCATGGTATTGGCAGAAATTATTAACTATTATGCACGTTTCTGATAATTTAGTATCCTGCTGTCCAAGCTCCGTGGTTGTTTCTCACGAACAAAAAACAAAACATTGAAACTGACACGAGAGTTGATCGCTAACATTATGTTGACGCAACATTTGCAATCTTATTCCAGTGGAGGTTTTGAGGTTCCTAGAAGCACAGTCTGCATCAATACAAAACAACCATTCGAAGCGCGTGGACAAGACGGCGGCCTGCGGAAGCGCTTCTCGAGCTTTGGGTAATTTGATGTCGCTCAGAGTGAAGGGAAGAGTCTATCAGTTAAAGTTCGTCCTGTCTACTTCTCTCCTGTGTCTGTTGTTTTGCGCGCTGCTCATATATTGTTTAAACATGAACGAACTCGCACACACCGCCATTCCAGCTCTTCATCAGTGCTGGCGACTGTACATCTGCCCAGATAAAGGCCCGACAACTTAGTCGTTTATGCGAAAGGCCGACTTTGTGTTGTCAACTCTTGGTTTGGTCAAGTAGAACGGCTCGACATGTTACTTTGAATTCTAACTCCGACTAATTGGTTTCTTTTATCTAACAAGGCTACTTCCAAAAATATTCCAACTAGATATTTGAGGCATTAGCGTGCGTCCAGACATTAGTAAAACGATATATAGCACGGAAACATTGTTGGACACAAGAAAGTTGAGTCCACGTTGGCCTAATAGTAAAATTTTATTTCTTTTTGTTTTAGCAGTGCTGACTCTGTAGGCTGGAGTGGAGAGTATACCGAAACTTTCCAATTCTATAACTCAACAGTGTTCAACTATTGTTGGCAGTGCGCGCAACAAAATGCGCGAAATGAATACGATCAAAAGTTACCTTATTTCGAGACAGAGAGTATATCAAATGATATGTTTGAAATTGATGCTCGCACAAATGTTCCAGACACGTGGTGTGGCATAACTTCTAAAATACATAAAAAGTCATTTTTAGATATATTCCTTGCACGCTATGTAGAGACTAGTTTAGTTTTTGGGGTGACTAGAGACGCTGCCGTTTAAACTTTTCGTGAGAGTTTGTGCTTCCACTGTCCCGGAAAAGGTCGGTTTTATTTTTTTTATTTACTTATTTGATTCCACTTACCTGCAGCCCCCAGAGATAATTATTTCAGGGTGTTGTGCTAGTACACAAATGTTCACAAGAATAGACCCGAATATACAGCAAGTATACATAGGAACATACACGAAAATGTACTCCGTCCTCTCATATTGAGACAGAAATAAAAGTCAACAAAGAATAAGATTTGTTCAAATAGACCACCGCGAACCCGATATTTACTTATGTATTTCGTCCATCGCACTCATTCGCCCATAGTGAAATCCCTACCCCCCCCCCCCCCCCCCACTCCCCCGGCTACACTATTGGTTCACGTGAGAATGTTTACACGAGCCCGCATATATTGGTCAAGGCGAGCGGGTTCAAGATCAATACATAGAAATGAAAGAATAAAACACGGAGGACAAGCGCAGGACAACCACTTGTGGTTGTCCTGTGCTTGTCCTTCGTGTTTTATTCTTTTAATTTTGTGTAGCCGCATATATTCTTCGTACTTTTCAAGAACAAGCCAGTTGGTGTTCATTCATACCTTCAGGAAATGTGAAACATAGGATCGCACATAACGGAACAAACACGCACCATTCGTATGGTATGTTTCTTGCTATGTATTCCTCAGTCTCAAAAAGTTTGTTGAAATTCTGCGCTTTCTTTTCTTTTGATTTCACGGTCTTTTCCGCCTTCTTATTCATACAGCTGTGGTTCTTAGACTTCAGTAATGAAACTCCTAGGAGTCAGAATATTTACTGCCAGACCTTCAGGGGCAGGCTGCAATTGGATGCTCGAACGTAGTTTTATAATGGATGTTTGGGGGGGGGGGGGGGGGGGGGCTCTATTGTTTGTTCTTCGATCGAGGCTCTTGCCGCCTCAAAATAGCATAAACAGAAAAGAAAAGAATGGACAGCAGGTCCACTTTTCATGGGCACGGAACGTTTCTTTTACACATTCTAACTCGGGAGCCGCAAAACGCGGCCTTCCTGTTGGCCGGAAAAGGAGCGAATGCGGGAAACGCCTCGAGTTTCCTTGTGGATACGACTCTCTAAACATTTGGAAACAACTGGCATATAAACTTCCATAAACTTCGTCGTATTTAAGGGCAGACCGCGGCCCATGCTGTTAACCGACAGAACCAATCAAACATCACCAAAAGTGCATCCGTCATTGTCTTTCTACCTTAACTATATATAGTTGCCAATCACACAGTGATTGCGCCCCGATATAGGGCTCAGTGAACAAAAGGTAAGGGCGCAAACGAGCTGGTGGTGGTTAAACAATTCGAAAAAAACCCCGAGACGGGGTCAAAAAGGGACGGACAAACACCAAGTCTCTTGTTTCTTTGACTGTGCGCGATTGATTTCACCGGTGGAATTTAAACCCAGAAAAACAAGGAGCGCCGTGAGGGTGCACTTTAGGCGCTGCTCGATTTTTCTCTCCATCCGATTGTAGTGTAGGGTGCGGTCGGACTTGGAGCAAAACGCAATTATTCCACTCTAAGACGTGTGGAGCGTTGACTTTTTCGCAACTCACCCGGGTATAGCCAATAACTCCGATCTATGGACGGAGCTCGGTGAATGAGATGTCAGAGGATACGTTGGAGGGTAATTCCACGCCAAAGGACCCGGGCCTAAATTCGACCCTCGCGCATTCGTTCGATAAAAAAGTGTATGCATCATTGGGATTGTAAAGGTTCTTTTCAAAACAATTTCTGCTATAATATTTTTTTTACTTTTTTGGCGAGATTTTTATTTTTTGGCAAAACAAGCCCCAAAGCGCAATATACGAAAAGCAAAATTTTTGGAAAGGTTTTAAATAAAATTTCGAATTGAACACTGTATTTTGCAGGTCCATACATTCTTCTAAATTATCCAACAGGTTTTGTCACGCATTTCCGGTGTTTTAAGGGTGCAGACCCGTTGAACATGTCACAAAAAACTTTGATATTTGCTTCTTACTTACAAAAAGAAACACGCACAACCATAATAAAACTTAAAACTTATGTGTGTTAGTTGTAAGAGAAACGAAGTATGCTTTAAAATATATTTTGATAATTATAGTGCTACTGTGTTTCCTAAAGCACTCGTACAATATTAAAGATATAGCAAAATACTCACTTAAAAAATAATACTCATAAATGTGGTCCGTCTAAAAATATATACTCAGCGGCTATGAATAGTATAAAGCAGACATACGAAACAACCAAAGTTGGAAAAAATTATTTTATTAAAAGCACAAAAAAAATGAATTTGGTTCACTGGCAGTGCCAAAAATATTGTGAAATACTCCGTTTTCAAAGAAAGGAAAACACAACAAAAACAAGAGGTGTTAGATTGTAAAAAAAAAATAAAATATTTTGATTCACTGCCAGTGCGAAAATTATTGCGAAATACTCCGTTTTCAAAGAAAGCAGAACAAAACAAAAACAAGAGGTGTTAGGTGGAAAATTCGTAGTTCACGGTTATGTGTAGTTATTGACTGAGAAAACAAAGAAACAAAGTTTTTAAATATACAAATTGCTTTAAACAAAACAATATTTTTAATGGCTATACCTGCATTGAACAGATTGCACAGTTATCAGTTGAAAAAGAAGTATTTGTTCTAAAAATCCATACCTAACAGTTGAACATAATTTAGAATTAAAAAAACAAACGAGGAAAGTTTATACAGTGTAGTTTATAAGTAAATTGAAATATATATATATATATGTATAGTCTATCACCTTCTTGCGTCCCCTCCCTGAGACAGACAAGCATTATTTCATGCGTTAGCAGATAGTTAACACAAAAAAGAATAAAACACTAAAATGTTTATGTTTCTATAAACATACTTATAAATATAATATTTATTATAAACCATATGTATATCAAAAAAGGATTCTGGTTAAGGCAACTTTCGGTAGGAATTTGTACCTTTAAAGCAAAATGAAAAAGCCAACACTAAGGTGGAGTGGGCACTATTAGTGTCTTTCATTTTATCCTTCTACACTTATATAAAAATAAAACAGTGTGAATATGAGAAAGTTGATTAATTTGAAGTTGCACAGCAGAAGAAAAAAATAATGCTGAAATTTTGTTTTCTGAGCGATATAAGTACACATAATTTTGTTTCTGAAGGCCATCTTGAGTCGTGCTCCTTCGTACTCAAAGGCCCTTTCCCCGGTCCAACAAGAAACTAGGCGAAATGGGGTTGCATTGGGTTTCACTTCAAAAATTATTTCTCTCGCTTTCCAAAAATATTTTATACTTTGCTAGTTTGTTGTTTTTGTCTAAGCTACATATGGCCGTAAATTATGCATTTCTGGAGGGAACACCTTTTAGTTTTCGCTTTGAAAACAACATTTTGTAATAAGGTTTATGAACTATTGTTTTATTTTGCTTTTATATATTGTTATATATTAACTTTGTTCGTTTGTTTTCTTTGTTAATAACGACATATACAGTAAATTGTATATATTTAAACAAAACACCTTTTCTTTGTTTTGAGAACAAATATTTTGCAATATTTTCAGCACAGGCAACAGACAAAACATATTTTAATATATTTTATCGATTATAAAAAAACTAATATTTTTGTTAGAACTTTGTTGGTTTGTTGTGTGGATTCTATATTATTTACAACTGTTGAGTATATAATTTTAGACCGACCACGTTTATGAGTTTCTTTTTTTTTTACGTGCCTATGCTCAATGCTGCTAATTTATTTTAGATAACACAGTAAAAGATGTTGTATGAAACGATCTTTACTATATTGTTCTACTACGAAAACACATGTTTTAAGTCTTATTACGTTAGCGTGGTTATGAAAATCAAAGTGAATATCAGCTTTTCGTGACATTTTATAAGCACTGGGAAACGCGCGACAAATCCTATTGGATAATTGAGAAGAGTACATTGACCTACAAAAAACGGTGTTTTTTTTTCAAGCCTTTTCTAGAAAAAAATTGTTATTTACCCCTGAATGCCTATTTCTCGCAAAATTAAAGGTGTCGTCACAAAAAAAAAATGTTTGAAGCAAAAATATTTTAGACAAGAAAATTTTAGATCACCGAAAACGCAATGTTTAGACCAAATACGTGACGGTTTAATTTAGGCCTGGATCGTTTGGCATGGAGTGAACCGTTGATAGATAAAAATGTTGCGCTGTGGCACTATGGTGTCTGGAGTGTGGAACACGCTTGTCCGACTGGTGTGTTTAACATGTACGGAAAAGTGTTCCCTTCAATTCCGCCTTTTGAAGTCGTGGAGTGTTGCGCTCTCGCCGGTCGCGATTATGGCGGTGTCCCAGCAGCGGTTGTGTACTCGTATGTGGCAGACACCTGTTCTGCTGCAAGTCGCTGCCCAGTTCGAAAGTCCATGGAAGTTTCGGCAGCCAGGAGTTGGGACGACACGACGACACGGCAACGCTTGCGTTCGCTCCAGTTCTTCGCCAGCATTTATACGACCAGCCGTCAGAATCATGTCATGCGGCAACATGACGCTCTGCATGCTCTGACGTCATTTGTCGACAGTTTGGGACCACTTTTGGTGTGTGGGCAGGATGGGACGCAAAACACCAATCGGGACCACGTTCCAGGATTCCTAGTTTCACCGAGCGTGACGTTTCAAGATGCTCAATTCCGGATTGCATACAACATTTGGGGGGCCTAAATATATTTTCAGGGTCGCCACTCCACGAGCTCGCTCCGTAGACTGCAGAGATTTTGTCCCTCCCAAGTGCTTTGCAAAAAAGTAGACGCTGACGATTTACTCGACCAAAGCATGGCGGACGTGTTTGATCGACACATCAAAATTAAGACTGGTGGAGATACTGTGTACCAGTTATGGTATGGCCAGTTACACCATCGCAGACACTACCCATCTGACACACACGAACGATCATTGAAGCGAAAGCAACTGCCGCACTGACAGAATCTAATTCTTTCTAAGCAAACAAAAAAAGACTCCTATTTTCAGAAAAGCACACTTTCCCTCTCTCAGGCTGGCAGAAAAGCGGTGGAGAAACTTCCCGAGCCGCGGGTCATCAAACACCACCTGGTTTTTTCCAAGTCTCCCTACCACCCAGAGGCCAAGTACCTGGCCATCGTACGAAACCCGTTCGACTGCGTGGTGTCCTTCTACCACCACTGCCTGGACGACCGCGCCAACCTCGAAATGGCCGAAGACGCCACGTTCGACGACTTCTTCGAGGACTTCATGGATGGACACGTCCCGTTCGGCGACTACTTCGAGCTGGTGTTGTCCTGGTACGCGCATCGCAGAGACCCGAATGTTCTGTTCTACTATTACGAGAAGCTAATTGATAACCCGAAGGAAGGCTACCTCAAAATCGCCGATTTTATTGATAAGTCTATTGGCGAAAAACTACGAGCAGATGAGGCGCTCTTGGCGGCCGTGGTCCGCAAGACGTCTTTCAAAAACCTAAAGACCAGCGTCATGATTTCACACGACGATGAGGACTCAGTCAAAGAGGAGAAAGGAGACGAGGAAGTGTTCGCACCCTTCAGAAATTTCTTTCGCAAGGGTGTCGTCGGCGGGTGGAGGTCTTACCTCAAGGCGGAACAGGAACGCAAGCTCAGGGAAGTGTACGAAAAGCATATACGGGGAACGGAGATGTGGGACGTTTGGAAGACCCACGTAGATATAGACAATACGCATGCTAGCTAAAGTGACCTCAGGTTTCCTGTACCGACAAAAAGGATAGAAATTGAAAAAGAAACCTTACTGAAAATGTGCGTAAACTTAGCAAGTAATAACTGCCGACACCTCTACTTGTCCCACGTGCGATTCTTAAGACATCGCCCCAACCTAGACCCCCAACTCCCGAGAGACAGTGACAAAAGCGCCCAGTGCGCATACACTATTGGCCCTCCCCTCCCCCCCCCCCCCCCCCCCCCCATCTTCATTCACAACGCTCTCTCTCTCTCGTTACGGTTGGCCAGCACCGGCCCTCGCGTTTTTCTTGAGGAAGTGCAGGAGCGCCTCTATTGGTTTAAGATTTTTTTAATTCGGTGATAACATTCGTTTTGCGCCAATAAGTACAAATTGCCGGTGGTCGGGAAGCTGAAAGATTTATTTTAATAAATGATCACACTTTATTGCAGGGATACCTTACACTATTCCCGGGTACAGGCCCTAGTCCGGGACGTACCTCATATAATTATTGCTGTGTCTAAAGATACGTCGGACGTATCCCGATCCCAGAGTCTAAAGACTCATCGGACATACCCGGAATCCGGAATCTAAAGATAAGTCGGACGTATCCAGATTCCAGAGTCTAAAGATACGCCGGACGTAGCCGGTGAATGGTCACCGGTCCGTCGGACACACCCGCTCCCCGCTCGCGAGTCGCGCTTTCTTGTTTTTGCATTTACGATTAGGATAAAAGAAGGTTCGATCAGTTCAAGCTTGTTACAAATCAATCCATTCCAATCCAGTTCGAGTAGCCGCAAACCATCATCGTCATCGCCCACAACGAAAAGTGTTATGATCACAAAGAGGCTGCATGTGATTTGCACGTGTGACAATTAAAATTCTACGTGTAGCAGACCTGCAATAGGCTAGTCCACTCTGATATACATGGCTTGCAGAATGCACTGGAAGCTCAGCTGACTTGTTTCCAGTCTGTAGCATAAGTACAGGGCCGGTTTTGCATTTTCAGGTTCGTTAACGGAGAGAAAAACCGAAAGCTGCTCGACAGCGTTCGCTCCTTGTCGGTTTCTTACGTCAGCAGGTGCATGTAAAGGAACGTTATCATGCAAGCGCAAAAATCAGTAGGCAGGAGCCGTGACCCGCCCATCATTTTTGACACACTTCATGCTTTGCACGTCTGTACGAAACGAAACTTCGACCGCCACTGGAGGAAACTGCCGGAAACGGCAGACGACGATTCATGATTCGTCAGTTTCGTACTCTCTCCAACATTAATCTCGAAACTCATGAAACGAAACTTTGACCGCCAGTGAAGGAAACTGCCGGAAACGGCATACGACGTTTCATACCTCGTCAGTTTTGTACTCTCTCTCGAACATTGATCTCGAAACTCACGAAACAAAACTTCGACCGCCAGTGAAGGAACTGCCGGAAACGGCACACGAAAATTCATGATTGGTCAGTTTCGTACTCTCTCTCGAACATTGCTCTCGAAACTCACGAAACGAAACTTCGACCGCCAGTGAAGGAAACGGCCGGAAACGGCATACGACGTTTCATACCTCGACAGTTTCGTACTCTCATTCGAACACTGATCTCGAAACTCGACAGTTGAGCCGGTTGAATCCGTTGAGTTCGGAGTAGGCGAAGCATACGGCATACTGCATGGTGCCCCGAACACCCCGAATGCGAATTGCGGCTACGTCCACAGACTCCGAGTCCCGGGTACGTCCGACGTATCTTTAGACTTCGGGTTCCCGATACCTCCGACGTACCTTTAAAGACAGCGTATAATTATTTTAATTGCGGAATTTGTTAATTGCGCAAATATCTTAATTCCGCTGATTCATTTACCAGCTAGTAGGATACAGGGGAGTGATAAAGTTCACGCAGTCAAAATGTATATTGTAGTTACTGTAAGTACTGAGTATTCAAATATGTAGCACGTAAAGTATTTAGCAGCGTGAAACACCGGAAAATGGCTATTAGATTACGGTTTTATTTCTTTTCAATTTTCTGCGCTGTCTATTTTTTATAAATAATTACTTAGGCCCATGCTGAATATTGTTTCTAAAAGCAAATAAATAGAGCGAGGGGAAAATATTCTGGAGACCACGTCAAGCAAAGAAGAAAAAACTAAATGAAAAATAAGAAAGAAGACACGAATGTATACTACTGTTACATTCCTCTTAAAATCCGTTTCTCCCTAAATTCTGCATCTGGCATCCGAAATTATGTTGAAAACTACGTGAAAAATGCCCCACTTAATGGGGTGTGCATACAAACTTCTTTATGCGGTCACTGGATTTGTTAAAAACAAAAAGGTGCTTCTATTCTGAACAAATTTTGAATGAGAAGAAACAGACGAATATTTTCTCCCGTAGCAAGTCATGGACGACAGCAATTTGTCTTTGTCCCGCCAGTGATAAAGGAGAAAGGGAGTCAGTAGCTCATGTTTGACATTAACCTTTACAAATCTGCCGATATAATTGTCACTTATATGCTAAACAAATACTCTCAGCTTAACATGTTACTAAAATCCACTACCAAAAAACAAAATTATGTAAGTGCTTTGATATAACAAAAAAGCTTTTGCGAACAATTACAAAGTGTGTCACCTTACTTCATATCAATGAAGGCAGAAAACGATAGGACTTATTTAATAGAGAAACTAAAGAACATTAAAGGATCCACCCTCATTCTAATTAAGAGCTTGATCACGCCTTACGTGGCGATGATGTCGATTTTTGTTCGCTTTATTTCATTCAAGCGGTGTTGCTACATGTGAAGTAAAAGCTAACATCTGTAAATGTGAGAGGTTAACCAACACGCCACTTCATTTTATTCATTTTTTGTATTATTGAACTCATTCCGCCATACGCACTCGGAGTAGACGTACACAAAACCTATTTTCAGAAATGCTTGTTTCGTCAATTACCTGCTTTAATATTTGTACTTTGGCTTTCATTCGTTTTGCACGTATTGTTCAAGACACGCTGTACATAGCTCTGACTTGCACGTGAATAAATTTAAATACGTGACTACATATTCGCGCTTTTCGAGACCTTTCAACATCAGTAAACAGTTTGCTTTTTTTAATGTATATTTATGTTTGTTGGTGACATTACTAGTGTGATAAAATGTCTGTAGATTCTTCGCTTTGCTTGTGGTTCCGAAGAGGTAAGGGCGTCCACGTGCACAAGTACGGCATTTTAAACACACTTCCAGGAAACAGCCGCCTACCAGCACGGCGCCTGGAACGCCATCTTAGACAAATATGATTTCTTCATTTTCGTAAGTATTCCCCTTTAATTCCGCCTTCTGACGTCACGTCATTCAGCAGCTGTCCGCAATCCTGGCTATGGCGCAGCAGCTGAGAGGAATGTGGAAGACACCTTTTCAGCTGCAGGTTGCTCTGCAGCAGACTTGGACGTGGTTCAAATACAGTACTCAAAATACTGTAGTTTAACCGAGTAACTTGGTAACTTTCAATTACAACTTTATTTGGGTAATTAGTAGTTTAATTTAACTTATGTTTTGCAGGTAACTTCTAAACAAATTACTAGCTACTTTCGATTTAAATATAGTGCTAATTTTGATCATCCCAAAAGCTTGAGCACAGAAATGAATAAGACGCCGACAGATGAAGTGGGCATTCCCGAACAAGGGGCCCCCTCACATTCCGTTCCCACGCACTTATACTCGGCAGCCGTAGAAACTGCGTCACAGGGATCCTTGGGCCAAGGTGGCGACGAGCAGCCAAGACATAACAACGGCGCGCACCAAGGCAGGCAGAGATCCTTAACAAGCCTTGGTCAGGTAAGACCTAATCCGGTCATGCACTCAGGCACCGCCAGCTGCACTCGTGAAAGACGGGACACTCCGAGGGTTGTTGTTTTCATGTTTTCTGTCTTTAGTGAGTTCTGACTCAAGCGGTTTGTGGGTTCCTCGGGAGGCGCCACCGAAATGGCCTCGCAGCTGGGCGCCTTTTCCCATGGTCGCCTCGTCGTCAGTGTATACTACCTTGCAAAGACTGACTCACCGCGCACAAACGGAGACACGGATAATCCGTTCATGGGTGCACGTTCCAGCTTCCAGCTGCAACTGTACGAGCGACGATGCTTGTTCACGCAATGTGTCCTTCCGACTTTCCATGCCAGCGAGACCTCCTCTTTGTTGTAAACGATTTACTTCTCAGGCGTGTCAGGCGCGTCAGGATACCGTAGTCGCCGGCGAGGATTGCGAGTCATCCTTGGGAGATCCGTTTGTTGGACCCGGCATCAGCGGCGAAGTATGCTTCGTTTCAGCTTCTGTTAACCGCCCCCCCCCCCCCCCCAAAAAAAAAAAAAAAAAAATTCAGTAGCGTATTCCTAGCACTGCAACGAGGCGCACAGTCATTTGGATGATCTCATCGTCGTGGCGGGAGACTCAAACCCTTGACTGTCAGGTGCACTCGCTCAGCGTACTTTCAGAACGTCGAGGGAATAAAGAGAGGCAATTCATCACAATCTCAAGTTTCTGAAGAAGAAAGGAGAGTTTGTTATAAAAGACCCTCTAGGCCGAAGCAAACCTCACATGTTTCGTCATGGACACCGAAGATGCCGACCCGACCCTGCACAGCCTCTTTCTAAAATTCAACGCTATCGTTCCATCCAGCGCGTCGGTGGAACGTATCTTCAGCTTGACTGGGGGCATCTTTGGTAGGAAAGGCGGAGAACTCTCTAATAGGAACATTGAAAGTCAATTGCTTTTGCGAGCGAATCAACTATTTTGGTGAAAACGCAAGGCATAAAATGGCTGCATTTATTTTAGTCTCGTAGGGTTTTTCGCGGATCAAAAATGCTGCATATTTTGACCACAACAATATAAAAAAGTAACTTCAAAAACTTCAAAAGTAACTCGCAACTTTTCTTACAGTAGTGTGTAGTTTACTCAGTTACTATTACAGTTGATAGTCAGTAACTTAACTAACTTTTCTGAGTAATTTGTACATGTCTGCTCTGCAGGCAACTAAGCCCCGTAAGCAACGAAAGACATGGCTGGTACGCTGCGGCACACACACCCATGCGTGCACTGTTCTGTGCCAGCACCTGTACGGGGGCGTAGCCACTGTAGGTGTGTGCGTGGGAGGGGGGGCTATGGGGCTTTAGTTCCCACCCCTGAAATCCAGCCGACCGTATAATATACACATGCATTTTGACCCCCCCCCCCCCTATCCTCCGCACCCCAAGTCATGGACATCCCAGCCATCTCAGCCACCTGCCTTCCAAAACAAATTACTGGCTACGCCACTGCACCTGTACAAGCCACCAGGATCACGAAAGGCGACTAAGCTAGACAGTGGCTCCTCCGTCATAATCCGTTGCCCCTTCGGAACCGCTGCGGATTTGTGTTTAGTGTGAGATACGAACAAAAAATTAAAGCCGTTTACAACTCCCTGTAACGCCAAATTAGAGCGTAGCTCTTGAGGAGGAGGAGGGAAGGGTACTGAGGGTCATATGTTCTCGGGGGGGGGGGGGGGGGGGGGGGGGGGGAGGGGTCACGTGACCTCGGGGAGTCACGTGACGGGGGGGGAAGGGTCACGTAACCTGGGGAGAGGGTCACGTGACCTGGGGAGAGGTCCACGTGATTTTGGGGGGTCACGTGACCCCCCTCTCCGAGGTCACCGAAGGTACCCGAGGTCTTCCCGAAGGAACCCGAAATCCTCCCGAGGTTCACCCGATGTCCTCCCGAAGGAACCCGAGGTTCTCCCGAGGTCCTCCCGGAGGAGCCCGAGGTCCTGCCGAGGTCCTCCTGAAGGAACCCGAGGTCCTCGGAGGTCCTCTCGAAGGAACCCGAGGCCCTCCCGAAGGAACCCAAGGTTCTCCCGAGGTCCTCCCGGGGGAACCCGAGGTTCTTCGGGAGGACCTCAGGTTCCTTCGGGAAAATTTACCCATAATGCACCGCGCGGTTACGCCGACGCTGCTCAAGCCCGAAACGGGCGCCTAAGAGCTGCGCTCTAAAAAATTAAAGTCGTTTACAACTCCCTGTAACGCCGAATTTGAGTGCAGCTCTTGAAAGGAGGAGGGAAGGGTATTGAAGGGATGGATATACCCCCTCCCTCCCCCTCCCTCGTGATCCTGGGAGTTACGTGACCTGGGGGGTCACGTGATCTGGGGGGTCACGTGATCTGGGGGGTCACGTGATCTGGGGGGTCACGTGACCTGGGGGTCACGTGACCTTAAGGTTACGCCGACGGCGATGGCGACGCCGACTCCGCTCAAGCCGGAAACGGACGCCGAATGGCGCGTTCGCACTGGAAGCGGATCCGCAAACGCAAAGCGGATCCGCGGGTACTCAACCGCAAAGCGGCTAGGATGGAGCGGTTGGGGCGCGTTATTGCCAACCGCTTCGTGACCGATATCTCCCAACCGCTTTCACGAACCGCAAAGCGGTAACCAATCACAACGCGACGCTGACGTGACATCAGTGACTTTCGAAACAAGATGCCACCTGTCGCTGGTGAGGCATCCAAGGCGCTGTAGTCCTAGGGTTATAGCAGACAAATCAACGGAGAAGCGTGATGTTCACGTTCGCAAAAGTTAACGTGAAAGTAATTTGTAATGTAACGAGTAAAATATTTCGTTACTCTTCAGCGAAATAATTTATAACTGTAATCCATCACATTTGAGGCTCGGTAATTTCTAATTGTAATGAATTACATTTTTTAAGTAACGTGCACAAGTTTGTTTTTATAAAACAGAATTAATAGAATAAAACAAAATGCAAAACGAAAGCATTTATTTGTTAGTCAGAAAATCAATTGAACGAAACAGATATGTAAACATGAGGTAAACTTATGCAACTAAACGAAACACAAGAAACCGAACGAAACAAACGTCACGACAAAACAAGCGTATTCAATCAGAAGTCACACAGGTCATCGAAACAATTGCAGGTTCAAACGCGAGTTACATTTCATCTTCAGAGACAAATTTCGTCGACTGGCACACGAAATTGATTATAGGATGATTGTAGGAGGAGTACGATATATATCGTATCGTTGGAACGGGGATGTGACTTCGCGCCTGCCTTAGCGCCGACCGACGGGTATTGCACTGCCTCCAGGATCGTCTAAACACCTCACCACCTCACCACTTCGACGGAAAGCCGCCTCTCGAGTACAGACCGACGGTTATTGAGGAGTTTCAGCGACGGTGAAACTCCGAAAGAGAAAGAGGGGGATAGGTTCGCTGGGCGTTGGCTTTGTTTAAATCCGTTGGCCGCGAACGTAGGCTTATAAACTTCGGCAGCAAGAATATTGCGCGGCTCTAATGCTCCGGTAGGAGCAACAGAGGTGACACGATCTGCTACGACTAGCTACGACCGCCCGCCGCAACGATGCAGGCGTCGAAGGAGCGCAACCTGTGTACTACGCAGTCAGTCGCCGTCGCCCGACGCAGATCGTTTGGCATTCAGGGCTTTCCGCCTCGGGTTCTTTGTTTGTATACTTGGAACCGAGTACTAGTTCCTGTGCTTGTAATCGTCTCGACTGGCATATTGCATTGCAAGATGCTGTAACCTCAGTCAATCTTACAAAACAAACTTCAACACAATGCAGCCCTCTCTGGTTAATACATGAGTATGAACCCAAACCTCCAGGTGAACTGATCATTTGAAGTGAGGACGATGACATAACCGAGTTCGAACTTTGCGCAATCTTGCCAGGAGCCGATGCATTGCTAAGCTCAATTCGGAGGGTAGCCAGACATAAGGTGACACCCGGGTACGAAGTGTGCGTGAAGGCACCCAGTTTCAACGTCGGTGAGTTAGTATAGGCCAACGCGCTGTTTGCAAACAAGCCGTATCGAGTTGTAGGCAAATGCGCAGTTCGCGCACGAGGTTTAGGCACTTGGCATGCGCAGAAACCAGATCCGTGTCAAGTGCACCGCCTGCGCATGCGCCCTGCCCATCGCCAAGCCAACGCAACAGCGTGACGTCAGGGCCGAGTGGTGGTGTATATTACACAAACGGATCTAGGTGTGGATCCCCGGACACCTTATTCGAAGGACCGTGCGAAACAACCTAGTTCAAGACAGCAATACCGTGTTGCTAGACGAGCCGTCCCCGTTGAGGGCAGGTCCTACTCAAGGCTCGCTTATTTTGCAACAGCTACGAAGATTTGTCGAAAGAGATATCAAGTAAGTTGAGCTGTCGGTCAGTGTAACATTGCAGACGTTAGCATACCACGTCGAGAAAGAATCGCTGCAAGACGCCTTCAACCTTCCAGGTGATCGTCCCGAAAGCTTCAAAGAAACAGCTAGCTCAACGCACAATGAACATGAATGAAGTAAATCTACCGGCAACACCGGCAAGTATACCGAGGCAGCGAAGGCCTCCAGCATACTTCAGCGACTACTCAATGAACTGAAGGGACGCACGTGAATTGAGGGCAATGCAGACTTTAAAACCGGGCTTCTTAGTTACGAAGGAAGACGAGACGTGGGGATGGAAAAGACGAGGAAGAAACGGACGATCACGAACGAGGTCGGACGATATGCTGCTTGCGAATAAATCAGTTATGTTCTATTTATAACGGTTTCATAATTCTTACACATAGTACCGAATGGCAACGAGCACGCGCATCCCAAAGAGACACACTGCAACTCCAATACACGCCTCTGACTCCACGCCACTAAAGTGGCGCTGCCTGTCAGAGCAGCAGATGCCCAGACGCTTTACCTCACACGTAGGTGGTTTTTGCGTGGGCTCAGTGTCCACGCCTAATGTGGAAAAACACTCACTTTCTTCGCAAACAGAGTGCTGGTCTATACACTTCAGCAAGTGTGGCGTTCCGCTCAGTGCCGCACGAGTGTAAGCATGAGCAATTCGCGCGTGAAGCCACCTCTCGCAAGCTAGCATAATTTTACATGTTCATACCCAATCATGGCGGGGGTACGCACCTCCTCGCAACATCACGTGACGTGTCGTCTCGTAAGGCAGGGCATGGCCTCCTGTATATCGATAATATCTGCCAATCGCCGGTTTCCAGCTAACACCACAAGGGTACGCTGCTTCCCTGTACAAGACAGAACATGTGAACGACGTGAGGAATGTAAATAAGCATCTCATGGGTTCTTGCATTCTTTGTCTTTTTTCTGGCATTTATCGTGGTAGCTGTGAACAAGAACGTACCGGGGCTGTTAGTTTACGAGACCGCAGGCAACACCCGGGACCATGAAAAGTGGCTGAAGCTCATTTCGAGGGAAGACTGCGTCCCAAATTTGACCTTAAATTTTGTTTTTGTCTCTCTTTTAAGACTCCACTGAGGTAGCTGAGGTAATAGTTACGTCATTTACTTGTTTCTTTCATTTTGCCTTTCGTAATAATGTTCCAAAATAAAAATTGATCTACACTTTGTGGGGTTCTTTATGGAGGTCGCTCTACTAATAATCGCCGCCCAATCGGTATGCGCTCCGCTCGTCACCACATGACACAAGAAGAAGACAGCGAATGCGTTTACTGTACCTCCCGGTTCCCCGTCGTCGAGAGCCGGGAGTCAGGGCCCGCCGACCCTTGTTGTCGCCAGTCGATCACACCTCGCAGTCGGTGTCCTTGTCCAGACCTGCGGATCGCCCGTCCCACGCCAGCGCTGCGTAGGCTGGCTGTCCCGGGCTATCACTGCCCGAGACACGCTGCGGAACCACCCCGGGATCGTCGCGACCTAGGCCACATGGCCAGGGCTTGCCGTTTGCACCGGTCCAGACTTCGAACCTCGCTGGTGGACCGCTCCGGGGTTCGCCGTGGGTCACGCCAGGCAGCCCGGCCCCGTCGTTCCTGGCCATCTCCAGCCTCGCTCAGAACACTGTTTCGCGCCAGCTCGTGACTTCTCCGCCGACCGCCTGTCACGTGCCCTGTGCCTCGTCGCTCACCCTCGGCACCCACAACTTTTAAGCTTCAGAATGCCTCGATTTCTTAATAATGTAAATACAGGGTGAGACAAGGAGACGCCAGGCTCTTTAAATCGACCGGAAAATTCGGTTTCTTAACCTATCGCGCTACGACTTTGAGAGATATTTTATTTTTTGTTTTCGTTTTTACGTGCAGTTTAAAGGTCTATTTCACATTCAGTTAACATGCGAAGAAAAAAAAGATGGCAACAGAAAATTAATATGTGCAGCGTCGCCCACAAATGGTGCTTTTTTTTTGTAAAATTTGCAAAGAGCGAACTTACCTGAGAAAAAAAAGTAAAGAAAGAAAAAGGCTTAGCTCCTATGGAAACGCAGCGACGACACCGGTCTGCAAACAACACGGCGCCGTTTCGCACGGGAGTCAAGAGATGGCGCAAGCGGTCGCGACGCCAACTGCCGCCAACGAACGAGCAGACGACGCCGAGTGCCGGCCCTTTTACAGACAAGGAACTGGAGTTCCTTGCTGTTACCGCGCCTGTCTTTTTTGTTTCTGCGACTGTCGCCGCCTGCGGAACGCGCGCCGCTTTTGAGTCGAAAGGGTCGTCTGCTAAAAAGGCCTGCTCTCGGCGCCGTATGCTCATTCGTTGGCGGCGTTTGTTGCGCCATCTCTTGTCTCCCGTGAGAAACGGCGTTGTGTTGTTTGCAGACTGGTTGCGTCGCTGCGTTTCCATAGGAGCTAAGCCTTTTTCTTTCTTTACTTTTTCCTCAGGTAAGTTCCCTCTTTGCAAATTTTACCAAAAAAAAAAAAATGCGGGCAACGCTGCACAAAGTCGTAGCGCGATATGTTAAGAAACCGAATTTTCCGGTCGATTTAAAGAGCCTGGTGTCTCCTCGTTTCACCCTGTAGATCCCAGAGTCAATTGACTCCGTAAGTGCGGCGTAATGCGTGCAAACAAACCGTTGCTAGGGTCGTTGTTATGGACAAATGCATGTGGCTAGGATTCACAACGAAAGCCCGACCGTTCAAAAATCAGGAATAAGATTTAAACTTCTAAAAATCACAGATATAGAAAGCTTGAATGTCGTGTATATTTCGACAGAAGTGTGCCCGTAATCGCTTGCTTCTGAAATATTTACGACTGCAACTTCCGGTCCTCAAGATGCCTGCAGCAGATGACGAATGGAAGAAGTATGCCTCCTGAACTTGGATTGAGCGCGTTGGTAATATATTCAAAAATACGAAAGAGTTAGACAAAAAGGACAGACAGGACAAACTTCTTTCAAAAGTCCGAAAGATGTTTGTCCTGTCCGTCCTTTTTGTCTAGCTCTTTCGTATTTTTGAATGCCGTCTGCTGTCGTTTGAATCGTGCGGATGAAGACGATATTCTGATACAGCATTTGTTTGAAATACAGGGTGATTCAAGGAGACGCCAGGATCTTTAAATGGACCGAAACATTCAGTTTCTTAACCTATCGCGCTACGACTTTGTGCAGCGTTGCTCACGGATGGTGTATTTGTTTTTGTAAAATTTGCAAAGAGCGAACTTACCTGACGAAAAAGTAAAGAAAGAAAAAGGCTTAGCTCCTATGGAAACGCAGCGACGCCACCGGTCTTCAGGCAACACGGCGCCGTTTCGCACGGGAAACAAGAGATGGCGCAACGAACGCCGCCAACGAACGAGCATACGGCGCCAAGAGCCGGCGTATTTAGCAGACGATCTTTTCGACTCAAAAGCGGCGCGCGTTCCGCAGGCGGCGACAGACGCAGAAGCAAAAACCGGCGCGGTAACAACGAGGAACTGCAGTTCCTTGTCTGCTAAAGACGCCGGCTCTCGGCGTCGTATGCTCGTTCGTCGGCGGCAGTTGGCGTCGCTACCTCTTGCGCCATCTCTTGTCTCCCGTGCGAAACGGCGCCGTGTTGTTTGAAGGCCAGTGGCTTCGCTGCGTTTCCGTAGGAGCTAAGCCTTTTTCTTTCTTTACTTTTTCCTCTAGTAAGTTCGCTCTTTGCAAATTTTACAAAAAAGATGCTCCATCCATCTATGGGCAACGCTGCACAAAGTCGTAGCGCGATAGGTTAAGAAACTGAATTTTGCGGTCGATTTAAAGAGCCTGGCATCTCCTTGAATCAACCTGTACAATGAGTTTCAGACACGTATAAGATTTCATAGTGGGGTGCAATGAAAAATATGGTTTATAGAAAGTCCTGGCGTCGATAGAGATGATCGTCTGATAAAGATCGCATTGCACCCGTGGGGAAAGCACTTCAGGCGATCGGTTGAGATCCCAAATTTTGTTTGCGGACTCGCGCTATGGGAGGGCGCTTCGTACCTAGTTGTAACCATAGCGTGGAAAAATATTTTTGCAGTTTCTTAAGATTTGCGCAAAACCCCAAAGCGCAAAAGAACTGGATAAAGAAGATATGGTGAGTACGTGTAGCACTGTCGGACAGTTCCCTCGATGTAAAAAAGGGCCAAACCAACCGAGAGCACGAAAAACCCATTATTCGTTCGGTCATAATGTCTTAAAATATGGCCGATTTATTTATACATTACTATAATATTGATAAAGTAGTTGCATGCAGCTAGTAGTGACTGTAAACTCCAGCTCAAACTTGCAGTAGTCTTACATTTCTATGGTACAAGAGCGTAGAGAAATATGCCTCTGTCCATGCGCTATCCGGTTATTTTGTTGGTGCTTATATATCTACTATTGGTGATATTTTTGATTGCGCTCTTCATATGTTCTCCTGTTCGGACTAGCTTTTTAATTTTGTATTTAGTACAAGAAAAAAAACGCATATTGCTAAGGCCCTACGGCCATGGCGATGCATTTGTTTTTGTCGCTCGTTTACCGACGCAATTCAACGAAGACGCCCGCTGCAACAGAGGCCAGCAAATCTATCGTGTCGTCGCTACCAAAACAAAAGCGGAATGTAATATTTTATAAATGGCTTTCATCGTTGGAATACGACGCTGAGACGATAGGAACATCTTCATAGTTATATATCAAGAAGTTAGGTTGCTTATAAAAATGTATTTACTTACTTGTAAGCAAAACTCTAGCGTCATGTGGAGTCTCCATGCATTAGTCCATAGCGACGCCCCTAGACGCGTTGCTATGGACCTAGACGCCATGTTGTGGCGTAGTCATTTACGGGGTGAATTGTTTTTTCTCATGTTCAACTACACACGTGGCGTAGTCATTTACGGGGTGAATTGTTTTTTCTCATGTTCAACTACACACGTGGCGTCGTCATTTACGGGGTGAATTGTTTTTTCTCATGTTCAACTACACACGTTTGTACCTTATATGAAAATAATGGAGATCGAGAATTAAAGCTATAGCGGCGTCGACGTTTAACAATACTCAATTATTCGGCGTGTTCAACTCTCATGGGGAAGATTTAACCTGATTAGTTTTTTGTTTGTTTTTTTACACGCAAAAGCACTTTGTTTCGATCTTTCAAAAGCGTGGAACCTCATTCAGCAAATACTTTTGTCCGCTCGTGAACCAGCAAATTTTAAGCTGGTCAGGTCTTCGATAAGTTGATTAGTCGAATAAATACTTTTTTTTGTATTTTGATGTAAACAAAATTACTTTCATATAGTAAAAAGAAATACAAGTAACGGCGTTTTCAGCATGTGTTCAACAAAATAATATAAAATATTTAAATATCATGCACAGCTGCGCTGTTGGATATTTGAATTAATCACCGTCATACACAAGACAAACCCTTCCAAACACCCCGCCTACAAACTTAGGATTATTTTATTAGTCCCAAGCTACAGGCTTTCAGTCAGTCTCAAGCCAGAGTAGTTTGGGTATTAGAAAGTAGTATATTCTTTGTAATTATCTTGGATGTTTCTCAAGTTACAGATATATACGATTCCAACAACATTAAAAACAGTTTTTTATACTTACTCAGTTAAGCGAGAACGAGATACCAAAGGCCCGAATAGTGCGTAATTACTAAGTTATATTTAACGACTCGATTAAACCACTGCTGGTTTCTTGATTCGGGATAAATAGCTCTTCAACACGTAGAGTGTACGCACACATGCCACAGCCATGTGTCAAGGTGAAAAACAATGTCCCATCCGTCGTTGTTTGGCGACCCACTGAAAAAAGCGAGAACTTTTGACAACCAGCACGATGATGATGGTTACAGTTTTTTTTGTTTTTTTTTTTAGCTAAATGTTTGGATACGACAATGGAGCAATCAACACCCTGGGCATACCGCGTGTTGGTAGTTTAACGTACAAATCGGTTTCTTTGCGTGTTGCGCTACGATTTACCACACAGGTGCCTGAAGGTGGTAGTTCTAATGTATCGAACCTTTCCTGAATGAACTTGCACGAGTAAAAACTTAGAAATAAAAAAAAAAGAACTTGAAATTCCTACCTAAACCTATGAGGAAAGGCGTTCGATTGGTGGAACATCCGAGAGATGGCGGCACGTATGATTGCGGGCGGCCAGACGCCACAATGGGTGCATCCCTTAACTTCGGCGATTGCAGACGATGTTCTGATCCAGAACTTATGCACCTTTTTCACTGTACCAATTTTAGTGCATGATTTTTTTACTCCTAAGCCCAAAGCAACAAAATAAATAAACATAGAACGAAAAAGAAAAACTGCACATATATCGTCTCGTTTATTCGACCGATTTTGCCTGCTATTTCCGAGGTCGAGTGAAGCGCTCGTTGTGACCACTTGTAATATTAAGTGCTTCATCTGCTGGCTGAAGCAGAGAGACGCTGCAGCGCTAATTTCAAGTTTTTAATAACTAAAGTTTTGCTGAAGCAAGTCTGTTGAGTGAAACTATAATGCAGAGGATCCATCACCATTCGCCACATCTGTTACATCCTAACACAATATGCTACGAAATTAATTTCTGCGGCTTCTACAAACAGCTAGAAATTCTTTTGACTTACACTGCATATTAAACGAACTATCAATGTCGTTCGACGTACGTTTTCCAAACGCTGTACATATCAGTCCCGGCAATTTTTTCGTTATATATTCTTCGCAGTCCTGTTTCTTGATCCGCTGTTAAGTGCCGCGCCCAATTTCCAGGGACGCCTTCTCAGAACAGGGTGTGCTGAAGGTGTTTCCCTGGTTTCTGACTTGTATTAGCTGCACCATCACTCAAAGTCACTGTAAGACGCAGGTTCTTCAATGACGTTACCTCTAGAAGCTTGTCAACGAGGCCTTGGTCTAACCGCTTCACTACTCCGGGCACGTCGAGGAAACGTGCAATCTGCAATACGACACTTCTGAAGTCTTCCTTCATGCGTTCGTAGTACACTAAGAGCACGTTGGCGTCTCCTCTCTTGGCGTACCACGAGAAGAGATGCTCGAAGTAGCAGCCGTACTCAAGGTCCCCCGAAAGGAATCTGTGCAAAAGTGTGTCCACATCTTCGCACCCGACAACCAACACTTCTCGCTTCGCGTGGACCCACGAGATAAAGACGTCAAAAGGATTGCGCACGACAACGATGTGCTTTGCTTCCGGGTGATGGGGGGACATTGACTGGGGCAAGTGGTGCTTGATCAGTCGGGGATGCTGACGGTTCTTCAGCACATCCGTGCTCACCTTAAGTAGAAGACAAGTTTTCAGCACGTCGAAAGAGTGGATTACTTGAGACGGCTTGCTAAAAAAACACGGGTTAATATTGGTGTTCAGTGTGGCACTGTCTCGGATCAAGCTTTATAAGGAACGAAGAAGCCGTTCATTTTAAAATAAAATCAGTTTTACCGAAAAGACAGACCGTATATCTGGTAAAAGATGCGTTACCGAATTGAACGAAAACACACGAAATGAATCATAATCACCTATTCATAGCATGTTGTTTTATAATAATAAAGTACGAGAAAAGGAAATATATGAGTGCGAGAACATCCACTCATGACGGTGAGAAAAGACTACAGAGTACATTTAACACTGATTCCGTGTAGGAATGCGAAAGCATTCGTACACGCAGCGCATTCCCGCATGCAGCGCGCAACGTCTTTATTTCGCACACGGCGCTCCGACGTCCCTTCTCAAACTGCGCCGCCGGCCGTTCGTCTGGCTCCTTAGCAACGATGACGCCGTTGATATGGGGCCGTATGCGCTCAGGTGATGACATCACGCTCTCCCACCACGTAGGCGCGGCGAACCCCGCCGCCTTTACGGCTTCCGTGACGAAGCATCTGCGTTGCTGTGCTTTTGGCCAATGGAAATTCAACTGCCGTGTTTTTGGCCAATGGGAACTCAACTGCCGTTTCACTGCTACAGACGATTATAGACAACGCCGGGTTCGCTCGATGGGACCTGTTATTGCTTTCACATTGAAACTGGCATACAGGGCCCGCGAACAGGCTAGTGAAAACAAAAAATAGCGATGGACGTTTTCTTTTTTGACCATTTCGTCGTTTACCCTGAGACTGGGGGGTTTTTTGAAGAGCAGAAGTAACAGAAAAAACAGACAGGTCTCAAGACGTTTTCTTCTTTTTTTTTTTTGGCACAATGATGATGTTAAGCAAATGGTTGGCAATGACTAAGTGGGGAAAGTGCGTTTTGTAGTGCAGACCAGTGTGCGATCTGTTTAATGCTCCGAAATCCCAACAAAAGAAATATACACCGCTCGCAAAAGCGGCGAAGACAAGTGCAAAGGAGTCGACAAGACGAGGGTCGAACGCTTCAAATCCTAATACTAATTCAGAATAAGGCCCTGCGCTTTATCAAAGACGTTCATTCGGCTTTACATACCGAATCAATATATCCAATAAAGTTACCAGCATATACCGGTTTTAGGATTACATACTGACTGACTACGCCATTTCATTTGTTCTCCGCGAGGAAATTATCGTCATAAAGTATGCGCGACGTTGAAAATAAACAAAATTTCTATCTGCGCCCACTGCCCAAAAAAATAGTCTCCCATTTTCTTAGACATAAGTTTGCAATCACTCCGTTATACCCTACGCACATTGCTCAATTGGTTTTGTGTATATATTATTGGCATGTATATTTTAGATAACGCAACACTGTAACTTCCATTTGTATATTACGTATATTTATGTGAAACATTTAACTCGTGTTTTTTGAGTTCTGTTTTTTTTCTTAAGGCGGCAAATATTTTAAAAAGGAAAATAAGACTTAAAACAACTGATTTTTTTTAAGATCACGATATTTACCACGGCGGATATCGGACAGAGAGCAGAAAGTTACACTTAAAAAAATTTACCTAAAATCTGCTACTGAACGTTCTAATTGCTGGCTTCAGCAGGCACATTTTAATCACAAATTTATTTCCCGTCGCCACAATATGCCAATCAGTTATTGAAATTCAGACAACGAAAATTTTCTTCCGCGATATTCTCTGGCAAATTTTAGCCTTGAGCAGACGAGAGACCGAAACATGATGCAGAAACCGTGTCGGAAGTCGCATCTGGAAGTGACGTCAGCTTCCGCATCAGACGTGAGTAGAGAGTCACCGGAAAATGAGATAGAGTTAATATAATGTGCGCTAGCTGTTTAAATGGCGCTAGTGTGCTTCTGCAAACTGAAGCAGACGGCAACCACTTGCAAATTGACTTTCGGTAATGTATTTTTACGGAACAATGGGACTGTATTTTCTCCCGGCGCATGATTATAAAACACATATCACTAAGAATTCGTGCGTACCAGGTAGATTGGAAAATTAATCAGTCACCCAGAAGAAATGATTAGTCAGTTACGGCGTTTTTATTTCAAATTCATGGCATTAGATGGGTGCTAAAGCAGCTTCGTATATGTATTCATGTGCACTGTCAGACACTGTTAGCGCGAACACGGCGTCGGCGCGTTCCAGCATGGGGGATATACGTGCTGTACGAACGGAGATACGTGAAAAATTAGGAGAGACGGCAAGAACGACGCAGTAATACTAGATCAGTTACTCTTTGTGCATTAACAATCAAAATAATTTAAAGGCCACATAACATTTTTTTAATAAATAAATCTTGTTTTATTTTCTCTGCTCATGAATATGCGCGAAGATGTTTGTTCTGCGTACAAATCATCACGCGAAAGCTCGACATCTTTTAAAATAGGGAGAAGCCATAGAACAGGTGCCCGATACAAGCTGCCCGGCATAGGAAATAAAAAAAAAGGACACACATTTGATAGCCCACATACTTTATTCTTTAAGTTATTAGTGTTTCTGGCCGCTCGTAAAGGTGCACGACAGGGTCATTTCAATATATGTGACAGGCCTTGTATATTAGGAATATATAAGCTTAACCAGAATGCTGACAAACCTGGAAAACACTCTACACTAATTTCTATTCTTGTTTTGCTTAGAATCGTCGCTCGCGTTTATATACCTGCAACGAAATAGAGGTTTGGGGCTGAAATACAGCAAAGTTTAACTTTGTTCGGCGGTAAAAAAAAAATGCTGTAACTAAAATAATTACACTTTTACAATATTAATAAAGGTACATACTATTCGGTAAAATCCACATAACAAAAGTTATCCTCGTTATTTTCCGCCAAAGAATCGAAATGCACGCGCGTTTTCCCATGGCAATGCAAGGGAGCACCGGAAAAGTACGACTTTTGCTGTCTGCTTCAACGTGCCTCCCGGAAGTCGCGTAGACACTAGCGCCAAATCAATCTCTAGAGTACAATATAATAACTATATGGAAACCGAAACGAGTCGCATGGTAGTATAGAACACGAGCCCTACTCTGCTCTCTCATTGGAAGCTCAGCTTTCCGCGTTCTTCCTTTGGTATTTTCGACATGGTTATAGCTTGACGGTCTAAATTCGCCAGAGAATAGCCCGGTGGAAAAACCAGTTGTTTGAAGTTTAACGACCTTTACGGCAAAATTTGAAGACCGGCAAGATTGCTTTTAATGTACCAGCTGCAGTGAGTATTTAAATTGTTAATTAGTGGATCCGATGTAACTGATTTGCTAACAATTTTCACACCCTAGATGATGTCCGCGGAAGGACTAACGTTATATCCAAGGAATTAGTTATCTCTCACCAGAGCCCTTTTTTTATTCTCTCCTGTTTTAGAAAATAAAAAACTGCATGTTGATACGGATGTATAAATGTTATTTTCGTTTATATTTATGTGTTTCAGTGGCCATCCGCTAAAACTCGGGGCTCAGCTCTTGACAAGGTAACGAAGGTTGGCTCTGTGTTTGTGGCTCCGGCATCTGTTTATGCTTTGAACAATAGGCATTTTCATTTATTTTAATTCCTGTATAGCGTTTTTTTTTTAATTTTCGTTTATGTGTTTACGCACTCTGTAAATGTTGCTTCAGTATCAATCAAATCACCATCACCTTACTCTTGAGCAATTGTTCCTGTCGCCATAATCCGCTAAAACTCGGGGCTCAGCTCTTGACAAGGTATTGAAGGTTGGCTCTGTGTTTGTGGCTCCGGCATCTGTTTATGCTTTGAACAATAGGCATTTTCATTTATTTTAATTCCTGTATAGCGTTTTTTTTTTAATTTTCGTTTATGTGTTTACGCACTCTGTAAATGTTGCTTCAGTATCAATCAAATCACCATCACCTTACTCTTGAGCAATTGTTCCTGTCGCCATAATCCGCTAAAACTCGGGGCTCAGCTCTTGACAAGGTATTGAAGGTTGGCTCTGTGTTTGTGGCTCCGGCATCTGTTTATGCTTTGAACAATAGGCATTTTCATTTATTTTAATTCCTGTATAGCGTTTTTTTTTAAATTTTCGTTTATGTGTTTACGCACTCTGTAAATGTTGCTTCAGTATCAATCAAATCACCATCACCTTACTCTTGAGCAATTGTTCCTGTCGCCATAATCCGCTAAAACTCGGGGCTCAGCTCTTGACAAGGTATTGAAGGTTGGCTCTGTGTTTGTGGCTCCGGCATCTGTTTATGCTTTGAACAATAGGCATTTTCATTTATTTTAATTCCTGTATAGCGTTTTTTTTTTAATTTTCGTTTATGTGTTTACGCACTCTGTAAATGTTGCTTCAGTATCAATCAAATCACCATCACCTTACTCTTGAGCAATTGTTCCTGTCGCCATAATCCGCTAAAACTCGGGGCTCAGCTCTTGACAAGGTATTGAAGGTTGGCTCTGTGTTTGTGGCTCCGGCATCTGTTTATGCTTTGAACAATAGGCATTTTCATTTATTTTAATTCCTGTATAGCGTTTTTTTTTAATTTTCGTTTATGTGTTTACGCACTCTGTAAATGTTGCTTCAGTATCAATCAAATCACCATCACCTTACTCTTGAGCAATTGTTCCTGTCGCCATAATCCGCTAAAACTCGGGGCTCAGCTCTTGACAAGGTATTGAAGGTTGGCTCTGTGTTTGTGGCTCCGGCATCTGTTTATGCTTTGAACAATAGGCATTTTCATTTATTTTAATTCCTGTATAGCGTTTTTTTTTTTAATTTTCGTTTATGTGTTTACGCACTCTGTAAATGTTGCTTCAGTATCAATCAAATCACCATCACCTTACTCTTGAGCAATTGTTCCTGTCGCCATAATGTTGCGAGCAAATTCATTATGTGACATTTCTTGAAAATAAACCCTATCCCTTTTCTTACACGTATTGAATTATTGCGTTGATTTTCGTGAATGGCTCCCAGACAAGGTTCGCAAATTCTAAAATAGGTTGTAATAAGTTTAGTAAAACATTCAGTTTTGTGTTAGAAAACGAAAGCTTCAGCAGATGTTTGAAAACGCTATCGCGCCCCTTCTGTGAAGAGTGTTCCAGCATTGATTACTTTGACGTACGTAGCGTTCCAGGCCCGTACGCCAGGTGCGTACAGCAGGTACGTACGCGGGTTCTCCATGTGCGTTTTTGTTAATTTATTGTGTCAATGTACAGGGCGTTCTTGCGAAAATAGGAACGTGTTTTTCGGCCCAGGTAAATAAACTATACATCGCAGAAAGCTTATACTCCATGAGAATGCGATGCTAGGGGTTGGGATGAAACTAGAAACCTTGAGGACATGACGTTACCTGGATCTAGACACAATTGAGAAACACGAGATTTCGTAAGCATCCGACGTCCAACGAGGCCTAATATCGTCAAAACAAGAATTGACATTTTGGGGCCCTGTATAGCATTCTTTCAGTGGAAAAAAAAACAAAACCTACCCAGCAAGAAGGATAACAGTATCTCTTTGTCGCTGACAAGTTTTTTTTTTTTTCAGTGAAATACATGGTGCAGGTGCCTAAAATTCCATTTATTGTTTTGAAGCTATTAAACATAGGCAGGCTTTGGCTCATGGCTTCGGCTATTAAACATAGGCCAACTTCGGCCCATACTTTGATCCCAATAATTCAATGTTTACGAACTTTTGTGTTTTCGTCCCAATGCTAATGTCACGACCTCGCGAAGTGAGAGCCTTCTGTGATGCATAGTTTATTTCCCGGGCCAAAACAAAATACGGTGTACATTTTCTCAGGAACGCTCTGTAGCTTTAGCCTGGTGGCGCTAAAATCAGTGTCAGTACGTCGCGACAATGTTACTGGTCACAGAAGCTTATCGGTCAAGGGAAATTATGGAAAAAAGCCTGTTTAAAAGCACGTAACTGCTGTAAGTCCGACAGAATCCCCATCGGCGTCTTCTTTGGACTTCGCGTCATTGATGGCACCTACTCGCTCTTATGCTTAGGACCAAAACTTCTTTTACGACCCTTCCCCCCCCCCCTCTCAGCCGCCCCCCCCCCCCTCCTTCCCGCCTAGAGAAAATAAAATATCTCTAACTATTTTGGAAGCTATTTATGGTATCTCTCTGCGTAGTAGTTATTTTAGCTTTCTCAAAACATTTGGTAGATGTCAATTACTTACGAAATATTCCTCGTTCCGATTTCGATATTTGACAAACAATGCCCCGGCATGTATTCGGGTAGCGATTTGTACCCAATCGCTGGGACGACAAGAATAGCCAAACGTTAACAATGTGTGAAATTCAGCCCGCACCCTGCGCTTTGCCAACACCAACTCTTTTCAATCTTACACACTGCCGGCACTTAACCGTTTCCGGTCGAGGAAATAAACGCTGTTCGTTTTTCTCAAATTCTTTTCTACCATTCGATTGCGTGAACAAACGAAAAACGTGTGTTTCTTTAAAGGGCAACTCCGGTCCATACTTTCGATTTTGGGATTATGAATGTTTTTAGTGCAGTCAGCGTCCCTGAGTTGCAAGGTGTAATTTTTTTCTCGTTATTGTGCGTAGTTTTAAAGATATCGACGCCTGAAAGTTTTGTTTGGGGCGCGGCCAACAAAACCGAAACTAGCCGCTCGAGGCCCCGGCAACACTGGAAATCAGCCGCTATGTGAACGTGACGTCACGATCGTTCTCGTTCAACGAGTACGCAGGCCGCGCGCCACCTACCTCTGTTGCGCTAGCCGTCTAAAGATAGGAGGTAGGCTGATTTTGTTTTAATTCTGTATACGTGGTAGCTATCGACCATATGTAGCAAGAGTTAGTGCGTATAACCAAAAACTAGCGACTGGAAAACCCGTGAACTCGTACGGTGCCGCACTCGGCGGCCACCGCCGTGCGTGCGCTCTGCCGTACTCGTCGCTTGTATACCCAAAAGCTAGCGGCTGGAAAACAGGTGAACCCGTTCGGTGCCGTACTCGGCGGCTGTCGCCGTGTGTGTGGTCTTCCATACTCGTCACTAGGCCTAAATTGTCATCTGGACTCCGTGGATGGAGCGGCGTTGCTTTACGCCGCGCTGCCAGTGACGTACAGTACTGGGGGCCCTGTCGCTTTCGCGCTGCGGGTCAGTCCCAGACACGATGGTTTGAGGCTCCGGCGCGGACCGCGGCGCCCGAACACACGTGTGCTAGGCTGAACACGACTGCTTTTCGTTCTTTTTTCCTTGGGTGCGTAAAAGCCGAAGTCCAAAGTCCACTCGTCGAACAGCGTTCACCCACACCTTCTCCAATTTCCGGTACGTCGGACACTTGTGAAAAGCATCTCCGGGTTGCGCAGAGGGTTGTTTGAGCAGCCCACAGCGCTACAAGTTGCACTCGCTATCTTTCGAGGAACAGCTGGGCAGTCTTGGCCGCACCGAGTTTCTCGCTAAAACGAGTCTTAAAGTCATCACAAGCAAATAAACAAAAGGCTATACCGAAGCTACACGGGCTACAGATAAAAACAACGGCTAAACACGCCAATCACAAGCCGAATTAGCGGTGGTAGCGGCTCAAAGAAGCGCACTCCGCGCAACGCCCGCACCGGAGGAAAAAAAGAGAACGATACGGACGTCACGGCCCAATAGGGAGTTTTCGTAGATCGTTTTCGCCGTCCCGCAAGGCCCTCCGCAATCCGCTACGATAGCGGGAACTCCACAGTCAAGGCTATCGGCGCGCAGGCGCAGTAGCGACTTCCTCGTTGCGGAACGCTTAGCGGAGGGGGTAGCGCGGTCTACGAAAACTCCCTATTGTTGCTTTAGCGATCGGCAACCCGCTGACCGCCCGCTAAGGAGCAGCGGCTCGCGGCGGGTCGCATTTTTATTATCGGCATTAGTTGAGAATGCGGCGTCCCACGGACGTATTATTTTGGCCGGAGTCGTATTTTGTATCACAACAGCGATACCAGTAATTTATTTCATTTTGAGTTTTGGCCGGAGTTGCCCTTTAAGTTATGAATGTAAAGGAGTAATTTCCTGCGATATTAAAAGAAAGTAAAAAAAAATAGTTTTGCTTCGCCGTTAAAGTGGTCCTGCAAGGACTTTTTTACTGTTTTTTAGTTTGCACCGAACCTGAGCGCACTGAACGTAGTAACTTAACGAAACTTTTCTTTTCTCGAATTCTGCTTTATTTTAAAAGTTATAGGAAAATTAAAGTTACAAAAGCAAGCAAAAAATAACCTCCTTTACGACGTCCTTGGTCGCTTGAGTGGCCGTGAACTAGAGGAGGGGTAGTGAGCTCAGCGAGCGCTCACGGCTGCCGCGCTCCGTGTTGACGGCTTGAGAGGCGGCCACAGAAGCATGTTCTGGATAGGCGATATGAAGCGGGCAGCCAGGGCGGCTCGCATTGCATTTTCTGCGCGCTTAAACACTAATTTGGCATGACACTTCATTGGCCACAAACGACAGCAAACATGGGGTAAAGATCAGTTCAGAACGGGAGCCACTTCGCGCTGCCGTACCGCCAAACGTCCAAACCGCAAGCCAAACCCGCTCGTCGAAGGCTTTCGGAACGCTCGGGACCGGTCGGATCCTCGAGCCCATATACGACTGCAGCGCCGCCGCTTACATCCGGGACCTTTCTACGCTCGCCGCTCGTCGTTGCCTGATCCCCACAACACTCTAATAAAAGCCCGTGAGTCTCCTTTGCAGCTCAACACTCGGAGAGCCAATCACCGCAACCTACGGTGGCAGCTCAGCGAATGACGATGCCGAAACATATGTTTAGACCAAGCAATGCAAGCCTGCCGTTTTGTATTGCCTAATCTCACAACTCAAACAGCGTTTTTGTTCTAAACATATGTTTCGGCATTGCCATTCGCTGGGCTGCCTCCGTAAGCTGCGGTGATTGGCTCTCCGAGTGTTGTGCGGAAAAAAAAACGCACGGGCTTTTTTTTTTTTTTTTTTTTTTTTTTTTTTAGTGTGCATTGTTTTAGTATGCGACGTCTTTTCCAGCGCTTGGTGGCGGTTATGTCGACGGACCATTTCTTGCTTCCGTACTTTATAAACTGCATTTGTTTCTTTTCTAATATAAAATACTGAACAAAAACTACTTGCATACATAATTGAAACGGTTCGCGCCGCTTATATTTTGTATTTAGACTACAAAGACGCTTTTAGCGATTCTGACCAGTAGTACGCCCAGGACCAAAGACCTCACATATCGCGCGCTTTCGGCACCGCGGGTCGCCCCCGTAGGTGGAGGAGGTTTCCGCGTTGTCCGGTTAAAATATGACGTGCAGATATTTACTCTCTTCGTGCCCGTTGGCTTGCCCGAACCCCAAGAGACGTGGAAACCGCAAGAAAAGTAGACGTATAAATAAGATGGCAGGGCCCCTTTAAGTATCTAAACCCAAGAGCGACCCGCTTGATTAGAAGCATCCACAATAGGCCGCTAATGCCGTTTTCATGCAGCACAAAATGTTTCAGACAATGTTTGAGAACCATTGAAGTATGTAACAGGCTTCCTCAAGAGGGTGCAGTTTTTGAGAACGTTTCACAATTATACAAATGTTTAAATCACCTTTCTTAGAGCACGTAATCTCAACGTGTTATATTTTGTTCTTGGGTGTTTTCATGTCACTTCTTAAAATGACGGTCCAGGTCACCCTTATTTCTTATATTCATTTAAAAATACATATCAAAGTTATATTCTTCGGAGGAGCTTTCAGCTATATGCGAATGCCGTAGCTAATTTTAGTCCCGACATATACAATGTCGAGGCTCGAGGCACAGAGATTGGCAAGGTTTCGCTATCGTATTTTGAACAGCCGTCAATTTCACACTAAGCATCGAAGTAATAATAGTTCTTGTAGAATGTTTAAAACATGCCCGCAGCATTAAAAAATTTACCAAAACAAACCTAGAAAAAAAAACTCCAAAACACGTGAAATAAACACGTTTTTGGGACACATACCCTAGTAGCACCGAATGTTGCCACAATGATACTGGAATGTGGTCCGTCAACGTTGTGTATACGTGGCTAAGGTCCGTAAAATGTCATGTCGCTGGAACGTTATCTGAAAACATTCCTGTAACATCACAGTAAACATTTGTGGTACGTTATGCCGTCAAAATTTGTGCTATGTTATGCCCTCGACATTTGTGGTATGTTATGCCCTCAACATTAGTGGAACATAATTTATTAACATTGTTTATATATTTCCAATGACCACACAGCAAACATTTGTGGTACGTTTTGTCCTCCACATTCGTGTAACATTAACCTGGTGTCTCAAGTAGCAGCCAGGCTCTTTAAATCAACCGCAAAATTTGGTTTCTTAACCTATTGCGCTAGAAGTTTTTGCAGCGTTGCCCACAGGCGGTGCATTTTTTATAGAAATTGCAAAGAGCGAACTTACCTGAGGAAAAAGTAAAGAAAGAAAAAGGGTTAACTCCTTTGGAAACACAGCGAAGGCACCGGTCTTCTAACAATAGGGCGCCCTATTTTTGAAGACCGTCGGCTTTGCTGCATATCCGTAGCAGTTAAGCCTTTTTCTTTCTTTATTTTTTCCTCAGTGAGTTCGCTCTTTGCAATTTTTATAGAAAAAAATACACCACCGGTGGGCAACGCTGCACAAAATCCTAGCGCGATAGGTTAAGAAACCGAATTTTGTGGTCGATTTAAAGAGACTGGCCGCTATTTGAGACAGCCAATATATTGCCAATTGACCACTACTTTTCTACATGAGCTAGATTATAAAAAAATCAATTTACCCACAACAAGAATAGCTAAAAACGGACAAGCACACATACATACCCGCAGTGTGCTAGCCCCGTTTCTACCTTTCCTCGTCTCGGGCAAATTAGTCGCAGGCTAGCTCCCTCAGAGATTTCACCCCACCTTCGCCTGTGTGAAAGTCGTCCATCAAATAGCACTGCTGCTGAACCGCTCTTAGAAGTTATTCACTTCACTTGAGAAAACGTGAGTACTCTTTTCTGTAATCTGCTTTCAATCATGTCGATCTATCCCAGTTTTATTTCGAGGTAATAGCTTTTATAAAAAGCTCAACTTTTTTTTTTTAACTTTTTTCAGCCAATCAGAATGTTTAACTTCCAGATGTTTGTCGCTCCAATGTTCTTGCACAAGAATTTTCTGAGCAGGGAAGAGACTAAAAAAGACATTTAGCCTAATTGTGAAGTAAACCTTGCGAGGGAAAAAGAAAATCTTTCTCAAGTGACAGAGAGATAAAGAACTTCTGATGACCTTAAAGCACAAACATTGATTTTAATTCCCAAAATATTTAGCACTTATAACCAACAAAGGCTAGACACATTTAGCTAATGAATGGGTATATTGAAGATAAAATGTTTGTCCCAAGTTGCCTTAGTACCCAAGTTGACACCTTAGTAACTGTTGAGCACTGCACTTATTGACAACATGTCGGTTACCAGAAATGTAACCTGTAATATATATGCCTCACGGAACTCCAAAGCCAAATTTAGCAGCTATACACCGTTTCACCTTCAGTTGAAGCGCAGCATACACTACGAGCCATCCCAGTCAATTTAGCGTCAAGTCTGATGCGACCTTGAGCTCTGCCTCCCGTTCCACACAGCTGGAAGGTCATGTGATACTCTTCCGGCGCTGGACCAGCTGGGATGGCCCATACCGTTCACTATGCTTTAACTTAAAGTGAAACGGAGCATAGTGGAGACAGCACTCTAAGTATTCAGACTCAATATTTCGAAATTAATTAGTGTTGATTTTCATTTCTTTTATATTAAACTTTCACAACCTACACAAGTAAAAGGTTTCATGGATTACCAGTATCCCCAACCATTGGACAATTGATTTGCATAATAACTTTTTAGAAGTTTTTCTCCAATTGCAAGATTTTGAATTATTTTGGAGTGGATTATCTATTCTCTACAGCAGAAGACTGACTAATAAAACATAAATATCACAAGATGCATCCCCCCCCCCAAACAGTATAATTTCAGCAATATTTTCACTTTGTGACACAATTTAAAGCAGTCCTCCACTCTACTTTTCTCTCTCGCATCTGCTCGTGGCAAGCAGAGAAGGAAGCAGGGGCTGCTGGGAAAAGTATGCACATCCGTCTCCATCACTTGCTTCCAGCCAATAGGAAGTTACAAAAAGAAAGCTATCTCCTTGAAATAGCAACCACCTTTCAGGCAACCATGTAAAATCAGTCTTGCCAAAATGAATCTTGCGCCCTAAATAGTTATACTTTTTTTTCCAAGGAAAATGAATTTAATGACATGGGTGTCCTATCCATGTCGTTCTGTCTTGTTCTAACTTTTTTAGTGGCCCTCTAAGAGGTACCTGTGACTGACCATAAAGTAGGACGCTTAGAGAAATCCAAAAGATTTATTGAGATAGGGTTTATTTTCAAAAATCTTCCAAGTTTTACATTGCACACAGCAGAAGCTGTAAGCTCAGCCAACTTGATTAAAATAAACTTTGAGAAAACATCACGAAAAAGGTTGCAGCAACAGGACCAGACATATACTGCGGAAACATTTGCAGATTCACTAAGAAACATACTCAACTTCTCAAAAGGTATAATGAGTGGTAACAACCAAGCTTAAGTTAGCAGAAGAAACATGTAGTTTGAAAGTAACTTTGAACTAAATAAAATTGACTAGATATAAGCAAAGGTGTGTTACAAACGGATCATTCTTGCATCCGTAGGGCAACTGCAAGAGGAAAAAAAAAAGTAATTACACAGACGAAAATTATAACAAAAATGTTTAGCTCCTATTCATAGGTAGTATCGACGTTTACCAGGAATAGGTGTGACAGCTACTCGCTTAGTTCTATATACACAGATATTAGATTGTGAAAATAGTGGTAAATAAGTTCAATCAAAAAAACCACTAGAGTAACCTGCCACTGATGTTACCATATCTGTTGCTGCTCAAGGTTATCGTAAAACAAACATATGTCATATTAATGATTCGAGAAGGAAGAGGAACAGTTACATAAAACTGGAGGGCACACAGTCCTTTATCGCCATCTTGAGCGGAGTGTCACCCTTTCTCTACACCAAGTGTCATTATTAGCTGTAGATTACTCCCAGAAGTCAAAAACTTATTTTCGGAAACCTCAATGAGACAGGCGAATGTCCTGCTTGTCCTCTGTCAGTAACATAAACGTCATAATTATTGTGATCAATAAATTACCTGGTCCCCACCTCCTAACCTAAAAAAGCTGTGCACATGGCAGGCTTCATGTTGCTTGGTAATGACATTAACGAGATAAACACTCACTTTTCTCAGTACTGTTTCTAAAGTGCAGTCAAAGTCAGAAAAACAAACTGACATATTAAGGAACATAATTTCCACATCAAAGGTCACTCAATGCCTGGAAAGTAGTTATAAAAGGGGAGGTCAGAGTGAAAGAAGCTGACTATAAACATAATAAGAGTAAAAAAAAAAGTGCTTGCCTCTTTTTACAAAGTCACCTCTAGGCAGAGGCAGTGCCCTCCTGGAAAAAGCATATTAAAGAGTAAAACTATACAGGGCGTTTATTTAATTCTTTACAGAATTGAAAAAAAAAAGCTGATAGCTACGTGAATTTGCCTTCGGTGTATGTTTGTGGGGCTTGGAGGGCATTATATGAGGGGATAAATGTCACAGTATGTTGGCTAACAAAATTCAGTTAAATAACTTTTTCATAAACGGTTTAATGGGCCATGTCCAGTACTGAACGAGCAGTTTCTTCATGACACCTAGACAGACTAGGTGCATATATTCAAGTGGAAACATGCTGATCAGGCCAACACCCAGTGTCAAAAGTGGTGAAGTGCCACGGTGATGGTCGAGATTCACCCGATCTCTAAATTCTTCGTCGGTGCGAAGTGGGGCATCGACATCTGGGAACGTTATTCTCTTGCCATCATGCTTTCCTTATTGAGTGCATTTCTCACATCCAAAGTATGCCATGTGTCCCTTGATGCTCTTGAGGTATGCCCTGGCCGGGGCATCGCAGACGAAGGCACGAAGCCTTACTTCATACACCTTGCTGCTCAGACGGATGCCCTGGGCCAACAATGTTTACATCTCTTCTACGAAATCTTTCATGAAGCTATCCACATCTTCAGGTTTGGGGTCTCCTTCATAGAGAGCAGCAAGAAAAAGGGTCTGTCCACCACTTTCCTTGATTGAAACAAGAATCGGCCAAAAATGCTTCCGCGAACTTCTAGAGATGGGAAGTCCATCCACATTGACGGAGAGAAACAGAGTGTGGAGCACTCCGCAGGTAGGCACCCAGCTGAAACTTCAGCCATCAATCCAGGAGTTATACCAAAATAGTGGTAAAAACCACTCCCCATTCGGACAACCTCGGTGTTTCGTAAGGTCTTCAGGAGTGTCCGAGCATCACTGGGGAGGTCAGGGTGGTAGGGCCGAAGCAGCTTGAGCAATCGCGTCAAGTGCGATGCAGGTGTGTTCGCATTAAGTGCCTAGTCTGCCAGTTTGCTGGCCAAACTGGGCGAGACCTCGCCTTCCCCACCTTCATTCAGCAGCTGTTCTAAATCTTCCTCGTGAAACGAACCTTCCTCCTCATCGACATCTGATGATTCCCATTCCAGGTCGTCCAAGGGGTCATTCAAGGAAATGTCATCGTCACCTTCGGAAGTAAATTCGGAGCCTCGTTGACTTTGGACTTCAATTAAACTTTCTGTTGCCTCGGCTTCTGCCGCCACCGGAAGAGCGCAAACATCTTAATCGGTGCTAGAGTCCACAGGATCTATCAGGGAAACGTCATCGTCTTCGTTTGAAGTAACTTCGGAGCCTTGTTGACTTCTGACCTCAATCAAGCTTTCGGTTGCCTCACCTTCTGCCGTCACCGGAGGAGCGCAAACGTCTTCATCGGTGCTGGAGTCCACGGGATCTTCATTGCAGTACCTTTCTAGTTCGCTCTGAGCGTTTTGCGCGATTCTTCTTTTTTTCTGGCGATCGGACAACTCCGACAGCGAACGCTTAACGCGCTCCATTCTCCACAATAACAAGTAACAAAATACCACGTACCTTGTTTTGTGTTATTTGCACGGCGAACGGTGATTAAACGATAGGACGATGGTGCGGATAGCGCTTTCGAAAGCCTCGGCTTTGCGCGGGAACACTGCCGGCTGCGCAAACAAAAGAAAAGTGCTAGGTACTATCGTGGACACTGTTAGCTATAACACGGCAGCGGCGGCCGTCCCGTACCCCCAGCGCCCCATAGCAGGCGCCGTACGAATCTCCGCGCATGCGCCGTGTGGCGGACTCGCTCTTCCCGCCTGCGAGCACACCCTCGCTTTGTCGTCTGCTAGGCACAGAGCAGACGACACCACAGCGCTCGCCAATTTTCGCTGAACACGGTTCAGCAAACCACCGCGTAAGAGGTGCCCACGGTTGATTCCCTGACTTCACTAGCTAAGGATAATCATCGCCACTAAATGTAATATCACGGTTGATCACATTTTTTTTTATGGGACAAACTTACAGTTATACTCCGTTTCACTTTAGGTCTAAGCACAGCGGACGCTACGAGACGATAGGACCAACCAAGCAGCGACAAAAGCACTTTTTGCACCTTATTGGGTCCCCCGGTGATGCACTCCGTGACGTTGCACCTTTGCCGCTATTTGATATGCTCCGCGTCGTTTTGTAGCGTACGATGCGGTCGGACTTATAAGGTGAAACGGAGTATAACAGTCTCTCTCTGCATCACACCTGCTGCGCTCATACTGGTTTGCGAACGCATATTGGTAAAAAGGCATTGCGCACGCCTATTTCTGAAAAAGCAAAAAAAAAAAAAAACAACTTAAACAGGAGTAGTGCCCTGATGACTCTGCAATCTGCCCCAATAAAAATCGCAGGTTGAAAATGAGTTTGAGACCAGTTCACTATAGCGAGGGTACCAGACGAGCAGGACTGTGCTCTGCACCTAGCAGATGCGCCTAGCAGATGCTCTGCGCCTAGCAGACGGCAAAGCGAGGGTGTGCTTGCAAACGGGAAGAGCGAGTCCGCCACACGGCGCATGCGCGGAGTTTCGGACGGCGCCTGCTATGGGGCGCTGGGTTTACGGGACGGCCGCCGCTGCCGTGTTATAGCTAACAGTGTCCACGATAGTACTTCTGGCTATGGCTAGAGACGAAAGGCCTAGAGCCCGATAGAGTCCAGATAGGCTTCCGATCATTTTATTAATGAAGAAAATAAATAATTTTATTGTATATAGTACCAAATAACAAGTATAATTTTTGAATTATAAAATTGTTTTTAATCACTTTAGCACTTAGCACACCAACACAACCAAGTTTGGTTGTGTTGGTGAATATTGGTCGACGTCACTAGGTAACGCAAGCTACCGCTCGTTAGAAAGCTTACAAAGGGTATTTATCAGAGCCGTATACGGTATTTATCTATCCATCCAGGCAGCGTACACAAAATGGCAGCCGTGTTTTTCCCGTTCTTCCTAAGCGTTTTCCCAAGCGTTTTTCCGATGACACCGATAGAGAGCAGACGAAGTGATCCGCGTACAAGCTTTTCATCATCAGAAGTTTAAAAAATCCGGTTTACGAGAGCTACATCTGTGCATGCTCTTTGATAGGCGCTTCAGATGTGTGAGTAACGAATTCATATCGCGGGTGACGAAACTGTAGAACGGAAGCTCTGCGAGCACTCTACACGGCCCTCGTACTTCCCACCACAGCTTCCCACTCTGGACTGGAGTATTGCTCGGCGACCTGGTCCCCGCCCCAGCAGCACTTCTGGGAAAGGCTCGAAAGTGTGCAGCGCCGTGCGACACGGATCATCTGTGGCACAGCGTACGGCTCGTACGATGCACGCCTGGTCTGGGTGCCCTTGGTCGGCGACCCCCCACGAGAGGCGACGGGCCTCACGGATGCGCGCACTGTGCCGGATGCTCGATGGACCGCTTTCCGGGATCTCGTTGTACTCCGCAGTGCGGACAAGCAAAAGAACTGGGCAGCCTGAGCCTCTCCGTGGGAGGACCACCCGCCACTGCAAATCCCTGCTCCCGGCGGCCCGGTGGCCATTAGAGATTTCCTAACAATTCCTCCAGCCTCTCGAAGCCCCCTACCTGAATGGAGCGACGAGTCCAGGGAACTGTGCTAGCTCTTCTCTCGCCAACTGGCTTTGAGCTCGTGACGACCAGTGACTTGCACCATTATTTTTCTTGTTGCTGTGTGTGCTTGTTTTGTTTTACCCTACTGAGTCCCCTTTCTCTTTGTCTCCTGCACTGTAGGGGGCGGCCTGCTAGTAGGCGCATATGCATAAGGGTTATCACCTTCTTGTCTAGCCTCGCACGTCATCGCATACACGTACAATCCGTGTGCAAATAAATTACAATCGCAGTTACAATTACAGAAACAAAAACAATGGTGACAAGTATTCCTGCACAACTATACACTGCATTGACATTTAAATAAGGTGCAGCGAAGACTACAGCCACGAGACCGCAGCTTTGCAGCGTGAGACGGCCCTTTGGACATGAGTGAGCGAAAGGGCACGTGGTGCATGCATCCTGCTTCGCGGGCGCTTGCTCACTGGGGCCATTCGAAAGCTTTTAAGCTTGCTCGTGCTGCATGCAGGTGTAGTTCTACTAAAACTGAAGCGGCAATTAGGGAGACTGTGCATTCCCTTTACTATTTCTGATTGCTGGGGGGCCATGCTCCGTCCATTTTAATTAATTATTCATAAGTTAATTCAGAAATTACTTCAGTAAAACCAAACTGCTACATCCATTCAATGCAGCCCTTTACACACAAAAGTACAATACTTCCCAGACCATAGTCTTCAGACTGTACATGCCTAAAAGTTAATATTTCACTCTGCAGACTGTCTGCAGGTGCAGAGGATACAATACATTGTGTGTCTCGTTCTAGATATTTTACAATACAATATTTACAATATGTTTTGCTTTGCTTAAGTGAGAAACAGGTCATACTGTCAGTGTGTCGTCCAGGCCTTTGATGTCTTGGGGTTGACAGGCTGTTAGCTTAAGTGCCTCCAGGCAATCTTTGTTTGTCAAGCTTAATCCTCATGAGCTCTGTGATTCACCACGACAAGCGGCCGCAAAAGGACCTCTCCCCATAATGTGGACCGTCTAAGGAAACAGACATTCAGCTTGAATTTGCCTGCTCCTGCTCTTGACGCAGCACCGCAGGCCATAGGATGACGCATCTGCCGATACAATCGATCGTTTGTTGGCGTCGTAAATTCCGAGAACGGGGCAGGTTGAGAGGACTTCCTTCCATTTTGCGAAGGCTTTCTGCTGAGGATGATCCCACACGGAGTCCACTTTGGAACTGAGCAGTGACGATAGTGAATGCAGTAGGTCAGACAGGTGTGGCACGAATCGCCCTAAGTATGTCGCCATACCCATGATGCGCTTGACTTCTTGCTTTGAAGTCGTTATGGGCATCTGTTTCACTGCGTTGACGATTGTCTCGTCTGGACGGACACCATCGCTGTCTACTTGATGACCTAGGAACTTGATACTTGTCACTCGAAAGACGCATTTATCCTCGTTGAGCGTGAGTCCTCCTGATGACAGTCGCCTGAGGACATCTCGCAGACGTTGCTCGTGCTGCTCGGACGATGACGCCCATATCAAGATATCGTCCATGTGGCAAAGTACTCCTTCCATTCCTTGAAGAATTTGTGTAATACGTCTCCGGAAGTGTTCCGGAGCTAACGTGATTCCGAATGGTAGGCGATTAAAACAATATATTCCAAACGGAGTGATGAATGTCGTCAGGAGTCGTGACTTCTCGCCTAAAGGGATCTGTCAGAACCCAGAATTCGCGTCCAGCTTTGAGAAGATCTTGGCTCCCGCTAGCCTCCCCAGCGTGTGCTCCACTGATGGGATAGGGTGATATTCGCGCTGAATGTGCTTGTTCAGTTGTGTGAGATCAACACAAATGCGAATTTTGCCAGACGGTTTGGGGACGATGACCATCGGCGCGCACCATTCAGTAGGTTCTTCTACTGGAGAGATGACACCTTGCGACTGCATGGTTTCTAGCTCTTTCTGCGTTTCTCGATACAGCGAAAGCGGTACTCTTCTCGGTGATGCGATAGCAAACGGCGTCGCGTTAGGTTTCAGCTTGAGAATGTGAGCACCTTCGAGAGATCCCAGTCCTTGAAACAGGTGAGAGAATTCTTTCTTCGGTTCGCAAGCTTTGTTCGCAGTCATGCAGATTTGAGGGCAAAGCCGAAACTTTTCGATAGCTGGCTTACCCAAGAGAGGATGAAAACTTCTTCGAGTGCTTGTTGCCCACTGCAGTTGAGCTGGATCCAAGCTGATCCCCTGACTTTAAGGGGTCGTCCGTCTGGACCACGAAGTCGGCGTTGGGGCTCGGGGAGCTTGTGGCACTTTGCGAAGACCTTTTGAAAGATGGCAGCTGGTAACACCGTTTCATCTGCTCCAGTGTCTATTCGGAAAACAACATGAGTTTTGTCGACGAATACCTCGATGTTCTATTTTGCTGTTTGAGGAGAAGCTGCAGCTCCTACGAATTCTTGTTCGTGTATGAGGGAGTTCAGGGTAGTTGAAGATTTGCAGACTGTTGAAAAATGTCCCTTTTTCTTACAGCTCTTGCAGCCTGCGTTCTTCGCCGGACACACGCTCCTCGGGTGAGCTTCTCGACCACACCAACGGCACGGTTTGCCTTTTGGTTTGGGTGTCGCCGTCTTCTTAGTAGGAGTTCGACCATTTGAATGTTCAATTCCTCGCTGAGCAGGTCCTGCTGCTGTCCCATTTTTGGCTGCTATACGGTTAACGTTGGCATCCTTTTCTTTTGTCGATCGGAGTTCCACTTGTCGCTTCTTAATCACTTCAGATTGTCGCGCAGCAGCGATGGCCTTCTGGAGGTCCAGATCAGGATCCAGTTGAAGTGTTTCTGAAGTCCTGCTGTCCCGAAGACCAACAATCAGCCTGTCGCGGATCAAGTCTTCCTTCAGTGGTTCATAGTTGCACGTAATTGGCTAATCCATGGAGAGCAGTGACGTACTCCTCGACGGTTTCCGTCTCCAGTTGCGATCTTGTGTTGAGCATGGCTTTCTCCTACACCACGTTTCGATGAGGAATGAAGTAACGTTCGAAGTTCTCCATCACCTTCTCGAAATCTTGAGCCTCGATGTCGGACAGTTTGAAGGTCTGTAAGACGTCTTCCGCTTGCGGTCCCATGACGTAAATGAGAGCGTCGACTTGGTGTGATGATGGTTGAGATGCCAGTCCTGATGCACTGTGAAAGCGCTTGAATCTCTTCTTCCACGCCGGCCATTCGTTAGGTGTTGTAAAACTGAAGGCTTCTGGTGGCGAGATGCGAAAAGTTGCCGTTACCGTTTGTTCGGTAGCACCGTTGTCGGCAGAAGTCGAGGGCTTGTCCATTGTTCCTTCGTTTGTAGTCGATCCTGCGCTTTACTAATTATTAGTAGACTCGCGGAGCGATCCCACTTCTGACACCATGTTTCGTTTTGCGTTCTTTTGTGAAGGGCACACACAGACAACCTTTCGTGCCGGAGTCAGGCTGAAGACTGACGTCTCGTTTATTAAATCTAAAACGAAATAAAAGAAAGGCGCCTCTGGTACGGGGCGCTTGGGTTACGCGGAAGTGGCGGGACGGATGTTTATATCTCGGGCTCCGCGCGCGAACGGTTCTTCTTGCTCGGTCGCTTTGGACTTCGGAGCTCGCTAGCGTCGGCGACACCATAACACCAACCGGCGTTCAACGTGGTTCTGTATTTTTGCGTGTCAGCAACGTAGCAGCAACATCGTGATGGCAGTGTTGTGGGTTGTGAACAGAAGACTGGAATTATCGCCGATGTGACCGTGTTTTTCGCGTATCAGTGGTGTACCTAACAACAAGATGAGATGACGTAAACTGTCGGGCATTGATGCCGCTGGTCGGGCCGTGATCGGAGGGAATGGGGTGTCGCACATTGACATTCCGCTTTACATTAAAAAGTTTAAGACCACTAGGGGGATTAGGTGCAATCAATCGAGGTGCGGATAGTCATGTCGGAACGCTGGTCTGAACCCTAAGGTCCTATCGTGCAGTGGTCAATGTGAGTGTCGGTTGTCTCCTCTCCGAGAGCGATTGCGCTCCGAGCAAATGACAGAACAATACGAAATTATGACAGAAAGTACGTATATTTACAGCGCGGAATTTTAGCATTAAAAACAATAATAGGTCTAATCGAAAAAAAAAACTACCCTTTATTTTGCTGTTCGAATATACTACGGTTCCTGGAGAAACTGCCTTCCAAGTTGCGCGCTGGGATGAGCGCTAGAAGTTTTCGAGCTCACCACGGCGTAGCTCCGCGGCTTTCACTGCATTCAAATTGATCGAAAAGCGATTTCTCTGCCCGTGAAGCATCACTTCCAGCTGAGTGAATATCGGCTCTACAGAGATTAATTCAAGACGGGAATTGCAGCCGTGCGCGAACAGCACGAATAGAAAAACAAACACTACAACAGAAATACAGGCTCCGACGTGCAGTGCGGGGAAACAAACTCAGGGCTTCGAACCGCATTGGAGCGGCTTGATTTATTGGCTTTCAAGTAATTACGGCATGATCGAGCGTTTACTTTTTAATAAGAGATTGATGCCCTGAGCCATTCAAATTACTCTCAGAGGTATGACATTGCTGGAAAAAAATCAACATGCTTGGAATATTTTTTATTGCTTAGGCAGTCACCAAAAACTTCTGTACGTTCAAAACGACAAGTATAAAAGACGGAAACGCAGAGCTCGGAAGTGGTGATCGAGTTACTGGCGTCGGTATGTGCCGTGTATATATATGTGCTCAATATGGTGTTCAGCTGATGCTTTTAGTATGCATAATTCGTCTGCATCTGTGTATAGCAGGGGGGGTAAAGGTGGGTGAGGAGGAGTGGCGAATCCCGCGCGCCGACATCCTGGGTCCCGAGTGAAAGATCGCGAAAGAGAGCGACAGAACACGAGAAAAAGAAACCAATCTTGCCAGCTGAAGGACGACAGTCGCAATGGTAATCGCGAAGACTGAAAACTCTCAACAATATAAACAGTGATACTTTAACGTTGCAAACTAAATTCTGAGCTATCCTAAGGTTTATAAAAAGCAGCATACTCATTACGTTGCATTAACTTCCCTTCTGTCGAAATCTCGCAAATCTGGTAGTTGCCCGGTTTTGTATTTCCGGGCCAGATAACCGAAGCCGGTTATCTGGTTTAGTTTAGTGTTGATGGGAGGCCGTACATCTGCGTACTATTCAAAAAGAAAGCTTCGAAAGGAACGCGAATATCTTTCCACCGGTAAGTTCGTGGATTGTTGAAGTTCATGACACTGCTCTGATGATATAATTGTGAAATCGAAGGCAGTTGGTAACCATGTGGGACCCCAAGGGTCTGCTTGCATACTCCGCCGCTTGCGGCAGCCAGAATGCATGGGAAAATGGAAGACCCTTTTCCTCTAGAGTTAGTATGTATGACCTCTATGATGTATAGGGGGTATTCACTAGACGCCATATTTGTGGGTGCTGTTTAGAGGGCATGCTCAGAACGAGCTCACGTCAATAGGCTGCAAGGGCCGGCACTCTTAATGGTGCGGAATGCACGTTGCAAATGAACTGTGGAAGCTCGCCATCAGCACGCGCTCAGCATTCGTGCACGCAGGTATGGCCGCCAGTGAATACTCCCTATAATAAAGGCTCCCGAAGATCCTGAACCGCAATGGTGGCGTGAGCAAATTAAAATATTTTTGTAGAACATGAATTGGGCGGTAGCTAGCGCCGCCTAGCCTAGCTACTTGCAATTACTCTGCTTGACCCTGCCATCTGGTGGCAAGCAATTTAACCTTCTTTCACGCTATGCGATAAACAGCAGCTTCGAGTTTGTTATTTTGAGAGCGGCTTTTGGTTTCGCGAATTGGTTTGCCATTCCTCTGTGATGTGCGGTTGACGAAGGAATTGTGGCTCGAGGAACAGCAAAGGTAAGTGCGCGAAGTAACTGGGTATCGGTTGTCTCCGTTTAACATCGCAGTGCTGACGACGAGAGGACTGGGCAACTGCTGTCGAAACGCAAGTTTCTGTACCTGCGGGGGGAATCTAGCTTCGGAAATAAACACAGTTCGCGAAAAGCTTGTGTTATGCTTTTATATGCTGCTCCTCTCGTCCCGTACAAGAGACGTAGCGTCCCCGTTAAGCCTTATTGAGCTCGATTTGCTCGATTCAGGGCTGCCATAATGAGATGCAGGCGACGGAGGAACTACTTGCTCCCCTGCTTCAGGGACGAAAGTTTCTCCCTTTCTAAAGGAACATGTTACAAGACCGTTCCTCCCCTCAGGGAAGACTATCGACACACTTTTGTCTCAAAGTGTAGAAGACGGGCCTCATTGTGTCATCGTTAATGGATTTTTGAGCCGCTCCAATCAGCAAACGCACTGAAGCTTGACGATGACACAATGAGGCCCGTCACGCGTTACACCAGCACGGGGCTGTGTAGAGCTTGTTGTAATGACACGCTGATAGGCGCGCGCGCGGCGAGGGCGTCTTGCCGTTCGTCGCCGGTAGAGCCGTGAGGTGCGTGCTCGTGCGAATCGAGGGAACGAAACGACGAATCCCAGAGACTTTTACGTCAAGACCCATGGTGCGTCAACGCGACACAGGTGCCCAGCAACTTCACCGTGACGTGTCGTCGATATCGCTCTCACTACAGTGTGAAATAAAGCAGGACTGCTAATGTTTTTTTGCATGCTGCGACGACGTGCACTGGGGGCTGGGCTTCTGGCTTCATTCTGAAGTACCGTCGGGTATAACTTTGTTTAATCCACATTTGCGTGACAGTGCAAGAAAACACATTTGTATTTTTCTTATCAGGGTGAATGGTATACCAATACGCACCAAAATGGCTATGGAATCTTCTGGCTAGTAAAGAATATACCGTAACATCCCGAGAGATAGCCCATCTAACATTTAGAGCAAATCAGGCGAAAATGTGGTGTACAATCAAGAAAAGTTTCAAAAAATTCCTATTTTTAGGTCCTGTCCCTTCCAAGCTTGTTATGGTAGCGAGGGGCAACGAGGCAAGCTGACTGTACTCCCCATTCAGCAACGTTTGCTTATATCTTGTCATAGATAACTGGCCACATATACGCCGAGACCATCATTATCTTAACACTAATTCTACTAGGACTAGGCTATATTTTTTTTTGCTTAAAAAATACAGCAAATCAAGCCAAAAATAGGGGTTAAGTTTTCCCGCAATAAGATAACGCTATAACACAATAACAATGGCTCTGTTGGTGAGACAATATATTTAGGAATAAAGGAAGGGTGTTCCAATCGTTGACATTTTGCACGGCGATTGCGAGAAGCCACGACCTATTTTATTTTAAACGTTCGGTACTTTGTCCCACGTACATTCCACCTTCGAATATTTTTTTGTATCCAAAAAGCTACTATAGGGCAGACAACTTTTTAAAAAGACAACGGTCATGCCTAAACACTCTTTAATAAGAACCTGTATTATAAGTGGCTACCTTCTAACAAAAAAAAGGGAATAAACTTTGGGGGTAGTAATATAATTATCTGCATATATATATATATATATCCAAAATAATGCAGCGTCCTAGATATATAGGGCAGCGGCTTGGCGAAAATAAATTCGAACGAATAAAATTCACATTCAAGATCGGCATAGTTTTTCCATTCCAGTGAGTATAAGCAATATGTGGCTTTGTTCAGGCTTATATATGACAGCATATAAGAAGAACACGCGCCGTTCACCGCTTTTTGCTGGATTTGATCAAAGAAAGTAAAAAGTACGCTCTATTCTTCTGCAAACCAGGTTGGCTTCTCCCAGAGTTACTTAAAGTTCCTAGATGTTGTCGCCATGTATTTGATTCAACTAGAAATAGGCATTCCTCCGCTAACTGTTAGTTTTGCAGCCCTTTAAGTAATGTTTAATTAAAGCTATTTAGAATTTGTTTTGCTAAGCATAAATCACGTTGAACAAACCCGTTTTTTTTGTTTTTTATTTGCACGGACGCCTTTATCGGTTGAAATTGCTTTCGGCGATGAGGCGATATCTGGATGGGCTTTAGTAAACAATACTCAGTTACAGGTTAAGGAAAGTTTTCGAGGGAAAGGAAGGCTGGGGAGAAGGAAGTAGACGGAACGCTGGAGAGAGGAAGGGTTTTCCTCCTCTCCTCTACAGCACTCTGGTTGCTTCCTTTTTTCCAACCCTCCTTTCCCTCGAAAACTTTCCTTAACCTGTAACTGACTACACCTGCAGTGGTGATCCAAGACCAGTTGGTCGCCCTTGCTTTTTAATCTTGTGAAGATTTAACAGCGCCAAATCTGCAAAGGCTCGTGGTGCTAATCGCAAAATGCATACGTTCAATCCGCACTTCATGTTTATTTATTTATTTACAATACCATACAACGCCCGTGAAGGAATTGTAGGGGGACGGGAAAACAAGTACATTAAGCCTGAGTACATCAGGAAGGTAGGCGCGACCTGCAGTAACCAATGCACAAAAAAAATGCAGAGAGGGACACTCCAACTGATGATAATTCACTAAAGCAATAGTACACCAGGAAAATAATATACATGTGTTAAAGTCTAAAAAGCATTAATACTATTAGAGTTTTCTTTTAGCAAAACAAGTTCCATTATTAATGAATTCCATCGCTGAATGATGCGTTGAAAAAATAATATATTAATAAATCACTTCTAGATGACGAAGGTATAGTCTTTCTTGAGCGATTGCGTCTACGATATCTGAATAACAGGATGAAGATGAGCTAGTTGGTAGCGTTCTAGCTGGCCGTTTACTTTTGATATATGAAGTGTGGTGGAAGTAAACATGTCTGATAGTTTATATCTCATATTTTATGATAGATGTCATGTAAACATTTGAGATGATAGCACTGACGCCGAAATTTGAGGGACTCATTTTTTATATCGGTCACTCTATTACAGCAGCTTAACCTGACAGATCTGTTCTTAATTCTTTTTTATTAATGTGTAGGTACTCCTGGTAGGAATCCTAGATTTCACAAGCATACTCCAGGAGCGGCCTGATGACATTAAGGTACAGGGTGTTACTAAACTCGCGGGGGCAGTCTCTAAAATTGCCTTTGATGAATCCTTGCATCCAGTTAGCCTTAGCGGTCATGTAATCAATATATAAAGGTTCCAACAGATATCGTTGGAGAAATACCACCTAAATGCTTTACATTCAATTACAGCCTTACACTGATGTTATTGTTGGGGTGCATGCTGGTGCAAAAAACATTTTCATGTGAATCTGGCAAAACAAAATTGCGGCATCTAGATTCATTCTTTATGTGGAGCACCAGGTGGCTATGCGATCAGTTTCCCGTTGGAGAGCTACACTGTCATCAGCAGCACCTACTGCAAAATTAATAACACAGTCGTCAGCAAAAAGACGTATAAATAATAAAAAGTTTCCAACACTATCATTATTAAGTATTAAAGATAAAATCGGTCTCAAGACAGAGCCTTGGGTTACACCAGAGGTGATTGGGAACAAATTAGAGGATTTGCCATTAATTACCTCTGCTTGTTTCCTGTCTCTTAATACTTCAGCTAAACATCCGAGGACGACATTCGACATTTTAAAGGCCTTAATTTTGTGACGAATAAAGTTGTGTGGAACAAGGCTGATAGCTTTCCGAAGATCAAGGAAAATATACAGTCACATAAAATGACTTCGTCGTATGTGTTCGCTAAGTCGTAGTAAAATTCAACAACAGGGTTGTCCAAGACAAGCATTGAATGACCCCGTGTTCAAAGTGGGTGAATAAATGTTTCGAGAGTAGATGTTGTACAATATTGGCGTTACTATTGAGTTCTATTAATTTAGAAGTCGCGCGTAAAATAAAATGGGCTTGAAATTTTTCTACTTCGTTTCTGGGACCACTTTTATGTATATCCACTGAAGGAACAGTCGTCCAATAGCTAGGCGAAAAGAATCTGTTAGTGATTTAGTGAACACGAGAGGCAGATACATTGAAAGCACACCTGAACGCTCTCTCAGGACCCTCTATGGAATGCCATCAGGGCCGGTTGCCTTGTCAGGACTAAGCGATGCAAGAAGTTTAACGAGGCCATCGGAGTTATGCAAGAGTTATTTCATGCTATCGCTTAAACTTGTGCGAATTGGCTCTGCATTGTGAAATTAGAAGCAGAGCAAACACGAATGAAAGACAGTTCACGCAGATAGAGCGATGAGAGTGTTTCTACTTGCCCTTCATTTAAATTCGCGCTGTTTTTTTTTTTTTGTCTTTTTGTCTTTTTTGTCGTCTTTTATGCTGTTTGTTAAAGTGCAGTCAGAGGCCAAAATAAGACGATAACAATAAATAGGAAGAGTAAAGCAGACTAGATGTAGCTGCCTGGGCGGATACATTGGTTGGCGAGATACCTACTTGGTGATTTTCGTTGTTCTTAACATACTTCCAAGATTTTCTGGACCCCTGTTCTGGCAATGACTTAAATTAGCGTGATAAGGCTACTTAGCTAGCTTCAGTTCGCTTTCAAAAAGTTTCCTGATGTCACGTAACATTGTAAGTGACACACCACTCGACATTCCGTGGTATAAGTAAGCAGGGTTTTTTGTTGTTTTTTCTTAATAATGTTGTGAGTTTCTATCTGTCTAAACCTTCTTCTTTCTTTTTCTTTGGGTCATTATTGTCTGAGGTATACGTTAATCAATTAAACAAACCAGCCCGTAATTAGAAAGTTTTTGCAGATTGTCAATATCAATCTCCCAACTCCATATTTCAGAATCGGCAAAATACAGCACATGTTTTTTAGACAGGCCAGCGTGATTACCCTTATCATTAAAGTAAACCTTCCGTGGGCACGGCTTAACCGGCATCGCTCACTTGCAGTCTATGCTTGCAGTGACTATGGCATGGTCTCTGATTCCTGGTAGGTATGTAACTGAAGTTAGGACTGTCCGAGAGTCACAAAAAAAATAAGATCTACTGTGCTCGATCGCCTAGAAAAGGTTCTGATTTATTGAGTAACATATTGGGACAGGCCAAAGCTTGATACAAAATGGAAATAACGTTTAGCACAATGTTAAATAATTAAGAAAGAACATTTGACCGCTACACCACGTGACATCAAGTAAGTTAAAGTCCGTAGAAATAGAGAATCACTCGTAATATACCGTAATTTAATTAAAAGTATATCATCATATTATACGTCAATATTTCGACTAAAGAAATTATGCGTAATGGTTTGAACAAAAGATGGGTAAAAGGAACCGCGGGCAAGAGTTTCCTCAGAAGATACATAAAGTTTACACGAAACAGACTCACATGAAGTGCAAGTAACATTTATTTCAGAGCTCTGAAGAGCGCTCGCCATCAGCAAAAAAACTCCGCCACCATGCGTGTTCCTATCTTTGCAATAAACAGCATAGTTAGGGGAAAAGATTGGGCGTGACTTGTGCCCAATATTTACCTTACGCTCAGTCATGAGAGGGGAAGTAAAAAATTCAACCAGTGCTGCGTCCGCGTTCGGCTTCACTGATTGCACATAAGCCCAAACCCAACGCCGATGCAACGATTGGCTAAGTGGGCCGGGCGCAGCGTCGAAACACAATCAAATAATCTTTGCTGTGGTTGCCTCCATTGGTGTAGTTCTCAATTTAGCCACAGAGGGCTCGACGGTTCGATCTCCTTCCTAATATTGTCTGATAGCCCTAGATAACAACTCCGTGGTGCAGCAGTTTCTACGTGACTTACCGGAGGCAAGCGTTGTGCTTCACAGTGCTGTCCAGTTCTGCACCCCCCCCCCCCCTCCCCGCCCCTCTTCTTCGAGTGCTACCACGTACTCTCATATTCAGGGCCAACTCGCCCAACAATCAGCTCTGTCTGAACTCCAACACGGACCACCGATGGGACACGAGTAATGCGTCATCATTCAACTGGGACTGGTCTGCTCACTGAAGGAAACACGACCGGAACGCAGAATTTCTGTTGAACCATTGCCTCGTGCTGGCCTCCGGAGGGTGAGGTATGAATTCCAGCAATGGTCCTTGTAATCTAAGAGGTGTTAGCTGAATCCGGGAATCCTCTCGTGTTTATGTGAGTGAACAGCATTCAGTCAGAGGTTGCCAGTTGCAGCTCACTCCCTAAATTACTCCTCTAGAGCGAAGAATTCGTGGTGCCCTATCTTAAGTGAACCCCGGCATCTCTTTATGAAAAAACTCACGTCCAAATTGCGTGCTTTTGAAAAGTTGCTAATGACTTTGCATTTGCCTTTTTTTCGAGGCGAGTATATTTTGGGATATCTTAACATGCTTTATTTTGTTCACTAAAAAACTATATTAAAGCATCTACTTGCCTAGAAGCTTTAGCCTCAAATATATGCACGCAACAAGTTTACCTAACGTGTTTCCTGTTTCACCGTAATGCTGGCAATTTGTTATGTACTACCATGGGCCATGTGAGCAGAAACAGTTCTTGATGCTACTTTGGCGTACCTGCCTGTTTTTGAGAGCCGTGGTCAAAACTAGGAATAGAATGCGAATTTGAGGTCCCGTAGCCAACACTACTTGACGACCTCAGTAATCATTCAGCTTGTGAGGACAGCACACGCACGAAGAGACCAAATTAAATGTTTCAGCCTTTTTTTTCCTTTCGCTGAGGTACGCCCCTCCTAAATTCCATGATTATAAAAGTTTATCGTTTAATTCCAATACCTTCCTCTGTTGCCTCGCACAAAAGTTAATAACATTAAAGCGGGGGTGCAACGATTTCCAGACTTCGGTCAAAGATTTCTGGAAGTTGCCCTCTAACACTTTTGAAGTAAAGACAAGAAAACCGATTTCGCCTGCGTATCATAGTTGTTGCGTAAAAATAAAAGATAAATCTTGGCATTTCGGGCACCCCTCAACTCACTCCCAGCCTTCAGGGTCACACCTGGTCCCCCTCCCAGTGACGTCATTCGGAGTGCAGTGTAGGTTCCCGTGTGCTCTCTCGGAGGACGCTTCCTCTCCCTCTCTCTGCTGACATTATCGGGCGTTATGCTGCAGCTTAGAGCCGAGCGAGGTCACGTAATCTTCTGGCCGTAGTTCCTTCGGTTGCTACTTGGGGCTGCAGGTGGGGGAAAAAGCTCGACTTTTGCTTTGCGATTATGCAGCGGAATCGCGACATTTTTTAATGAAGGAGGTGTTTTCTCTATCCTCCGGGACACGATAAACAACGTAAAAATGACAAGATGCAAAATCTTTTAATCATAAAATCGTTGCACCGCCCCTTTAAATACCCTTGGGCATCTCCCCTACTATCACTCCTGGTATATGCTTCTAAAAATGAAGAAATAACAAAGCGATCCATTTTTAAATAAATACATGTGACTTTCGAGCTACTTGAAAATATGTCTGAAATACACCGAAATGAGCTTTGCCTGACACAGCACCTGACGAAGTTACCATTATTCAGTGTACTATTGTGCGTCTTGCTAGAAACGGTCATTGTAATCGAACTCAATTCTAATGACACGTTGGTGTTAGTGATTTAAATACTTGAGTACACATGGGCTGCTAACTATCTAATGGAAGCCGTAGATTAGGATGTCACGTGCCTACAGCAAGACCCGATCATGTTGATTATATACTCTATACCAATTAAGCAACAATATTTTTAAACATCCTCTGATTCATGTCATATAAGTCAATTATTGCTTGCCCTTCCCTCCCCCCCCCCCCCTCCTTCTCGCAGACTTTTCGCCCACGCTCGCAATTTATAATGTATATCCGAAAATCACCATTATAAGGAATCAAGGCTGGCGGGTATCACATTCCACAGTGGGGATTATATCGTCTTCATTTTGACTCTTAGTTATCCGGCCAATGGGTGTCCTAATTTCACAATGTCACAATCCGACATTCACAGATATGAGGGCGGGAGGAAGGGCATTATACAGTTGGCGTTTATAGCATTGCCACCGTGATCGATAAACACTTGAATAATTCTAAATTACAAAGGAGTTACCCAGACATAAACACCCTACAGGGGCGTGACATCGTCGTCGTATCCTAAATATTCCTTCCAAACGCCCCACATTTCTGTTCCCTGCATTCTTCTTTCGTATACGCTGCGAAGTCTCTGTTCTTGATCTTTGTTGAAGTAGGACCTCCAATCTCCAACACGTCCCTTGCGGAAGAAGTTCTTTAGAGGTATGAAGGCACTCGGGTCATCTGTCTCTTCACCTTGTTCCGTCTTGTGTACGTCTCCGTCAATCGTAACGTTTGCCTTCATGTTTTCGAAGGTCGTTCTTTGAACAACATCTTTCAGGAGCCCTTCATCCTTACGGAGTCTGTCGGCAAGAGACTCGTCGATGAATTCAGCTATCTTCAGGATTCCTTGGGTCTGGTGCTCCCTGAGCTCCTCGTAGTAGAAGAAAAACACATTCGGGTCATTTCGGTGTGCGTACCAGGAGAGGATGTGTTCGAAGTATTCTCCGAAGGGGACATGGCCGTCCATGAAATCCTCGAAGAATTCGTCGAACGTGGTGTCGGCCCTCATGCCCATGTTGAGTCGATCGCCGAGACAGTGGTGGTAGAAAGAAACGACGCAGTCGAATGGGTTCCGTACGATGACCACGTACTTGGCCTTCGGGTGGTACGGAGACCTGGAGAAGGGCAGGTGATGCTTGATGATCCGTGGTTCAGGAAGGCGCTCTATAGCATCTCTGCCAACCTGGATATAAGAAATTCGCGATCTTACTACCTGTGCTAGTAAAAAACGCAAACTGACCGAGTTCAGCTTTTGTTGTTCAAGACAGCAGCGTCTACGAAGCTTTCAATAAACACATCTGGGCCATATTTTGGCTTAAAATTAGCCGAAACGCTGTGGGATTTAAAAATAAGAGGTACGATCAGGTGGAACATACATACAGGTGGAACAAAATTCCGTACCACTTGGCAATCTATGTTTAAGATAAATAATTAGAAGGAACTAGAACGGTTGTGAATTGTATGAGTTCATATGAGGCGCAAATAGATGGCTATAGTTTGTTTTGTGCACATATCCGAAACCAGTCTTGGAATTCTTTTTCAGTAGGCTCATTTTGTTAGACTTCCTGTAACCAGTAGAAAACAAAAAAAAAACTCCCGATTTTAATGCGTTTAGTTAATAATTTTTATATTTCTTTTTCATGAACAATATTTTTCGAGATTCATTGTTTGATAATTTGCGCACAATACAACTAAATTGCTTTGTGAAAAATAAAAAAAAATTAAAAACTTTGTTGCTCTGAATTTTTCACTTTGTTTTTTCCCATCCGCTTTTAGTGAGCTGAGACAGCCCGTCCTACCTTCCAAGTTTTAGCCACGGGCACTTAGGGCATTTCATTATTCTCGACCCTCAAAGACTAAATGACTTTAATAGAGTAGTGTGTTAATTAAATAATTGCGCTTGAGGACGGGCAAAGTGCAATTCGAAACCCACCCTGGTTTTGTTCAAATCGGTTAACCTGCTTAACCTGTTAATGAATAAGCAAACGAAGAAAATTTTGACGAAACCTGGGGCTCGCCTGTACTTTATCGCTTGACCGCTGTTGACGCATGGTAATTGTTCTTAGCTGATGAAGTATTTTGTTTTAGGCTGCCCCATATCGCGAACTATTTTTGGGTCCCAAAAATCGCTTTTTTGCTAACATTTTTGTTGAGTTGATGTAACAACCCAGGACAAAAAGTTAAAATAATCTTACCAAAGTGCGGTAAATATATAAAAACAAAATATTCTGTATAATATGTGTACATGCATCAGAAGTTGTTTTACGCGTGGATGCAAGCACTACTTATTATTTTAGGCTCTTTTGGTTGAAAGCCCACAACGCAGCAGAATTTCCAAATTAAATATGTGGAAAGACTATCTTAAAAGGTTCAATTAACAGTGGAGTGATTGAGCAACGCAATAGCACACGTTGCATTTGAGGGTCATCTATCAACAAGCAACCCGGAATCGGATCAACTGCGGGCACTCCAATCAAGACCAAGTCCGTCACACACGATAATTATTTAGCTTTTTTGTTTCCCTGTGGTATCAACGTAGATCAGTCTCAAACAGAAAACAAAGCTTGCTGTGTGCACACTGGCCAGGTGAACTGTTGGGGGAAACCTTTAAAAGCTAGAATCCTCGCATATGGACAATATGAACTTTTGGCTCAGAATCTATCACAAACAAATATAGTCAAATATTAAGCTATTTGAGGATGATTGCGTACTATAAAGTTATAGAAAATGACGGATACGTCTCCATGATGCAAAGGGATGGAGGAATGTTAAAACGCTGGTGCAACATTGGGAAATGAATTTGAATACAAAAAAGTGCAAATACATGTTTTACTCCATCTACTGTTAGCACGGCTGCATATAAGATAAAAAATATGAACTTGAGCCAGTAGATAAACACATGTATTTGGGAGTTCATTTTTCCAATAATCTAATATGGAATGACCACATAAATAGTATTGTAGCGAAGGCAAGTAAGATGTTATTTTTTATTCGGAGGAATTTTAAGAATACATCGCGTAGCGTAAGACAAATGTTATATTTCTCTTTCATCTAACGAATTTCGGAGTAGACCTGTGTTATCTGGGATCCGCCTCAGTGTTCCCTCGAGAATACGTTAGAGCGAATTCAAGATCGGGCATTAAGGTTTGTCACAGGCGATTATAGTCCGTATTCGAATTGTACAGAAACGAAAAACAGACTGAGTAGGAACCTCCTTAAACTTCGGAAAAAGTGTTTGCGGTTAAATTTTTTTCAGAATACATATCACGGGGAGACAGGCATTGAAATGAGTCTTTACATTTTCAAACCACACCATGTATCTTCAAGGCGTAATCATTCTAAAACGGCGGCTAAGTATCGTTATTGTACTGACTGTTTTCGATATTCATTTTTGTTCAGACCACCCGGGAGTGGAACGCCCTTCCGGAAGAACTGATAGTTGTTATCAATAATGACGTCTTTTGTGACAGACTGCAGAGGCGCGTGCTCGAGTGAAAATGTAATGCTTGTTGATTGTCGATTGCATTACTAAAAATGTCTTTTGAATTCGTCTTTCTTTTGTTCATCCCTGCATAATGCATAAAGGCACAGCAGGCACTTATGTAAATAAAATAAAAACTAAAACACTAAACAAGCCATTTGATTTTTTGTAGTGTTGCCTCACAAATGTGAGGGAGCAGTATAAATATAATGTAGGAAGACAGTGAGAGCGGCTTATCTGTCTCCAGATCCGCCACTCTTACGAGTAGATGCCTATAACAAACCATTTTTATACGCCTCGCCAGTGGGCTCATTTTCGTCTTCTGCGCATGAGAAAGGAAGTAGCGGTGACGTCAGAACGCCGAGCCCTGATTGGCTGATCGCGACACCCTATATCAGAGTAGTCTGCCCCTTTGCAACGTCGTCTGCTCGCAACGTCGTCTGCGTCTGTCTTACCTTTCCTGCGACTTTCGGAAGTCGAGCGAGCTCGACTTCGCCTTTCAGAGGGTGCAGACGAAATACCTCGAGCGGGACGTTGTTTTTGTGTAACAACTAGCAGACGCGCATGAAGGAGGGAAGTCAGAGGACTCACTGGCGAGGTGTCCCGAGGCGCCGAGGTTTGTTTGCTAAGAACCGAGAATGAGCGTGTTAGTGTCCGCAAGTTCCCCCCAAATACTTTTTCCCTCCTTTCGTGTGCGGCGAAACTCTCACTCTTTAACGGCGTAAGCGGGTTGGCGCGGTTAACGACGTCTGCTTTACGTCTGCTAGTCAAAGCGATGGCTGCTTTACCTTTCCTGCGTCTGTCGGAGATTCAGCGCTTTTTTACCGGCGAGAGTCACCGTTGCCTCGGAAAACAAGGAGATGGCAAGAGGAAGAGATTGACCTCTTGATCTAAAATTGAGGTCAGCGATCAAAGTATAAGAAGGGAAGGGTTCCACAAGGGTCGGCGCGGGCATATTCCATTCAGCACGCCAGCCGGTCGTGGGCAGACGGTCGCCGAGTCGGAGTGCCTGCTAGGCCTCTCTGCCGAGCTCTCTTGGTCTTTGTAGGTGTAATCGTGGCCGTTGGTGCTTTTCCCGGGTGTTTGTGGATCCAGCGTTCTTGTTCGTCGTGGTCTGTTTCAAGTTCTTTTTACTTTTTTCTTGCTGCTTGGAATCGGGGCGCGTGAGAAGCGCACGTAGAAAAATAAACGCCCGTTGGTCGCCGCGACCACGACGCTGTCGGCCATGTTGATTTGATCGTAAGAAGTGCGTAAGACAGCTTCGGAGCTGTCGTGGGATTTCGCCATAACCTGCGCAAAACTTAGAAAATTTCGTATCGTGAATACGAATTTGTTCTCAAGTTTGGTCTTACGCATATTTTTGGCGTAAGATCGTCTGGCCTCTGGCTTCTGCACTTTCGAAAGTCGCAGGAAAGGTAAGACAGACGCAGACGATGTTGCGAGCAGACGACGTTGCAAAGGAGCAGACGACGCTGAGATAGGGGGTCGCGATCAGCCAATCAGGGCTCGGCGTTCTGACGTCACCGCTACTCCCTGCGCAAGAAGCAGACGAACTTGCCTTCCGCATAGCATTTTATTTCCCAGTGAAAAAGTCAAACGTTTATGAGGTCCTAGTATTGCTATCCACGAGGCGATTACTACAGTTCATACCAGTACCTCAATGAGTTTGATTTGAGCGTTGTCCTAGAGGACAAATGTGTTGAGGCGTGTACAGACTCACGGAAACATAAAAGATAGGAATAGATATGCATATACCCCAACACCTATTTTGAAACGCAAGTATACTCCGTGGTTTTCAAAGCACCTAAGGCAATGCTTGCGACGACTGCTGCATTATCATCGCCTTTAAAGAAACAACAGTACTCACTAAATGGTATAAGACGTTTAGCCACCATCGGGTGTTAGCGAGACGACTGTTCATGTATCATAAGCATCAACGTGAAAATTCTCATTGGCAGGCATTGACCAAGGAGCTGTACAACTTATTGATGTTCACAAGAATGAGTAAATACACCAGTGCTTCTCCGGTCCCATTGGCTAACGGCAGTGATTATTGCTCAATTCTAACTTGGCAGCATGAATGTTCGCACAACATTTTAGTTCGTATTTTTGTGGCTGACTCGTTCTTCACAGCAGTGGTCAATGAATGTGGTAACTTCGTGTCTTGCATTCCGATAACTGAATGTAAAGTTATAGAGGTTATTAGAAAGCTAATCACGAAATTATCAGTTGATATAGATGGGATCCCATGTTTCAAAGAGAGAGGTTGCGCAGCAGAGATTTGTCCTGTTTTACAAGACATTTTCAGTTTGCCTCTCGAATTCCGTGTATTTCCATCAATATCAAAACTTTCTAATGCTATCTCAGTCTTTACGTCTGGTGACCCAATTAAGGCAAGACGCTATCGACCTTTGTTCTAGCTCTACTCATTGTCTTAAGTTCTTGAAATTATGGATATAATTGTCTCTCCGTGTATGTTTGCCAAAACATTGTATGTGAACAGCATGATATTTTTAGATGTCGTTCGATAAAGACGAATTCGTTTTCCTTTCTGAATGGCGTTGTGCCAATTGTTCACAACCGTGAGCAAGCAGATGTAATTTTTGGCATGACGAAGCCGCCGTGATTCAACAATCTTCGCTCACCGCTCTAAACAACGGCCGCGCAATCCAGTTCGCGCGCTCTGCGGCACGGGCAGTTCACACTAAGCAACCAAGAGTGCTATGAGCGATGTGTGGCCAGCACCTTGTTTTTAGACGTTTTCCTTTTCTTTTCTCGGCGTCAACTTTCGTATTTTTTCAGTCTGAGTTTGTTTCAAAATGGTCAGTATATGTACCAGCTCACATCCGCCTTTACGTTGTGACATTTTTTTTTCTCTTGTAGTTCGATTTCTGAGTTGTAGAAATAATATTTGATTATCCTGTCTCTTTCTTTGGTATCTCCTTCAGCACTTTATTACGCGTGCATCTTAACTATTGATCGTTCGGAAGCAAAGCAGTCAGCAAGTTACTTCGTTTCAGCATGCCGCGGTTCGCAACGTGGAATAACGCAAAAAATGAAACGATTGTGCTTAACTCGGCCGCATCGTGCGAGAGAGTCGCTTGAAATGCCCATGCCGCAGAGCACGCGATCTCGGGCGCTCAGCCGCTGTACAAAGCGATAATCTAATAGCCCCTTCAATGGCAAATGCCGAGCGCTCCGCGCTAGCGGTCGTCGAGCGGTCGGCCTCCGTGAGCGATCGGTCACGTGATCCATCCCAGTGGCACGCGCTGCGGAGCAAGTCGAGCGTAACGCTCCCAGCGCCACCGCTTCCAGAGCGTCTGCTCTCGCTTTTAAACAGTTGCGGTTCCCCATTGCTATCTTGCTGAAAGCATGAAGTTCTGATCGGAACTTTATGCTTTGACAAAAAATTGATTGTTTACTACTTGATTAACGGCGATCCCGACGTTAAGACATAATTTATCTTTCCTTACAGTTATATAAGCCGGGTGAAGACAGCTAGAAGTACTTGTACGAGCCGTAGGATGCTGTTAAGCAATACCAAACACGTATGCCGTAAAGCGATCGTCATCTCCGAAGGCGACTTCCATCTGCGGAGTACTTGGCGTGTTGTCTTCTAATTATTCCAATTACCTTACAGAGACCACAAAACGAACAAACGACATACCTATCTCTTCATCCAAATAGGCGCGCACAACGTTTTCGACGTAACGCGGTATCTTGAACCTCTTCTCAGGCCAGCCAAATGACTTGGCAAACACTCCGCCGAGAACGGCTGCCTCGTCGTCACTCGAGCTAGAGCTAAGCTGGTATCTTCGTCGCTGTCACTACGTTTGATTGGACCTCCTGAAATTAACTGCAACGATGTCATCGCCGCAGTATGCTCGGGCGAGTCGGTCATGACGAGGGGAACGAAAGCAAGCACACCAAGAGAGCCCACCCAGCAATCGAAACAAAAAAGCCGCGAAACTCCTTCACTCCCCCGCTTGAATGTCGATAACGAAACTGAAACGTTGCGGGAGACGACTACAGATCGTACTCCTCCGAAAAAGGCTGCGCGGGGAACCACTCCGGACCGCTCGACACGCTCCGCCACTTTTCCACGGAGCGGTTGGAGCCGCTCGGCGAGCGCCCCACTGGCAAGTGTGTTCCTTCCTTCCAGATCTACAAGCGGCACACGGAGAGGGAAACAAGAATCCGCTCGGGGAGCGAGCGCCCAGCGCTCGCTATTTGCCAGGGGAAGGGGCTATAAGATTGTGGAGTCACGGCAGCCAGAGCGGCGACTATCGCCGTTTCAATCAAACCGGAGCACATTGCGTTGAAGCGAGTAAACGAGCAAGCCAGCAGATAAGAAAGGATGCACGTGCCCGTTACGCTGCTCTCGGCAGCAGGCGGCACGCCGTCAGGGAGCGCGGCAGTGCCATTCGGTCGGCGATCCGGTTTTTTATTCATACTTTTGCTCCCGACAGTAAGGTTTGTGTCTCAGATATTGCAACTTGCTTAACAGTTATTTGACTAAACGCGAGAACGTAGTAAGTCTGTCTGGTAGCCTGTCCCACCCTTTCTAAGCAACGTCAGGTGTCCCCCAAGGGAGCAAATCTTGGCCTTTCCTATTTTTAATTTCGGTTAATGACATTTCATTGTGCATTACCTGCTCCAAAATGCTTTTATTTGCTGATGACATCAAACTGTTTGGGCTGACAAAATACTGTAAAATACTGTCTGTCTTCAACGTAATGAGTGCTTTATGCATAACTGGTGCTTATCTAATGGTCTTGTTCTGGACGAATCGAAAACAAAAGTTTTTTTCTTTAAGTAAAACACGTCACGTTATGCAATTCTGCTGCACTTTAGATTCTACAATTAATATGGTAATGCAAAGTGAGTTTCTGATTCGGGACCTGGGTGTTTATATAGACACTGGGATTTTTTTTATTATAAGGTTACGCATTTTTTCAATTCGTCTCTACGCGATTTAGGAGTCATAACACGTTCATCTGACTTTAGAAACCTACCTTGATTTCTCGTGCTATTTCGTTCTCTTGCGCAAAGCCGCCTTGAGTTTGCCTCAATCATGTGGAACTTCATTAAAGCGACCAAATCATCTAGGATTGAATGAATCTAAAGAAAATCTATAAGTGTGTTTATTACCGTTACTTACAACTCCGGGTATTTTAAGACTATGATATAATCTTAAATCTGATTGCTTAAAGTATGCTTACATGACGGATGATTTGGGGGTTTATGTTATTGTACAAAGCTGTGAATTGTTGCCTAGACACACTGGCGTCATTGAACTGTGCATGTTTCCAAGTTCCTCAGAGATTAAGCCGTGTTCAGTTCTCATTTTATCATTTCCTCGTGAAACTGGAGCGTGCTGGTGAAGTTATGGTGTTAGAGGAGAATTATATAAATGACGAAGACAGCAAGACACATGTGTCGCCCGATTCTCGTCACTTACGTAATTCCCGTCTAACACCTTATCATTCTTCTTCGTACAAAACTGAATCCCTGACTCGTTTTCCACTGGTTTTCAACAAATTTAAATCTAGGTCAGGTAACCTTAATATTGATATTTTTTAACCCGAAGAAAAATTTCGAGACTTCATTAATGTTCTTGTTTCATCTTAATATGCAGACCATTGTTTTGTGAACTGGATGGGATCCTCTTCAGTGTACCACTTAAAAGGCCTCTGGCTGTTTGTGCGGCACTCAAAATAAAGGAAACAAATAAATAAATATGACCGCACTTAAGCTTTTATAGTAGGCGTTTTGATCCCACCAAGAGTTAAGGCTTCAGATTTTTAAGTTCTAACGTTCTGAGTAGTAATTTGTTTTAGTACTTACGAGTTCCAGGAAAGGCGCAAGGCTGGTCACGATCTCAATAAAAGGTGGTAACGCCGTTCCCTTTTCCAGGTTCAGAAGAACCCAGAGGATGTACTGCGTCCACGTGGCTCCTGTCTTCGGGTAGGTGGCCAGGAAGATGTCCCCTTCTCTGGCCTGGTACCGGAGGGCGTCGATAAGGATGTCGCGGTTGAAGGATATGGGAGGTACCAGGATGCCATCCACGTACTCCAACTTGAGTACCCTTCGAACTGCCGCTATTGATGTTCCTGGTTTACGAGAATCTTGGGGATTGCGTTTTCCTTTGCAGCTTCCGGGATTCCCACCTTGACTATCGTTATCAACACTTTGGTGTAAATCGCGGGATGACTCGGTCGCTTCGGTCATAACTCCACGTCTTGTAGAAGGCCGCTTGCTTTGCTGAATCGTTTCTGGTTTTGATAAGTCTTAAAACACACTAACTGAACAGCTGCCTTGTCCGTACTTTTCTAGTACACCGACCTCAAAGCGGACTGGCAAAAACTGGCTAATATGCCGGAATCTGTGATGGGACGTCTTTAAGTCGCCTCGGGAAAGGTCACGTGATGGCTAAGTTATATTATACTTGTAGTGCGGACAAAGAGGATATTTTCATCCCCTCCGCTCGCGCGCGTCGAGATTCGCATGTGCCACTGCAAACAAAATAAAGGGTTGACGGAACCTGTGTCGCTATCAGAGCTCGTTCGGACAGAAAGATTCAAGGGCGCAATCCTCCACCAGGTGCTTTTGCTTGTTCTTTGTGTGTTGTAGAAATTTTATGATTGTTCAAAATTTGCCCACTTCCTAGCGTGACTTACGTTAATTGAGGGTTCGTAGTTGTACGAACGAGCTTTGTGCCAGTTGGACAATTTGGGCGTCTTCCAAGATACGGCTCCGCGAAATGAAGCCCGGTTCAACAATTCCATTTGTTGGCGGATATTACGTGGTGACTGGCGCAAGACTAATGCTGCTCGTGACCACATCTCTTTTCAAGCCACTGGCTTCTGGTGTTGGCAGGTTGTGATAAAGTTGTTTAGTACGGAACTGGCATTGTGCAGAATTTTTCTGGCTGCTTTTCCCCTGTTTATCGAAAAAGCTTCCTCTAAATAAGATAGTATAGTTAAGAGAAGTCCTCTCAAACTAAATAAAATGCGAATTATCTGCTTTCCCTCAAACTCTTTCGTCCCAAAGGCCTTTGTGATGAAAACGTTACGAAATCCAGTTAAGAGGCACTGTGTAGACGTCGTGACGAGGAATTAAAAGATGGTATCAAGAAAATAAAGAAAATTAGTGCACACTGTGAACTACGGCAAGATATTTGGGTCAAGCTCGATTTGGAGGCAATTCCTATTCCGTTAGCGGACGGACATTCCAAACGTAGTAAGCACCTTGTCTCAGAAAGCATGATCATATGTTGCTATCGAATCTTCAGTAACCAGCTGTTCCGTATTCAAGATGGTGATATTTTTCCGGACAGATGTTTGTTGCGAGACTGAGTTTGACTTTAGTTCAGTCAAACTCAGATCTTTTTAATTTTTCTCTATTTGGAGAGGGGAGACAGAGAAAAAAGCAACTCAGTTGCTGTCAGAGCCATACTGCTCATACCTCGTAGAAAGACACGATGTTCCCTACGAACATGATGACAAACATATCTGCGGACACACCTCAGGCCTGTTGGAAGCCTCTTTTCATTTTCGTGTCTGTTCGATAATACTACCAGCCATGTTAGGGCAAAAGCAAGAGGGAAAAACTGAAGCAAAACAACTTAAAAATATGCTTTACAGTGTTAACAGAGAAGCCGTCCCCACCAGCAAGGGCGTACGAAGAAAACACGTTGTGACAAATTTGCTTTTCAAACAAGCTGTGTAAAGCAATCCCAAATTCAGAAATGAAGTCCAGAGCAGCAACGAAACCACAGATATAACCCCTGTAAAAAAAAACGAGTGTTGAAAACGTTTTTTTGCGGGGCATTGATTTCGAAAATCACTTTTCTATGATTTTATCTATCTGGATTGCAAGGTTTTGCTTTTAAATAAGGAGAACTGTCAAATTCCTAAAAAAAAAAAAAACATAAAATCTAAAAAAAAAATTAAGCTGTCGGAAAATTGTTTTGTTCTTTAGTGGTTGCATGTCATCTCTATTTTAGACGCTGTAACTGATGCCGTCCCAAAGTTTGAAAACATTTTTGCGTGCCACCAGCAACTAAGTACCTTCATTGTCCTTATAGAGAGAGGTCTGCCAAAGACCCCTAACCTCGGATGCATACTCCAGCGCAGGTCTTACGAGAGTTATATATGCAGAAAATTTGGTGTTTTAAGCAGTTTCCCTCGTAAATGCCGGTGTTTATTAGTTGCCTTTTTTTTATGTACTCCACATGAGGATTCCATATAAGATCGCGCGTGATTATCACACCATGGTACTTATAGCTATCAACTTTTTTGTGCTTAGTACCCTCAAACAGTTAATCAAAGCAGAATATGTTTTCCTATGTTCTAAATTGCATGTATTGTGTGTCCCGGCTTTGATGACCACGTGGCGTTCCCAAAACGATGATGATATACAAGATAGGGTATTCTTTCAATTTATCTTGTCGTCTGTCCCTTAAGCAGAAGCATAAATTATACAGTCATCTGCAAACATCTCGTTTTTCGCGAGCTCGTTGTCGATAAAAAAAAATGTTTACATAAATTCAAAATTGAAGACGTTTACAAATATGCATAATGCGAAACTAGAGCGCAGCTCTTGAGAAGGAGGAGAAAAGGGTACGGAGGGGAGGGTATACCCCTCCTCCTGCCCTCCTCCTCCTCCTCTCCTCCTTCTCTCCTTCTCCTCCTCCTCCTGTATTGTTTTTAATCTTACGACATCATTATCAGGTCTATATTATGCCTTGCTGTGTCCAGTGTGTCCTTTCACTTCAAAGCCTCCGAACGACGTCCCGGGCGCTCGTGTTCGTAGCGCGAGCTCTTCTTCGCTTCACCGCGTGGCTATATTGTATAGCCACGCGGTGTACTGCTAAGGGAAAAGGATGGAGCACAAGAACATTTAGCGAAAACTGTGGATGGCTCGCAAACACTTGTGTAGATTTCCGCTACTAGTAGTTTCTTTTTTTTTTCTTTTTTGCTATGAAGGACAAGATTTTTTCGTTGAGAAGTAAAATCGGAATTGTTTTCAAGAACCAACCAAAGGTGACACTTTCTTTCCTTCACCTAAATGTGCAATCGATACGAAATAAATTTGATAACTTAAACATATTTTTTGACGGTTTCAATTTCTTTTAATGTTATTATGCTCAGTGAAACATGGTATAAAAATAGCGAAGAAGTAGATAGGCTTGAGAAATACGAAATATTTAGTGCGAACAGAAACAATAAAATAGGAGGGGGAGTATGCATACATGTAAAAAGAGGTCTTGAGTGCGCACTTATAAGTGGCTTTACAACTATAACAAACGATTATGAAATAGTAACTTTACAACATGCAAAAAACTGTTTTTTCTATTGTCTTTTGCCCGTCAAGTGGTAATACCTGCTTCTTTCTTTAGTTTCTCGATGTGTATTTTTTCGTTTCTTGGTGAAAACAAATTGGCCGTCAGTTTTGGCGGTGATTTTAACATAGACATGCATGCGTCCTCCTCACATAAAATTGAATTCTTGTCTTTATATCAGTCATACGGACTCTTTAATGCCATTTCGCAGCCTACTCGCATAACACCCTGAAATACGGTGTTGTTGATTTTATTTTTAACAAATATTTCAGAAACGGACGTAATTGTCGGAGTGGTTGGGGAAACAATTAGCGATCACCTTTCAACATATATACCTGCTAGTGTAGACTCCAGCTCCAAAAAAATAGGTGATGCTCAGATTTATTTTAGAAATATAAGCATTAGAAACCTTAACCTTATAAAACAGCAGGTAAGTTCCGAAGTCGGGAGTGCGGTGCTATTTAGCGTGTCAGCTGACGAAGCGTTTAATTGTTTCTTTGAAATGTTTTAAATAATATATGATCGCTGCTCTTTTTATGAATTGCATAAGGTTCCTCGAAAGTCCCTCAAACCCTGGGTTACACCCGAAATAATAAAAAATTATAAATAATAATATATAATCATCTCTACCACAGATTCGTACAAACTAAAGATGTTAACATCTTGGTTGCATTTAAAAAAATTAGAAATCAATTAACAAAGACTGTAAGGCAGGCGAAACGTGTGTATTTCAATAATTTATTTAAAGATGACAAGATATCCGAGGTAGTAGGGAAAAAAGTAAATGGGTTAATAAGACAAGGGTGGCATGCGGATAAGGTACCAGAGATTAAAATCGAAGGTATCGTCGTAAAAGAAGTGGCTTTGGCAAAACTGTTTAGTGATCATTTGTACATAGTGTACATTGTGCGGATGCCGTTAGATATGGGCAGAGGATTTGACATAACATGTTTCTGTTTTAAACTGACGAGCATGAAGTATTTTCTGTTTTCTGAAACTTAAAAAGAGTAAGAGCTCTGATATATATGATTTTCAAATTAAACCTATCAAGCATGTTTTGCGGTCGATTGTTCCCTACTTAACACATGTTTTTAATCTAGCAGTCGAGAACGGAACTTTCCTCCAAAAACTTCAGGTAGCAAAGGTGTCTGTACTATATAAAGCTGGAGATAAAAACAACCTCCAAAACTATAGACCGGTTTCTGTTTTGCCGATATTTTCCAAAGGTTTACAAAAAATAATTCATCACGGGCTGTATACTTTCAGCGAATAAGTTTCTATCTTAACGCCCAGTAAATACGGATTAAAAAATGGTTAGCTACCGAACTTGCCTTTGTTAAAACAAAAAGATCAAATTAAAAAAAAATTGGAAAAAGTTATAAACGCTCGGTGGATTCATAGTTGTTTGTTGTTGTTTTTTTTCAAAAGCGTTTGACCGGATCAATTATGACAGATTGCTTCAAAAGCTGCATATTTATGGTATTCGTGGCGTTGCTCTAGATATGGTTATAAGTTATCTTCATTATCGATATCAGTGCGTTGAAATAAATTTTAAAAAAACAATACGATCTTAGGCAACAGACTGCCGGCAAACCGCAAGGAACCATACAGGGAGCACTTCTCTTTAATCTATATATCAATGACATCTTAAATATTGATAACAATATGTCTTATTTGCGCTGATAATACCAGTATACTCTATTCAGGTGATAATAGTGATCAGATTATAATTACTGCAAATATTTTTTTTTAAAGGTTAAATGCCTGGACCGATTTAAATTCATTAAAAATAAATGGCAGTATAACAAAAGCACTATTATTTAAATAACGAAATACAAACTGTTATATGCGTCCATTCTTTCTCTTGAAACACACTGTATAATAATAATAGTATTAATAATTGTCTTTATTTCGCCAACAGTTTACAGTTGGAAGGTGAAAAGAGAAAAAAAGCTGTAACACAGCTTGACGTACCGAGCCACCTAAGTAGCAGTTGAGACGCGGGCACCAAATTATTTACATATGATTAGGACATAAATGAAAACATGAAGAGAACATTTACACGAAAGAAAAAATTGATTAGTGTCATTGTACAATGCAAACTTAGTTTGAACAGACTAGCATTAGTAGACAAAACGCGGCAGAAAGCAGCTTCCAAGCCCCCAAAAATAACACTTTTCTTCTATTCGTTTTGGCTTAAGATGAGTATATTAACACTTAGATTCTATTAGGTTTGGTTTAAGATGAGTATGATTAATTCCCATAAGCTGCTCACGGACACATTGTTACGTTCTATATTTTCCCTAATGAACTTATTCAGTGTAGTCGAAGGGTGTATGATGTAGTCTATTGTCCGTAATTAGTCCTAAAATTGGTACTTCCCATGGTTCTACAGTTCGCTTTAAATATGCATATACATTTTTTGTTAGGTTTGATAAGTCTTCGAGATAATGTTGAGATTGAAATTTTTTCTACCATGTATTTTGAACATAAACAATATTTGTATAAATTAAAAATTTCATTACTCTAAGTTGATTGAAGGCAATGTTCATTGGATAATCCAGCGTAATGTGAGAAATGCTTCTTAATATCTTTTTTGTAATATAAATAACTTTTGAAGATCGGTATATATGTAGTGGTTCCCCATATAAGATGGCCATAATTTATATGCGAGTAAAATAACGAATTATATAATAATAACTTTGTTTTAAGAGGCAAGGATATGTTTATGACGATAGAAAATATCAACGAAACTTGATGATTTGGATACGATGAATTTAATATGGTCGTCCCATGACATGCTTTCCTGAAAAAAAAATACCCAAAGATTTAAAAGTGGATACAATTTCAATTTTCGAAGAATAAAAAAAAATTTTGAGTAATGTATACATATTTATTTCTTGGTCGAAATAAGACTGCTTCTGTCTTATAGGCATTTATTTTTAGAGCATTACATTTACTCCAACAATCAAGTTTTTGTAGTATTTCGTTGGCGTCACGACGTATCAGCTTTGTGGCGTTTTCTCCAGTCAAACATAAACTAGCATCATCAGCGTAGATAAATAATTCGTTGTTGAACTTACGTTTAATATGTCATTTATAGATATATCGAATAATAAAGGCCCCAAAAGACTCCCCTGGAGAACGCCGGACTTGATCGGTTTTATTTCAGATGCCTGACCATTTATATCTACATATTGTCTGCGGGAAGACAAATATGAATTTAAAAGAAGTGTCGCTTGGCCACGAAATACATACTCATTTAATTTTCTAATTAGCAAATTATGATCCAGTTAGCGAAAAGCTTTAGTGAATTCGACGTATATACCGACAGTACGTTTTTTTATTCTCCAACTTTTTAAGTGTATGTTCTTTTTTTGGGCTAAAAGAGCGAGTTCGGTAGATAGATGTTTCCGGAAACCAAATTGACATAAACTTATTATGTTGTGTTTATCCGCAAATGTCATTCTAAGGTGTATACTTTTTTCTAGGCCCTTAGAAAATACCGATAGGCTTGAAACGGGTCGGTAATTACCTAGGTCATTTTTATCACCCTTTTCATATAAGAATGTTACTTTCGCTAATTGCATTCGACTGGGAAATACTCCGGCTGGCAAGCATAGATTAAAGATGTCCGTTAAGCAAGGAGAAATGAGATCAATAACATGCTTAACCGGCGTGATCCGAAATCCGTCGGAATCACAACTTTTACTATTTTTAAGCGCATTAAAGACAGATATGACATCTGTATCAAAGATAGGCGTAAGAAACATTGATGCCTCGCTTTAAAAATTTAGATACTTGCACCCATCTCACTCGGGACTTTCTTTAACAAGGTTAACAAAATAAATATTAAATGCATTTGCCAATGCCCGACCTGATAACTCCTGGCCATTGTTGTTTATATTTTCTATTTGTTTCGGCGCACATGAACGACCCAAGACAAAATTTAGTTTTTTCCATACAACGTCGACTTTGTTACTCCACCTTATAAAAACTCACAAAAATACACTTCTCTAGCATTTCGAAGTTCTTTGTTTAGTTGGTTTTGATACAGTCTGAAAAAGTTTCAGTTTTTCACTTTCTCAAGTTTTTACGAATTTATTATATAGCGCATTTTGGTAAACATTTTTGTGAGTGATTCCTTTGCTATCCACGGTTCACGACTCTTTCTAGAAATAAGTAGTGATCTATGTGGAAAACAACTTTCGTTATATAATATAGTTGAAAGCGTAAAAGTTCTGGGCATCATATTTAATCAGTACATTTCATGAGACGAGACTGTACAACACGCATGTAAAAAAACTATCAATAGTTGTAGGTATTATGTACAAATATCGCCACATCAACACAATTTTGGTAATGATTCTTAAATATACTTCCCTCTTTTACTCAAAATATACTTATTGCTTCTTAGTATGGGGGAATAGACCGCCACAAACATAAAACTGATGCATACTCTACAAACAAAAGCTCTTCGCATTATATGTAATACTGCGTATAATAGTGAAACTATTCAATTATTTAGTAGATTCAGCATTGTACAGATTTCTAATCAGTTATATTATAAATTTTTTCTTGCATTAAAAAGATCTTTTTGTCAAAAAGAAAATGTATTCATGTCGATATCCAACTTTAGGATGAGAGAGGTTGCCTATGGAACTCGGTCTGTAGTCACGTGATTAGTTCCGCACTCCAAAACGAACTACGGTAATCAGATGTTGAAGTTTACACTACGTCGTTTCTATTTAAATCGCCTCACAGAATTGAATGTAGGAGTTTTTAGTGAAACCCCCAAAAATGCATCTTCCATGTTTGTAAGAGAGGGCACCTGGAATTTGTGAACTTCGGTAAAGCGATTACTTTTCTCTCCCCCTTCCCCCCATTCCCCCTAACGCTGTTTATTTTTGTGCTATAAGTATTCTTGTGGAAAACATTAGGTATATGTGCATGCTGTCCTCTTTTCGCTGCTGCGGGGAGGCAGAGGCTCGTCAAGCAACAACTGAGTTGCTTTTTTTTTTCTGTCTCACCACTCAAAATGGAGAGAAATAAAAAGTTTTAGTTTAGAGTGCAATACGATACATCCCCCCCCCTTTTTTTAGAACATTTCATCACATTGCAGTAACGTTAGTTCACAAAAAAATATTTAGGCACTCCATCAAAGTTACAGTCATAGCGTAGTCGCGTAATATGCCTTATTTGCCGCTGGGATCTTCGTGGAAGAGGGTACGAACGCCTACTTAAAGCCACTAAAGCATCCTGATGGCCAGTGATTCCACCAAAGGTAAGTCTATTTGAGTTTCCTTGTCCGAGGTGTTTTCTTGCGTTGAGTTCGGCGTGAAAGGCTCGCTTGCCAGTAGTAGATGATGCCTGTTCCTCCGAATAACCCTGCCGGTCTCGGTTAAAACTTCGTACGACCTCGGGCCTGCCTTGGCGACATCTTTTCCCTTCTTAGACCACCAGGTCTTTTTGACTCCGACGACCTGGCCCCCTTCAAATGGTGGAAGTGAACCTCTGAAATGCTTAATCTGGACCATACTCGGCACCTTCAAACCCGGCGGGTCACCGAAGTCCGGAAGGCTTGACCTCAGCCGTCATCCTGCAGCAGCTCCCCAGACGAATGTCCGTCTTTTAGTGGGGTTCAACTATAGCTAAGTAAACCCAGCCAAAATTCTTCGCTGGTCTCTTTTCTCTTCTCGAGAATCCGCTTCACCACCTGCACGCCTTTGTCTGATAATCCGCTTCACCGAGGGAACTCCGGGGTTGGCGTTATGAGTCTGAAGTCATACTTGCGAGCCAATAAGGCGAACTGTCGACTTGAGAACTCGCTTCCATTATCAGTGCATATTTCGACTGGGATGTTGTATCTCGCAAATATGGCCCCCAACCTCTCTATGACTGTGCTTGACGACGTGTCGTTTAGTTCCTCCACTTTTGAAAAGTTGGAAAGAGCATCACATGGCGATAAGTATGATTTTCCTCCGTACTCGAACAGATAACCACCAACTCTATACCACGGAAAGTTCGGTGTCGGGCTAAAGATGAGTTGCTCGCTTAGCTGACTGTACGCGTGTCGGCCGAATACCCCACACTGTTTGATCAGAAATGTAGCATCTGCGCTGATACGCCGCCAAAATGCGAATCTACGTTCTCTCGTTTTGCACTAATTTAGACCCATGTGACATTAGTGAATTCTCTTCAACATTTCGAATAGCATGGACTTTGGTAAAACAACCTTTGTGCCTTTCAGCAAAATACCCTCCACCACTGGTAGCTCGCCCTCAACAGGCCTTCGTTCTCCTTCTACTCCCGTGCCGCTGCAGACGCTTTGTATTACGCCGCGTAAATACGGGTCCTTAGCCGTTCCATCGGCAATGCTCTTCCTTTTGGTAGAGCACGGCAGGCACTTCCTTTTGGTAACACACGGCGTGCACTTCGACCTCGTCCTCACTTGCTGTGTCATCACATGACTTGTCATGCGTGGCCCTTGTGAGCATGTTGACCAAAAGGTGCTGATTCCCTGGAAGATATTCTATAACGAAGTCATATTTCAGTAACCCCAGGAAAAACCTTTGCGATTGGGCGGCATCTCTCCAATCGCCTTCTGAGCGATTGCAACCAATGGCCTATGATTGGTTTTCAAAATTATCTTGCGGCCATAAACAAAGTAGTGAAACTTTTGACATCCAAACGTCACTGCTGGAGACTCCTTTTCATTTTGCAAGTAATGCTGCTCGGCTGAAGTTAGCGTCTGCGATCCGTGCGCCACAAGACGCCAGTTGTCGCCATGACACTGTAAAAGCAATGATCCCAAACCATTCATTGATGCATCCGACGTTACCTTCGTTTATTTAAGCGGATTAAACATTGGCAGAAATGGTTCTTTGATTAGGCATTCGCATATTTCTTGCGACTCTTTTGTGCAGTTAGACATCCATTCAAAGATAGCGTCGTGCTTAATCAAGCTTCGCAACAGAGGCGTTCTCTCAGCCAACGAGGGAAGTTACTTGGAAAAATAATTGACAACACCCAGCAGCCTCTGCATGCCTAGTTTGTCGGATGGAATCGGCATCCGTTTCATGGTATTGATACGCTCGAGGTTTGGCGTAATTCCTTCCTGATATATTTTATCGCCCGAAATTTCAAGTTCTAAGACTTCGATCTTACATTTATCTGGATTAAAAGCTTTCCCTGCTTGCTTGGAGGCTTCAAGCACACCTTTTAGTCGTCTTGAGCCTTGAGCCTTGATACTTGCGCATCAAAGCTCTCCATTGCTGAATGAATGCAAGACGTTTTCAGGGCAGCGCTCAAACAACTAGACACAATGCTTCTTTCGACAAGTTTTGAGTGTGCAGATTCATATTGGAGTATTCGTTTCTTAGAGCTAGGTGAATACATCCAACAAACATGGTCATTTTGAAAGGTGAGTCACATATCAAGAAATTGGAGGTTCTTGTTAGTCGGAGTTTCGTGGGTGATGTTCAATCCTTGGGCCTGACCCAGAAATGTGTTTTTGATGATATTGATGTCGTTTGCGTCAAATATTTTTGTCATGAGCCCAAGATAGTCGTCAACGTATCTGAATATGTGTGCGACTGGATATGACGTTCTGTCTGACGTTGTTGAATGTATGATAAAACCAAACAGAACAAGCAAGAGAAGTAGAGAAAAAAGAAGTTGACCGGCGGTCGCCCCTTATATCCCACCGCATCTCTCATAACTTCAAGAGAATTGCCTCCAAAGCTTAAAAAGCAACACCCCGCGCACAAAGCCTGACAAATGCGGCGTTAGACACTGCAACAAGTACGTCAACTGGTGCAGCAAAGTAGTGTATTTGATCCCGTTCACTTGTGGGAAGGTTAATGTGGGACAGTCGGGAAGATGCATCAACGTAACGATCAGAGAGCATGCGGTATCTGAAAAATCCTCTCCGTCGGGGCATCTCGCTCTGTATTGAGGGAAAGTGGATGCAGCCCGCTACAGTCCAGCACAAGGATTCTGAGGTGTCCTGATAAGCGAACTCGCGAGATTATTGAGGCTGTAGCCATTGCGACCAAAAGAGTCGCCGGCATCAGTGATCCATCGGTGACTTTGCCATCAAAAGGAATAAAGTACATGAAATATATCCGTAATTTTTTGGCAATTTGCTTTACCTTTCTTTTTCTTTCTTCCTTTTTACTTTTGTTCACTGTTGCTTTAATCAAGCCCACCATTTTCTTTTGTTTTTAATTATTTTTTTACCTTTTTTAATTCTCAGTTTTTTTCAGATCCTTTCACTCCTTTCTCATAAATATTTTTAACTTTTAATGTTAGAGTCATTAATGTCTTTGTCTTCCTCATCTTCCGAATTCCGAATTAAAACGTCATTTGCGAGTAAGTGCTTTTCCTGTGTAGTCTCCACATTGTCCTTGTCTTTCGCGCGTTTTTATTTTCGTAACACTTTTTTTTATTTTTTATCTGGAACCCCACGGCTATACATTCCACCCGCCAATCTGAAAAGACCATGCATCTACTTTATAAATCAACGATTCATGTCTCACCGTCACGCTAGCCTGCAACGTTTCCGCCACCAACCAGATATTTCGATCATGTACATCTAGACATGGCTGGAGCTTTCACTTATTACAATAGTTTCACACATATTTTGACCTGTGTAAATCACTGTACACCATAGCCTTAGACGATCCCAATTTCAGACATCACCGCGGCCACCGTGGCCTAGCCTCTCGCAAGAGAGTGAGTTGCTCGTTTCGGGGTACCATCTGTGGTCACTATGGATCGCGGTCGACAGTTCAACTCTCATCTCTTCGCTGATCTTATGCGACTTCTCGGTGTAATCCCTGTTTACATAACAACCTATCATGCTGCTGAAAATGAAATGGTTGAACTGTTTTATAGACAACTGAAAACATCAGTACTTGCTAACAACTTCATTCTCTGAACCGAAGCATTACAGGTTATCCTCCGAAATGTTTTACCATACAAATTGACGTGGGACTCTGCAGCTGACCTTGTTTATGGCACTACACTACGTCTGTCAGATGAACTCCTTCATGCTTTATCACCTGACTTATCCCCTCCTTTTACTTATGGTTTCACAGGCTAGACTCACCGACTAAGCGAACACTTCAGACAGCTTCAACATTGACCGCCCCCGAGAAGCTAATAATCACCCTACCTGCATCAATCCCGACCATGACACCTGCACCTATGTTTTCGTGAGAATAGGCAGGCAAACGATACCACTTGAAACACCCTACCAACCCAGGGCCCATTCAAGGTCATGAACCGGGATCTCAAGTCCTTCATAATCAACATCGGTGACAGGCATGAAAGGACGTCGAGCGACAGACTGAAACTAGCTTATAGGGATGAACCCAATTAAAATTCCTTCTTGAAGACGAGGAGACCAGCCAACGACTTCAGTCACCACTTGCGAGGAAAGAAAACTTTTATGTACATTGGCAATACGTTGTGATACATTACGCTGTGATAACTGTGGGAATCACTGTACATATTTTTTTACGCGTCTGTGATGCAATATTTTCTGAAAATTTGTAAATATCGAGATAGGTATTGATTCGTTTTATATGAAACTTCGTTTTTGCGGATGTGGCATATCTGCAACGGCTGCTGAAGAAGAAGCGGTGACCTCACTAGCAAGGGACAGATTAAAGCGACTGAACCGTCTAAAAAAGTAAGCACGTATTTATAGAGAAAGGCCTCAACGCTTGTATGGCGTTGCCCGGTAGCCTCAATAAAAACTAAGTTTGATGAAAAGCCGTTATTACGGCGTTTCATCAACAAAAAAAGCTTCAAAAGACAACATTAAAAATAAAGACAATAAAAAGCAAAAATAATCTCTCATAACTATAAAACATACGCATTATGCTATTAGCACAATGACGTATGAAACTACAAGCCTCTGTTGAAAGAAATCGTACGAAACAAAATGTATAGAAAGAATTGTTCAGTCAACAGTAGATACGTAAAAGAAGTTTTCAACTCTAGTTTATTTACTCTAGTAACTCTAGTAAAAAGTAGAGATATAATTATTGTGACCCATCCATCGTCCCGTGCAGCCATCACCCTCATTATCGTTATCATCACCACCATCGCCGATAGCTCCCGCTGCCCGATCGGGGCAGCGCGGGTTAGTTCGAATATAGACGCTTTGCAGCAGCTGTGCATGGGCGCCGCCATAACTGACCTTCAGTTTTTGTTCCCTCTTATTCCGTTCGCTTCACTTCAAGATTACCACAGCAGGACAGGTTATTGCCATTTTAGATTCTACTGTGTTCTTGTGCCCAGCATAGGCCCTTGTGAAGACCCGTGAACGCCCGCTTCAGTGGCTCGGCATCTCGGTAAGACAAGAGAAGGGCGGCTATGGCGGCTCAATCTGGCGTGTGTGTAAAGCGTCTATAAACATAATTGAAACCGGTCGCCAAACCTCTGTCTCCCTCACATTACTGGTGGAGGTGCGGGGTAGCCACATCCCAGTACCGGCGTTCCTATCACTCTGGAGCTTCGTCCCAGAAGGCGACCAGCAACGATGACCAGCACTGGCCAATCCTCCTCCGGTGCCTCTGCAGCTGCCGTCAGTCCTGCCCCCAGCCAGTTGCGACATCCCAAAACCTTCGCGGGACTCCGCGAGGACGTCGTAGAGGACTGGCTGGACGTCTATGAGCGGGTGAGCCTTTACAACAAGTGGGACGACCAAGCAAAGCTGCGCAACGCTATTTTTTATCTCTCCGATGTGGCGAAAATGTGGTTCACGAACCACGAAGATGAAATCGCGACGTGGCTCCCATTCAAAACTCAGCTGGCGAATATTTTCGGAAAACCCACCAATCGTAAAGCTATAGCTCAGCGTAAATTGGCAGCCAGGATCGAGACATCTGGCGAGACGTACACTTCTTATATTGAAGACGCTCTTTCACTTTGCCGCCGATATGACAATGACATGTTCGAGGCCGACCGAGTCCGCCATGTTATGAAAGGCATCTCTGAAGAGGCATTTAATGTCCTTCTCGTGCAAAACCCGACGACAGTGAAGGACATCACTACGCACTGTCAGCGGCTAGATGAGGCTCGGAATTCCCGCCTTCAAGTCCGAGCTCTGCATGACAGTTCATCAATTGCACTGCATTCTATATCCACTGACTCTCTCAAGCAGATAATACAAAAACTTGTACGAGATGAGCTTGCCCGTTTTCTCCGACCAACTACAAGCAACCCCACGCCTGAGACCGACGACACCGGGTTGCGACGTATTATCCAACAGGAGCTTGCATCCATAGTTCCACCAACAGCGACTCCCTTTTCCATCGCGGACACAGTCTGTTCTTCCGATGAAACTCTTCGTTCGGGAATTCCTCAAATGACCTCGGACACTCCTGCTCTGGCTGCCATTTGCCCTGTCTCCCCTGCCAATTTCATCTCCCGTGCCGAAGAGTGCCGCCAGCTCGCACAGCTACGCACATCGCAACAAGCCAAGGATCGCTACGACAAGCATCATACGCATACCTCCTACGCTCCCGTGCCCTTGTGTAGGTTTGGACCCCCGCCCGACAAGCCGCCCGAATTGACAAGTTTCGTCACAAGTACATCGGCCCCTACCGAGTCATCGCGCAAACATCCCCCGTGTCATACCTCGCCGAACCCGTGTCCTCCTCCTGCGATGGCCGCCGTCGTATTTCAGAGGTTCTACATGTGAACTGCTTGAAACCCTACCACTCACCGCTACCCATCGCTTCCCTTCACCACTAACCACCCCACCCTCCCAACCCCTCCTCCCCCCCCCCCCCCCCCCCGGGGGGGAGGGGGGTAATGTAACCCATCCATCGTCCCGTGCAGCCATCACCCTCATTGTCGTCATCATCACCACCATCGCCAATAGCTTGCGCTGCCCGCCCGGGGCAGCGCGGGTCAGTTCGAATATAAACAAAATTGAAACCGATCGCCAAGCCTCTGTCTCCCTCACATTATGTTATAAATCCAGATTTACCCTATAAAAAAATCAGGCTCATAGGCAGTTCAACTTATTTACACTAAGCGAGGTCAGTACATACAAATGTGTGCACACACCCGAATAATCTATAAGCGTAAAATGCTGATAGAGCACAGCAATGCCAAACCGTAGAACAGAAAAAAAAAACACTAAAATGTTATTTTTTATTGCAACATTTTTTTTTTAATTTTATTTCATCTTCTTATATGGTTTCTATACCATTAATACTATTATTGGCGAACACTCTAACACACCGTACATTTTCACGCGGCTGGATATTTTAGATGGCTGTCGCAGCGTCGTCGTATCCCAAATATTTTTTCCAAACGTCCCACATTTCGGTTCCCTGCATTCGCCTTTCGTAGACGCTGCGAAGTCTCTGCTCTGGATCTTTGTTGAAGTGGGACCTCCAGTCTCCGACGCGCCCCTTACGGATGAAGTTCTCAAGAGGTGTGAATGAACTGGGGTCTTTTTGCTCATCCGCTGGTCCCTTCTTGTGTGCGCCCCCGGCAATCTCGACGTTTGCCTTCATGTTTTCGAAGGATGTCCTCTGAGCCACGTCTTTCAAAAGCCCTTCGTCCTTGCGAAGTCGGTCTGCAAGAGACTCGTCGATAAAATGAGCTATCTTCAAAATTTCTTCGCTCGCGTTCACCTTGGGATTCTCGTAGTAGAAGAAATGAACGTTCGTATCCTTTTGGCGCGGGTACCAGGAGAGGATGTGTTAGAAGTATTCACCGAAAGGGGGGGGGGGGGGGGGGGGGGGGGGGACATGGCCGTCCATGAAGTCTTCGAAGAACTCATCAAACTATGTGTCGGCTCTCATGTTCAGGTTGAATCGGTCACCAAGTCACCAAGGCAGTGGTGATAGAAGGAAACGACACAGTCGAATGGGTGCCGTACGATTACCAGGCCTTGGCGCGGTACGGAGACCTCAAAAATTGCAGATGGTGCTTGATGATTCTTGGTTCAGGAAGGCGCTCTATAGCTTCTTTGTCAACCTGTAAATAAGACATTTGAGAAGGTACAGCCTTAGTAATATGCAAGAAAGATCAAAAGTGCACTGGACGATTTCAGCCCTTTCTTATCAAATGTAAGTTCCTCGGCGAAACATTCGGGAAGCACTTCAAATATAGAAAACAATTTGCTACATCATTCATTGCTTGCGCATGTATTCACTAGAAAATGAAAAAGAACGGTGGAAACATGTCTGAACTTATTCCGTTCAGCCGGCAGTCTATATCAGCAAAAGATAATTCACAGGAAGTAAAACGATTCAGAACGATCTTTAAGGTCTAATCAGATTGACATATTTTAATAAACACGGTCAAACACGGCCTCAGACTCAGAATTTTATTTACTTATTTTGCTCGGCTGTAGGTAACCAGGCAATACAAAAACACACTTTCCATATTTAACTGCCTAGATTTAGATAATATTATTTTAGACATCATTTTTTTGCTAAAGTGGTATTGACACGTTATTTAATGGGTTGTGTTTGATACCGTTTTTACATACACTGAGGAACTTACAAAAATTATCCATTGAAACTGCATTTTATTTTGCGAATGTTAATTGCTTCGTACGAATATACGGCATTCAGCAAATATACGAATTGCGGAATTCAGCTGTACTTTAGGTGCTGCGGTGAAGTGCGTCAAAGGCCTTTTATTATTCAAGAAGCACCAAATTTAAACCAAAGAAATATTTGCGAACTTTTGTTATTGTTAATTTAGCCATTGGACTTGGGGACCGACAAAGGGCACTAAAACTTTCTTTTTTCACGGAAGTTCTACATATCGTTCACTTCGAAGAAACTTTTTCAGGCAAATTTAAACTATAGAAACAAAATTATGAATATTAAATAAATATTAGTTTGTTATACAGCCAGGGTATCACGCGAGCATTTTTATGCTCCGAAGGGTTAAAAAATCCCGGAAACGAAAGCGAATCAAAGTGGCGCGTCGTCGTAGGTTGAGCCAAACATCGGAATAGAGGCAGTGGCGGCGGTGGCCCCTATCGACGCCTCCTACCAAAGACCTCCTCAGAGCTCCGAGTAGAGACGTAATAATGGACTATATTTTTTTTTTTCACATACTCTTTTTACGTTGTGTGCTCCCGCAACTCACGTCGTTTCTTCGTGCGCGTTTGTCCGGCGTTACCAACATCTTAAATGCGTGATCTCGTATCATCGAATAGTTATTTAACATAAACGTAATGCATAACGTATGACAGAGGTTGATAGTACCAAACTTGTATTCATTATAAGTGTCCCGTAACTGCAGTTCAGCGAAGCCGTCCCGCCGCTCCCAGTGGTTTTTGGAATATACAAGCGACATACGTGCTCCGATTCTGGTGAATTTTACATCGTGTGTGAGCGACTGAGTGGCGTAAAGAAATCCGAGAAACTGGAAAATAAGGGGGGAATGCAAGTCCTCCGAAGTCATCGCCGCAGCGAGCGATGAAGCGAGCGAGGAATTCGTAGTCGACTCTGCCCAGTGCCTCGACTCTGCCCAGACCTACACAACAAGCCTCGTCTCAAGAGGTAGAGGCGAGGGACGAGGCCACCGAGCCTTCCGCTCTTTCGTCCCTTCAGGACGATATGGAGTTGGAGATTTCTAAAACGAAGAATAAAAACGAAAAAACAAAACAGTGATACAACCAAAGTAGTTTCCCTTGGGAACTTCATCCCAGGACCAGAGTAGTATATTGTATTTCTTATACTTGCATATCTTTTTTGCATAATAATGCCTCCACCTCTTCTGCAATGGAACTGTCCGGATCTTCTTGCAAACTATGATGACATTACTGATTTACTAGAGGAATGCGGTCCCATTGCGCTCTGTTTGCAAGAGACTCACCTAAAAGAGAGTAACACAAACGTCTTCAACCATTTCCAAATGTATCGGAGAGATCGGCAGCATTCAAGCCATCCATCTGGAGGTTCTTCTGTCGTTTTGCAACCCTCTTCACCCTGTTTTGAAGTACCCTTAAACAAAAAAAAGTAGAGGCTGTTGCTACACGTATACTAACTAACCGATTGATTACTATTTGTTCAGTATATATACCTCCAAACTACCAGCTTAAGTATGAGGAACTTGAATTACTTTGTGATCAGCTTCCTTCTCCTTTTGTGCTTGTGGGTGATTTTAATGCTCATACTCCTCTCTGGGGAAGTGGGCGAAAAGATACATGAGGACCACTTATCGAGCGCTTTTTACTGTCATCAGCATTATGTTTGCTCAACTCGAAAGAACCTACACATTTTTCATCAGGAACACGTACATTCACATTAATTGATCTTTCAATTGTGGATCCCACATTATTTCCTTTTCTTACATCGAAAGTCATTCCTAATCCTTATGACAGTGATAATTTTCCAATTATTTTAGACTTTCCCAATCACCCTGTCACTCTGTTTTAGCTATTACATCTCTCCATCACCTCTCTATTGAAAAGGCAGTAGACCATATCACAAAGCATATATTGGAAACTGCTATGCTCGCAATACCCATGACATCCACTTACCTTCCCAAACGACCAAAGTAATGGTGGAATAAAGACTGCCGAGAGGCTAAAAAGAAACAAAACAAAGCATGGGGCATTTTAAGGCGGTACCCTACATCGAGCAACCTTATTACATTCAAGAAAATGAAGGCTTCTGCGCCTTTTTGTTCGAAGGTTGTCTAAAAGACATTGTTGAGAGAAGTATTCATCCTCTATAAATGGTCCGGCAACACCAAAGGACGTATGGGATCGAGTCCACAAAAAGAATGGCTCTTACCGTGCTTTTTTTATTCCTCTCTTGACAAAAATGGATTATGCCCTGAAAGCCTCGAAGAACAGGCAGACATTCTTGGCGAACATTTCGAGTTTGTCTCCAGCTCAAGGAACTAGCTACACGCCTACTTCCTTTCTACACAAAGCACAGGTAGAAAAAAGGTCTGTCAATAGTTCCAGTGGCTATCTAGACCCATATAATGCTCCTCTCAGATTGCATGAACTTGAAATGGTTTTTCATTCCCCTAAGCAGACTGCACCTGAATTCCTTACATTATGCTTCAACATCTTCATCCCTCAACTGTTCAACTCATTTTATGTATTTCCAATAAAATTCGGTCTGAAAGGCACTTTCCAACTTCTTCGAAGGTGGTCTTTGTAGTATCCTTGCTTAAACCGGGAAAGGGCCCTTCTAGTGCCTCTGGTTATAGGCCAATTGCACTGACTAGCTGTTTATCAAAAACTCAGGAACGAATAATTAACAGAAGGCTTATGTATTATCTCGAAACTCACAAACTTTTAGACAGGTATCAGTGCAGCTTTCGGTCAGCACGATCCACAGTGGACCACCTGGTTCGCGTCGAGGCAGCCGTGAGAGAGGCATTTTTGAACAAGTAGCACTGCCTTTCTGTGTTTTTTGATCTGGAGAAGGCTTATGATACTGCCTGGCGAGTGTGAATCCTGCAACATCTGATCAACATCGGTATTTGCGGGAGCATGTTCGGCGTCATTGAAAGCTATTTAGAGTTCCGCTCATTTCGTGTGAAATTTGGAACAACTTTCTCTCGAGATTTTTTACAGAAAAAGTGTTTCTTAGGGTGGTGTACTTAATGTCACCCTTTTAATTATAAAAAAAACTCCATTGCCCGATTAATACCTCCTTCAGTTTAATACTCTATCTATGTTGATGACATCCAAGTTTCAGTATCATCATGTAACCGCTCCATATGTGGAAGGAGAGTTCAACTGACAATCAACAAAATGACAAACTGGGCTGATACCGACGGTTTCAGGTTTTCCATAGAAACAAACAGTGTTTGTATGCTTTTCCCGCCGGCGAAGAATTTTTCAAGATCCTTCATTAACCATTTATAAACTGCCTATAGCTGTGAAGAGTGAACATAAGTTCTTAAGTCTTCTGTTCGATTCAAAATTATCTTTTGTTTCTCACATTAAGCAGTTGAAGTTGAAATGCACAAAATCACTTAATATTCTAAAAGTATTTTCTTATCAATCTTGGGGTTCTGATAGACTGTGCCTGTTACGCATCACCCGTTCAGCGCTTCGTTCCCGTCTAAATTATGGTAGCTTTATGTATGGCTCAGCTAAAGCATCAGTATTGAAGATGTTAGACCCTATTCATAATCAGGGGCTACGGCTGTCTGTCGGAGCTTTCCGCACTTCCCCGGTTCCCAGCCTTTATGCGGAGGCCAATGAGGTTTCTCTTGAGAAAAGACGCTTTGCTCTAGGATTCATGTATTCACTTCAAGTAAGGTATGTTCCTCTCCATTCTGCTCATGACTTTGTTGTAAAATTGAGGTTTCAAAGGACTTTCCGAAATAAGCCAAGTTTTGTTCCTCCTTTTGCCTTGAGAAATACTACGGCAGCAGAACTCTTCGGTCTGGCGCCCAAACCCTGCGTGACGCAGCACAGAAGCACTGTAGCTCCTTGGGATTACTCCCTCATCCATTGTGACTTTACACTGACAAAACACAGCAGGAAAGACACTCCGGACGAAGTGCTGATGCAAGCGTTTTTCGAACTACAGAGCCACTATCAGCACCACACAAGCCTTTATACAGGCGGTACTAAAACTGAATCCTTTGTAGGCTGTGCAAGGATTGGACCATCCGCTTTCAAGATAAAAAGACTGAAACTCTTTACCACAATTTTAACGGCAGAATTGTACGGTCTACTTCTTGCTGTTGAATATACCATTGAGAAGACGCTTCGTCGCTCCATAGTATACAAGACTCTTTAAGCACATTGAAAACCCTTGTCTCACTGAATATCCCCACAAACCTCTTGGTTTCAAACCTGCAGAGTAATATAATCTGTGAAATCAAGAACGAATGTGATATTATGCTCTGTTCGGTGCCAAGTCACGTTGGCATCCCGGGTAATGAGGAGGCAGGTCAGGCTGCGCACTCTGCTGACACACAAATTTTGCACCTCAACGAAATTCCCCAAAAGAATTATTACAAGGTGGTTAGACACTGCGTACTGCAGAGATTGCAAAATGAGTGGGTTACTGAGATAAACAAAAAGTTGTATATGGTGAAATAACTCTTGAAGGAATGGGAGAGTGCCCGGCACTGTGAGCGATTCTATAAGGCGGTACTCTGCCGTCTCAGGATTGGAAATACGCGGCTCACACATGAGCACCTTTTGCGGGGAGAAGATACTCCACAGTGCGAACACTGTTATCGCCCTTTGACTATACTTCATATTCTAGTTGAATGCAATGCGTATGGCCTAGAGCGCCGTAACCACTTTTCACAGCTTTACAAAAAGCATACTCCCCTACATCTGATGGTTTTACTTGGCGATGTAGCCCTCATAGCACACTCTTGTGTTTTTAACTTCCTCAAAGCAATCGACCTTCTACACCGACTGTGAGTTTATTGTTTTGAACTCATGTCCATACCTTTTACACTTATACATAGATCATGTCCATTGTTTTATTCTATCATCTGCTACTAAAGCTCTTTCTTCTCCGTAACCCTCCCCCAGCAATAGTGTATGTACTTGGCGCATTATAGCCTTAGATGCTTTTGCGCCCCTAAAACCCAATCAATCAATCAATCCTCTGAAGCGGTGTTATCGGCTCCCGCGAGCCGAGGTTTTCTTTATTTTGATGTGGAAGATGTTTCGACAGATTATCGAGTTGTTATGCCGCCCCTTCCTCGAGGCATCGTCATTTTAATCTCGGTGTTTTTTCACTGCGACGTGACTGCGCGACCATACCGTATTGAGGACTTTCGTGGTAGTCTGGGCTCTGCTGGCGTCCCTGAGGACATCGTTTTTCTGGCTCCTTTCAAATAAACCATCTCAGGATTATGACTTTGAAAACGACGGAAGCGAAGCGAAGGCGGCTGGCCCTAAAGAGACTGCATCGAGGACAAGGCCTGCTTCGTACTGGACCCGAACAAAGCCGAGGTGAGACTTAAAGTACACTCACTGACTTCCGCACCACGTTCCAGACGAGACCGTCAGTGGAGACCGTCAGAAGAACCCTTAGAGGGCTTCGACAAGGTTGAGAAAGTTACCAAGGACTTTTGGCGTGTAAAAGGATTCGAAGGAATCGAGTCCACTACGCGGCTAGTGCGGATGACGTTGGGCAGCGGCACGACACTGGAAAGCCTCCCAAACCAGCTTCAGCTGCCAGGTGGAACGGCGCTTGTCGTCGTCCCCGACGCGCACCAATGTGTCTGCGTTGCCAGCGTGCCGGCCACGTCCGCAAGAACTGTACGGCACCAAAGTGCCTAAAGTGTCACAACTTCGGAAACACTGCAGACGAGTGCGTCCGGACTTACGCAAACGCTACATCGAGGGGGCCTTTATCCCCTGCCAACGACATGGTCATGGATGAAGACGAAGCTGAGGAGACTTCGCAGAGCGGCGCCTCCGGCCTGCCGGGCCCCGCCGTCGACGCCAGCGGACTTCCTGAACGCACCCAGGCTCAGGAGCAGGCTCTGAACGGCAGCGTCAATGCCGAGAAGGAGATTTGCCCTCGGGCTTACTCCGCTTCCCTCTGCCGCCCCCGAGATCCCTGTTCTGCCTGCCGCCGCAGTCGTGGCCATGAGTCCTGACGCCGCCGTGGCGGCCAGCATCCCCGGCGCTTCCGTCGAAAGCGGCCTTTCTGCCACCCCTTGCGTGGTAGCCGAGCCCAAGTCCCCCGCGGTCGTGTAGCCCTGGTCGTCGACGGCAAGTCAGGAATCGCTTGACATGGTAGACCAGGCGAGCTTTGCTACCAAGCGCAGCTTAGAGCTGGAGGCGTCGGGGCGCAGGGGGGGGGGGGGGGGGTAACCAGCAGAGGTCCCCTCCTAAGCATGCGCGTCAGCTTCAAGAAGAAAGGGCGCTACGACCAGGTGCCCCGCATTCCCCAGGACGACCGCCGTCGGAGCAAGTAAAGACTTGCGGACCCCTTTTTTTCAACCGGCTGTTCGTCACCTTGTGTGGTGAGTACCCACGCACGACGGCATTGTCACAGATACTTTTAACGTTGCGACTTTAAAAGTCCGTGGTATGGGAACGCGCAGGAAACAGCTGCGGTTGAAGCGTCTTTTATTAAAAGGAGCTATTCATATTCTTTCGGCGCAGGAAAAAAAAGTTGAAAGCGAGGAGGGTACCGCGAAAGCGCTTGGGGTATTTCTTTCCGACTTTGAGGTCTGCGTTAGCCATGCTGTAGGTACCTCTGCTGGATGGATGTCTTTTGTTTTGAAAGACGTCTTTGCGAATTGAACAACTGTTTATCGTTACTGACGAAAACGACCTTTCTATTCTTGTCGATTTTTGTTTGCACCAGTAGGAATATTGCGTCATTTGCATCTATGCGCCAAACGATGTTGGAGAGAGAGAGCGTTGTTTTTGATGAATTGGTGTATTTTCTTCAAACTGATAAGTGCATCCTATTACTTGACGATTTCAAAATTTGTTCGTTTCGCTAGCGATAGGGTGCGAACGAGCATTGCTATCGACAGTAGTGCAAGTTTTTTTCAGGATACTACGGAGGTGTGCTATCTTGTTGACGTAGGAAGCTTAAAACACTGTTAAAATAAACTATCGTTCACTCATTTCCAAGGTACGTCTCATGCCAGACTCGACCGAACGTATATATTGTCATTCATGTTTCATAATATAAGTAGTTACAAAGCAACACCTGTGGCCTTTACTGACCATTGCCTCTTGGCGGTGGTGGTCGGGAAGGGTGCAGGAAAGAATTCTTTTATTTGGAGCCTTTGGAAACTCAACGCTAAGTTGTTGAATGACGAATTATTTCTTGAATCGGTGCAGTCATCGTGGTTGGAAATAAATATTAGACGTAATCCACTGTTCGAAAAGTAATTTTGGAAAGACACTGTAAAAATGATAGCTATCGAACGTTCTAGTATTCTACGTTTTGAATCGCGGCAGCGTGAGACAACGCTGGAAGATAATTCAAAACAGCTGAGCCAGCTAGTGTGTGAAAGTCCCGGTGACTTTTTTAATGATATTTTTTTGTTTTATAAAGGCGCAGCTGAATGAGCTGTCCCAGGAGCGGTATCGGGGCGCGATAGTGCGCTCGCGAGCCGAAACGTTTCTACTCGGTGAGCCACCGACGAAGCGCGCTCTATTTGTAGAGCATAAGTATGCTTACGCCACACAAATAAATTCTATACACTCAGGTTCAATGCTCACGTCTGGCAAAAACGTAATACAAGACGTCTTTGTCAGATATTATACTTTTTTTTTTTTTGCAATAACGCGCCAATTTGTCTTAATAATTTGAATAATATACTTTCTGGCCTGCACATTCATCCCGCGCAAAGTATTATCGATTTAGAGTCATGTATTAAGCTGTCGGAACTCGAGGACACCATCAACTTGCTGCCACTCAGTAAGTCTCCGGGTCCTGACGGCCTCAGCGCCGAGTTTTCAAGCGTTTTAAAAACATTTTATACCCATTTTTTCTTGCAACTCTTCATTCCCGCTTATAAGGTGCATAGCCAACCGCCCCGCTTCACCAGAACGCATACTTTCTTGATATCAAAGACCAATGATGTTGATAAATTGCAGTTTGAAACAGGCCACCGCCCCATAACTCTTTGTAATATAGGCTACAAAATATTTGGGAAAGTTCTGGCTAACCACCTCCAGAGCATTGTCTCCGATCTCGTTGGGGTGCATCAGACTTGTGGCATCCGAGATCCGAGGGGGGACCATACTTACTAACAGTCACGTGGCGCTAAGCGTATTGGAGTGCGTTGAAAGCGAAGGACGTCGAGTAGCCGTGCTACAGATTGACTTAGCAAAGGCTTTTGACCATGTGCGTCACGACGTCCTCTTCGGAATTTTAGAGCATGCCGGTGGTAGGAAACATTATTTTAAAAGGAGTAGAAACGGCCTACAGGAATTGAACAAGACTGGTGTTAAACAAGAAAGTTTACTCTGTTATTCCTATTCACTCATCGGTGCGCCACGGGCGCCCCATGTCTCCATTGCTTTTTTCTTTGTACTTAGAGCCTTTGTGTATCACTTACGCACTGCTGTACATTTTTTTTCTTTAAATTTGATAAGCTTTGAGCATTTCTCGGGTAGTCTGATCTTAAAATCTCCCGAGTATAGTTGTGTCACTAATCGCCGGTGAGCAAAGAGAGAGAGATGTTCTGAAAAGAAAGGAAGCCTAGAACTGATTAAACAAGTCGGTAGCACACTGGCTGGCGAGACAGTGTGTAGGCCACGGTGGACGAGACATATTTAGGTGGTGACTCTGTCCTCTCTTCCCACGGAGAGAGAGCGACCAGATCGTGTGTGGAGTTAGCTTCGAACCAGGAGTAGTTTGTTCCGCGCCGTCGCGGAGAGTGCTGCGGTATGAGGTCTCTCCTCGGCCGCCGTGGTGTCGGCGGCTTAGCGTGCTAGCCTTTTTCGCGGAGTGGTGGTGTGCGGCCAGTGGCTGGCCTCGTGTTTTGCTTTGGCGCTGTGTCAATCACAGGTGCCACTATCGTGCACGAAGGTGAGCCTCAATCTGAAGATGAAGAAGAAGGAAGAGAACACAGATTTACGGAGCTTTGGTGGCGGCGTGGCGGCGGTGAGTTAAAGCAAGAAGCGGTGAGCGAGTGAATGTGGGACCACCGCTGGGAAAAACAACCGGAGCGGTCGGTTTGGGAGGAACCCCATACTTGGGCAGCTACTATCCCCGTGCGAGTGAAGCGCGCTCGATGCGCCGAACATAATGTGGCCTCCGCGTTGGACAGAGAGTCATCACCTAAATATGTTTTTTCCACCGTGGGTACAACAAGAAGCGGTGAGCGAGGGAATGCGGGACCACCGCTGGGAGAAACAACCCAAGCGGTCGATTTGGGAGGGCACCATACTTGGGCGCCATCTATTCCCGTGCGAGTGAGGCGCTCGGTGCGCTGAACCATAGCCTTCTCTGAACTGACAAAGCCTGGCAGAAGGTCACGTGACACAGCCGCCAGAAGTGAAAAGGTAGAGCGGCTAGTAACGAATAAGTGAAGAGTCATGTGACGGGCGCCCCGCTGCGGCGAGACACCGAAACACACTATTATTTTTCTCTCCTGTTGTCGAGGTTACATGGAACGCCACCCCTTCCCCGTTCCTCCGTTTCGGTTTCGTCTGTTATGTTTTTATTCAAAATTACTACAGGGATATGAGTTGAGCTAGTTGGTCATTATACATTACGGGTGGAACCAGCTGAGCATTGAGCCTCGATAGCCCTGCAACCTCAAGAAAAGCTCTTTCAGCAGGGCGCCCTCATGGCTCAGTATAAATAGAAGGAAGAGGGCAACACAATTCAGTATTTTAAAAAAATGGGTACGCATAAGAACTATTAGAAGAGATGGACGACTTATGAAAATAGTTGGTAGTCCAGCGGTAGGTTGTCTTTTCTGCTTTTCCTTCCCTCATTGTTCAGCTTGTTCCACCCCTAACATTCAAAATTGTGGAGCGAGCTGCCGGGGCTGATTGATTACAGATTACAGATATTGATACACGGGAACAGCGTCGAAAGGTTAGTATCCCCTGCATGGAGATTTCGCAGGTCCATTCTCCATAAAGCACAGAACTGCCCAGACATCGCAGATGGTCCTGGGGACATCCTCAGCCGGTCTGTGGCTGTTGGAGTGCGGTAGTGAGTGCCGAGGACTGTGGCGTAGCTTCCGCCACAGTCCTCGGCGGCCGCTATCTCCGTAGCTTCGACATCTCCCGAGCCATAGCGAACAGTGTGTTTCTGGTCCTCGCCGCTCAAAAGCTGTGCGCTCACTACCACACTCCTCGACAAATGATATGAGCTACCAGATCAACGCGCCCTAAATGTGCGGCCGGGCGCTCTATGGCTACTTCATCGAACTGCCAGGCTTTGTGAGTATAGAGGACGCTACGGCCGAAGTTAATGTGGCCGCCGCGTCAGACAGGGTCATCACCTAAATGTGTTTCTTCCACCGTGGTGTAGGCAGATTCCCTTCTACCGTTGCGTGTAGGTAATGAAAATGTTCTTTAAGCCGGTCGTTGAGGCATCTTTCAGCAAACACCACACACTAGGGGGATCTTGTAAACTACACCTTCCGTGCAGGAAACGAACTAGTCCTTGTGTTTTTTGCGGCATGCGGTTCGTGAACGATTGTCAATTACGGAGCCCACCTTTGCGCAGATCTAAGCTAACATTTTGGGGAGGGGGGGGAATGGGGGGGGGGGGGGGGGGCAAGGGCAGGAAACACCACTAGAGCATCATACCTGTTGGATATTTTTTTTTTCAGTTGTGGGACAATTTATGCAGGTACGGGACTACTACCGGGCGCTGTTTTTTTTATATTTTGTCTGTTGCTGATTAACAACTTCAATGTTCTTCAACGGGGGTTCCAGAAGCTCTCTTAGGACTGCCTGAGGGAAACCAGGCTCCAAGGCGTTTAAGGTAAGATCCACAACTGTTCTTAACGGCATAATGACACGTCTTTGCCAGGTCCGAGCCTAGAATGGATATGGCTATGCCCCTTTTGACAAGCTTAGAATGAGACGAAGTGTAAGGCAAAATGCGTTTCTTTCACCGAGGAGAAAAGGAACAACATAGGTGCTTGGCTTGGGACGAAAACGACAGATCTAAAATTTGCAGGGTCCCATTTGTAGGTTGCTCGAACGTGAACTTTAAACCTAAACCGCACAGAAAGGGGTTATGAAATGAATATTTTGGGAGATAGATATGAGGTCTACATGTGTCATGCAGTGTTCACAACAAGTTTCATGAATTTTGGAGCTCTATAGTAATTGCAAAAATCAATTTTCTGGTATTGATGATTTGCAATAAATGATCAAGCAACCCTGAGAGAACATGATGTAGCCAGTTTCTACCCCGGCCTCCAATAGTCACATCATGGAGTCCATGGGTCACGTGATGTTGACTCGGGCTCGCCACGCTCGGCGACTCTCTTCGCCTAGGAACTCTTGCGAGCACAGAGTCTGACGCCCTGCCGCCTCGCGTCTAGCACCTGATCATCTCCGCGCCTCTCTTTCTCCGCCGCATTGCGAGAATGGTGAAGGTATGTTGTGCTGTTGGGTGCTTTAAGCCGCAGAAGAAGGAGGCGGCTGTTTCATTTTTCCGCTTCCCGAAGCATCCGTCGACGCGGAATAGCTGGAATGTAGGCGTCGCGCGCGACGGCTGGGAGCCTTTGGATTCAATGATTTTGCGCGCGGCCCATTTCACGGGCGACTGATATGAGGACATCGACGACTCTCGATCTCGTTTCGAACCACAACCGAAGACATGTCTGGCTTAGGCACGATGCAGTGTCAACGCTGTTCGTCAGTTTACCACCAAAAGGGAACAACGAGGTACGTACGTATGTTGCAACTTGTGTTTACGAGGACCAGCCACAGTGCGCGCGATGATTGATTTCCATCGCGGTATCAAGTAATTATTTTTAGGCGTATAAGAGGTGTTCGCTGATTCGCACTAAGATTTACCGCAGCACAGCTACAAGCACGTACTCAATGCTTAGATGCGGTGCAACAGAATATTATTTTTTTGTTGTTCGCATTGACGGTGTTGCTGCGGCCTTTTGACTGCAATTTCCCTGAACTTCCCTTGTGATCGCGTGCTGTCGGTTGCGGTTAGCAAACAAGCATCCCCACAGGAATAACATATAGCTCTGCTGCACGAACCCTCCTGCAATGAGCCACCTGTCAAATCTGTGAAACAAAATATTTAGGAGGTCTCACCAAAGTGGTGTTACAACATTATCCGTAAAGTGACAGATCGAGTGTTTAAAAAAAATGTCACATAACTTGTGAAAATGTTACTTAGATGCTGCGAATACTACTGAGACAGAAGCAAGATTATATTAAACTCACCAGATACTGCAATATTGTGAAAACAGCGTTCTACGGTGCCTTTGAATACTATTCAAACAGAAGCAAAAAGTACTTCAAACTGAACGGACACTGCAATCATTTGAAAACAACTAAGAACACAAAAAAGCTAACCATTGGGATTCTTTGTGCTTTACTTTGAACACTGTACCATTGACAGTTTCCTTCAGTTCTCCTTAGATTTCATTCTCCCTACCAGTTTCACATCCATGCAGTGAAGGCATTCAATTGTGCTATTTCCTATGCAAACCTGTTAGAAGCCAAGGCAAAACGCTGCCCACAGCGAAAGAAATGACTGAAAAGAGCGTCCATACCATGCCAGCGCTCTATATGTTTCTTCGTGCCCTTAGATGTGCACTCATAACCTCTTCTGTATATCGACTAACCCACCTAACCAACAGAAGACACCTGGAGTTGATCTCGTCCTCTATTCCGATCACTCTGTCTTCAGTTCAACAGTTAATTTCCTTATCCGTTGTTTGCTTGACTCACAAATCGTCGATGAACCACTGGCTGCACAACACAGCACTGCAGTGGCAGGTAGCATTGGTTTGACGACTACCCAGGAAGCCTCATTTACAGACAAGGCTGAAGCTGAGCTATAGGCATCACTGCATGGCCAGTCCAAGTACCATCCATTATGGCATCCAAGTATGTACAAGTGACAATGAGGTCTATATCTAGAAATATGCGATGCTAGACAACACCAAACGCTGAATGCACGGGTAATCATATCTGGAATATTTTTTTGAGAAGGCAATATTTTTGTGAATTAATTATTAGAGTTTGCGTCACATTTATGTCACCCTGATTTTTTTTTTTTTTTCAGATTGGTAAGCATTGCTTTTCTGCTGTTCCATTCAGCTGTGCACACTCCCTGCTCTATAGCCAACCTGGTCAGCACCCCCTCACATACTAAAGTTGCATCAAAGCCCCATTACTAGCTGGCAGTCCTCACCAATACAATCACCTAGCAGCTCGCCTCAGCATTACCTTGACCACTTCGATGACGAAATGGAAGAAAGTGTCGCCAACAATGAAGTTGACTTCTCGCATGTTCCCTCAGTGTGCGAAAGAAGTGCAGAGTAAGATTACTTTCAATCTAAACTAGACTCCTTGCGACGCATTTATGCGGAGGGCAAGTTCGTCTGCTTCTCGCGCAGGGGGTAGCGGTGACGTCAGAACGCCGAGCGCTGATTGGCTGATCGCGACCCCCTATCTGAGCGTCGTCTGCTCCTTTGCAACGTCGTCTGCTCACAACGTCGTCTGCGTCTGTCTTACCTTTCCTGCGACTTTCGGAAGTGCAGGCGACGATCTTACGCTAAAAATGTGCGTAAGACATAACTTAAGAACAAATTCGTATTCACGAAACGAAATTTTCGCAAGTTTTGCGCAGGTTACGACGAAATCCTACGACAACTTCGAAGCTGTCTTACGCACTTCTTACGATCAAATCAGCATGGCCGACAGCGTCGCGGTCGCGACGACCCACGGACGTTTATTTTTCTTCGTGCGCTTCTCACGCGTCCCGCCTTCATGCAGCAAGAAAAAAAAAGTAAAAAGTACTTGAAACAGACCACGACGAACAAGAACGCTGGATCCACAAACACCCGGGAAAAGCTCCAAAGGCCACGATTCCACCGAACGCGACCAAGCGAGCACGGCAGTTAGGCCTAGCAGGCACTCCGCGACTCGGCGACCGTCTGCCCACGACCGGCCGGTGTGCTGAATGGAATATGCCCGCGCGACCCTTGTGAACCCCTCCCGTATTATACTTTGATCGCTGACCTCAGTTTGAGATTAAGAGGTCAATTTCTTCCTCTTGTTATCTCCTTGTTTCCCGAAAAAACGGTGACTCTCGCCGGTGAAAAAGCGGTGTATCTCCGACAGACGCAGGAAAGGTAAAGCAGCCATCGCTTTGACTAGCAGACGTAAAGCAGACGACGTTAACTGCGCCAACCCGCCGACGCCGTTGAAGAATGAGGGGTCTCGCCGGACACGAAAGGAGGGAAAAAGTATTTGGAAGGTAACTTGCGGACACTAACACGCTCACTCTCGGTTCTTGGCAAACAAACCTCGGCGCCTCGGGACACCTCGCCAGTGACTGCTTTGACTTCCCTCCTTGATTCGCGTCTGCTAGTTGTTAGACAAAAACAACGTACCGCTCGAGTTATTAAGTCTGCCCTCTCTGAAAGGCGAAGTCCAGCTCGCTCGTAAAGACCTGCTCTTCCGAAAGTCGCAGGAAAGGTAAGACAGACGCAGGCAATGTTGCGAGCAGACGACGTTGCAAAGGAGCAGACGACGCTGAGATAGGGGGTCGCGATCAGTCAATCAGGGCTCGGCGTTCTGACGTCACCGCTACTTCCTTTCTCATGCGCAGAAGACGATAATGAGCCCACTTGCGAGGCGTATACCTTACTTTCAAGACGACCATTGGATTCGAGCGCGACTCCATTCCAACCACTGAGCGGAAGTTTATTGTAGATGAGAAGAAGTTGCTGGCGTTTTTAACGTCATACCGAAAATGTCACCAAAGAGTTTTTCCTGAGGTGTGCGTTTCTGGGACGTCGGTTAAAATCTGAACAACATGTTCCGATGACCCCGTTAGATTGTGGGAGAGCAAGCCAACGGCGGAGAGAACATCAGCTGGATACCTCATGGTGGCTGGAGGAATATTGTTCTCTGGCCTACGTTGAGGTGCGTTCTGGAGTGCTTCCAGATGGAGTGGCCGTAAGAATGGAGTAGGTTGTGGTCAGGGGCGCATGCAGGAATTTCCTGAGGGGTGGGGGGCGGGTGAGGGGGGGGGGGGGGGGTCAGGTGTTGGTCAGCGTACCATATGTTGAGGAACCCCCTTCCCCTCTCCCTCGTTTCACGCCCGATATTTTACACATCCTGAAACCAAGAGGGGGGTCAGGACATCCGGACCCCCCCTCTAAATCCGCCCCTGGTTGTGGTTGGTACTTCAACATGATAAAGCAGCTTAAAAACACGGAGGAAGACTAAGGACAGGTAGAGCGAAAGAGCGTTAACTCCCATCTGATTTATTTGGAAAGAGAAGAACAAAGCAGCCATATAAACGGACCCCCCCCCCCCCTTTTCCCGTGATAGTTGATACGAAAAAGAAAAGGAAAAAAAGAAGAAAAAGAATCAACTCGTTGAGTGTCAAGAAGGTGACCTTCTTAGCCATCGCTTACGGCGAGTGGATTTGGCCGGATGGTCGAGAAGAAAAGTGTCGTTTTCTACCTTGTCTGCTCTTCCTATTGTTTTCTCTTTCCTTTATTTTGCCTTCTTCGTTTGACGGGCGAGCTTCACGGTTTCCTCTTACCTTTCCCTCTTCACTCAAATCAAACACGCCTGCTTATATTTGTTTTCTTCTTTTTATTTTATTTTCTTCTTTTTTTCTTTTCATCTTCCTTTATGTATTAACTATCACGTGGGGGCCATTTCTATGGCTTATTTTTTCTCCTCTTTCAAAATGAATCAGTTGGGAATCAGCGCTCTTTCGCTCTATCTGTCCTTTCTTTTTCTCCGTGTTTTGTGCGCTGTTTTATCATGTTAACTTCCAGCTGCAGAGACAGCAACATGAGCACCTTATTTCATAGCTAACGAACCGGTTCTGCGGGAAAAGGGCATGTCCCTGGCTCGCATAATTCGTTCGATTTGATTTTCATATTTGCTTATATTATTATTTTATAGGAAGTCCCATTTAATACCTATGGTTGCGCACAACGTTATATGCAAAAAAATCGAAGCCAACAAAAATTTAAAATTTGTGATCGCAGCGCGAGCACAATGCTAGACACGGCGTTCGGCCAGTACTCGCGGTCAATCCGTGCGGACACAAGTTCGAAACGAAATACCAGGCAGCCCTTGAGTGAACTCTCCCGTTACAAAGAGGGCAAAAGCGGAAAGTGCTAGGAGCAAGCCACTGTACGCGTACAGCAAAGTTCCTAATCGTATTATAGACCCTTCCAATAATAGACCCTTTTCAAGAGTGCGCGCCATCTAGTAGCTCTTTCGTCAATTATCCGCGTCCACCATTTCTTGGGCACGCACTCCGTGCATCTATCAGAGGCGAGCGCTGCGTCAGCGTTCCGCGAAGACTCGGATCCAATAGACATTTCGCCAAATTACCCGTATGCAGCAGTAACTGTTCTAAGACAAAAGCCTAAACCAAATGGTACGTTGTGCACGCGTTCGTCAAGGCCTTATTATAGTCATTTATTCTGAATATTTCATATGGGGAAGGTGAACCCATGCGGCGTGTGTACATACATTCCCAGCATTCTCTTTGAGGCTTGGGTGACAGGAAATTGTGATAGCCAACGTCGCTCTATGGGGTTTCGAAAAGAATCCGTCGCCTTCTGTGCGGCGCCATCTTTCACTATTGACCTGTGGAGCCCGTTGTGGGCATGCGCAGTAGCTCTTTTCCGCGGAACGTCGGGCGTCGCGTACGCGTCCACAGCTAGTGAGTCGGTATTTTTCGCCCCTATGGTAAACGCTATAGAAAATGTATTCGAGTCGTTGCTTTATATTTTTACGTCAGTGCTAAATATTTCATATTGGTATTGATGCCACGGTCGTGCCGTTTCATTTCCGTCGTAGTGTAATCGAGAGGCTCAACTTTAAAAAAAAGATGGAGATTACGTGTTCTGTAATCTCCTTCGTTTTATGCACTTGTGAAAAATTGATTGTTACACCTGCCGCACCTCTTCATTTCTCTATTCGTTTTTGCTCCCAAAAACTGTCATCCACTGTAATGACCTCCCTCATCTCATTGTCACCGACTCTACACCGAACGTTTTTGGACTCTTTTGTGTCATCATTAAGGAATTGTGCGATTTCTGTTCAATCGATTATTGCTTATGATATGGCGGTGTGAGTGACGTTATTGATTATTTATTGATTAGTGTTGTGGTCAACATACCAAGAGGCATTCTTTGCTGACACACTTGTTATTTACATAATTTACAGATAGATATTTACAAACGGGCCAGTCCGAGATAATCTCTATGTCGGATGAGACGAGCCTGGGTTCCAGCCGGCGTATTCCATCGGAGCTCTGTGTCGCGTGTGTGCCGCTCGTGGTGCGAGGCTCCTGCCTCGTTCGCAGTGCGTGCGTTGGTGCACGTTGCTCTACGGTGTAGATGGTGTCGCAAACTTGTCCCCTACAGTGTTTTGCTTCAATTAATTTGTTTTAAGAGTAGATTATTTTATGTTTTCTTTAAATATTCTGCACTTGTTTACTGTGCTTTGTTCTCGTAATGTTCTCCAGCAAACAATAGTGGAATGATTTCTGAGGAACCCTTAACCGGTAACCGATATTTCGAAAACCGCACAGAACCGCTAAGATTCGAAAGAAAGTCTAACGTAATTATTACGCTTAAACTAACCCTAATTTAACACTGAATGCGTTTATGCGCTACAAAAAGCCTTATCGGTCGCTTTTAGCCGGGACAAAGCTGAGGGCCAGATAACCGGCCTTCTATGAGGAGTGTATCTAACTTGAAATATGGCGACGTTCCTCTCCGCTGCAGACAAGCCGACGCCAAACTCACTCGTGGCTTTCACAGAAAATCGTTTTTTTTTTTTTCTGCTCGGTTGGAGAAGTTGTTTTGAAATTGTCACGGTCAAAAAGTCACGGACGAAGTGTACATTAGAAAGAAACTTTCTACGAAACTAGTTTTACTGGACAACAAACAATATATTTTAGGCAACATAGAAGGTAAGAATGTAGTCCTAAGCATATTCCTAGACTTCACAAAAATATTTGATTATGTTAACCCCGAGTTACTCATTCGAAAACTTGAGATTTGCGGTATCAGAGGGCCATTCAGCACCCCTCATTAAATCCTACTTAGAAAGTCTCCAACAGTTTGTTAATATTAGCCGTCACTTTTCCGACACAAAATAATTTAAATCTGGAATACCAGAAGGCAGTATACTGGAGCCACTACTGTTTAATATATACATCAATGATATCGTTAACATAGCAAAGAACGCAAAGTTTATCATTTACGCTGATGAAACCAGCCTCTTTTTTTCAGCTAAAAATTGCAATGAAATTTCTTGTGTTGCTAATAAAGATATAAAAATCTAAAATCCTGGGCTAGTTCGAATAATCTTATCATAACTAAGAAAAAACTAAGGCGACCTTTTTCAGCCCCAGAAATAGCAATATTATCCTGACAAGTGACATTATCTTAGACTACTTTCCCATCGAAATAGTAAACACATTAAGAATTTGGGGGTAATTTTCTCAAAGCACATGTTTTGGGCCGAACATATGTGGACTATTTAATTTCTAAACTTGCCAGAGTAACTGATATATAGTCATCGTCATATTCTTTTTATTAGAGTTAAGCTGATTTTATATAACTCACTATTTTTATCTCACCTGAACTACTGTCATCTAGTCTGGTGTACCACAAGAAAAACCCATCTGCAAAAATTATTTCTACTGCAGAAAAGAGTGCTAAGGATCATATGCAACGAGCCATATAATTTTCATATTAACGAAGTTTTCGTTGGGCTCGGTGTTCTGAATGCATTTCAATACTATGATTTTAAACTGTGTGTAAATGATAAACATGAATATACAGATATAAACAGCTTTTTGATGCGCTTAGCATCCCTCAGAAACAAGCCTATAACATATTGCACTCGCCGTTCCGATTTCTGGGTAGTAGGTGCATCTTGTACTGATTATGGTTTACAGATTATTCAAAAAACACTGCCAACGTTTCTGAACAAAATGATCCGGTCTAATTTTGACATAGAATTCTGTAGCATGTGTGATATTAGGAGATATTTTCTATCAAAGTAATTATCTAATTACACTGATTCCCTCGTAGGTGTTTTTGTTTTCTCTTTGACGTTATTGTTTTTTTTTTTGTTGTTGTTTTCTTTACTTTATAGAATTTCTTTTATAGGATTTTGCAACCGCTGTGTACCTGTGAGGGGGCTGGGGACCAGTCAAGCTGCTTAGACAGCTTTTTTCCTCGGCTCCCACGATATTTTTATATAGTAAATAAAAGCTATTAATATTATTATTATAACATTAGACAACAAGGTGGAGTGTCTCATCTTTGTGAAAAGGGAGTAACACCACCACAGAGCTGCGCCAATGCCACGTTATGTTTTCTCTAGCACGTGCAGGTTCACCTGAGCACGTCCCCTGCCTGTTTGCCGCACCCAAACCAATGCCCTCGCGTGAATACTGATTTCGTAAGAAGCTGAAGGCGTCCGCGCACCCAGCCTCCGAGGGCAAAGCATCGACTTCCCAGACAAAATATTAGGGTTTAGACATCGTTCCGTTAACCCCGATAACGATGCTCGATACTCCTCCGGCATCATTTCGCATGCGTCTTCTTGTTATTGGGTATCCTTATCAAGGTTACAAAGTACTATATATTAAAACGCCCTAATTCGCTCATTGGAGCCTCATTCACGCCAAAAAAAATAAGAGGAGAAGAATTTTCCGTTCAATGGAGCTTGGCTGGAGCCCAAATATCCTTCGTGCTCGTTAGAGGTGTGTCCTTCTATTTTTGTTAAATTTAATCAGACAACGTGATGGCGTTGTCTGATTAAATTCTGATTAAATTTAAAACAGGTTCACTTAGACATGTTTTTCACCGCCAAAACACACAAAAAAGAGATTCCATTCGAGTGGTTGTGACTGAAAAAGGATCGTAGCAAGGGGTGATATCATGCTATCTAATGCAACATCTGTCTAACCTCAAACTAAATTATCCATTCCTGATCCCTAAAACTGAGGCGGTTATACATCACCTACAACTGAATGATGCAACGGTATGATACGAATATTCACTTGATATCGAGGAACTTTTTTATTCAATCCCACACAACAAGCTGTTTACAGCTGTCAACGAGTGTATCGAGGCCAACGGGATTAGGACGTTTCAAAATGAAAGTAGAATACAGGTAGAATCCTTCCTAGAACTTCTACGGTTCTAACAATCTACCACCGTGGTAGCGTAAGAAGATACGTCTTACCTACAAACGAAAGGCATATGTATAGGGTCTTGCGTGGCACCAGTCCTCTCTGAAATTTACCTTTCGAAATGCGATCGGGCCATCGCTAATGCACTCACCAAAGGGCAAGTTTCACGCATTTTCAGATACGTGGATGATTATCTAGTGCTTCTTTCAAAAAGACCTATGGAAAATGAAGCTCATACAATCCACACCATCGAATCCAATTTCTTGAACGAAGGGCAAGGGCTGAATTTCACCTATGAGTCTCCAACAAACTTAAGGCTTCAATTTGAGATCTTTATCTGATCTTCAAAGAAAAGCATACTTGCTGGAAATACTCACCAAGGCCCCCAAAAAAGGCCTGCTTCAATATGACTCAGCTCACTCAAAATTCATCAAGAGAAAAATGCGGAGGGCAAGTTCGTCTGCTTCTTGCGCAGGGGGTAGCAGTGACGTCAGAACGCCGAGCCCTGATTGGCTGATCACGACCCCCTATCTGCGCGTCGTCAGCTTCTTTGCAACGTCGTCTGCTCGCAACGTTGTCTACGTCAGTCTCACCTTTCCTGCAACTTTCGGAAGTGCAGAGGCCAGATTCACAAAACGATCTTACGCCAAAAATGTGCGTAAGACAAAACTTAAGAACAAATTCGTATTCACGGAACGAAATTTCGGTAAGTTTTGCACAGGTTGCGACGAAATCCTACGACAGCTCCGAAGCTGTCTTACGCACTTCTTACGATCAAATCAGCATGGCCGACAGCCTCGCGGTCGCGACGACCCACGGACGTTTATTTTTCTACGTGCGTTTCTCACGTGCCCCGACTTCAAGCAACAAGTAAAAAGTAAAAGTACTTGAAAGAGGCCACGACGAACAAGTACGCTGGACCCACAAACACCCGGGAAAAGCTCCAACCACCACGATTCCATCGAACGCGACCAAGCGAGCTGGGCAGTTAGGCCTAGCAGGCACTCCGCGACTCGGCGACCGTTTGCCCACGACCGGCTGGCGTGCTGAATGGAATATGCCCGCGCGACCCTTGTGAACCCTTCCGGTATTATACTTTGATCGCTGACCTCAATTTTAGATTAAGAGGTCAATTTCTTCCTCGTCTTATCTCCTTGTTTCCCGAGGCAACGGTGACTCTCGCCGGTGAAAAAGCGGTGAATCTCCGACAGACGCAGGAAACGTAAAGCAGCCATCGCTTTGACTAGCAGACATAAAGCAAACGACGTTAACTGCGCCAACCCGCCGACGCCGTTAAAGAATGAGGGGTCTCGCCGCACACGAAAGGAGGGAAAAAGTATTTGGGAGGGAACTTGCGGACACTAATACGCTCACTCTCGGTTCCTCGCAAACAAACCTCGGCGCCTCGGGACACCTCGCCAGTGAGTCCTTTGACTTCCCTCCTTGAAGCGCTTGTGCTAGTTGTTAGACAAAAACAACGTACCGATCGAGTTATTTCGTCTGCCCTCTCTGAAAGGCGAAGTCGAGCTCGCTCGTAAAGACCTGCACTTCCGAAAGTCACAGGAAAGGTAAGACAGTCGCAGACGATGTTGCGAGCAGACGACGTTGCAAAGGAGCAGACGACTCTCAGATAGGGGGTCGCGATCAGCGAATCTGGGCTCGGCGTTCTGACGTCACTGCTGCTTCCTTTCTCATGCGCAGAAGACGAAAATGAGCCCACTTGCGAGGCGTATTGTCAAAAGCACAATGAGTGCAGCCTGAAAAACGTCGTGTACGCATTCCGCGGCTGAGAGTTTTCAAGCTCAAGTACAGCGCCTCAAGACATCTGGGTTCCCGAGTTCGATTTTGTTTGAAGTCGCCCAATCATTACTTACCAACAGCTGACAACGAGGGCGCACACGAGAAAGGAACCACCGACCGGCAGTGCTGCCATACATTCATCGAATTACACACAACACAAAAAAGATTGGATCTAAATATGAAGTCCAAGTGGAACTCTCTGCGCCAGAAAAACTTAGGCGGCTATGTTCGAGAATCAACCATCTCCAACCACAGAAAGCTGAGTGCAAAATAAAACATCAGCAACAATACGTCGACTGCCAACGAGGAGTGGTGTACGAAATTCCTTTCACCTGCGGCAAAATATATGTCGGACAAACAGGCCGATGCATCAATGAACGCTTACGAGAACATGGCATAGCCTTGAGATCGTAACCAGCCGGCCATTTTGCAATACATGCAAGGGACTGTATGTGCACTGCAATGTTAAGCCATACCAAAATCCTAAGACGTTTTAGGACCAAAAGAAAACGCGAGCTGTACGAAGTTCAAGCAAGTGTGTCTCGTGGGGATGTGTGCATCAGCTCCCGTCGATCGCCTTATCTCAAAAGGAACTTTATTACCTCAATGTTATGACTTGACGACAAGTATTCAGCCTGCAAATTTAGTTCCTTTTTGGTCTCAAATTTCATCTTTTTCTTTTTCTCATCTACGATATCTGATCGTGTACCTCAGCAATTTTCTAATTTTTGTTTCAAAATTATTGCTTCCTATAATTTTACGTTTCTTTCTTTTTTTTTTTTACTGTTTTTTTCCACTCAGATATCATCAGTAACTCTCCTTTTTATGCATTTTATTTTATATGTTTACGTATAAATTTGAGGCTGCACTTTTCATTTTTTTAAGCGATAACATGAGAATCTTCTTTCTTTTCCTCCTTTACAGACTGTATTAAACGTCAGTTGTCAGTTTAGCGCCCTTCCTGTCTACCTCGTCCTTCCTTCCTTGTTGTTTTGCGCTCTTTTATTCATAATGTGATAGCGGAGCGGAAGAGTAGAACATAACGTGCCGCAATATTTAAATTTAAAAGTTTACTATTAGTGGGTGACAGGTTAAGAGTGCAGGACGAGCTCCTCACGCAAATCCCTCACTCTAAGAAAAAAAGGGTGTAGGCGGGTGCATCAGGCGCTCATGCACCCTTTGCCTGAAAGACGCACCCTCCGTTGCGCAGCCAGTGTGCTTGTACACCGACAATGAGCATCCCCCTCTCCCTTAAAAACATCTGGGTGTACCAATGCACCGCAACGCTAGCCACGCGCCCCGATCAGCTTGTGCTTGGATTCCCCCGTGGAGGTCACTTTTTGGGTTGGGCAGTTTCTTAGGAAGTATGGAGCTATCCTGTTCCCTCGGTATTGACAGTAGAGTGGACGCTATGCTTGTTTTAGGCCAATCGGGTCTCCGGGTAGGATCACGTGACTACAGTCTCCAAGCTAGAGATAAGGCAGAGCACGGCACCTGCCTGAAGGCCAAGGCCACGGATAGCATCCACTGCACTATTAACTTTGGGTCGAACTTTCAAGAGGATATAAGCGACAAATCCTTTCATTGTTGGGTTGCCCCTGAAGATAAGCCTTTGCGAGGCTTATCTTCATTATACCTTTTGGCCTTGAAGGAGCTGCAATTTTCAGACTCATTTCTTTTTCTTTCTCTCCCTAAGCTGAAAGCGTGGAAGAAGGCGCGCAGTTGCCGGACCAATGAAGCGGAGGCTTTTTTTATGCCTCGACTTCTCTGTCTGAGCGCGGATAACGGCAGGAGCGTGATCATGTGGTAAAGGATTCACGGATGACGTAGTAGCTTTTTTCGACCTCGGAATGTCTGCTTCCCGGCATAGGTAGTTGCTTGTGTGCTGTGCTGCGACCAGCGGGGCTGCCGTAGATTTCGCCCGCGACAACGTATTCGAGTGTACCAAGATTTCCAATGTTTGAAAAGTCCTACGCGTATATCGGCAACAGGGGATTTTTTCAAAAAAGCCCAAGGAATTCATGTGATGTGTTCGGTGTTCGGTTCGGCAAATTACTGCTTCTGCCACATCGTGTTGAATCTTCACGGACCCCTTTCTTTTCGTTTTTGTGTTTGTGTGGTTCTGCAGTGCCCGTGTCGACATATATACCGGATTACATAACTCAAGTCCGGTATTTTCATCGTAAGTGCACTGCAACCTACTCCTTTGCAACAATTGACCGCTTTGTTCCGGATTACCTCTAGAATTAGGCAGTGTCTATTTTCTAGCAGCCTGGAGAATAATTTCCCCGAAATTCTATAGGCAATCACCTGCCATTAGCTGTCTACAATCATGCGACGACTGCATGTGGAATACTGACTTTCTTATTCTCCTGGCGTTTTGTGAAAACACGTTTTTGTCGATACACGTTTTGTAGACACGTTTCATCGACACCAACGTTCCATCGTCACTCGTTACGCAAAATGCACGCTGTAGGGACATTTTGTCGCGCGTGTATCTCTGAGGCGCGTGCTCACCGACCCAGCCCAACCGTTCGCGCCACTTCGTGGCGACAGTCTGCGGCGGCTCATTACAAAAATGTTAACCCACCTGTCCCACCCATACACGTCATTTCGCGGATACATCCTGGGGCGGCTCATTACAAGAAAAAATAAGGAGAGAAGCTAATCTGAGCTGTCGATAAAATGTCGTTCGATGAATTAAAGGCGACTGCCGGTGGAATTTTGTGGAAATAATTCTACCGGCTGCTGGCAGATTGGACACTACCTAAGACTCACTCCGGTTCTTGTTGGTTTAGTAATCATTTCAGTTGTGCAACAGCTTCTTTGTACGTCTTCAGATATCACGGATTGCTTGCAAGTTTGTACCTGTTTACGGAATAGGCTGTCTAATAAACTTCTATGATATTTGAAAACAATACCGTGTGTCCGTTTACCTGCCTTTTTGCAATCACCGGGGCCCACACATTTTTTACTGTTTTCCTTGATGTCTTAAATAGGTTTATGAAGTCATGAAATGGGTGCATAAAGTGGTGTGACCATGCACCTTTGAATCGGGTGCATCTGTGTTCTCTCCGAATTCAGTGAGTGTAGAAAGAGGTGTAACAGTACACTATTGAACGGGGTGCTCCTGTGTTCCCTTTGAGAGCAGTAGGTGTAGAAAGGGGAGTAATGGTACACTATTGAGCAGGGTGCCTCTGTGTTCCCTTTGAGTGAGGCGGGTGTATGAAGCGGTGCAATGGTACACCATCGAATGGGGTGCATCTGCTTTCCCTTTCGTTTCATTGGGTGTAGAAAGAGGTGTAGCCGTACACCAGTGAATGGGGTGCACCTGTGTTCCCTTCGAATGAGATTTCTGTAGAAAAAGGTGTACATGTGCACCACACCAATGGGTGCACACGAACTCCCATATTTGGGGTGCACTTGTATTCCCCCAAAGGGTGTAGTATATGTGACAAGCACTTACACCCCCTATGGGTGTACCCCATGACACCCTTTTTTTTTAGAGTGCTCCACTCTCCACCATAACAGAACAAACGCTAAAGAGGAGGCGAGCTTCTTAAAAAAAATGGTTTGTGGGTATGTTTATACAGCCTAGGCTGCCTGCACCGAGCAACTTGTCTCTTAACTGTAGATGAGCGATTTAGAAAGCGCGGTACAACCACTAGCCTGGAGTCTTTAACGTGCATCACGCAGTAGTGATGCACGACCGGACGCCGGTACGATGCTCATCGAGATCGAAACGGGCAGGGGTGAAGAATGAACCCAGGATCCCTGGGTTCTACGGCGCGAGCTTTCGCTCCACGTGCCCCGAGCTGGTGTGCGCTAAAGTCACTGGATCCTGGGAAAGTAACGCCAAGCTCCCCGTCTGGTCGCCATCTTGGTCCGTGAAATGAGCAATTTCTCTTTGACCACTTCGTTCTTGGTGAGCCGATCTAAATTCGCTGGTGACGGGTAGCTTTATGGAGGCGTTTATTGTATACCGAGAGTTTGTTATCCACACACCGGCGAAACAAGCGCACATATTTGTACCACCACCACATGCTGGGCCGGTGCTTGGAGGCACTGAAAAATAAGTTTACTGTCTTGAAATAGGCAAGATGAACAATACAAAAGTAAGAGATCCATGGAGATATGCATGATTAATAAGTTGATCGCATACGAAGTGCCAAAGACTCTTAAATTGGTGGGGAACGCTTCCAGTACGATGATGCTCCATGGTGATCTTGGCGCGACTGTTTTAGAACGACCCCCTGGAGGCTTCGAAGATTTAAATGGACCAAAATGGCGATTTCCATGGCAACCTAAACCAATTAGCCAATCGCCTTGCGAGGTTTGGGTCGTGTGTATGTTAATATCCGTTTGTGCCCGGCTAGGGTAGGGAAGGCAATGGCGCTACTTTCCCAGGATCCAGTGACTTTAGTGTGCGCTAAACAACTCGGCCACCAATACACCAGGCGTGTTTCTCCTTGCTTGTCCAGCGTTTGCTCTGCGAAAGTGGAAAGAGTGGACGGCTTTGCGGGATGAACTTTTCCTGTACTCTTAGCCTTTCACCGACGATTGAAACCTCGATACCTGATCAGCCTGGCGCTTGACTATTGACTTGAAATGCTAAAGAACCGGTTTTGGCAAGACCCTAAACTCCGAGACTGAGTTAATCGTAGATATAACACTTCAGTCTATTGTGTTCAACGGTAAATTGATTTTGACATCTTTTCTCAAAAGTTCAGAAGTTTCACCATAAACATTTTTCGAGCCCTCTAAACAAAAGTGCTGCCTGATCATCACCATTCAAATCCCGCCCACAATTCAGGACTAGAAACGCGTCACAGAACTGTCTTACCTTTCCCGGGGCCTCCAGTAACTTTGAAGAAATTTGTTGACTCTTTTTGTAGATACAGTCAAACCTCGTTGTAACAAACTTCTCTGTAACGAAACCCCCGATATAACAAAGTACATAACTTTTTTCTAACCGCAAGTGTATGCACGCCACGTATTTGTGACTTCCAAGTAACGAAGTCCCATTAGCCGAAGTTTCAATGTAACGAAATTTCATTGGAAATTTGTCACAAACTTCTAGGTCCCAAAGGAAATTTTGGGAAGCACATGCGCTGAAACGGGCTTCCGATAAAGCGCAAAGTGTGAAACGGGCCGAATTTGGCGAGTGTGGAGTACAGAACGGCTACTAGAGGACACTAGAGCCGCCGCCGTTTCGTCCGTCGGCTTCGTTCGCGCTGCGTAGTTTGTTTCGAGGCCTCATTAAACGCATGCGTTGCTCACTGTCCTGGGCGATGGAGCCTTGAAGGTGATGGAGCCGCTTGTGACAACGTCCACCTGGACGACTTTCTATATGCCGACTCTGCTGTCATTGCAACGGAGGAGGTGACCGACGAGGCGATAGCTAGCGATGTTCGTGGGAACTCGCAAAACGGGGACGACATCCTGATGAGCAAGACACCTGCTATGTGCCCAGTAACCGCGAGGTGGTGGACGCGATCGATGTCTTGTGGCGGTTCGCGATCGCACTGTAAGACGAAGACGCGATGCATGCCGTCTGGCTATGCGAACGTCGTGTGATGCCAATAATAATGCCAAGAGTAGCCCAGAAAAAGGTGACGGACTACTTTCAACCGAAATAGAGGCGTCCTTGGTGTCTTTTGTGCACCGGAGAAACATTTGGGCGTTAGCCTCGAATTTCTATGTAGCGAAATTTCAATGTAACGAAGTAAATTCCGAATTTTACCAACTTCGTTACATCGAGGGTTGACTGTATTCCCCATGAACATTTTGTGACCAATTTAAAAATGCCTGAATTAAGTGACACCGAAGAAAAAACAATGCAGTTTAATAGGCATACACCATATATACAAAAACACACAAACCTAGGTGCTGACCCAAAACAGCGTGAGCACCGGAAAATTTAACACGTTTAAGGCAAAAAGCAGCGCCGTGGTATGGAACGTGCTTTCTGTGCGTTGCACACAAGGATGCCTGTAGCGGAGAATATTCCTGTGTGCAGGATGAGTTTAGCCGCCAGATGTGAGCTGGATGTCTGCCATGTTTTAGTTAATATTCAATCGGTTGTGCAAGGTCCACCGAGTTCAAATGGCACTTTTAAACGGCACCGTGCTGGTAATCAGCCTTCGCTCTGCAACAAACTTGATGGGAAAAATTCGAAAACAACGATCCCGCAATGGTATCACGTACTTCTTATGCCAAGTATACGTAACAAGCAAGAATTGGACATCGGTCTACTTCACAAACATATTTGTCACACCCTTGGTCGCCAGCGAAGGCCGAAGGAGCGAAGACGAAGCCACCGCGCAGAGCCTTAAGGAAGGAACTATCTCTTTGGGCAGTCAGAGAAACTCTGCCCAGACTCGAAGTAGATCTGTACCGGCGAATCTTTCCCGGATTATGTCTGCAAGGATCCGATGCTGGTCCTCAGAGAAGAACTCCTTGAAGCAGCCCACCGTTCCCTTAACCACCTCTTCTTCCAGATGACTCCTGCCTGCCACCGTCACCTCTAGTCCAGTGTCACGGGCCACCTGAACCAGTCGGTCTTCACTGGCTTCCACGCCCACAAACTCCGCCACCTTGCGCACGCTTTCGATTGGATCTTTACGCATTTCCTCGTAACAAAGCAGTAGGACATTGGGATCCTCCCTCCGCTCGTACCAGGACAGCACGTGGTCGAAGTAGTCTCCAAAGGCCACCTCACCCCGCGTAAAGCACTCGAAAAAGTCCGAGAATTTTCCCTCGTAACCCTTGCCAAGATGTACATAGTTGGAGGCGCAGACGTCGAAGGGGTTCCGCAGCACCACGACGTGCTTGCCGTCGGCTCCCGAGGGCGAGAAGGCCTGGGGGAGGTGGTGCTTGACGAGGCGTGGCGAGCCATTCCTGGGGCTCACTGTGTCCGCGTCAACGACCTCGATGCAAGGAAACTCTTTGGTGAGGAGGGTGTGGAAGTCTGGCAGCGGTTTGCCTTCGTGGAAGAGCGACCAGATTATGTACTGCGCCAGGGTGGAGCAGGAGCGCGGATAGGAACCGACGAAGATGTCGCCAGGCAAAGGCTTGAACCAGAGGACCTTGCGGATCTTGTCACGATCGAAGCTGTCCTGCTGTAGTAGAAGGCCCTGGACGTTGAAAAGGTCCACTTTTTTGTAGGACACCTCCGTGTGGGGAGGAGGTGGTGCGGAACTCCGAACCTCGTGGGCTCTGCAACGATAGCAAGGTCAAGTTCTCAGTATATTGGATAGATCATGACAAAGTATTTCTGCTCTCTTCAGTTCTGTTCAGTCAGAAAAAAAAATATATTTACCAAGTGATTTTTCTGTTCCTGGGATAGGTCAGTTTCGTGAAAACCCTTGCCTCATCGCCCCCTCGAAATAGAGGTTTGTAACGTTCAATTATAGCTTGCTGTTATTCATATATAGTATATAACAGTGCGAGTAAAACAAAGTGTAAATATTTTGCGAAAATACTACTATCACTCTTCGCCACAATCGATGATTGCAGCTGAGTCAGCAATCAGTGATTGTGTAGTTCGTACAACGATTTGAGAACCACCGAAGGCAGAAAATAGCCGATATCCAGAACAATGAGTAAGATTCATCAATTAAGCGCTAGCGAAGGCGCATGGACCTGATAAGATACAGAACTGGCTTTGTCGTCTGGCAGTTACTTTTCTTTGTGAGTTCACAAAGTTAAAAAAAGATCACTGGCCGCTATATATTCTTATCATGAAAAGTTTGTGTGGCAAAAAAGTTCTTACATAGCTCCACATTCAATAATGGGAAAATGTACATTTTCCGATTGTTAAATGGGAAAGTTACAGCTACCTCTTGCCTTACGTCAAACCGGATGAATATTTTTTTTTTGGTCGCATTTCTTTTATCACGCTAAATGATTTTTTTGTTTCCATGCATATTTTCTCAATTATAATAGCAGCTCCTAAGACGCCGCACTGTGTCGCAAGTCGGGGAGCTACCTAGGCACAAATATATTCTATAGCTCAGACAGTTTGACCTAGAGTGCTAGAGATGTGACGATTCTGAGCACTCGTAAAATGAACTGGTCACATCGTCCGATTGCCGCATGTAGACTTTACACTGAGGTCATTGCTATAAAAAATCACCCCCGTCTAAAATAAGATGGGTCTAATAATGAGTGAAGCCTGTACAACAGATACAGTCTGTAGTTTCCCTTCCTGGCATGACTCGTAGAACTCGACTGGCGTCAATTAAGATAAGGCGAAATCCTAGACGAAATAAAGTTAAAACTAAGGGGACGCCCCGCGGTACGCTCTTAAACACCCATCCGACCTGAGTGAGAAACAACGAACATTGTTATCAGTGTTTGTTGCACAAATACACCTTAACAGCTATCTTCTTTGCTCTAGAGCGACAACGACGGGCAACAAAACAACAATGTCTGCGAACATGCCTTACTGCAAAAAACGTTTTTTTTTGTTTTTTTTTTTTTTTTCAACCTTTTTAGACAATGCATAATGTCTGCGGCGTCAAGACAAAAGACCGAATTGTACGACGAGGCCTCCGTGCCGCGAAGTAGTAATAATGATAATATTAATAATAATGCTTTATTTACTGAAAAGCAAAACACACAAGATGGCGTACTGGCCCGCGAAAACAAAAATGCTTGTGTGTGGGTCCAGGCAGTCAACAAAACACTGCATACATCATTATACAAAGGTAAGTAAGAAACTGCTTAGTAAATGAAATAGCACAATATTTTATATAAACTCTGACGACAGGCTTGTATTGACATCAGGCCTCGTTTTCGCGGCCTGCAAACCGTTGCACTTGCCTCTGAGTAAAAAAAAAACTTTCAAAAAGATCCGCCATTCGACTGTCTAGACTTGTTTATATTCTTGTATACAACAGAGAAGCTATGTGAGAGGGTGAGCGCGAACGCTTAGAAGATTGGGTACATAGATTATTAACTCACGGACTAGTGCTTAAAAAAAAACGTGTAGCCGTGGAGTAATTTGTCGAAGAGGAAGAATTCTTCAAGAGCTAAAGAATTATTTTTCTCTAAAGGATTATTTCGCATGCTCTTTAAACTGCCTCCTGTAAGGTACTTGAACGACCGGTAGCATCTTATAAAAAAATATACTTTAATATCTTTGACAAACAAGAAAACAACCATAATAACCCTGAGACGAAGGAAAAATAAAAAAAACGGACAGTACAACGAAGACTTCGTTGTACTCTCCGTTTTTTTTTTTTCATTTTTCCTTCGTCTCAGGGTTATTATGGATACCATTCACCAGCTCGCCTGTGTTTTTTACCTTTCTTCAAGAAAACAACGTTTGAACCACGGATGGCAATAGAACCGGTTCAAAACATATTTTGTTTCAAGTACAGAGCATATTGGTTTTCCTACTGATGTGGGCGATTTAAGTTCCCCATTTACCTAGACGTCATAACTTCTCCGCTTATGAAAGATTTACATTGGGCATCTACAAGACACCGGAAGAAAACTCAAGGGCGATTCATGCACGCATCGAATTCTTCAGTTGTTATGTTGTCTCCCCAGTCTCCTTTAATTACTTTCTGTGATGAGCGACTGATAGTGCGTTAAATGCCCCTGTGAAAACGAAACAGTATAAATTCGTTCATCAAATATAAAATAATATATAAGTCGGTATAAGGTCCTGTGCACGGCTTATATAACCTGCAAAAGTAATGGTATGTTTATTAGGCATATCATACGAAAATATGTCTCTCTTAATTGGACGATACGTTTTCAAAGTAGAACTCTGAAAAACCCCAGCAGAGGATAGGCGACATCGGACAACTTACGGCATCTTTGAAGGAGCAAGCGGAATCGGGTCAACCTCTGGCTCTCCTTGAAGACAAGCGATGCGAGATTTCTGCCGTCACGTAGTCCTCCTGCCGACGCTCGATGGCATCCGTCGGGGCGTCTGGCGGGCCGATGTACCTCCGACGGGAGAGCTGCACCCGCGATAAAGACCCCGAGCGTGAAGCCACGTTGCCAAAGCTCGCACCGCTATCAACGTCGGTTACCAATTGCCGGATAGCAACAGGCAGCGTCGCCTCAAGGGCACACCGACGACGACAGCTAGCGTGATGCTCTCGTGTCTGCCGATTAAGGGGGCGGCCGATGGCCGGCTGGGAGGGAGGCCGTGCGGGCGACCTTGTGGTGGTGGTCGTGACGTCGGCTTCACGCGAGTCGTTAGCGCTCTCTCCTCGCGAATCGCGTGCTCCACGCGCGTCACACAAGGCCGCTCGTACGTTGCCGGTTATTTGGCGATCCCGTTCAAACCCGACTTCAGACAGTGGACGCACTGAACAGAGGAAAATACAAAAATAAAAGTTGTATGTCAGCTTCTTTACAATCTTACATCTCAGACAAAGTGTTTTCGAGTTGCATTGTCCGTACACCAAGGCCAGATAGCTTCAAAGGTTGCCAAAGTTTATCGAAGAACTAGCTTAGTACCTTTCATCTTTGTACAGCCTTGCTCTATTTTTTAAGGTGCGCAGTCTTGCTTTTGGAAGTTTGCATTCATTCTCACCTTACACGTATTTTCTATCGCAACACGGCCACGACAAAAATGTAGGTGCACGAGATTGGTCACTGGATCTATTTTGAGCCGGACTTGCCTGGAATGAGTGTGCTGATAAATTATTGAACTCCTACAATGGCCCGGAACTGGGTTTCTGTTCATCCAAGCAAGCTAAAATCGGCTAAACGAGATGACCGGTGCAAGAAATATAGCGATACATTGACAGAGTGAACAAGTCTACTGTCACTGTTAACTCCCGGCTTGTCACGCTCCTCAGAAAGCAAAGGCTTCAATGCACGTTGTATTTTATGAAAAAAAAACAAATCCTGCGTGAATTCCAATGTTGAATGTTGAGAGGCCTGATCACTATAATTACTGGATATCGTCAGGACTTCTAAGGGCCATATTTGGAAGATATTGTGGTCTTTAATTTTCTTCACACTCAGTAGACTTTTCACATATTCCGGATAATGTTGAGAGGCCCACGAACTTTCAATCGGTCTGCCGATAAATCACCGAACATCTGCACACAATTCGACGCTTCTCGTTATAAAACATAATTAAACTGTTCTATTGTTTTATTTTTCCTCAGGTCAGTTAAGTTTATGGACACATTGCACACGTGTGTGCTCTCAACCAAGAGAGAAAAAAAAGGGGGGAAGGGGGAGGGGTCAGCATGGTGCAATGTTGTGAACCGTAGTACGCACCAACCTTAAGTTAGAAATTGACGAACACGGAACCTGAAAAGTGCTAACCGGATATGTAGCAAAGCCATACGAAGTTCAACGATGTTCCATATGTTGTTTATTGCTTCATTTCAATACAAATAGATAATAGATTCAGGGTTCATATTAATGAGTTTGATTTGCTTAAAGTGCACTACTAGTGATAGTTTAGAAGACACGTGTCGCTAAGCTCATCGAAAATGCAAAGAAACGCATAGGAAACAGGGCACTTCAGCGAAATTTACAGCACAAACCTCAAGCGTGAGCAAGGCTGTACATATAAATATATCTTTACTTGTTTGAGGGGAAGGTAAGATGCGGTTTCTTCAAATTAATGTAAGCGCGTGTGCGTGCTTATGAGTTTGATTGTGATTATATATTTCGTAAATGTATGACTTAAATAATCACCAGTAATTTTGACAACTTCGATAACTCAGCGCTGAATATTTGCTGTAACCTGTCGCAAATATTCAACACACAAATAGGACATGCTATCAGGAGAATCACTGAGAATTAGGGTACAGTAGAAAAATACTTTTTTTATTTTAAAACGTTTTACTGCAATACAATCTCACAATCAAGCCATATCATATCCTTCAACAGAAAAAGGTATTTATTGCAATTTGAGTTAGCCCAGTGGCCTTCAGACCGAGAGGGAACAAAATATTACGGTAAAATCACACTGTTCAAAAAAGAGGTCACAATAGACTGTCACATTTCTAATTGGCGCAATGTGTCAGTCGGTTTCATAGCTTAACATGCCGGCGGCACCTCATGGAGCGTTTTATCCATTCTGGCTAGTCCTTTACTGTGCTAGTTTACGTTACCGCTGGATGTACGTTGTCCAGCTGCAAATGTTCTAATAACTTGTAAAAGAAGTGCAGCTGCAGTTACGGGTCGAGAGGCATAAACACGGTAGAAGAACTAATGTATTCAATTGCCGATTATGTTACGCCGTAAATGGTTTAACTATGACTTCTGGAGACCACAATGGAAATGCAGTCCCAGGAAAATCTAAGGAAGTATTAAATTCGGTCCCAGAATAAGCGTAATACTATGCCAGAAGAATTGCTTGCCACTAGGTACTTGCGCCGAGCCATAATTTAATTATTAGTAGACAAAACAAACGAAGAAAACCAGCGACAATTCTTCCATACGAGCTTGCCACTTTCAGTCTACAAAACACTCAACTTCCGCGTGCCAGCAAGGTCGCAAGGTGAAAAGGAGCAATGTTGTTGTTATCGTTCCGCCAAACCGTGACGTCTTCCATAATTGGTGACCTCACAACCAACAAAACGATCATCAACCATTCGAGTGCTTTTATCCGATTTGACGACGAGGTATACTACGGGGACGTCCTCCGATGTCGCCGAGCAAGTAAACGCGAGGTGGTCAAACACGTGCACGTCCGTGTTTCTCTCTCCAAGACAAACACGGACAAAACACATTCATCCTGATTGTTCCCCCATACTCTGTCGCAACGCTGACGACGTCATTGAAGAGCGCGGTGTGTCAACACGGAGGCTTGGCATCGGTTGCACGCTGCCAAAGTCTGCTGGGCGACAGACCAATTCCAGACGTGCTTATCGTGGGGTGTGCCTTGCGCACGGACGGCAGACTTTCGGACGCCGATGGAAACAAACCGCTTTCCCGAGCGTTATCACCGTGTGACGCGGAAAAACGCGGGTGGTTTCGACAGACTTGTAACTGAAACCTGGTCATCATGCAGATCTTATGATGGACCGCAGCAGACGCTACGCGCTGCCCCGGCTAATTCAACGCTGCGAACGAGGCTTGCGACTATGCGGACCGCTCGTCGATGCGTCTCTTCCGAAGATCATGTGGCAATCACATGGCATTGAATTAGATCAATCAATCGATCTTTCTTTCCTCATCTTCGGTAAACGTCGAGAGGCGAAAATTTCATCTGGATTCTTAGGCATTGTGGCTAGTCCGGGATGCTTACGGGGATACATAAAGAAACTCCCAAGAGAAATTATATTTCAAGTAATACCACTTTGACCGCAAGTGGTATCACTTGTGCCTGAAAGTGCTCCCACTTGAGGACAAGTAATACAATTCGGGCATGGACTTGGCACGACTTCAGGGCAGATAGTACCACTTCGGCCTGTAAGTCGTACCACTTTAGGGAAAATGGTACCACTTGGGTTGCAAGTGGCAAAACTTCAAACTACAAGTGGTATTTATCGCTGGCCAACAAGTGCTAAAGATTGGCCCATGAGTAGCGTCAATGCACTAGACTCACATTTGCAGAAAGTTGCTTCCATGCATGCCGCACACCCAGCAGCAATATACCACGGCAAAACATGGCTCCAGCAAGAAAGCAACTTCTATTGTATTTATTGTATTCACAGTTTAGACCGTGAAGTGCTTCCATAGAGAGCTCGATAGTTTGCTTCTGGTTGCAAGTCTCGCCAAACATTACCACCCAGTGAGCTTCGGTCACAAATTGATTTGGCTTACCTAAAGTTATGACCACTTGCTGATGAAATAAAAAGTATTTATATCTATGAAAAGTATTAGGTGTGGGAAAAGCAAATTACTTAACTAAAAACCAAGGAACGGAACACAAAAAAAATGCATTTAAAAATGTTACCAGAAATGAAAATTAAGGTTCGCTCATAGGGGCGACCAACAGAACTGCAAAATTCTAACAAGCTTGCAGATATAATATGGTACAGTGTACAGCATAATAGCTAGACCATGCATAATGCTAAGATAAGAACAATAAATAGCATCTTACGTGAGAACAACATTCATAAAATATTGGAGAAAAATACAAGAGACAACGATACAAACAACCAATATCATTTAGAAGCAACCAAAACTTATTTGTACATTGTAGAATCTGTCAGCAAGCACCAACAGATGAGGCATCATTTACTTTAAGCAGATAAGCAAATATAAGCAATCTAAAACCAGCCATTGCGATCACACAACTGAGCAAAAACAATAATGTCATCCATCGCCAAATGCGCACATGGTTGCACATCTTCAGTGAGCAGGTGAAATCGCCTTGCACCAGTCTTGCGCATTTTATTGAGGCGGCCAACATTTTCAAAGCAGTCGATTTGATTCACATAAGACAGGATGGACACCTCTTGCACGTTGTCAGCCTCCTGAACGCAAAATATACGCTCCACTTTTGCGTAATCATCGCCAACTTTCACAGCTGTCGAGTCTCGTTTCAAGGGGCTAATGTACTGCTCACTGGGAATGACACAACCACACACCTGCAACGATTGTACTCTTCAAAACTGTCCACAAACCCCAGGTTCTGTTGCAGCAGGTGTGTAACATCCTGAGGTGCTTGTTTGGCTTTGCCAAGGAGCTCTGGTGTTGTGTTCCTCTTCATTTCTTCATTGTCTTTTGAGAGCAGTGCTCTCTCACTTCTTCTGAGGCCATTGACAGTAATTGACGAAAGTTGTTATGGAGGAAAATACGAGACAAGATCTGAAAAGCGATGCCATTTGCTGAGGACACCAACTTCAGTAAATGTCCTATATGGCTCTCAAACTCGAAGCAAGAGAGCGTCCACAGTGGTCCATGAAGCAGCACACCTTTTGGCATACGCGCCAACGTGTGCATATTTGATGTCATTTGTGCCTCCCTGTAGAGGTGCTGAGTCATAACAAATTAATGATTTTCTCTGTACCTTTAATCTACATCCTCCTTCGTTACAAGGGTTTTCATGAGCATATACAAGGCAGACGCCAAAAGTGCCAAGTGTTCAAGATACTGCCTTGGAAGGATGTCTCTTAGGCATGGCAGGGAGTATTATAGCAACCATGACTCCCACTAGTAGCTTTCCAGTATTTTCTGGACTCGAATGACCGTGGTGGCCGGTTGAAGCTCTGGTGCGGCTTTTCTCGAAGCAGTCTATTGTACACTTCTGATAACGTCCTGAGGGCTCCAATGTAGTGTTCGTTAGCTACGTCACCAAACCACAGTTCGGGGAGTTGACGCACCTCCCCAACTAGAGCGCAGTGCATGTAATCGGGCTGGAAGCTCCAGACGATGTCCAAACCTGGAAAGTTCACAAGTGGAGACGATTCCTTGACACCGTGAATGGTCCGCTGTATCATCGCAGCAGTTCTCATGTCGGCCAGCATTGAGTCTTTGTCCCTGTCATTGACTGTGCCAACTGTTAGGGGTCCCTTACAAAAAAGAAATTAAACGAGTTTCAATTGGAAGTCATTCAATTGAATATAAATTCAATTGAAACTCATTGATCATTTTTGTAAGGGGGTACTTGACACAGCCTTAAACGTTGACTCCAGGGTGCAGACACCAGCCGCAACCATAGTAGCCATTGTATTGGAATACATTTTGCATAGAGGCTCGTGCTGGGGCAGCGGCAATGCTAGTTATGCAGTAGACCTGAATCAGGAAAAAAAAATCTGGGTATTAGGCTAGACCAATTAGATAAATAACTTGGTCGAAACATTTGCCCTGACAAGAATTTTCAAACCAAAACACTGAAATGAGAAGTAAATTACACTAGTCAAAAATTTTGCAAATTTACTTGAGCTGGATTATAAAAATAAAACTGACTTTGCAAGTGTATTGTGTATTATATATATTTTTGAGCAAGGCACATGACGGCAAATAGTCCAAGGTGCTATAGGATTCCACCATAATACCTAAGCCATTTAGGATGCAGGAATGACATATAGACGAAGTTATGCATCTGGGAAATTAGGCAAAATGCTCTGCCAAAGGCAGGCAAAGCAATTACTTATACACAATGTAGCGTAATCAAGATTTACCTTCGAATGGAACTCCTGGCCCCCTGCATTCCATGAAATCCCCTCTGTCGACAGTTTCTTCATTTGCCCCGCAAAAGCTTGAAGGAGTAGGGTCATGTTGAGATGTTTGGTGCCATACTACAGAATGGACACCATGATATTGCTACAACGAAGGGAGGGGGGCAACTCATTGATGACAAGGTGCGCGGGTCATATTGAATAATTGGAAGGCTTCAACACAGTACTCCCGTCCGGACTCATGGTCACAGTCAAGTCGTCCTCCTCACAGTGAAGGGTTTCTCACTGCTCTTTATAAAACAGACAATCAGTAGTGTCCCACATTTAGTTGCAAGGCTCGGTTCTGTGCTTTAGTGCATGTAGGAGCTGGTCTCTCACTGCGCTATCTGCGAGTATAGATGCAAACTGCTTCTCAAGAGGTAAGCTAACAAGAGTTGCCCTCCGACATCAGCTTGCGACCACTGTACTTCTTTCCGCAGACTGTGCACGTCGCAGATACGCCTTGGCGTTCTGCCAGCTTCCCTGTCGTTTTTTTCCGAAAGCTGTTCACAAGTCGAACAGTAAAAATGAAAACACATTTCTTCTGGCGATGCTGCAGCGAACTTGCGGAACAAATACTTGCTTTCGGGGAAAGCATTCCTCCCCAACCGAACGTTGCTGAACTTTAGGAGATCTTCTATTGCCGTCCATGAAAAACGGTGCATTATGGCAATGTTTACGAGTAGAACGAGCGCGTTTCCGACTATAGCGAGCTTCTGCTCTCAAGAAGAGTTGCGAATTCCAAGAGGAAGGGGAAACTAACGAAAGGAGGGGGATCTTCCTCCGCGGTGAACGGTCTGCCCTCCTCAGCTGCGGAAGCAGGATCACCGTTTTTAGACCTTTAATTTTCTTCAAGGTTGCCCTCATTGATGTCGTTCAGCACTTTATCACGCACCGTAGCCGAAGGGGCCGCACCACTAAGGAATGTGGGATTGAGGCTGGGGGCAGGATTTGGAAGCGCGAGCGATCGTTTCTTCCGATCATGTATGGTTGACCGCGGCAGAGGCTCATTCCAAGCGTCCGGTTCCATGTAGCGCTGTCGCGCTTTGTACTCATTTTGGTTCATAACTCTGGCGCATCAACACACGCTGCAGCATTTCTAGCAACGAAAACACATGCGTACACACAAGAAACAAACATGGCGAAGTTGATCCACATGAGTAGATAGATAGATAATAAGCAGAGCCGTATATGTAGAGAGTTTGGTCAATGGGAGGCGCGGGCAGAGCCAGGGCGTGCGTCAGACTCGGAAAGAGGGCTTGGCATGCTCTCTTGACCAACCAGAAGCCTAAAAGAATCCCCTAGCGGTGGTAGCGAGAAACAGTTCTGATCAAAAGTCTTTGTTCGTCAACGTTACTAAAACACTCAGTTGGGAAACTCGCCGTCGAAACCTGGGCCGCTGGCGTCCACCGAGACCGAGCTAAATGCGACAACAGCGCCACTCTTTGTCGTTTGTCTATACTGTGGTCACCTTGAGTTTTTTGAAAGCCTGTTTTTGCGTAAAAACAAACGGAAAAGACTCTTTTTGTATGAAATTGATTAGAGTTTAGTACCAAATGATGGGCGCGTGATGTTTTTATCATCTTTAGTTCGCAAGGCTTTGCGAAACAATTAATATTGTTCTCATACAACTATGCCTCAACGGGCCTTTCAGGTAGCACGTCCTGACCTAGGTGCATTTTAACGTCTGTAGTTGAACGCGGCGCGTTCGCCGGGGAGGCGGGGGCGACACCCCTGTAACCTCTACCGCTGTATCTGTTCTTATAGCCATAATAGAAGTCACGAGCAGTTCTTCCAGAGGCCGCTGCGGGAGAAATGGTGGCGTTGTGTTCGTCATTAGCTCGGTGCTCGGAGACAGATTGGGTCCCTATGGGAGTTTCCCAACTGAGTGTTTTAGTAACGTTGTTGTTCGTATATGGTTTTAATAAGTGCGTAAGAGTGAAGTGTAGTAACTCTTTGTGGTTGAAAATAGAGTCACGTGTCGTTTTGATCATGACCATCCAGAAACATGTAAAAAACGATTGCGCCGATCAACTATGTTTTGCGCGGACAGTGTGTGACCGCTCGGACGGCAGATTCCCGGCCCTCGGCGTTTGGCGTACGGATTATGTCGATCGTTCCGCAAGTCGCACTCTTCCACCATCATTTTTGATGAGCGTGATTGGTACATCACGTGTACCTTATTTTCAGCCATCGAGAGTTACTCCAATGCAGTTATCAGGTTTGTTTCTTGCGACCACCGCCAGGGTATTATTTCCGGCTTCTTGTTGGTCACATTCGAATTTCTGGAGACGCCCTGGAACACGCCCAGCCCGCTTTCGGCCAATGGCGCCGAATGGCCAAACTCTCTACATATACGGCTCTGATAATAAGCAACGGCTGTAAGGCGTGAACGGCTGATCCCTTCGTAATGGGCGGTGGCCTGCGCCACCTAGAATGAAAAACTATATTGATGGTGATGGTGACTGGACTTAAGTCAAACAACTAGGCACGATACCTGGTGACTAATTTTCTTTCCAAGGCTAGTGGCTGGAACAAAATATTCCATCAGAATATTTATTTTAATTGTTTTTTTTTTTAGTGCGAACGGACTGCGTCATCGAACAATATAACGATAGCGTGGCGTGAGCACACATCCAAGACTAGTTCTCAGTAGTAGGTACCAATCCGATACAATCCCGATTGTATCCCGTGTGCCGCGCAGCGTGCGTGTTTAACGCACGACCTCGTAATTTTGTTCCTTGCTTCCGTGATCGCTTTCGCCACTAGCTAGGATTGCAATGTTTGCTCTCGTTCGTTTTTTGAATGAATGCGTAACAGACCGAACATCGTTTCTGCAAGCAATATCCTTGACCTCAAACCGTCCAACGAGGAGGACTATGACAAGAATACTATCTACAGCGTATACTGGGATGATAAAGTAAACCCGGAGAACACAGGCACATATTCATCACAGATAATGCTGATGGCGTGTAATTATCATTTCGTTTCGTGCAAGTCACTAGGCAGCGCACTCTTAGAAAAAAGGGTCAGTATAGTCCTCCCTAAAGGGAGGAACGCTCTTGACACATATGTTCCTTCAGAAAGGGAGAAACTTTCGTCCCTTAAGCAGGGGAGGAAAAGTTCCTCCGTCGACTGCATCTCATTATGGCGGCCACGAATCGAGCAAATCGAGCTCGGTAAGGCTTAACGAGAACACTAAGTCTATTGCACGAAGCGAGAGGAGCAGGAAATAAAAACGTAACACGAGCTTTCCGCGAACTGTATTTATTTCCGAAGTTTCTTTACCCCTGCAGGTAAAGAAACTTACGTTTCGAAAGCATGCAGTCACTCACTCTTCTCATCGTCAGCACTGCGATGTTTAACGGAGACAACCGGCACTCAGTTCGCGCACTTTATGTCCTACCTTTGCTATTCCTCGAGCCACAATTCCTTCGTCAACCGTTGCGTCAACCGCACATCACGGAGGAGTGAAAATCATTCGCCCGCAAAACCAAAAGCCGCTCTCAAAAAAAAGCAAGTCCGAAGCAACCTCTTGGCTTATCTCAGCACGGTAACACGAAATTACGGCGTAGCCGCGTAGCGTAAAAGGAAGTTAAATCGCTTGCCACTAGATGGCAGGGTCAAGCAGAGTAATCGCACGTAGCTAGGCTAGGTGGCGCTAGATACCGCCCAATTCATGTTTTACAAAAAAATATTTTTATTTTCTTACGCCACAATTGCGTTTTCTTTTCTTCGGAATCTCTAACACATGTAGACACGTTGCGCACACTAGAAACATCAGGTTAACATATATTGAACGCATACACAGGCATCGCAGATACAAACATCAATACAACAGCACACTACCCCAATCACTACTACCGAGCCCTGCGTTTCCGTCTTTTATAGTGGTCGTTTTGAATGTACGGAATTTTTCGGTGACTCCCTAAGCAAAAAAAAATATTCCGAACATGTTCATTTTTTTCCAGCAATGTCATACATCTGAGGCTATTTTTAATGGCTCAGGGGATGAATCTCTTATTAAAAAGAAGACGCGCGATCATGCCATAATTATTTGAAAGCCAATAAATCGAGCCGCTCCAATGTGGTTCCAAGCCATGAGTATGTTTTCCCGCATGGCCCTTCGTAGCCAGTATTTATATTGTAGTGTTCGTTTTTCTATTTGTGCTGTTCGCGCAAAGCTGCAATTGCCGTCTTGAAATAATCTCTGTAGAGCGGATATCCACTCAGCTGGAAGTGATGCTTCACGGGCACAGAAATCGCTTTTCGATCAACTTGAATGCAGTCAAAGCCGCGACTTGCGACAACTGTTAAGTGTACGGAGCTGCGCCGTTGCGAGCTCGAAAACTTCTAGCGCTCATCCCAGCGCGCCACTTAGAGGGCAGTTTCTACAGGAACCGTAATATATTTAAACAGTAATATAAAGGATAGCGTTTTCTGTTTTTTTTCGATTTTGCCTGTCTTTTTTTTTTTTATGCTAAACTTCCATTATAAATATACGTACTTTCCGTCATACTTTCGTAGTGTTGTCTTTTCCCCAGAGCGCAATCGCTCTCGGGGACCGACAGTCACATTGGCCACTGTACGATAGGAGCTTACCGTTCAGACCAGCGTTCCAACATGACTATCCACACGTCGATCGACTGCACCTAATCCCTCAAGTGGTTTTAAACTCTTTAATGTAAAGCGGAATGTCATCCTGCGACACCCCGGCCCCTCCGATAACGGCCCGACCAGCGCCATCAATGCCCGACAGTTTACGTCATCTCATCTTGTTGTTACACCACTGATACGCGAACACACGGTCACATCGGCGATAATTCCAGTCTTCTGTTCACAACCCACAACACTGCCATCACGATGTCGCTGACACGAAGAAATACAGAACCACGTTGACGATGTTGCTGACACGCAGAAGAATCACGTTGAACGCCGGTTGGCACTCGGCACGGGACAACGGAACCGAACTCAGCACGGAAGGCACCCAGGCAGCCGACAGGAAAACCTGCCTTCCTTGGACGCAGTCCCCGCGATTTCCATAACGTCGAAAACGTCGACACAGTTCCTCGTGGTTTCGCTGCTGTAGTTCCGCGTGTCCCGCCAATTGGAGACGGCCGTCTTACCCAGTGTATGTAGCGCTGCTGGCACTGCTCCGGAACTTCGCTGTTTCTAGCGGCTTCGTTAGCTCGTTTGATAAAATTAGTGGTAAAAACGTCAATGCAACCGAAATGTTCTGCACGTTTGGACTAGAAGACGGAATTACAGGCGGCCTTCGCTGCCGCTGAAGCTCAATCAACTCAACATTAATTTATTAAACAACGTGCGCGATGTGCTCGAAAAACGAAACCGAAAGAAGATGAGTCGGGAGGGCGAAAGCTTTCTCCGGTCTGCCTGGAGGAGGAAAACGTCTCGGAGAATAATAAGGACTTTAATTTTCCTTTCGTCGGTCTGGGTTTGTTTATGTGTGTTTTGGTAAACAAAAAAAAAAAAAAAAAAAAACTTGACAAAAAAAATAAATAAAAAAACCCACTTTTCTGGGGATCGAACCGTTGACCACTTGGTCAGTAGCGCGATGTTCTACCCCTGCGCCAACTGAACAAGGAGGAACTCGCACCCCTCCTTTCACCTGAACTGCCGTTCCTCCCTTCTCTGGGCAACTTGTCCGCAACAAGGAGGAACAGTCGCTTTTGCTACCTTTCTCCTCCCTTTTTTCTTAGAGTGCGGAGGTCGCGCGTTTCGAAGTTCTCCGGCTTGCCCCAACGTTGTTTCGTTGTTGACCGTAGCAACGTCAGTCAGCATTGTCGCGGCTTAAGTTTCTTTGGGTTTCCTTCTACTAGCCTGCACCCGATTCGACGAAGCGGCAGGTGTGGATTCGGGCGATCTAGCGAAACAATGCTAGTAAGGCAGTCTTCAAAACACTCCCGCGTTTGCAGTTGCCACTTCAAGGAAGGTGCATGTTTTTGTTCCTTTATTTTGTTATTTGTGTGTAAATACAAGTCAGTAGATTGGTTAGGTATATGCTGTCGTGTCGCTTATGTGCCACACAGATTGAGCGTCTCGAAGTTGGCGTTTCTGCTTCTGCGAACGTGATGGTGCGTTTGACTGGCTCACGTTTTTGCTTGCTTATGTGATCGATGGTCTCGCGTTGCTAGGCAAACTGCCTTTCGGCCTTTTGGTTGTTGTAAGCAATGGAATCGCCCACGGTTACAAAATAATTATAAAGCATTCAAGTTGAGCGGCTATGCTTTTGTTGCTATGTGCACACCCGGAAAGAGAATAGGGAACAGCTGTTTCACTGCCACGACCGCATCTGCTGGTCTTGTGGGAAAAGGAAACAATCGCCTTCATGTGTTGTGTTCATATATGTATCGTAAAGAAATTAGTTTGCAAAGTTGTCTACAGGCGCGAGGCTCGAAACAGACAGGTGTGCCGATTTTGTGTTCTTGACACACAGCTGTAGCCTGATATTAGGTTGACACATATGCCGAGGCTCGCTCTGAAATCGGCGGGTGCGCGTAGAGATCTCAAATATTTATCAAAGATGTATTTTAGTGGTGGATTTGACCTTGTGAAATTTCGAAGTGGTGCTCCCTTCCAGTAAAAACGAGACCACCAAACATGCCTGGGTCAATGGCGCTCGCAAACGAGTTCCCGAACGCGACCGCCAATGACCTGGGCAAGTTATTTGGTCTTATTTTTCACGGGAATGGAGCTACGTTTTGGAAGTTCACGAGGTAAAATCCACCACTAAAATATACTTTTGAAGAAAATTTGACACCGGTAGGTGCGTGCGCCAAGCTTTTTGGACAATTTTACAGTGAACCTTTACATTTATGAAAACACTTCTTGTCAATGAAATTTTGTGAGCAGTATAAACAAATAGCTCGCAATTAAAAAAAACACTTGCTCTAATTGTACCTTGGTCTCGAATATGTCACACAAATTTAGTCGCAGAAAGTCGCTAATTCAATGGCGTTTTTGAAGTTTGTATAGCAGCGAGAAATTTCTATTTACTCACAGAAAAAATTATTCAAACAAACAGGAGTAGAGTGTGCTGATTACGCGCAATAAGCAGATGTATGAATGAATGCATTACTTAATTGTCCAGCTATTGTGTGTACTTGCTCAGCCCATCGCTTAAGCTAGAGGGCTTTCCTTCAGTCCCTTGTTGGTTCCGCACCATTTATGGGGAGTATTTCTCCAAGACCAAAATCAAGTCATATATTGAAGAGTTTCAAGGATAATGACATATTCCATTAGCCTTGGTATAATTGAACTGTCCAGTTAGTAAGGATATGGTCTCTGAATCTCGACCTACAAAGAGCAGCTTGATTGGTTGTCAAGCGATAAAATTACCCGACCGGTTATGGAGTGGTGTCTCGTTAATATGGACCGATTGTTCTTGTAAAAAATCGTCCACAATGTGAGTAGTCGATAGTAACCAGACAAAAAAAGTGAAAGCCGTTTACAACTCCCTGTAACGCCGAATTGGAGCGCAGCTCTTGAGGAGGAGGGAAGGGTACTGAGGAAAGGGTAGACTCCTCCTCCTCCCCCTCCTTCTCCTCCTCCTCCCCTCATTCTTGAATATGCTCCGGGGGGGTCACGTGACCTCGGGGGGAAGGGGTCACGTGACATCGGGGGTGTCACGTGGGGACTTAGGGAGTCACGTGACCTTGGGTGTCACGCGAGTTTGGTGGTGACGTGACCCTGGGGGAGGGGTCACGTGACCTCGCGGTTACGCCCACGGTGATGACGACGCCGACGCCGCTCAAGCCGGAAACGGGCGCCTAAGAGCTGCGCTCTAAAATGCATGTCTTTCCCGGTTATGGAGTGGTGTCCAAATAGCGGGGTATCCATATTAACAGGGTTCATATTAACGAGACATGAATATCGAAATTGGTGGCAGCTGCTTTCACCTAAGACGACAAAGGGACAAATACAATATGTTTCCTGCATCTTGCTCTCCCTAGCATGTGATTTTGCCACAAATATTACAAGTTGCAATATCTTCTTTCTTCACCAAGCATGCATGCCATCTCAAAGATGTAATCACAAAACCTATCCAGTGTTTGGTGTTTTCTCAGCAAACTCAAGCCAAGGGGCGGCCAAGGAAAACAGCAAGTGCGACCGGAAATGACGAAGGTGCTAGCACTAGTGGTACGGCATGCGACACCATCGTCGTACAACCATCGACGTCGACATCGGAGCAATCCTATGACGTGCAAAGTCCACACAGCTTAAAGGAGAGGATGGAAGACATTGTTTGTCACATGGAGGTTATACAAAAAAAAATACTAAAGTACTCGCACGAAGTTACAAGGCGGTTGAAGCAAAACGCCTCCCAGGTGAAAGAAATCCAAGAAATCCTCCAGGAGATCCAGCGGCAGCAGCTCATCAGCAAGGACGCTACCGACGTTCTTCGTCGGACACTTTTAAGCACCACACTGGAACTCTGTCTCCGAATGCTGAAAAACAGCAAGGGGAAAGTAACTAGAGAACAGTACCCTCCGGAGCTAAGTGTTTCGCTCTTACGCTGCAGTTGTATTCAACCAAGGCATAAGCGTATGTGAGAAACGCTTCCCAGCTGGCACTTCCCTACTCGTCTTCAATCTGGTCATGGTACAGCTCAATTGATGCCGAGCCTCGGTTCACCACTGAAGAGTTCTAATCCCTGCAGCTCACTGTTAGAGCAAATGAAAAGAAAGGCAGCAGTCATCTGTGCCCTGCTCATGGATGAGATGAGCATCCGAAAGCACATGCAGTGGGATGGGAAAAAGATCATGGGATTTTTAGACGTCGGGATTGCAGGGGACAACAATGACAACTTTGACGGCAGTGCAGAGGACAACAGCGACACCCGTAACGATGTTCGCCCTCAAGCCACTGAAGCTCTTGTGCTGATGGTTGTGGCTCTAAACGACCACTGGAAGGTACCCTGTGGGTACTTCGTGGTCCATTGAATGAGTGGAGCAGAGAAGGCCAACTTAGTAAACATTTGCCTAATGAAGCTTCATGACATCGGTGTCATAGTTAGCTCTTGACATGTGATGGGCTCCACTCCAACTTGACTATGTTCAGAACACTCAGGGCTGAGCTGGAAGATCCGCAAGAAATGGAGCCCTGGTTCTCACATCCTGCCACCAGCCGACTAGAGAGTCTTCATTGTAATGGATATCTGCCATATGCTCAAGCTGCTGCGTAATGCACTAGCATCCCTGCAAGTGATCAAGGATTGCTATGGATACTTCATCAGGTGGTTGTACATAAAGCAGCTGAACAAACTTAAGAGGAACAAGGTCTGAGGCCAGGCAACAATCTTCGACCAGCCCATATGAAGTGGGACCATCAAAAGATCAAGGTGAATCTTGCAGCTCAAGATATCAGTTCAAGCGTTGCTGATGCCTAAGAATTCTGCAACATTGACCTCAAGACCTGAACCTTCACCGACAGAGAGGCAGCAGTGAAGTTTATCAGGATGTTTGACAAGGTGTTCGACGTGATGAATTCCAGAAATCTTTTGACCAAGAACTTTCAAGTGCCCTTGATGAGTGGACAGCACCTATGGAAGCCCTTATTCGAAGAAGTAGCCACGTACATCCTCGGCTTGAAAGACGTTCCAGGTCAGCTGCTCTATCTGACCAGAAGGAAGCCCGCCTTCATGGGATTTCTCGCGGTCATGAAAACCTTCGAAGGCCTAGGTGAGACACTGCTGGGTGGTCCAGAACCCCTTATGAAGTACCTGCTCACCTACAAATGCAGCCAGGATCACCTTGAACTCTTTTTTTGTGCCATCAGGAGCAAGGGAGGCTGGAACAACAATCCCACAGCTCTGTAGTTTAGGGCCGCTCACAAAAGGCTCCTTGTACGGCATCAGGTGCAACAGGTAAAGGGCAACTCCACTGTGCAAAATCAGACCAGCATATTGCATGTGAGCACGAAGGTGGCCCACCGTGAAGACACTAACCATAAAGGACCCCTGGAGGACTATGCAGTAGCTCGTCGCTTTGGCTTGGTGATCTCACCCGGGGAAGAGGACCACGACTATGTTGATATTTTAAACGCTACGACTCTGTCCTTGTATGTGGAGAATGTCGTTGAGTACATCGCCGGCTATGTTGTCTTTATGTTGCGAAAACGGTAGCCAGCCCAAACTGCCTGGCTGCCCTGCAAGAGCAACGAGGAACTAGTAGCCAACTCCTAAGATAGAAAAATCGTGGCATACTGCTCGTGCCCTCGTCTAGTGTGCAGGCCATCTGCAAAAGTGCAGAGAAGTGTGTAAGGAGACTGGAACCCGGCAACAACGCCTCCAAGGGGCTGGTTCAGAAAACACGCCTGGAAGCTGCTATTGTATGTGCAGTTCTTCACAACCTTGCTGAAGAGAGGACCCAGGTCTTCAGAGGCCTTGATGACCACATGTACGACACCGAGCCAGACAACAACCATGTCGTTCGGCTGACCAAGCTCACGGCCTCATGCAACCTGAAAATCAGGCTACACTTCCAAGCGAGCCGATTAACAGAACAGAGTGTGGGTCCAAAGGTCAGGTCAAAGAACTTTCGCACTGTGATATTGCTGGGCCAGTGAGAAGACTAATCAAGATTTGTTTTTACTTTATTTATACTGTTCTAATTATATGCGATAAGTGATCGCACTATATACATTATAATTTTCTATAGTTTAGCTGTTTCTATTGTTCATTAAAACAAATTAAACTATGTATTAAACAATTACACTTTAAGCTGGCGCTTGTTTCAGCCTGCCCTGACCCCGCGCCCTATAAGCGACTGATAAAACAATTTCACATTCACAGAAAGGCTTCTGCACATGGGCGTACCAACTTGGGGAGCGGGGGGGGGGGGGGGTGCAAGGCATGTGTTTTGCCCTCCCCCTGAAACAGCCGCCAATGGGCAAGGCAAACACAGACCGGCGGCGCCCAAGGGGGACCAAGGGCACCGGCCTCCGGCCCTGCGGGGGGGAAGTCTGGTTTGCCCCCCCCCCCCCCCCCCCCACTCAAAAACAAGTTGGTACGCCACTGCTCCTGCACGTCACTGAACTTTAAGGCTAGCCTTCCTGACCCCAAGCCGGACCCTCTTGTTTTGAATGTGAATCGGTGGCTCGGCCGCATAAGCGGTAACAGTGTCTGGACCAGAAGTTCACACCCTGCTACTTTCCGTCGAAACGACTCACATCTCAAATCCCATGAAAACTTTTGTTCTTAATTTTTTTTTGACGGCCCGTGAAAGCGACAGTCGTAAAGTAAAAAGTACACTGCTCCTGATTCACAGTAACTCGCGAGAATTCCTTAAATGGTCGCGAGCACATCCACGGCGTCTCTTGATCCGTATCCAAGCGTTCGGGAGCACAAAGCTTCACTACTTCCTGTCAACACATAATCGCACCATGGAGGTGCTCGTTTGCAGCACTGCGTTTAATGTTTATTCAACTCTGGAAAGCTGGCATGCAGCACAGAGCCCCTCTGATGTTGATGAGGAGAGGCGTCGATGCGATGCGAAAGACACATCCTCGCATTTGCGGTGGTGCCATGCACAAGAGCCGTCACACTGCAATGCCACCACATTATCATACACCGAACGCGAACACCGGGGGCAGGTGGGCCGCGGGCCAGGATTGTGGGGCACGTCCCCGGCGATGAGAAGGAGCCAGGTGAGATGCGGCTGACAGTGGATGGAGCCAGCAGGTAATGGCCGGCCATTAGGCCTAGCGCCTGCACACCGCAACTATTCTCCGTGGACAGTGAGGCTTGACGCGCTTGACGGGACTGCTGTTGTCCACAGGCGTGCCAGCAGATGTTCACGGCCTATCGATGAAGGGGGGCTCCTTTGCCGAAGGCGCACTAGTGCTATAAGACATAAGAGGAGCCGGAGACGCGCAAAAGCGTGTGTGCACCCCACCATCGTCCAAATCCGCTTTCGATGCGACCTGTACTGCTTTTCCCTGGCGCTGCAATTTCGTGAAACTTTCGCCGGCTCCTCAAAGATCGGGCTACCATTCACACCGGGTTTCAACAATGTTTCGCCGAACAATTTCAATGAAGCACGAAATATTACCCACGGCTATTTCTATGGCAGACCGCCACTATAACTGCCGCAACGCTGTCTGCTATAGATGGATGATAGTGGCTGCACCAGCTGTATTTTAACGGGCGGTAGATTGCGCCACCATTCTACTATGGTGTGGCTAGAGGCTCTACCAAAAAGGTGGCCGCCAGTGGGCACATTCGCGGAGCGGGCAGACGCGATCCAGCAAATAGACAGAGATTTGTGCACTTCCCCTTCTATCCACCAAACCTGCGCTCACTGATCTCTATGACGATTTACTGGATCGCTGATCGCTGTATGCTTTCATCGCCGTCACCATGGCAACGAACGCCGAATTGACCTTTTCGGACGGCGCGTGTATCACTGGGGAGCGTGTTAACTCCCCAGCCTGCATTCACACCGCTTTGCGGCGACAGTCTGCGGCTGCTCTTTACAAAACTATTAAACTTTGGCTTGCAGACCGCGTTCGGAAAATTGTTTTTCGTTGCCATGGTGACAGCGATGAAAGCAGACGGCCTTTATGCTGCGCCGGAAGAACACTGCGCCGCAGCGATACGAGGTGCGTGCTGAAGCCCTTCCCGCATGCTTTTCAATGGGTGGAACGCAAACAAAGAGTTCGAAATAAGGACTTAACGCAGAAGGCTGGTAATCTCCAGCGCCTCATAATTTGACGAGGCTTACACGATAAGCATCTTTAATAAACACCCCGCGCCGTTTGTTTGTTTTTTGTTTTTTTTATTCGTTGCATGCGTTTAAAGCAGGCTTGTACAAGATACCCACTGAAAGTATTTAAGTTAAGCTTCTGAGTACCATGAAAAATAGTAACTGAGCAGAGTATTAAACACTCAAATTTTTAAAGTAAATGAGTAAAGTACAAAATACTCCAAAAGTAACTCGTTACTTTCAAGATACTTACAAGTTAACACTTTCTCTGCAATTCATTGTCAAGCACAATCAGTCAGAAAAAATTCTTCCTCCCAGCTACTATGTAATCTCATGGAAATCTCTTAGCTAGAGTTTGGCTGCCACTCAGGCTTCTACGAGGTCCCAAGTAACTACGAATAAAACAAAAATGAAAACGTTTTTCTTTTATATTCTTGCTATGGCGAGGACATAAGCGAGGGCAGCGCGAGGCCCGTTCGCCTGCGGAGGGAGTTTCTACACAGAGGCTCGCCTCCGTTGCTCCCCTTGTGTCGGGTGCTCATTTCCGCTTCCCCCATCAGTGCACTGGTGGTGCCGTGCAGTCGGGGTTCGGGGAGTCCAGGCCAGGGCCGGGAGAGCGGGCGCCACCGTGGTGGGTGCCGACGGTCATTCGTGCTACGGAAGGCAATAGCGAGTTTTAGTAGACCGTGTTTCCCCCTCCGCTAAGCCCCTCCGCTACCCGAAACTCTACAGCCAAGGCCATCGGCACGCAGGCACAGTGGCGGTTTCTTCATAGCAAAGGGTTAGCGGAGAGGAAAACGCGGCCTACTAAAACTCGCTAATGCTGCGTACGCCGCGAGCGATGGGCCGCCGGATTGGAGCCGTGTAGTCGCGTCTTACAAGACTTGTGTGCGATGAGAGCCTAGTGAAAGGAACGAGCGATGTGTGCGACAGCGTGCGGATGTAGAGGCATTTCTGAAGCCTTTACATATTTTATATGTTTTCACTCCATACCATGGAAAAATAAACTCCGGTTTACTGTCGACTCTTACCAAACACTTGTAGAACCCACTCTCTCTCCGACACAAGTGCCCTCCCTCTTGCTTGTAGCCTTGTACACATCTTACGCTTTCACCCGCATGCCCTTCTGCTTCGGAAACCCTGTTGCTCTTGGGCTTGGCCACAAACAAATTGTAAGAAAATGTGCTTTGACGTTTTGCCCAGTTAGAAGACACGACACGCGTCCGCTCGGCTTGAGACTGCGACACCTGCTTCTCCGTGTCACCTCTTTCAGCAGACGCACGGCAGTGCACTGTATTACCTGGCACGAAATGTATCTGCAATGGCAGGGCGCCTAGCCAAAATATCTGGCGTTCAATATTTTCCAAGCTTCTCGCCTTCAAAGAAAAAAAAAAAAGAAAAAGCAGAAAGTAACTTAAAATGAGTACAAGTTACTTGAAAAACGTATTTTAGTTAGAGCACGAAATACTGACGTTTGAAAGTATTTGCAAGATACCAAGTTACTCACAAAAGTATTTAATATACAGTAACTTGAGTAGAGTATTTAGGTTACGTACAAGTCTGGTCTAAAGTATCAAACTGCCGCGTCGTGGTGGTTGCCCAGAGTACTAGGTGCGTCTCGCTCTGTGCGGCGCATCTGGCAGCCACACTTCGTTTCAGATGGAGCGACTAAGCAAGAAGCATGTTTCTTTCAGTAGGAGGCAGTTGGTCGTCCTCTGCATCTAACAGCGATGCTGCCATAATCTCAAACCGCCGTTTCAAGTACGCCTTCATTTTTCTACTTTTGTGAGCGTACACCGAATCCTGTTGAGTGCAACCGGTAAATGCGTCTGATAACACTGACACCCCTCTAGGCTCCCCGCCATGGTGAGCTGGAAGGGGAGGCGTGACAATCACCCTCTTCGTCCAGCGGGAGAAAACGGCAAGGATGTTCAGCACGCAGGGTTTCCATCAATATGCCCGTAGCAGCGCCACCACGACACTCCGTCACACTGTAAACACTAAAGAAGAGAATGTCTTCACCGTCGACCAGAATCGTGAAGTGCCACACAGTTAATATTTCCTCGTTAGCCATAAGGAAATTTATCACGGCACAGCGCATTCGATGCAGTGAAGAAAGACTGAAGTAAAGCTATTTTGGGGTTGTGAAGTCCTTCAATTTACTTCTTTCACCTCCTTTTCCTGCAGTGATGGGTGACGCTGCTTACCATGCACTTATCGATGGCTCTTCGCCCCGCTACACAGTCAAACCCGACAATGTCGAACCCGTTTACAGCGAATTATCCCTCATATCGAACAATTTGTGTGCACAGTAATATTACAGTGATAATATATAGCAAAAACTACGGTTACATCGAACAAAACTAGCAGCCGCTACCGATATATCGAACTGCCAAGATTGCAGTTTTGCTATGCAAGCTGGCTTTCCCCCAACGAGAGTGGCCACATTGGGGGAAAGCCAGCTTCCAAAACACGCTGGCAATTGTTTTTTTTTTTCTTTTTTTTTTTTTTTTTTTGGGGGGGGGGGGGGCGTCCGCGTCAATTATTTCAAATTTTTTTCTTTTTTTTTTTACGGAGGAAGGCGGGGAGGAGGTGACCCTGCTCCCTCTCACCGCTCCGTCCGTAATAGAGAACATTATTTTGTAGCGTGAGCTACACTGGCCGAGGTTGAGCAGTTTCGCGTGGCTCGCATAATGAGCCATGCTCCGTGCTGCGCATGCGTGAGGAGTAGTGACGTCACATAGCGCACAGCTGGCGCGCCGGAGCCGCCGCGCCGGTCTGTGCATTCCAGAGGAGTGACGTCATAGCCGCGGCAGACGCACTGGCGCCGCTGCGTGCTCAGCTGAGCGCCTCCCTTGCGCGGTAGCCAAGTCTGACGCTGGACCGGAGCCGCTTGATAGAGCCTCTCATTTTGTGCGCATAAGCTCACGTTACGTATATCCTGGCATAGCCGAGCTAAGCCACCGCAATTTTTTTTCTTCCGGGCGGTTGACGCGGCCGCCCGGGAAAAAAAAATGCCAGCTTGCTCTGCTAGCTGGCTTTCTCCCAATGCAGCCGCCTGCATTAGGGGAAAGCCAACTTGCAAAGCAAAACGGCGCTCTGCAGAAGATGCTCCTGCTTGGACGTGCTCCGTGCTCTCGGCATAGATCGGCGCTAATGCGCGAATATAGAAGGCAGCGTCCTCAGCATTTTTGGAGTCTGTCAAAAGCGTAGAAAAATATCCTTATCGCGGAGGGAATGAAGAAAAAGCAGCAAAAGATGCAAGACTATTTCATTGTGTAGTAAATTTTTGAGAATCGAATTCATTAAAATGTTTGTATCGAATTACCCGCTATATCGAACTGGTAGACGTTTTTGTGCAAGTTCGATATAACCGGGTTTGATTGTGACCCACCGCTGGTCCGCATGCTGAATCATTGAGTCACTTTCGCAAACGCGATCGTCGATCATCATACCACCCCCTTCTATCCCACCAGATCCCCGTCGTTCGTGTGAATGCTTGAGTTGGGTTTTGCCGACCACGTCCACGCACATCCCTTCCCAAAAAGCATTCCTCGCTAAGAAAAACAAATTGTTATACCTAGTTAGGACAGGCATGCCTTAAAATGAACGTTCGTCGAAAAAGCCATTATTACCTTGCAATAATATGTTTTTTTTCTTTTTTTTTTATTTGAGGGCAAAACCGAAATGGTACCCCTGTGGGATGATAGCATTTGTACCCAACTAGTGTGCGCTGCGAGGTCCAGCGGACTCAGAGCTATCATCATCCCACAGGGGTACATTTTCGGTTTCGCCCACAAATAAAAAAAAAAAAAAACGTATTATAACAAATATTCTGAAAAGAAAAATTGTTCAGACAAACATTTATTATGCGACATGCTGTCCTAACCAGGTAGAAAATATTTATATACTCCGCTTCACCTTACGTCCAGGCACAGCGGATGCACGTCATCGGAGCCCATCCAAGGCCGTCCGAGTGTGACGTGGCGTTGGAGAGAATGCACAGCGACGCACAGAAAGCGTATCACGGGATACATTCACAGAGAGGGATTGGCTAGAACAGGTCGTAGCACCTGCTGCCTCCGGACGTAAGTTGTAACGGAGTATAGGGAGTTTTCACTGACGTAATTTTGTCCGCCACCTTGTTGTTTTGAGCTGTTTAGCGTGTGCAGACGGCAAGCATTCCAAGGATATACATGACCCCTTACATGCTTAAAGCACAGAAGATTACAAGTTTTACCACGCTGACATCTCCTCAACAGGTTGCGATGTTATCCTTAATATTAGTAAATTTGTTTAAAAAAATAAACGAACAATACGGCGTATTGACGTCATATGAAAACAACCTATAGGTTCAGTGTCCTTTACAGGGATACTTCAACTAAATTTGAAATGCGCCCGTCGTGTTCAGAAATAGGTTGAATATGATCCACAATATCCGTAAAGACAATCGCATGTGTGTATTTTGAGCCTGATGGCTGTAGTTTTCGTTATGAACGGCCCACTCTGGAAAGCGCTAGGAGAGCAACCAGCGAAAAGCATGTCACATCCGCCGCAATCGTGACGCAGATTGTCTTGGGACGGGCAAAGCTGCAGCGAGGCTGACGAGGGACATCCTAGCCGTCCCAGCCACTAAAGCGGCTGAAGCGCACCAGCGATAGGGCCACAGCAACTAACCCCAAAGTTGCTTTTCTACGAATTTTGTGTGACGGGTTACTCTTCTATAATCTTGTAGAGGGACAATATGGCGTCTGGGACACACTAGATAGTCTCAGGGGGAGAGAAGTTCCTCCTGCCCCTCTTCTCTCGCGAGGTGGCCGGAGGCAACGTTTCTAGATTACCTCAGTTGTGGAACTCCTGCGGAAGGGGGTACCCCCCTCACTCACTTCAGTCCGCCTCCCGTCGTTCGAAGCACCATCTAGATTTTCGTTAACGAACTGTGTGTTCCGCAGAGTACGGTGGAACGCCATCTAGACGCTGCGCTTCGAAACGTACCTATCGCATAGAATGCGCTGCAGTTACCAAAGCAGCCCTCCGGCGCGTCGAACGAGTGAGGGGGCTAATGCTCGTGCATGCAGCGTCTATCAGCAGTTTCGTACCTGAGCTAATCTAATAACGTTGGCCGGAGGCGAGAGTTATCGTCACTACCTGTCGAAGTTCCTAGACGGGCATTACAAACTAGGCATTAGCAACATCCACCAGGTGCTCTTTGCTAGTTGTTTAATTGTTATTAAATTCATTTTCGTGTTTTTTTGTTTTTTTTTCAACACGAGAATGGTGTGTATGATGTGATACTGCTCCCTTGAACACAAATAGACAAAAAATAAGCGCGAAATTTTGTTCCAGTACCCCTTGAAGACTGCAGCAAAAGCATTCACACCGCAGCTGCCTCATCTCCGATAAACCCAGCTAGGAAGGGTTCTGGCAAGTCGTCCCAAACCACATGCCATTTGACCGAGTTTTTAATTGAAATGAGTGGCATGTTTCACTTTATTAAGGCAATGTACCATTTCGCCCCCTGAATTATATAAAAGCAGGTAAAGAGAAAAGAGTGTAGTACAAAAAGAGGTAAGAAGGCTGATTATGGCCAGCAGCGGATGCCCTATTTCATTGTTGCTTCCGATTGAGGAAGCTTTTTCCCTGCACATCTCTCAAGAAATGCTGCAGAATTCCACTCAGCAACATTTTATAAAATACAAAACACAACTCAAGCTCATATGGTGCACAAAAGCAGGAAGCTTCTTTCAAAGCAATAAAAATGCATTTTCCTTCATTGGTTAGAAAAGGCGAGTACGCACGCCGGGGTCCTATTTGAAGGCAAACTTTCGACAACTAAATTTAATAACACAGCACGTTAAAAACTGCACGCCTAACATTTAATGTTTTTTTTAGTGACACGTGACTCTTTCAAACACACGCAATACCTGTAAGGAGAGTTTACGGCATGACAATGACATACACAACTATCCTTCTAAGGTGGAGTTTCAATGTGAAACATTTAAGGCGGTCCCTTCAGGTTTGGTTTAATGTTCTTGCTGTTTCATAGCTTGCTTGACATCAAAGTTTAAACAATGGCAATTGTTGCCACCATATTCTATAAAGAAATGTGTTGGAATCGTCAAAATGTCAGTAAAGGGTTCAAGCCCAACATAACTGATTTTACCATCAATTTCTTCCTTCACGGGGCACCTCTGAGCAAAATGCAGGGTTTTGAATGTGTTCAAGGAGGAAAGAGGTAAATAAAAAAAACACAAACCACGAGCATCCCCCCCCCCCCCCCAAAAAAAAAAAAAACGTTTTTACCAAAGTGTTAATGGATGGAAACATTGTCCCAACACTGTGAAATAAAATTTGAAAAGAAAGTGAAGGATTCAATGATAAATGTATGCAAATCACTTGCATGCATAGCATGGTGTTAATTGATAACCCCTATGGGGGCTCGCTATAACCCATTTTGTAGCCTAACTATTACAGTCGACTCCCGTTAATACGAAGTTCACGGGACCGCGAAAAACTTTGAATTAAACAAACTTCCAATTATCCACAAGGAACAAAAAGGGTCATTTTTATTAGTTTTAAAACTGACTGTGATTGCCGTGATCAGTGACTGCCGTCTGCTTCTTCTTGCAGAATCTTGCTGCAGAAAGTAAGATCTGCAGACTGTAGATGTGCCCGAATGCTTCTTCAGCATTGTTCTCTGCAGCAAAAAAAAAGAAAACGCTGAGGAAGGCAAGACCCGCAGCTACATCAGTAGCCGGATTTGCGGCTCAATTTCAACGTCGTCGTCGATGTCGCTTTCGTTGCTAGCCTCGGGTGGCCGAACAATCTCAATGATTTCAATGTCCATCAGCGCACCTCTGGTTTCCACTGTGCTGCACATGACAACAAACCGTTTGAAACGGACGTCACCGAGAGCTGCTGAAAGACCATTGTCGTCAAGCTTACTTGTCTCTGCTTCCTCCGTTGGACAAGACGAATCACCCACTGAAGCACTTGCTATGAAACCACAGGCCCCGAAGCAGTTGGCAATGGTTTCTTGTTTATGCGACCCCAAGCTCACGCTAGAATGTGGATGGCAATAAGAAGGCTTACCTCGTACTGAGTGTACAATAATTCATGTACAATATCATCCGCTCGAAAAGATTTTTTCTGTACAACACCTTTAAATTTTTTTATAATACCCTGGTCCATGGGTTGCAACACCGATGTGTTGGCTGCCAAGTAAGCAAGGCAGATGGCACTCAAGGACGGCACATTCATGTGGGCACTCCACTGGTCCACAAGAAACAATACCTTGCGGTTTTATGATGCAAACTTGGTACAGTTTTTTAAGCCAGTCTTGAAAAATGCCCGACGTCAGCCATGCTTTCCTGTTAGATGCGTAGTCCACAGGAAGCCGGTGTTGCGGAATGGGCATGGAATGGGCACCCCCATTCCATTCCAATTCTATTCCGGGAATTAGACTTTTCGATAATTCAATTCCTTTCAACTCCTAGGAATGAGGACACTGGGCCCATTCCCACTCCTGGAATGGCTGAATCGTTCCATTCCATTCATCTATTCCTAAACGTAAAAATTGGCACTTCACAGCTACATTGTGTTTGCCGGCATAAGCAGCATAAAGCTGACATTATCAAAGACATTGACAATTGCAAAAAAATGCTAAATGCCTTAAGAAAGCACTGATTTACTAAACTCAAGGTGCTGGATTGCCTGGGGTGACTCGTAGCGTCCGAAGCGGTCCATCACAAGGTGAAACAACGTATAGGCATCCTGCGTTGCCCAGGAGGTGCTGCGAAAAATGACTTATTAGGACTTGTTTTGGGGAGCACAAACTTGAGCGATTCAAACTGCCACACATATACAAGCGTGCCTGCTCTGGCGCTGAACACGATAACGAAGAAAATAGAAAAAAAAGTGAAAGCTGCTTACAACTCCCTGTAACGCCGAATTAGAGCGCAGCTCTTGAGGAGGAGGAGGGAAGGGCACTGGGGGGGGGGGTTAAACTAACCAGGGGGGGGGTCACGTGACTCCCAATGCCGATGATGTCATCACTGAGGTCACTGATGACGTCATCATTGACGATGACGATGCGGGTACCGATGACGTCATTAGTGACGTCACTGATGACTTCACCAGTGATGATGACGATGACGATGCGAATGTCGGTGACGTCATCAGTGACGTCGCTGATGACGTCATCAGTGATGATGACGATGCGGATGTCGGTAACGTCATCAGTGATGATGACGATGACGATGCGGATGCCGGTGACGTCATCAGTGATGATGACGATGGCGATGCGGATGCCGGTGACGTCATCAGTGACGATGACGATGTGGATGCCGGTGACGACATCAGTGACGTCACTGATGACGTCATCAGTGATGATGACGATGCGGATGTCGGTAACGTCATCAGTGATGATGACGATGACGATGCGGATGCCGGTGACGTCATCAGTGATGATGACGATGTGGATGCCGGTGACGTCATCAGTGACGATGACGTCATTGGGGGTCACACGACATCGGCGGGGGTCACGTGACTTCGGGGGGTCACGTGCCCCCCCCCACGAGGTCACGTGACCCCGGTGGGGGGCTCGCGCGGTGCATTATGGGACATTTCCAATGATGCACCGCGCGGTTACGCCGACGCCGCTCAAGCCGGAAACGGGCCCCTAAGAGCTGCGCTCTAAAAAATGAAAGACGTTTACAAATCCCTGTAACGCCGAATTGGAGCGCAGCTCTTGAGTAGGGAAGGCTACTGAGGGGGGCCACGTCACCTGCGGGTAGTCACGTGACCCCGGGGGGTCACGTGATCTCGGGGGGGAGGGGTCACGTGACCTCGGGGGTCACGTGACCCCCCCCCCCCCCAGTTACGCCGACGCCGCTCAGGCTGGAAACGGGACCCTAAGAGCTGCGCTCTAAAACAAAAAATGCCAACGCCATCGAAGCACAGGCCAAAGCTAGGACGATAAGAGCGAGAACCAAGAAACGCCGTATCATGCGTCCTAAAGGAACAAAAAGGAAAAGAAAAAAAAAACTAAAAAGTCGGGACGCCAGATGTTCTAAGGTCACCACTTAGAGATACGAGACGCGTACCCTAGCGGTGGTAGCATGAATCCGCAACTTTCGATTGTCTTGTGGCGTTGAATGTAGCCGATTTCGGACGTCCAAAGGTGTTTAGAGCGCAGCTCTTAGGGGCCCGTTCCCGGCTTGAGCGGCGTCGGCGTAACCAAGGTCACCCCAAGGTCACGCGACCCCTCCTCCAGGGTCACGTGACCCCCCGAGGTCACGTGACCCCCCCCCCCCCCCCCCCGAGGTCACGTGACCACCCCCAGGGTCACGTGACCCACCCGCCGAGGTCATGTGACTTCCCCGACGTCACCGGTATCTGCATCGTCATGTCATCATCACTGATGACGTCACTGATGACCTCACCGGCATCCGCATCGTCAACATCACTGATGACGTCACCGACATCCGCATCGTCATCGTCGCTGATGACGTCATCGGAGTCCGCATCGTCACTGTCACTGATGACATCATTGGCATCGTCACGTGACCCCCCAGGTCACTTCACGCCCCCCCCCCCCAGTACCCTTCCCTCCTCCTCCTTAAGAGCTGCGCTCTAATTCGGTGTTACAGGGAGTTGTAAACGGCTTTCACTTTTTTTCTGTTCTGCACTACACAGAAGTCAAAAAATCACGGCGAAGGCGCACAAATAGTGGGGGTCCCAACCAGGTGAGCTTGTACTACCCAAAACGAGGGCGCCACAGTTTGTTCAAAGCTTCAGCGCAGTAGGCCCATGCAGAGACTAAAGTCAAAGGATATGAGCGGGCGTCATCTAGCTTGCTTGTAACCCTAACCCACCTGAATGTGAAACATTTAACACAGAAAACAAGCATCGGAACAAAAACTAAGTAAAAGGCAGACTTACAAGTAAAAATGCAGTATAAAAAAACAAACGTCGAAGCAAAGCGCAAGAGAATAGAGAGGTCAATCTCGCTTTGCTTTAATGCCGAAGCAAACCCACATTTCGCAGTTCAAAGGAGTGCGCACGAATGAAGGTGGAAGGCAGCAGGGTTGGCCAGCTGCTAAACAACGCTCCTCGAACTGTGAGAAAACAATAACTGATCATCTTTCGGCGGCGCGCGAGTCAACGAGTTATCAGAGCTCTGCGAGTTATGAGTCACCCCGTTCCCAGATCTTAGTCTGTGTGTGCGCATGCATTCTCCATGCCGTCGCAAAAAAAAAAGCAAGACAAGAACGAGGAGCCGTGTATTGCAATTTCAATCTTTGCCGCTCCCTTCGTTTCTTTTGCTTGGTGCTTGGTTTCTTGTTTCGCTCTCGTGTAACACAAGTGGTCCTCACCCTGGCTGTTGGGATGGAACGGATTAGATGTTGTTTGTGATCGATTGTGGTTTACGCAAGACTTGGATCTCTTCGCTGGCGGCTTGCCACAAGATTATTTAGTCCTCGTATCCAGACAGTGAGCAAACTGTCTTAAAGGGACACTGACAGGGTATTTATGCTCGCCGAGGTTTTTAGTTGTACGTGACATATGAGAGCTCAACTACCCAGAACAGAATTTGCGGCTCGAAATTCGGTTTCTTTCCGCCCGAAAACCGCCGATCAAGAACTGGCCGGTTCGAGTCTCGCTCACTCTCTTTTCCGCGGTCACGGGCCGTTTTCTAAGGTATCGATGCGACCACCAAATTTAATCAAAGTCGTGGGTCACTGAAGGCACACACTCATTATTAAAAATAGAAAAAAATATGAAACCCATTTTTTGTGGCTTCTAAAAAGCTGCAAATACGTTGATTGAAAAAAAAGTTCCACAGACAACCGGAAGCATTCTGTGCGTGCGTCGTTTCGCGTATCGTGGGACTCGCAGGGACGCGATGGCAGCGGACGACGGGCGTGGGACCTCTATTTCAGAACTGTCGTTCGCGGTACCGGAGAATTTTGTCTGCCTTTAAAAGAGAAATTTGGGACTGATCAAAAGAATTGGTCTTCATCCCGTACGACACGCCCGACCACCAAGCCGATTTGCACGAAGACGTCGCCGAGCCGTCGCTCCCTTCTCGTGGCTGAAGACATCGCTCGCGCAAACGTCAAGCACGACGTGTCTACTTCGAGTTGAATATGTACGCGTACAATTTCTTTACAAGGTGAGAATGTCGCCAATGCGGGGTGCATCCCGACTTCGACCCGGGAGTGCTTTTGCTAAAGGAAAATCGGTAGCAAACTTTCCAACTTACAGTTTATCGGCTGAATTATTACTACGGAAAGAGATCCGCTAGTTTCGATATGCCCCAGTAGCTCAGTGGGAAAGACGTCCGCTTTACACGCCGTAGTATCGGGTTGATCCCCCGTGACACTTTTTTTTAAAAATGTTTTTCGATGTCTACATTTCTTTTTTTTTTTATAATTATCACTGAAGAAAAAAAAAATTAAACAGATGTTGTGGACGACACATCGCAGAATTAAATGGTATGGGATTTCCTTTTTGACACCTGCGAACTCAATGTAATCACTTTCCACAAAATGCAAGGAGCATATAAATCAGGTAGCGTCCGCTTTCCGAGGTGCCCGTAAATGGTCTACAGGAATTGCAGCCAGCCATTGGTCCCGATCCCGTTGATCTTTCGGAAACTCTGTCGCACAATGCCACTTCTGTTTCGGACGCAGGACACAGCTCTTCACGCAACATCTTGGGTGTATTCTTTTCGGAGCCGATCAAAATTCACCACGGGCATTCACTACTCATCTCCAACTCCTCAATATACAAAACAACTCATCTTGGAGTACAGAACAACGAGCGGAACATACATAACTGCAAAAGAATCCCACGGCAAAAAGCTCCCGTACGCCGCATGTCGTCTGCTACCGGGAAGGAGAAGAAAAAAAAACAAAAAAAAAAAACACGGTCGGGTGTAGCCACGTGACTTCCGCCACTCTCTCTCTTCTCTCCACTTCTCCGACCTCCGTCGGGTTTCGGTTTCGAGCAGTTGCGTCTTTTGGCTTTATTAAAAAAATACGCTACTCTGTTGCAAAATATTAATTGGGTAGTCCTCCGACATCATAATAAAGCGCCTGGCAAAAAATTAAAAAAAAATTTTGGGGGGTGTCAGTGTCCCTTTAACGTTGTGTGCTAAATGTTTACACAGTGTTTGTGCTGGCAAGATCCTGAATTTTGCCACGTGCTATCAGTGTGCATACCCGCCCGTGCAAGAGGGTCTGATCAATAGACCCTGTTTGAAGTTCAGTGCCATATGGTGGCTCAAATATCAGTTTATCTTTTACCATACTAATGGTGGTAATCGACCAACAGTCTACAGTATTTTGCCGGGTACCATCACTTTCGCTTGTTAAGAGCAGTCGAGAATGTTTCTTTTCATTTACCTTGAAATTCTTTCTGCATCTCTGTTTCGATGGTGATAAATATACAACCGGCAAGGACGAAGCACCAGCCCAAATTGACATCAAGGGGCTCTAGAAGTAATTATGTGCCACCAACAGATTCACTGGTCCTGAATTAGAAATAATTGCTGACGCAGCTATTGTATTCAATTCCTGCGTCGCATCATACCAACATCTCGAATGTATAGGCCTCGCATCACCCACTTCGAAACATCAACTTCTTCCATAACCAATAACCAGAAGGCTGCCATTAGTATGAAACATATGCCGTCCTCAGATGAGGATAGTGATCCCCAGACTGAATTTCGGAAAAAGTCTATTGGATCTCGTATGCGAGCATTTAACATCTGCTTCGCGCTCTAAGCCCTTCGTGGAAGGATGGGCCGGCCAAAGCATACGCAGGAGCAAGCGACTGCTCTACAGTGCAACCGTGCTCTTGAGAAAATGTTGTTGATGAGACCAGCAGACGCTCTCCGTTCGCATCACAACACCTGATTGTGCCTGCAGTTGTTTTTTACCTTTTATTTAGAAAATTTAATTTTGCAAAGTGACAGTAAAAAGATGCTGCATACAGCTTTCCATTGTTTTCTTCCCAAATTTTGAAGGGAACGTAAAATATTATTTTACATTCATTACTTCAACCGAGGAATCCGACGATGTGTACAGTTATGGGAATGCAAAGTTCTTTAAAAAAATATTAACATAAAACTTTAAGTACACAAAACTTCCTGCTTGAGGGTCATAACCTTCAGCTGAATCAAAAATTTCATAAATTTGATTTGATGACATAAAATAATAAATAGAAGTATTGATAATGACAGATGACCCAACATATAACCTAAACGAAGCCCCTCCACAAAATCATTTTTATTTGCAGTTTCTTCATTGCTTGCATGGCATGTGTAATAAATAATGATGGCCTTTTCGTTTTTGTTAATAAATAGCGACTATCGTAAAATACCGCAAAAGCGCCCACTATTAACATTTGCCAAACTTGGGAATTCTGCAAACTACACATTAAGCCCCCGATTAGGCCGGATAAGCATCCACGTCTAGATTAACCCAGTTTTCAGTGAAAGTGGGGTGGGCAATCCTCAGTATTTCACGGTAACACTGGAATCAATACCAAACACAGAAGAGGACGCAGGATTTTCAGAAGTCAACGATAGACCCTCCTTTTCAGGGCTTTGGACACACATTCAAGGTGAAAGAAAACCAGAAAATATTCTTAGTTTAGATCCCTCGCGTAGTCACTATCCCTCCAGTCATCGACAAAAAGATTTTACAGACATGTCGAACATGGAATTTTAAAAGTTCAATTAAGAATCTGAGAAAGAAATATATTGAAAATAAAATAACGTAGAGATGCTCTAGAGATAGAAAGCGTGCATAGCTTGGACGGTTGGACCATTTCCCAGTTTAAAAATACCAAATGTATTGTCGCAGAAGGCCGGGAACCGAGACCTATCGGATATTCCCCAAAAGACAGCTTGGACCTTTTTCTAGCTGAAAAAAACTAAATGTGTTGCCGCAGAAATCCGGGAATTGAGATCCGTCGAATATTCTCCGAAAGCCAGCTCGTAAACCGGTGCTGCCATGAAACCGGCATGGCAGCCTTTCTAAAAGCACCCGGTACCATTGCAAAAATTAACGATCAAACAAAAGAATCAGTCGTCGTCGCTGTCGTCGTCGCCAGGCTTTCCGCGGATCGTCTTGCGCTGGAAGGCGAAAGCTGGCTTGCGTTCTGGCTTGGCTTCGTTGGGCGGAACTGTCAGGTCTCCCGCGTAGTTGAGGATGCCCGCCCGTGCGATGCGCCACTCCATCATCTCGGTGCTGAAGTCGTCCGTGCCCCCGAGGCTGTCGAAGCCCACAATCATGTCCTTGGACACAAAGTCCTTGAAGAGCACGATGGTGGGCAGCACACGGATCTTCATGCGCTCGCAGAGGAACGGGGCCTGCGGCAGAACACAACAGCACTGTAAACGACCGGGGCATCACTTCTTTGTACGTCATATGCAAAGCTACTACTTGAAATGAAGCACAAATGTTCCAGCGACTCGCGGCCATAACTAGAAGGAAGACGCAAGCTCCCATGACATAACACAATGTAAGCAAACGGTACAGCTGGAACAGGCCTTGAATTCCTTCCTATGTTTACTTACTTATTTATTTACACCTTAAAGGGACACTTCTACAAAATTTGAAATATACCCGTCATGCTCAGAAATAGGCTGAGTATGGTCCACAGTATCCGTAAATGACAACTGCGTGTTCGTATTTTGAGCCCGATGGCTGTATTTCTCGTTATAAATGGCCCACTCCGGCAAGAAGTTGGAGAGCAGCTAGCGGAGAGCACGTGACATCGGCCGCAGTAATGACATAGATTGTCTTGGGACGAGCAAAGCTGCGGCGAGGCTGACATCGAGAGGATGTCCTAGACGTTCCAGCCACCGAAGCGGCCGAAGCACGCCAGCGACCGGGCCACCGCATCTAACCCCAAAGCTGCTTTTGTGTAAATTTTGAGTGATCGGTTGATGCTTTATAGTCTAGTAGAGAGACAATAGTGACGTCTGGGACACAGAAAAAGAGTGTCGGGGAGAGGGGAGTTCCTCCTTCCTTTCTTTTCTCATGGTGGCCAGAAGCGACACAGTTACTGTCACTACCTGCCGAGGTTCCTAGATGGGCATTACAAACGAGCCGTTAGCGACATGCACCAAGTGCTCTTTGCTAATCATTGAATTCGTTTTAAAATTCCTTTTCATATCTTTTTCAATGAGAGATTGGTGTGCCTGATGTGATACTGCTCCTTTCACCACGAATAGACCAAGAAATAAGTGCAGAAATTTTGTTCTAGTATCCCTTTAAAGGCTTGAAGGCATTACATAAGGGTGTACAACTGAGGGAAGATACGTATCATACAAATTAGAAATAGATAAATAGATTTTAAACAAAATTATTCATATGGTGGGTTACTTTTTCATGAAAATGCACAGGATCAGTATGAGGTCACTGTATTGTCATGAATGACAATGAAGCAACAAATAGATGAAGAAAACTAAACGAACTTGTGCCCAAAACAAAATAGAAGAAGGCTAGTGATGCAGGCGTCAACGGAGGCCTAACACCAAGATCAAGCGCTCGGGCGAGACTGATTCTGCTCGCCATGCCGAGTCCTTATGTACCCGCGTAAGTTTCTGGAACATTCGGTGCAGAACTTTCGGTGCGTAGAACATTCAAAACTGGATCAAACGACAATGTTCTCGAAGTTACGAGAACGTCAAGTTGAAAGAATAAATAAAAGAACATTCCGCCTATTGGGATCGAACCTATACCTTCCGCGCGACAATCAAGCACGGTAACCATTCGGCCCAGCACGCGCTCGCTCGGCGACAACCGTGGCAATATCAAACCTTGATAGTGATATAAATTTTGGGCTATTTTAAGAGGAGTGCACAGAATCCAATATTTACACAATTCTAAGTCAAGTTGACTGCAAATCAAACAGGCACATTGCAATTCAGAAAAATAAAAAAGAACTTTTAAAATGAGCGCACTGAGTGGCACAATGCTACAGGTACAGCCGGCTGAACTTGTAACAAACTGAAATGTTCTGGATATCACGACTGTTTAGTTTTTGTTGGCAGTGGAATGATTTAGTTCAAAAGTACTCAGACCCTATTATGTATTGCTTCCTTTCCAATGTGAAGAGGTTCATGCTAATGGCGTCCCGTTGGTTCTTGGGCGATGCAGTCGGAAGAAAAGGGTCTGTTGCCAGCTTCCAACGTTCATAGCAGATTGGACATTTTTTTCACGTGGCATCGAGGTTGTTTTTTGATGGTGGGCCACCACACGTAGCCAGGGGGAAGGCCCATGGGGCCCGGCCCCCCAAAATCTTCCATTTTGCTGGGGCCTCCTTTCCTTCCTCCTCCTCCTGCTGATACGAGCCAGCACACTTATCACTGACACTCTGCCCATCGTCACAGTGTTAATTTCGTCCGGTGTACAGCCTGCACTCTGCTGGGGGCAGGGATCTCGAAGTGGTATTGCTCCTGAAGGCGAGAATATTTCCATCAGGTGATCTGCAAGGTTTTGTCACAGTCTCTCCGTGGGCAGTCCTGCGTCCTCGTGGAGAGTAGTTGATCGCCGATCTGCTCCATTGAGAGTTCCGAGGTATCTGCAGAGTTTTCTGGGTGCATCTTTAGCACCTAGAAAAATGTCCTTCGTACTGTCCAAGCTGGTCTGACTAATTTTTCCTGTACAAGTTGTTTTGCAGCTTGCTTCTGAATCTGACACGTTTCACTTTATTGTAGCTCCGTCACTAAGCCCTCTATGAAGGACCATGCGGTGCTCCCAGCTCAGTTCCTGTCGTAGACCGCATCCCACCAACGCTTTCTCTGCCATTGCACACCATGGTCCTTCACTGACTAGTTTCTGATGAGCCGCTTCAGCTGTTCCACATATTCAGTATAGACCGACACGCTGTTTACAAACAAGCCCGCGTTCGCCCACACCAGGTGTGGGCATTACGCACGCGCAGAAACCGAATTCGAGTGAAATGAAGCGTCTGCGCATGCGCAGTGCCGTCAACAGCGCCACCGCAGCTGCGTGACGTCAGGGCCGCGTGTTGGTCTATAGCCAGAGGCATTCTTTTTCCTGTAACTGTTCTCCAACTCCTCTACAACTCTTTTTACAGTCAGGAGAGAAAGTCTAGTACGGGTTGTCTGCAGGTGGGGCTTTCTCTTAACTTTCTATGTTCATTTGGAGAACTCATTATCATCACTCCCAACACTGCGTTCACCAGCTTCACTTATGTGGGCGTGGACAAGATGACGAGCCAGCTTATGTGCGACTAAAACGTAGTCAATACATGTTCTGCTCTCGCGGGCACCCCATGTGTGCTCCATGCGTATATCGCGGGAACTCCACGCTTGTATCAGTAGGCGAGCGCCATTTAGTGGCCATCTTACAAATTGGTGCCGCGCGTCAGCCGCTACTCGGACCACCAGCCTTTGTAGGCATCATAGTAGCACAAGAAGAAAAGAAAATGGCGGCATCAGGCACACATAGTTGCCACTTTTTTTTGTTTTTCCATCAATGATTTTACGTAAGACGAGGATCGACTTTTTCTAATGAATTTAAAAAGAAAAAATGTTTTACCTATATTTTGGTTTATACATTACCTGAAATATAGCCAGAAAGTAAGGAGAGTGCCCAATAAGCATTTAGTTATGAAAGCTGTCCCATACTGTACGTTGCGACCTTCTAGCCCCTCCAGCACCATAGGCCATGAAACATTGGCTAGATTACCTGCTCTAGGTATTGGCTGGCGGTTTTTGCGGAGGCAGCACAAACTTTCTCGCTGGTGAAGGTCGTGCGGTGTATTGGTGCTAGTAGGTCGAGAATCGCGCCGAAGTGCAGAAGTAGCATTCGTTGGGTTGGAAGCCTCCGTTAAGGGGTGTCCAAACAGGGCACTACAAAAATCATCGGGCGACACAACTCCAACAAATCGCTCCGCTTCTGCCTGCTTTATTTTTGCCGGGGGGAAAGTTCCCCCCGTCAAATCTCACCCACGTCCTCTACGCAAGCCTTGATCTGCTCATCACGTGGGTCCAAAGGGCCACTTACACGCTCTGTTGGCTGTCGGTCAATCACTGAAGGCCTCTGCCACTTTGCAAGTCCCGAAAATGAGAAAGGGAAGACTTTAGGGTAAGGGGGCAAGCCAGGGAAGTGCGCGTCGTGTCTAAGGTTGTGTCGCCTTCCAGCAGTTCTCTGGACTGGATTGGATTCCTGCGGCCCTCTTATGTTCCCAACATACCTTGTACAGACAAGCAAACCTGGTTGGTTAGGAGTTTTATATAATAAAATATATATTCTTAAGTTCTCAGTGTTTATACATACAACTAAAAGTCTCACTGTTGCGCACTGCTCTTTATCTCCTTTTTTTCGAGCTACGAACATGGATTTCAACAAAAAAAGCAGAGCCGGGGCGGCCGAGACACGCGCTTCGACGCAGGATCTCCCAAATCCACCCAAAGCCGGACCTCTTTGGCCTTCTGGCGACGATGGAAGCAAGGTCGGCGACTTTGTGAGCCACGGGAGATAGACAGGCAGCAAGCACACCATTGGCAGGTGGCGTGTGACGTCAAGTCCGACGAGCACCGACTTAAAAAAAAAGTGGAGGAGGCAAGGAGGAAAGTCGTGAATTTGGCTTGGCCACTGTCCAAACAGACATACAACCGACGACTACTGGATGCTTCAATTTTGACGATTTCTGCGGGAGTCATGTGGCCTGATGATTTTTGTAGCTGCTTGTTTGGACAGGCCTTTACTTTTAAGTTGAGAGCAATACTGTCACACGAGCTCCCGCTGTCGTAGGTTCGTTTCTGTCTCCATCCGACGCTGGACATTCTGACGTAAACGTCGAAAGAAAGAATGGACTCGAGGCACCGTTTCTTCTCGAAGATTAGTCTGAGGGACGATAAAACTCCCTCCAATTCCAAGTTGACTTCCGGGCACATGAAGAGCTTGCGCTCGTGACAGACGGGTCAGGTCGCATCACTTGCGAGTATCACCAGAGCACCGATGTCACACATCACTGGACTGGCTAGCCACCTGTTCTGCACCGGGTTTTGAAGAGCCGGAATCTACTCCCTCGTGGCACGATGCGAAGCGTTGCGCGCTGGCGTGCATCCTGCTGCAAGCAACCACTTGTGGCCGCAAGGACGCCGCAACGAACTCAAACGTGTTCAAACGTGAACGTGTGTATGAGACCTTGCAGCCACCACAAGTCAGTCAGACACGCTCATCCCTAACTTCTCATCCAAACTTTGAGACAATTTCTTTATTCGTTAGAATAGGATATCCGAGGATGATAAAGCGGAAACGAAAACAAAAGTTCCGAACATTTTTAAATAAATTTGATTTTCTACCTTGGATCATCACGCTAAAGCCAAAAATCCATAACCAACGAGCTTCCAGCTAAACTATTCGGTGCAACCCCTGGCTCTGGTGTTGTCATTCCTTCGTATGGTCGACAACACCAGAGCTTTAACAGCGCTAAATATTTTTGAGTGCTTGAAGGGCTCGAGGAACTTTTGTGCTTGCGGGATGAAATTATCCTGGTGAAAAAAAAGAACACATGAAGAACATCGTGCAAATCTCCAAAGGCCCTTGAGCTGACTTGAGGCAGGAGTGAGTCACAATATGTCAACCAATGCACCTTTCGTCAAAGCAAAGTGAAGTCCCTCGGACATACAATATCCCCGGGATACGTTAGTGTTAACCCTAACAATGTGGAAGCCGTCACTCTGCTTGACCTGCCTCGGACTTCTCAGAAGTCTGGTCTCGCCTGGGTTATACAAACCGCCACTCAAAGTTCCTTCAACGTCTGTCTGCCAAACCTTTTTATTTTGTGGAAAAAGAAAAAAGAAAAAAGATGTCTGGCTGACATGACAGAACTGGCGAGGGAGTGGAAACACCACGATGCCGAATGGCTCTCCTGTGCGACCCGGCGAAGAAGCTTTGACCAAAGCAAACGTGCACTGAAAGCAACACCAGTTCTCTGCCACTACGAGAATGGTGGCCCCATACAGTCTTAAATAGTGACTCGTCCCATGACCCAGTAACAGTACTCGTGCAGCAATTGCACGTAAATTTGAAAACTGGTTTTGGCATTACTTTTATTTATGGTGTCCTCAATAACTATTTTGAATTTTCAGACAACAAATAGTACATCCTAAAGTAAAGTCTGGGTATTCAGAAAATGCAATTTGTTTGAGTAACAATAACAATCCCTGGAGAAGGGGAACAAGGGAGACAAAGGACAGACACAAACCTTTAAACACAGCTAGGCGACTGGTGCGCGACTGAAAACATCCATTTGGTCCTGTTAACGAACGAGGGACTTCTCCGTTCCTAAAGCTCTACCAACTCAGCTAACCAGGAGCTAGACGTCAGTACAGCAAACGGGTTTCAATAGCCGCAACCAGTCGAACAGCAACAAGGGTAAACGGCCTGCATTTTAAGGCCCGCTTCAGACGGGGCAACTTTTCCAGCAATTTTGAGGTTGCTGGCGGGTTGTTCCATAGCTTTCCCTAGATCGACACGAATTGCTGAGATCGGGTCCGGCTCGAACAAGCGAGCAACTCAAAGCAATTCGAAAATGCTTGAAGCGGCTGCAGACAATCAGGGACGCTATATTTTCATGTAACACACCTGTGGTGGTGATGATGACAGCTAAAGACTTGGTTCTGGTTTGAAGTGGATCGTTCTTGGAAATAAACCTTTTCAGAAAGATGAGTTAGTATTCTCAACACCATTCAAAGATATAAAAACACGTTGTTACTGCGTAGCTGTGCATCTGAATAGTGCAAGAAAAATCAAATTGAATGATGATGATGGCAAGTCATAGCAATTCCGTTGCTGCGTGTGAACGTGGGCGGCCCGTGTTGCTGGTGTTGCGACGTCAAGTTGATGGGTGAAATAGCCCTGTCTGAAGCGGGCCTAAGGGAATGATGATAACGCAATTAATGCAAAGGTACAAGCGAGCTGGACAAAAAGAACGATAATAATCCCCGGAGAAGGGGAACAAGAGGGCAAAGGACAAACACAGGACCGGGCGGACCTTTTCAGTCGCGCACCAGTCACCTAGGTGAATTTGTCCTTTGTCCCCGTTGTTCCCCCTCTCCAGGGTTTTTTATAATCATTCTTGTCCAGCTCGTCTGCACCTTTGTGTTACTTGCATTATTATCATTGTTTGCGTAGTTCAAAAAACGGCCTATATATTTAAAGAACATGTGCAAAGAGAAAAAAAAAAGTATTAAACAACCTAGATGAAAAAAGGACGTCAAAAAATAAATTTACGACGCAAACAAATATATTTTAGAGCTATATTTACAGCGCAAAACAAATTCACAGTTGGGGCCCGCGGGAGCCCGCGAAAAAATGGCAACTAGCAGCCATGTGATTGGCAACTAGTCACGTGGTGCTTGCACTCTTCCGAGAGCTTCCTAAGGGCTCTAAAAGTTACTTATGAATCTTCGTTTTTCTTTCATTTCATTTTATTTGTATTACCTTAAGGGCCTCTTGAGGGAGGCATTATATAAGGGGAGTGCCATATTCAAGGTTCGAAAACAAGACAACAAAACACTACAAAAACAAAAAGAAAAAAAATCAAGAAAAAGTTTGTAAACATCATTATATAAACAGCTCCAAAAGACATTTATGGTCACTGGTAGTTACCAAGCTTGTCGGCAAGCTATTCCAATCCGATATGCATAATGGAAAAGGTGAGTATTTGTGTAGATGGTTGAGTGTGTTGGTTATTAATTTACGATAAGGAAAGCCTGTCTTGTCTGTTTGTCTTCAATGTCCCTCTTTCCTTATCGTAAGTGAGTATTTGAATGTGTTGGTTTTCGAAAAAAATGGGTTCGACATTACAGGGGTGGTTGAGACGAGAGGAAATATGATGGGCCGGGGAAATATTCGGGAAACCAAGGGTTATAGTACAATCTCTGCAAGAAAGAGAGCTGCTTTATTTTTCTACAAGTGTCGAGAGTTTGTAGGGATATGGACTGCTTTAAAGAAGAGATGCTATTCCTAGTGTAGTTAAGAGTGATAAAACGAGTAGCACAATTTTGGACAGCTTCCAGTTGATTAATTAAATAGCTTTGATCAGGGTACCATATCACTGATGCGTACTCCAGCTTAGTTCTGACTGTATCGGGATATACCGGCATGAGGTGCATGTACATAGACTAGTAGGAGAAGAAGATAAAGTTGACTTGTTCGACTGCTCGTCATGATGGTCTTGTGTCCTTGTAGCTGATGCATGGTGTCAGAAGTGTCTTCTTTAGTCTGGTCATGGAGGGACTTCGCCTGCCTGATGGTTTGCTGCTCTCCGGAAACGTAGTCGACAACTGGCGCAAGTTTAAGCAGCGTCTGGAGCTCTACCTGGCCGCCACCGAGCCGGCTAAGGCACGCAAAAACAAACAGAAGGCGGCAATATTCCTCCACGTAGCGGGTGCCGAAGCCATCAAAATCTTCAACACCTATGGACTGACAGACGAAGAAAGAACCAGCTACAGCATCCTGGTGACAAAGTTTGAAGAATATTGCACTCCAAGATGCAATGAAACTTACGAACGCTACAAATTCAGGACTCGGATGCAGGCAGAAGGCGAGTCGTTGGGATCATTTTTTCGAGACGTGAAGCTAAAAGCTCAAACATGCAATTCTGAGCAGCTGTTCGATTCTATGATTTGCAACCAGATTGTCTATGGCGTCACCGATACGCGAGTATGCGAAAAGCTTCTTCGCGAAGATAGCCTGACCTTGGAGAAGACAATCACACTCTGCCAGGCGATTGAAGTAGCCAAGGAAAGGCAAAGGACTTGGGACAACACAGAGAAGAGCGTGGCTCCTATAGCCAAGCAGAAAGGACAAGCCCGCTCCAAGACCAAGCAATGTGGAAGGCGCAACACGCACCACGAGCCTCGGAAATGTCTCGTATACGGCAAAGCATGTCACGTATGCCGAAAAAAGAACCACTTCTCAGCTTGCTGCAAATCTAAGACCACAGTTGGCAAAGTGAGTAACCAAGACGATTTTTTAGTGTTGGAGATCGGAAATGGCAGTGCTGACTGGATCATACCAGCAATCGTTTCTGGCAGAGAAGTTCAACTGAAGGCAGACACTGGTTCACAAGCGAACCTGCTACTGTTATCGACTTTCAAGAAACTAAGGGGAGCAAGTGCGCTGAAACCGTCGAGGGCGGTATTTCGCAACTACAGCGGAGGTATCATCGGGCACATTGGAATTGTAGAACTGCGGGTCAAGGTTAATGGAACAGAAGCAAGCCTAGACTTCTTTGTCGTTAAGAAAGCTAGCCAGGCACTTCTCGGACTCAAAGCATGTGAGTCATTTGGGCTAATCAACCATGTCAACACCGTGACAGGTGCCAATGACCATGCAAATAAGATCGCACAAACCTTCCCAAGACTATTTGATGGCTTCGGATGCACCAAGAAAGAGTATAAAATGGTTCTAAAGACGGAGTCAAGCCAGTCATTCAAGCAGCCCGTCGGGTACCACAGCTTTTGAAAGAACCTCTCAAACAGGAGCTGTCTAGAATGGAGAAGGCAGGAATAATAGTCAAAATGGAGGAACCGTCAGAGTGGGTCAGCCCGCTCGTCGTGGTTCGCACGAAAGACAACAAACTATGAGGGTGCATCGATCCCAGATTCGTCAATGAAAGCCTGAAGCGCGAGCATTACGAAATGCCGAGAAGAGAGGACATTGAAGCAGAGCTGCCTGGCGCGATTTTTCTCCAGGTTAGATGCCAACGCGGGTTTCCACCAGATCCCCCTGGATGAAGAAACGTCACACATCTGCACGTTCAGCACTCCGTTTGGACGATACCGTTTCAAGCGTCTTCCGTTCGGAATTTCGTCTGCACCGGAGGTCTTTCAGAAGACAATGTTACAGATCTTCAATGGCCTACTGGGTGTTCGAGTTTACATCGACGATGTCCTCATCTGGGGTGAGGACATCACAAACACGATGCATGACTCCAAAGAGCTCTGCAAGTGGCACAATACGGGGGCCTGCCATTAAATGCAAAAAAAATGCCTCTTCTGCATCACAGAAGTCACCTTTCTGGGCGAAAGGGTTACCAAAGATGGCATACAACCTGACCCTCAACTGGTACAAAGCATCCTAGAGATGCCTGCTTCGAGGACCAAGAAAGGGGTCCAACGGATGATGGGTGTCGTCACCTACTTCGACAAGTACTCGCCACGACTTTCGGACAAGACCGAAAAGTTACGAGAGCTCCTAAAAGATGTATCACTTTTCGAGTGGACCCCAGCTCATAAAAAGGTATGGCAAGACATAAAAGCGTGTCTCACAGCAGCGCCAGTGCTTGCTTTCTTTGATCCGTCCCTTGCAACAAAAGTGTCCACAGATGCCTCCAGGTACGGCTTGGGTGCAGCATTATTCCAACAGCATGGAAACAACTGGCGTCCAGTCGCTTATGCCTCAAGAGTGCTGACCGACACTGAGACAAGGTACTCACAGATCAAGAAAGAAGCGCTTGGAAATGTATACGGCTGCGAAAGATTCCATGATTTCATCTATGGTAGAAAAGTGATCGTGGAAACGGATCACAAGCCACTGATATCAATCTCGAAGAAAAACCTAAGAGACATGCCGCCAAGGCTTCAGCGATTCTTCATCCGTCTCATAAAGTATAAAGTTGAGTTCCAGTTCGTCCCTGGCAAAGAACTGCTCCTGGCGGACACACTTTCTAGAGCGCCATCAGCAAGGACCGTGTTTGACCAGAAGGAAGATGACGACGTTGAAGTGCATGCAATCTCAGTTCTGTCAATTCTGATGAGCCAGCAGACACAGACTCGTTTGGTTTCTGCAACACGCGAAGACCAGGAGTTACACCGAATTGCGCAAGCGCTAGGGGCACATGAGAAAATTGAGGGACCTTTCAAACCTTTTGCTTCAGAACTGACCATCATAAATGGAGTACTTCTCAAAGGTTCAAAGGTGATTATCCCCAAGTCTCTGCACAAAGAAATGCTGGCAAGAGTGCATGAGGGACACCTTGGCCTAGCCAAATGTAAAGAAAAGGCAAGAACATTGATGTTCTGGCCCGGAATGGCGACAGAGATTAATGATCGGTCGCTGCGAGACATGCAAATGTTTTGCGTATCGTCAGCCCAGCGAGCCTCTTATGATGCGACCGACACCCAGCCAGCCATGGGAACATGTCGGGGTAGATCTCTGCCAGTATGCCGGAAAATCCTACCTTGTGGTTTACGACGCATACTCCAACTTCCCAGAGGTTGAACATCTACTGGACACGACGGCAAGCACCGTGGTCAGCAAGCTTTCAAGTATATTCGCAAGACATGGAATACCTATGGAAGTCAATTCAGACAACGGGCCACAATTTGTGTCACGAGAACTCAGAGTGTTCGCCTCAAGTATGAGTTTAAGCACGAGACCTCAAGTCCAGGATTCCCACAGTCGAACGCCCTGGCCGAAAAGGGAGTGCAAGTCGTGAAGCGACTTATGAAGAAAACAAACCATACAAACGAAGACTTTTATTTAGGTTCGCTAAATTACAGGTCCTCGCCATCGGAAGGAGGAAAGTCGCCTAGTGAGCTAGTGATAGGTCGCCGGATTCGTTCAAGAATAGCCGATTTCACAACTAGACTCCACGAAATCGTCGTGAAACACAAACAAAAGGAGGACAGGTGCAAACGACTGCCAGACCTGCAACCTATAGATGTTGTCCACGTGCGACACGACGACGGTTGGACTGCTAAAGCACAGGTCGAGAACTCTGTCGCGCCGAGATCGTACAAGACCATCACTCAAGACGGGCGCGAGTTAAGAAGAAATCGGGGGCATCTGCTCACAACCTCCAAGACCTTCGATGCTCCTGACAATCTAGAGGGTCACGCAGCTAGTAGCCAGAGCACTGAAGTACCCACTTCACCTGCGGCAAAGCACCAGAGGGCAGAGAATACTGTAGCAGCAGCACCCGCAAACTTGTGTGCCACTGAACGTCACGCGACGCTGCGACAGCAACGGCACACCGGCATTCCAGTTCGAACCTCAGCACGGATGAGGCAACCACCTCGTCATCTGGGATATGCCAGAAACTTTAAGCAGACTCCCTGAGTTCGCAAGTTTGACATTCCCGCCCTCTCGGTAAAGAAAGGGGGGTGTATCGGGATATACCGGCACGAAGTGCATGTACATAGACTAGTAGGAGAAGAAGATAAAGTTTACTTGTTCCACTGCTCGTCATGATGGTATTGTGTCCTCCACGCTGATACACTGACAAGTGTAATATATGCTAAATGTTTAACAAAGGAGTTTGCGAGAAACAGATGCCTTCTTATAAATCCTAATGTTTTGTTAGCTTTAGAACAAATGTAGTTAACGTGACTCTTCCATGATAAGTCTTCAGAGGTACACTCCTAAATATTTAAATGTGTTCACCCACTCCATTCTTTATTTAATAAAATACTTTTATGTTTGAGAAATAACGAGTTAAATAAAATCGTTGCTTTTGTTTTGACTGATTCGATAACAAACAAAAGAACTTTGCCATTTTCTGTTTGAAGAGGCATGCTGTCACATTCACATGCTTTAGTTTCTAACGTGCCAGTTCCCTCAAAGCAACGCCGCTGCTCGATGAAGGGCTGCAGTCCTCGTGATCGACGAGCAGGGGCGTCGCTCAAAAGGGCGGCATAATGGTATTTGTCATCTTTCTGTACGTGTTCTTACATCAGCTAAACCAACTAAGTGCAGCAAATCTCCTGTGACTTGCGCTTCTAGTGCATGTTGGTGGTTGTGTGTGTTTAAGACTTCAACTGTGCTCTGACCAAAGATGAAACAAACCCTATGGTAGATAGAGACAGTGTGAAATATACTATTTGTACCTTAGGCGTAGACTTCGGGGGGGCATCGGGGCTCGTGCCCCCCCGGGCCCGGGCCATGATCGTTATCGAGACGCTGTTTACGTGCCATGTAACGAGTTTCTAGTAGTGGCGTGTAAACAAAATAATGACCACGTTGCCTTTATTGACAAAATACATGGGAAATGGAATCCCAGCGTGCTTTCGTTGGCTTCAATCTTCACTTCTGGTGAAAAGGTAACGTGCAGCACCACCCCCCTGGAGAACTACCCCCCCCCCCCCCCCCCCCCCCGCCGAAGAAAATGGAAAGTCTACGCCGCTGATTTGTACCATTTTCGTTTCCTTCTAACTTCTCAAAGGACACATGCAAAGGAAAAAAACATTTTTTTTTAAACAACTTAGATGGAAAAAGGATGTCATAAAACGATTTTACAACGAAGAAAAAAAATTTTTAGTGCAATATTTACGGCGCTATACGAATTTGTAGTTGGCGCCGGCGGGCTGCATCACTGCCGCCGCAAGTCACGCTGCCGCCACACACCGAGCGTTGTGCGAATGCCGCTTCAACACGTTACTCCACGCTGCCTTCGCCGCCGCTGCACAAGTTTGTCTGCTTAGGGGCGCCGCCCTCCTTCGTCTGACCGGCGCACAGGTCATTCACGTCTGCTTGCGCTCTTTCAGGAGTTTCCTTTGGGCTCCAAAAGTTACCTATTGATCTTAGTTTTTTGTTATACTTCAAACAAAGATGAATAAGTTACTTTTAGACGCCATACGAAGCTTTTGAAAGAGCGCAAGCACGTGATAAATAAGGGCCAGTCACGTGATAAATAAGGGCCACTTTTCCGCGGCGCCGGCAAGCGCCAACTACAAATTCGTATAGCGCTGTTACAAAAATAAATGTAACTGCACGGGACCTACATAGATGGCGCTGGTGGCTCTTAGCGAAGTATACGCAGAAACAGCTAGATGGCGCACGGGACGATTCCTCCTCGCCTTCCCTCCTCTCCCTAACCCTTTAATCTCCAAGTGACACATATTTTGGGGTCGGGCACCCCTTATAAGGGAGAGCCGATCCCACTGGAGGAGTGAGCGAGCTGACTCCCTGAAAGAAAGTCGAGGCACGACCCGCCAGACTATCTGACCGAGAGCCGCAGTATCGCCAGCGGATCCCGCGTCGTAGTGGCAGCCACCACGCCTGCCGCCCGTGCAGTTTGGTCCCACAACCCCGATGTCTGTCTCTTTCCTGCGACGCTGATCGTGGGTAGCGTTTGTCGAGGCACGACCCGCCAGGCATCGCTCCCCGGTCCGGCCGACCCGGCATCAGTATCTTTAGCTGGTCTATCGTAACAAGTGGTGGAGGTGCGGGGTAGACGTGAACGATCCCCGCGATGGAAAGCGAAAAGAAAGATGCCAGGCCGACGACACGCAGGGAACGCCGAAAGGCCGTTGAAGAAAAGCTCGGGTTTTCGTACCGCACACGTTTCGAAGGAAAGGAAAAGAAGAGGAGCCTGCACGAGCGATTTGAGGATATATTTGCGTTGTGCGAGAAGGAAATCGCGGCGAACAAGTAGCCTATGAACGGATTTGAAAAAACATTAAGGAGCCGCGTCATCCAAAACGAAACTGGAACTGTCATTATGCCCGACGATCCGAAAGGTCCGAATCTAATGTCACTCCGACCGTTCGCGCCGCCTCCCGTATTTAGAGGGAAAGCAGATGAGGACTTGGAGGACTGGCTCCATCTCTATGAGCGTTATGGCCGATCGCTTGCATGGACAGACGAACAAAAGCGGACAATCTGGTGTTCGCTCTTGAGGACGTCGCCAGGCGGTGGTACGTGACGGCCCTGCGGGAACAGACGCCCGAGACCTGGGTCAGCTGGCAGAAGGCGCTTCGGGAGACCTTCGCAGGAGACCATGTCCAGGAATGGGCATACATCCGGCTGCAGGAGAAGCGACAACAACCGGGGGAGACGCCGCAGCAGTACGTCTCAGGCATCCTGCAGCTGTGCACTCGGGTCAACGCAGGGATGCCAGACGCGGAGAAACTCCGCTACCTGCTGCGGGGACTGCGGCCCGAGATGATGGAACGCGTGGCCATCTCGAACCCTCGCACAACCCAGGAGTTTCTGCAACAACTCCAGCACCTGACGCACGTCGGGGCCATGGCACGACATGCTCTCATGACCATGCCAACGCATCCACTCCCGGGCCTTCACACCGAGAGCCCGGTCCTGGCGCCCGGTCTCGACCTAGGATCAGCACCTGGCGGAGCCGGGACCCTGAGCAACCCGACAGAGGTGTTCTACACCCCCCGTCAGGACGTTCCTGACCGGTCCACGGCAGCAGTTCTCGGGGCAATGCAGGAAACGTTGCGTGCCCCGACAGCTGCCGTGGATCGACTTGGTCAACGAGACCGCCGACCATTCCCACCTCGAGGCTCAAGAAACCAAGGAGGGCAAGTCGTCTGCTTCCGTTGTAATCGAGTTGGGCACATCATGCGCCAGTGTCCGGAAGCCCCAGCACCTCAAACTCCTGTCCTGGGCCAGCCGGGAAACCGGTAGGCCTGGGTCCCGGAGCCCGACCCGCCGGACAACAAGGGGGCTCTGTTTACGCGACCTTCCACCAGACACAGCTCATCACACTCCCCGCCATGGTAGAGGGACAAGACGCCCAGATGATCATAGACACTGGTGCTGTGGTGAACGTGATCTCGGAAAACCTGGCCGCGAGGCTGGGCAAGACTATCCGTCCATCGGGACTTCTCGTGCGTGCAGTGAACGGGGAGCTGGTAGACTCATGCGGGGAAATAGAACTGAACGTTCGTATCGGACCAAAAGTGAGTGTAGAGACGACGTTTGTGGTGCTCCCGGGTTTCCCACACAAGGTGTTGGGTGGTTTGCCATTCTGCGAAGCAACCAAGATGGTACTAGACTTCCCGAAAAAAGTGATCGTGCTCCAGGGACACCAGCTGGCTCTACACCTTGAGGATGGTCACCCCACGAACTCCCCCGACACTATTAGTGTACAGTGCCTGGAGGAACTACATCTGCCCCCGAAAACTGAGGCCCTCATCCCGGTGCGGATAGCTGCTCTCGGTGCCTACTTGGTGGAACCCCTGACTCAACCCAGGCAGACATGTTGCCCCAGCGTAGCCCGAACGTTGACAAACGTCGAAAACCAGGTGGGATACATCCGCGTAGCCAACCCGGACAACGTGCCCCTGAGTGTTCCAAGAGGTACGACCATCGGAAAAGCAACTTCAATTGTCAAAACAGCACTGAGCACGACCCTCCCGAGTGGCGCCAGCGACTTCATTCCCGACATCCAGTTGGGTGACGAGCTGTCCTCCGAGGAAAGACTGCGATTTCAAGGCTTGGTGAGAGAATACGGCCACATCTTCTCCACTAAGAACGGTCCCATGGGACGCACAGACGTTGCTGAGCACGAAATCAACACCGAAGCAGCCCGTCCAGTCCGACAGAACCCCTACCGTAACTCCCCATACGAGCGCAAGATTATCGAAGACCAAGTTACGGAAATGCTGGCCAAAGGCGTTATCCGAACTTCGGCCAGTGCATGGTCGTCACCGGTAGTTTTGGTACGCAAGCGCGATGGGACTTGGAGATTCTGCGTCGACTTCCGCAAGGTGAACGCCGTCACCAAGAAAGACGTACACCCCTTGCCGCGTATGGACGACATCATGGACAAGCTACAGGGATCCAGGTTCTTCACCACATTGGACTTGGCCTCGGGTTACTGGCAGGTCCCCATCAAGGAGCAAGACAAGGAGAAGACTGCATTTGCGACGGGGTCTGGACTCTACGAGTTCAATGTCGTACCCTTCGGCTTATGTAATGCCCCTGCAACATTCCAGCGCACGATAAACAAGGTGCTGGCGAATCAGCTGTGGAAAATCTGCCTGGCCTACCTGGATGACATCATCGTGTTTTCCCGAACGGCAGAGGACCATCTGCGGGACCTACGGGAAATCTTCCAATCCCTTGACAACGCAGGACTCCGACTTCAGCCGAGCAAGTGTCACATTGCTTTCAACAGCATTCGTTATCTTGGCCACATAATGGACGGCCAGACCATCCGTCCCGATCCAGACAACATCCGCGTCGTCCTGGACACGAAGGCTCCAACAAACCGCAAACAGGTTCGGAGCTTCCTGGGTCTCTGCGGCTACTACCGAAGGTTTGTCAAGGACTTCGCACACATCGCTCGGCCACTAAATGAACTCACGAGATTGGATGTCAAGTTCACCTGGGACCAGGCATGCCAAGGGTCCTTCGAGACACTAAAAAACCGGCTGACCAGCGACCCAGTTCTTCGATTATTCAATCCTGACCTGCCCATCGAGATCCACACAGACGCCTGCGGCTACGGAATCGGCGCTGTGCTCGTTCAGAAAGATGGCGAAGAAGAATTTGTCGTGGGGTACGCCAGTCGACACCTGAACAAAGCGGAGATGAACTACAGCACAACCGAGCAAGAATGTTTGGCTGTTGTCTACGCCACGAAGCAGTTCAGACCGTATATATTCGGTACACCGGTTACGATCGTCACAGATCAGGCCAGCCTTACGTGGCTAATGACAGTGAGGAACCCGAATGGACGTCTCATCCGCTGGAGTTTGATGCTACAGGAATTCAACCTGACCCTGAAGCACCGACCAGGCAGCAAAAACATGAACGCGGATGCACTGTCACGGCTTCCTCATGATCCTGCACCTGATGGCGAAGAAGAGCTGCCGCTCCTAATGGTATCCAAAGAAGACATCAGAAAACTTCAAACCGAAGATCCTTTCTTGAAGCCGATCATCAAACATCTTGAGAAACCGGAGCAACCAATTGGGAAAAGAACAAAGAGAACGGCAAGGCCTTTCTCCCTCGTAGACGGCGTCCTCTATCGAAGAGCCAAGGGCTTCGCTGAGGAACGACTGGCGCTCGCAGTGCCAAGGACCCTGCGGCGCGAGATCCTTACCGCGTGCCACGACGACACCACAGCGGGGCATCTCGGGGTGAGACGGACGCTAAAGAAAATGCGGCAACGCTATTTCTGGCCAAAAATGTTCGCCGAAATCACGGACTACGTGCAGTCATGCCCCGACTGTCAGACAAGGAACACTCCTAACCAGAAGCCGGCAGCAGAACTACAACCACTTGAACCCACGCTGCGCCCCTTCCAGCAGATCGGGATGGACTTCGTGGGTCCGCTGACGGAGTCCCAGGGTGGGAACAAGTACATTGTGGTGATGGTTGACTATTACACCAAGTGGGTAGAGGCAGTGGCAACACCTGAGGCAACGGCGGCCTGCGCAGCAAAAGCCTTCATGGATTCAATGGTCCTCAGGCACGGAGCACCGGAACGAGTCATTACAGACAGAGGGCGTCATTTCACAGCGGAGATGATGGAAGAATTATTCCGGCTGACAAGCACCAACCACGCCCGTACCACCGCGTACCACCCACAAACCAATGGCCTCTGCGAAAGATTCAACCGAACCCTGGCGGCGATGATCAGCAAGTATGTCTCCGCTCATCACCGAGACTGGGACCAGTTCCTTCAATACGTCGTCTTTGCGTACAACTCTTCGGTGCACGAGACAACCGGGTACTCTCCGTTTTTCCTCCTTCATGCAAGGGAGCCAACACTGCCCATCGACGCCACACTAGGACTCCGAGCCCATGAGTTACAAGTGACACCGAATGAGGACATCGCCGAGCGCTGGGAGGAGGCCAAGAAACTCGTCACGGAAAGAGAGCTCTTAACCAAGGAGAACAGCAAAGAGCGCTATGACACGGGACGGCGGACCCAGAGTTTTTCCCCGGGTGACCTGGTCCACATCCGAATGCCCACCTCGAAACGGGGGAAGACGACCAAGTTCCTCCACCCATTCAACGGGCCATTTCGCATAGTGAGGCAAACATCGGCGAACGACTGGGAGGTGGAAACCCGACGAGGGAAGCGGGACGTCGTCAACGTGGAACGACTTAAACCGTACATCACCAGGGAGATGGCAGACGACGAGGTTCCTCAGGGAGACAAAGCAGCGGCCACCAGCGACTTGCCGGCAGGGACCAAGCCCGCGGCCGAGACCGAATCGTCAGCTCCAGTGGACAGTGCTTGTGACAGTGCTGACGAGGACAACGAGGAGTTCTTCGACGCAGAAGACTTCTCAGAAGCTGGGGAGACAACGCCAACAACTGCAGTGACTGTGAGCAAACGGCTGAACACTAGACCAGGCAGGGAACATACTAGACCCCGCCAGGACGATTTTATATATTATTAGTACTTAATCGAAAGTGAGTGGCTGAGTGGGACACTCGTTTTTTTTGAGGGGGAAAGTGATGTTACAAAAATAAATGTAACTGCACGGGACCTACATAGATGGCGCTGGTGGCTCTTAGCGAAGTATACGCAGAAACAGCTAGATGGCGCACGGGACGATTCCTCCTCGCCTTCCCTCCTCTCCCTAACCCTTTAATCTCCAAGTGACACATATTTTGGGGTCGGGCACCCCTTATAAGGGAGAGCCGATCCCACTGGAGGAGTGAGCGAGCTGACTCCCTGAAAGAAAGTCGAGGCACGACCCGCCAGACTATCTGACCGAGAGCCGCAGTATCGCCAGCGGATCCCGCGTCGTAGTGGCAGCCACCACGCCTGCCGCCCGTGCAGTTTGGTCCCACAACCCCGATGTCTGTCTCTTTCCTGCGACGCTGATCGTGGGTAGCGTTTGTCGAGGCACGACCCGCCAGGCATCGCTCCCCGGTCCGGCCGACCCGGCATCAGTATCTTTAGCTGGTCTATCCTAACAGCGCCGTAAATATAGCTCTCAAATTTTTTTTTCTTCGTTGTAATATTTTTTTATGGCATCCTTTTTCCATCTAAGCTGTTTAAAAAAAATGTCTTTTTCCTTTGCATGTGTCCTTTAAACATTAGGATAAACTAATAATAAAATATTTTTTGTTTTCGTTTCATCTAACCAATTAACCATTTTTAGTTGTAACGAATTTCTGACCCTCAACTGCTTAATTGTGGCCTTCAAAATCAAATGTTCAGCCACAAAAAAATGGGAGCGAAATTGGGAGCCAATGTCCAGCCACAAAAAAATGGGAGCAAAAAAATGAGAAGCAAAAGCAAATAAGTCAAGCGATTAATGCTATCATTACGGCAGTCACCAATGTCAGCAGGATGGCACGCCATGTTTGATGAGTGCTAACGCCACGTAGACTCGCCAGCGTGGGAGAATGCACGAAACGAAATCAAAACCAAAGCTGTAGTCTTCGGCTATCCACAAAATGGAACAATGTGTTGTTGCATGCCAAATCGTAATTGTTACGTCACAAAGAAACTATTTATCACGGGTGACTGACGGCCAATGGCCGTAATACGGAAATAGTTATCACATTAGGCGCCGCTATGCCCATTTGAGTACAAAAACCGGCAGTTCCTACACAGCTTCATTTTCCTATGTATCTTTATAAAATTTTCCTAAAAATAACTTCGAAACAAGTTAAAAGGATTAATCTTTTGGCAGGTAATTTGTTTTATTAACAATAGTTTCTTTTGTTTTTAATCGGGTTTTCTCCGGGTCGTTTGTATCTCCTTGAGTATGTTTTTTGTGGTTCAACACGCGGATTTTCCCCTAAGGTACCATTCGTGGTTTTTTTTCAAACATTTTTCATGGTGCATTTTGATACAACATATATGCATTTTTTTTTAAATTCACGGTATGACGCCATATTTTTATGCGCTGCGCGCCATCTTTCGAAGAGCACCGTAACTAGGTAGCCATAGGTGGTGTTGCCCCTTCCAGGCTGCTGTCGCCGCACTCTTCTACGCTTTTCATAACCGACTCGGAACGCGAGAAACTTTAGGGCTTCCTCGAAGCGGCTCCATCTGGATAGGCAAGACAGTGAGAATAAAGCTTTTACAGCATGTGGTCGACGTTGCCATATTCAGCCATGGCTCCGTATTCTTTTGCTTCAGTCCAGTAACGCTGAAAGGTAAGTGGGCTGGTACACATGCACTGCAGAAAATTTTCTCGTTTCTTTCTTAGTTTCTGTGTTTGATGAAAAGTTTGGATCTGCCATGCTCCAGCAGTGTTGCTATATGTAAAAGAAAGGATTGCGGCTAGCCAATCTTTTAGCGGCACCAAAAGAAGTGCATCAAGATTCATCTATATGCCTGCGCGTCGATGCTCGTGTAATCTCCGTGACTTAGCCGTGGCTAGGCCTAGTGGTCCAAAGCTTGGTTCACGAGTGACTGGCTCAATAAACTTGTGTTTGCTCGGCATGTGTTCGCTCTAATAAAGCTGACTGCCTTCTCATTTTGCGCGTTTTACGTCCTCTTGTTGTAAAACACTCGATTGCCCCCGGCAGACAGCACTGTGCTATGGGCATTTCTCGCGAGTCAAAATGTCAAAGTTGCATGTCAAATGGTACATGCAATCTTGTCAATTGTGTGAAACTGCAATTTCACAATATCAATGCTAAAGAAGAAAAAAAACATTGTGTGAATTGTGCAAAGAGGTGCGACTTACACAAAGGTGCAACTTGTATACAAACTTTTCCACAAGAAAAGCTCAATATGATGCATGTGCGACTTACAAAAGGGTGCGACTTATAGTCCGGAAAATATGGTATGCTTATGACTGGCGATGCTTCATAGTTCTAGTATATAGCTTCGGATGTATGGTCTTTTGTTTAATTAAGTTTTATCGGGAAAGAAACAGATATTGTTTAAGTTTTAGCACTGTAATCGTCAATGTTCCCAGAGGGAAACAATGGCCAAATACCTGTACAGTAATCCTTAATTTTAACAAAGTCAACGGGACGGCAAAAAAATTTTATATAAGCGGTAATTTGATAAAATTGACAAGACCAAAAAAAAAACACAGTGCCAGCAGCCTCGAAGGTGGACGGGTACACTGCGGAACACTCTGACCGTATATTTAATCAAACAAACCTTGGTTAGAAACATCTCCAGCAGCTTTGGTGAGTAAAAAAATAATTAAGTGGAGTTTGCCGATAATTCCATCCTGGTATCAGTTCTTCTCAAACTCCTTCAGGCATTCCAAGAATACTATCATTGCCGCTGCACTCCACTTTGTTTCAAAGCAACCGCGGGACCTTTTGCATCTCCGCACTCATAAGCGTTTCCCGAGGTGCCTCTCCGACATCGCTTTGTGTTTACCCTGGCCGTACGTAAGGTCTACGATCGCAACATTCATGGAAGGATCATCAGCGGGAAAGTCTGTATTGACAAGCACGAACGAATCAACGTTATCCACGGTGGCTTTGCCAGCATGTTTTCACACACTCCTTAGAGACCATTGCAGCTAGAGAAATCGTGTGCCGGCTCGGCAAACATGTTCGCGAGAGAAAATCCGACGAGCGCGGAGCTGTTGGCAATCTTTCATCTTCAGTTCGCGGGCGTGCTTTCTCTTTCATGAGAAGCTTCTCGAATCCGTCCAGTATGCCTTGCTCCTTCTGAAAAATGGTGGACAGTGTCAAACAGCCGATACCGGAATGTCGAATCCTTTGGCGATTTGGGACTTCGGCTGGCCCCTTTTCTCAACCTCAGAGATCTAAGCGACTTTTGGATAACACTTCCAATCTCCCATATGACGCACGTGTGCGCACAGTACGCTGCAAGAATGCCCGTGATGGCGTGCACGTTGGGGGCTCCTGAAGGAATTATCTCCTCTGGGCTCCATTGCTCCCTTGACCTGATTCCAACAGGTGTCGGGGAGCGTCGGCCGCAGGCACCATGAGTAGCGTCAGACCGCTGACGCTGCTCCCTGCCCACGTCAGCGCCTGTGTTGTGGAGTTGCCACTCCGGAGTTGGAACGATTCCGGAATCATTCCGCATTTTCCTGACCCCAGAAGAATGGAATTGGAATGGAATGGCGGCAACGTTGAGGGGAATGGAATGGGAATGGAATTATACGCCTTTTGCCTGGAGTGGAATGGAAATGATATCAACCACATTGGGTTTTTTTTCTTTTTTTTTGTGTGTGTTTACGGATAGAATTGAGCCAGTCAGCGAGTCAGTTGCTCAGAAATAAAATGAGCGGGAAACTGCTTGCACGTGTGGAGCCCTAACAAAATTATATGCAAAAAAAATCCAATACAATAAACAAGCGTCAAAGCAAAGGGGCCAAGGGGGAGGCACCTTTCACGACGTGCAGGCAACGGGCTTCACTGGCGTTACACGAGAGCGAAACAAAAAACCAAGCACCAAGCAAAAGAAACGAAGGGAGCGGCAAAGAAAGAAATCGCCATGCACGGCTTCTCAACGTCCTTCTTGCCTTGCTTTTTTTCGTTTGTTGTTGCGACAGCATGGAGAATGCACGAGCGCACAGACTGAGATCTGGGAGCAGGGGCACCTCATAACTCGCAGAATGCTGATAACTCGTTGACTCATGCACCGCCAAAAGATGATCAGTTATTGTTTTCTTATAGTTCGAGGAGCGTTGTTTATCACGCGGCCAAGCCTACTGCCTTCCACGTTCATTCGCACACACTCCTTTGAAGTGCGAAATGTGGGTTTGCTTCGGCATTAAAGGGACACTGACACCCCCCCAAAAATTTTTTTTTATTTTTTGCCAGGCGCTTTATTATGGCGTCGGAGGACTACCCAATTAATATTTTGCAACAGAGTAGCGTATTTTTTTAATAAAGCCAAAAGACGCAACTGCTCGAAACCAAAACCCGACGGAGGTCGGAGAAGTGGAGAGAAGAGAGTGAGTGGCGGAAGTCACGTGGCTACACCCGACCGTGCGTTTTTTTCTTGTTTTTTTTTTCTCCTTTTTGTAGCAAACGACACGACATGCGGCGTGCGATGCGGCGTGCGGGAACTGCTCGCCCTGCGATTCTTTTGCAGTTATGTTTGTTCCGCTCGTTGTTCTGTACTCCAAGATGAGTTGTTTTGTACATTGAGGAGTTGGAGATGAGTAGTGAGTGCCCGTGGTGAATTTCCATGATCGGCTCCAAAAAGAATACACTCAAGATGTTGCGTGAAGAGCTGGCTCAGATGTCCTGCATCCGCAAAAAAGTGGCATTGTGCGACAGAGTTTCCGAAAGATCAACGGGATCGGGACCAATGGCTGGCTGCCATTCCTGTAGAACATTTACGGGCACCTCGGAAAGCGGACGCTACCTGACTTATAGACCGACACGCGGAGCGGCTCTGTTTACCAACACGGCCGGAAGGCCGCGCATGCGCGGTAGCTATGTGGGCAAAAGCAGCCCGGCTCTCCGTGTTTTCGCCATTGCGCTCTATGGCGTGCGCTCGTTGTTGACGTTGTAGGGACGCTTGTATCTTTATTTGTGCGTCGTATTTCCTCACAACGTATGTCGTATGCTATGCCCGACCATTTGAGCTCGTTGCCCGAGCTTAAACGGCAGCGGTATCGAAACAAACTGTGCGTGGACGGCGTTGACTACGAGGATCCGTACGCCGTTTAAACAAGACCTGCTGGACTTCCGACGTAAAGTTGCTGCCACCGACGTCGATGGCTCACGTCGTCGTTTATTTAGTTTTTTCGCCAAGCCAGTTCACGGCCGACACGTCTCTCGAGGTCTACGATTACTTCGAGTTGGTTTCCGCACTGCCGGCGGGATCAGCAACCTGTGGGTCCGCGGAAGTGTGTGCATTCATTAATTGATTAAATACACACAGCGTCTTCTAGTCAAGGTATGATATTTTCCCTGCCCTCATGACCACAAGGCATGACAAGCAGTAACGCTTTGTCCGTTCTGCAGTCTTGGCGGTAACAGGTTACAAGTAACGGCGTTGTTGGTAACGCGTTACTTTTTTCAGTAACGTAGTAACCCACTCGTTACGTTTTCGACGCAGTAACGGGTAACGTACTTGTGTTACTATTTCAAGTAACATAGTTACGTTACTCGTTACTACTTCCTAAGTCCTAAAGAAATTACACTTCAATTTTTTACGTGTTTTAGGCGTCAAGCCATGATTTTCTGTGCGTTTTTTCTCGTAAGTATTTAGGTGAAACCGTAAAAAGAGATAAAGTAATTATGTTCAGTTTCTACATGAACATAATGTTTCTTGATATTTTGCCTGTATCGTCAAAACCATAAAATGTGTTAAATCATAATTAAAAAAGTAACGCAGAATCAGAAGTAACATGCGTTACTTTTTACCGGTTGCGGTAACACATTCCTTTTTTTTTAGATAACGTAGCTCTGTAACGCATACCTTTTATTTGCAAGTAACGAGTAATGTATTTCGTTACTTTTTTTTTCGGTAACACCTACAACACTGCCGTTCTGTCGCCGTTCCCCTTCTGCTGGGTAGCACAGGCGTAATGAGCCTCTGACGAGCGCTGGGCCGGTGCTTCTTGCGCGAACACCATGGGAACAAAATCCGGGTGGTCTCGATCAGACAACGGTTTCCCTGCACATAAGCAAGCCTCGGGACGGAGATTTAAATGGAAGCCGCACTTGACTTCAAGAAAGTGTTTGCCGCACAAACGGTCGTTCGCGCGAGGCGACCATACTTTTCGATCCACGGACATTATCCACCTTCTATGCCTTTCAGAGTCTGCCGGGAACTTGCGGAAACTCACTCTGCTGCTTTTCTTGTACATTTTGGCGCAATTAACGGCAACACAGCTTCGCGGCATGCTGAAATGCTATGACGGCCATGCGAAACGTGCACTCTTTTGCCCCCCCGGCTCCGGCGCGATCGCAGCGCCGCCATAGTTCCGTGACGTCAAGCCCGCGTGTCGGTCTATATGCTCCTTGCATTTTGTGGAAAGTGATTACATTGAGTTCGCAGGTATCAAAACGAAAATCCCATACCATTTAATTCAGCGAAGTATCGTCGACAACATTTGTTTGTTGTTTTTTTTTTTGTTTCTTCGGTGATGATTGTAAAAAAAAAGGAAAAAAAAATGTAAACATCAAAAAATGTTTAAAAAAAAAAAAAAAAAATTTCACGGGGGATCGAACCCGGTCCTACCGCGTGGGAACCGGACGTCTTTCCCACTGAGCTACTGGGGCATCTCGATTCTGGAGGATCTCTTTTCTTAGTAATAATTCAGCCGGTAAACTAAGTTGGAAATTTGGCTGTCGATTTTTCTCTAGCAAAAGCACTGCCGGGTCGAAGTCGGGAAGCACCACCCTTTGGGGACATTCGCACCTAGTAAAGAAATCGTACGCGTGCATATTCAACTCGAAGTAGACACGTCGTGCTTGACGTTTGCGCGAGCGATGTCTTCAGCCACGAGAAGGGAGCGACGGCTCGGCGACGTCTTCGTGCAGATCGGCTTGGTGGCCGGGCGTGTCGTACGGGATGAATACCAATTCTTTTGATCAGTCCCAAATTTCTCTTTTAACGGTAGACAGAATTCGCCGGTACCGCGAACGACAGTTCTGAAATAGAGGCCCCACGCCCGTCGTCTGCTGCCATCGCCGTCCCCGCGAGACCCACGATACGCGAAACGACGAACGCACAGAATGCTTCCGGTTGTCTGTGGAACGTTTTTTTTCAATCAACGTATTTACAGCTTTTTAGAAGCCACAAAAAATGGGTTTCATATTTTTTTCTATTTTTAATATTGAGTGTGTGTGCCTTCAGTGACCCACGACTTTGATTAAACTTGGTGGTCGCATCGATACCTTAGAAAACGGCCCGTGACCACGAAAAAGAGAGTGAGCGAGACTCGAACCGGCCAGTTCTTGATTGGCGGTTTTCGGGCGGAAAGAAACCGAATTTCGAGCCGCAAATTCTGTTCTGGGTAGTTGAGCTCTCATATGTCACGTACAACTAAAAACCTCGGCGAGCATAAATACCCTGTCAGTGTCCCTTTAAAACAAAGCGAGATTCACTTCTCTCTTCTCCTCTTGCGCTTTCCTCTGAGGCTTCTTTTTATACTGCATTTGTAATAGAAGTCCGCCTTTTACTTGGTCTTTGTTCCAATGCTTGTTTTTTTGTTATATGTTTTACATTCAAGTGGGTTAAGGCTACAAGCAAGCTAGTGGATTCCAGCTCATTTCCTTTGACTTTAGTCTTTGCATACTTTGTTTCACCTTGCGATGGGCCGCTGTAAACGCTACGAGTCACCCCAGGCAATCCAGCACCATGAGCGGGACTACAAGGTCATGCGGCACTTAGAAGGCACTGGATAGGTTTCGATGGCTCTCGTGCTGTCTGTTGTGGTCCATCGTAAGGTGAAGCAGACTATCCTCGTCGCTCTTGTCGCCCGACCGAACTGACGAGACCCGCAGAAAGACCGTCCCACGCCAGACAAGGCGCAACCGTTGCTGTGAGGGCAACTGAGAAGGAAAGCTGGGTGCTAGCTGCTACTGAGGTTATGGCTTCCGCGAGTCTCGTCTGTCCGGTCTGCATTCGTGCTCCTTGACCTGAACCCTGTTTGAGGCGGTGAGAAGTCAGTTGGACGGTGGTGTTGAGGAGACACAGAGAATGTCAATTAGAATGGTGCGGTATCACCCCATTCATTGTATCTTGGTGTGAAGCTAGCTCTGTCGATGCTGACTGCGCGATTCGTCGTCGCCACAACGCGAACAACCGACACCGAGGTAAAAGAATGAATTGGTTGGTACCGTCTGCTGCCTGAACCCACTGCTCGATCAGCGCGAAGAGGAACATCACAATTCGGACAAGAAGGTAAGAAAAATACAAATTGTGGAAGAGATTTTTCGACATTAGTCGCGAAGAAAATAAACAAGCTGCACGCTGCAAGTTGTGCAACAAAACTATACATGGTGGAGTCGGCATATCATCAAACTTTATTTGCCATCTGAAGAGGAAACACGAGAATGAGTATGCGAAGGATGGAAAAGAGCAGGCAAACAAGCCAAAAATTTAATTGAATACGGTAAGAAATATCGAGCTTCGTAAAGCAAGCATGAACTTGTGCGTTTTAAAACAGATTTCGTGACATGGTCTATACGGTCCCTCGTGATGCGCCGTAGAGGTTGCACTTCGTCAGAGGATGTGTTCTTGTTGCTGAACATGGAGTCACTTCCAGCAGCGTACTAGCCGTGTTGCTGTGCAGGTATTTGGAGAATACAGTTATACAGTGTAGACCGCATATAACATATGTCGCGGGAGTCGCGAAAATCCGCACTATAAGCGGTACCGCGCTATAACCAAAACATCAATTTTTCAGGCCAAAATACATGCCATGAGACAACTTACCTTTGTAAAAGAATTTATTTTATGTTAGATGAAAAAGAAAGCTTAGTTTGAGGAAAGTCTTTATTTCACCAGACTAGTACAGTTCTGTCTCAAGTGTGTCACACAATTTGTAAGAAATGAGCGGCTTTTGCCTGGCGCAGCCTTTTAATGGCGTCGCGGGGTGCAGACGGATGTAGCGAACGTTCAGTATTGGTACCCTAATCACTTTTCTCCGGAGATGAAAACGCATGAAAATTCGCATCCTTCATACGGTACGCGCCAGTAATACCTTGAACTTGAGCACACGCATGAAATGCGTCAAATAAGAAATCCGGGCGATGTTCGAGGACACAAATGCTTAGAAATCACCACTGTAGTCGAAGTAAACAAACACGACGACACGGGCGTTTCTGCCGTCTTGAGAGCGCCGCCACGACATCGCCGCACAAGTAGGTGGATCTTCCCTTCTAATATGTGCTGGGTTATCATAGCGACAAACAACAAAAATTCACAGTCAAGGATAGCGCTTTTACGCAAAACGATGAGATGAACGCCGTCTACGACGACGATTACAACCGACGCCATGTTTGCGGATAGAAGCAGCCGGCCCGCGACCGGCATGCAACGCGCGCGAACACTTCTCCTCGACCTGCGATTGGTCTGTCGTTGCGGTTTGTTTCCAACGCAGCGGAGGGACGCACGCACATGAACGACACGTGCGTGCGTCCCTCCGTCGGTATGGCAACTGAAGCCTCTCTTCGCTTCTCCCCGCTCCTTCGAGCAACCTCCTTGCCCCGCGAGTGCCGCTTGCGCCGTCAGCGCCGTTATCTAGTGTAGCACAGGGAAGCGTGCTCGCTGCTCCGGTCGTCGGCGCGATCGGCGGGCTGTGCCAGAAACCGCACTATAACCGGTATTTCCCTTCGCGCGCCTGCATTTTAAGCGGTATGTAATTACATGGAGTTCTATGGGAGGCGAACCGGTGGTTTAAAAAAACCGCGTTATACCCGGTCCTGCACTATAAGCGGTTACATTGTAAGTGGTCTATACTGTATAGCTGATTTCTGCTCCACGCACAAACTGGATATTTTTATGGTCTTATCAAACCAACACGCTGGCAGCGTATGTCCTAACAGTCAAATGCAAAAAAGTGAATTAAAATGGACGCATCTCCATGTGGTGAATGATGTTGATTGGGGTGAAGCTCTGGTGGTGCTGATGATACTGATTTTATTGTTCATAGGCAGTGCTGATGGAGCTGATTTTTTTTATTGCTCATAGGTAGTGCTGAGTTCCGGGTTGCGTTTCGACTTCATTATTACTGCTTTATGGTCCGTGAAATGCAGAGCCAGTGGTTCTTCTAGCGGATCAGCTTGGATCCGCTAGAAGCCATGGGAACGCATCTCCACCGCTTAAGTGAACGGTCCATGTCAGAAAGAGAATGTGTGGTATGGATCGTGGTTATATACGCAGTAGAGCATTTGACCGCAGCGCTTTCTCGTCTATAAACGTTGAGCCAATGCATGCAAAGTTTAACGCGATTATATACACATTTGACCGCAGTGCCCTCTCCTGTATAGACGTTGAGTGGCTACATGCAACGTTGGAGTGTAGCGTAGTGGTTAAGACGTCTGCCTCGTAAGCGAGCGGTCCTGAGTTCGAACCCCCGTGCGGTCGTACGTTTTTTTTTTTTAAACTGGGCCGATCCCGGAGGCAGTGCAATCGATGTGAGCACCGACGCCGGACAAGGCTAGACCCTAAGGAGCTTCGCCCGTAAAAAAGAAAATGAGTGGATTTAAGTCTTGCTGTTTGTTGCCAGCTACGTGGTAATGAGACCGATGTCTCAAACAAGCATCGACATATGAAGGGGGTTTGTTGATGCTTGCAGTACAATGTAAATAAACACTTTGTGCCACCAGTGCTCCGCTTAGTAAAATCAGTGCTTTTTTTAGGCATTTAGCATTTTTAGATAATTGTCTCTGTATTCGATAAAGTCAGCTTTATGCTGCTTATGCCGGCAACACAATGCAGCTGTCAAGTGCCAATTTTTACGTTTAGGAATTAGAGAAATGGAATGGAATGATTCAGCCATTCCAGGAGTGGGAATGGGCCCAGTGTTAATTCAATTCCAAGGAGCTGAAAGGAATTGAATTAACAAAAACTCTAATTTCCCGGTATGGAATTGGAATGGAATGGGGGTGCCCATTCTGCTACACAGGTCAGCGCATCGCCATTGGAAGAGTCAGCCTGCCAGCTCTGTGCACTCTGCCCTCCGTCACCCGTTTACTCCGTTTTCCCAGTTCGCCGTTTGCTTTTGTGGAGAAGGGCGAGGGAACGCGAGGGTCTCCATACACCTCTGTATAAGCTGCGTGGTTTTGGCACCGCGGCTTTTGTTATAAGCATGGTCCGCCGCCGATACACTTCAAATCATTCAGCTAAAAATGTGTGCATTTCGGTCACAAGAACAATGAACTTCGATAAAAGCGATAATACAAAAAAAGCGATTTTGTTATGAGGGATTACTGTATACTGGCTGTGGCTGCACAGGTGCTCTATTCGCGTCTCCAGCTCGACGCTCGCCCTCCCGCAGCGGAAACAGGAAGCGCTCTAGTGAGGGTCCCCCAATTCTCCTGCTCAGCGGGCACGGCGGAACTGCTCGCAATGGTGGCTTGCGAATTGTCATTTCTGAATGCAAACAACACTCTTCACTGTCCAAACGTAGTGCTGCAGCCGGTATGGGATTGTACCTTACTGTAGAGTTTTAGTATTGCGCATAAAGCAAAGGCAAGCGGTGTGCATTTGCGTTAGAGTTGCGTGCCCTACGTTGTGCATGCGCCTCATCACCATAAGCCATCCAAGACCGCAGTTTTGGGCTCCGTGCACGCGCAGTGTGGAACACGCAAAGTAACGCAAACACACAGCGCTTGCGTTCGCTCGTATACGCAATACTAAAACTTACTACTGTTTGACCGGTTTCCAACGCCAACGAAACACGTGGTGCTGCAGTAAACAGAGGTGCAAGCACGTAAGCGTTCGTTCGAACTGGAAGGGCTGAGATTGTCAAGACGACGGAGCGTAAAAATTAAAGTACCTAAATGTTATGAAAAAATTGGTAATAAAAAAAAACATTTATGTTTTGGGGAACATTTTGTCTGGATGAGTATTGGCGGCGATTTTGGACTTTTGCCCATTGTCAAAAGTCGGGACTTTGATAGCAAAATTTAATTTACCCACAATTCATGTAATTTTATATAGATTTCTCACATTACCTAGAATGTTTTCATTGATTTTAGACTATTTTTATTTTATTACTTAATTAAAAAAGCTGCAATTGGCAACAGTGATGATTATTAGCACACTTTTGATTGTCATATGTGTTTGCACGTTTGAAATTAGATCATAAGCAACAATTATATTAGAGCTTGAAAAATTATGTATTAAAATATCTTAATTTTAATATTATTATTAATACAAATCATGGCAATATATGCCAAGATCACGAAAATATGCCATTTAACCATAATAGTCTTTCCAGAAATGTTTTTTTTTTTTTTTAGCATATGAAAAACTTTGACATCGTTTTCAAGATAGACAAACAGTCAAACACTGGATGCAATATAAAGTGATATGCGTCACGTGTTGCTATAAACACACACACACACACACATTTCAGCTGTCTGACATGGATTCCATCTTTGGGTGGTTGCAGTGAGGACAGCGTTTGTTACTTTATACGTTTTGTGTACATATTGTAAAAATTGGAATTATTCTCTTATTCTTGTGCTCGGAATAATGTTAAACCAATTAATCATCTACATACCCAAAAACCCATTAAAAGGCCCGCAGTTCATTAATTCCCATGACAATTATCTGAGCGAGAAAAGGCAGCGAGAACGCACAAATGTAAGCACTGATGTTTCCAACAAATCCAACAACTACAAATATCAGCCTGGATCGAACATGTATGTCACGAAATGAAGTTTTCACGAACAACGTCTCTAACTAAGTAATTACGATGTGAGACACATCTTGAGTTATGAAAGAATCTAAAATTAAGACCTATATCGAGAAATCAAATCCAAAATAGACGTTAGTTTCGGTTTAGCTCCCGAATTAAAATGCGCATCCTTGCGTAAATATTACACTAAACACCATTCTCGTTTTTCAGGGTAAAAAGGTGACTTGCGCTCATAACAGCGTACCTTCCTTGTATTGCCAGAAATAATTTGTGTTGCTTCGTGAAGCCAGCACACTAGACAGGCTCAACAGCGGCACGCATCTTTGACCCTCACTATAACCGCCAATTTGGAAAATGAGTGGCGCCACCTATAGCTAGTTGGAGTCGCGAATATGCGCTTATGATGATTGCTAGTTGGAAATTTAATTTACAGATGTCAAGTTGATGATACTCGGCACTTGAAGAGGCCGTTAATGTGGTTCTGTCTGATGACAAAGAAGAAGTCATAGACTTGGTAATCTTGCCACAATGAAACGGAGGTGATGCAATGATCGAAGAAAAAGGGCGTCGATGCATCTATGACATCTAAAATGTCATAGATGGCAAAAATGAAGTGCATACTACAGATCACGATGAGACAACCGTTGGGCAGTGGATCAAGAAAAAGAAAAAGGTGCACGGATTGGACTGACAGGTGCAGAAGATCTTCTCAAACCCAATCACTTTTACAGTTCTCGATTCACTTCGCACTTTACGGCCTGATTTGGTCGACACAAACCAAAAAAACTTATTTGAGGCATTCTTCAGTGATGAGGTTGCAGAACCGTTGATTACCGAGACTAACAGATACGCCCGCCACAACAATGATCACCAGTTCAATCTCACAATCAATTACAATTCCAATCTCCCAAAACTAGGGATGTCGCGAACCACCCTAGGTTCGATTTCGAAAGGTTTCGATATTTGCGAAGCGAACTGAGGTTCGATTTCGAAAAATTTCGATATTTTCGTACCGACCGAGGTTCGATTTCGAAAAATTCGCAACTTTTGACCACAGCGGAGTTTCGAATTAGAAAATTTCGAAGCTTTCACGGTTTCCAAAATTTCGAATTCGAATATTTCGAATATTTTTTTACCTCAGGTTCGATAAATTCGAAGATCTCGAAATTCTTTGTAAAAAAAATTCGAAAACTTCGAACGCTTCGAATTTTTATAGACATGAAGTTCGAACAATTCGAAGATTTCGAATTTCTTTTTGCATAAAGTTCGAAAAGTTCGAAGGTTTCGATTCTCTTTTAACGCTAAATTAAAAAAAAAAATTTCGAAGATTTTGAATTTCTTTCTAATCCTAGTTTTCAAAGTTCGAAGTCCGATTTTCAAGTTTTTCCACAGTTTCAGTTTCAAATAACGTTTTCACGACTCACTGGTTTTCACGAAATCAAGTTTAGAAAACTTAGCGTGTGATATCTAGATTCTGCGAAGTTGGTCAGGCAATTAAATGAGACGACGAGTGTCCCGGATGGTGCTGGAATATTTGGCAGTGCAGAATTGTGACCGCCAGCCCTGGGGGGGGGGGGGGGGGGGGGGGGGGGGGGTCTTTAACCTGCATCACGCAGTAGTGATTGCACGAACACACTGTTTTACGAGACTCTTCCAGTTCGAAACGGCCAGGGGCGAACAGGAGGTTGAGGCTCAGAAAAACCTTGAAGCGACCTGGCAAACTACCTCGCCACCCCTTGCACGCTGGTAGTAATCCGATCCGGTGAAGTTTATAATTGTCCTGGAGGTTTATTTTCTGGGACGGAGGAATCGCCTCGCAAAAAGCACAAAAGCCGACACAACTCGAGGTCGAGGAGCGTTCTACCATACAAGTGGCGTCGGAAGAGGAAAAACGGGGGGAAAGAGGGTAGCGGGGGGGGGGGGGGGGGGGGCTTCAGCCTCCTTCTCCCCCTTGCAGGTATTTCGAATTGTTAAAGAAAACAATACGGGGAAAGAGGGCGTGGTCGAGCTTATTTTAATCTGAAATTATTTATGCATATGTATAGCTACTGTCGCTCTTCACTGCATAAAAGATCGCGTAGATGGTCATTGTTAGAAACTCGTTGTCAAAAGGCACTGCTCGTCACATGCTTAGTGGTTCGGAAGTTCAAAGCTGTCTTTTCGACCTAAACACCTGTGCCGATAGTAACAAAAAAAAACAAAAAAAAAGAATAAATGCGGGAATAAAAAGCAGGAGAAAAAAAAAACTATCAAGAATTCGTCAGAAGTGTTCTATTCTTGCATATTCGGAGGTTCAGAACTTCGAAACAAGTTTCTTTTCCCAAAATGTGTACAGACTAAAAGAAACACGTCCCAGGAACGTGAAGCGAAAAAAAAAAAAGTTTTCTTTTCATGACGTGCTGAACTTGAACACTATTAGAAATCTTCTCCCATGAGTTAATTTATTCCTTAACGTGAAAAAACAATAAATATATTATTTCGTATTCTGCAGATGGCAATGATATGTACTGTCTGTGGTGTTAATTTAAATGCGATATCTCAAACAACTTAGGCGAAAATAAATATCAAGTTTAGGTTATAATTGCATGCAGATACATGTTTGGACATTTCTTCGAAACTCAAGTTGAATAACAATAATCACATCTTAAGACGGCACTTACCTAGGCTATACGTAGATCATTCTTAAAAAAAGTATAACATATCTACCATAAATAGCTCTGGCTGCAGCGTGCTTCAAATCTGGCACAAACGATAATCGTCAAAAACCCGTCGTCCTTCCTCGCCCCTTCGGGGATTTATTTCTTTAAACCTAAGCATGCCAGAACATTGAAATAAACGACATTGTATTTCGTAAGGAACGCAGCACCGCGTGTAAAAGTTCGAGAAAAAAAAATTACGAATGTACCCCACTACTTGAAATCAAATGAAACCGTCCGCCGGTCTTTCGAAGTTCGACGAACGTCGAACTTTTACCCTAAAAGTTCGAAGTTCGTCGAACTTCTGACTTTTCAGAATCCGAAAGTTCGAAACTTTTCAAATTCTCTTGATAAATAAGTTCGAAAGTTCGATATTCATCGAATTTTTTGGTCAGTCAAGTTCGAAAGTTCGACAAGCATCGAACCTTGCAGCGCAATAAGTTCGAAAGTTCGAAAAAGATCGAATTTTTTAGCGTAATAAGTTCGACGGTTCGAAAAGCGTCGAACTTCTTAGCTTAACAAGTTCGAAAATTCGACCTCCGTCGAATTTTACGATATAGAAAATTCGAAAAATCGAAATCTTTCGAACCTTTCGAACCGCTTGATTCGATCATCGAAACTTCGATTCGAAAAAAGTTCGCGGCATCCCTACCCAAAACTGGACCTCTACAAATTTTTGGCCATTCCGTTTTTGACCGGATACCACTCGCAACCACGAGAAGATTTGTATTGGTTTAAAGCAGAAAACATAAACGTGTGTCACAAACCCTGGCGCCGGCCGACTCTCCCACAAGCTTTTTCTTTGAGATTTTGCGCTGCTCGCCGTGCCCCTCCGCCAATCTGCCTTTTTAGTGGGCCACCTCGTGTTGCGGCAACCACAAATGGGAAGACAAAACCCTGTTTTGTTTGTTTCTTCTTTTCTTTCCCCAAGGGGTGCCCTCGGTGCCGACAAAGGCGGGAAATACGCCGCCGTGGAGAGGGACGCTTTTCGTGGGGAGCCAATGGTTTTTTCGGGAGAGCTTTTTGGGTCGTCGAGGGGACAAGACGTTCGTGATCGCGGGGTGAAGTCAGCGGGAATGGCTGCCCGGCAATGCGATATCTTCCGAGTCTTGGCTATTGTCACTGCCGCAGTCTTCCTGCCAGCTCACCACCGCCGAGAGCTCGACGATGCCCCTTCGACACCAAATTTGAGTGAGACCCGTCCATACTTTTTGAAATTTACTTTTGCGGACATTTTATTTTCACTTGCTCTCCGTACGTGGCTTGCCTCTTTTGTTTCATTGTCGTCTGTATTCTGGACCTTTGTATCGCTCTAGTGCGCCAACCGTTTTCTTTATTGTTTCTTTTGGTTTGAATGTTGATTGAAGTTCCGTAAGGAACTTTTTGTGTTCTTTTTTTGCAATGTATTGTTTGCCTATGTGCCAAACTTTAAAATTTACATTTATATTTTTTTTTCTAAGCAAATATATTGTTCATTGTTCAAACTCTATGTGTCCGCCTGAGCTCATTCCGTTCTTCCTTAACTTATGCACACGCACCAACTGCGTGGGCTGACCGGCCTCAACAAAAATTAATGTTGTCCACAGTCGTTGTAGAGGGCCGGCGGGCAAACCGTTAAGGGGAAATCGCGCCTCTCACCTCCAGGCAGGGGCGACTGTGACAACGTGCCTCTCGTAGGGAAAGTAATGAATCCATTCCAGTTTCGTGAAATGAAATTATACATCCGCGCAGCCGACAAGAAAGCACTAGACGAGGAAGACAAGATTTCCAAGCTGCGTCCGCTGCTAAACGAGGTCAACAGAAGCCTCATGCAATGCGGCGTGTTTGCTACAGAGCTCGGTGTAGATGAGCAAATGATTCCCTACTTCGCACGTCACAGCTGCAAGATGTTCACCAGAGGAAAGCCTATTCACTTTGGGTATAAACAGTGGGTGCTGCTGCGTTCATCATCAGGATACCCTTTAGACGTTGATATCTACTGCGGAAAAAATTGAGTCATGGGGTTCAGTCAGCACTGATATGTGTTTCCGTGCCCACTAACCACTGTATCCATAGACAACTTCTTTACTTCTTATAATATTTTGCAAGAGCTGAAGTGTCGGGGCTTTCGAGCAACAGGAACTGTAAAAGAGGCGAGATTGAAAAAGTGCCCGCTTGAAGACAAGTTACTCAACAGGAAAGTATGCCGGGAGTTTGACACGCGTTGTGACGGAGAAGTGCTTGCCGTGAAATGGAATGACAACAGATGTGTATGTGTTCAACTAACTATAACCGTGTTCATCTGACAATGAACACAGCCGCTAGGGTACAGTCAAACACAACGCGAGAGAATTCAAGTGCAACAGCCCAGGCTAATCCAGCAATATAACGAGCCTATGGGAGGCGTTGATTTGTTTAACAGGCTTGTAAACGACCACTGGCCCACTCTTCGTGGAAAGAAGTGATACTGGCAATTGCTTTCCAATATGCTGCTTAATCTGTGGGTGGCAGCATGGAGGCTTCACGTGGAACTGCACAATGGGCCTTAACATGATCAGCTGCAATTTGTATGACTTGTAAGTCGAGGACTTTTTGGCGAAGTTGCCCCCCAACAACAAGTACACGGACCATGTGGTGCCTGGAACTTTTGCAATGCTGCAGGAAGTGGTCATCATCTGGTACCTTTGGAAGACAAGGGTATATCCGGCTTTGAAAAAAGAACACTCAAATGGTGTGCAAAAAGTGTGACTTTCAACCATTGCTGCTCAGTGGACTTCCATAGGTGGATTCAGCAAGCAATACGAATCACGCAGTGACTTCCATGGAGGGCTTCAGAGAAATGCTGTTCCTGGTCATTGTTCCCCTTTAGGAACCTATTGTACTGTTGCGACCGCTTATATTGAAATAGCGGCTATAACAAAGGGATTGTGATTCCCCATTTCCGTTTGCACTTTTTCAATGTGTTTGTGCCTGTTTTTAGCAAAGGAAATTGAGCGACTCCCACAAATATAGCAAAAAGAAATTTTTGATAATTAAAAAAAAAAGGATCAAATTCTGAACGTTTACCGAGTTGCAGACCGCCGCCCTTTGCTGCTGCGACCGAGCAGCCTCTCGGAACGAGCAGCAGAAATGCTTCAAAGGCTGCCGGTAATAGCCCCTGCATCGACGTTTCCTCTCTGCTTCTTATGTGGGGAGTGGCTCTTCCGCATCACAAGCGGAGAATCCGTCGTGGCGTGCCAATAGGGGCGTTCGGAGTGCTAGCAACAACGTACCAATGACGTACTGACGGAAAGTACCTAGATTTGAGAGAGGGGGCCAATTTAATTTATTGATGGACTCAGGTGTGCCTGCATTTGGTTGTCTCGGTGCCGGCGTGGCGAGGGAACCGGGCAGAGGGGCGGACACGCTTGCGAACACAGTGAACGCTTTTGACTCCTTGCAGGCTCCAGCTCGTTTTTGCATAGGCGGCCCAGAAACCACACACAGTGATGTGATTGGCCTAAGCCATTTTGGAGCACCTTTTGGAGCAGCCAAAACAGTGTTTTGGAGCAGCAAAAGTGGCCTTTGGAGCAGCCAAAACAGTGTTTTGGAGCAGCAAAAGTGGCTTTTGGAGCAACCAAAACAGCATTTCGGTGCAGAAAAGGTGGCTTCTGGAGCAGATATTCTTAGAAAAACAAATATATGTTTTAAGTGCTGGACAAACGAAGGGCACTTTGTGTTGTGATGTGTTCTGATGGGACGTGTTGTGACGGAACTCGCTGCTTTTGTTTTACAGCCGAGACATCCCACAAGTATACAGTGCTGTAAGCGTTGCCGAGCAAATGCAAATGCAAATGAAAAAAAAAAAAAAAAAAAAACCTTTGCCATTGTTTTATTGGTTTCTGACGTGCCAGAGTTTTATAAAAAGTAAGAAAACGTAAAACGATGGACTGCAAGCGTCCCGGCTGGTGCCTCTATCGTGCAATCATGTTCGCATGCAGGTAAGGGCAACTTCGACAGGCTTGCAGTTGCACATGCTTCGTCGCGCGAGCGAAGGCAACGGCTGTTCAATCGAAACCGAAGCCATGCCACTCCGCTCCCTCGCTACCTGGTTCCCAAAATAGTATGCAAAATGTAATTGTCGAGCACACGACAATAAACAGTCCAGCGGAACATGCTTGCCAAGCCGGCACCGATGTACCGGCTAAAAACACAGAAAAAAAGAACCTGATTACATTCCTAACGAGCGTGTTGGTAAGATGTACTAGATAACAGAAAGTATAAAACAGAGAGAGGACGAAAGACAGACCAGTACATTCTTTCCTGAGCGCATCGATATAAGACATCGCGAGCCAGAGTCAAAAAGTTCTTGAAACGCTTTGTGCAACGACTGAACTCGTGAAAAACAAGCGCGATGTGCGGGTTCAGTGTGCAGACATTGCCTTTTTTGCTTTAGCTCACTTCTCTTCATCAACTTCCTTTCGCGGCATATTTTTCACGTACCGGGGTCCCTCTCGAAAGAAAGCCCACCGAGAGAAATCTAAATAATCAATACTTCGCAAAGCAGCCTTAGAGTTAAATAGGGATTTTTGTAGCAGTGTATGATTTAAACAAGAACAAGAATGTCGACGCGTTTCAGTTTAGAAAGCGCCATATCTGCAGCGATGTGGGGACGGCAACACACAACGTCGCGCGACCACAGCGACTGTGGTTGCGCGAGCGCTCCAACTCACAAAGTGACCCTCGCCGTGCAAAAAGGTGGTTTTGATGGTTTTGTTTCACAGCATGACGGCATGTCCGGCACACTAAAGTCGGACCGTCCGCGCACGCCCGCGTCTATCGTTGATAGATATATATATATATATATATATATATATATATATATATATATTTTTTTTTTTTTTTTAAATGCGAGAGGCGAGACGAGATGCTTGAGACGACGAGAGCGCGAAACGCGAGACGGCGGGAAAAACCGTGCAAGACCGGATAGACGATTGATGCAGGGTACGTAGTTCGATGTGTCGGGAGGCCGCTTGCGCCACCTAGCTCACGCATGCTCAATTATAGTTCTCAGTATAGTTTCGGTTTTGAAAGGCGACCAAAATTGGCCCTTTGGCGCAGATTACCCATATTTTGGCAAAATGTAGCAGGATGTAGCAGGGTTAGCCCCTTGGCGCAGTTTGGCGCAATTGGCGCAGCAATCACATCACTGCACACAACCCCGATCGAGCAGTTGCCCCCTTTCTTAAATCTAGGCTCTCTATGCCGACGAAACACAAACTTGAGTGCGAACTCGGTGCCGTGCACGCTTTGTTTGCTTCGTGTTCCGTGCCGGCGTCGCTAGTCGGTATGGTGCCTCCTGCGCGAAAGTCTAACTTCGCTCAAGCACCGATTCGGCAAATCATCACCACTCAATGATGAAGGGTCCCAGCACTGCCGGCACCTTGACAGGCAAGACGAAGGCAATCTCCTTGAAACAAAAAGTGTACCGCCATCCTTGACAAAGTGCGCACCGACGTAAAGGATGCAGTCTACCGCCAGCATCCTTTTCCGCGGCGGCCGTCCAAATTCTTGAGGGGTTCTGGACGCGATTCGTACGTAGCTTGCGGGATTGTCTTTCAATCGAAGCTTCTTGCAGTTTGCGAGAAGCGGCTCCAACCTAGCAGAGAGTGCGTGCAGGAAAGCCCCGACCACTTTCTGCAGGCACAATAAACATGCCCATAACAGCCCGTGTTGCCGTTTTTTTTTGCATTACTTTTATAGAGTTCAGACTAACGAAGAGGCGGATATAGCAAAATGGTTCCACTTCCAGATTCCCGTCGACTTCGTTATAACCAGTGTCGACAGTCCCGTCCTTAATGTAACGAAGTCAACGGGACGGCGAAAAATTTGATGTAAGTAATAATTCAATAAAAGTGACAGAGCCAAAAAACAGCACCAGCAGCCTTCCAGGTAGACGGAAACACTGAGGAACACTTTAATCATATATTTAATCAAACAAACCTTGGTTATGAACAACAAGCAGCAGCTTCACCGAGTAAAAAAAAAAATTAAGTGGAGTTTGCCTATGATTTTATCCGGGCATCAGTTCTCCTCGAAATGCTCCAGGCATCGCAAGGACACTGTCACCGTCGCTGCACTCCCTTGCTTAGAAGTAGCCGTAAGATGTTTCGTGTCTCCGCAGTCATCAGTGTTTCCCAAAGTGCCTTTCCCACGTCGCTTCATGTTTACCCTGGTTGCACGCAAGGTTTACGACCGCAGCATCCGTGGCAGGAGCAACAACGAGAACGTCCGCACCGACAAGCACAAACAAATAAATCATCCTCGGTGGCTTCACCCACATGTTTTCACATCACTCCTGTAGAGATCGTTGCAATTCTCGGAATCGTGCCCTGGCTCAGCAAGCACGTTCGCAAGAAAAAACCTGACGTGCGCAAGGCAGCTGGTGATCTTTCACCTCCATGTCTCGGGCGCACTTTCTCGTGCATGAGAAACTTCTCGAACCCGTCTAGTATGCTTTGCTTGTTCCGTAAAACGGTGGACAGTGTCAAGCAGCCGATGCTGGAACGTCAAATTCTTTGGAGATTTTGGATTGGGCTGGAAACTTTTCTCAACTTCGCAGATCTAAGCGGCTTTCGGTAAACACTACCAGTCCCAATTGATGCACGTGTGCGTGTAACGTGTGTACGTCACAGGTGTGCCTGTGCAGGCAGGCATGTCGAGGCTCCTGAAAGGATGATCCCCTCCGGGCCCCTCCACTCCCTTGAGGCAATTCCGAAGGAGTCGGGCAGCACCGGCCGCAGGTGCCGTGAGTAGCGTCGTAACGTGGACGCTGCTACCTGCCTGCGTCGGCGCATCGGAAGTGGCACACTGCCCTCCGTCACACGTTTGTTCCATTTACTTGTTTGCCGTTTTCCCAGTTTGCCGTTGGCATCAATGGAGAAGGCGGACAGAACGCAAGGGTCCGTGTGCCTCTGTGTAGGTTCGCGTGCTTTCGGCACCGCGGACTACGTAAAAAGCATGGTTGGCCGCCTATATACTTTGAATAATCCAGTTCAAAATGCGCACATTTTGGTCAGGACCACGTTGAACTTCAATAAAAGCAATGATTTGAAAAGAGTGATTTCGTTACGAGGGATTACTGAATATGTAAAACCGCTATGCCACTTTTAATAAAACTTTGCACCGAAGTGCTTTGTGGCAATTCAGAAACAACTTAAAAAAATTCACACTATATGTTCATTAGAAATTGTATCGGCATTTCAGGGGTTAAGCTAATCTCGGCGCAGGTGTCACTCAATTCTTAGTGGAAATGGCATTTTGGCGCAAGACATAGTACTATCGGAAACAATATGAACGTGAACGCGCCTCCACGTGTCGCCGCTAACTGAGGCGCCGCCCTGCGGCGCCGTTGTGAAGTTTTGCGCATGTGTGTAGAAATCCTGTCGCCGTTCTCGCTTTAATTGTCAACCCCCGTCTGTCGTCTGCTATGCGCGCGCTGGCGGCCGCTCGTGCTGTCGTCTGCTATGCGACTCGTGTATTTCCGTCACAACTCAGACAAACGACTTAACATGATTCACGAGTTTCCTGTGCGATAACGCAATGTCCACATTTGATACGTGATAAATAGCTGGCTTCTTTTATTGGGTCGAGATACAGCGACAACAGACAAATGGAATAAAGATAAAATATCTGCAAAGCTTAGCGTTCAACTACGGTGAGCCCGGAAAACATTCAGTTGAGTGAAAAATGGCTAGAGTTCCTGACGACGAACGGATCAACATAGTTGAGCTGTCCCTCCGAGCTATATGCTGGATATCGCCCTCTCAGAGGGCTATATCCAGCATGATTGGAAGACCGCTGAAAATGGTGAACCGGATAATACAAGCATATAGGGACGAGCTGTCCAGGGCAAACACAACTCGCGTAGAAAGCGCGTGCGTCCGCCGGAGCACGCAATGTTGTGCGGCAAACAACAACACGAGCGGGCGCCAGCGCGAACACGAGTCGCATAGGAGACGACAGCGTGAGTGGCCGCCAGCGCACACAGGAGTCGCATAGCAGACGCCAGCACGAGCGGACGCCGGCGTGAACACGAGTCGCATAGGAGACAACGGCGTGAGCGGCCGCCAGCGCGCACAGGGGTCAAATAGCAGACGACAGCACGAGCGGCCGCCAGCACGCGCATAGCAGCCGACAGACGGGGCTTGACAGTCAAAGCGGGAACAGCGACAGGATTTCTACACGCATGCGCAAAACTTCACAACGGCGCCGCAGGGCGGCGCCTCAGGTAGCGGCGACACGCGGAGGCGCGTTCACACTCATATTGTTTCCGATAGTACATATTCATTCGTTGCAAAATTTGGCACAAATGGCACAGCACTCCCATCACTGCCAGATTCTATCCAAAGAAGGCCGAGTCTGGCTCTACCTCCGCAATTTCAAGCTTTTTAAGGCCCCAACTTCCCCCCCCCCCCCCAAAAAAAAAAAAGAATTTTGACCCAAAGAACTGCGCTACCTGAACCGTAGCCATTCTTCTGACTCGACCGAATTCGCAGGAAGCCACCAAAGAGCCCGAGAGCGACGAAGAGAACAGAGAGGCGCACCTTGTCCACGCTGATCTTGAGGAAGCGGGTCTCCAGGTGCTTCTTGGCCAGGATGTCCAGGTGCTTGTCGACGATCTTGCAGCGGAAGGTGCTGCCCCGGTAGAAGTGCACGACGACGTTCTCGCTGCGCTTGCACGCCTCGAAGAACTCGGGCTCCGAGGAGAGCTCCGAGTACTCCCCGTGGCCCTTGGACAGCCAGTCCCGCTTCTTCTTCTCCAGCCGCTTCATGGCATCCAGGCGCCTCTGACGTAGGCCTGGGTGGAGAAGGGCGGTCGGTCCACGGAAGCACGCGTTCAAATTCTAATGCACGCCAAACCACCCAGAGAAAACATTATTCTAATCCCCATACTGGAAACATGTGCCTTGTATACCGCTTCCCCCCTAAAAAATACATTTGTTCATGGATCAATGTTCAATTTACGACTCATTTCGAGTTGGGAGCAATTTAAAAATGTGTATCTACCCCCTTTTCAGGGTTATGGTCTATACCCTGTGTATAAACTGCCGACAAATTTCCGAAACTAAACAGGAAAGAGCGCATGTAAAGTTATCGCTCCTCCCTGTCGGGCATGCGATTCGTCATTATCATGGCATGCTCCACTTGCTCAGGCAGAGCTGGCGATCCACGGGGGCCCGAAGGACGGAGCGTTAACTTTACCGGAGCTTTTTCCTGTTTAGTTTCGGTTTGATGCCATTTACCAAAGTGACATTTCTCAACCCCGTAGCACCTGCTAGGAAGTTTTTTATCCAAATTTGACGACATGTCTAGACCATATTGTGGTCGGTCTTCAATCCTCTAAATACATTATGTGCCCTAGAGCGAAAAATAAAAAAAGTTAGTTAAAACATTTTAGTAAATGAGGTAACTAATTACCTAATTTCACCTTTTTTCTAGAGGCTGCCATGTCCATCAACACTTCCCCAGGGCTTAAATTACTCTATCTCACGTTACCTCTTTTTGAAAATTTGGTGCAGCTAAAAAAAAAACACCCTGTATGTGATATAAGCTTCGCTGTGAGCTAATAAAGCGGGTGTTTGTCAAGGTGCACCCTGTACAAGAATTTTTTCTTTTTTATGCGGACTATGCACTGGGTGCAGATTATCTAAGAAAATGCTTTTTTTTTATCTGAAATTTGCTTTTGTACGGAAAATATGACATGATGTGCATAGATGACAGTTGCTATTTTAATCAGATTGCACAGAACACTACAGTTCCTGCAGTGCTGCATGGCAGAATAGCTAAATTCAATGACCCAAAATGATTTTCGAGGGTTGACCATGTGGTGAAATGATTGCCCACCCCTTGCAAGGTAGCTTGCCGAGAAGGCAGCGCAAAACATACTGCAGCACTCAGACCAGTGAAATACCGATTATAAAGCTCCCTTTGGGGTGCATTCACACAATTGTGTTTTTTTCCGAGGAGAAAGTTCAACGAAATCAAGATTTGAGGCCCCAAGCACAACGTCACGGCTGTTCGCTAATCTTTCGAGCCTGCGGGAAATCACAGAAAATCTATGACCGTCTCGCAGGACTCTGTTGTCTTGTCAGCTGTCCCCGCCCCTTTTGAGCAATGAGGTGCCTTTTTTTTTTCCCCACCTTCTGTTCGATGAACCCCAAAGGTGGCAAACATGTTCACGAAAAGGTACACTCCACCGACTTGTATGCGCGCAACATGGTCGTGCGACCGCCGGCTCAGACTTTGCGCTCGGGCGATGGAAATCGAGATTTGCAAGGTGCTCCTACGTCCGATGGCGAGAGGATTGCACCGAATCGGACGACATTCGCCGGTGGCGACGGCGACAGAAAAAATCGGCGGCGGGACTGTTTTTAGTGTTTAGTTCTGAAGTAATTGTTCGTCTCGCGGTGGCGGACCCGCTAAGCCTAATGAACGAAGCGACGCTGCGCAGTTTCTCTTCAATGGGTTTCGTGAAAGTTTTTGAGGAATTTCCACGTTCAGTAAGAACACGTTATCAAATAAAGAGAGTACTGATTCAATGTGGTTCGCATTACAGGGCGATACGTCTACGTGTCTAATGGGCGATGCTTGTACGACACTCCACCGACAGAAAAATAGCGTTCATTTAGTATTTAATGTTCGCCTGTTCTGCCGTGCGCACGACTGCAATGGTATCGCAATCACTGCCAGATACACGACGAGTTGACGCATACTTCCAAACTCTGCCAAAAGTTCCGTTTTCCAAAGATCAAAGTCCATGCTACAGACTGTTCTTTGTTTTTTTTTTTCAACACGCTTCTAAACGGTACAATTTAACCTATCAAGGTCATCATGCTACGAAAGTACATTGTGCTCAGTATGGCGCCCGTGCATTCACGAGGGCACCTATCAAACTGCTCTGCCATTTTGGCCGCGAGGCGGCTATGCAGTTGCTTCACCTCGGACAAAATCACAGGGTCGTGTCGTCGCGGGGTCGATAGGGATATCGAATTCTGCTCCCGACGTGCCGCTTTCTCTCCTAGACATTGGATGGCGCTGCAGGCACCCCAGTCTGGGCGAGGAAAAACCTCCTCGCCCGTCGATCGATATAGTCGGGAAACCGGAAGGCAAAAAGCCTTTAGTACTCCGGAAGGCACCGAAAACAGGCAAGTGTGTGCGACCGGATCTAGGGTAATCGCGGGACACGAGGCCTGGAGGAGCCCTCTTTGTGTTTAACTCGGACTTTATGGGCGTTTGTAAATATTTGTGTAATGTCGCGGGTATTTGTAGTTAAGATTAAGTGTTTTGTAGCGTTGTGTTTTATTGTACCAATGAACGAGGAGCGGAATCCCGCTCCCATGAAAGAACCAGGCTGGACTCGGGTTGTTGACGGACCACGTGGAAAACGGCGAATCGGTGGCGGTACGCGAATTCCTACATCCATCATCAATCATATGCTGTAGAAGTTTTTTTCTTATATCTATCATAAATGTAAAGGAGTCATACTCCGTCGCCGCTCCGAGGACGTCGGAGCGCTCAAATCCCAGCACTTGAAATTGGCTAAAAAACATCCCGGGTAACTCCACTGGCGAGGAGGAAGTGCTCCACTGAACCTAGGTAATAGGGAAAAAGTAACCACCTGAAGTCCCCGATAGATTCATACCTTCAGATTTTCACCAACTGATAATGCACCTTTCCCGTCTTCTTCAAGCTGCCCCCACCACGCTTTTCTTCCAGAGCGCACATGGGGACAAGCTAGCATACTTTGGCTGGAATTCATTTACGTTTACAAATAAACCAGAATAATAGTTTATTTTTCTATCGAGGTGCAGGGCCCGTGTGCATCATTCTGCATTCCTCCTAGACACAGGAACTGGTTTTCACTGAATTTTCTTTCTACTTCTAATTATTAAAAAAAGAGTGATGTGCTGAGAATCTTAGCATTATAGCAAAATAAAACCTCTAGGCAAAAGAGGAACATAACCTCTTTGGCTTAGCACTCGTGGCACTGACAGCACACAAACACGCGGAGATATTGCAATTATTGTGCGACATGCAACACTACCGCTCGCATCGCTTAGGAGTTTACATCTGGCGTCGGAACAATTGACGACACGATAATAACAACTTGAAAGGTATTTGTAGAGTCAATGATCCAAAATGTCCAATGCTAACACTTGCGAGCCAATTGTGACGTGCGATCGGTGCACGTTTCCGGGTGAATACTACGACCCGAATGTGCAAACCTCCAGACCTCCAACAAAAATGGTTTTGTAACACGCTTCAATATGCAAGCACTGAAGATCTACGACAAAGCAATGCCAACCGAGGAAATCGGCGCATAAGTCCATGCTAGTTTACCCCAAGGACAATTAACTGCTAAAGTGGGAGTGCTGGTATAGGTATGTCGCAACTGTGCACAATTGGTCTAAAAAGAAATGCGACTTGTCCCATGCACTCTATACATTAACTCGTACAAACAAATCAGTGCGCCCCTGTCAGCGCCTTGCACATGTGATGTAGTGCGGACAAGGTTGCGGCATCCATTGTTATCAACGGCAATATCACTACAATCGGTTCAAAACCGTCCCGCACGACTCATACTTCAAAAAACTATCACCATACATTTAGCATGGCAGCAACGAAAATTTTTTTGGGTTCACCCGACCTCTCATTCCGCACACAAGTATTGCGCGTGCGCCTACTTCGCAAGATCTATCATCAAGCCCAACGTTGCATCGGCTTATCTTAACGCAACCATCTTATGTCTCATGCCGTCTCGATCATCATTCTATAAACTAGGTGTCCCCCACTGTCGGCCATCACATTTCTATCCGTCTATTTCACCCCCAACATCGCCGGATTAAAAGCATCTCCCCGCACCCATCGTCGGCATTCCTGAGAGTGCAGAATTTAAGGATGTAATTTCTGATTTTGTTTCGTGTTCCGATTAACTATGTTGGCTTTTTTGCGTTCATTTAACTAGTGTTTGCTTTCATATGTGGTATTCAATCTAGCCCACACCCCTTTGTAATGCCTTCGGACCCCGAGGAAATAAATAAATAAACAAACCCTCGGAACTAGATGGGGTTAACATCCGTCCGAGTCCGAGTGCTCTTTATTACGTAAGAATTGTTCATTCTCTGTCTTCCTAGCAACATCTGACGACTCTCGGGGCCTCGGCCAAATGGACAGGGCTCGTCATGCGACGAAACTTCACACGAATGATGGAACGTACGGTGATTCACCTGTGTGAATGTCGCACAACGGGCGCTAAATCCTGATTTAGACGATGAAATCTTCCTCCGACGTTTTCACTCACGAACTGGCTCGCGTCGTAACGAAACAGAGATGGCAGTACAAATTGCCACCGCTAAAATATGCACATGGAATCGCATCGTGCCAATTAGGCATAACTAGTCGGCTGTTGTCACCAGATACGAGGCTCAATGTCCCCTTGTATCCATTGTTTACAGCGAGCTGATTTAAGCCACACACCCTCTACAAGTCAACAAATATTTAGAGGCCCACAAGTAGTTCGTAACACAAAAGGGCTTTCTTCGCAATTGCTCGGTGCTCTCTAACGACGAACCGGGAAATATCTTTTGATGACCTTCAAAAAAAAAAGTTTAACCGACTATTGTGCCTATATTGTTGTTGCGAACGAAGGTTTAGCGAAATTAAGGTGTGTTGCAATCGAAACACGATCGCGGCTCCCACTATTTTGACTGCCAAAACCTTAGAGTATGAACCATTGAAAACAGCGGACAACTTCATTCGCTACAGCCACGCACACTCAAAGGGAACCCCGGAAAATGCTCATTACCACGATGACGGCGCATCGACCATCGGCACAATGCGTGGGCCCTCGATGTCTGAGCAGAAAGAAGCTCAGAACATAGACCAAATGGTCCAGCCCTCTCGACGGCATTCCCGCCCTCACTTTTGAACGATACAAATAAATCTTACATGAGTCGTCGCGAAATCGCCCGTAGCAAGACGCTTCCCGCAGGGGCAGCCACAGTTCGACGGCACCCGGTTTTTATTTTTATGCAGCAGATCCACACTCCCGGGCACGCCGGACAGGCAAGAAACGTGCGTAATTGATCTCGACACTTCCCCAGCTCTCTCGGTGCAGCCGCAGCCTACAAAACTCCGCGGCACTTTGAGAAGAAGACAGGTTTCTGCCAGTTTCACCATTGCAATGCCTCATCACATGGCGCCTCTTGCCCAGACTCCAGGCCGGAAGTGCATCTCAAGTGCGAATGCCATAGCGGGACGTAAGAAAGCCGGGTCGGAGTATGGCGTTCACTCCTATGAACACATACAACTGCTCCATAAAGAAAAGCGACCCCTCGTCACACAATCCGTAAAGAGTCGACAATGCAGCAAAACTCGGTAAACAATTTTTCTACAACTGTAACCGAGAACAGCGGCGCGTGTCTTTGGACAGTCCGTCCTCCAGCATGCACTATATGCCTTCCACTATGCTTGAGCAGTCTGCACACGAGATGCACGCGACATTGAAGCATTGTCGAAGGTAGGAAGCCTCGTCAACAACTATAGAGGGCTCACAATAAAGGCCTTGCATAAGCCAAAATGTCACGCGAGCCACCGCGGAATAGCCAAGAAAGGATTTGCTGCATGTGGGGCAAGCTATTGGGGAGGAGGACAGACCGTGACGCCCCAAGCGGTTAACCTAACAACTACACGGATGGGGACAACAAATATAATGACGCAGCGTTCAGCCGACATAACCGAACGCGGCGTCAGCGTTCGGCTGGAGTTCGTGTTCTCCGGCGAGGGGGAGGAGGGGCTCTGTTGTTTCCACTCGGCCTGCATGAACAATGCAGCATGCACGATCCCAGCTCATCACAAAAGCCGAAGTGGGTCAAGCTCGCATTCTCTGAGGATAGATCCGGCACTTAACGTCGCTTCGTCGATTGTTAGTATTGTTTGCATTAAACTGCGCCCCGCGCTCTATTGTAGAAGATGACATGGCCATGCTCATAAGGCCTGTCGGCATGTGCACAGGCCTTGTGTTGAGTAAACACCAAGCGTGGGGAAAACAAACGGGTCAGAGCACCCCCTATAGTTCGATCTCCTGCCCAATACTTTGATCTTGGAACCGTTAACCGTCACGGTAGCGATGTAGGCAAAATATAAATGGTTGCGCGTGTTCCACCACCCTCCATACCCCACCTGGGGAAAGGATCCCAAAATATCCAAAAGGTCAACTACCCTTTAGAGTGCCAAGCTGCTGGTCAAATGACACCTATCGCTGGAAATCAGGTTTCTCTTTCTGCTACCAGCCCATGTCCGTCGGCGCCTTGTACGTCAACATCGTACAAGCCGCGTCCCTACTCGACCGAAGAGACGCGTAGAGATTTTGAGAGAAAAAAGCAGCTTTCAACCTTCCAGGTCGTCGTCGGCCATTTTCTCCAACTTGTCGATCTCGGCGTCGAGCATCTCCTCCGCAATCTTGGCACTCTCCATCAGCTGCCGCTCCAGCGCTGCTTGAATGTTTGCCGCCATCTGTAAAGGCCGATTTTACCGTACGTTTCGTCATCTGTTGGTTTGCTCGGTAAGGGACAGCACACGACCCTCGCAAACTTATACACCTACGCCGATCTGTCAGAACATTACTTTAGCCAAACTATTATAATGTCGCGTAACTAGTGGACTTATCATGTAATTGCTGTGCGACAGCACGAGTTCAGTAATGATTTAAACCTCTCGCACGAAAGAAACGTCGAAAGCACGCAGGCGTTTCTTCGAAACAAGGCGTGGGTGAGGAGCGGTAACGCAGATGTGAACAAGACCCCAGATCGCAGACGCAACGACGACTTAACTGCCATAGTAATGGTATGAATGGTGGTATGACACTGTTATATTACTGAGGGGAGAGAAGTGATCTCATACCTTTCGTTCTTTTTGCCTGAAAAGAAACACCGCTTCCACTGACAGAACCCGAACGACCACAGACGGACGCAAAAAACAGGATGGTGGCAGGCGATAGCGATTGACTTTCTGAAGTGGTTCGAGCTTTTTGTAGATCAGTGATCGTGAGCTTGTTTCCGTTTTAAAAGCATTGGGGTATAGATTTATTACAAGCGTATTGAGTTATTACAATGTACCATTGACGTTCACCTAGAAATTGAAGCAGACAGCGCAGACCGCGCAGACAGCAACCAGTCGAAAATTTACTTTCGGTGCTTCCGGTACACCGCCAGCCGCCATGACAGGGAGCAGTGAACACTTCCGTTTCGGAACACTGTAGTTTCGGGTTTTGTTTGCATGTTCGTGTGTTCGGCAAGGTGTTCGGTCTTTTCTTATGCTTTTCCGCGTCCACCGGCTCCCTGAAGTGCTGCAGTGTTCTGCAATTGACTGAGCAGCATGTGGAATCAAAGATGCACACATCGGACTATTCCGGAGAGCAAAGGAACTTGATCAGAAGACATAGAGATCATACATACTAAGTCTAGAGGAAAAGGTCCGCCATTTTCCCATGCATTCTGGCTGCCGCAAGCGGCGGAGTATGCAGGCAGACCCTCGGGGTCCCACATGGTTACCAACTGCCTTCGATTTCACAAATATATCACCAGAGCAGTGTCATGAACTTCAACAATCCACGAACTTACCGGTGGAAAGATATTCGCGTTCCTTTCGAAGCTTTCTTTTTGCATAGCGCGCGCATGTACGGCCTCGAGTCAACGCTAAACTAAACCAGATACCCGGCTTCGCCGGTGGGGCGCGGTTGAGGAATACGAAACCGCGCAACCACCCGATTTCGGAGTTTTGACAGAAGGGAAGTTAATGCAGCGTAATGACTATATTGCTTTTTATAAGCTTTAGAATAGCTCAGAATTTAGTTTACAACGTTAAATTATCACTGTTTATATTGCTGAGAGTTTTCACTCTTCGCGTTTACCATTGCGACTGTCGCCCTTCAGCTGGCAATATCGGTTTCTTTCTCTCGTGTTCTGTCGCTCTCTTTCGCGATCGTTCACTCGGGACCCAGGATATCGGCGCACAGGACTTGCCACTCCTCCTTACCCACCTTTACCCCCCTGTCAGAAGAGGTCTATGAGACCTCTTCCAAGACCGACGCGCCCCATCGCGGAGAAATACCACGCAGTACACTCTAGGAACTGGTTGGCCACTCAGTTTCGGTTTCGACTGAGCAGCTTTCACCTTACGCTATCACGCCGCGACCGAACGCGCTGCTTGCGTTTTTGACTATCTGACTTTTCACGAATGTACTTGCAATAGACTCATTCTCGAGCGATACAAAAACGAAGACCGGGGCACTTTCCTTGGTTCCCGAAACACCGGATATTGTGCGTGCGTATGCAAACGTAGTAAATACAAAACTTGAAAGTATAAAACAGAGAGGACGAGGACGAGAACAGGACATCTTTCATTTAGCAACAACATAGAATGGCACAACGATAAAAAACCGCCCCCAAGGGTCTCAGCGTTCTCAAAGAGGGAAAGGAGATACTAGTTATGAAGGAAAGGGAATACACTAAAAGAAAAGTTTGAAAAGCGCATCAGTAATCAAGTTATTTTCGATTAGTTAGAATTAAACTTGGTCATTGTCAGTGATAATGCAGAATTATTCTTGTTTGCAGTCCAAAAAGGGAATTGTACTATAAATATAAGAGTCTAAAAATCTGTAGCGTCACGACGAGGTGTCAATATTCTAGTTATCTCTGGTGTTAAGAATTCGACCTCTGTCTTTGTCAATGATAATGACGGTGCAGAAATGTTGTTGTTAACAGTCCCCATGGCAAATGACTCGATGATTTCTCTCCCAAATCTGTTGTTGTGCCCTCCCAGTATCTTAGTATTAGAAAAATGAGGAGTACAGTCATCGCATGTGCGGCTGTGAACGACAATGGGGTGATACGACTCGGTCGAAGCCTTTGATGCTTCCAAGTTATGTTCTCTGAGTCGGTGGTTGACGCATCTCCCAGTCTGTCCAATGTACTGACTGCCACAACTTAGTGGAATCGAATACACCTTCCTTTCTTCGCATTCTACGAACTTTTTTGCATGTTTTACATTGCACCCTCGGGGACTGTCGCTCCCATTAACCTTTTTGCACATCTGTTTGAGGCGCATACGACAAGAAAAAACCACACTCGTGTCGAACTTGGACGCAATAGACCTTAGACGGTGCGCGGAATTGTGCATGTAGGGAATCACAGCGAAACGACCTTTCTTTTTTAAAACAACTTGCGGAAGTTGTGGTTGGATAATGAACCTCTCAAGGGTGGAGTGAAGTAGGTCAGCAGGAAAGCCTGCTTTTTCTAACCTCTGCTGCTGCAACTTGAGGCTACTTTCGGAGAAATGCGTGCATGACTTGGAGAATGAGGACTTGAAAAGTGACCTTACTATTCCATGCTTAACGGACTTGGAGTGAGCACTCTGTCTATGCTGGAAAAAGCGATGAAGAAACTTCATCGTGACGTCGCCGGTGGGAGGAGCCTAATCTCAATCGGCGGCGAACTCAACTGGCAGGGAACTTCATCGCGGCGCGTTGATGACGTCGACGGAGAGTGGCGATTGAGTTGAAACTTCATCGGGATTTGTCCCCACAATATGTCCCTAGAGGGAAATGCGCAACGCCGCATCGAAGGGTCTGGTAAAAGCAACATTTTTAACTTCTGAAAATGTATAATGCGGTACAATCTAAATATAATTACCGGTATCAAGTCTAGGTCGCATGAATCATGTATTTTTACGTAAGTGAAACAATTTAGATGATCGCAATGCGTGAGCTGCATCGCGATCGTGATGAATCGTCATGGCCGGCGGTGGATTTCGCACGTAAGGTGCTCGTGTGTCTGTACGAAGATTTGCCTCACTTTTAGCATTTTTGCTGTCAAGTCGGGCTTTTTCACGTCGCGATTACCACTCGGCAGTCTGGTGGGGGACGTGAACCAAGTGTCCTCGCTGAACTCGAGGAGGAGGACAGAATCTTGGCCCATATGAGAAAGGTTCCTCGCAAAAACACGGAAGAAGGCGCACGATTTCGAGGGCGGCATCTCGGCTGCAGTGTCGGTAAGTGCATGGCATCTCAATGGGCGGTTTTAGCGTACCGTTGCCGTGCGCAGCGAAATTGCTACTGGGAGCTCGCGCTGTAACTTTGAAGCATGCTTTTCAGCGCGCTTAAAGCCTTACCAGCCGTACCGTGGCCACGGCAGAACAAGATAACGGTCTCCTAAAACTTGCTACTTGTAGTAAACAGACACCGTGTTGTTTTTGGTCTTATTGACTTTGCACGAGTGTGCTGCCTCGTGATGTTTCTTTGAAAGCTCGGATCGCAGCGCTCAAGCTGCCGAGTTAATTTCTCTAGAGCTGTGCATGAGGCACTCCGATACCTGAATTCTAAAGTGTAGGCAATGGGCATTACATGAACGCGGAACCAGAAAGGCTGCCAATTTGTTGTGCGTTAACTTGTGTTTGATTGAATGATGCAGGACTCATCTGCTGTGGCCAAAGGTGCTAGTGAGGACCCAGCACAGATGGCAGCTCCACCACCACCAAATGGTAGGTATAAAAAAGTCTGGATTCATCTCCATAATACGTGGTTTGCGCCTGTGTCAGGACATGTATTATGCATGAGTGCCGTTGGTAGCCTCATGCTGGTGGCCATTGATGTTGTGGGGTTGCAGCTTTGCTACACTGTGATCATGGTGAACTGCACTGGCTCCAGTGGCCCAAAGTGACAGCTTTTGTACCCATCTCAGCAATTGCACAAAAATGTGAACATGACCTGCACTGTGCATAGCTATGTAGAAGATGCTGTCATTAACATATTGTGCCTGGTCGGTAGCTCCCAAGGTGACTGTAGGTCCAACCGTGTCGATGTTTCTAGCAAGGTGACACCTCAGCAAGACTTACAAAAACTTAAGTGTACACATGGTGCGGAGACAATCCACACATGGTTACTTGAGTTTTGTGTCGGACAAGACACAGATCCAATTAATGAGACTGTCAGGAAAAAGACGGTGCCTCCGGTCTTGTTTCCCAACAGCAACCTGCTTCCACCGAACATTCCCGGTAGCACCACATCTACCCACTGCCCTGAAATTGACAAGGGAATGACACTAAGACAAAACTGGCTCACGAATTCCAAAACCGGTGTCTGCTATTTATATAAAAGGTCCACTTCTAAAAATATTTGCAGCAAAGGGCTGTGGAAGCAGGACGCACCTGGCTGGGCATTGCCTGTCAAACTCGGCAAAATCATCGGCGTGCAGTTTTGTATACTTCTCTTCATTTTTTGCACTCAGGTATTCACGTCCTCCACCTTTGGCTAGATATCACAATCTGTCACAGTTGAGAGTAACTAGCAGATGGTTCTCGCCACCACACAGAGCAATATTTTCTGCATACTGAACTGGACAAACACGTACAAACTTTGTCATCATCACTTGACGGTTTAAACTTCTGCCTAGGCTTAGCCCAAGTACCTGCACTAGCACATATTTCCCCGCACGTCTCCGAGCAAGCGCGCCCATGGCCGAATGGTTCTCGTACTTGGTTCCCACACAAAGGGCCAAGGTTCGATTTCTGGCCGCGCATGCACCTTTTTGTTAATGTCCCGCACATCCACCAAAATTTCACGAATGACAGATGGTCAGGTGACGAATGAACAGAAACTAAACGCTTAATTTGGCAAACTTGTGCCGAAAACAAAAATACGAAGAGGTAGCATCACAGGCATCGAAGGTCGGCGGAGTAGCACGATCGAGCGCAAGAGCGAGACTCTCTCTGTATCGCCACGCAGAGCCCCTCATGTGTATGCGTGGACTTCTGGAACAATCGGCATAGAAAGTTCGGTGCATAGAACATTCTGACTTTGAACAAGCAATGGGATTCTTGAATTAAACCAGAATGCAACATTTACAGAAATAACAAAAAGGTGCATGTGCGGCCAGGCATCATACCTCAGCCCTTTGTGTGCAAGCTAAGCACAATAACCATTCGGCCACGGGCAAGCTTGCTCGGAGACGTGCATGGCAATATGAGCAGCCTCTGCCATTAACCACATCTGACGTGTATCAAGTGGTGGTCACCAACACGGTGCCCTTGGAAGTACTCAAAAGTCTTGTCTTTTATACTGACATGACATTACCTGCAAACCATGTATGCATGCTACTGAAACTGTGTCATGTCAGCTGTGCACCAGTCATCAGGTAGAGCTGCAGCGGAAAAAGATAAGCACAAGCGACCAACGACCGGAGCAGCAAAATCGCGACACACGGTGGTGGCCGGCACAAAGCAGCCCATCCTAAAGCTTGCATTCCGAAAGCTATCTTATCCCTCAATTTTCTGGCAGCCACCAACGTTGAGACATGGAACATGACTGGCACTTGCTATCGGCGCGCTCGGGAACAATAGCGCTGCCTGTCGCAATTTTGCTACTCCGGTCATCGGTCACTTGTGCTAATCTTTTTCAGCTGCAGCTGTACACTGCCACCCTGGATGGTGAGGGCCTGAACTGCCCCCAGCTGCACTGTTTAGGACCTCTCGCCCACTCAGCGGGAGCAGCTGGTTGCATTGCACATGCTGCTGGGCACCCAACATTACAGCATGAGTGCCCTAGATGTAGAGAAATGCAGTTAAGGTCTAAAATTGGCTGGCAAGCATTGTTTGGAGAACCGTCGAAAGAAAACCTGTGTCATATGGCACTAATGAATTATTCCAGGCCAAGTTTCTTCGTCCTTGCTTTATTGAGTTCCACCCAGAGCAGCTTGGGCTCACAGTCTTTGTTGTTTGCTCAATGCGATGCGGAAGAGCTGGACTTCCACAGCAACAAAAACATTGACGGGAACAACAGTTAACTTGTCATTGGGAATCAGTTATGACAGACAGTTATAGCATAAAGGAAAGTGAATGCAGGACTCTTCTGTTTTCGCTCCTTTTCATTTTCAGACCTTGTGTTGTGTTTCGAAGTGAGTGATTTCCAACTTTTCGCTTTCCATTTTTCATGTGATGGGCAGAGCAGGCCTGTCTGTTGCAAAGTAATTGGGTCATGCTAGGTGCACATTGCTCAAGGCTGCTTGCTTCATAGGTTGCGTGTTGTACTGGAAGACCCACAGCATGAGCTTGCTGGTCTGAGCAGTTCCTTGGTTAGGAAGGTGCCCGCATAAACAAAATGCCTTTCAGGAGTCTCGCATTCTTGATATTTCCAGCACTGCATAAGAGTTCTAAAAGAAGATAAAAGCAGTGATATGCATACACTACTGCTCACCACACACCTGGGATTCTATTGTTCTATGCAATTTCTGTAACATAGTCTTTAAAAATGCCTGTTTTCATAAACATTCACCCTTTTCGTGTACTTTGTTTGCAGGCTGTGGAGGGACAAGCAGCTGCAGATAGCCAGCAGTCATCTTCACTGACCACACTCGTGCTGCCCCTCATGGGGGTGCAGAATTTCCATGCACAATAAAACATGCTCCCTAGGCACCATTTTGCATCTGTCATGATTTCAGTATAGCATGGAAAAAAGGTTTGCAGCACTACCTTGGTCATACCCGACAAGATTGTCACACATCGAATACAAATTTTGGGTCAGGAAATCTCGGTGCAATTGTTTATGTGCCGGGACTCGTATCTCGACTTCAGATGTCGATGTACATTTCATATACAGGGAACCAGAAATTTCACAATTAACGGTGACACGGCGGTGCAAGTTCAATCGTCCAGATACCAGCAGCCACAGTTAATTCTTCACCTTTTCTTCCTCTATGCTTGGAACAATATACTGTTAGAGCCAGAATGCTTATGCAGTCAATGGGAAACAAGATGCCACCCATGAGGAGGCCCTCTTTTATTCTCTATTCTAATGCCTCGACGTTTCGCTTATGCGGTTTGCATTTTCACAAGGTTACCCTGCCAAAAACATTGTGTTAAAAAGCTTTTTCAGAAACATCAACTTATTAGAAACTTCCATTTTTAGGTGCTTGAACTGTCTTTTAGGTAGACCACTCTGCAGCCAAAGGGACTTACCGTGTCTACTTGATTTGGCAAGTTACAAAGTATGACAAAACATTGCAAGCGGATACACACAAGTATATTTCGCAGATGTGACGAGAGACAAAGCTCGTAGTAGCCTCAACAGCTGCCAGGCTTCAAGTTCGAGCAGGGAGACCCTGGTAGGCAGCACATACTTGCAGAGGTGGCCACCTCTCAGATTTTCAGCACTGCACAGCGTGTCCTCTGCTGTCAAAGCTTACACCATCCTCAAGGTCGGACTCTTGGGGCTCAAGGGAGAGGCCCCAAAATAGAGCTATACAAGCCCGCATTGTGCAGAAAGTCAAATGATGTTGCTGTGCCTAGCACCTTTGCAACCACCGGAACCTGCTTTTCAGCATCCTATTCACTGCTCTACGACAGAATCCTAAGCAATGCTTTTTGTTAAGCTTGGCCTCAGAACAGCAGGGCATCAATTGGGGTTGCAAGGAATTGGTGTGCAAGCATGGCTTCAGGTTTTTGTCACTGTCACCTGCACACAACAGTGAGGCGGTATCTGACATGAATGTCTCATAACCTTTTCAGTTGTCCAAAAGCACATCAAGACTGGATAGAAATTCTATATGCTAATGCAGCCTCTACTTGGAGATAGTAGTTGGATAGCATCCCAAAAAGGCTGAAAATGTAATAATAAAAAAGTTGAAAAAAAAAAAGTGGAGATATTCCACTTGTCTTGCACAATACCCAAAATTATGCCTTCAGAGCAAAGAGGTGTCAATTGAGTTTATAATCTCTTTATTTTCCTTTATATACAAAGGTGGGAGATGGGGCATATAATATCAAACGTCAAGCTGCATGGCTTGCACCTTGACGAGGCGCCCTACCCGGTGTGGCGGAAAAGCAGCAGAAACGTTTCAGACAACACAAGCAAAGAACAAGATACTGTACCAGTTTGAACCTGCAATCGTAAAATGAAAACGTACACAACGTGCTGCAGCAGAACAATTTTCAGATGTTGAGGCCCCGAGACATTTGGATGATACACATGCAATCACGAGTAAGCTTGAATCCGTGCGACTATCTCACACGACACTCATCACGGTGAACGAGGCACCCGTTTTCTACCGAGAGCTCTCGTGCAAGCGCATTGAGAACTTACCGACAACACCGCTGAATTCGCATCGCTGAACTTCTTGGTCGTCCTCTTTCCGTCTTCACTTGGCGCGCGAAGCCCACCCACCTTCAGCCCCGGGTTATCAATTATCGCCTCTGTAGCATCCAAAGAATGCGACTCGCAGCACACCGACGCACGGTGACGTCTTCGTCGCAGCAAAATGTGCCACCAGCAACGCTCAAAGAGAGCACTTGTTGCTCGGCGGTCACCATAAGGGGCCCCTCGCGACGCCGCCAAAGCTTTCACGGCAAATGTCAGCACCAGCGAGTGTCGGGCAGTATTCCCCGATTACGTCCCTGACGAACCTTGAATGGCGAACACATAAAAACGTAGCGATAGTCCGCTTTGGTCCGCCCCGTCCGCGAGCTTGAACGTCGCCATCTTCATTGACTTGGGCAACTTTTGCTGCCCGACTACTACAAAGTTATCTCCATCGCCAAACTCAATCGTGACGACATTTTGACGTCACCGCGAACTTCATTATTTCACCAGCATAGCTCGAACTCCATCGGAATCCGTAGGGAAAAACTCAATCGCAACGTCACATCACGTGACCAAAAGGGCAGCCAATCAGCGACCGATTGAGTTAACTTCATCGTTGAGTTTGCGATCTAGCATAGACAGACAGGTGAAAGGGAGGACTGGCTTCTCCGACCTCTGCTGGAAGGCCCAACAAACACCTGAGGAATGAGGATGCAATCGTAAATCCAGAAATTGTAATCCTTCCACTGAAGGATTTTCCCGGGTAAAAGTAAGCCCTGCCGCACAGTCTTTGAAAACTTCAAAGATGCTGTCAGCGGACGCAGCATCTGGATAAATGACCAAGTAATCGTCAACATACCTAAAAACTAGGCAACCCTGGAAGGACTTTTTCAACTGATCGTTGATAGCCCTGTCAACAAAAAGAAGAAATATTTCGCTAAGAACAGGTGCGAGGCAAGAGCCTATACAAACTCCTTTCTTTTGTCTGTAAATATTTCCTTCGTATTCTACCAAAGTGGACTGTAAATAAATATCTATCAGGTCGATGAGACCCTCAACCGAAACACCGGAGGAATTTTGAAAGTCGCAAATTCCGTGTTCATGGATTGCATTAGTCACAGAATCTAAGATGAGTTTTGGTTTTAGGCTGTAATACATATCTTCAATTTCGAAGGACATAACTGAGTGCGGGATGGAACAAAAATGAAGCGAATCGAAGCGGGGGATTAATTCAAGGGAGTTTTGGACTCTGAAAGGCTGAGGGAGGATGATATTAGACAAATGTATTTTTGTAGATAACGACCCAGGGGCTTTTGCCAACACCCAATTTCTGAAATTATGCTCCTGAAGGGAACTCCATACTTGTGAGTCTTTGCAGTAAAGAAAACAGACAAATACTGTTTGGCAGGACTACCAATGACGTTCTTAAGAGAGGTCAAGTTCAAGGAGGAACAAAGTTCCTTTGCCTTCGAACGCAGTCTACCAGAAGGCCTAGTTTTTAAGCGCTCAAAATTCTTTGACAAGGCATCAAGAACCTTATCATTAAAAGCACTTTCCTCCAAAATTACAAAAACACCCGTTTTGTCCGATTCAAGTAATTTTAAGTGTTCTTGGCGAAGCTCTTGCACAGCCGCACGTAGTGGAAGCCTGCTTGGCCGAGGTGGTGGATGGTGACACACTGCACGTACTGCCGAGCCCAGAAAGTCTTGCCGTTGATGTTCAGGCATAGACGACGCTACTTGATGGACAGAGGCTAGCTGGTCTACCTTCAACGAAGGAAGATCTGGAGCAAACTTTGGTCCCCTCGACAGAAGATCCATTGTGGCAGCGGAGAGCTTTTTTGTAGAAAGCATCACAGGAGGTTCAAACTTGGTGGTCTTTACCTGTAGACACGAGGTGTTGACTTCCTTGAGCAATTTATTCCACGATGCTTGAAGAAGACTGGCAGCAGCATCCATGACGAACTTGTACTCCACTCGGGCGCTGAATCCTTGTCCGAAAAGTTTCTCCATTTGGGAGGGAAGCACTCTTTCCATCACGTGAAGTTCATGAGAAATTTCTTTTCTCGTAATCTGCATTACTCGGTAGCATGAAGCCCAGTTGTTGCAGCGAAACCCAAATGCCAGCTCTACACAGGGATGAGGCAAATCTTTGCGAAGGTAGAGGCCCAGTGAACGCAGCCGGAGACGAAGTTGGGTCATCTTTGAAATGAAGATGGCAGCTTCCAGAAAGGACACCGGATTGAAGACCGAAGAAACGCAGTTGGGGTTTGGACGAAACATGGCTCGAAAAACGTTGTCAGTTACAATTGAAAACGAGCGTGTTGGTTAATAGATACAAAACTTGAAAGTATAAAACAGAGAGGACGAGGACGAGAACAGGACATCTTTCATTCAGCAACAACATAGAATGGCACAACGATAAAAAACCGCCCCCAAGGGTCTCAGCGTTCTCAAAGAGGGAAAGGAGATACTAGTTATGAAGGAAAGGGAATACACTAAAAGAAAAGTTTGAAAAGCGCATCAGTAATCAAGTTATTTTCGATTAGTTAGAATTAACCTTGGTCATTGTCAGTGATAATGCAGAATTATTCTTGTTTGCAGTCCAAAAAGGGAATTGTACTATAAATGTAAGAGTCTAAAAATCTGTAGCGTCACGACGAGGTGTCAATATTCTAGTTATCTCTGGTGGACTTTCAAGTTTTGTATCTATTAACCAATACGCTTGTTTTCAATTGTAAACGTAGTAAGACGTGGCTTTTATAGCGAGTTCGTTTCACGGCACTCGTGTCCACGCGTGCCCACTCGCGGCGTAAAGCGAGTTCGTTTCGGCAGGAGCTCCACGAGTGGTTGCACTCTCCGAGTTCGTTTCAGCGGCGGCACCCCACGCGTGCATGCGCTCGCTGCACCGAGGAAATCGGGCATGCGCCAAAATGCAATCCCGTCATGCCTCGCTCCGGCGAGGTCGGCGAGGAGCGGGAGCAGACGACGATCGCTTCGTCTGCTACGATGTGTCGCGGAACCGGAAGGGAAAAGAAAAAAAAAAAAGTAGATTTTCCGATAGAAATCGCGTCCCGCGGGCAACGGAATCAAACGCGAGCTTGAATTGTGAGCGTCTGCTATTTCATGAAGGAAGCAGTTGACAACAAGTGCTTTATTTGCAGGTTTTAAGTCGCTCTGTTGCCGTACAGACGCTGAAATATACCACTGTGTTAAGAAATGCTAAGAACAAACGCATCAGCAGCCCCCGAGATGTTTATCACCATCCCCGTGCGGGTGAAAAATTGAACATTTGTCGACAAAACTCCCACAACAGAAACCTCTGACTTCCCAGTAAGCATCAAAGAACGCTGAACATAGTGACTTTACCCGAGGCTTGGGTAACACCATCATGTTACCTGCGTCAGCTAACTTGCCCCGTCGTGTTTTGTTCTGGAAAGCTCTCGTTTTCGACGTCCCCACCAAGGCTAATATCTAATCCACCTGTAATGACGATCGAAATCGAAAGTCCCATGAAAAGTTGCTGGATATTTTAACAGACTAGTTTTAAGCCGTACCCTTTCAGTGGTTGACGCATAATGCCATGCTCAAACGGATCAAGCTTTTGCTCAAACGGCATCATCAGTTTTCTTCAGTGTAAACCAACGTTACTAGAACACTCAGTTGGGAAACTCGCCGTCGAAACTTGGGCCGCTGGCGTCCACCGAGACCGAGCTAAATACCACAACAGCGCCAGTCTTTATCATTTGTCTGTACTGTGGTCACCTTGAGCTTTTAGAAAGCATGTTTTTGCGTAAAAGCAAACGGAAAAGACTCCTTTTTTTTTGTATGGAATTTATTGGAGTTTACTACGAAATGGTGGTCGCGTGACGTTTTTAAAATCTTTAGTTTGCAAAGTTCAGCGCCAGAATTAATACTGCTTTAATAAAACCATGCCTCAGCGGTGCTTTTAGGTAGCGCGTCCCGACCTAGGTGCATTTTAACTTGTGTGGCAAGTTGCGGCGCGTCCGCCGGGGAGACGGGGGTGGCACCGCTGTAACCTCTTCCGCTGTATCTCTGTCGGTGCCAAAAATGCCGATTGAAGCCAAAATAAAAGTAACGTGCAGTTTCTCGAGTGGCCGCCGCGGGAGAAATGGCGGCGTTGTGTTCACCATTGAAAGATCGCAACCATACTGCTTTGTAGACAGCTGTGTGCGGAAATTTAGGCCGTCTGTAAGTATCTCTACGGCAGCCGAGTTGCTTGAAGTAATCGCAACTTTAAACTACAGGTTGTAGCGTTCAACGTTTGTAGATAAACGTTGGTAGTGACTGCACTCACGCATTCCCACCCATCACTCCGAACAGAAAGGCGCTAGTTTCGGTTTGAGATCGGTACTCTTTCTACAACATAGATGGCGGCAGCATCAGTCTTCTGCACTCGGGGCATTTGGCGGGTTCCTCGTGCAACTCTGCGAGTGCGATGCATTCTGGGAAAGAACTGGAACGGTGCCAGTGCGTGTGAAACGAACACGCTATTAGTCACCTCACCCCACGAGTGCATCTTTCAGCTCGTGTCAGTAATCCCGTCTGGTACTAATAAACTACAACTGAAATTTGGTCACCTTGAACCCTACACGTATTTTGTTAGCCAAACGTCCGCTTCTTGTTACTTCATTGGGCGAAAAGCAAGCCGCATCCTCACAGGAGTATCAAAGTTGAGCCAGCGTTGGCGCATTAACTTTCAAGGAAACGCAATAAATTCGACCTCACTACTGCACAAAAGTTACTATGATATGTCTTCCTCATGGCATCACATATCTCACACTCAAATTTTATGCGGGTCCATATCACATGAGCGAATGACGTTTTAGCGAACAGCGACATTTGAGCGAATTGACGTTTTAGCGAATAACCGGGGCGCGTGTTAACCCATCCGCCGCGCTGCGCTTACGCCGCTTCGCCGGCGACACTCTGCGGCGGCTCATTACAAAAATGGGAACCCATTTGGCCCACCCGAAAACGCCGCTTCGCGGCGTCCGACTATTCGCTAAAGTGTCATTCGATGAAGTGTGGGCGTTCGCTAAAACGTCATTCGATCAATTGAGCGCCTCCCCCCCTACTCGTCGCTATGCCTTTTTGGACGGACGACCTTTTACTGACGCCCCTAGATCTGTGCCTGAACGGTGTGTCAAAAATTCTCTCAGCATACTCAGTGAGGAAGACAGCAAACACATAACACATATTATAGCCATTAGCAGTGGCGTACCAACTTGTTTTTGAGTGGGGGGGCAAACCCGACCCTCTTCCCCCCCCCCCCCCCCCCTTAATCGAAAATTCGGCGCAACTTTTGTCGAAGTTTTCTAAAGATGTGGCAATGATTCGGCAAAATTACAACGTTACCAGACTTAACATTGATATTTTGTTTTTTCTCACGAAAACAATTTTGCTTCTTCTTCTTAAAATAAATACAACTTGTAGTGCCTATTGAAACAGTTATGATTAAATAAGGTGATATTCTGCAAGATAATTGTATCGATGTCGCTTTTGTGTGTTTACTGGCAATTTTAGTGTTTGCTTGCAGAAAGTGGCGTGACAACGAGGTTGGGTAGTAGCCGGAGCAGTCACGAATCACACTACGAGAGTTTTGATTTTGAGGCTTCATCAGCGCACGCCTGCAAGTGTGTTTACATTGTTAAAATAAAGACAATCACTGCGTTCTTACTTTCTCTGGGAGTCACCGTTTGGTGCGCGAAAACGGATGCAACGGTTGTTTAGCCTTCACCAGAAGAGATAACAATACTGTAAATATGCGTGTTTTTCGATTTGAGTCACTTGACGTCAGCTTTGCATGAAAGTGCGCGTTCCACATTCGCAACGTGCCGTTTTTAACCTTTAAGATTCCGGTTTCTGGTGTTAGGACACACACGGACGTTTAGGAAGGTGGGGAGAGTTAGGAATGTCGGATGTGCAACGTCGAGCATGATAGTTCTGTGTTTAACGAATACTTTTCCTCAGTGTTTACTAACGAGTGCTTGGACTTCGTCCCCACTCTCCCTGGAGAGCTTTACGAGCGCATGCATCCTATTAACGTTAACTCCGCTGGTATTAAAACATTGATTGATAAACTAAAACTTACTTCGTCCGCTGGAACCGATAACATCAACCCTAAAATTTAAAAGAAACACCCGTGTTATTTCTAGTGAGTATTTGAAACTCATCTTCATTCAGTCCTCATCTCAAAGCTGCCTTCCATCTGACCAAAAGGTGGGAAGGGTAATTCCCAGTCTTTAAACAGGGCAGCCGCTCTTCCGCATCTAATTATCGCCCTAATTCATTGACTTCAATTTCTTGCAAACTACTTGAGCATATCCTCTACTCCAATATCATGAGGCACCTATCATCCCATTTCTTTTCTTTAAACAGCAGCACGGTTTTCAAAAGGTACTTTCCTGAGAAACGCAACTCTGCGACTTCATCCATGACTTGCACACTAACCTTGAATGTCATGTCCAAACTGACGCCTTCTTTCTAAGCTATCATCTTTTTGCCTCGACCAATAACCGTTTGCATGGATTCGTGACTTTCTTTTTTCCCGTGTACAGGTCACGTCCATGATGATCATGAATCTTCCTTAATAAATGTATCTCCTGGTGTTCCCCTGGGGGTCGTACTTGGGCCCTTACTCTTTTTAATATTTATTAATGACATTCCCATTGGGATTTCTTCAAAAAAACGCTTTTTCGCCGACGACTGCGTCATCCATAACAAAGTAACTTGTGTGCAAAATAATAACCAGCTTCAGGAAGATCTAGATAAAATTAACAATTGGTGCAAAGAGTGGATTATGTCACCAAACAAGTATAAACGCAAACTAATCCACTTCACCAAGAAAAAAAAACACTCTGTCATTTAATTACTTCTTGGACTCCAATCTGATTGAGACCGCTACTGTGTATAAATACCTTGGTGTAAGACTAACATCTGACCTTCCCTGGAATAACCACATTGAAGTCATTACCGCCGATTCATCTGGAACTCTTGGACTAAGCAGACGTAACTTAAAAAATCGCTCCACCCTTTGTCCCTAAGCTAACCTTTAACACGTACGTCAGACCAAAAATAGAATATGCTTCAACCACCTGGAATACCCATCGACTGTACCTCATCAATACGCTGTAGAGGCAGTTCAGAACAGAGCTGCTCGCTTCATTTCATCCACTTATGACTTTTCTTTCAGTGTCTCGGCGCTGGAAACTGAACTAACCTTGTCCTCTTTGCAGCTTCGCAGGACAGTCTCTCAGCTGTGCCTTATTCACAAAATCTGCTACCACATTCCCGACCTCAAAACCACTTTGTTATCACCCCTCGACCGAACATCTTCTCGCCTCAACAACGTCTGCACCATCAAACACACTTCTGGCTCTACGAACGCTTTCAATTGGTCATTCCTTTCTCAAGCCATCAGCCACTGGAACAGTCCCCCATCCTCCATTGTCACCATCTTGGACCCTGCTGATTTCTCCTCTGCAGTAAAACTACACCTTTCTTGGCCCATGTGATGGTGTGCGGAGCTAGGCAGATCAGTGAAAACACTTACGCAGAGCACTTGCCAGGCCAGACTTGTACGTAGTTCAACTACTTTACTCAAGTTACTGTAGTTTAACTACTTTTCTGGGTAGTTTAGTAACTTTTAATTACATTTCTATTCTAGTAATCAGTAGTTTACTTTAACTACTTTTCCGAGTGACTTCCACTCAAATTACAAATTACTTTCTAATTTTAGTGGTTGTTTTGCCTATCAACAGAGAACAGAGGTCGGAAGGTCAGCTGATATTTGCAGAGGGGGAAGCATGCGGAGTAGAAAAGGGGGGGATGGGAAGGAAGAAAGTGATTTAGATAGTCCAAAAAACCCCAAAATTTTAACGAGCCCCCCCCACTGCAACAACACTGCTACGAGGCGCGGGGAGCGAACAGACACGACGCAAGAGAGGTCGAGTAACTGTGGGATTAGCTCCGAATAGTGGCGTTTCTTTGTATTCCGAAGCTCAAGGAGACTTGACGCATTTGAAGAAAGGGCTTGTCCCCGCTTCTCTCCAATGTAGGAATTCTTGCCCACTACAGGAGGTGCACACACTGCTCCTTTTACGGTGCAGGCGATAGAACCCCTAACAACGACGCTCATGCCGGATGGGCTGCTCGTGTATCACTCGAAGCGCGTTAACCCACCCCCGCGCCTGCGTTCACGCCGCTTCGCGGTGACGGTGTGCGGCTGCTAATTACAAATCTATTAACCCACCTAGCCCCCCCACCCCCCGTACACGCCGCTTTGCGGCGTCCGGTCGGCAACCCAAGCCCCGCTGCCCCCCATGCACTTCCGTAAATAGAGTCGATACGATTTAGTTTAGCGATGTTTCGTCAACAACATTCGTTTTTTTAGTGTTAATGGTAAAAAAGAAATGTAAATATCGCCAAATGCCTCGACAAAACAAAATGTTCGAGAAAAAAAATAAAAAGAAGTAAGCTGGCCCACACCGTAAATAGAACCCGGGTCTGACACGTATGAGGCAGACATCTCACCACTAAGTTACGCTACCTCTTCGGAAACTCGCATTGCATCCGCTGCCTATGTTGACGGCGGCAGCGCCTATCTCCAAGCAAGCAAGCAAAACTTTATTTTGTGTAAGGGCCTACGTCCTGGTCCGGACGGCCCGTCCGGCCCATGTCTCGCGGATGGATTGCGTTAGGTTACCGTGTAGCCTTGTTCGTGGGGCAAGGCTCCACGAACCAGCCAATCCGGCGAGCGTGAGCACCGTTGCTAGGGTTTGTATCGCCTGCGCGTTAAAAATATGCCCGCGGGGGTGGGGGGGCAGTGCCCTTGGTATTCCTTGGGCGCCGCCGGCCTGTGTCTGCTCTGCCCAGTGGCGGCCGTTTCAGGGGGGGCAAAACGCACGCCTTGCCCCCCCACTCTGAGAACTGGGGGGGCAAGTGCCCCCCTTGCCCCCCCGGTTGGTACGCCCATGGCCATTAGCAACCGTCAAATGCGCTTTGAATAATTTCGTTCGTTTGGCGCACCGGGGTTCACACCCGTCCGGCGCACTTCCACCGAATGGTGCGACATTCTTCACACAAGTGTTGGACTTTTGCTTTATTAAAACAGTTTGTATGTGCGAATGTGCCTCTATGATTGGCAGGATAACTTCATGCGTATACGCGATGTTGAATATTAGTGAAATGCAAGCGGGTGGGGACTTCACGAATTCGTGCAGTGCTGCTGGGCAGTACAGATAAGCGATGAGAAGTGTCGTGTCTTGGTATAACACTTTAATTACACATTAAGGAGCCGCATTTCGGCATACAATGGGAGTCCGGTTACAATCGCGGCAACGTCGTGGTCATGGCGGTCTTGCTCCATGTGCTGTCACGCACAGGGTTGCTCGAATGAATATACGTATGCAGCTGAACACAACAACTCCTCCCTTCTTAAATTACAAGTCCAACTTAATGGGTGGGCGTCGAACACGCTGGGGTCGAATCTTGGGTGTCGCGCACACGGTTGGCGACGACTTGTCGGGCACGACATTAAATCTGGCCGGTGTTGACGCATCCGCTGGATGGACGAAGCCTCTCGTGGTCGCCTGTGAAGTCTCTTCATGTCCTGGCACTTCCGGCCTCTCTGGAGATACTGGGTTCAGTTATGGTTCATCTCGAGTAGGCTGATTTTCCAAGGGTTTTGGATGAGGTGTGGATTCAATAACTCTTGAATCGCGAAGCTGGTCAATATGTCGGCGCCATACCGCATCACCAACGTGCACTTCGTAGGATACTGGCCCGTTACGACATTTGATTTTTCCTCCAATCCTCTCTTGATTTCCTCTGTACTCTCTTACGGAGACTAAGTCTCTCTGCCGAAATGAACGAGTTCGTCGTCGGCAGTTCAACAGTGTTCTCTCCTGGCCTTGAAGTTGCCGCTGCACTGGGTCACTTTGAAGTAGTGACAGACGAGTGCGATGTTCTCGCCCCATGAACAGTTTTGCAGGGGTCTCCCCAGTGACTGTGTGAGGTGTCGTGCGATACTTGAGCAAGAATGTTGCCACACACTTGTATAGACTTCCCTCTTCCTTCATGGACTTCAAGCTGTTTTTCAGTGTCTGAACCAATCTTTCCGTAGACCCATTCGTTGCGGGGTGGTAAGGAGCTGAAAATGTGTGTTGCACACCATTTGCCTTGAGGAACTCTGCAAACTTCGATGCAAATTGAGGTCCGTTGTCGCTGACAACTCTGGTGGGTAGCCCGTTTCTGGAGAAGATCGCACGGAGAACTTCTATGGTATGTGTGGCGGTTGTGCTGTTCATGATCACTACCTCCGGCCACCGCGAGTAAGCGTCCATGACGACTAGGAACATTTTGTTCATGAATGGTCCAGCAAAGTCGACGTGGATTCTCTTCCAAGGCACACTTGGAAGTTCCCACGGATGAGGTGATGCCTTCGCCGGAAGGTTCTGTTGGGCACGGCAGCTGCCACACTTCTTTCCTTGCTCTTCAATGTCCTTGTCAAGAGTGGGCCACCAGACATACGAGCGGGCAAGCATTTTCATCCGCACGATACCAATGTGGCCGCTGTGAAGTTCGGTGAGAATTTTCTCTTGCAGTTTCGTCGGTATGACAGTTCTAATGCCCCATGTGATAACCCCTTGGTGAGTCGAGAGTTCATCTCTTCGTCGGTAGTAAGGCGAGATCTCATCATCCTGACTACATGTGTCCCATCCATTGAGGATATGGAAATGTACGAGGACGGTCCGATAAGTACTTAGCCTCACCGCCCGATGGCGCCACTATCGCAAGAAAAAAGTACTATCGTGTAGTACATTCCGTAGACAGCTACTATCAAAATTTCAACCAAATCGAACTCATAGTTTTGTTTTGACCGCACGTGGAAGCGGGTGTGTCCGTGAATTTTAGAAAAATGGAAAAAGAGCAATATCAGTCGGTGATTCGATTCTTGTTTTTGGAAGGGAAATCGTTAAGTGAAATCCAAGAGCGCTTGGATGCTTTGTACAGTGACTCTTCTCCTTTGATGGCGACCGTCAAAAATTGGTTTAACAAGTTTTAACATGGTCGCACGTCGGTTCTTGAACAGTCACGCCCAGGTGCCCTGAAAACGGCTACCATGGAGGATAATGTGACAAAAATCCACAATCTCCTATTGGTAGACCGCCGATTGAAGGTTCACAAGATAGCTGAGACAGTAGGCATCTCAAAAAACCGCGTGGGTTATATCCTGAATGAAATTTTGGGCATGAGAAAGTTTTCGGCGAGATGGGTGCCACGTTTGCACACTCCGGACGACAAGCGCAACCGTGAGACCACTTCAGAGCAGTGTTTGACGCTGTTTAAGCGCAATCCGAAGAAGTGTCTGCGTCGTTTCGTAACCGTCGACGAAACACAGATTCACTGGTACACACCAGAGACCAAAAAACAGTCGCAACAGTGGACTTCACCCGGCGAACGTGCTCCGAAGAAGGCGAAGACTGTCCTATCGACCGGAAAGGTGATGGCCACCGTTTTCTGGGATTCACAAGGTGTGATCTACATCAACTACCTAAAGAAGGGCAAAACGGTCACAAGGCTGTAGTATGCCGAATTATTGGGCCAATTCGACACCGAATTGCAGAAAAAACGGGCCCCTCTGGCGAACAAAAAAAGTGCTCTTCCACCATGACAACGCACCGGCTCACACCCCCGCCCTCGCCAAGGCCAAAATGGTCGAATTGGGCTACGACCTGCTGCCCCATACACCGCATTCTCCAGATTTGGCCCCGTGCGACTTCTTTTTGTTTCCAAACTTGAAACAGTTACTCGCCGGGAAGAAATTTGAGTCAAATGAGGAAGTCATCGCCGCCGCGGAAGAATACTTTGCAGACCTCGAGAAAACCTATTTTTCGGATGGGTTACAAAAGTTGGAGCATCGCTGGGTCAAGTGTATCGAACTAAAAGGAGACTATATTGAAAAATAAATCGCCGCTTTTCCAAAACTTTTTGTTTTTTCTTTTGTAGGCTAAGTACTTATCGGACCACCCTCGTACTCTAGACAGCACTCGGTCCCGTTAGCTATTCAGTCATACTTGCTGAGCAGCGACAGGAAGTTGTTCAATCTGAGTCATGTGGAAAAGTTCTGCTTCGTCTGGCTTGTCCACTGGAACCTCGGGCAGAGGAAGTCTATACATGCTGTCTGCGTTGGCATTGTCTTCTGACTTCCGATACTCAATCTCGTAGTTGAATCCAGCCAGAAAAAGTGCATATCTCTGAATGCGGGCTGCCTGCATTGCAGGTATGCTGCTGCTTGGGCTGAAGATTCGTGTGAGTGGTTGATGATCAGTGATCAGTTTGAAATGTCTTCCATACACGTACACATGGAACTTTTGAATTCCCCAGACAATGGCTAGAGCCTCTTTGTCTATTTGTGAGTAGTTCCTTTCTGATGGCTTTAGTGTCCGTGAAGCAAATGCGATGGGTCTTTCGCTTCCATCAGGCATCACGTGTGAGAGAACTGCTCCCAGTCCATGGGGTCCAGCATCACATGCAAGACGCACTTCCAGGTTGGGGTCATAGTAGACAAGCACTGTGTCAGACCCGATGATCTCCTTGGCTTGCTTGAATGCCTTGTCACACTCCTTGGTCCATTTCCAGGTGGACGACTTCTCCAGGAGTGCATGTAGTGGGCGTAGAAGGTTCGCACAGTCGGAGATGAACTTCCCATAGTAGTTCATAAGGCCGAGGAACGACCGCAGTTCAGTTGTGGACTTGGGCGTCGCAGCTTCCATCACGGCCCTGATCTTGTCATGAGTCTTGTGCAGACCCGTTCCGTCGAGTTTGTAACCGCAGTAAGTCACAGAGTCCTTGAGAAAGGAGCACTTCTGCAGGTTGGCCTTCAGTCCATACTCGTGCAGTCGCCTCAGTACCTCAGTAAGGTTGTGCAGATGCGAGTCTTCCGACACACCAGTAACCAAAATGTCATCTTGGGTTGCATGACACATTGGAATTCCTTGAAGAATCTGGTCAATCGTTCGTTGCCAGACAGCTGGAGCAGGTGATATACCAGAAATCATTCTGTTGTAACGGTACAGTCCTTTCTCAGTGTTCATAGTTAGCAGTGGCTTAGACTCCTCGTCGACTTTCATCTGAAGATAAGCTTGTCGCAGATCAATCTTGGAGAATTTCCTTCCATCAGACAACTTTGCGAAGATGTCTTCAATGCGAGGTAGTGGATACTGGTCCACTACAAGGTGGGGATTGATTGTGCTTTTGAAGTCGCCGCAAATGCGGACAGTTCCATTCGACTTCACTACTGGTACGATGGGTGTGGCCCAATCACTGTGGTTTACCCTTGTCAGGATGCCCTGCGACTCCAGACGGTCCAGTTCGATTGTTACTATTTCTTTCAAGGCATATGGGACCTGACGTGGACGACAGAACTTCGGGTGAGCATCGCTCTTCAGGTGCAGCTTCAATTTGAAGTCCTTGAGCTTCCCGATGCTGTCATTGAAGACGTCCTTGAACTCTGCAAGTCTCTTATCCAGCTGGTCCTGCCACTTCAGTCCAAGTTGGCTGTCAACCTTCAGCACATTTCTAAGCTCCAGGAGGTTGAAATGGTTAATCCAGTCTCTCCCGAAGAGTGGAGGTCCTGGGGTGTCCACCACATACAGTTGCAGCTGGCCTGTTGACTTCCCAAATGTCACTTCAGCTGTGGCCACACCTTCTGGATTGAAGGTTTTTCCGGTCAGGGTTTTGAACCGCACTGGTGTTGCTTGAAGTGGCACGTGCAAGAGATGCTTCCCGTAGAGTGCTTTTGGTAGAAGGGATCCGTATTTGGAGCCTGTGTCCATTTCCATTTCCAGTCTGCCCTTCAACCCTTGGTTTGAGCCAGATAGGGTTACTCCTGTTCCCATAGTCGATGTGTGCCAGGAATTCGACCTCAGCACTATCTTCGTCTCGTACGACATGAAATTGGCTCTTTAAAGGCCGTCGACTTGCTTTCTTTGATGTCGAATTCGGCCTGTGCGAAGTCTTGGTGGCGTCACTTGCCTTGCTTCTACAGGCTGGACTGATGTGACTCACTTTGTTGCACCTGTGGCAAACAGCTTCCAAAAATCTGCACTTTTGCTGGAGCGTGGCCTTTCCTATCGTACCTGAAGCACTTTTGCTTGTCCTTGTCAACGTCCGCCACCTGCGCCACCGTGGCGGTCGGAGTTTCTTCTTTGTTCTTAAACTCTGCGATGTCCGTCGCAGCAAGTTCGTGAGCTACAGCCTCGTCGAGTGTGTACTTCAAGGTAAGCTTCTTCATCGACAGCAGGCGCTGCTGGACTTGCACGGAGCGAAGGCCGCATACAAACTTGTCTCGCAGGGCCTGATCCAAAAAGGACCCAAAGGTGCAGTTTTGAGAGAGACGCCGAAGTTCAGCCATGTACTGGTTGGCAGTTTCCCCCTCTTTCTGCACTCTTTTGTAAAATCGGTGACGCTCGGACATTTCCAGCGGAGCAGGCGAAAAGTAGTTACTCAGGTGCTTCTTGATCTCTTCATAAGTTTTCTCAGACGGTTTACTTGGCGTCGTTAGTTTCCTTAGGATGGAGTAGTTTTTGGCTCCCATGCTTATTGTGATGGCTGCGACCTTCTTTTCGTCCGGTAGGCCATTCAGCACGAAGTACTCATCTGTTCGTTCGATGTAGGAGGTCCAATCCTCCGCCGATTCATCAAAGCTGTCGAGCTTACCGATGAGTGCCGCCGGTACCAGTGCTGCCATCGTGGTTTTGGCGCGGATTCCTGCCGTCCGCTAAGCCTCGTTTTCACGGGCGCTCTTCTTCGATTCCGCCGACCACTGAGAAGGGGGCAATGTTCCCATGGACGGAGTACATACTTATCCCGTCCTCGTCGCCAATTTGTTGTGTCTTGGTATAACACTTTTAATTACATACTAAGGAGCCGCATTTCGGCATACAATGGGAGTCCGGTTACAATCGCGGCAACGTCGTGGTCATGGCGGTCTTGCTTAGACCCATGTGCTCTCACGCACAGGGTTGCTCGAATGAATATACGTATGCAGCTGAACACAACAAGAAGTGTTTTCAAATGGAGCTTTTCAATGGCGCCTACGAGTTTTGCCTCGCGTACTCAGGCGTTTTAAGAAAAACAGTAATTGCGAAAAGTTATATTTCGTCTATGGACGCACGAAACAAACAAACTTCCTGAGCTCGATGTTCGAGATTCCCAGCACTGGCTCGTCCACATACCTCGAGACGCTAACAGAAAGGCTCAAACACAAAAATACAAGCATGTGTTAAGAAAAGCTATACGTCTCGGGCTTGTGCTAAAGCTCCGAGGTCTGGTCATTTAGGTTAGTTCAGAGACCAAAAATAACGCTCTCGGGACCAGAAAACATAAAATAACGGCCGTTTACAGTCCACGCTCTGTGTATAATCTCTTGTCGACGTGTAGATCGAAACCGAAACCATGGCACTCTCCTTCCTGGCCAACCAGTTCCCAGAGTGCAACGTGCGCCGTGCTGCACGCAGGGCTTTATGGAAGTAGTTATAGCAGCCTGGAAGCTAGTCTGCCTTCCTCGAGCGACTTGCCTCCCAGCTGCAGATGAACAATTTAGCCAGTGCAGTGCAACCGCTAGCTTGGGGTCTTTAACGTGCACACAGTGGTGATACACGATCGCACGCCGGTACGATGCTCATGCAGGTCGAAACGGGCAGGGGTGGGGTTTGAGCCCAGAATCGGTTCTGCAGCTCGAGCTTTCACTCCACGTGCTCCGAGCTTGTGTGCTCTATTGGCGACATGTGCGATCGAAAGCGTCGCTGTGGTCGGCTTGCCGCGATTGGCCAAATGCTGATTATGACGTCAGTAAAGAATTTCTCATCGACTGAAATAAGAGGAATGTTAGAACTTGAATGTTGACGATGTTTGGAGCGTTGTTTCGAGAGCGCAATGGTTTCAAGCTTCCACCATGCTAATTACAAACACCATCAAACTTGTTATTCGCAAGATAATGACGTCACGAGAGGGAACCATAGGAGGGCGCTACCATAACATCTCGCCGCTAATACCCTCTCAGCCACTGATGTTTCGCGGACTCCTTGTGGATCGGCGGAGATGACGGAGGACCCCGTTCGTGGTGAGAGGAAGGGAAAGTATAGGTTAATTATGATAGTGATTTAATAAATGGATTTAACCAAGCACTAGTGTGAAGTAGACTTTCCTCATTGACATACTGACGAGAAAACTCACCCGAAAATTGGAACGTTTCTCCTCAATCTAAGAAACGACAAATTTTATCCCCGGACTTGATTGATGAGGCCGGGCTTCGCGGACTCCTAGAATGCCTTCGCGGACCACAAAGCTCAAAAAGGTAGGGCGAGCGTAAGACGGGCCGGGGAGGAGGAAGCGGATGGAACGCTGGAAAAGAGAGGGGAAACCTCCTTCTCTCTTTAGCGTTCTGTCTGCTTCCTGCTCCCCAGCCGGTCCACAGAGGGGAAGGAGGAACTCCCCTCTTCCCGCGACTCCCTTTTGTATGTCCCAGAAGTCGCCATTGTCCATCTACAAGATTATAGAAGATTAACCCGTCACTCAAAATTCGTACAAAAGCAGCCGCTTCGGTGGCTGGAACGTCTATCCTCTCGACGTCAGCCTTGCCGTAGCTTTGCTCGTCCCGAGACGAACTACGTCACGATTGCGAAGGATGTCACGTGCTCTCCGCTGGCTGTTTTCCTACCGCTTGCCAGAGTGGGCCGTTTATGACGAAAAATACAGCCACCAGGATCAAAATACAAACGTGCGGTTGTCATTTATGGATATTGGGGATCCTACTCCGCTTATTTTTGAACACGACTCAAATTTCGTTAAAATATCCCTTTTAAGCAAGAAGTTACTGGTACTATCCTTTCAATGTTATTACTCGCCCACGCGGTCAAGCACAACAGAGGGTGTACGTGTCCATGGACGTACCAACGGGGGGGGGGGGGGGGGGGGGGGGGCAAGGGCGGCTCTTGCCCCCCTTAGCTCTCCGAGCGGTGGGAAGGAGGGGGGCGGGGCAAGGTATGCGTTTTGCCCCCCCCCCCCCCCTGAAGCAGCTGCCACTGGACAGGGCACAGATTGGCCGGTGGCGCCCCCCCCCCCCCCCCCCCACCCATGAACAAGTTGGTACGCCACTGTGTGTGCCTGCCCAAAGAGAACAGTTAGAACCAGACATGTACAAGTTACTCAGAAAAGTTACTGAGTATTGGCCTCGAAAGTAATTTGAGTAGAGTAGAAATTACTCAAATGGAAAGTTATTGAGTAAATTATTAACTACCGTAACAAAGTAACGAATTACTTTTGAAGTTACATTTATATTTTTATAGTAACAAGAAAGTAAATAAATGTTTTGATCCTTTAGAAAAATTCTGCTAGCCAAATATAAATCGGTTTGTGTTTTCTCATAAATGCTTTAAGCTCGTTCTGCTTCTGTGTGATTAATTGTTTTTTACTTTTTTTCTGGTCAATGATGTATTCCGGATTTCTAATGTCCAGTTTCAGGTTTAGCACTGCCTGAGCTTGATTTTGCAGACAGTGTTTGCTTGTTTACAGTGTTGGTAAAGTACATTTAAAAAGTACTTGAAGTAAAGTACAAAGTTAAACAGAGGTTACATACTTCAAGTATGTAAGTATACCGGGTTCAATGTACGTAAAGTTCTATAAATACAAAGTAGTTTTACATTAAAATACAACTATTTTTCATACCTATTGTTTACTTTATTTTAATTGGTATGTATTGCTCCAGGGGTAATCAGAGAAGAATCATGGCGGCAAATAATGGATAAAGACAAGTCGCCACCATAGTTGTTTTACTTTTTTCTGACGAACTATTTAACACAATACGCTTATGAAGCACCTTCTTTATATCGGTCTTATAGCCGCCATTACTTCACTCAGAAAACTGACCCGATGACGTCTCGAAAGACGATAGGGCGTTTTCACATGACGATACACCAGTTTTTTTGTTTCCAAATTTTGGGTATGATCTTAGAAGTCGAAGATTCTACTTTTTTCTGAAATTATCGAGAAAAAAAAAAAACTTTAGTAAAGTACAAGTACATACTCAGAGAGTGTATTTTAAGTAAAGTACTACTTTTCTAATCCCACTTAAAATAGCACTTTAAGTACCATTGTCTTAGAGTACTTCCCAAATCAACTTTTTTTTTTTTTTTTTTTTTTTTTTTGTAAAAACGTTGAGGGAATTATCAAGCTTCTCAAACGATCTTCGAATCTTGGTAGACCTGCATATGCTGAGTTTCGGGAGGAAGGGCAACGCCAAGAAGTCCCCTTTGCGTTGCCCTTTAGCACTGGATCCTTCAAGTGCAGTACAAACAATGGGAGCACGGGAGCACAAGTTAGCTTCAGAGCGGGTGCTGCACTTTGTTGACTCCTTCGAGTGGGCCTGCAGTGTGTACACCTCGTGTAGTGGGCGAGAGTTCCTACGTTTGGGAGAAGCGAGGGCAAACCCTTTCTTTAAATACGTCAAATCTCCTGGAGCTTCGGGACACAAAAATGTCAGTCTTCGATGCTAATCGCGCATTTATTGGTGGGCCCCACTTGCGACGGGTCTGTCCGCTTGCCGCGCCATGTAGCAGGGTTTTTACTGTGGGGGGCTCGTAAAATTTCAGAGATTTTCCGACCCTCCAAACCACTCCTCCTTCACCCCCTGCCTACGCCACATGCTAGTATTTGGCAAATATATGCTGATCTTCCAACATCTTATCTATATTTGTGCAGGAATGTTTGTTGACCAGCAAACGTACCGCTGAAATTCAAAAGTAGTTTATAATTTGAGTAGAAATTACTCGGAAGAAGTAATTAGAGTAAACTACCAATTACCGCAATAAAAATGTAATTTAAAGTTACTAAACTACCCAGAAAAGTAGTTAAACTATAGTAACTTGAGTAGAGTATACTTAAACTACGTCTGGTTAGAACACAGGGCTATGTCCCCAGGAGTGTCGCGTGATCGCAGAAAGTCGGACGTGAAACTAGTTTTCTTACCTTATCACCCGGGTGTTAGAATTTAAAATATCCATTTGACGTCCGCGTCCGCAACTGTATCCGCGTTAATAGGCAACCGGCACTGCAACCTTAGTTGGATGGATGGATGGATGAATACGGCTGAGCCTTTTGGATCGGGCGGTAGCTTGCGCCACCTAGCCATTTTGTTGAACCATTTAAGTTTAGAATATTTAAATGTGAAATCTATATTCACTCCGCACTGCAAAGAAAGTGAGGCTATAAAAACCCCCTTGTCATCAGTTAATAAGAAAATACCTAGTTTTCTCTCGCTTTCTGCCATCATTCACGTAATCTTCGCTTGGTAATCTCTACAGTCTTGAAATCCACTCTCCCTTCGCTGTCTCTAAAACCCAATGACTTTATTAAATCTATGTTGTCTTCGGTAGGCATAGGGTGAAGCCCTTTACTGTAGAGTATCAAGTGCCTCAGCCGTCTCGTCCTCCTCTCCATAAGCAGTGCACACTGTATCCATTTCCTGGTACTTCGCTCTGTATGTTCTGGTTCGAAGGACACCTGTCCTCGCCTCAAACAACAATGAGCTTCCCCTAGAATTGTCATAAATGCTTTCTTTGGCAATAACTGTTTTGTTTAATCTATAGCTTTCCAGAGCCGTCTTTGTCTGCATTCCCTCTAGCCACCGATCTCTTTCTGTGGCCTTAACTTTCTTCTTAACTGAGACTTGCCCTTCCGTGTCTCCACTATAGCCTAAAAACTTTCCTCTTAATTTCCTAGTGCGCTGTGTCCACTTTGTGTCTATACTCCTCATGTATAAATAGCTGAACACCTTTCGTGCCCATTGTTCCCCATTCATTTGCCTCAACCGATCCTCAAATTTTATCTTGCTCCCCGCTTCCCTGCTCTTAAATGACGCCCATCCCATGTCTCCTTGTACTCTCTAGTTGGAGTTTTGCAATGTGTCCCCAAAGCCGGCCTACCTACTCCGCACTGTCTTATTTCTAGTCTTGCATGCACTTCAGATTTCATGCATAGCACTGGGTTTCCAAAAGTCAAGCCAGGCACCATGACCCCTTTCCAAATCTTTCTCACCACCTCATACCTGTTGCAATTCCAAAGTGCTCTATTTTTCATTACAGCTGCATTTCTGTTGCCCTTGCCTATTATATACTTTTCATGCTCACTGAGATATTGTGCAACATCACATATCCATACTCCTAGATACTTGTATTTACTAGCTCTCTCAACTGTAATATTCTGTATCTTCAGCCTCTCAACTTCATCATCGTTGAAAATCATGACTGCTGACTTTTCACTACTGAATTCTAAACCTACTTCTTCTCCTTCCCTACCACAGATGCTCATTAATTCCTGCAACCATCCTGTTGTTAGCCATTAGTACGATATCATCCACATACATCAATCCCGGTAAGGGTTGCTGCATTTTTTGGCCTAGCTTACTGTACGAAAGGTCGAATCCAAGCCCACTCTTCTCTAGTTTATCCTCCAATCCTCTCAGATACAATATAAACAGCAAAGACGATAACGAGCACCCCTGCCCAAGGCCTCGTCTTATCTCTATCTTCCCTGTCGCCTTTCCTTCCCATGTTATAATCACGTTATCATCTTTGTAAATGTTCCTTAATAGTGTTGTTTGTCCTTCATCTAGGTTTAAGCTTTCCACTATGTCCCACAGGTTCCTTTGGTTCACATTGTCATAGGCACCCTTGATATCCAGAAATGCCAGCCAGAGCTGTCTGTTTTCTTTTTGCGCTATTTCGATACACTGTGTTAGAGAAAATAAATTGTCCTCCAACCTTCTTTGTTTCCGAAACCCGTTCTGTAACTCGCCCAGTATGCCCTCGCAATCTACCCATTCCTCCAGTATGTTCTTTATAATCTGCATTACCAGCCTGTAAATAACTGGTATCACGGTTATGGGGCGATAATTCCTAACATCAGACTTATCTCCCTTTCCCTTATATATAATACTCATCGTACTAAGCCTCCATTCATCTGGAATATTTTCTTTTGTTATCATAGTGCTCACTACCTCCCTTAGTTTTGCCTTAGATTTAGGACCAAAATTCTTCACCAGCTTGATTGGGATAACATCAGTGCCTGTCGACGTGCCACTAGGGACTCTTCGTTCCGCCTTTTCCCATTCTCTTTGTCCGAAATCCACTATGTCACAAGCTGGACTTCTACTTCCTTCGGTTCTCCTATCTTTCCACATGCACCCGTTCCCGAAATTTCTCCTCCATCACTGTTCCTACATATCGTATTGCACTATTTCCCTCTAATTGTTATCCCTGATGCGAGAGTATGAACCTCTCTCTAGCTTGCGTCGTTTCACCGAGTGAGTTCAAGTGCTCCCAAAACTTCTTGGCTGCGTTTCTATCTTTCTTACTTACATTACTCATCCATTCCTCAACCTTTCTCTGAATTTTCGCATTGATGAAAATGGATGCCTCTCCGCGACATGTTATAAAATTGCCCCATGTTCCTTTTACTTCGGTTTCTGACTCCCCACTACACTTGGAATACCTATGTTCTCTAGAGGCCTCTTGACGTTTTTGCGTCGCTTGCTTCACTTCTTTGTCCCACCAGCTTTTTGGTCTATGTCCTTTCTTCCCCTTTCGTTTACTCTGAACTTTGTCTAGTTCCAGAGCAAAAAGCCTAGTTAGGCTCTCATAGGTCCAATCTGTATACCGTTGCCCTGAAACTGCTTCCTCTATTCTTTCAGCCACTACTTCCAACTATTTGTCGCTGCAGAAAGTTTGCTTTGAATTATGTGTTCTAGTTTCAGCATTTACTTCTGTGGCAAAATTCAACTTAATACGTTTGTGATCACTACCAAGACTTTGGAACCTTCTTCATCTATTTTCATTACTTGTAGGTTACCATGTATTTTGTGTGACATGAGTACGTAATCTATAGTTGAGTGTAGCTTGCCAATTTCCCACGTTATGTGCCCGTCACACTTCTGACCAGTATTACATAAAACTAAGTCATGTTTTTCCACCAATTCTAGTAATATGCTTCCAGTTGAGTCCGTGTACCCATCCAGACCCTCGATATGGGCATTCATGTCTCTCATAATAACTATTTCAGAGCCTTCCCCTAGCTCACTAATGTCTCTTCATATGCAATCAATCATTTTTCTGTTTTCCTCTTTAGCACCTGTCCCTGTCCATAAGTAAACCACTCCAAGGACTGTTGATTCCCCAGTGACTTTTCCTTTGAGCCACAAATGTTTGGCGCACTCCTTTCTGATCCTTTGAAAGTTCATATTCTTCTTAATAAATGCTCCAATTCCACCTCCTTTCCTCATTCCCACCATTCTGTTGCATTCTTTCCACACATAGTCAGGGTTGCAAGGTGGCTGCTCCATGTCTCTGAGATGTGTTTCCACAAACCCATGCACCATTAAATCCTCCTTTCTTAGTTGCTCCTCTACCTCTTCACATTTTACCCTATTTCTACCACCCTGCATGTTAATATATATAATGTCTGATTGTGCTGTTTGTTTATACCTGTTCTTACGTTTTCTCCTCTTTTTAACCCTGGGTGCCTCTCCCGACTTTGTTGGGTTTTCAGTTACTTGAGTGGCCCCCAGGGCCTTCGGTCCCCCCCTTTTTGGGGGGGACCGAGGGCCCTGGGGGCCACTCAAGTAACCGTAAGCAGTAAGCAGTCACCGTGCGGCCCATCCTATCCCCCGTCCTGTAACCCGTGGCCTCACTGTAGTGAATGCCATCTGCAAAAGGGCGGGAGCCAGCCTCGTACACTTCCCTGTTTACTTCCATTACGTCGTACCGAAGCTGTCGACTCATACCCTTAATTACTCTGTTGGCTTCGACAACCCTCCTCTCCGTTACCCCAGACTGCCCCCGAACTTCTGGAATGGTGCACACAACCACGTGCACATTCTCAGACACGTCCCTCAGCTTACGTATTCCTACGTTTAGCTGATTTCCGAGGTTCTGGCTCACCCTTGAGCACCATCCTTAAGTCCCGCATGAACTATTACTAGGTTCCTTCCCTCCCGGTTATCCCATACCCCCTCACGTGCTGCGGTCATACCATGCAGTTGAGCGCTACACGTTGCGCCATCTGGCGGCTGTAAAATAAAACACTGGGTAGGCCAGGACGGCCCGGGTCGCGGAGACTGCGGGCGAGCGCATGTAGAAGCATGGCCTCCGAGATCCCGAAGCGCGCTCGCGAAGGCTTCATCGGCCGTCCCATTCGAGTCGCTCCCCATGCAGTACGAGTGTAATCGCGCTAGCTCCGTCCCTCCCCGCGAGGGGGCGATGTCTGCCCAGTCATAACAGAGGGGTGAGCCGTCCGCGTCGCAGTTAGAGATCTGCACTGGTACGGGCCAGACCTCGGGCCACGGGCCGGCTCGGCCCGCGGGCCGGGCTCGGGCTTCACGGCTACATTCATGAAGGGCCCGGGCCGGGTACAGGCCTTGCATTCAAGACTTCAAGGGGTGCCAAAGCGGGCAAAGCCGCCCATTACTTTTTTTTTTTTTTTTTAGCAACATGTTTTTTAGAAGCGTGTTCGAGGGTTGGGTGAGGAACTACCGTAGGGGATAAACAGATGCCGAGGCATGTGTGTGTGCGTGTATGTTTTTGTGCGGTTCGGCGTGTGCAACAAATGCTTTTCCAGAGGACTAGCGGCGCAGAGTTCTTTTTCGTTCCCAGCGGCGCCGCCATCATTCCATTGCTTCTCACCACCAACACGCGCACACACGCGCCTACACAATGCGCACCCTCGCCGGCGTAAACCATCTGTACGTACGAGTGCTTGCATCCTCAATAAGGGTGAAAAGGTTTCACTGAGGGGTACTTTTCCTGAACAATTTCTCGTAGACCACCGCAAAAAACGGCGACCATTTTTATTCATTTTTTTTTTTTACGGTTGTGCGCAGCGTGAGTGACCAATTTAGAACTTTGTCCGTCTTTCGTTCAAACCCGTCGCGACGTTTCCCTTCCTTTTCAACTGTGACACTTGGTTTTGTTTACTCCTGCTTGTCATTTTCGTTTTTCATTTCTTTCAGCGCGGGTTCGGTCGCAGAAAAGGTACATCGGGGCGTTTTTTTCTTAACAAGCTGACTAGGCCTGCACATTAATCCAACTAATATAAGTAGCAAAAAATATTCTTACAGTATTTACTATCGGGTACCGTAATCAACTTATGTGTAGCAGTGGCTAAAGAGCTGCTGTGACGCGCGATTTGTGAGCTATTCACACTGGGCTAAAATAAAGTGCAGCTGGTCCGTGAAAATTAGCTCCGGCCCGGGCCGGGCCGGTTGTCGGAAATGGATAGCGGGCCGCGGGCAGGGTTGGCCAGAAATACTCAAAAATATATTTGGAAATACAAATACTGGGATACATTAAAATAGTAGCTAAAATACTGATGCTGAAATATATATGTAAAAATGTATCGCGATACGTATCGGAAATACATTTTAAATAGAGACCAAAAATATTTGGAAATACAAATACAATAATACATTTCAGGGAGGGCAGAAATATAAGTACAGAAATACCGATGCTGCAATACATTTTTCAAATTTGTTTGAGACGCCAAATGAGATAAGCTTGAAGTTGGAAGTCGAAGTTTTCGACTTCCAACTTCGCTTTCCCGTAGGCTTGGCACTTTGCCTTGACGGTAGTGATTTCGGACGAAGAGGAGTCTTCAATGGGCTCAAAAAACGTCCCATCAATGACTGACCGCGGTCCCCTCCCTGACATCCTGTCTGTCTGACGAGAGATGCGAAAATACTTTGACTTCTGAATAAATTTTATGTCATCCTAAATCTTATCAAAACGTCACCGCGCCCCTGTCAACATTGATCACATGACGTCACGGTGGAATGAACTGGTATTATTTATCTGTAGGTGGTGGCCTTGAACATGAAAATTACCACGCTGCTGTACAAAAGGACAAAAGGTTGTAGGTTACCTCGTTCAAGATCGTGCAGGCAGTGTTTTTTGGAATTTTCGAGAATACTAGACCACCTGAAGCATCTTGGAACCCAGGTCTTATCTTCTGTTACGGTTGACAAAACGATAGGGTGGCGTCCACCGACCCTTCACCACCGACGCATGAATTGCAGTCCTTGATTCGTCTTGCATACTCCAAATAGAGTGCTCGTGGATTGCGACCTGATATTGCCGGCACAGGTGCAAGCTCTCCAAAAAAACAGCGTGCTCGAGACGAGGCGCAGGTGTACGAATCTGGGTCGGCACAGCGAGGCCATTTCTGACCTCCTTCCTGGGTTTCGGATCACCAGAGCGGCGGGTCACTTTCACGTCGGCTGCTGACGTACATTTGAACCGTGCAATATTGCGGGCGCAGCCGCAGACGCATTCGAATATGTGTTGAACATCACTGTGTGAGTCGTCCTACTATTTCAAGTCAACCACCACCAGGCTTGGGCTGCAACGGACTGTGACTCAGCTTTGCCGGCGGGGTGTACTGTGTACGCTAAGGCAAGAGAGACGGTTAGCAGCGTGCTTTTGATGCCAGCAAACAATGACTCAAGAAACCCCTACCTAAGGACCTGCGGCACAAGATGCTCTGACTCCACTCTTGGCAAGCCACCTGGTTCGAGTCCCCGACTACGGAACACTTCTCAGAATAGAGAAGAGGACGCATAGAAAAATAGTTTGGAGAATTGGAAGGAACCTTGGTCAGCATGTTAACAATGCCCCAGTATCTCCTTGGCCCTAGTGCCCTCATTAATGAAAAACAAAAAAGCGTTCGGATGTGGTTTTTTTTTTGGGGGGAGGAGGGGGGGGGGGGGTGTAGGGAGTATTTTTCAAGAAGTGTAACGAAATACATTTCACCCTGATTGTATCGCAATACAAAGGAGCATTCAAAATATATTTCTATACATAAATACAGATACTGGTGAAAAAAATGTATCGCGTTAGAGAAATACAGATACGAAATGTATTTCTAAAATACTCTCGCGATACTGCCCAACCCTGGCCGCGGGTAAGTTCGAGACCTATGGACAACGGGCCGGGCTAGTCCGTTGTCTCTCTCTCTCCCTATATATATATATACATATACAGAGTGTTTCACGAAAGGTGAACAAATTCGATATTGCAAAAACTACAAATCGCAAAAAAAAAAAAAAAAAAAATGCTTGTGTCGTTTTGGTTCTCGGCCAGGGGTCTATGTAGAAAAATTATTAAAGTCCGGGGTAATTACATTGTTAACTATTTTTGCGTTATTAACTCTAATGCGTCGCGCCATGACAGCGCAGCAGAGGTTGGATGCACTATCTCTCCACGGGGCGCGGTGCCGCCGGGGCCAAGATGCGCTCCGATAACAAACCGAAACTTAAAAACCCGTCGAATTTGAACGGTTTTTCAGAAAGGCGTAAAATGCTTCGCGTGCCTTCAATCGTTTTGCAGTTGGTTGCTTTAGTGTTTTTTTGTAGATACTGAGCAATTTTCTAATTGATACCATGCCCTTAAACACAATATTATAGCAATATAATAGCACTTGCCTTGTGCAGGTGCTAGTAGCTTTGTAGAACGTTTTGGTTTATTGTCTGATAATCAGTGCGGCTTTATAGTGGAGCGGGGAACGCAGACTTTGTTGGAAGGTTTCAGTGACTGCTTCCACACGGGCTTCGATAAGGGTCTTTTCACTTGCGCTGTGTTCTTAGATGTATCGAAAGCGTTTGACAGCATTAATCATGATACTCTTTGTACTAAACTATACAAATTAGGATTTAAGGGTCCATTTTTTTTTTACTTTTAAACAATTATTTGTCAGGACGATTCCATCTAGTAGCATTTAAATCTAAAAATAGTTCTAGAACACTCTTAACGGCCGGGGTACCGCAAGCTCTGTGTTATCGCCTTCGCTTTTTAATTTATATGTAAACGATCTTCCAAGTGTTGTCTCAGTTTGCAGAGTATTTCAATATGCAGATGATACGGTTTTAATCTCCTGTGATGCGGATTATCATGTCGCGATTCAAAAACTCCAAGATGATCTTGTTTACACTATGGACTGTTTTCAATCTAATCTTATCAAAGTGAATGCTGTAAAGACCAAACTGGTAGGTTTTACAAACCCGCTTAAGCAAGTCGAACTTTCAGTTCCGATGGCACTACACAATTCTAAATGCAGATCGTGCAGTTGTGAGTCTTGAATATGTACAAACGGACAAATATCTCGGAATATATTTTCACAGTGATTTGGCCTGGAACACAAATGGCACACTTTTGCAAAAGATTTAGAAGCGTGTCAGGCTCTCTCTAATATTAAAATGTTTCTTCCTTTCTCCGTTCGTAAAACTTTAGCGCATGCTCTCGCGTATAGCTATTTACGATATGGTATAACCCTTTTTTCAGGATGATCTCTTTCTTTGCGCAATGGAAGTAATTCCTACTGAAGAGTGTTTTGAAAAAGTGTTTATTTCGATAGGCAAGATAGCTGGAGTGACAGCATATTTAATAAACTCATTTTACCGTCCTTTATGGGACTTTTTAGAGAAACGGTGGTCTTCCGACATTTCTGAAACTCTGATTTCAAAACGCCATTCAGCAGCGTCCAATGAGGCCATCACTTAGATTTGATATACCCCGTATCAGGACCACATATGGTGAACGAACACGAATGTATTATGTACCACAAGTCTTTAACAACCTGCCTGATAATATAATACATTTAACGTCACAAAAGCAAAAAAAAAAAAAAAATCGCTTAGAAAATTCGAACAGGGAAGCGAACGTTCCTGTTGTGTTTTTTTGCCTTTATTTTTTTTATTTTTTTTTTATTTTTGTTTTTTCGGGACATGTCTAGATTTTCGCTCGAGGAGGAGATACGAAGGACGGTGACGAGGGTTAGAAAGGAGGTATAGGAGGGGGTGAGGAGGAAAGTCGGAAACGTCCCCCGAGGATTTGATGAGAAAAAAAGAAAGAGGGAAAACGTGGAAATGCCGCCGGTTCCCCCGGCGCTCGCCGGCGCCAGCTTCCTGCTTTCTCCCGTTTTCCCTCATTTGCCCTCTGGCTACCGTCACATGGGGAATTATAGTTTCTTCGTGATTGGGTCAATCCTTGGTAAAAATTTATTTCCCAAACTTGTGTGAAAGGGGCAATTAAGTCCTAAGTTTCCACATTAGAACCGAACAAGCAAGCGTGATGTCAAACTCTGGCATTTGTCTGGCGATTTAAATCCAGAAGATGCCAGTTAACAGCCCGTCCATAGGGGTATTCACACGAGGGAGAAATCCCGGGGATTTCTCCCCGGCACGCGCATCTCAGGACAAAAACGTCAGGCTTTGCGATGTGCAAAAGCCTCGCGTTTTCATCTCGTGATAGGCGGGTGGTGGGAGAAAAATCCCCGGGATTTCTCCCTCGTGTGAATACCCCTTATGAGGAGTGAAGCATAACTGTGGTGTTTGTTTGGAAAATCGGGACAAGCTACCGATTCAGACTAAGAAAAAAATTGTCATTTTTGACCCCATACCATGGCTTCTTCGTGCTTTTTAATGCCCTAAATTTCAAGACAAAACCAAACCTTGGCTCGAGCACCTGTGCTACCTACAGTCAGTGACAGGTCAGGAACGAAATGGAAGCTCCTCCCACCTCTTTCCACTTTAGTAGAGCGAACTCTGGAGAGGAGGCGACCTCCTGTTCACCTTTCGCTCCTCTGAAGTGGAAAGGGGTTTGAGGATTAATTAAACTTGAGGAAGAAAAACGAGAAAGGACGGACAACCACAAACTTCCAACTAGCAACAACATTTATTGACACCAAAAGGGGCTTATATACAGGAAAAGGAAGAGAGAGAACAACAAGGTGGAATGAAGGAGCATTATGCCGTCAAGGGTACGTCACTCTCGGGAACGTCGGGGGTAGAAAGCTCTGAACTAAGGAATCTTATCTCTTTCCTCGTAAGGGCGATAGAGGGGGACCCGATGTTTTCCTTGAATCGACACATGGCGAAGGCTTCTATTATCTCCCGACCATACCTCGAGGTGTAACCCTCGATTCTTGTAGTAGGGGGAAGGACGGCTGAGCGGGAAGTACATTCCGAAGCGTGTTTGGCGATCTGGTGGTGACTAACATCTGAACCGTTGGAGACAGCTTTTTTAACCTTGTTCGTGTGCTCTCTCAGCCGGTCGTCTATTAAGCAGCGTACCGTTTGGCCGATGTATCGGGCAACACGGTACATAGGAATAGAGTAAACACACTCTTTGCAACGAGGAACGTAACAGGTTTTGTGGTTCTTTTGGCAAGGGGGTGCCGGTCCCTGGCTGTTGACTTTTTTGCAAATAGATGCCAATTTAAACTTACACGAGAAAACCACGTTGGTGTTGAAGCCCTACTGATTTCAGTTGATGCGAAATGTTATGAATGTAACGGACGAACGGGAAGCGGGGCTTTGGAGGGCGGCTTTTTGGATTCAGGCCCTGTGACAAGTCTTTTGATGGTAAGCTTGATCAAGTCGTATGGGTAACCTGCCTTGAGAAGGTGGCCTATCTGATTGAACATACTAGTTGGGGAAAGGTGATGACAGGACTTTGATTTGGCAGCAGCAATAAGATTTCGAACAATACCAGTTTTTACGTTTTTTGAATGCGAGCTGCTGAACGGCAAAACAGGCTTTGCAGACCTCTGCTGATTGGACCAGCAGATGGCGACACGGGTGGGAACTAATATCTGGTCAAGGAACTGTAATCCTTCACATGAGGGTGTCTCTTTTGTGAACGTGAGCCTGTAAGAGTTCTGGAATACGCTTTCAATCGCTGCGGTATTTAAATTAGTAAAATGAAGGATAAGATAATAATCTACGCAGCGATGAACCATGGCTTCGGGAAATTCCTGCTTAAGGTTTGATTGAACTCGGCTGTCAACATGAAACATAAAGATTTCACTAAGGATTGGCGCTAGACACGACCCTATGCACACACCGAACTTCTGAAGGAACACTTTGCCCTTGTGTTCGACTAGGGTGTACTGAAGATACAGGCGAATCCACTCAAGAAATGCTGAGAGTGAGATGCTACGGGAATTTTGAATATCTATAGCGCCTCTAAGGTGGACAGCATCAGACACAAACCCCAGAAGGGTTTTCACATTGACACTATAATACAAGTCTACTACATCAAAAGAGAACACTCCAACAGTTCCAGTACCGGCATGTAACTTACATAACGCTGGCATAAGGTCCTCTGAATGCTTTAGTCTGAAAGTTTGAGGAAAATCCAAGGTTTCGAGATGTTTTTGTAAGAACATCGCCAAGGGCTTCTTCCAGTACCCCGTTTCTGAAATGATGCTACAGAAAGGCACTCAAGGCTCATATGTGTCTTGGCAGAAAAGAAAATAGATAGGTACTGCTTAGCAGGAGCAAGAACGACACCTTTTAGAAAAGGGATGTTTGAGGAGTCGCAGAGCGCCTTTACCTTAGACCTGAGGGAACCGGACGGCCTCGACTTGAGACGAAGCAAGTTCCTTTTCAGCGCTTCGTCGGTCTTCTCCTGCATTTGTTTTTTGTTGAGAATGACGAAAATGCCCGTCTTGTCCGCTTGAAGAACTCTCAGCTCAGCGGACTGAAGTTTCTTGATAGCTGGGGTGGCAGCATTCTTGGTTTTTCTTTTCCGACGATGGAAGCACACAGATCTTGACCCCGCCGCTGCAGAGTCCTGACGGGTGTCCTCCGGTATCTTGGCGGCGATCTCGTGCACCGCGGCCAGCTGGTCGACTCTGGTGTTGGCGACCACCGGAGCATACTTCGGCCCGTGCACCAGAAGGCTTTTCGTAGACGGGGACAACTGCACTCTGGACAAGTTTAGAGGGGGGGGGGGGGGGGGGGGGGGGTTTCTGGTTCGCCTTTCTGATTTTTTGATGAATTTTTTTGATGACAAAAAATGATCTCATGAGTCTGAGAGAAGGGCGCGGGCTGACTCTTGTAGAAACTTGAGGGACGGCTGACGATTATAGTTTGGTCCCAGATGTTTCGACATTACGGCGGGCAGAAACTTTTGCATAACGCGGACTTCGTTGCAAATTTCATCCCTGGCGATATGCATGAATCTGTGGTTGGCTTTCCAGTTGCTTGACTGAAACCCCGTGACTTGCAGTTGCTTGACTGAAACCCCGTGACTTGCTTGATGGCTCCGCGTGGAACTTTCTTGCGGACAAAGTATTTGAGAACGCTTAGACGTAAGCGCAGCAGAGACACCTTGGAAAGAAAAATGAGAGCTTGAAGAAATTCAACAGGGGCAAACTCTGGGGTCGGAGATATAGGACAAGACAAACAAGGCTCATGTTAATGATGTAAAAACAGAACGAGCGGGTTGCTAGGGATAATTGAACTTGAGGAAGAAAACGAGAAACGACAGACAATCACAAACTTTCTACGAGTAACAGCATTTATTGACACCAAGAGTTTGCTTATATACAGAAAAAGGGAGAGGGTGAAAAAAAAAGCTGAAAAGAAGGAGCATTATGCCGTCAAGGGTACATCGCTGTCGGGAGGGGGGGGGGGGAGAGAAAGTTCTGAATTAAGGAATCGTATCTCTTTCCCCGACAGGGCAATAGAGGGGGAACCGATGTTTTCCTTGAATCGATACATGGTGAAGGCTTCTATTATCTCCCAACCATACCTCGAGGTGTGACCCCCGATTCTTGTGGTAGAGGGAAGGACGGCTGAGCAGGAAGTACATTGCGAAGCGTGTTGGCGATCGGGTGGTGATTAACATCTGAACCGTTGGAGGCCGCTTTTTTAACCTCGTTCGCGTGCTCTCTCCGGCGGTCGTTTAAGCAGCGCCCCGTTTGGCCGATGTATCGGGCACCACAGGACATAGGAATTGAGGAAACACACTGTTTGCGACAACAAACGTAACAGGTTTTGTTTTTCTCACCGACTATAGTATTCTCGCACCGCAAGCCCCCCCCCAAAAACAAAAAAACAACAACAAAAAACGATAGATTTTCTTGTTTTACTATTTGTAGCAGTTTTTCTTTCTTCTGCACTGAGTTACTCGAATCAAACATGGATCACGCGCTCAAAATAGAAAGTTGAATGGCAGGCCCGACCCTCTCGGTCGTTCTCCGAGACGCCCTGCATTTATCAAGTCTTCTCCTTCCGAGTCGACGCCGCGCGAGGTTCACTTAGAGTCTCATTAATTCCACTGACGGACGACTCTCGAGAGGGCGGTGCCGTAATGAGCTTGTAATGTGCGCCTCTGCCCCCGACTTCTTGATTTTTTTTTCTCCTCAACGTGTCGACGTCACTGCTGTGTTTGCGCCACCGAGGACGTGTGCTCCGGAAACTGAATATCATTATCATAATCGTAAATCAAGAGCCTCCCCAAACGCGAAAATAAACGACCGCGGTAGGTTCTGTCATCTAGGAACTCTTCAAGTATGTTCACAGGTCGTAAGGATAGTGTCACAAGGCGTGCTGCGCAAAATGCAAGGTGCGATTTGGTTGCCTGGAATTTATTTTTTAGCAGTAAGCACGAAGAAATGAGGACGGTCCACTGCAATATATGCAGAAGATGCTTTGGATAGTCAGTTATGTATTTTACGCCTTTTTTACCAGTTGCAGACGATTCTTGTACATCAATAGGGCGCAGGTTTGCTGCATCGCACATTTTTTTTTACGGCGGCTGCGCGTTTTTCGTTCCTCCTTTACAGATCCACTTATAAGAGTCCTGACTATTAGATATGAGTCAATGCAGCATAACTATGTCCCATTCTCCACCATACTTTTAATATTTTTTGTCTCGTGCGATATACCTTGAGGGGAGTGTAAACCTTCCAAAACAGGTCTGATTGAAAGAGCTAAAAGGATAAAAGTGCTTTATTTTTATTTTTAAGTATAGTAAAACGTTTGCAGTTTTAAACTTTTTATGACAACTCAATTTTGTCATGAAGATCTTTCTTAACCAGATAATGGCCACCGCGACAGCTCCTGTTCTTCGCTCCGTTATCACTTCCTATGAAGGTCGCACGTCAGATTAAAAGGATCGTTTCAATTGAAAGAAACACTAAATTTTGAAACCTTTGTATTTGTAGTTAGAACCTTGGGTGGATCCAAATCGAATTTTTTTGTTTACAGCGTCCTTTTTTGCATGCCCATTTCGCCACTCCCGGAACCTAGAAAATGTTGCAAAGTTGTCACAAGACTAACTTAACAGCATCAACCACAAAAACAGCAAACACAACAACAAAAACGACAGCAACAAGAACCGCAACAGCAACAACAACAGTATTAATAATAATAATAATAATAATAATAATAATAATAATATTAATAATAATAATAACAATAATCATAATCATTATCATCATAAGTCTATTTGATGTGCTCATGAAAGGCGATCGCCTTAATTTTGATGCACGAAAGGATTACACGCTAGAGATGTCGATGTCCGTTCATTACTGTCGTTTTAGAGTATTTCATGCCGTTCATGAACACTAGCTAAGATGTTGTAAAATAACGGAGGTGGTAGCCATAACACTAGAACACGAATAAGTAATGTAAATTAAGAATAACTGACACACAGCTTACTCCAGTTATATTTTTACATACGCAATAAATAGTTAACTATTAAACACTTAACACCTAAAAAGATGAATGTCTGAGTTGAAAATGTCGATACTGGTTGTGCTGAACATATTATAGAAATGTGTGCGGTTCATAGGACTGGTTGGCTTACTTTTTCGAACTGAGAAAGTGGGAAGCACTCTCAGTATTACTCGCGGCACATAAATGCATACAGCTGACGTGAAGTTCGAACAAGCAAATAAACTTTGCAAGCACTCGCGGGAAAAAAAAAATAGATAACACTCTCGTCTTCTCGAGCTCAGTGTAGCAGTGGTCTCAAACCCATCTGAAAAAAAAGGGGGAGGGGGTGCAGATATACCAGACCCGGGAAGGAACGTAAGAAGGGGGAGAGGGTGTTCGAAATATGTGAAAGAGAAGAGATCTCGTGCTCTATGCTTTTCGTAAGCTCAGTTTTACCAGCGACATCTTTGAATTTGATTTCTTTATATGACTACTTTGGACCCTTACGTGATGTGATAACAAGAATTAAAATGGCACCGCCCCGCCTACGGGCCGAAATTTTTAATAAAACAAGAAAGCAAGCACACTGTCGTTTCCGTTGCTCAATTCACTCGGGAATTAACCAAGCTCAACATGTATGTAAAAACAATCAGTTGATTTTACAATTCTTGCTTTTCTGACGACTTTTATGACAACACTCTGAACAGATACTTGTCTTTTAAGGGTAATATTTCTTGAAGGCGAGAATACCAAGCTCGTAGCTTTATCTTTGGCAGGTGCTCCTGCTGATCGGTAGCTCCCGCAGCCGAGATGTATCCTTCAACAAAGAGCTCTCGTTTGCAGCCTAGTGCCGTAATTTTTGTACATTACAAAAAATTGGGGAGCAATAAATTAAGCGAAGAACAGGAAAAATGAGCACAAAGAAGTAAAAACTATGGGAATACTGTCATGTCATGATAAAACGCTACCTTGACGTCAGCGCCCCAAAAGCGGTGGCTGTATAAAAAAAATGCCCAACGAATAAACTCCCTTTTATTTCGTTCCATTCGCTCCGACTGGGTCTGGTATTCCTATCTCGGCCACGATAGAACAATTGGTGGCGAAGATTGGATGTCACGGCGGCATCGGCGGCATCTCGGCACAACGACCACTCAAATAACAACGCACCACCGAGAAAGCCAGGAGCAAGCAAGCGTCACGGAAACGACGGAGCGGGTGATAACAACGTAACAGATAAGTGCACTGGTTCGACCGACAATATGTCAATGTCCCATCCTCCGCAACGCCTAAGGGGCATGTCTGAGTTCAACCCAAATTGACAACATTAGATCGTACTTTGAGATGTTAGAAAATTGTGTTTAAAATATGAAGTCAGCCGGAGAAAGGTGACGTTGTTCTTGAACGTGATGGGTTATCAGGCTCACGAGGAGCTCTAGAAAATTTTAGTTCCGCAGAAGCCCACTGACAAAAAACCTTCAATCAAGTGCGAGATTTTCCAGTAGACTACTTCAGTCAGGAGCATTCCATAATTTTCCGAACGCTGTAAATTCAACCGGCGAATGTAACAAAAAGGTAAAAGGGTGAAGGATTTTATGACGAAATTGGAGCACATAGGAGCAATTGCGATTTCAAGGCATTTCTAAATAAAGCTTTGAGAGACCGCATAGTAGCAGGCTTACGCGACTAAGAAACGTAGCGAATACTGTTTGCAACTGAATGTCTGACTTTTAAAGGCGCATGCAAAATAGCATTTGAAAACGAACTCGCATCGCGGCAAACCAGCGAGCTGCGTACAGCGGAAGCGAGACCCACAGCAATTAACGCTGTCAGCGGCAAGGCAAGTAAGAAACCGCATGCGTCATTATCAAAGATGGAAGGCGCAGCAGAGAAGAAACGTGGTTGCTTTCGCTGTGGGAAAGGACACGCGCCCGCCTGACCGTTGCTGGTATCGAAATACGAAATGCCGAGCGTGCACAAAGACAGGACATTTCAAAGCAACGCGCCGAGAAAAGAAAGGGCGTCCGATAAACTATGATGATACGTCAGGCGATGACTCCGAAGCATCGCGAGTTTACTACTTCGCGGCCTGTGCAGCAGGCGATAAGCGTGGGTATAAAGTTTCCGTAAACATTGAAGGGAAGCCGATCTCTATGGCGCTGGACCCGGGCGCAGCAGTTACGCTGATTTCTGACGGCGTCTACATGACGAACTTTGCGAAAGAGAAATGCAAACCAACGAAGGTTTCCTTAAGAAAATACACTGAAGAACCTTTAAAGATAAAGAGAAAGACGGCTGTCAGCGTAGAGCACAACGGACGCAGCGCAAAGTTTCCCCTCTTCGTGGTAGAGGATAACCAAACAACTCTATCCGAACTACTAGGTCGCGACTGGTTAGAAGAGTTGCAACTTGATTGGAAAACCGCATGTGCAGTAAAAAAGGACGACAAAGTCGTCTCTACAAGAGAAGTTTCCATAAGTTTTCGGTAGCACACCTGGAGTTGTGTGCAACTACGAGGCAAATGTCCTAGAAGCGAACAGCATGCCAGTCTGCTGCTAGGAGAAGCGTATACCATTGGCAACCAAAGAAGCCGTTGCTGCAGAACTACGCAAGTTAGAAAACGACGTCATCGTGAAAAAATTTTCCCACAGTAGCTGGGCAACCCCGGTTGTAGTCGTTTCCAAGCGCGGCGGAGGAATAAGGCTCTGCGGAGACTTTAAAGTGACCATAAAGCAAGTACAAAAGACTGACTGCTACCTGCTACCGCTGCCGGTAGATTTCTACTCCATGCTTGCTGGTGGCAAGGTCTTTTGCGTCTTGGACTTGTCCTCCGCTTTCCAGAAGGTGTCGCTCTGCGAAGAATCCAAGCACCTGCTCACAATTAACACGCACTTAAGGCTCTCTGAATATCAGAGACCTCCATTTGTAATCGCCAGTGCGCCCGCAATTTTCCAGGCACTGACGGACAAAGTTCTGGAAGGCGTCACTGACGTAGGATGCTACATAGACGGTATTATCGTCCCCGGCAGTAGCAAGCAAGACTGTTACAACACAGTCACAAAATTTTACGGCGGCTGGTAGACTATAATATAACGCTCAAAGAAGACAAATGTGAATTCTTTCGCGACTCAGTCGCACACTTATGCAACAAGGTTTCGGCCGAAGGCATTTACCTGACATCGGCAAAAATCAAAGCAATCCGAAACGCAGCTGAGGCAACAAACATAACAAAACTGAGAGTTTATCTGAAACTTTTGAACTCCTAGGCCAAGTTCTTGAGAAGATTTGCTAGGGTGGCCGAGCCCCTCTACTCACTGTTGAAGAAAGAGCAAAAATGGCGCTGGTCAGAACTGTGCAGGAGGACGTTTGAAGCCACGAAGAAAATTATCATCAACAGCGATGCGCTCGCGTTCTTTGACGCAAGCAAGCCCATCGGTCTCAACTGTGACTCTTCTGCATATGGTCTGGGCACTGCGATTTTTCATGGTATGCCGGACGGAAGTGAAAGATCAGTAGCGTTTGCCTCGCGCATTCTCCCAAGCAGTGATAGTAACTACGCGCATGGAGAGAAAGAAGTGCTTGGGATTAATTTTGGCCTGAAAATATTTAATCGGTGTTTTTATTGACATAGCATCAGTCTCTACAGTAATCACGAATCTCTCAAGGCCTTTCTAGGACAGGTCAAACTAATTCCAACACAAGCACCGCTAGAATCCAAATATGGGCTGTGACACTTTCCGCATATAAGTACAAGCTCAAGTTCCGGAACGGCCACAACATGCAAGTTGCGGAGGCGTTATCACAGCTGCCACTAGCGGCGAAAGACAAGCATAACAATCCAGAATGTTTAGCTGGTGTCGACACAAAGCCGCTAACCGCCCAACGAGTGGCGAGGGAAATATAACGTGATTTGTTCCTCACGGCAGTTATCAACTACACGCTATCGGGATGGCCAAGAAAGTATCCCAAAGGAATGCAAGAGTTCTTTGCGCGTAGATACGGGGTGCCAGTGGAGGGAGGATGTCCGACTTGGAAACATCAGGTCATCATTCTCAAAACATTGCAAGCAAACCTGCTCGCTTTACTGCATGAAGCACCCAGGTATTACTCGGATGAAAATGTTTGTCTTACGTTTGGTTGCCTTTTCTGAACAAGGAAGTGGAAGACACGGTACGTCTCTGTCGTATACGCCAAAGCGTCCTTCCAGCGAAGACTTCCGGATCACTGCAGCCGTGACCCGGCCTATCTAACCAGTCTGTGGCAGCGCGTTCACGCGGGCTATGCAGTAAAAGACGGAGTTAACTTCCTCGTGCTGTCGACGCTTACACCAAGTGAATCAAAGTTTTTTGCATGAGTAAAACAACAAGTACACAGACAGTTCAGAAATTAGACACTCTTCGCGGCCTACGTCTACCCGGAGGAACTTGTAACTGACAACACCCCACAGCTTACCTCAGACGAGTTTCAAAAGTTCCTGAAACACAGTGGTAACAGGCATCCGAGGACACCTCCCTACCAGGCTGTATCGAACGGAGCTGCTGAAGGAGTGGGGCGAACCACTAAAACAGCGCTGCTCAAGCAAGTTCTTTGCGACAACTTAGCAGGAGTGAGGCGCACAACACAAGTGCGAACAATTTCTTGTTGTACAAGTGCACGCCAAACTCAGCGACAGCAAAGAATCCAGCGGAGTTCTTAAAGCGAATGCCTTGTATAAATTTTTCTCTGTTCAAGTCATGCTTTGCAGGGGACATGGTGAATCGTTAACAAAGGAGCGCCGACCAACTCAGCCAGCAAAGATGACCAGCGGGGTTGTTCTGCGTCAAGGGTAAGGTGTACGTCAAAACAACGCGAGGAGAAGCCGAATCATGGCAGGAGGGAATCGTCGAACAAGTCGCCAGCCCTGCTAGGTATTTCGTCAGAATAAAAAATAACGTGCGATTCACCTATGCAGATCACCCGCGGAAACGATGGCGCATTGCACCAAAACCACCTTCTACACCAGGTCAACACGTTACAGCGGTTCACGGACGGCCGACCAGATGATCAACGCAAACCTCGGCAGAAAATCCAGCCAACAGAGGCCAGTGCTGCACTTGAAGAGCTGCACAACAGTGCCCGATTGACAGCACAAGAAGACCAACGCCTCAACGAGCCAGGGATCACCGTACTCCGACGGCCAAGCCGAGGGCGAGATGACGTCACCACCAGCAACTTCATCTCATGGCTTTGCAGACTTCGATGGGAACCTGACGGCTCCAAGCAACACAGGAGAAGCGACGTCCACCGGCGCAAAGGTTCAATATGAAGCGCTGGCACAGCGGCGAAGCAACCGCACTTGGCAGCGTCCCGACAAGTACCATGCCGATGATTATAGAGCGAAGGCCAAATACTCTAGATTAATTGACAAACCTTTGTGTTGTTAAGGAGGCAAGAGCGTCATATCATGATAAAAACGGTACCTTGACGTCAGAGCCCTGACGTGATCACCCCTATAGCGGCGGCTATATGAAAAGAACAAAACGTAAGGGCGCAAACGAGCTGGTGTACATTGCACATGATTGAAAAAACCCCGATACTGCGGGTAAACGACAAAACACTAAAAAAGTCTCTAACACAGCTGTAATTTTTATTTTCCGAAATCTGGTTATATAGGCACTTCGATACAAAAGAAAAAAAGGGGGAGACAGTGAGAACCCCAAAGAATGCCACTGTGCACCAATGTAACCTTTGACTAAATACAAGGACAACGGTCTCTGCGTCATGCACCTCTCTTATCTTTGACCACTCGCTACCCGACCGCCAAACGCACTGTAAAGCCTAAGCCCACTAACACACACAAAAAAAAACAAAAAAAAACGACTTAACGTTTTTTCTACCTGAAAACCTACATTAACCCATTTACACAGACACACACACACACACAAAAAAGAAAAAAAAACAAAACGACTTAACGTTTCTTCTACCCGAAAACCTACAAAGATAAACCTTGAAGGTAAGTACTTTTCACAGCCTAAGAAAACGCCGAAGTTCATTGTCCAACCCAAACGACGGCTTATTAACTGTGTTCCCGTGACCTAGTATGGTTAATGACTCTTTTATGAATCGCTTATGGTCATCTTGTTCCCGCAACACTACTGAAGTTAAATGCCACAACGATAACATGTTTCGACACTTCGGAGTACGGGTCTTTTTTCATTATACAACGTTTGTGTTCCATCAAGCGCTCATTTATACAGCGTTTAGTCTGTCCAATATAACAGAGGCCACAATCAAAGTGTATCTTGTAAACGACACCCGACAAACATTCTACATTCCTTTCTCTGTGTTCGATCGTGCAACCTGAAACAGTCGAGGCAAAAGGGGTCAAACGCTCAATCTATAATCTGTAGAAAAGGCAGTGCCAATATTAAACTTGCTGGCTAACGCTTTGATGTGCAAAACTTTATGAAAATATGGAAGGACTTCTCGCTTTGAAGGTCTAGGATTTTTCCGAATCGACTTTTTTGGACATATGATATACATCAGCTGCCTTAAAGTATGTTCCTGAGGATACCCAGCGACCTCGAAACGTATTTAGTCAAAGGTTACATTGGTGGAAAGTGGCATTCTTTGGGGTTCTCACCCTCTCCCCCTTTTTTTCTTTTGTATCGAAGTGCCTATATAACCAGATTTCGGAAAATAAAAATTTCAGCTGTGTTAGAGACTTTTTAGTGTTGTGTCGTTTACCCGCAGTCTCGGGTTTTTTGAACCATGTATATAACAAGAGTGTCGTACATATAAACGCCAATTTCTTTTGTTTCATTCACTCCGACTGGGTCTGGTCTTCCTATCTCGGCCACAATAGAACAAACACGTAAAACACGTAATGAACGGGGCTAATTTTCCAGCGAAAATGAATCGGCGAGATGATATCACTATGGCGCAAGCCATTTCAAGCGCTCGAGAGAAGGGGACCGGGACTGGTAGCCGGGTGCCTGCGGGCCCCTTCCCAGCGGGCTGCGGGCCACGTGTTTGAGACCCCTGGCGGGCAACCACAGCGTTGTAAAAGTCTGGCATAATCATAATAAACAGTGCGGCCAACGTAGCGGACATACGCAATTCTAAAGAAAATTCCGTCTCTGCAGGTTTTCAGTCTCAGCTTGGTTTGTAGAAGCAATACAGTTCGAAACGACTTAATTGAGCTCAAGTTTGGTTCCTATCAAAGAACAATATAATATGAATATACAGTCTATGATAATTCCCGCGTAATCCTGGAAATGAGAAATAGCGTCCGGAAACCAGCATTTATAATGTAAAAACCTGGCCATTAAAGAAAGTTGCGTGAATAAACTTTTAGATATATTGTGCACTGCACCATACGCAGGGGCAGATTGTCCCGAGAGTAAGAAAAACTTACAGCTTGCAATTGTTTTGAAAAAGACAAAACTACAATATGATGAAACTCTGCACAGAACACGGTGGACGACAAAAGTACAGGTAGAACGAAAGAGCGCAGACTCCCAACTGATTTATTTTGAAATAGGAGAAAATACAAGCCATAGAAATGAACCCCACGTTATGGTTAATAAGAAAAGGAAAAATACAAAAGAACACATAAACAGACTAGATTGATTTGAGCTAAAAATGAAATGAAAGAAGAAACCGTAAGTACACATGTGAAAAAAAAAAAAAAAAAAAAAAAAACGAAAAGGAAAAAAAAAAAACGAAAAAGAAAAGAATAGGACGAACAGAAAACATAGAAAACGGCTCTTTTTCACTGCCAGCCGGCCAAACCCACTCGCCGTAGGCGTTGGCTAAGAAGGTCACCTCCTTGACACTCAACGACAGAGAGGGATGGCTCCCGCATTGCCGTCCTATTTTTTTTGAGTTTGGTAAGATTCGATTAGCTCCCGGGTAGTCCGATCTTGAAATATCCCGAGTAATGTTGTGTCACTAATAGTCGGTGAGCACTGGCAGGCGAGACAGTGTGTTGGCAGGTGACCTCCTACCGTTGCGTGAAGAGAATAAAAATGTTTTCTATGCTGGACGTTGAGACATTTTTCAGTCTGTCCTATGTAAACCACGCCTTCCGTGCAGGAAACGAACTTTTTGTTTTTCTTTTGGCATGAGGTTTGTGAACGATCGTCAATTACGGAGCCCACCTTCCACAGATCTTATCTAAACATCGAGGCACAGAAACCATCACTGGAACACCATACCTGTTGGCTATTTGCTTCAAATTGTGGGACAATTTATGCAGGTACGAGACTACTACCGGGAGCTTGTTTTTTTAGATATTTTGTTTGCTGCTGGTAACTTTGTTAGCGTCCTTCAACAAGGACTCCATAACCTCTACTAGGACTGCCTTAGGAAAACCAGATTCCCCAGGGCGTTCAAGCTGAGGTCTACAACTGTCCTTAACGGCATGATAGCACGACTGTGCCAGTGACGAGCCTAGAATGGAGATGGCTATGCCCCTTTTGAAAAGCTTAGCATGAGAAAAAGTGTAACGCAGAATGTTTTTGTTTGACCTGGGAGAAAAGGGCCAGCATAGATGATTGCTTGGGCCGATAACGATATATCTAAAAATTGCAGGGTCCTATCCTTGGGTTGCTCGAACGTAAACTTTAGACTTGAACCGCACTTAACGAAGGTTTCTAATACAAGATTTACAACATCACCCTTCGCCCCTTTCTCGTACACAATCAAAAAGACATCAACATAGCGAAATACTTTTTATACTGGCGGAAAACCGAGGTAGTCATAAATACTTTGATCAATCCTGGACAAGAAAACGTCGCTGCGATTAGGGCTACACATGACCCAATACATATACCGGGCTTTGGTAGGTAAAGGCAGGGCTAAGCAGTATCGGGATACAAATGTATCGCGACAGCATCTTAGATATACGTTTGAGTATCTGTATTTCTGTATCCAGATAACTTTGATAAATGTATTAGTGACTTAGTAGTGAAATCCATTTACAATCTATCGCTTGTATCGCGTTACACTGACAGACTTAGGTATTTCGTTACATTTGTTGCCGTTTTTACGATAAATTTAAAAGAAAACGTGTTTAGTGCAAGTTTCTTCAGAATTTTTAACATAAAACCGCACTATATCATAATCCATCAGAATCACCAACGTAAAAAAAAACCTGTTGTTTAAAGAAGGTTACTTGCAAGAATAACTAGATAAGCTCCCATCACAAAGCCCTCCACTCTTTCCGATTTAGCATAACGAACGTTGTAAAGGAGTTGGCTGGAGAAAAGGTATACTGCTCTGTTGTCGAATCTCCTCACACTGTGGGTAACTCAGAAGCATATAAGACGACAGTTTTAAATGTGCCCTCATGGCAAGACAGGGTTCATTTCGTGCAAACGCCTTTTGTCAAGCATCGCACCCAGTCTTTACTGTTAAGCAACTGTGTGGTTGACCGGGCGTGACTTTTGTTTTAGCAGCATTAGTTCGAGGTATGGGGAAGTGCATAAAATGACACAAAAAAGAGGAGCAAAAGCATCAATTACTATTTGCATTCGCCACGTAGTACGCCCTCCCTACGTAGCATCGTTCGGGAACAAATGCATTTCAATAAGTGTTTGTATCTGTATTCCGGAATACTTTTTCGACGTTTTCTCAGAAGTATCTGGGGGATAGCCCGTTGAATAATTAACATATGTATCTTAGTATCACTATTTTGGGCCTTAAAATAAATGTATTTCAGTATTTGTATTCTCGAATACTTTTCGGAGTATCCCCACCCAGCCCTGGGTAAAGGTCATCGTTCCAGGCTATGTACGTAGACAGGGGGTAGAAAATTGAAAGCTCGAAGAAGTCTTCTATGGGCATGCCCCTGGCATTTCTGAAGGCGAGCTTACCATTGCTTTCAATATATGATTAGCAGAGGCTAGCAGACATGAAAGGCAATTGAATAGAAGAGATCCTCGACGTTCATACCAAAAATATCATGATGACCGTGTGACCCAGACTGTAGCGATTGAAACACTCTTCAGAGTTGCGTACTAGAACTGGATCTGTGAGGCTTAAACTGGAGTGGTGCTTTTGAAGAAAGGCGACCACTTGGCGCTGCCGTGTACGCCGCTCGGTGACGCCTCGGAACGGGCGGGCCTCCTTTTGCGTCTTTGCAGTGAAGAGAACCTGGAGGTGTAACCCCTCCGAGTTCTTGATTTTGCCTGCCAGTTGGGTCTTCAGTATCTTGCTAAAGGGGTCCAGTGCCCTGCTTTTGGCCTCTTTGAGGGTAACAGGCTCCGAACGAAACTTTTTTTATCACGGCTGCATTGGCTCGGCCTTGGTACACATCGCGACACTGTTAGCGGGAACACGACATCGGCGCATTTTCGCATTTTACTTCTAAATAGTATTAGCGAGCACAAAATATTATCGCTTAAAATATAGAACTAAATAAGCTCTTTCCGTAACAATAATAACTTGGATGACATCCCTTGGTTTCAAAAAGAAAAACTGGAAAAACCGGCGATCGCTTGTTCGCGCTAACAGTGTCGCGCTCTGTACATACGTTCTGAGATGAGGACAAAGGATCCTACCTTGTCGGCTTCTAGTATGCATACCTGAGTGTCGAATGCAAATCTGACCACTAGACGGAAATCAGAAAGACGTGTAATGCGAGCTGGCATGCTGCGAACAGCATCTACACATTCAGATACACACCGCGGTCTGAAGTTTTGATTCGCTCTGTTTGACACACTTCGAGAAAACTTCAGAAGCCGAGGAGGCCGAAGATTAGGCGCCGTGCAGAACTTCGATACAAGGCTTAGAACCTTTTCTATTAAAGGTGGAATTTGTATGCCCTCAAGGAAGAAAAAACTACATGATGAAAGCGGAACCTTCTTCCCTGTGGGTAACTTCCATCGGACTGGCTCCCACAAAAAGTCGGCTACATTTCCACCGACTTGTTGAAATCGAAGTAGGAAAGTCGCTGCCTCAGTGGAGCCCCCTTTTGTGCGGCACATACCGTACACAGGCAATCCTCGAGGTACCGGGCTTGTCGGTAGTACTCCGACCCTAAGATTTTCTAAATTATCTTCGAGTGCCCAGTTCAGGGGGCCATAAATCCCACCAGGCCAACTAATTCTCGAGGGCACGCACCTTGCTTGATGTACCAAGAGGCTACCCTTGCACTGCAGATGCACTGGGCGGTCAGGTTCACCGGAATGTCAGGATTTATAAAAGGAAGATTGGAGATCACAGAAAAGGGCTCGTTGCACAAAAAAATAAGCTGTATTAAAGTAGTAATTTGAGCCTAGTCGGTACTTCAACATAATAAAACAGCGCACAGAGGTCGGAGAAAGCGAAGAGGACAAGTGCAGCGAAAGATCGCTGATTTCCAACGGATTTATTTTGAGAAGAGAACAAAGAAGCCATAGAAATGGGCCTCACGTGTTAGTTGGTAAGGAAAGAAAAAAAAAAGAAGACGAGATAAACAGGCTTGATTGATTTGAACTAAGAACGAAAAGGAAGACGAAGACGTAAAACACACCCGTGAAACAAAAAAAAAAAGGAAAAAAAAATAAAATAAAATAAAAGGAAATAATAGGAAGAACAGAAAACATAACGGCACTTTTTCACTCCCGGCCGGCCAAATCCACTCGCCGTAGGCGCTGGCTAAGAATTAAACCTCCTCGGCACTCAACGACAGAGAAGGATGGCTCAAGCACTGTTGTCCTATTTTTTAATTTGGTAAGCCTACATGATAATTGAAACTTGACTGTAGTTTGAAAAACGGAGCACTCGTGAAGGAGGGGAAAAAAAAGAAACACAACGCCTTACACCAGCTCGCGTGTACACGAACCGGTTTTTGTGGATTAAAAATGTTCTCTAAGCCAGTCGTTGAGTCATCTTTCAGTCTGCTCAATGTAGCAACCACCGCACGTTAAGGGGATCTTGTAGACCACACCTTCCGTGCAGGAAACCAACTTGTTTTTGTGTTTCTTTGGGGCATGCGGTCCGTGAACGATTGAAAACCGAACTACTGTTCCTACAGGATCCAGTTTTAACAAATTGCGGCAGCACCAATTATGCAACGAATTAACGTAACTCATCGGCAGTAGACAATCCTCGCTAGATGAAAATGGCCGATATTATGTTATATCATCTTCCTATTGCGAAATGTTCAAATGGAAGGTGCAAGAACTAAGATCATTTATAAAAGCATTGAAAATAATTGGTCTGAATATGGACCCCTGCGGCACACCGGGATATGGCGCGTCAGGCCGAACAAAATTTTTCCTCGTGTCATATAATTCAAAAAATATTATGCAAACATTGGTGTGCATTCCCTATAGCCGTAATTTATATATAATTAAATTATTAACTAGGTTAAAACCCTTAGACATATCAACGTGTACACCGTGTCTACCCGCCAGTGCTGCGTGTCAATCGACAAAACATAATTAAAGAAAGAAAACAGATTGGTTTCTACAGTCCTACCAATAAATATCCATGTTATGAAATACTAATTTTACGCTTAAAAAAGTGTGACATATGCTCAAACAAGAGGATCTCATATACGTTTGCATACGCACAACATCGGTCCTGCCACCTTTTTGAATTGGCACAATGACAGAAATATTCTTAAGCTCGGGAGAAGTAGAACTTGAGGGGACTAGTTGAAAATTTGCGTACCATACAATACCGCGGAAGCACCCACTTCGTTCAAGCGCCCATGATTAACATTTCCCAAACTTGGGAATTCTGCAAATTATACATTAATCGCCCAATTTGCCTGGACAAGCGCCCATCTCCAGATTAACCCAGTCTTCAGTACAAATAGGGTGGAGCGCTCCCCCGGCTTTTTACGGTGAGTATTGGTACAAAAATATTTCACAGATATCTGTCTGGTTATTTTTTATTTATTTATTTCGAATACGGCCAACCGTTCCGGGGAATTGCAGGAGGGGGTACAATAACTTGTACAAAAATTCTTTACACAGACGTTATGCATTTGATAATCATAAACGCACTGCTAAGAGTGACAATAGAGAAATGGAGCTAATCATCAGTAAACCAATCCATCAACCTTTCCTCCAATGTTTCAACAGAAGAGACGCCGGAAAGAACACTTGAAGGCAGCCTATTCCTTTCTTCAATGGTCTTCACAAGGAACGAGTATTTATAGATGTCAACATTGGGTACGCAAGGATCAACTGATAATTTGTTGTTTAAGCGTCGGGACCGTCTACCAGAAGGTTTTATGTAGTTTTGCGTGTCAATATTAAAATGGTTAAAATACAGTAGATAAAAAATTTTAGTCCTGCAATTTTACGCCTTAATGCTAAGAGGATAACTGGGCATCAGAAACAGACTCGTGTCTATTACATCTAGGAAATATAAAAAACCTGGCAGCGAGCCTTTGAATACGCTCCAACTTGTTTATTTGGGTTTATCTGTGGGGGTCCCATATTATTGATGCGTACTCTAAGGTTGGGCACACCAAGGTTTTATAAACATTGGTTCTGACATCGGAATTCGTCGCTCTAAGAGATCTTCTCATGAAAAAATATTTCTGTGTGCAGAATCACATACATTTCCAACATGCGTGTTCCAGTTGAGATTACTTGATATTGTAACACCGAGATACTTAAACATGTTAGAACACTGCAGGTTTATACCATTTATCTCACACGAAAACATTAAAGGAAACTACTTTTTAATTATACTTGCGACAGCGGTCTTATCAAAATTGATGCGCATATTCCATCTCTCACACTATCGCAAAATGGTCATCAAGGAACGATTCAACAAGATTTGATCGTCAGCACTTTCCAGAGTAATGTAAACTAAACAATCGTCAACAAACAATCGTACTTCCACATCCAAATCAATATTTTGAGCGATATCGTCAACATAAATTAAAAATAAAACCAGCCCCAAAACAGAACCCTGGGGCACGCCAGACGAGACAGGCCAAATGGATGACGCATGGCCGTCTATTTCAACATACTGCGTCCGATCAGAAAGATATTACTTGATCCAAGAAACCAGGTTCTTATCAACACCGAGACGCAGTAATTTCTCCGGTAGCTTGCTATGTATGACTCTGCCGAATGCCTTAGGTAGGTCGATAGACACAACATCGACTTGGCCACTTGCGTTTAGTTCTTCACCAAACTGGTCCGTTGATTCAAATAGCTGAGTAATAGTAAGAGCTTCCTGCGGAAACTGTGCTGTTTGTTGTAGAAAATATTGTTGTTTTCCATGAAATCTACGAGCCGTTTACAAATAATGTGCTCGAGCATGTTGCATGAATTTGATGTCAACAAAATCGCTCTACGCGAAAAATGTTGCCCGATTTGTGAATTGGTACAACTTTGGCGGTTAGCCAGTCATTTGGTAAACGACATTCGTCGAGAGATCTATGAAAGATGGTAGTCAGAAAGTGGGATACTGGTTCGCAATAGCGTCTCAGAAATTCGTTTGGAATTCTATCTGGCCCTGGCGTTTTTTTATATCAATATTTAGCAGTAGGGCCCTTACTCCCTCAAAGTTAATTTGAATATGTTGCGTTAACGAGTCAGGCTCAGCGCTTATTAAAGTATTCACAGAATTGTCAGCTGAAAAAATCGAATGAAAATATCTGTTGAATTTATCTGCCATGGCTGGTGGTTTATCGCATATAGTTCTATCCCCAAGGACTTACTTTACACCTTTCTTTTTAGGGGACAAATGCTGCCAGAACTCATGGAGCGATATTTTCAAATGCGTATTCATGTTATTGGCAAAAAAAAAATAGTTTTGGCGTTTTTTACCTTGTTTTTCATGTCCCGGCTTAAGGAATTAAATATAGATGGGCTCCTGTGCTTACATAATCGTTTACGTCTCAATTTGCGTTTCAAATGAATAATATCGCGGGTAACCCACGGATCTGTTTTATTATTTTTTTTTACTCTTTGTGGGATATATGATGTCAAGCAGCGATTGATTGTTTCTTTAAAACACTTCCAGAGGTTTTCCCCGTTCTCGTTCGGACACAAGGAATCAAAGGAGTATTCAAGATATTCTAAGACTGATGTGTCATCAGCGTTTGCGAAGTAATAAACGAGTGCAGTATTATTTTTCCTTTTTGGAAGTAGACTATCACATGTTACTGTCACGCGTACCACTTTGTGGTCTGAAATTCCGTCTACAACCGATACCTCGTATTCAAAGAAACCCATCGAAAGAATGCAAAGGTCTAAAATGAAATTTCGTGGTCCGCATGTACTGGTGGGTTCCAGCACTATTTGATCAAGACCGTGTTTTAACATTACTTCTAGCATGTAGTTATCTTGTTTGCCGCCTGACCTTTCAACAACTCTTTCTGCCCAGTTAATGTATGGTAAATTAAAATCCCCAAAAATAATTGTGTTACAGCCGGATTCTTCAGGGACCGCTGTACAAGCAACGCAACGTCCCCACCTTTAGTGTGTCTCTATCACAGCGTAAAATATTATATCCGGGCGGAAAAACTTCGAAATCTGATACGTTGTGTCGTAGCCATGTTTCTGTAATTACTACCAGGTGAGGGTCGTGGTCTAATATTACACCTTCTAGTTGGTCAGTCTTGTTCATAACACTCTGTGCATTTAGCGTAACTATGATTAATCTGGGTTCCGTCCAATGTCCATTTTGCCCCGAAGCAGGTTCGGAACTGGGCCGTTAGGGTGCATTTATTGATACCCTTTGTTCTTTTTTCTGGCTCCCACGCGTACGCTGCATCGTTAACGTAAAGTTTATCCTGAACAAGCTTAATTTTTGCTCCCCTTAGTTTTTCCTCGCGAGCCGACTTCCACAGTTTCATTCTTGTCAGCAAGGTCTCTTTTGAAAAGTCATAGGAAACTGAAATTGCAGTTTCTTTTAGTTTTTTACAGTCTTTGAACGTTGATAGTTTTGCATTATAGTCGAATACCTTAAGGACTACAGGTCTGTTTTTACCCTGCACGATCCGTCCTATCCTGTGTATCCTTTCTAAAGACGTCAGTGACACACCTAGTTCCTTATTAAAGACGTCTTGAAGCACCTTTTGCTCAAGACACCTCTTCGTTTCTCCGGGATTCTCGGGGATACCAACGATAATAAGGTTGTTCCGACGAGATCGATCTTCGAATTCTACTAGCCTTCCGTTTTGGTGAACTAAAGTGTTCTTCAGCAGTTGAACCTCGGATTCACGGATTTTGTTTCCATTTTCGGCCACATACTTTAGAACCCCGTTGTGTTTATCTTCAATGCTCTTTAGTGTGTTGTTAATGTTTTGGTTATCAGATTTGAGTTCTTTTATGTCATTTCCGATTTCTTTCTGATTTTCCAATATTTCCTGTAGTATTTCCATGGTCTTATCAGGGCCCGGGTTTAATTCAACATCACCAGATATTCCTAGAAGCAATCTACTAACGGCAAAACATTCACATACGCATTGCAATAACATTCGTGGGCACGGCAAGACAATCAATCCGACAAAATTGCTACGGTAACCTTTGTCCTCACTAACCTGGACGAGAATTGCAGTAGTCATTCCAGTTGAAGCACTCACGGCAGAGCTGCCGTGCCCACTGAAGCCCGGCAGGGACAGATCCTACCTTCTATCGAGCCATGAAGGCACTCCTTGTGGATGATCGGTCGTAGTTGTCGCTTTATCTTCCAACACGTGGCGAAAGTTGACGATGCGAGACAGCAGAGTGGCGTTGCTTGCAGCACGGGTAGTTGCGTCTGCGGTGGTCTCGTGATCGTCGGTTGCGTGATGCCGAACAGAGGCAACAACTGGACGAGAATTGCACTAGTCATGTCAGTTGAAGCCCTCACGGCAGAGTAGCCGTGCCCACTGAAGCCCGGCAGGGACAGATCCCAGCTTTTATCGAGCCATGAAGACGCTCCTTGTTGATGACTGGTCGTAATTGTCGCTTTATCTTCCAACACGTGGCGAAAGCTGGCGATGCGAGACAACAGGGTGGCGTTGCTTGCAGCCACGGAAAGTTCAGTCAGCGGTGGTCTCGCGATCGTCGGTTGCGCGATGCCGAACAGAAGCAGCACCTGGACGAGAATTGCAGTAGTCATGTCAGTTGAAGCCCTCACGGCAGAGTTGCCGTGCCCACTTTAAATCTTGGAAAATCTTAGAAATCTCAGGTAAAATCTTAGAAAATAAAAGGAACTCCAACCAATCCCTAAAAACTAGGGCCCTTAGTTTTAGCGATTGGTAGGAGTTCCTTTTAGTCTCTAAAATGGAGGAGCAGCTTTTTACAATAAAGCTTGGGATGCCATCAAACGCCATGGATAGCGGCTTTAATTTTTTTATGGCAAGTTCAGTTACGGCGTTTTGAAACGATACTATCGAGAGGCTATCATCGGAATAGTAACTATCATCTGGGGTGGATGACGTAGCTTGAAATAAGGAGTAAACTTATTCAAGGTAGCCAGCGAAAGCCACCAAGCCTGCCTGCACTGTTGGGCGTCCCCCAGGGCAGCGTTCTCAGTCCGATTTTATTTCTTATATATATAGTAACGATCTTCCTCACCGTATAACACCATCTATTAGGATTTTCGCGGATGATTGCGTGATTTCCCGTCGCATCACTAACCCTGAAAATTCGATACAATTACAGATGGATCTAAATGTGGTCTTGTTGGTGTATCACGTGAAAGATGAAGGAATATTCACTGGTCCGCGATCTTCTAGTGTACGTAACTACACCTTACTAACACTGCCTCTCGGAAAAGTTCCAACTTACAAATATTTAGGCGTAACATTTTCTGAAAACCTAACTTGGAATACTCATATTGACAATATCAAGGCTAGTGCATTCAGATCTCTCGGATACATAAAACGTAACCTATACCTCACTCCCCGCTGTTTTAAACTAACTGCCGATCTTTCGTCTCATCAAAATTGGACTACGCCAACCTTAGTTGGTGGCCTCATCAATCATATCTCATTACTAAACTCGAATCGGAGCCAAACAAGGCATAACGTTTTATAACACATGACAACTCGCGAACGTCAAGCGTAAATGCACTAAAATCCAAGCTCGACCTATGGCCTCCATCCGAAAGAACTTAACTTACTTGTCTTGCCTTTAAAAAAAAAGAAAATACGATTCCTTTTGTGATTTTCGGAAAAAACAACTGTCACCCGCCACCTCACATCTCCATGCGTCATGACCACAGTCTAATGATTAAACCTCTATTCAGGAGAACTAATAAATTCCAACATTCCCCACTTCCTCTCGCTATTACTAACTGTAACTCCCTTTCTGAAACCATAGTACGTGAGTCTAATCCCGAGGCATTCCGTGAACTCTGCAAGGCGCGCCTGAAAAGTGTTGATCTTTAACATGTTTTTTTATTAATACTGTGACGGTTGTAAGAAGAGGAAGAAGACGTCACGTCGGGGACGGAGTGGGGAACATATTGGGGCAAAGGACACGCTTAAATAAAAGCGTTACACTGGTGTCAGAAGTGGGATCTTCAGTGAAGACGCCTTCTGCCGGCACGCATGGACCTTCCTCGACAGCCTGAGGATGAGATCCCGCGAACCGGAGAAGCCATCGCGCCCCGGCCGGTTCCCGACTCCATTAACCCTAACATTCGAACTGAGACTTCATCGGCCATTGAAGCCCTGCTGGATGCCCACCACCAACGGACTGCCCAGGAGCTCAGGCACAGAGACGCGGCCCTTTTGGAGGTTCTGTCGAATTTATTCGAACGAATATCGGTCGCACTTCTTGATGGCCTGCGAGCGCTCGTCCAGCCAGGACTTTCGCAGGGAAGTCCCAGTTATCTGTCGCCAACATCAGTGACGACAAACGTCGCGTCGACTATACCTTTATCTACTCCACGCCTTAAGCTGCGGCCATTGCAGTTTGACGGCACAGGCACATGGTCTGCCTACGTAACACAGTTCGAGATTCTTGCTAAAGTCTATCGCTGGGCCGAAGAGCGGCAGGCACAAGTACTTGCAGTAAACCTCAGCGGTCCAGCGTTGCAAGTGCTCCACCACATGCCGCCTGAATCCCGTGGTTCGTACACCTTGCTGGTCCAGGCGTTAGAAGAACGTTTCGGCGATGGGCCTCAACGTCACCTTCACCATGCTGAGCTACGTCATCGACGACAAGCATCGGGTGAGACGTTGTCCCAGCTCGCTGACGACATCGAGCGTTTCTTGTGTCTTCCGAAGACACCGTAGATGCTGTCAGCACTGCGGCGTTCATTGATGCTATTGCATCTGAAGATATCCAAGAAGCTGTGCGTCTTTACCACCGCCGCACGTTTCGGGCCGCTCACACGTATGCATTAGAAGTGGAGGCCGCTCGCAAGGCCTCACGGTGGACAACCATGCATCAGTCGGCAACCACCCTTCCGACAATGACTTGCTCGAGTTCCCAAGAAGAAGGCCACAGCAGAACAGAAAGTGAAGATGCTCAACCAACAGTTGCTTTTTGCAAGGAAACTACACCTGCTACCTCGCTAGGCTCGTGTTCAGTTGAACTCGGCGCTCACCTTATTCCGCTATACGAGACTACTGCTTCTCGACTTCAACAAGATGACGCTGTCCTTCTAACAAGCTTTCTATCTCCTTTTTCGACGGTATTCAGCAGTAGCAACACCGATTTGGGAAAAACAAATCTGACCGCACACCGCATCATAACCGGTGATGCTGCGCCCATTCGACAGCCACCTCGCAGGGTGCCGCTGGCTAAGCGCGCGCACGTAAATGACCTTGTTCAAGAAATGCTCACACAAGGTGTCATTGAGCCAGCCTATGGACCCTGGACTTCGCCGATCACCCTGGTAAAAAAAAAAAAGATGGATCGACTCGATTTTGCGTGGATTATACACTGTTAGCAAAAATAACACGCCCAGACGTGTAAACCGTTGTCCCATAGCGGACACGTCGAAACGTGTTCATTTTACACGAGGCCATCTGTGTTTTTCGTCTACACATGAGGTGCTGTGTAAACTTAACACGCTACACCGTGTCTGCCTTCCTCAAAACCGTTTCGAGCGTGTTCCTTATGAAACATGGCGGCCAGCGGCCGAGAACAGGCGAGAGACGAGCCCAACGAGCCGCGCGCCTTTCAGCCGAATTGAAAGCACACAGGGCGCGTTAGTTCTCGTTCGATGTCTTTTATACACAGTAAAGTCTCCAAGCGGCGGACGTAGCTACTTTCAAAGGTACGTACGTGCGTTGTCGGCGGTCGGCGGCGTCGGTAGCTTCAACAAGCGGCTAGACAAAAAAAAAGAAAAACGAATGCCGAACTTACATGGATAAATAACTTGAGCAAACTATTTAGAATCGGGCGGTCACTTGCGCCACCTATCAAGATTTCTAGCAGCCTGTTTTTAAAAGAAAGACGAGTCTGTTAACACTGCGAACGACCACGACTACACTACAACCCTACATACAACGCAGGCAACACAGCACACAGCTACACAGCGCCGACATGTACACAAACACAACAACCGACACTACGCCCCTCACTTCCTACTCGTTATCCATTTCTCCCCGTGGCGCATATAAGCTTGACATGTGCGGGTGAGCTCTTTGGTTGCTGACCATTACAGATTTATAGAAGAATACACAAAACACGGCGCAATGGACAGCCGTGTGTTAGAACTGTTTGCATTTAAAAAGTATGGAGGCAAAATCTATAATGTTAGTCCGTTGCAATAAATAACGATATGTTAACAATACATCTTAAACCGGTCATGAAAAAGTTCAAATTTTTGTTATTTTCTTGCTTGACCAGTGTTATGAGCAGTCCGATTAGCTTGAATCAGATAGGAAAACAAATTATTGGGATTTTGTCATTACGTATACAATAATAAATGAAAATGATCCTTGCGCAAAGTATTTTTTTTATATATTTTTGTGAAGGACATCCGGACATCCGCCCAACACTTCACTTCCGCTAGTTGCAGCAGTTGCAGTACGGGAGCAGACGCCTTCACTTTTGGGGCGTTTTGATGCAGTTTGTTGTCGTATGTCGTGTCGGTGTCGAGAAGAGCGGTGGGGCTTGGGAGTTTGTGACCGGTGTTATTCGTGAACGCTGGTATGGGGCGCTGATGCGTCTTTTTTTTTTTTTATACTGCCACCACCCCGAACTTTGAAGATACACGGGCCCGTAGCAGTGCATTATGCTGAATCGCGAGCTCCTTCTCTGTTGACGTCGCTTTCCTGGTACCACTCGTGGATACTGCAAGCGTTTAAAGGGGCCCTGCAATCATATTTAAGCGTCTACCTTTTTTGCGGTTTCCACGTCCCTCGGAGTTCGGGCAAGCCAGCGGGCACGGAGAGAGTTACTAAATATCAGTGAATCCTATTTTAACCGGACGACGCGGAAGCCTCCTCCACCGACGGGGGCGACCCGCGGTACCGAAAGCGCGCGATATGTGACGTCTTAGGTCCTGGGCTTACTACTGGACAGAGCCGCTAAAAGCTTCTTTTTAGTCGAAATACAAAATATAAGTGGTGCGAACCGTTTCAATTATTTATGAAAGTAGTTTTTGTTCGGTATTTTAGCGCAGAAAAGTGACAAATGCAGTTTATAAAGTACGGAAAAAAGAGATTACCCGTCGACATACCAGCCACCAAGCGGCGGAAAAAGCGGCGCATACTAGAAAGGAGTAGTGGGATCAGGCGCCGACACGGGAAGGTCACGGATGTACGCGGCGGCGCTGCGGTCGTTTACAAACTGGAGGATCCGACCGGCTCCGAGCGTTCCGAAGGCCTTCGGCGAGCAGCTTTGTTTTGCGGTTTGGCCGTTTCGCGGTATGGCAGCGCAAGGTGGCTCCTATTCTGAACAGATCTTTACCCCGTCTTTGCTGTCGTTTGTGGCCAGTGAAGTGTCATGCCGAATTAGTGTTTACTCGCGCAGCAAATGTAATGAATGCCGTTCTGGCTGCCCGCTGCATACAGCCTATCCAGAATATGCTTTAGTGGCGCCCTCTCGCGCCGTCGACACGGAGTGGGGGCAGCCGTGAGCGCTCGCGATGAGCCCACTACCCCTCCCCTAGTTCACGGCCACTCAAGCAACCAAGGACGTCATGAGGGAGGTTATTTTTTGCTTGTTTTTGTAATATTAATTTGCCTATAACTTTTAAACTAAAGCGAATTTCGGGAAAATAAAAGTTGCACTACGTTACTACGTTCAGTGCGCTCAGGCTCGGTGAAAATTAAAAACCAGTAAAAAGTCCTTGCAGGGCCCCTTTAAACAGTGTGCACCGTCTCGCCTACATCCCCGGTGACGTACTCGACCTGTTGAAACCTATTGCTTCCGTCATTTTAGAGTACGCAAGGCAGTTATCTCGTTGGTGTGGTTTCGGTTATTAAAGCAAGGCAAAACGCTCGTAGTTCCCGCCCTCAGTACACGTTGGACATCTTCCACACTTTGACACCGGATAACTGAATGAACGAGGATTTACATTCACTTCCGAGGTTACTCTCGCTGCTTCCTCACCGTTGAGCAGCAGGATGAGCTGGCGACAAGCCGCGGATGAAAGGCTTGAGCATAAACAGCCCAAGCGCACTCGGTGCTGATGCGGGCGACGCGGGTTTCTGTCAACCGGGAGGCCAGCACAAACCGTGACCGTTCCAGCTCTTCGTCATGACACAGTGTTGGAGAGAGCAGGGTAAAATACAGCTACACGGATCACCGAAGCAAACGACTGCTATCTTAAATCTTGGCTTGTGATTGCGCCTTTGTAGTAGATCATCTTATTCGTTTTGCTGGAGAGACGGAAACGACAGGCATAACAAAATCGCTTGCATATTCCGCATATCTCACAAAAGCAGTTACCCTGTCACCTTGCGAAAAGCGCGAAACACGGAGTCCGCACAGTCCTAAGCTTCCCGTTTTTTACCTGCTTTAGAGCAGTTTGTACCTGCTAGAAGATATGCCCACTGAAACTGAAACAGGGCTAGTGCCAGAGAGAAAGAGACAAAGTTGGGAAAGCTTGCTCGCTCTCCAATTTCTCAACTCTCAAGTGATTGTAGCATAATAAATGCACCAACGAGTCTTCCAAAATAAAGAAAGAGCACTACGTTCACAACATAAAAAATGGTCTCAGCACATGCATCTGTGGGCAGGTAGGAAACCTTGCCCTAATTTATTCACGCCGCAAGATTGGCGCAACAAACTCGTTGCAGGACCGAATCATCTACTCGAGCGGTGTGCGTCGCTATGCAAACGCAGTCCAACACGAAGCATAAAAAACGGCAGATTTAAGACAACAATCCGGAGACCATTATTCAATTAAAACAACGTAATTTTGTTGAAAACGCCCGCTGCTTCTTACTCACGGTATGTGTCGGGATACTTCCATAGTTTGAAACGGAACGAAGGAAGATTTACTTTTAAAAACGCTCGCTGCGTCCTCCCGGACCAGCTGGACCGGATCAGCTGACGACGACGGGACTGTACCCGTTGAACCTCCACCACGCAACAAACAATTTGCGCTCCGTGTTAAAAGCGTGGTTCAAACAGACCCGGAATACAAAGCACCGCACCACACACGACGAATGTTTCAGCTCTTTTTCGCATCGCCGGGTTGCACCAAACAGAACGAGATCGCCGAAGCCAACGCCGCGCTGTCGCGAACCTTGGCTTGTAGTTACGAACTCGTGGACCCTGTGACTCCCTTCGCTTTCAAAGCTCACACGACGATTACGAATGCTACTTTCCGTCTTCCAGGAACATCACAGGGGCACTTCTCCGGTCACGTCTTCACTATGTGCTCGCAAACTCCGAAGCTCTATGCGAACTTCTCGCGTCCCGTCAAACCAAAACAGTAGCGGCGCCATGCGTACTTGTCAGATTTTCTCCGGTCAAACAAAAACCAAGCAAAAACAACGAAAGCCAACCGGCGCTTTCTTCCAGCGTACTTACATCGGCGTTGCGCTTGCGCCAGTGGGGTGAAGCTCTCGGCTACTTCCGCCCGGCCGCGTATACTTATGACGTTCGTCCGGTCCGGCAAACTGCTTCCGATTGCCGCGCTCCCAGCGGGTGTTGGCACTTATTATTTTATTTTAAATAAATATGATTCATATATTTAATGAAGCGAAATAAAGGTGAAGTTGTTTTGAAGGTGTGAATGGCTTTGAAGCTTGTTATCGTAACTTTCTCTTTCACTCTTTCAACCTGTCTGGGCGCGCTTTCTCTCTCCCCGAACCCGCGCCTCGCGCCTCGAGATGCGCTGGCCGCTGGCGCCGGGAAGTCGGTGGACCGTTAGAACGCGCGAGGGACGCGAGTCGGAGGGAGAGCTGTTTCGCTTATGGGAGTGCGTCGCGGCCATACCTCGGCAAACCTCACTCATGAGGGCCCTCAATCACCCTCACTCACCCTCATCTTCACAGGGGAGGTGAGGGTGAGTGAGTTTCTGAAACAGGAAAATTCATGAGTGTGAGGGTGAGTGAGGGCCGTGAGGGCTGTGAGGGCGGTGAGGGCCGTGAGGGCTGTGAGGGCGGTGAGGGCCGTGAGGGCCGTGAGGGCGGTGAGGGCGGTGAGGGCCATGAGGGCCGTGAGGGCTGTGAGGGCCGTGAGGGCCGTGAGGGCGGTGAGGGCCCTGAGGGCTGTGAGGGCGGTGAGGGCCGTGAGGGCCGTGAGGGCGGTGAGGGCCGTGAGGGATGTGAGGGCGGTGAGGGCCGTGAGGGCCGTGAGGGCCGTGAGGGCCGTGAGTGCGTGAGTGGTGTGAGGGCGGTGAGTGCGTGAGGGGTGTGAGGGCCCTGAGTGCGTGAGGGCAGTGAGTGGCATGAGAGGCGTGAGAGCCGTGAGGGTGGTGAGCGCATGAGGTGTGTGAAGACCATGAGTGCGTGAGTGCGGTGAGTGCGTGAGGCCCCTTCAGATCGAGCATCTTTCTCAGCAATTTTGGAGTTAATGGCGGGCTGTTCTCTAGTTTTCCTTAGATCGGCATGAATTGCTGAGATCGGGTCCGGCTCGAAATAAGCAAGCAACTCGGAACAATTCGAATGCGTTTGAAGCGGCTGCATCCAATCAGGGACGCAAAATTTTCACGTGATACCTGGTGCCGGTGATGATGACACCGAAAGACTTGGTTCTGGTTTGAAATCGATCGTTCTTTTTGGTAATAAACTGTTTCAGAAAGGTGCATTAGTATTCTTAACAAGATTTAAATGCATAAAAACACGTTTATAACGCGTAATTGTGTCTAAATAGTGCAAGAAAAATAAAATTTTATGATGACGATGGCAAATTGCAGCAATTGGTTGCTGCGTGTGATTGCGGGCGGCCCGTGTTGCTGGTGTTGCGACGTAAAGTTTCTGGGCGAATTTGCCCCATCTGAAGCTGGCCTGAGTGGCGCGAGGGCCATCAGTGCGTGAGGGGCGTGAGGGGTGTGAGGGCCGCAAGGGCGGTGAGGCGCGTGAGGGCGGTGAGTGGCGTGAGGGCGGTGAGTGGCATGAGGGCGGTGAGTGGCGTGAGGGCGGTGAGGGCCGTGAGGGCCGTGAGGGCCGTGAGGGCCGTGAGGGCCGTGAGGGCCGTGAGGGCCGTGAGGGCCGTGAGGGCCGTGAGGGCCGTGAGGGCCGTGAGGGCCGTGAGGGCCGTGAGGGCCGTGAGGGCCGTGAGGGCCGTGAGGGCCGTGAGGGCCGTGAGGGCCGTGAGGGCCGTGAGGGCCGTGAGGGCCGTGAGGGCCGTGAGGGCCGTGAGGGCCGTGAGGGCCGTGAGGGTGGTGAGTGGCGTGCGGCTATGAGTGTGTGAGGGCGGTGAGGGCCGTGAGGGCGGTGATGGCGGTGAGGGCGGTGAGGGCCGTGAGGGCGGTGAGGGCCGTGACGGCCGTGAGGGCGGTGAGGACCGTGAGGGCGGTGAGTGGCGTGAGGGCGGTGAGTGCCGTGAGGGCCATGAGGGCCATGAGTGAGTGAGGGGCGTGGGGGCCGTGAGGGGGGTGAGGGCGGTGAGTGCGTGAGGGCCGTGAGGTTCAGTGAGGGTGAGTGAAGGGCTGAAGGTGAGTGTGACTGTGAGGGTGAGGGTGAGTGAGGGGCTGAAGGTGAGTGTAGCTGTGAGGGTGAGGGTGAGTGAGGGGCTTAGGTGAGTGTGGCTGTAAGGGTGAGGGTGAGTGAGGGCGACCTAAATGCCGACCTCTGGTCGCGGCGCGAGATTCGTGCCGCGTTCGTGCGGGCGCGGCTCTCTTTTCTTTTTCGTGGGAACTCGTTGTTTTTGTAATGTGGTCAAGCATGGATTTTCGTCATCACCACACCACCTGATGTGCCAAGTGGGGAAACAATGACTGTCGAAAGCCGGGATATCGATGGTTTCGAGTTCCAATGGACGTGCGGTACGCTGTTTTGGTCTTCTCTTGCTTAAGTTTCTGATTAGATGTTTGCAACAAAACCTAACTGTCGCAGTGGTAGTGAGTATTAATTGTTTGATTTTGGCAATAGCTACGATGGTTTCCAACAACAAAACCAAATCCTATTATTGTTCAGGGGTGCTCGTCACTCGCCGCGGGAAGTATGTCATTGTCAAATTACTGGAGACTTCTGTGTCATATCAAGATCGAGCACATATGCTCACTTTAAAAGATGGGAATCTTTTTGCTGTGGGCTGTTTATTTGGCATTGTTGTCAGCGATTCACGCGTCTGTTCGCGAGGAGTGAAAATGAGCCTAAATATTTTTCGATTAACTGAGCGATGGAGCGATCCGCTCTGGTTTCCCGTTTCGTTTAGCAGTGACGCACTCCTAAATTTAAGTGATAATATTAAAAACGAGTGCAGGTTCTCGATGAAGACTCAATACCAAAGAGCTGAGCTGTTTTTCTTGACCTCATTGCTTAGTTTCCTTTAGTTGCAAGACACCGTCGTCGGTCTTATATGCCTACTAATATAATCAAATTCGAAATGATTGTCAATTTAGCGTGGAGGCATTTAAGTCAAGGAGAACAAAAATAGAGGAGACACGAGTTTTTAGTGTCGCAGTGTTGAACTCCGAGTACCGTTTTTCGAAAGGAGGCGCAGAAAATGCTCGCTGTTTTCATATGACCCTATCAGGCACGTAACGGCCAATCAAGCAATTCAACTTTTTTTTCTAGGCTCCACGCCTGTGGCTGGACGGCCTAAGGCTTGTGAGTACACGCCAAGAAGCTCGAAAAGGATCACGAACCTAGAGATTTTATGTAAATTTAGCGAAGTGGTTTTGCAAGGACGCATATCACCTTCGTCGCACGTAACCTTAACGTTTTATCCTGTTTTGTTGTTCATTTCTTTGATTCTTGTGTGCAAAATAGTGAGAAATTTCGTCTGTATTTTCTACTGTCTTTTGAATAAAAATAAACGCAAAAGGACAAACATTGCACATTTTTTGTGTATGCGTCACTTTCGTTGCTTTGCTAGGCTTCTGCTGAAAACAGCCGCAAAGCAGCAGAAGCCTAGCAAAGCAACGCGCCAACCAAGCAAAAAAAAAAAAAAAAAAAAAGCTACAATATATATATATTTTTAAATCTAGGTGGCGCAAGCTACCACCCATCCATCCGAACACAATGGTGCTGCCGTGCAGTTTCGGTTTTAGTTTCGCTGTGCCGCCATGTTGATTTTAGTACAGCCACCAGATACCAGGGGATTCAAATGGCGCTGCGGCCTCCCAGGGTTTCCCAATTTGCGTTCCATGGGCGGTATAGGAAGTTGCACTCCTCTGCTTGCGCCGTGGCCAGATCGCTTGCAGTTGAAGGTTGAAGCAAAAACGAAACCAACTGCAATGTCACGTGTTCACATCGAGGACACGCTTTTTATATCCATTTTAACTGTTTGGAACGAGTAATTAGACCCATGACTTTATTTGTGGTGTCTAAGAAACTGTTATCAGGACTCCTAAACTAAATACAAACATGGGCGACATGAGGGAAGCCGCATTGCCATCGACCAGAAGATGGCGGCGAGCACGGTAAGCGCGGGTTTCGCCAACGTCCTGCGACATGGCGCAATTGCTTTTGGTGCATATCTGTCTCCGAGACATGTTTCTTTCCGCGGCGTTTGTCTCGACGGTCCTTTCTAAGTGTGTCCCCAAGCATTCCGGTGTTTCGATAGCCGGCAATGCCACGGTCGTCGCCGGGGGCGATGCGTGTTATCGAGGTCGGCTACACGGTTATGCGTGTATGACCGAACCAAAACACGTTTTTTACAACCTCGCATGATTTCTGAACGAATTATCCGTTACTCATCGTGTAAATTTATGGTAATTTGTGTAAATAGCGTGTTTTTCACCCCAAATATTCGCCAAATACACGGTACTTGCTAACAGTGTAGAAAGCTGAATGACGTTACAAAGAAGGATGCCTTTCCACTACCACGGACAGATGACATCTTAGACGCACTCGCGGGTTCCACTTGGTTCTCGACTCTCGACCTGAAGAGCGGCTACTGGCAGGTTCCAGTACATTCAACTGACCGCGAAAAAACAGCCTTCAGCACAGGCTGTGCACTCTACCAATTTACAGTCATGCCATTCGGGTTGTGTAATGCGCCCGCAACGTTCCAACGTCTGATGGAGAAGGTTCTTCAAAGACTGACCTGGTCTGCGTGCCTTGTTTATTTAGACGATATCGTGGTCCTTGGGAAAACGTTCGCCGAACACTTGGCAAATCTTGAGCTGGTTATTCAGCGACTTCAGGACGCAAACCTGAAACTAACTCCTAAAAAATGCACCCTATTTGCTAGGGAAACTCGGTACCTAGGCCACGTTATCTCAGCCAATGGAGTTTCTCCTGACCCAACGAAGTTGTGTGCCATAACCGATTGGCCGACCCCGACATCAAGTGCGGACGTTCTGAGTTTCCTTGGCTTAGCGACTTACTACCGGCGATTTGTTCCTGGTTTCTTGCGAGTCGCTAAACCGCTTTATGCTCTAACTGAGAATTCCAAGGTGTTCAACTGGTCCACCGAATGTCAAGACTCCTTCGAGGCACTCAAGCAGGCATTAACATCGCCCCCTGCACTGGCTTACCCAAGAGATGACGCCTTATTTATTCTTGATACAGATGCAAGCAACACTGCAGCCGGTGGCATTCTATCCAAACAGCAAGAGGGCCACGAGCGAATCATCGGGCATTATAGCAAAGCATTCACAAAACCGGAGCGTAACTATTGCACCACAAGACGCTAACTTCTTGCGATAGTCAAGGCGCTCTCTCACTTCAATCACTACTTGTGCGGCAGGAAATTTGTTATTCGTACAGACCACGCGGCTTTGACATGGTTGCTTGGTTTCAAGGCGCCAGAAGGACAAGTGGCCCGCTGGCTAGAACAACTCCAGCAGTACAACTTTGAGATCAAACATCGAGCCGGATCACATCACAACAACGCTGACGCCCTCTCCAGACGACCATGCAGTGAGGGCTCCTGTCGACAGTGCTTGAGCATGATCCGCCGTAATTCGACCCGGACAGACATGTTCTGCCAGGTAGCCATCTCTAACAACATGTGGTCACCTGAAGAGATCCAAGAGGCCCAGTTGCGCGACCCTGCTGTCGGCCTATGTGTCCAATGGAAGCGAAGCGGTCGCCGACCGCCACGTACCGAGATATCTGATCTTTCTCCAGACGTCTTAAGCTACTGGGCCCAGTGGGACACGCTGGAATTGCGCAACGGACCTCTTTATCGTCGCTGGGAGTCACCTACTGGTGACCGAGTCGTGTGGCAGCTAGTGGCACCACTCGAGTTCCGCGCCCAGATTTTCAGACAGCTTCACAGCAGTCCTGAAGGAGGCGATTTTGGCTTCAATCGCACCCTTCGGAAGATACGCGAGCGCTTCTACTGGTTGCAGTGCCATAATGACGTTAGATTATGGTGCCGGCAATGCGACATGTGCGCCTCGCGTAAGGGTCCACACAAGAAAGCGCACACGCCTTTGCAAGAGTGCATCAGTGGAGCACCATTTGAACGTATCGCCATCGATGTTCTAGGTCCATTACCACGATCAAAAACTGGAAACAGGTATCTTCTCGTCATTGTGGACTACTTTTCGAAATGGCCAGAAGCCATCGCCATTCCTGATCAGACTGCCCCTGTTGTGGTGGATGCTCTGGTGACTCACTGGATATCCCGATACGGCGCACCCTTGTCACTGCATTCCGACCAAGGGCGGAAGTTTGAGTCCCAAGTATTTAAAGAGGTTTGTCAACAATTTAACATAACCAAGACAAGAACGACGCCACTGCATCCTCAGTCCAATGGACTCGTGGAGCGTTTTAATCGCACCATACTGCAGCATTTGGCTATGTTCGTTAATAGCCACCATGACAATTGGGACGACTGTGTTCCTTTGTTTCTCTACTCCTACCGAACAGCGGTCCATGAAGTCACCGGGTATACACCTGCTATGATTCTCTTTGGGCGGGAAATTCGTATGCCCTGCGATCTCGCCTTCCCAAGACCGCCAGATCGCCCCTCTCAACCAGAGCCGTACATTAATGACCTGATGATACGTCTTGAACAGACCCACGACTTCGTCAAAAGCCGCTTGTCTATCGGCTTTCAGCGCACGAAGGCACGCTATGACGAGCACAGCACGTAAGAGGTTTTTGAACCGGGTGACAGAGTATGGCTGTATAACCCGCTACGAAAACGAGGACTTTCACCGAAACTTCAAAGAAACTGGAAAGGGCCATACACTGTTGTCGCGCGTCTTAACGAAGTGGTGTACCGTGTGAGACACAAGACCCGTTCTCGCATGTTTGTGGTACACAGGAACCGCCTCGCTCGCTACGAGGGCAGCTCTACCTAAAATGAGAATGAAAAGTAGTTATTTTCTTTTTGGAGGGGGAATAGTGTGACGGTTGTAAGAAGAGGAAGAAGACGTCACGTCGGGGACAAGCGGGGAACAGATTGGGGCAAAGGACACGCTTAAATAAAAGCGTTACAATACGTTTCCTACTAGGTATGTTTTAATACTTGTTCTTTTGACAGTTTTGTGTGTTTCCTATTTGTTTACCTTGTCGTCACTGTTTTGCTATCTGCATAATATGTTATTTGATCCCCCCTCGTGTAATGTATTTTATTTGAAATGCATTTGAGGTACAATCAACTCAACTGAATATTTGTTTTGAACGCTTGCTAAATATAGGCTATACAAAAACATCTAAATGCTGCGAGCGGTCAAAATCAATGCAACCTAAATTCGACAAGCAAATCGAGAAAGGATTGCCCGAACTGATTGAAAGATTATAAAAATCTTTCAGCCTTTGAAGAAGGAAGACCAGCGAAGCTGTACTATGGTGGGTCGACCTCAAGGACGACTTCCTAGGCTACCTCAAGGACAACGCTTAGAGGACGACGTCGAGTAGGACCTCAAAGACGACTTCTAGGACGACCTCGAGGATGACCTCAGTGACGACGTCTGGGAAAACCTCAAGAACGACGCCTAGGACAACCTCAGGGACGACGTTTAGGACGACCTCAGGGACGATTTCTAAGAAGACCTCGAGGACGTCTAGGACGACCTCGAGAACGACTTCTAAGACGACCACTAAGACAACCTCAAGGATGACGTCTAGGAAGACCTCGAGGAGGACACCTAGGGCGACGCCTCGAAAAATTCAGCCTTTCCACTCTGGTGGAAACCAGAGTAGAAAGGCTGGAAAGGTTGCCGCCATCTATGAGCGACGACGGCAAGCCGGTTGTCTAGTTGCCACCATCACTCATAGATGGCGGTAGCTGTTCAGAGTTTTGTGTCGGCATTTGTTTGGTACCGGACACGATCCTGGGGAAACTAGCGCTTAACTGCTCCGCTGTAAAAATACATTAAAATTACTTTCTACCTGGGGTAGTAAAAATGGCGTTTTAATATCATTGACTACTAGCCACCACACTAGATTGTATCTATTACGTTTTATTGTAATTTTGTAGCGCCTCAATTACCAGTAGTTTCTATGAGCAGTAATGATTCTTGTAATCAATTTGATCGTTTTTAAGCACGATGTAAACTGAAATGGAAATTTTACCCTTCAAAAGGCACCAACCTTCCCGTAAATCACTCAACTCCAATTGGGGACTGGTACGATCTGGCCGTACACAGCGTTAGCAATAAGCGCCAGGTCCAGGAAGATGCAGCAGATGCTGCATCTGCTTTTGCGCCAAACTGCGCCGAAAAGCTTACTATGCTACATTCTGCTACATTTAGACCAGATACGAGGAACTTGTGTCAACATTGCGTCAATACTTGATTTCACTTCATTAAATACTGAAAAGATAATGGTTCAGAAGCTGCTACACGTCCGGAGTGTGCGAAGTTTCAAAACATTCGATTTTTGCTGCAAGGAATGTATTATCTATTTTATCTCTATATCAGTGTCGCTGACAGTACTTCGAATTTTCGCCGTATGGTCTTATGTTTATAGTCTGCTGTGGCATGCAAGTGACTTTATCGAGCTCTCTTGTGCTGCAGTGAAGGGGTAACTGCGAATTAAGCATCGCAATTTTGCTTATATTGCTTCGCCTTATTGCATTGGAATGCTAAAGGAAAGGCACTCCTCCGGAGCGGGATGTTAAGCTTGCAACCGTCGGGTATACTAAAACAAAGGAACTTCGTGAATATTAATGTAACAGCTCTTAGACGTAGTAAAAAAATTGAAATATACTGCGTCTAGTATTTATGATAGAATGCGGCATTCTAACGATATACGTTTCATATTCGTCATTTAGCTACGACGCTGGCAAGAACATTTATATGAACTGCTCTATAGGTTTATTTTTATTCGAACTCTATTGCTTAGTTGTCACCTTTATATATGCTTCATCCGTTCGAGGTACAGTCAATAAAATAAATTAAACTGAATTAAATGAAGGAGTAGAGGAAAGCTTGGAAATAACCTGGACAAATTTGGCTGGATTGTTTGAAGAAAGGATACTTATCATTCACATTCCACTCTCCGTTATTAGAAAGTTTACATATGGCATATAATTAATTTTTATAATTTAATGACAAGTTTTATTAGAATTTAGACAACCCGCAGAACTTGAATAAAATATCAATTTGTGTGCTTAATATTATTCTACTATTATTTTATTGGAATGTACTATTTGTTTCACATTACATTTCGTACTTAAATTAAAAAACGCAGCAGTTCATACTGTCCTTCATTGATCAACATCTTGTTGCCATGCCTAGTTCTTATTTGTGCAACTAAGCAGCTAGTTCGGTGTTTAATAAAATCAAAACTGCCTTTGCAGAGAAGTGCGAAGGCAACGCATGCACGCTTTTTAGTTTGATAGCCCAACACACAAATCTTAGTATACGAAATTAACAGTGATCTGAATAAAAATTAATTATTTGTTTGTGCTGCAAAAGTACTTTTTGCTGCTCCATAATGGCCGGTTCACAGAACGGACTGATCTGCGGACAGGTTGATCACGTGACGACATGTCCGCAGTTCGTCCGTCTTCGACGCGCATCCACACAAGGGAGACGACGAGGAGACGCCAGCGACGACGGACCGAACCTGGTCGCTACCCCACAGTGCCGCGAAACTCCAACATCGCACCGTGGCACCGTCTTCCAAAAAAAGAAATCGACGTTTACGACTGTGATAAAGAATTGTACGCTGCTTTTACATACAGATGGAGACAAAACACCGTGACAGGCTTCGCGTGAAGCGCCACTAGCTTTACTAATGGTGAATTTGGGTGGTCGCCTCCCTCCTCTGACCTTGATTTAGCAGAGCGTCCCCTCCTCGTTGCCAGAGCTACTAGGGATCCTTTTCAACCGATCACAACTGCTGGGTTCAGGGCGCTCTGACATTCTCAGACCAGTCACGGAATTAAAATTTCTTGACATTGGTAATGCATTAAAAACAACACTATCTTACAGCGTACGGTGGACGATTGAGCAAAATTTACTCTCGCAACGTGATAAAATAACGGTTGTGACGTAAATTGTTTTACGATGTGTAAAACAGTTTACGTCCAATGCTTGGAAAGAGTTGTCAACTCATCGCGTTTTCGACAGTAAACGCGCTGCGATAGCGGTCATGCGTACGACAGAGCAGGCAAATATAAAATAATTAACGAACCAAGTTTTTCTCACGCTGAAATATTGTGCGAGCATCGCAATGTGACACAAATCATAGTGCATTATATTAGGCTTTCCCTGTATTTTACAACACAAAACTTTGAACCAGGGACTCAAACCGTAACCGTAACCGAAACCGAAAACCGTTTAGGAACGAAATTTTTTCTGTAACCGTAACCGGAACGAAACCGTTATTTGATATTTATAAAAACCGTAACCGTAACCGGAACCGTAAATTATTCCCCGGTAACCGGTTTTAACCAATATTAACCGAAAAATAAACTATTAGTTTTTCTGAAGTATGACCTGGAGGAGGGATCTTAAATTGTTGTGGCCATTTGAAAGAGTTACTGTCAGCGAGTGGTGCATCTGGTTACATATTTCCATTCAATCTGACTTTAGGATTAAGAATACTCAGATTGAATTAGTGGTCGAGCTTATAATTAAAAAAATTCTATATTTCTAAATCTGCCACACTCCTACATCGCTACATGTATTCAGTACGTGTCGCTTTCAGTGTATTAACTAATAAGTTCGAATTCTCAGATGTCCATCCAACTCGGTTCTATCAAAACCACCGATGTTCCTGACATGCAGTAGCCAGTATGAAGAAACGAGGTAAATTGGCCATCATGCAGAGCTGGCGGAAAAGAAAACCTGGGCCCGTTTGCTCGAAGCGCTAACCGCGGCTAAAGTTAGCAGCAGTACCTAGGAGAGGGAGTTTGAAATCCCGTGACTGAGGGCTGAGATTCCGGGAAGCATGGCGGCACCCCGGTGCGTGAGCGCCGCTCGCTTTGTAACTAATATGTCGTTGTAGCTGCACTATCGGGCGCGTTAGTCAGCAACGAATGGTGCAGGAGGCTTTCGCTTTGCCTTACCTCGCTTAAATCGCAAAGCACGAGCAATGACTTCGCGGCATTTGCTGCATAGTCTTTCGATTCTGGCCTTTCTAAGCCTAAATGAACGCGATAAGTGTCGGCATGGCAACGTCTTTGGAAAGCGGATTGCCTTGACTCAATCGACCGGATATTAATAGTACACAAAAGAAGACCAGCGTCCCGCCCCGACAGACCTTTTTCTAAATTACCCAAGCATCGAGAAGAACGCTGGAAGTGTAATTCTATGGTCCGCGCTCGCTGTCCTTCCTCTTATAAAATATTCGAAGTAAATAATCATTATAAGACTTGGGCGAACGCGCGTGCAAGGCAAAATTTGTTTTAGACTTTTTCCTTTAGAACGATAGGCCCGTAGCTCACAAGTTTTGAGCAGCGCTGCAGGCGAGCAAAATATAATTTTTGGCTCGCGTTTTGAACATGCATCAATACGCTTCCCCACTAGAGTTTTTTCTACTCAGTTCCATTCTAAGTTCCAGCGTAGCAGAGGCTACAAGAGCGAGCTGCGAGCTTTCCGCGTCCCTGCCAAGCACGCGCGCTCGTGCAGTGCGAGCATCGTTCAGGATGACGCGCTTTTCCGAGTAGCTTCGGCTTCACTATCACGTAAAGTGAAATATACGTGCTCGCGGAAGCTGTGAAAGAAAGCAAATATGAAAGGAATGTTTAATGGAACGCTGCGGCCGCAAGCAGCATAATTCTGTTCTTTTCTTTTAAACTTTTTTTAGACGTTTTGTTACCGCACATCTACAGATGCTGACAGCGGCTTGTATTCGAAGGTGGCACGTGCAAAATCGAACGTTACAGCGCCACACGGATGATGCAGCCAGCAAAACTTGGTCGCGTCTTGCGTAAGTCTTCCGGACGCGCTCGCGCCCCCTGCCCAGAGCAACAGGTATATTACAACTGCATACGTCAGCACGCGCAATGCCTGCAACTACACTCGTAGCATGCACCTCGGTGCTTGGGAAATTTGTGTGCTATCAATACAAGGCCGATTGAGTCAAGGCAATCCACTTTCCAAAGACGTTTCCATGCATGCCGACAATTATCGTGTTCATTTAGGCTTAAGAATGGCCAGAATCGAAATACTATCTAAAAAATGCGGCGAGGTCATTGCTCATGCTTTGCGATTTAAGTGAGGTAAGGCAAAGCGAAAGCCTCCTGCACCATTAGTTACTGACTAACGCGCGCGATATTGCAGCTACAACGACATATTAGTTCCGAAGCGAGCGGCGCTCACTTTGCGGGGCACCGCCATGTTTTCCCGCATCCCTACCGATCCCTGTCACATGATCTCAGAATCCCTCTCCTAGGTACTGCGGCTAACTTTAGCCGCGGTTAGCGCTTCGAGCAAACGGGCCCTAAAGCCCCTGTATCCTGGGAAAAGTGGCGCCTTCATTGTTGTGGAAACGCGCGAGACACGTTCAGCGCGCCACTTCTGGAAAGAACATGGCGTCTGAAATCTAGCTCAGTGCTGCGCTGTGCCGCCATGACCTTCCCAAGAGATGCACGTTGCACTTGCCTCGTGCATCGACGCACTTTGCGCTACTTTTGAAACATGAAGGGGCTTTAATGGGCCCTGCTGTTCATTAATAATGTTTATGTTGTTCATTTAGTGTGAAACGTGTCGCGAGTGACGATTTTGAAACAACACAGAAAGAAAAAAAAAAGTCAGGGGTTTGACATTGGCGTTTTGTATTATATATACAATATATATATATATATATGCTCGGGCTGAGAGTGGTGGAAGGAGCGAGGAAACGTCAGAAGGGTGTCCGAGTTTTTTTCTTTTCCTTCCCGCGCCGAGACCCTTCTTCAAACCGAGTGGCACCCGCCGCCTAAAGCCCCTTCATGTTTCAAAAGTAGCGCAATGTTCGTCGATGCACAAGGCACGTGCAACGTGCAGCCCTTGGGAAGATCATGGCGGCACAGCGCAACACTTAGCTATTTCAGACGGCATGAATTTCCCAGAAGTAGCGCGTCGCACGTGCCTCGAGCATTTAACAACAATGAACGGCGCCACTTTTCCCAGGATAGAGGGGCTTTACCGTCGCCGGCACTGCCACGCCTCTCAGCTTCTCAACATGAAAAAAGAAAAAGCCAAGGAGAAGGATGCCTCCTCGTCAAACGCGCCAACGCGCCACCCTCGTCCAACAGACATGGGATGCAATTTCTGCCTCCTTCGCCTGAACCTTGGGAGCTGCCCTGCTTCCAATCGTCGATGGCCTGGCCAATCTCGCCCCACACGGCCAGCAGTCTCAACAGTCTCTCTCGCAAAACTGTGAACGCGAGCTATTCGAACGTCGGCACGGTGAGCTCGAACATCCACAGACGCGCCGAGAGATCGCTTCCAGCATCGCCGGAGGCCTCCCCCTGCCACCGCCGGAGGTATGGCTTCTACGAGAATCATTTCTACCAGAGCCACCAGCGCAATCCAACTACCTCTGATAGAGCCCCCACCACCCATGCCGGAGCGAGGGTCCGTCATGCCTACGACATTCTGAGCGACCTCGCCCAGGACACCATAAGTTTCTCCACAAGAGATGTCCATGAGATCAGGCATCTCCTCCGCCATCGGTTCTACTGGGATGACATGCTCCCCGAACACCAGCACCTCATTTTCGATAGACTGGAACTCTTCCACGTCGTCGCGAGAGGGAACTGTAGGACGGCAGTCCTATCCCAGACGTCGAGGATTCGAGTCTGAGGTTTTCAGAGAGCTCCCCGACCAGCTACCCAACCAGCCTCGACGCGGACGCCACACGCCTCGTGCTCCCGCGCACACCAGCTACCGCCCAGACACCAAGTCGAAGAGGCCCCCTAATCGTGAGTCCGGCAGCTACGCTGAGTCTTCGAAACCCACCAGTGCCGTCATCGACGGCACAGTCGTCTCCTCGACGCTCCTGTGCGTTTTTCCTGTAGAGGACATTCTCGCCCATGCTCTTTGCGAGGCTGGCGTCTCGGCCGACCGTGCCCGAGCTTCATCTTGGATGGAAGAAAACGACCCAATGGATCCCGACTCGACAACCACCGCCACCGAGCGAATCCTGGAGTGGCTCAGCAGGACCGACAGTCATTGAACCCCACGCCGATGACGGCTCCTTCGACACGTACGATGGCAAGGAGGAAAACCACACCAACACAAAGGAACACACTACAGACAAACAAAGCGTCGTCGAAGACTCTCAGTCGGACCTGGGTAGCACTGCCTACAAGTCAAAAGCGGCGGGACCTACACCGCCAGTCCACTCGACCCAGCAGGCACCTGAAGTCGACTGGGCAGTGTTCAGTGAGGCAAGTAGTTTTCACGGGCCGCCCGACTACGGCGGACTTTCCATTCGCTGCACGAAGGCTTCTTGCCTCACGGCCCGCCCAGCCCAGCTCTCAATTTTATTACTTCATTCAACTAGCAGTATTTTACTAGTGGATGGCTGTAGTTCTGTTCCTTCCTTCAGTGAAGCGAAGACTCGCCTGCATGTATGAGGTTGAAATCAACTGTAGCGACGGGAAAGTGCGAATGGTTCTTCTAGCATCAAGTGGGAACTTTCTTAGGGTAATTGTTTATAAATGGTGCCAAACAACAGAGTAGCGGTGTTTATTTTAATTTTTATTATATAGAACGCGATGATCATCGAGTACTAGAAGTAACATGTATGCTCGGGCATCAAACTAAATAATGTAAGTAGATGTAGTGAACAAGAGTTGGAGCTAGGAACGTGTGCAACTTCTGACCAATTAGAATTATTAAGACGTTTCTAGGTTCCTTGTATTTTACGTTATTGGATATCTGAGACTACTTTAAACAGTTTTTTTCTAAAATGACTGTCTAGCATTTCAATTAGACAAATTATTGGAAAAACCGAAATAAACCGGTTTTTATGAACGTGTAACCGGTAACCGAAACCGTAAAAATTAAAACCGTAAAAAACCGAAACGAAACCGTTATCAACAGGAAGCGGTAACCGTAACCGTAACCGAAACGTTATATTTTTCGGTTTGAGTCCCTGCTTTGAACGTACTCTTACCAAACCTGAAAATTTCTTGAAGCGACCACAAAACCCGGTAAAACATCGCGGCGAGCTGGGCAAGCTGTTTCTTCGTCGATTAGGCTTACGGATTCACCGCCGTGAGATGAATGATTTCGTAAAAGCACTGGGAATACTTCACGCGTCGACTTTTCCTGCTATGGTCACAAACAAAAGTCGTCCCGTCCGTTGTAAACCTCGTACCGTCGAATGCGCAAACACTTTGTGGAACAACATATCAATCGTCGTCATGCCGTACCCCACACACCACCATAGACCACTGCCGGCCATAGCCAACAAAACCACATGATCTCAGTCCAAGTGCCACGTGACGCCTGCTCCGCCCCGCACTCCGACGGCTACAGACAAAGTGCCAAGGAGCGCTCTGGGAGGAAGAGGTGTCTTCGGAATGAACCAGCCGATCAGGCCGCAGCACTTTCTTTCAATCACCCGACCTCGCGCGCTCTGGAAAGAGCGCTGGAGAGCGCGCAGAAAGAACCACGCAAATTCGTCATAACTCAAGGCATCACAGTGACACAGGCATGGCCCTGCTCGAGAAGGATTCGACATAGAAGCGAAGAAGTTCTGGGCTCTCGGAGGGTCGTTTGAAGATGTCTTCACGCGCTCCGCGCACATGCACAATACTCAAGTACTTACACCACAGCCACAAGCAAGGTCTTACTCGGTGAAAACCCAACTGGACGTTCAGGAATTAACGCGCTGTGCTAGACGAGTTTCGACGGAAGCTTCTTGACACGGACCCGGAGGAGTACCAGAACCTGCGTCGCGTCAGCCGGACAAAGTTTCTGCACTTTCTTTCCCGCTTAGAACCAAGAATCGTGCGACGAAATGAACCAACGAACGCACAACACACAACGATGCGCCTCGTCCGTACGCGGACGAGGCGCGGATCGCAGGAATGGGTGACGTGACGCTCACGTGGTACACGGTCCGCAGACGAAGATTGCGATTCGGTCCCTCGTGTGAATCGGCTATAACTGACGTTTGGCTGCTCCAAAAGGTGCTACAAAATGAAACGTGTCCATCGCATTAGTGCCCCCCCCCCCCTCCCCCCAACAATCCATTTACTCCTTCTCAAAGAACATCTCCAGATGGCTTGTTGTCTGTGCTCAGTGTACCGGAAACGAGCTTCTGGACAACGGTATGCCAAATGGGGTGGTCATATTGCGACAGTGAGAAGAATTAAAGAAGTAGTTTCGTCAAGTGTTCACTTATTCCTTCAAAATAAAATTGTTTGTGGTTTGGATGAATGATGCTTACCTGGAAAGAATGTTTCTTTTTTTTTTTTCTGGAACATAGAGCGAAAAGCCGGTCTTCAATACCCCTGCAACCAGATCCTGTCCAAATTAAATGCATCTTTCTGTGAGCACGGTGTTTTTTCATCACTCTTACTATTCGCTGTGGAACTGATCCATCGTATCGATTCAGCTTGGTGATCTAAATCTTCACATTGTGAGCCTGCAGGTTATGTACGCAGCGACTGGGTGAAGTTGAGTAACATTAGTCATCAGTGTGAGATGATACCTCATTCATCTGGGGCCAGTTTATTGTTTTGACATGTTTATATTGCTTCTTTTAACACTAAATTTGATATTAAAGGTGTACATGAGCCACACTTCGTTAGAGACAAGAAACTGCTAGTAGTGTATGATTTAAATTGATAAAACAAAACACAACGATGGGAATTTTGTGGTTTCTGTGACGCATCCTAAACCATAGGTGGTACGGTTTCATGGGGCACGCAAATTAACAACACATTCTAAATATTCTTACCAGGTCAAGAGAAAATTACTTTAATTTCTTACTGATTGGGTGTTTCAACAGAAAAGACTAACAATAAAGCACTGTGCCTCTTAGGGGATCGAGGTAATATTTCCAGTGACCACTCCTTCAGGCATCTCTTACGGTTGACATGGTTGTGTCTGAACGGTCCAAATTTTGTGAGTGCGGTATTCCAGACATCCTTGGGAATAATGGCATTCTATTTGGGCATTTGTTCCACCCATACCACTCCGCTGTTAGTGAAACAACCGAGCGTGAGAAACACATGATACAGCAGAAGATGTCTGCATTGAAATGACTCGTTCACAGATAGCCAGAATGCTGCTGTCGAACAAAATAATGTCAGAGTGCGTGATGGGCTGTGGTCCTGCTGAACTTTCCAAGGTCTGGAAGCTCACGACTGCACTGGGCTGGTTTCGGCCAGATTATTCAACCCCATTGAGTCTAAAGGAGTGTCATCGTAACTTGCGGTGCAGCAGAAGATCGACTGGTATATTAAATATTCAGCCAAGGTGTCGGTCTTGACCCGAAATGTTCTACCTGGCCCCAGTTACGTGCCAGCGGCTGTAATGTTCGACCAGGATTTTTCATTGTTAGTGTGACTGCTGAGTGGACATTTGTAGACGAGACATTAGGATCACGTCTGCATAGATCCGAGGCGTCCCAGCTCATTGGGTAACCTGGGATTCTCTTTTATGACTTGCCAAAGCATGTCTATTTTCCATTTACCCATAATCCGACAGTGTGGTGGAAGCCACACCCTCCTTGGACCAGTTGTGCGTCTCTCTTTAGCCTCTTCTTCGCGATCACGCAGAGAGCACGTTTTCACTTGGCGAACAATAGACTTATGACTAGTCCAAGAAGTCTGTACCTTCCACTGAACTGTCAGATTAGGGGTGAACTGAGTATGGCCAATTTTTATGACATGTTTTTTGAGCGCAGCTCTTAGGCGCCCGTTCCCGGCTTGAGCGGCGTCGCCGTCGGCGTCGCCGTCGCCGTCGCCGTCGGCGCAACTGCGAGTAACCCTCATAACCGTCGTGAGGGTTTCGAGGGTTACCAGGGTTACTCTCACGAGGGTTACCATCACGAGGATCACGAGTGCTATGGGGGTTACTAACCCTCGCAACCCTCACAAGGGTTACGAGGGTTAGTTACCCTCAAAAGGGTTACCCTCACGAGGGTCACGAGAGTTACCCTCACAAGTTTTACTAGGGTTACCCTCACGAGGGTCGCGATGGTTACCCAGGTCGCGTAACCCCTTCGGGGTCATGTGACCCCTCCCCGAGGTCACGTGACCCCCTAAGGTCACTTGACCCCCTCCCCCCGGTCACGTGACCCCCGTTGACGTCATCGCCACTGATGACGTCATCAGTGACGTCACTGATGACGTCACCGGCATCCGCATCGTCATCGTCATCATCACTGGTGACGTCATCAGTGACGTCATTGGCATCCGCATCGTCATCGTCATCATCACTGATGGCGTCATCAGTGACGTCAGTGATTCCGCATCGTCATCGTCACGTGACCCCCAAAGTCACGTGACCCCTCCGCCACCGAAGTCATGTGACCCACCCCCCCGTAGCCTTCCCTCCTCCTCAAGAGCTGCGCTCTAATTCGGCTTTCATTTTTAATCTACTTTCACAGCTTTGTTTCTAGACCACCAGTTGCTGTGAATATCTGATTCGCTCGAGAAAGCTGGCGAGGATGTGCCAGAGAGTACGAGTAGCTTTGTAATTTTTGGCGGTGCCGAGGTCGAACCAATAGACTGCCACAGAGACACCCCCCCCCCCCCCCCCGCTCCCCCCCCGAGTCATCGCCAGCAGCTGTGCAGACTACGGGGAGGGAACGATGGAACGATTCCGTTGCAGTGGTTGCGGCTTCATAGAGGCGTTGATGCTATTGACGCGAGCAGGGAGATGTAGTAGAGAGAAGAAAAGGCAGTGTTCAGAAGCCGTGCAGGGTCGTTGATGCTGAAGTCTGGCAATCAGGCAGCGGAAAGAGAAGTCGACCCGGTCATGCTGTGGACCTGGCTCGATCAGCTCATCAGTTTGGGGTGTGGAGCCTAGGACTCGAGGGAGATGCCGGCCGGCTGCGGGGCCGATGCCTCATCCTCGAAGATGTGGAGCCGAGAAGAGACGCGAATGCCTGACGTAGCAACGGTGAGGAGGCCCTGGTCAGCTAGCGACTTACCTTGTTGGGAACTGTGTGGAAATGGCGATGAACGTTCACTTGCCGAGCCGGCGGGGCGAGCGAGGTGGTTGTAGACCTTTGCTAGGAGATTCCGGCAGTAGATGCAACAGGACAGAGGCGGTGGTGAAGGCTGCAGATGTGGAGGATTTGATAGTGGAAGATTCGCGTACTGCATTTTCACCCGACAAGGTCGAACCGTTGCCGTGCCCCGAGCCGCGGGGAAGGTTGTCTTGGATAGCAGCCGCTCGGAGTGGATCATCATGTCCGGATCACCAATTGATAGCGCATTCGATGCTGATAGAGATGGTTCGATTAACTTTAAGTTTAGGTGATTACATTTTGTTTGTTCTCATACCATCAAGCTCGTTCCGACGAGTAGCTTTGTCGTCTTCGTTAGTGCGGAGGCTGAACCGATGGACCGCCACAGTCCCATATCTGTATAAGTTTCATATACTGAAAGCCTTTTTTGCAAAGCGGTGTGTTTCATTTTTGTCTTCCAGATTTTACTGCTCATTTGTAATAATAAATTTAAAAATTCAAACTGTCGGTCTTGACATTAAATTTTATCAAACAAATATTAATTTAATTAAGCTATAAATCGGAAATAGCTGTTACTTCTTATACAATTGTGTCTAAATTTGTCAGAATAATATTTGCAAGTAAGCATAAAGTAACTGACACAAGAAGAAAGAAGCAAATCCGAGCTGTTTCCGGTTATACAATTTTTTATTTATTGAAGCATTGAGGTGATGCGAAGACTCCTTTTTCAGTTTGTTGTTTTCTAAATATTTTATTTTATTAACAAGTTATAACTTTAATATAAAATTGCACATCAAGCTCAGAAAAGTGAAATCATAGATTGTGTTTAGATTGCTCTAAATTTTCTAAACTTTTTATATGAAATGCCAGCGCGCGTGTGCTAGCACCAGAAGTGGGTAGATAAGCTTTCCATAATTCTTGATAAAACCAATTCACTAGTTTCTTTTTCGTGACCATAAAGGGTTGGGGTTATAGTAACAACTGAACGAATTACCGATCCCGATCTCAAACTACAGGAACTTTAGTTATATATTTATTTTAGAAATATCTACTTTCCCGATTAAAATTTATATCACTGTATTATGTAAGTAATATTCGAGTAGTATCGTTCCATTCATGTAAAATACGGTAAGGGTAACCTGCACTTTGTGTAAGTCAAAAAGTCTGCTATATAGAACGAGTGGGTCACTCTGCGAGCGCGGGAAGCAGTCGTACGAGGATTGACATCGCTCCGTCCCTAAAGAGACGCCCGGCTGGTCCTGCAGACCCAATGGCCCTGGAACTTTATACAGTGCGGACGGATTTTTACGCCGTGCCACAAAATTTCGAACGACTGATTTAAGATATCGACTATTTGAGACGACCTATATATCTTCGACAGGCGATGCACCGTCCGCTAGGCCTAACCACCCGGCCGCAGTGCCGGCAGCTGCGCCGGCAGCCATAGCCCTCGCCATGAAGAAATACTGCTCTCCACCGACTGAGGAGCTTTCAAAGGACAACCGGAAGCGAAAGCCCCGCAACGATACCCCTGACAAATTCTAAAACCGATCTGCGACACCACGCACGAACACATTGACTTCGGAGGACACCGAGAGCGTCTAGTAGACGACGCCTTCCCGTCACCGCCGCACGACGCCTCGCGTATGGAAGCGGCTGTCTCTCGCGTCTCGAAAAAGAATTTCATGGTGCCTCTTGCCCTCAAAACAACACCAGCATGTTGACCATCCCGCGACGCGGCCTGGCAGCAGTCATTGCCCACCCACCCATTGAACGCCCTCACATCGGCCCACATCGACATAGAAATTATTCAGCGATAATCATGTAATATAACGAAGATTACGCCGCACGACTGCGTCCTGTATGTACTACATGACCATCAACGGGCACATATTCGAAATCGAGTTACAGCTGCTCCGGCCACGACGCACCTCCCGAAAGGTGACACGGGTGGACTTGGGCGACACCGACGACGACCTGCAGAGCTGCACTGCGTGTGAATCCGCCAGGATACTGGCCATCAGACGCCTGGGCAAGACCAACTATGCCCTAATTGTATTTTTTACCACATCTCCACAGAAGACAGTGTGAAATTACTTCGAGCTCTGAGCACGCTCGTCTGCTACCGATGATCCAAAGGAACTTCCCCAAAGCGGCAGTGTAAGCTTCCTGTGGAAAGCAACACAAGACTGAAGCCTGCAGGTACAAGATGGCGTACTGCAACCTGTGCCGCTTGCATGGAAGGTCACACGGCACGGGATCCGGCTTGTCCCGGAAAGCTGAAACGGCTACAGGCAGCGCGAGGCCACGCGCAGCACCTGTCGCGCAGACGCACACGCCAGCGCAAGGGAAACTCGAGACCCCTGGCGCACGAGCCACCATTACGCGACGTCACGAATAAAGCGGAGTCTCCGCCACTACCGCTTACACAAAAGACTGAAGGTGCAGCGCGACCAACATCGGATGACCGACCTGGGAGTTTCGAAAAGGCAATGACGTACCTCGAAGCGACCAAACCGCGAGCCCCACCTCAATCATCCGAACCGGCACCGTCTCAGCGGACGCGGCCGTTAAAGACGAAGACGCAGCGCCGCGGCCCCATTAATATTGATATCGTGCATAGTAATCATCACTCAACGGTCTATAACCAGTATATTATTCGTGGTTTTCGTAACGATCCCGATGTTGCTGCAAATTCGTCTTGTTCATTTTATCGCAGTGCACCTCTACGTACAGTGCGCCCCAAACTTAACGCCGCCACTCGAACGCCCGACTTACATGGAGCGGCGCTATCCTGGCGGCAGCCGTTTCAACTAGTCGGTCACGTGAAGGCCCTTCCCAATCTCCGGACCGGGGGAAGAAGAGGTAGCAGGGCCGGCGCTAAGGGCGCCTGACTCCGCGAATCAGACTCATATCGTCGAAATCGCGTTTTCTTTTTTTTTGTGCACTTTGTTTTGCATCTTAGCAGCGCCTTCAAGCTCTCTCCTCAACGATATATTATCAAAATTTCTTTGCTATCAATCTTAAAGGTGCAAACAAAACGCAAAAGAAAAATAAATAAAGTGATTCTGACGATATGAGTTTGTGATTCGCAGAGTCAGGCGCCCTTAGTGGCGGCCCTGCTACCTCCCCTTCCCCCGCTCCCGAGACTGGGAATGGCATTCACGTGACCGACTAGTTGAAACGGCTGCTGCTAGGATAGCGTGGCTCTGCGAAAGCCGGGCGTTCGAGTGGCGGCGTTAAAGCTTGAGGCGCACTGTACTAAAAAGGGCACTACTACGACAGGGGTGATTATTCAGGTTTGTCTAATAACTTAGTGAGGATGATTCTGTGTTTTTTGTGGAATTGCGTCGGGACCAGAACGATGAAGCTGCTGAGCTGATCACTGATGGTGGTGGCTGTAACCATGAATGGCAGACGTGACTCCAGATTTGTTGTTGATAAAGAGTAACAAAAGTATATATTAAAGGGACCATCAAATGACCTTTTTACTTTTGCCAGATAACTTTTACATTAAACCTTCCACGCTCACTGAATGCCGAAGAGGCATCCGTTTTCGTCTCGGTTCATTAACTTCTATACAAAAAATAATTATCGACTTTTTCTTTCTTTCCAACTGACCGCAAAACAAGTTGCGGCGTAATTTTGACGGTCGTGACGTACCTTGGCACAGGAACCGGAAGTTCTCTCGGCAATAGGATCATAGAGAAATGTAGTACTACGTAAAAAGTGGCCACTCAAGCCGTTTGGCCGCCCAGGAGTTAGGGACTCTACTGGCCGTTAGTAGGCGCAAACGGTGCCACTTATCCTGCAGAATGGGTTCCGGAAGCAAAGGAGGTTAGAGGACAATCTGTTCTCTTTAACGCAGTGTATCGAAATAGCAGAAAAGGAACAAAGGCCCCTATGGCTAGAGTTTCTGGATATCAAAGGAGCCTACGACAGTGTAATTCAAGAGAATTTGTGGGGCATACTGGGTACATTAGGGGTAGAAGCTGGAGTAACTAATCTTTTAAAAGATATATATAATAGCAACAAGGTGCTTATAAAATGGGAAACAAATGTATCGGAGCCTATAGAGATAGAGCGGGGGCTTAGGCAAGGCTGCCCTTTGTCGCCTTTGTTGTTCATGTTATACTTACAGGGATTGGAGAACAAACTAGAGCGGAGCGGGTTTGGCTTCAACCTTTCTTTCATCAAGCAAGGTGAATGGATTAAACAATCACTACCGGGGCTGATGTATGCAGATGATATAGTGCTAATGGCCGACAACAAAGAAGATTTGCAGAAATTAATGGATATCTGTGGTACAGAGGGAGATAAACTAGGTCTTAAATTTAGTCAAGAAAAATCGGCAGTGATGATTTTTAATGATAAAGATGGTGGCGAGCATAGGATAAAAGAGGTCATGTTGGAGGTAGTGGATAAGTACAGGTATCTTGGGGTATGGATAAATAATGGTGTTGAGTATCTAACGGAGCATGAAAAACATGTAGCGATGAAAGGTAGCAGGAATACAGCCGTCATGAAACATAGGGCTCTGTGGAATTACAGTAGGTATGAAGTGGTGAGGGGGATTTGGAAAGGGGTCATGGTTCCCGGCCTGACTTTCGGCAATGCGGTCCTGTGCATGAGACCAGATATTCAAGCAAAGTTAGAAATTAAACAGCGGGGCGTAGGTAGGCTTGCTTTGGGAGCTCATGGAAATACGCCGAATCAGGGGGTACAAGGCGACATGGGATGGACGTCATTCGAGGGCAGGGAAGCTAGCAGCAAGATAGAATTTGAGGAGCGGTTGAGGGAAATGGAGGAAGAGCAGTGGGCTAGGAAAGTTTTCAGTTATTTGTACATGAGGAATGTAGATACCAAATGGAGAAAGCGAACTAGAAAATTATCAAGCACATATTTGGGCGGCAGTGGGGGCGCCAACCAGGAATTACGGGTTAAGAAAAGGATAAAAGAAACAGAGAAGGGTCTGTGGGAAACGGGTATGCAGACAAAACCAGCACTGGAGACGTACAGAATGTTCAAACAGGAAATTTGCAAAGAAAATATCTACGATAATTCTAGGGGAAGCTCTTTGTTGTTTGAGGCCAGGACAGGAGTATTGCGGACTAAGACGTACCGGGTTAAGTACCAGGAGATGGACACTTTATGTAGTGTGTGTGGGGAGCAGGAGGAAACGGCTGAACACTTAATACTTTTCTGTAAAGGGCTTTACCCAACAGTTAACAGTGACCGGGCGGATTTAATCAAAGCATTGGGTTTTAAGGACAGTGAAGGAAAAACAGACTTTACACGGGTAGAAATAACCAAGCGGAGGTTATCAGACTGGTGGCTAAAATCGAGGCAGGGGTGAGATTTAATCTTGGAATTCAAAACATATAATTAGATTTATAATGTTGGCTAGGTGGCGCAAGCCACCGCCCGATTCACAGGGTTTAGCCAGATCCATCCATCCATCCATCCTGAACATTTGTCAGATATATAATATTAATAAATAAGTTCGTTGTATAGACGTTTGCAAGTACGGCCTCTGGGCGCCGCCATCTCGCTTCTGGTGTGTGTAGATCGTCTGATAGTCAAGCATTGTTGAGGCGTACCCAGGGTTTCCAGACTGGCGCCAAAACAAAGCGTTTTCCAACAACGGTGGCCAGACGAGCTCTTGAAGCGCGGCTGCTTGCAAACGTCTGTAGAGTAAACTTTTAAAATTATTACGAACTTTGAAAACTTTCAAAAACGACTTCAACGGCTGTGCCTATGGCTGTGGCGCGACGGTTGGCTTCGGAGTCATGGACTCGACGGAGGGCGGATACTTCAACTGCTTGATCTGTGTCTCTTGTCTCGTTGTGTGGGTTGAGTTGGTTTCACGGCTTGTTGTCTCGTGCGGGTTTCTAGTGATTCTTCCGTTGCGGTCATGGTATACAGTATGCGTAAGAATTATTGTGACCGTAGTTTCTTTGTTGACGGACATTTGCATTCGGTCACTGAATTTAGAATCCACTGGGCCAGATTGTTCAATTGTCGCTGTATTAGTCACACGTTCATATGTGCAAGCGCCTTTCATGGAACTTGGACGGTAATTTCTTTAAATGCCCTCCATCATATTGCATCTGTCGTTGTAGGTCTCGCTGTAATACAGTACTTTCTCCAGTGTTGCACTGTTGACGCGTTATTCATACCTTTTGCATGTGTATTGTTATTTTTGCAATGTATAATTAACATAATCACCCCTTGTCTTCAGAGTTGATGTTTGTTTTGCTTGCCATAGTTTCAAAAATAAATACTTTTGTGTGTCAGTCCCTAGCATACCTCGGCGAAGTCACTCACGAACTCGCTCACTCACACTCACTCACGCTCACCGCGTCATGGTGAAGGGCTGTGAATGACTTCGTGAACTCAGACGAAGTCGTGATGTGAAGGGGATGTGACTTTGTGAACGCGGAAGGAGTCGTGATGTGAATGGGCGTGACTCCGTGAACGCGAAAGAATCCGTGATGTGAAGGGGATGTGACTTCGTGAACGCGGAAGGAGTCGTGATGTGAACAGGCGTGACTCCATGAACTCGGAAGAAGCCGTGATGTGAAGTGGATGTGACTTCGTGAACGCGGAACGAGTCGTGATGCGAAGGGGAGTGACTTCATGAACTCGGAAGGAGCCGTGATGTGACGGGGAGTGACCTCGTGAACTCTGACGCACCTGTGATGCAGTGGTGAAGGACTTTGTGACTCTGGTGTATACGTGATGTGATGGGGAATGAATTCGTGAACTGAATTGTGATATGATGGGGACTGAGTTCGTGAACTAGGAGTCAGGACTCAGGAGATGTCGGTATGGATTTGCTTGCGTGTGCGTACTCTTCGCGACTGATAGCCGATTTGACATTTGGTAGTGTCTGCAGCATGTTGGTGCCCTTACACGCACGAACATGCTGTGGCGGTTAGTATAGAGTGCAGACGGAGCAGAAACTTGGAAGGAACTTCTGTTAGAGCCCAGAACGAGATTCGTAGGGGTGGTTTGGTAACGTTTGGGGGAATCAACTGCAGGGGGCGTTTGTTTTGGAGGATTTTGAGAGAGGATGTGACATTTTGCGTGTGCGACTGTGCGCGGCTTAAGCGCGAAATCGGAAATGGGGAGGGGACTGTGTATTGCAGACGAAGCGGTACCAGCGCTTCCCAGATGGGGATTGGGGGGAGGGGGGGGGGGATGTTTGGACCGGCACAGACTCAGCGGCGACTCCAACGAGTTTGGCGGGCCTCCGCTCCTCTGCCCCGATACTGCGGGCGTGCGTACCCGCGTCGCGTAGTACATGTGCAGCTCAGCGAACGTTAGGGGGGCTTTGTCTGTGCGCGGCAGACGTTTGAGCCTCCTGCATGGCCATGGGGTTCCGTTTACGCGGCGCGGCTTGGCGGCTCCTCCTTTCGGTGTGTGTGTCTGTGTGTGTCATTGTGTACGAGGGGCCGGGGAAGGTGTCGTTTTGTCACTGTGCTATTCTGCCACGGGAGGGTTTCTCTTCGCGTTGATTGCATCTGCGTGCGTCCGTGCGCTCATCTTTTGTTTTTTGTAAGCGCGTGCGTGCGCGCACCCCTCAAGGAAACACAAATAAAACCGTCTTCCCGGAGTTTTTACGCGAGTACTGATGTGACCCTGACTGGACTATACAATGTTTGTTTTCTCGCTCTCGCTTAATAATGCTTACAGATATATGATGCTGGTAATATGCGGCATACGCCCGTTTTTATCCGTCCTCACGAAAAAGCGTGCGCCGGATTTGATCTGTTTCGGCCGCTTCCGGATTTTTTCAAACGCTATTTAGCATCTAAGATCTCGGGAAGGCTTGACGCTGTTCTCGAAAAATCACGGAAGTTTACGGGCTTTATCCATATGCCAGAGAATTATGATAATTTTAAAAATGTGAGGAAGCAGCCGATTGGCATCACGGTTTGTCGCCCACGTTTCCTAACAAGCGCGCGGACATGTCCGTTGCAATAACAGGCGGAGAGGATTTTACGTGCCCTCAGGCGTTTAGGGGGGGCTTCGCTTGCTGTTGCCGATAATAGTTTTCATCGCAGTCATGCATATTCCTGAGTTCTTGAATTCTAGGAATACGAACAGAGTTTTTCGATTTCCGTTGAACGTGAATATTGACTAAAGTGGTTTTTGTTTCTGTTTATTTAAACAAAAGTCAGCTACTGGCACGATACTTGTGTGTAAAAGCCGGACCACATCAGAAAATATGCGACGAACACGTGGCGAAACTCAATCCACTAAGCAGCCTAGCCTTACTCCGTGAACAGCGCTTCGAACACGAAGGCGGAGTACGAGTGTTCAAAAATTCTTGATGAAATGACATAAATCTTTTCGAAGGGTGGAGACAGATAGTCTGTCCCCATTTCTGAATTTATCTATTTTTTTTTATGCTAGCTAGTTTTGCATACGAACCATATCGGCCACATTTTGCTGGAGTGCTTTTCATTTGAAATTGAGACCACTCTTCTTACATAAGCGCTTAGACATTCGTCTTTTCGTTATTTCCCTGAGCAAGTGACTCATTCAAAGGTCTGCTGAGTTTTTTCAACAGCGTCGGAGCGATACGAATGGCTCTCACTTCGATCGGAAGTGAGAGCCCATCACACAGGACCACAAGCAGACCGCGATTGCGTTGTCATCACCGTCACCCTGCTGTTGCAAGCAGGCTGCCAATGAAAAACAAGGTGCGCGGTTGAGGTCGAAGTCAAATTCGAAGTAAGTGTTTATACGACGTGCAAGTAGGGATACCAAAACGTGTCTTCCACGCTTGCGAACGTTATCGTGACCCATTGAAAAGAAGTAAATACGAAGAATGGCACAACAATCAGCGGGAAATATAAAGGGCGCGCACAAAACGCGCGAAGGCGAGACAGAAAAGCGCGCGCCCTCATTGGTCAATACGAGGTGTAAATAGCTGTACGTCAGAGCGTCTGAGAGGTAAACAAACACATGAGGTGCGCAAAGAGCTGAATAAGCCTGTTACTTTTTAAAATATGGAAAACTATTGAACCGGGCTTGCCGCGTGTTTTTAAACTTTTTCCATGCACGTCGCCGTGCTGTTCTGGGGCACGTATCGTCGGTTCACTCAAAGAGCTTTTACTTTCTCACGCTCTTTAGAGCCTGACATTGCACCTTTTTGTCGGATGAGCCGGCGATGTCCAGTTTTTCTGACAGGCTGTGTTCCCCGTCTAGAAGTGTGGACGAGCTGTTTACCCGTCCTCCCATCTTGCGTTTCCCACCAGACCTTGTTCCAAAATGACCCTTCTTTTGTAACAAAAACAAAATTAAGAACCTGCCTCTATTCATCTCAAAGACTATGTTTGATGTTCGCTGAAGGCGTCCTCACTGGCTCTGTCTGCTTGAAGAAATCACCGGTTATCAAGGGGAGCTGAAGGAGCGAAGACGACCTCTGTTTCCCTTCCCTTCGAGATTAGTTAGCTCGCTTCTCCTTGCCAACGTCGTCTTTAATTTCACTAGAAAAACGATAAACGGTAGGGAGTTCTTGTAGACAGTTTTTGTGCTCGGTGACGATACCCAATAACGATACTATGCATGCACAAAGACGACAGACGAGTTTCGGGTATCCTTACAGGGAGGAATTATTGGAACAATACACAAAACTCCCTAGTTTCTTAGACGTGTAAACAGGAAGTATAAGCACTTACTTAATTCGTCCCCAACACGCTCGTTTGTGATTAGTGCTTTTGTGTTCCAAGCTTGGGGTAACTTTTGTGTTTCAAGCTTGAGGCAACCTGTAGGTACAAAGTTTGACCTTGCCAAGTGTAGGGAAATTAAAGTTCGCTGTTCGGGTTTTTCCTTTTACGTCCTTTGTCGACCCGTTGTGACCTGTTCTTCTTTGTTACGGGTTTCGTGTAAAGTCTGTCAGTTTTGGTTTTAAGGAGCCTTTTGGTTTTTGTTTTAAGGAGCATCTCTGTTACGCCCGACGCGCGACCACCGCGCCGTGACGTGACAGAGATCAGTTCATGTACAGGTGAATATGTCGCTGAAATTATGTTCTGGCTATACACGAACCAACGAACTCATCTCTGTTACGTCACGGCGCGGTGGTCGCGCGTCGGGCGCACTTCCGGTCTGGGGCTGAAGGCGGAAGTCCCTATGTGAGACGTGTATTCTAGCGTTGTATTAAAAAAAAAAAAAAAAAAAAAAAACCTGACAAAAACTTGCCTTCTCGTCAAAACGCCGCGACTGGGGCTGTACCAAAAGAGTCGAGAAAGGTTTGAAGATCAGTTTTCATCAGCTCGGTTCGTCCGAGAACGTGGATATGTGCCATGAAAATGGAAAACCAGTCGCCGTCGGACCACGATTGCTTGGGCGGGAAGCAGTTTGGGTTAAATTCACGGATACTTGTTGTCATCAGATTTATTTGTTTTGTTCCGTCATGAAAGCGAGAATACCGCCAAATTGTTGGGACCGCCTGCATGCGGACGTTCAGTGCGTCTTCAAGATCGAACGGCCGCCTGATTGCTCGAACTGTCGTCTGCTCTTTCAAACGCTTCTGCTCGTCGTCTGCTTTTTCAGACGACACCGGCCCGTGGACCAAATGTTGGCCCGGTACTTGCGATAAGATGTGAGTGCAGGCCTCAAAATGCTTAACTTTGAAAATTGGTAAGCAGGCTCGATGTAAACCGTGGATGCAAGGAGATATTGATCGTTATTACCAGTGGCCATCAACGACTTGTTATACCTCATTCACTTGGTCCGATTCTGCCTGCGATTTTCAGCATCGATGTTGAACATCTCAGCTGCGGTTCACGCTGTTGTAACCCGAGCGACGTCATGACTGAAAATTGCGACCGAAATTTCATCATGCGAATCAGGCTTTAGCGTACCCTCTGCGGCGTCCACGCGGAATGAATTGCCGCATGTCACATTATTCACGCGAAGTTTTGTGGTGTAGCGAGCCTCGGTAATTTCGCTGAGGCTGCTCAAGTGGTCAGGCATTGCCAGGAAGACGTAAAATCAACAATTCCAACGCAGAAAAGTGCACGGGGACTCACACCGCCGCCGACAACAACGCAATTCAATGGTTTGTTTATCGGCGACGCGGCGAGCTTCTTGCCCACACCCCATCGCGCATGCGCGGCGCCGGTGGCGTCGGCGAGGAGCGCTCCAGTTTGTTTGTAAACATGAGTTGGTGTATAAAATATAGTGGAAAAATTATGTGAAATGAGGTACCACTGAGCACCACGTTTTACATGCTCACGTCACGTCATGTGATAATAACGTTAGAAAATTCATTTTTAAGTCTAGATACTTTAGTCCTTGTCATTCGCAGAGTTTTCTCCGTAGGTAGCAGCCGCCTGCATTACTGGTGTTCTCGCGGAAAGTGGCGCACTAGCTCCCAATCAATCGCACAGCGTGCCATCCTGACTGAAAGCAATGCCAAGGGGTGAAACTGGAAGACCCGGTCCTCTAATAAAACGCTTCGTAGAGATTCCCGCTTCAAGAACTTGCGTCCCATCAAGTTTCCGAGTCTATTATATTCGCGAACACCGCCCCGTCGGACTTTAGCGAATGATTGACTCTTTGTCCAACAGATGTTTAGTCGAACTGTGGTAAAGTTTGAAGGTGGGCCAGTCGGTGCATAGTGCACAGTCTTTGTAGCAAGTTCGGAGCCCTCACCGGCATGGCCGGAGCGGCTTCGTGGGCTGTGGACTTTTGACAAAGACCGTTCATACAAGGAAAAACGGCGCAAGAGGACGAAGGGAAAGCAAGTAGAGGACAGACAGCGTTGTGCACGTGTCGCTGTTCTACTTGTGTGTGTGTCCTTTTGCGCCGCGGTTCCTTTCATGTTTAGTCGAACGGGGTTTCGGATGCGTAGGAGTTTAACGAAATACGGAAACATGCCGCCCGCAGGTATCGACATAGGTGTAGCGTGCCAAGTACTTTCAGCACATTGCGCTATTGTACTTATATTCAGTGACCGGTGAAGACCGCAGTGCAAGGTCTGCCTGTAGCGCGAGGTTTCTAGCCTCCGGGTCACCACTGCGCATCCGACTGTTGGGGCTGGTATACGTTCTCTGTGCCTCGACTCTCGAGGCATGCGTATTCCGCGCGCCCCGGGAACTTCGTCTTTTATTGATTTTGTATGCATGTTGTTTTCGTGGACCTGCGTCACCAGAAAAGCACAAGCTTGCAAGCGCAGCGAATGCTCGGCGGAAGGGAGCGAGTGCGCGCTGGGGGCTTCGAACTGCAGTCTTAACCAAGTTAAGAATGGTGCAGTAAGCTCCGCGTTTTGCGTGAGCCCACTACAGTATAATTAGGGCTCCGCGTTTTCGAATAAACCCTATGAAATCCGAAGAACACTTGCCGTTTAAACTTTTGCCGATTCGGGTTTATCCGAAAAACCCCGAATATTTGGGGCTGCCAGAAGTAATAACGCCGACAGGTCTTCATATTTCCCCGGAATTTACAACAAGCTTTACGTTTGTCATCTTTTCTAATTGCAACTTACGAACTTATCCCGTTATCATAGAAACGAGGTAGCTTCTCTTACGACCACAGTCGGAGTCTCGCATATGAAAAGGCTGATTTACTAAATTCGCAAACTGCTGTTTTCTAAATTTAATTCGCAAAAACCGAAGAAGCCAACAAACTCCGAATTTTGTATACCATTAAAGAAAGCTCCGAAAAACACCCCGAATTCATTGTAAAAAAATTGCAGTGGCTTAGCTCGGCTATGCCAGGATATACGTAGCGTAAGCTTAGGTTCAGCTGGTTATCCTTAGCTTTCCTGGTTGTCTAGGATTAGCTTGATTATCATGCTTACTGCTACTTCAATGACACAGACGGTTTACAGATTATGTGACTACTTCGGGATCCGATGAGTTAAGCTTCTCCGCTCTTCTTATTGCGGAGGAGGCGCCGTGTAACCGAGCCTTCGGTTGCACGTCAAAAGATCCCAGATCGTCCAAATTAATCTTCCGCTGGGGCGTGCCAGATGCCCGTAGTTGGTTTGGCCAGCTGTGCGCCGTGTTATGTATCAAGCAACCAAGCTGCCGCCCAGAACAACCGGACAGCGCGAGCCATGATCTCGAGCGGGTCCATGCGCGCGGCGCGTGCATCGGGGACTGACACGTGTGACGTCGCTGCTCCTCGCGCATACGCAGCACGGCTCGCCAGAAGCACGCGAAACTGCTCAACCTCGGCCAGTGTAGCCTGGGCTACAAAATAAACTCCGAAAAACACGCTCCGATCCTTTTCAAAAATGAACTCCGAAAACACAGTACGCTACCTATAATACGAGTCTATGCGCAGCCAAACCCCGGCGTAAAACAACGAGCGCGAGGCGCGCGTGAAGCGCGCGCCTCGCCTCGGTTCAAAGCTGAGAAAAGTGGAGTCGATCGCCATCATTAGTTATCTCGACTGCATTTCGCTCAAAGTAGGTTGAGCGACACGAGCACGCTCAGAAGTGAACATATTGCTTTGAGGTGAATGATCCAATGAGTGGTTTAATTAATGATAAGGTGTACTCTGACCAACGGGTTTGAGTAAAACACAGATTTCATTGCTTCGGCAAGCTGCAGGTCGCCTCTTTAAGCGGTTTTTCAGAGGAGGCACTTACTTTTTTTATTTATTTGTTTAACTCACATACCCTCAGGGCCATCGGTATTACAGAGGTGAGCGGGAGTTAGGAGAGAACAGAACAAAGCTGTACACTTTGGAGCTCAGTCTGAGCTGTATAGATTATTTACGGCAATTTTAAACATATAGTAAGTGGCAATTGTGGCAACAGATGTGGGAAGGTAGTTCCAGTCCACTGAATTTTTTGGGGAATGGATGACTCTTGTTTTGGAATGTCTACTTTATATATATATATGATGAAATCCGTGACAAAATATTAGACGGGTGATTCAGCGGTCGGTTGTGAAGTATTGCGTTATTAGGGTATCTCTTATGAAAGTGACATCAACGCGCTATTTTACGACGCAAAGTGAGGTAGGCAACGATAGGCTGGTTGCCATGGATCATAATTATTAAGATAAAACACACAGAACAATTTTGTACTGATCTAACGACGGTTTAGCGAGCGAAACCTGGCCCACGACGTTTCATCGAATGACACTTTAGCGAATTGCGGCGTTCATTTGTCCGAATAGACAAAATGGAGGCCACCGCCGTCCTGTTTTCGAGCTTGCCGAACCTTTGGCGATGGACGCTCGAACTTGAATTCATATTATTTTCCCCAAACTATAGCAAAGCACCCCTTGCTATCGTTCCGAACAGACCGCCTGGCGCGGTCTGTTTGGATGCCCAGTTTGCCGACCCTACAAATGCCTAAACGTCGACTCGCGTATGTGATCTCTATTCGCTAAAATGTAATTCGCTAAAACGTCTTCGTTCATATATTATGGACTCGTATTAATGTTTGTAAGGTGTTTCACAAAAATCGTGCACGCAGGTTCGTGTCTGTCTCTCCTTTTTGCCCCCCCCCCCCCCCCCCCCCCGGCGAGCGGTCCTTGGCAAAAATATAAGCGCCTTCTCTTTTTTTTTGTAGAAAACACCGTGCGCAACGAAAGTAAAAAAAAAAAACAAAAAAAAAAAACAGACAGGCCAGAAGGTTTTGAGGTGGGGTCCCCTCCACAATCACAACGCCGACAACCAGGCGAAGTCTGGGAGCCTTCATGTGCGCTTTGCTAGGGTGGTGCCACCCTTTGTAATACCGCTCGCCGACAAACCAACAGCCATTTTGGTTCTGGGCATCCGTGGGGCTTATAACTCTCCCGGAAACAAGCACCTTATCTCACAAGTTCGGAGCAGGGAAGTCAAGAAGCCGCTTGCTCTTCACAGCATGCGCGCACGATGAAGAAAGCGCGAAACAAAACGAAAATAAAAGAAACGGGAGAACAAAACTAAAAGCCAGAGGGAACTAGCTAAACAAACAAAATGACCAGAGCAGGGTGCGTCGCCCGGCCCAGCCCAATACCCCCCCCCCCCCCCCCACACACACACACACACAGACACACAGACACACACTGACACACACTGACACACACATCTGGAGCCGTCAGCGCCGCTGCGAAAGAACTTCGAGGATGGCTGAGAGCCGGAGGCAGTGGCGGTGGCCACGGCTGCAGGGGCCGACGCCGCTTTCCGTGACCTCGGTGACTCGGTGAATGGCTGTGACTCGGTGAACGGCTGTGACTCGGTGAAGGGCCGTGAAGTCGAACCGGTCGAACGACTTCATGAACGGGATCAGTTCACGGACGTGAGGGGAACGGCTTGCTGAACTCGATGAGCTCGTGATGGGACGGTGAGCGACTTCGTGAATTCAGAGTTGGCGGTGATGGGATGGGGAGTGCTTCATGAATTCTATAGGATTCGTGATGTGACGGTGAAGTACTTCGTGAACTTGACGGATTCGTGAAGTGACGGTGAATGACTTTGTGAGTTCAGAGATTGCGGTGATGTGATGGGGATGAGTTTGTTGTCCGGTTGAACTCCGTGATGTGAATGGCCGTGACTTTTGGACGTCGGTGTACTTTGTAATGTGAAGGGCCGTGAATATTAGACATCGATGTACTCTGTGATGTGAAGGGCTGTGACGTTTGGACGTCGGTGTACCTTGTGATGTGAAAGGCCGTGACTTTTAGACGTCGGTGTACTCTGTGATGTGAAAGGCTGTGACTTTTGGACGTCGATGTACTTTGTGATGTGAAGGGCTGTGACTTTTGGATGTTGCTGTAATTAGTGATGTGATGGTGAGTGAGTGGGTTCGAAAATGCCGACCTATGGTCCCTAGTGTCGTCCCATGTCGTCCCTTCAAGAGAGCCGAAATGTGAAAATATCGTCTTGGGTGTGCGGTCAGTTTAAATTATATGTAGCGCTGAATGACTTTTCTTCTGCAGTAGAATTAGGTATGCTTATAAAACAACTATGTATATTTTAAACAAAACCTTACTAGTTACAATAACACTGACTCGTTAAACTAGAGGGCGCATGCCACTGCCCGATACAAAAAATACCACCAGAGTTCGCCTTTAATCCATTCATTCTTCTGGTCAGCGTATACTGCGTGTATCCATCCATTCAACACTCAACTAGAGACTATACTGGCCGCTGGGAGCGCTCGCTGACGCTGAAGTGGGCCGCTGGGGCCTATGGAAGCGTCTGCTCTTTACGTAGTACTATATTTCTCTATGGTAGGAGAATGGGAGTGTTAGCGGCGGCGAGTTGGGGGTGCGCCGGTAGGTTTTACTGCGCTAATGTCAGCGACGTACACTAAAAAAAAGGGGGGTGTAGACCTTACACCGCTTGTCACATATACGACACCCCAAAACTTCAGTTGGATGTACAGCGCACAGACGTAGTACCGACGCTACCAAATTTCACGAGCGGTTTGATTGCCGAGTTGTACAACTCATTAAAATAGTTAATGCAAGTGTGACTGACTGCGAAAAAAAAAAAAAAAAAAAGCTATTGAAGTTTTTTAGGTTGAACCGCAAAACCTGTGTGTTTATTTTCTGTAGACTTTGATACGTACTTTAGCTGTTTATTGTGTCATATTGCCGCGCGCAGGGCTGAGAAAGCAACGCTCGGTCACGGACCTCCAGAAAGTTCCCGTTTATTCATGCAGCGCACGTAACTTCTATTATTTATATCCATGTATCTTCTGCTTTTGTTTTCTAGAAAGTGCGTGTTCATTCTCGCCCCGATCACGCGACGCTCGAGCCGCTTTCGCCGAATCTTCGAGATAGCGACGCACTCTAGATAAGAGGCCGCCCGCGACCTTGTCGAGTCAGTCTCGCCTCAGCGTTTGATCGTGCTGCTTCGCCGACTTCGACGCCCGCGACGCTCTGCTTTCTTCTGTTTCCTTCTTTATTTTGGCACAAGTTCGCCACATTAAACGTTTATTTATTTCTGTTTATTTCTTGTTTATTGGTCACCACCCGTGACAATATCGCACCGTCATCAACCCTCTGGCAAAGGTTGGGGCACTCAGTTCGACATAAGTGCGCGGTACGTCGAACTGAAGTTTCGGGGTGTCGTACATGTGACAAGGGGTGTAACGTCTACACCCCTTTTTTTAGAGCGCAGCTCTTAGGGGCCCGTTTCCGGCTTGAGCGGCGTCGGCGTCGCCATTGGCGTCGCCGTCGCCGTCGGCGTAACCGCGCGGTGCATCATGGGAAATGTCCCATAATGCACCGCGCGAGCCCCCCACGGGGTCACGTGACCTCGGGGGGGGGGGGGGGGGAACGTGACCCCCCGAGGTCACGTGACCCCGGTGCATCATGGGAAATGTCCCATAATGCACCGCGCGAAACGAGGTCACGTGACCTCGTGGGGGGCACGTGACCCCCCGAAGTCACGTGACTCCCCTGAGGTCACGTGACCCCCGCCGATGTCGCGTGACCCCCAATGACTTCATCGTCACTGATGACGTCACCGGCATCCACATCGTCATCGTCATCATCACTGATGACGTCATCATCACTGATGACGTCACCGGCATCCACATCGTCATCGTCATCATCACTGATGACGTCACCGGCATCCACATCGTCATCGTCATCATCACTGATGACGTCACCGGCATCCGCATCGTCATCGTCATCATCACTGATGACGTTACCGACATCCGCATCGTCATCGTCATCATCACTGATGACGTCATCAGTGACGTCACTGATGTCGTCACCGGCATCCACATCGTCATCGTCATCGTCACTGATGACGTCACCGGCATCCGCATCGTCATCGTCATCATCACTGATGACGTCACCGGCATCCGCATCGTCATCGTCATCATCACTGCTGACGTTACCGGCATCCGCATCGTCATCGTCATCATCACTGATGACGTCACCGGCATCCGCATCGTCATCATCACTGATGACGTCACCGACATTCGCATCGTCATCGTCATCATCACTGGTGAAGTCATCAGTGACGTCACTAATGACGTCATCGGTACCCGCATCGTGATCGTCAATGATGACGTCATCAGTGACCTCAGTGATGACATCATCGGCATTGGGGGTCACGTGACCCCCAAGGTCACGTGACCCCCCTGGTTAGTTCAACCCCCCCCCCAGTGCCCTTCCCTCCTCCTCCTCAAGAGCTGCGCTCTAATTCGGCGTTACAGGGAGTTGTAAGCAGCTTTCGCTTTTTTAGAGTGTATATTTTGAATCGGCGCCTCTCATCGCCGCGATAGTCATAGACACATCGCAGCTGAGCGAAATTCAATGAGATACGTTGCGCTACAGCGACAGCATGGGACTAGTCTCATACGCCGGTATGCCTGTTGGGAAGTGCGGCGAGTCTTTCGGTGAAGATTCCAGAAGTCAACCCAACTGTCATTGTCGGTAAAAGGCGGCTCGTGTCAGTCATTTGCAAAGCGACGTAGATGGAAACAAATTGACGAGGCGTTTTTCGCGGCCTCGGAGATGCAGGAGCGAGCCGACGTTAAAAAAGATACGTTTGAACTTCGAGTGTGAACAAGTGTCAAGTAAATACCTGTTCACACTCGGAGCGGACGCGCGCGTTTGATGGAAGTGCTGTATTTGTGCTCTTGGCGCTTCGGGACCGATCCTTTACTATTGTAACACGATACTGACGTGACATTCGGCAAAAGATGGTTGAACCGGCATTGCACGTAGCTCCCACGAACTGTTATAGCTCGACAGTGACGTGCAGTCGTGTCAGAATAAAAGTGGCATACTTATAACAAAGTGTACATACCCTGTTACGAAGGTGATCCATACGGCGTTTATTTGAGCTCTATATCACACAAAACAAGAAGATAGAATCGGCGGGAGTTCCTTTTTGACGACAGTGTTCGTGAACACTGCCTCGGAAGACAAGAAGATGACAAGAGGAAGAGATTGACCTCACCTCTTAATCTAAAATTGAGGTCAGCGATCAAACTATAATACGGGACGGGTCCACAAAAGTCGTGCGGGCATATTCCATTCAGCACGCCAGCCGGTCGTCGGCAGACGGTCTTGGCCAACTACCGTCGAAGCAATGCTGCGCCGAGTCGGAGTGCCTGCTAGGCCTATATTCTGCCCGCTCGCTTGGTCGGGGTCGGTGGATTCGTGGCCGTTGCAGCTTTTCTCGGGTGTTTGTGGATCCAGCGTTCTTGTTTGTCGTGGTCTGTTTCAAGTACCTTTTTCTTGCTGCTTGAAGTCGGGACGCGCGAAAGAAGACGTAGAAAAATAAACGTTCGTTGGTCGTCGCGACCAACGACGCGTCGGTCCTTTTGCGCAGGCGCATTAGGGTCTCTTTCTTGCTTCGTTTACCACACTATAGATGGCGCTTGGCTCTCAGCATTATCAAATTTGACAATTTTTGGTCACATCTCTAATTATGCCACAAAATGGGGATCTGAATATTATTTAACAAAATTTAGGGAAACATTCGCCGGCTATTTACTGTTTATGATCGCGGTGCTGGTGAGATAGGCTCTTACCCAATAGGCGACGTGGATTCGGCTGACGTGCTGCGATTCCGCGGATGCATCGCAGTGAGAAGGCAGAGAGCTTTCGAAGGAGAGAAGGCGCAATACAGTCCAGTTTTCTTTTAAACGTTCTATAGTGAAGAACTTTTTTTGGCTCCCTATTTTTGTTTTTTCGTGTTTTTTTTTTTCACATCTTTCACGACGTGCGGTGGATGAAATTCGAAATCAGAATCGTTTCATGGTACCTTTAAAGAGCACGACAGTTACACACCAAAGGTCCGAACATTGTTGTCTTCAAGCCAAAAAGCCCTCGCTCTTTTCCTACACGATTTTTTTTTATAGGGCCCTGTCCGTGTCCTCTTCCCCCCCCCCCCCCCCCCCCCTTCCTCTAAGTTCGCCACTACCACACATGCGCTTGTTTTGTCTTCCAAGAAGGCTTCGATGACATTCAACAAAAGCGGGCACTTGATTACTTTTATGTAGAACCTTTTTTTTTGGAAAAAAGAACAGTGTTACATATTTCGCAGAAGCCTTGCGCCATCATCTTCTATGGCAGCGAACGAACTAATGACTGCTGTTGAAGGGCTTGTGTGCCACAGAGGGTTAGTTCACGAGGTGACCGCTAGAGTGCGCCACTCATTGATCTTCTTTAATTTGACGATAAGTGCCGCTTTTAGCAGGACGTGACGTATTTGACGTCGCCCTAATGGAAAAAGGCACTGGAACCTCGCAGACGAAACACAAATTCCAGATAAAATAAAATGGAGTGTTTTTGTTTGTGTACTTTTTATTTCCTGCCTCCTCTATAGGAACTCCGAAAGTTTACACTACTATAAAGGGCCGTTACCTTCCCCCGGGAAACACTGAACCTAAAAGAAAACAAGGACCAGACACAACAAACAGCCAACAAAGAGGACTCTATACCGGAAACCGTAAAACCGGAGTATGATAAGAGAAGAAATAAAACAAAAACTGTGCAAGTTTCCAGCAGAAAAATGTACAGTAAAAACAAAATTGACATAGAGGCCGCGCCAGCCGAGCGCAGAAAGGGGCAGTAAATCCCGTCCTGCAGAAGCACAAAGCTTCCACGCTGAATGTTGGTCGTAAATAACATTCTCTGTTGAACGTTCGGGCATCACCGTATCGTCCGCTTTCTGCCGGTCTCGTGAATTTTTGGTGATGTTCAAACTGCAGCCTCCCTTTTATCGATGCTTTGGGAAACGTTGTTGCTATTCGCGCTTTTGTGCTATTCTTTGTACCCAAAACATTGGATGCCGTATTTGATGCTCTATACGTTGCCAGTTGGGTTACGCAATTTTTGATGAAATTTGATTTTCTATATCAACGATAATGAACCCTGAAATACCTCGATGTGGTTAGTTTTTTTTTTTTTAATTTGAAGCGTTGTGTTTTAACTTTGTAGGTATGGAAAGGCCACGACATGAAAAGTGTGGCGGGCTCCTCCTTCGTTTGCGAAGACCGACTGAAACCGGCCATATCTTTTTTCTATCTTAATCTTTGGAGCTAATGGAACTGCTTTCATACTTCAAAAATGTACTACCGAAGTACTTAGAAGCGGAAATAAAGACCGGCACTACAATGCCTAAATGTAGCAGTAAAACCTTTTTTTTTTTTAGCCTTGCCACTCTATTTTGAGAAATTGTAGAGCTGCATGCCTTTTATACTTTTTTTATTCGAAATGTTCAATGCGTACAGCTCGAGAAAATTTATTTATTTATTTAGTATTTATTTATTAGTAGTGTTCGCACCTAGCAGGATCTGGGACAGTTATAGGGTAGAAGCTTAGATAAAATAAACAGTAGTAAGCAAAAGAAGCAAAACAATAGTGCCCATTCTTTCATAATAAATGTATAAATAACGATAAGAGAAGACATATTTGCAACACTCTACGTTTCAGTACTACGAAAATAAATCCAAACAGTTGACACTAATTACCAGTTACTTTTATGAAAAAAACAAAACAAAACAATAACAGGCCCTTTTACATAAACTTGAAATAACATTTGCTAATTCCACTGGGTAGTTTATCAACACATTTTTCTGTGGAATGTGGTGCCAGTCCCGTATAATTCTAGGGAAAAACGAATTTATATATGCGTGGATGTTTCATTTCTAGCGTAAAAATAAAGCAAAATGTGACACTCAGCTCCACTACTTTTACCCCTACAAAATTGGCTAGCTTCGAGAATGTGAGCCAATTGAAGTAAAATAAATGTTTTTAAAGAAAAACACGTTTAGAGATGTAAAGAGAGTTCTACATTCAAACAAACAAACAAACAAACAACAACAACGACAACAACAACAACACATTGCAACCTAATGAAGTTAGATTATGTAACAACCATATTTGCTGGGGTTTTGTCGTGGGTTAATTATGTATTAAAAGTTGCATTTTACGCTGTGCGGACTACCGACAGATGCGAAATATGAAAATTAGTCTGTGAAAAGCGGCCGTTTCAGCCTAGAACCAATATCATGGTAGTGACCAAAGAGTTTCAGGCTATAGCTTCAACACAAGATCAAAAGGTAAAATTGTCCGTGTGTTGCGCTCTCCCTCCATGCGTTTGCAGTTGAGGAGTAGGAGGTAGGGCTGCCCCAAAAATATGGGCCAATCTTGATATTCGCTAGAAGCTTTGTGGTTGGGAAATGAGCGGGGCACTGACGGTCAATGGCCAAGTTTAAAAAGCTGGGCCACGTTCCATCGACGCTTCGGTGCAGGTTACATCGAAATGCGACAACCTTGCTTGTCTTCAATGAAGGCTATATTCCGGTGACTAAAGCCTGACAAACTAGATTGGAGGTAGCTAAGCGTCAAATGTCCGCATATTTTAATTAAATATAAGATTTTTTGTTTCTCTTACTCGCTTTGAGTTTTTACTTCTTGTTCTGCAGAAGACACAGTGCACTCATGGCGACGGTATACGCTATGTCCCGTGCGTAGACCAAACACTGTTTTTTTTCCTTATCTGCCGTTGAATTGGCACGATAAACACGTCCATCCTCAAGACACCGGCGATTTTGCTCAGCGATATCTTCTCCAGTCGGTTCTTTCTTTTGCGAGGCATTCCGAAGAACACCGGAGTACTTTCAGCGAGCGTCACACTTTTGTCAATGAGCGGAACCAACTGCTACGCGCCCTTACCCAATTCGGAACAGCTGACTATCACGCCAGTCTTTGCCCGACGACGTGCACGCGATGTAAAGGCACTGTTATACTCCGACTTCGAGCGCAGCGAACGCAACGTAACGCAGGACGCGCGCGTTTCATTGGCCGACAAGCAGGAACTCGATATCTACGACCAATCAGTAGCCGTGCGCGCTGTGCTATGCAGCGTTTGCTAGCGCGGGACAGATGGGAAAGCTGCAAATTGCTGCACTTGTTGCAGCTTTTTGTCCCAGCTGCCATCTTTCTTGTGAAAGAAAATAAAATGTTGATTAATTGATTGATTGATTGAAACGAGTGCTTCGTCAGCTCTCGACTTCGGCTCAAGTTCGAGCCGAACGTTGATGCAATCGTCGTGTCCATTCCGTGGCCAGCGTTGGCATTCTCTTGTCACGCCATTTCATTCAGCACTACGATTTTGTTATGTAGGAGGTATTGGGAGAGGGTACGAGAGGAGCAGAGGAGACCAAAGGATTTTGTGTTATAGGTGAAAAATTTACGAGGGCTCTGCTCATAGAAATGTTATGGCGTTTAAAAACGACGCAACAAACAAATTGTTGACGGCCTTTCATGTACTACAGCTGCGCCGCACACAAACTAAGGATCATTGACCGAGAGAAGAGTAAAGGCACAGGCAAACTGGTAAATTGCAGACATAAGTAAACCGAGACACCGGAAGAAGGAAAAGGAGGACACGAAAAAGAGGACGACATAAACAACGTCTCAAACATAGCTGAAGGTTTATTCGAAAATCACACCCTCTTGTAGAGGTACTCCGCAGTCACCGCCAAGAACCCTCCCACCAAGTCGCGCCTTCAGATTGTCAGCAAGGGCGAACAAAAGAACTGCCCTCGAAGCTTCCACACTTGCCAAGGTCAAGCAACTGACGGCATACTTTGAACGAGTGCCTAGAATAAGAATCAGAATAATTTATATCTTGACGACTTCAATTATTGTTGAAATCGCGACCCTACACCAAACTCGAGTTCCTTTTTTTTTCCCGGCCCACCTGAGAGTGGTGATGAGAGTACTAAACACATTTCGTTTTCTGCTACCTTACGCAACAGACGATTTAATCATTTCAGCGTTCTGAATATCTAGTTTGATATTAATTGTTTAACATTTCTTCTTCGCACTACGGTTCAGGTGTAGAATAACGTAAACGGGCCTACGAGCAGGCTTGCATACAATAATATTATTAAAAAAGAATGTATGCATCTTTCTTCGCCTTAATGTTTGAAATGCTTAGTCCTAGGTTTTTGTTTTGTTGTTTTGCATGCCTTTACTGTAAGTTCTTGTATCCTTACTCCTGCAATGACCTCGCATGAGATCGAAGTAGTTAATAAATATATCACACCAATTTTACTATAAGGGATTTACAATGGAACCTTTTCCTAAAAAAATATCATGAACACACTTTATTTACCATGGGAGTGCTACTTGGTACAACGTGTGCATTTTTTTGAATCTACTTAAAATAAAAATGTTCAAACAAGAAACATTTATTTTATGCGGTACGAGATGAAGAAACGCTGCTCTTCTCAGGAAATGGAAGCCTTAAACTTTCTTTGCACCTCCCCTTTCGTTTATCAGTCAGAACAAACTATGCGTTTGCGCGAAGGCGCAAAAACTTGCAGAGAAAAGAAGGCAGGCTTGTACATCCGTTTTGTCTTCCCCTAGCCTGCCGCCCCTTTCTGCAGCCCTACTACCTCCATGATCCCCTTGCAGAAAAACACAAAAAGAGCAATTTCCGATAGGCGCCTCGCGAGTTGAGCTTGAGTTGAAAGGCCCGTTTCGCAATACCGTGCCTCTTTTGTTATTTTACACTTTGGGTGCTGCCTAGATTCTTTTATTTAATTTGTCTAGAGCTGGACAAAGAGGTAGTGGCAACATTGGCCCTGTGCTCACGAAACAGACGCAAAAGCAATTCTGCTGGGAGCATTCAAAAGAGGATATGGGAAAGTGGGTGGAATTTGTTTTCACGTTGCTTTTCGCATCTGCTTCCGAAATTATTGATTCTCTATATCAAATAAAGAGTTTTCATAAATTAAAAAAAAGTGAAACGCTTTTTGTCCTTTGAATTATATTGCGCGGGCTATAAGATATAAAAGAAGTTACAAATTAAGTTGTGCTTAACGATATAATTAACTTTTTTTTAGTGCTATAGCATATAAAAAAATCATTGATACGTATTTACATAGAACCCTCAATGTATGTATCATCTGTTACTAAGAAAAACGTAAATCTTGCCGCCTGATTACTTTTTGAATGCCATTGCGTCTTGTTTATTTTTTCTTGTGCCACTGCTCGGGGACTCGTCAAGCTGCACGATGCAGCTTTTTCCTCGGTCCCCCTCCATCATTTGTTTGATGAAAAAAATAAGCATTATTTATTATTATTATTATCTATCACGCTAAAAAAGACAACCGGCCCCTAAACCATTTCTCTAAATAAAGGGATGTAAATCAATATTAAACACTAAAGGAACATCCATTGATGCATTTTTAGGGAATGCGTTAGCATTACTTTTGGGAAACGCTAACCCTGACCCCTTAGCTTTTCTTTTTTGGCTTTGTCTTTAGTTACCTCTTTATTTTGCTTCCTCTTTTTGGCTTCGGTACGGGGTCAGTGTTAACGTTTGCCAAAGGGGGGACTCGTGTGGCGTTTCCCAAGAGTCATGCTAATGCATTCCCTAAGGATCGACCAATGGATCTTCCTTTAATTTTTTTTTTGGCTTTCAGGGTTTCTTCTAGGCGGTGCTTCCAACCCCGTGTCCAGTTCGCCCGCCTTACACGCTTAACAGCGGCAATCGCTGCCTGAGGCTGCCTTCGCTGTTCAACGTTTTCGGCAGCCCTTCTCCTTCGTTCACGATTCGTATTGTTTTGCCGCCTACTTGGACCGGCGCTAGTACTTGATTGACACTCTGTCTTGTAGTAGAAATCAAGGCATTAGCGACTCCGCACACATGCAAGTTCAGACTCGCACCAGCATCCGCGCGCGCATTGACTTCTGCCCCGTGACGTCGCCTCCCTGTCCCCTTTGTCCTTCAGTAATCTCCTCCTCTCTATGCGGCGCACTTCCCGTTCCACAGTTGTTTCTACAGACGGATGCCATACGGGTTTCCTGTGATGTAGGCACTAAAGCGAAAGCATTCATTTAAAATACATACAGCTTAACTGAATAAAAGCATTTTCATTTTTTCCATTCTTGTGGCAGCGTATGGCAGCCGAAGTCAAGGAGCTTCGCGTAAAAGCTCCTTGACTTGATAGAAGAGTGTGAGGAGCATGTGCAATAATTGCGGGCCAGAAATCAGAAAAAAAAGCCAACAATGCATCAGTTTTTTTTAAATCTGAAAAAAAAAAGTTGTAAACATTTCAGCGAAGAAAGTGGACGAGAAGACATCGGAAAATAGAATTGTAGTATAGGTTTACGAACCATGAGATGCAGTGTGCCCCATATGTAAGGACTATGCACTTGGTGCAAACTTTCGAAGAAAAAAATGTTTCTTTTTTAACAAAAATTTGCTTTTATAGGTTGCAAACCTGATGCATACTAGAGTCAGGAAAATATGGCTCTGTGATTTTAGCTATACGTTTATAAAGTACTGCCTACATACTTTGCTTCTCTGAACAACGCGTTAGAGGGTGCACTTACTACGGCTTGAATATACTAAAATTACTACCACTTGATTAAATTCACTAGGCTTGATTACTAAAATATTTTTTTGTAGATTTTAATATGGTGGAATCAATAAAATAACCAAAAAGAAATGAGCGTGGTTTTTTTTTTTAATAATCTGTTGCCTCGTGCCTGGTAGAATTAGTAGTTCGCACGCGGATGTACACGCGGGTGTGGCTCTACCCTAGCTTTCATTTTAGATTCAGCTACATTTGTCGAAAGTTTCCCTTGGAGCTCGACACTTAACGTATGATTTAGCCCAGGAGTGGCCGGGCTGGCCTGACCTAAGAGCCGCAAACAAAACCACGAAACTTCCAGAAGCCGCGGGAAGGGGGGGGGCGGCAAACTTTTGTTTAGAGCAATAAACGAAACTGGAACTAAGTTTTAATTTATCCAAGTCAAAAGCCGTTCAACTGTTAGTAAGGTAGCAGTAGCACAAGACTACGAAACCGCAAACCGCAACCTGTCTTTCGATTTAAAACGCGTTCCATTACTCTTTTTAGGAAAGTGCTCATGTGACGGGGAGGGAGGAGGGGGAGTGAAGGAGGGGAGGGAGCCGCGAGCCGCACTTTAACACGCAAAGAGCCGCAGGCGACTCGCGATCCGCAGCTTCGCCACCCCTGCTCTAGCCTCCAGTCACTGTCAGGATGAGGACGGCAGGGCGTCTGTTTTGAACCCCCTGACTCCAGCGCCCTTACGTTGCCTTCCCACGTTCTTTGGCTGCTTAGGATTTTCACCACGTTCTACTCGTTCTTATAAAGAAGTAAATACGATAACACACAAAATAGGTTTGTTTAAATAAATGTCGCGTGGTACAGGTATTTTTGTTTAAGTTAGACTGGTGCGAAATTATTGTGCGCAAGAAAGAGAAAAATCCAAACAACGTACCATTGAGAGGTTTAAGTGACCTATCTTGAACCTTTTAATTGGGGTTCATCTCGAACATTCTTTACCAAGTATTATACACCTGTACTCTTATACATGGGTCATCGACTGGTATTAGATTATTTCAATTTAGTTCCATGATGTAATTTATTTAAAATTTTAAATCGAATAAAAAATAAACGTTTCCAAATTTTGAACACGCGTTATTGACCCATTAACCGTTTTTTTCAGTTTTTTATCTAAAAGTCTTTTTTATATTGCACGCGCGGTCCGGACTACACGTGTCTCCACAATTGGTCGCCAATCTTTGAACCTGTACAATAATAAAACAAAACAAAAAAGAAACAGGTACAAACATTTCAAACATTTCTGTGCAACGCCGCAAGCTAAGATCTAGGGGCTGTTAGGGGTGAGGAGGTATGCATGTAAACATGCCTTCATTAAGAAAACATGTCTCCGCCCCCACCCTCCGCTGTTCCGATGACAATGGCTACGCTTTTTTTTTTTCGTTAATTAAAATACTTGAGTCGGGGTGCATATGGTACCTCATATCAGCTTAGTATATCCAATAGCCTTGTATCTCTCAACTTAGCTGTCTTTTTCTGCTTAAGTTTTTTTTCCTCCTGAAGAGTGTACCCATTTGATCTTGAAACCAGATGACGATATCTACAGCCGGTGAAACTGGTGCTGTAGCTTTCTTGAAATTAGGGGGTTTAATTTTTCTCAAATATTCAGTCCTTCATGGTGTCAATTCTCAGTGTGGGACATAAATCAACGTTTACAGGGGTCTTATGATGAAGAAAATATGACAGGGAAATGGCATTCTTCAAACCACAGAGAATATACGCTTGACTTGAATACATGAAGATTGTACCGTTACCGATATGAGAAAGGAACGAAATAAGGGCTGTGGTTATGAAATAAAGATACAGCCCCGCGGACAGTTCAATGGTGAACGCAAATTAAAATATGAGCGATGATTTTCTTCCCGTGAAGCTTGGCTTTTCTTATTTAAAAGCAGCCCGTAATCGGAGGTTTTCAGTTTGCCGGATTTTAATACTACCGTCTCGGAGGTTAATTTCGGCGTTTAACGGTATTTACTGAAAACACAAAAGCCCTAACCAGTAGGACAACGAGATTCATACAAAATACTCACTCACCTTTTTCAGAGCGTAGCACAACAAAACAAGATGATCATTCAATGCATCAGCACTTGCTCGAATCGGTGAATTTTTCCAGAAGTTCATTGCACGTCACATGAATAATCACGCGGAACTGTTTTTCTTACCTCATCCGGTCCCTCGTCCGTTGCGATGTTTTAATTCTAAAATATGCCATACCAAAAATTCCAAGTCTCACCTTTAACATATTCACCCTCTCTTGACAGTAATAAAAAATTGCGGAACGCAAAAAGCAAGTATACTCTACGGTGTAGAGTTGATAGTTGCTAGAAAGACACTGTTGCCAAAGAAGTGTTTCAAGCAAGCGATCACATCTTGAATTGTTTTGGGTATCTCTTAAAAATTGTAGAATGCGATACATGCGTCGTCAAACAAACGTATAATAACTATATAAATTACATATATATATATAAGTTTATATAAATATGATATAAGTGTCCTTATACTCGTATGTTTACTACAGACAGTCATATTTTTTATTAGACTATTTAAGGGCAGCTGCATACAATTAAATTTGTTGAACTTAATGTTTGATCCACAATCATTTTTATTGTGTTCGTTTCGCCTTTCTACGTTCGTGTTCTAGTCTGTCTTAAAACCTGCAGCAAAGGGAATTTTCGGTCGCTAATTGAGCATACCCGCTTTGGAAGTTTTCAAATAACAGTTGATATAGGAAAGTATTTTCATTAAATTAGTTCTAGGACTTGCACACTATAGCTTGCAGATGTGATGTAAGATCGAAATGCGACAAAGGACACCGAGAGTTTCCGAAATATACATTTTTTATTCAACGATAAACTTCACCGTGCAATGGTCACGAAGTGTATCCAAGTTCTTGTCGTCGTACAAAAAGACGCCTGACACGGGACATATTCAAGACGACGCCGAAACAATTCTAGACATCGTCGTTTTCAGACAAATATATAGTTAGTTGCGCGTACCTCTGGTGTGTAGCCACAGGCACGCGCCACAACAAAAATACAGAGCACATCGTTTCTTTCATGATCCGAACAAAGTGACATAGGTAACTTGAAAAAGGAGCCTCTATAAAAGGAGCTAAAATTGGAACATGGAAGGTTTTCCGCGTTTCGAGTCAATGCTCAAGTACTTCTGGAGACTACAGCACTAATAACCAGTCTTAAAATTGTATTTCTCCTTGTTCAATATTAAAGCGCAGCAAGTAGCCTTTAAAAGTTTTATCTCTTTTGTGCGAAAAGTTCAACAAACGCCAAGGAAGCCACATGTTTGCATTTATTAGAAAAACAAAGCCGCACAAAAAGAAGCTCCGATATAACACAAACATTTCTTGCTTATACTTAATTTACTTTGTTACCCACAAAAAGGAAATCGACCGCTCAAATATATGTCAATGTAAATGCTGCGCACAATATTGATGCAGTATTGTTTAAGAAAATGATTTGTTGTTAGAAGGACAATTTCGCAAACATTTTTTTGTAAACAAATGGCAGAGCTTTTGCATGAACTGAAGAATTGCTTGTCATTTTTCTCGCTAAGTAGAAAATGAATCATTAACTTTTGTTTAGAAACATCCTAATTATTCATTTCTTAATTCTCTTCGTCTCCAAACATGAAGTTTTAGAAAACCTAACTGAAAAAAAAATACTTGGTCTTATTTTTGTCTTCGGAAAAATTTCAGAATCGAAGTTTCTTTTAAGCACGTGACCTGATAATGTTTCCATGAAGAATAATACCCTAGAAAATGAAAATTGCTGTATTACATTAATCAAGTGATTAATTACAAGTTATTTGTATTGCAAAAACCAACAAAACAACAAGCTGACAAGTAGAAGCACAAGGCTACATAAAAATTAAGGCGTAACCCTACAGTGATAGAGTGATGTATCAAATCCATGTTGCAATGACGGGAATCACCGATCAGAGGAAATAACAGTCAGTCTGAGGGTGTGTAAGACCCCTTAAAAAAACGAGAACACTCAAGTTAATGAACTATTGGGGCAATTTGTTATTTCAAATAGTTTTGAAACTTTGTTTCATAGTGGCCGAAAAACTGGGTTTTAGTTTCTCAATTGAACCCGGTACTTCAACGCCAGTGAGGCATTTTTCGGTTGTTTTTCAGAACATTGTTTTTGAAGTATAATTTTTTTCAGCAACGACGAGCCACCTAAAATGATCCATCATGAACAGATGACTACTTAGTTTGCAAGTCATGTTTTTAAGGGATATTTTCCTATGTGGCACGTGAAGATACAAAACTTGCAAATCAAGACAAGGTGTATTTCAATGTAGCGCATTGGTTTCGTTGGGTCTGGGCATCCTGCGAGAGTTTTTATTCTGCTAATTAAGGCTTAACAGCTATCAAAATGGACAAATTCCGGACGGCAGATGGTCGGCTGTAGCAAAAACACGTGCCTACTGTTTGATGATGATATCATCACATTTCTCACCAAAACAAAAGCTAAGCACTATTTAGAGGCATGAATGTGATATAGTCCCTGTAAGAATGGACGCTTGTGATATTGACCGGCACACCAAGCAATGATCGCGAAGATAAATATTTCGCTTGGATTATTCGGCACATTTTTGAGGAAAAAAAATTAAAACAACCTTTTGTTTCTTTTCTGGTTGCCTGATGTACCACAGCAGAAATACCAAATTACATTTTCTTTACTACTTCTGTGTCTGAAAGGCAATTCATTGCAATGGCAATATTATAATAGTGAGCTGTTTTTGCGTGAAACTAATGAAATTTATTATGAAAATGAGTCTAAGACCTCAAACCACACAAAAAAGCATAAATCACTAAATTATTCGACACGTGGTTGTAGCGGCCGATAATATATTTAATGAAATCGATTAAATCGCATTATGTGAGCAGGAGAATGTGCATCTTATATATCGCTTCTCGTTTAGGAACCTAAAAACAGAATTTACGAGCAATAAAAAGAAGCATCATTTGTAAAAATCAATAACTTAATATTAAAATCAAAAACGAAAAAAAAAAAACAAAAAAAAAAACGTTGGCGACATTTGAAAAATTTGTCATGCGTAGAATTAATTTTCGGGTCGGCAAATCTTGGTGAAATTTCGATGCACTCATACCATGACTTCGGACGGGAACGCCATTGGTCGTCGGCAAGGTGACATGATCGTTTGGAACAGCCAAGGAGTGTAAAACGCCCCCTACGAGAGAGCCGTGCTTTGGCGGTGTCTGAATGGAAAAAGCCACCGAAGTTCCAGATCTACCAAGTCAATCAAATTCGCCAAGCCTGACTGACAATATATCCCCGTATTATTTTTTGTTTTGTTTTTATTTTGTAATGTAAAATGCCTAGCCCTCTGATATAACATACTCTATGTTTAAACGATACACAATAGGACTAGAAACATCGCTGTTTAGTCGACTGCTTTCGATTAATGTGGTTTGATCTAAAGATGTCGCAGGGTTTACCGCAAGCCGTACAATACGTTTGGAGAGCAGATACTGTATCAATCACCACCATCTCCTTTACTTCTTGAATATCTGGAAATGCTCACAAACAATGCGATTCTCAGTAAAAAAATTTGGTTTCGGTGGCTGGCATTTCTTTTGTTAGTGTGAAAATATTTATGGAAAAATAGACTGCTAAATTCAGGTGACGTCTCAAGAGGAAAAAGCTAAATGTCTTGAAAGGTATTCCGGATAGTCTACTATATTCCTTCCTTTAATAGACTTTGGAGCTGCCAGTGCTTTCCGAATTCGTACAATGAAACTTTCTTTACATTCCACTTTTTTATATATTTTAACCAAATGTAAAAAAAAATACTAACGAACGCAATATTCGATACCGCAGAGAAACACTCAATTGAACATGATGCTTGATATGATCCTGTGCCACATTATTACAAGCCTTATTATGAAAACGCAACTTCTACCAAAAAAACCGGAAACCCTTGACTATTATAGATAAATCCAGATTATAGCTCACTTCAAACACTTGGTCCACCATCGCAATTCTACATTTACACGATTCTTCTGGTATGATAATCTCTAAGTGAACATCTATGTATATCTCACGCACAAACGAGTGACTTTAATATTACTCCATGTTAAAGACGTACCTTAAAGGTTTCCTTAAATAAGGAATCAATCTAAATTGCTGGTTCCCCCTTTTAATGGACTCCCCTTTGCTTCTTTTTTTGGTTGAGACCTTATATGCATGAATTATTTAGCAATAAAATTTCATCTGTGTTTGGGGCTCATTTCCATCTTCCTGTTGTTTTTCTGTCGTCACCGCTGTCTCATGTAATTCTAAAATTGTAAACTTACACCAGCTCACATGCACCCTCACGTTTGGCTTGATAAACTAGTGAATAGTCGCTTTTAAAATATTTTTAGATGAAAAAAACACCTTCACACGGAAGCTTGTTTTACCTCACTTTCAATATTATCTTTATTAAAACTGAACAACAATATTAAATTGGGTGCAGTTCCTACTGAAAACAGAATATAATGTAGAAAATGTAAGATTTGAAGCCAGTCAGTGTCAAAAATCTCGGAATAACAATTTTTTTTTAGTAGTAAAAACGATACAACGCGCTTGCAATTTTTAAACACCATACCCGCCCTCTGAAGCTTCGAGACATACTACAAGATTTTACATTGAAAAAACACAAGTGATCGATTCGTACTTCTAAAATATCTAAATATTATGAGGGATGTATGCCCCTCTTCACAGACTACCTGGAGCCTACCAATCGATTAGCGCCCTCGTTTGAGTAGCGTTTTTAGTTTTTCCAGCAAATCTTTGCAGAAGATTTCCATAAGTTCCCTGCATATCTGCTTCTTCGGAGATAAATAGGGTGAAATATATGCATACCCAACTAGCCAATATTAATATTGGGTACTATATCTGTTTCGCTTTCCACGCTTCGTTGTTGTAATTGTTCAGATTGCACGGAACAACATCGGTCATAGATTTTATAAATAACGTAGTGCACGAACTGACTTATTAAAAAAAAATTAGGCTGGATTCACGAAAAGCTTTATACGCTTTGACAGCTTAGCTAAAGTTTGTACGTTATGCACTTTATAATTTTGCAAAATGTACGAACATTTGATTCGTGAAGACAAATTTGTTGGAAGGTTTTGTCATCTGCACGGTTTCGGTTGTAAGGACATTAGTGTACGTGAATCCTGCATCTGCAATGTGACTCATAAGGTTCCGAGTACTGCATCTATTAGTCAATGACCAAGACAAAAAAATACCCCCGGAAAGCCAATGAATTTTCCAAAGCCACTGCCGAACCAGCGTTTTTATATTAACTTTATTTGAGATGTTCCCTCAGACCTTGTACAAAGAAGAGCCTTTCAGTCCGTGTTAAGGTAATGTCATGGAGGCGCTTCAGGCGCGTCTGCGTATTCTTAACCTTTGGCAGGTGTTATAAAATTAATTCAAGAGATGAAAAATTTTGTGAATCTATCTGCCAGAAAAAACGAAGATATTCCCTCCTTGACAATTACGGACGACTCGAAGGAGTTGTACACTGCACGGTACCGTTCGCGCGAAAGCGAAGCAACCTTGGTTTTCTCCATTTCACTCATATAGGCCATAATTGAATACAAAATTTTGCAGCTCTACATCGTACCTCATATGAGCGCATTCAGCTGCCTTAATGATCAACGCTTGAAAAAAAAAAACAACAAAAAAACGTTAATTGAGTACTTGTGCTAACTGTGTCGCCCTCCGTATCTCGTCTGCAGCAAGAATTTTCAGACGAATATTTAAAATTTTGTTTCGATTTCTTACGATGCACTTTTTAGACGTAAACAATTTTAATTACGTACGATAGCTAAAGAAACATACCAAACCAGTCTCAAAACTTGATTGGCACCGCAAAAGCTGTGCCTCATGGAGCAAATATGCTGATAAAAGAAAAAAAAAAACCAAGAATTTCGTTCGGCATTGTTTGCTCTGCAAGCGAAATCACAACAGTGAATATTTCACCGAAAGCAAAGCGAACTAAGCGTCTAGCTGAATTCGTCAATTTTCGCATCATTAATTTAGTTTATGGAGTTCGACATTACGAGCTAGGTGGGTGGGGTGCCAGTGAAGACAATTTATTTATGCTAACACGGATCATGCGCCCTCTCCCAGGCAAAACGCAGAGAGAGCTCCAATGCGGGACTCAGCTCATCTGAGAGCGTTGCCTTGTATGATCCTTCGGGGCCCAACATAGTATTTTGTATTTTAACTGGAGGGCAGCTCTATAAAAAATTGCTACCCTAAACCAATTTGTACTAAATATCTCGTCCCTCAAGAGATGAGAATTATGCGCGTTTGGTCATGTGTTTTATGTCTCCACGAGATATAAGCATTTGCGCCTCCTATAGCATTTTAGAATAAATGATTCCTGAGGCGCGCAGAAGTGACTCCGCCCACAAGTAACGTGGAAAGACATTTTCTCCATGCGCGGTCTGGTGGGGAAACATATAGTGCTAATGAGCCTAAACAGAGAGCTAGCGATTTGAGAATGGCCAGCGTCTGATTATTTGTTCTTATGTATGATCTAATCGAAGGAACAAAAATACGCAGATGGTGCTATCTTCTGGTGGGGAGCTCTAACACTACATTCTTCGCTTAGTTTGACAGAGTTCTGCAGACCGATGCAAATGTACGAAGCGGGCTTTTTGGCTGCAATCAGACATTGGAATTTGGTCAAAGTGCGTATTTGCAAAGGCCCCTGTGTCACAACTTTAGTTTTTCCATCCGACATGAGTGCCGCCTTCAGTACACTCCGGGCAAATTATATCTCATTCCTGTATTTGGCACAATGCACCGAGAACAATTTAAAAGGTTAAATATATGAGGATCTATAAACTTGTCCTTACACTTTGGACGAACACTAAATATAAGTTTCCTATAACAAGTTTTCTCTGAGCTGATGACTCTACCATACTACTTCGATTCACACCGAAACTGACGACACAAAACAAATCACATGAACGCTTGACCTGTGCAGGCTGCACACCGCAACGTTTACACCTCCGGCGTGAGGTGCCAGTTGTGGGGTCTACGCATTATAGTATTTAATGCACAGTGTAGAGAAAATAGCTTCTCTCTACTTTGTGCGGTAGATATCTCAATATGTTCAAATGGTAACCTTACTCTAATGCGGTTCACGCCTTGAATTGTAAATAACGCCGCCTCAGTTGTCCAACATACATGCAAGAAAACATTATCTGGCGTTAATTTAGGTAGAATAAAAGATACTACGAGTAGTTGCAAGAAACATTTGAATGACCAAACAAGAGCATAATTTACTGATCATTCAGAACGAAATAAGCGTTTGTGCGTCGCAGACCATGCAAATGTTCTTCCCTCGTATGCTAACATTTATTTTGAAACATGAGAATCGCTGCTTACGACATATATTTCGTGCATGGGACCATTTGTGCTTAATTTACATCCCAGTAACCAAGAGAGTGACCTAAAGCATACGCTTATTGGTCACTCGTCAGCTTGCTGCTACTTCTGTTTGCATCCGGTCGTTGGACACTGTGGCAACCACTAATAAAACGTTTTCAGGTGTAACTGATGGAATGGTGGTCATGTTTACCACCCTTGAGTTAACTGGGGGACGTCAAATTTTCTCTTAGAACCTTTTGAACACGTCCAAGTCTCCTGGTATATTCGCGCCGTGACGAGAAGGGATCTCTCCCCGTCTCAAGTATGCTCTGCAGCATCGTGGGAGGCACGGCCGCCAGCTCATGGCTATACTGTGCTGTGCTCTTGTGCATGTCCTCTTGCACTCAATGCATTTTGCACATATACGTTGGCGCGGCTGTACCTTTAACAGTGTTGCAAATAACTCCGGAGATGAGACATAGGAATAAGTGGAGATATGAGATGTTTCTCGAAAAATGTTGCATCTTAGGGAATGTAAACAGGTATCCAGTGTGGACAATATGAAACAGCAATGACTACATGACTGTGAGCGAGCATTCCGATTTCTATGAATGCAAAACCAGGTGTCGAAAACATCTGTATATTTCAAGATACGTCGGACGTGATGCCATATACCCAAGAAAGCTCATTTACAGCGATTGAGTGGTTTTTCTACATACTAAAAGTTATGTAAAAACTGAAACAACTAGTTCGCTCTTCATAAACGTTTTGGCCCAAGGACGTGGCCAAAAAAGACAGAATTGAGTACAGTCTTCCTTCAACTGGAGCAGAACACGTCAACGCAGATGCATCTGACATCTCAGATCTATCTGCCAATGAGGAGCAGCCTGCATCGTGTGAACTACTTCTGAAAACGTAGCTAGTTTTTCAGACACCAAGATTCGGCTCGCCACAAACCGATGATCTCGTGTCACGTTTACGATAGACCATAGCTTTGCATTTCATGAGCCATCCATCAGGAAAGATTTGTAGGCCACATGTAACAGTAGATGCGCGCGAACCTGACGATGCCTTGTTTTGATAGAATTCTTTTCCAACTAGTGTTAGCGTCCATCTGCACTGGCGAGTCATTGAGGTACGCCTATCTTTTAGTCCAACAGTGGTCTAGAGTACGCGGACTCTGACCTTGACCTGAGACGTTGTTTCATGTAGATCCTTACACTGGTGCCTGTGCTTAGGCTTCACGTGGAAGCTATATGTGTTACCAGACACGATAGGGTCGCTAGACTTCGACGCCTTTTCTAGGTCTAGACATCGTCATGATGTGCTATCGGCGCCACCGACTGACTTGCTGAATGAAGTCCCAAGGTCTGACGAACTCGAGGATGGCGCCGAGACGTAAAAGCGACTTGGAGAAGCAGAGGTGCCTTAGAATGATGTCGCTGCAGGACCGATGAATTCAGGGATTCAAGGATGGCATTTCAGTTGTTCATGATGGCAGCGAGGCGCCGGATGATCATAGCACCGTGTCAAGGATAGCCAAGGACTTCATGACGTTTTCATCCTGGACAAAATAAAATAGAAATTAGAATGTACTTCAATGGTAACATTTATGCATATCAACAGTCAGGATCTAGTGGAACGACTGGTTGTTTATTAAATTGAGTGCACTGTAATCTAGGCGCTTGTTATCGTTGTGAGTGAAAGGTAGGCTTATTAACCAGGCATATTGAGCATAATATTAATTACAAAGATATTGACCTGAGATAGTTTGGTATTCATTTGGTGTGGAGCCAGCAGACTATAGGAAGGAAGGAAGGGAGGAGAAAAGGCAAGTCAACCGACCGCTGGACTACCAACAATTTTATTGAATCCTCCTGTTCTACTGATGCTCTTCTTTTTCTTCTGCTTTTTCTTCATAAATACTGTTTCTGTCCCCTTCCTCTCATATATATTGAGCAAGAGGATTGGTGCCCTGCAGAAAGTCTTTCTCATGTTGCAAGGCGTTTGAAGGGGAACTCACGTAATTACTTAACTTTCCTTCTCCAGCAAAGTCCTCGGACATCACCCATGCAAGCTGATTTTGTAGTGTTTTAGAACGCGAACTTACTCGAGGTCTGCTTTGAATTTGCATGATTGACAATGGGCAGCTAGATGCCACGGTGCCGTGAGGTTTCTAATGTTGGCTGCATTTTCTCGTGCTCGGTCGTTTAGACAACTTTTGTCTCTCCGATGTAGTGGCGCCCACATGTGCACGGTATGTTGTAAATGCATTCCTTTTTGCGCGGAGCGTAGTTTGTTCTGTTTCTGGTGTTATACTGATCTTTTTATTGGTTTGTGCTTGGTCAATCTTGCGGCATATTGAATACTCTCTTTTGGTGGCCGAGCACACAACTTGCATGTTTTGGCGGCTTGCAATTTTCTTTTTGTAATTTAAGGGTGACCCCATGATTATATGAAACCACCGCAATGGATTTCGTTGATTTATATTATGTGTGTTTATTACGATCATTCGTCCTCTTGACGGTGCTGCCAGTTTTTTGCGTCTGGAGGCCAGTAATGGGGTTGAATACCCGGCTTGTATAAGCCTAGAAGTTTGTGTTTTGAAACTTTGATTGATTTGGTATGGACAGGTTTTCATAAGGCTCGCTGTTGGAGCTGTAGTGGCCAATCCGTGATGGACGTTTTTCTTAAAAGTTCCGGTTCATAATAAAGAAATTGTTTTCCCGATCGCGCTCGGTATTTCCAACGAACATGTCCTGCTTGAAATTCCAAAGCCAAATCGAGGAGCCCAAGGGATTTCTCGACAGGACTCTCATAGGTGAAGATAGCCTCTCTGGAACTGACTATAGGGATGAGCTGAGCTAGTTGGCTAGTATACATCACGGGTGGAACCAGTTTCTGTTTCTCCTTCCTTCCTTGTTCAGCTGGTTCTACCCTTGATTTCTAGAATTGTTTGATGATGGCATCAAAGCATTCGGAAGCTTTTACATTTACCTGTATGGTACCCCTACTGAAAAAAACCATTTGAAATTCAAACGGGTGGCAAACTGGTCGCCCGTTTGAATCAAACCTGTCGATCCGTTTGGATCAAACGTGATTATGGGATACGGGTACCCGTTTGGAAACGGTACCCGTTCGAAACGGTACCCGTTTGATACAGGTGCCCGTTTGATACGGGTGCCGTATGGTACGAGTACCCGTTCGACATGGCACGTGACCACACGTTTGAACGTGGCCTTCGAAATGGCAAATTATGCGCTAGCCCTAAATGGGTATCGTCTGGGAGGTTGGTTATCTTAAACATATTTAAGACGTCCCGAAACTCATAAACGTATTTATAACATGGAGAAAACACGTAGAACAAATGCACTCGCGTAGGTGCTTGTAAGTGGACAGGAAAACCGACACAAAAGATTGTTTTCAATTCTCCTCGAAGTTTATTACCTCTTCTGTGGACAAGTACAAACGTGCAAGCAATCTGTGAACACTATACAGGTAGACTTTCGGGGAAATTATTCTCCTGGCTGCCGCGCGAATAGGCGCTGCATAATTCTTTAGATAATTTAAAAGAGTACGCGTAGAAGAACGGTCAATCGTTGCCAACACGTAGGTTGCAGTGCACTTACCATAACAATAGCGGACTAGAAAAAGGTAATCCGTGATATTTGTCGACACGGTCAAAGCAGGACAACCACACAAACACAAACGAGAGGGAACGGCTCCTTGGAAGTTTCAACACGATGCGGCGCACAAGCTGTCATTTGCCGAACCCAACCAAACCGCGAGAATTTGCGACTTCTTTGAAGAATCGCTCGTTGCCGACGTACACGTAGGTCTTTTCGAACACTGATAGCTTTGGTGCACATCCAATACGTTGTCGAGAGACATCCCAATAAGACCGCAGGGTTAGGCGACAGATTGAAGCAGGTAGGACGAGCGAACTTCGAGCAGCAACTGACAAGCAGACAAAGAAAAAAGCGGCTGCAAGGCGCGCCCTTCCGGATCTCGATGCTTATCAGCGTGTAGCTCGCGCGCTGTTGTGGGTCACGTGACAGGGGTGACAAGAAAGGAGGGAGGGGGCGAGGTCAAGGCGCTGGGACCACCGGGACAGCCCCTCTCCTCTCCCCAGGCATTCCAGGGAGATGCGTTTTTGTAGTCCCGAAGAAAAAACGCGCGCGCGCGCGCGCGCTCGAACTTTGGAAATGGCGGCGGGGCTGCCAGAAGCTCGGCTTGCGCCCGAGCGAAGAAAGAACTCAGCGCAAGCTCGTAGTTTGAGTGCTGCAACGGCGGGCGTGCTCTCGCAATGCTCGATGTTCTTGCAGCCGCGTGTACGCGTGCTACCTTCGCTGCGTCTTGAATTAAAGTGAAACGGAGTCTAGACGTACATTCTTTCACGCGGTCGCGTCTTCTGCGAGAGAGATTCGAGCTGAATAAGTAAATTGAGGCAACAAAGATGGACAAAGTATAAAAGGTCTGTCAAAAATATCGGCTCACCAACGTCGTGCGTTTACGTAAAAAAAAAAAAAAAGGTGTTAGTTTTAGTTGCAGTATAATCGAAAATCAGCGCAATTGAAATATAAATATAATTACTTGCATTACGCGGACGATCTGAAATCGATGAACCGGCGCTCCCAGCCTTCCGGAAAACATTGGCTGCCACGGTTGAAACGCTAGGCGTGCCCACCCCGCCGATCTGTACGTTCAATATCAAACGGGCTCCGGAGAGCCGTTTGATTAAACCGGTGCAGTTTGCAACATGGTCGCCGGTTTGAGCAAACGTGCGACAACTTTGCCCAAACGAGTCGCCCATTTGCCCAGACGAGCGACCCGTTTGCCAAATAGGTGACCGTTCTGGCTCATACGGGGGACCCCTTTGAGCCATACGGGCGACCCCTTTGACAAACTGGTGACCAGTATGGTTAAACGGTTACCGGTATGGACCCGTTTATTTTCATATGGGCGCCAAATGGTTTTTTTCAGTAGGGACATAAAAAATCATCCACGTATTTAAAGAAAACTGTATTCAGCTTTTTATTACTTCTTTGATTACTTTTCCACACATAGCAAGAAAAACTTCGCACAGATGCGGAGCCTCTCAAGAACCAATGCATACGCCATTTACGCCGTACTTTTGCACATATTGGGGACCTTAAGATTTACAAGTAGGTGCTTAAGCTCATGCTTGCTGCATTGTGGAACTTTGAAAGTCTTTGTCCCTCAATGGTGGAATACAGAACTTGTATGCTGTTTGTGACCAGAATGAAGTAGTACATGTACAGTTCATCAAGATAAAGCGCAAAAGCGATGAGATGCCCTTGTTCTTTAGGAGTGGCTATCACTTGTTCTGAGTTTGGTATACGAAAGGGGTTCCAAACTGTATCTGTACTTCATATATTTGTTCGGCCATAACCGTGGATATGTATGCTTGTCAAGTAGTTATTTTTGATACAATAGCCTGGGGCTGCAAAGAATATCATTATCAATTTGTTGGACGAAAATAAACAAGCAAGACTCAGCAGCATGTTTTTTCAGCCAAACCTTACGTAGAAGTGTCTAGATTTCGGGCATCAAACTTGGCAAGCGGGCATAACGAAATTATTGGCTCAATAACTCTCCAACGTAGAGAGAGAAGACCCCTTCGGGATACTAAACTCGGAAAAGGTGATAGCCTTTGTTCAAGAACGAGGACACCTCATCGCTTCTATTTTTTTATTGATGTAGAGGACATGTACTATTGCATTCATCTCACGAGCCTCATATGGGATCTCCAATTCACCATCGAGGGATATAAGCTTTCAAAGTTCCAAAATGCAGCAGGCATGAGCTTAGAGACCTTGGAAATCTTAAAATTTTACCTGTCGGCAACCATAATGGTCCACCAAAATCCCAAATATTCGCAAAAGAGCGACGTATGCATTGGTTCCCAAGTGGCTCCGCATGTATGCAAAGTTTCTCTAGCCATGTGTGGAAAAGTCATCCTTTAGGTAATAAAAGACCCATGAATAGCGGTTATCTTTAGATACGTGGATGTTTCTTTTAAAATTTGATCTATCACAGAAATCTATAAAAAAAAAACGGAGGAATGCCAAGATATCAATATAAAACATTTCCAAAAGAGTGGAAGGGGCTCATTATACCTGTGAGACTCCCGTCAAGAAATTAGTTAGGTTCCTTCACTTGACTTTGGATTTTTAAGCTGGACTTGTCTGTTCAAAATGAGAAACGACCGCGGAAATTATTTCTTTCTTATGAGTCGCAGCATAAAAAATGGGATGCAAGAACTGGTCATCACAGCTCTTCAAACAAGCCTAAAAAAGACCTGTACATACCATATAAAAAAAGCTTTAATATACAAATTTCTGGGCTTGAAGAAGCCGGTTATCCAAGACCATTACTGATCTCTATATGCCAAAAATATCTGCCGCACTATCAAAAGGATAAATGATCGTAATAAATGCACGAAACAGATTTTCAAGAAATCTTTCGCGGTGGTCATATGTATCCATGGGGTGATCCAAAGGTTAAAACATTTCAGAGCTGGTAAAACGTGCAAGTTCTGTGCTCGGCACCCAATAAGGTATATCCGATGTGCCACAAGATCAACCAGACACAGACCAATAAGAGGGGTCGGTGTGGCACAAGATACGAAAAAAACGACTTTCCGTGAAAAATAAATTAATTTCCAACATACCATTGATATGTGGGCGCAGCTATATCCGACCAACGGAACGTTGTATTAACGACAGTGCACGGGAACATAAAGCTAACTTCAAAGAGTTGACGGCATGGGGGAAGCTAGCTGTCCATTGTCCACCATGTAAATGCAAAGCGAACCTCCAGCAGGTTCGCATCCCTGGACAGAACAGAAACGAGCTTGCGCTGGAGATGTTGGAGGCCCTTGCTATAAAAGAAAAATAAGATAATTGCGTGAGTTCCCGCTTGTAGTAGACCCGAGTCAAGGGGTGTACTGAAGTTTATTCCAATACAGCAGGTCAGAGGGACATGACCAGCTGCCAAGATTCCAACTCGCCGAAGAACGGAATGCACGAGCTCCCGTGTCCGAGCTCGTGCTCTGCTGACAAAGAAGACGATGATCTTTTGCAATCACCACATTTCCTTCCCTTTTAAGAAGGCTTGTAACGGTCCGGCTTGAGGCGGCTGCGGGTCGGGTATCTCCTACTGGAGTCTGGCTGCAATGGAGACCCCGAAGTAACTTGTGTGTCGGTGGCCTCCTGCTGGGTGTAAACCTGAGAAGGCCCTGGCACATCCATTGGGAATATTGAAGTGTCGGGATCGTCATATGTCAACCTTGGTTTCAGGTGATCTGCATGGACCCGACGGGTTTTGTGATCTTCATCTGAAACTTCGTAGATGACGTTGCCAATTATTTTTGTGACAACGCCCTTTATCCATTGTTGTTTGTGGAGAGGATGTTTTACCCACACTTTCTGCTTGATTGTGAAGGTAGCGGTTCCCTTGTCTTTCTTTGCCGTCTTGGCATGGGTCCGTACCTTGGAAGGCTTCAGTAAGTCGAGAACCGTCTGATAGGGCCTGCTCGTGAGCAGTTGACACGGGGGTTCTCCCGTTGAGGTGTGGGGGGTGATCCGGTACTTGAGCAAGAAGTCTCGGATGGCTGCCTTCCTCTCTTTTCCAGAGGAACGTTGAAGAGCAGTCTTCAATGTCTTTACAAAACTCTCTGCTTGTCCGTTGGACTTGGGGTGATACGGTGGGGTGAAGAGATGAGTAATTCCGCCGCTGTCCATGAATTCTTTAAACTCCGAGCTGATGAACTGTCGCCCATTATCGGTGACAAGTTGTTGTGGCAGGCCTTGACGAGAGAAAATCTCCTGCAAAGCGTCGATGGTATCTGCCGCTGTTATGGATTTCATCGGCATAACCTCAGGCCATTTGCTGAACGCATCTATGACAATGAGATAGCTTTGCTGATCTAGCTGTGCAAAGTCAGCATGAAGTCTCTGCCACGGCAGTTCCGGAGCTTCCCAGCGGTGAAGAGGAACGTGTGGTTTGTTGTCGCAAACACTGCTGCAGACCTCACATTTCTGCGTCGTGCGCTCAATGTCTCTGTCGATGTGTGGCCACCACACGTACGACCGTGCCAACATCTTCATTTTTGTTTGACCCACGTGTCCTTCATGAAGAAGTTCCATTACTTGGTGCTGGAATTTGCGTGGAACTACGGTTCGCGAATTCCATAGGATGCAACCGTTGAGGATGGCTAATTCCGATCTCTGTCTATGGAATGGCGTGAGGTCGGAGTGCGTCACCTTTTCTGGCCAGCCCTGACTGATGTACCGTTGTACTTGGGAGAGGACAGAATCTGACGCAGTTTCCGTGGCAATGTCCTTTGCCTTCACTGGTAACTTAGACAAACTCTGGGTGTGAAGCGCAAAGACATGTTCTGTATCACAGGAGATGGTGAAAACTCCGCTTGCCATTTCCTTGTCGAAGTCTTCGTCGGGACCTTTTGCGAAACGCTAAAGTCCATCAGCGTTTCCGAAGTTTGCTGTTGGCACGTACTCAATTGTGTAGCTGTAGTTCATTAGTATAAGGGCCCAACGCTGGAGTCTGTTTGCCGATGTCACGGGGATTCCCTTCATGGGGCCAAATATGGTTGTCAGAGGTTTGTGGTCAGTATAGAGCACAAACTTGCGTCCCCAAAGGTACTGGTGAAATTTGCGGACTCCAAAGATGATGGCAAGTGTTTCCTTCTCTATTTGTGCATAAGCACACTCTGAAGAATTCAGTGTCTTAGAAGCATGTGCTATGGGGCGTTCCTTGCCATTGATCTTGTGATATATCACCGCGCCCACGCCTTCCGACGATGCATCTGCCGCGAGGTAAATTGGCAGACCAGGGTTGAAGTGGACTAGGGCCTCCGTAGCCGTCAGCTGTTGTTTGATGTTTTCAAACGCATCTACACACTCGGAGCTCCTTTGCCAGGCGGTGTCTTTTCTCAGTAGCTTGTTCAGTGGCGCACATTTGTCAGCAAGGTTCGGAAGGAACTTGCCGTAATGCTGCACCATGCCGAGGAGAGATCTTAGCTGGCTGATGTTCTTGGGCTCTGGCATATTCAGGATAGCCGAGACCTTTTTCATGGAAGGCGTGAAGCCATCGGCGGAAACGACTTGCCCGAGGTACTCGACCTTTTCTTGAAGAAAGGCGCATTTTTCCCTCTTGAGCGTGAAGCCGTATTCCTCTAGCCGCTGGAGCACTTGTTGAAGATTTTTGAGGTGTTCAGGAGTATCTTTCCCAGTGACAATGATATCATCGAGGTAACAGGCAACGCCTTCGAGCCCTGCAGTTACCTGGTCCATCGTGCGCTGGAACACTGCCGGGGCAGAGGCGACTCCAAACGGCATCCGGTTGAATCGAAACAGACCTTTGTGCGTGTTGATCACGAGGGCCGTTCTTGCCTCTTCATCGAGTTCCAGCTGGAGATACGCTTCTGACAAGTCCAGCTTCGTGAATTTGTTACCTCCATTTAGTTTAGCGAAAAGTTCTTCTGGACGTGGCAGTGGGTACTGGGTTATGTCGAGCTGACGATTTACAGTGACACTGAAGTCACCACAGACTCGAACCGATCCATCCGACTTTGGGACGACCACAATTGGAGTGGCCCACTGCGAGAAGTCCACGGGTGTGAGAACGTTGTTGTTGACTTGCTTGGCCAAGTCTTTCTCTACTGCTTCTCGCGTAGCAAAGGGTATTGGGCGGGGCTTGAAGAACTTTGGTTTCGCGTCAGGCTTGAACTGAAGTTGGACCTTGAGTTTAGTGCAACAGCCCAAGTCGCCGGAGAACAAGGTCGAAAATGTTGCCAACATTGTCTGAAGTGAGGCTTCTACTTCCAGTTCCACAGATCGAATAAACAATTTGTTGAGGTCGATCTGCAGCCTGTGTATCCATGTTCTTCCTAGCAGGTTGGTGTGTCGCTTGTCAGTCACCAATGCTTCTAGCTCTTCGGAGCGTTTTCCAAGCGCGACCTGAAGCAAGCACCGTCCCTGGACCGTGATTTTCTTCTGGTTGAAGCAGACGAGGTTGTAGTCGCATTTTTGCAAGGTGGGCTTCCCTATGTTCCGCCACGTGTCAGTGTCTAGGAGTGTCAGCTTAGATCCTGCGTCGACCTGCAACCTTACGGGTGTTCCTTGAATAATGCAAGAGACAAATTCGCCATCTGATTCTGGAGTGACGAATACGTTGGTGATTGTTTTCACCTTTTCCTTTTTCTTGCCAGCTGTCTTGTGTCGCTCCGCTGATCGACATACTTTTGCAATGTGGCCTCGTTTGCCGCATGCATTGCACGACTCAGTTCGGAAGCGGCAGGAACTCTCCGAATGGTTGGTGTTGCCGCATCGAAAACACTTGACTGGCGCAGAAGTGGACGGCTTCACTTTTTCAACGAGCAGCGCAGCGTGGTCTCCCCGGTCTAGGCGCCGGGACTCCGCTTCGGCGGTGAGGGTTGACTCGGCCAAGCGAAGTGCGACGTCCAGAGTGAGGTCCTTCTCGAGCACCAGACGTGCCAAGACGCGCGTGTCACGGAGACCCACGATGAATGCCGTCAAAAGGGACGAACTTCTGGCGTCGGCTTCAGATTCATAGTCGCAGTTAATGAGGATTGATCTAAGCCGCGTTATGAAGTCTTTGATTGTCTCATTTTCTTCTTGGCGAGCCGAAAACAACTTCGCCCGTTCGAATTCCTTGAATTTCTTAGGTGCGAAATGTTCTTCGAGCTTTTTGAGCAACTCTTGATACGGTGTCTCCAGAAAGCTCTGTGGCTGAATTAGGGAGTAGAGCAGCTTGAATGTCTCGGGACCAATTGAAGCGATCAATAAGTTTCTCTTCTCCGCCTCGGCAGTGATCTCAGCGACGTCGAGACAAGCTTGAAACCTTATCTGATAAAGCTTCCAGTTCTCCTTTTCGGCGTCGAATGTCCCGGGACCGTGGAAGCGGTGGGTCTTGTTCTCCACCATGCTCGCTGCTGCTCTGCCGTGCTCCCGTTAAGTCCGGTGTGGTCTTCACCTCGTCGCCAGTGTAGTAGACCCGAGTCAAGGAATGTACTGAGGGTTTATTCCAATACAGCAGGTCAGAGGGACATGACCAGCTGCCAAGATTGCAACTCGCCGAAGAACGGAATGCACGAGCTCCCGTGTCCGAGCTCGTGCTCTGCTGACAAAGAAAACGATGATCTTTTGCAATCACCACACCCCTCAATCGTCCTGCAACATTAAGAAATACTGTATCTGCTGGGCACCAATCCTCTCCCACAGCATGTATAGGAGAAAGGGGCAACAAAACGACAATGAAGAAATAGCAGAAGAAAAAAAAATACAATAATAGTCGAAGACGAGGATCCAATAAAATAGTTGGTAGTCCAGTGGCTTTTTGTCTTTTCCTCTCTCCTTCCTTTGTTCATATGTTCAGCTGTTTCCACCCGAAATATTATTACTGTTGTTAATGTGCTTTTAACTCGTGCTTTCATTCAAACTCGGTGAGGCTCCTATATCAAATGATATATTGCTGAATGTTTTAGGGCGCTGCTCTTAGGCACCCGTTTCCGGCTTAAGCGGCGTCGCCGTCGCCGTTTGCGTCGGAGTAACCTCGTGGTGCGTTATGGGACGTTTCCCATAATGACATCAAAATTACGGAACGTGTGACGTCGCGAGGGTCACGAGTGACGTCACGAAGTTTTCGATGCCATTTTGGGAACCTCCCATAATGCACTGCGCGTGACGTCACGAGCGGCGTCACGAAGGTTGTGACGTCATTACGGGAAGCGTCCCATAATGCACCGCGCGGGAAGTCACGAGTGACGTCATGAATGTTCCTCCTGAAGGTCACGACGAAAATAATGTCCTTCACCGTGAAGGTCACGATCTTCACGCGGGCTTCACGAGTGACGTCACTAGGGTCACGAGTGATGTCACGAGAGAGGAGGGAGGGAGAGGACGAGGGGGACGAGGAAGGGAGGTGTAGGGGAGGAAAATGAGAGGACGAGGGAGGAGTGGTAGAGGAAGGAGGAGGGGAGGAAAACGATGAAGAGGAGAGGAGGAGGGAACGGAGGAGGGGAACAACCTCCTCTCCGTACCCTCTCCTCCACCTCTTCATGAGCTGCGCTCTAATTCGGCATTACAGGGAATAGTAAACGTCTTGAATTTTTTTACTGCTACTTGTAGGATATTGAGCCTCCCCAACACCATGTATGGCAGATGGAAATATACAAGTGTGTGTGTTGCGTTATCTTGTGGAACGTTTTATGTTTTCTCAATAGAAACACATCTGCGAATGCTGGAACACATCGTTTTATACCTCTTCAGGTATTTTAGAAAATGTCTAAGCGCGCGGGAATTTATTTCTTGAGTTGATGTCCACATTGGTTGAGTGTAAAATATGTGGGAATGTCTTCATTAGCGCTTTCTGTTTGCTGGGACTCAAGCGTCAGGTAATCGGTGTCGGTCCCACGTACTGCCTTAACCCTCTTGGTTACATATCAGATGTGGTTTCTGAAAATACCGACAACAATGAAACCAGCACGCAGCTTCAGAAATGCTTCTAGAGAATGCTCAATGTTTTCAAATATGCCAGTACTCAGATAAAGCATCTTTGAAATTTATATCAATCATTGCATGGCCACCGATTGTTTGCGTAATTCCCGTTGCGTTGCGTCGAAGGTTAGGTTGTTGAGGTCCTACTGTTTTTTGGGAACAGCGCAAAAAAGACGTAGGATGAGGTCGAAGAAACACACTGACAGGGCCCACGCGCCGTCACACGAACCTGCCACACTTTCTTACAAAATCTACCTTGTCATTTGAAAGGGCAACTTCCGCTGCCCTTGCAAATGACGGGGTGGTTTTCGTAAGAAAGTGTGGCAGGTTCATGTGACGGCGCGTGGGCGTGGGCGATGCCGTATGTTATTGGTTTGATTTGTTTGTTTTCTCCCCTTCCTCCTTTCTGTGTTTATTTCTCTTTTTGCGGAGCAATAAACTTTCAATTGCAAGTTAGACTGTGAATTTCTTCGACCTCGCATTACGTCGTTTTTTTGCGCTGTTCCCACCAAACAGTATGTACCACCAACTAGCCCGATTACATGCCTTGTTGAGGTCATCATATTTTACTCACGACATAAGCAACCTGTTATAAAATCAAACTCGGGAAGGACGAGACAGTATGAAGAGGTTTCTTGGTTTTGGAACACTGCAATCTTCCTCTTTATTTGGACGTGACTTTCTGTTCTCATGAGGAATCAGTCAATAACGACGAAGATAAATCCAATGACTACGCTATGACATTTCTTTCTCCTTAATATTAAAACTTTGGACCGGCTGTCAGACTCCAGTGGAGCGTGGAAGAAGGGAAATCTCGCATTCTTCCCTTAAAAGGCCAGCTTGCTGTTGGGGGCTTGCCGGACCGTGGTCTATCGAAATGATCGATGAACCCAGTTTTGTAGACAACCGTTGAGGAGAAGGCTTGATCCGTCGGTGTCAGGCAATCGTTTGCGTACTTGGTCTACATGAAGCTGTTTCACCTTGGATGGAGTGTTAATGGTAACCATGCGTGCCCTCGTTGTCGCCGCGATTTTTTAAGGTATTCGCTTTTTCTTATCTCTTCTTTCTGACATACACCGGATTACATCGGTTGTATCGTACAGTCATTTCTTTCCCGTGTAACTGCTGTAGAGTGTGATGGAAGCCGTGCTTCAAAACGGAAGGAAATTTGGTAGCCAAAAAACGTTTCAGAGGGTGACTTCTTAAAGCCAGATGGCGTTGGTTTGTTGTTAAAACGAAGCCTGACCAGGCTAGTGGCAATGTCATCACTCACAAATTTATTCAATCCCTCTTTGATTGTTTGAGCTGCGCGTTCCGCCAGACATTTTGACTGTGGGTGAAATCGAAGTGTTCGGATGTGCGTTATCTTGCTTCTCGACTTAAACGTAGAAAACCGCATTGGTGAAGGGTGCGGAATTTTCGGAGACCGAAGTGCGAGGTATTCCGAAACGGCTAAACACTTTACGCATACACGACACGGTGGAATCGCTGGTTGCATGTTTCAAAGGATTACCCTCTATAAAGTTATAATGAGCGTCGACCACTACCAGAATAATCTTGTTTTTAACGGGATAGAGAATACATATGTACCCTGAACATGTTTTCTTGGGTTGCGGACCAATTTACAGTGCCTTTGATGCCGGCAGTGGCAGCACTTTGACCCAGGCGTCAGAGTTCGCTGACATGAACTCTATTTCTTCGTCTTGTCCAGGCAACCTAAACTTAGATCTAGCTATTGCCTTCATAGCCAACGCACCTCGATGAGTCTCGATAGGGAGGTGTAGGAGTGGGCTGCCAGCCTCCTACGTCACAATGGCGCTGACACCCCAGTATACAAGGTCCTCACCATCGAGAGTTTGTTTTCATCCGTAAAACGGTCGCAGACTCGAATCGAGGTCTTTCTCACTTCTTGGCCAACCACTTCTGTTGTAGTTTTTAGCGCCCAAGACTGCATCTGCAGCTGTCATTTGTTTCAAGTCCCTAGCTTTCACTACTACCTTCTCCAACTGCTCCATATTAAGTACGTATTCGGGAATCACATCCTCAGGGCTGTTTTTGTTGCCGCTGCTGTGGCAGCTAGTAGCGGCAGCCTGTTCATGGCAACCGCATTGAGCACCTCTTGACCTGACTTGTATTGAAGTTTGTTGAGGTAGCTTCCAAAAATGAGTGTCCATCATTGAATTAGGGCCGCATCGACGGCGGTAGTCGGGCGGTCGGGTGTCAGCAAAGTAAGAAGCGGCTCATGACCCGCGACAAGAATGAATCACCTTCTAAGAAGGTAGTCTGGAAACTTCATTACTCTTAAAATCGAAGCGAGAAATTCGCGCTCTAATTGAGAATAATTATGTTCTGCGGCTTTCAGAGTTATAGATTCGAATTCGGTTGGTTTGCCTTGTCGGCCTTCTGGGTTTGAAAGAACATATCCGATGCCATATGGAGAGGCGTCGTCTCCGAGCCATAGTTATGTTGTTGAATCCAAATGCGTGATAACTTTTGCCGAGCTGAAAGCTTCCTTTGCTTGCTGGAAGGCCACATCCTGCGCTTGTCCCCTCGTCCATCGAGCTCCTTTCTCATGAATCTTGTAGATACCCGCTTACAAGCTTGACATGTAGGGAGCAAATCGGGCGTAAAACGAGAACATTACTAAAAAGGATCGTAGCTGGGTCACGTTCTCTGGCCGGGGTGCTTGTTCTAAGGCCACGACTTTTGCTTCTAGCGGATGCAGGCCTTCTCCGCCAATCCGGTGTCCAAGGAACGTAGCCTCCTGCTTCTCGAACCTGCACTTGTGTTTTGGGAGTTTGACGGCGTGTTCCCTGAAGCGCTGCAGCAGTGGTGCCCGTAATTTGGCAGCATCGATGTAAGCTCGTTCCGACAATATTACGTCGTCTAGGTTTGCCTGGGTAGTACGTAGTCCTCGTGGCATGGTCTCCATCGTTCTGCGAAATATCGTCGGCGCGGAAGATACTCAGAAAGGCAAACGATTGTAGCAGAAGAGCCCACTGTGTGTGTTTACCGCCGTCATCTTATCCGATTTTTCTTCCAGGGGTACCTGATTCTACGCATCCCGCAGATCCAAGGTGCTGAAGCAATCGCCGCCGTTCCGGCATGCAAGCAGGTCCTCAATGCGTGATAAAGAGTACGGCTTTACCTTACATGCAGGGTTCAAGATCGAATTGAAGTCAACGCAGACGCTCACTGAGCCATCTCTCTTAAGTACCGGACGATTTGAGTAGCCCAGTCTGAATTTGTCACTGGCCAAATCACACTGACTTCAAACTACCGGCTAGTCCCACCTGCCCATTATCCCCCAGGGCATAAGAAAGCGGTCGTGCTTTCCAGAATTTGGGCGTGGCACCTTCTTTTAGAGGCAGTCAAGGGGGTGGTACTTTGATCCGTTCAATTCCCGGTGTAAAATGGTCTTGAAACTTGGTGAAGACAGCCTCTACATGTCCGCGTTGACTGTGATGCTGCAAGGAGGAACGATACAGCCAGCAGGACTTACCACGCGGCTGCCTGTCTTGTACAAGTGGAAGATCAAATCATGCCCACACAACTATGACCCATACTAGTTCAATACCGGTAAATTGCTATCTACGAGACTGCCTCCGTATAAGATTTGCTTGTGCAATATGCTAAGGACTGGTATTCCTCCTAAGTATCAAAAAAAGTTCACACGTGGCGCTTAAAGTTGGGGCAACATTCGAGGTGCTTGGTGTAAACATCTCTTGAAATGACACAGACGGGTGATCCAGTGTCAACTTCCACCAGGAAGTCGACTTCGCTCTAGGAGAACTTGCGCCGCACTGATGGAACCAGACCTACAGCTTTGCCCTTCAGTCTTCATACGGGGACCGCCTCGGTTTCTGTTTCTTCCGACGAGCTCCTAGTAACTTTTAGTGTTTTGACTTGCACTTGCGCTTCGAATATGAGCTGCTTTGTCCAAGATTATTGCATTTTCTAGCCCATTTACCAGATTCCCCGCGAAAAACATCTCGTTCCCTTGTACCCTTAGCTTTCACCTATCTGCCCTTGGTTGCCGCAATGGTCACAAACACTCGTGCGTCGGGTTTGTGTCCCGTAGTTTTCGAACTTCTTTCCTTTAGCTTCTACCTTGAGCACTCTCGAAGTCCTCTCGCGAATCATTCTGTCCGCGTCCGTTTTGGCAGCCTCAGCCGCTATGGCTAGAGGCTTCTGCATCGGCTAATGCTAGTTCCTTTTTGGATAGCAATTGCTTCCCAAGATTCTCCGTCTCTGGCGACCATGTTAAGCATGGTCGCCAGAGACGACCATGCTTAACATCGTCAGAAAATTGCAGTTGTCTGCTATCCAGCGAATTTGTTCGACGAATTCATGTACAGGTTCTCTCTGCTTCTGGCAACGATTGAAAAACTTTAAGCTTTTGAACATTTCGTTGGGCTTCGGATTATAGCACGCATCTAGCGCAGATACCACTTCCGTAAAGGTTAGAGCGTTAGGCTTGCGCGGAGATACTCTTCCGCAGAGTACTCGAACCGCCTTGGCTCCCAGTGCCGCTGCGAGCAACAAGCATTTCTTCTTAATGTTCATTACCTAGTTTCCTTTGAAGTAGACCTCTACCTTAATAAGGTACTCCCTCCACTTATCTCTGTCTTCATCAAACTTGGGTACATGGTGATTTACCCTTGAAATGAAGGCCGTATGGTTCGTTCCTACGAAAATCGAGGTATCACCCTCGCTCTGGGTGTCTTTATGGTCCCGACTCGTCTTAACGACGAAGCTAAAGATGCTGGCTCCGCTATGACAAGACCCTATAAGATGTTTACACGCGTTACATCAGATATGAATGCATTTTACCTTGTCCTATAAGTAGTGATGGGAAGGCTCGAAAATATTATTAAAAAAAAAACATTTTGGGAAAAAGCTGTTTTTTTTCGTTTGTTCTATTCGCATAAAACGCGGAAAACGTTAAAAGAAGAAGCTGAGACCCAATTTAGTTCACTCGTTCAGAAGAATTATGCAAATTTCAGGAGCATATTGTAACGTTTACATTATGAACTACTTTAAAACTAAAAAGAATCTTGTCGCACGCAATGCGGAGCGGAAGTTCGTCTGCTTCTTTTGCGGGGATTATGGTGACATCAGAACGCCGAATGCTGTTTGGTCCAAAGTGAAAGATAGTGGGTAGACCTCAAGGCAACTACTTTCGAGGTTTACCCACTTTCCAGCAATGAGAGCCAATCAGACCTCGGCGTCTTTCTGACGTCACCCCTACTCCTGCGCAAGAAGCAGATGATTTGTTCTTCGCATTCTGTCGATAGTTCAGGTGGAGGATCAAACACGCTATGCCATATTAGATTGGTTAGTCCATGAAAAAAAAAAAAAAAACGGCGTAGTTAAGGAGCAAGAGAGAAAATGGGAGGAAACTCAAGAGCTTGTGGTTGGCTGCTGCCTCTATCCTTCTTCAAACACTTTGCTTTGTACTAAAAGCATGCACCGATTGAGAATGGCTGCATTCTTCAGTATGAATTGTGCAGCAGTATGACTATAAATGTTGAATGATATCAAAATAAAGTTTTAAGAGCTTTAAGGCAGAGAAGTGAAAATGTAGTGCCGCCGGAGGTTTGCTGTCATTTGTACGCATGCATGTGTAGAAGGAATTGTTTTTATGAACTCTGTCATATATTTTCCAGTTAATACATTTTAACGCCCCTTATCAACGAAAATAAAACTTGCATATCATATAGCCGTGCTTCCTCTACCGCATCACCATATTATACTTTTGTGCAATAAAACATCCTAACCGACGAAAGGTGGCTGCAACTTGACCTTTACAGTAAATTTATTACAGCATTTAGTATGATGGAATAATGGCTATTGCCACGTGAATAATCAAAGATATGCTAAAATAACAAAGCTATCATAAACAATAAAATTATATATGGTAATTGTAAACTACTGCGAAAACTGGCGAAAAACTCTTTCCGTTGTTGATTTATGTCGGCATCTTTGAAGAGATTGCTGATTTACTCTTGCTGAGGCTAATGTTCAAATATTTTCAAAATGACAGGGAAAAAAAAACTTTTTTATTTGCCTTTAAAAGTTTCGGAATTTTCGGATCCCTACCTATAAGGCGCCTTCTGGTATATTGGATAATTTTCCCAGCTTTTTTAGTGATCAAGCGGCGTCGCTGGTCAGTCAAGTGTGGCCATGTCCCCGCAGTGTGAAACAAATTTCACTGTGTCCCAAGGGGCAAGCAGTCATAAAATATTTCTGAAAATGACAAATGGCAGAGGGAAATAGCTAAGGAACCAATACCAACCTTCAAACACGTTTCAATGAATTCGTCGAATGTCACCACTCCGTCCTGGTTGAGGTCAAGTTTCTGCAAAAGAAGAATCGTAAATGAACGTGAATGAGTTCGCACGCTACTCACTACATGTGTGGTGACAGTTGCTCTGTACACACCCAAGAACAACAAACAGACAGAGAGTGGCGTAACTTTAAAATTAAATGACGTCGCTTCGGTCCGGACGACGTCATGTCTTTTGTTAATAGTGTCTGTTTGCCGATACTACGACTAGCCCCCGAGTTAGTTGATATCATTGGGTATCAAACCATTCAAATTTCTACTGATCATGTCCAGATACCACTAAAAAATAGACACCGTCAATGGTTGTTATTGCACACGATCGCTGCTCCGGCGTCCATACATATCAGATACACGATTTCTAGGATGGGTAAAAGCACACGAATGACATCATTTTATTCGGGAGGAGGCTAACGACACTGACCAGCTTCGAAGGGCAACGTGCCGACATTCCGTTTCGCTTGCGTTTCGTTGGCCTTCCTTCTCGTTGTGACAGCTTGAAGCGGCTTGAATTTCGAGTGAAGTGAATCGCGTCTGTGAGCTATAGGAGCTGCTCACAGTTTTAGTGCTGTGGAAGATTGTACTGAACTAATATTAAAAGCAAAGATAATCTGTCAGAAGATTGTCTGCTGAAGATATTCACGAAAGCATTTTGAGCCCCGTAGAACAGTTTGCTGGCGTGGCCAAGTGGCCTAATCCGTTGACACTCGATTTCGTATTGGCGTAGGGTTCTAGTCCACGCGATGATTTAAATTTTTTTTACAGCGATATTACTGCGATAGCTGTTGGTGGAATACTTCGCGGTTCGGCGCCGTCGACCGGGCTACATATCGGTGGGGGCCATTGTAGGCACTATGCCAAAACATATTCAACGGGATAAGAAGATAACAAGCAAGAAAGATAAGATGCAAGGTCAGTAAAAGAACCCGCCGTGCAATTTGGCAGTGCACTGGGGTAGGTGCCCATGGGATCTATGATTCGCGCAAACAAATCTCAAGAGATATAGGCAGATAAACCTGTCTTTGAAAATTACGATGCATTCTGTATCAGAGAACAAGGGGAAAGCAATGCACTTGACAGGTACAGTTTTATATTATAAACGAGTAGCCCCAAAGATGGTATTAATAGTGTGTGTCTGTTCCAATAAACCGTCATTTGAGAGTGCACTGTGTCTTGTGTACTTTCTTGTTCCTGTTTATTCACCGCCTTTCGTTTAGCACGTGTGAATATTTGTATCGAAGCGACGTACGAAAAGTGGCTCCACTCTTACGTAGACAACAGAGACGCCCTTTACTTAATACACCCTCATTGGTTCCAAAACACTATGGAATTTTCGTCTGGCCTGTTGCTGGGTTTAGTACGGAACGCATATATGAACTCTTTGGTGTTGAAACCTTTAGCGTTATTTCAGTTCATCTGCTCCGAAATGACAGCTCAGCGGCTTCAACGTCACACCTCGGCTGTCGTTGTGTTTCACCTTTTAGGCTTCGTAAGCGTTTACACTTTTTCTTTCAGCCGCAGGAAAGGTAGCGCAAGACCATTTCGTAAACCAATCGTGGTTCGACCCTTCACCGCTGCGTGGGGAGGGCTTGCCCATGCGTATAAATCTCATAAAAAAGCGTTATTGCGACTGTCACCTATTTTTGGTTTGTCCCTTTTATATTTGGTTGCTCGTTTCAGGATACAAAGACTTTTTTTAGTTCCATTCTCCGTATCGGGTATCAGAACTGCGTGGCTGGGCCACACTGTCTAGAAAATTCAAAGCCAAAGAACCAGCATTTGAATGTATTGACAGAGAGGTCGAGAGCAGGAACAGACTGGTCACGAGCGCTACGTCAGCGTACGGTTGAGCCTCGTGTCGAGTGAAGCTTTCGGCCCGATTGCCGTGGCGACACCATCCTTGTATTATGACATTACGGGGAGTTAGATCAGGTTGTTCAGTGGCTTTGATTATTAAACACATGGTTTTACCGAAACTATGCCAAGAAAGAACGCTACGGCGCCTTCGAGTCGAACCTAGTGACGAACGCGAACTACGTGATATCCGTTACGAAAGGTACATGGACTAGAGCGTAACCGAAGCAGTTAGAAAGGTGGGGAATGAGGAACCGCCCTATTACTCGGTCTCTCTTTTGTGTGTCCCGTAAGTCACTTTTCTTCCTCTAGGATATTAGTCCGTTGCTCCCATCGCGTACAAAAGTTGTTTTCCTCTTTCTCCCGCTTTTGTCTTGGACAGCACTGTACGCAACTAATGAGGGAGAGTATAGCAGCGCATCTGTGTCCTACGCGTTGATTGGCTCTATAGGACCACGTAGCCTTCGCCACTTGCCAAGTTGCGTACGGTGATACGGAGTATAGGTGAAGAAAGCTAAAAACACAGGCGAGCTGGTGAATGACATCGATAGTAATCCTGAGACGTAGGAATCATAAAAAAACAGACAAAAGAACAATCTATCGCAGCTTGAAATTTATGGTGGTGGTGATATTTTGTTTGGTGTAACGTCCCCTAGGCTAGTCTAACAATTTGAGCTGGTGTAGGCAGGAAACGAGCCCTAAAAAAGGCTATTTGTAGGCCATCTCCCTGGACCAGCTTGACCCCAGGTCTGTTCATCTTGCTCTTGTCTAGAGTCGCGCCGCGAGTCCCATATTACGGAGAAACTGTAGGAGAACCTTAAAAACATTTCGGCATTCTCTTTTTGCGCCTTGCGGAAACAGCAGCTCATCCATCGTTTTTTCGCTTCCGATGGTCAGCTGGCCATACATAGTTTCGCGGCTTCTGTCACATGCGGTAAACTCTGTTATGACGTGCTGCAGTATTTCAACGACTGGGCAATTGTGGCACTCCGAGCTTCGCCGTCTTTTCATTTTCTGCAGGTAGTTGTTTGCGATGGTCGTCGCCGTACGCAGGTGCCGGAGCAGGTTAGTTTCTGTCCGTGTCAGTCCTGCAAGCGCACCTTTTGGTATCGCCGGTTCATCTTCCCCTTTGAAAAGGTGTAATTCCATACACTGTGCTGCCTGTCTCAGGTCCGGCAGCGTTGGAATGGTTGGAGCCTCCCCATGATCAGCCATTGCCAGTTCGTCAGACTTTTAATTTCCTGCTATTCCTACGTGCTCTGGAATCCATTGCAACCGTGTCTCAGTTCTGTGTTCTCCCAAGTCCCCAAGTGCTGGTCTTGCTGCTGTGGTGATTGGATCTCCTTGTGGGGTGTTCATTCTCATCTGCAGCGCCGCTCTGGGGTCTTTGACGACTACCATTTGGTGTGGCGGTAACTTCACGACGATACGTAATGCTCTTTCAATTTCAACCAGCTCCGTTGTAGTGGACGACGCTGGTGCCGAGAGCTTTCCGTTCCACTCTAGACCAATCTTAGGAATGTACACGGCTACTATACTTGATGTTCTTGCCCTTTTGACACTTTTGTTTGTGTACACCTGCAGCTTATCCGAGCATTTTTTTTCAAGTGATTCTAGACCACGGCCCTAACTATCGCTTCGTCTATTTTGACCTCACGTACTTGACAATTGTGTTGCAGTCCCCTCTGACGATGTCCCAGGGTGCTACGCTTGCTTGACTTGTCACCTGGTGTAGTGGCAAAGGTGACTTTGTAAATTCTTCTATTGTACTGTTCCACGAGGTCTTTTTTTGGATTCTAAATTTGTTCAAAAACCACCTTCCTGATGTTGCAGTCGCTAGTCTCGCCATCTGGAGGAGTCGTACTCTGCCGGCCTGTCTCATCAGAGGCATCGCCGCCGCCTCGCTGAGGACCGCTTCGTTCCCCACTATTCCTGAGACTCCCAGTGCCGTCCGCACTACCCACCTGTGCATGGCTTCGAGCTTTTGTACATCTGACTGCGATGGTGTCACGTAGGGCAGCCTGAATAGCGCCCTTGATGTCAGCAGGGCTTCGTTCACCGTAAGGATGGCTTCACCCGAGCCTCCTCAGGACGTTCCAGTCAGCCTGCGGATTGCATTTACTGCGGGCCGACAGGCATCAAAGCACCCCCTTTGTGGCTTGGGCTCACTGAAGCCGTTTCTGAATAGTAACTCCTAGGAACCGTTGCTTTGGCACTCGTTTGATTGGCCTTCTCGCCAGAATTACGTCACCTGAGAAGAATCGCCTCCCATTTCCGCGTACTGCCATTGAGACTGCTTTTTCCTTAAATACTGAGAGACCGGATTTCACTATATAGCCCTCCACCGCGCGGATTGCTTCTTGAATGCTGCGGGTGACCTGCCTTGTGCAGATTCCTGCTGTGCACAGTCACAGGTCCTCTGCATAAATAGATACATGCACCGGCAGTGTTGCTCTGGGAATCACCTCTGGGAGCCGAGCCATTACAATGTTGAACGATACGGGGCTAAGTACACTCCATTGTGATAGTCCTTTGTGTAGGGTTCTTGGGATAGACGTGGTGTTGCCAGCCTTTACTTGGATGACTCAGCCCGAGAGAAAGCTCTCCATTAAACCCTGAATCCTGCCTGTGAGTCTAACTTCTGCAAGCCTCTTCAGAACGGTCGATCTCTGGACACAGTCGCGCGCTTTTCGTACGTCCAAAAACGTCACTATTGTGTTCCACCTATTGTTCTTTTTCTTTTCGAGGTCGCTGGTAGGGTCCAAGATGCTGTCCTGTGCTGTTAGTCCCTTCCTGAACCCCGTCATACACGTTGGAAGGACGTGATGCTCTTCCAGATACCAGCTCAGTCTCACTTGGACCAGTCTTTGAAAGAGCGTGCCTTCACATGATATAAGTGCTACTGGCCGATATGACGTATTTCTGTTGGGGGTGTTCCTGCCCTTAGAATCGCTACGATGTGTGCGAGTTTGCGGTGTTCCAAGTTTCCGGGTACTAAAAACAAAAACGTTTCTATTTTCTTTTTTTACAGGTAAGTCAAAGGTTTTACGGTTGGGATTTTTCTATTTTTTTCGGTGTTGTGCTTTGTGCTTTTTCTGTCGGATAACCCCCTTGACTCTTGTTAAAGAAACAGAAGAGTTGATACTTGTTGCCGGGTTCACAGGCTGACCTTGTCAAGTGCGTGAATTTGTCGCAATGCTCTTGAGTGTTTTTATTTATTTATTACTTTTTTGTGTATTTGGGTTTGAGTCCTTTTATGCTTGGGGCGTGCATGGTTTTGTGATTCGGGGTTGTCTGTGGTTGTCAATATAGATTGGAAGTTGGGCTACACCGTGTAGTGGGTGAGGCGGTCGTTTGAATTCTGAAAAAGGTCTGGGACATGTATATAAGACGATGGCTGTGTAATAATTTTCAAGTTGCCTTTGTTCTGCCCGTTTTTTTAAAGTTATTCCTACATTTCAGGGTTACTATGAAAGTATAGGTGGTGTTGTCAGGGGACGAGGTCAAAAGAAAAAGGGTGCATACCTGGAAGACCCTGTTGGCGTGATCCCGGACCGAGTCGGGGTCATCGTCGTCTCCCCCGGAAGCCGAGCCGCTGTTTCCGACTAGGCTGTGGATGGACACGATGATGTCGAGCATCTCGTCCCTCGAGATGATGCCGTCCTTGTTCAGGTCGTAAAGCTGAAACGCCCAGCGGAGCTTGTCCACGGGGGCACCGCGGGAGAGCGCCGACAGGCCAACCACAAAGTCCTGCAGCGAGGTCATGCGTACGCCGTGTCCGAATTGGGCTACTAGTATTAGCAACAAACGTGCAAACAGCAGGCATGCTCCCATGCAAGTATACCCCGGGTAGGAGCGCACACGAACGTGGAGCGACGCTCAAGGCTGGTTCGCGTATTTGTGTTAGACTGTGACCGGAAATATGCGCTGTGATCGCCTATAATCAAGTGATAATGGATGGATGAATACGGTTGATTCCGCTTAAACGGGCGGTGGCTTGCGCCGCTTATTCGGAGATTTTAATGAAAAAAAAAAATAACGGATCTCTAGTTTAAAAAAAATCGGCATCGGCATCGTCACTGATGACGTCATCAGTGACGTCATCAGTGATGATGACAATGACAATGCGGATGCCGATGACGTCATCATGACGTCACCGATGACGTCATCAGTGGCGATAACGATGCGGATTCCGATGCCGTCATCAATAACGTCACGCGTTCCATAATGCACCGCGCGGTTACGCCGACGGCGACGGCGACTGCGACGCCAACGCCGCTGAAGCCGGAAACGGGCGCCTAAGACATGCGCTCTAAAAAAATATGGTTAAGCCTTTAAGCAGAATATTTTTTTTTTAAATTCAGAAATAATGCAGCATGATACAAAATCCCATAACGCTGTCCAGTGCGGGAATTAGCTGATTATGCTCCTTAACTAAAAGTTAGGATCGGTGTTACAGTTTTGCCTCGTGGCAACCTGGTGCGCGGATTTTCCCCTTTACAGAATCAAAGAAAAAGATGCGGAAATTTCATTTTTCCCTGAGTTATGCCACCAGTCCGATAGCCTACGCACACCGGCAAGCTGACGCAAGACATTGAGTAGGCCTGAAACACTTCCAAACTGTCTATAGTAGTTTGAAGTTTCTTGCAGTATTGGCGAGATCAAATCTACTCAGTATTGACAAGGAATTCTAGCTTAAAAAATGCTATAACTATTTAAAGACCACGATCCTAATGTGATGCATAAAAAGGAAAAATATAAATATGCCGGTCACAAGTTTTCCAGGGCTATCCCATAGGTTGCGCCAATTTGATAGCGCCCTTATCACTTACAAAAGATCAAAATGCACTCGGTTGACTCAGTCAAAGTTATACTCAAACGTGTGAACCACCCTTCACGGGCTCTCAGTATCTGCCTAGCACGCGACGACAAACCTTACAATGTTCGGTTCTTAGCACATTGTAATGCGTAATTCTTAAGCATCGGCTACAGGCAGATACTTGCACACAACAAAAATCAATGATTAAAGCGAACCTGAAGGCCTCAACACAAACTGCTAATATATGGCTCGCTGCTTCCCTTACGTGCGCTCGAGGTGACCCTGCTTTACTTCGAGCGTGTCAGAAACATGCTACATACAATGCAATCATCTACAGAATTCGAATGAATAGCAGCAGAAAATATAGCCAGTCTAGTATTTATAGCTACATTTTGTCAACACAGGATCCACAGTTATGGCGTTCCAGCTGCCACAAATGTGCGGTGGGGGATCTTCTACATCAAAGCTGCATCACGTGACAAAAGAATTGCGTCTGATGCGAGCTTTTTGAGATCATTGTGAGACATATCTGCGCAACTGCGCAGTGATACTTCAGGGCACGTGCCTGCACACTGTCCCCGGTATTTTAACTCATCTTGTAATGCCAGTTCTACTTTCACAGAACCTGAATCACGCCCATAGTCAGCCAGGGATATACAAAAATACGCGTCAAAAGCGGAACAATTGGAAGAAGGCCCGCGTTGAAAGGAAGGCGCCACGCGCTGCTCTAATTCGAATACCTCAGTGATATTAGTACCAATAAGCCAGGGTGCCCCTTAATGATTAACCGATGCACTGTGGTATTATATAATGTTATGTGTCGCAGATTTTCAAACAAATAGAAATGTCACATTAACAACGTTTTGTCACCATTTATTTTTTTCCTCGCCAGTTGAGAAATGCCACACTGTCAGATCTTATCATTGACGATGGCAGACATGTACGTGACGCGTCACAAGTAACAAGTTGCTTACACCTAGTTACCTTTTTAGGCAACGACTAATAAATTTAGTTACTTTTTTGGTAAAAGAAGGATTAACGTTCTTAGCTAATTATAAGTGGAAGTAACGAGCAACGATATTTTGTTACTTTTGAGCAGTAGCGTGTGTGTAGAGGACCGTTTTGTCAGCCTCGTTTTAATTTTAAACTTATTGTGCGTCTATTGCGGCAAAAGCAGATAAGCAGCCTAAAAAAAAAAAAAAAAAAACTAAACTGTAAAACAGTACAGCAACGTTTATCGCTGTATACGCCAGTTGAACTCTACAGCTGGGAATGTCCTTCAGCCAAAGAACACAGTAAGGATCATTGGTTTAACTTTATAGAAACGTGCGCAGACCAAATGTATACCCAGTTGCCAACGCGAGAAGGCAGAGAACTTATTCTAAATTTGAAAGATCAGAAGCAGAGAGAACAAGAGAGAGAGAGGAAATCCTAGAGTCATCAGCTCTTCCTGAAGCACATCACTGCCGTTCCTTCGAGCACGTCACTACAACGACTCTTCGGCGTCGCCGTAAATGTATTCTCAAGGAAGCTGGGAAACCTAACCAATGAAACTTCAAGATGCAGCTACTGCTTAAGTGCAACGACTATTGAAAAGAAAACAATAAACCCCGAAAGAAGCTGTTTTGTGTTTGGTTTTCGAAGTAACGACAAAAGTAACTCTTTGCATTTGAGGTAAACTAACGCGTTTCTAGTGAGAACCGGTAACGAGTAACGTATTTATTACTTTTTGAACGAGCAACCAGTAAAGGTATTTAGCTACATTTTTGGGGTAACGTGAACATGTCTGGACGGTGGGAATATTCAGCGCTTATCATCTACTGAACTTGTTCTGAAGACCATACTAAGCGCTACCACTGCGCATAATAGTTTTACATACCGGAGCGACCACCGAGACACTCAGTGCTCTCTCACGCGGCTATCGTAAATAGCTCGCCGAATCTGGAGCAAAGGCACAAACCGGTTCTGCAGGAATCAAAACTCTTACGAAATACGTTTCGCATGCGCGAAGGCTTTACGAGTTATCCTGGCCGTTTGTTGGATTGCGCAAACGGTGCCTCATAGTCGCTGCTGCCTTCTCCCCGATTGTATTTACGGTTATGTGTTTATTGTATGTACCGATGAACACCGAAAAGTAAACCCACAATCCCTTCCAACAAAATTAATGAAAAAAAAAACAACAAAAAACCCGAATAAGAGTTTTCCTTTAATAAAAACAAACCAAGCCACTTGAGAAAAAATCTTTATCTAGGGCACTTTTGTGTTGAACTAGGCACCTCCCACCCGGAGCTGTCTGCCAGTGTAAATTCTTTCTGCGGGAACCACCACCCTTGTCTTGTTTCTCTCTTATATCGGTACCGGGACGTTTTTCAGGTAGTCCAGGCACGTTACGTGCAGGTTAGGGAATATAAAGCCTGTGTCCTTTCTTATATTTTTAAAAGTAACCTGCAATAACCACTGATTTCTTTGTGCGCCGAATCGGTAGAAAAAAAGTGAAAAAAAAACCAACTTGGAAAAAAAAAATCCCGAAGTAGCGGAACCCTTAATTTAATACGGTGGAGATCGTTCACTTTTTGGTATTACGTTTACATGGTCGGTATGACATATTTTAATGTCAAAGTAGAGTAAAAAGCTCATCAGGTATCATAATCAGAACGTAAGGGCGCAGGTGAGCTGGTGTATATTAAACATTTTAGTGAAAAACCAAAGACTGATGTAAAGACAGACGACGACAAGGAAGAGAAGGAGAACGTCTGAAACGCAGCTAAACCTTTATTGAGGAAAGAACCCTTTATATAGGGTTGAAAAAGAAGGAAAGAAAGGGAAACCTTCTTCACATCACCTCTCTCCACGAAAGACACGACACCACGTCTCTCCACAAAACTAAAGTTTTGGCTGTGTTTGAGACGTTCTCCTTCTCTTCCCTGTCGTCGTCTGTCTTTGCCTAAGTCTCGGGTTTTTCACTAAAATGTTCAGGAATCATAAATTAATCCTGGTACGAATGTAATGTAACCTACAATTTAAAGTCTAGTTAATTCTAGTTACTCCTTCGCATTATTTTGCAAACTTTTGCCTGCTTTCTCAGTAACGCGAACAGCATTGAATCCCACTATCGCATATTCAACGAGTATTGTACCGGGATTCTGGCCATTCCAAGAGGATGCAATCGTACGTTTCGTCTTAAGTTCGAAAGGGGCAAAAAAAAGGTAGTTTCCACGCAAACACAAGCGCACAAACTAAAAACGGTTTGTCATGACGCGTTCTGCGGGCTTCATTAGATCAGTGGGCGGTATCAAAGCAATACAACCAGTAGGAAAATGCCATTATCTAAAAGTTTTCTATGAAGCTTGATAGGCCCGGCTCGGTGGCGTTGGTAGTGTCCTGACTAAGATGAAACGTGCAAAGTATAAAAAGTTGTTTGGGAGGTGAAGTAAGCTTACATAGATTTGCGTGTATTTCGTTATGTTTGTTCCGTTTCGTGTGTTTCGTCGCGCCGAGAACGCTGCTTTAGGAAGGTGTTTTTTTTTACTACTTTTACCTAAAATTTCTTTACGGGTGAAACATCGCTATTGTAATTTAAAAAAAAATATATATTGATGTCAACCATAGTGAGATACATATAAAAATAAGCCCATTTTGGGTCCATTGTGTGGCTAAAGGGCTTGGCAACGTGGGATCGACAGAACGGCGCGGTAAAGTCCCCGACGTCCGAACAACACCCCCTCCATAAATCTAGCTCGGTGCTATTGAGCCTGGCGCGTGCGCGCGACAGGACTCTTTGACGCGAACCACAAAAACAGCAACAGAGGTTCCCGAGAGAGAGAAGATATAACAGGCATTGTATTAACCTGGAAGGTTATTGTACCGTTATGGTCCTGGTCGAACGCCTGGAAAAGGTAGTGCGCGTACTGGCTTACATCTGCAACGGAAAGAGACACACGTGAGTGAAGCGTAGTGGTAAAACCTTGTCGAGCAAGTCAATAGGGCAATTTCGGCACTGTGATTTGCGAGTTTTTGTAGACGTCACGACGACTTGTTTACAGGGCAAGAAAGAAAAAAAGGAAAGGGGGGGGGGGGCGAGGTTTAGGTAATCATTCCTCAGCGGTCCACGCGTTAGCCTTTAGCCTGCTCCCACATTTGCTTAACCGATCAACGCAAGCGAATCTGGGAGCTGACTAAATGCTAGTGTGTGAATCATTGAGGCATGTCAACTTGAGCCTTGGCCCCCTGTCCTCTCTCTCCCAGTGTAATTTCAACGGTATGACGTATATGAAAACGCGTGAATTAGGGTATCAAAATTGGACTCTTGACTAACTCTACGAGATTTTTTCAAAATTGTGACCGGAAAAACGTGTGATTAGTAGAACATGTCCTCGTGATAATGAACAGGCGAGCGTACTACATCGGATGAACGATATATTGTCCCAGACAGAAACGTAGAATCGTGTTCCAGTGAGAATTGTGTTAGAAGAGGGAACACACGAGTCCGAGTCGAACGGTGACAAAGCAGTTCTGTCAAACCTCTTGTAGGTGATGCCCATAATTCGGCACTGCTGCCATGCTATTCGGGAGGTGATGGCTAGTGACTCCAACCCAGTCAGAGGGTATGAAGGTAGCGAAACCTTGTCCAAATACTTGACCAGGACAATAAATCCCAGTGTGCCTACTTGAACTAGAGAGGCACAGACATATAGTTTGGTCATTAATTGGTAAAAATTGGACAAAAATAAGGGCCCGCTATTGGCCTAAATTGTTTCAACGACATTGGGCGGGTTGATTGACAGCTCTTGGGACGAACCACTAGCCAAGAATAATCCCCTGGAGAAGGCAGTGGGCTTAACGTATGCCCTCCAGTCACAATTCGTAAGTAAGTATGTATTCGGGTGTTTCATTTCAGCCCTCTAGTGTTGAAGTTCGCGGCTCTTCGTAACTAAAAGGACAACGCAGTTGGCGTTGCCGTCACGGCTCAATTTTAGCGGCCACGACCAAGTGGACGTTAAAAAACGTGGACTCCACTCGGTCAAGATTATGTCTCAGCCCGATGTTCGCAGTTCCGCCTCAGATTTGAGGAAGCAGTTCTCTTAACTGTCACCCTTTTTGGCTCAGTAAACGCGCTCAACACCTTGAAATCCCCTATTTCTATCAATCTCTCAACATTATCACTTCATGTACACATCGCGACACTGTTAGCGCGAACACGACGTCGGCGCCTTTTCGCATTTTACTTTTAAACAGTATTAGCGAGCACGACATTTTATCACTTATATTATAGAACTAAATGAGCTCTTTCCGTAGCAATAATAATTTGGATGACATTCCTTGGTTTCGAAGAGACAAACTGGAAAAACCGGCGGTCGCTTGTTCGCGCTCTGTACCTTCAGCGTATTAAAAAAAAAAAAAAAAAAAAGATTCGTGCATCGTGGTACGCGTCTCCTTCAATGTTATCTTGGGTTATTTTTACTTCGCAGGATAATCACAGGGAGAAGGGGGGGGGGGGGGATATCCGGCGCTTTCGGCGGCGCCACTTTCACCGCTCCGCCCCGGCTCCCTCTGACTCCACCCATGGAATAGACTCTCTTTACCATATACGGCTCTGTAGACAAGGCGTCCACAGCACCATAAGCTCCCCTAGTGGTGTAAGAGGTCATACAACATGCGCATCGCTCTGCGCTACCGAGGAAGGCTGCTGCCGACGCACCGAGACACCCGATCCGCCAAGACAGCAACGACGGTGGCCTCTTTCTTGTCGAAAGATTTCCACGACGGTAGAGGGTGGCAGCCATCCCAATCAAAGGGGAAACCTCGAGGCCGTGCGTTTCCAGCCGTTCCAACTACGCAAAACCTATCGACTACGAAGCCTTTGAATTATCGAGCAGTAAGATGTATTACCTAGAAAAATATTTTGATATTGAACCCTCTCCCGCCGAACACTTTTAATAAGACTAAATATGGGAAAAATGGCTCTGCCTTGCCTGCCACATTAAGAATAAAATTAATTGGAAAGGGACGTTCACAGAAAGGGTAAATACAGGGATGAAATGTATACAGATATGTAGGATGCGTTACAAGAACCGTAAAAAAAACAACATCAGATACTCTAAAAAAACAAATGGCAGCGATTTTTGTTTCTTAAGTCGACTGGCAGGATTTATTAATGACTTTGGACTAGTACCTACATTGCAAGGCAAAGCTGACGCCGTCCATCTGCGGACGAAACAATGGAAGAAGAAGAGCCTCGCGTAGAGAGGAGGAGAGGAGTGAAGGGCAAAGGTGAGAGGGAGGCGACGTCACGGGGCGGAAGCCAATGCGAGCGCGGGAAACCGGTGAACAGCGAAAATAGCGCCAGGCAGCTGATGCCGCTGCGAAGCGTGCGAGGCTGGCGAACGAGACAGAGGAGCGGAAGCAGCGTCCAGCTCGGCTGGACGAAATGCGGCGTAAAAGGCGGCGCAAAAGGCGGCAAGCCGACGCGGGGCTGCGAGCCACAGAGGCTGCGGCCGAAGCGTGCTTAACAAGCCCGCTTTGCCAAAAAAAAAATAAAGGAAGATCCATTGGTGGATTCTTAGGAAATCTGTTAGCGTACCCCTTGGGAAACGCTACACACGTCCCTGCTTAGGAAACGCTAACACTGAGAGCCATGCTAACGCATACTCTAAGGATCCGCCAATGAATCTTCCTTTAAGTTTTAAGGAGCGATCGTTCAGGTTTCTTTAGAAGATCCTAACAAGGTGTATTGGGGAGTAAAAAACTCACATTTTTATTAACTTTCCAGCTAAATTTTGCGTGGGAAGTGAATTGGTATATAGGTAGGGCAGCGTGTTTTTGGATAAATCAGAGAAAACTCCGAAAAACACTCGGCGATAAATTTCTGTCAATTTGGACTTATCCGAATAATCCTGAATGTAATGTCACATTTTCAGAAGAAAAATAAAACAGTGCATTTTATTGCTAGGTTTGGTCAGAGCATAGGGTTAGAGGTCCCAAGAAGAGTTCACTCCCGTTTCTATTCAAATATCCGATCATTGAAAAGAGAGGTGGTACCGCTTTTCTTGTCAAGGTTCGCTCAGGAAAACGGGCCATTGTGCCCATAACTTGAACCGCAGACGAGGAGACAACCAAAGGTAAAGAAACTCAAACATCTCAATGTCTGCTTGCCCATCTGGCTCATAACTAAGCCACCGTTCTGGTTTGAACTTTTGACGAGAGTGTTTGTGCTCAAATATACTTGTTACGCGTACGCCCTTAACCGCAGTTAAGTCACCATTAACTGCAGTTATACTTCGCCTCAGTTGACACACTAGACTCTCGGACAGATATTTCAGACGAGGAAAAGAGTGCACCTGCACACATTTGATGAACGCACAAGATGACCCAGCGCACGTGCGCTTAAAGACATTACTACTGTCACGGAAAATGTCCAGGAGTACTGTGTGGCGAGTGTGGTTAAGCGTAATTGGAATTACATGCGCCCGTGTAACTAGGATATTAGAAGGAGGCAGGGTTGTGTTTTTGTAAAAGTGAAATTTATAAATTTGTAAATTTTATAAGCGTGTGTGTCTGTTGGGGGGGGGGGGTAGGAGGAGGAGAGAGTGTGAAATTCCTATATTACTTCCTTCACTACTCCGCTTCGTGCAGCCGCGGGGTGGTGTGGCTGTATGCGATAAGAACAAGATGAGCTTCAACTGCTGCGTCAAGGAGGTTTGAGTATTAAAACTATCAATGTTTTTTTTGTTTTTTTTTAAGCAGAACTTGTTTTAAAGTTTCGTTGTGGGACAGTTCGCATTGCCGATGGCATGGGTGCCAACGTTAAAACCGGCCGAAACAATATAATTTGATTAAGTCGCGTTCTTTTGAATGTAGTTATGTAGACAGTTCAGCGAGTTAGTATAGATTGAACATGGTTACAGTTGCACATAGGCACGAGGGACCACAGGCTCTAGGGCCCTCAAGCTCGAGGGGGACACGTAAACGTACCCACATGAAGGATATTTTATAAAGGTCATTTCCTCCTCTGTTAATGAAACAGACGGAAAGCTGACACATCGCTCGCCCATGCTTAGGATAATTATAGCTTCAAATATATCTCTTGTGTGTTCTTCCCAGTACCTGCCCAATTTTTTTGGTTTTTGCTAAGGATGACGTACAGATACAGGATTTACAGTGGTGGGGTGGATGGCCGCTCACTGTTGAATTTAGAGAGATTGTCTTCTCGGAGCCGGTCATTTACACACCGCCCGGTCTGTTCAACATATCTTCTACCACAAGAAAGGGGGATAGAATTATACTACACTGAGAGAGCCTGACACATAAGGGTAGGAGTGGTTCTTTTAGCACACATGTTTTTTTTTTAATTGTTTACCTTAGCATAAACGTTTTGACAAATTTGAGCCATTCTTTTTTTTTTGGGGGGGGGGGGGGGGGGGAAGGGGGGGAGGGCGGTGGCTGACATCACTAAAGGAACCCCATACCGGCGGGCCACCTTCTTAAGATTGTTCGAAATTCTGCACATACGGGACCACAAAACTCGTTTTTGTCAAAAGTGCGCCTAGGTTTTTGAACTCGTTTCACTTTCTTGACGAATGTTCTTACTACCTCAGTCAGCATTTCCATTGGAAAACCCGAAAATGCCAGACTCTCAACTTGAGCTTCAGAACTACATTTGAGTGTATGAGAACAAGACTAAATGAATATGTAGAGCACTTTATTATGCAAGAATATTATTGATCTTTATTTTTAATTTGAGAAAATATTGAACAAAGCAAACACAGCATTTCGAAAATCTATCGACTGAAACTGTGAAAAAGGGACTAGTTGCAAGCCGTTGGGGTTGAGGATTGCGGAGTCCGTATCAAATCACTAATGGTAACATTTTAGAGAAATAACTACTTTTCATAAATCTTTGTAAATGAGAATCCTCTTCAGCGCGCTAATTTTTTAAATGGTTAGTGTTAGAGGTGACACCTTGGTGATCATGCCTAAATTATTTAAATTATGGAGCATGCTTCCCACATCTCTCACTCGCAAATATTGTTTCAGCCAGGGCCAAATTAGGTCGGGAAAACAACCACTGACCTCAATACACCTATAAACGGAGCTTCGCAGCGTTGAAAAAATAAAGATTTCTTACCTCCTTGCGGGGAAAAATTGTGCGTAGATATCTCGGAAGGTGTTCTCGTGGACCAGACCTGTTGGACAAACCTGGAAAAAGCGGAAGGTTTAAGAGATAAGTTTCAACTGATAAGTACTATTGAAAGGTACATTTTACCTTGCGTTTTTAATTTAGTACGTGCCCCATGCAATGATACTTATAATCAAAGGCGGTATATATTTGATATAAAGTGTTAATAATATATATATATATATATATATATATATATATTTAACTCTGGGTATTTGCAGAACGTTATGTGTATTGTGTATTTTAATCCTTTAATTTAGCTTTCATATCTATCTAGCCAAGGGGTGGCCAGGCTGACCAGGAAACCACGAAACTTACAAGAGCCGTGGGGGGGGGGGGGGGGGGGAGGGGGGGGGAAACTTTGGTCTAGAGCTGTAAACGAAACTCGTACTACTTTCATTCTATCAGAGTCAAAAGCAGTCCAATTGTACGTAAGGTAGCAGTAGCACAAGGCTACCAAACCGCTATCTTTCTTTCGATTGAAAGCGCATTTCATTTCGCTTTTCGGGGAGGTGCCCTTTTGACTGGGAGGGTGGCAGGGGAGGGGGGGGGGAGGGGAGGGAGCCGCGAGCCGCACTTTAACACACGAAGAGCCACATGCGGCTCGCGAGCCGCTGCTTGGCCACCCCTGCCTAGCAATTAGTCAGTCCACCAGGCAGCATGGCAGAGAAACGCCTAAGTTGGTCCAAGTCTGGCGATCTTAGATGCCTGGTCGAATAAGGTCTCTCCAAATCTTTAGTTCTTGCCAATGTACCCTTCTTTGGCTCTTTTATGCATTTTTTTCTGGTTCGCTACATAATTGCGAAAGTGCCAGACATGAGCCAAACATGCCACGTAGTAACCGAAGAACCGGTACTGAAGCCTAAATCTGGCACTGGTTTGCAATCTAGTAACTAAGTTGCCAGGTGAAAACCTAACAACCAGAAATGAAATTTCATTCTGGCATTTCCCCAGGAACTGAGGCCTAAAAGCGCCGGATGACGAACGAACAACCAGGCTATGAAATCTAACGCTCCCATTTGTTTGCCAACTTTGGGCAAAAACAATCAGACTCTGGTCAAAGAATCCGTGAAACTCGTTACCGACATCCTTTAGCCTATTAGTAGGCATATTTACACCCATGCTTTTACTTCGGGTGTGTTTCCTATATATGTGCAAATCGAGAAAGTAACAATATAATACGAGGAAAGACATCGAAAGTGTATATGAAATATTTCCCTCTATCTATTATCTAATTTCTTTTTTCAAAAGGCTTACAAAATTACCCACTCTAAGACACACTGCTTGACAGCACTTCGAATGCTTCGAGTATAAAACCATATTTAAATAGATGTTGCTTCTAAAATAACCTTCGTCTTAAACAGCACTTTGCTTTGTATCCGTAATTTTCAGTGGCTCTTTTTAATTGGCCATTTTTGAAATCTAAAAGAAAACGATAAGTTTTAGCTTTTTAATCCTTCTTGTTTATATATTTCAATATGGTGAGTTATTTTTAGAACCACAGTTTTTAAAACGGGTTGAAAGTAATGCCTTTAGGTCACTGAAGAGCAAATCTAGCGGAATGACTATTGTGTCTGGACACAAACTTTTCACCTACTCCTGTGCCTCATTTCTTGTTGAGGAATTGTAATATACGTCAGCGGTTCTCAACTATTGATGTTTCGCGGACCCCTTGTGGATAGGCGGAGATGAAGAAGGACCCTGTCCGTGGTGAGAAGGGAAAGATATGGTTTAATTATGATAATTATGACATGAATGGATATAAGGAAGGGTCAATTTGAAGCAGAGTTCTCTCATTGACATACACACAAGAAAACTCACCCGAATATTGGAACGTTTCTTCTCAATCTGAAAAAGGGCAACTTTTCTTGCTGGGCATTCATATTAAAAATAGCGCAAAAGAGACGGGACAAAAAGACGAAGAAGCACAAAGGACAAACGCTTGTCCTGTGTGCTTCTTCGTCTTTTTGTCCCGTCTCTTTTGCGCTATTTTAGAGCGCAGCTCTTAGGGGCACGTTCCCGGCTTGAGCGGCGTCGCCGTCGCCGTCGCCGTCGGCGTCGCCGTCGGCGTAACCAAGGTCATCCCAAGGTCACGTGACCCCCGAGGTCACGTGACCCCTCCAGGTCACGTGACCCCTCCAGGTCACGTGACCCCTCCCAAGGTCATCTCAAGGTCACGTGACCCCACGTGACTCCCAAGGTCACGTGACACCTCGAGGTCACGTGACCCCTCCCAAGGTCATCTCAAGGTCACGTGACCCCAAGACCCCACGTGACCCTTTAAAGGTCACGTGACCCCCGTCACGTGACCCCTCTGAGGTCACGTGACCCCCGAGGTCACGTGGTCTCCTCCCCAAGGTCACGTGACCCCAAGGTCACGTGACGCCTCCCAAGGTCATCTCAAGGTCACGTGACCCCAAGGTGACCCCCAGGTCACGTGACCCCAAGGTGACCCCCAGGTCACGTGACCCCTCTGAGGTCACGTGACCCCTCTGAGGTCACGTGACCCCCCTCCCCGAAGTCACGTGACACCCCCCCCCCCCCCGAGGTCACGTGACCGCCCCCCCGGAGCATATTAAAGAATGAGGGGAGGAGGAGGGGTCTACCCTCCCCTCAGTACCCTTCACTCCTCCTCCTCAAGAGCTGCGCTCCAATTCGGCGTTACAGGGATTTGTAAACGGCTTTTTTAATATGAATGTCCACTACCAACTTGCTCAGCAGACCAAGCTTTTACAATACATTTCTTGCTGGGCCTGACTGATAACACAGAGTTTCGAGGACCACTAGAATGCCTTCGCGAACCCTGAAGGGCCCGCGGACCCCCAGTTGAGAACCCCTGATCTATGTTATAGAAAGTGGGAGCATCGGTAGATTCACGTGACACATTACGAACTGTCAATTCGATGCCCCTTTTAACACATAATAGGTTTATTTTTTATTAGAATATAAATACTGTGATGCTCGACCGTCACGACCGACCCCACGTTTGACCGTAACACGTGGAGTAAAGTCAGATAAACCATATAGGTTTACAAAGAGAGTGGGGACATCGATAGATTCATTTGACACATTACGAACTGTCACTTCGATTCCCTTTTTAACACATAATAGGTTCATGTTCTCATTACCATTCAAATACTATAGTATAATAGGTGTCATAATTTAAGCACAACGAGAACTTAACTTGATACCTAATGATTCCCAGCCCTACACGTAATATCCTGACTGAAATAAGCATAGCTGGCGCTTGAGGAGTGCTAACAGTTTGTTTATAAGGTCAACACGTACACTAGATTGATCATGCTAGCAAGGTACGGGAAACACAAATCGCGTTGGGATACCATACAGATGAAGTGTTCGGTTATGCTCACCCCGCACGGATCAACGCATCAACGCACTAACACACAGGAAGCATGTGCAACTCACACAGATCATGTGCATATATATTAGCTCAACCTGAGATCAAATCTAATGCAGGTTAAGGAAAACAAAACAAGCTCCACCCCACCAAGCCCTCTACTCTTCAGTTTAGCAGAGCAAACGCTGGTGAAGGGAGTGCACTTGCCTTCTCTGGAGATTTTTCTGCGCTAAGGTGGAAAACGCAGAGGGCATCCCGAAAGAAGCTTGTTCTGCTCTTCTTAGCCTGCAATAGGCTATAGTGTAGATATTCATACATGCGTGACTGTTTCTGTGCTGGCGCGTCAAAAGGTTCATGGGCGCATACCTGCTTGAAGCCCTGGTACATGAACTTGAGCTCCTGGCGCGTGAACTTGGTGCTCCGGCAGAGGTCTTCGATGCGCTCAGGCTGGCAGCGAACCGCAGCCACCTCGACTTCTTCCACGGGATCGTCGGCTGCACGGGATAGAAGACATATTGTAACTGAATGGTTGAATGTATGTCTGGAAGTGGCGAAACCCTTTTATGAGGCGGTAGCCCACGCCACCTATAGCCTAAACATTTAGAACACTTTCTTTCAAAGTTTGCTCTAGAGGGACCTCTATCGACCGATGAGAGGGTATGAAATCACCTATGAGTACTGCTAAAAGTTTCATGACCTTGAAATGAGTCGAAAATCAAATCTGGGGAATTTCACCTGAGAAGGCAAGGACGTATACGCCCCAGAGAAAGATTAAAAATTAATTTCGACTATCTAGAAATATTTTGACGTGCAACTGAAATCTCGGTAACATAGTGTCTTCTTCGCAATAACCATTCGCCGGATTACGGGATCATATTATTAGCAATAGCGTGTCTAAATTTTAAAATTGAAATGTAGCTCTTATTTTAAACGGATAAACCGACTCATACACCACCCGAATAAAGTGTTTTTTGATAAGGGTCAGCGTTCCTCAATGGCGTAAGAAAGGCAGGTTTATGTCAACAGGTTACAAAAAGATTTCATACCGCAACATTTAGTGGAGCAAACAATAGCGTTTGTTCGTACGGAGCACAAGCAGACAAATTTTCCTTATAGGCAAAACTAAAACAAAAACGCTTTGATTTATTGATGTTCTTGCTAAACAAATACACGGGTCAATTTCGTGGACGCTAGACATTCCCTCCCTCCCACATCGCTCTTGAAACTCTTCAGAAAACGATCAGTTGTAGGACAATCACAGCAGTTTCTACAGCTGTTTCTTGACCATACATTGCGTGCTTAATTATTTAAACACGCAAGATAAAAAAAAAAAGACTGGGAGCGCGCGCCGTTTGCGGCGCGCGTTCCGCAAGCGGCAACAGTTGCAGAACCAAAAACAGGCGCGGTAACTTCAAGAATCTGCAAAGCAGACGACATGAGCACCACGAAAAAACGGTCAAGCTAAACCGACAAACCATATCTTTTATCGATTATGTGTCTAATCTGTTTTATTAGTAGGGATGATAAAATCATGCATTGTCAACTGACATGGAAAACGCTCGCGCCGCTTTTGAGTCGAAAATATCGTCTGCTATTTGACGCAGGCTTTCGGCGCCGCATGCTCGTTCGTTGGCGGCTGTTGGCGGCGCGACCGCTTGTGCCATCGCTTGTCTCCCGTGCCCAACAGATCCCTATTGTTGTTGAAGACCGGTGGCTTCGCTGCGTTTCGACAGCAGTTAATACTTTTTCTTTGATTACTTTTTCCTCAATAAAGTTCGCTCTATGCAAATTTTATAGAAAAAAAGCCCCACGTGTGGGCAACGTCGCAGAAAATCGTAGCGCGATAGGCTAAAAAACTGATCTTGGCGGTCGATTTAAAGAGCATGGCCGCTATTTGAGACACCCTGTAGTTTCACATTAAGACCGACCGCAGCCAACGGAACGAACGGATGGAGGCAATTAAGTAGTATTGCGAATGTAAGTCGTCGTGGCGCGTGTTGTCTTTGTGCTCTGGAGAAAAAAAAAAAACGAAGAAAAAAAGCACACGATCACTTTCATTTAGTGTACATGATCGGTTTGGTCGTTGATGCTGAACGCACATAGACGACGAGCGACATGACGATACACTTTTGGCTCTGCTTCATTTCATTGGTTCCGTTCGGACTTTATGTGAAACAGAGTTTCGTGTGATCTTGTACCCGACAGAGAGCAAGGAACGCGAAAACGCGTGACGTATATATCTCGCAACCTCTGACGTCACGGTTTGATCGGTGAAGCAATTGAGCCTATAGTGTGTTTGATTGAACTCCTACTTTCTTGGGGCAAATCGAGACTTCGAAAACTTCCTCATTAAACCGAGACCATCGTGGCACGTAATAATGCTCGATTTAAAACGACATATAATTGCGCGTCACGGAGGCAGGATAAAAAAAAGGAAAGCGGCGTACAAAGTTGTATTTTATTTTTAAAGTAGATGTAATTTTAAATTTATATACACAAAACCGCATAGGCATGTGAGGTCATGTTGAGTATTCTTATAGAACAACGCAACGATAAAAGCCTGCGAGTGAGTATAATTTTGAGGGGTTCTCTTTATCGCATTTAAATGAACCCTCGTAGAATATATAATTTTTTATCGATATTTTCGTACACAACTATAGCAATACACTCTAAGAAAGAAAAATGGTATATTCTTACATCCCTCGTTCAATATAAAAAACTACATTTGGACATACAGCGCACTGGTGCTGAACAGACGGTATCAACTTTCACGAGCGGCTTGAAAGCCAAGTAGTACAATTTATTAAACCAGCTAATGTACGCGTAGCTGACTGTAAGAAAAAAGTAGTCGGGGTTCTCTTTGCCCTACTGCAAAACCTCACTGCTTTTTTCTGTAGTTTTTGATGCATACTTCAGCTGCTGAATATGCTATATCGCACCGTCATCAAGCCCCTGGTAAACGTTGGGGCAGTCAGTTCGACGTCAGTGCGCTGTACGTCGGGCTCAAATTTTAGGGTGTATTATATGGGACAGAAAGTGTGAGGCCACCCTCTTTGTCTTCAGAGTGTAGTGCCCACACGATAGGTTCGTATTTGCGTTTGTGTTCCATCGAATAGAAATGAAAAGCTATATTGTCGAGGAAATGAAAATGACCACTCCGGGGTCTGAGTCTTTATAGATCCTTCTCAAAAGTGCGCACCCTCTAGTACACTCTAAAAAAAGTCTGTACGTCTACTTCCACGCACAGCACTCGGAGAGCCAAGCAGCGTGACTTACGGAGGCAGCTCAGCGAATGACAATGCCGAAACATAAGTTTACACCAAAAAAACGCAGTCTAAGTTGTGACATATGCAAGCGTGACGTTTAGCATTGCTTAATATCACAACTCAGACCGCGTTTTTTGGTCTAAACATACCTTTCCGCATTGTGATTCGTTGAGCTGCCTCCGCACGTTGCGCTGATTGGTTCTCCGAGTGTTGTGCGTGAAATTAGATGCACAGACATTTTTTTTAGTGTAGTTACATCGAGGACGCCATGTGTTGTGAGCGTACTCCGAGCATGCATTGGACGCGAGCATTGCGTCAGGGTTCGGCGCATATTCGGGTGCGAGTCTATTCGACACGAGCGTAGGACGTCACTCGGCGTGAACTCGAAGCCAATCACACGCTTCGGGCAGGCAGCGCTGCCCAAAATATGGCTGCCGCCAGTCCTGCTCGGTGGACATCTGAAAATGGTCTATTTAAACTAATATATATATATATATTTTTTTTTTATCATAAATACGTTTTTATACGAAGGGGAAGTGGGTAAGAAAATGACTGATGCTCGCAATTTATCGAGTAATATGTTTACGCTCTAAAAAAATGTTTGTGCGTCTACTTTCACTCACAACACTCGGAGAACCAATCACCGCAACTTACAGAGGCAGCTCAGCGAATGACGATGCCGAAGCATATTTTTAGACCAAAAAATGCAGTCTGAGCTGTGACATTAAGCACTGCAAAACGTCACGCTTGCAGTGCTTAATATCACAACTCAGACTGCGTTCTTTGGTCTAAACATATGTTTCGGCATTGTCATTCGCTGAGCTGCCTCCGTAAGTTGCGGTGATTGGCTCTCCGAGTGTTGTGAGGGAAAGCAGACTCACGGGCTTTTTTGAGAGTGTAGAAGCAGGCGTGTGGGTAACGTACGTAATGCAAACTTGGAAATAACAGCAACTGAAAATACATAAAAAAAAACAAAAAAAGAAACGAAGATTTGACATATAATGTGTACCGAGCCATCCATTCCCTAGTACTGTCGCCCCAGGCATGCGCTCATCAGTGTTGAGAACCCCCCAGCCCACTTTGTGGAAACTTAATTCGGTGGCTGCATGGGCCCAGAGTAGCGTAATTATCTTGTTTGTGCATGGCTCAGTGCGCGTGCGTGCCAATTTCGTGGACATTAATTATCACCCGAACGGCCCGACTTTCCAAAACTGTAATAGCAGCGGAACTAAAGACGGAAAAAGAAAGAGCAAAAGGGGAACATTCCGCGACGGCCCCGGCGCTTCCTCGAAAAAACAATGCCTCAATTAGCGGAAGCGATCGAGGGTTATTAATTAGCGCAAATGGTTGTCCGACTCGTCGCTCAAACATCGCAGCGGCGCGTGACGCCACGTCATCGGGACACGCCGCGGTTAATCGATGGAACAAACGGGGAATTCGATTAGGCTTATCTGCAGCTCCGTTCTTCTCGCTATTAGGGGTGCCGGCGCGGCGCGTGGTGCAGAAACAATTTGCCGAGCGGTGCCGTCACGAACAATCTATGTTCGATACAGGACAAAGTAAAATAGAGAGGGAGATTAGCTTTTTTTTAATGCGAAAGCATTAACTGGTCGCATGAAGCGGAGCCGGCGTTGTCAGTAACCGCGAAAAACGGCAGAGAAATTCCCTCCGCGCCGTAACGGCTCTTATTTCTTTATTTAACCCGGCACAGTTTTATTTAAGGCAAATTCTCTTCTCCGGACGGTCCATCAGGCGGCCAACGTCTCGAGACCAGCAGTGCGCTTTTAAGGTGTAATTTTGGTGTTGCTGTTTGCAGCCCTTTTGACAGTTCATCTGTTTTCGGTTGTATTAAGGTTTAACTGGCAGCGTATGGCGCCCACCGGGGAAAAAATTACCGCATCTCCATGTGGTGAATGATGTTGATTGGGGTGAAGCTCGGGTGGTACTGATGACACTGATTTTGGTCATAGGTAGTGCTGATGGTGCCGTTTTCATTCATGTCAGTAGAAGAATGTGTGGTTTTCTTCTTCTTCTTTTTGTAAGAAGACAGATGGGATGGCAACTCAGAACCCCCAACTCTTTTTTTCTTCTTTTTCTTGATACCGATTTTGGTCATAGGTAGTGCTGATGGTGCCGTTTTCATTCATGTCAGTAGAAAAATGTGTGGTTTTCTGCTTTTTTTTTTTTTAAGAAGACAGATGGGATGGCATCTCAGAGTCCCCTATTTGTTTTTTTTTTTGTTTTTTATATTTAAAATTTTTTTTCTTGCTTTCGCTGCTAAACTCACGAGGAGGAGCTCGTGAGCTCACGAGCAGGGGCACGCCGGACGTTTTTGTTTTTTTTTTCATTTCTTTCTTGCTCTCGCTTCTCAACTCACGAGCAGAAGCTCGTGAGCTCCTGCTCGTAAGCTCATGAGCAGGGGCACACCGGACGGCGGACGGACATACGGACATGGGTAGCCCCTAAGGAGCTTCGCCCCTAAAAGAAAATGAGCGGCGATAAAAGCGGAATACTTATTTGATCTACGCAACCTGTCTTAAAACATCCGTAAAACATCTTTCACTATTAGACATTTTTAGTGTAGCGTCGCTGGATCTTACGTACGCTATACGCAATAGTATAGCGTACGCAAAAAATGACTTGCTCGGACCAAATTTAGTTGTGCGTAATAATTTCGAATAAACACCGCGCATGATATTGGTTAAATTTGCTAGAGCCGCAGAATTCCGCGTGCTTATAGCGCAACCATGCTCCTGGAAAGAAATATTGAAAAAGAAAAAATGTCCAATCATTTTATTTCAGATTAAACCAAGCCACAGCTGCCTCGTCAAGCGCGCTTTTCTGCGGGGTACAGAAGCTACGAGTACGAGTGCGTAGCCAAATTCGATGACAGAGCCTCCGTCAGTCGTACCATGGAAACGGCACCTTTTATCAATGCTATCGCGGAATGAAATTCATGAACCTGATGTCCAGTGCATAGCTATAACTTCGGCGATTTCTTTTAGAGTCGCTCGTCCGTCGGCGATGAGCTGTGGGAATAGGCTTAGCGTTGAGCAGATCGCAGCGTCGACGCACACTGCGAGCGGCGAACATTTCCACTGTGCACTCCTTCAGCTGCAGGGCGATCTGATCCGACCGCGGTAGGTCCCAGAAACAATCGCCGAGCTGAACACCACGCAATTTTACGTAACACAGAGCTTTGAAAACACCACGTCGCCCTTGCTGCGCCAGTCGAGGCAACCGCCATCTTGAAACTGGTGTTCTCGTTGGGTCCGACATCTCTCGAGAGCGTCCCGCAAGGCCCGCTAGCCAGCAACGCAAAATCCCCAGCGTTGCGTGCGTACGCAATACGCTAGCCCTTCTATTGCGTTCTGCGCATGCACACTCACGACCATACGCTACGCAAAGCTATAGCGTACGGTCCACTAAAACTGTCTATTAAAAGGTTAATTTCAACGCAATTGCTGTCGTTTACTTGTTCTGGGTTGCGGTTTTATTATTGAAACATCCCTCATCTAATCAAAAATATCATTAACACGCTAACTGTGCGGATATGCGTTCGCCGTTTCTATCACACTGACGAAGAAAACAACGTTTAGGATATATGCAGAAAAGAATACCTGCTTCTTATTTCTTAGAATATGAGCTCTTCCGGGCTTTTGGTATCTTTATGGATCAAAAGCGTTGGTAAAATGCGGAATGTTAGTTTTTGTATTTTTCGCCAGGACGTCCCACCGCTTGCTGAACTTGAGACTTAACACAGCAGCTGATGTAATATTGCGTGTCCGATTCCGGGCGTCTCACAGGCAGGGTATCAGTACTCTTCACATGGAGGACGGGAGAACTGTTAATTTGTTCCGCAAATAAAATAATAATAACGATATTAATATTAATATTGATAATCTTTTTGCGTCTTAAAGGACAGCCAGTGGCCTTTTCAGGAGGAAAACGCTGAGACAAGAAATATAAACAATTAGGAGAAGGAAATCAACGCGTCAAAAGGCATAAAAAGCGGCACGAAGGGGATCACACAAACTAAGTGAAGAAAAACAACAATGCAGGTAAATACAAATCCAATCAATTCACAAAAGTACAATAACCAATTTGCTCCAAAAACAACCGTGGCCAAACGAATTAACTGCGTCACAATGGCCTTAGTGACGCGCGAAGACCTGAAATAATCTCCTTGGATATGGCTAGTTTTTAGGCGGATTCATTGCATTTCGATTGCATGAGGTGGACAGGGTTCAAAAAAACTTTTTTTTTTTGCCGCACGGGGTATAAAATGCGACACGAGACTGATTGCTGCAGTGTGGCACACGCAACAAAATAGACGATACAATCTCAGAAGAATCAATCTTGCCGTATAAACACTTAAAGAAACACAAAATGTCAGCAGAGGGCCTGCGGTGATACAGAGATTCGATGTTATAGTAGCTACAGACACTGGTATAACTGTATGACTCCTTTTGCAAGTAGCGGTAGTTGAAAATGTAGGCAAATTTCTTTTGAACGCGGTCAAATAAAGCTTCATTTGATCGCGCCAATCCGCTCGAGACTACAGATGCATATTCCAAGCTGGATCAGCAACTACTTTTAAAAAGTCTGATAAATACAAAAGGTAGAAAAAATTGACTCGTTGTACGGCTGATAACTTTTAGCGTTTTCATATCAGTAACGAATGTTGTCCTTGCATGAGACGGAAAATTCAAATTTGAGTCGATGTAAACAGATAGATCTCAAAATGTTTCACTATGCGCAATTCTCTGAGACTCATTTCGCAGTGTGCGCTCCTCACGCGCTTCTCACGCGTTGAAAGTATTTATAAAAATGTATAATTTAGTGGCTTTCGATGACGCTCAGCAAGTTTCTAGTTGGAACCGCATGACTATTTTCACAAACCAAACGTTAATTAGATTCTACTTTATTAGCCGACTTATCGTTACGATTAGCTCCATTCTGTCCTCCTGGCCGTATAACGCACCTGCGAAAACCGCATAAGTGTAATATTCAAAGATGTTTAAAATAAGTCTGTTAAGTTTAAAGATATACCCCGTTTACAATACAACTTAGAAAATAGGTGGCGCTTTATGTACAAAACACTACACAACTGCACAATAATAAAGTACTCATGCAATCGAGACACGAAGAATAAAACACGAACATCATGTAATTTGTTCAATAAAAAGAAACGTTGAGTAAGAACTGCATAATTTAAGCTCAAATGCATGTTTCAATTTATATATGTTTTATTAAACGGTCGCATATAAATATTTGCATTGCGTCGTTTGGCGCCTATATTAAGAAGATCGGTTTTTGAATGGGCTAGATTACGGGATACGTAAGGAAGTTTGAAGAGCAGACTGATCATTGGGGGGGGGGGGGGGGTGATACATTGGCGGTACCATTCTGACTAAAAGCAAACGTTTTGTATATTACATCTTTATTAATTAATCGGCTTTGGTTTGGCGCTTTTTGACACTGCCTCAAAAGCAATCTCATAGTGTATATTTCAAAATGGCAGAAGACATTTTATTGACCTGTGTTGCCTTCAAGGTCCTTTGCTATATTCTTTTGTTAAATTATTCTTTCCAGAGTTTTGCGTTTCCTGTGCTTTGCTTAGACAAAAATGGAATCCACTCTATTTGAAATTTGACAGTGACAGAAAAGCATAATTTGCGTGGATCGATGAATACGTCGTGCAGTTTTCCAGCTCCAGTTTCTGGTACTTAAAATCGAGCCATGAATGTTTTATACATGCGCAGAATACGCTATCCTAGATTGTAATGCTTTCTTTTGTTATCTGGCATGTCTGAATATCAAAAACAAAACAAATTGCCCACGAATGTAAATATGTCTCATAAGAATTCTTGTTTTTTATTTCGGAATTTTTTTTCTCTTTCGGTTGGATATTACTGTATCGACTTTGCCAGGTTTATTCTTTCAGTCTTCTTGCGTAATCGCCGCGAAACAATTATTCTTCTGCTATGAAAATAGATACGACGCACACAAATTGGCCAGACAATGAGCCCGAGAAAGCGATTCAGAGCGCTGCACTAGATCCACAAACCCGGAAGCGTTACTCCCATAAGATCATCTAAAAAATACAATTTTTACGCTTACTAATAGAATAAAGACCGCGAAGAAAACACCAAGTAAAAGGACACAAATACTGCGTTCTTATACTTATTTCTGTGACGTGCACTGATTTTCTTAACTACAGATGTTGCACATTAGGAACTAGGAGATAAAGAGCATGAAAAGAGAAGAAAAAAAGAACATAAAAATCAAAGGAATCTCAAAGGAAGCCTTCCGGCTTCGTTCGGGATTCCTGGGAGGTAAAAACAATCTCTTGAACTTATAAGATAAACAGGTGAAGATATATTAAGAAATTTTTGAAGAAAATATTGCAGAAGAAATCTGTGCAAAGAATATTCCGAGCGAGCATTATACGAAATTTCAGAGTATACAAGGAAATGCCAGATAAACGACTTGAACGACATAGAAGTCATAAAAGAAACCGCATGGAAATATCACGAAAATGCATTGGAAATGATGGGGAAATGTTTGCCAAATACGGCGTACGTAGTAAGTACCGGAATACAATAAAATTACTAGAGCGCCGTTTTGACGTGTTTAACATTTTTTGAGCAATTTTAGAAGTACGATTGCTCATTTTTTTGGTGGCTGATTCCAGCAGCTTATAATAACCAGTCCCGCAGTGGTGCGGTTCACTCAAGAACTGGAGCGAAAAGTACAAAAGTACTGGGAACAAAAACATGGTTTACAATTTCTTTTCGTCGAAATCACTGGAATGCGTGGCACCATCACCCAGGACCCTCGGGGAGAAATTTTGTCGCCAAATGTTCTCAGGGAAGGACCTCAAAATTGCAAGGCCAGTAGAAACCAAACTAAAAATATATAAACTAATATATCTCAGAAAACACTGCCCTGGAAGGAATTGAGCGAACGGTTAGAAGATAGGGTTCAGACGTGGACCTAGCCCTAATGGAATTCGACGCCCCGAGATTGTTTCAGCGCTGACCGGAAATCGGGGAGCGGGTTGTTACGCGAGCGAGCGATGCCAACGGAGAAAAAATCCGAAGGATCGCTAGAAAGCCACGTTGGGGCTCTGCAGGGACTCAGGGATGAAAGGAAGCAGTGAGGCTCGTCCAACCGGGCATCTCGGAGGTTCATTGTTCTCGCCGCGTGGGGATTGGTGGCAAAGAGTCGCCTCGCAGAGACCCTTTTCCCTAAGGGATTCGAGCCTTCCCACGTTAGCAATGGTACATAGTACTGAAGAAAAAGCACGCTTATGGTCCGACGTAACCTGGGCATGCACTCGCGGCGTAGCGACGTTAGGTCGGTAAAGATGGGGCAGTTTGTAGTCCGTTGTCCCGGCGTTGCCGACGCCAGCGCGGCGGCATAGAGCGCGCCCTTACCGTGCCGAAGCGCAGACGTAGCGTTTATACGTCGGTCGTTTTGGGTCGCCAGAGCAGGGACCTTAATCTGGACACTTGGCGAGAATGTCGGTGAGAAATTTGGCGGCTGTGATTGGACAGCGCCACACTTGGCGCCGGCCAATCATAGTAGCCGGATTTCTCGCCGACCTTTTCGCCAAGTGTCCAGATTAGGGCCGTAGGATGCATTATGCGCCCGCTCTCGGATGGATGCCAAGGTGGCGGGGGCGCAGCTTTGTAACGCAGACGACAGCGGGTGTGCTTGTCGCACCCGCTATTGTCTGCGTTTCCTGGGCCAGGACTTTGCCTCTTGGGTCAGGACTTGACGGGGCGAAGCGGCGACAAGGTGGACTACAGATGGGTCGAATTTCTATCTGGCTCGGCGTACCAAAAACGTAGCGTGGCTCACGTTAACAACTGCGCGCCGACGCGACGAAAACGTAGTACTGTGCCTTGACTCATGGCGCAACGAACAGCCGAAAGAAAAAACAAATCAATTTTTCAACGACAGTTTTTGCGCTTTTCCACCTGTTTTTATAGTGGACAGTCTATAGCGCACTTGACCACAATTCAGCTTGATTGAAAGCATTCAAACACTGGTCTTTCACTGTGTTTTGTTTACGTACAGAACGCATGTGTCAGTGATATGTGTCTTCGTTTCGATACGATTTATTATGGAATGATTCAATCATTCACAATATTTTGAACATACGAATCTGTCGTTATTTCGCTACTAAATAGTTACCAAAAAAACGTGTCCGTTTTTTTTTCCTTAAAAATAGTGTGTCTCGCGAAAACCTTTGGATACAATTACATGCCATTTTCCAATAAAGGTTAATCTTATTTCAGACAAATACAACTTTAGCGAGAAACGCGTGTGCGCAATATTTATTAACCGAGAAATATGATCAGTTTCATCATCATCATCATCTGAAAAATGATATGGGCCGTAATAACGGCGGTTTTCTGTTTACTGATGAAGGAACATGTTGAAGATGCTTTTAAGATGAGGATTCGAGGCCTTTACATTCGAGACGTGAGCACGTTGCGAAGCAGGAATTGAATGCAAGAGCTGCGTAAGTGTTCATTTCTCTAACTCGGGCCCAGTCAATCTGTTAGTAGGCCCTAATCAACATCAAAGTTTCATGATCTATTGAACTTCATCAAGGCGTCTGTCTGGGTTGGCGCTTTGCTGTGACTGGTTGCAGTTTTGTTGCCATCGACACTAAAAGAGATGACCGAGAAAGAACTTAACAGTGAAGAGCACATCTTCGTTTGCCGTTGACTTGCGAAAGTGACGGTGCCTGATAAAATACTGCAGGCTACAGGATCATTGCCGCCATTAGTATGGCAAAAGTTAAACCGCCATTTTCAGCCACCAGATGGAACTCAATTTCAGAAAGGGTCTATTTCAACGTCAGATTATAAGGAACTATGGAGACTCTTTAGCCGATGAGGAGTCGGTCATATTTTATCCATTTGTAGAAAATGTGCACCGTAGAAATCTAAATATTTTACGTGTAAGGTTCTAGAATGCTTCTGGTTTCTATACAAGCATTTTTGTCTATGAGCATGGTAAATGGTTCGTGAATCCCCCGAATTTCAATCGGTGTTTATGGTTGTGAGTCGCACCCTCTAACAAATACCTTAACTCGTTCTCACGGACGACTGTTGGACAAATACGCCATCATTTAAGTGCTTGTAACAATCGTTCCATAATTCAGGAGATCCCGACCTTTAATTTTTTAAATTCAGTAATTCGTTTGCTACATTTCTTGAAAAAAATTACAAGAGGGCACCTAAGCCTCCTCACATGAGGGAATGCGAAAGCCTTCGTACACGCAGCGCATTCCTACAAGCAGCGCGCCCCGCTGTACTCCGCAGAGGTCGGCCGGGCGGCGGGACATGGCTAAAACTTGAGCTTAGAACACGTGATACTGCAATGCATAGGGAGAAGAAGGGGAATTTCCTGCTCCGCCTTTCTCCTCCGGCCACGCCTGAGACGTGTTATAAGCGGCGGCAGCCGCGTGCGCGCCACCTTTTTTTCTTTTTTTTTCTTCACCGGCGCGCAGGCTGCAACGCCAGAAAGAGGACTTCTTTGTAGGGTGGCGTTCCTTCGAACTATAACGCGCCGCAGCTAATGGGAATGTATTGACTGTTTCACTGAGCCGGAATTGAGGTGCCGCTCCGCTCAGCCGGAATTTACGTGCCGTTTTCCGCGGTTACAAAAAACGCCGGCTACACTCCATGGGACAGTGAATGCTTTTGCGTTAAAAGAACGTTTTCCTTTGAAGGTGATTAAAATAAGCGAAGTGAAAACATGGAATTTGATGGGTGTGAGCACTCTCTTGCCCAGTGGCATCAGGTGGAAGTATAAGGCTGTTAAACACAAACCTGTTTTCCCTCGCTTCGGAAGTACGCGAGAAGCAAGTCTAGGGTTTTCTGTTTTCAGGTATCTGAGCGCAACGCGGCGGCCCGGTGCTCTTGTAGCACCGGAGACTCCGAAAGAAGTTGTCGGAAAATGGCGGTTCGAGCCTCAAGCCCTTCTGGAATGCACCGAGTGCAGCGGCCCTCCTCGGGTTTCTTCTCTAAGAGAGCTCGTTTAGCTGGGGTAAATGTAGCGCCTGTCCGTATCCTCTAGAGTTGAGCGGCAGCCCACCGGCTGTAGCCAGGGGAGACCGCGTCCTCCTCGTCCGGAATCGGGAGCCGGGGCACTTCTCGACGCTCCTTCTTCGCAAGCTCCAGCGCCTGCTCGTAGTCGTAGTGTTGTTCTCGTTCAGCTTACAAGCTGGCCACTGCTGGGCCATTTTCGGGACTTAGACCTAAAGCTCCCCGTGCTGCGTTGTGTGCCAGCTCTTTGCCGTATGCTCCCTGATGGCCTGAGATTCACTTGACCGTAAACTTGTGGTCGTCCAAACAAAGTTCTCCTGCGATTGCGTGGATCTTTTCGGCGGAGTGGCTCCGGGTGGTATGCTTCCCCTATTCGTCCACTCCCTGCCTGGAGTCAAAGTACCAGTATATGTGATTTGGTTTGTTTGTTGCGTCGATTAAGCGTCTCTGTGCGTCCGAACAGCTAGTAGCAGCCAGAGGTCGGCATTTTAGGTCGCCCTCACTCACCCTCACCCTCACAGTCACACTCACCTAAGCCCCTCACTCACCCTCACCCTCACAGCTACACTCACGTTCAGCCCCTCACTCACCCTCACCCTCACAGTCACCCTCACCTTCAGCCCTTCACTCACCCTCACTGAACCTCACAGCCCTCACGCACTCACCGCCCTCACGGCCCTCACGCCCCTCACGGCCCTCACGCCTATCACGCCCCTCACGGCCCTCACGGCCCTCACGCCCCTCACTCACTCATAGCCCTCACACCACTCACCGCCCTCACTCCACTCACCGCCCTCACGGCCCTCACGCCCTCACGGCCCTCACCGTCCTCACGGCCCTCACCGTCCTCACGGCCCTCACCGCCCTCACGGCCCTCACGGCCCTCATAGCCCTCACGCCACTCACCGCCCTCATGGCCTTCACCGCCCTTACCGCCCTCACCGCCCTCATGGCCCTCACGGCCCTCACCACCCTCACGCCACTCGCCGCCCTCACGCCACTCACCGCACTCACGCCACTCACGCACTCATGGTCCTCACGCCACTCAGGCCAGCTTGAGATGGGGCAATTTCGGCCAGAAACTTTACGTCGCAACACCAGCAACACGCGCCGCCCGCGATCACACGCAGCAACCAATTGTTGCAATTTGCCATCGTCATCATAACATTTTATTTTTCTTGCACTATTTAGACACAATTACGCGTTATAAACGTGTTTTTATGCATTTAAATCCCGTTAAGAATACTAATGCACTTTTCTGAAACAGTTTATTTCCAAAAAACGATCGATTTCAAACGGGAACCAAGTCTTTCGGTGTCATCATCACCGGCACGAGGTATCACGTGACAATTTTGCGTCCCTGATTAGATGCAGCCACTTCAAACGTATTCGAATTGCTCCGAGTTGCTTGCTTATTTCGAGCCGGGCCCGATCTCAGCAATTCGTGTCGGTCTAGGGAAAGCTAGAGAACAACCCGCCATTAACACCAAAATTGCTGGGAAAGATGCTCGATCTGAAGGGGGCCTCACGCACTCACCGCCCTCACGGCCCTCACACCACCTCATGCACTCACCGCCCTCACGGCCCTCACGCCTCTCATGCCACTCACTGCCCTCACGCCATTCATGGCCCTCACACCCCTCACGCACTCACCGCCCTCACACCACTCACGCACTCATGGCGCTCACGCCACTCACCGCCCCCACGCCCCTCACGCACTCATGGCCCTCATACCCCTTACCGCCCTCACCGCCCTCATGGCCCTCATGGCCCTCACGGCCCTCACGGCCCTCACGGCCCTCACCGTCCTCACGGCCCTCACGGCCCTCACGGCCCTCACCGCCCTCACGGCCCTCACCGCCCTCACAGCCCTCACGGCCCTCACGGCCCTCACAGCCCTCACGGCCCTCACTCACCCTCACACTCATGAATTTTCCTGGTTCAGAAACTCACTCACCCTCACCTCACCTGTGAAGATGAGGGTGAGTGAGGGTGAGTGAGGGCCCTCATGAGTGAGGCTTGCCGAGGTATGGTAGCAGTTTCCGAAGCTCAGATTGCTCACTGTCGGGTTGTCGTAAAGTTTTAGCCCCTGTCTCGACTTGGTGGTATAGGAGTGTCATGTGACTGCAGTGTGGTCGCCCTGCTGCGCAGCGCCGTTCCGTCGACCATCACATTTCCACCGCTGTATGGTGCTTCGTTACTGCATTTACGCGGCGCGATGTGTTCTGCTTCATGTTCCTCGCCGGTGGCTAGTGGTCCGTGATATCTATCGCATCCCAAAGGACAGGGGTTCAGGTCAGCGGAGGCTCGCCTTCTACGTTTTGTTCCAGTGCCTGCAAGATCTGTCTGCCGGCTTTCGTACTCTCTTGTCAGAGCTGTTGAGTTGCTAGGAGGTTTTTCGCTTAGTCCCGTATAGTGTTGAGGCAGTCTTGAATTTGTAGTTTTGTCAATCTCCGCAAACTTGGGTAGGCCTGTGATTAGACGCATGGTCTGCCTGTTGAAGCATTAGATGCGTTTCTTTTGACTTTGGTTCAGGTAGAGGAAGTTATAACCACATGCTGCCTTGGAAATCAGGAGTGCGTTTACCAACGCAGGAAGTGTTCGCTCTTTCGCTCCCCATGACTGCGAAGTCACTCGTCGGATCGGTTTCGGGGTGCCCCACATCTTTGACAGGTGATTGAACCAGGATGACGCTCCACGAACCTCGTAAGTTACTAACCCATGTACCCTAGCCGAGGGTTGGTCTTGTGTCCGTTTTCCCTACAGGGTGAGGCAGACTAGGTCCTTGACTCCTTGGTGACGATTCTGTCTGTTGGCTACTACCACGTAAACAGCCTTCTGCGGTGACGGCGAGAGGCTGATTTCAAGCATAAAGACTTTGATCGCGTGGAGACCTGCTTGCAGCGTGTCTTCCTGATGGCCGATGGAGCCTCCTTTGGACCAGAGCGTGATATCATCGCTGCGTGTATTAAAACCTAAGCCCTCGATCTGCACCAGTGTTGTTGTAAAGTGACAAAGCGAGGACCGAGCCCTGGAAAACACTAATGCAGTTGGCCATCATCGGTCCCATAGTTTGTCCCACTCTAACATGGAAGCGTCGGACCTTTAGGACATTTTGAATAAATTGGAGTCGTTTGCCTCCTAGTTTGCTTATGCGGGCCCTTTCCATCCGTGACGCACGTGGAACCGAGTTCAATGCGGTCCTGACATCCATTGCCACTACTAAACGGGGGTCCCAAATGTGATGCCTGAGTACGTCGTTGTACATGAGAGCAAGGCTGTCCTTAGTGGAAAGCTAATGCAGAAACCTGCCTGGAACGGGTGAAGGCATCTCTCGAAAGACAGACACCAAATAAGACTACAATCCAGAGCCAGCATACTCGGCATCGATTTTTGGGAACACTCGCTCGTACCGAGGTTCCTGAACCACAAAAACATCAACTTCGATAGAACTGCGATGGAGTTCCGGGCATGCGACGCAATTCTGGACACCGAGACTCGAGGCGTCATCTGAGGTTGACAAGGGAGAGACTACGGAGAACCTCAAGGCTACAATGCTAGAGGGACAGAAGGCCCCAAGCGCTTTCTGTCGCTTTGGCCACTTAGGATCTGTCTCTTTTTCTCTATTTTTTGGAAGGCGACAAATGGAAAAAAGATATAAACTTTTAATAAAGACGCTTTGTTAGTAAAAATAGTTTTGTAAACAAGGTACTTTCTTAGGGGTTCTCCCTGATTAGATATTTGAACAAAGAGGTTAATGAACATTTTTTGATGATTTTTTATGCTGCAATTTAAAACTTCAGAGATAAATAAGAATACATAATATTAAAGGGCCCTTTCTACTAAACTAACATAATTTTTACTTTGAATTCCCCTTAAAGTATCGCAAAAATTAGTATTGTCTTTTTTAAATTAAAAATCGTTTAGAATAATCCGTAATTGCAGCACGTATCATTTTCTCCGTACTTCATAAAAGCAATGGAAAAATGAAAATAGAGCTGCTTATGTCTTCCCACCCTTAAAAAAAGGCGCAGGGAAGTAACGAAATATATTCGTTTGCTCACTCATTTACAACATATTTAAAATAAATAAAACAGCAATTTAGTATTGCCAATAGAGCTGCGTTGGCATCAGAGCGAATGAGGAGTAATATTCGTAGCTTACGAATCTTCTTCCTTATTCGGAAATATATTTAAAATTATTTTATTAGCCGAAACTTGCTAATGTATTTAAAAATCAATCGACTCGAGTACGGGTATATAAAGGGTCAACTGGTTTGCTGCTAGGTGACTGAAATATGTCATAAGCTTCGCTATCTATGCATTGTAACGGGGTTTAATTTGCTGGGTGTGCTGCATGGCCAGATTAGAATAAATTATCAGTCAGGCCCGTGCCGCCTAAACGCTCCCCATCGTCACCTTCAGTGGGTTCCGGCACAGCTACGCTATTCGCCCTTTAAATGTTTTAGGACTGATTTTATCTGGTTCATTCTGCCTAACAACCTTGGCAGGTTTCATTACAATCAAACAGTGTTTCTGCAGGTGTTGCTGCCGATGGTCGTTTTTGCAAACTCACAATTCACGCCTAATTCACACTTCCTACGAAACAAAAAGCATATTCGCACTTTTCGGTGTTGATACGCGTAGTGTTGACGCCGAGCCACCGTGTGCTTCTGTTTCCGTCACCCTTGGTGACATGTCTGAGCACAACTCTGATGCCGGCCCACTTCATACTGGTTCAAATGTTCAGTGCACATTTGTGCATTTTGGTACGAAACACCGAAAATAAAATGCGCCGGTAAGGCCGAAACTCCGCAAAAACTGAAACGTTCTTTGAAAATTTCGTTCATTAACCCCTCCAATGAATTAACACGACGACGGTCAGAGAAAGCACTCAGTTCCAGCGCACACTGACGCGCCTTGGTGTCTTGAAGCCCTGGGATGCCGATGTGGCCATTGGCAAACGTAAGAGCTTCATTCAGGGCCCAAAGAGTTGTCGTGGGGAACATGACGGAGAGGTTCTTGTTTTTTCGAGAGGTCCGCATTACTGATGTGTTGCTTCAAGTATTTCTGCCGCGATCCTATAATTCCATGAGAAACCGGCTTCGACGACGGTGCAGAGAGCTTTATGACTGAATGTTTTCCGGGTTACATGAGGTGTCAAGCTAAAAATCCTTCTTCTGATACCAATTATATGGAATTTAATTTTCTTGGTGTGGTCCACGGCCAGATTAGAGCAAATTGTCAGTCAGGTCCGTGCCGTCTGCGCACGCATTGTCGTCGTCTTCAGTAGGTTCTATCAAGGGCTTCAGTCGCACTGCTGCAACACACCTTTGCAAGTGGAATCCCGGCTTTACCTCAAACCTCGCACAGAGGTGAGGTGGAGCTACTCTCCAGCCAGGACGTTCGCCACTTGTCATACAATGTTGCAACGCGTCTCTTCTTGAAGCATACAATACTAAGCGCAAAAAGGAATAAAAAAATATTAATCGTACAGGTGTTGTCTTCTACCTCAAAAGAGCACAAGCAATAAATAAAATCCCTAAAGCAGTAACAAATGGAAAAATTACTGTAATATATAAAGCTTAAAGTGCTCATCAGAATGCGCCAGAAGCCGCACGACGATTGCATCAATAATAGCTACGCTCACGGCAGCTCTGGCTTCCACGACGTGCTGGAACAGAGGCTGCGATTGTTATGAAGTCAGATCCAACACTAAAATTTGCCCCTTCCTACAATACTTGGTGCTACGATTCTGTGTGGATAGCTCCTCCTGCGTTTCGAAACAGCAAGACTGTCGCTAACTCTGGCCGTAGGCGATGCAGCAGTCACCGCCACCTTGGCACCGCAACCACAATGACGTGCCCATGGGGCACCCCAGCACAGTGGAAACGTTATGCGGCGCCAGCATCGCTCAAAATGGCAGCGCACAGGAGCCTATCTTGCCAACGTGTTTAGGGAGTATTCACCGGCGGCCATAGCTGTGTGCACGACTGCTGAGGACGTGCTGATGGCGAGCTTCCACAATTCGTTTGCAACATGTATTCCACACCCTCATCTTAGCAGCCTTTCAATGTGATCTAGTTATGAGCACTCATTTTACACAGCGCCCTCAAAGATGGCGTTAAGTGAATATGCCCTAGATATGTCTACTTCGTCGAAATTATTTTAATTTTGTTTTCTTATAGAATAGAACAAATTCGTTCCACTGCAGGAAAGTCCTTCTTGCTAATTTTTCACTCCAACTCAAGTACTGATACTCGTGACGAGACTCTTTTGCATAGATGTTAAAATTAGTTTAAATCGTGAGTACTTAAAGTCATCGGGGAATCGTTTCTCGTTCAGGAAAGTTTTTTCAATCGGTATATCTAACACGCCCGTGAGAGAGTTTTAGAAAAAAAAAAGAGATAAATCAGGTTTGCCTCCATTGAGAGATTTCATCATTTAATACTATTGCTTAATTTTAGACGTTATTAGTATTTTACCGTTCAGCGACGTATACATATTCCTATACCGGGTGTTTATTTTTAAATCGAACAGATTTATTTAAAACAATCCGTAAAAGTTGCACTGATACGGTTTGTGGAGGTGAGTTATACGGCCAGGGGGACATATGATAGGGGGCTATTCGTAACGATCAGTTGGCTAGTTAATTAAAATTTGGTAAATAACTTTCTAATTAATGAAAATATACATATGGTTCCAATGAGAAACTTGTACAGCGTCACCGAAAACCACTAAATCAGTCATTTTCAAAAAGACTTTGAGCGCGTGAGAAGCGCAGTAGTGCGCTGAAGTTACCACTCGTGGAGCAGGTACAAGGCTGGGGCTATATAAGAGACGGAAAAATCGCGCGGGCGCCTTACCGCAACCGCTAGCTTTGTACCTGCTCCACGAGTGGTAACTTTAGTGCACTACTACGCTTCTCACGCGCTCAAAGTCTTTCTGAAGATGACTGATTTAGTGCTTTTCGATGGCGCTGAGCAAGTTTCTAATTGAAACCATATGTCTATTTTCATTAACTAAAAAGTTAATTATCGAATTTTAGTTAATTAGCCAACTGATCGTTACGATTAGCCCCCTATATGTCCCCCTGGCCGTACAACTCACCTCCACAAGCAGCATAAGTGTAACTTTCACGGCTGTTTTCAAATAAATCTGTTTGAATTAAAAATGAACACCCGGTATATATTAATTGTTATAACTTCAAATAACTAGAAAAGCGCCGTCTCCAGGTTAAAACTACGGATTAACCATTTAATTTCCTTATCATTTACCTTACACTAACGTGTAACAACTCTAGCTGGGCATAATGTCCATGACCTAGTTTGTGCGATACACATTTTTGCTTTTTAAGTTTTCTTTCAGGCTTGTTGGTTAAGGGCCGCCGTGCACTTCGCACTTCTTACTTTTGTCTCGCCCCCCCCCCCCCCCCCCCCCCCCCCGGTCCTTTCCTATATTTTCTCCCCGTTTGCCTTGCCCCAGCTTGGCTCCCCTGACATCCTAGGTAACGGGAGAGCTAAGAGGAAACCGAGCTTGTACGTCGTCCTTTAACCACTCATTATAAGAGGTTCAGAGGCATTACAATCACACTGAACACACTGAACACTGAACTTCTTCAACATTGTTTAGAAAGTATCAATCGCTGGAAGCTGAGATTTGTTTGCAGGCAGTATCATTCATGTTTCCTGGAAGTTGATTGATAAAACAACAACAACAAAAAAAACTAGTAAAAGGATCGGGTACATTGAAATTGACAGTACTAATAGATAAGAATGAAGCGGGTAGTAAGCTATTTTACACACGGAAGATACCTGCCGTAAAAGTGTTACACAAGATATGTGTTCTTAAGCCATTCCTATTTAAAAACTAACTTCGAAAAGGGTACCTGTGACCCATTAAGTGTAAGCCTCCAACATAATAAACAAGAGTTCCAACGTGACTTAAAGCACAAGAACCAAGAAAATTGAAAAAAAAAAAAAGATATATAGGGAACCGAAACGCAAGCCTCGCTTGATAAAGCGTAAAAAAAAAAAAAAAACGTCCAGACAAGTGTGAATACTGACGGCGAGAGGAGATGATGGGCAATCTGCCAGCCACATTCTTTCGATATGTTCTGTTGCAGCTAAACGACTGCCCGACGACCGCCATACACGGAATGTCGTAACCGGTCTCCCAAATTTCCGAACGTCGCGAGAAAAAAAGAAAAAAAGAGAAAAAAAAAGGTGGCCGGCACGCGAGGCGGGCCGAACGATCGATTGCGGGCGGCCAGGAGAAAAGACACCGCAGTTGGCTGCCATCAATGAAACCGAAGGAAACAATGGCCGTCCTCATTAGGGAGCGCTTTGTCGCCGATCTCTGCTCGCCGTGATTTGGCGACGGTTGCAGAAGACGGCTTGCTGCTGCCGATAAAACGTTTCTTTTAATGACCTCCAGGGCGGCTCGACGGCAGCTTGCGGGTTCATCGCTTCAGTCGGTCTCGTTCTTTTTCGAGCTCGCCGGCCAGTTTGGAGTAATGACCCCGGGAGGGCTTCGACGCGTTGGGCAGAAACCCGGAGAACAATGAGGGCGTGTCTCTGTGTACGTATGAATAGTGGATGGAGCAGCTTGCTGCGGTAATGGGAGCCATAGACGGGCTGTGAGTGGCAACGCCTTTTGCGCTCGCTTGAAGCGGCTCAATGCCGCAAAGTGTCCGATACTGCAGCACGGACAATTCGTCTGGCCCTTCTTGCTTTCGTCTAGAGTAACGAGAAATGTACGGCGACTCTGATTCTATAGGTCGGGCTCTGGCTTTGTTCCCGAAAAGCGGACATTAGTATGAATTCTTATTGGATCGTAAGAAAGAAGGCACATTAGCCGGAACGTTTGCGCACCGCCGGGCTGAAAATCCTTCCCATTTTCAACCCTCCAATGAGCTGAGTGTTCCTTATTTCTCTTTTCTGGCAAGACAAATTCGGTCTTTCTTGGTGGACTTTTCTTGTTCCAAATAAAGCAAAAACGGGAAACTTAGAAGATAACTCCAACTCGGTCTTCGGAAAGCAAAAGTATATCCGCCGGTTTCCATTGTTCGTCGCAAATTCCTTGGCATCGAACGAAGTTTTGCGAATTGTGATTGCTTTGCGGAACGGTATGATGCCAAGTTTTCTTAAGCGCTCTTTTTTTTTCCCGCAAGCGTGCTAGGCGAGGAGAACTAAACTGCAGCTGGCATGTGTGTACAAGGTAATGCACGTTTCTGTCCCTCATGCAATACACCTACTAAAACCACACAGGCTAAAAGCAGGCGGTCTACGTTCTCTCACCGCCATTTTTCCTAAACTAAAACAAGAGGGTATAGCGTAAGTGCACATAATAATGAAGTACTAATATTATTGCTGCATTGGCTCAAAACACACATTCTGATAAATCGGTCGTTTTCACGTCTTTCTGAAGCAATGTCGCACACCGTTCATAAACAGAGTTCAACGAAATATAGTAAACACTAAAGCGTGGTTGGATAAAAAATATGAGCCAAGTTTTATCCGAAGGAAACGTTTTCCTCTAATATAAAAGCCACCCTCTTTATTTTCGTAGATTCACACAAAGAAAAACGAAAACATTGCGTAGATTTCAACATCGTAGAGACATAACGCCCTGTCTCATCAGAATTCAGCACATGACGACAAGTCACAGCTGTATTTGTCGACTTGCTTCTGAATTGATCATGAAGTTTGTTGAGAGTGACCTCTGCTTTACTGAATTAAGTAAACGATTTGTACAGTAATAAGGTAGGAAAGAAGTCACTATTATACTAAAGGATTCTGTGAGGATTTTTTTCTGAAGTTTTCCTGTTATATTTTTACTGTGTTGTAGAAACAGGTATTTTGTCACCCAGCTCATAGTTGCTTTTGTTTTATTTTGCTTTTATTAGTTTTGTTGCATGCCACGTGCAATTTATTTGGTATAAATTGCCATTAAAAAGTAAAAAAAAAAGAATTAGAACAAGTTTCAACGAATGTTTTGGGAATCAATGACGAAATGTTGTATTTTTCATTTTTCTAGAGATTGTTCCTTAGTGTTTTTTACCTTTTCTAATTATTTTGCTTATTACGCTGTTTTTATCAAATTGAATTGCTCCTCACTTCTGCATAACAACGGAGTTCCTTAAACAGTTTTATCTAAACAATTTGGGACCTCCGCCTGAATATACTTTGCATTATTCAAAGACATGTTCGCGCCTTAATAAAAAAGTTAGCAATTACTTTGTCTTATCCTTTCACTAATATTATGCAACACCGTTTTTTCCTCTTTTTTAAATTTATTTCTTTAATTCTTGCGCGCATACGCGCATGCTTCTTTCTCTTATCTCGTTATCACCCTCTAAGCAATTTTACTCGTTCCTCTCTCTCTCTCTCTCTTGCACTTTTTGCATTCACTTTTTTTTAGTCACAATCTTCCTAGCTTCCCGCGCTCATTTGCATCCCCACTCTGGCCATTGCGAAATACCCTGTAGGGGCATTTCATACCGCACACAGGCACGTGTAGATAAATAAGAAATTATTTAGTACCTTACTGCACACATTGCAAAGGAGCGGCCGTCCCTTTCGTCGTCGGGTGGTTAGATATCTCCGACGGGTTTCGTAGAGGTCAGACTGAGCCGGACGATAAGGTCAACGGCGGTTGTGCCCCACGAGGTCTCCAATTAACCAGACCCCTTTCTCGGCTTCTCTCCCATCTGCTATTTCGATAATTAAACTGGCGCTGAGCGACGACACACCCACCCCCGAATATCTGACTTTTCAATCTGCAGATTGGATTGCAGTTTTTTTTTTTTTTAATGGCTACGGTGAATTCAATATAGTCGTTAAAATAGGCATCGCAGCCGCGGGGAGCTAGTTTCACACAAACGGCAACCACAGCGAACAAAGGACAACATTACATTTTAGTAAACGCCTGCTGGCCATACTCCGCATATATGTGTCGCTATCTTTATGTGGGGTAGTTAGAACGAAAAAAAAACAACAAAACAAAACAAAAAACAACGACTATAGTTTTGTCACCGATTAAGACTCCAGTAGATGTTCCGCCTGGAGAGCCGACGATGTCTTTGATACTACTCCGTTCTACGCTCAGCGAAAACCCGGTGGAAGGTAACAAGCGCGTGGTGGAGACGGAGCATCTGGTTCCTTAACCTGTCACCGACTGTAGGTCTTTTTTATTATGTGTCGCAACCAATGGCCGCACCAGAACTGAATGGCCAGTTTGGGGTACTACCTCGCTGACGTAATCATTTTCCTTTCTTTCTAGAGATGGCACCTTCCGCTTTTTGTTTGACAGGATTATTTGTTGATTTATGCTGCTGTGCCACAACCTACAACATAAGAGCAAAGGAAGCAAAGGGCATGTTTAGAACGGGCAGGATCCGATGCCTGTAGACGAAATATGTGTGTCTGGTGTAAAGGATAAAATGCATCTTCGAAATATATTTAACTGTAGTGTAACTGATAGAGCTTTTCTGTGAGATCTGAACGACGGCTATTCATTACACCATTCACTTATATTTGTATGCTTATTTAATTTAATTTGGGCAAGTCGAAGTTTAATAGCACTAAAGAAAATTCTGTCAACTGAGAAGTACTTGATTCGAGCTTGTGTTTTTTTTTTTCAAAGCCCTTATTGAACAAGATAGAAAGGTCTGGTTCCAGCACAGAGCACACTAGAACCGCAGATAAAATATTACAAAGTCCTAAAGCATACACCTTTTTGCCTCAAAAAGTTGAACTCAAAATAAAAATGAGCAAACATGTTCTGCCCCTTTGTTGCTGCCTTTGTCGCGGCCTTTATCGAGGAGTGCATTATAAAAATAAAAGTTCGCTCAATTTTAACATACTATATAAAACAGAAAAGCTAAATCAGGCGCTAATACAGGTACCAATGTGACGAAGTGAAGAAAGCACAATAGTCTGGTCTGTAAGACCTCTTCATTGTTCACTCTACTTAAAACCATACCTGCAAATCCGGCACTTCTTGTCAGAACGGGTAAGACAATCTCCACCGTCATATATTTTCCAACCGAACTAGATTTTTTTTTTTTGCATCCTTTATCTCCCGGAGGAGGTAAGTGAGAATATTCGGTCAAATTATCAACTCAGCCAAAAACGTGACACGATCACCTTCTTGATCTCTCAGGTTTTTACATGCAGATGCTGCCGACATTAAACTCGGGCTGACCGGAAAATCAAATTGGCAAATATATGCCAGCTTTAAGGTCAGGCAGGTGAGGAGAAGCGTTATCATATCAAACTATATTCATTGACATCTTAAAAAACTCGGGACGAATTAGGTTAACTAAATTTGCTTTATGATTCGTTCTTCGATATCCTTAATGGCTAATGCCGAAATGCTGAGAAAGTTTAACTCGCTACACCACGCGTCTCTTAAGCAGTCAGTCCATATAAAGTATGGACCTTTTAAATGCACTTAATTAGATTGCTCTTTGAACGGTTACACTATAAAAATGTCCCCCGCTGCAAGTGTCATTCATTCTGGCTATTTAATAGACGCGTGAGCGCATGCGCGCCTTCCGAGCATCTTCTATTACAAGTCCCAAGAAAAATAATAGCGTTTATTATTGTTCACAAAAGAGGTGCATGTGTGGCCGTTTAAGTATTTAATTTACTAGATTTTTATTGACATTTTTTAGCATTTTCTCGGTGTCTCCTTTGGCTGTTCAAAATATTCCCTTCGAGTTTTTATGTGGCGATGTATTCGAGAAAGAGTTTTCAATTTCGCTGAATGGCTTTCGACGAAGTCGCTCGTGACAAAGGGAAAAAGCAATAACACAAAATCAAAATGTCAAAGTAGAGTTCGGCGTTCTGTCCTCGCAGACTGAAGCCTGGAAGGGAATTTCGTACAAGCACAAAGAAACGTGTAGGCCACAGTTTTCATAAACGCGCTATGTAAGGGCACATTCTTTTGTGACGCGTATTCTTTGATATCAAACGTATTTCTTCCGTCTTGAAGTCGCTCGATCCGGGTTTTGTCTGTTTGCCGCCAAGTATAATCCTTTTATGTTTTGTTATGTTTGTGCCTCGTTCTTTTATCTGTAGAATAATATGTATCTCCTATTTGTAGTGCCAAAAATAAAAACAACAACAACAACAACAACAAAAAAAAAAAACAGCTTTCCTTTTTCTCCTAGTCTGCTCGAGACGTGCCGCACATTCAAGGATTGAAAGGATAACTGTGTCACTTTTAGGGCTTCTTTAGCACATAAGAAAAAGGTAACAAAAACTTAATGGGAACTGACTAACTAAATAATCAACGGATATTCAAACACTCCTCCAGCCAACAAATGATGAATATGATGGAACTTTCATGATACAAATCTTCAAGAAGCTACTTACCTTCTTCACGCCATGAAAAAGCGAAAATGCGATACGCATCAAGAGGCGACTGCTATCCTGAAGCACCTAGCGTGTGGAAGTCGACATTCATCCGCTGTTGGTGTATTCTAACGAGATTGAAACTCTCTAGTCAATTCCCTACTATAAAAGAAAAATACACGGCACATATACCCCTTTTACGCGTTGTGTGATACCTTGAGGAAATAACACGCTCGAGAGTGTAGTGATGGTATGAGTGTTGCTGAGGGAGCTTTTGTCCAAACAGTTTCCTTTTTCGCGCGTGTACCTTTCACAGACATGCGGTTTGCAGTTATAAAAACAATGTATGGGGGTCGTTACAAATAAAGCCATTCATGATTACAGCGAGATTAAGAATGGCTCACACATCACCTGTATGAGGCGACCCTTTCCTTTCAAAAAATCATTTTAGGCTCTGAAAAGGGAACCGCAAAGTTCAGTTCCGAACAACAAAGCTCGAACGAAAAGCAACTTTCTTTCTACATATTGCCCCCCTCCCCCCCCCCCCCCCCCTTTCTTTAAGAAAAAAACAATTGTTGCCTTTTTAACCGCAAAAATAAACTGCTCATCGCCGAGCGCTCACTCTCTGGTCAAATGTAGCACTCGAGGTCCGAACGAGATATCAAAGTTTTAGCACGGACCGTAATAATATTGGAACGTTATGACAGGTTTCCTGAAGTTTTCAATGGGATAATGGTAGATGGCGCCAGTTAGCGAAAGTGGCAGAAATGGGCCCCATTATCCCATTGAGAATTTTAGAAAATCAGAAATTTTTAATAAGATAACAGTTTAAACGAAAGTTGTGGCATGTAGTTCAAACCTCTAGCACTACGTTTGAGCGGATAATGAACGTTCGGCAATCCATAATTTATTTTTGCTATAAAGAAAAAAAAAAAAAAAAAAACACGGTAAACGTTTTTTGGCTTTTTTTTTGGGGGGGGGGGGGGGGGGGGCACGCTGTAAAAGTAGAGCGGTGCAAGTACAGTTACTCTAAGCTAGCCCCTCCCCCTCGTCCCTTGACTCGGCGGTCGACAGCAGAAGATGTCAACCTGTCAAGCGCTTCGAAAGTACACGGTGCCATGTGCATTTCTTACATATTTGCCTTAGTCTTCCACCGCAACCGGCATTAATCTTGAAGTCGACAACGCGACACACGCATTTCGAACGTCCGGTGATGGTAGATAAGGAACTACCAAAATAAACGTTTACATAGATCTAAAGCAGGGACTTTTAGATAGGGCAGGACCCAGCATGACGTCATGCCCAGCGACGCCGGAAAAAGAACCGAATCCCAGACTGCCTTGCGCACCAAACCGCTCTCATCCAAACTAAATCTAACCAGGCTCCCAGCGTCTGCTCGCCGCTCGGTCGACTGCGTTGGGCTTAGGCTACGTCTGCTCCGTGCCTGCGGTCTGCTTTGTCTGCTCTCTGTCGCGGCTGGCTTTCGATTCGATCGGCGCACCAAAAGATGTCTAGATGCGAACCCGCATTCTCAACATGGCGGAGTGAAACCAACACCTTCTGGAAGCAGGGTTTGTACGGCTTTCTCGACCCGCGGTGCAATTCTCAGCGTTCGTGCGTACGGCGACTGACACGCGATCGCTTTCGAATGTCACGCTATGACGACTCGTTCTAGACGACACTCTAGGCGTGTAGCGTCCGCTTCACGCTGACTTTCTACTGGTCAGGCAAGTGTTGGGCTCCAAATCTCGGCTGTTCGACACTGATTCAGTGGACGCCGTCATTAATTTTTAGGGCAAACAAAAGTGGGTTGCCATGGAAATGCCATGGTAACGAGGGTAGTTTGCCCCAAAAATGAATAGCGGCACCCATTGACGAGCTCCCCATAGGTTGAGAAGAGTTCGTGGCTCCGCCTACTTCCGTTACACCTCGCTACGTGCATTGGACATAGGGATGCTACCTCCTACCCTTTATAATCTCCTTGATGTAAAGTGACATGACGACTCATACGGACGTTCTGCAACTCATAGTAATCATCTTTGTGTATCCTCATGGCGCTTTCAAGATGCCTTTTTGTCGCTAGGTCCTTCGCGTTTTTTCGGTAATAAACTTTACGTTGCGAGCGCGACGCGTCGAATCCACTTAGGTAAGTTCCATTTACAATCTAATAAAAGCTTTTTTGTAGATTATATTTGTTGAAAAATAGCGCAAATATTCCGTCTTTGTAAGTTAACGTATACCGTCACACCGCCCTTGTAAATGAACCTGTAGGTGACAATATCTTTTTCTTTATTTTTTAATTTTATATTTTTCGTTTTTGTGTCAGAACGAAACATGGTTGTCAAGTAAATTTATTGAAATTTCACATGGTCTCATGTTTCCAGTATAGCACAAACCTTGGCAGATTATAAAGGGCACCTTAGTGGCATAGTGCAATAAAGAAGAATTCCAGGGAGATATAGGAAAATACTTTTAAGAAAATGTTCGAAGGATATTTTACATTAATTACATATTGTAGGAAGGAAAAATTTGTTTTTGGCAAGTACTTTTAATTTTTAAAGGAGCCTACAACAATAAACGACAATAAACTTTTCACGGCTATTTGAAAAGACAAAAATATTTACTGAAACAGTGGAAGAAGTATACAACAAAGCGTGAAGTGTAAAACAGGTTTGTAATATCGATTTCGATTGTTGCCTTCATTGATCAGCTGACAAGATAAAATGTGAATTTAAAGAACACTGGCCTTCGCTCCCAGGTCTAGTGCAAGCAAATCTATGAAGTTAAATAGTGCAGGTGATGTTGCGCTGCTTCTTGAAAACTGGGTGAACTTGCGAAAATAAGGAACATTTGTGGGCATGGAAGAAGACAGGTTAGATTAGGATTTATCAGTGACAAACCAGTAGTCAGGGTTTCAACATATTGAACTTATAGAGCGCAAAGGAAAGACACAAGTTAATTTTGATATGTTTAACCAACTAGCCCACCATAATATTTTAGAGTTTAAACAATTGCGGGGGTCAAAAGCTGAAGATATAACACTTTAACACTCGGTATGGGTCACATGTACAAGCAAATATAATGGAGGCGAGGGATACTTTTAGAGCAATGTATCTTACAGTTTGGGATTACAACGATTATGAATTTAGAATATATTTATTAATTCGTAGGAAAGTCTGTATCTACAAGTGGTATCAAGCGGTTTGGGGAATTCGAAGAAGACGTGGTGGCACGTCAGTATTTCGGAAAACCAGTTTTTTTTCGGATACATAAAACTCAAAGTGAAGTTAAAAATAGAGTTAGGCGAGTAAGCTTCCTCTAATAACACATAATGAAGACAAGGGGAGCACACTGCCACATAATATGGCTATTAAAAAAAAAAAACTCATAGTAAGATAAAGTACGACGATCTAAGTAAAATTAAAATATTAATCATTTGTTTTCCTTTTTTTACTACAAAGCCAAAAAAGGCAGAAAAGAGGGCAAAAAGCTGCTACTGCAGCTTGACGAGGCCCTATTTTCCATAAACACCTTGGCTGAAAAACAGCGTAAAATAAAAATTCACTAGACACAAAAAATCATATACACACCAGCACACCACTCCAATAATTATACTTGTTTATGTAGAAAGTTAACTAAAAGACATATGCCACTCAGATAGGAACAATTTTACAAGAGAACCGTGACACTACACCGTATCGCATAGAAAATATGAGATTGTAGTGGTATGTTCACAAACATTGGATTTTACTTTACCAAATATACACACATCATTTGCTTCAAGTTCTTTTAGTAAAGATGGCCACACATATTTTTATAATATAAAACCATAATTAGGATGAGGTGTAGAAACATTCCAGGTTTCACCATGTTGGGTAACGTATATGTAGTCTACCTTAGTTCAACATGACAACGCAGAAATTAAAAGAAAGTATTGTCGTGTTTCAATGCTCCATTAAAAGTCACTAAGAACCGAAACTTGTGCAGCTGTTCAACAGGAATTACATGATGCTTTTAAAGTTATCCTTTCGAGGATGCAAAAAGAACATTTGAAACAATTAGAATAGCCCTTTTTTTGGTTAGTAGCAGTCTTGTTACGTTATGCCTTGTTGTTTGGCCCCAAACTAAATGACAATGTACATAATGAGTGCAAACCAAAGAGTAATATAAAAGTAATGTGACACTTGATGGAAAGACATAACGGTTTCTACAAAGGAGACCAATAGATTTACCAGCTTTTCTGTGGACATATTCAACGTGCTCATTCCATGATAATGATTCAGTGAAAAGTGCACCCACCATTTTTACCGACTTTACCACCTCTAGTGTTGATGAGCCGAAGGTTACTTGAAACGTATGAGATATTTGTCTGCTTCGAGGTCGAAATAGCACACATTTAGTCGTTTCAGAATTTATTTTTAGTCCATTTACTTTAATCCACAAGTCAATGTTTGAAACAACTCCTATTGCTTTCGTTTCTATGTAATCTGCTGAGCCGATTGCAATAAAAATTGCCATATCATCGGCATAGGACACGAGGTTTACGTGCGGCACCCAAGTTTCAATATCAGTTATGAAGATTATAAACAAGAGTGGCCCGAGCCCACTACCCTTAGGTAACGCAGTTCTAATTTTTTCAATAGTTGAAATATAGTTATTATTAATAACGAACTGCGTACGGTACTGTAGGTATGACTTAAATAGGTCTAGAGCTGTTCCACGTAAACCGTAATCTTCTTGATTCACGAACAAAGTTTTGTGATTAATTGAATCGAACGGTTTGGAAAAGTTAATAAAAACACCCATGATGAGTTCTTTATTCTCAAAACATTCTATAATTTGTTGCTTTTGTACTAACAGTGCTGATTCATTTGAGCAATGTTTTCGAAAACCGTGCTGACTATTAGAAATTATTGAAAATTTTTCTAGGTAAATAGAAAGTATTTTATTAATGTTTTTCTCAAGACCTTAAAAAATGGGTAAAAGAGAAACAGGTTTGTAGTTTTTAAACGTATTCTTGTCCCTACCTTTAAAACAAAGCGACAATTTTAGCACACTGCATTGCTTTGGGAAAACACTAGATGAAAATGTTACATTAAATATATACGTTAACATCGGTGCAACTATGTCGAGAGTATGCTTAATCACTTTGATGTTAAGATCGTCTACATCTTGACACCTGGAGTTTTTCAAGTTTCTAGAAACTGCAAACACTTCATTCTCGTCAGTAGGGCTCATAAAAAAAAGAGTTTTCGAAATCACGTTTCATATAGCTGCTAGCGTCAAGCCCATTTGGAGGTGTAGCTATATCAAATGATTGGCAGAATAAATAATTGTTAACTGCATTCGCTAAAGCAGAGCCTGACGAATGGTTGTCTCCGCAGTTTATACTATATAATATTTGACGCTCGTAATCAGCACGCAAGTCCTTATTTATCCTTTCCCAGAGTAGGCGCGAAGTTTTATTATCATCTATTGTAAAGAGGGTTGTGTAGTAGGCTGACTTCGCGCGTCTTAACAAGCAAGTTGGTTACGTTACCTTTTGAAGACTCTTAGGTCTTCGGAGTCTTTTGTATTTAAAAAGCGCTGGTAAATGCCGGTTTTCTTAAACACTGTGCAATAACTCTTTCGTCATTCATGGCTTGCGGAATTATTTACACAGTTTCGCTGATCTATGGGGAAAACTCTCATTGTACAGCTTTTAAATGGTCGCAAAAAGGACTCATATGCACGAATGGCATCTAATTCAAAGTAAAATGTTTCCCAATGTACAGCGAGTAAAACATCTCTAAACACCCATATTTTATAATATTAATTGAGGTTGTGTGGATATTTATACAGCGTGTAGTTGGTCAGCCATTTCAAAGTTGCGACCAGTCACTCGCTGTAGATGAGCAATTTAGCCAGTGCAGTCCAACCGCTAGCCTGGGGTCTTTAACGTGTACCACGCAGTAGTGATACACGACCGCACGTCGGTACGATGCTCATCCAGATCGAAACGGGCAGGGGTGGGGATTGAACCCACGATCCCTGGGTTCTGCGGCGCGAGCTTTCACCCCACGTGCTCCGAGCTGGTGTGCGCTAGTCCACTCGGCCACCGATCCCCCCGCCCCCATTGTAACATCGTAGCATTTTGCGCTTCGAAAGTTTTTTGTAACGTACGGGTCTTTTTCTACTCTACGAGATTTGTTAATAAACAGAAATATTGGTAAATGATGTCTGATATCAATGCTAATAACATTTGCTATTATAGAGAATACATCACAATTAGTAACAAAGGAATCAATTAAAGTTGATGTGGAGCCTGTGACTCTAGTTGCTTTCCTTTCAATATAGTCAAAACCATTTATTTCAATCAACTGCATGGAGGCCTGTCGCGCTCTTGTGGTTGCAACCATGTTAATAATGTAATCCCCACCGGGAAAAAGGACATAGCGGTTCACTGTTGTAAAGTTGCAAAACATATCGAAGAAATAAATAAACCTGGATACATTTCCGAATGGTGGGCGATTCACAATGACGAATAGATATTCCCTGTAACGTACACAAAATAGCTGATAATCTTCAGTAACTTGGGTGAATTCTGATATCAGTTCAAACTCTAAAGCATTTTGTGAAGCAAAGATACCCCACCCCTCTCTTTCCTTCATGGCAAATTGAGTAATGCCTGTACTATGCCAGACTAAAAACATTCGAGTCATCTTTATACCAAGTTTCTGACACGTAATGACATCAAAAGAAAAACAACGACAGTAAAAATGCATACCAAGGTCATCAACTTTAGCTCTCACAGACCAAGCGTTTAAGTGGAAAAACGATAAACCAAGAGGTTGCTTTGAAGCAGCAAAGTTTGCAAAGTCAGTGGGTGTAATGCCTATTGTAAAAAAAAAATGGAAGCCGTTTACAATTCCCTGTAACGCCGGATTAGAGCGCAGCTCTTGAGGAGGAGGATGGAAGGGTACTTAGGGATAGGTGACTCCTTGAGGTCACGTGACCTCAGAGGGGGGTCACGTAGCCTCAGGGGGGGTCACGTGACCTCAAGGTTACGCCGACGGCGACGGCGACGGCGACGCCGACGCCGCTCAAGCCGGAACGGGCGCCTAAAAGCTGCGCTCTAAAACGATTCACTAAGAAATATTTACCCGATAAGGTCACCTAACATCCCAGTACACGCAAGTCACATTCGCATGCGATTATTCTGTTGGCCTGCGCTCCCTCCCCCTGTCAAACAAACACTTTTCCGTTCCTCTTCCAGACAAACTGATAATGTTTCGCTCTTGGCCACTCCCTTACCTGCCAAAAGAGATTCCTTCCTTGCCTCGTCATGTTCTCGGCAATCTACATGTGAGAAGTGACAGAAGCCCTGTTCAAAGCTCTCTTTTTGCTCAACCAGAGCTCTCCGGTTTCTTGCCTAGCGAAGCACACTATAATACCTCTCGTTTTTCCTGGCTTAGCAGGTAGTCTATGCACCGCCAAAACTTCATCTTACTTTAGCTCATCGACACCAAGTTTTGCCGCCACATCGTTTACGACGCTCAAAGGTCCTCCCTTTCCGTCTCGCACACACCGTGAATGCCGAGGTTCTGCCTTCGGCTACGCCACTCGAGATCGTTTAGCTGTGATTTGAGCTCCTGCACTTTATGCTCCGTCCCCACCTTTTCAGTTTGGTAACTCGCTTTTTTACGCCATTAATATCGTTCCCCTTGACATTTAAGCGCTTCAAGACTGCGTTGTACTGGTCAGAGAGCATCTGAACTGAATTCTCAATGCTTTCCATTGCTGTTTTCTGGGACAGCAAACTGTCAAGTTTTCGGTTCATTTCAGGGAGTAAGATTGACAGGCTCTGCTCTGGTCTTTGTTTTACGCTCTTGCTCTCTGACCTTGTCCTCGCTGCTGTACAGTCGGAGAATTTGCAGCTCGTTTTTAAATCTTTCTCTTTTTTCTTGAACACAGATGCCACGATTGCAAAGCACACATCCCAATGAAAAAAAAAAAAAAAATCTATTCGCATTTGCAGCACGACAGGGGCAAATCCTCGCCGTCTAGTTCTTCATAACATGCATTGCAAATGTTCTTGCTCTTTACGTCAAAACAAAATGAATATGCGACAAAAAAGTACGTCTAGCAAACTCTTTGGCAGAGGCGGCGGAATGCAAGAATAGCACACAAAAATAAACCAGCTTGCTACAAGTGCCAAGAATTCAGGCAGCTTGCGTTCGAACGTCAACCGCTGCCGCCAAAGTGTGAACGTATCGTGGGGACGTTTTTGTTGGTGTCGCTGCCACTCTTCCGGACTGGAAACGGCCACGTTGTCCAAGTGATCATTCCGCAGGCAAAAAACTGTGGTGCTTGAAGATCACGGTGGAGATAATGAAGATAGTGCCGGCCGGAGTGCGGCGACAAGTACGAAGAAGTCGGGCAGGTGCGTTCGAACGTCAACCGCTGCCGCGAAAGTGCTCTCGATCAATAAGAAATTGATCGAGAGGCAATGGGGACGAAAAAGGTTCACTCATTTGCGCATAATGATTGTCGACTCCCCACATTTCCTGTTGGCTTATTTATACATTACGTACATGATAGCCAGGCCGACGTGTCGACAGCACTCGCCGGAACAGAGCGGTCGACGTGTCTCGCGTCTCGTCGCTCATAAAAGAAGACGACAAAGTATCATTGGAAAACTAGTCAAAAAAGCTACCCAGAAAAATGGAAGCAACGTATTTTAGTTGTGGACATTTTGAGATTCGTACCGTAAAAAGAATTTTGAGCAGACCGAACAAACTATATTTTCTGAATACCCGGATTTCACTTTTTTTGGGTAGGCCGTGCTATATCTTCTATCTGAAAATGGCAACATGAAAATTCGAAAATAATGCATCTTATAGAGCCAAGATCTAAGTTTTACCGCGCTTTAAAGTGGCTTGGCGTCAGATGTTAGAAAACTTAGTGGTCAAACGGGCCATCTAAAAACTGAGTAAGTCGCGCATTCTTGTGCCTTTGAGCGAGTGCAACAGTGAACATGCACGGTGTTCGTTTTACACCTTTAAACATCTCGTAATCCGTTGGGAACAAGCACTACTGCCCACGTAGCGAACCTGTGCCCCTTTCTGTCGTCACGCTCTCCGTGGAGTGTTAAGCGGTAGACAGTATACTAGCATTCAGTTTTGAAAAAGCGGCAAGCTAGAAAATAAAAAATTCAGTAGATTTTGTGAACATTTATTTTGTCAATATTTGAGTTACCAGTCCAGCCGTGTTCGTTGGTGTTTTAGAATAATAGTCTTTTCGAAATTCCGTCAAGTAGCACTGGCGGATGCCTTATTTTGGGCATCATTTGCTTCGGGAAGCGTGCGACTGGGTCCAAGTTTGTGCCGAGCGCTGACGAAGCGCTCGCGTCGAATACTTGCACCCGGGTACTCAACAAACGACGACACTGCATTCGTGACGAATAATAATTTACTTCGTTTAAAAAATATGAGCGCTACTGAAGGACGCGTTTCTTGAAAAGGGTCTATTTTGAGGCAAAATACACCGAACTTTAGCTGGAGCTCCCCTTCAAAGGAACGAATTACAATCGACGGCTTTATAAGCTGACCCAGCCAAGAAGTAGCGCAAAGAAATCAAATGCCACATGGAGTGGTTCGGGATTGCTAACCTATAAATTCGACTGCCATATTGTGAAACACGAAAATGTCGAAGTCAATTTCATTTTTTTTCACAATTCAACGTGGTCCCGCATAGATTGTGTGACACCTTATGCATATAAGGCAACAGGCATGTAGACAAAGTTGTTGTTAGGTAAGTATATGTCAATGTCATACATGAAGGGTAATACTAAAGACGATATTTTGGGCTATACAGGGTGTTTTCCGGTTTTACACATATGTATGTCATGAAAAGCAGCGGAAGCTACACTAAAGTGGTGCGTGCATCAGAGTTTGATGGCCAGGGGTACATAACATAGGGGCTGCTCGTCACGATATGTTGGAGAAATAACTAAAGTGTGTTAATTAACATTTTAGTTATTGAGGATACACGCCTGTTGCACCAGTAGTGACTTTAGGGCATCATCGCTTTTCCCATGCGCTCCAAGCCCATCTGATATTTTCTAAATTAGTGGTCATCGATGATGCTCACCAAGTTTCTAGTTTCTACCATATATCAATCTTCGGTAATTAAAAGTTCATTAAAAAAGTTCAGTTAATTATTGTTTTTATTGCTATGATAGGCCCCCTAGACTTGTTTCCCTGTGCGTATAACACATTTGCGTGGATAAAATTAGAATAGCTTTGCTGAGTAACGGTTATTGCGCAGGCGAGCTGGTAAATGACCATAGGAAGGAAAAAAAAAACCTTGAAAATAGAGACAAAACAGGGGACAACACAGCACCGTCTCAAAACTCAGCCGCAAAATTTATTTTCACTAGTCCCTTTTATATAGGCCACATATCCTCAAACAACGCTAACGCTAACACCCGTCAACCACACACCCAGTCAAGTGAACAAGGTCCAAGCGGTCTCCTAAGAAAACACTCCCTTAACGCCGACACCCGTCAACCCTACAACACAGTCAGGTAAACAAGGTCTAAGTGGCTACAGAAGCACACTCTCCTTTGCCCCGACGCACCCTACTGACCTTAAACGCATATACAGAAAAAACAAACAGAAAAAACGACCGTATCTTTGAGTTCTGCACAATTAAGGGAGAACCGGATCCGGACATTTCGGCGGGGCTATGCATATTCAATTCCTCATCATCTTCCTTGCCTTGTTTGTCAAGCTGGCGATATGAGAAAACCTGCGCTGACTATTGCGGGGCCAAGGCAGTGCCGCCGACGTCACGGAGAAGCAGCCGTTGACGTCACGGGTGTTTGTAAACGCGGCGGGTTTTCTGGCGTAAGCAAAACCCCGGTGCTGAAGCCGGCGAAGACAGCGCCCAGATGGCCTCTCTTTTACCCCGGCCTCGTGTAAACAAGCTGACGCCTCTCGGGGCTCCGGAAGCGGCGGGTACAGACCGCGGTTCCCCACGCACGCGAACCGCGGGCCGGTTGGCGTCGGCCACACCGCGTCGCGTGTTTCCTCGCATCCTGCGAATAGTTCCACCCCCAACATGACGCACACCACGCGAACGCGCCTTTTTGACGGCTGCGACGATATTGCAAATTTAATAGTAATTTTCAGGCTCAGACTGGTATAGTGCACCTATTCAGGATGCTCGGCCTTTACCACGCGTTTGTTAACTTCTGCCGCGCTTTGACTTTGCGTCCCTTTTTGTAGCACATTAGACGTATGCAAATCCATGCAGCATGCCAGAGAAACGCCCAAATTAGACTAGGTTTGGCAATCGTAGGTCCTAATTGGTACCCAATAACGTTTCGCTTCGTGGCGGTAGTTAGCTCAATAGTACTTTTCTTTGGAATTTTAGTGGCTTTGCTCGGGTTCTCCAGATAATTTGCAGGGATGAACTAAATTCTATGTATGATTGTAACGTTTCCTTTTGCAACAAAAAGTAAAACCGAACCAATAGCAGTGAATAGTTTTCACGTTCTTTGGGTGACTAGGCTTAAACTTGCCGGGTGATATACGCACAGCCGAAAGTTAAGCCTAATGCTAACATTTTTGCGGGAACGGACGCCCCAACAAGCTAGGAGATACTGACTCATCAGGAAGTAAAGCCTAACTCCGGCACTTGTTTGGTAATTAAGGGCCAAAATACCCCGACTATTGCCAAAGTTTATTGAGTGCGATTCTGCCGCTATTCTTGAGCTTTCTTAGCTGTACATTGCAGATTTCCAGACGAAAGCAAAGGTTTTGGACCATAGAACGGTGTAATATAGCAAGCTCGCTGAGGCGATAAGTCAACTGAAAGGCATCCCGGCCGTTCTAATCCTCGCAGTGACTACCGCTCTCCAACTACCCAATCACGTTCTAACTATTTGGCGAAAATCCGACCAAGAACGGTTTTCTGGTGAATGCGGCTATTCTTCATGGTGGGTTTGGGGAATTTGGATTTCACGTGACCGGTTTTATGGGAGAAAAGTACCTCTCGCCGCCGTCAATTGTGTCGCAAATGCCATGGTCAAGGACGTCACCGACGAGATACGTGATGACGTATCTTAGCCAAACCGGAATCACTATTTTAGCTGGACCTCGTCGAAGACATCGAGGAGATTCAGGCCGACTCGGAACACACGTTTTTGTTAACAATGTTCACAGGCCCTGCGGATACCGCACGTACATGTAAACTCGCCAAGCGAGCCGTAGCGACAAAATGGGAACACGAGAGATTGGAGTGTCGTCATTGGCCCGCAAATCAGACGTCAGTCAGACCATAGTTTGGTAGAAATATGTGGAAATCGGTCGGAAAACAATTATATCAAAACCGATAAACGCGATAAGCGAAGTAAATAATCAACCAACCCTTTTTCTAGCTGAAGCATGGAAACCAAACTAATGATTTTTTATTTAAATCGGGTTAATTTTAATAGGGTGAATTTAATTTAAATCACTGTAGCTACAAAAATGAATATTTATCTCGATGCATATTCTTCAATATTACAGATTGGTTAATCAATCAAAAATAAAGAGCAAAAGATTGCCCAACATTTAAACATTTTTAGCGCCGTTTAATACTAGAACAAAAGCAGTTTATTTTGTAAATAGTGAAAAACCTGTATTTTTTTTGTTTCGCATTTTGATTCGCTTCAAATTGGATAACACTTTTTTTTTTCTTTCGCGTTTTGATTTGCTTGCAGTACATATATTATGTACCTGACACACAAAGCCAAGCGTAGAAAAAAAGCTAAACACTCTGATTTATTGAGAAGAGCGGTTCGTGTTCTAGCAACCTGCCTCGAATATTTATTGCTTGGAGATTCCTGGATTGAATAAAAACCTGTGCACATAGATAGCATCAAGTAATGCACAAGAAGAAAATAAAAATTATTTTGGGGATTATTTCGGCGGGAGAGGTTCTATTTAAACCGTCACAGCATTGCCGGTGAGATAAAAATCGCCATTTTAAACGTGACTTAAATCACGATGCAAGTTATACCGACTTTTATTTTCTGCAAGGATGGCGAACCACCGCTTTAAGCTGAAGTAAAATTAGAAGGCAATATAATTCACGCAATCGTTCAACGCGACACAAGAAACCTTTTCAGGCTGTGAAAACAACTTTTACCATTTTAATTTGAATATTTAAGCAAATATATAGGAAATACACCCTACAAATATATTTCTAAATAAAAAAAAAAAAATATATTCTTTTGCAGTCCATAGACGTTTCAGATGCACCAACCACAAGAATCAATTTTTTATTGTATTCGTTTTATTTTTTTTCGTACAGGGCCCAAAAAAAGGGCCAGCGCAAAAGGCTAAAAAGCCTGACTTGGTACCGGTCCACTGCGATTTCCTTGAAACTTCCATAACAACTACATGTAGCAGTGTCGCAGCTCAAGCTTTCGCGTCGCTTTTACTTTTAGAAATACCTATTTGCGCCCATGAAAACTAATTACGTGGCGTAAAAGTTCCTCTTATCCAGCAAGAAGAATAGCCGCATTCACTGCCAAGCCGGCCCGGGGCCGCTGTCTCTGAGCCGTGAGCCGGGGGGGGGGGGGGGGGGGGGGGGGGGCATGGGGTCCGTCCCCCTTCCTCCCCCAAAATTTTCTAATCCGCAGTTAGCAGTCACAGCGATGACGATGACGGCTAGTGAGATCTTAAGTTGTTACTAGATACGCCGCAGTTAGCAGTCACAGCCATACCTCGGCGAAGTCACTCACGAACTCGCTCACTCCCACTCACTCACGCTCACCGCGTCATGGTGAAGGGCTGTGAATGACTTCGTGAACTCGGACCAAGTCGTGATGTGAAGAGGATGTGACTTCGTGAATGCGGAAGGAGTCGTGATGTGAACGGGCGTGACTCCGTGAACGCGAAAGAACCCGTGATGTGAAGGGGATGTGACTTCGTGAACGCGGAAGGAGTCGTGATGTGAACAGGCGTGACTCCGTGAACTCGGAAGAAGCCGTGATGTGAAGTGGATGTGACTTCGTGAACGCGGAACTAGTCGTGATGCGAAGGGGAGTGACTTCATGAACTCGGAAGGAGCCGTGATGTGACGGGGAGTGACCTCGTGAACTCTGACGCACCCGTGATGCAGTGGTGAAGGACTTCGTGAATCTGGTGTATACGTGATGTGATGGTGAATGAATTCGTGAACTGAATTTGTGATGTGATGGGGACTGAGTTCGTGAACTAGGAGTCAGGACTCAGGAGATGTTGGTATGGATTTGCTTGCGTGTGCGTACTCTTCGCGACTGATAGCCGACTTGACATTTGGTAGTGTCTGCAGCATGTTGGTGCCCTTGCACGCACAAACATGCTGTGGCGGTTAGTATAGAGTGCAGACGGAGCAGAAACTTGGAAGAAACTTCTGTTAGAGGCCAGAACGAGATTCGTAGAGGTGGTCTGGTAACGTTTGGGGGAAGCAACTGCAGGGGGCGTTTGCTTTGGAGGACCTTGAGAGAGGATGTGACATTTTGCGTGTGCGACTGTGCGCGGCTTAAGCGCGAAATCGGAAATGGGGAGGGGACTGTGTATTGCAGACGAAGCGGCACCAGCGCTCTTCAGATGGGGATTGGGGAAAAGGGGGGGGGGGGGGGGGATATTTGGACCGGCACAGACTCAGCGGCGACTCCAACGAGTTTGGCGGGCCTCCGCTCCTCTGCCCCGATACTGCGGGCGTGCGTACCCGCGTCGCGTAGTACACGTGCAGCTTTGCGAACGTTAGGGGGGCTTTGTCTGTGCGCGGCAGACGTTTGAGCCTCCTGCATGGCCGTGGGGTTCCGTTTACGCGGCGCGGCTTGGCGGCTCCTCCTTTCGGTGTGTGTGTCTGTGTGTGTCATTGTGTGTGGGGGGCCGGGGAAGGTGTCGTTTTGCCACTGTGCTATTCTGCCACGGGAGGGTTTCTCTTCGCGTTGATTGCATCTGCGTACGTCCGTGCGCCCATGTTTTTGTCTTTTTTAAGCGCGTGCGTGCGCGCACCCCTCAAGGAAACACAAATAAAACCGTCTTCCCGGAGCTTTTACGCGAGTACTGGTGTGACCCTAACTGGACTATACAATGTTTGTTTTCTCGCTCTCGCTTAATAATGCTTACAGATATTCTATGATGCTGGTAATATGCGGCATACGCTCGTTTTTATCCGTCCACACGAAAAAGCGAGCGCCGGATTTGATCTGTTTCGGCCGCTTCCGGATTTTTTCAAACGCTATTTAGCATCTAAGATCTCGGGAAGGCTTGACGCTATTCTAGAAAAATCACGAAAGTTTACGGGCTTTATCCATATGCCAGAGAATTATGATAATTTTAAAAATGTGAGGAAACAGCCGATTGGCATCACGGTTTGTCGCCCACGTTTCTTTACAAGCGCGCGGACATGTCCGTTGCAATAACAGGCGGAGAGGATTTTACGTGCTCTCAGGCGTTTAGGTGGGGGCTTCGCTTGCTATTGCCGATAATAGTTTTCATCACAGTCGTGCATATGCCTGAGTTCTTGAATTCTAGGAATACGAACAGAGTTCTTCGATCTCCGTTGAACGTGAATATTGACTAAAGAGGTTTTTGTTTCTGTTTACTTGAGCAAAAGTCAGCTACTGGCACGATGCTTGTGTGTAAAAGCCGGACCCCATCAGAAAATATGCGACGAACACGTGGCGAAACTCAATCCACTAAGCCGCCTAGCCTTACTCCGTGAACAGCGCTTCGAACGCGGAGTACGAGTGTTCGAAGATTCTTGATAAAATGACATAAATCTTTTCCAAGGGGGGAGACAGGTAGTCCGTCCCCATTTTTGAATTTATCTCTTTTTTTATGCTAGCTAGTTTTGCATACGAACCATATCGGCCACAATTTGCTGGAGTGCTTTTCATTTGAAATCGAGACCACACTTCTTACATAAGCGCTTAGACATTCGTCTCCTCGTTATTTTCCTGAGCAAGTGACTCATTCAAAGGTCTGCTGAGTTTTTTCAACAGCGTCGGAGCGATGCGAATGGCTCTCCCTTCGATCGGAAGTGAGAGCCCATCACACAGGACCACAAGCAAACCGCGGTTGCGTTGTCATCACCGTCATCCTTCTGTTGCAAGCAGGCTACCAATGAAAAACAAGGTGCGCGGTTGAGGTCGAAGTCAAATTCGAAGTAAGTGTTTATACGACGTGCAAGTAGGGGTACCAAAACGTGTCTTCCGCGCTTGCGAACGTTATCGTGACCCATTGAAAATAAGTAAATACGAAGAATGGCACAACAATCAGCGGGAAACATAAAAGGGCGCGCACAGAACGCGCGAAGACGAGACAGAAAAGCGCGCGCCGTCATTGGTCAAAACGAGGTGTAAATAGCGGTACGTCAGAGCGTCTGAGGGGTAAACAAACACACGAGGTGCGCAAAGAACTGAATAAGCCTGTTATTTTTAAAACATGGAAAATTATTGAACCGGGCTTGCCGCGTTCCTTTAAACTTTTTTCATGCACGTCGCCGTGCTGTTCTGGGGCACGTATCGTCGGTTTACTCAAAGAGCTTTAACTTTCCCACGCTCTTTAGAGCCTGACATTGCACCTTTTTGTCAGATGAGCCGGCGATGTCCAGTTTCTCTGACAGGCTGTGTTTCCCGTCTAGAAGTGTGGACGAGCTGTTTACCCGTCCTCCCATCTTGCATTTCCCACCAGACCTTGTTTCAAAATGACCCTTCTTTTGTAACAAAAACAAAATTAAGAACCTGCCTCTATTCATGTCAAAGACTATGTTTGACGTTCGCTGAAGGCGTCCTCACTGGCTCTGTCTGCTTGAAGAAACCACCGGTTATCAAGGGGAGCTGAAGGAGCGAAGACGACCTCTGTTTCCCTTCCCTTCGAGATTAGTTAGCTTGCTTTTCCTTGCCAACGTCGTCTTTAATTTCACTACAAAAATGATAAACGGTAGGGAGTTCTTGTAGACGGTTTTTGTGCTCGGTAACGATACCCAATAACGATACTATGCATGCACAAAGACGACAGAGGAGTATCGGGTATCCTTACAGGGATTATTCGAACAATACACAAAACTCCCTAGTTTCTTAGACGTGTAAACAGGAAGTATAAGCACTTACTTAATTCGTCCCCAACACGCTCGTTTGTGATTAGTGCTTTTGTGTTTCAAGCTTGAGGTAACCTGTAGGCACAAAGTTTGACCTTGCCAGGTGTAGGGAAAAGTTCGCTGTTCGGGTTTTTCCTTTTAAGTCCTTTGTCGACTCGCGGTGACCTGTTCTTCTTTGTTACGGGTTACGTGTGGAGTCTGTCGGTTTTGGTTTTAAGGAGCCTTTTGGTTTTTGTTTTAAGGAGCATCTCTGTTACGCCCGACGCGCCACCACCGCGCCGTGACGCAACAGAGATGAGTTCATGTACAGGCGAATATGTCGCCGAAATTATGTTCTGGCTATACACGAACCAACGAACTCATCTCTGTTACGTCACGGCGCGATGGTCGCGCGTCGGACGCACTTCCGGTCTGGGACTGAAGGCGGAAGTCCCTATGTGAGACGTGTATTCTAGCGTTGTATTAAAAAAAAAAAACCTGACAAAAACTTGCTTTCTCGTCAAAACACCGCGACTGGGGCTGCACCAAAAGAGTCGAGAAAGGTTTGAAGATCAGTTTTCATGTGCTCGGTTCGTCCGAGAACGTGGATATGTGCCGTGAAAATGGAAAACCAGTCGCTGTCGGACCACGATTGCTTGGGCGGGAAGCAGTTTGGGTTAAATTCACGAATACTTGTTGTCATCAGATTTATTTGTTTTGTTTCGTCATGAAAGCGGGAATACCGCCAAGTTGTTGGGACCGCCTGCATGCGGACGTTCAGTGCGTCTTCCAGATCAAACGGCCGCCTGATCGCTCGAACTGTCGTCTGCTCTTTCAAACGCTTCTGCTCGTCGTCTGCTCTTTTAGACGACACCGGCCCGTAGACCAAATGTTAGCCCGGTACTTGCGATAAGAAGTGAGTGCAGGCCTCAAAATACTTAAGTTTGAAAATTGGTAAGCAGGCTCGATGTAAACAGTGGATACAAGGAGATGTTGATCGTTGTTACCAGTGACCATCAACGACTTGTTATGCCTCATTCACTTGGTCCGATTCTGCTTGCGATTTTCAGCATCGATGTTGAACATCTCAGCTACGGTTCACGCTGTTGTAACCCGAGTGACGTCATGGCTGAAAATTGCGACCGAAATTTCATCATGCGAATAAGGCTTTAGCGTACCGTCTGCGGCGTCCACGCGGAATGAATCACCGCATGTCACATTATTCACGCGAAGTTTTGTGGTATAGCGAGCCTCAGTAATTCCGCTGAGGCTGCTCCAGTAGTCAGGCATTGCCCAGGAAGACGTAGAATCAACAATTCCAACGCAGAAACCTGCGTTGGACTCACACCACCGCCGACAACAACGCAATTCAATGGTTTGTTTATCGGCGACGCGGCGAGCTTCTTGCCCACACCCCATCGCGCATGCGCGGCGCCGGTGGCGTCGGCTAGGAGCGCTCCAGTTTGTTTGTAAACATTAGTTGGTGTATGAAATATAGTGGAAAAATGATGTGAAATGAGGTGCCACTGAGCACCACGTTTTACATGCTCACGTCACATCATGTGAGTATAACGTTAGGAAATTCATTTTTAAAGGGGCGATGCAACGATTTTTGTATTTTGCGCAAATACCGCTTAGGACGGATCCCTGACGTTAATGACCTGTAAATTACCCGTTCGTTTTTCACCACACGCAATCGAAGTGGTAGAAAAAAAATAAAGAAAAACGAGCAAAGTTCACCCCTCAACTCGCAGCCAGAACAAGCGGCCACGTGATCTGGAGCCGATTATATGCCGCCAGTGTTGATCATAGCCACGCGCTGGGGTTGGCAAGGCACAGGACACGCGCTGCGTTCCAGACATTGTTGTGGTTCGGCTGTTTTCGTCATTGCAGCGCTTGGACACAGGACACTACCCGAATGCTTCTCGAGCTATCGATTATCACGAGCCCAAATCGAGTTTCCACGCCATGCTCGGGTCCAATCTATGAGCCGCATTCACATATCGTCACTGGGCGGTACTGCTACCGCCCAGCTACGTCACCAGGTTTTGCGAAGGAGAGATTGAATGAAACCGCTCGGTTTTGTCCTCGAAATTACAGCGCAACAAAGGAGTTTCTTGGCCAGTGGTGTTGCGTGTGAGTATCCTTGAGAACCACTAGTGCCAGTAAGCTCGTGTAAAGTGAAAAACATTGCAATTGAATATCGTTGCACCGCCCTAGATACTTTAGACCTTGTCATTCGCAGTTTTCTCCGTAGGTAGCAGCCGCCTGCATTACTGGTGTTTTCGCGGAAAGTGGCGCACTAGCTCCCAATCAATCGCACAGCGCGTGCCATCCTGACTGAAAGCAATATCAAGGGGTGAAACTAGAAGACCCTGTCCTCTAATAAAACGCTTCGTAGAGATTCCCGCTTCAAGAACTTGCGTCCCATCAAGTTTCCGAGTCCATTATATTCGCGAACACCGCCCCGTCGGACTTTAGCAAATGATTGACTCTTAATTTGTCCAACAGATGTTTAGTCGAACTGTGGTAAATTTTGAAGGTAGGCCAGTCGGTGCTGACACGTGTGACGTCACTGCTCCTCGCGCATACGCAGCACGGCTCGCCAGAAGCCACGCGAAACTGCTCAACCTCGGCCAGTGTAGACTACGCTACAAAATAAACTCCTAAAAACACGCTCCGATTCTATTCAAACATGAACTCCGAAAACACAGTACGCTACCTATAATACGAGTCTATGCGCAGCCAAACTCGGGCGTAAAACAACGAGCGCGAGGCGCGCGTGAGTCGCGCGCCTCGCCTCGGTTTAAAGCTGAGAAAAGGGGAGTCGACCGCCATCATTAGTTATCTCGACTGCATTTCGCTCAAAGTAGGTTGAGCGACACGAACACGCTCGGAAGTACACATATTGCTTTGAGGTGAATGATCCAATGAGTGGTTTAATTAATGATGAGATGTACTCTGACCAACGGGTTCGAATAAAACTCAGATTTCATTGCTTCGGCAAGCTGAAAGAGGTTTTTCAGGCGAGGCACTTATTTTTTTTTTATTTATTTGTTTAACTGACATACCCTCAGGGCCATCAGCATTACAGAGGTGAGCGGGAGTTAGAAGAGAACAGAACAAAGCTGTACTCTTTGGAGCTCAGTTTGAGCTGTATAGATTATTTACGGCAATTTTTAAACATATAGTAAGTGGCAATTGTGGCAACAGATGTAAGAAGGTAGTTCCAGTCCACTGAATTTTTTGGGAATGGATGACTCTTGTTTTGGAATGTCTACTTTATATATATATATATATATATATATATATATATAGATATATATATATATATATGATGAAATCCGTGACAAAATATTAGACGGGTGATTCAGCGGTCGGTTGTGAAGTACTGCGTTATTATGGTGTCTCTTATGAAAGTGACATCAACGCGCTATTTTACGACGTAAAGTGAGGTAGGCAATGATAGGCTGGTTGCCATGGATCATAGTTATTAAGATAAAATACACAGAACAATTTTGTACTGATCGAACGACGGTTTAGCGAGCGAAACCTGGCCCATGACGTTTCTTCGAATGCCACTTTAGCGAATGGCGGCGTTCATTTGACTGAATAGATAAAATGAAGGCCGCCGCTGTCCTGTTTTCAAGCTTGCCGAACCTTTGGCGATGGACGCTCGAACTTGAGTTCATATTATTTTCCCAAACTATAGCGAAGCACCCCTTGCTATCGTTCTGAACAGACCGCCTGGCGCGGTTTGTTTGGATGCCCAGTTTGCCGCCCCTACAAATGCCTAAACGTCGACTCGCGTATGTGATCTCTATTCGCTAAACTATAATGCGCTAAAACGTCTTCGTTCATATAATATGGACTTGTACTAATGTTTGTAAGATGTTTCACAAAAATCGTGCACGCAGGTTCGTGTCTGTCTCTCCTTTTTGCCCCCCCGGCGAGCGGTCGTTGGCAAAAATATAAGCGCCTTCTTTTTTTTTTTTTTTCGTAGAAAAAACCGTGCGCAACAAAAGGTGTAAAAAAAAAAAAAAGGACACGGCAGAAGGTTTTGAGGTGGGGTCCCCCCTCCACAATCACAACGCCGACAACCAGGCGAAGTCTGGGAGCCTTCATGTGCGCTTTGCTAGACTCACAGCAATGACGGTGACGGCTAGTGAGATCTTAAGTTGTTACTGGATACTAGATACTAGATACTAGATACTAGATTTTAGACATAACAACCCCGGGACTGCAGGAAGCGAAGGACGACACACGCACGCTATGCCCTTAACGCAGCGGAACATTTATTTCACTCGAGAAACGCTTAAATGGTAAATGCTCCAAAGAAACAGAACAACACAAAAGAAGAAAGGAAAACAATCACCCTCTTTCTGTACCAGTAGTGGCGGTGTAAAAAATATATTTCACTTGCGGAGTGAAAAACAAATTCAGCGGTGTTAGAGACCGCGTGTCTGTGTCGCGCGCGCGCGCGCGTTTGTATGTGTTTGTGTGTGTATGTATGTATGTGTGTGTGTGTGTGTGTGTGTTAATTTTCAGCAGGTCGTTTGGCGTCCTGACGTTCTGTAAAGTAGATATTTTTCTTGCATTACGATAGCGATTCCCGATGCTTTGCCGACGCTTTCGCACGTGCGCCGTATCTTTATCGGGTGTGGTTACCCGAGCGCAAAAACAAACTCTTTAAACTGCCGAACAGCGCACAGGCTATCTGTTCGAGACTCCAGAGGACCTCCTATCTCATAATATCCCAGGCTGGTAAGAAGGAAGTTAAACTTGCTGCTCACGTCTAAAAAAGGTTTTTCATGGAAAAGAAGCGAGAAAAAGAACAAAAAAGAGAAAAAAAAAAGCGCCATATGACTTAAGAACGAAAGAGCACGTCCTCAGGCGGATCAGATTGAGGAGGCCCTGACCGTAGCTTTTACGAAGGTCTTTGCAGCCCCCCGTATCATCTAAACGGAGAACCCCGCGGGGGACAACTGTAAGCGTAGACCACGCCTCCCCTCCCATGCACCATCCCGCCGAATTCAACGCACGTGAGAAGAGTGATATATTGTGGTCTCGATTAGCACCGCCCGCGTTTCCATCAGCTAGTGGTCCTGGCACGAGGTCTCCTTGGCCATGGTTATTTCGGTCAACGATGCTTCATTTTCGAAAAATGAACCGCATGAATCGGTGCGCGGACGGACTGACCTCTAGCGTATGGTGTAAGTAGAGTTAGTGCCGGAATTTATAGTTGTTTGAAGCGAATTAAGATGTAAATCGTTCGGCATGCTCAAGCGGCATGAATTGTCTTTGCAGCAGATATGTGTTTTTGCTAATTCTCAATATACAATTCAGCAGTGGTCAATTACGTAGTTGAAAATAGGCTTTCAAGTCGTTAAGAGTATACACCGATCCCAGTGCCGCACCTGAAAAGGCCAGAGGAGCGGCTAGGCTTGCAAAAGGTGCGCGCCATGATTGCACCAAAGCACAATATTGTATCCATATGAGTTAATGGCTTAGTTGGTTAGACATCATAAAAAACAATTAACGCGAAAGAGAAATGACGAGTAGAGTGATCAGGACAATCGCTACTTTCAACTCTCATAATGTTAAAGAACCTTTTTATATAAAAAAAATCCATCTTCATTTATATAATTTGTCCTTCTAAATTCGTCATTATGTTTTCGATCGGTAATGGTCGTTTTTATACAGAGTTTCACCAGGCTTTATCTAAAATGGACCTTAAAAAAAATGACACCTGCACGTAGCAATCTAAACTTTTCGTCAAAGGTGTATTTCAAAGGGCAGTTTTTTCTTTAAGAATTAAAAAGCGTAGCTCCCGTTTTGTAAAAAATATAGCCAAGAAACTTGCCACGGTCAACGACGGGCGGCGACGCAGACGACCAAATCGAGTATTGAGTCGTATTGATAGATTGCGCTACCTTCTTATCTAGACGGCTCGCGACCACCGTGGTTTATTAAGATTAACATAATCGTTTTGTAATGTACCATTGGTTAAAAAATAAATACAAAAAACAAAAACAGATCTCAAAGCAAAAAAAAAAAAAAGCGCGTCTGCATAATGACGGCGTTTTTTCTACCAACGGATTTCGTATCCGCGCCGTCTGCTTTCTTTCGCTGGTCGGCTGCACCTTGCCACGCTGCTTCTGACGCCATCTATCAATACGCGCGTCAAACGCGCCTCGCAAATCAACTTGGTCGTCTGCGTCGCCGCCCGCCCTTTACCCTGGCAAGTTTCTAAGCCCTATTTTTTACAGAAAAGGAGCTACGCTTTCTAATTTTACAAGAAAAAACCACACCTGTGAAATATTACTTCGACAAAAAGTTTAGATTGCTACGTGCACTCGTCGATTTTTACGGTCCATTTTAAATCGAACCTGGTGACTTGGGACACCCTGTACACTCGAGGAAGGATTTTTTTTTTGTGCAAAAGGTCTGTGTATTAAAGTTCCAATTATTAGTTTAATTTGCCTTAAAGTCTATCTTTTCATTAAAATATCAGTTGAAGTATAGCTCTCCTCCTGTGCAGGCTTCCACTTGCCTTTTTTCTTTCGCTCCAACCGCTTTTTTTGTCGAAAAGATTGTACGTGTTATTTTAAGACAACCTGCTCAAAGTTCAGACTGGAAATTTAAGATCATAAATACACAATCGCTTTAAAGGGACACTGACAGGGTATTTATGCTCGCCAAAGTTTTTATTTGCGAATGAAAAATTAGTGCCCGACTACAGAGAACACAATTTGCGGCTTGAAATTCGTTTTCTTTCCGCCCGAAAACCGCCAATCGAGAACTGACCGGTTCGAGTAGCGCTCATCCTCTTCTCCATGGTCACGCGCCGTTTTCTGTGGTGTACGCATAACCACCAAATCTAATCAAAGTTGTGGGTCATCCAACGCACACACTCAATATTAAAAATAGAAAAGAAATATCATACCCATTTTTTTGCGGCTTCTAAAAGTCCGCAAATACGTTGATTGATGAAACATAACTGGTTTGAGTTTCGAGCAGTTGCGTTTTTTTATTTTATTAGAAATATAGGCGACGCTGTGTCAAAATATTGATTGGGTAGTTTTCTGACACCATAGTGAATCGCCTGGCAAGAAATAAAACACAAATTTTGGTGGTGTTAGTGTCCCCTTAAGAATAGTGATGGGGCAAAACACTCGGGGTTTAAAAATTCAATAACTTTCGCAATCCCATTTCGGCAGTTTTGGCAATTTTCGGAGGTTGGCCGTGACATCACCGAGTGGTGTGTGCGTCTTGCTTGAGCAGTGACAAAGTAATACGATTTAAGTGCAAGCATCAACCTTTGAGGCTAATTGAAAGTGAATATTGACGACCGTTGCGCCTAGAACGAAGCTTGCATGGAATTTAAACAGCCAGTTGTCAGCGGCATTCAGGTTGGTAGGTATTGAACCCAGTGTTGTTTACTGGATAGTCTTGCACGGGTGATGACTATCAACACGTTTAGTTCGACAGTCTTTCTGCCCCGAAGCTGCGATGTTTATGTAATGACAAACATGCGTTTATTCGTTCGTTCCTTTCCCATGGGCTTGAACTTAGGAAAGCCTAACGCGGTTAGATGCAATTTAGTTGGAGGTCACAGAACGCTCTAAACTTGCCCACAGATAAATGGCTCGGCTTATTACTACTGAATTGGCTTGGCTGCTCGGCTAGTGTCTCGCTCCCTAGTGTTGCCCTTTCGCGATATCCGGTGCTTTAGTCTGGGGTCTGACACCACTTCCTTGTCATGCGAGCAGGCGCGCGGCAGCCACTGGCATCATATGCTATTTCACCACTGTCGATCGCCATGTGCAATGCCCGTGAGACAGGGACCCGAAAGCTGCGCGTGTCGTCCGTTTTCCCTTCCGTCCGTCTGCTACGCGGAACGGAAGTTGCGATGATGTCACAACGCCAATTTCTTATTGGCTGTTAAAAAAAAATATAGTGGGTATACCTAAAGGCATGTAGCATTGAGGTCTACCCACTATCCTTTCAATCAAAGGCAATCAGAACTTGGCGTCGCTCTGACGTCACTGCACCTCCTTGGCGAGAAGCAGACGACCTGCTCTCGCCATTAAGCCCCCGTCTAAAACTTCTGAAACGCTCAGAAGACGCGGCCATGAAAGCGGCGTTCTAGCGTCCCCAAACGTTTGGAAACGTTATATATTATTTATTACATTTCCACTTCATTACCCGCCACTTTCAGAAGAGCTTAGCTTTGTTCTGAATAGCATGCATTCTTGCAGAAATTTTTCTTGGCTATTTCCGTCACAATAGTCGTCCGATTCTGTGATGCCAAAAGCTGAACTTAGCGTATATACATATTTAAAGAGAGTATATTTTGACCGCCATCAGATGCGCTGATTTTAGTCTCCACTCTATATCGGCGTTATGGACTGAGCAGTGCAAATAATAGGCTTCGCTTTTAGCTTAAAGCAGTAATACAATTACGCGAGACAATATATTTGCAAAAACGTTCGGTAACTTCCGATATTGATTTAACGCTTATTCATTCGGCGATAATTCAACGAAACAGGTATGCGTAAACGACCGCAAGAACTAGATCACTGTCATACCGGTAGACCATAAACTCCTACACCGTAGCGTCCAATGACCGAACGTCGTGGTAGCTCAACAAGCACTGACAGCAGAAAAAGAAACGCAGGGCTCGGTTTTTATGTTCGCGTTTGTGGCTTTCTGGAGAGAATAAAAGCTGGACTCCATGAAGCGAACTCGCACTACAAAATTCACGAGGCAAAAATCTAAAACAGCACGCCCCCGTGTATTCGTTCACCACTGAACTTCATGAGACGAACAAACTGCGAGCGCCACCGACGCCTTGTGTTTCCAAGGAGGAAAGTGAATATCCACCAAAACAAACTACGCCATAGCCATGAAAATTTAAAAACAAAATCCACGAAACGAGAGTAATCTTTAAGAATGCACGCTTGAGTCTTAAATAAGCCTTCAAGTGTTTGTTGGGAAAGAGATTGTCCAGATAACGGCGGGAGAATGCTTGGTCTGTAACACTGCATCGGAGCCGGGCGGAAGGCAAACCGCGTAGTAAATTCTGATTGGCTAGTGTCTTTCACCGCGCGTAGGCCGATTCCGGTAGCGGTGTTCGCCGGGCGAACAATATCTTGCTCAGCTAGATACGCGGCGTGCAGGAATGGTTTTGACGCCTCGGCGAGAGCGGACACCACCGGGCGAAGTTCGTCGGTTATTCACCGCCTATTCGGTCAACGGAGTTCCACCTTAAGGCCACTCCTCAAGGGAGGCGTCTTTTTCCAGAGGATACTGAACTAAGGTTTCATTTTTTAGAGCCTTCTTTGCTTGGAGATTCGTAAAGTACTTCAACGAAAGGAGGGGTCAACGACGCAGGACGATGTCTGTTATCCACTCGTTCCACCCGTGGGGATACTTCCCATTTGTCTTTTGCCAGTTGGCGGTGAAACCCAACAGTCTTGATGTTGCGTTCAAGGGCGTCAAGGTGGGCGTCCATTATGCCTGCATCGCAACTATTTGGAATTCTCTAGTGTGCTGCGTCTCGTGCCGTCCAACGGATCTTAAGGACATCTGGGTATCTCACTCGCGGTTTCCGTTGTTGATGTGATTTGAAAACAGGTGGTCTTTGGCTATCGACCAGTTCTTCAACCGTCAGCGCGAGTGGAGCCCCGATGCAGGCAAGTTTTTTGGATCTCGTGGGTCGAATTCGGCTTAATTCATTCTGATGCTCGTCGTGGCAAGGTGCGATGTCGGTGATGTTTTGCGTGGTGGAGCTTGGAGTTTCGAGATTTATCGTGGTGGGTGAAGAATGGTAATTTCATGTGCGTTTCTTTTGGCAGAACGCGGTCCCTCGGGAGTCTCGGCGAGAGCTTGAGTGAAGTTCTTTGAGTGTTAAGACGAAAGTTAGTCTAAATGTTGGTCTGTGTTTTTACATATTTCAGAATTTTTCGCCGAATTATCTTGCGAAGGACAAAAGATGCCTATACAAACTTCTTTATGTTGGAGCAAGATAGACTTATTTTCAGCAATATACACGATAGCTGAGTGTTAGATGAATAACAATCCGCACTTGGTATACACTACGTTTTGAATGCATGAAAAAAATATATGACGATGCTGTTAAAGCTTACATTTTGACATGGTATAATGGAATATGAGTTTTATGGTGCATATGAGCAACTTTGGGGAGTACATGGCACCTACCAGTAGAGCACGATCGCTGCCTCACAGTTCGGAAGATCACAGGAAAGTTCAAACTAGATATCCGGTTCATTGCTCGCGGCGATGGAGCATCCCAGAGTTTAGAGAAAACATTCAAAATTAGATTGCGCTACCTCTACAACCAACCTTTACTACTCTGTCGGTACCTCATCCTTCATTAGATTAATATAGCAGCTGTAGGCGCCATATCCCCTAGCCAATAAATATCAGCGACGACCTAAAGTGCTCAGTGGTCTGCTTGATCAACGAAGCTCAACTATCTGGATGGCCGCGAGTTTACATTTAGCCATGCCGCGTCCGAGTGAGAGGCTGGCTGTTTGAATAGCGCTCCATCCGTGACGGCAAGGGCGCGTTGATTGGACGCTCGCGTGTGCTTCAGATATTTTAGGTACGTGACGTTGACGACGCTTTTCGTGAAATCTGAACTAAAGTTTCAGTGCTACCTGTCGCAAACCTCTTGGAGAACATGTGCATTTTCGTGCGCAAACGAAAAACACGTATTTACATCAGAAAACCAAATCGCCTGCAGTTTTGTGGTGGCAATATAAATTGTGAGCGTCAATGCTTATTTATTTATTTTTTAATAACAAAACCTCAAGAGCCTATTGGAAGGCATTGCATAAAGGGGCGTAAGTAGAAAATATATCTCATGTAAAACCCAAAAGTAGACTAAAGTGCGCTTTTCAAAGGATTATACATAAAATTATCAATTATATAAATCGTGACAAGCCGATGTAAACGTTATCAACACCATGTACAAAACAGCTTCCCAGTGCACCGGAAAGAAAAACAAAAGGAAAAATACAAGGGCTAATAATTGTAAAAGATCGTGTTGGTGTATAAACACGAATACTTGAAATGATAAAACAGCGAGGACGGAATAGAAACAGGGCTTCTTTCATTTAGCAACAACATGCAATGGCAAAAAATAAAAACAAAATAATTCCCCACTTCAATTCGCTTTATTTTCGTTCCATTCCGCATTCAATTATGTATTTCGACGTTGAAGATGTGTATTACAGCCTAGAACCAAAACTGATCTTAGATTTTGTGACTGAGGCGATCCATGAACATGGAATTTCGACTTTCGAAATTCCTCCGTTGTTTCGGTTAAGGGCTTCAACGACCTGATGAATATATATTTGGAGTCCACATTAGTAGAATACGAAGGAAAGAGAAAAGAAAGGAGTTTGTACAGGCTCTTGCCCTGCACCTGTCATTAGTAAAATATTTTTTTTTCTCTTTGTTGAAAGGGCTATCAACGGTCCTTTGGACAAGCCCTTTTAAGGTTGCTTAGTGTTTAGGTATGTCGACGATTACTTCGTCATTTATCCAAACGTTGTGTCCGCTGACAAAGTCTGAAGTTTTCAAAGACGGTGAAGCGGGATTAACTTTTACGCCAGAAAATCCTTCAAAAGACGCATTACAACTCCTAGATTTAAGGTTACATTCTCATTCCTCATGTCTGTGTTGAGCCTTCCAGCAAAGATCCGAGAAGCCAGTCCCTCCTTTCACCAGTGCTCACTCCAAGTCAGTTAAGCATGGCATAGGGCGGTCACTTTTCAAGACCCCATTCTCCAAGTCGGGTAAGCATTACTCCTAAAGTAGCCTCAAGATGCAGCATCAAAGTTAAAAAAAACAAGCATTCCTGAGGACCTACTTCGTTTTACACTTGAGAAATTCATTCTCAGCCACAACTTACGCAAGCTGCTGCCCCCCCCCCCCCCCCCCCCAAAAAAAAAAAAAAAAAAAAAAAGCAAGAAAAAATAATTTTGCTGTGATCCCCTACATGCACAATTTCGCGCACTGTTTAAGATCTATCGCGGCCAAGTTCGAGAGGAGAGTTGTTTTTTCCTGTCGTGTGCGCCTGAAGCAGACCTGTAAAAAGGTTAATGGCAGCGACAGCCCCAGAGGGTGCAGTGTAAAATATGCCAAAATTTGTCGAGTGCGAAGAAAGAAAGGTCTATAAAATTCCCCTAAGCTGCGACAGTCAGTACATCAGACAAACTGGGAGTTGCGTCAACCATTGACCCAGAGAATACAATTTGGAAGCATCAAAGTCTTCAAATGAGACTTTTCACCCAATAGTCGTTCACAGCCGCACGTGGGATGGCTGTACTCCTTAAGTCCCTGATACTAGAATACTGGGCGGGCACATCAACAGATATTGGAGATAAATTATTGAATCATTCGCCATGGGAACTGTCCCCCCCCCCCCCTCCCCAACAACAACATTTCTTTACCGTCATTATCACTGACAAAGACAGAGGTCAAATTTCTAACACCAGAGATGACTAGATTACTGACACCTCGTAGTGACGATAGTGCTTTTTAAACTTTTAAATGTATAGGTCATTTCACTTTGGGACTGTCAACTGCATTATATCTGCACCTTCATTACCACTGACAATGACAGAAGTTGAATTTATTGCACAAGAGATAACTAGAATACTGATAGCTCATGGTGGCGCCGGTGGTTTTTTAAATTTTATATTTAGAGTAAATTCCCTTTCCTTTTTAACAATTTTCTCCTTTCCGTCTTTGAGAACGTTGACACCTAGGGGGGGGGGGGGTTGTATTTTGTGGCATTGTATGTTGTTGCTCAATAAAAGAAGTCCTCTTTCCGTCCTTCCTCGATGTTTTACCTTTTGAAGTGTCCGTAAAAACAAGCGTTTATCGTTTGAAGCATTCGTAAAAATAAGCGATGTCATAATTATTAAGCACAAAACCCAGATATGTTGAAGACGACTTTTTCACAGACGTAAATTTTGTCTAGTTATCAAAACTAAAGTAAAAAGAAGGTTTCTGACAGGATGAAGTTGTCCTATCTGCAAAACACTTCTTTTTTTTTTTTTGTTGGACTGAAGACATCAGAAATCCAATATTCCTTTTCCCGACAACATTCGGAAAAAAGCTCCACAGGCAAAACCATCACGATAGTAGTTATTGAACCAGGCAATGGAGACACGAGAAGATACTTTTTCTATTCTCCGTCGTCAGAAAGCCGGCCGAACCAGTGGCACCCACCCTGTCTTCGATCGACAGGGTGCTCAAGCTGCCCGGTTAAAAGCGCAACCGCAAGCCGGAGACATCAAGGCCCGCTGTCGTGAAGACAGCCGCCCAGCAAACACCGGCGCGAACCCCTGGAGCTCCACCACGGGGGTGCTGGACTGCCTGCGTCACTGAAATTTCGGCCGGCTCGTCTGCGAGCTGGGCACGCAGGAAGCGCTCGCCAGGCGCTTGAGACTGGTCTGTTAGATGTCAGCGGGCCATGGGGGCCCCGGGAAGACCACCGCAGCGAAGGCCGCTGCCAGGCCTGACGCAATTCTCCCTCTTCACCAACTCGTCATCATCGTCATAATTCACACGATTGATTTGTACAAACCCATTTCCCCATCACTAGAAGCGGCGACACAGGCCTTCCATGTATGGTTGAATTGCCTTTCTGCGGCGCCACGTCTCTCCTGAGTTAAAATAAACATATCACATCATGTCATCATATCATACATTCAATAGCCTCACGTGTTGTATGGATGTTTAAAAAGCGGGAATTTAGCCTGCTTTAAGATGGCGTCCTGTGACTCCGCTGTACATAGGCAATTAAGCTTGTAGAACACGTCGGCTTAGTTAGAGTTTTTAATGCACAGACCGAGGTAGTAATGACACAACCACACGTCGGTACGACAAACGCTTTTAGAGTTATGCCACTTGACACGTTTCCTACAACCACTGGTGTCTTATTGGGGCGCGTATGCTAAGTGGCGGTTGCTACGCTATCTGGCCGTCCTACGGACGGGCAGATCCGTATCAGGTATCAGAGCCGGTGGAATGTTGAATGCACATGGCACATTGCCTGCGGTGAAAAGTCATGTTTACGCGAAAGTTTGCGCATAGAGAGGGTCGTTCAAAAACGGTCATTTTCAGATGCCCCTGGAGACGTTGCCACTGGTGGCGCTAGAAATGCTGTCCGCCCTTTCCCGCTTGCGTGCAGGCAAGGGAGAACAGCCGTTTTTCAACGCCGCTCTTCCGTGAGGCTTTTCAACTGAAAGATCAAACGGGAAACGTTTAGTGCGACGCTCATCCACATCGAAACGGTGCTCGGGGTTCTGCAAAAAGGAGCTTCCACTCCACGTCCTCCGGACTGCGCTCACATTCTCGGCTACCGATCCCCCCTTGTAGAACCATCAAGAATATGGGGATATCGAGCTAATATCCACGAGCTCTCTGACAGGAGAGGTTCATTGCTGGTGCACTTAAAAGCTTTTTGAGAGATAGCAGGATAACGCATAAAAATTGTGGCGACTCCCTTTGATGCTTGCGAATTGTGGTTTCGGAAGATTTTCTCTGTCAAAAAAGCAGCTATTTAAAGGGGCCGTGCAACGATATTGGGTACAAATGTTTTCCCTTTACACAAACACAACGCCACTGACCAACAAGCCTATTTGTCGCCGAGTAATTTCAATGATAAAAGCGGTCATTTCCTTTCACTCTCTGCTTTGCAAGAGTGGATGACGAAGTTATGGGAATCGCATTGTTGACATTGCCAACAATGGGATCCCCAGGATTTCGTCGTCAAGTTTTGCGATCCTGAGGTGTCAATATTTAAATGCGGCTTATACGGAGGAAACCAGCTCTGCTTCAGTATTCGATTGAGGCTCGCGACAATTGAATTCGGGTAATAGATTGTGCGCAATTGCTGCGATGACGAGAATAGCCTAACCCTTAACAATGTGGGGAACTCAATCCGTGCCCTGCGCTTTGCCAACTTCAGCGCGTGGCTAGAATAAACTTTGGCGTCGAAAAGTTTTGGTCTAGGTCACTTGGCCGCTTGTTCAGGCTACGAGTTCGGCGGGTAAACGCTACTCGTTTTTCACTATCTATTCTGCAACAGCCGTTACGTGGAGAGGAGAAACAAACGAACACGTGTTTTATAGGCTATCAACATCAAGGAATAACTCTAAGCGGTACTTACCGATAGTACGAATACTCTCTCTCTTCTCTATCGCCCCTTTAAGGGTTTCAAAAAGCCGCTGTTTCACCGAAAGATGTAATTCTTATTTCCTTGGATCCCGGAATATGTTCAATAGATTGTAGGAAATACAGAACAGCACATATCTAGTAAAGTAATTTTGAATACCGGAATTGAAGTCGATATTTATAATAGATTTGCAGCAGCTGTGCATAGGCGCCGGCATAACCGACATTCAGTTTTTGTTTCCTTTCATCTTGACCACTTCTTTCCATCATCACAACAGAAAGACAGGTTAATGCCATTTTAGATCCGACCATGTTCATCTCCCATATATTAGCCTTTGTGGAGGCTTGTCAAAGCCCGCTTCAGTGGCTTGGTATCTCGGCAACACGAGACAAGAACAGAAATGGCGGCTACAATCTGCAGTGTGCACAAAACGTCTATATATAATCGGCAATATGCGGATGAATAAAGCGGAATTTATCGAAGGGCTTGTAAGTAACGCGATATCTATTTCCGTGTTTTTGAAAATGAGTAGGTATACTTCCTCAAATCCAATTCTCGTCGCGCTGTTAGGCCTAAGGAGACGAGAAAATATTTGGCAGTTGCTTGCACAAATGGTTGGTAGTTTTTTTAAAACTCAGTGTGTTTTACCAGTCGATTTCTGAGACAAACGTCACAAAGAACCGTCATGAAGAACGCTCACAAAGAGCCACCAATAACATTTGCCAAAGATCATCACGATGGATCATGACGTCACGTTACATCATGACGTCATGTTATGCCACGGGAAAAAATGACGTCATAGGACGTCACGGCCCTATTGCCACCCGCGCAGCTAGCCATGTAGGGAGCACGCCCTTGGACGAATGGCTATCGTGATTCGCTCCTACGCAAAGCGCCGAGGTTGAACGCCTGGGAGGAATACACCTTTTTTCTGTAAATGTCGAGTTGCGGTGTATTGGGCTCATTAGAGGTTCGAATGTTTTACGCGCCAAACCTTCTCCGCCGATTGTTCCAGAAGCCGTACCGGAGTAAGTCTCGCCCCAGCGCTAGATACTGCTGTTACGCCGCCATCGACGCCTGTGACGCTAGCCTTTTTTATTTTGTGTTGTGAAAATGTTCACCCCATTAAACGTTTAGGTTCCCTCACTCATTCGTAGCCTCATCAGTTGTCATCCTTGACCATATGACCTCACGACGTTCAAGCAATGTGACCTTATGCTGTCACGAGATGTCACAAGGTGCCCCGTTCTCTACAATACGATCAAGCTAGTGTAACCTTTTCATAAACTTGTAGACAATATTTGTACGTTGAATAAGATATTACATATCAAAATTATGTATTTATGGAATACGTGCAATTTAGGGGTACACCACTTTTGATCTCAGTTCACGTGCAATTTCCACAACCAATATTGTAAGTGGCTAGCCCTATTCGTTCGATTCACCAGTCAATTATCTTTGAACATAACATTAATCATTCTTTTACGAGCATTTATAAGAACTTGTTGTATTCTTCAGAACTCAGCATCACGTATGTGCTGATTCAGATGACATGCGGGTTTGACTGGTTATTCCACAAATTTCGACGTAGGTGAACGTTGCACAGGCGGGGGCTGTCGAATGTGTTAGGGCACAGCGCCTCTGAGCACGAGGAGAGAAAGCTCATGATGCAGAATCCAGGGGTCCCGCCCCCCCCCCCCCCCCTCTTTCTCCCTCTTCCCCCTTGCCTGCTTGGGCACCGCGCCGGCGTACTGCGGTCATGTATTGCTACTGTACGATATATTGAGGTAATTAGCGCACAAGGTAGAGAGAAGAAGAACAGGACAGAAAAGAGCGCTAGTCACAACTACGTTTACTGACAAGAAGGGAAGAGAAAGAAAAAAAAAACCAAAAATCCGCCGCGGGTTCGTGCATCTACCACAGCCCCGTGAATGATAGCGGCTAGTTCATCCAGGCTCGTGTGAGCCCTTCATTGTTTGTTCAAGGAATTCCTTTCCTTGTTTGATAGCGCTACGGATTCAACGCTAATTACATCAATATGTTAGACTACCATCCCGCCCAAATGTCAACTTTACTACTGTACGATGCACGTTAAAGATTGAATGCTGGCGGTCGTACCTTACAAGATAAACGTTTCATCCGCATGACAAACCAGTGTCGCCAAACCTGAAATGCAGACCGAACTTACATTGTTTAATCACGATCATCAAATATTTTTATACACATTTTTACTGAAAAAATATTTATATGGTGTTCAAACGTCTAGCTTCATAATACCAATAAAAAAACAAAAAAAACGAAGAGAGCAGACATATTTTAGGCAATGTTGACGAAGTCGACGTCCAAACTCATGTTGCTTGGAGTGAAAACAGTAACAGCGGATCATAATCATTCTAAATATGTTCACACCAATGTCGTAACTACTCGTAATATCAGTATCGTTACGTCATTGATGACGACAAACAGTCTTCTTACGTAGAATGGAAGTGATGTTTTTCTATACATTTCTTTTTGCAGTGGCTGTATACCTTACGTTATTTTGCTTGAGAACATTCTTTCTCGTCGTTCTTAGTTTGTTAAAAAAAAAAAAAAAACTGCGACGATTTTGTGGTGCGCCGAATCACTAACGATAGCGTAGATATAAACTGACGACAGTGCAAATGTTCACTGACGTTTCACAATTTCGTTGTTCGTGTCCATCATTCACAAAAATGTCAATTTCCTTGGGCTTTTCCCAAATACGCGAGATCCTGTGTAGGAGTGTCTATTTCAATTTTGTTTTTGCTCCTAGAGCTAGTTTTACCGGGTTATCGTTTTGTTCGTTTCGCAATCCAGAGAAATAAACTAATATAAATTGCGCGCGATATTTCGCTCCCCTAAAGAAGTGAAATTTTGTTTGAAAATACACTACTTTATTCTAGCGCCTCTTAATGCAGGTTGAGTCGACATGCTTCACGAACCAAATTTTACCTCTATAACAAAGATGCAATTTACATTCCGAAGCCATTCTGTTCACGGCGCAGATAGTGAAGTTCACCTTCCGTAAATCTACTTATTCATCGAGCTGATTTTCTATGATCGACAATGATTTAAATGGTAAAGCAGCATCGGGCAGTGGGCCAGTTCTCTGTCCATGGTGCCATTTGAATGTTCAACACCTTCCCGCTATAATATCCACTATAGATAAAGTTTACAACACACTTCTTTAAAACAATGAAAGTAAAAAAAGCAATACAGGAAAGATGTTGAATTAGCTATAATAATATACCCAGTGGTATCACATAGTATAGAGTCAGTACTGTCTTCAAGGTGGAGAATAAAGATCCTTATGATTTAAATCGGTACTAAAATCAAACCAGTTTTACTGCAATAATTTAAACCAAGCTTTTGCCGCAAAATAATTCGATTTTTATTTTTATCACTGTTTAGTATTTTGCGTCTTTGGTCGTGCCTTTGTTTTGTATTTGAATAAAAAAAATCATTGGGAAAGATTTATATCAAGCTGAACACGAATAAAAATAATTGCTCTTCTGAGCGAACCGGAACTTTCGATTTCTACTTTTCATTTTGTTCGTTGACTACGTAACGTTTTACTGAAAAAAAAAAAAGAAAAAAAAAAAAAACACGAAAAGCATTGTGTTTTTGCAGTCAAGCCCGAAATAAAAAAAATAGTTTAAAGTATTTTTACACAACTTAAAAATCAATATATGTGTGTCCTAGTATGAAGGGGCTTAGAGCAATAAATAGTGTGTACTGCACTTTACAGTAATTCTGCAATTTCATCAGATATCGGGAGAATATATTAATCCATCTGTCAGGCGGAAAAATACATATCTGGTAAAGAATTACTATTTTCTAGCAAGACTGGCTTAAATCAAATTGATCTTTTTTTTTAAAATCAAATAAACCTGACTTAAATAAATTAAACCTGATTTAAACCAAGTACATCCGATTTAAATAAAATAAATCTGATTTAAATAAAATAAATATAATTCAACTCTAATAAATATAATTGATTTGACTAAAAACTATCGTCTCGTTTTTTCCGCCCTGTTTGTACTTTAAGCGCCTTGCTAGACGTGAAAGACATGTTTGCACCAGAATATACATTGCGCAAAAAAAAAAAAAAATACCGCGTGCTTATATTTAAGGCTGTACCTGGAGTGTCGTCTGTCGACACTCTTGCGGAGCGTTCAAGTGCCGTACGACGGCAGTCGCTCTTTGAAGTGCCGGCCGACAGTGTTAATCACAAGTCACGCTTATGCTGACATGGTTCCATGAGCGGCTCGCCGACAATTTGATTTATTGGAAAGCGTGAGAGAGACAAACGCTACAAGAGTGTGCAGTACGCTTTGTTATGTATGTTTATGCTTACGTCATCTTCTCAAGTTTACCGAAGTGGCACTCTCACGAATGTAGCGATTGAGATTTAAATTGAGTAATTTCACGTTCTCTAGTCACTCAGAAACCTTTACAAAATATAAAAAAAATCACAAAACTTTTTTCTAGGGCACGCGTATTTAACCCAAAATATTTGTGGGACGATAGTACTAGCCAGGCATCCAACCATTACTCTACACAAAACGAGTCGGGTTTTCAGGTAACAAAATGAGCTGTTGCGCTAGTTGGTTTTGCATATTGTCACGGGTGGTGACCAATAAACAAGAAATAAACAGAAATAAATAAACGTTTAATGTGGCGAACTTGTGCCAAAAATAAAGAAGGAAACGGAAGAAAGCAGAGCGTCGCGGGCGTCGAAGTCGGCGTGTCAGCAGAGTCGAACGCTGGGGCGAAACTGACTCGACAATGTCGCGGGCGGCCTCTTATCTAGAATGAGTCACTATCTCGAAGATTCGGCGGGGGACGTTCGAGCGTAGCGCGCTTGGGGCGAGAAAACGATAGAAGTTATGTTCGCAGCAAGAATAAACGAGAACCTTCTGCAAGTCTGCGCGCGGCAATATTTACAATGTAGCGAAAAGACAACAGAGAGGGTTGCAAGAGATAAGAAAGAACGCTAGTCACAACTAGGTATTTATTGTATGTATTGCGAAAGAGGTAGACGAAGTGACAAATTCGATGAAAATCTACACTAATGGTCGTGAAAGAGGTGAACAAAGCGACAAATGCGATGAAACTCAGAAAAAAAGGAAGACAGTCCGATCTACATAGATAATCAACTCAAATTAACCCTAAAAAAAAAGAGCTGATTGAAAAATATTTTCAGTTTCAACAAGATTTAAGAAAAAAAAACATCTAGATATTCCTTCTCTTTTAGAGACATTGCGACAGAGGGCGCATTGTGCACTTGGTCCCGTGAGTCGTGATAGTTTTAGCCTCATAGATCTCTCTTGCCCTTTTGCTGCGATTGCGCTTGAGTGCTCTAGTTTGAATGGAGACAGGGGCGCAGGCACAGTCTCTGGCATGGATGGCGAGATGCCCTGATGGTGATGATTGAAGAGCTAAGGCATGCTGTCGTAGTCACAGACTGACACCGCGGCCTGTTTGTTCGACGTACAGTCTACCACAGGAGCACGAAATTTCTTAGACCACGTGGAAGTCTCAAGTCACGTAGTTATGTTTATGATGGACGGTGAGTAGACTATGAGTTTGTTGATGTCTATTGATTTTTGTACAAAGTCTGTTAGGTTTATCCGGGGCTGAGAGTACCACTTGTATGTGATATCTTGAAGCTATCCGCTTCAAGTTATGATATATTTTGTGGATGTAAGAAACCTCTGGTGGCCGTGTTGTTCTTTCAGCACTTCTTGTTCTTCTTTCATTGGGAGCTGCCAATCTTTCTGCAACCTCAATCAACAATGAATCGATATATCCTGAATCTTACAGTCTTAGAACTTGTGAATCAAAGTTCTCATTGACTGTACGTTTGCAGGACTTTTCCAAGGCGACTTTTAGAGAGCTGTGCACAATTTCTTATTTTATGATTTTTGAAGGGGCCGAGTCAAACTGAAGAAGTCGTTTCTTGGACCGTGGTGAATATGTCGAACACGTATGGTGATCTCCAAAAAGAAGTTGGACGTCCAGGAACTAAAGCTTACTGTCGGTTGGTAGCTCATATATAAAATTCAATCCCTTGGCTTGTTTAAAGAAATAGACTGGATATTGTTGACTGTCACTGACTGAAGTTGGGCAGGTCTTTCATGCAGGAGTACGGGGTAAGGATCCACATATTTGAAGACATGTGACACCAGGTTGTTCGGAAGGTTCTGGGATATGTCACAGTCACACTTGTAAGGGAAAATGTCACATAGTACTGGGTCAACACACGATCCCATGAATATTTCTTGCTTCTGCATATATGAAAGGTTGTTGAGCATGACGAAGGTGAATAAAAATTCAGGAGTTCCAGGAAGGCCTCTACTGGTAAACCACAATGGCTTTGAAAGGCCATGTTGCCATTGGCCTCGATGCAAGCCCGTACCGCATCAAACATATCCTTATGCGGTACAGAGTAGAATAGGTCCTCCACGTCTAGAGAAAGCCCGAACTTTACTGTCATCGCATTGTTGTGCCGTTTGAGAATTGGACACTCATTTATAACCCATATATATCTGCTTTCGGGAGAAGATCCACCAGTCTGCGATCAGTGTGGTGATAGGCTCACTGTTTGGCATATCTTGTGGTTGTGCCCCAGCCTTGAGCCCAAGCGCCGCATTCATTTCCCTGAACTTTTTCAATATCATATCCCATTTCATACTGCTCTTTTTCTGGGAGAGAATCCTCTGGTCTCTTTTGAACGAGTAATAAAATTTCTTGGTAGTGTCAGCCTTTTACACCAATTTTAGCTTCTTGGTCATCCGCTTGTAAAACCCACTTTATAGTACAATGAAGCCTAAACTTAGTTTGGCGCAGATGGCCTCGTAGCTATTGCGCCATAAACCCCCAAAATCTCTCTTACTGTCATCGCACCTTGTGTCATATATTGAATTACTTCCTTTGAATTGGTAATTGATGAAAGGTCATTCAATTTAAGAGTGCTAACATTACGTAACAAAAAGCGAGGCATTGATTGATGCCACGAACCTTTTTCAGTAATTATTACGCGAAAGGAGCAATGCTCGTTGTGCGTTTTAGCGGTGAAAAACATTTGCAATTGGCCATTTTCAGCAGTTCTGATCCGCTTCCTCAGCTGATCTAAGTCCATCCTATGGCATAACCTGGGTGCCTTTGCCTTCACCGTTTGGCCTTTTACCCCTTCAAGCAGTTGAAATTCTTATGAATAGCCTTGAGAATTTTTCCAGGTGCACATCTTTGAATGTCGTGACGAATCCTCTTGCCTTGTCCGAAATGAGTAGATATAAATCGTTTTGTCGAAAAAAAAACACCAACAATGCGGGAAACGTTTTCAGGCAATATTCGTTATGATGTAAGTGTTAAGGAATCGGAGTACACACATAATTAGCAAATTTAACACAAAAAGTACAGCAAAAGTGGCCATACTAATTTTGGTCAATGAGTTGAGTGCCAAAGGCAAGATATTCTTTTCTAAATGACGGCCTTGGCTTTGTAGGATGGCACTCGAATGCGGACGTAAAGTACCGTCGGAGGGCACTCTAGACACTGCGTAGAATCAAACGCCCATTTCCAAATTCGAGCCGTATGAACTGGGAAATGTAAACGTGGATGTGTGTCGCGTTCTGTTCTTTGTAAAATAAAAAAAAAATAAAAAAAACACAGTGTGATGGTGTTAATTTTTTTATTTGTTCCTTGTTTCAGGTTTATCATTATGGAGTTCTCTTCAATGGGGTTTTGCATTTTGTGTGACTTGCCAAGCATATTCACCAGGCTCGCTTACCTACAGTAAAAAAAAAAATAAGGCTTTGATATCGGTCGTCTATGTGCGAGCCCCGGTTTCGTCGTTTCGGATATCCAGGCACCCAGGCGCAATTGCCGAAAAGCTCTCCCCCACAAGATTATGCGGTCAAGTCTGCCGCAGAGTACGTGGCGAGATTAAGAATTAAGACCCTATCCTAGCTCCTGTATTGCGCCGCGTTTTGAACCCCCCCCCCCCCCCCCCCAAAACCCGTCTCACCTAAAAAACTGAACAAAATAATCAATATAAAATAAAATACTTCAAATTGAAGACGATTATGTTGAGTAGCACCTTTTCTTTTCGCTCTTTCATTGCCCCAACAGTTTGCAAGAAAATGAAAGAGGCGCTATGTCGGTCTTGCCTAATGTGTCTTTTCTGCTGCGGCTTAGGAATGAAAATAAAAACGGGCAAACAAAAACTCTAGATGGCAATACTGAATACGAAACGTTAGACAACGATACGGGGGAAGTCGTTAAAAGCGATGGCGGGTTCCTCCACGCAAAAAAAATAAATAAATAAATAAAAACGAAAGCGACATTTGGAAATAGCGGATAGAGTGGGAAAATAACAAAAAGGCGTAACAAAATGCACTAAGCACTCACGCACTCTAGTGCCGACTTCGCACTTTCGACGATAACCTTCTTTCTGACTTCTTAAGAAATATGACGAAACCTTATACATCTTCCTTGGCTAACATGTTTTACTGAAAACCTGAAGGAAGAATATTGCTTTAAGATGTTCTGCAATATGCCAAGTTATAAAGTAAAAAAAAAGTGTTAGAAAAACGTTTTTTTTATTAAAGACTTGTACTGCCTCTCGCATGACATGGATGTTTTATTATTGCCTGGAAAAATTGCAGAACATTTTTAAGTTTGTTAGAGTGTTCTGCGGCCAGCGGCAGAGATGGTAGAAACAATTTGGGCAGTAATTTTTATTTCCGGTGTATGCATTCTTATTATGTAGAAAAAAGTTCGATATTGACAAAGAAACGAAAATGCAAACAACAGACGTGACAGCCCTGAATAAAAGTAGAAACGAAGAATAATCCCAACAATTTTTTCCAGGTGTGGACTCTTCACAGGGATGATGGTGGTGGTTGTTGGGGGGGGGGTCATAAAAGGAAAAAAAAAAACAAGAGGCACGGTGTTTAAATTTGGACAGTCAAGGGGTTTCATGTATTTATTTTCCTTCATATTACATTTATATGTGATGGAGCGAAACAAGTCCCCAGAACGGAAGAGACCTTGCTTTTGATAGATACTTTCTTGCCTCTGTGAGAAAACATTTCCTCTGAGGACCCGTGGAATCATAGACTTCCTTAATTGCTTGTTGACGCAAATTTGACGGCAACATGAATAAAGAATATCTATTTCTTCACCGTCACTATCTCGTGTATGAAGCACAAATACTGGTATATTAGAATTAGGTAAATGTACTATATTTCAGTTTATATTTAAAGACAAATTAATTCACAAATTCGACTTCTTGAGCAGCTAGCTGCCTTACATTAAGGAATTGTTTTCGAATGTTTAAGACATAATGCATACTTTTTGTGCTAAAAATTCTTGCGCAAAGTACTTTAAATCTTGCGCAGTTTAAAAAGTCAGCGTTCTACCTTAGAATATTTTCCTTATATTGCGCACGTAACCTTTCTTAAAATCGGCAATTAAACAAAGGAATCATCCTAGGCTTTATTGATACTTCCTCAGATGAATTCTCAAGGACCGGTAATTCTAAACTTGTAATATCGTGTTGCAAAATCACAAAAAAAAAATCTTGAAGTGTTTTATGTATTGCTGTAGCCATTGCAGTTCAAGGGTTTCTGTTTTAACGACTAGCGGTACTCAAGCACCGCATGTTATAATTGTATTAACGTATATATGGAATGAAGAGCTATAAACGAAACCTGTGAGCTTTTGTTTATAAGCTCAGCTCTAAAATATTGGCCATGAAATAAATAAAATTGTTTTGTCTCATTCGGTCCTTAGGATATTGTGGTTGGTTAATTGTATGTGCACTGAGCTACCTTTCTGAGGTAGTGCTATTATACGGTAGTATGGTGACAAAATAGGTTGATCCATTTCTCTAAGCATCGCTACACTCTGTTTCTTTTTTATGGTGGACGATAGCTGATTTACGAGTCATCTAAATATATTCAACATATCACCTAACGCGCCATTGCACCTGTCTCGAAAGTCACGAAGTCCACTTTCCTGAAGTGTAGCAGAGTGAGCTCACGGACCTTTAAAGAACATAATAGGGTAGCACTGTGCACTGGTCCCTTGAGCAATGTTTTGTATGTGTTCGTCTATTGGAACTTCGGCCATAGCTACAAACTAGTAGCAAATCAAATTTTGACTACACATGTTACGCGTTTTTATACGCGTACGAAGCAAAAGCTCGCAACACTCGTAACGTTGTCAATGTAATTGCAGAATTACAGTTCCTTATTAAGTAATCATACGTATACTTCTTGTGAGCGAGCAAGTTTGTGATAGAGGTAAACGTTTCTGAAAGAGGTAATACATTGTAGAACGTTATCTTTTTACCTTGTACGGGCTGACCTCGACTTAAAAATCAAAGCCCTGTAACGTTTGAACTGCAGCACCTGTGAATATCTTCAATATCAAAACAAATTTGAGAATGTTCATTATGTGATATCACTTATAAAGACACACTGCGATCCCGGTTTTGTTTTCGGATGCTTTTTTCTGCCTTTGAGTGCATGGTAGAAGAGTTTAGGTGAACGCCACATCTGGGTACAAGATGTAAAGAAAGCATACGGTCATTTTGATGCCATGTAGGAGTCTTCCGACATTGATGCGGTACATGCGTGGGCGCGCTTTATAGGTAAACAACGTTAGGATATTCCGCCAGCGTTCATATAACGAATGCACCTTCTGAACATCTCTATGGCCTTCGCACATTTTTCTTAAGTTTAACTAGGCAATGAAGGCATAACAACACGGGGGAAATGACAGAAAAGACGATGATAAGAATGGTAAAGATAATTATTTTGAACGATGCATTTAAATAAAATATTATGATCTAGTGATAGCAGCATCGCAAAATTACCAGTTCGAAAGCCAGCGGGTATAAATTTCATACGCACCGTCATTGATACGGATGCAGACAAAGCCCCTCCACCTCCACCATGTGCGACGTTTGACTGAACAAAAGTTGAATTTACGGGTCGCCAAAGTCCCGTCCCTGCGTTTGAACTTCTCATAAGCTAAATAAAAGGTTGCGAAACCCTTCGATATAGCAGCCCTTTTTTCGACGCATCCCCCAAACCCTAATGCCCAGACGTACCCTAGAAATAAAAAGAGTCCAGCGATGGACTAAAACAAAAGCGGGAGGAAACGCTCAGCCAAATTCCCCAGAGCGCCCCCCCCCCCCCCCCCCCCCAAAGTCCCCAAAGCCCCCACTCGGAGGCAGCGAGAAAAAGGAGCGAGGGGCTTAGCGTCGACGCCGGTCGCCGTCGACCTTGGGGACGCCAGGGAACTTCGCGTATCGCGAAGTCCGCCTTCCTCCGCCCGCAGGCTGCGACGAACGCTCTGCTCTTCATTAGCGGGCTGTCACCGGTCTGGTTAAAAATTCCGAGCCCATCGATCGCAGGGGTGTCTGCTGCAGCGACGAGACCGCGGCCGAGATCGGGGAAGGCGCTGTCTTTATGCAGGTGGCTGGGAAACCGCGTCAAGTGGTCCCGTCTCTCGATGCATTTTAGCTTCGGGTGGGAATTGATCCGCTGGAGAAGCGTGAGCCTTTTTAGTGTGGCCGTTGATGCTGACTTGGATATTACTGGCGTATGAGTCATACGCCAGTAATATCCAAGTAACACCAAAAAAGTAAGGTGTTACCGGTAACGCCTCTGCCTGTAACTCGCTATCGCCAACACTGCGACTCATACGGTATGCCTCGCAGTGTTGGCGGTAACGAGTTACAAGCCAAGGCGTTATCGGTAACACCTTACTTTTTTGGGTAACGTCTTAACGTACTCGTTACATTTTAAGAACTTTAACGGGTAACGTACTTACTTTGCTTATTTATAGTAGTAATAAGGAACCTAGTTACGTTACTCGTTACATCCTCTTTCGCCAAGATTTGAAAACATTACACATAAATATTTTTGTGTATCGAGGTTGCAAGTTAAATGAATCCTTGCACTCATCTTACATACCTTCAAAATAGTTTCTTTACATATTGCCCTCAAGGATACCTGTCACGTGAAAAGAGTAAAACAATTTAATTTATTGATTAAAAGTAACGGCAGAGTAAGCTGCGTTTATTTCTATCGGCAACGGTAATGCTTTTCTTTTATTTCCTACTGACGACTAACGTATTTTGTTGCGTCTTCGGTAACACGCACAACACTGTATAAAAGTTACCGCTCGAAAAAAAACAAAAAAAAAAAAACACTAAAACTCTTGGACGCATTGGCTTCCACACAGTTTACCCAGAAGAACAACGCAACTTCTAATGAACGAAAACATTCAGCACTCATCAAACTAATACGAAACACGATGACTGTGCCTCATCTTGTGGGAGCGCTATCCTCGCGACAACTAAACAACTGCTGCAGGAAGTAGCAATCACTAAAACAGCACGAACTAGGGAGACCGTCCCCTCAAAGTCGAAATCGCGGCTATTCCGTGGAAGCTACAGACATTTTGCCTGCTCATTGATCTACACTTTTCTCCATCCGTGTCGCAATACGGTGCGTAGGTGGCTTCTAAAATCGGGATGTGCACGGTCCAGCCACAATTGATTCCTCGAGCGAGCAGGCTCTCCTTCTCGGATTGTTCCATTGAGTGCTATACGTCATAAAGCAGTTCACGGGCTGCCACCAGAATAGCGGTCTCATAGGGTAAGACGCAGGTCACGCCTTTTGTGTAAGGTTGGGGTCCACCGTAGATTGATATCACGTAAGTGAACAAGCATACCTGGATGCAAATAATATTCGAGATGGTATGGACGCGCAGCCTGGTTCCAAAGCGCGTTAGTTCTGCATGTTTGATGGGGCGAGCTGCGACAACCAGTCGGTGTCAAGCGCCTTGAGCGACAACCACAAGCTGGCAATCTATAGCGACCCGCGCTCCCTGAACACTCACCTTGAGGCCGGCCCGTCGTTATGCCATCGGGTGTTCACACACCGTGCACAAACTAAGCGCCCATGTAAAGCCCTCGCAAGCCATACAGAACACAAAGTATCTGCGTTATTCAAGTATTTCCACTCGCGTAACGAGAGGTTTAAACATGGGAGGCTACAAAATTATGAATAGCGTGCTTGCAACTAATGTTTTGCGGCATGTCTTGCACGTTGAAAACAGAAACAAAAAAGAATACGGACCATGCACTCCGCACAACCCGTCAAGAGGCCGACTACTGCAATGCGTAAAACGACACTGTAGAAGCTGCTGGATTCAGTGCACCTGAGCATTTCTTAAATACTTTACACCGCACTTCGTTCAAGTACCTCCCTTCCTATTCTCCATACACACTTCGTTTACGCCTTAGCTGACTGTTCGGTTGAAGACACACGCTTGCCGGATCCACCAACCGGATCCATTTCGTCACCAGACTCCACTCTGCGCGTGGATATGAGCGACAGTGCGATCGCTTTGCAAATGGTTGACGTATGAAGGGCTGACCAAACAGTAAACAGCAAGATGGCGTGCCGCAACACTGCACCGGCATATGGCTGACCCCAGTGCGCTTTCGTGCGTTTAATTTAATTTTATTTTTTGCCGATGGGAATTTTGTTTTTGAGCTTGACGAAGGACTAAAGCGTACTTATTACGTGGGTCCGAACAGCCATTCGCACGGTTTGTTGGTTATTAGTCAAGGACTCCGCGGTTGTTCAGGCCTGAGTCTCCCGAAAATGAGAAAAGGAAGGCGGAGAGGCAAAACCTCTTCGGCCTTTCTCCCGTGGCAACGACAGCCTCGGGCTACGGCAGAGCAGGCACACCATTAGCAGGTCGCGTGTGGCGTCACTTCTGACGACCGCCGACTGCACAAAAAATCTGAAGAGGCAAAAAAAAAAAAAAAAAAAGAATCATGATGTTTGCGTGATTTTGTTTGGTGTGAGAACGGTGGGGCACACATTAACTTTGCCGGTACTCTGTCGCCGACCGCCATTTGCCACGTCTTGTTTGGACAACTCGTGAATGGTTCAAGAACGTAGCTTGACCCGGCCTGTCAGCTTACTGGTGGATGGTTTATAAGAGGTATTAACTCAGCTTGAAACGATTCTTCACGGGAAGAGAAATTGCATTCCTACCCTCATTTGTATGGTCAAAGTCACAAATTGCGGTAGGTGTCGTGCACGGTAAGCTGCGCTGTGGGAGTTTCAAAAGAAAGTAAATTATAGATGAAACTTTCTTAACTTTTTTTTTTTCAGTACCGACTGTCACACGTGTTTCGATACAAACACAAATATAAAATAGTTGGGGTTGGTTTGACCGAGGAGCTTTCACTAAGCCGCTGAGCGACTTTAACTGACTCTACGATCTTATTAAAGAAAATCAATCACCCCTTTCTTTTTTAAGGAATAAAAACCTTTTTGACCCCCCCCCCCCCCTTCCCCCCACCCCCCGAACTTGTGCACCACACTTGCAATACGTTAATTGGCGGTGGGTGGTGGTCGAAACGAGGGAAACGAAGCACTCACACATGACGCGCGAGCGTCATGTGTGAGTGCTTTCAATTAAGTTCGAAGAAAAGGCCGAATAAAAGCTTGGGTTTTCTACGGGGAAGATAATCCTCTTAGCGCCCTCCTCCCTTAAAACGCGAGGGCAGCTGTGTCAGAGTGAGGTAAAAAGGATATAGGAAAGGAGGTGGGCAGATATCGAAGCGCGAACCCTACGTCGGCCTTTAGGAAACAAAAAGAGAATATGCAAAGAAAAATATTCGAAAGAAAACAAGCTTGAGACTAGAATGGCGTCAAGGGTGGTAAACACTCATTCCTGCCCGGCCCAGCCGGCTGCCAAGAGTCGCTTGGTCTGCTCTTCGGTGCCGACTGTTTATCCCAGCGGAGGCACGGGCTGGAGCTTGGGCTCGGGCAACAAAACAAGTGCGGGAAGGCAATAACAAATGATAATGCCAAGTAAAAAAAAAAAGGTGTAAGAAATTAAGTTGAATGTTCTATCGAAAATTATCTCGTAGTTTATTAGCTAGTCTAAAACTGAGCATCGCCTCTTTCTATAGACGGGGCAGAGAATGAATAATGGCACGCGGTCTGCGCCCTGCGTTCGGGCCTATAATCAAAAAAAGGAGATGAAAATTTTCAAACTTACTGTACAAGTTCCGATCAGCGTATATGAAATTACACATGTTTTTAAACAAGGCTTTTTTTAACTATTTGAGTATTTATATATAGCAAATGCTATGTAAATGACTTCTTCATGTCGCTAACATTTGTAGGTGCTATTAGTTTCACTCTCCACACCTAAATCGCTCCAGAAAATGTAGTCGAAAAGTAGGACAGCGTTAACCTGCTCAGCCTGCACCACCTAGAATATTCAAAGACTGTCCTTTATCAATTTGATGTTCTCGCAGTAATATCGAGCGAAGATACCAATTGGACACGAGTGCTGCCTTAAGGTGCGGTTGGTCCTCGTGAACGTGTCCGAATGGGCTCGGCATAGGAGGGGGGGGGGGGGGGGGGGGAGGTTAAATGACTAAGTCGATGCCATCCGATGGTGGCAATATTTTAGTAGCAAGAGGAAGATGTTTTCATTGGCCTAGGCAATGTTGAGACAGCTGTGTCCAATCATCGCCCTATTTTCAGCTAAACGGGTCAGGCGATGTAGCGCAGGTTCCTCCCTGCAATTTGATTAAGAAACATGCAGCTGGGTTTTCAAAACGTTGATCGCGTCTAGTGCCCGTAGAGGTGTAAACCTCCAGCGATTTTTGTCACCGTACTGGTTTGTCACGCATCTATTCAAAATATAAGCCTACATAGCGATTCTTCCAGAGGGCAACCCCAGCAGTAGTGTAAAGACGAAACAATCTCAGTGCTGCACACTTTATTTTGAATTCAAGGCTATACTCGTGTAATCAACTAATAACACCGTGTGGCACTAGGCACGCGACAGGCGGTCATGAGCAGTCCAGATAGGTTCATCGACAAAAAAAAAAACAAAAAACAGACATGCGCCTTCTTTTTGAACGGTCGCAGCGAAATCCACTATTCTAGATCATCCCATTTGTGAGTAAATGTATTTGTGTTTTGTGGCAGGATATCAAATGGTATGTGAAAAATTCGATTAACCCTTCTCTTTAGCCCAAAATACTTTTTCTCCCCGTCTTTTATGCGAATAATTGTTGCGATAACTTTAAGATGCGACTATATATATCCTTTTAAGTTTGAGGGTGATTTTCACCCCTATGGTGTGGTCGACTTCACTTAATAGGCGCCATCAACTATGCAGTTTTATAAAGATAGAAACTAGACCAAAAATAGTTTCAAATTGAAGAACAGCTGGTGGAGAGCGTGTCTCCAGCACCCGCGGGAAATTTTGAGTTTTGGAACATGAAATACATGTGCGGAGAGCAAGTCGTCTGTTTCTTGCACAAAGGCTGCAACGACGTCCAAACGACGCAGAGCTGAGTTTGGTTCCGATTGGAAGGATAATGGGTAGACCTCAAGGCAGCTTGCTTCGAGGTCTACCCACTGTCCCTCAATGAGAGCCACTCAGAGCTCGGCGTTCTGACGTCACCACAATCCTCTGCAAAAGAAGCAGACGAACTTTCTCTCCGCATTCCCTTGCGTGTCTCAGAGAGATCGCTCTGAATGAGCTGCAGGTGAACAGCTAATGGATGTTTTGACAAGATTCTTAAAACACGAAACACAGCGTAATATGTCGCCATGCTAACCCGCCCTACGAAGGAAAGTCTATCAATACAGTATGATGTGTGTGTCATTTTCATATGACGGTCCTCTTACATTGGTCATAAATACTTTCCACATACATGTTCCTAGCGTACATAAAGCATACATGCTTTGAGCACGCTGTAGCGTTTTCGCAGACAATTTTGTCATCATGTCTGAAACAAACTCAGCCTTTTTTGTACTAAGTCTGAACAGCGTGACTGAGACTTAAGAGTTGGTTTAGTGAAGAGCGTACCTGACTACTTAAGTAGTTTGTGATCGGCAAGGGAAGAATTAAAGGGGCCATGAAAGCAAACTGGGTTTTATTGGGACGCACTGTTATCATTCTAGTAGCGCCACTTACACCACCTGCTAATATGGTTCAGGACAGACGGAGCTGGGTGTTCTCGGGGATATTAAGAATCAGTTTTTTCTTTACTGTCATCTAGTTCGAATCTATCTTCTTAGCGCTTCACACTCGAGACAATTAGCGATGAGGAAGAAAAAGAAGAAAAAGGAAAAGGATTGCCAACGGTCGGCCAAATCGAAGCTTCCAGGGGGAGAGGCGACGAGTGGGCTTAAATATAATCTTTTATTTGAGTGCCTACCAACAGCCGTGTAGCCCGGGCAGCAGTACAGTCTGCTATAATATTACAAATATAAAAAAAACAAGAGTAATAAAACACGCAAGTTACAAAATAAATGTCCCCTTGAACAAACAAACTATTGTGCGTCTGTTGTAGACCTGTCCTGAGGCAAATGGCTTGCACAGTAGAATAAAAGGTGTCTCGGAACATAGAAATTCTCCCCGATGGTAGATGAAAGTTATTCATCGTCAGCAACTATACGCTGTAAGCACAGCAGCGTAAACTTGGCGCAGAAAATACATACCTTTTTCAATCCTTCCATCGTGCAGCGACAACGGACCGAGTTCCACGAGTAGATTACTGAAGCAGGAAAAGCGACGGTGGCCGATGTGCCTAGCATACAAAATTCGTATAAACTTACGTTGAACACTTTCAATTAAATTACTAGGTGACACCTCGACTAAATTCTGCACCACCGACGAGAATTCAATGCGCGGTCAAACAAGTGCTCAGTACAGGCTGAAAATTCATTCGGAATTACGACACTTTCTCGCAAGCCGCCAAATGACGCCCACGTTCGTAGTCGTGGTTTACAATGCGCGATGTTACTGTTCATACAGCGCTCGATATAAAATCTGCGAAGAAGGATTTCGACGAACTCTGCCAATCTGATGCATGTGTTTTTTTTTACACACACAAGAAAACTAAATGCTCATGTAAAGCACAAAGGTCACGAGAAAGTTTTTCTCCTGTTTATTACCACTAGACCCTCACCAATGTTGCTTGACCAGAACTATACTTCGTTTCAGCTTCGGTCCGAGCGCGGCCGATGTTATGAGCCAAAGGGCCAATCAAACACCGCAAAAGCGCAGCGTAATGGTGTGCTCTCTGCGCTTGATAAGACTAGCCGGCGGAGGAGCACGCACGGAGTGACGGCGAATAGCGATTGGTCCTATCAACTGCAGAGGGCACGCCATAACGTTGTGCCTCTTTCGCTGTTTGATTGGCCCATCGGCTCATAACATCGGCCGCGCTCGGACCTAAGCTGAAACGAAGTATAGCTTTGCGCTTTAGGCGTCAGCTTTGAGAAATTCAAGACTGTGACCGAGCTCACCGATGTTGAAGCTCTGATAAGTCAAATGTTCAGCCTTCGAAGAAGGATTTGGCACTTTTAAGAGAATATTTGCGGAAGTGCTTGTGCCAGCGGATGCTCCACTGATGTTCTTCAAGCCCCATCCCTATTCATTTGCATTTCGTGATGGACTCATCCAGGAACTACAGAGCCTGCACCGGGAAGGGGTGATCAAGCCTGTGAAAACATCGGATTGGGCAGCCCCTATTGTTTGTGTCGAGAAAAATGGTGTTAGGTTGCGTATCTGCGGAGACTTCAAAGCAATAGTGAATACCCTATCACGTTTGGAAGCCTATCCAATACCGCGCTTTGAAGAACTGTGTGATGCGCTTTCAGAAGAAGACATGTTTAGGAAGCTCGATTTTAGAGATGCCTACCAGCAAGTTTCTCTGTCAAGAGTGCCGCAAGTTCGTGACGAAAAGAACCCATATGGAAATTTTTGATTACAGAAGGCTTCCGTTCGGGGTGTTTTCTGGCTTTAAAGAGGCTCACCAAGCATAGTCGTTTACTTTGATGACATTAATGTCAGAAATGTTGATGACCAGGAACACTTGTAAACTTCAAGAGGAGACCTTAAGGTGGAAGCTGAAGAAATGCGAGTACCTTAAACCTGAAGTGGAGACATTGGGTCACGTCATTAACGAACAAGGGCTGGCCGAGAACTCAAATAAATTGGATGCAGTCGCCTATGCCTGCTCCTCGTAACGTGAAGAAACTTCAAAGTTACTTAGGCCTAATAAACGTTTATACACGATTATTGCTAAACATTTCGTCGACGCTTTGTCACTTGCATCTGCTGCTGGTAGGAAAAGAGCTGGACGTGGCAGGAGCAGCAAGAACAAGCTTTTTATGAAATCAAGAAAATCTTGACAAGTGCACCTGTTATGATGCAGTAAGACACTAAAAAAAAAACCTCTACTCGGCTATGATGCTTTGCCTTATGGTGTTTATAATGTTATGGCACACATTCGAAGAGATGGACTGGAGCGACCAGTGGCATACTCGTCACCCCGATTACTCCCATCTGAACAAAACTAGAGGCAAGTTGACCGACACGTAATTGCGCTGGTATTCGGCGCATACAAGTTTCACCAGTACTTGTGTGGGAGACTATTCCCAGCAGTGATCGTCCACAAGGCGTTGCTCGGACTGCTGAAATCAGATTGAGAAAGGCCAAATCAAACGACTCCTCGAGTTACGAGGTGAGTGTTGACTTTTTCATATTAACAGCGTAAACGTGTCTACAAACAAGACAGATTGTTTGGAAACACTGACGACCTCAACAGCCTGCTGAAGACGTCATCAGACCTGAGTTGACGTCAGCCGACGTGTTAATTCTGGAACAGGGATACCCTGACATATCACGAGCTGTTGTAGTTCGAATGACAAGTAGAGATTTTCTGCACTCGCAGATCGTTCAAGCTGTTCTCACTAGAGCCCTCCTTCCTGTGGGTGGAGCCGGTTGATTTCTGTGCACATGGTTGTAAAAACCCCGAGACTGCGGGTAAACGACACAACACTAAAAAGTCTCTAACTGAGCTGTGTTAGAGACTTTTTAGTGTTGTGTCGTTTACCCGCAGTCTCGGGTTTTTTTCAACCATGTGCAATGTACACCAGCTCGTTTGCGCCCTTACTTTTTGATTTCTGTGCCAGGTACAATGAACTCAGTCTAGACGAAGGTTACCTTTAGAGAAGATCTCCGGTAGCAGTGCCTACACTCATGCAGTCAGAGGGTCTGCACCTCCTTTAACGAAAATAGTCCCCAGATGACATGTCTGGCGGCCTGGAATTACCATGCCATCGCCAGCCAAGTGAAAGACTGCACTGCATGCCAAGCTTACCAGACGTCTCCTTGTGGCATACTTACGCGCCCTATCCCTTTTATGAAAAGCCCTAGTTCAGGAAACATATCGATTTTGGGGGCACCTTAGGTCACTAATTCCTACTTATCGTAGATGCTTTCTCTAGTTGGGTGAAAGTGCATCTTGTTCCGTCACCCTCAGCAATAGCCACCATTTTCGTGTTCAGGACCTTTTTTGGGAACCATGGCCTGGCTGAGCTCATGTTTTCAGACACTGGGCCGGAATTTACCAGCAGCCGGTATGCAAAACTCTTGCAGTGGCAAAGCATTCACATCACGATGGCACCACCATACCCCCCCCCCCCCCCTCTCTCTTTTTTAAAGTAGTAGGAAAAGCCCGTTGGCCCTATGGAGTAGTGAAAGACTCAAGTGACCTGTTCCGCGGTACTTTTCAGGACCATAAAAAATATAACGTCACTAAAGGAGATGAGTGTTAGCCGCTTGCGCCACCTGCACCACCTCTAATGCGGTGCAGTAATGACGGACCAGAGTTCTTTTATAAATAACAAAACATGAGTGAGTTTCAAGCTGTCATGTAGTTTGGGTGTCTTTGCGCTCCACACTCGTAACGCGCACTTTAGAGTAGTGTAAAAACCCAAATGTTGAACATGTGTACATATACTCAAGGAAACTGAGCCATCAGGTTGTTTTTCCTGTTTTATCTCTAAAACCAAAGCGCAAAGGCACGCATAAGACAAAAAAATCATCGAGATATCGGCATAACCCGTCTCCCTCGCTCCCAGATTCTCTCTTTATTCTGATCCTGGCGGGAAGGAGTGGATTTATCTCTTTTTTGGAAGTGCTAAATGACACTTTGGGCACAGAATATAACAAAACTATTTTGACATTCGTGGTAAGGACAGTCAAACTATGACTATTCGTGTGCTTTTTATCATCCAATATAATGCCCGCTTTACTTTTCCTTTAAAGGGGCCATGCAACAATATTGGCTAGGTATGTTCCTTACTTTACGCGAGCTCGTTGGAACCAATTATATTCGTACGCAACGCAACTCGCCAAAAAGCTTCTTTGTCGCGGTGTAATTTGAAGAAGAATATCGGACGCTTTCTTTCAATCTCCTCACAAAGCGTGGTGAGGAATATGTGGGGATTCCATTGTTGGTGTTGTCAAAAATGCGGTTCTGAGGATTGCGTCATTAAGCTTTAAGATTCCCGCAGGTTTGGGTAGTGGTTAACGGAAATAACAGGGATAACGGAAATAACCGAATTTTAACAATGTGAGAAACTCAGCGCCTGCACTGTGATTTTCTAACCCTAGCGCGTGGCTATGATGAAGATTGGAGGAATATCCTCAACACGAGGCCAGTTGGCCGCTCGATCGGACTCAGAGTTTAGGAGGAAAGGCTGCTCATTTTTCCCAAATTGTTTTTGTGACTGCCATTACGTGAAGAAGAAGCCTAACGCGCGCTTCATACGCTATGAATGTCAAGGAATAATTGTAAACAATATTTACTAAAGTAAACAAAAAAAAATGTATTGCATCGATTTTTAAAGCTGTGATGCAAATAGAGCTCTGTGCAAAACGCTTTAATCAATGGAAACTAAAATTGTGGCTGACTGGCAGCCGTGCGATTGTTTGTAATTATTAGCTTTGTCTCAAATCCTTCCACGTGAAATTGAGAAGAACTGGGTCGAGAACATCTCTTTAGCTGGCGAGGGAGTGCAGCTTCGCTCAGGAGGGCCGAAAAAATGACTGCTATTAACAGAAGCGATATGATTACTGACAAGGCTCAATTTCCGTATTTCTTGTAGAATTGCGACAATCATGGGTACACTCAGGCCGATGCTCAGCTTGCCGTGGTTCTTATAAGATGATGTTATGACAATTGACGTTTTCAGCTGTCTGGGTAGTGCATATTTGATTAATAGATAAAGAGCGATTGTCGAAGGATAAGCAAGTTGTAATTAAAAGCAATACTTGTTTTCAAGAAACCATAATTTAGCCTCGGCAGTTTTTGTTTGTTTAAAGTCTTTTATGTCCCTCTCATTTCTTCAGTTTGCATCACTAGGTTGCAAAATGAAGGATAAGATTGTTCGGAGTATCAAAGAAACTATCATGGCGATTTGCTAAAGTCTCGTTGATATCTTGGGCTAGCTCAGATATGAACGGTCGTAAATGAAGAAAAAAAAAAGACAAGCACACGAACCCGACTATACGCCCATAAGTTCAAAGATACCGTAGCAAGGCAGAAATTAGTTTGTATACTTGCAATATGAAATACAAAGCATTGGAAGACGTTGAGCGTCTCCGACAGGTCACGAAAGGATATGTCTGAACAGGCGATGCCGTGGAAAAGTGTTCGGGCCTCCGGAGCGTTGATTTTGTTGCGTCGCCTAGCGGTACTGGTTGTTTGTTCGCCTAAAACAAACGGGATATTCATATTGTTTGGAAGGATAAATACACGCAACGCTAGGAGCGGAATATACGTCGCGTCAACAAATCGTTTCTCTGTACGGAAAAAGCGAGCTGTTCAAAGACGAGGCGGTGTCTGCAAATAACGAACCTAATTATGGACGTTGCGAGTTTCGCAAAGAAAATGAAAGGGCGAAGAGAAAGCAACAAAATAAGAAAAAGCACCATTGGTGCGTGCTCAAGAACAAATGAGTTTTTCTTGTCCCTTGTTAGCATGCGAAAGTAATCTTCGCGAAAAGATTGGATATGGAACTACCGTTGCAGGTTTTCGCCTTTTTTTTACGAGAGAACATCCCGCTGTTTACAATTTACTTGATGGTCCTGTGTTAATCCGGGCGAAATACTCAGGTATCGGCGTCGGGTGCACGTACTGTGGGGTACGTGAACAAGTGTTCGGAACAGAACTGATTCATTTCGAAAGTCACGGGTTTACTCTTAAAAGGTGTGGAGCACTACACAATGATGGAACAAGCGACTTCGCAGAACGTGAGATCCTAAAACTACACAAGTTAGAAATAAAGTGGCTCTAGTAGAGTTTCTACACCTCGCATTGATCATATGTATAAAGTAGAAATTCTAAAATGCAAAACTAATGCACTCCGAGAGTCATTCATTCCGAAAACTTCAGTGGATTGGAACCACCTTCCCGCAGCTATAGAAACAATTGTTTCTGACCATTCATGTAGAACTGTTATAAATAATCTATACCGCTCAGATTGAGGTGCGAAGTGTACTACTGCCACTAACACCCACTCCCCTCTGTAATGCCGATGGCCTTGAGGGTATTTTAAATAAATAAATAAATACATGAATAAATAAATAGATCTGGCGGTGTCTACTGCGTCCACCACTCTGCAAAGATTTCACAGGTCCTAATAAAGTGCTCACTTTCGAAATGTGTCTATGGACATCTCACTATTTTTCCCGAACTCTTTTTTTTTTTTTTGTTCCAGAGCGCGCGCATGCTCGTCTTCCGGAATGAGCTCTTGGCATTGACAGTACTACGAGCTATTTTGTTATCGGCTATTTTTCTTGCGAAGAGCGCGTGGGGTGGGCATCGGGTACTAGAATACCTATGTACTCCATCTCACAAACAATAGCAGTGCAAACGAAGGCAAGGGCACAGGCGCGTGGCTTTGGAAAGGGCCCTCAATGCACGAGTTCTTCTACAAACAAAAGCAGACTGCTGAGCTAGACTCACGCACCTGTGCCTTTGTCTTTACATCAGACATTCACAAGATGAAGTAAACGTCTAAAGCGGGTTGATAACCCTTTTGCGTAGCCCTGCGGTTACGCCTCTGCTTTTCACGCAGCGGACCAAAATTCGATTCCCGCGTGCCGCGGGCGATCTTTTTCAACGATTTGGCAACATGGACGACGGACGCCCAACAACGCCAACTACAGCATCAACAACGGCAACAACTACAACATCAACAAGGGGCGTCATTTCCACTGGTGGGAAAAGCACATAACAGCTATCGCTGTAAGAAAAAGAAAAAAAAAGTCAGCGTTCGCCCGCACCAGGTGTGGGTGTGGGCACTGCACGTGCGGAGAAACCAGATTCACATAAGATGAACCGCCTGCGAATGCGCGGTGCCGACAGGTGACCGTGCATGACATGAGAGCCGCCCGATGGTGTACAGGTCTGCGCTGACGGACTTTCGCCTTCCCGACAATTTGTTAACGGATTGTGAAGGCACTGCAAAGCGCTTGGCGTTTTGGCTATCCTGCTGTTATTGTTTGGGAACTAGTCCCACGTGAAGAACAAACAAAGTGTAACGCAGTCTAACGAGAAGAAAGAGTAGCATTTGATCACAAACTAGCGCTTTTACGAATGGTTAGTGACGCTGGGGCTTTAGGATGTTGCTACAGCAGCGAACAACAAAAGACGCGCAGGGGGTGCTGAGTCCCGGGGACCTCAGGATCGTTCCTCAGAGAAAAATATAGCGGCATTGGTAGACACAGACACAAAAAAGAACGAATCACAGGGCAAAAGAAAGAACAGTATATTCGTCTCTTACGCTCTCAGGAACTATGTTTATTTAGACCTTTCTTTGCACAGCATTTGAATATTGCTGAGCGATGTGTCACGCGGAAGGCCTTTTCTTCACTAATAATTATGCTACAAATAAAATTGTGTTTAATATCGAATGAAATCGCTTCACTCAAGAGTGAGCCTGGCAACCCTGCGGCACACGTCATAGGTAGACGATAAAAGAAAGGGAGGGAAAAGAGCGATGTTGGACCCAGCGTTCGGGGATACCTCTTCAATCAATAAGGGAGTCTAACTCGCAAACTGGATTGCGAAAAAGCATCCTCTGAAGTGGACTCGACGTCAGACTGCTACCGCTTTGAAGTTTCCGAACACGAGTTCCCACAATTCGTTTCTTTGTGCGTGTTCAGGTTATTACGACGCGGGGTTTCAAATACGCATAGCCAAGATGGTATATCGACTTCAACTGAAGCCAACCTTGCGTCACTCTTAGTAAAACTGAAATGCTGTCTGTATGCAGTTACTATGTTGTACGGCGTTTGCTCTCAAAGTAATATACAAATATAAATATATTTTTTATTTTATATTTATGTTTAACCCACAGTATACTGTGGGAAAATAATAATAATAAAAAAAAAAAACGTTCACTTGGCCTCAAGATTGTTGCTCTAACTCTTAATTCCTGACCATCTCGTGCGCCCGCTCGGTCGTTTTATTACCCTGCGGTACTGTTCGAAACATTCAGGAAGGTGGAGAGCAACAAACGAATCTGGAGGCTAGGTGAATGTTTCCACAAGTTTCGGGCACAGTGCGAATTTCGATTAAAGTTTCGAAGTCCTCAGATTGAGGTAGCGATTGATGATCACAAATGATGCAACACTCAACACTTTTCAATAAAAAGTAGCATTTATTTATCAGCTAAAGCGAAGCCCTACGTTGCGGCAATGCCGACTTTTTTTCTCGGTAAAAAATAGAAACAAGAAACAAAACATGATGAATAAGACATAAATAGCGGTAGAGTTGCAATCTCCCGGAGAGCGCACAAAAGAACCCCGAAAGGGAAATGAGAGTTAAACACATTATTAAAAAGTTAATTTCGCAAAAATAATTAACAGCTTAATTATCCCGGACTTTAATAATTTTCCTAAATGGGCTTCTGGCCTAGGACCAAAACGGCACAATCCTTTTTTCGCTGCGATGACTAGTTTTCGCAGGAGCGATTTGGCCTGCGTTCTTTGAAACACCATATATATATATATATATATATGTATTCAAGTTTGTTTGAACCTCGGTGGCTTTTTTACTTATATGCGAACGCCTGGGCTCCCCACAACTTGAAGATGTCATATACATATATATATATATATATATATATATATATATATATATATATATATATATATATATATATATATATATATATATATATATATATATATATATATATATATATATATATATATATATATATATATATATATATATATATATATATATATATATATATATATATATATATATATATATGTATTGGCAGCTAGCCGAGAAGTGAGACAATTTGTATCGATCGCTCTTAGGTGGCTAATCCATAAGGTACAAAATAATCACCACTCTCAAACAACCATTTTTGTGTTTCTTTTTGATGCAGCCAAAGCAGTTTAATTTCGAACCCAGTCCTGCAATTTAACTTTACACCTGAAAGCAGCAGATCAATGACTTTGGAAACCGCACATTAAATGTCAGTTGAATTTATTAGTGTCGGAACATAGGAAAACACATTTTTAATTAGGCACTTTCAAGTGAAACGACGTGTCTAAACGGCTAACAATTGAATCGGTTGTGGTCAGGAAGCGGTAACAAAATACGAAGCAATACCATGCGAAATGACGACGAAGCACATACTACTACTAGCGCTGTGTAATAAAATGTCCCCTTGCCACAAATTTAAAGGCTTCGTCCCACCAAGGGTCCGATTTTGGCACCGCAAGGACGAGAGCGAGGCGTAATTTTCCTCTCACCAACCGAGCAAGGACAGCATTCGTAGAAGGTCCTGATTGCGCAAGCAAAGAACTCGGTTTGTCTGCATGGAAGCGTCACTTACAGACGGAAACAAAACAAGAACATACCGTAAGTACTCTGCTCACAGGCAGGAAAAGTAGTTCGTAGTCTGCTATGAAATGAGCACCACGGTCAAGCGAGATGGAACGCAAGCAGAAATTGTTATCATGCGCTATTTTACATAAGAAGCCATTGACAACCCGCGCTTACTTTGAAAACCTCGAGATGTTCTGTTGCCGTAGAGTAGCTGATATGGACCGGCAGATAAAGAGGTGCGAAGGACAAAGGCCTTTAAGGCCGCGACACCCCTTCCACTATCTGGCTATTGGTGAGACTTCATCACCAATATATTGCCAGGGTGTAATCTCGCGAACGCGTAAAAAATGTCTCATTGGTGATTTCGCGTAAGCTATGGCTGTGTCATCACGCCAAATCAGCAGCAGAGAATGCTCTCGCTTTCACCTCCACCCAAAACGCACCCTTGGGTGGCAGACACCTACGTCTTCAAAACGACAAAATATTATCGATTATTCTGCAACACAAGACATTATGTGGATTCCCGTCTGATCTCAAGCACAGTCTTTTGAGACCAGTAAGTAACTCACAGGCAAAAAGAGTTCCGTATTAGCTAAAAAATATACTTATTTAACATGCTTAAATAGAGTTAATTGACAAAACGCTATCATTCATAACGTGTCTAGTTCGACAAAGGTCTGTGATATACACAGAAAACTTGAAAGTATAAAACAGAGAGGACGAGGACGGGAACAGGACATCTTTGTCCTGTATGAAAGATGTCCTGTTCCCGTCCTCGTCCTCTCTGTTTTATACTTTCAAGTTTTGTATCTATTAACCAACACGCTCGTTTTCAACTGTAGTCTGTGATATACACGGGCTCACTGAGGAATATTAATGACAGCTGCTTTTAGAAATATTTCTAGCCATTGAGATTAAAGTGCAATTTAACCTGAGAAGTCAATGGCTGAATTACACTTTCAAGGTTTTATTGTAAATATTTTGGGGGGACTTCAGGCCGTAGGGATCGAGGGCCATTTTCTTACGCCGTGGCAATGTGGAGGATGACTCGTAACGTCAGTACAATTTTAATTATTGTAACTTATTCTTTCACCTAGTTCCTTCTTCTAATCCACGTTTATCTAATGACTTCTTTTCACCTTTCACGTGTCACTGAGTCTAAAACGTTTACGTAAAATATGTCGTATTTTTTTAAATGCCAGGTATGAAACGTCTCTCGAGCGACTTTGTATGGGCATTGTATCGCTCAAAGACAAGGAAAAAAGGAGGATAACTTAAATACTATGCGCCAAGAAAGTGGAGGAGAGGAGGAGAAGGCGAGAGCGCGTTGGGACGTCAGAACAGCGAGCTACGGTTGATGCGATTAGTGAGTCGACCTAGGGTGCCTCAATGTCCTTCTGTTTAAGGTGATGTCATCCTTTGGTAGTACCCAATACCGACAGCACGCGCTCGCAGGAAAAATACGAAGAAATCCCTGAACACAAAATGCCGTCATAGCACAGTCGGCACCCCGAGCGCGTGCAAGGACACGCTTGTTGGCGCACTTCATAAAAAAAAAAAAAATAAATAAAGATAAGCGTTTTGAACAATCTGCCCAGATAGCACCACCCCAAGCAAAAAGCACATGGCGGGAACCTTAGGTAGGCCTAAAGTAGCAGCCTTTGTCACCACTACACTCGTCGAACGCGTTAGAACGCTGAACGCCTTCATCCGGTGTGTGGCTTTTGCGTTCATTCATTCATTAATTCATTTATTGATACTGTCAACCCATTGGGCTATTAGAGGAGTGGGTATACAGAAATAAAAGATGAAAGTGACCACTATGCAAAGACTAATTAAACGAGAAACTGTATTGGACAAGACCGCTTTATACACTTAAGAGCACACAAGAAAAAGTTACAAAACTGAAAGCAGCACAGGTATTAACATTTTACAAGAAAGCAAAAACTTGGTCCTTATTTGTACGATTACGGCTTTTCACGACTGTCAGATTAGACAATGTAATGTATACTTCTAAAAAGGCATTAAGGAATGTTGACGAGACAGCAGAATCGGGCAGCATATTCCATTCTTTGATGGTTCTAGGGAAAATACTGAATTTAAAAAAATCATTTCGTACAGAAGGATTACGAATGAACATGCTATGGCGATGCCTTGAGGATTCGTTAGTGCTGATTTCGAAGTAATTTGATTTGTTGATCTTGATAAAGTTATGTATAACTTGGAAAATAATTTCTACACTGCACTCGTCGAACACGTTCGACGAGTGCAGTGGAGAAAAATAGAGCTAGTTTTAGGTCTACCCACTGATCGTACCAACCAGAGCTCGGTGTTCTGACGTCCACTCTTGTCTCCTCCGCCCCCTCACTTTCTTGGCGCTGCTGTACAAGGGGCCTAACCTACACCGCGGGGTAAAGCGGTACAGAGGGACCGAAATATCGCTACCTGCTGCGATTGTTCAGCGGCATGACGTTGACTAATCGCAGCAGGTGGCAATGTCCAGGTCTTTTCGTCCCCCTTCTTCCAGCCGTGTAGATTAGGTTCACCTCTTTTTGTCTTTGTATATTAGCTCTATTATGCATTTTCGAATTCAGCACCACCTTGCCCAACAATCGGCCTTTTTCGCATACATATTGATCAAATGAATCAATTTGTAATTTTGAAAATTCTGTTTTAGTTTCCAGTTTTTGAAACAAATTTCTCAGCGCCTCGTTCACAAGGCTGACCTCTGTAGCGCCTGAATGTGGGGATCAGGGCACTTCTATACCCTCGTAAGATATTGAAGAGCTCGTTCCAAACTTTAAAGCATAGTGTATTAAAGTGTGCACTGTGTCTCCCCGGCCAAAAGAAAAAAAGATAGAAAAGAAAAAAAAATGTTTATTTTAATTAAATATATAAACAACGCGCCGCGAAACGCACTTTCCGCCTACAGGTAGCGCTAGCTGGCCAGACTAGATGCTAAAGTTGTGTACTAACAAAAATCTTAAAAAAAATATTAATTATTTTCTAAATTTTTCAATGGAAAAATGGGGCTCGTTCACAAGAGCTGACACCATTTACCTCCACGAATAGGGGGCCTAATCTATTTTCTCTCTGCAAATTTTCGAAAATATTTTTTAACTTTTCAATAATGTAACAGTTAGTTGTGAAACGTAAGCATCTCTTTTGGACTTCTATAAAGCTACGTTTGAGTGGGGTCTAAGCGTTCGGCAATGTGTTGGGTATTTTTGCATGAACAAAAATAGAACTGAAATTGTATTTCAAGGATGCCTTGAAATAAACCCATTGTTAAACATAAAATACCTTCCACACTATTTTTTTTTTGTAAATTTCCCTTTCGTCTTTTCTAACGAGCTCAGTGGTTTTACCTAATTAACCCTATAGAAACCGTTTTCCTCTACCGTAGCGAGAAAATTCCACACTGCGCCCCTTGAGCACTTTTCTCTGGAGGATCCTCCGTAGCTGAAGATGATCGGATTTAGACGCGTGGGGTTGCCATGGACGTCGTACTTCTGCCTCGTCAAGGAACGTGACTGCGAGGCTTTCCATTCTAAACTTTCTTTTCCGTGGCTCTCAAATTATCCCCCTCGGAGTCCGCACTAATCAGATTTTGTTTTCGGGGTCTGTGTCAGTGAAGCCCGGAGTAGGTAACAAGTTGGGAAATACAGTGAATGGACTGGGAACATATAACGGAATTTGGACATCAGATGTACGCCTGGCCTCCGTCACGAAAACTCCGTAAGAGCTCTTCGGTAAGTGGATAAGGTTTTTTTTTGTTTTTTTTTTTTATCTTAACTTCAGTTTTAGCAGATAAAAAAGTAAAACTTTAACATTCACAGACGCAGACGTTGTGAGTACCGGAAATTATTCTTTCGACGCGCTGTTTACGAACAAGCCAGTGTTTGCCCAGACGGAATCTGGGCACTGTAGGTGCGCAGATACCAGATTCGTGTGGAGGGAAGCATCTGTGAATGCATCATGGCGAAAACTGCGCAGCCGGAAGGGTTTCATGTTAGGGCCGTGTGTTGATTTATATTCCAGCTCTTCGGTGCATCATGGCCAGTGTAGTTTTCCGACATTTCTTTCTGATACAAACGGGCGATCACTTAACATCTGACGTATTGTAACGTAAATTAAAACCGCAGGAAATTGTCGCTTAGTTTTCGTATAATGATTAGGGATTTGCTTCTGTGATCTTTGAACCTTTGAACAATTTCGCGCTCTAGATTATGAAAGTTTATTATTCGATTAAAAACTTAGTGCCGAGCGCCGTCTTTAAAGTATACCCGACAATATTAGTTTTGCTAAGTTTATATTAAAACACAATGACTCCTCAGCTTTGAAGAAATTTTGACAGAGTTGGATTTTATGTGATGTTTTAAAGTTTTCATCAAAGCTGTTTGTTGTGCGCACGAGCGGTGCTACTGAGAAAAAGAGAAAAATATTAAAGAAAAACTTTCAGCCTTTCCACTCTGGTGAAGAAGGAAGACCAGCGAAACTGTACTATGGTAGGAATGAAGTATGGCCGGCGGCAAGTCGGCAAGTCAGAGTGGAAAGGCTGAAAAGGTTGCGCCATCTATAAGTGACGGCGGCGACCAGACAACCGGCAAGCCAGTTGTCTGGTTGCTGCAGTCACCTGGAGATAGCGGTAGGTGTCCAGATTTTCGTGTCATCATTTGTTTGCTGGCGGACACGATACTGGGGAAACTAGCCTTTTACAGCTCAGCTGTAAAAGAAGAAGCAGCAAAAAGGCCAATTTGGCGGAGCGGTAGAAACTTTCAGGAAGTCAGAGCAGACGCTGTCTCCAGCTTTAGAACTTCGAGATGTTTCAATAGACATGAATCCCCATTCTTCCCAACGACGGGTAGAGGGGGCAAAAGACGGCCGGCCGTGAGTGGCGGAGACGAGAACTAATGGACCTGGATGGATGGATGAATCCGGCTGAGCCCTTTGGATCGGGCGGTAGCTTACGCCACCTAGACATTTTGTTTTACCTTTTAAGCTTTTTCGAGTACCGAGCGCCGTCTGGGGAGTTTTCTGCGAACTACAATAGAAGACAAGCCCAACATGCCTCCGCCCGTCAAAACACATTGGCATCGTGCCATTGTATTGGTTTTATTGATTTTTATACCCCATACTACCGACACTAAAAAAGAAAGCGTCAAAATAGATTCAATACGCTTGAAGATAGATACTGATAATGTTGCTGTCGCCATTTTTGCAGGCCACCGTGTCACAGTGTTTTGCGAAAATGACGGCAGCGGGAGTGTACGCATGCGCAGAAGCTTACTGGAAAAAGGTCTGTTGAGTCACCTACCTTCAAACTCCCCATATCCACGAACTATGACCGTCACTCTTGCTTTACTGGAAATAACTTTTCCTCTTTATTTATATAAGTTTACTTTCTCATTGCTTCCTACGGTTTCTTTCCCTTTTTCTTAGGTTATACTGATTTACTGATTACCAAAGTAAACCTAGTTAATTTCCCAAGTTCTCCCAATTCGAAATATCCCTGTACAAGGTATAAATGCGCATGTATCGTGTCGGCTAGAGGTGTCATAAAATGCATGAAAGCTTTATGTAAATGGTCAGCTAGAACGAGAGGGACAAACACAGACAGGGAGAAACAGAGACATACACACCGCTGTGTTCTCCCTGTCTGTGTTTGTCCCTCTTGTTCTAGCTGACCATTTACCTAAATTATGTACCAACTAGCTCAACTTCAGCCTCTTATGCATGAAAGCGGTATTCCAATCTACCTTGGCACTCAAAGACGACTGTATAGGAGAAATAAATAGTATCATACATAAATTGTGTTAAAAGGTACGGATGGTTTACTGTGAAAGTACATTTCATTTATATATATATATACATATATTTCTTTTATATCTCAGTTAGAGTGCGTCCACTGTACATTAAATTCAGTGATGTGATTGCTGCGTCAATTACGCCAAGTCGCCAACCCTGCTACATCCTGTTACATTTTGCTAAAATAAGAGGAATCTGCGCCGAGCCTTCTCCAAAAAAACAATTTCGGTCGCCTTTCAAAACCAACACTAAACTAAGTACCGTATTTGAGCATGTGTGTGTTATGTGGCGCAATCGACCGCCCGGCACAAAATACCCTGCATCAATCCTCCACCCCGTCTTGCATGGTCTTCCCGCTGTCTCACGTTGCGCGCTCTCGTCGTCTCGTGGATCTCGTCTCGCGTCTTTTTTTCAAATATTTTCTACGATAGACGCGGGTGTGTGCAGATGCTGCAACGCCAGCGTGCCAGGTACCAGCCATGCCGTCATGCTGTGAAACGAAACCACGTTTTTGCACGGCGAAAGTTATTTTGTGAGCTGAAGCACTCGCTCCTCAAAGCAATGCCGTGGGATAACTATATTTGGTCTCTGCTTCCCAGTCACCGTGGTCGCGCGACGTCGAGTGATGCCGTCCCCACGTCGCTGCAGATATGGTGCTTTCTAAAATAAAACTAAGTACCGCCGCATGTTCGTTAACATTCCTGTTCTTGTTTAAATCATACGTTACTACAAAAATATCTCTTTAACTCAAAAAGTGCTGTGTCGAATTATTGATCATCTAGGTTTCTCCCGCTGGGATTTCTTTCGAGAGGGACCCCGGTACGGTGAAAAATCTACCGCGAAAAAAAGTTGGTGAAGAGAAGTTGGCGAAAGAAAGGTGGTGAAAGAAGGCAATGTTCGCACGCTGAACCGCACAGCGTATTTGTTTGTGTCAAGCCCAGTCATTGCACAAAGTGCTCAAAAATCTTTTTGACCCTGACGCGCCATTTCTTACATTATTTAACAAAGTTTTTTCTTGTGTGTTTAGCTTGTATTTTGTTTGCCAGCGTAACAATAACAAGCACGCGGTACCTTTGTCTGGCGGCCTGGCAAGCACGCACCGATGGACTGTTCTTTGTCGTATGCTCGACAGTTAAATTTTGCATACAATTTTGGGAATCAGTTGGCGATGGAGCGGAGTGGCATGGTTTCGGTTTCAATTGGACAACCGTTGTCTCCGCTCGCGCGACCAAGCACGCACAACTGCAAGCCTACCGAAATCGCCCTCACTTGCATGCGAACATGATTGAACGACAGAGGCACCAGCCGGGACGCTTGCAATCCATTGCTTTACGTTTGCTTACTTTTGACGAAAATCTGGCACGTCGGGAACCAGTAAAGCGGTGGCAAGCAGTTTTTCGGATTTGCCCCTCAACGCCTACAGCACTGCACACTGGTGGGATGTCTCAGGAGAAAAAACACAAGCAGCGAGTTCCGCCACAATACATCATGTCAGAACACAAGACAAAGTGTCCCTCTATTGTACAGCACGAATATAATAATATCTTTAAGAAAATCTGCTCCAAAAGCCGATTTTGCTGCTCCAAAACACTGCTTTGGTTCCTCCAAAGGCCACATTTGTTGCTCCAAAACACTATTCTGGTTTCTCCAAAGTCCACATTTGTTGCTCCGAAACACTTCCTTGTGTGCTTCAAAGGGTGCTCCGAAAATTTCTTAGGCCAATCACATCATTATCAATTTTACATGATGTACAAACCTCTCGCTCTCTTTGAACTTGACTATAAACTTTCAGATGTTTTGAACTGCTAGATTCAACACTTCAAGTTGCGTAAAAGGGTATTTAAAACAATAAAAAGGATTGTATAATTTCATCAAAAGCCTTTTTATAACCAAGTAACATTCGAGGTGTGAATAGTGTACTTCCGAAATCATTTATTAATGCTTCCTTGATATGAGGTCGATCCAATTCGTTTTGCGATTTTTTTCCGAAAACTGTTTTCTTGAATCACGATATTATATAAAGTAATTATAATACTCGCTCAGGCGCGAACAAGTTCTGTACTTTATTTCAATTTCAGTGACTTATAGTGAACACGCCGTGCCTTTACGTTTTTTATAATTTTCTTCGTGTATTGTTCTACATGTTCTGTAGCCTTTACTTTTGCTCTGACGTATGGCAAAAATAAGTATAACTCTGTCTAGCACAGAGGAAGAATGAACATAGGCCTATAACTGTTTATGTCAAGAATAAAGCATTTTTATATATATAAAGTGAACTGGCTTGAACTCCTAATAATGGATTTAACATGCCCCTTTACGTGACGGATAAAAGGCTGACACTGTTATGGTAGGATGATCGAGCGGCTCCCGGGGACGGAAGGAGGTGAGGATGAGAAAAGAATCAGTGATTGGCAAAGGGTGAGTTATCTGTGAGATATGAAAGAGAGTAACAGGTGCAAAGCACGAACGTGATTACGCTAAATTTTGAAAAAGTGATGCGTTCAATACAACTTTTTAAATACATGAGGCTTCTCACACCTGTGCACTTGCCGCAATTGCGTTAATGTTACAAAATAAACTTTTTCAGCATTTCTGGCGGCTTATGATTAATTAAAGAGCCTGTTTCGTCGACAGCGAGGTCATCTATCACTGAAGGTGGTGGTTCAAAACAAGAACAAACTTAAACGATGCACAAGTATGCAATAACTCGTGAGAAAAAAAATGAGAAACTCATCATTCATCTGATTTTTAATATTTTATCAGCTCGCAGAGTACCACGGAGGGGTTGTATGTAGAAAGAATAATAGCAGTATAATATTTGTTCGCAACATTTTTTTTTGTGTGTTGATAAACAACTGAAAGTTAAAAGTACTGTTTTTAGAGGTACACGTGCTAAGCAAGCAACATATTTCGGATATCATGGGATTTTATTAAACATTTACGTAGATCTTCTGGACGCATTTCTTAATCTTCAACCGGAATCTCAAAAAGTTTCAGTTGTCATTCAAGTTAAAGCATTGATCGTTGTCCGGTTCGCAGTAGTCAAGATGATCAGCACGTTGTTAATTTTTATACAATTATAAATTGCAACCCCTTATTTACTACTTGCCTACACAGCTTGACAACTTCATTATCCTGTGCACTAATGAATGCGGTAAAAAAGAAGCAAAAAAAAAACAAAAAAAACTACGAAGTTCTTCTAATTTTCTTTGCATTGTCTAACAGCGACTTCTACGATCAATAGGTTGGGACCCATTTCCTTTTATAACAGTTAGTCTATTGTTGGCATATTCAGGGTGTATTTTTATTCTTTACAGATTTGTTTGAAAATAGCCATGAACGCTATGCTTATGCGGTTTGTGCGACTGAGTTATGCGGCCAGGGAGACATAGTATAGGGGATTAATCGTAAAGATCAGTCGTCTAATTAATTAAAATTCGTTAATTAACTTTTTAAATAATAAAAATAAACATATGGTTCCAATTATAAAGTTGCTCAGCGTCATCGAAGACAACTGAATCAGTAACTTTCAGAGAAACCTTGAGTGCGTGAGAAGTGCAGTAGTGGGCTGAAATTATCGCTCGTGGAGCAGGTGCAAGGCTGGGGTTAGATAAGAGACGGAAAAATCGCGCGGGCGCCTTACCGAAACCGCTAGCCTTGTACCTGCTCCACGAGTGGTAGCTTTAGTGCACTACTACGCTTCTCACGCGATCAAAGTCTTTCTGGAAATTTTTATTGTAGTGGTTTTCGGTGGCGCTGAGCAAGTTTCTAACTGGAACCATATGTTTATCTACATTAACTGAAAAGTTAATTAACGAATCGTAATAATTCATCAACTTATCGCAAAGATTAGCCACCTACATAATGTGCGCCTGGCCGTAACCCTCACTCACACAAAACCGCGTAAGTGTAGCTTTCATAGTTCTTTTTTTTAAATAAATCGGAAATAATTGCAAACAACACCATGTATATCAAAGTATACAGGTTTTTTTTTTTTAAATTTGAAATAAGATTCCTCCTCGTAAAATCATATGGAAGATGAAGAAATAAAGAACTGAATAGAAATTGTAGTTTTCTTTTTTTTTTCTTTAATTTTGATAAAAAAAATGAGAGTAATTGCAGGCGCACCCGGGCATGGATCTCCTTAATCAAAAGAGGCAGTTTCAGTACCCAGTTTTGGTTCAGTAATTCCTTGACTCTCGAAAATTCGAGAAACCTCTATTTACAAATTTGGGACAAACAAGAACGACCCTCACTTATTTTTTATTCTATTGGTATTAGAGTTTTGACCAACAAGAAGTATATAATTGTAAAAATTTTCTTTAACATACTTCTAAGAATGGTCTTGAAAAAAAAACAAAAAAAAAAAAACAGAGCGTCCGAGAAAACAGATATAACAGAGGAAGTATATAATTATAAAGTTTATTTTTATGAAGTCCATCTTTACTAATTTACAATGTCTTTTCATTTTTTACTACATACATAAAACTAATGTTAAGCAGTGAAGTCTGTAGAAAAAGGTTTGCGCGAAAACGGTGTAGGCATACTTCTACCCGTGCCATTCCGCAATGACAAATCCTCCAGTCCTCTATTCGAGACATAAATATTGTGTATTTACGAAGGCAATAACATCTTGTGGAGCAATAGTAACGGTAAAAACTGATTAGCATAATTCAAGTTAAATATATAACAAAACTTGACGAATTCGCCTACAGACAGCGGTCCTAGAAGCGTTTTTCCTCGCACATACGAAATAAACATTATAATAAAATACCATGGTACCACAACAGACCCTCTGAGGATTGGAAATGGAGTCATTATTCAAGTTGAATGTTAAAAAAAAAGTGCTTAAAAATATAAAGAAAAACTTACGACGCTTTGTTACACGGATATCCGTATTTGTAAAAACGTATTCACATTGAAGTGCCACGCCAAGAGGTTCATGCTGCACATCAAGAAGAACTTCTAAGTGGCTAACAGTTTGTTAGGTTGCAACTGCACACCGAAGGGGAGAAGGAGCCTTGCGCTCCCAGTCAGAGCTCTCCTAAGGTTAATGTTTAAACTGCGTGTCAAAACCAGTACAACATCCGAAACCTCATTAGAAAAAAAAAATATATTGCAGCTGGGTTTTTTCTCTGCAGGAAACGGTCCCCCAAATAATAGAGTGATTTAAAACACCGAGACGAATGCGCCACACAACATATGCAAATTCTAAAAAAAAATTAGGAAGCTTTTAAAATTGACGCCGTCGGGATTCAAAAATGCAGCCGCTCCGCCTGCCTCTCAGCGATAGCTAATTGGGGGTCAGTGTGCCCTAACGCTCAAGGAGCACATCAGGACGTATGGGGCGCCTATAGTTCGTTAACCAACTTCCTTTCCGCGAAGAAATGGAGGCGGTCCATTGGTCCGGCAAGAGCAGATTCCTCTACACTCTCAGCTTGCGCGTGAACAGAATATAGGCCAGTTCGGAAATTTCCGCCACGAGGGGGGGGGGGGGGGGGCATTCCGGCCAGTTGCCTTTCGAGATGCTAATTTGGCCGTCACGCCCTTAAAGGCCGACGTACATCATCAGTTTTCTGCAGGGAAGATAATCCTCTTCGCGGTCCCCTCTCCTAAGCTGCGAGGGGAGCCAAGTTAAGGCAAAGGGAAACGTGGAGAGCATATTGTCACGGGTGGTGACTAATAAACAAGAAATAAACAGGAATAAATAAACGTTTAATGAGGCGAACTTGTGCCAAAAATAAAAGGGTACAAAAGATAATAACAGAGCGTCGCGGGCGTCGAAGTCGGCGTAGCAGCAGAGTCGAACGCTAGGGCGAAACTGACTGCGGCTCGCCACGCGGAGCCCCTTATGTACATGCGTGGTCTTCTGGAATAATCGGCGTAGAAACTTCGACGCGTGGAACATTCGGGCCTGGAACAAGCAACATGATTCTCGAATTCTCCAGAACACTAAATTACAGGAATAAACAAAAGACACGTCGCTCCCAGGATTCGAACCCTAGCTTTTCGCGTGGGAGGCAGGCGCGATAACCATTAGGCCACGCGCGCGCTGCCTACTTGGCCAGCGCGCGCGGCATTAGGAAGGGTGGTGCAGCATGTGTCAGCGTGGCCTCAATTGATTTACTGGACAAGGAGCGTGCGTTCCTCAATGACGCGGCCTGGCACCGGGTTGGCTAGTGACGGACCAAAATCAGAAACTCGGATGGTATAAAAGTGTCGTTTCACGTAATAAAATCAGTTGTTAGTAGCGCACTGTGCTGTCTGTTTCTCGCCTCTTTGTCCCTGTTTTTTGAGCGCTAAAATGTATTCCAAATTCCAAAACCAACTAGCCCAGCAATCGACTCTACTGATATAGGCCAGTTCGGAAATTTCCGCCACGAGGGGGGGGGGGGGGGGGGGGGGGGGCATTCCGGCCATTTGCCTTTCGAGATGCTAATTTGGCCGTCACGCCCTTAAAGGCCGACGTACATCATCAGTTTTCTGCAGGGAAGATAATCCTCTTCGCGGTCCCCTCTCCTAAGCTGCGAGGGGAGCCAAGTTAAGGCAAGGGGAAACGTGGAGAGCATATCGGAAAGGAGGAGGCGGGCAAAAGGGGAAAGCGCGAAGCGTACGTCGGCCTTTAAGCGCCGTTCACTCTTGCGACCGAGTAAGACCCAGAGAGACCAGACCGGTTTTTAACCCGTTTGCGACTTCTTAGGACCGGATGCTCTCCAGCGGAGCTGGTCCTAAGAGATAGCAAGAGGCTTAAAAACCGGTCTCGTCTCTCTCGGTCGTACTCGCTTGCAAGAGTGTGAACGGGCCTTTAGGTGTTTCTTCAAATGAGCATGTCTAAGAATTCTACCATGGTTGTGTGCTTAGATCGTGTTGAATTCGTAACTCCGGACCGCCAACTCCAAGGTCCTATATCGCACAGAGTCCTGTATTTACGAAGGAATTGTTTGCATTTTTTCAGAAGGCATTAAACGGTTGTTTCGAGCAGTGAAGAACAATGTTGTTATTTAAAGGGGGCTGTGACGATCTTAAAGTAGAATTTTTTCGCAACTTGTATTTTTGGTACTGTTTATCTTTGCACAAGTTAAAGAAAGCGCGCCAGATTATCTCTTGAATACAGCGACTTCGCGCGTAATTGAACTAAAAAAACAACATTTTTTTTTTCGATCCGCAACCTCCTATGACGGTTATCAGAACTGTGGTGTGGCGCCATTCGGAGTACTCAAGCTTTTGTAGCTCAACGTACCGGAAATCGACAAAACGTTTTCCTCTCCGCGCCACCTGTGCACCCCCCCCCCCTTTTTTTTTGCAGTGGAGAACCTTTTTTTGCGTTTGTCGCTACGACTTTTAACGATCATAATGGGGTAGTCCAATCTATTGTACTCGTATCAAAGCTTGAAAAAGACATCGCAGAGAGAGGGCTAGGTACCTCGAAAGGAGGACATAACATGATGCTTTCAGTCACGTCACTGTGCGCCTCACTCCAAAGAGGATGATAGATGAGGGGTGACCCGACCTTTGATTTGCTTCATTTGGTTTTATAAAAACGAGCGCACCCCATAAACATTGTCATAGTAACCCTGGAGCTAGGAGACAAAAAGGGACGGACAGACACGAAACCCTTTTTGTCCCCTATCTCCAGGGTTACTATGTCTATCGTTAACCAGCTCGCCTGCCTACTTACTTTATTAAGAAACATTGTTTTTTATTTCTTAATTTTATAGGTAACAGATAACAGTGCAGCAATTAATTAGCCAAAGTCCGAAAATCGTGGCACCGTCCTTTGACTTTGCCTCTAAACTTAGCCAAATAACTTGCGTCACGTGACCTGACGTCGCGTAACGTGAGGTCACGTGACACCATTCTTTTACGATACGCGATGACTTTACACTGTGACGTTATATCACGTGATGTGACGTCACCTGGCTGAACGTCATTGCGTCGAGTCTTGGTATCGTGTGATCCAATGATGCCACGTGACGTCAATTTCCCCGCTAAACTCAGCGGGGAAATTGGGTGCGTTAATTACCAGGCTCGATTTAAATGAACCGCAAAAATCGACGCCTGCACGTAGAAATCTAAACTTTTTGACAAAGGTGTATCGCACAGTTCGTTTTCTTATAGTAAAATTACAAATCGTAGCTCCCTTTCTGTAAAAAATAGGGCCAAGAGACTTGCCAGGGTCAAAGGCTGGCGGCGACGCAGAAGGCAAAGTGGAGTAGCGGGGCGGGTTCGGCGCGCATGTTTATAGATGACGCTACCTCTTTAACGAGACTTCTCGCGACCACCTTGGTTTATTCAAATAAACATAATCTTTTTGGAATGTACCTTCGATTAAAAATAAATACGCACACTAAAAGCAAGACTTGAAGAAAAATAAAAACACTTTTGCATAACGACAGCACTTTTGCTGCCAACAAATTTCGTCTGCATGTCGTCTGCTTTCTTTTGCTCGTCGGCTATATTTTCGGACGCTGCTCCAGACGCTTTTATCAATAAGCGCGCCAAACGCACCTCGCAGCTCGACTTGGTTGTCCGCGTCGCCGCCCACCGTTGAGCCTGGCAAGTTTGTTGGGCCTATTTCTTACACAAAGGGAGCTACACTTTGTAATTGTAGGAGAAAAGATCGACCTGTGCAATACACATTTGACGAAAAGTTTAGATTGCTACATGCAGGCGTCGATTCTTACGATGCATTTTAGATCGAGCCTCGTGACTTGGGACACCCTATACTTCCTCGATCGTTTCCAGTGTCACAAAGATAAAACCTGATAAACGACCGAGTTTTTGTTTTCTCATCCATAGCTTAGCTATGCTAATTCGGCGTACTGAACTGCAAATTGTACAATAATTGCACAAAAAGTATAAATTACTTCTATTCCAGCTTTATCGAAATTTTGTTCGGTACTAAACAATAAAACCCAATCAAAATTAACAAAAGAATGTAAATTTAACTATGTCGCCAATACATTTTATTTATAAAAGCCACAAAAGTCGAAACAATGACATCAAGATTGACACCCAGTTCTTTTAGTATTTTTTAAACGTTTTACCAGCACTTTACGCCTTATTTTTCTAACATCATCTAATCTAGATGAACTACCGCCACTGACGTTTAATCTTCCTTTCATATCAGGTTGAAGTTAGAAGAGAACGAGTTCGCGAATTTAACGGTAGCTCCATTTGAATCAGTCGTAACCCACCCGGAATCACCGGCGATAGCTAGCAGAGAACTTAATTAAGCGAACGCCCCAGAATGGTCTCTAACGCGAGGAAGAACCGCCAATCTCAGACGGCATTTCCAACTTCGTCTTTCTCCTGAAGAGATATCCTCTGCCCGGAAAGTCTAAGGGGGACTAGGGATGTAAATTTCGGTGCTTCGCCTGCTTCGTTCCCAACCTATTCAACTAGAGGAGAAGTTTTGGTAATCACCTTTCTTACGACCCGTACCAATCGCGCTCTCAAATTTACGTCTTTAGTATAATTGCAAAGCGCTGGTATTGTTATCAGTGGCTATTTGTTTTCGTAGGAACCAATGTAGCACAGTTCTTTGGGCCAAAATTTTTTTAAGGACCCTGAACGCTTCCAAAAAAACAATATAAAACCAAATTTTATATTCGTTTGTCAGAGTCTGTGCATTTTTAATATAAATTGTCCAAAACGTTTCAGAGCTAGGCTTCACTGTCTGGCTGTTCCGTGGTCAACTGAGGCCAGATTCACAAAAAGCTGCTTAGGTCACGACAACTTAGCTAAGAAGTTCGCAAGTTAAGACCATCGTGAGAAGATGAGATTTGGAATGCATTTTAGCGCTCAAAAACAATGACAAAAAGGCGAGAATCAAACACCACAGTGCGCTACTATCAATTAATTTTTACTACATGAAACGACACTTATATACCATCCGTGTTTCTGATATCGCCCTATCACTACCCAACCAGATGCCAGGCCGCGTCATTGAGGAAGGCACGTTCATTAACAAGGAGATCAATTGAGGCCGCGCTGACACATGCTGACCCACCCTTCTTTATCTCATCTGCCTCGACTATTTCCCCCTGAATTTTTTCCTTGTGCCTCTCCAGAATCTTGCGCTCGGAAAACAGCGGCACACACTTGCAGCTTTGACAATTATCAGACAGATGACCGTCCCGATAATTTTCTACTTTAAGTTTGTGTTCCCTAAGCCTATCGTTAACACACCTACCGGTCTGACCTATATACTTGTTTCCGCATCATGAGGGGATCTTATACGCTACTTGCGCCGCACATTCAACGAAGGAATTCCTGTGTTTCACTGCACAGCCAGAAGGAACGTTACGAAAAGGATCTGTCATTCTACATAATCTACTAAGTTTGTTTAGTGCGGAAAACACTACTTCGTTCGATCGAAGAGGAGAAACCGGTATTCACAAACGCGTTCTTAAGGGAGAGGAGCAAACCGACGTCCTCGTTCGAAAAGACTTGAACTTCCGGTGTCCCGCAAGCTCCAGATTCCCGCGAGGGCGGGCTGTTGCTATGGCGGCGGCGTCTTCGGTAACACAAAGAACCAAACGGAGAGCTCGGCGCGGTTCGGAACGTGTGGTTTTTGAATAACAAATGCCGGCCGCCTTTTCGTTCACGCTTGTCTGGGGTTCATGTCCGTGCAGTGAAATGTCGACACTAACACCATTTAAACAGTCCCGAATCCGAGGCCTGGGTAACCTCCTTCGTCGACTGCTTCGAACTTAATCGCTACAAAGTGAACTCAACTCTCATCGTTGCTAAAAGAAGACGTCTCGCCTCGGTGGTTTGCAAAGCGGCGTAGATAGAAGCAAATCGCCGCGGCGTTTCTCGCGGCCTTGGAGATGCGGGAGCGAGCAGACGTCCAAGAAGACACGTTTGAACTACGAGAATGTCACCAAGAGACAAGTAAATACCTGTTCACACTCGGATTGGGCGCGCGTGTTTAATCGAAGTGCTAGATTCGCACTGGTGGATCGCGTCTTGGTAAGCGCTTCGCGACCGATTTTTTCCGGTTGCAACACGATGCTGGCCGGACACTCGCCACAGGAAGGTTGGACCGACATCGAGTAGCTCCCATGAACCATTCAAGCTCGCCGGTGTTGACGTACCGTCCCGCCGGAATAAAAACTGCATACTAATAACAAAGTGTACGTTCTTGCGAAGCTAATCGATACGACATTTATTTGAGGTCCATATCACACAAAGCAAGCAGATTGAATCGATGAGAGTCCCTTTACAAGTGCAGCGTTCGTCAACGCTGTCTCGCAAAACAAGGGGACAACAAGGGGAATAGATTGCCATATTAATCTAAAATTAAGGTCAGTGATCAACTCATACTGGAAGGGTCTATAAGGGTCACGCGTGCATGTTTCATTCAGGAAGCCAGCCGGTCGTGAGCAGACGGTCTTGGCCGAGGACCGTCGGAGCAACGGTGAGTCGGACCAGGTCTAAGTGCCTTGCTGGGCCTATATTCTGGCGAGCTCCCCGAGCTAACCTTTGGCGGTCCCTTGGTCGGTGGGACTGCAGCCGTTGCAGCTTTTCCCGAATGTTTGTGGATTCGTCGTTCATGTCCGTCATGCTCGATTTCAAGTACTTTTTTTTTCTTGCTACTTAAACTCGGACGCGCGAGAAGAAAACGTACGAAAATAAATGTCCGTTGGTCGTCGTGACTAAGTAACTGAGCGACGCTTTCGCTCATGTTGGTTTCATCGTTAAAAAAACATGTGTAAGATAGCTCCGGAGTATTTGTAGGATTCTATTAAAACCTCCGCAAAACTCACCATAATTTTGTTTCGTGAATAGAAATTTGTTCTTACGTTTTTTTATACGTACATTTTTCGTCTAATATCATATTGAGAATCTGGCCTCCGATTTTCGGAGGCCTTATTTCCCGAGCAACTGCCAGAACTCGGCTTCACCGCTGGTCCGGTTTCCACCTGGCAACTTTAAGCCCAAATTACCGGTAAGTACCATAATTCGGTTTCAGTACTAGCTATTCAGGTGATACTTGGCATCTTTGGCACATGAGTAGCACTTCAAAGATGATTTGGCGAACCAGAGAAAAACCAAAGAAAATTAAAATAAAGAACTTTGGCATAAATTGATGCTCGGGGCAATACCTTATTAGGCCACTAAGATGCCAACTTTGGGCCAGGTCAGGCGTCTCTGGGGCGTGTTGCGTGGGACGTGTTTCCACTTTTTACTGTGACGTCCCAATAAATATTAATATTATACTAGATGAGCAACGCGCCATAATGTCTTAAGCGAACTTTGTTTTCGACGGTACACAGAGAAATGCAGTGGAGAATCTGAGACCACGTCCTCAGAGGCACAACACAATTTGACAGTGAAGGATGCCGTCGGCAGTGTTAGGAGTGATTGTGGACCACATGGATAGCTGAATGATTCGCATAGTCAAAGCAGACCGGTTAAATACACGCAAGTATATTAACAGCTTCAATAGACCAGTAGGTATATATCTCGATTAATATGTCCAGAATATTGCCAAGCACGCGCTCGCTCGGCGACGCAATGGTTACCGCGCTTGTCTGTCGCGCGGAGGTTCTAGTTTCGATTCCAGTCAGCGGAATGTTCTTTATTTATTCTTTCAACTTCGCGTTCTTGTACGTTCGAGAACATTGACGTCTGATCGAGTGTTGAATGTTCTACGCGCCGAAAGTTCTACGCCGATTCTTACAGAAACACACGCGGGTACATAAGGGACTCCACATGGCGAGTGGAGTAAATCTTGCCCCAGCGTTCGATCCTCCATTTATGCCGACTTGGACGCCCGCGACACTCTGTTGTTATCTTCTGTTAACTTCCTGGTTTGGGCACGAGTTTGCCCCATTAAACTTTTCAGTTTCCTCAGTTATTCTTTGTTTCATCACCTCTACATTCGTGACAATAGTTTAATATGTTGCTGTCAGGTGGTTTTGCCTTTCCCATCTCAATGGTAGCAGAGGCATAGGGTTGATTTTTAACATTTTGGAATTGCACTATGGAGAAATTGTTTGCTTCATCGCGGCGTGGTAAGCTGTGTTTGTTAAAACGTATATTAAATAGGGCGGAGTATGTTTACTGATAATACTAGTTACTTGAAATTTTCACGAAATTTAGAACACCTGCAATATCGACGCGGAATCTAAACCCCCATGAGACACTTTTCATAGATTATCACACTAAACGATTCTGTCTTAGAACTTTTTTCATTCATTTTAATTACCATGGATAGAAAACACGTCTTGATTGCAAGCATTTAACGCTAATTCAGGTCCTTCTTTGTGAAAGAATGATCCTAAGTAATCCTCGCGTTATATAAATTTTGCCCCGATTTCGCATGAGAAAACACCGCCTTGTCTTCCAGCGGTACACTGCAGAAAAAATTCAATTCTATCTTGAAATTCAATTTACTACTGGCAAAGTTTCTCTGAATTCGTATATTAACTCGAGACCGATAAAGTTAAGAAGAACGTTCCCCTGCGTTTGAGGCAAAGTAAGTTGAGGCGGACAGCAGCAGGTGTCCCGGTCCAATATCGAAGTTGAATCGCTCTCCCACACTTCGCCGTCCCATACTTTAGGTTCCGGCTATGTGCATAGTTAGACCACTTTTCGAAAACTCTAATTAAGGCAATATCAACTAAGAAAGATTTACTGGTTAAGCCTATTTATAAATTTCCTCCGTAGTTTCAATCATCCGTATTGTCAACTCGAAGAATTAGAGTGAGCGAGAGACAAGCGGTTCTTAATCAGCGATTAAGTAGGTTCTGCAACACGTATATAACGGGATTTATGTTGATGCAAAAGTAAATTGGAAGGTATTCGTTGCCGTATGCACGGCTGTACAGACACGCATCAAGTAGTAACTTAGTAATTACGCACGTGTAAATAAGTATCAACAAAAAGATGACTAACGCCTTGGCGATTCAAAACTAAAAAAGAAGTTCGATACGTAACAGGTTATTTATAATGAGGTCAGACCATTAATTCCTATCTCAATCGGTTTATCAATCAAGTCTTTGCGAAGTCACAACGGCTATTGTTATCAATGACCTTTCAACTAATCTGTAACTTTCTATTTACCACTCGTGTTACATGTGCACGCTCCAAGTGACCCTACTTCTACTAGATAGGTAGATAGCCTATAATTATACACACCGTTGAATGTAATTTTAATTAGAATTAAATTGGGTTTCGGAGTGCCGTTTGCATTACTCAATATACTATCTTACGGACATTGAAAACGTTCTCACCGAGTCCTAAGGGTAAATATGTAGCAAAAAGTTGTATATCATTTTATTCGTAGAAAACACCATTTTCGAGGCGTGAGACCAGCATGAGACCTCAACAGAAGCTTCGTGTGACACCTTCAAAGCAAAGTTGTCTCACACATTGCAAGAACCGTGAGTGGCGACGCCTCCTTGAAGCAACGCCACTCAAACTTAAGATCTTCATTTGAGATGAGGACAATGCTGAACTTTTATTTCTTAGAGCATAAGAAGGGTTACGTAAATGACCTGCTAGCTTTTCAGTTTTGCACTCTTAGAACAGAGAACTGCAAATTTCTGCTTTATTTTGGTTATTTAAATTGTTTTTCTAAGTCTTCGAAGTTCTTTTTTTTTAACCAGTTCCGTTCCGGTTTTTCGCTTCTTAACATTTCCTCTTGTCTCCATTCCTTAATTCGTCTTTTAAAATATTACCGCAGTCGTTGTCGCAAACTTTCTAGGTAAGCAAGACAAACATGATATGTTTCGAAGGACAGCCGCGTTGGAAATGGAATGAAATAGTTTCATTTTCTAGGAACGTCTTATCAAAGACCTTCTTAGGAAATTGTTCGCTCGGCCATCCGACTTTACACCATTTATGTAATAAGGTTGGCATATGGGCTAATTGGTAATGATTCTACACACTCAAGTAAAATAGCGTCGAATACAAATATAGGGGGTGTTTCCATCTTTATATTTGCCTTTATTGCATGCGGTAAAATATAGAGTCCCTAGCTAGTGGTCTGTGCTGCCACATTTTCCTCTCTGTATTTGTGTTCGCTCTTGTTTATACATGTACCACCATTCATCGTTGTACATCTGAATTGCGCGGTATTCAAGGACAGTGTTTATGCACTTCAAACTATCCTAAGGACCTCATTATCATATGGGACCGTAAACATCTTTTGATTTTCATCGACACACTCAATTAAAATGCAGGAGCATGCAGACAGCCTCTGGAACGCATGTATATAGGATTGGGTCTAAGGGGAACCAGAAAAGTCGTTCTATGGACTGAGGTCGTTCCGTTCGTCCCGTGTATTATGGAGAGCGTGCAGTCCATGCAACCACACTCGTAGCGTCACGTTCAGCTCCAACCTCCAGATGCATTAGGATCCGCACGTGCACAGAAGAATCTCGGATGAAGACTGATTTCCCACGCGGGCTGCAGACGTGACTGTGACGATTCGCCTGAAAGAATAATCTGGTTACTCTTGCGGGGAGCTCGTGTGCTCAGAAATCTAAATACGATCCTTGTAACGTCAGACTCGCACGCGAATCACGTTTCCACAAAGACGACACATCAAAGTCGCTGGGCGTGGTCGGGATCGGCGCTCGATTCGACGGCGTAGGCGTTTAAAGCCACTGCCATTGAAGAAACGCAGGGCGAAAAGTGCTCACGCTTCTTGCTTCGTGTTCTTCGGCCTCCTTGTCGGTTAACGTCGCAATATTATAGGCTGCGGACCGATAATAAGATACTCGATACTAGTTATTACCCTGCTTTTTCATAAGTTCTCAATGACGCTAAGGGAATCCTAAGGAATTCTTGAAGAAGGCCCCATCGCCGACATCGTAAATAACGATGCACATGCCGGTTTTTTATTTTCAATTTGTTTCTTCACTTTAAGTGAAGGTGCGTATTAATCGGTGTCTTGGGCAGTATTAAAACAGCGTTTCTTGACATCTTGCAAAGAAAGGTCCGTTGACTTTGCAGAAAATATTAAAAAAAATATAAAGAAGAGCGATCATCGGGTAATTTACTGCCCTATGTGCGTGGAAATCCAGAAACCGTTGCGCGTTCAAAAGAGTATACGGCTGTATGAGAAAGGTAATTATGAGCAGCTCTGCAACAGTCTGTCTGAATATTTTGTGTCTTTTAACACTAATTTTGAGAGTAGAAGTGTGGACGTAAACTGGTGTCTCTTTAAAGATAAATTATGTGATTTAGTGGAAAAATATATACCTTGTATTGATATAACAACGAAGTCTTCGAATCCATGGTTTAATCGCAGCCTCAAATCGCTACGCAATAAAAATCAGAGGCTCTTTCGAGTTGCCCGTCGAGCCGGTACGCCCGAATCATGGCAGAGCTATGAGGACTGGGCTAACATTTACAAAATTGAGTTGAATAGATGTAAAGATATTTTTTATCGTACGACTTTGCCATCATTATTGATTGCCAATCCGCAGCGTTTTTGGAATGTTGTTCGCCCAAAAGACGAGTGTTCGTTACAACTTGTTTCAAATTCAGGGGACCCTGTTCCAGTGAACTTGTGCGCTAATGTGCTGAATGATGTTTTTTTCTAAAGTGTTCTCCGGTTCAGACCTCATTACTGTTTCCCCTCCCGTCTCCAGTATATCGTTCCCAATGGATCTTATTCTTAATGATTGCGATGGAATTGTAAACATTATTAAATCCTTAAAAGTTTCTTCGTCATGTGGAATTGACAGCATAAATTCCAAGATTCTCTGTAACATAATCTAACGTCTAGCCTTTTTTTAACAAAAATCTTTCATCAATCTCTGGAGACGGGAGTCGTGCGTGAGGACTGGAAATTTGGGAAGGTCATTCAGGTCCACAAGAGCGGTAGTAGGTCATCACCAGCCAACTATAGACCGATATCTCTTACCTGCATCTCGTCTAAAATAATGGAACACATCATCTTCAAGCATTTGGTTTCATTCCTGGATTCTAACTCTTTCTTCAGTGACGTGCAGCACGGTTTTCGCCGTAATTTTTCTTGCGAAACACAGCTTCTTCATCTGACTAATGACTTGTTCTTGAATCTCGACTCCGGATACCCCACTATCGCTGTATTTCTCGATTTCGCTAAAGCATTTGATAAATTACCTCATAAACTTGTACTTCTCAAACTTTCCACGCTAAATATTGACGCTCATGTACTAATCTGGATTGAATCATTTCTTTCTCAACGCCGTCAATACGTCTATGCTAACAATGCCTCGTCTCACGTCTCTGCTGTTTCTTCTGGTGTTCCTCAACGCACCGTGCTTGGACCGCTACTTTTTCTCATTTATATTAACGACCTCCCATTGCGTATCACCTCTGTTATTCGCCTGTTTGCTGACGATTGCGTTGTTTACCGCAAGATTACTACTCAAGATGACCTTCTAATTTTGCAAGCTGACCTTCTCAAAATAACCGACTGGTGCCAGAATTGGAAAATGTCTCTCAATACTAACAAATGTAAGTGCATCCGTTTTTCTAATTCATTAGCAGAAACTAATCCTACGCTACTTTTGGATGGGGCTATACTCGAATATACAGACCACTATAAATACCTCGGCGTGCATCTTCCACCTAACCTCTCTTGGAATACTCATATTAACAACATTGTACAATCTGCTAATCGAAGTTTAGGCTACATCCGTCGAAATTTTAGATCTGTTCCCAATAACCTTAAGCGTCTCCTGTACGTTACTCTTGTCCGTCCCAAATTAGAATATGCGTCTTCAATTTGGCATCCTCATCAATCAACGCTAACTGATTTAATTGAATCTGTTCAGAGCCGTGCTGCACGCTTCATTTTTTCTGATTATTCCCGTTTTTCGAGTGTCTCGTTAATGAAAGCTCACCTTGACCTTCCGCTATTATCTTCACGTCGTAGGATCTCTCGCCTTTGTCTTCTTCACAAGGTATTTTATACACCCATCTTTAAACAATCTCTCTTAAACCCCCCATCATACATCTCGGCTAGAATTGACCATCCTTGTAAGATCGCCCGCCCACAATGCTTCACCCTCGTACACCAGAAGGCGCTTTTACCATCTGCGACTGTCGACTGGAATGACCTCCCCGAGAACCTCATCGGCATCACCGACAGTGGAAGATTTCGGGACGCCATCACCAACTACTTCATGTAAACCCACTCCCCTCTGTAGCGCCACTTGTGGCCCTGAGGGTATTATAAATAAATAAATAAATAAACATCAAATCAAACGCACGAAAGCAAAATTAGAGGGTGGGTGTGTTTTATTAATTACGTAAATACTATATTTATAAATGTTCGTCGGGATGGCACGTAAAAATTGATTTTCAAGACATTCTTTTTTGGGAGACACTAAAACACAATTCCACAAGAGGAGATAATTTTTAGCAATATTAACGCCCCGGGATGCAGTACAGGTGGAGGTCAGCTTGCTCATCTGCTTTTAAGGCTTAACTTTTGCGTTCAGACGTCATAACGTCCGAAACATAAGATCGCCAATAGGAAACTACAATTTAAAAAAATTACATGTCCAGTAGAGCTGAAGCTTTCTCGGGGATCAATTTTGGGGATGAAATAAAGATCCTAAATGTTTCATTGCCTTGAACGCCAAATAGCATTTAGGGCGTGTCTAGACACCTGCTAGATTTTCTTGCCTGCGGTATGTTGGATCATCGTTGGGATCAAGTTAACTCCTACTTTTGACATCTATAAATATTATGAGAATTGAATTGTAGTACTAAGGGAAGCATGACCAGGTGAGCTAATGGAGTTTTTTTTTTTAAATCTTAATAGATTCGTTTAAAACAGCCGTTCAAGCTAGACTTGTGCGGTTTGTGCAAGTGGGTTATACGGTCAGGGGAACATAATATAGGGGACTAATCGCAATGATCAGTTTTGAAATAAATATAATTTGTTAATTAACTTTTTCAATATAGAAATTATGCATATAGTTTAAATTTGAAACTTGCTGGGCGTCATCTAAAACCACTAAATCAGCTCCTTTTAGAACGATGTAAGGCAGAGGCGGCATTTTACAGCGCTCTGGAAAAGACGCGGTTTGGACGCATTTCTAGATGTCGATTTCCTATCGGAGCGCATCTTTGCGCCCGCAGTGCTGCTCCCCGGTGGTGGCGGTGCGAAGCCACCCCCTGCCTCCTTCCCCCCCCCCCCCCCCCCCCCCCCCCCCTCGTAGTATGGAGGGAAGTATGGCGTACCTAGGTTGCCCGTCTCGGCCACTCGGGAGCAGGACCGCGGGCGTAGAGATACGCTCCGATAAGAAACCGAAACCTACAAACGCGTCTAAATTGAACGTTTATACGAAACGTCGTAAAATGCTGCCCTTGCCTTGTATGTCTCTAAAAGAACTGATTTATTTGTTTTCGATGACGCTCAGTAAGCATCTAACTGAAACCATATGCCTATCTTCACTAATAAAAAAAAGTTAATTATCACATCTTACCTCAGTAGCCGACTGATCCCTACGATTAGCCATTTATACTGTGTCCTCCTGGCCGTATAATTCACCCGCACAAACCGCATAATTGTAGCATTCACGGCTCTTTCTAAATGAGCCTGTTCGCCTTAAAAACAAAACAGAAACACTTGTATATCAGTTTACAAACACGAATTATTAAACGTGTCTCCGTTGAGCGACCGCTTCCGGTAAATGGAGCAGCTCCAAATCTCGGAGTGCGGAAAGCAAGTCCTCTGCCTCTTGCGCAGAAGCTCTGGGGTCATCAGAACGACGCCGAGATTTAATTGGCTGAGATTGAAGGGGTAGTGGGTAGACATCAATGCTAGATGCCTTGAGGTTTACCCACTATTTTGTTTTCAATCGGCGAATAAAAGCTTGGCTTTCTGACATCATCGCAACCCCTGTGGAAAAAGCAGACAAACTTGTGCTCCTCATTGCCCGTCTGCAAGGACACATCACTTTAGAACGAAGGCCAGAAATATCTGCAAAAGTTTAATAACTGGCCACCAAGTCTGTTTGCGCTATAGTAGGCTGCGTGCTGGAAAAAAGTGAGCTCCTTTGATGCAATGGAAGCTTATAATTTATTTTACTCCAAAATGACGCTGGTGGTTATCACACACGAATACATTGAACTGCGTGTTCTACACAGCAGGATGATGCGAATCAGCTGTCATTGTTGTAATGTAGAAAACATGAATAGTGTTCACTTCGGAGGGTTCGACGTTACGTTATATAATGTGACCTTTTACCATCTAGGTAATTAATTAAGGTGACAGGTGGAACAACCGTTGGAATTCGTGCATACGTACACACGAATTCGATTTGTGCATAGTTGTAGACAATTAAGTTGGCACGTTTTACGCTCCAACTCCACCGTATAAACGTATTTAAGGTTCACTGCAGTCACGTGCAAAGAGCACAATGCCTAAAAAATTGTTTAGCACATCCCCGTTTTCACAGAGGTATACGAGAAGGAGATAACCATGTGTATTTATAATTGTTGTATTAATATTAAGAAAAGAAAAGAACGCAAGATTTTGCCGATCCCCGAATATGGGCGATCTAAGGCAGGAAGGAGCCCAGCTGTCAGAGCAGCGGGGGCAAAAAAGGGCCCTCCTTTTATTGCATATCCACCGCTTTGGGTGCGACAAAATGACTCTCCCTAGAGCCAACGGAAAAGGACGCGAGGTTCCGTCGTTCCGTGCGACCGCTCTCCTCCCACCAGGAACCCGATTACGCTGCCTACGGCTCTGCCGACTCGAACTCCGCTCTGGGCGAGCGCTTCCTGACCGCGCGCATCACTTGTTCGCTCCCGTTGTCGTCGGCGCGTCGGCGACATTAGCGACCGAGCTCCGTCATGCACAATTCTCGTCGAGGGAGCCGTTCCTTTCTGCTTCCCTGAACGCTGCAATTCGCCGAGCATTAGCGCAGGGATGAGTGCGACGCCGCGAGCTGGAAACCAATTTAAAAAAAAAGAAAGAAACAGAACATAAATTTTGAAACCACTCATGTCATCAATGCTGACTCGAAAGAACTGAAGATATGATTACTAGACGAGTGAGCTTTGGTACTTGGAAACAAAGCCAGTGGAATTTGAATCTTTGCATCCCTAAGAGGATTGAAACGATATATAAATCTCACACTTAACTAAAAAAAAAAAGAAGATGACGGACGAAGAAGGTGACAAACAGAAAACGTCTCAAATGCAGCTGTAATTTGCGTAACATCAACTAGCTCGCGTGTTTACTTACCGCGTCTTCAATATAAATGGCCTTCAATTGTCCGGCTCCTTGCGCGACATTCTGTACCTTCGATTGTGCTTGGGCATCTCGTTGCAGCCGAAGCACCATGAAAGGCAACGAGACCTTACTGGAGCCCGGCCCTGCCGTTTTCATCCTGTCAGCAACTATAGCCGACCGCATCAAAAGGCTATTGTGGTGGACTAGTTCACGCTCGCAGATGTCTGACACAGTGAGACGGAACACGAGGACAATGTGGTTGGATAGGTTAAATAAAAATAAAAATTTAAACATTATATACAGAGATTATTACAGAAATAGCACGAACGAATGTCACTGACAGTATGGAACGTGAGTCTTACAGGCTTTGCCGGGGAGTGATGGCGACAGGGTTCGAAGCCTGCTGAGCGCTGCAGGGATGGCTTGGTGGGGTGTCTCAGCCCGTCTGTTGACGTGTGGCTAAGTATCGGCGTCTTCGTTATCGGGTCTTACGTGTAGCTGCAAGACTCCGTCGACCTTTCGACGGACGACCTTGTATAAAGTTGCAAGGCACAGCCCACCGGCCTGATGCTGTCGCGTCGAGCTCCACCTCTTCTTTTTCCTCTTCAATTTTTCTTCTCGCGCAGTTAAGGCTTTTTTGCTTGCCCGTTGAAATTGCCACGCTCACCACCAATCTCCCCAGCTATTACTAAAACCAAGAATCCCAGACTGTGGGGAAAAAAAATTAGACGGGGCCTGAACGGTGCTTAACACGGTGAATATTATAATATAATCAACATATGCAATTCCTCATTCGCATCGAATCCGCCCTGCTCTTCATCTTCTTCATCGGGCCTGTATTGAGAAAAAATATTCATATTTTAAAGTGCCACAATAATGAGTCATATCCTTACTGAATAGTGGTTCGACCTCCAAATTAACCAATATAAATGTCGTCAATACGCCATCCAGTGAAAAATTGTAATTTTATAATATCATCATTATTAATAGTATTTCTTATTTTAACGGGTTCACAGAAAAGTTCAAGGCCACCTCGGTGGTGAAAAACAAAAATAACACCACTCTAGGTAACACACGGACACATATATGCAGCTACGCAACTAATATACCGTCGAGATTATGGCGAAATGTTGTAGCACCAAATATTTCAAAGTGGAAAGAATGGTGGGGTCGTAAGGCTGATGCCTCATGAGGGGGGGATAGAGTTTTTTTTTTCCTTCAAGCTGGCACTAAGTTTTGTCGGAAACATATCACAAGTGTGTCAATAACAAGTTTAACTTTATCGTCTATATCAATCACACATAAATAAAACTGAAGCAATACTTGCAATTTATGGCCCTCTTTTGTTAAAGTGAGAGCTTAGACTGACGTGCCTTGGTCGGCTGGACTGTTTTTTTTTATTTTTCTCCGCTACGTTTTTATTATGTTTCTTTTTTTTTTTTGCTCTGGAGGTGCGGCATTATTACAGGCCCTGACTGTGCCTCTATGAACTGTGATGTGACGTGGTATCCGCCCTTTAGAATTACTGCGTTCCAGGCACACTACGCTCAGCCCGGGGATTACGTTATCCATGGACTACTGCTGTGCTACTAAACTTAACGGGCAGGAAGAGGGCCTCTTTTAAGAAAGCTAAGCGAAGCATCCCCAGACGTCCCTTATATCTGCCACTCATATGGCCCACACCGGTTATGCATGCCGCATTGCCGAGTTGTTGAAAGAGGATCCGACAATGTTTTGGGCCTACATTGACCAGCAGAGGTCCGCCACTCATCGGCCGTGCCTTATATACAGTGACCGCCCAGTAGCGTCGCCATGCGATATCGTTCAGACATTTGCCATACAGTATTTTTCTGCGTACAGAAGCCATTCGGACAGCACCATCCAGTTTTGCCTCGACGACCTCCAGGGTGCCATCGCGCGTATCGAGCCACCCTGCTCGACTGGGCCTGACCACCTTGCCCAAACGTTCTTCAAAGTCCTATTCCCTTACATCGTACGCCCTCTGCTCAGCATGCTGTAGTTATGTGCGGAAAATGCCTCCGCCCTGGATTCGTGAAGCGGGCTTTTATCACCCCTATGCACAAGGGCAAAGTAAGTCAAATTACGGTGCAGGCAACTGCCGCCGAGTGGCAGTTATATTGATATTGTGTCCAACTTTTGAACGGATAGTCAACCGCAAGTTGCACGACTTTTGTGCAGACAACGACCTCCTTACTTCTACTCAGCATGGCTTCCGAAAAAAAAAAAACAGGATTTGTGAGATTGCACAGGCAATAATAACTCATTAACTCGGCACAAACATCGCCTGTGGCATCTCGACAGGCTTGATACTGCTAGACTTTAGCAACGCGTTCAACACTGTGAACCACGACATACTTTTGCGAAAAGTGGCGCAAGCCGGTGTCAGTGGACTCCTGCTTCGGTGGATTGGACGTTTATTTACCGTGGTACAGACGAACAATTTTTCACGGATTATACTCAGTGTTTCGCGGTCACGGCTGGTGTACTTCAGGGCTCCGTACTCCGCCCAACCTTGCTTTCGTTGTTTATAACCGATCTACTCCTTTGCGACGACCTACATACAATTCATTATGCGGATAATACTACTATACTTGCTCGAACGCTTCGTCACGCCTCTAGGCCCATTGGTCCAAAGTTCAGCTGTGGTATAAATTGAACTGTCTCGTCCTAAACACATCCAGATGTGCTTTCATGCGAATCAGAAACAGTGGCACACGGGAAGTCCCACAACAACTCTACGCAGCGTCCCTCTCTCTTAACTTCCACCTATGCTGATTCTCGATGGGACGTTCACACCTGACCTGTAATTCTCAGTAAATATTGAAAATGCAGTGGCCAACGGCAGATGCTTTCTGAGATATGGGACACAGGTCTCGAATATGTGTGATCCAGCAACCTTTCGTGTTTTATACACTCGTTGTCCCGCAACTCGAATATTGTTGCGCAGTGTCACGTGTGGTGCCCGTACCAGAATAATTTAGCCGACCGCCTGGAGAACGTGCAGTGGCGCGCGAAACGAACCTTCACGAGCCTCCACTGCTATATTGCCGCGTGCATAATTGAGAAGATAGCTTCTCTGCTCATCCTGAAGTTTCGCGGATTCTCCTGTCCCGTGCATAAAAGATAAGGAGGCCAAAATGATGCCTAGTCAGTCTCGCCATAGCTCTTTCCCGAACATTCTAGTTAAATATTCGAGAATACGAGCATAGTAGAAAAAAGCCGTGCGCCGTATTGCCGATTCATTCAATGATTCTCTCTCGCCATAGATAGCTGTTTCGCCGGCGCACCGTCGCTTCTTGCGGCCACAATCGACGCCCGCAGCTGCTTTCTTGACATGTGTTTCTCTTTTTCTTTTCTTTTTTCAGTTTGGCACAAGTTCGTCTTCATTAAAGATTTCGTTCATTCAGCTTGTCCTGCCTCATCGTCTGTCATTCGTTTCATTTTTGGTGGAGGTGAGGGGTATCAAAACCCATGAAGCGCACCAACCATGGGGGCCGGTGGTACGAGCCCGTTCCATGGCGAAAAAAGACTTTTTGATGAGAAAACCGATGCACGAGCAAGCCTCCGCACTAAAGGCGAACCCCCGGAGTTTGGTCTCCTTCCAGTCAAGAGCAAGAACAACCCGTCGACGAGACCAGCCATGAACACCCAGCCGTTGCAGACCTCGATCGCTCCATCCCTCGACTTCATGCCTGTCACCCCACGCAATCCGACACCATTTTATGGTGAGGCTCAGGAGGATGTGCAGGAAAGGCTTTAGCATTATGGACGCATAGCACGTCATAACGGATGGACTACAAAACAGCGCCTCTAAAATGTCTACTTCTCCCTGGAGAAGATTGCGAACCTTTGGTCCGAAAACCACGAAACTTCACTCACGTCTTGGGACACCTGCATCACCGACGTGAATAGAACGTTCACGAATCAGCATTGTAGGAAGAGGGTCGAAGACCTGCTCCAGGCGAGGACTCGAGCACCCAACGAAACCGTCACCACCTTTGTCGAAGATTCCCTGTGGCTGAGTACCCGAGCAGACCCTCAAGCCACAGAGGAGAAAATACTGCGCGTCCTCTTGCGAGGCGTGAAGAGCGACATTTTCGGCGGCCTCGTCTGCAACTTTCCAACGACAGTCGACGGGTTTGTTGCCGAAGCAACAAACATCAAGGGTGCGCTATCGGCCCGAGCTCGCCCCTATCATCGGCTCAAGAACGTCTTAACTCTGGCAGGGGTCCGCTCTGAGCTCAGCACCAGCGCCGACGAGATTGAGCGCTGAGGGATTCAAGAAGCTGTTTCCTTCTGTCGACCCCCAGCTTCGCCGTTTATCGCCGAAACCGTGCAAGAAAAGTTTCCGAAAGCCATGGAACCATGGGCTTTTGTTAACCTTGCGCCGCTCGAGCCGCCGATCCTGAGCTATGCCACCGTGGCCCGACAGCCGGCCCCAGCAACCCGCCAGTATCAGCACCCGGCGACCCCTGGACGGGAAGCCCCGGCGCGGCATTACGCTAAACGCACTGAAGAAGAAGCTGCGAGCCGAAACACCGGCCCCAAGGAACGCGGCCGTGTGGCACACGACTGGCCGACGTCCGCTGTGCTGCCACTGCGGGGAAGCATACCACGTGTACCGGCGATCTCCCTACAGACAGCTTGGGTTTCGTGGCTTTCCACCAAACGCACACCCCCCCCCTCCCCGAGGAGCAGACAACGACCGCGGACATCGAGGAGTACCTGCGTCGCCCGCCGAAACGAGCACCCACTTCTTCCCGGCGATGCCGTTCGCCGTCGCCACGACGTCCGGCGTCGCCCCTTTGTAGGTCCGTTCGAAGAGAGCCTGTCTCCAGAACCTCGTCGGGGAAACTAACTCCGGGAATCCCTGGAGGTGGAGATGCCGAAGACCACGGTCGGAAACATCCGCCACGAACGTCGGAGGGCCCCCAATTTAGTGACAGCAAGGACCGGAACGACGATTCCGCAACAGTGCCCAATAATCTCAACGTTGTCATCGACGGAAACGAAGCGTCGGCACTTGTGGAAATCGGAGTGCACTACCCCGTTTTGAGTGTGAAACTCTCACGACACCTCTTGAAAGTGGCGACTCCATGGGACGGACCTGAATTAGAAACCGCCGTAGGGCACCTCATTACACCAGCCGAGACCTGCACCGCTTGCGTCGATATTCACAGGGAGACCTCCATTGTTGAAAATCGTGGTTCTACAGGACTGCACGAGGGATGTTATCCTCGGGATGGACATTTTATGTGAGTACGGCGCTGTCATCGATCTGGGTGAGAACAAGTTGTCACTCCGGAAACATGATCCATCGCCGGAAGACTCCAAAGTAACAGTAGCTCGGGTTCGAGTCCTCGCCTACCATGTGAACCTGCCACCACGTTTGAGCGTTTTTGTACCCATATGAATTGATGCAGCCATGTGCGGGAAGCTCTTCTAGAAGGCAGCGCTCAACTGCTTTGGGGAAGAGGAATTGGCGTCGCACGAGGCATTGCGGATTTTCAAGATTTTCGAGAAGAACGTGCAACTGTTCTCGTGACAAGGTTTCGGCAGGAGTCGCAGCACCTAACCAAGGCTACCACCGTGGGTTACGTCGAGAAACTTCAATCGTAACCCACCATTACCGCAATACCCGAGGAACCTTTGCGTTATATCCCAACAGCACGCCGTCTTCGCAGCTCGACGTCGACCCCGAGCTGCTCGCTTCAGGACGGCGATGTGTAGTTGAACTTCTCGGAGTCTTCAGTGAGTGCTTCGCGACGTTATCAAGGGTGTGACAAACGACGGTAGCAAAGTGCCGCATCGTTACATATGACGACGCACTGCCAAATCAGCAGTCGCAGTGCTGGGTCTCGTTAAAAGAGAGGGATGTGATAGAACAACGGTTCCAGAAATTGCTCGACAACAACATTATCCAACCTTCAAGTAGACCACGGACGACCCCGTTCTTCTAGTAACAAAGAACGGAGCATTGAGGTCTTGCGTGGACTATAGCCGAATAATGTCGTGGCAAAAAAAAAAAAAATATGTCTGCCCGTTTTCCTGAATCGACGACACCCTAAGTCGGCTGCCCCACGCTCGATATTTTTGCATCAATTGACTTGAAGAGCGGCCACTAACAGATCGAAGTCCAGGAACGAGATCGTGAGAAGTCAGCCTGCGTCCGAGAAAACGCGCACCCATCACGCTGTACTCGACGATACACGGCGGCAGCTACCCATGCATATTCAAAGGGGAAAGCCCAGATGCTGCGCGCCTCCAGTCACTCCAACTAAGAAAAAAGCATGTCGGAGTCAAGGCCATTGCATTTTTATTTTAATTACAAAAGCCAAAGGACAAGGATAGAACAAAGATACGAACAGGACAAGCGCTTACTATTATCTGATTGTTTAATGCATCATAAGAGAGAGACGAAAATCAGAGAAGTACTAAGTTAAAATGCTAAAGGAATTCGCACAAAAAAATGTTAAAAAAAGAATAGCGTCTAAATATGGCATACAGGTTGATACATCAACTCCCGTTAAACTTAAGAAACTGTGTCCAAAGATCAATTCCCAAAACGATCGAAAAGAAAAATGCTCACTCCGTCACGCAAACAGATATCTCGACTCCAACGTCAACATCTTATACGAAATTTCATGCACACATGGGAGAGCGTACATTGGTCAATCTGTGCGCTCCGTTAATGTACGACTACGAGAGCATGACATTTCCTACGTTCGTCGCCATCAGAACACCTAGCCGTACAAGTCAGAGGCAGTAAATGCATTCTTCTACCTAATGAAACAAAAGTCCTTAATCGCTTTTGGAGCAAGAGAGCCAGATACATTTTTCAGGCAAAAACCATAATAGAAAATTAAGACACGTGCATTAGCACACCATCAATATCACTGTCCGAGAAAGAGATAGGGTACCTCAAGCTTTGTTCTTAATCTGGCCGTTTTTTGTTTTCTACCACTTTTTGTTTCCCTTTGAATTAATTTTTGTATTTTTGTATTTTATATTATTTTTGAAACGTTTTTGTTTCGTGCGAATGCATTTAGCATTTGAATTTAGTATTTCTCCCTTCATTTTCGTCTGTCTTGTTACATAGATTAAACAACCCGTTGATAGTAAGCGCTTATCCTGTTCGTATCTTGGCTGTGTTCTTGTCCTTTCCGCTTTTGTAATTAAGGTGTTTACCCAACTAGCCGAACAGTGAATTTGAATCCATTGAATTTTCTCGGAGAGCCTGAGTAATGCAAGGCCTTCCCACTCCTCTTCAGCCTCTACATGGCGTACGCGCCGTTTTCCAGACATCCTAACAATACCGATTTGCCCCAACCATTGTGTCGTCCCTCGTCGGTCGCAGTCATTCGATTAGTGCAACGTCTGGGATATGAAGTCGGACAAAGACGGGCACTTCTCGACCCTCCATACGGGCACTGCTAGCCCAATGATTGTTTCCCTCACTTCCTGTATTCCAAGTTGGCCTGTATTTCACCCCCGTCTTGGATCCATAATGGAACTCCGACCGTACCAGTGTATGATAGTTCTTCGTATTTCTTAAAATTTCCAAATTGCGGGTGACTCTTGAATGCGACTATCGCTATCATCTCATTGTGTTCGGCACACTGCATGACGACTTCAACTTGCAAACAAATTAAATGTTTCTCGTAGAACCTTATCAAGAAATTAAATGATTGGAAACTAACCAATCAAGCCTGCAGGCACGGCCGGGTTAAAATAAAATGCTGCGCTTTTTTGAGGCCTTCTCATGGGGGATAGTTTTTCCCTGGCACCGCTGCTCAGTGGGGTCGCTGGGACCTCACCCCTTTATGAGTTCCTCTTTATAGCTGCCTACGGTAGCAGAGTTGCGCGTTGATCTTCAGCGGGCGGCCTTATCGCCGGCTTTTCTGCACTGTCCTGGATGCTTTGCTCGTCACATGACTGAATTCGGGGAATAGCGGCGCCGCGCTTGGAAAGCAAGAAAGGACGAGAAGGAGGAGCAAGCGAGAGAACATACGCCGGGGCGCGTGCGACGTCGGCGGAGCGACCGTGGCGGTGGCTTTCCTGCACGGTGATGGATACTTTGCTCCTCACGAGATCGATCTCGGCAAATACCAGCGTGGCGACTAGGGGAAAACAGAAGCGCAACTCGGTTCCCATTTCAGGGGAGCATATCGTGGAACGCTAACCCCTTCTAGAGTGCTTTAACCTATTCTAGCTAGTCAAGGTGTTGGCCTCTCTGTAGAGTGTGGGAATTGGAGAAATTTCCATACTAGATAGACCTACATAATTCCATAATCACTATCACTAGACGCGGCACCGAAGGCCCTTCATGGCCGGCTTGTACGTAATACGTTACAAGCAACGCAATCACATGTAATCACCTACATATATGAGTAAGTTTCTAATAAAAATTATTACAAATTTCAGAAAGTAATTGCAAAGAAATTTTCTTAGTCTTTATACGTAAAGGAACGATTGTAATTGATTACATTTTTGTTTTTATTCGCGGAGGAAAAATGGGGGAACTTAGAAAATCGCACAAATATATTTATTTTAAAGGAAAAAGCGGGTGACAGTGTGATTATACTGGAATCACACTGTCACCTGCATTTACAAAATGCACGGCCTGGCATTCTTTAGATGCTCAAAACCTTTCTTCACGTCACCTAAATCCTCGACTTAAATTTTTTTTTTGTGTGTGTGGTTTGGTTGTTTGCAAATCGTAACTCGCCAGCTTGCTTACCCACAATGAAGTGGGAAGCACACTGATACAAAAACAAAAACGGACTTTCCGTGCAAACACTATATGGCACACCCCCGAATTCAAAAAGTTTCCTTGCTAGAAAAAACAAATACCATCAATCTTAACCATGTTGAATATACCTGAGACTGGGGTAGAAAAACATAAAAGTCGAAGAAACAGAACGGAACAGGACGACGTCTCAAACTCAGCTCCTGTCCTGTCCCGTTCTGTTTCCGTTCTCGTCCTGTCCCGTTCCCGTCCTGTTTCTCGTCTCGTCCTGTCCCGTTCTGTTTCTTCGACTTGTATGTTTTTCTACCCCAGTCTCAGGTATATTCAACATGGTTAACATCCACCAGCTCGCCTGCACCCTTACTATTGTATTGTACCATCAATCTGCACGCGAGTGGTGTAGCGAGTATGTCGGCGCCTTTTCTTTGTCCCTTCGCCCTTTCTTTGCTTTTTTCTGGCCGAGAATAAGAGAGAAGGAAGATTACTTTTTTGTATCAATTTCAGGGACCAAGATAATCTACACTATGGTGAAAAGCGAAGTTTGGTGGAGCCCTAGTTAGTTTAGAGCGTGTCAACGAGCCAACAGGATCTAGCTGATGTTTGGGTGTCGAACGGGTAGGGTACTCCTTCCGAACGCGGTGTTTTCTAGCCACTGATTCGCGCGTCCAGGTAACAGCACCTATTTGAAAAAAAAGTAGACTGAAAAGTTGTTCAGTGCAGCGTACGGCATCTTGACATAGAAACGAGGGAACATGTCCGATTAGAATATTTGAGAGCCAGATGTTGCTCAAGGTCACAAAAGCATGAATTGCGGCAGCAATAAACGCTTCCATAACACTTGTTTCTTATTTCTTACCCTAAGACAGTAAGGTTGAAAGTAACACCGCGAAAGTAGCGGCCATTTACTTTTATGGAGGTGTGATTGTAACTGTACTTAGTTATATTTAGGGTACCGGTATTCGTAAATGTATTTCCCTACTTTTTTAGAAACGTGTGCAAGTCTGCTCCATGGTAGAGGCTGTTGCCTTTCTTCGGTGCCGCGGCTCCCCTGAGTCAATAGTGATTATTACCTGCCAAGAAACCTCCACCCTGCAGGTACGAACGGAGAACGCCCCTTCTTTTTGGTCTTCTCAAGAAACAATTTTTTATAAACAGGCAGTTATTTATAGAAACCAATCATATTTCAGTGAGCGAACTACAGTCGTTTAAGATGAGTACATTGGCACATATTTTCAGCTACTGTAAGTTGGAAGAGATATCCACGGTGGCTCAGACAGTACTGGAACGTGCAGCGTTTTGGCGTTTCCATGTTGCTAGAAAAAAGCCTACTCCTAAGCGAGATGAAATGCTATAAAAAAAGCCGGCCTCCAGCCGGTCTGGGCTTGAGATACTGTATACATTGTTCACCAAAAAGCGTCGAAATAGACAATAACTCGCAAGATTTAAGGCATAAAATGACAACCCATTGAAATTAAAACTTCAGCCCTGATCTGTTAAGTGACCCTCTCACCGCTTCAAAAACCCTTCATCCCATATAAACCCTCAGCTCTACAAAGCCCTTCAGCCGCTCAGGCCCTTCAGCCCCCCCCTCCCCCACGTTAGCCCATCAACCATTTAGCCACACAAATGACTGTGAAGAATAAAAAAAAATCAGTTTAGGACGTTATTGGAAATTTATTACCGACATTGAGATTTACATGTATGTTGTAACTCAAAAAGACGGTAAGAACCAACGTTTCCTCAATCCGGATGCAAGCAGCTGCAAAGAAAAGTGATCAGACCAAATAGTCAAAACCGTATTGTTTTTCGTTAAAAAAAAAAAAAAAAAAAAAAAAAAAAAAAAAAAAAAAACATGTCTTCATGGTACTCAGAATGCCGCGGGGTAAATTTCTGAGATGTACGGTAGTTCAACAAGTAAAACCGAGCAGGTGCGCCACACGGACACATACACACTGTCAGTAATACGTTTAGCAAAAACCACCAACGCGCAACCAACATGCGCCGCCGTCGAGAAATCCTGAGCACAGTCGCGGTGTCGTCCCTGATGCCGTCGCGGCGGCGTCTCCGGTGTCTCTTTCGCTCACTGGATGCTTTCATGCCGGAGTGACCAAGAGGCACAAGAAAGAAGGCATTGAAATATCGTTTTCTTGATCCGCATACCAAGGTGCTCTAGAAGATAGGGTCCTCGCATGGAACGAGAAACCTAAACTGAGCGTCCTTTCGTTTTTGTGCATTTTGTTTGCGCTCGTTGACGGAGAAAAAATCAGGGCGAGCAGATTCTGAGGAAGGCTGTATTTTAGCTGACTAAAACAGATCTCCTTCAACGAAACCGCAAAAATTCTCCCAGGCATTTCTTCCCCGCACCCTCTCTCGTTCATGGGCGAGGAAGAAAGTGTGCGCGGGGATGCGTAACTGGCCGGTCCTATACTCTGCGTCAACCATTCCGTGCTAGAATGCCATCGCTAGCCTAGTATCGATGGTGCTCCAGCTCTATCGAAAAACATGACACCAAAAGGCGCATATCGAAATATGCTCATCTGTCTTGATAGAGTTGAAAATTTTGGGGATGCTATGCTAGCCTTGGCAATGTAGCACGAAATAGTTCATTGTGTGTATAGTCCAGCCCGTAAAACACATACACAGAACACATAGACACAACAATGGGACCAGGAATGACACGACAGGATAGAGACGGAAAAACGTCTTTTCAGTGAACGTTTTTCCAGTAACGGGCACCGTCTGCAAAGTCGTCTTCGTACTACAAATGAAGTGCAGCCCTACTTGCCTCCACCCGTCAGAGTACATTGGCATTGTGTCGTTGTGTTAATCTTCGTTTTTTTCCCCGTACTAGCGTATACTCAATCAAGGATAGGCAAAAAAGACCAAATACACGCAAATGTATCTGCTGAATATCTTGGTCGGTCGGATATTACCCTCGGAAATAGCGACTATGGAAGAGAGGCTAGCGGAAGTGGTCTAGGCATGCACAGAAGCTACTGGCAACGGGTCCATTTCCGTACCTCTTTGTGACCGCCAGATCCAAAATGGCCAAGCGGCCTACCCGACGCATATATCCTGAAAGGTCACGTCATCTCTACCACAGACCCGTTAAACCGATTTTGATGGGTGGTTTGATTTCACGAAAAAGATTGGGACAGACCACACAGGCCTCTCAGAAATATACGACGGGTGTCTTACACCCACTAGGAATTCCTGAAGGGCACGTCAGGCCCTTAAGAAAACTTTGACGGACATCTCAAACGCATCAAACATTCTTAATGGGTACGTCAAAACATTTCAGAAATCCTGGTGGTCCCTGTTAATTAATTTTCCATAGAAAATGGTACTTATAAATTTGAGAATAAGATAAATGTAGATGTCTGAGAAAATGTATATGACCAGTTGTGTTCACGTCACCAAGAATATGTAAAAAAGCAGCGTTTTTCAGTATATCGTCGAAGATGGACGCATTACTGTGATTCGTTACCGTCCGGCAAATCGAACGAACTTTTACCGTTACTTCAAAGAAAATTCACGAACGTTGATTTCTTGTGACTTTAGATTTCAGTGTTTTACACCGATAAGCTATGTTTACTGATATTGACAGCAACTGAACAGTTACTGAGCGGTTTAACGGTACTTTAGCCTTAGTTTATTAAACTTGTAGAATACATTGGTGTCACAACATTGCGTTGGCCCTTTTATCGCACCGAAAACGTGACAAATTGTAATCAAAAGTACCCAGTAACGATTAATGTAACATGAGAAACAAGGACGTAAAATAGCAACGAACTTTATTCGTTTAACACTCGACATTACAACTTTTTCGTTGTAATTTACTGACATAACTAACGCGCTCCTAGTAGTGTCGTTACTTTTCATGCTCTACTACCATCACTAAATATGACTCATGTTGGTTGGAAACCACCATTTCAAAATTGTTGAAGCGTCGATGGAAGCAAAAAAAAATTCTAATAATCTTTTTGATGTAATGGTTCTACTTACAAAAACTCATCGTTTCCTGTCCCACGTCAAGTTCGAAGTCCTCATAGCGATTTCTTCCTATCTAAATGTCAGACTTGACTCGCTTTTTTCACGTGTATATTTATAAAGTCGAGTAGAGTTCATAGCGACGAGCGAACGCGTGGTGTAGAAGTGGCGAGGTGATGCCGTAGTGAAGTGAAAATTATTCGGGCCCGGAGGAAGAGCGAACCTCGTTGAAAGATGGAAAAGTGCTACTGGGGAAGACGGAGAGTCGCTCTCGGTTCGAATATTCACTGTGGACTGCCAACGGATTGACGCCGCTCACAGCGACGCGCTCGACGAATCCAAAACGTAGGCTTTCGAGGGTCGAGATATTTTTTTTTTTTGACGTGTCAAAACGAAACTTTTGCACACTGACGGACACACTATATTATTTTGTTGCCCAAACCCTTTTTTTCTTGTTGGTGTAAGCACGATATGGACTATTATTTTGGGTACAATCTTGAGCGTGCTGGCTTTTCCAAAACCGAATTATTTTTTTTTGTGAGAGTTTTTGTTTTTCTTTGTAGTTCCAGAGCCTCTCCGTGAACTGAGGAAACGGTGGGAATGGTGGAAGTATTTTTTTAACTAAAAGTGCATTCGTCTCGCAGCCCAACATCACACGACGGTGTTTTTTTTTATAAAAATTTGCGCGCAATGTTAGAAGGGTGATTTCATTTGAATTCGACCAAACTTGTCGGGGGGGGGGGGGTCTTTAGATTTAATCGTAAAAAATATATATGATACCCGAATCCTTGTGATGAAAAAAACTGCCTTTGAAAAAAATTAGAATTGTATAGTTTGAGAGAAAAAAATTCTGAGGCGCTGCAGGGTAGAACACGTCAAATTCCCAATTTGATTTTATCTCGAATTTAGCCGCCATTTACAAAATATCGAATTCTTGCAGAATTATTATATTTATTACGCAATATTTACGCAGACTTGGCTATTTTTAGAGGTAAATTTCTGTCTTCTGTTATTTTAAATTAATTTTCTAAAAAATCTCAAACATGCAACCTAGAGCAAGTGTGACGCAAATTCGGACAGCTATATAAAACGAACGGTAGGGCGCAATGACGTGAGACAGATATCTGTGCGTAGCTATCAATGTAAGCTATCGATTGACATGTATTTTATGGTTATTGTGTTTACCGTGTTGTTTTTATTCTGCCACAAATATAGACAAAAATGAAAAATATGCAAATTTTGAAGTCAATTTTCTCAAAAAAGCCATTTTTTATTTCGTTCATACTTTTTTAATTTATTGCCCAGATTCTGCTTAATAACCGGGTATAAATATTGCTTGACCTTTTTTGTTGTAGTTTTAGGACAACCAGTTGAATAAGTCATTTTTATCGCGTAATACCAACCTCCGGCTCCGGTATGCGGGCTTCACCGCAACATTGATAATTGGCTCAGCAATATCAGATTTCACTGACAACCACTTTACCTCGTTGTATTCCTAGTAATATACTTTTTACAAAAAAAGAAATGTCACAAAAAAATGACAGAAGGCAAGTGGCGTAGGCAAATTTTTTTTTCTCTTTCAAACTTTTTTAATTGATTTCCCGTGTGTTGCTTACCAGCTGGGTATGCACGTTTTCTGGCGCTTTTCTTTATGTTTGTTTTTACATCAAAAGAAAGAGCCTTGTTCGTTACATCAGTTGCAACTGGTCCAGTTGTTAGGTGAAGTATAGGTTCAGTAACCTCTTCGCGAGCGCCAGCAAAAGGCTGCGATTCTTATCATGAAGATTACCATGCGACTCTTAGTTGACCTCGGCGTGCGCCGTTGCAAGAGGGTTATACTAATCTTGTTAGAGTGGAACTCGCGTCGTCACAGGCTGTCGCAATGCATCACAGCGAAGGGGAACTGTGTGAAGCAGTCCTTGTCCTTCTCCCAATAAATTTATGGGCGGAAGCTTGAGACTCTTTGGTGCCCGAAGTTTCTGTAGCTCGGCTGGGTCAAGTTTGTCAAAAGGAGAAAACAAATGCAGTAAACACTAGACATTATCACGCCGGTCGATGGAGTCGTAACTGTATACATACAGCTTTTGCGGATACTTATTTGTTTCAAGGGTGCCAAGTTATCACCAGTACAAACATGGCCACAGTGTCGGCAAGAGCATCAGAACAAAAAGGAAGGTTCGGTTGGCTTATCATTTTGTGTCTTCGTTGCAGCGCTTTTTTCTGGAACTAATGTTTGTAGTCCTCTTTGAGCCCCTGGTGCTATGGTCTGTCTGTTTCTCTTATCCATTATTTATTTTTACTTGTAAGCGAATAACACGCACCATGACATTTCTGGCGTCCTTAGGTTGATTCGCTAATCAGTGTCTATATTTGACAAACTCATCTAGTATAAGAGAATAAAAAAAATATAAGAAGAGGGCTTGCAGCAATGAATTTGTATAAGAGAACTGCGGAACTGCGTCGAAAGCAGAAAGCCGGAACCTCCCGAGGAATGAACGCGTCATTTTGAACTCAGTCATGGCTGCAGTTTTCAGCTTTAAAAGAAAGAGTTGCGCGGACTACTTCGAGAGACATAAGCGAAGGGTATACCGCAACCGACGTTTTCGTTATGTCACCGATCTCAACGTAGACGCCTTGAAGATGATCCTGCCTCCATCGAAAGCCGCGGCTCTTGCGTTGGATGACGTGCTCTGCCAGAACTGCTTCCAGTACACCGGTGAGAAGCTTTCATCATCTGTCAGTGACCCATGCTCGAGCTCTCCAGCAAGCTGCATCGAAGAGCACGAAGTAGTGGAAGGTCTTAACGAAGAGATTTCTGCTGCTGGGCTTGAAATAACTCCTTTGCGCATGCCTTCTACAGTAAACCCTAAAAGCCGTCAGGCATATGCTGAAAGAAAACAGCGGGAGATTGAAGGATCACACAGCCGACAGGTACGAAAAAAGTTGGCGACTGCATATACCTTGGAGCCAAGTGGGTCAAGTTCTCGCAGTGATCAACCATGCCTCGGCTGCGACGGGTGGTGGGCAAACATCAGAGAGGCCTTTGTGAAGGCGGCATCTTACCAGGAGAGATGTCAGCTCCTCACGCTTGTGCCCAAGGGCGTAGCCACTAGGGAGGTAGAACGGCTAATTCCTGAGGCATCGAAGTACCTTCTGAAGAAATCAAAGCAGCTTCGTGAACGGTTCGGCGTATGGGAGCGTCCGGAGCCTTATCACGGTGGAAGCATAAGCGAGGACACCATACGGGCAGCCACGCAATATTACACCGACGACGATCTCGACTGTTCTCGGCAGAGCCCAAACAAAAAAGATGCTGTTAAGCTTCTGAAGGATGGCGAAGAACATGTGGTCGTGAAGCGGTATATGACAAGGTCTGTCCGAGAGACGTGCAGGCTGTTTAAGGAAGCAAACCCGGACTCAAAATTAGGTCTGATTAAATTTTACTCGCTGCGGCCAAAGTGGGTCAAGCTAAACCCTGAACAGACTGTCTGTGCATGTGTGTGCTGTACGAATTTCGATTTGTGCTTTTCCACCCTGAACAGCATGCGAGAAGAAAAAATAACAAAAGAGGAGATTCTCGCTTTGTGCCTCTGCCCTGAACCCTCGTCCGAATGTTTCAGAGGCGAATGCAAAGACTGCCCCTCGACTGACAGACTCTCCTTAGAATCATTGGAAATGGTGCCTGAAGAGGAAATTACATTTTTCACATGGGAGAATGGTAATTTGATAAGCAAGACTGCCGACTCCAGCGCCTTTTTGAAAGAGCTACAGAAATGGGCCACAAGGTTTTCCACGCACGATTTTATTCGTAGGACACAACGGGAAGCCATACGGATTGAGAAGTCTAGTGTGACCTCAAGACACATCGTCATGCACTTCGATTTTGCGGAGAACTTGACGGTAATTTTGCCACACGAGATACAGGAGTACCACTGGCACAAGCGTCAGCTCTCTGTGTTCACGTGTGTGGCATCCACGTCGCAAGGCTCGAAATGCTTCGGCGTTGTCTGTGAGGACTTATGTCATGACACTTCCCATGCGCTGCTGGCTCTGAGACTTATAGAAGACTGGCTGGAGGAGCACATCCCAGTTTATGCTTCACTAACGTACATATCCGACGGGGCGCCTGCTCATTTGAAAAATAGATTTCAGCTGCATGAGTTCGAACGAGTGGGCCATACCCAATTGAAGTGGATATTTTCTGCCTCTGGGCATGGTAAAAACTCTTGTGACGGGGTTGGAGGGCTTCTCAAACACCACGCAACGGTGCACAACCTCCGTTCACCGGAGGAGCAGCTCGTCCGAACATCAGTAGATTTTGTGGACAAGGTTGGAAGGCGTGTCAAAAACGTAACTCTCATGAACTTAACCGAGAAGGAGGTGAGTGACTTCCGCAGAATCAAGAAAACAGAGTGGAGTTGCGTACCGACTCGGAAAAGCATCCGCGCTTCGCACGTGTGGCGACGCGAAAGGGGCGAAGTGCAGCTTGAGCGAACTGTTCTATCTTCGTCTTAATGCATGAACCTCTGTGGTGCACGTGCGGAACTCTCAGATGATCTACGGCTTTGTTTTGTTTTGTTGTTAAAGCCTCTTCTTGTACATTTGCGCTTCTGTGAAAAATTATGTGTTTCTATAGGTGTGCCTTGTTAACCCAAATAAATTACTCAATAAATAGAGTGATTTTGTTAAACTGTTACCTATGAATGTTTTATTGTATACTGCCAACAAAAGAGTATGATTACTGTAAGCTGAAAAGCAACTTCCGATATGCTGTGCGTAGCCCAAAAAATTTAAACGTATGCAACAAGTAGTCCAAAAGCCGAAGGATGGACAAAATGTAGTCAATTTTTTTTTTCACGTACCTCGGAATACTAAGGGCCAATGAAGGATAGGCGAAAGAATGCCATGCGGTAAATTAAAAAAATTCGAGCCGATTTTCCGATAATGTTTGTATAAAATAAAGATTGTCCGAAACGCATAAACGGGGATATTGTTTTTCTGGACTGGATAGTGCCGTAGAATGCAACCCGACATGATCGAAACGGATGAAACGTCTTGGTTCTCTCCACTCGCTTGGGCTTGTAAACATTGATGTTAACTAAATTTACTTTTGTTGTTGTTTATCACGGTACAATGTTCAAACAAATAATTTAAATATATAAGTTTCGTGCAACCTCAGTAGTAAAACGTTGTCGTGGCGACGTTCGAAAATGCAAGCTGTGACTTCGCAGACATCACTTCTTCAATTCAGCCATCTCTCATTTCTTTATGACGTTACTGATTTTTTTTTAAATATATTAGTAAAAATTCAACGGGGTAAAGTAGTTTTCAGTGAAATCTGATATTGCTGAGCCAATTATCAATGTTGCGGTGAAGCCCGCATACCGGAGCCGGAGGTTGGTATTACGCGATAAAAATGACTTATTCAACTGGTTGTCCTAAAACTACAACAAAAAGAGGTCAAGCAATATTTATACCCGGTTATTAAGCAGAATCTGGGCAACAAATTAAAAAAGTATGAACGAAATAAAAAATGGCTTTTTTGAGAAAATTGACTTCAAAATTTGCATATTTTTCATTTTTGTCTATATTTGTGGCAGAATAAAAACAACACGGTAAACACAATAACCATAAAATACATGTCAATCGATAGCTTACATTGATAGCTACGCACAGATATCTGTCTCACGTCATTGCGCCCAACCGTTCGTTTTATATAGCTGTCCGAAGTTGCGTCACACTTGCTCTAGGTTGCATGTTTGAGATTTTTTAGAAAATTAATTTAAAATGACAGAAGACAGAAATTTACCTCTAAAAATATCCAAGTCTGCGTAAATATTGCGTAATAAATATAATAATTCTGCAAGAATTCGATATTTTGTAAATAGCGGCTAAAGTCGAGATAAAATCAAATTGGGAATTTGACGTTTTCTACCCTGCAGCGCCTCAGAATTTTTTTCTCTCAAACTATACAATTCTAATTTTTTTCAAAGGCAGTTTCTTTCATCACAAGGATTCGGGTATCATATATATTTTTTACGATTAAATCTAAAGACCCCCCCCCCCCCCCCCCCGACAAGTTTGGTCGAATTCAAATGAAATCACCCAGAAAGTGATATAAAAAATATCGCCAGAAGAAATGCAAAATTTGACTTTATTACATTACTGCGAAAAGTGTGCCAAACCTCGACTTGTCGTAGATTGTTTTTAATCTTTCCATCCATTTTTAATATCATATTTGTTTGAGCGCAGTCCTACTGTCGCTCATGTTGTATTTGGAGCGGTACTTTATTATTCTCCGTATTACTTTGATGCACACCTAACTACAATCACATAATTGCTGCCAATATTTAATTTTTTTAAAAAAGAAAACACAGAATGTGCCGTGACACCGAGCATGACGTATCATTTTTTGACGTCGTGCCTGATGTCACATTTAACTATTTTTAGGTGCAAACATATTCCCAGCCTCATCACTCGTTGGAGCATTTGACTCTCCCAGGTGACTGGTGGGTAGGTAGGCGCACCATGTTTTAAGAGTGATCGATAAAAGCATCGGCTGGAGGAAGTGCAGCAAATAAAAGATAATAAATAAAAAAAAAAAAAACAATAAATTTTGTTGAAATGTCATTTGAGTTGTGTCACTATTTGTCCTGTGTGAGCGGTTCGCCCTATAATCGGGTCAAAAAATTAGTTTATTTCATAGATATTTGATCGTTTTGTTTGTTGCAGAGTTCATAAATAAATGGAACAATAATTACTTACCATCCTGCGCATGATACTAAAGACAAGTTTCAATTGAAAGCTTTCTTTTGAACTTTAAAACGAAAATGAAACCCGCTTCCACCCTCTACTTTGTGTTCCAATAAATATTAGCAACCCCACCAAATCAACAATGTATCAGTCCATAGGAAAAACATACGCGCCAACGCAGCATTACATTGCCAAGGGCACGTACACACTTGTTAAACCGTGTACCTGATGGTTTATATACAATATGGACCGGCGTGCACGGAATGACTGCGAGCAAGGCCTCCCAGATAACAGATCCGTATTGCTGAACTTCCTATGCGCCATCTAACGGAGACCGTCATAGGGCAGAGATTGGACACGTGTGTGACGTGAGCGTTTGGCTCAGACTCGTCTCCTTGCTGAATGGATACGAGTATGGGTCGAACGCTGTTGCAGCACTCTTGTCTTATCAGTGGCCTACGGCAACATTACTATTTCTGGGGAGAAGTCGTGAGACGGTCGCTCGTGAGCTATTGATGTCATTCTTTATAAAACAAAAAGTGGGACGGCATATGTCAGCGATAATTCTATTGTGCTGCATGGAAATGAATTTCAGTTTTTGAATTTTCGGGTACTAAATTCATCAACTTTTATGTGTTGGTGCTTCGCATATGGTGTGTATAGATGCTTTGCTTTTCCTAAGTAAAACTAGTTGAAAGTAAGCGCTTGTCCTGTATACTTCTTTTCCTCGTCTTTTTTGCGCTATTTAAATGTTTAACCAACATTTTTAGAGTGACGCAAGAACATTCAGCACTGTGGTTGTGTTATTGCAGAGCTGTTGCCCGAGGTCATCATGTAAAGAGAAAGGAAGTAGAGGAAAGAGACAGAAAGAAGGAGAAGATAAAAGATGAAACTGAATCAGCCAATAATCGTAGAGTACGAAGGAAAGAAGAAAACAACACTAAACCCGGTCCGTGACTGCTCGAGCGAACGAAACGACAGCGACGTGGCACGGAGAAAAAAGACAGAAACGCTGCAGTACATAAAGCGGGGTAGAGTTTGGCGTTCCTCCAAAAAAATGTTTGTCGACAATCGACCGCTGGTTGTTGCTTCCTGGTCTCCCCTTTCGTGAGCATCCGCATCACTCAATTATTTGTCCCGTTTATTTTCTCCTTTTCACACATCGACCGGACATCAGTCATAGTTGTAGTGGCTGTTTCCGAGGGAGTGTGATTTAAGCACTATTTGTCTTTCTTCTTAGAAAATGGGTGTCATCAAGGGTCGATGTAAACAAATGAAATCAATAGAGATGCTGACAGAGATGTTGATTCGCGTTATTTGCACTAAGGCATGCCTTAATTAAGCCGCATTTTTCACACGCCAGAATGCGAGACAAGCCACAAAAAAGGGCCTTAATAAGTTGGCACACCAGACTTTTTCAGAAGATGATGCGCGTTTTCTAAAGTACGTCCCTTAACAGTGATTGTTAACGTAAAATAGAATGTTTTGTTCACAAATGGCGCTATCTATATTTAGTGGCCTCAACATATTTTAATTTTATATATTGTTCCTGCATATTAGCCCATAAAAATGTTTCGTATGCCGCTCTGAACTTATCCCTTAAGCGGCAATTGAGGCTGTACTTTCACTGAAAATTAAAGAGACCGCACTGCCCAACTCTATTGTCATAGCTTGAAAGACTCGGGATGACAATGCATCACGCGCGCATTTTACGTCTTTCAACATACCTTTCCCGTTCTCAACGAATGGATTCATCGATCAAAAGGCCGTGCAATGTCTTAACTGATTAATATTAATGTGCTGTGGCAACAATCACCTTACTTTGCTATGGATGTGAGCCCGAATATTGAATGTCTAGGATGGATCAAAATGGCAAAATTTAAGCATTGGACATAATCTCTGTTGTTGCTTGTCCAGCTTTATTACGATCACTTCTTGGCTTCACCTCTCTTATTAGCCTTGGCAGCCTGTACCACGCTTTAAGTCACTGTTCTACTCTCTAAAGTGCATTTGACTTTGTGATTCGGATTTGCTCTTCTTCCAAACATGAAACCTGCCAATTTATATTTACTATGCATCATACACCGATTTCATATAAAAAACCAAAACACTGAATAAAACACCGCCAATTTTATTGGGTTAGACGACCATTTGAATGTGGGAAGAAAAAGTCGTCCTGGGGAATTTTTTGTCAAAAACACCAAAATACAGTGATATTAGTCATATTACGTGCTGTAAAGGTAACTCTAACAATCTATGCCTTGACCTTGCAAGCTAAATGAACCAAACAACGTGATATCCGAAAACAAAAATGCACTTTACAAGGCGACTTGTGTCAGCAGTTTTTTCAGTAATTAGCTTTAGTACACAAATCAGAAATGATTAATTTAGTGCACGATGCTGAGGTACGCCTCACAAAAAAAAAAACAAATCAATCATCGTAGGTGGCTTTCACTCCGGTGCGTAGAGGAACGAACTGCCTGAAGCCATCGTTTCGACACAATATATACTCATTCCGTGAAATGCTAACGTTCATGGAATTCTCGCTCACCGCTTGTCCGTAGAAAGGGGCCGAGTCATCGTGGACACTATTTAATTATCGAGCCCGGTGTTCGACGGCTCATGTCACCCTAACTGAACAGTTCTGTTCCTTTCAACACGCCTCGTGTTTTATGCCTCGTACCGCGATCGCACCCCACGTGCCCTCCGCATCTTTGACAAAATAATTTACATATTCAAATCCCCACATCTTCACTCTCTTCTAGGGTGTTTGTGTTTCACAAAATCAACAGCCAGTCTTTGTTACTGGAGCCTTTACCCAAATCCTGCACTCGAACATCACGGTCTTAAAAACAACTTCCGCGATTCGGTGGGAGTTGCTATCACGAGAGCGCCACAGTATTTGGGGCCCTAGCAAACTCCCTGTAGTGTATTTATTCCTTCTTGAGCTACGGTACAGCGATCGGGTAAGAAGATTTCCCTTCAAATAAATACGGCTAATACGCCCGTAAGATCCTGCGCGCACGATAAAAAGGAGTACAAGTTAAAAAAAAATGGAAGACAAATGGAAAAGAGGAGGAAAACCAGAGGCGCACACGGCCGATAGCAAAAAATAAAAAGCTTTTTTGCAAAAAAAAAAAAAAAATAAGAAAAAAGCATCACTGATAACCATATTTCACGAAAATACTAGCACTAAAAATACATTGATTTAGTTACTAGTATCACAAAAGCGCCGCCAACCATTTGTAGGGAGATATAAAACACCAGAACTAACATTAACCAAGCCGAGCTGAACATCGGGTCTTGAAACGTCCTAAATTAAAGAAAGAAGTGGTAATAACACAACATTTGCCTGTTTTCCTACCGCTATTTCTTTCCAACAGAAGATCACCAATAGCCGCCGCTAACTTCTAAAAATCTTCCAGCTTGCGCAAAGACTAGGTCCTAAGCGAAATGAAAACGATCAGAACAGCAGGCATACTTTTGGGTTAAAATCGATGAACCCTAATTATAAGGCTTGCGTTCTAATCTGTTTACCCGGGCAAAGTCACACACCGACTCGCGGCCAACGGGACAACAGTAGAGAGGAAAAGTAAGGGGCAGTTGTATGTTAAAATGAACAGGTTGATGCTGCACGCGACCGTCCTTATCTGCATGTCCTCCAGTTGCTCTTGGCATTATTGAGACTCTTCGGAAATAGCAACCTAGGCGTTTTTCTTAATAGGCTGTGCATGGCATCCAGCTGTTGCTTCGTTATTCCTCAGGGCATGCAGGACCGTAGCGGAGGTTGCTGCTGCTACCTATTCGACTTGATCTGTTGTTAATGTGATTGTCTACACCTTGATTCATTGCAAAAATCATGACTGCACTCCCTCATTTAGTTTGTCTTAGTGTTCAATGCCTTCAACACTAAACTTTTAAAGTTTCACAGCGGACCTCAATGAAAAACCATGCAAAGACAAAACATTAGCACAGTGGTTCTCAACCATCGATGTTTCGCGGACCCCTTGTGGATCGGCGGAGAGGATGGAGGACCCCGTTCGTGGTGAGGGGAGTGGGAAGGTATAGGTTAGGTTTAATAATAACATAAATGAATTTAACTAAGGGCTAATGTGAAGTAGGCTTCTCTTATTGACATACACACGAGAAAACTCGCCCGGAAATAGAAAAATTCCTTCTCGATCTGAAAAAAAATACGACTTTTATTGCCGGGCTTGACTGATGTGGCAGGGCTTCGAGGACCTTTAGAAAGCCTTCGCGGACCCCCATTTGAGAACCACTGCATTAGCAGATGACGGCGCGCCTCTATGGTTTTGTCTTTTTTCTGGGTAAAGCGTCGCGGCAAGACCTTCTTTTTTTGTGGACGCAGATGACATGAAACCTCTCCCTTTTCTGAGCCCACAAGCTTAATACCTTGTCTCCCAACGTTAGGTTCTTCGCGATAGTGTCAGACAGCATATCTGCAACGGCAGTAACCAAATTTTGCCGACGCCGCTGAAGAACTTGGCCAAAGAAGGGAAAGTTGCCGTAGCGCTCACCCTGTCCGATGTTAAGAATGCTTCCGAGGCTTTGCCGTTCGTGTACAGGAAGATGAGTTCCAGGCAGAGAACGCTCGTCAGAGACTTCAGGTTGCAGAAACTGGCTTCCGCGGCGCCTGGATCCGGCTCAGCCGCCCTAGTTGAAATCCGATCTCCCGTTCGCAAGATGTTCTTCACACGGCTGCCAAATCCAGCGCGACGGCAAAGCCTCCTGTCAAACCAACCCTAGACAAGCGGCGAGGCCCACGTCATGGCGCCACATGGGGAATTCTCGCCCGCCGCTTTTCCGGAAGAAGGGGCCAAGACGCCACCATGACTGAACTGTTATGTTTCTTTCCGCCCTCCTCGGTGTCCCGTGCCTTGCACGGCGATTGCACACCACGCGCCTGCCAGGTCTTTGACCAAGTTAGCGTCATATCCAAATCCCTACACTTCGTTATTTAACTAACCCATTCCCTTATGTTATACCCTGAACCTCGGGGTTAATAAGTAAGTTAAATAAAAAAAAATACCCGAGGTTCTATTGCAACATTGTATGTTGAATCATTCGTGGCATGCTAGTGTGCAACATGTTTCTGTATTCTTTTTGACAAGAGACTGAATCGGTAAAAAATCAACTGAAAAATATGTCAGAAATGATTTCGAAACAGACAGTCACGAAACGTCTTACATCCAGGGTAAGTGTTTGGGCTTCTGTTATTTAGTAGGTAATATGAACTGTCTGGCAATCTTTGCTACTTACTTTATGTGGTCTTTATGGACATTATTTCTCTAACTAATCCCTGGAACTGAATTTTGTTTGAAAGAACAAAATTAAAGTGCACACGGTTATAATATTAAAGAAGTTCGACCAAAATTAACCACAGTTTAACCTGTCATTACAACGGGAACGGCTTTTGTCTTTGCCTCAGTTGCATTCGCTTTTTTTATTTTTTTTTTTATTTAGACGTCTTGAAAAGCTTTATTGACAGGGCCAGAAAATCTGATTCTTTGAAAAGCAGTTGTATTGACTTTTGAAACCAGAAAAAACCAAACATCGAAAATAACGGGATTTTATGGCGTCCACGGTGCCCAAAACAAGGTAATCGATTTTGGAAAACATCAAATTTTTTCGCTTTCAGATTTATGTCATTTTATATTTTGTACGCGCTTTGAGAAGCTTCTGTAAGAAGTACTCAGAGGAAAGAATTAGGAAAAACAAATACATGGCTTTCACAATGGCACATGCGACAAAAATGACCACGTACTGGCACCGACGTTTTTCGTGTTATCGAAAATAAGTTTAATGTGATATATCATCAGTTCAGCACATTTATTTTTTATTATTAAAGCTTAGAACCTAAAATTTAATCCGCAATAAATATATCCTTCTTCGATGCTTCAACAACGTCCTTTCTTTCCTTCTGTATGTCTTTCTCTCATCGGCCGCTAAGAGAGGGCGCAGTTTCATTGGATGCTTTGATAGGCCACGTGCTCTCCGTTTCTCAGCCTAACATCTTTGCCGATAGAGGTAGACAAAGTCATTATATATTACGAATTAATTTTTTTTTGCTCCTGTCAAATTGAACAATAACAAATAACCTGTTTTAGGTAATGAAATTGCAAGCCATAGCTGATAGTCCAAAACGTAAGTTTTCACCGTTTTTTAATTTCAAAAAGAATTTTAATTAGTTCAGTGAGTAATACATAAATATAAATAACCCAGCCGCAGTGAGTTTGAAATTAGCCGAAACAAATTTAAAGAAACCTAAAAACTATGTTTCGCATATCCTATATTCCAATTTACAATGAAAGTATCGTTAGGGTTTTATTTTCTGGAAATATTGAACTAAAATGTTGCTTAAATCAAAGCTTGCACCTAAAAGTCAAAAGTCTCTAATCTGGGGGGTAGATGATAAGCCACTTCCAAGTAAAATTAAAAAAAAAAAAAAAACGATTCTTGTAAGTAATTAGGGAATTTTATTGGTTCACAACAAGGTTTTTTCACATAGGCTTGAAAATGATTAAATTTGTGTTGGTCCATTGTGAACTCACAATTATAGTTGAAATATTTGAGGATGGTATTTTGGACATTTATAACGAATGCACCACCTATGTGAAACATTGTTAGGAGATTTTATAAAAGTTTACGAACTGTATTTACACAGAAAAGTGTGGGGTTTGTTTAATCAGTTCGTTGCGTTCATTGCAATTGTTTTTTTTTTCCTTCTTTTCTGACGTTGCTTGTGCCGAATCGCTTCTTCGTCAAGGGAAGACAGGAAAGCACCCCTTTTATAAAATAAAAAAAAACATTACACCGCAATGAGGGAAGCAAAAGCTGCTCATTGAGAACTCTTAGTCATGAAAACCTTATGAAGAATACATCGGCCTTTTGTCTCACCCCAAGTAACGCTTGAGCGATTCGCTCTATTTTCTTACAGTGACTGGAATCAACTGTTCATGTACAGGAAGAAATGAAACTTTTTTTACATCATATACAATAGTATTTAAAGAGTATTGTGAGTTCAGCGCAATGCGTTAAGCCACACTTCAGTGTTCCCCTTCAAAAGTGCTTGGTTACTAGTTCTTCGTCTAAATTTGTTATATGTGCGTGGAAATAAAGTTTATGTAACTTTGGTGGGTTTTAACTTCAATTTGACAAGAATTTTCAGTTGCCTAAAAAGCAGGGTGTCGAACCGGAACCGAACCGAACCGAAAACCGGAACCGAACCGGTATTTTTTCCGGAACTGAACCCGAACCCGAACCGTTATATTGTTATCGCGATGAACCCGAACCGGAACTGAACCGAAAAAAAAAATAACGGTTACCGGCTCATGTCAAAACGGTTCGGCCACGCGCTGTTGACAATGAATGTGCTATCAATGCCATTTGTTTTTTAAGTGCCGTCAACTGACACACACCTCGTTTACATATTTTTCTTCTCCACTCAGTATTAGGAATACGTATAAAAGCTGCATCCATGAATCTTGACAAACGCTGCATCCATGAATCTTGACGTAGGAACCAGTATTGCGCTGGTCGCGGCTTGCACGGAAGAAAAAGAATTGGAAGGCTGTGCAAAAAAAAAAAAAAAAAAAATCACGTCACGGGTTTTTATTTTTCTACAATCTCGTAAGTCCTAAATGCAGCTGTGTGCTTATTTCATAACACGTTTCTAGAACGCGCGAGTTCTTGAAGCTTGCTTCCATCGGAATGAGAAAAGAAAAGGCTGTGGCGTTTGATAATAATGCATCCGGTTTTGTATAGGCGCTTAGAAGCTAACATATTTGTGAGACAGCGAACTCTTCTATTTTAATATTTATCTTATTACGTCGTTCTGGCGTTGCGTTCGGTGAAGTGTTTTTCATATTCCGTATCTTGTTTAATGAAAACTTCTTTAAGGGTCTAATTTGAGTTACCGAAGGCTAGTTCAAATAAAGAAAGCTGTATTTTCTCCCTACTGTTCCTTCAATTGCTTACACGCCGAGGTGGCGAGATAGATAGCGAGTTCTACTTGTAAGTGGGTTTGTAAGGAGGTCGCGGATTTCACAGCTACTGGGTCGGACCCAATTAGATGAAGTCTGAATGCGTAAACGTCGGTGAGGTAACCTTTGAGTGCACATAAAGAAACCATTCCTGGTAGAAATTCCTGAACCTTACACTACGATGTATCCCGTTTCGTATGTGCTGATTTCAGATGTTTTATTTGTAATTTATTTTATGTTGCAATTTGTCATTTATAATTTCCGAACCGGTTCGCGAACCGGTTCAGCGACCCGAACCGGTTCGCGAACCGGTTCGCGGATCGAATTAGTCGAACCGGAACTGAACCGCAACAAAATAAATTTACCTGAACCTGAACCGTAACCGAACCCGTATTTTTTTCGGTTCGACACACTGCTAAAAAGCAAATAACGTTGGCGGTTTCTCGTTGACGACGGTTAAGTAAGCCATTACACTTCCGGAGCAATTGGGAGATCTACATATGAAAAAAAAAGGTCTATGTTGTCGGTTTTTTAGTTTTCTAATTATAAAGTGGATTGCGATTTTTCCTCCTACAACATTCACTGAGGCTACTCGTTTGTAGATACTTAGCCACATTTGACCACTTTTTTGTATGGTTGGAGCACATTTTAGCGGAAGCCGTTCCGGGGTGACTTAGTAGAGGGCCTGTGATCTATCAGGTATTGGTAGCATCTTTCATCACAATCGTGCCGGGAAAGTTTCATACCAAAAGATATTCTTAGGGGTACACCAACATTAGCCGTCTATCCTGAGGTTTGGTGTCCCAGTGTGCCATGTATGTTTTGTGGTGGAGTTGTACCCGAATTCCGGAACACGTTTTAAGAATCGAATCAAGTTCTGCTTGGGAAAGCATTCTTTCTTGTCCAGCTGCAGTTTGCTGCAGTTTGCGATTGACCAGTATATTTAAACTCCGTCTCAGTGAAACTGTGCAGTAAAGCCAAAGCTACGGTGAAAAGAGTGTATGTCAACCTGTTGGAGTGAACGGAAATGAGGAACGGGACAGAAGGGCTGGGATTCCCCTGTTTCACCTTTCCCTCCTCTCTAACAGGTCGGGATGCACTCTCTCCCCTGTAGCTTTGGCTGTACTGCATAGTTTTAGTGAGACGGAGTACAGGACGATCATCCTTTCTGAAGTTGTCTAGAAGTTTTCGTGGCTTTCGCTGACCTCTAAACACGATTAACTTAAAAGGGTAAAAAGCACAATCAAGACAAGGACAATAAAGGCACAAAGACGACAGAATGGGCGTTATTACACGATGAAAAAATATTCTAACTCGATACGATTTGTTATGAACTCTATAACTGCGTGGACTCATGGTTGTGGTTATTGTATCGCCACGGAGATTTCTTAGGCCGACCAAATCTTTGAGGTTCATGAGGTAAGAGTTGGAGAACCAAAACTCTTCTCTGGGAGTTTAAGGGAATACTGTAATTGCTACAGCCATGAGGAATTTTCTCTTTAAAGACTTCGGCTTTACCGACAAAACATTTTCAGATATTCATGCTTCTCCACTGAATATAAGATCGGTTTGTGGTGTATAGGGGATTCAAACTAATCCCACAAATGCTTGCCAGTGCTCAATATAATTTCTGTTCTTGGGATGTTCAAAGCGTAGTAGTTGTACGTTATGTCCTTTTGTTTGTGGTTCTCCTGAGCCACTAGGTTGAGTACTGTGTTTGAAGTGGGAAGATTCTTGGTGGCATTCTGATGCCATTCTGGTTACAACCTGGCTTTCTTGTTTTGATAGTGTTTATGGACTCTTCGTAACCAGTGCATGCTCGCGTTTCGGTTTCAGCTCCTGCTTTGTTTATCAGATCTGCGATACCTGCTTAAAGTTAGTAGAAGGAAGCTTATTTCAACGTAAGAAAGTTCAACTTCAATTAGATTCGATATTTTGGTGGCGAAGTTAGCTTAGGAGTTGAGGTGATTTCACTGAAAACTTGGCGACAGTAGCTCGTATCACCCCATGTTTCCTCTTTTATTTATTTATTTATTAGAGCGCAGATCTTAGGCGCCCGTTTCCGGCTTGAGCGGCGACGGCGGCGGCGTCGGCATAACCACGAGGTCACGTGATCCCGCCCTCCCGAGGTCACGTGACCCCCCCCCCCCTGAGGTCACGTGACTCCTCCCCCCAAAGGGAGGAGGAGAAGGCGGAGGGAGGGGGAGGACGGAGGAGGAGGGGAGGGGAAGGTGAAGAAGGAGGACCAAGAGGAGGGAGGAGGGAAGGAGGAGTAGCAGGGTGAATGAGGAGGTGAGGTCAAGGGAGGAGGGGTGTACCCTTCCCTCCTCCTCCTCAAGAGCTGCGCTCCGATTCGGCGTCACAGAGTGTTGTAAACGTCTTTCATTTTTTTATTTATACAACTGGTCCTTGCTCGGTACCATTGTAGGCATGGCTACAGTTCGTGATACTACAATATAATAAACAAACACTAAGTGACACTAAAGGTATAAAAAAACATAAAGCAAGTAGAAAAAAAAGAAAAAAAAAAAAGCTTCAGTCAACATTGAAATGTTTCGTACAGAATCAAAAAATTTAATTAGGAAACTCTCGACCTTTTTCATAGCAGCTCTTGAATTTTTGAAGTTCTTGGCACGAAAAGTATGCAAAATATTTCTAAAGAAAGATTAAATGAAATGTTTATGTACAACATTGAAGCAGATAATATGCTGGGTTTCTTGAAGTCGTTCGATTTTTCCTTTAAATCAGTTGCATTTTTCTGGTGTTGCTCACATTTCCAACACTTTCTAAACTTCGTCGAAAGATGGGCAGGCGCGCCCTTTATAAAGATGTTCAACAACCTACACTGTGTTTCTTTTTACGTCCGGACGCAGCAATCACTACGAGGCTTTAGGACCAATCGAACTTCCTTGAAAGCGCAAGCCACTGGGGTTTCCTTGTGCGTGATTGGTTCTGAGATGAAGACAGACATAGAGGAAGAGACGAAACCATGTTTGTGCGCATTTCACGCAGTATGAGCTACTCAATATTTAAACACACCCGTAAACGGTGCACCTATTTGCGAAGCACAGCGCTGAGCGCTTGGGAGAAATCTCTCGTCCCCAATTTTATCTTTCAAGTTTTAATCCTAACCGGCTTCAAGCACAGCGATAATGGTCAATAATGTATCTCGACAGATTGCTGGATCCATCAGCGACGGACAGCCAATCACTGCCTCCGCTGTTTCAGCAGACTCCAGGAAACGTGTGCACCGCAAAACCAATCAAAAAGTAAGACAGCAAACACTGACGGACGCGATTGATTATTTACACTCGAAGATGGCTGAACACAGCGCTCGGCTGCGCAACCTCCAATCATTCATTTTCACATTGCTTCCTTTATGCTTCAACCCTCGCTATAGTATATTTGAACCCAAACTTCTTTCGCATTTTCAATTATGAACGAGCCGGAACTAGACGCGTAGAGAAATGCAGCCGCGTGTTTGGAGAATGCAGACGGCTAAAAAAGAAGATACCGAGGAGGCACTTGCGCGTCGTTCTTCTATGCAGGCACGATGAAGGCCTCGGACGAGCCGTTTTTTCGGCGCCCCCAAAACAGCTTAGAGAGAAAGCGAATTTCCGCGCACTGCGCAAGGAGAGCGCAGAACGCGCGGCCATTAATCAGGCTCTCTCCTCGCTTTTTTGACCCTCCATCGTTGTTTCAGGCGAAAACTTGAACCAGACCGCGCATTCGTCTTTTCTCTAGGGCCCACGCGGAAATGAGAACGAGATCTCGTAACGCTCGTGAATTCCTGATTCGATCTCCCCGCCGGGGCCATTGCGCGCCCTTTGATCTAGGTGCTTGTAATGCGGTTTCCTTAATTCATCGAATATCTTTTTCGATTAGTTCTCGCCGCACCTAAGCGCATTAGAGTGCGGGACGAGGAAACTTTATCTTGTCGATGTAAACATCGTCTTCGAAACAAGCTGTTTGGCCGAGAAATTCTACTTCGTTCTCATTTATGACATCGCGCTGCTGTATTTTTTAAATAAATATTTCTCACCAGCGTATCAGATACATTGAATCACGATATCCATCATGAATGCCACAATTTCGTGACGTAGATAAAGTTTACGACTTGGACTGGGGAAGTGTACGCGTTTCCTTACGTTACGTAACCTTGGACCCTCGACCTTCAATCTTTTCTGCTAAAATGAGTGAGAGGGGTTAATCGGCATTAGGCCGTCCAAATTGTTTTATAATATATGAAACAATTGGCAGCGCGTTATATCTTTAAATTCCTTTAATCCATAGAAAGTGCTATGGAATATGTAATCGTTTACATTTGTTTATACTTTGTCTCATCCTACGATGGACTCAAGGCCTAAGCCACGGGCCGCCAGGTCCAATCACGTTCTACGCTAAACTATGACATGCATAGCAGTGATCAGGTGTTGACGAATAATGCTTCGAACCCAAAAGCTCTGCATAATTTCTATGGGGAGCAAAGGTTTGTCTGCTTCTTTTGCCGGTGCTGTGGTGACGCCAGAACGACACCGAGTTCTGATTGGCTCTCATTGAAGGATAGGGGGTAGAGCTCAAAGCAAGCTGCTTTGAGATCTACCCACTATCATTCACTTAAAGCCATACGGAGCTCGGCGTCCTTCTGCCGTCATCATAACACCTGCAAAAAAAGAAGACAAACTTGTGCTTCGCACAGCTTTGACACTTCAAAGATCCTCCATGGGGTGGCGTTCTTTGCGTTGTAAAATTGTGGAGTCACTCAGTGCTATTCGATTCGAACAACTGCCCGCCTATCCCCAGCACCGATCTGAGACGCGGGCACCAATACGCGCATCGGAGCGAAATACAACGCAGTTTCTAAGAGGCTCGTGATTGGAATTGGCGGTCCGTAGATTTTGCCCTTAGTTCATGGTAGAGTGAGACGAAGTATAGACCGACACGCTGTTTACAAACATTCCCGCGTTTGCCCACACCTGGTGTGGGTACTGCGCGTGCGCAATAACCGCATTCCCGTGAAGCGAAGCCTCTGCGCACGCGCAGTGCCGTCGTCAGCGCCACTGCAGCTGCGTGACGTCAGGACCGTGTGTTGGTCTATAGAAGATAATAAACAGCCGTATTGGGAGTGAAGAAAAGCTTATATTTTGATCAGTTTCCCCGATAAATCTAGCAAGGAGATGAAATTTCTGATAAGTCATGTGACTTTACTATTCTCGCTAAATTTAGCGGGGAAGCCGGGTTTTTGTATAAGACAAGTGAGGTCAGTTTCCTCGTTAATGTAGCGCGGAAGCTGTTTTGGTCTACAGGACATTTGACTGCAGGTCCCGTTACCTCAGGTCACTTGAAATCAATCTTTCCACTATATTTAGCGAGAAAAGAAACGGACGGACTTATGGAGTGCTAAATGTTTCCGATTATGGTGTTTCGTTAAAACACATTCGCGGTGTAAAGCCTTGTCAAGAATAAGCCAATCCCCCGACTTAGGCTTCTCCCGGTACGGCCAAAGGGTAACTTAAAAAAAGAAATGTAATTAGGCTGTTTTTTTGTTTTTTTTTTGTGTTTCGGAAAAAAAAAAGAGAGCAAAATTAACATAGATGAGCTGATTAACTTCCTTTATTATAAAAACAAAGGTCTTTCATGCGAGTAAAGCGCATGAAAGAGAGCGATTGATTTTACTCACGCTACTTTTTTGAAATAACTGTAATGGTCAAACTGATACGCCCCTTATTTTTCAATTTTAACACAACTACGTTCAACCACCTCCTGTGGTTGCCGACGAATAAATAGTTAGCAACTGTTAAGACGCAATTGCGCGCTCACGAATTAATGAGCGAATCCTTTCGAATTAGCGCACCATTCCCCTTCACTGAACAAGTCTAAGCTGTCGAGACTAACGTATTTGTTCGTGGGTGGCGCGTGGCATCATTATTAGATCCGACACGGCAACCACGCCGTGATTATGCCTAACATGCTTCCAACGATCACGCAGGTCTCACTCGGTTGCTTCTACATAATCTCAGATGCGACGACGAGAACGGCAACTGGCCGACTACGGAGGATTGGCGATCATTTGGTGGTCGACCAATTTGCCTCGTCACTGCCGCTGCACCACAGTGTACTAGAATGCTTATAGCTGCACGTGGACAAGTTCTACCGCACATCTCCATGGAGCACGGGGACGGCACATGACGACGAAGACACCGCCCGGCAGCTGCATACAAGAGCGAGATCTGAGGCTACCCAATTCAATGGACACTGCAATGACGCTGTCACTATGCCTAATATGCTTCCAACGATCACGCAGGTTGGTGACCATAAATACGGTTTTCGTAGTGACTGTTTATGTCTCTTAGTATTTCCAAGTCCACACGTAGTCTTGCACTGTGCATGTGATTATCTGTCAATAGCATGTTTGTTACTTAAACTATCCAGATTTGTCGAGGAGAACCCTGTACAAATTACAGAAGAGCTGCTGGCGCAAATGGTTAAGACTCAAAAATTACATCATGAAAAAAATTACGCTAATTCAAGAGAAGCACAACCTCCTCTGAGGCTTGCAACTTAATTGTGCGGAACAGGCTTCTGGCTATTGAAGCAAAATTGGAGTTTGTTGATTAATGCAGAAACATACTTCCTAGATTGGAAAGGGTGTTCAGCGAACGAGATGTTTTATTAATCTATCTAGACAAGTGGATGGTGTAGGAAAACATTCATGGAGGAATAGCCTGATAGTTAGCGGGATCATAAAAGAGCCACGAGAAGGCAAATATGATCTAACAAAAACTGTGAATAATGATTTGTTGCGTTCTAACTCAACGTTAATATCAACTCTATAGAATAATACATATGCTCTGGAAAATGGTGCCAGATACAAATCCACCGGTTATTGTTAGGGTTTCGGATTTTTGTGGCCAAATTACAATTCTGAAAAACTGTAACAAACTGAAAGATACTGCAATCAGCATTAACGAAGTTTTTTTCAAACAAGTTAATGAAATTTGAAGAAAAAAAAAACGAAAAAGGTTGTGGAATTCTGCTGCTAAGAATAAAAAAAAAGCAAGGGCAAAATTGGTGTTTGACAAATTGAAAGTGAACGATACGCCTGGAACGAAAACAGCAGGGCAAGGTACAGGTACCCTGTGTCGACAAGGGTTTGATAATAACTGACTCAAAGGGGGAACCCGTCGGAAATTCCATGTAATAAACATTAACGATAGGGGTGCTCTGAATAAAGTTACTCTTTTTGAAAGCAATGTGTTGGAACAAGAACCAGACGTTCTTGCAATTACCGAAACATGGCTACATAAAGACATGTCCGACTCTGAAATTGCGCCACCAAATTATACTAGTCCGAAGAGATAAAGCAGGGCGTGGTGGGGGTGTAGCCCTACTCATTAAAAATGGATATAATTTTCATTGTATTAGGAGTAGTCGATGAACTAGAAGAACTATGAGTGAAGACTAGATCAAATGTCCGTTTTGTAGTGATTGGGGCCTTCTACAGACCCCCTAACTCATCTATAGACTACGTTTTGACTCCGCCAACTAAGTAAACGCAAAAATGTTTCCTGAAAAAAAATTGTTTTGGGCGATTTTAATTTGCCAGGCATTCATTGGCAGACACTTTATCTTGAACAGGCAGACCATTCTAGCTTTGGACAATTGCTGGAACTTTCCTTTCGCTATGGCTTAATTCAGCTTGTTACGGAGTATACTAGAATAAGTTCGACAACGTCGACAGTATTGGATTTAATCTTTGTTTCTACGGACATGACTTCACTTATTGCTAGCTGTGAAACTTGTGAAGGCTTATCCGACCATATAATGTTACAAATTACATATGTGTCCTAATATGTCTGCCATCAAGAGCGTGGGGTGGTTTCAATTTTCGAGTCTGCGGATGACGCGAGTGTTTTGAATTCTCTGGAGCAGTGGTTGTCAATGGGCGGGGGGGGGGTCCGCGGACCTTTTGGGGTCCTCGAAGGCATTCCAGGGGTCCGCGAAGCCCTGCCTCATCAGTCAAGCCCGGTAATCAAAGTTGTATTTCTCTTTATATTAAGATGAAACGTTCCAATTTTCGGGTGCGTTTTCTCGTCTGTATGTTCAATGAAAAAAGTATACTTCAAACTAGCCCTTAGTTATATCCATTTATTAAATCATTATCATAATTAACCTAAGCCTTTCCCTTTTCCTGGCCACGAACGGGGTCCTCCATCATCTCCGCCGATCCCCAAGGGGTCCTCGAAACGATAGATGGTTGAGAACCATTGCTCTGGAGCGTTCTTTGACGATTTTTTTTTGCTTTATCGGGCACGTGCACACACTCAAGCTTTCTTGGACGACTTTTCGGATTTGACGGAAATTTGTATTTGAAAGTTTATTCCCAAACATACAAAACCTATTAAAAAGCACCCGTGGATTTCAGGACAGATCATTCATGCGAAGAGAATAGGTCGTGCCCGAAATTCAGATTCACGAAATCCATATGACATTAAAATACGCGTATTCAACAAATGAGAAGAAATTGAAAACAGCTTGTCGGTACTTCAAAGGCGAGATTTTACGTTGTCACATCGAAAAACTAAGATACAAAAGGATACAAAGGCCACTTTCAGGGGCTCGGTTCCCTCTCCGATGAACACAAAGGTCGCTTTCTTAAAAAGTGGGTGTCGGAGACAAGGTGGGGCCTCACTCTGTAGCCAATATCTATTCTTTGAACCGGAACAAGTTGACGTTTCGAGTGAACTATTCTTTCGACTGCGGATTGATTTGAAACGGTCGCATCGCGCTTGTGCGAGGAGCTTCTCCTATCTTAATAATAATAATAATCATAATAATAATGTTTTATTTTGCACCAAAAATACATGATGCAGGAGGCCTGCAGAAAAAGCTGTCACATAGACAGCTTGACAAAGCAGAGCGCCTTCTTGATTTGTAACCGGCTATAGACGTGCGCGCATATATTGATTTATTTAATCGTTTACTATATATCAAAGTCCTCATTAACGGGTTATTTCATAAATGTTAATACTTTATAAAATACTTATTCGATGACTGCTTGAAGTGGGTAGGGTTGGAGTGGGGCACGGCGTCTCCATACTCAAATAACTTCAGTTATTTGCTACCTGCTCGAATACTAAACATAGATTGCCAGTAGCACGGCCACACAGTTTATCAATGGCTCTCTGGTGACTGATTCGTCATAAAACGCGATGAGCTAACACGGTAACGAAAGTTTCGAATAATGCGCGATAATATATGTGGAAGAAAACAGTCTGAAAATTTTGCGTCTTAATTCGAGGTCAGGTTGAATAATTCAAGACTTTAGCTCAGTCTGGCTAATATGACAGAAGTAGTCGGAGTAGCCAAATCGCGCTGCCCGATTTCGGAACCGGTACGTGCGTTTTACATCGATTAAGGTGGTGTCGGTCCCAAACAACAGTGCATATTTTAGTTTTGGTCGATCCGGAGTCTGATGCTCTACTACTTTTACAGAAGCCCACAGCCATAGCCTCCTATATACTGACAAAGCCTGGCAGATTGCCGGGAGAAGCGGCTGCCGAAATGGAGAAGGTGGAGTGGCAGACAACGGATGAGAGGAGAGCCGCGTGACTGGCGCCTTGCAACGGCGAGACGCTGAAACACACTTCACTCGAGCAAACAAGTGTTTTTCGGGTTCCCGCCGCTGCAAAAGCTGTGCGCTGACATCCAGGTTCCCCGAATAATAGCCTTTTAATGCTCTCTGCTACCAGATTTTCGCGCTCCAAATTTGCGACCGGGCACTCTACTGATTCGTCGTCGAACCGCCAGGCTTTGTAAGTATAGAGGAATGCTATGCCACAGCTTAAGAAACGCTGGGCGTGGCCAGGCTGGAGCGTCTGCTTCTCGCCTACAGCCAAAGTGGTTACAGTATTCTTCCATAAAAGCCCCGCTGAAAAAAAAAAAAAATTACTGAGCCCAGAGCGCCTTTCTCAAGGTCTCAGTGATTATGGTCGCAGTTACGCCAGAGATTGCCACAGAGTCGATTAGTTTAATTAGTCACGCTCGTTCTGTGGAATGATCCAGATGAGATCAATCCTTAAGTTGATGCATAGCTACGGAATAAATTAAGCGAGCCGTGTATAAACTAGTTTGGGGAGCGGTAAAGTTATCAGTGATGGACAAAAAAAAAATCTATGTTTTTGTGACGTTTAACGAAAGTAGCAGTTTCAACATAATCTACGCTATACTGAAGTGCGTGAACAATAGTGCTCTTATTGTTGGAACAATACATGATGCAATCACCAGCAAATTTACGAATATTAGGAAGACATATTATTAGATAAATCGATAGAAAGGAGATATATAGAGTGCTGAAGGAACAAGGAAAACGAGACAGAATTGTTCAGCGTGGGTGCCAGTAGGTCACGAAACATTTGTTGGCAGGTCATCTATATATAAACAAAAAGATCTGAACGCTTAAGAAGCGCGCCTCGATGAACTCCCCAAGCGACGGGGGATCAGTAAAACGAGTAGTTATTACCATGAGCTACTTGCTGCTGATTAGTCAAGAAGTGTCGTAGCCAAGCAAAGATAAGTGGGTGAAGGTTTAAATGCCAAAGTTGTAATAAGAAACGTTTGCGAGGAACCTAGCTTATCAAAGCCTGTTTGGAAATCTAACCAAATAGCGCCTTCCGGTACACTTTGATCTACGCTCGAACTTTGACTGTTTATAAATAGCTGTAGTGTAGCGTCACAAAAAATCCCTTTTCGAAAATCCTCTTCACATGGGTGAAAACATTAACTGGTACCGAAATATTTTGACATAGGTGAAACTAACATCATCCATTAATTTCGGTAAAATGCCGAAAAGAGAGAAAGGCGACTAACTCTTACTAGACGATTGAGCTTTCCTTGATACCTGAACGGCCTCCTTCCATTCTTAAGCACTAGGACGTAGAAACGGAATTGCTGAGAGGTTTACAAAATGATTATAAGGGTCTTTTTTCCTATTACTAGTACCTTAGAGTCATCATTCGGCCTTAGACGCCGGCTGATGATAGTATTTTGAAAACCACGATTGCTTTTGAAGTACTATTTGGATCCAAAATAAGGTCGGGAATGAACCGGCGATCAAAATAACGGTTTTTAGAAAATTCAGAATCGGGTTCTCCGATAAATATGGGGCAGAATGTGAAGCTCAGTCCTTGCGCAACTTCGCGATTCGGAACACGAGTATTGCGTTGATCCCAAAAAGATAAAGACAAATGTTGGACCTATAGCTGAAAGAAGAGATTTACGGGTTGATTGATTGATTTTTAGTTTAGATACTATTCAATTAATTGTTTCATCCACTTACCCAAATCTTATAGCGCTTTATGTATTACATATACTTCCTCCGTATCTCTGCATCTCTCACAAATATGGTCGCTTTCAACCTCCCGTTTGGTTAAAAGTTCTAATCGAGAACTGCTCGGCTGACTTGCCTTCACAACACGGCCGTAACCAGGGGGGGGGGGGGGGGGGGTTAGGGGGTTCTGATTCCCCCCGAAATTTTTTTCTGGGTACGGCCCTGGTCGGTGCACTTGCAGCCAGCCGATTTTAATCTCCACCTCTGCGCACGCGCAGTGGCACCGGTCGGCTACCGGGTACCAAACCGGGACCGGTTCTTCGGTTTGCTATGACTCTCCTTTATATGCCACCGATGCACATGATTCATAGGCGAAAATAAGACAAAATGGCCGCCGTTGTCTCCGAAACCCCCCCCCCCCCCCGAAACTTTTTCTGGGTACGGCCCTGCTTCACAATGTTCGGGACGTTACGACTCAAGGCTAGTTCACATTTTTGCAACACACTTCGACTAACTACCCCACAACCAGTCTCTTAAAACTTCCTAGGACCGCCATCGTTGATTCGTGGCCCGTCATCAGCAGTCGCAAGCAGCTTACACCGGCTTGTGTCGGAGCCGGTCGCAGTCGGTCGCAATAGTGTGACCTAGCTTTAACAAATCCCTGACCAAACGTAGGCACTAATCTTATAAACACCAAATGACCTTAAGTTTGATCCTGTACATTACTGGGGCAAGTATTAGTTTAGCTTTTCATCAGACAAGAATGAACCCGTTCTTGTTAGCCAGTCTCAAAACCCAAAAGGGTGTGAATTTTTAAAAAAAACGTGTTTTTTTTTGTTTTTTTATTTATTCTGTTGTAATTTGTAAATTTCAATGAACGTGATTGCTTACATATTTAAACCAAAACAAATTAAGGAATACCCATGATAAATAAAATGAACGCTAAAAAGAATGCTTTTCTCACAGTGTCTGCCAAAGTACTTGAGCATATATGCGGCGATTAGCAAAACGGGTGCATTTCTTTTCTGCTCTATGTGTTAACTCCGTAGACGTTTTGGGTAAAATAACTGAGTTTATTGTTAATATAACGGCATGTAGCACGTCCGACCTTGGCCGCTGCCCAAGCGAGTCTGTTCTTCTCTCTCGATGGGTTTGCGCAGCGAGCGCGCTTTCGCTGATCCCGGCACAAGTACCGCCATCTCATATCTAAGTGGCGAACCGCGGGTTACACTCGGCCGTCCTGCCTTACCGACCGTCCCGGTCGGAATCCTCGTCGGAATCTTCGGAGTCGAAGTCGTCTTTACTCCAGGGCTTTAGCTTGTCCACAGGGGCGACGCTGCAGTAGTGTCTCCGTGTTCGCCGACTACCTGGGAGGTCTTCGATACGGTAGCGGTCGTTGGGCAGTCGCTCCGTAACAACGAACGGTCCCTTGTATTTTTCTCGTAATTTTCTGGATTCACCGCTGGCCGTAGGTTCTCGTTCGACGAGCACCACATCTCCCGAGTTGTAGATCGGCGCTAGAGACCGCGTCTTGTTGTAGCGCTCTTGCTGTCTTCTTTGGTCGTCACGGATGTTTTCAATCGCCGCAGCTCGTCTCGCTTCCAGCTCGCGGTCAAATTCTTCTGAAGGGGCGTCTTCCACGCAGTCACCGGTAATACTCCGTGGCCGGTAGTTGAAAAGGAGTCCAAACGGGGTAGTCTTAGTCGCCTGATGGAACGTGTTATTAATCCCCCACTGGACTTGAGGCAGTGTCGAGTCCCAATCCCGACCGCCTTGGTCTTTGGTCAAGCTTGCCACCGCCGGAGTTATCATCCGATTGTAACGCTCGACTTGTCCGTTCGCTCGAGGCGTATTGGTTGCGTTCTTGACGTGCGTAATTTTGAAGGCTTTGCACATTGCCTTGAATTTGGCACTGGTGAATACGGTCCCTCGGTCTGTGATCACCATTGTCGGCGGTCCGAAGGTGCTGACCACATCCTGTAGAAACTGTGCTACCGGTCCAGCTGACGTGTTGCGAACTGCTCTCAATTGCACGAACTTCGTGAAGCCGTCAACGGCAACAATTATGTAAGCATTTCCGGACTTACTTCTGACGAACGGTTCGAGATGGTCAATGTGGGCGGTGTGAAATGGTTTCGCGACCTTCTCGATGCTGTGCAACCTTCCCGGTTTCTTTCCGGAAGTCGTCTTGTGAAAGAGGCACTCGATGCACGCGGCAATGTACCTTCTCACGTAGCGTTTCATTCCTGGGAACCAGCACGTTTCTCTGAATTTTGCCAGGGTCTTGTCCACAGCGAAGTGCCCAATGTCGTCGTGGCACGACTTCACCACCCTCCAACGTGCCTGGCTCGGAACGACCCACAGGAGTTTTTCCACAGAGTCGCTGCCTTGGAACTTCTTGAACACCTTGCCGTTGCGCAACTGGTATTCGCTTTGAACGCGACGGTCTTCTTTGGCGAGGTGTTGCTTTCGCTCAAGTCTCTCCTTCAGTGCCATGATCTTGGGATCATTCTGCTGGGCAATAGCGAGACAGTCTTCGATCCCGACGTTCGTAGCGAGGATCTGCAGGCCACCAACAACTTCCATCTCTTCGGGAGGGTCGTAAGGAGAACGACTTAACGCATCGACGTGCGCCATTGTTGTACCCTTTCGATATTCGACATCAAAGGTAAACTCCTGGAGACGAAGCCACCACCTCCCAATTCGTGGCAGAAGAGTTTTCTTGCTCATCTTTGCACGCACTGCGTTGCAGTCGGTCACCACCTTGAACTTGAGTCTGATCAGGTAGGTTCGGAACCTTTCGAGTGCCCACACAACCGCCAACGTTTCCAGCTCGTGCGAGTGGTATCTCTCTTCGTAATCTGTTGTTCGTCGACTTGCGTAGACGACTGGGTGGAGCTCTCCGTTTGTTTGCTCTTGTAAGAGGATTGCTCCCAGCCCATCTTTGCTGGCATCAGTGTGAACCTCTGTTCTTGCTTTGAACGAGAAGTGCGCCAAAATAAGTTTCTCGACCAGTCTCTTCTTGAGCTCGTCAAACGCGGCATCATGTGAATCGGTCCATTCCCAGGGTTCGCCCTTGGACGTCAGCCTCGTTAGAGGTTTGGCAATGGCAGCGAACCCCCTCATAAATCTTCGGAAGTAGCTCGTGAGACCCAAAAATTGACGTACCTGGTGTACGTTTGTGGGCTTCGGGAAGTCAGCGACGCACTGGAGTTTGTGACTTCCCGGTCGCACACCTCCTGCGGAAATGTCGTAACCGAGGTAGTCCACTCGGTCGTAGAAAAAGTAACACTTGCTGAGTCGTAACGTTAGTCCGGCTCCTCGAAGGACGTCCAGAACCATCCGCAGATGATCGAGTCCCTCCTCTACGGTTGCCGTTGGGAGCAAGACGTCATCCATGTAGGCGAGTGCCACAGTGTAGCGCAGGGGTCCCAACACAGCGTTAATCATCCTCTGGAATACCGCCGGGGCGTTGGCAAATCCGAATGGCATTCGTACGAATTCATAATGACCGTCCGGTGTGACAAACGCAGTCTTGTGTCGCGACTCTGCTGACATGGGGATCTGGTAGTAACCCGACGCCAGATCGAGGCTCGTGAAGAAGCACTTCCCTCGAAGACGATCTAACTGGTCGTCAATCAGTGGCAGTGGGTACCTGTCCTTCTTCGTGAGACGATTCAAGGCTCGATAGTCCACGCAGAGTCTTTGTTCTCCCGTCTTCTTTCGTACCATCAGGATATGACTCGCGTATTCTGAGTTCGAGTCGACGACGATCCCCGCTTCCTTGAGTTCTGCGATGACTTCCTTCGTGTGAACTCTTTCCGCAAAAGAGAGTCGATAGGGGCGGAACTTGACTGGCTCCTGAGACGTCAGCTCGATCTTCATTTCGGCCATTTTCGTGTGTCCAATCTCGGAAATGTTGCGCGCGAAGCAGTCGCTGTACTCATTAGTGAGGCGTTCGAGTACCTCTCGCTGCTCCAGAGTGACAGAGGGCCCCGTTTTGATCTCCTCGCTTGGCACAGGGCGTCGTTCAGTCGTGTTGATGTTCAGCTCTGTCCTCGGAGGGGGCTCGTCGTCTGGATAGCAGACCACCGCTCGTGCTATCCGCTCGTTCTCTTCGATGTCGAGGTTGTGATCCGACACGTTCATGATTGGCAGGCGAGTTTCGTTGTCCTCACTGACGTTCAAGACACAGCGTGGTATGCAGTGTTCGCGTCCTTCTTGGCCCCTAAACTGTGCGTCGACGAACACATCCGTGTGGGGTGCACTGCCCGTTACGTGAAGTTTGACGAATCCCACATACTTCGGGGGAACTACCGTCGATTCCTTTGCCCAAAGACAGACATAACGCTGCGGCAGATCAGGGATCTCAATAGAGCGCAACGTGTCGTCGTTCTCGTGAACGTTCTCGCGCTCCTCGAAAATCCTCACCGTGTTTCGACGTCTGACAACCGTTACGTGAGGTTGCTCCGTGAAAGGCTGTCCCACGAGAAGGGGTATAGACTGCGAGCTGCTGGGCACCACAAACAGCTGAACGTCCGCCGTCGCTTGATCGATCGCGATGGTAGCACTTGTCTCGCCGCACGGAGTAACGCGTCCAGATCCGTACCCTCCGATGGTAAACGGCACTGCCGGCTCTGAGTAGGATATCTTTAGGCAGTCCGCATCTTCCTGCCGCAGAGTAATGCACTGACTACCCAGATCGACATACGCCCGCACTTCGTGGCCATTTAGTTTCGCAGGCATAAAGTACTTTTCATTGGCAGCTTCGGCGGCGCGGAAGTTTGCATCGACCACATTCTGGACGACCCGCGGGCCGCCTTCTCGCTTTTCTCGACAGTCCCTTGCGTCATGACCCACGCGCTTGCAAACGCCGCACCGGGCCTTCCGCTGGGGCGAAGGGCAGTTCATGGACACGTGACCGTAGTCGTCGCAGTTAAAACAGAGCGTTTCACCCATTTCGTTGAAGAGCGGCTTCTTCCTCGGTCTGAGCGGAGGAGGATCCACCCTCTCACGGCGAGCCTCGGACTTCGACCCTGTCGCTCGGTCGGCTCCGTTCTCGAAACGGCGCCTCGAAGTCAAGGGCGAACTTGATGCCCCCTTCAACGCCGGGGAAGCCGAGGACGCCATGTTGCCCAAGCGCTCTTCAAGGCGTTTTAAGCAGTGAAGTAGCTCTTCTGGGGATTCGTACGTGCGTACGCTGACTGCCCTGATAGCGCCTTCATCGTTTAGTCCGGTTATGATGTACTCGATGCACGCCTCGTCACCAAGGTTGCACCGACGAGCCTTTGAGAGCTTGTCGTAGTAGTACGATTCAATCGGCTCACCTCGCTTGCGACGCCGATCCTCCATGTCACGATGCAGGCGTTGCATCGATGTTGCCGAGGGGAACGCGCACCTGAGTTCTTCCTTCCATTCCGTCCACGTTTTATCTACCGACGACAGGGAATCGTACCAGCTTCTCGCCGGGCCCTCGAGCTTCGTAAGTGCGTTGCAGGACGTCATCCTGTCAGTCCACTGATAGATGTCGGCAAGGTCGTCGATTCGTCGGATCCACGTGTCAACCGTCGGGCAGCTTAAAAACAGGGGGTTGAAGGACGGTACCAGCCGCGCCGTCTCCCCCACGCAGGAGACAGGCGAAGCAACCGCTCGAGTCTGGAGAAGCGCCATGCCGCTAACCACTTCTCTCACCGCTGTCTGGACTGCGGCCTGGACAATCGCTGTTACGTCCAGCGCTGTATCAGGTCCCGTTGCAGACGGAGTCGGAAGTTCGTTGCCGGTCTTCTCCCCTTTGTTCTGGTTCCCGCCATCCTCTTCGTTGTTCGTGACGGTCGAAGATGCTGCCTTGCGAGTTACAGGACGCATCGTTGGGGTACGCAGGCGATCGTTTTACGTTCGGGGCGTTCGCAGTTGATCCCACTTCTGAGTTGTTAACTCCGTAGACGTTTTGGGTAAAATAACTGAGTTCATTGTTAATATAACGGCATGTAGCACGTCCGACCTTGGCCGCTGCCCAAGCGAGTCTGTTCTCCTCTCTCGATGGGTTTGCGCAGCGAGCGCGCTTTCGCTGATCCCGGCACAAGTACCGCCATCTCATATCTAAGTGGCAAACCGCGGGTTACATATGTTTGTCCGTTCGTAGCGCATATGATCTGACTTTATATATTTATTTATTTATTTATTTATTTGTTTACTTATATAGATTACCCGCAACGCCTTGGATGCATTATTTCAGAGAGAGGTTATCAAAAACATTTCAGATGAAAACACAGAGGGAAACACATTTTCATTAAGCATGGTCTATTCTAATGCAGTTCGAATAAAAAATGATCTACAACAAGAGTTTGGGGTTGCAGCTTTCTATTCACGGTAAATTCTTTCTGACACATAGAAAGGACATCGGATGAAAATTTTCTTTTTAAGGCAAGTTTTATCGTTATTTAGACAATAAAAAAGTTTTAATCTTAAATATTTCTGTCGGCATGAGAGCAATTGCCAGTGTAACTGTTCTTTCATAGCCGTGTCGCTTGCTTTGAGAGTATAATTGTTCAAGACAAATCTGGCTCAGTGACTTTGTACTCGTTCTAATTTATCCAATAGGCTTTTAGTCTGAGGTTTCCAAACTATGCATGCATATTCCAGAACTGAACGAACAAAAGAAAAATATAAAGTTTCCTTCAGTTCTTTTGGGCAATGACGGAAATTTCGGCCTAAAAATCCTAACAGGCTGTTTGCCTTATTCGTTATGAAATTAATGACTATCCCATAGTAAGTCGCTTGAAAAAATAACGCCGAGATACCGAATTGTATCTGTTTTATCAAGTCGTTGATTGGCAGTGGTATAGCACATACTTTCTCTGCCTTTCTTTTTTTTCTCTAAAATCGAACTATTTTACATTTCTTTACATTCAGCTTCCTTCTCCAAATGCTGCACCAATTTGACACACGGTCCATGTCTAGTTGAAGTTTAAAATAATCTTCGTCCTCCTCAATTATTTTGTATATGAGGTAATCGTCAGCAAAAACCTTAGAGTGTGAAGAAATATTTGAGCAGATGTCATTAATATATGTTAGAAAGAGATGAGGTCCCAACACCGAACCCTGGAGAACGCCAGATGTCACAGTCACAGTATTGAATGAACCGCCCTTCAAAAGTACACTTTGTTTTCTATGACTCATATAGTTACCAATCCAGGCTAAAACATTGAAATTGATACTTAAACACTCTAACTTACCCAATAACAGACAATAATCTACTTTGTCGAATGCCTTAGACATGTCAAGAGAAATACAATTTACTTCTTTTCCGGACTCAATTGCAAGCGCGATTTCATAATCGAAATCAGCTAACAATGTTGTAAATGATGCACCAGACCGGAACCATATTGTTCCTCTGGAAAGTAGTTATCCTTCTCTAAATATGAAATCACGCTTCTATAAACGAGATGCTCAAGAATTTTCTATATGATCGACGTCAACGAGACAGGCCGACAATTACTAAAAACATTTCTGCTACCGCTTTTGTGTATGGGCACAACGTTCGCAGTTTTCCAATCATCTGGATGTTTGTGCTCAGATAAGTTTTTGTAAAATGATCTGTAGATAGCACGACAGGATAGATGCGCAGACTTTAAGTACGACAGCAGTAATGCCGCCAGGCCCGGTTGCTTTAGACGTGTCTATAGATTAAGCAGCAGCTTTTAGATTCCCTTGTATTGAATTATAGGCGACGACATTGGGTCATATCCAAGATTTACCAAACGTGACGTGTCCCCAGACAGAGTCTTGACTTTGAAAACGGATTTAAATTACTCATTTAAACAGTTCGCTTTCGCAGTGTCGTCAGTGATATCAGCGCCTTCGAAAAGGAATGCTGGTAGGGTAGTTTTAGCCTCCGTGATTTTACATTTTGGAACAATTAACTTGCACTTAGACGACAAGCTCTTTAGCCTATTTCTGTACATCTCCGACTTTTTCTTTTACAGTACTTCCCGAACGCTCTGTTTCGGTGTTTTATTAGTTGTAATATCTCTGGAGTGGCCCATGCTTTGTTGGCTGTCTTTCCATCTTTAATGTTTTTAGCACGTATGTGTTTCTTCATAAGAAAGTGTAGTTTTCCGCTGAAAATGTTCCATGATGTTTCAATGTCTGTAAAACCTGCTCTGTGATTAAACACCGCTAAGAACCACTCCAGGTCCTGTGAGAGTGCGGTATAGTTTCCTTTGTTATATAAATACACTTTCCGCTTATTATGGGTTGGCCTCGGTGGCCTGGGAAGATATATTTTACTGATTCGTGCGTAGCTTAAAAAAATCTTGAATGGAAGATGAATCGTTTCCTAAACTTTGTTTAGAGGTAAATTTAAGCGTATTTTTGTCAAAGGAATTTGACTATGAGTTTAGTTTTCCCTGAAGATGTACCTAAACGCGAGAAAACACAAAAACTTCTGACCAGTAGCTTTATCATACACAGATCTTTCGGGCTGCAAGCGAGCGCTGCTCGTGTGGGCAGCGCGTGCATTGCAAGACTTGACAGGTATATTCCCCCCACTGACACCAGTCCTGGCTTATTTTTCTTACATTTTGCTTTAAATAGCAAAAGTGCGCGTGCATAGCCCTGGTAGGTGCTAAAAATGCGCGAGAGCGGAAATTGAAAACACTGAAGATATGATGTCCCGCTGCGGGAAGGAAGGCTTCAGCGGTACTTTGAACATTATCTTCTGCAGCCTCCATGCTCCAACTTCAAAAATAATCTTGATATCCGTGATTCTGGAGGCCAAACGAAGACGACTTAATTGTTTTAACTCAAATACAGAACCGCTTTATTTTCCCTTTAAACCGCAAATAATAATATTTTATTTCGCACATCATGATATATTTTCTATAACACTCTATTGCAATATGTTTCTAATATGTATTAATTCTCGCAGATATGATATATTTTTGAACAGTGGAATGATTAAGAACTGGAAATCATACAACAATGCTCCGTCTTGTGAGCACAAATATTAAAAAAAATATCTTAATAGCGCAATAAATAAAGGCGAAAAACTCAGTGAGAGCGTTTCAATTGGCCACTTTATTTTTGTTTCTCTCAAAAATAATCAGAGAAGTTCATTTTCTGGGAGATTTTTACGAAGGCTATTACAATGGTTTAGTGGACCGTGTTCACGCTTGCGTGAGTGTGCGCCGCGAAGAGTATGAACAAAAAAAAAAAAAGACATTTTTGGGCGACTACAAAAATATATTAATGCGTTAAACAACTAGAGAATGAGCAAGTCCAAAAGAATTAATTATCGGAAAATCTAATACTTAGAGGGCAATTAAAGAATAGTACATCAAAGTGTCCGTGAAGCGGGTCTGAATTCTGGTCATGGTTGACACTCCGAAGGCTTGATGCCAGGTAGATTGGCGCGTTGGGGCCGTGTAGTGGACGACGGGATGGCTTGAAGAGTGTGGCTCGAAGTAGCGAGCGGGCAGCCTCGGAAACACGCTGACCAGGCCTATATTTGTGGACGACGAACTGAAGCCGTGCCGACCACGCCTCTCGTTGCGGCTCGGTTTGTTCGTCCACCGAGTCCTGATCGCTTGCCCTGTTCTGTCGCCTTATGGCTTCCTTCCTCTTCTTTTTTTCCACCACCGGCCACTCGCGCCGAATTTCCTCCGTGCACACAAACACACAGTCAACCGGCCACTTCAGCATTCTTCCTCGTCGTCATCCTCTCTTTTCTCCATTGAAATCCGAAATCACCATAAATGGTATACAAGGTATTGATTTATATACAGGGTGTATCTTTTTAAGCTTAACAGGTTTGTTTAAAGAAAGCCGTGAAAGTTGCACTTATGCGGTTTGTGCAGGTAAGTTATACGGCCAGGGGGACATAGTATAGGGGGGTAATCATGACGACCAGTCAGATAATTAATTAATGTTTGTTGATTAACTTCTTAAATAATGAAAATAGACATATGGTTCCAATTAGAAACTTGCTCAGCGTCATCAAAAACCACTAAATCAGTAATTTCCAGAAGGATCTTAAGCGCGTGAGAAGCGTAGTAGTGCACTAAAGTTACTGCTCGTGGAGCAGGTACAAGGCTGGGGCTAGATAAGAGACGGGAAAATTGCGCGGGCGCCTTACCCCAACCGCTAGCCTCGTACCTGCTCCACGAGTGCTAACTTTAGTGCACTACTACGCTTCTCACACGCTGAAAGTCTTTCTGAAAGTTATTGATTTGGTGGTTTTCGGTGACGCTGAGCAAGTTTATAATTAGAACCATCTGTTTATTTTCATTAATTAAAAAGTTAAGTAACGAATAGTAATTAATTAGCCCACTGATCGTTACGATTATCCCCCTATACTACGTCCCCCTGGCCGTGTAACTCACCTGCACAAACCCCATAAGTGTAACTTTCGGGATTTTTTTAAAACAAATCTGTTAAGCTTAAAAAAAAAACAACGTATATCTTGTTTTTAGTTTTATTTGACAGAGAAATCGAGAACGACTCGTTTTGGTGAATTGAAAATGGTCGCCTTGAAAACAGTCACCTCAATGATCTTGTTCCTTCATCTAAATACAGATTTTTAATTTTCTCAGAACATAGACCGCCGCGGCCTTTGTGTTAGACAAGTAGACGATAAGCAAAAAAAAAAAAAAAAATATATATATATATATATTGTCAAAACAACCTAAAGAAAAGAGAGCAATAAAAAAAGAACAAAACATATACATTACCTACACATTTGTAATAACATTTTTGCTGTGTTTGAGACGTTCTCGTTCTCTTTTCTTGCCGTTAACATTCGAATTCCTCAGTCTCCGGCTGTTTCAAAATTTTCACATTGCGAAATAAAAAAATAAAAATAAACTACAGTGACTAAACCTAAAAGAGAGGCCCGACGCAAAGAGGGCTTGGAGTGGAGTCAGAGAGAGATCGCTCTGCGAACAACCTCCCTTTCGCAGCTGTATATGGAGGAAAGATTAATAAGAAGTGGAGCAATCAATTAACGGAGCGTAATGACTAGTCCGACAGACGCTTTTATTTTTCTACTATTACGCAACAGTTAGTCAACTCAAATGTCATCGTCGCCACTAAAAAAAAGAAACAAATGTTGGCGGCGATTGCCTAGGTATAGCAAGTTTGGTCAGACTTGCGCAAGGAGAAAATTCATTAGCAAGGACCCCGGGGAAAGAGGTGAAGGATGAAGCAATGGAGAATGAGGTCAAGTGGAAACGTGGAAACAGATGCGTATGAAAGAAAGTGAGGGATCCGATGCAGCTGTGTTTGCGCACATTGGTGTCACTTAGAAAAAAGAGGGGGGAGGAAAGGAGAGAGCATTGGAGAACTCAGTATACTTGTGAAAATGTCCAGGAGAATCTGAACGTAAAATACACCAATAACTGTACACACACACACACACACACACACACACACACACACACACACACACACACACACATATATATATATATATATATTATTTTGCTCATTAACTCTTTTTTTTTTTTTTTCCTTCTAGCTGCTACCTCAATTATTCGGGTCCGGCATTGTTTGAGGACGTAAGCTGAGCGTATTTTAGACACAAGGCTTTGTCAGCGCTCGGTGTAAACTCGATTCAGGTCGCATTGAAAACGAGGGTTCCATGATCGTTCGCTGAGGACTCTGATCTAATTGAACGCTTTGTGCCCAAGCTATAGTACCCGGCAATGTGGCTCGATGAACTTTTGAAAATGCTCTATTACTGAGGAAGCCGCAGACTGCAGCGGAGTTGAGACAACGCCACCGGTGACCAAAAAGGTAAAAAAGTCAGCCGAAAGAGGCACGGATACAGTATGGGAGAGAAATGGAAAGGAAATGGGAGCAACGCTAATTGGACGATGGAGCGCAGTGAGACTAGAACCAGATAAGAATGTAAAGATGCGGTGGCAAAAAGAGAACGAAAGGTAACGGCGCGAAAGATAAATATACTAAAGGACAGCGAAAACCAGCAATACTGATGATATAGAAATATTTTAGAGAGCAAAAAGGCACGAAGTTGAACAAATAAGACCAAAAAGAAATAAAAAGCAACACGAACGGGACAGGTAATAAGAGAGGTGGTTGCTCCGTCGCCTGGGAGCAAGAGAGGGATAAAAAAAAGTGGCACGATGTTGGAGGAGGACTAGGAGAGGAGACAACATTTCGCGCAACAACGAGGCAGCAAACAAAAAAACAAAGCAAACGGTGTACGGCACCTAACAAAGAAGACTACCAGCAAGCTGAAAAAAAAATGAATAGCGGGTCGCCAAACACACACACCAAAAACAAAAGACTGGCAGGGACAGGTGAAGGAAGGCGAAGGGCCTGTGGAGGGCACCCGATTCATTATTCACGCGAGCAGACGTCGCCGTCATCCGATGTCGCGTCGAGTGCACCGCGAAGAGACCTGCTCGAACGTGCATAAAACATGAGACAAAGGCAAGCGCCGCCGAGACGCGTATTATTGCTCAGCTCCTCCAGGAAAACGTCACACCCGGTACACTGAGTCCCACCTCAAGACGGTCCGCACAGTAGACGCTGCGAGCCATTGCAGCCAGTCTAGTGCTGCGACCGTAACACGTGACTGCGCGTCTGGCGCGTGGCTGCGTCCCTCTTCAAGGTCAAGTGACGCTCACACGGCGTGTGAGTGGCTTAGACGTTTCGTGCTCTGCGGTCCATCGCAACGTGAAAACAGAGTAAAGACGCGAGACTATGGCCAGTCTTTGTCAGGCAGAACACAGGGCCCACGGTCGGTGGCCGCCGAGCATGGGGCTCCGAGGTGATCATCTTTCGCGCTCGGGGCCATTACAGGAAACGCCGGAATTCGCGAAGTACTGTGGGAATGGACGGGTTTCGCTGGGCGTCCATTTGTTGACAGCGGGGAAGTTTCGGTGGCCAGTTAGCAGTGGCGGAGGCGTGCAAGATTGATGAAATCGGAGCGCGCCTCGCCGCGTTTCTGTGTGGGTTGCGGATCTCTTTCGCCGTATCAGCGGAGTGCCGAGGGGTAGGTTTCTAAGTTTGTGTAGTACAAATCGCGAGAGAACACCCATGCTTGTTTGTGACTCCCATCATCGCCCTGAAAGTTTGTAACAGACTCTCCGAACGTCTCGCAACAGTGCCCTCAACGCTTCGCTCAAATATACTTGATGCACTCGTGTACCTAACAAGCTTGAACTTACACTCATAACACAGACTTTCACTGCTACTCTATAGATGACAGCGCACACGTGAACAATTCGCAACCTTCATTTGGTTTTAATTACGAGCGGTACGTTTGTCATTTTGCATTAAGAAATTCGTTTAGATATTCATAATATATATAACAGAAGGTTAGGGCGCAAATGAGCTGGAGATAGTTGAACGTAGTAAAAGCACCCCGAGACCAGAAACTTAGGGCGCAAACGAGCTGGTGATAGTTGAATGTAGTAAAAACACCCGAGACTTGGAAAAAAAAGGCGACCTTTATGTTTGTCTTTCCTTTCTTTTTCCCAGTCTCAAGGTGTTTTACCATGTATATTATCTAGACTTAGAAATTATGTGATGGATACGAGGATTTGCTCTTATTACCCTAATAATGTACATGGCCTTATCCCCTGTATCTGGTACCTGTGTATTCGTTAAGATAACGCCTCATATATATGTAAAGGGGCAGATCTGACGCCATAATATTTTTCACAGCGTACTGAAGGCAGTAACAATATTACTCTAGTCCAGATGTTGGAATACTCTGCTGTAGAAACATTGTGTCATTTGTCGTTGATACCGCATTCCAGGCACTGCGTTTGATCAAATACCATATCACATAAAATGACCACAAGCAATTAGTCCGGTGATTACATTTATTATTCTTTTTTTTATATGCAGAAGTGTCACTCTCATCTTGAATGGGCTGTAAAAACTTGTATAGTTTTTACAAAACTATACAAGCCCGCCCGTGTGAACTAGGTCATGACGAAGGAAAGTACTCAAACAACGGTGGACATCTGCAGAGATGGCAGTAATGACATTACCGTAGTGAAATTACAGTAATTAAATTACTTCTAGAGGTAGTGAGTAACGTAATAAATTACCTCTCTAAGCTAGTAACTTAGTGATGTAATGAAGTACTTTCAGGCAGTAATTTCGAGAAAATGACTAATTCCTTTTCGAAATTACTTTTGTCCTAAATTAGAACATTCGTTTGCAAGCCTTAAGAAAGAAGTGAAAAATTATTTTGCATGCTGAAATGTTGTGAAAGAGCATCAGAGAAAATAATCGACGGTCACCTGAGTACAAATCCTTGTACGAAGAGCTGGACAGACGCACAATGGAGGGCTGGAAAGGCGAAGCAGGAAAGCTTGCGTGTGGACATCGCTGGAAGGCAACGGCTAACGAACCCCAGGCACGACCGATTCACGGCGTCACGTCATCACGTCGATACTACTATTCATTCATCCCTAAGCTCACAGTGCTGTGGAGAGGCAAGCTAACTAGAACCAATGAAACACCTTTTAATCACGTGTCTCGTCCCTTTATCTGAGCGTGGGTATAAACGAGAGCGTGGTTACGTGGCGAACGACAGGCGTGTGACGGCTGCAACAAACACGTAGCTTTTAACATTCATCCCTAAGCTGACAGTCCGTCAGCTTAGGGATGAACGGTAATCACGACCAAACCATAAGCTTCAACCATCGCGAACAACAAATGACCGGAATAAATAGTCAATTCCAAATGTCTTGTCAAAGTCCCATAATGTTCTCTCCTTTCAAAGGAGAGAGCAAAGCAGGTGCCGCTCGCGGTATGGCTTGCTGCCTTTCTCCTTGGGAAGTTTATTCGGGAATAAGCCTTCAAGAAAATATCGCCCCCCCCCTCCCCCCCGTTTGTTGGGAAAATGCACAATTTAGGAAGTTCGCGCCATTCCTCAACTGGCGATGCTTCTGCTTAGCAATTATCCAGGCCCTTTGCGGGACAATGCGCAAAGACCTGGACTCTTCGGGTGTCCCGCAAAAATGCTCCTTGAAAGGAATGACCGAGAATAGGTCAACTATACTCGGCGACAACTTTCCTTGGCAATGCAGTGGAGGGTACGGACACATGTTCCTTCTCCTATTTTTAGTGCTAAATAAAGCTGTGCGCGGGCTTTCCTCCTCTCCACTGTATTACCAAGAAAAGTTATCACCGAGTATAATGGTTTTGGGAGAATAGAATTAGATTGCGTCCGAGGCGGAAGAGAAACGCTTAACGTGACGACTCCTTGTGAGAACGAGCTGCCATTGCCCGACTTAACAAACTGACACGAACTGAAACTTCGATACCAGGAAAAAGGAAACATATAACCAGGGTTGTAAAGTACCTAGGTACAAGTAACTGTAAATCGGTAACTAGGTACTTTTGTTGTACCTGAGGTACAAACCTAGGTACTTTCATTTCTCAGTATCTGTATCTGTATCTTAGGTACATTTTCCAGTAACTTGTAACTAAGTGAAGTTACTTTTTACAGGTACTTTTTTTATTCACTTTGTCAAAATCGTAGAAAATACAATATAACATATAACTGAAAATAAATTATAATTACAGTCTTAAAGCAATTTAACATCACGTAGTGTTTCCACGCAATAAATCGAACTCGAATTTTGCACTTTACAAAACTGAAAATACCTACGTCTGAAGAAACTCCCTCCTGGTTTCTAAAATACCCGCTACAAATACTAATTCCAGAGTCACAATTATAATTACGTGCGGAAAATAGTATTGGGAGACCTTAGATCTGTAAATGTTCATTTTACATAATTAAGCACAACAAAACTGGCAGGCTTCGTTGTCAAAACTTATTGCAGCAGTAGAAGGATACAAACATCAAGGGCAGATAATCGAAGCACTCGTACTCTGGCCGAACGGAGACTTCGAGCTCCTGATGTAGTCTGCCACTGATGGCTGGGCTGCTGCTATTCTATGTTGTGGAGGCCCTAGTGCTACATTCGGGTCTTTCTTTGGGTGCCGCGGCTTTCCGTTTTACCCCGTCGAAATTCGTCTTGCTCTTGTCGACACTCTTTAGTGCTTCCTTGCGAGACCTCTTGAAAAAGCAAAGCATGGCTAGTTAATACTTATTGCACCGTGTCAGAAAAGCTCAGCGGCGCAGGACACTAGTCCAACTAGGTTTCAGCATTAGCACTTGAGACGAAAACGATATTTCTGCCAGATGCCAAAGATGGTCAACAGCGGCGGAAAATTCTGGACGTGCGGGCATTAAAAAGGGAAAAATTGGTTGCTTCCAGTAAAACTAAAATGAAGACGATATCTAAATGACCAATGACAAGGCAGCTTACAGATAATTGTTGTGGGTCGGTTCGTTTTCTCGGAAGCCTAATTTACCTAGCGCACCCGGACATCTTTGTAACGACTTCTTACCGTCGCTCCAGACGCCCTGAAAAATGGACTTGCACCGTAATTTTGTATAAGTATGACCAAACCTTTCTTTGTTACCCATTCCTGACGAAGACCGGACTCCGGTTGAAACGTCGAAAATAAAGTTTCCGTTGTTCTACCGAGGGACCTCTACTTCGTCATATATAACATATAGGTGAAGTCAGAGTAGTGAATGGGTCGAAACACGTCGAAAAGGAAGAGTGAGTTGACGCAGGGACAGGCTTTAGACAACGGTTTCGAGGGGGTTCTGCAAAGTTCTAAGTCCCAGTTATCGAACATCCGCAGTTCAGAACAACGACAAATCAGTAGCAGGCGTATTGTACGCACGAAAAGTTGCTACCCTGACGTGCGACGCGACGTCAATCTCTTGGCCGACTGACGGACGTAAACGCACATAGTACGGAGCATAACAAACTTTACACAGTGATGGAAGTGCCATTTGACCTTTTGGAGCAGGCCTTGTAGCAGACGAAATATTTTTTTTTAGATTACTTGAAAATGAAATAACGCCGCATTGCTATATAAAGCCCATCTCTATTATTGGAACACAGCGCCTGTCGCCTTTTTAAGACAGGATATATAAAATTCAATAAAGTAGACAGAAAAAAACATTTTTTAATTTTTTTGAATAAAGTTTATCTGCTCGTCAGATAAAAAAAATACAATTAAATATGTAACACTGAGTTCTGATGGTACAGGATATTTAGTTTTATCAGCCTGCACTTCTTTTCAGGTATCTGCAGCAGCATCTAACGACCCTCATTGTTGTGGAATGTTTTAGTTCAGATTAGAGTTGTTTTTCGGGCAGCAGCTTCTAATATTGCGGTATCTGATATTTTCTTCAAAAATTCCGATTCCTTTTCGATGTGCTGGCGAAGTCACGATCGGATCACGGTGAGTTAACCCGTTGAGTGCGCTCCTTGGCATGCACCGACGCGCTGCAGAGAAGCGACACCCGCGGAGCAGACACCACAGTCGCGCGAGTCGCGCAGTGCTTTGTGCTCCAAAAAGGACGGTGAGGCTTTACCAACACTACATCCAGAGTTTGGTGAAACTCAACTATACTTAGTTTCAGCTTCGGTGCGAGCGCAGCCGAAGCTACAAGCGCGCGCATGGAGCCCGCAACGGTGCCCACACTGCACGAGCCCACGCGCGAGTCAGGAATGCACAGAGCATTGGGCTCGCGCTAGCTTTGACTTCGCTGGTAGTTTGCGCACGGGAACAGGGCGGGCCCATTGACACCAATAAAGCATGCTTATCGAACTTGTTTTTGTGTACATCCCAGTATACAAAGGATTTACATCTAATAATAATGTGACAAATTTGAGAAAAAATACTTGGCGTGAAAATAAAAAGTACCTTTGAAGTAACTGTACCTGCACCTAGGTACATTTTAAACGAGTAGCTAGATACGTACCTAGGTACATTTTCGTATGAGTAACTGTAACTGTATCTTAGGTACATTTTTGAAGTAACTTTTACAACCCTGCATATAACCGATTTAGTAAGAACCTTCACCGTTGAACGAAGAGCAGAACCGGTGAGTCGACTGTCTTTCTGAGTTACATCTAAAGAAGCTATTCATCATGTTTAACACATATGTCGTGTGCGCCAGCAAAACCACTGTTCAGTATGGTTCACCTTGAGCCATATAAGGTTGTTGCGGTTTCGGTTTCTGAGTTTCGGTACATATAGACCAACTCAGCTCTTTCACGTGACATCACTGTGGTGGCGATGCTGTCGACACTGCGCATGCGCAGTGCCTCGCTTCTCCCGGATCTAGTTCCTTCACACGCGCTGTGTGGGCAGACGAGGGCTTGTTTTGTAAACACTGTGTTGGTGTATACGGTAAATCAAATGAGCGCGAATTACTGCCTCAAAGTATTCAAAAGTAATGTCAAAGCAATTTCATTACTTTCAGAAAGTAATTGTAATGTGATGTCATTACCTTTTGTCTGTGGTAATTTGTAATGTAGTTTAATTACATCTTTTGTAGTTTTCAAAAAGTAATTAGTAATGCAATTTATATACTTTTTGAAAGAAATTTCGCCATCTCTCCTTAAACACAGGTCATAGATGGATCTGGCTTGCGTGAAAAAAAGAAAAATAAATACCTATGAGTAAAAGAACATTTTTGGCGAGAGTCCATAGGTTTCCAATTCGCACATGCCCAAGTTGCAACACATGTCCGTCATGTCTGTCGTGTTGGCGCTTCTAAAACCTTTTGAATTAACATGAATTAGCTATATCCCAAGCAAACGTTTTATTGTTGCATAGAGTTCTGCGTTATGGCTGTCTCGCACGTTACTTTTATTACACAAAAAATATTTGATGCGAAGATTATTTTGGAGGAATCTTTAAACAACACGAGAGAGAGAGGAAGAGAGAGAGATCGAATTCCCGGGCGGCACTCACCGAAGCGGATGTCAGTCCAGGCTTTGCGCACCATCCTGGCGATGCGATGGTAGGCCCTCAGCATGGACGCGGCCAGGCCCATGGTCAAGTATAGCCTCGGGGACAGCGGCGGGGCGAAGTCCGACTCGGCCGCGCTCTGCTCCTCGTCGTCGGACATTGGCGTGGGCAGGCGAGCCCCGACAGTCCCGTTGCTCCGGCCCCCGCCAAGGCCCGCCCGTCCCCGGCGAACGCCCGCCTCTGGGCGCCCGGGGGCCTTGCCCGACCGTCCCTTGAGCACGTCTGTCTTGTCGACCGGGTACCGCGGACTACACAGACGCACCACCGTCACCGTCCCGTTGCCGGCTACGACGGCCTTCGTGGTTCAACACTGGAGGATCGAAGAAAAATCCACAGCACGGAGGTAACGACCGCGAAACCGCACAGCACTCGTTGCTTCTTCTGCTTTTAGCTGAGGCAGTGTCGATGCCCTGTCGAAGCTGATGGAAGGATGCACGTACCCACCGACTTGGATGCTTGATACAAGGTGTCTGTCAAGCAGGGTCACCGTTTGTAACCATCTAGCACTGGTAATCAATCCGTGAACCCCGACTTGGTAGTGTGTGAACCTCTTTGGTTGCTGAAGACCGTCAAACCCCAAAGCATGAGTAACTTGCCTTGTTCTTAGCTCTTGCAGTCTTAACGGTATCTTGAAATTGGTGGAAAGACGCACGTTTGAACCAACTTCGACGCTTTATGTAAGCTGTGGGTCAAGCACTGTCGCCCCTCGTAACAACGTTGCTCTGGTAACCTCCGTGATCCGAAACATAGAAGTCAAAGATCTTCAATGTGGATGTGTTAAATTTGTTTGAGAATTTATCAGCCCAGTGTGAATGGCAGCCTTCGCTCCGTTTTTTTCTTATCTCGCTGTTACAACCTGCGTGCACCTTTGATCTCTGACGTGCGCTCTTCGGAGACCTTGACAGTGTATATGAGGATTTCTCTCGTGTAACCCTTCTGTTGCAAGGCAGGAGGACACGGTGCAAATGCAACAGATTTGACTTTCACTCAAACAAAAAAAAAACACTAAAAGTATACCCAGTATTACCTCGACGTAGGTAACGTGTGTGGAAAGCTTAAAGGTGTGAAACAGACTAGAAGCTCTTTATCATCTGTCAGTATAACAAGATATAATAAGATCGCTTATTTATATAAGACGTTATTTCCAAGGTGGAATGTACACTTTCCCTCAATATGCAAAACGTATCCAAAGTCCCGAAAGATACGACCAATTAACGTTTGAATATATTGATGCTTTTCCCGGCAGATATGCAGCTGTTCTAGTTAAATTTACTGTCCAGCATGGTGTTTATGCCAGCAGCTGAATTTGCACTTGAAGATGGATCGTTTCTGAAAACGAAGTTTTTCCAATCCCCTCGAAGATATTCAGAGCTCGTCTACGCGTTGCTATAAGATATTTATTGTGTAGTATTATTCTATTGTACTAGGCCATTGCGCGAACTGGTGATAGTTGTAGTGTATTAAAACAACAGCTGTATTATTTGAGGTGTCACACGAAACCCTGATCGACACACTGAACGCGTAGGGCAGCTGATGCTTAGTTTGGTCGTTATACTTAAAATATGTTCTCCTGCGTATCAGAATGGAAATGTTTATTAGTGGTCGGTATCGACTACCATAAATACGTTCACTTTAATAGCACAAGAAAGGCACGCTTCTTAAAAACTCCAATGACGTTACACCCAAAGCAAAATTATGTTCGGTTACAACCAAAAATGCTCAAAAGAAAAAAAAAACAATAAAATATTTTAAGAAGTTGAGTGGAACACTGCCAATAGGTGATACAAAAAAAAGGTCTACTGGAAAAGCTCTGGGTGTTCCGAAATGACAACGCAAATAAATATTAACGTAAACTAGAAGGGCATATTAAAATGTAAAACGTCAATGAAAATCACTTCGCTCGAAGTAAAACGTGAACAAAAAAATTACGTAGGAGGGCGCATAGCAATGCAGCACGACGCTTGGCCCTGAAAGCGTCTTCGAAAACTTCAGTTTCCCTAAATTTCAGCTTTCTTTCTTGGGTACAAGTAAGTTACATTACAAAAAAAAAGTTTGCGCTGGGTTCGCTTGACTTTTAATGCAAATGTAAAAAAAAAAAAAAAAAAGGTCGGGTACCCTGGCGGGCACTCTACTTTCCTTCCGTAAGCGAAGTGCTCCGAGGAACGCTTGACTGAATTCGGAGCGACAGTCAGTACGATTTCTATGCGTGCGTGTGCTGTGATCAAGCTTCTACTTCAGAGAAGATCGAACATTTCTCTAGTGAAAGAAAGCCCACAAGGCGCCTTTTCCCTTGACCTTAAGTGGCCCTTGGAAAGATTACGGGTGCCCAAGGATAGAAATTCTACTTCGACGATGCCTTCCTTGAGGACCGCTTCGGCAGTCTCACTTTCGACCAAGAGATCTTCGAGTCAACGGAGACAGTCTTGAAGAAACAAATTGAAGAAACCTTGTTTTGGAGAGCTTGATTCTGAGCTCTCTCGCGATTCGCGTCCACCGAGGAGAATTGACGAATTACACTTATTAAGACAAACGTTGTTCAAGTGAGGCTCTTTAAGGGTGGTCAACAAGGCACCCTTGAGTAAATGGCTGGGTATTCCTTGACTTGCTCCGCTCAGACCTGAAATGGAAAAAAGAATGCACATATATTAATTAAACAATATAATTTTTTTAATAAATCAAAGCAGAAAATACTTTAACTGGACCACCTTGACATCACTCCAGAAATTATCACCTGATACACAACTAAGGCAAAACAATAAAAAAAAAGCATTACGGAAGGTAAAAATATTGATGCATGGGTTCTCATATTTTGTATTTTACAGGTTTTAAAAGCTGCAGTTAAACCAGCGTATTTTGTTTTACCGAGCGAATTCACTGCTGAAGAACGTGGTGACATGAACGCGCAGCTGCAGATGGCCTTTTATTTTCATGTAGCGTTTTGTAAAACAAACATGCCAGGGGTAATCACCAGGCTCTTGCTCATAGCCAGAATGGCTTTTAAAAAATATATGCAAGGCGAAGTATACTGCCGCGCATTCATGTGTTAGGCTTATGTGGTCATCGTAATAACGGAGGTCTTGACAGGTGGATTCATTTCAAAAGAAATACACTCTTAAATATTAAATCTAGCAATATGAATATATCTGACGTAATCATTGTACTAGCTGCAGCTCAGATTCAAAATGTAAATTTTTATAATAATAATAGGTCATAAAAAAAACAAAAACATTATCCAGTTTCCGGTTCATTTAGGAAACAGAGAAATAATTCAGCGAACGAGTAACTCTTTTGGCAGCACGGATGGTCGAGTCGACTGCAAATGGAATATGGAGATTGTCTTTGAAAGGGTCTTCGCGTAGAAGATTCTATTTCACTTGTATTCGCAGCAGGAAGAGCGACTCGTGTGATTTTTCCGTTACGAAGATTTTATAGTTCTGCTGCAAATAAAGCCGACTTCGTTAAAACGAGTTTTAATAAAGGACCCCATCGATTTTTCGAATTTCAAGGATAACAGAAACTTATTACTATTACCTGCAGTTCACCCCTTCAGTTGCCTGCATTCGTTTTAGAGTAAAACATTCTATTGAAATTGTACAGTTTTTATTTATTTATGGTTTTTGATAGTAATATAACAATGACATAGCATCGAGAAAATTCGCCTTGCCGTACGTTCTTCAAAAGTATAGTTCTTTGGCGAAAACGTTTTGAGACTTTTCGCCATAGCATCGTACTCCGAAAATCCCGAATGGGCTAGCTAATTTCAAGTCTGTACTCTAGAGTGCATAATTTATTTCTCAGAATTATATCTGACACGTATTTATGATCGCGCCCCGGGGCACATTTATTTTTTCTTGTATATTGCAAATATTCCTGTTAGAGGTCGTACTAGTCCCGAGTTCAATTCAGTTCAATTGAATTCTTTGTTAACGGTCTCCAAACCAGTTGTGCCTCATACAAAAATCTGCCAAAGGCAGCTGAATATATTTATTTCACAATACTATCCGTCCTCACAATGTAAACCCTGACAGGGGTGAGTAACAAACATTAAGACAAATAGACACGCAGAACATGGTGTAAATTATAACTTCACTAACGTCCTTTACGGCTATTTATCAAGCACAAAGAAAACACAAAAAAGAAATATACGAAGCACTGTGAGCAACAGACTTATAAAACATAAATTTTACCATAACTTTTCCAGACCTCTTATAAAGGTCAGAAACGGTTTTGGCTGCAGCTGTGTTTTCTGGCAGCGCATTCTACTCCTTTATCGTTCAGGGGAAAATACTGTAAAACCCTTCATTTTCGCGGCCCCTATTTTTCGCGAATCGGTCACAGATGACATAATCGCGACCACTAAATTTCGCGAATTCCAGACGCCTGCATTGAAAATCTTAAGGACCGGAATTTTCGCGCGCCCTTAAATTTCGCGAATTCTTCGATTCGTGAAATTCGCGAAAATTGAGGGCTCGCGAACATTAAGGGTTTTACAGTATATTTTTTAAGCAATTTTCGGCGTAACGATATTCTTCAAGTGTTGTAGTGCTTATTTCGCGTAATTCTAGAGGTATCTCTGTCAAGCAGAAGTGTCCCATTTAAAATCACGTGAAGCATTTTTAAGCGTTTGTTCCTGCGCCTCTCTTCCAGAAGATTGATTCCTGCCCTGGAATACAGTTGCGTGGGTGAATCCAGCCACCTATACTTTTAAAAAAGGGAAAGTAATGGCAATTTCTGAATCTTCTCTAATTTTAATACTAAATTCTTTGAGTACAGGTCCCACACTTTACTGGCATATTCTAGACTGGGTCTTATCAGCACTTTAAAAGCTAACAGTTTAGCGTACGGAGTGGCCATTTTAAACGAGCTTGACGGAATTTGGGGAGCGTTTGGAGTTCAGCAGCAGGTAAAGGAGGGCAAGGTATCAAGATACGAAGAAAACACGCCAATAAAATAAACCATATTTGCCAAGATACCAAAATTGTTCAGACATAACTAATTAAGGACCACACACAAACGCCTAACACAAAAAAATACACACTCAACTTCTGTTTATAACATTCCACAGTGTACAACAATTTCTAAAATAAAATACGGTTTACAAAGAAATAGAAAAATTGCGCACACACAGCCGCCTTCCGAGTTATAGAAAAATACAACCTTTTGATAATAAAGCAAACGCTTTACAACAAATCTTTTTTTTATAAAAAAAGCAAACATATTCATTTATGCTCACCGTTCGACAGATTTATAGTACGTGCATCAATAATTATATTCTTCCCATATAAAATATATATTATTATTATTTGTAAGAAAATGGTTAAGTAATCATGGCGGCCTTTATGTGACTGACTGATGAGTGTAATTAATACGAGGTCGGGGTATGGCCCCTTTTTTGAAAGGCGCGTGTTGACGCGGTGAAAATTATCGCAGAGCTTCGCCATCGCAAAAAAAATGGTCAGAAGATGATGTGCAGAAACTATGCGGAAGCCTATAGTCATACATCTTTTTAGCAGCAATTACTTTATATTGGGCAAATAGGCGCTTTGTATGAGCCATTAAGTGCTTATTATCCATATGACGAAGCAATTATTTGAGTAACTCAAGCTTTTTAGTTTATTTGTGTAGTTTTCCTTAAAAAACATGAACAATATTGACGTAGGATTGAAATAGCGAGCAATAAATTATTTAACTTTCTGGGAGAAGAGAGCGACGCAGGGACATAATTTCAATAATTTTGGACATCTATTTTACGAGACAATCTGTATGATGATTCTACAAAAGATGCTACAACAAAAACTATTCCGAACGTTTTATGACTTGTTTAAGAATTTAAACTGTGTAGAACCTATTGTAATATTATTGTCAGTAGCAAAACCCTTGATTTTCGGTGGAAACACAAATGCTTTTGTTTTCTGGATATTGATTTTAAAGAGACCATGAAGTGATTTTGAAATCGAATTTCATCCACCGCACGTCGTAAAAGGTGTGAAAACAAAAACCATAGCACAAGACTAGAGCGCTATAACATTTCGCAATAGAACTTTGAAAAGAAAACCGGACCCTTTTGGAAACAGCCTAGTTTTGTCGTTCTGCGCTGTTTTACCTACATAATGTTTAGCCTATACCAACTAGCCCAGCTTTCAACTTTGGGACTCTTTCATGCTTACTTTCTTTCTCTCGAAAGCTCTCTGCCTTTTTACTGCGATGCATCCGCGGTGCCACGACACATCAGCCAAAAAATGCATCGTCTATTAGATCAGAGCCTACCTTCCCAGCATCGGGATCATAAACAATACATTGCCGGAAAATGCTTCTTAAGAGCAGTTCTGTTAAAGAATAATCTGATCCACATTTTGCTGAATAACTAGCGTTGTGACGGAAATAAGCGAATTTCATAACTCTCAGAGTTATGCGCCATCTGTCGTGTGGTAAACGAAGCGAGAGAAAGATCAGACTGTTCCTGCGCATAGCCGCCCGTCTGCTGAAAAAACATGGTGTCGATAGTGATGATCGACGTGATCGGCGTGGTGGGAGCTCCTCGTTCCGCGTAGATCGCTATCCTTGACTTAATTCTCGTCGCGTACCGCAATGGTAACCCAGCACGTCCTGGAAGAGAAGATCCATCTTCTCGTGCGGGGGTGTTGTGGCGGCACCCCCAAGACACCAGAAACGCTCGTGCCGTCGTTTTTGTTTACTTCGACTAGAGTGGCGCTTTCTTATCACTTGTGCCCTCGAACATCACCGAGACTCTTTTATTTTGCTCATTCTATGCGTGTGGTCAAGATCGAAATATTACTGGTCTGTACTGGATTTAAAGGCGTGCATGAAGGGTGCGAACTTTTACGCGTTTTCATCACGCCAGAAAGGTGATTAGTATTAGCATTCTTTAAACGATCGCAACGTCTATCTGATCACGAAACTATATTTCTACGTCTCTATTTCTCTGATAAGATAAAACTGTCTTGTAATTGTATAGAAGGCGTGTGGCGAGATATGTACTATCAGCTAAGCCGTGCTGTAAGGTGGTAATCGTCGAAGATGGCATACTGCATTTTTTTTCTCATCCACACTGTTTGGATGAAAGCCTATCCAGACTTTATATCAAGCCTATCCAGACAAAATAAAAGTCAATAAATCTTGAACCCATAGAAAACTGTGTGCATTTTCTGCTGCGCTAGTGAGTCGCAGTGCGTCCCCTTCTTTTTAGAGATACCGCGGAAACGGCTGACGGCGGCGGAGAAGCAGCTGTCACGCTGACGACCTGCTGCGCTTCGTACCGGCGTATGGGGACCAGCTCCATGCTGTCGCTGTAGTGCAAAGGATCTAATTGAATTTCTCTCAGCTGCGATGTGTCCATGGCTATCGCGGTGATGAGAGGCGCAGTTTCAGAAAATATGTTGGTTGCGTCGGCGCCACCAACGCAGTAAAACCCTGTGATAATATAAAAACCTCCCAGGCACACCGCCAGCTCGCCTCTAACGCTCCCATTCTCCCACTGCCAATGGAACTTCAGGTTCCGATGACAGAGCACGTCATGACCGTCAAAATTACGCCGCGGCTTGTTTTGCGGTGAGTTGGAAAGTAAGAAAAAAATCTTTATTTAAATAAGTCTTCGTGTGGACGCTAATAAACCGAAACGAAAACGGATGCCTGTTCGGCGTTCAGTGAACATTGAAAGTTTAATGTAAACGTTATTTGGCTAAAGTAAAAAGGGTGATTTCATGGTCTCTTTGAGGCCATTGTTGCAGGACCATGTGAGAAACTGGCTAATGATCCTGTGGCGACAACTGCAAGCTAACATTTTCCCGACCCCCCTCTTCTATACAATACAATACAATACAAAAACCATCTTTATTTACTTTGTTTGCAAATAATACAATATAAAGCCCACGTAAGCCAATGATGGCTTGTGTGTGGGACGCGACAGGAGCCTCTGCATTTTTATTGCACACATAACTAAAAATAACAAAACATACCAATATTAGTACCTATTACTGCAGTTCCACCTCCTTCTACAGCTTATATTAGTTCGCCTACTTTGATGAGTACATGTATAAACCCATCGAATCATATTGAATTAACATTTACATACTGTAAAGAAGAATAGATTCACGACTTACGAGACAATTCTAATAATAGAACACAATAACAACCTTTTATATCCTGCGTTTTCGGGGATACTCATCGGTTATACCTATTACCTTTTAAGAATCTTTTTTTCCCTGTTCAATTATCCACTTTTTTGCTATTTTTTTTATTCTAGGGGATTTTATTTCAAGTAGCTCATCGGGTAATGTATTATAAAGCTTAGGTATGTAATATTTCCTTGTGGCCTCTCCATATCTTGTTCTTACAAATGGTTCAACAAATTTTTTATTAGGTCTTAATGTCCTTTCTTTTTTATTTTCGCGCCTATATTTATTGTTGAAAAAATGCTTTATTATAATGTCATACTTCATTTGATCTCTGAAACGTAATATTCCTAATTCTTTATGCATATAATCTGAGAGATTTGTTTCTTCGCGCCGGTACCCAATATTCCTAACTATCCTTTTTTGAATAGATTCTATCTTTAGTTGTAAATACTTGGCACAGTGCCCGTAAACTGTTATTCCATACTGAAGTACGGATTTACCCAGTGAATTGTATATCATTTTAAGTATGGATCGCGGTACTAGTTCTTGGATGTGGTACATATGGGCCATTAATACCCTTAATTTTTTGCAAACCTGGTCTATGTGAATATCCCATTTAACATATTTGTCTATGTGCATACCCAGGTATTTTACATTATCAGCGTATTTTAGCGGGATGCACGAGCAGTTGTCGCAGTTCTCATCATGCATTTTTATTGGAAATTCATTTACGATTTTTTTTCTTGGATCTCTAAAGCATATTACTTGCGTTTTAGGAACATTTACAATTATTTGGTTTTTACGGTACCATTGAATAATTTTATGTATATCATCTTGTATAGTCATTGCCGCTACTTCGTAATTTCTATGTGCGTATACAATTACCGTGTCATCTGCAAATTGAAGGAGCTTACTTTTTAAGCTAACCTGTGCTATCTCGTTAACATATATATTAAAGAGTAGTGGACCGAGGACTGTACCTTGTGGTACTCCTTGTTTTACCTTAATTTCCTTGCTATATTTTGAACCTAAACGTACTACCTGAAATCGATCAGCAAGATAATTCCGAAATAAATCATATGTTTTCCCTCGAATTCCAATACTATATAGTTTATCCATTAATATATCATGATTGATTGTTTCGAAGGCCCTCGTAAAATCTATGAATAAGGCTAGAACATAATTACCGGCGTCGATGTTTTCATTTACATAGTCAAAAAAGTCTTCTAGAAGGTCACTGGTTCCTATATGTTCCCTGAATCCATATTGTGTGTTAGTTAGTAGGTTATATTTAGCGATATAGCACCTAAGAACTTTATTAATATATTTTTCCATTATATAGTTTATCACAGAAAGGATACAAACTGGTCTATAATTTAGGAATTTATTTTTCTCACCTTTCTTGTATATAGGCCGAACAACGGATGTTTTAAGCTTTTTTGGAATGATGCCGCTAGAAAATATACGATTGTACAACTGTAATAGGACAGGTTTCATTATAGTGATATGGTATTTAATATCTCTAGCCCTAATTTGATCAAACCCTGTTGCCTTATTAGTCTTTAATTGCTTTACAATTTCAATTAGATCATTGTCATCCATATCGGGGAAAAATATTGAATCATTATTTCTTATTTGATTTGGTTGTCTTTCAGTTGTCGTACAACATAAAGTTTCAATTGACTGCACATATTCTGTATTAAAACTATTTGCTAGTATCCCTAAGTCATGTTCAGGACCGAAGTTTGTTTGAATAGTGTCTTCAATCGTTTTTTTCTTTTTTCGTTGTAACAGTTGGTTTACCAAGGACCAGCATTCTGCTGTATCTTTTGTCTCAGAGAATTTGTTCCAGTAATAATTTCTTTTTGTTAATCTTATTAATGCTGTAACTTTATTCCTAATTATTCTGTTATTTTCTTTGTACTTCTTATTATTAGGAAATCTTTTCAGTAGTTGCCAAGCTTTCTTTTTTTCTTTGATCAGGTCGTCAATTTCTTTAGTTATCCATTGATTCTGTTGTTTACGTTTTTTCGTACTGCATCTTTGAGTTGACTTTGTATAAATATCATTGAATATTTTAACAATATTATCGTATAATTTTTCTGGGTTTTGTTCTTCGGCGAGAATGTTCCAGTCGATTTCTTGGATATGTTTATCGACTATTTTATTATTTATAAATGAGCCTTCAACAATTTTATTACTGTTTTGAATAAGATCTGGAATAGTTACTGCCACAAAATAATGGTCAGCCACTTTTTCAGAAATTACTTGTCCTTCGGGTTTCCCTTCCTTCGACCGCACGTGTATATGATCTATACATGACTGTGTTAGTTTCTCGCCTAATATCTCTTCTCTTGTGAATTCATATATCATTGATTCCAGTCCCGCTTGTGCCATATCATCTAGGTAATTATTTATCATTAAACTAGGTTTTGTGATGTCAAGATTAATATCCCCTACAATTATTAAGTCTGTGTCTTTGTTGTCGTTTAGCCATTTATTAATATCATCTAAAAATGTGTTTACATTACCCTGAGGTGCTCGATATAATCCTAATATAGACATTTTTTTTCTGTGGTATTCTATTTCAATGTGTAGTGCCTCCGTTGAGCAAAAGTTTACTTTTTCGTATTTGGTTATTTTCCATTTTTGATTTATCATGATCATGACACCTCCTCCTCTCTTCCCGTCTCTATTATGCGAAAATGTTTCAAAATGATCTAGAGAGAACAAGGCTTCTTCATCAGATGAAATATTTGTTTCTGATAATACAATTACGTCTAAATTGTCCAGATAAGGGTCTATCATACTGCTTATTTCATTAAAATGTTTTTTAAGACTGCGTACATTGGTGTGTAGAAGAACAAAGCAAAACTCGTTAACAGTAGCGTTTATTCTATCCCACCATTTTTCAAAAGAAAGACACGTTTGTTTCCTTTCCATGTCTAATATGGTGAATGTACTTCCCTATTCAATTTTTGCGAGGTCACTCTCATTCTCGATTCTTAGAGTCGGGTCGCCTTCTCGTTTTCGCACATACGAGCATCCTTCTTTATGCCAGATAAACTTGTACCCGAGGTGTTTTGCTTTTGTTCTGACATCAAAGAACAACTTTCGGTTTGAAGCGGTCAAGTTTTCTTCTAGATAGACGTTATCTACCTCCGCTCCACTCCTCAGTTTCTGTTTATTTTTAAGCCACGCATCTCGATCGTTTCGGTTGATAAAGCGTACTATCACCATGGGTGTTTTCTTTGTTTTTGTGGGGATGCGGTGAACTGCTTCTACGTTATGTGTGGTTAGTCTGGGCACTTCTATCTGGTCGGCGATTTTGTTCAGCTTTTCTAGTAGGTTTTCGTTCAAAGATTCGGCCAGTCCATGTACTTCGAGGTTATTTCTACGTCCGTATTGTTCCAGCTTGTTTATCTCTTTTTTTAGTTGATTCGTTTCGTCATTCTTTTTTTCGTTTTCAAGTTCACTGACCCTCTTTTTTAGATCTTTGATCTCACTGTCGTGGTCTTTTACTTTCTTAAGTAGCTCATCATAGCTGTCCGACATTGATTGCACAGACTTCTCTATGTCCATCACAGTTTGCTTCATTGTAACTAACTCATCGACTTGCTGTTTGAGTGGTGCGAGCACGCTCAACATGCTCATTATCTGAGTCAGCTGTTGCTGCACATCCAGCTTTTCGTGACTGGGCTGTCCGCCTTCAGGTGTGCTCTGAAGTCTTAATCTTGCCCCCTTACAAGTTTGACACTTCCATAATTCTTTAAATCCCGGTCTCTTCCCTCGGAGGGCGATTTCGGTTACTCCTGAGCAAGGTCCTAAGTGGTACTTGGAGTGACATTCATTACATTCTAATACACTGTCTTCTTTTCTTATGGAAGTTTTACAGTGCAAGCATAAGTCTTCGGTATCGTCGTCTTTCGGCATTTCTGTGACACCTCAATCGGTAACCAGTAATGGGCAATCAACAGTCGGCAGTCGGCGACGGGAGTTGAGTGTTTAATTTAGGTAATGAAAAAGTTCCTACCTGCAGAGTCAGGTTGTTATTGTCTGCAGATAACTCCGTCGCCGACTGCCGCTGCCGATGCCGTGTCTGCCTCTTTTGTAGACGGGTCCTTGGTGCCGCCTCTGTCGTTGGCGTGGGTGCTGTCGCTGTCACTTGCTGTGACCAGTTGCTTCCCTCCTCGTTCTGCAGCAGACGATGGCTTGTCCGAGGGAGGCTTGTCCTTGTAGGCGTACTTTCCTCGGCCGTGGAATCTGCAGAGTCAGGTTGTTATTGTCTGCAGATAACTCCGTCGCCGACTGCCGCTGCCGATGCCGTGTCTGCCTCTTTTGTAGACGGGTCCTTGGTGCCGCCTCTGTCGTTGGCGTGGGTGCTGTCGCTGTCACTTGCTGTGACCAGTTGCTTCCCTCCTCGTTCTGCAGCAGACGATGGCTTGTCCGAGGGAGGCTTGTCCTTGTAGGCGTACTTTCCTCGGCCGTGGAATCTGCAGAGTCAGGTTGTTATTGTCTGCAGATAACTCCGTCGCCGACTGCCCACACTGCGGCGACCGTCCAAATTTTAATCGCATGGTCTGACAGTGCCAGCTTATTGCCGCCATCCCACCCAATCGCAATCCCACCCCTACCTTTTGGGAGGAGCGGCTGATAGATGACACGGCCACTGGCCAGCAATCGCTGGTGGTCCGCGCCAAGGCGGTCGCCGCCACAAATGGGGCGCCATACTAGGGGCTCCACCCGATGTTTAGTCACACGTCGCTACAATAAATTTTATTGATTCATTCACTGGCTAACGGCATTATGTGCATCGACTATTAATTCTTCAAAAGTGGTTTCACCAAGAACCAGGCTTGTATCGTCGGTGTATATTATATATTTTATTTGTTATTATTAATTTTGACGATGTCGTTAATGTATATACTAAATAAGATTGGCTCAAGAATAATTCGCTGGGATAACTGGCGTAACCAGAAGATATCTTCGGGGGGTGTTATAGTGTGCCTGTGCGATCACAATACATATACAGGGTCTTTCACGAAAGGTGTCGATAATGCGAAAACTACGCGTCGCCAAAAAAAAAAAAAAAAAGAGAAAAATACTTCTGTCGTTTTGATCTTGGCCCAGGAGGCTATTTAGGAATATTAATAAAGTTAGGGATAAGTACGTTCTCAATTATTTTTGCGTAATTAATTTTTTATGTTGTGTTTAAGGGCATGGTTTCAATTAGAAACTTGCCCAGTATCATCTATAAACACTAAATCAACAAATCGCAGAACGATAGAAGTACGCGCAGCATTTTACGGCTTTCTAAAAAACGGCACAAATTCAACTGGTTTTTAAGTTTTATTTGCTATTGGAGCGCATCTCGCCCCCGTCGGCACCACGTCCCTTGGAGAAATAGTGCAACCTATCTCTGCTGCACTGTCCTTGCGCGACGCAGCAGAGGCTGGTAGCACTATTTCTCCACGGGGCGCGGTGCCATCGGGGCCGAGATGTGCTCCGATAGCAAACCAAAACTTAAAAAACACGTCAAATCTGTGTGGTTTTTCAGAAAGCCGTAAAATGCTGCGGGTACTTCTATCGTTCTGTAATTTGTTGGTTTAGTGTTTATAGATGTTGCTGGGCAAGTTTCTAATTAAAACCATGCCCTTCAACCAAATATAAAAAGTTAATTGCGCAACAATAATTAACAACCTACTTATCCCTAACTTTATTAATTTTCCTAAATAGGGCCGTGCCATAGGACCAATACGCCACAATAATTTTTTGGTGCGATGCGTTGTTTTCGCAATATCGAATTTTTCTACCTTTCGTGAAGTATCCTTTATATATTTATATATGCCGAAATCAAACTATACTTTTTTGTCTGCGCCTTCGTAACACTATTGTGTCTATTACAAAATAGACGCTATGCTTCTAGCACATTGGTTGGGAGCAGGGAGGGGGGGTGGCAGAGAGCGGAGCAAACTTCTTAGTTAAACTGGCGCTTCTTTGTAGGAGAGCTCGTGTAAATGTAATTCTTCAATCTATGAATATTGCAAAGAATCTTAGAAGAAGCTCACACTGTTAGAAAGTTCAATTATGTACGAACGAATCTGCAAAAGGAAGATCAACGAAAGTGATTAACTTGCGCTTTCACATTTGCTGTATGTATAAGATCCTTCTATTCTCTTATGTTACATTCAAAAATTTGTCCATCGTAAGTTTTCTGGTTTTATTGGTTAAGAATCACAATGTTTTCTTTGCAATTGAGTTCTTGGAGTCTTTTGTGCACTTGCTTGTGTATACATGCGTTGTCACCAACAAAAAAGAAACTAAAGAAATGTAGTCCACGTGATACAGTGCCACGACACAGTAGTGCAAAGCACGTGTTAAAAAACAAGCAAGTCATGGAGCTAGAAAATTCATCTCTTTGCCTAATAGGGCCACCGAAGGAGTGCTTACCCAGTCCTTCGGTGTTACCGCACAAATATCTTTGCAGTATAGTTGATCTAATAAAAGTCTGTTGTTGACGAATTCGAATGCCTTAATTTATAAACATGCCAAGGTGAGCGATCGATTTCTAAATTTTTAAAAGGGTTTTTTTAAGCAATGCAGAATTTGTAGGCATTCCCTTACGAAAACCGAATTTACAATTAGTTATCAAAGTGTGCTTATTAAAGAAAAAGTTTAGTCTACTGGAAAAAAATTAAAAATAATCGTCTCAAGCCCATTGGGAAAAATTGAAAATATGGCGATAGGTCCCTGGTTTGACATTTGATTTCGATATTTTTTAAACATCACAAAAACGTTAGCTTATCTTAGCTTACGGGAAAATGTTCCTGATGACGTAGCAAGGTAAAAAATGAGCACTAAGCAAGGTACGATGTTCCTACGAATATATTTCTGAGGCCTAACTTCTATTTCATGTGTTTCGCGGCTACTACTGTTGCTAAGACGCGTCAATGTGTCATGTACTTCGTGCTCGTTAGTTTTCTTAAGAAAATGTATCTCGTGTACCGTATGTTCAATAAATATGGAACCCTTGGCATAATGTGTTCATGAATTAAAACTTGCGAACGCTGTGTTAAAATGTTCTGCAAGCCACGTCCCCGACAATGTTTTGCCATTATCAAAAAGTTTGCCTAGATAATTAGGCTGTCTGCTGAGGCGTAAATGGTTATTTAGAAATCGCCAAGCTATTTCTGTTCGTTTTTTACTACTTACATTAATGAGCTGCGTATCTGCGTATCTTGCTTAGCCTCTTAGTAACTCAGATGTCAGGCGGTTCCGAAATTGCTTGAAGATGGCCAGTTTACCACAATTTTTCGTCAAGAAAATGACCTTATGCAAATGATCCCTCTTTTTAGCTTTCTGAAGTGCAGAGGTAAGATCGAGGGCTTCAGGATACTTTAGCAAAGGGCTTCGTGCCGCAAGGAAAATTTAAGCAATAAGCTTTGCTGACGACGTCACTAAAACTGTTGCACGCCTCGTCGCACTCATGTTTTAGAATAAACTGGTTTCAGTCAGTGCTTAAAGTCTCTGTCCTGAACGGTTCCAAATTACAGTTGGATATGTTCTGAAATACACATGAAATTTTATTTGGACATTTTACGAATGTGGTATCTACACACGTTATAAATAAATCTGATCACTAATGTCACTAGGGATTGTGCCATCGTCATTAACATCTTCACGAATTTTTGTGAAAAAAAAGTCAAGGGGGATTTAGAAGGAATATTTATATGGTGGGAGACTGGATCACAATCTTGAAACCATTGGAGGTTAGGATTGGATTTAATTGCGAAAAAGTGTAGAGTGTTACAGAGTATTTACATTGAAATCTCCTTCTAGGAAGAGGGATAATTTGCGGATATGAAGTCAAGATATGTATATAAAAGCAAACAAAACTTATTGATACACGCTAATGGCAGCCTATTTACTACCGAGAAGATTACATTATTACTTCTCACTGATGGTATTTCCAGGTCATCGGTCACTTCAGTATAAGTTTTCAGAAATTCACACCGCATGTTTTAACGAACGTAAATAGAAACACCTCCCCCGCGTTTCTGATGCAGATTTAAATAAAAATTGTTATACCCTTTCAATGCACACATATCATCGTCACCATGATGACATTCTTTAGTGAACATAAAAAAAAACACGTAAAACTGTGTTGGAAAATATTAAATTAAGGCACCTAATGCATCCATTTTATTTATGAGAGTGCGCACATTGGAGTTGAAACGCTGATAAACTGTTTCCAGTTTCTAAACATTCTATTTCATATGATGGCAAAATAACGTCGTGATACCGCTTTGCCATGTGTACTTCTAGCTTACTTCAGCTCCTAGCGAATTGTGGCAAGATTATCTTCATCAACAAGTTGAACACCCTCTGTTCTCTGTTCTTATTTTTCTCTCTAGATAGATTACAATACAGAGAGTGTCCAACTGCTCGATCGGGGTCACGTGGACTATGTATGGGCCGCGTTCACAATGCGAGCTGCGAGGAGGAGAGAATCACGACCGTCGTCTGCAAACGTACCCGGCTTTCCACCGGCTTTACTACTCGCCTGGTGACAACGCAGCGCATGCGCACTTCCGACCAATCTCCGCAATAGGTGTACACCCGCCGGCAGTATGAAGGTGAACACCTTACCTGGTTTCTTGCCGGTTTTACGGATCCCTAAAGCTATATTAACTTTCAGCGACTAAAATGGTACGTGGCTTTGGGTCTAAACTTTGCGTTCTCGCCCTCTTCTGGAACAGAGCTTGTTTCAAAACTTGCAGGAGCGTCAAAAACAAGAAGGGGGCTGCTAACCTTCATATCGCTCACGGGTATACATATCTTTAAATTTCAAACGCTTCTCAGACTTTGAGGTGTACCCCCTCTTTAATGAAGGCTGTCGTCTAGCTCTATACGTTCTCCGTGGTTCCTCTATGACTGACCGCTGCCGGCGCTACGACCTCATGAAACCACTCGAGCAGCGCCAAATGTACGTTGCGACAGCGCTCATTGCCCTTGTGCGTTTCATTTCGCCGACTAAACCAACCATATACCAGTCAATGCTCCGCAATCCCGCGCTTCTTCTGTACGCCATTGGTTTGGCCATGGGGATAGCACACCCACGTAGGCAGCAAGCACGATGACTATGCACTTTTGGCTGTAAGTTAAACGCAGTATAGGGTGCCTATTCACCGATGTTTGTTTGCAAACAAGCTCACTACCACCCCCTATCGGCGGACCCCGGCGGGCTTCCGGTTTTCCTCTTCTTCTCCATTTTTCCCTCCTCCTCTTGTTATTTACACTACTTACAATGCACTAATGTTCTTACAAACATACTACAGAAACTTCTCTGAAGGAAACTCTTCTTACCCGACCGCTGTGCGCTGCTGAAGAATATATAAATACACTACCGAAAGTCTACTCGGGCACCAAATACTGTGGCGCCCTCGTGGTATAAACTCCCACCGAATATGGTGAATATAGACTGAAGAACCGAAGCGACGGAAACCATGGGGAGCGTTTGCAATGTAATCGCTGACACTTGTTGCACATATTAGTGGCGCGCACCCATGCGTGTGTTGTCACGTGGTAAGGGGGATAGAGGGGCATAAGGGTGGAAAAAGACGCGGGAAAAACGCTGTACGCGGTCATGAATTCCAGCTAAAAAGGCGAACGCGCTACAAACAAATTGGGCACGAGCGTTACGTGTGCAACCAATCAGCGATGACATGAGTCCCAGCGCAACGCTGACGGAGCACCCGTGTTCAAGCTGCGAGCTGATACGGTCTTCTCTATGAGACGCCAAAGTACTACGGCTGCGGTATTGTTGCGTGGACAGTGGACCGAAACTTCGCAAGCGGAGACGCTCGACTTTCTTGCCATTTCTCGGGTATTGTTCTGGAAACGTGGCCAGTAAATTACGTGACTCCAATCGAGCGCTTTGAGCCACTCTCAACTCTAGGTCAACTTGTCCTACCAGCCATCTGCTGGCTTCTCTCATAATGAAAATTTTTTAAAAGTCCTTTATAGTTCCTTTGTTTCATTACTTCTCAAGGTTTCCTTAAGAAGATCGAAATATATTTTAATATATATCAAATACCACAAGAAATGTATTATCCCATAAAACCTAACCTAGATTTAGAGTCCCAGGTAAATCTTAGTGCGTAAGTGCTTTGGTGCATTAACAAGGCGTATTTTAATCTCGCATCAATACCCATTGTTACAGACGTCGTGCCAACAAACATTCTTGAATAAAGCAGAACACGACATAGCCCGCCGAACCTGAAGCAGTATGTGACCCCTCTTGACGCTCTTGATTTCACTTAATTGGAGCTTTGTGCATGGTATGCACAGCAAGTTACAATCATCAGTTAGCGGCTCTATGACGCGCTTCACTGCATGAGCGCTCGTGCCACCAATGCGTATATAAAGTAAAAGTAGCTCCCGCTTCTAGCCTGAGCTGACTTCTATAATTATAGTAGATCGCAATAAAGTGTGGTGACCTCAAAACAGGTTAAAATAACATAACCTTAGAAAAGAAAAAAAAAAGAGATGCACATTATGCCCTGGAAAAACACTAACCTTCTGCGTCTCTTTTTTCTTTCCTCCCTTCTGTTAAAGTATGTTAACTTTTCACAAGCTCGTCTGCGCTTTCACCCTTCTTTCAAAAGAGGTCATCACAGTCATTTGCACCAGGAAAGCTCCACGTTCCCGAGTGCCGATATCTTGGCTGGGATCGATAATCCCCGGGATAGAAATCCGTCGCTTGCTTCCTTGTACTGTAAGCAGCGCCGGAGAAAGAAAGCCCCAGAGGTGAGAACCGACGAGACATGACGTCAATAATTAAGCGGGGCCGTAAATAGGGACATCCGACGGCTTCGCCACGCGCCAGTAATGAGGGCAACAACAGGATCGAAGCAACAAGGAATCAAGGAGAACCCTAATCAAATATGGGAACCTTGGGGGGCGAATTCATGACCAGCGGTCGCTTTTGATTAGGAACGTGTCTTCTGTGTTGTCCCTTGATATAATTACAACGGATATTTAATTAGTATTGCCCCCTGGGCTGTAAACTTCAAACTCAATGGTTGAATCGAAAAGCACTACATTCAAAAGAAGGTTTGTAATGACTTTTTTTTTTATAGAAGGATATCACTTTTGAATATAATCCCCACCAGTGGCGGACATTTCTGCCATCGGTGCACTAGTCCTAATGTCGAAATTAACTAAACAAACCGCTGTGCTCCTGAGAATAAAATTGTACATATTCATTTTCTAGTAACATACTTCAATTCCATCGGTGAATGAAAAAAATCAATAGGTGTTTCCTGCCTTTAAAAACTTCTCAAGTCCCTCCTTTCGAAGAGCAATAGCAAACATTCAGCAAATGTTGCGAAAGATTTAACATCCTTTAAAACCCAACCTCGATTCAGAGTCCCGGGAGGAAAAACGTATTAAACATTCCTCGTAGCTGGGATCTGTTCTACTATAAGTTAGTTTGCTTTCTCTTTCTTTGTTTTCTTGTTTGTGCGTTTGTTCAGATGTAACTTACATGATTATAAAATGCCACAAAGCAAACATGAACCAAATAACGCCAGATTATTGTTGCGCCTAGTAAAAGTACGCCGAACCGAGTGCATTTTGGCACAAAGCTCCAGAGGTCTACGTGAACATAAGCTCACCAAATTGTATTCGCGTACTTGTTCTTTATAACGCAGGACAGACGTTCACCAATCGGTCACATATACCCGCACAATAGAGCACCGAACGATGATTTATTTTTTTGTTTTAATCAAGCTAGGCATCAGCTTTAAACTAGGCGTTTGTAATTTTAGAGTTGTGACCAGAATTATCTCTGAAACTGCAATTTGTATCAGAGTATTTATAACCCTAATCAAACTCGAGGTTCTTGACCATGCGCTAAAGCGGTCTTACAAAATACTGCGCCGTGACGTAGGGCGAAGCGCAACAACCCATTTACAGTGTGTTAATCGCTGACTGAACAGAGCCATCTTGATATTACAAAAGGCACCGCTGCCTACATCGCCACTTTCGCCTCTTGATCGGTGTCTCGCCTTCTTAACACCTCTGGGACATTTCAACGCATATCTCGTTCCCCTAATGGTGTGAATAAACCATTATTACCCTCACTCTTAAGGACTGGAATGATCTTCCTGACAGTAACTTTTCAATTACTTACCGCGACGTTTTTGGAAATGCAATTACTCTGCATTTTGTTAGGAGCAATTCGATTTTGTGTTCGTGCTCCTTTTGACATTGTACATCGCCGCTATGAAGCAGTGCTTGCGTCATAAACAAATGACGCAAATTATACGTGCTTAAGCGGCACGCGCAATGCCCCAAAATTCAGGAGGCTTCCCGTCGCCAGACTTTACCTTAAGGTTCGCATTTCCCAAACAAAAATGGAAAAACTATTTCCCGCTTTGAACCCGTCGCTCCCCAAGGACATTTCAACGCAACTGCTGCAGCCAAATGTGGTGCATGCGACTGCCTTTCGGCCAAGGAAGAGTTGGTGGCTAGAGGAAAGGCTATGGGATATTCTGGCTCGACATTTTAGTGATATTGGGGTTCGATGTACGTCATAATAGACCTGCATAAACGACGCTGACTTTTAAATTTCAGAACCATACTGCAAGGAGGGTAAGCATGTTCCAAGCAGTGCTGTAGTGACTGACAGCTACAGAAACGCAGGGCGAGTGTTAAGCATGTTGTTATCTCTCCTCAGCTTATAGAAGTGCGGCATCAGCAGGTGAGATTTGCGAAGAAATAGACGCGAAGAAGGAAGAGTGGTCATAACAGACCCTCACTGACTGCATTCCTTAATCTCTCATTGATTACAGTGCTCATGAGAATCACAAGCTCTTTGTCAGTCATATTTACCAGGATCTAAGTCGAAGCTGGCCGTTGTGCTCTAGAGTACGTGTGCTGACTTGCAAAGAACTACCCTCTAAGAAGCACAAGAAACTCTGCCTTGCGTATTTATTTGTTCTATCCCTTAACGACGAGCATATCAGTTAAGATTTCACGGTCGACGTGCGACGTAAACCTACAAAAGCGAGTGGTAGGGAGGCGAATAAAAAAGGAAGAAAAGCAAGGGGCCGAAAACTGATTGACTTGTCCGGAAGGAGGTCGGGGAACGACAAGAAAGGAGAGCGGATCCTTCATTGAACATCTTGGCTTCTTTCTTCGTTCCGGCGGCGTGCCCAGGTTCAATTATTAGGTCGTTCCTGATTTTCGATTGGGGTCGATGCGGCATGTCGGACCACTCGGACAGAACTCGTCTTGGTTCGAGATGAGAAAGAAACTTGATCTGAGAACGAAAAAACGGTCTTCGCCAAATACGTACGAGAATAGAAACGTCGAAAGGACATGAGTGTCCCTCTGTCGTGTCGCATACTCTTTCTTGCTTTGGTGATTGTTTTTTTTTTTTTTTAATAACTGTGCTTTCCAGAAGACTTCCGAGACGCCTTGTTTTTTTCCGCATAATGATTTCCAATATCTGCTTCGTTGTTTAAGAACTGAAAATACTAGGTTAAGTGCGCAGAAGTATACGAAGTATAAGCTGTTTTGCTTCCTGACTTCTGTTAATAAGAAATAAGGCGTAACGTTGTTCTCGGATTTTTGCGTGGGATGTGGAATTTGTTTACAAATTTCATGGCGGCTAAAAGTACAAAATACAAAATACTCGATGTATCTTTGAGCTGAAAATCGAGTCTATACGGTAAGCCTAAGGCAATATGAAGGTATTTCCTCTCAATCTGTTGACGCAGTAAGCCAACCGCAAGACTGTACAGCTGCTTTCTTCATGAGAGATCTGGTTTGTTTACTCGGGGATTATTTGTTTCAGCTTAGCTGTCGGAACTGAAGTGGTCCAAACCGGAGATCAGGCGACGGAGTGGGCTGGTTAAGCTTAGCGATATTCAACATAACCACATAGACTCGGGAAAGGAATGGCAAGAGGCACACATGATGAATACACAAGGCATCGCTCGGTTTTCAAGATGTCACACCGCTTCCTTCAAATGATTACCCATAAATTGATGAATCTTCTTTACCCACCACCAGAAATGTGTGCCACCGTATGCTTGCGCCATCTATTAGCCGTTACGGCAGCACTAACATAGAAGCCTATGTAATTAATAGACAAATATGGCCATAACGCCACAACATTGCGTTTTGAATAATTTAGAATGATACTACTCCATTGTATCGTGCCACTATTTTTCTAACAAAATGTCATGATAATGACGTGAAAATTGCAGGTTCCTCAACTTTTTTTTATGTATTGCAACTACAGAGAGTATCCCACTTAATCTAAGAGTATAGTTTACTCATGGATATAAAATACTCGTCATCATTTTACAAATCAAATAAAATCCTTCTTCAATTTTATGGAAAATATCGTAGTGTCTGAGATCAGCATTACATCTGTAGAAAATATATTTCTGAGGCACCTCACGTAGATTTTTGAGAAAGAGTGACGTTCAAACGAGCACAATTTAAATATAAAACAACATAGGAAATTCACCATATGACTGCATTCTATCAGAAGAATCAATAATGTTCCGGGTACATTTTTTTATTACGAAAATTACTTTCTTAGGTTTCTAAGGCCGATTTTTTAGTTAAGGTGGATTCGCACTAATTTAAATAGACGTTTACGGTCATTTTCAGTATTCTGAAGTTGACATAAATAAACTAGCAAACAAAAACAGCTCTCTTATATTACGATAATCTAAACTTACAAAAAATATATTCTCAAAATAGTTTTGCGAATTTTAATGTTATGTGATTACACTATATGATTTAATCGCAGTAATGGAAGCGATGAGAAGAATCAACAATTTCTGAGAGCATGATTGTTCTTGTGAGCTTTACATTTACATGTCAATAAAATTATTTGGGCACTCACTAAATGTTTACATTAAATGAATTATCCCAATCGTCCAACACACAAAGAGCAAAAAAAAAAAGTAGATATCGGTAGAAGAGCGTGTGGAAATATCCTACTTGACATCATATTCATCGAAGAATGCTGAAGCCGGAGATTTTGCAACAGTACCGGCTTGTAGTCGGCGAACTTAAACTTTATATTTCGCCACCAGTTAAGAACTCGGTCGATCTGAAAACGTCCCCTTACATAGCGCGGGTGCACACGTTTAGATGATGAATGAATGTATGAAAACAGTTGAACCATATTTACTTCAAAACTAGTTTTTTCAAACGTGGTTAATTTTAGATTATTTTCCATGGCACAAGCTTGAAATCGAGGGTCCCGAAGTTCGTATTTCGTTACCAGTTAAAAACTCGGCCGATCTAAGAAAAAGTTCTTGGATGATGCGCGCGAGCCCGAATTTGGATTGGCGAACGAATGCCTGAAAACAATTCAACTGTGTCCCCTTCCAGACAAGTTCATTAAAGAATGGCCCATTTCACAGGATTTGACATAGCAGCAGCCTATTCTGGAGTGTAGTAAAGTTTGTATTTCTTTAATAGTTAAGCTATCGGCTGACCGCAACAAACTCTCTAACAAATAAAAATGCGTGAATGCGCAAATAAAAAAAAAAAAGAACGTATCCGCGGTTAAATTATCCTCAGTTTGAGACCGGTTTTCTCAAAGCGAACGAAATTTGAAGATCTGCCATAGTACCACGACGTACTCGAGGGATCTGAATTTTATATTCCGCTTTTAACTGTAAACCGAGTTGTCCTGAAAAAAGTTCCCTGGGGAGGCGCGGGTACCCTAAATTCAAAAGATGAACGAACACGAAAAAGCAACCGAATCATTCCATCTTTGAGACCGGTTTTCTCAAAAAGGATTTGTCCTGGAGTATTAGCCATAGCAGCAGGAGGAGCTCGAAAGCTCTATATTTTCTATTCAGCCTTCACTGGGAACTGGGTTGTCCTCCAAATGTACCCTAGCGATGCGCGGGTGCCCACAATTCAAAAGATGAATTAAGGAATAAAAACGGAAGATCCATTTTCACTTTAAGACCGGCTTTCTCGAAAGCGTTTATCTTGGAGTATTTACCATAATTCCTGGACGTGCTCGAGGGCTCTATGATTTCATAGTCTACCTTCAGTTGGAGTCTGATTTGTTTTCAAAAAGTTTCCTAAATTTGGTTTTCGTTTGGATATTTTTTTATCTTGTTGTTAACTTCCGCAGCACCGTACCCGCACTGGCCAAATATCGCAACCTTTTCTTAAATTTATGCAAAGGCTACATGCTATACTCCGCTTCAGATTAAGTTTTACAGCAGCCAATACTGCAATCCGATTGGGCAAATCAAACAACGCCAAAAGTACATCTTCGCGGCACTGGTCGTCTTTGTGCTCATTGAGCATATGAAATTGGTTTAGCCGCTGATAGGGGGGGGGGGGGGGGGGGGGCTAATGCAACCAGAAGACGAAAACGATGACGATATAGCTTTAGCTTTGCTTGATTGGCTCATTCGTATCGTTGCGTTGGCACCGGTCGCACTTCGTGTGAAACGAAGGAGTGGGGAGAACTGGCATAACTCGACATTGGTGAGTTTTAGTATTGCGTATACGAGCAAACTCAAGCGCTGTGTGTTAGCGTTAGCATTGCGTTCTCCACGAAGCGTGTGCGCGAAGTCGCCATGCGCCAATCGAAGGCCGCAGTTCGGGCTCCATGCACGCGCATTGTGGAACACGCAACGCTAACGCAAACGCACAGGTCTTGTGTTCTCTCGTTTACGCAATACTAAAACTCACTGCTATAGCGACGTAGTCTCTACGTACACGTTTGTGAAAACAGTGTAGGTATCTATGGATGGTACACAAATCCTTACACGTTTAACGAAAGCGCAAGATCAATTTGACCAAGTGTGGAAACTTCCACGTACACCCGTCGGAAAACCGGCTCCCACCTGGTTCACGATCAATCACACTGGACTGGGTCCGTCCGTTTAAAACCTAAACCAAACAAACGAATGCGTGGAGCATCCGAAAGCGTGGAGCATCCGCACCTGTTTATGGTCGATTCGATAAACGCGAGGCCAGCTATATATATTGATGCGGCATGGGCTAACTGTATACGAGTTAAGACAATTTACAACGGAGGCATAAGCACCGTGCACGGCCGAGTTCCGGTTACCACCAAACACTTGAGAGTTGGTTCCATAGCCAAAATCCGGCAAAAACGCCCCCCCCCCCCCCCCTTTGTTTCTTCATTTTACGTACGATGGAAAAGGAAGTTCCTCCGAGCCCCGCCAGGGAGCCCCGAAGGGCCGTTCCTTGGCCAGGAGGAAAGAGGGTGTAGAGAGTCCACTTCGATCTCCCGAAACGCCCCTTGGGGAAGCAGCGACAATTTGGTCGTTTCTTGGGTGATGTGTCTAAATAGCCACCCCGCGGGCACTGGTCCAGGGAGGCGGTTGTTCTGGTGAAATCGCAAAACGCCATACAAGATGGTGCTGTTCTACAGAATGTTCTGATATCTCGTGTAAAAGGTGACAATTTTTTTTTTTTTTCAAAAACGTTTTTCATAGAGTTTCGCAAGGCAATACGAGTCTCAAAATCATCTCCGGAATAGCGCATGACCTATCGAAGTCCGCGTGTCGTTCCGCTACTTCCTCAACTAAGCCAAGGAAAGCCCGAACAATGCTAAGCAATATTATTGTGTAATAGACTCCTTCCAGGCTCACCGATCCCCCACCGCGGCTCTTTCTTTTGCATTACGTCTGACAGCAGCCAATGCATAGGATTCAATAAGACCAACAAATCAGCGCAAAACAAAAACGAAGTTTTACCGTGATCGTCGTCTGTGTACGTTTGCTCTTACACATTAAACTAACCATGCAGAGCGAATGCGGCGTGATCCTAGACTTCCTTCTGTGCGTGATTGGTTTATTCGGTAATAACTGACGCATACAGACGACGACCGCAGTGACGCCCCACTTTTGTCGCTCCTTGACTGACTCCATCGGATCGAGTGTTTGCTTCAGTCGGACTGATTGTGAGACAGAGTATACACCGAAGAAATCAACGTTATTGCGGCTTGCATGGCCAGCAGAAGGAAAGGAAAAACGACCAAACCCGAACTGCTGCAGGTCATGTGGCTCCGCTGCTTGAGTGATGCGCACGAGAGATGTTCTTGCGCCATCCAATCTGAAACTTTGCTATCATCGCTCCCGCAGAATTGAGCACAGCACGAAACGGAGCCAAAGCGATACAATGAACCTACCTCGAACCCCCGATCGTAGCTAATGAACACGGTTAAAATGTTCGTGGCTTTGGAGAGGCGTACTGGTCCTAGTCTGGACCATGTTTGCTCGCACGGACCGCCCCTGATTAAGGAGCTTTTTGCCGCAATGGAATCGCGAGAATAAAAGGAGACTATTTCTTTCATTCTTTCCTTCTGAGAGCTTGATGTCGTAATTGTGGGATGGTCAAAGCCACCCGCCTGAAGACAGTCGAGCGCGGTGCATGAATTGGACACGAGGACTGCGTGAGCACTCGATACCGGCTCGTAACAATCAATGCCTCGGCGGACACTCGGGTAGTGTCTCGTGTCCATCCACTGCGGTGATAAGAATAGTTAAACTCTAAGAACGCATGACACTTGGCACGCGTTCTCTACTTTGCCAACACCAGCGCGTGGCTATGTTTAGCGTTGGCGGCATAGGATAGACACCAGGGCACTTTACCGCTTGTTAAGGCATCGAGTTGCCCTTTTGTGACTTTATACTCGCGTACTAAAAGCCTGTTCATAATGCATAAAATAAGAAACATATATACCGTGCATAATTATAGGCTTTCTAATAGATACAAAATTTAACTGCTGAAGAATAATATCTGCATGACAGAATTGGCTGGTTTAAACAAACGCGTGTTTTCGAATATAAATTTCGTAACCCCGAGTACTTGTAATCTTGCAATAGATATGTTATCGTATAGATTACTCAAATTGGGTAATAGTTTTCGCTAGAATGATGTTATCTTGAAGAAAAGAACAGTCAAGAAAATAAGTGATTTGTTGTATAACTTGTCTTTGGTCTAATAATGTTTTTTTTCAGTTATGTATCTTGCGTATTCGCTCCTGTGGAATGCCATCAGGGGCCGAGCGCTTGTGAAGATGCTTTGTGCGCCTTTTCTTCCCAGTCTCCACCGTTGAAAATGGGAAACGAAGATTGTTATTATTATTATATTCGAGGAAGAGGGGATGAACGATGCTTATATTTGTCGAATTTATTTGGTGACTGACATTGCCTAGAAAAAACAACTAGGGCATGTTTATTCGGTTATTAACGTTAGAGAGTGATTCTAAATAGTACTATTAAGTAAAAATAGAAAGAATGGTTCCGTGGCTCCTTTAACCTGCTCCTGGCTTAAAAGAGACGACCTCACCATGCTTCCTGAGCTGGGGAGAACCCCGCGAACGATGTGTGAAAGCCGAGCGATAGAATTAGGTCGTGTGACTACGCTTTGAACACGGCTTGATCAGTTTGTTCCTTTCATACAATCGGAAGTTTAAGTGAAGAAAAAAAAAAAAAGCTTCTGCCGAATAATTGTTTCGAAGGTCTAGTAATGTTCGACGTCGTCGAATGCAGGAAGTTAAAATTAATGTTTTTTTCTTTTTGAATTTGCAGCCCTAACCAAACATTATACATTAACGCGCGCATCCGAAGACATGTCGCTGCCGTGGCGCTGCTGTCGGTGCTTCGCATGCGTAAACGCTTCACCTCACTCGCGTATGGTTTCTGCCCACTCGCGGTGCCCACGCCTTGTGTGGGCGAACGCGAGCTTGTCTGTATAGAGTGAGTTTGCATATGCGAAACACACAAACAGTGTCTTTACTTTCTTAATGGACCGCTATTCACGCGACGGCCGCATAACTGCTCCAGATCGTAGAGCTCGGTAAAATAGGCCAAGCAACGCAGGCCCCTCCCCCAACCAAGGACCAAGGGCACCGCAGCAATTTTTTTCTTTTGGCTCAAGTATACTTATCGCTAACCTTTTGCGCAAAAATGTGTTAATAACTGTCGAAATAATCGGTGATTGGATGATTTATTTATTTAGACAGCGTATGATGTTTCTTTCCATTGAATAGAGTGAAACGCTAGATGGCCTCGCTAGCGAAGTTGCCCGTTGTCTCCTGTACAGCTACTATTTCAGGATCGAACGAGCAGACTCCCCGGCTGCGGCTGTTCCATTAAAACCCGAAGTCACGAGGCAGTTCTTGCGAGGCCGCCTCGTCCACGATATAAGACGTGTTTGGCGTGATACTGATAAAAGGGTGAGCACTGTACAGACTCCTAGCAATAGCCCGCCGGTAACAACCTGGCGGTGCCAGTAGAATAAGAGCACAAGGTTAAACCCTGCCTCGATGTAACTTGGCAAAATGTGAACGACAAGCCCCACATTGCGTGCGGACGGCTTCGTTATCCGCTATGTATTCGAGTGTAGCACACATATTGGAGCATGAAGCAGCCGAAAGCCTGATACTTATTCGCAGTAAACGCGCACTTCGATAATACGCTGACACGCTCTGATTTGCCCACCAGGCCGTAGTTTCCGCCGTACTTGCGTGGTATGCGATCAGCTGCGTGGCCTACCCAGTATTTCTTGCTTAAGACACTAGGCTAAGCGGCGCCACCGGAGTAATAGCTCACATTTGAACAATGCAGCTGCCACTCCCAGACATACCTAATCTTTCTTGCTTCAGTCGCTAGATAGCGCCAAACCAAACAGTACAGCATATTGCCTTTACGAAAGACCCATTCTCCTTGACAGTTCTAGTGGCGGTTAAAGCGAACCCTACACAACCGCCCGAAAATGCATCGCCAAATCGGTTTTTCACATTAACGGATGCTGTACGTGCCCTTAACATCGATGTACAGGACTGGCACCTAAAATAAAATGGCCAATAACAACGAAACGTACTCAGGAGTTTCTAAACCTTGCTTTCTTTAGAATGAACGCATCGCTGTCTGAAATCTTGTTTCTCAGACTTGACACGGTTCTTTCTCACGATTTCTTTTTTTTTTCTTTCGTATTTACACGATCGATTTTTTAACTGATTCCTTGGGATGTGCGATAATGGAAAGAGAAAAGAAAAAGAAAGCTCAGATACTATTGAGCATTGAATGCAACTAAAATTTCGCTTCCCACTCCCTTGTTCACCAGCTTCTTTGTAGTTTCATGTTTCCTTTCAGTCGGCCCATCAACCCACCTAGATCGGCTGCTCAGACTTCTCTGTAGAAAAAGAAGGGGGACAGAGAAGATCTGGGTTGGAACAATGTATCTTCCTTCTTAAATGCGACAGCATATTTTTCGGCAGCCCCTCCGGGAAATTTCTGCTCTGTTACACGAAGGGACTGCGGATGCGAGGGAGAGTGGTGAGTGGGGAAATGTAGAAAACAGAGCAAAACTCTGAAAGGCCCCCAAGATGAAGAGAACTCAGGACCCTTCGAATGGGAACACGACGCTCAACCATAGAACTAGCGGGGAGTTTCTTTCTTTATCGTTTTTTTGCGCCAACGGGGAGGCGTGTAGAGCTGTAGTTATTAAGTGCCGTACGTGCCGTTTGCCAAACAATATTGCGGAACATGCCCATGATGCCAGCGGGCAGCTCCGACTTCTCATCCCGGTGTTTCGAGGGCTGGCACGTTCGACGCGCAATGAATCTCAAGGAACCCGTTCTTGTCTCCGCAATTTACCCGGTATCACACAGTTACAAGCAGAGGTTCAAAGTCGTCATAATATATGGTACTCGTCGCAAATACCGGAAATAATTTGCAGGAACGAACTTAGATATGTGTAGAAGGTGAGGTGTTACTACAAGGGAAGATACTTGTTACTACAAGTTTTTGTAGTAACAAGTCTGGACTAGTCTGGTGCTACGAAAGAAGGGAACCCACGAAAATAGAACGAATCGCAATAAACCAGGCAGAAATATACAAACTCTGGAGGTATTACTCAATCAGTCCAGAACATATCTAGAGACACACAAGAAATATAATTAGGGAAGAAAAAATAAATTCAGGTATTATAAAACTTAAGGCAGCGTTTAATTACATATATATAAAGGGGCCAGGAATATATAGGATGAAGTGATGCTGTCTGGACCATTCTTTTGGGGATGGGGTACGGCGCATGAGATGGAGGTTCAATTAAGACTAGAAATTAGACAAAGGAGCCTGAGAAGAATGGCACTGGGAGCCCATGGGAACAGACCAAATGAGGGGGCGTAGAGACACATAGGCTGGCCGTTCTTTGAGAGGATAGGGGAAGGCACTGAAGTCTAAACAAAGGTTGTTTTAAAATAGCGATACACAATAGGCACGGAACGTATAAAAGTAATTATACATAAACAATTTGAATAAAAAATAAACGAACCGATTCCGAAAGCTAAAACTAAAATGCCCTCACACTAGTCATGAAGCTGAGCAGACAAGTTCACTCCAAAATAAAGTAAAAGAAGCAGAAAGAAAAGTGTTAGAGGAAAGAATCCGAGAAAATCATCTGTAGGATTGTACAGGTCCCAAAACATGATATAAGAAAAGAACAGGCGTTTGGTAATTTACGGGAAGCTATCCACGGCCTATGCGAGAAGGGACTGTCAAAGACAAAGACATATAGGAATATATCTCTCAAGATATATTCCAACTTGTGCCGCATGCCACTGTGACAGCGAGGCGCTAAAACAAGGTGGCTCTGACGTTCGCAGGGCTTCGTCCTACCCTCCCTGAAGGGATAACGGGTTTGGTGGGAACGATCGGTTTTGATGGTGAGATGTTGTCCAACCCGGTTTTTCTAATTCGGCGAAAAAAAATAAGATAAGCCCAAACTTCACCGAAGCAGATATTTATGTAGAGCTTCATATTGCACTGATGGAAAACACAGCTGGTACAAGACTGTCCGCAAAGCTACTTCTTTTTTTAGGAAACATCCTTACCGTTGTCCCGTTTTATTTTCTTATCGTACCCGGGCGTTTTCCCGATATTTGGGTCACGCACATGATGTGCGAGGTTGGGCGATCTATACTGGTGTTTTATGCATGTTTACACAGTCGGAAGTTAGTCAGGATTACGGGGCGTCTGTTTTCTCCACTGGAGTTGAGACATTTAGACAGTACAGGACAACCGCTGGCCTGGGGTCTTTAAAGTGCACCAGGCAGTAGTGACACATGACCACGCGCCGTTACGGTGCTGATCCAGATCAAAACGGGCAAGGGTGGGCACTGAACCTCGGATCCCTGGGTTCTGCAGCTCGACCTCTCGCCTCACGCACTCCGAGCTGCCATGCGTTACGTTCTTCCGACAATCCTCCGGAATCCCTTGCCCATGTCTTGTTTTCTTTAACATAAAGCCCCCTTAAGCCACGATATATTTTCCGACGCCAAAACTTGGCGCCGGGAAACACTTAATTTGTAGTGGAGAACAGCTCTTGATAAAACACTTTCAATTTAATGAAGAAATATGAACCCCGAAAAAAACTGAGCACTAATTACAATCTCAAACTCGGGCTTTGCACTAGCATTGCCAGAACTGCCAGAAGTTCACCAGGTGCTCGCTTTGCCTTGCGATGGTGACCACACGAGGCAGGCGGTATCATGCGGATGGACACGGCAGTTTGGCGAAATGAGGTACATTGGTTTCTTTCGGCGGGCTTTTCCATTGTCGGAATGAGAACAAAAATATTTAGGAATAATGACTTAATGCACTTGGGTAATTTTATTGAACGCGACATGTTCTAACGAACTTTCCGCAAAAGCTATATTTGCTTATCAGATTCCAAAATGAGTTTTATTATGGCGGAATGGGGCTAAGCTACTGATGTGCTCGTAGTGCAACACGCGCATGTAAGGCATTGTGTCAAATATTTTTACATTCAAAGCTTCTATTCTTGCATACAGAAAGTCGCTGAACTTGGTATACCATAAACATCCAAATGGTGTTTCTTACGCGGGTGTTAAAAATATTATAAAAGCTTTTAATATGATAAGAATGCCTCGCAAGGGTCGCTGTTACATATTATCCCATGAGGAAGATTTAATTAAACGAAGATGGAGCGGAACCGTTACAGTTCCTGTCTCCTTTCTCATTATTCCAGCTTCTCGCTACGCTTTTGTTCCTGTATACATGAAACACCTATCTCGTCCAAATTATGCAGCACGCCTAAGATCGTTGGCTTCTTCTTGCTATTCATTCTTCCCTTGCACTTTCCAAGCCTTTTCTTGAGCCTGGTTACATTTACACTCTATTTTTTTTTTACCATTCCTTAATTGGTTGCCATGGTTTCATTTCGGAAAGCAGGAAAATGTGTTTCTTTCGCTTCGTTTTTTTTATCCACAAATCAGAAAATAACGCGCGAAAAATGGCGGTTAGCCAAGGCATGCAGACAACCTTGATGGCTGAATGCGAAATGGGAAAATGGAATAGAGGGACGCTGTTAATATATTAGGAAAGAGCCAGCGCTGTGGGCGCAGAAACACAATTGCATGCAGTAATCAGACTGAAGCAATACCTAAAACGGGACTCAAATTCAACATTAAAAGTACGTCGTTTCCTTGGTATAACGCAAGTTAAACGCAGCAGCAGCAAAAAAAAAAAAAATTCTTGATGGAATACAAATATATAAACCAGGTTTTATCGTTTATTTGAGATTTAGTTACCGTATTTTCCGGACTATAGTCCGCACCCGGTGTATAGTCCGCAGGGGGAAATTTGGGGTCAAAAATAAAAGATTTTGCTTAGATAGCCCGCTCCCGGTGCATAGCCCGCACCCGGTGCATAGTCCGCACCTGGTGCTTAGTCGACACGAAAATCTTCTCATAGACGGCACACGTTTACAAATGTCTGCTCTTTAGCTCACAATAAAGCCTATAATGTGCATAAATCATCATTAACATACACTTTTGTGCACAAAATTCGTCACGTCTCGTCATAATAAACGATCTTGAAAAACATAATTCCTGTATAGTCCGCACGCGTAGATAGTCCGCACAGCCAGAAATTTCAACTTTTAAACATGTATAGTCCGCGGACTATAGCCCTGAAAATACGGTAAATTAAATAAAACCTAATTGCTCTAAATTGGACTAATTTTACTTAAATCAATATATCGGAAAGTAGTATTTTTTTTAATGCAGATTGGTTTACCAATCCGTCCAATTACTCATAACAACGCGAAATAAAGAATCACTGTCAATGTATTGTATCGTTTAATAAACAACTTCCTTGATTTTTCTAGTTGGCTGAAAAACTTCGTTTGACTTTTCATTCGTGTTATGATCTGAATTCAATATTGTTGTTGTTTGCGGTTTTAATGTCGGAAGAGCATCAATGGCCATGCTGCGCCAAACAAGGTTAGTCAATAAAGAAGGGCGAGTTGAATTAAACTATGGGCGAAGAGTTCGATCGTTTGCTTAAAAAATCTGATATTTTTAAAGAAATGAAAAGACGTTTTCATGAGGCCAGCGGTCGCTCACCAAGTACCAAGGCAGGGTGAAATGGAAAGCGACACTTGAAAAGATAAGAAAAAAAGAATGTGTGCTGCTGCCGAAAACCAGAACAAAGAAATAAAATATGAACAACAGTCAAAGCTTCCCCGCAACGCTCACACGATGAAGGTTCTTCACCAGTTCTCAGACGCCAGTTCTCAGGCGGTATAGGAGGACCTCGCGGAATCTATTTTTATTGTAAGATGTTTTTCAGGTACCAAGGTCTGGCTTGATGGTGTAAAGCTTATTGTTAACCTCTTCGTTCCTGTCGGAGTGACACGATCGCAAGACTGCAAGTCTCGTAGGCATTTCTATGTCTTGGTGGGGGATGCGGACATGTGACACCGGAAGATTTTGCGAAGAGACGGACAGTTTATCTGCAGCCCCGTTGCCAGCAATGCCTACTAGGCTAGGAATCCAGCAAAACCTAATGTCGTGCCCATCCTGTAGGCCCTGCTGCACCTTAAACACGCACGGTTAAAGTCCGTCGATTCTTTGTTGATAAAACAGAACACACAGCCCTAACAACACTCTGGGAATTTTTGATTGCATTAAGACTTTACATATTTGACGTAGTGGAACGTAGGAAGAAAGCTCCATGCTCCGATTCATTAGAAGAGCACTGCTTTGTGCTCGGATTCACCTTGATATAAACATTTCTTGCTTAAAGGGGCCCTGCAATCATATCTAAGCGTCTACCTTTTTCTGGTTTCCACGTCTCTTGAGGTTCGGGCAAGCCTTCGGGCACGGAGACAATAACTAAATATCAGTGCGTCCTATTTTAACCCTACGACGCAGAAACCTCCTCTTCCTACGGGGCGAGCCGTGGTGCCGAAAGCGAGTGGCATGTGACGTCTTTGGTCCTGGCTAACTACTGGTCAGGGCCGCTAAAAGCTTCTTTTTAGTCGAAATACAAAATATAAGAGGCGCGAATCGTTTCAGTTATTTATAAAAGTATATTTTGTTCACTATTTTAGATCAGAAAAGAAACAAATGCTGTTTAGAATGTACGGAAAGAAGAAATGACCCTTCGACATACCCGCCACCAAGCGATGGAAAAGGCGGCGCATACTAGAAAGGTGTAGTGGGATTAGGCACCAACGAGCGGCGAGCGTAGAAAGGTCCCAGATGTACGCGGCGGCGCTGCGGTCGTATGGACTGGAGGATCCGACCGGTTCCCAGCGTTCCCAAGGCCTTCGGCGAGCACCTTTGGCTTGCGGTTTGGCGTTTTGGCGGTATGGCAGCGCGAACAGGCTCCCGTTCTGAACTGATCTTTACCCCGTGTTTGCTGTCGTTTGTGGCAAGTGAAGTGCCATGCCGAATTAGTATTTCATCGCGCAGCGAATGCAGTGCAAGCCGCCCTGGCTCGCACTGCATAGTCGCATACAGCCTAGCCAGAATATGTATTAGTGGCGCCCTCTCGAGCCGTCGACGCGGAGTGCGGCAGCCGTGACCGCTCACTGAGCTCACTACCCCTTTTCTAGTTCACGTCCACTTAAGCAACCAAGGACGTCATAAAGGAGGTCATTTTTTGCCTGCATTTGTAATTTTAATTTTCCTTTAATTTTTAAAAGAAAGCAAAATTCTAGAAGAAAAAAGTTTAAGTTGCTACGTTCAGTGCGTTGAGGTTCGGTGCAAATTAAAAACCTGTAAAAGAGTCCTTGCAGGGCCCCTTTGAAGGGGCACTAAACCATTTTCTTTTGTAGTTTATTGCTAATAATAACTCATTTTATTGGTTTTATGCATCACAAAAACACACACAAAAGAGCATTACATTCATACGTGACCAATTTCTCTGTTAATACCGAGATCAAAGATCGATTATCTCGGATCTATCGCAGACAGAAGGTTGCGCCGTCAGACGAGGAGAAGCACCTCTCCTTGTCAGAGGGTTCTGTCTGGTATCTGATATACTTCCGAGGTAATTGATATTTGAGATCAATTTGATCAGGCAAATCGGCAACGCATAAATAAAATTCATTACATTTTTTAGGATGGTATAGCCCATAAATTCAGTTATGAGCATAAATACACTCTCACAGAAAGTGGTCTAGTACCCCTATAGTGCTTCTTTGATTTTAGTGCGAAACAAATCTTCATATGCCAACTGTAAATAAGAACTACATTGGGATTATTTTGGAGGTGAATGTTTTATACGAATCACCATAGCCAAGCTGGTCTGATATAAATAATGATTTACATCATGATTTCAAACATCTTCAGTATTATTTTCTACCCTTTCTATTTAAAAAAAAAAACAGAAATAAATTTCTAAATGATCAAGCTGGTAATTAAGCTGGTCAAACTGGTTAATGTGGTGTTTCAACTGGTTTAAGCTGGGGAAGCTGGAATTTTAGCTCGTCGGTCTGGTTTAAGTAAATACCAGCATGGTCTAACTAGAAACTGGGTTGAGTTTCAATCTGGGGTAGCTGGGAGCCAGTCTTATCCTAACTCATCAAACTGGTCTTCTATAGAGCCAATATGGTCACGCTGTGAGACTAGCTGGTGAAGCTGGTGAAGCTGGTCAAACCCCCTAATGGTGGTGGTCAAGCTGGTCCTTCTCAAAGCGTGTACGCTAAGGTCGGCTTGAGCTGCATGGTCAAACTAGCCTTGCTGTGATTGCGCGCGCCAAGGTCGGCTTGGGCGGGGATGAAGTCACTTCTTTTGCTTTCTCCTCTCGCTTTTGGAATGTGATCGGGCAATTCAGGCGCGCCGCGAGCTGCCTTTGTGTGCAAAAAAAATAGAGAAGAGAGAGTGGTATGAATGAATAATTTAAGAGACGTTTATTCAGCTTAGACGGAATTTCGAAGGGACGGCAGTGCACTCTGGATGGGGACTACTTGAAAGGCCGTGCGAGCAAAGCGGGCTATGAGGATACAGCGAGCGGCAGTCTGTTGAGGGCGGAAAGACATAAAGCAACTGAGAAAGAGAGAGAGAGAGGTGACGTGAGAGAAGTAGGGGATGTTGTTCTAGCGGGGAAATGACGCGACTGAGGCGTCGCTTTATGTCTTCGAACGTGCGTGTGCTTGTGGACGACGGTAGTGAAGCTGAGTATCGCCAATGCCATTCAAACCACACAGATTTCCTAGCCTCTGCTGACTACGCAACAGGCCACTTGGCCCCATCACTGGCCACCCAGGCTCACTTCTCTCATCCCTGAAGTATTTTCTATTGTTATTGCCTGTTTTTGGCGTGTGTATAGTATTTTCGCACTGAGAGATAAGCATTCTAGTTTTAATAGCATTTGTTGTGTTTGCACCAAAAACCACCCTCGGTGCGTCGGTTAGTACTGTGTCAGCGCCTTGGATGTAAGGCATCTGAGCTCATGCGAGCAAGCCTTAAGTACGAAAATATAAATTGGCTTTTCTAAAGCCAAGTTGACTTTTCTAAAGATCTTCGCTTGTTTCTACTGTGTAATAATTCAAACTGGCTAAATTAATGGGGAAGACAACCAGCATAACCAGCATGACCAAATCAGCTAGCATGACCAGTTCAACCGGCATGACCAGTATGCCAAACTGGGCTTGCTGCGTCAATAATACAGCTTGAAGCTGGGACCAGGTCAACCATCATGACCAGCATGTTAAACTGGGCATGCTGGGACAATAACCCAGCTTGAAATTGGGACCACCTTAAGCTGTTTTTTTTAATAGGGCTGGCACAAACACTAAGTAGATGTGAGCTCACCTGACCAATGAACACTTTTCGCAATCAGTGTGCCAAGAAATATGTACATGAGCCCAAATGATGTCTGGCAGAGCACTTTATGAGAATAATACTACACAAGAGTTTCTGACACAATATGCATTAAAGCATTTTTTAGGTTCTCCTACCTTGATTCACATAAATAACTGGTCGTCTGGATGTTTATTAAAACATACTGCGTAAACAGACGGGACAGAAGAGCGAGGACACACGATCCATTACGGTACAGAAGAAAGAAGGCACACAGTCGTTTTAATCATCATGCCTCACCAACACGACCAAGCTTCTATTTGAACGTCTGGATGTGACGAGGTAGGACTTTTGTTTCAGTGTCTTGTAGTGCAAATGTACTTATAAAATCTGGTCTCGCTTTGAAAACAAAATGCACAGAAACTATTGTGGCAAGATTCGGTTTGTTTAGGCGGGTTAACAGGAGCACACCACGGAAGGTTCAGAACTTTTTCAAGAACGTTCAGTGGCAATTCTTGCGTAAAGGTGAGGTACCTAAATTAACGTCGGCTTCGAGTCGTGTAGATTTTTATGATGGTTCATGTGCGTTGTATTAATTCTACAAGTACGTTGTATAGTCTTCTGGTTGTAGTAAATAGTAAACAACTGTTTACTGCAACTTTAGACGTTTAAATTGAACTTTAGACGTTTAAACTTAGAATATACGTCTAAAGTTCAAAAATAAATTAAACCATAGCCTCCTATTTACTGAAAAAGACTGGCAGATCGCCACGAAATGCGGCCGTCGAAAGTGAAAAGGCAGAGCAACAGACAACGAATGACAGGAAAGGCATCTAGCGGGCGCCCCACTGCGGTTAGACGTCGAAACACACTTGTCACGAGCGATGGAATGTCCGCTCGTGCTCCTCGTATTCCTCGGCTACCACTTATTTTCTCGTAGGGTTTGAAAACCATGTTTCGGGTCCTAGCCGCTGCAAAAGCTGTACGCTGACTACAGGCTTCCCGAGAAATGCTCTGTTCTATTAGATCCTCGCGCTCCAAATCTGCGACCGGGCACTCTATGGCTCCGTCGTTCAACGGCCAGGTTTCGTGAGTATAGAGGAGGCATTGGTTAAACATGATAAACTCAATCTGCTAATGAAAATCGCAGGCTTGTATATTCAACGGAGGGCGATAGTTTTCGTTCCAAAGGACTGATTCCAGCGAGCGCTCGAAGATCAGCATTTGAAGAGCGACATGCATCATGGGAGCGAAGCCATTGACGTCATAGACGTCACGACATTTGGTCCAGCATGGAGAAAGCTGTTTTGGGAGCGATGTGGTTATCTCCTCTGCCACATGGCGTCGTCAACGCGTTACAACCTGGACGTTTTGTGGTGCCCATCCCCCCTTCTAGCAAGGGTTGAATCGACACAGACAGACGTAAAATCTGCCTCGACTGTGGGCTCACACGCACGCAGCCTGGCGACGTACTTCCGCAGAGCGATGCTGCTTTTAAGAACATAGTAACGTAAAGCAATTTCGGTTTATTCCTCAAAAAAAAAAAAAATGGTGTCGTTTTGAGCAAAAACTTTGTTTCGGTGCTGTGGCCAGTACATGGTTGACATATAGACCATAAAATAAGCGCTAGAATTTTGCTGCAGTATCCCTAATATGAAGCCGACATGCCCCGCTGACTGTGACGTGAACAGGCGTAACCTTTCGTAACGCAGCATGACGTAACGTACAAAAACGTGTCTGTGTGAAGCAGCCTTCACGCCTCAGTCCCACTTGAGAGACAAGCAGCAACAACCAACAACCAACAACCTCAAGCATGTGAACCATGCTCACGAATGTGTCTTGACGGCCTTGCAATCACTCTGTGCTGGCGAAGTCAGCAGGAGTAATTGCAAACCTACCAAAGATACATTCGCCTGTATACTGCACCTGCTTGAGGATGGTTTTTGTCGGTACTGTTTAATTTTTGATCAAATGAAACTGGGACGAAAAAGAAGTGACGAATTAGAAATCGTTGCCAGATGCCAAAGATTATACATCATACATTTTCAAACTTTTATAATTAGTGTAAAACTATCCTGTCTGTTTTTAGCACTGTCTCTCAAACGCGCATACGGATTGACAATAGAAAAGAGCGTGTTTTCATCATGAAGGTTCGAATCGTACATAAATTTCTGCTGCTCTGCTTACGATAATACGGTGAGGGGTGTAATATTGTCGGCATTGTCTACTACGTCATCGAGTGACTACAAAGACGCAATGGGCTTGCTTTACAGATCGTCAATCCCTTTGTTTGGATATTTCTGCCCGGTACAGATTCGGTAGCACCATAAAGCGCCAGTCCGGGAGAATGACAGCCAGGATGTCATCTGTACTTTCTCCTTTTTTGAGATTTTAATGTACATTATTTATAGGTGTAGCCAATGGGGTTTTGTGTCTGTGGCATGCAGCATTGATAATTTTTCAGTGTCACGTGACATCATGACATCATGTAATCTAATCTCAGGTGATACTGTTGCGTCATTTGACGGCACCATGTCACGCGACGTTACAGTGTCACCTGACACAGTCACATCACGCGACATGATGTCAGGTGAAGCAGTGACGGTACTTGAGATTATGGCGCCACGTGAAACTATGGCGGCTTTACATATCCACAGAATACACGGAACGTGGCCTGGGGTACCATTGTTATTGTGTCCGCAAAAAAGGGTGTGCGAAGAGTCCAATAAAGGGGCGGCGCAGTAATATTGATTAGAAATGTTTCTCTTTACACCTGTTTACTAGGACTAATAGGTCTCAAGAATACTCAAACGCAACGCCACTGACCAAGATGCGTCTTCGAAGAGTTGGAATTCAAAGGATAAACGTGGACTTTTTCTTCCAGTCTCTCCTTTGCAAAACTGGATGACGAAGTTGCGGGGATAACGCCAACCATGCAATCCCCTAGAGTGCGTCATCAAGATTTAAGATCGCCGCTTTGACGACGTTAAATTGTGGATCGTACAGTGGACGCGAGCACTGCGTATATATGCATTTGATGTTATCTCGTGACAATTAATGCCTCGAGATGCATTCGTGTAGGGAACCACTACACTAATTACTGGGATGGCGGGGATGGCCGGATCTTAACAATGCTTGGAACTCTGCGCACGCCTTGCGCTCTGGCAACCCCCGCGCGTGGCTATGTTAAAGACATTGAAGGCATATAATCGGCTCCAGAACACGTGGCCGATATTTCCGGCTTAGTGTTGAGGAAGCAAACAGTGTCTATTTCTTTCATATTTCTTCAGCGACAGTTACTGCTTGGAGAAAACAAACAGTTTGTGTTTCTTAGGTTATAAATGTCAAAGAATTAATCGAATCATTATTTATTAAAAGTACACAAATTGTTGCATCGGCCCCTTAAAGGGTAGATGCAGCGATTTTTTGCTCCGTTCAGAGTTATTCCTTGTCACTTATTACTCAAGAAACACACGTCAGTTTTATTCTGCACGCAGTGACAGTTGCAGAAAAGAAATTCAGAAAAACGAGCAGCGTTCATCCCTTCCCTACCAGTCATAACAAGGGCCACGTGATCTGCAGCCACTTATATGCAGTGAATGTTTATCCTAGCCACGCGCTGAGGTTGCCAAAGGGGGTGGCACGCGTTGAGTTAAACAGATTGCTAAGTTTGGGCCACACTGCTTCTACATCGTTGTAAGAGGGGTGTGGAAACACCAGTTACTTCAATGTCCCTGGTTCGAATGCCGCGTACCAAGTTTCGCCTTGAACTGATTACCATGCGGCGTTCGAAGCACAGATCTCGCGATGACTCGTGTTGGAATCTGTATTCAGACCAGGGTGTAAGATAGACAGGTGGGGAAAGGGCCCATAGAAGCCTACCGCAGCGCCGTGACCGGATTGTGTACTCGTCTGCTTGCGGGTACCCCCGATTTGCGAAAGATGGCGCTGCACCGAGAAGAAAAAAATTGGAATCGGATTTGCATGGAACTCTATGGGAGAGTGCGAAAAATAAACCGAGAGCACGACTGTTTTCCATTAAAATCCACGAGAAACCATCTCCGTCAGTTTAGCCGGTCGCCGCCGGTCGCCCACCTGGAGTGAGAGTTCGCGGTGTTCCACATAGATGGCGCCACAGAAAAAGAGAAAACCGAAGGGGACACAATTCAGTCGCTCATTTGGCTCTCGTTCCCGGACCTGTCTATCTTAGTCCCTGATTCAGACTGTCTTTCGTACGATGTGAAAGCAGTATGACCACGGTTTTAATGTTTGGCTATTCTCGTAATTGCAGCGAATCGGCACGAGTCACTACCCAAATGCATGCCAAGGCATCGATTGTCACAAGCCGAAATCGAACTGCATTTAAATATTGTCACCACGGGATCGCAAAGCTTTATGACGAAATCCTGGGGAGCGGAATATTCACAACGTCAACAACGAGATTTCCTAACTTCGCCACCTTGTTGTGCAAAAAAAAGAAAAAAAAAAAAAAAAAACTAGAATAAAACGGCCGTTTTTATTCTTGAAATTAGGCTGCGACTAATGTTTCTAGTCAGTGGCGTTGTGTGCGAGTATACATGACCCCGAGTAAGCTTGTGTAAAGTGAGAAGGATGCCTACTCAATATCGTTTCAAGGTTATTTTAATGATATGCATTTGGAACTCCCAATGAAAAATTTCAAAAAGAACCGATATTTTTTTTTAAATTCAGGTGATTACTTAAAGCTTCCCTTTTCTGTACAATGCTGGAATCTCGGAACCCTTTCTGGAAATCGAAGCGGAGTGTTACTCTTCAATAATGGTCGGTGGCCTACCAGATAAGAAAACTGTAAATGGCAGATGATGTCTGATCAAGACAAAACACAAACTAGCTTGGCTCAAATGTTTGTTTACGAAAGGGGCAACAGAACTGAGTGCCTAGTTGAAACTCTTCTTCGTAGTTGTTTTTACTGGGGCTGAGTGCTAATGGAAAGGGCACGAGAGGCAGGTCGCTTTTCGCAGCAGAAAGCCGGGGGATTCGGCTCTTCGGCCAGTCCCACGCTCTCACGCCCACGGATCGAATGAGCACCGCAGAGTTGGAGTGCAATATGTTGTTTCGGCTTGCGCTTTTTGCACTTGGAAGAACTCCAGTGTTACGGTTTTTCGCAGTTTCTGTTTTATATTGGGAAAAAAAGGGCGAGGGAGCTGTTGATACGAACTGCTGTTGTTCCTGTGTGTCGTTCCCTCGTCATCACACCGTCATAATGGTTGACGATGAGAATATGGGATGAAGAACGATTTTCGCACGATCCAAATTTCGCACAATTTTTGGTTCAGTAGTCGCGCTTGTGAGGTTGAATCACGTGTCTGAAACAACGTACGAAAGCAGGCACCTAAAAAAAGTCTTACAAATATAGTATTGCAAACAAAAAAAAAAAAAAGAAACGTACCACGCGAGAGTACGCAGAGGAATGTGAAATATTTTAAAAGATCCATATATCTTAATTTACACATAGCCTAGACACGTTGCGCTTCTAAAATGAGTGTGAAATGAGTGCCTTCTTACAAAACAAATTAAGTATAGTTTTACGTAAGTAGCGTGCGTTGTGCGTTCCCCGCATAACTGGACAGCCCGTTTTTATTATTTTTATTTTTGCACACAGGACACACTTTGGGGCGTTGCACGTGTTTAATAGCATCCAATTATACACATCCTTATTGCTTACTAACATGGCACAAACACACAAAAAAAACATTGCATTCCGAAGTTGTGACGGTATAAACGTTTATACGAGAAATCAAATATCGTATATATCACTTGCGATTTCGATGATGTATAGTACAGTACTCCTCTTTGTCGTTTATGGACGATACATATAATCGATGAACGCGGGTTCGCTCCCCGTCCAGCATTATCTTTTTAGAAGCTCGACTACATTATTGGCGCCTTCTGCAGGCCTGGCTAGAAATATTACAGAACGGCTTCCACTGCCCGTTATAAATACACGTAAAAACACATATAAATAAATAAATGAGAATTTTATGACAATGTCATAAAATTTCGAACGTCAGTAAATATACAGAATGTCCATAATAATATTTATGGCGTTTTTAAGTCGGAAATTACACTATACACTGTCGAGCACTGACCTACTCTACAAAAGTAGCGCTAGCTTTCCTAACCGTTTATGGAGGTTTCAGAATGAAGGCTTATCTTATTCCGAGGTTATATGTAGATTTTTTGAAAATGTCAAGTATTGGTCGACAAACAAGGAGAATACGTAAGGCTTAATGGCGCACTTTCAATAACGTGCCCATTTTCTCCTTGAAATGTTCGTAAAGTCACTCGTAGCTCCTCATAGAAAATTATACGGGATATAATGTAGAACAAAAATGTTCGAATAAAATATTAATATTATACGTGATTTCCGTTTTATGATACACATGAAATCGCAGTCCTCGGGAACTTTGCCATCTTTTCTAGAAATTAAATGCAGCATTTTTATAGAGAAAAGTAAACATTCCTACTACTACTACCCCGCAGGGGGCACCTGTGGAAGCACGTGTTTGGAGAGTGGCGTCTCCACGTACCCCGAGCTCCGCAGGGGGCACCTGCACTTTACGTACTAGGTGCTTGGTGAGTAGCGTCACCACGGACCCCAGCCACGTGGGTTCGCCCACCCACGTCTGGCTGTGCGTGGCGTACCCGTGTCCGGGGAAAAGGGGACCCTGGTGGTTGAGCTGAGCCCGGGATATGCTTGAACCCTTCGGGGCCCCCCGGGCGAGGCAATACACCGCTTCGGCCTCTGCTTCTCGTAGGCGGGTGTCCTGGCTTGGCCCGACCAGGATGATTCAGTCAGTCGCCTCTTCTACCCTCTTCTTCCTTCTTTCACTTTTCCTCCCACCTCTTTCTCTTTTCTTCTACACTCTCTTCCTTCCTTTTTCACCTTCTTAGGCGGCAGGGGCCAACCTTGAGTGGAAACAGGTCCTGTCCCTGCAACCACACTAGGGTATAGTGCCCGGGCAGCACTGGTAGAGTAATTGTGTCAGCCAAGCCCGTCTTGCGATGGCACATTACCTACCCCCTTTTTGGGCTCCGTGGTGGGCGGTGCACCCGGGCACTGAACCTTCTTTCCCATTTTATGGGTTCCCGTGCTAAAACAGTCCTCGATCGGCCCCTGAAAAGGGTCCGCACCGAAGTTCAAGCTACAAAGAAGCAGACTTGGACGTAGTTCAACTACTCTACTCAAACTACTGTAGTTTAACTACTTTTCCGAGTAACTTGGTAACTTTCAATTACAGCTTTATTTGGGTAATTAGTAGTTTTATTTAACTACATTTTTCGGGTAACTCCTACTCAAATTACCAACTACTTTCGAAATTTAGTGCTAATTTTGCTCATCACGAAAGTTTGAGCGCAGAAATAAATAAGACGCTGGCAGATGAAGTGGCATTCCCGAACAAGGGGCCCACTTACATTCCGTTCCCACGCACTTATACTTGGCAACCGTAGAAACTGCATCGCAGGCGACCTTGGGCCAAGGTGGCGACGAGCACCGGCGCGCACGAGCGCAGGAAGAGATACTTAACAAGCCTTAGTCGGGTATTGACCTAATCCGGTAATGCACACAGGTGCCGGGCCTCCAGCTGCAGCTGCAAAGATGGGGACACTCCGAGGGTTGTTGTTGTTTTCGTGTCTCCTGCCTTTAGTGAGTTCTGCCTCAAGCGGTTGGGGGGGGGGGGGGGGGGGGGGTTCCACGGGAGGCGCCGCTGGGAGGACTTCGCTGCTTGGCGCCTGTTCCCATGGTTGCCTCACCATCAGCGCATACGCCCTTGTAAAACCTGACTCCCCCACGCACAAACGCAGACACAGATACTTCGTTCATGGGAGCACGTTCCCACTTCCAGCTGCAACTAAACAAGCGACGATGCTTGTTCACGTAACCCTTTGCCGGCCTTCTACGCCAGGGAGACCTCTTTGTTCAGAGCGATTTACTGTCAGGAGGAGGCTATGGTCAGGCGCGTCAGGATACTGTAGTCGCCCGCGAGGATTGCGAGTCACCCTTAGGATATCCTTTTGTGGACCCGGCGTCACCGGCGAAGTATACTTCATTAGTAAAATAGCGCAAAACAACAAGGAAGAAAGGGCGAGATAGACAGGAAGGGCGCTTAGCGCCCTTCCTGTCTATCTCGCCCTTCCTTCCTTGTTGTTTTGCGCTATTTTACTAATGATGAACGACCAACTAGCCCGCCAGCTCACCTTATTGAAGTATACTTCGTTTCATCTTCTATTCAAGCAATATATATATATATAACGGGAATGGTGACGGGGGGCCGAAGGCGTGGGTATAGAAGAAGAAAAGAACCCTTAGTGAAAACAGCAACAACGGACGAAATCGTCTGTTGTTGCTGTTTTCACTAAGCGTTCTTTTTTTCTTCTATATATATATATATATATATATATATATATTTTTTTTTTTAGTAGCGTATCACTAGCATTGCAACGAGACGCGGAGACGTCCGGATGATCTCATCGTAGCGCGAGACTTGAACCGTTGACGGTCAGGTGCACTCGCTCAGCCTATACACTCCGAGCGTCATGGGAATAAAGAGGGGCCAGTCATAACAATCTCAACTTGCCGAAGAAAAAAAAAACGAGGAGAATTTGTTATAAAATACTCTCTAGCCGAGGCAAACCTCACAAGTTTCGTCATAGAAACCTAAGATGCCGACACTCGCTTACCCGACCCTGCACAGAATGTTTCACAAATTCAACGCTGCCGTTCCCTTCAGCCCGTCGGTAAAACATCTTCTCAGTTTGACTGGGGACGTCGTTAGGAGGAAAAGGGGGAAAACGCTCCAATAAAAGAAATTAGAAAGTGAATTGCTTCTGCGAGATAATAAACTATTTTGGAGAAAACGCAAGCCATAAGATGACTGCATTTATTTTAGGCTTGCAGGGTTTTTTACGGATTGAAACTGCTGTTAATTTTGCTACTACAAAATATAAAAAAGTAACTTCGAAAGTAACTTCAAAGTAACTCGCTACTTTTTACAGTAGTTAGTAGTTTACTCAATTATTATTACACATGTGTAATTTCTACTCTACTCTAATTACTTTTAGCGTCGATACTCAGTAACTTAACTTAACTACCTTTTTTGAGTAATTTGTACATGTCTGCAACGAAGACACCACCGACATCTGCCAGATTCCCTACGTTTTTAGTTCATCACTCCGAAAGTGACAAACAGCTTTCAAAATTATCACCTTTCCTTTTCGCAAAGACACTCGAGGGTGTGGTCGGCAAGAAGTTTAAAGCAAAGAAAATGCCATCTGGCAACCTAATTGTCGAGATCGAATCAAGCGAGTAGAGTACTGCACTACTTGGTCTAACATCTGTTTCTGGATATGACATCTCTGTCTCTCCCCACCGAACATTAAACAGCATTCTAGGGGTTATCTCAGAGGATGACCTTCTTGACACCCCTGAGTGTGAAATTGTTGAAGGCCTTTCGGACCAAGGTGTCACAGCTGCAAGGCGGATCACCATGCGTCGTGACGGGAACGAACTCAAGACCAAACACATTGTACTCACCTTCCAATCGACCATCCTTCCTGAGGCTGTGAAGGCTGGGTACCTACGCTGCAGGGTTCGGCCTTATGTGCCGAACCCCCGTAGATGTTTCAAGTGCCAGAGATTTGGCCATGGCTCTCAGAGCTGCCGTGCAAAGGCCACCTGTGCGAAGTGTAGCAAGACTGACCACGAAGCTGGTGCATGTACTAACAACCCACGCTGTGTAAACTGCTCAGAAGCTCACCCAGCATATTCCAGATCATGCAAGACATGGAAAAACGAGAAAGAGATCCTCACTTTGAAAGTTAAGGAAAACCTTTCTTTTCCTGAAACACGCCGTCGCTTTGCATTCGTGCAGGAAGGCGGCTACGCCCAAATGGTGCAGCGGGGACCTGCACCACTGAAGGTTGCAGTGGCAACCCAGACGTCCTTTCTGGACTATAGGAAGCCACGGCAGTCCCCCACGCCCCAGCTGAAGATTCAGCTTCCGGGGTGTGCAATCTCGGCTGGGCGGCCTTCGGACCTTCTAAGCCAGGGTGCGAATCCTAGCGTTCCAACAGGGCAACAGCCTGTGTCTTCTCAGGCTGTTTCCCAAACCCAGGATGGGCCGGTGGCTGCCGCAATCGTTCCTTCTCCGCGATCTCCTTCCAGGGAGAAGGATCGACATTCTCGCCCACACTCCCTGGAGAGACCATCATCGAAGGAGCGGCATGGCTCTCGTGCCGCACCTGCAATGCCTAAGAGACAGGAACGGGTGGACTTGAGCGACGCTTCGCCCAGCACCTCCTCTGCCTCTTCGGCTGGGGCTGGTCGCGGGCGGGGCATGGCGCCCCGTTCCCCGAACCTGAACAAATCTTCAGAAAAAGCCTCGCCTCAGGAAACTGAGGCCATGGATGAGTGTAGAAAAGTCTCCACTCATACGTCTGACCAAGACGATATGGAGTGGCAGACTATTAAGAGTAAGCAGAAAAGAAAAAAAAAAACAAAAAAAAACGGTAATCCGCCCAACGTAACATATCGAATTAATTTTTGCCACATGCGGCAGCTCTAGAACTTTTATTTATTCTCGCAGTGTTTCTTCTTTATTCATATTTTAGCTCAATTTTAAAACAATGGCCAATTTCCACTTTATGCAGTGGAACTGCCGTGGCCTAATCAGAAATATTGATGAGGTAAATTACTTTATGGACGAGCTAAGACCCATTGCACTCAGTCTCCAAGAAACATATTTAAATAACACTAATACACAAATTTTACGTCAGCACCAGGTTTTTAGAAAAGACAGAATTTCCTCAAACTCGTCTGGAAGAGTGGCACTAGTGGTGCAGAATGGTGTTGCTTGCTCTGAGGTCCCCCTTTCTACGCCCTTAGAGGCTGTAGCGGTGCGCCTTCTTGTTGACCGTTTTATCACGGTAGTTTCTCTTTATCTGCCTCCAAACTCTCCTCCACTGCATATCAGTGAACTTGAATCACTTGTAAAACAATTACCTCAATCTTTTTTTTTTTTAATTTTAGGCGATTTTAATGCCCACCACCCTTTGTGGGGTGGTGCTCGCCAGGATTCACGTGGAGGTGTCGTAGAGCGGTTTTTATTATCATCTGGGTTGTGTCTTTTTAATGGGAGGGAACCTACATTTTTTAGTGCAGCACATCAATCATTCTCATCTATTGACCTTTCTATTGCATCACCAATTTCACTTCCATGCTTTTCATGGACTGTTTTAAATAACCCTTTTGAGAGCGATCATTTCCCCATTGTTCTAGAAACCACGATGCCAATTCCTTCCGTTCCGACACGACTTCCAAGGTGGAAATTGGAAAAGGCTGATTGGTCTCTTTTTTGTTTGGAGGCTTTTATTGATTAATCTGTTCTCGTAATTATGAGCCCTGAAGATGCCACGCTGTATGTTACTGAAGCGATTATAAATGCCGCATCACGCTGTATCCCCCAGACGTCTGGACAACTCCCCAAGAGGTGCAAGCCGTAGTGGAACGAAGACTGTACCACTACACGCAAGTCGCAAAACAAGGCATGGTGCATCTTCAGACGTTATTCCACACCTAGGAATTGACTTGAATTCAAGAAAAGAAGAGCCAAAGCTCGCTGGACACGAAGGCAAGCGAAAGGCAGGTCTTTAAAAAAGTATGTCACCTCTTTGAGCAGCTTTGTTTCTTCAAAGGAAGTGTGGGATCGTCTTAGGAAGATCAGGGGAGACTATCGGTCTTTCAGGATACCCCTCTTTCCATCAGCAACATCCCTGAGGGAACAAGCAAATATTCTTGGTGAACATTTCCAGGAAGTCTCTAATTCAGCCAAACATAGTGAATCCTTTAAGAGGTTTAGATCAGCAGGAGAAAAACAAACTATTTCTTTGTCTGGTGGTCAGGGTGCTCCTTATAACGAGCCATTTACACGGTGTGAGCTTGAGTTGGCTCTCGGCGTCAAAAAGAAATCTGCGGCTGGGCCGGATAGGATTCAGTACGAGATGCTAAGAAGACTGTCGCCTGAATCCCTAAGCAGTTTGCTTACTTTTTTAAATTTATTGTGGGATGCTGCTTGTTTTCCGGATTGTTTAAAAATGGCACACATAATCCCTCTACTGAAACCCAGCAGAGACCCCTCTTTACCGACAAGTTACCGCCCAATTGCTATGACAAGCTGCCTGGGCAAAACCTATGAGAGACTCATTAATCGTCGTCTTATACATTTTTTAGAGGCAGAGGGTGTTTTTGATAGAAATCAGTGTGGCTTCCGAGCAGGCCGCTCCACAGTAGACCACCTTGTCCGCCTGGAAACCTCTATTCGGGAAGCATTTGTCCATCGCCAGCACTGTGTCTCTGTCTTTTTTTGAGCTACAAAAGGCTTACGACCCTACTTGGAGATATGGTTATAATGCAATTAAATGCAAAGGTGCAAGCGAGCTGGACAAGAATGACGAAAAATTGGTAGAGCGCTCCACCTGTAATGGAGAGGTCCCGGGTTCGATACCCGGATCAGGCGGATTTTTCGGTCGCGCACCAGTCACCTAGCTGTGTTTGGAGATTTCTGTTTGTCCTTTGCCCCTCTTGTTCCCTTTCTCCCGGGATTTCTCGTCATTGGAGATATGGGATCCTTCGAGACTTGTACTCATATGGTGTCCGAGGTCGCATGCTTCGCTGTATTCAAAGCTTCTTGTAGGGTTGGACCTTCCAATGTGCGTTCGGGCTCTATCCTGTCGGATGTTTTTCTCCAGGAGGATGGCGTCCCTCAGGGTGGAGTACTAAGTGTTACACTCTTTGCTGTGAAGATTAATAGCCTGGGAAAGGTTATACCACCATCTGTATCTTATTCAATGTATGTGGACGATGTGCAGATTTTGTTTTCCTCTTGTAACTTGTCCAGCTGTGAACGGCAACTCCAGCTCACAATCAATAAGATGAGCAAGTGGGCTGATCAAAATGACTTTAGGTTCTCCCCCCGAAAAGACAATCTGTGTTCCCTTTTCACTCCGCGTAGCCTGTTTCCAGATCCAGTGTTGCACTTGAATGATGTCGCTATATCTGTAAAGGAGGCTCACAAGTTTTTAGGAATAATATTTGATAAAAAGCTCACTTTTATACCCCACTTGAAAGAGTTGAAACATAAATGCCTACGTTCTTCAAACATTCTCAAAGTGTTGTCGCATACAACCTGGGGGTCTGACGGACGGTGCCTCTTGCGACTTTACAACTCTTTGGTACGGTCCCGCTTGGACTATGGTGCGATTGTTTATGGGGGCGCGTCCGTCTGCCCTAAAGATGTTGGACCCCGTCCATCACCTGGGGCTCCGACTTGCCACGGGGGCATTTCGAACATCACCTGTGCCTAGCTTGTATGCTGATACACATCAAATGTCTCTGGAAAGACGAAGGCAATATTTGAGTTTTTGTTATGCTTACAAGATATACAGTTTTCCTCAACATCCCTCTTTTGATGCCCTCCAATCTGCTACATCCCTCCGACTCTTTGAAAACAAGCCGAGTATTGTTCGGCCTCTGAGTTTCAGAGTTCAAAGCATGGCAACATCACTCCAGCTTCCCGTTAGTGAAGCTGCTTTGCTGAAGAGCAATGAAAGAATTGCACCTTGGGACCTTCTGCCAATCTCTTGTGACTGGTCACTGTCCAAGTACAAAAAGAGAGCTATTTCTTCACTCGTTCTTCAGCAGGAGTTTGCTGAACTGGAACAGAAATACAAGGACTACTCGCACTTTTACACTGATGGATCAAAAACATAAACTTTCGTGGGATGTGCGGTTTACTCCATTGCCTTCAAAAAGTTAGACAACTCCATACTCTTGTAAATATTTTTACTGCTGAATTGTACGCCATTTCAATGGCTGTTGAGTACTTACTGGAGAACAATATCATGAAAGCAATTCTCTTTGTCGACTCCCAGAGCGTTCTTCTAGCCATTTCGTCCTTAGCAGACAGTAAGAACCTTCTCGTGCAATATCTTCGGGTACGGTTAAACCGAGCACTTCAACTAGGACACTTGAGCAAATTCTGTTGGGTTCCTAGCCACGTAGGTATTTCCGGCAATGAGAAAGCAGACTTGCTTGCTGGCTCTGGAAAAGAGTCCCCAAAACTGCCTCTTGGCTTGCCACACCAAGACCTGATACCAATCATCCAGAAATCAATTATGAAGTCATAACTGTAGTATTGGGATATGGAAAAAGAGAACAAGCTTCATGTTATCAAGCCCCAAGTGGCGGTGTGGGAGAGTTCCTCCCATAAAGACCGTCAGGTTGAAGTTCTTCTTTGCCGCTTACGAATCGGTCATACCCGTTTGACTCATTTGCACCTGCTCTGTAGTGAGGACGTTAAACTTTGCGACAACTGTGAAAAAGCTATGACTGTTTTGCACATCCGGTGGCATTGCAAATCTTTAAACCAAGAGCGGCGATCATGTTTTCCAGAACTTTTTAGAGGTCACCTTCCCTTTCACCCATATTTTCTGCTTGGCGATCAACCATTGGTACCATTCAATCGAGTTTTAAATTTCCTTCATATAACTGACTTTTTACACCAGCTGTGGCTTCCAGTTCGTATAGATTACACCTTTAAGCCTCTTGGAAAAACCTTTGTTTGGCGCAATATGGCTTAAGTTGCTCTTGCGCCAAAAAGCCCCAATCATCATCATCATCATCATCCTACTACTACTACAAAAAGAACCGGAATTGACAATTTTGAAAAGGTGGCTCACAAGATGCAATACAAAAAAAATGACTAGAGGCGTGGAATAAAACTACATGCCTCCCCATGTTTAATTACTACTTATCGATATTTTATGATGGGTACCTATTTATTTTCTGGGAAGATTGCTATATTTCTTGTTATTCATTTGAAATGTTCACTTTAGTGTATGCGCCGAGTCGTTGATATCCACGAAATTCGGAGATGAATAAGGGCGCGGTTATTTCTCTCATTTTGGCATATAGTCCGGGAAGAGAATGTGCGTTCAACGGTGTTTGATAAAAAACACTTTAATTGATTTATCTTTGCGGGTGTGTGTGTGTGTGGGGCCGGGGGGGGGGGGGGGGGGGGGGCACGCTGTATAGGATGCTTCGAACGATTTACCAACTTATTTCCTTCGAATGTGACTAGCACTAATATTGATCGACCAAGAAATTGAAGCGGGGTTGAATTTTATCCGTACCAGGGTATATCGAAAGATCCACGCAGGAAGACGAATAGGGCATGGGCACGCTGAGAAATCACTCAGTGGTATTGAGTCAGCGCAGAAGAAATGGCAACTCTCCCTAGTCACTTAGAGGAATTCGCTTGAAGCAAACTTTCTGGAAGGCAAACTGCAGCTTCCAGACGGTTGACTGCATTTCGGCTCACGCAACGTCGCTCCGAATCCCCACCAGTGCCGAGTTCAATTTATCTTAACGTAAGTTTGTTCTATTTTTTTTACTCTGTTCCTCTTAAGACAGGATCCATCATCAGTTTTCTTTCTGCTCTTTTACTTTTTTGTTCTTATTTAGTTTTCGCTTCATTGACATCGACTTTTTCACGCACCTGCTTCGCGGATAGGTGTACAACAAAAACACAATAAGAGGCGTGAAAGAAAATGGTTTAGAAAATAACAATAAATCAAATTGAAAGAGAGGAGCAAGTGAAAATATAGGCTTCAAAGGTCTAGTTGTTGTAGATTTTTTTTTTTTTTCTCACGAAGTTCGCTTTCTGCTTTGACTCCGGCCTAGGGTATTCGTTCTAGAGAGGGAATAGAAAAAAAAAAGTTGTGCTGCATTGATGCAAATTGATTGAACTATGAGTATGCATTCGTGTTGTGTATAGAAGGAAAACAAGCACGCTGGGCGCTTTGGTTAAAAAAAAAAAGCAACGGAATGGAAAACATTTAAAACGTTTGACTTCAACATAACTAGGAAAGTGAGGCTCCCCTACGACGCACACAAGATGGCGGATCTGTTTTGACAGCGCGCTATCTTGAACCCACGAGCATCGAAAATTGCGAGAATATGCACGATGAATGTCTATAAACAAAAAGGTTACACATTGCAGTACGACTGAAAAATGGGGTCCTTTGCCTCTTCTCCAAAAATCAAAGGCATCGTTGAGGTTGGAATGCATAGTAGCTCACTTTTATGCCACAAGTGCACTGCTCCTACGTTTCATGTCAGTGAATTTTAATATTCCTCTAAGGCACTTCGACGAAGCTAGTGCATTAAATTAGGGGGCGTGGATAGTAAACGAAAAAACAGTAAATGTTGCCGAATTACAGTTCGGTTAATAAGGAAGAAGCCACATTATACGGGTCACATATAACACGAGCAAAAGTAAGTGCAATATTGAAAAAGCATATGCTTAATAAAATTAATACTGGTAAGTTGTGCCTGGCCAACATCCCTAAATTTAGTCTGATTAGTTGCCAGTACGATTATTTCAGGAAGGTTTATCAGTTCAGTAATAGTTAGGGTAATCGGAGAATCTCGAAATTAATTAGTTCTTGCGAATACAGGATTTCCCTTACAGTGGCGATCACGGCGCAAATTCATGTGAGATGGCGGTTAATAGTAATTATTACGGAAAAGAAAAAGAATGGTAGATCTTCTCATACATGACAAGACGACCAAGCTTGGTTTGTTCGGTCAATGGACGAAGCTCTAGATTTGATTTTATTGCTGTTATGCTCGACGTCCGTTAGTAGCAGTGCGAAATGAAACGATTGAAGTGTTTTTTTTTTTTTAAGCGATTCGTGTTTAGGAATGAAGTATGCCTGCTAAGGGGTCACCAAATAAAGTTAGCGTAGTTCAACTAATATCTAACGAAAGTGTTATATGCAGTTAATTTCACACGGCAGGGGCTAAGCTATAGGTTAAGTAAAATATACTATCTACAAGCGGTAGCCACAAAAGTGTTAATGTAAGTGTTCAGAGCTTGGTCATAAGAAAACTTTACTCCTAGTTATTTACAGCTTTACAGATTTTCTAGAAACATAGTTAGTAAGGCTTTCATACGAAAGACAGGGTGTTCGCTATAGACATGATCAGAGCATGATCAAAGGACACGCCTGAAACATGTTCGAAACTTAACGCATGACTCGAGCATTCCTAAAGAGAGTTCTGGTACAACCATTGCCTTGTCACGCGAACAAAATAACACGACTGAGACAGCATTCGCAGGTATGGTGCCTTAAGTGTGAACGCGGCATTAGACTGGCCGGGCAACATGGGTACTCTGGTAATCTCCCCCGGTCAAATTGTCAGGGTTCGTGATCGCCTTTTCTTGACCGGGCTGTAACACTTGTGGTCGCTTTGCCTTGCTGCATACCCAACCCGGAGGAAAAACGCGGAGTCGGCGGTTTCAAGAACAAGAAACTACATTTAATTCGACATGGACGAGACGGTCGATGCACTAACATTTTTACCGGCGGCATTTAAGTCCGGCCAGCGACTGCCTGTGCGCCAGCTCTAATCCACCTTATCAAGGTGGATCGCGCACCTTATCAAGGTGCGCGATGCGCGTGTGGCCGGCATGACTTTGCCGCCACGCAGGAACGTTTATACCCTGTACCCCGTAGTCAGACAACTGGGCTGAGGAGGCACCAGGGTGCCCACACTTCCACTCCACCCCCCCCCCCCCCCCCTCTCAAACTACGTCCGGCATGTCGATGATGGTGTCGTCGTTGTGGGCGTCAGGGGGTGGAAGGCGCAGCTGGATGACGGACTCGGCCAACGCCTGCCCACTTGGCTGGCAGCAAAAGGTCCAGTCGAACGCTCAAGTGACAAAGAGTTCGACTCCTACTTGATGAGCGACGACGGCCTCCTGCCGCGCCTCACCCCCAGGCCGACGACGTTCCGAATGGCTCCGCGTTCCGGACGTGATGCCCCGCAAGCTACGTAAGGTTTTCATTCGAAACATGCATGACTCTGCCTTGGCAGGACACGTCACTGAGAGCAAAGCTTTTGAAAGGTTATCCCAAATCGTTACCTGGCCAGGCATGAAGCAGGATGTGCTCCGATACGCTCGTACCTGCTCGGTGTGCCAGAAGGTAAAACCACGTGGTGGTCAGCCTCCCGGTCTCATGCAACCAATCGCGATTCATAGCCCTTGGCAGATTTGTTGCTTTGACGTCATGGGCCCCTTCCCACGCAGTCCACGCGGCTATCAGTTCTTGTTCGTGGTAACCGACTATTAGACGAAGTGGGTTGAGTTATTTCCTTTGCGAAAGCTAGATAAGGAAAAAATTCGGGAATGCTTGCTTGAGACATTCGCTAGGTTCAGATTTCCAGCGCTGCTTGTAAGCTATAACGCCTCCTACCTAACGAGTAAGGTATTCGTGGACGCATGCGCGGTGCTGGGAATTGAACACAAAATAACTTCCCCATACCACCCACAAGCAAACATCACGAAAAGAGTAAATCGGAAGTTTAAGATGATGTTAGTGCATGGTCTATAGCGAGCGCCACAAGGACTGGGACGCGAAACTGCCGGAGCTGGCATTCGCAACCTGTACGACCGCTTATATAGGTCAACGGGTCTCACTCTTGCCTAATTGAATTTCCGAAAAGAGCTCGCGTTTCCGCTTTTTAACAGCATCCTTTCTAAGGAGTCTGGAGGAAGGCTTCGGCCATACGTGAAGTTCAAGCGCTTTTCCGACAACCGTAGAGATGTCCGAGAAAATTTGTGTGACGTGGCCCGAGTACAGCAGTCAGAGCAGCACAACCATGGGGCTCCCTGTTATTTCCTCGAGTCGGATATGTAGCGAGGCAAGCCAACCACACACTGGAATTTTTGGGATCAACTCCGATGGCTTCTGTTCGCCGTTTTAAAGCAACGCCACCCTCAGATCTGCCACAGATCGCGATAAAAGTAGCTCTGCGGATATTACGCCGATCCGACAGGAAGCTAGCCTGTATCGCTCATGAAGGCTTCTACAGTACTCATTACAAGTGCTCAAATTACATATGGTCATTTAATTTTTAAGTCATATTTTATTGAATTGATAACTTTTACAAGCAGCTTTTTTATAAGTGTAATTTGATTATCTTTGGAAGTACTAAAACGTATTGTAATCTTTACTTTTTCCACTTCACTTTTTAATGACATCCTTTCTTTCCTGACGTTAACGGCAACAGAATCCTCGAATTGTGTCTCCAACAAAAGGATAGTCTACTAAAATTGTTAGATTGACAAGATAAGTAACTTGTAACTCTAATTGAGTAATTAATAGTACAAAATGTCCATTTTCAAACCGGCAGAAAAAAATCGGTCGTTCAGAAAATAAAAATTAATTAAAAAGGGAATGGGTAATCTTTCAATTAATGGTGAATTAAACTTCATCTTGAGTAATCGAGCAATCTAGCTGAATACGATTTGACCAAAAGTATTGTAATGTTTACCGAGTACTTTTTCAGGTAAAGTGTGCAAGACTGCGGGTACGTAGCTTCCCGTCTCGTTGAGAATGCCGGGAGGCAGACTGTAGTTCAGTCTGCGTCTCTACTCTACTATGCTTATTGTTTATATTACCTCATATGCGGCGAGGCTGGCTCCTAAAATATGTGGATAACTACATGATGGAATATCCTAGTGGCATTATAATTCCAGAAAAATCTCCATGAGATATTCTGCCGCTACTCATTTTATCAATGTCTTTATGCTCGCTGGCATAACCCCTAAGGTCGTGGTGACACAGCTGAAACATCCTTCCTGCGCTTAAACAAGCGTAGCGCAGGCGTCGTCGGGTGTAGCAGACTGCCGATCGTAGCCGACGACACTTTTCCCCTTGAGCCGAGCTGCACCCGGCCCCCTGGTACGTGACGTCACGATTTTTACCCCGTAATTAGAGCACGTAGGTGACAATATAGGCGTAATGTTGCCCAAAGCAGGCAAGGTTTCGGCTGCGGCTTTGTGATACCATTTAAATGAACACTGCGTAAAAAATCCTACAGCAACCATTAACTCAAACTTCTTGTAATTGACCGGAGTCGCCTTTCAAGGCGAAACGGGGCACAGCGACACGCTTGAGAAGAAACCAAACACGGTTCAGAAAACTCATCTCCCGAAAAACAAATGTTCGAAACGCAGTCTTTGTTTTCAAGCTAGGATATTGTGCGATTTGCAGAAGGTATATACACGATGCAAATTATAAAAAAAACACACACACAAGAACAGCATGACATTGCCGAACTCGTGATTGAAGTGTCAAATGGGTCTATTAAATTACAGTCACGAGTACAGCACTGGCCTGGCGTGTTTGGGTCTTTTACTTATTTGCTTTTACTGAGCTGTTTATCCTCACCATGTTTCACTCTAAGAAAAAATGTGGCCTCAAAGGAATAACAGTAGCGTTTGGTCCTCTGAACTGCCATTTGCTCCCCGAAGTGACTATTTGGTTTGAACTAGGTACCGTGGGCAAATGCTGAGGACTAACTGCACTCGACCGGGACTAACCGAGAGGCGGGCGGGAGCAAAAGCGCTGGAGCAAAACGCGCGAGAAGCTACATCGCCGATCTAGCAGAAGCTACATCGGCGATGTAGCTTCTGCTACATCGTTGATCGCCAGCGTTAGCTACGCACTTAATAGGGAGTTTTAGTGGATCGTTTTCAAAGGCCCGCTACCACTACGAACGCGCGCTTCAGAGCATGCATCGAAGTGGCAGCGCGAGCTCGCGCTGCGATTAGCGTGGCCTGAAAACACGATCTTCTAAAACTCTCTATTGTTTCGGAAAGCAGGGAACGGTATCCACAGAGAATCGTAACATCAAAAATTGCAGGAGGGGGCATGTTTAAGAGTTGGAGCTGTCTTTATAACGATCGCAGCCTCTGTTCCAGCACGTCGTGGAAGCCAGCGCTGACTCGAGCGCCGCCATTGTTGATGCATTGGCCATGCGGCTGTTGACCTTTGTCCTGGCGTTCTTCCCCTTCGCATTCTTTGGAACGAGTTTTGAAAGCGTTTATATTTTCTTCTTTGTTTAACTGGGATGAAAATAGCCATGTAGCACGTGATAAAAACGTCTAAAAAAAAAGTTTCATTCGGTTTTCTTTTCCTTTTGTGTTCATTAAAATCTGTGTTAGTTTTCGCAAGAGACAGTGCGGTTGACATGGAGACGCGCATGCGCGAAGTGGGGCAGTCTATACGGAGAAGCGAGAACATGGCTGCTGAGAGCCTATGTCGAAGCTGTTTTATAGATTGTTACAAATAATTACTGTGTGTGTACCGTTACTTCTCAGTAAGAGATACACTCCTTTGGAAGTTTAGCAACAATTTTGGAGAACAATATTGGTGGGAAAGCAGCTCCATATTTGTAACATCGCTCAAGGTTGAGATGGTCACTGACCAAAAAACTCCTTTCATATGATCAGTATAAAAGGCGCGAGGGTAGTTTTTAGGAGCGGCGACTGAATGAGTGTGTCGTCGCGGGTCTGTCCTGTGTGTGTCATCTTTGTTCTAATTCCTTATCTATGTTAAAATGTATAATAGGTGTGCAAATGTGGAATAGGCGCTGCTCACATGTGAATCTAATGAGCGTGGAAAAAATCTACCAAAGCGATAACTTACTGTTTACCAATTTTGAATTTGGCCTTGACTAGTGCAACCTGGGTGTGTAAGGGCGCAACTTTGTAATAAGTAAGGTAAGGGTGCACCATGGTAGTCCCAGTGGCCTGAATGCAAGGGTGCAATGGCTAGTCATGGGCGTTCAACTTTGAGGGACTAACGGTAGGTTGCTTCCGTTGCAGAATTGCTCCCCTAGGGGACTAATGGTTTCAGCAGCGTATTTGCTCTCTTGACGGAGCAAGTGAAGCTCCCCTTTTTTTTAGAGTGTGTATATTCCATCTATGAGAGCCAACTTTCTGGCTATTAGAAGAGCAATCAAGTCAAGAAAGAGCTTAAAAAAAAACAGCTAGCGTGCGCTTTAATAAAATACTTTCTTTAAAGGAGTTTTGACGCCCAAAGAACTCTTTCAGCTCGTAAAGTACGGCTTGGCCTCAAGCACTATCGGCCCCTTGCACATTAGACAGGCAACTGGGCAGTGAACACATTATCATCAAAGAAGGACATTAAAAGAACCCTTTATAGGTAGTGCACGAGGAGCTCTTTTATGTTATGCTTAAAAGAGCACTTTAGAGTGAAAAATATGTTCAAGCCGAAGGACCACAAGGAGTGCTTTTAAGATCAGACTTTTTTTAGAGTGCGTGCGTATCACGTCTTTATTTCGTAGGCCAGAGGACGTGAAGCGTGTACAAATGCATTTCATCAAGAAATCACACCGAGTGCCCACATGCTCGACATGGAGCATCAGATCGGGAAAAGGATTCGAGTGCCTTGACCCGATAACGGAACTCGTCCACCGAGAACCGAAGGGTTCCCGAGGAATCAAGTTTCAAAGGAAGCAGGAACTTGTATCTTCGCGTAACCCGAGAGCGCATAAGAGGCGGGAGGGCCGGGACCGTTGGGGCGATGAACCGCCTCCTCGAGTCTAGAATGACGACGACAGATGATATGAGGATGTCGTGAACGGAAAGAGGCAGCGACGATAGGAGCGGGAAGAAGAGAAAAAGCACTTGCTTGATCATGCTGAAATCGACCGCATCTCCACGTGGTGAATAATGTTGATTGGGGCGAAGGTCTGGTGGTTCTTGTCTGCGTAGACGCTGAGCCGCAGCATGCCGAGCCTTTCGTTCGTTTTCATCCATGTCAGAAAGAGAATTTGTGGTATGGAACGTGGTATATATACGCATTTGAGCATTTGATCGCAGCGCCCTCTCGTCTATAAACTTTGAGCCAATACATGCAAAGTTTAACGCGATTACATACGCATTTGACCGCAGCGCCCTCTTCTGTATAGACGTTAACCGGCTACATGCAACGTTTCATCCATGACATCCCCAGCTATTCAGTTACTACCACATCTCTAAGCCCCCTACTCGTCTTGCAGTCGTGGCCGAGTGGTTAAGGCGATGGACTAGAAATCCATTGGGGTCTCCCCACACAGGTTCGAAGACTGTCGACTGCGCAAATATTTTTTTTCGTCATTTTTTTGCCCGGATGGTGATCATTTGAGCCCGTTCTTGTTTCGCCCTTCTCACTTGGCCCTTCTCAGAACAACCATTCTCAAAAAGATCTTCTCGCTTTGACCTTTCGCATTTGGCCCTTTCCCGTTTCGTCCTTCGTATTTCAACCCCCCTCATTTGAGCCCGTTCTCGTTTCGCCCTTCTCACTTGGCCTTTCTCAAAACAACCATTCTCAGACAGATCTTCTCGGTTTGACCTGTTGCATTTGGCCCTTTCCCATTTCGTCCTTCGTATTTCAACCCCCCTCATTTGAGGCCGTTCTCTCTTCGCCCTAAATAATAATAATAATAATAATAATAATAATAATAATAATAATAATAATAATAATAATAATAATAATAATAATAATAATAATAATAAATTTTATTTACATCCCTTGGTCCCTTTCAAAACAACCATTCTAAAAAATATCTCGCTTTGACCCAGCACATTTGACTCTTTCTACTCCAAATTTTTTTTTCGGGTAATATATATTTATAAAATCACTAATATTTCCTTTTGTGTGTGTGTGCCACGCTACCGGCTTAATCTCTCTGCCAATGATTTTAGCCGTGCGCCGTGCGTCGTGGTCGTCGAGAAATGCTACTGCCTGACAAAACAACAGACCAACTACTTATCGCAGACAGATCACAGTCCGAAATGTCACTTTCTTTGAGGTCGCTTGACTTGTAACAATGCAACCACTTCTATAATGTACATACGTATGCTATTTCTGTTCAAACAGAGTTTCCAAGTTAAGTGTTCATCGTTTTCTTTCTTTTCTTTGCGTTCGTGTAGAGAAAGGGAAGCAGGCGTCATTGTGCAAACGTATTACGTTATCTATAGTATTTGTAGTTTGGGGGGGGGGGGGGGGCGTGGTGAGAAGTGTGTGTGTGTGAAAGTTCGAGGGGGGGGGGGGTAAGCGCTTATGGTCAAGAGTTCCAACGAGTCCAAAGGTCCAACGAGTCAAGAGGTCCAATAGCCACGTGACAGACGAGTCAAGAGGTCCACCGAGTCAAAAGGTCCAATTCGAGTCAAGAGGTCCAACGCGTCAAGAGGTCTAACGTGTCAAAAGGTCCAATTTGTGTCAAGAGGTCCAACGCGTCAAGAGGTCCATCGAGTCAAGAGGTCCAACGCGTCAAGAGGTCCATCGAGCCTTATTTTTATCTTCTTTGTATATCATGATATTGCTATTAATGACTGCTTGTGACGGTTACGGACTGTTTGACCTTTTTGGATTATTTTGGAGGATACAAGTAGCCATTGGAGACCCTTAGACAGATACTATTTGCCACAATGTATATGTATTTCAGTGTTAAATAATGGATTGTGCCTGGCGACATATTTTGGACTTGGAGAACTTAATATCTGTGTTCCAGTCTCTCTCTTCTAGGACTTAATTGTGCCATTTCTACGGAAGTGTCTCTCAAATTCCCGAGATATAAAATACAAATGTACCTCAGCATCTCGCATTTAGCCTTTCATTTCATGTATCTCAGTATTTGTAATCGCAAATACTTCCTAGGGTAACTTTGTCCAGTCCCGGGTTCTCGTATGTCCTATTAAAATATGATGCACTACTATTTTATGCTTTAGTTTTTATTCACTGAGTTCACCGATTCACTAAAGTGGTAAATAACACAACATGGAAAGAAGCTCAAATATTACTGGAGGGCGTCTTTAAACGAGCCCAAATTATACCACTTGGCGTCCAATAGAGCGTTACAAATGAATGCGAGCACTGTCTCTTTGAAACGTTATGACCGGTGCAAGCTATAGCGGGTTAATTTGGGCCGTTGGCTTACGTAAAAGCAGAGAGAATCCACGAATACTTATGCTAGCAATATGTAACTCCTTTACTGCTCTTTATTTTTGAGAATCATGAAACTGAACGTTTCATGATTAAGCATTCTTGACACGAATCACCTAACACTTGTTTGTCGATATCATTTACTTTTAGTTGAAATTACGCGAAGTGTTAGTTGGTTGGAATTGTAAGATGGTAGGTATACTTGGTCAATCATTTTTAGAAAATTGAAGTCGATTGAAGAACTGTTCGTATCGGAAAGCAGGTCGATCTCTGAAGCCGACAGATCTCTACTGTGTCCAGTGCTAGGCCATGGCGAATGGAAAAATGACCAACTTTACATGCCACGCTGCGCCAGGGCAAACTGTCTCTTCAAGTTATTCGGAAACAAAGCACTTCAAAATATTAAGAAAACTATTTCGACGAGACGTGAACAAATTTAAACAATTATTACAACTGTTGAAAATGATGTCACAGAAATAAAAAAAAAAACTAAAAAGAACTATGTTCAGCTATCCTGACGTCAAACGCCGTAATAGTGCTTTAGTGTGATGGTAGACGTCGAAATAGCAAATAACTATGAACATATCTTTTGTATGTGACGAAAGATGTGTTCAAAATAGTTTTACAATTATTTCGAACCCGGATGTCGAATTAGTCACTTCCTAAAGAAAAAAAAGGCATCTCAAATATTGAAACGTTAAGACCTTTCCGGTTACGTGTTCGATATTCGCGGGGGAGAGCAACACGGGAGATGCAGATTTACGACTTTGTGGGCGGGGGTAGAAGAGAGAAGGCACACAGGTCCCCAACAAACGAGTGTTGCTATAAGCTTGACAGTTTATAACAGCAATGATGTCCGGTGTTTACAAATCCAGTGCCCAGCATGCGAACCCCACAGCCCAGCGCGCGCGTATCGGTCGCTTCAGAAACCAAGCAAATCACGGGTCATACGCACTAACACTGATTACATCACCGGCCAGAAACGATATATCAAAGCCGTGTTTGTGAGAACTCCCCTGCCGTGTGGAAGTCTTCACAGCTCAACTTTTTTCTCTTTTTTCGACATTTTCTTCTCCGCCTTTATTATTAGCATCTCTGTTGATTACTTTTTTAATGCGTGAGCATTACCTGGCTCAGTCAGCGAAAAAGCCGTCGGCAAAATCCGTCGGTAAAATCCGTCGGTAAAATCCGTCGTCAAAATCCGTGACTTGTCCAACACAATCCAACATAATAATAATAAAACAAAAACTCAGGTTACGGTATATCTTTGGTCACGTGATCTCTCTGGTTACGTGACCTATCTGGCCATCTGACCAAACCAAAAAAAAAAGGCTGTGGTCACGTGACAAAAAAAAAAAAACCTCTGGTCACGTGACCTTCCTGGTTACGTGAGCACGAAACCATTCCCTGCCTGGTTTCGAACCTAGGCCCTCTTGATCGCGCAACTAGCGCGCTATTTGTTGCGGAAACACAACTCGGGAAAAGGTAGTGCTCGCGCATTCTCACGGTGCCCTCATAGTTTTTTGTTTTTTTGCCTGTACTTATTTCACACCCTTTGCCTGTACATATTTTACACCAAGAGATGCAACGAGTCAAGCTATCTAATATTGGACCTCTTGACGCGTTGGACCTCTTGACACATCGAGGCACGAGTCAAGAGATCCAATATGGGTCAAGAGGTCCAACGCGGCAAGAGGTCCAACGAGTCAAGAGATCCACGGCGAGTCAAGAGGTCCAACGCGTAAGGAGGTCCAACGCGTCAAGAGGTCCAATATTGGACCTCTTGACTCGTTGGACCTTTTGACGCGTTGGACCTCCTGACTCGGAATCGGGGGTAAGGGGGGGGGGGGACGCCGGGGGGGAGAACAACATAGATCGAGAGAAAGTCGGGTCTGAGAATCCAGTTCTTTTGTTGTCCGGGAATGGTTGTGGGTGGCGGGAACTGAGTCATAAAACGCTGAACCGTCAGCGTTGCACCCAGAAATACATGATCCATTCGTGGCTTCACTCGACAGCGAGACGTCGGTCAGGGAAGATGGACAAGATTGTTCTGAGCGAAACGCAAAAAAAAAAGTTGTGTCTTCACCTTGAACGCTACAAGTATTAAAAACGACGACAGAATGCAAACGGAATGATCGCGCGGCGTTGTTGCCGTTACACTTCATCAGGATGTGCGGCTTCGATATTGACCGAAGAAGACAACGTGAAGAGCAGATCACGTAAGTTGCTATATTCGATTTGTCTTTGACGGACTGTTTCAACATGATAGAAATCGCTGCTATTTGTTTTCGTTCCTCACTTACTCTTATCAGCACCACTTAGTACAAGCCTAAAGGCAGTTAAAGTGTCATTGCCCATTCACGTTCTTTTTACTTATAGACGATCATAACCATGCACCAGACGAGGCGACGCTCGTGAAGGACCAGCTGCGCGTGGCACTGAAAAAGGCAGCAGCATCCAACCCCAATACGCCCGTGCCAAGGTTGTTTCAAGAAGAACTTCTCCGAACTTGTTCTGCAGTAGGTTTAAAATTATTACATCTATCACGTCTAAAGAAGTACTATTCAAAGTTAGCTAAATCAAATCACTAAATTTATTCTAGGTGCCAGATGAAGTCGCAGCAGAAGTACCCACGTTTGCCAGCCTGAAGGATACGATGTACCGGGGAAGGCGCTCAGCGCAGCCACGGCTTCCTTCATCAGCCTCCACTCTGCAACTCAACGACGCCCACAAAAAGACAGAAAGCGCAGAGCCGTTACTGGTTGTCGATGACCGCAGTGATCCCTCGTCTTGCATACTTGCCTTCGCTACACGAGACGGAATGCAGCGGCTGTCGTCAGCCAAAATTATTTTTGCGGACGGGACGTTTTTTGTTGTGCCCCACATCTACGACCAACTTGTAACCCATCATGTTGTAACCGACGGCGTGCATAGCGCAGCGCTTTACTTTCTGATGTCGGGTCGGTCACGACAAACCTATGCCCGTGCTTTTCAAGGGCTCAAAGCTGCATTCATATCGGCTGGGATTTCGTTCTCTGCCCCTGATATTTTCATGACGGATTTTGAGCAGGCGCTTATTGGTGGTCTGCGCGACGTGTTTCCTCAAGCTGCTCATCGCGGGTTCCATTTTCACTTTGCGCAAAGAGTATGGGCTTCCGTTCAGAGGGCTGGGCTCCAAAGCGCATATTCCAGTGATAACCCGGTGAGGGCGCTCATTCGAAAGCTCGTGGCATTTTCCTTTGTTCCGCCTTGTGAAATCCCTCGCGCCAGGGCATTTCTGCATCAGGAGGGAATATTGCTCGGTATACCGGAGCTAATTGGAGTACTCGACTACTTTGACGCGACGTGGATCAGTGGCATTTTCCAACTCGAACAGTGGAACCACCACGGAAACAGGGGACCCAGAACCAACAACCACTTGGAGGCATGGCATCGAAAAATCAAGGGCATGTCGGGAAAAGCGCACCCGAATCCCTTCGCGTTTATTGATTTAATCAAGAGAGACTAGGCCCAAACAAGAGTCCTCTTGCTTCAAGTTGCAAACGGGGGAGCCGTACGTGCGCGAGGCCGCAAGTGGGCTAATAAAGAGAGAAAACTGGCGGAGCTTGAAGGCCGTTTCAACAGCGGCGTCATTTCGCTTTTTCAATTTCTAAACTTCGCTCAAGCTTTTTCTAGGCTGTAAGCATCGTTGAGAGCTTTAGCCGGAAAAATAAGTGCGTGAAAATGTTGCCGTTGATTTGTTGTACGAGTGTGAAAATGTGTGAAAAATAAAACCTATATGTTTGTCAGTAAAAGATGGTATTCCTTTCTTCGAATGCAGAAAAATGGATTCGACCGAGCTTAGGGGTGGGGTTAGCTATACTAAGACTCTATATCTGATGGTATGTTGGGTGCCCAAGCAAGCTAAGACTCACGTACAAAACTGTGAAGGCATAACCAGGGCAGAAGCCTGCCGAGCTATATATAGTCCCATTCGGTCGTTGCGCGAACGGGCAATATGAGAATGAGCCCAGTTGCCAAAAAAACCGATTCGGATCTTGTGACAATGCTCCACCGAGGCGGACCAAGTGAGGATAGGACTAAATACGCGAGGTTAAAATGCGAATGATGGGTTTTAAGATAACGGGCAAAATGAGAATGGGCCCAGGTGAGAACAACCTGATTCGGATCATATGAGAAAGTTCAAACTAGGCGGACCAAGTGAGAATAGGACGAAATCCGCAAAGTTCAAATGCGAATGGGACGTTTCCAGATAACGGGCAAAATGAGAATGGGCCCAGTTGAGAAAAACCGGATTCGGATTTTATGAGAAGGTTCAAACGAGAAGGACCAAATGAGAATGGGACGAAATGCGAAAAGTTCTAACGCGAATGGGATGTTTTGAGATACACCCTTTTTGCCCTACACGAGCACGTGAGCTCACGAGCACGAGCACCAGCAAGATCGATGTGAGCACGGACGCCGGACGGACAAGGCTAGACCCTAAGGAGCTTCGTCCCTAAAAGACCAGGAAACAAAAATTGTATTGCGAATGATCTGGGCACATGCTAGCAGGGTGTGTGACTTCGATTGACGTCACGAGGCCCCAAGGCTGTGACATCGCACGACATCCTGCTGTATCGTCACATCACTGCGTCACATGGTGTCATGACACCAAGTGACGTCACGAAGTTAAGTGATATGTCACGTGACGTAACTTGGCACTATAACGTCAGGTGACCCTGTGATGTCATAAATTCAGGTGATGTCATGGAGTGACGTGACCTCCAGATCACTCCTGACGATTCTTCGAGATGGCTCTTCATGACGGTTTTCTCAGAGGAATCGGCTGATCAGACACATTTTGTGTTAAAAACGGCATTCTGTATTTTCTTCTACTGATAAAAATGCTATGTGCAGAATTCGAGTGTATGAGGTTGGTTTTTATGACCTTTTTTGCCACCTTGACGACGTGGCGTCAAGTGGTTGTGAAAAGTGACGTGACGTCACGGGACTACGTCCTTTGGCGTCAGGTTATGTGACGTCACTAGCGACAGGTAGCATGCACGCAAAGGACGGATACAAAATTAGGGGTTGGTTCCGCTAGAATGCAATAGCGCATTAAAGGATAGGAAAGCTAGGTGTTGCAATCACATGCGAACCGGGAATAGAGTATGTTGAAATGCATGGCTTGCACGTTGCACTCAGGCTATTCTCGTGGCATACGAGAATAGCGTGAGTGCCATGTGCATATATCTCTGGTAGACATATGCACGTGGGTTTTACACGTATTTCTGCCGGAAAATGTTTTCTTTTTGTTATTTGCGTATTTCGTAAATTTTGAGGGGGACTCTCCCTCAAGCGAAACAGCCCTAGCGTATGCCAGCTTTATGAGCAGGAGATGGGATTTATAACTTTAATGGCATCTCCTCTAAGGCGCCGAAAGACCAGCAATTACTGACCTTCACTTCATCTCCCTTTGGAGTTTCTGCTGGGGTGTTGCATCCCGCAAATGCTGCAGACTGCCGGGATGCAGGCAGTGGCACAACAACAAAGGTAGGTACGGCAAATATCTCGTTTGGAGTAGCGGCACATATTGATCTTTTCCGATCTGAAATTAGACTTTGGCTCAATCACAATATTTACCAAAAGTTAATACTCTTTTCACGGTCAAAAAGAAAAAAAACACTGTAGGGGACGTTTCTAGAAGCTATAGTTTTACGCGTGTCATTTTAATCTTTAACATGTGTGGGGATTGTGATCCCTCAACATTCTGTCGCGTCAGCGTTTTGGCGCGCCGTGGCGGTCGCGCTGGCGTAGCGAGAGGTGGCGCTGCTTACCACTGTGAGTGGCTTCCTCCTCTCCCCCCTTGGGGCGATTTCCGTAGCGGACCCCCGCACAAAGGAGATCGACGTGTCGCTCCTTGATTGGCCACTTCGCTCCCGCCGTTATCTTAAAACCAGCGGACAGCAGTCTCGCTTCTCTCTTCTTCCTGGGATTCGGCGGCGGCGACAACGGGGACCCTTCCGGCGCACCGGTGAGCGTTTACCCCGTACTTTGTATCTTTGTGAACGACCGTTCGGCCGTGGGCGATCTCCACACCGACGGCGTTCACCAGCTTATAGCCGCTGTTTTGTTGTTATTTGTTTCATTGTAAATAAACAGTTTATCACCGTTACCAACGTGACTGGTGTCTGATTGCGCTCAACGAGCAGCATGCCACGCGAGTACGAACCCGCTTCGCGGTAGAGCGTCTCGCCGCGAACGTGGTACTCCCAAAGGCAGTGGCCCCAAGGAGAACCACACATGATATATACGAAAGATCTTGACTTATCGTCCCATTTTTTTAGTCAAAATTACCAAAGCATTGCTTTTAACTTCATACTTACTCGCAAGCATATCTTTACTCTATAGAATTTGTTTACCCTCTTAACACGTCTACTGTAAAGCAATAAAATTGCAGAAAGCTTAAGCAATAGCTCAATAGGTTGTTTAGGCTCAATATTTTTACCAAAATGTCCGCCGAAAGGCGACGAACCCCTAACCTGTGACCTGCAGGAACATGGTCATAATGTGACCAACTGGTTCAAGACATAGGCATCAGAAGGACTAAATAAACTGCATCCCTAATTGTGAAGAAGTCTATCATAAAACATATTTCCTAGAACGCGTCATTTTTGAACTCTTGAGAAAGTCTTTGCACGGGCGTACAAGAACGTAAAGGAGTTGATAAGCTAGTTGGATCTAAGTACACTTAGCAGAGCTCGTCGGCTAAACTATAGTTTACACAGAAATAATAAGAAAACACTGAAATGAACGAGGGACAGGCACACACAGTTCTTTAAAAAAAGACTGAGTGTGTCTCCCATGTCTATTTCAGTGTTTTTTTGTGTTATTTGTGCGTGCACTACATTTGACTTTATGCCAATCTCCTGAGAGAATTATTTCTTCCACGACAGCGCGAACGAAAATGAATGTATTGTTGGCCCTCTGAATTATACAAGGAGTGTTCTTCAGCCTGCGTCTCAACAAAACAAAGAGCGTTAGAATAACAACAGGCAATTTAAGAAACACATCGAAAAACAAGCAATATCGAAGAAACGAGAAGAATTTAAGAAAAAGCTATTCACTACACCTCGCCATGTTAAATCTTGCGCCCTTATTACATATCAGTGTTTGGCTGTAGATTCGAATACTCATCTCGAATTCCTTAGTTCCGGGTGTTTAGTCCCATCAAGGAACATCTCTACTTCACATTTGTGTTTCTGTTACGAGAGGCATGAATAGCCTGAATTATTAAAATAAAGCAATTGTTCAAACATCATTTGGGTTCAGAGCGACTTGTGTCACACAGTAGGGCGTAAATCTTATCTCAGGAGGCTACGTTTCCTGGCAATCAGATGTCTCAGCATTGGCTTTGTTTCCTTGGTTTATCTTGCGTGTAAGTAACGACTGTGTAAAATAGAACCATAAATCAAATTTTATAGTTAAAAAGAAACTGACCTTTATTAAATAAAGTAAATAAAAAAATAAAATGCTCCCTAGCAGGGAAATGAAGCTTAAAATAAGGATAACTATAGTGTGCTGCTTTACCAAAATAAATATTGAATTTGAACGGTCTCTACTTTATGAAGATGGATTGTACACTTTACAAATATTAGGTCTTTTAGCCTGCTTTTCTGAAAGTTTTTTTAGGTGGTTTTTAAGGGTTCTATTTTTTTACTTCTACCGACTGCTTTCCGGCACGTTTTTTTTTTTTTTTTTGGGGGGGGGGGGGGTGACGGTTGATTAAATGATACGTAATGTTTGTTTTACCCCATACTGTTGGCGTTTGTATTTACCAGAAAAAGGTTGTTTCTTTAGAAATTCTCTGTGCATGTTGGCTGTTTATCTCAAGATCTGATGAACTGGGAAGAGTTTACTAGAACGTTGGCAAATGTTTCAATAAACCTATAATGCCGACAGTTCTGGGAAATTCTAATAAACCTATAATGCCGACAACTCTGGGAAATTTTGTGCATACTCACAGCAGAAATTTAGGCCGGCAGTTTGAAGCCTAAGAGACTATTGAATTCCCTACCCGAAAAAATGTTGCCGCCTGGGTTCTCAGTCATTTCATTAGGAGTTCACAAAGATTTCCAGTTGCCACAAACCCGAAGCTGACGCTACGACCACATCAAGCTTTTTGGTAATGGGTCAGCTTGAACTTACAGAAACAGGCGCACAAAGCACAAAAGGGTCGGACAAGAGAAAGCTGCCGACAATTTTTCTTTAGTACACTTTTTCGTAGGCGTCATCGCCTTCTTCAAAAGCTTTTTTCCTACACACAAAACAACTTTTAGGTTTAAATAACATTTATATCATGAAATCATTAAATTTACCGTCATTTGCTTCTGCTACAAGTTATTTAGATGAGGCGCACAGCCAATAGTCTTTTTTTTTTTCGTTTCGCTGACACGTTTTGAATTCAGCGGTCCTAACTAGAGCAATTAAAACCTATAACCGATGGAGCTAATCAAGCATCGTCATGGCTCCCGCTGTCTATGTGCGTTTGATGTCCCTGGCAAAACAAATGACGCACATTGAATTGCTCATAATATCGCGCTTTTTCGTGCGTGATTAATTTAATCGCAGATAGAAAACGCACTAAGACAACTACCTCCATGACGACGCACTTTTGGCGTTGCTTGATTGTCTCTATTTTGGAGGCGAAGCGGAAGTGTTGACCCGATACCGGTCCCAACTCCTTTCTTTTTATTGTTGTCTAATTGTTTCGAAAGACGCAGTGCTAACGCCCGAGTTCCACTAGAGCGACAAGTAGAAACAAACGACCGCGACAAGCCTCAACCCAGAATTTCGGGATTTGACAGGCTTCGTAGAATAAAGGAGGCTATGCTCCAACACGAGCGTCATGCACGCAAGGGTATGAATCGCTCGAGCTTACTTCACGAGCTCCGAACGACTAAACGCCCGCCGAACTCCAGTGAAAAAATCTTATACCTATAAGAAGTTTCTTCGTTCGATAAACGCATATGATCAAATATGATATTATAAGAGAATAAAATAACTATTTTAGAACATATCAGAACAATATACAAATATAAAAAAGTTATAACAAACTGATAGGAAGTATATGACTTCTTATATAATCATATATTGTTCTTATATGTTCTTATATGGTTCTTGTATGCCTTTATAATAACTTACTTGATCATATGCCTTTATTGGAAAAAGCAATTTCTTATAGATATAAGATTCTTTGCTAGGGAAGGCACCATCGCGAGTATACTCCATGTGTTTGACGCTTGTCGCTTTCGTTTGTTTCTGGTTGTCGCTCTAGTGGGACTCGGGCACAAGACGGCTCGACGAAACCGGACCGAAAGACAATATTAACTTCGCAGCTGGTAAATATGGAGAGATGGGGAAAAGTTAACCAAGTTATAGCAAGGATGTTCTACTCAGACGGCGTTGTACTCACATACTCAATTTCTAAGTCATAGTTAAAAATAAAGGAAATAAACTGTTTCTCTCGACCTGCAGAACAGGTTGCATTCAATTTAAAATAAAACAAAAATAAAGGCCGTATTTGGCCAAACGTTTTTTTTTTTAATTTTATATTAGTTCTTAAAGTCAATTAAGAATAAAAACAGGAAAGCAGCTCAACCTTGGCACTGGAACAAACTTGAAAAAAGTATGCGGGCATTTATGATTATTTGTGTTTTGTTTTGTCTTTTTCCTTTGGTATTAAGTTATTACTTGTTGTTCCGCTTGGTCTTGCCTCATGTCTTCGGTGTTTTTGACGGCGAGAAAGTTGTCCTGTTCTTTTTTAGACTTTTTGTACTGGAATATTTAAGAAAATGAATTGGGAACAACTTAAATATCTTATTTTCTTTTAATTATCTGTTTAATTATTTGTGTATATCTGCGTTTCTTTGTATTCTCATGTATGTTTTCATCTATTTATTCCTTGTCTGTCTCCTTACATTTATGTTTGCCTTTTTTTTTCGGGGAGGGGAGGGGGGAGGAGCAGAGATAATTTCATTTCTTCGTTGTTTTTAATTTTTCAATGATTTTTTTTTACAACAAGAGACTAACGTTTTGTAGCTATACATAGCCTGGTATTTACATGTTTACATTTCACCCGGAAGGAAAAGGATGACATTTATAGACGACTTTGTACTGTTGGCAGAGAACCGGGATATGTTACGGGAGCTGATTAGGACCTGTGGAGAGGAAGGACACTCTCTGAGCCTGAAATTCAGTATCGCAAAGTCGAGGACAATAGTTAATACCGATGAGAAAAAGAACCCGCTGAAAATTCAAGACGTTTTAACAGAACACCTAAAGAAGTATAAATACCTAGGACTGTGGCTGCACGAGGGAAAACATTACTTAGGAGAACAGGAAGAGAATACGCCAAAGAAAGGAAATTGGAATGCAGCAATTATGAAGCGCATGGAACTATGGAATCACAACAAGTATGATGTTATTGGGGGAATATGGACAGGAGTCATGGTGCAGGGGTTGTCTTTTGGCAATGCGGTATTATGCATAAAATCTCAGGTCCAGTCCAGCATAGAGACACGCCAGAGGAGCTTGGGTAGCCTAAACAATTGAAGATACACGATGGGCGAGAAATGCATAGAAGCATCTATACATGAAAATTTTTAACACCAACTAGGCAAACCGAACCCGAAAACTAAGATTCTAATTTCAACAGTCAAGTGCTGGTGCAAAGCAGACTACCTCCGCAAAAAAAGTAAGTAAAAGAAGTCGAGAGAAAGATGTGGCAGGACAGAACGCAAGAATAATTAAGTTTAACTACGTATATGGAACGAAAATAGGAAATAAAGGGGAACATTGGTAAGACAGTTCATTGGGGAGCTCTTGGTTACTCGAGGCTAGAAAGGAGAATATCGGGGACTAGGACATATTGGACGAAATAGGAGAAAATGGAGACGCGCTGTGCCGTCTGCAAGTGAAAGAGGAGACGATAGAACATCTGATGTTGCGGTACACACGGCTTGCTCCCGCCCTCCCGGAGAGGTTGACGTGTTTAGCCGGAGCGGTGGGGTTTGGAGACGAGAATGGAAGTATGGATGATAAGTGCACTTTAATAACAACGAGGAGATTGGAAGACTGGCGGAAATATCCAAGGAAAATTGAATGACCTACAACTAACTGACAAAGATGGGACAGGCGGGGAAGGGAAAAATTGGGACTCCCTCCCGTGTGGCTCCGGCTCAAAGTCTCCACCGTGTGTCCCAGTGGGCCCGGTGCCGGGGTCCCGCCGATTAGGATTACACCAAGGCAAATTGGCGACTCTCTCACCGGGGGGAAAAGGGCGGGGGGTGGTGTTTTTTATTTTTTTGCCCGATCCCCCAAACATTATCCTGGTCTTATCCCACACAGCTTGGTGATACTTTCAACCGTTAATATTCGCGAGTCCTTAGCTTTCGCGAACTTCGCGAATTCAAAATTCGCGAAATTTAAGGGCACGCGAAAATTTTGGTTCTTAAAAATTTGAATGCTGGCGTCTGGAAGTCGCGAAAATTTAGTGGCCGCGATTATGTCCTCTTTGACCGATTCGCGAGGAATAGGTGCCGCGGAAATAAGGGTTTTTACAGTAGTTACAAAATTTCAGAGGGTAAGAAAATTGGCGAAGGAAAGAAATCACACGTTTGGTTCTTAACTTCTAGGCTAGGTGGTGCAAGCTACTGCCAGCTATCAAGGGTACAGCTGTTAGCAGCCATCCATCCATCACACTCTGCGCTAGCTGCCACTTTCGAACGCTTTTTTCGAGGTTTGATTTTTGACGTTCACTCCTGAGGCGACTACAGTCAGAAAACATTTCTTACATTAGAACTCGATTCAATGCCAGGGAACAATTGTTTTGGTGCTGTGTTCACTGCTGCCAGGGTGCAAAGTTGGTTTTACAAAGTGAAAGTAATGTTATCGGGTGCAACTTCTACGGATTAAGTTTATTTGAGATATGCCCAAACTTCCCCCTTTTTTTCTGTCATGTTTGTACAACTGCAACGCAAGAACAGGACGGTAATGCCGTATATCCAAGGACTTGGGCGTAAGCCTCCAGCCGTTTATACGACGGATTAGCATCAGTTTCCTTGCGCCTTTTCTCTCGCAGTTCTCGGTAGATTCTTCGCTCAGCTAATCCTAGCTTAAGCCCCTCAAGAAACTGATCGTGTTTATATGTTCTAAAGAAAATACAGGGGAACTTTTTTTTATTTGTTTTCACCACTTTCTTTTGTCTTAACTTTTATCTTAAGGACAATCTATGTCAGAAGAAGGGCGAACTTGTGCTCGTTTGTCGCAATTTAACTTTCCTTATCAATTTGAGATAAGCAGTTACAAATATTTGCTCAATACCTTTATGCATAGGTATAAAAACACTGGAGCGACACAAATAGCGTTATACAAAGACAACTTTTGCCGTTAATGCACAACACGACGTCTTGCTTGTTTTCGGCGCTTTCTCTACAATACTCACTAAAATAAGTCTAGCATACGACCAGCTTAAAAAAAAAAAAAAAAAGCAGCTGCGATACGTTTTATTTAAGTAATTTCTTTCCTCTTTACAACTTCCTCTCCAGAATTGAAGTCGGTACACAACGTAAATATTTACTTTAAGCACGCACGTTTCAAGTTAAAAATGCTAGTATAGCAAGCGCCAGAACAATATGAAACCAATAAGTAGTGTGTATTTAGATTCTCATAATATGGTCTGAACCAGAGTGTTTACCGGTGCAACAACGCGTCAATTTTTATCACACTTGCGATGCCGTGACATGGCGACTGTTTCCATCCAAATGCCAGAAAGTGGCAGCAAATGGTATTTATATTATGGAACGGCGATACTCCTTAATACCGCTATTCTGATTACCATTTTTATACTCTAATAAATGCTAGCGCAGCTGTGCAGACATAGGAGAGAATTTACTTACTGTATGACGATCATTCTTAAATCACCCATAGCGCTGAAATAAACGTTGCGAACGATCAGATGCCTTTTAAAATAAAATTCAAGTATGAAAGTGCAAAGTATAAAATTGCAGAGAAAGGAAAACCTTGCATTTCGCACTGTATATATGTATATATATATATATGTGTGTGTGTGTGTCACCGAAAGGTAAGTCTCCACCCAATATATAACCTAGCGGTTGGAAGTAGGTGCAAGATGATTCAGAACTTATCATTATTTGATTCAAAACTTTATGAGCCATTAAAGGAAAGTTTTTAACAATAAAATGGCGAACAACGGAGCCCGCGAACACATGGAGATGAATGGCATTCTAGAAACGTGCCTCGTGTTCCCGTGGTGCACTTCTAAACACCATTTCTAACCTTAGACGCTGATGACGGCAAGATCCCGAACGTTGGTATCTGTTGCCAACCGCTTTCGCTATACACCGCCATATTCTTTAGAGTCAAGTCGGCGTTTTTCTAAAGAAGTGAGCAGAAGCCAGATTTGTGTGATAAAAAGCGTCTGCGCGCGCGCAGCGCCGACAGCAGCGCCACCGCAATGAGGTGACGTCACAACAGAGCCACCGCAGTGGGGTATCCTTTTGCTTGTCCCCCTTTTGTTCTTCCGTTCCCTGGCGCTTTTATTTTCCTTCGAATGCACGAACTAGCCCACCTTGTCGTTCTATTTATATCAAAAATATGGGCAGGTGCACTTTCACGTAATGGTTGCCAACCTTGTTACAAAAACCGTAAGAAATTATCGCAAGAGAAATTAAAATAAAAAAACGCGCAGTTCGGCTAAGGTGCAAATTGGGTTTTGGAAATGAAGAAAGGGAAGTGCCGACTCCGTGGAAAACCCCGGAGGATCCTAACAGGATGAAACAGCTAACGTCTGCACGTGGTCACGAAGCGGGGTTTCCAATTATACGCTACGCCGATCAAGCGTTCCTGCTGGCTTCCATTATTTTTCAAAATCTTCCTGCTAATACCTCTTGCCCGCGAAACACCCGTCTACTCCAATTTCCTCTTTGTTATCATCTCGCCATAGACTTTAAGTCCTAGACCTGGCTAAACTGGGCTTCATTTTAGCGGTTGGACGTTTCTCGCAGAAGCAATTTTTTGTCTGTGAAACCCGAGCGTCAGATCGATAATAAATGCAAATAGAATACGACAAGGTGCCGACCTAAAATTCGGCGAGGAGACAAGGAGGAAAACCGTGCTGTTTGCGCAGTTGATGTGTTAAGTGAAAACAAAAGCGCACGCCAAAACGTTATGGTTTTTTTGAGGAGCAAGCTCCCTTTTCTTTTTTTTTGTGCACAGCAGAAGCCACGTACTGATTGCACAGCCCTTAAGGGCTATTTAAACAGTACACGTTCTCTGTTGCGCAAGGCTTTTGGCGTGCGCACGTTTCAGTGAAGACATCAACTTCGCAAACAGCACGGCCTTTCTCTTCGCCTGCTCAAGGCCGTCTTCTCTCCTTTTATGTTTACGGGAGTTTATGGAGCATTCACCAAGGAGGTTATAAATACTAAGAGGGGGCACGTTGCAATATTGGTGAAGCCTAGTCATAAAAAGTTTAAACGATATTGTGTCCAACGTGATCGCAGATCTCTGTGGCGATTGGTGCGCGTGACATGTCACGTGTGAGATGGATGGTTGATTGTAGAAGGACTCCTTGGTGGCTTGCGCGAGCTCCGTCCGGTGGGTTTTATCAGTTTGAAGGCTAGGCGCGAAGCAAGCAAGCGGTTGAGGTTATAATGCAATTAAATGCAAAGGTGCAAGCGAGGTTGAGGTGAATCACCAGCAGACTACACACTGCTGCTGGTACGCGGGGCGATCAGGGCAATTTCCGGAACGGAGAAAACGAAACCCTGGCGTCGCCGGGACCATGGTGGCCTGGACGCTGATTTCCTCCGGCTACGGGATCGGTGCTTGCAGCGTGGTCAGCTGCCGCAATCAGACTGACTTTTCTTCAGCGCGGGTTACCTTTCACCGGTAAGCCATTGGCGTATTAAGAACACATAGTTTTACGATAACAGGAATCGATCAACCATTCACTTAGATTTCCGACGGTCGCCGAACTGCGGAAACGATGGATTTCGGCCGTTGGTCATGGCGGTGGCTGTACCCCATCGAAGTGGACCGTGGTGTGCTTCGTGCACTTCCAATTGTCAATAAAACATCTCCCAACCTCGAGTCAATTTGAGCTGAGTCAATTTATCATGACAGCAATAAAACGTCCCAGTGGACGACCTGCATAGCGGCCGCAACGAAAAGAAAAAGCCAGTAGCGTGATATACCATATGAGAGCGATGAGAACGCAGCTATCATTTGCAGGCAAGAGCGGACATCATTGCCGTAAAAATGCGTAAGTATTGGTTCAATCTGTCGGATCGACATAGTAACGCAATCATGTGTGTATACAATTTATTCTTGCTTTCGTTACTGCGGCAATTAGTGGCCAGAAGATAAAGGGAATACTCCCCGCAGATGCACGGTACATTACCCAAAACACGCCACTAAGACTTCGTTACAGCACCCAACTTCTACGTTGAATACTATCGTTTTCAGGATGGTAACGGTCTGTAGAAAACAGAAGGCATAACGGCATAACAAAGCGCAGCAGGTGTAGAATGGGTCGGTAAGCGCGCCACAGTTTCTGGCTGTGACGACTGATTAATGGAACCCACGAGCACCACGCTCCCTGCCACTCTGCTCCCTGCTACCCGCAACCATCAACCACGCGACGGTCGCATGCTAGGCCGATAAGTGAGGAGGGCAAGGAGGAAAATGAGAAACAGCCGAAGCGTCAAGGGACCATGGCTTGGGGAGGCTTATGTGGCTGCCGTCATGTCCCCTCCTACCCTTCTAACCTCCTTGGTATTCACACGACAGATCTTTATCTCCGGAGAGAACTGTGTACGTCATAGAGCTGCGAGATGGAAAGGTCAACGTACCACACGCACAAAGGAATATCGTGATGTTGAGTCGGCGGAGCGTTTTTTTTTTTTTTTCTGAAAGCATATACCCAGCTAAAGACAAGAAACAGAAAAGAAAAGTCCTCCCACAACTTAGTGTTGTTGACCGTAATCCTTTCCAAAACGTATGGGCACAAAGAGCGGGTCCAGTCGCCCCGACGAGACGATGGGTATTCTGTGGGAAGGTCCCAGATTTTCCGCGGCTAACCGCGAGATTAGCGAGCATCTGTGACGCTGCGCAAGTCACTTCAAAGCTTGGTGACGTTTAATTCTTTCCTCGAGGAGAAACTCCGTCGTCCTAATATAACACTGAAGGCTTATTACAGCAGCGGAGGCCTTGATAACAGCCAGTAGGTCGTCTGAGTCACTGATTCTTTCTTTCCGTCATGAGTGCCCTCCAAGGCTTTGTTGAATGACTTTAGTAAACAATGACTTCCCCACGAAAAAAAAAACGAAAAAAAAAAACAACAACAAAGAAATGACTCAAGGAGGTGCGGACGAGGAGGGAAAACATACGCGTCCGTCCAGCAAGTGCTGGGCACAGCAGAAAGCGTGTCTTATGTAGAGAGAGCTTTAAAGGGCTGTCCAAACAGGATGTGTTTTCTGTAATCACAGCAATTGCTGTGCCGGGTGTGTGCTTTTCCTTCGGTCGGTTCCGCTCCGCTTTGGCACGTTTTCGATGGCCAAAGAGAAAACTACCCTCCGTTTTGTCAAAAGGGGAAGAGCGCAAGCGAGCTGGTTAAGGGGTATCCACACGAAGAACTCCGCGGACGGATGTCGTGACGTCAGCAATCCGTAAAACTCCGTCCTCGGCTCCAGCATCCATACGGACGGAGAGGGTCGTGAGGAATATCAGTGTTATCAGCCGAATTTAGCGATCGCACTCTCGTTAATAACACTCGGAGTATGTTGAGTATGTTGAAGAGAACGCGCGCGCCGTAGTCGAGAGTAGGAAAATGGAGGCGCAGATGAAGCAGCGGTATGCCGGTATGGAAGAAGCGTAGTCACAACTGTGCGAAACTTTCTTCGCCAATCTTCTCTCATATGGACGCCTTGAGGTTTGTTTCCGAACACAGTTCGCTGCTTATGACTCACAAAGCATAAAACGCCTCATTGAAAAAAAAAGAAAAAACTTTATTAATTCTTTTTTTTTAATTTTACCACCGCGCTACTACAACGGAAATGGCGCAGGCGGTTCCGGAAGAGCCAAAAGAACGCGGTGGCTCCAGTGGTCAGACGAGGCAAAAGAGTATCGCTAAAAGCAGCTAAATGCGAGCTACTCCGACGCCCATCCGCGGAGCTTTCGTGCTGATAGAACGAAGCATCCGCGCCTCCGCCACGGAGGAGGACGGCGCCGCGAGGCGTCAAAAAGGGATGACGTACACCCGCCGGCAATATGAAAGTTAGCACCTTACCTGGTTTCTTGCCTGTTTTACGGCTCCCGAAAGCTATATTAACTCTCAACGTCTCAAATGGTACGTGGCTTGGGGGTCTAAACTTTGCTATCTAGCCCTCTTCTGGAACAAAGCTTGTTCCGAAACTTGCAGGAGCGTCGAAAACAAGAGGAGGGCTGTTCACCTTCATATTGCACACGGGTGTACAGCATATCTCACGTGATGCGTGATCCGAGGAGGAAAGTGACCAATGTCTCCTTCGAGTGGATAGCCCATTAGGGTCGGACATAAATCAGGGTTCACAAGTGTGTCGCTACCCACTGCTTGCGTCCTTGGACAGAGGCTTGGAACGTGAACATCACGTGGGTCCGGATAGCCACTTATACATGGCTTGCATGTGACGTCAGTCCTTCCCTTTCCCAGGTGGCCAGAAGAACGTCGTTAACGCAGCGAAAGCTACGCTCCTACGCCCTTTCCCCGGAAGGAAGTCCGCCCCTTTTTCTGATAGCCAGAAGCGTCTCGTTAACGCAGTAGGGCTACTCTCTCACGCGTCCTTTCTCTCTATTTGTGTAACAAGGTAACGTCACTGCAAGCTATGTATATGCTCTTCGAACAGTCATCAAGGCCTCTGCTCTTGTTGTCGGTCCGCAATCTCCCTAAAACAAGAAAGGAGAGGAGACGACAGCGAGGAGGCGAGGAGGAAAGCCGTGCTATTTGTGTGGTTGATGTCCTCGCTGAAAACGTATGCGAGCGTCTTAACTTTCACGCTTTTAGAGAAGCGCACGCGCAATTTTTTCGTGCACAGCATCTGCTCTGTTCTGTTCGGACATTCCTTAAGCAGTGAAATTGCCGACTTGTGGGGAGTAGACACTGACGAGATACCTCCTAGAAAAATTCCGAAATTGCGAGCACAATGACCTCACGCACAATGACCTCATGACCTCCTTGCCCCGAGGCAGCTATCACATAACACCGAAAAAAGTAGATGAGAGAGAGGTCAACACGAGCGTCCTTGCCTGTTCGTCTTCCGTCACCACCGTTCTCTTCGGCAACCGTGGTCAGTACATATAACTCGCTGCATTCCTTTCGGTACCGCGGACGGCGTTGCACACTTTCCAGTAAGGCTAATCATGTCGATTTTTGTTTTTGTCTCTCAGTACACCAAAAGACGGTCATCGAAAGAAATATCGGGGTGGATTGTGCTCCTTCACGCACAAAATTTGGGCGCAAAATGTGCTGTTAGTTAATGTAATATTTAGTGAACAGAATAAGGAATAAACCCCTAAATAAAAGCAACGACGCAAGCACAACGCGGAAAGGAGAAGAAGGAAATTGCATGACGAAAATAATCCCAGGACAAGGGAACAAGGGACAAAGGGAAAAACACAACTAGGCGACTGGTGCACAACCGTAAAAACCACCTGGTCTTGTTATCGAACGAGGGACCTTTCCATTTCCAGTGGAGCGCTCTACCAACTGAGCTAACCAGGAGTTAGACGTCAGTAGAGCAAACTGATTTTTTTCAGTCGCGCACCAGTCCCCTAGCTGTGTTCGCAGATTTGTGCTTGTCGTTTGTTCTCTTTGTTCCCCTTCTCCAGGAATTATTTTCGTCAATTTTGTCCAGCTGGCTTGCACTTTTCCGTTTAATTGTGTGAAAATCATAAGGATATTAAAGTTTACCGTGAAGTTTTTTCTCTTGCTTCCCGTATGAGTGCGGGCTGATCGGTTTGGGGAGTTTTTTTACATTTAATCCTGGTCGAAATGGGTTTTGAACGCGAAAGCATTTTTTACGCAACGTAACATATTTATTGCGCCATTTTAGGGCCTTGCGTATTTTATGAAAATATTTCCGGTTCCTTGCCGTGTGCAGCACGTAAACTGCGGCCACAGCTGAGGAGGTGCACGCTGTGTTGTACACGGTTACAATGCCGAGTTCAAACGTAGTGGACCTGAGTAAGGCTAGATTTGGCGGGCAGCGTTTATGTGCCACTATACCTTCACGTGACACAGTCGATACGTTACTTCATGACGTTACCTGACATTAAACTTCAGCTATACACACCTTGCGGCAGCTATGTATGGGCGCTGCCATAACCGTCCTCCTGTTTTTGTTTCATTTTATTTCGTTAACTTAGAGAATATTGACCTTTTATATTGTATCGTTCCTCTTTTCCCCCAACATCGACCCTCGTGGAGGCTCGCCAACCCCTGCTTCAGTGGTTCGGCGTCTCGGTAAAACACGTGAAGGTCAGCGAATGGCAGCTGCATTCTGACGCGTGTTTAAAGCACGTATACACAGCGGGTATTGCGAAGTTACGTGATTCTAACTTACCGTTAAATTTAGCGGATAAATTGTTCTACTGGATTTATCAAACGGTCTCTTTACAAAATTTAGATACATTATTGTCACGGGGCGTAATAACTACCGCGCTAAACTTGGCGGAGAAATATTTTAACTTCATTTACCGTGAAGCGTTTCTAATAACGTCTAATCGCTACATGAAGTGACGTCATATGACGCCACTGCCTTACACGAAATACACACAGGATCTGCTGCGATACATCGGCAGTAAGCAGGGCAGGTACTTTTTCCAAAGTGCGAGCTTGGTGCATCGGTATGCAAGGGGGAGCGAGACAATGAAAAAAGATCATAAAGATCGCGCAACGAACGTCCTATGACAAAGCAGCCAAGCACGCGCCGTCATTATTTGAGATTGGAGGGAAAAAAAGGCACGTGAATGCGCGAGGTGGGTCAAGGAGCAGACGAAATTTCTGGCGGTGGAACGGCAGTTTCCATCAACAGTTGCACTCTTGACCCTTCACCAAAGCCCCGTTAATCCCACAACGGCGATCCGGGTAGCTTACTTCAGCCCCTGCCATCCATCACAAGCGTTATGCATCCCCTACCTACATTGCCTTCGTACACGCGGGTGCAACGGTATGCATGCACCCTACTTCTACCTGCTCAAGAGCCCCAACATAGGGTGCATCAATCTGCTCCGACAAGCTCAAATATGCCTTTCGCAAACAAAATTACCTGAATCCGCGTAAAACGCGAGCAAGCCTCTTATCTTCGTGCGCACAAACCTCGCCTGTCCCATAGTGAGCGATGCATAGAGGTACGCAGTAACGGGAGTTGTGCCCAAAAGCAGAAAGGCCCGAGGGCCAGCAGAGCAGGCAGCGGAAACCTGCAAAAGCAAACAGAGACGCCCTGCAACGCTTAGACACGTTCACCTACTCCGCGCGTCAAACAGAAGACCTCTGGTTCGAGCCATAAATCCGGTGCCGGTGCCGGTGTGGCGTCACGCCTTTATCGCTGCCCACCGGGAAGCCGCCTCCCCATGGTCTATATATCTCTTCTACATCTGTATATTTTCCTCCTTTTGGTTTATTTTTATCCAGAAACCGGCTCTTCTTTGTTTTTCTATTTTTCCCGATATATTTACGACTCATTCGAGCAAAGGAATTTTTTTTTTTTAATTTATATTCATTTTTACGTTTTCTTCTAGTTTATAATCTTGAAACTAGCTCATTTAGGATAAGCATTAAAAAAAAAAAAAAAGACCGTGAGCACCAGTTTTGGTACCCGCCATTTCCGACAGAAAAGAGGAAACTTCTTTTTCCCTCATGAAGTTCTACCTTTTACGGAGACACTATAAAAGGTGGGTTTCATCTCAACCATTTTACCTATTGTTCACGAAACCCTAGAAACAGGTGTTGTGTCCATAATGAAAGTGCTTGGTTGAATATATCCAAGAGGTTCCTTTGTCTGTCACTAGTGCGACAGACGGTTAGAAATTATGTAGAACTAGCCTTTATATCAGCTTCACCTAAAACGCTCTATTTACTGCAATCAATGGCATGGGTGTGAGAGCATTGGTTTATGTAGTATTTGCTTGTTAGATTTGAAGGGATCGAAAATTACTCCTTATTAAGGTGCAACCCCTACCGTGAATGCCGTTTTGGTTCTTTTTTGACGGTGTATAACTTTTTTCCTTTGTACTCTATGGTCATAAGGTTAATGTACAAATAAGTCGCTATTCGTCAGCTCTACTTTAATGTCTCGATATTACGCTTATTTTAGTTCGTATTTTATATTTAATTGTTAACAGACCACAGTGTCCGATATCGAACAATTTGTTTTAGAGCGCAGCTCTTAGGGGCCCGTTTCCAGCCTGAGCGGCGTCGGCGTCGGCGTCGGCGTTTTCGTCGGCGTCGGCGTTTTCGTCGGCGTCGGCGTTGCCGTCGGCGTAACCGGAGGGGGGTCACGTGACCCCCGAGGTCACGTGACCCCCCAGGTCACGTGACCCCCCTCCCCCGAGATCACGTGACCCCCCGGAGTCACGTGACTACCCGCAGGTGACGTGACCCCCCTCGCTACCCTTCCCTACTCCTCTTCAAGAGCTGCGCTCCAATTCGGCGTTACAGGGATTTGTAAACGGCTTTTTTCGACTTATAACATCTTAATGACCATGATAATTTACGTCAACTGTCTGTTGGATATAGGAAATTAAAAAAAGAAACGTAAGCAATGAACTGTACAAAAACTATAAATTTTTTAACTAAAATAAAGTTGAAAATAGTGTTATTTCAATAAAAATTTTATCACTTCAACTAACGAAAATAACGAGACATTAATGTATTACGAAGTATCTTTCGATATTACATTTTACAGAAAAAGCATATCGGTAGATTTCGCGTGATGTTCAGTATTCAATCAGAAACTTTTGACATTCAGTTACGGGAGGTTGCTGTTTTTTTAGATATCAAATACGGATGGCGAGACGTGTTCAAGAATAGCGTGATTTGCATTTTTCGTCATGCACCGTTTGGAGCGCCGCATGAGAAACAGAAATAGCACCAGATGTGTAGATGTCGGATGCCTGGATACTCGCAGTGAGCGAGCCAGAAGTGTAAAAACAACGAGTGCTAGGCTGCGAGGGGATTACAGCTCCTTTTGCAAGCGTTTCACTGTGCATACGTAGGCCTAAATAAAATTGAGGACGTTTCCGGTGGTTAGAATTCCACCAGATTTACTGATTTTTTTTTTTTGTCAAGTGAAGAAATTATTTTTTAATTTCACAGTACGGCTTGTTGGAATGGTGCGACTGTATTTCTTACACAGCCGTCTTGGTACATTTTAACAAAAAAAAAAGTGAAAGCCGTTTACAACTCCCTGTAACGCCGAACTAGAGCGCAGCTCTTGAGGAGGAGAGAAGGGTACTGGGGGGTTCAACCGACCAGGGGGGGTCACGTGACCTTAGCGGTCACGTGACCCCCAAGGCCACGTGACCCCCCAATGCCGGTGATGTCATCACCGACGTCACCGATGACGTCATTAGTGACGATGACGATGCGGATACCGATGACGTCATTAGTGACGTCACTGATGACCACCAGTGATGATGACGATGACGATGCAAATGTCGGTGACGTCATCAGTGACGTCACTGATGACGTCATCAGTGATGATAACGATGACGATGCGGATGCCGGTGACGACATCAGTGACGTCACTGATGATGTCATCAGTGATGATGACGATGCGGATGCCGGTGACGTCATCAGTGATGATGACGATGACGATGTGGATGCCGGTGACGTCATCAGTGACGTCACTAATGACGTCATCAGTGATGATAATGTCACCAGTGGTGATGACGATGACGATGTGGATGCCGGTGACGTCATCAGTGACGATGACGTCATCGGGGGGGGTCACGCGACATCGGCGGGGGTCACGTAACCTCGGGGGGTCACGTGACTTCGGGGGTCACGTGACCTCGAGGAGGGGGTCACGTGACCTCAGGGGAGTCACGCGACTTCGGGGGGTCACGTGACCTCGGGGGGGGGGGGTCACGTGCCCCCCCCCACGAGGTCACGTGACCCCGGCGGAAGGCTCGCGCGGTGCATTATGGGACATTTCCCATAATGCACCGCGCAGTTACGCCGACGGCGACGGCGACGCCGACGCCGACGGCGACGCCGCTCAAGCCGGTAACGGGCGCCTAAGAGCTGCGCTCTAAAAATAACATAAAAGAGTATCGCAGCCTTTCAGCCCAAGCGCCGGCCTACGGGTCCCCATTTGGCGAACTTTATTCCCGTCCGAGGTGCTCGGAATCTAACGGAGGCCTATTACTGAGAGGGCGCCCTCCAATCGAGAATTCGGTTTCACAACAAAAAATCTACACTTGGTCAAGTAATTAACACGCTGTTTTATTGCTGCAGAGTGCCGGATTCCCTTCGTTAATTAAACGTAGAACCACTATAAATGAGCTACGTTTAGAGCATCGGCACCCTTTTTCCCGATATTGTTGAAGGTGCCGTCATATTGGTGTTTGTGCATAGCAGATGCTACTGCCAGTGGCGCACCGACTTGTTTTTGAGCGGGGGGCGAAGCAGACTCCCTCCCCTCCACTCCTCCGCCCCCCCCCCCCCCTCCCCAGGGCCGGGGGGCGGTGCCCTTGTTATACCTTGGGCGCCGCCATCCAGTTTTGGCGCTGCCCAGTGGTGACTGTTTCAGGGGGGGGGGGGGGGGGGACACCATACCCTGCTCCCCCCGCCACTCTGAGAATTTGGAAAGAAAACGCCCCCCTTCACCCCCCCTCCCCGATTGGTATGTCCATGGCAACTGCCGGTCATCATGATTTTAAAGTGCGACTATCTCAACATTAGATTCGGTGTTAGAAAGCTTATGAAATATTGCTTCGCCCTTTCGCGTACCGTTTAAACATCTATGGATGACGGAAAATCGTTTCTTGTAATTTCAAATAAAGCTTCAGAAAATTGACAACCATACTTTAAGCCCCAAGGTAGGTGAGCGTCGTTTTTCTGAAGCGCAGCTTGGTTAGTGGCACAAGTGTCACTAAGATCCGAATTTTCACTTAGCATTAGCATCGATGAGGGTGCAACCAACATTACGGGCCGATGAAGCTAATCCAGCAGCGCCAAGCTATAATTGCCTAAACTAAATTTAAGCAGTTGTAACAATTCTCTTTTTATATTTCTGATCTTCAAATACCCCAATACTCGTAACAACGCTAATTGTATGCTCACCTTGATATAGAAAGAAATCCCCGACTGTTCTGAAACGTTTCCCGTGTTTTTTTTTATTGTTATGTTTTTATTGCGAACAGTATAATGTCACAGAACAAATTCATCATCTGGGTTCTATATCGCAATCATGCGACATCATTTAGTTTCATAAACGCCTCAAACACGAGGCAAAGCGCTGGCCTCAGATCCCCAGTTGGTCCTACGAATTCCCAGACGCTGCGGTGATTATACTTAATAAATGAACGTCTGATCTCACAACTCTGGCAGTTATAATCACTGTTAATTATCTAAAATCTAAAACGTACTTGCAATAAAGCACAAAATATATAAGGGGTTATGGGTTTTCAGTAAAGTAGTAAGTACACAGGGTGCTATGTACTTGAAGTACGAGATATACAATGTACAGTCGGGGACAAAAGTCTCCAGGACACGCGAGCTGCGACTGAAACGCATTGCTCTGCCATCTGCCGGTGGGTCGCCTGGTTTCGAGATCACAGAAAAGCGCATGCGCGTCCTACTCTGCCTGCCAACAAGTGCGCTTTCCCGCTCTTCTGCGGCGCGGCGCCTAACTCGGAATCGGGCGCGTGGTACCGCCTCGGGGATAGCGCTTACTGACATGGCACATATCAAGCAAGAAGTCACGGCATCTCAACTGAGCGATAAGCTCAACTGGTTATTAAGCAAGGTGCGCTGACACGGCGAAATGCGGCGCAATGCCCCAGACGGTATCTCGAGTTTCGGAATGTGTAGCGGACGCTCGTCAGCCGCCAGCGCTATCTCCGAGGCGGTACCAAGCGCCCGATTCCGAGTTAGGCACTGTGCCGCAGAACAGCGGGAAAACAGACATGTTTGCAGGCAGAGTAGGACGCGCATGCGCTTTTGTGTGATCTCGAAACCAGGCCACCCGCCGGCAGATGGCAGAGCGATGCGTTTCAGCCGCAGCTCGCACGTCCTGGAGACTTTTGTCCCCGACTGTACGTACTTTCACAGTAAAGTACAAGTACTTTTGAACACAGAATTTTTTAGGATGCCCTTTCGTTCCTACAAACTTTTTTTTTTTAATCTGGTAAGCTTTGCCTTAGGGAAGCATCTGTTATTTTCCGAAATGTCGGCGAATATTGCATAAAACCAAGTAGCCAAAAAGTAGTTGTTTTGCTCTCGCTGGCAAACTACTTAACACAATCAACTTATAACGCTTTTTTTTTGTTTCATTCCTTGAAAGAAATGACCTGATGATGTCTTGAAAGACGATAACCCGTTTTCACATGAGAAAACGCTTTTGTTTATCTTTTTTGGGGGGGATTCGGTCCCAAAGGGCACGAAAACGAAATTTCAGCGCTCATCATTTAGCTTTAATGTGTTGCATATTGGAGCATAATCTCAAAAATACCAGCCTTTTGTTGAAGGGCACAAGGAAACTAATTTTAAAGCTAATTAAACGATCTTTCAATGTGCACCTGGTGGATGCATGTGGAGCCTATATGGAAGGTAATCAAGCATGGCTGGGGAAGTTTCTACGTAGTCATGACGTAGCAGGTTCCATCGGAGCAGCGCCGCCTCTTTGGAACTCGACATTTCCTTCCTAGCTTTTTCCTCAACTCACAAATCGCGCATTGTACCGAACAGTTGAAGAAGACGGAAAGGAGGGACTCCCCTTTTGCTCGGAGCCTCGTTTGTGTACCTGGACACAGTCATACTCCGCCTAGAATATTAGCCCATCACTCAAAATTTGGACAAAAGTTGCTTTTCCCACCTCGTTCACCCCTAAGCTGACACTGCTGTGGAAGCTACGTGCTCATTGGGCCAGCCACAAGCTCGTCATCTCACAAGTACTTCGAACGGCTCGGTTGTATGCTTTAACGCTATTGACACCACCGCAACAGTGACAACACCACCAGCTGCAAAGCTCAAAACCACGCCAGCCTTGCTACGTTACGAATGCGAGGAATCTTTTTTTTTTAATATTTTTGTTTTTGCCGTATATCTGATGACGCATCGCGCTCTCCGTTTGCTTCTCTTCGAGCGCTTGCTTGTGTGCACCGTTTGGAACGAAAAATATAGCCAGTCGTTCAACGTACAAAAGTGCGATTATCATTTACGGTTATTTACCGTCATGCTTGACTCATTTCAGAACTAAATTTGAATAGTTCAATTTTCATTTCCGTACCCCTTTAATGAGAAAGCCAAGGACATGAGTGCGTTTTCCTTCAAAGAGCTTAACTTTACCGATATAACATTTGGGGAATGCACTTTGAAGTTTAGGGTTGTACTTTCCTCGGAGAGTTCCAAAAGAATGCTTTAAGTAAAGTACAAGTGCACACTGAGAGAAGGTACTTCAAGTAGAGTACACGTTTTCTGAACCTACATTCGATCTGGATGAGCATCGTACCGGCGTGCGGTCGTGTATCACTACTGCGTGAGCACGTTAAATACCCCAGGTTAGCAGTCCTACTGCACTGGCAAAATTGCTCATCTACAGTGTAAACCAGTGTCACCTCATCCTGGCAGACCGACCTTACGCTGTATAAATCACTAAAACGTCCAATTTGACTTTTGAACCTACTTTAAGTAGTACTTTTAGAAAAATTTACTTAAAGTATTTCTCAAGTCTGGTTAGAATCAAGAGTGGTATAAAATGTCAACATTCGTATCCTGCACTAACCGGTAGTTGCTGGTTAGCTCAGTTGGTAGAGCGCTTCGCCAGTCTTCTAGAGGTCCGTGATCGGTTCTTGAGCCTAGCAGATATTTCAGTGGCGACAAGTAACCTAGAATGCGAGAAGTGTGCTCCATTTCAGGTACAAGTAAAGTTTTGCATGAATTCTCTTTACCTCGGGAATTTTACCTAAATTATTTTTGTACTTCATATCATAAATTGTGTGCGTGCGCAGTATTAAGAAGAGCATGTGGGAGCTTACGGGACTCTGCTCCGTGCATAATGTCCCGTTCTAGTGATGCACTACATTTCTACAATTCGTGCACTCACGCCCGCACCTCACGGTAAGGTAAACATCATAAATAGCACACATTTAATATACACCAAAATATTTTATTTAAGTGTGATTTTTTTAAATATAAGTTAGCATTATAATATTTTAACCACTTTACCTTAAACTATTGATTTGTTCTTGCGAACTCGCGCACAGTCGTTCTAAGGTTCGCGCAAAAACTTCAAACTTATCAAGACACACGCGCTACAAAAACGTCCCCACCTTTTGGTTCCCTGTTCGTCGGGCGTATTGTATACACCAACACACGTCACTGACGTCACACCGCAGTGGTGGCGCTGCCATGGGCAGGGCTATAGCCCCCTCTATACTCACAAAGCCTGTTAGTTAGACGACGTAGCCATAGAGTGCCCGGTCGCAGATTTGGAGCGCGAGGATATGGTAGCACAGAGCATCAAAGAGCCATTTCTTGGGGAGCAAGATTTCAGCGCACAGCCTTTGCAGCGGCTAGGGCCCGATTCAAACTTGTTCGGTCGGGAGAAGTGGGATTCGGCGTCTCGCCGCAGCGGGGCACCGGTCACGTGACTCTCCTGTCTTCCGTTGTCTGCCGCTCTACCTTCTTAAATTTTGAAGGCCGCTTCTCGTGGCGATATGCCAGGCTTTTTCAGCATATAGGAGGCTATGGCAGGGCGCATGCGCAAAAGCTCCACTTCACGCGAATCTGTTTTCTAATCACGCGCAGTGCCGACACCTCATACGGGAACTGCGCATTTGCCCGCACCTCTTTTGTGCTTGCTTGTATAGAGCGCCTTGGCCTATTAGCGGCGAAATGTTTTGGTGGCGTCTTCCTATGGTTTGCTCTCGTGACGTCATTATTTTGCGAACAGCAAGTTCGACGGTGTTTGTTATTAGAATGGTGGAAGCTTGAAATCCTTGCGCTCTGAAACGAACACTGCCACCACCATCAAAATTGAAGTTCTTACATTCCTCTTATTTCTATCGATGAGAAAACCTTTGCTGACGTAATAGTAAGCATGGGGGCAATCATGGAAGGCCGACCACAGCGAGGCTTTGATTGCGCACGTGGTCCATATACTCTTCACCCTTAAGCTGAGACTACAAGCTCCGCCTTCAGCGCGAGCTCGCTGGCTTCCTCAGTGCTTAAGGGTGAACGGAGTATAGTAGCTGTGTTAGATTTACCTGGACCTCTTGCACCGGTGCAGAAAAGTGTAGGCCAGTGCACTTCCGGTATGTATATTGAGATACGTACCTGAGGTACAAAGCCCTATACTTTTCTGGACCGGTGCTGCAGGTGTGGGGCAATCGAACGAAACTAGTACTCTTGTTTCATGTGGACAATACTATGTCGGACAGAGCGGACGGTGTCTTAATGAGGGCTACGGCAGCATAATCTTAATTAACATCAACAGTAGGAAGTAACCTTTCGGCACGTGTTCGCCATCTTTAGAAAAAACCTCAATTTTTAAATGGATAACAAAAAAGCTTTCAGCCTTTCTACTCTGGTGAAGAAGGAAGACCAGCGGAGCTGTACAATGAAAAGTAATGGCCGGCCGAAAGTTGGCAAGTTAGAGTGGAAAGGCTGCCGCCATCTATGAGGGACGGCGGCAACCAGATACGTGGCTTGCCGCCGTCGCTCATAGATGGCGGTAGATATCCATAGTTCGGTGTCTTCCTTTCTTTGCGGGGGACAGGATCCTAGGGAAGCTAGCCCTTAACAGTTCTGCTGTAAAAACAGGCGAGGTGCTTGAGGCGTTTACGACTTTGTGCTTGGTCGATCGCTGTTAGTCAGCCGTCGGTGGCTTCGAGTGAAAAAGAAGACACTTTTTTCCTGAAATTCGCGGAAAGGAAAGCGCGCGCTGACGTCGAGCTTCCACAGTCCTTTTGCACCGTGCATTCAGAACCATTAAGGTTGCCGGCCTCAGCAGCCTAATAATGTAGGCGCGTTCTAACCATAAGCTCTGAAAATTTCCCTGAAATACGGTGTGGGTTATTTCATACTGTTGGGATGAAGCACAAAAACAGATAAGCAGCAATAATTGCCTTTGCTCGATGTCAAAAGAAGCAGTACCGTGTCCGGTCAGTGTTTAGCGCCGCTATTGTTTGCCAGAGAGGCGGTTGCCGGTGACAATTGCCTGAAGGCTGAACTCCATGGAACGAATGTGCAGCGACAAATCGAAGAATTTCGCCCGGCGGCTTTTGCTCTGCGCGTGGCATCAGCACAGTGGCTTCTACGTCACGCGCAAAGCGAGCGTGCCATCGGGCGGCGTTCGTCAGTCGTTCGTCGCATTATTCGCTACACGGAGTTCAGCCTTAAGATGGAATTACGGGCTCCGAAGTTTGTTTCAGTTCGGTGTTTGGAGTCATTGCACTGACTTGCCAAGAACTCAAATATGAATAAGACAGCTTTTCACCAGAGAGTTTATTGATATTGTAATTGATTTATCTGTTATCGCTACGGATGACCCTTGTTGCGACTTGGTTTTACACTGTACGCGTACTTTGTTTCAGGAGCCAAAAAGGAGCAAACTCTCCCTTGATTACTCCTTTCCGTCCGAGAAAGGGGGAGACCCGCCTTTTTTTGCGGGGAATATCTCAGACATACGCTCCTGTGCGGAGAGGAGGAGAAAAAAGTGCGAGAGGGAATGGAGAGAAGAAAACTTGAAACCGGTTTCCTTCTTAACAGAAGACGATTCTCTAGGTGCAGACACAGCCGACGATCTGAGCTGATGGGAACGATAAGACATGGTCAAAAAAACACCATCATGCTGTTTGTCATATCTCTGTACTTTTTATATCATCGTCAAACCAATAATTAACAAAATAAAAAGACACATGTCTTGCCCTCCTGACACTGCTTGCTTGGACCCATTAACCCGTAGCATTGGCTGCGTCTGGGCTTCAGTTGAAATGAGTACATGGACGATTGAAGATAATGTTTTATTTAAACGTATGTGTATGTATATGTATATAGACTACGCAACTGAGACTAATACGTCACTCTTTCAAGCATCCTTGTGGGAAGGGCTTGCAGCGATCTTTTTGTGCGCAATTTATAATTCGGGCGAAAACCGTGAAAATATATAAAAGCAATTAGGCTTACTCGATTCTTTTACAAGTAGTATAGCCCCAAATAGTGATTGCAATAAAATTCGAAAATTGCACTATTAAACTTAAGGCCAATATTTAAAAATAGTTAATATGTTAATTTCGCTTAATTCGAGAGCTTAACACAAATATCACCTTATTTAGTGTTCGCCGAACCTCATAAATATAAATGGTAAAGATTGCACTCGCTTAGCTCTCACTCCCTCTAAAGAATTAAAAAATATATATATATGTTCGAAATAAAATCAGACCCTCTGTATTATTCGACTTCTCGAATAGACTTTGCTATTTTTCCCGTATTGTGTGAAGTTTCGCTATGACTGTGCATTATTTTTATGTAACGCCCATTTAAGGAACTAATAAATAAGATAAAGTAAGGTTCACGAAGGAAATCAGAAATCTGAAATGCACTTCAATCGTTGAACGGTCGGACAAAAGGTCGTTATATAAAATTAAACGGTTGTCGGAGGTCGAGACTTTAAAATGTCTCTTTATGCCTCCTTTGGCGAGAATGCTTGTAGGGCTACTCCTTATTATAAAACGAAAGTGTAAAGTGGATCGCAGCTGAAGTGAGCGCTCCAAGCCCCTCGGCGACACCATACAACAAGAAAGACAGCACAGAAGCCAAAGATACTTCCGAAACAGCGCAAGCCACAATTTAGCGCCAAGATTTAGGAGCGTTGTGTCCGAGTGGAAATCGCTTCCTGGAATCGCGGTACCTCCTTTCCACCCCCTCAAGTAATGACTGCGCTTAAGGGCGCGCTTATTTCGCCAGCTTGATTGCTACCGCGACAGTTATTTAGATGTTGCAGAGCGCGGTCTCGGATCGCGATTTCCGTGTCAATTGTCTTAATGTCTAGTTCTTTGTTCATTCCGCTTCTTTTTCGTTAAAATAGCCACAAAATTATGTTGGCTTTGGGTTTTACACCCGGTATAATATGCTGCATGGCCCAAATGCAATGAAATATAATGGCAATCAAAAGATACTTAATTTTTGTTTTTAAGCTTAAAAAGCTCAATACTGACTGTTTTAAATGCGCAGCATTCATTGGGCCAGCCTCGGGGATTATATATGCATGGCATGTAACCTCTTGGAGGCCACAGTTTAATGTAGCATTATGACGCCATGTGAAACTATTACCTCTGTTGAAAAACCGTCTGTATGGCCGCAATAATTTCTGAAATGTTTGGCATACTCTTCATGAATATCTGACCTCGTATGTTCTGTGTATATGTGCGCGGGCTATCACCATATTTAGTGAAACAAACGCCGCGACAGAACCGGGGACCATACCGTGACCGCGCTCAGGATTTCGTCAACGGCCTTTGGTATTGGTTTTGCGTTCGTCGCTTTTGGTAAACGTCATGAAGAATCTGTGTGCATCTATTGCACCTTCTCGGGTTTTAGTTTTGAAATAGCGCACATCTTTGGAATTTACCCCGTGGGCTTTGTGAGTACTTGGAAAGATATTTTTGGCGAAAAAGAACTCGGTTGCCGCTATTTGGTCTGGTCGCTTCTTTCTTGAGCTTTATGCGTCCAGGTTGGTTCTTAACGTTTTTCTGAGTTTCAACATTCATGTAAAGCTCAATATCTAAATTAAACCTCTTTTGACGTTTGAAACAACTGCATTTTTGGTCTATCGCTCATAGTCACTTGAGCGTCTAACGGGTTGACAAGCAGAAAGGGTCTCACAGATTTGAAAATCTAAATGACCGGGATAAAATTGTAAAATACACCAGCAGCGAAAGTATTTTTCCCCTGATGGTGAAGACGTCGCCCCAGTGCCTCCCATTCCCATGCAATGACACCTGTGCGCGCAAGAGCACAATGACGGAAATTTGCCTATCTTAATGTATAGTATTAATAAAACATTATTTTTTGTAATATTCCACACCGCGAATACATATTAACCGCAACTGCCAAAGTCAGAATATTTTCAAGGTTCATCTGCATCGATGAATTACAAAATGGTACATTCTAATTGTGATATTTCTTTGACAAATTATATTGATATATAATGCACTACACATCCCAAACCCCGTAAAAAATCAACCAACAAAAGTGGTTTTTTTCTTTGTGCCGGCGTTTTCTAAGACGAAATTTAATCCAGGAGTTGCGGCAAACAAAAAGATTTGTGAAGCCATTAGTATGCGCTTGATTTTTTTTTTTCTTCTTGAAAGCAGATCCCACACCTGCCATGTGCAAAAACAAAACAAAAATGGTTGAATTGTTGGAAATTAACAAAACGTTTTCACGCTCGACTGCAGCAAAATTAAGACGTGAATAAAGTCTTGGCTTGTCTAGGAAGGAAGAAAGATAAGTTGGAACAAAGAACTTTTACATTCGAGAGATGTTCTAGACAGCCCTGTGTTTTTTTATGTTCGCAGACATTTCATATCTGACTGCATAGAGGGTGTAACTCTAACTATTTTATTTATTTTTATTTGCGAAAAAGTAAAAATGAAACGTATTTATGGTTAAAATGTTGATCCAACATTGCATGGAAGCGTTCAATACATGATGGTTCTGTAATATTTTGACAGGTACGTATCACATGAGTAGCATGACTTCATGATAATTATTAAAAGCTTATATACCGGGTGTCTCAAATAGCGGCCAGGCTCTTTAAATTGATCGCAAAATTCAGTTTCTTAACCTATCGGTCTAAGAGTTTGTGCAGCGTTGCCCGCAGGTAGTGCAGTTTTCTTTAAACTTTTCAAAGGTCGAACTTGTCACCGTGGTGCATTATGGCACGTTTCCCATAATGCACCGTTGAAACCCTCAGAACGTCCTTACAGAGTGCAATGGCAAACTCTTGGGGTATAGAACGTCTTTTTTTGTGGTTGTACTGGAAAAAAAGAAGCGTGTCGGTGTGCGTTGGCGGTGACCTTCGGAGGTGTGTTTATGCAAGCTGTGAAAGGAATGAAGTTTGTTAGCTGAGTTTGAGACGTTTGTCTGTCCCCTTATTTCTGTGACGAACTTTTCCTTTCAAGTTTCCTTCCAAGTCAGGAGTTGGACATCCTTATGGTCTATAGAGTGTCAGGTTATAAACAAACTGCCGATAAAAATGAAGCACGGTTGTCAGATTAAACAGCGCTAAGTCAAGATCAGCTTTTCACACGTGATACATATAATCGAAGGCGCTATGTGGAAGGTAAATTTTAAAACAAAAAAAAAAATCTGTGCGTCCACTTTGTTTAAATATGTAGATATATCCGTTTCAATACATCATTCCAGCGTTGACCTCCCGAGCCAAAAAAGGCAGAGTAAGCGGGCTGTCAACGCCTTTCGGGCGCCTGATATTCTGTGGAAAATGGCTACTGAGCTTGCTCAGAACGCGTGCCATAATAGCCCGGTGACAATGATAGCAGCGTGAACAACACGGTTATTAAAATGAATTATTTGAAACTACATCCTGCCCCTCGCCTTCTCGAGGATGAACGAAGGCCCAGAGGAGCGGGGAAGGTGGCAGACACGGCGGCAGGGACTGTCGGCCTTGGCGTTGCTGTTACCGCGTAATTTTGGTCGGCTTATGGGTGCACCGTGTAGTTTTGGCGGAGAAAAAGATTGATTCTGTCAAGATAGGAACTGTGGCGATCCGCTTCGCAACTTTTAGAAAACAATACGCACATTTTCTATAAGCAAGTAAACTTCTCCATCACCTGTGATATACATCTGCCCTAACCGCATCGTAATTGTAGTCAAATAAAGTAATTTTAGCACACTGACCAGCGTCAGCGAGCAGGCGCATGGTAAATCCGAAAGAATCTATCACCGTTCCTTCCGCCATCTTTGATCTACAACCCCGTTTTTATAGTGCGTTGGAGTCGAGAAAGCTTCGTTCCCAGAGCCCTCCAATGCCCCAAGCGACCCAAACGGTAATACCTCCTATCCCTCGGCGCCCTTCTGTTATGGCTTACATGTCTTACGACAGCAGTTACTACCTTAACTAAGCTTGATATACGCCAGTCGATTAGAACACAAATATTAAGCTACCAAAATATGAATGATATAAAGGACGACGAAAACGACTTTGGAATAATTAACGAAAGAGTATTAAAGAAGAAAACATAAAAAAGTTAAAAACTAGAGTGAGACTCGTGATTCAAAACTAACTTTCCCAAATCTTTAACGATAGTTTAACGACAAAATTGTTTTGCGCTCTATTGATGGGTTATGGAGGATATTAATTTGTCATCCTTCATCTCCCGTACTCCGTAATTACTTTCTCGGCGTTATTTTCAAACGACCGGCTAGTTTCACTGTTATCAATATATGTTCTTTGATAAAAGTTTGCTCGTTCATTTTTTTACAAGTTTCTTTATAGCACTACCCACTTCCTTTATCCCCTTGCAAAGTTTTTTACTCTATAAGCTTTATCGTATCTGACGTCTCAACGTTTAAAGATGTTTCTAAATTTGTTCAATCAATATGCTCTATACGCAACTAGGGAATCGGAAGCTTTGGACCAGGTTGCCTGCATACCAAATAGTCCATGGTCATTTCAACCGCAAGGGGACCAAGAGAGATTCGCCACGTGAGCGGCGCTCCGCCGCTGATAAAAGGCCGTCGCAGGGATCGCGGCGCGGGCGATAACCGTCAAAAAGTGACTACTTTGTGTTGAACCACTGCGTTGTGTCATACACTGAGACGGCTAACAAGAAGGGAACTCCAACAGCTCTTAAAGGTCATTGGTAGCGACTCGCTTTGTTATCTGCCCTTTCTTAAGTAGGATATCAGTCTAAAGTATCTACTCGTATTAATTTATATATATTAGCCATAAAGTACTACTAAATGTTTTCTCTTTCTTCACTTAATATCATCCCCTTCATTGGAAACTCCTGATACCTTGCGTACAGATTCTGTGACAGATGCTAGCAACACTGAGATAATTGTTTTTTTTTTAGCTATTACTCTAGAAACAAAACAACGCTAACGGTTGGCTCCCCAACTTGAACATTTCTTTTTCCAAAACTAGCACACCAAGCAATACAAAAATTTGGGGTTTTTTCGATGTGTTCCGCAAATAAAGTGCAGCCGTATCCGAGGCTTTACGCACTCAGCTGTACACTCTACTATGCCGACACAAACAATCACGCTGCACACAGCTAGTGTCCCACTAAATTTAGCCGAGAAAGTTTTCTCACTAAACTGAGCTCCCTAGGGGAAAACTCCACGCTGTGTTTCTCCCCCGAAGCTGACCACACTTTTTCTACTTGGCTAGAATAATTATTCGACTATAAACGGGACGTTATCCCGTGACACCAACACGTCACGGTATCGCGGTACGTAACATGACACCATGACGACAGACGACGTCATGACATCACCTGAAGTGGTCTCGTGAAACCGTGACGTCACAATATCACGTGACCTAAAGGCGTCATGTGACGCCATGCTGTCACGTGACATCTTGGTGCCACCTGACGTCGGTGTCACATTCTGTCACAGTGTCCTTCTACCTTCGCGAGTGTTCCGTGACCGCATCACACGACGTCAAATGCCGCGTAACGTCCCGGTGGCAATTGACGTCACAGTGTCGTTGACTGCATGGCGTCACACCGTCACCTGACAAAATGACTTTACTCTAGACACAATGTCTGAAGAAAGAAAATGTGACACTAGCGCCACATGACACCACGCCATCACGTGACATTGTGACGTCACACCGTCAATGATCACACGGTATCGAGTCACACATTGACGACAGGTGACACTAACATCACATGACACCGTGTCGTCACGTGATATAACCACGCCACGTGCCTCGACGGCCCTACGTCAAACAAACCCGGAAAATCCGCTAGGAAACGTCGCCTATAGACGTTTTTCGTTTTATTTCGTACTCAGTCACGTCGGTTCCGTGTCTAACATAAGTAGCCAGAGCAAACTTCCGATTCACGTACATTTCCTAATTTGTTACTCCGCATTACTTTATAATAAGAGTGAGCAAAGTCTGACAGGGCTACAAGTGGCCATTTCTAGAAGAAAGCGCGTATATTTGACTTCGCAAATACTTCGAAAGCCGCCCTCTAGTTCAGAGCCGGAAGTCGTTGGGGGCTATTCGCACAATGGCGCCACCACGTTTCAACTCACGCAAGAAAGAGCGAATTCATAGCTTGCACTGACGTCACTCGGTGAGGCATCATACGAGAAAGGGCGCGTGAGAGCGTAGGTTGCACTGCGTTAACGAGGCGCTTCTGACCACCAGGAAGAAGGGCGCACTCATGTCAAGTGCAAGCCAGGTATAGGGAAGGCGAGCGCGTGCAGCCCGTGTACATACGTTCCCAGCATTCCCTTTGATGACTCGGTCATTTAGCTGAAGGTCTATTTATTCGAGTCACAAGGTCTCACTGAAAGCTCTCTTTTATATTTAGGAGCATTGCCACGCTGCATTGCAATGTGCCTTTAGTTTTAATCTTATCTTATCCCATCCGTAGATAATGGAATCATTTATGCCGGCCGTTCGCGTCGTTATGCTTACGCAACTCCAACATCAATAATTTCTCAATTCATAGAGAAAACGCCTGTGGTAAGAACATACGCAGACAGATAATCAAATCCTTCTATCAACAAAACTAAGGAGGAAGAGGATGTACTGAAGACATGTTCGAGGACGGCGCTTGTGATGGAAATGACGCTGAAAGATGGGATTCAAACTGCCTAATAACTGCACTGTGGCGTATGACAGGCGTCTCGTGTTTCATAAAAGAAAAAAAAAAAAACAATGTGCAGGCTTACAGCGCCTTCCACAACAACCCAGTAGACAATAATTATATCGCGCTAAAGGCGATTATTGGAATGGTTATAAAAAGTGTACAGAGACAGAAAAAAAACGCACACCCAAAAAACGAAGGACGAGAAGGCAGACAGAGCTCTGGCTTTTAAGGGATCTATTCGAAGAAACCGCTAATGGCGTGAAACCAGAACACGAAAAACAGAGAGTGGTTTATCACAGACGCGTGCCGAAACTTTAAACAAAGCATCTCCTTTTTAAACCGTACAATCGACGCAATACTGACTAGTCTATCTTGTGCTTGGAATATAAAATTGAAGTCTCTCTGCAACCGCGTCTGTCACAGTGTATACAGCAAAGGTTCCCACAGGTGACAATCTGATCGATAGGGCATGCTCTCTTAACCGCTCGTTAGCCCTTCTGGCAGTCTATGGGTTATAGTTGCCAGTCTGTTTTGGCTCGACCAAATAAAGTAAATAGAAACCAAAGAAGCGTGAAGAAAAAAAATTAGCGCTCGCCGGTTAATGAAAAAACGCCAAATTAAACTTATGAATGTTGATGGTGAGTAAGCTGCAGAGAATGAACGTCAGGCATTGAAATTGGGTGCCTCATTTGCATCGAAATTGGGTGACACGAAAAAGCCCAGCCGAGCGCGCGGCTCCCAACACCTTCAGTGCTATCTAACAGAAGGAAACAGATTTATAATCGAGGATAATGTTTGATCAAGGGCCATTTCAGCGGCTGTTCGACATTTTGCGTTCTCTCCACCTGGTCGTCAAACGATTGTCGAGTAAGCACCAATAGTAGTAGTCATCGGTGAAATAAATATAAAAACCGCGTATTGTCATTTATGCCGCGAGTGTATAAGGCGTAAAAGGCGGCGTCTCGTTTACCGTACAAAAACGCGCACCTGCGTTTGTTTCCTCCCGACCTCAACTAAGGTTCCCTGGTTCCTTCAGCATTGCGCGTCTCCTACGCCTCGTGTGCGTGGCGCTTTAATGGACCTGCTCTTCCGTGCATTTCGATACGCCGAAAACGCGCTTTGGGACACTGCCGTGTTATTGAACGCCCGATAATTGATCCTTCAACCGGCCGAGTGGGTGGAATCAGATAAGCTTCACCTGGCCTTTCTGTGCGGAACGCCTCCATATTCGGCGAAATCAGCATTAAGCCATAAATATCTGGTCAAGCGGGAGGTGATGACATAAACTAAACAGCCGCCGAAACCTCGATATTCTTTCTTTTAATTTTTGGCAATATTCTTAATGGGGTTGGGACAAAAGGCGAATCCAATCACCTGACTAGGTCCCAATCCCTGTAACAACACTCGGCAGCACGGTATAAGTAGAAAGAAATATAAAACAAACATCGAGCTCACAGCACAAGTCAAGAAAGAAATTATTTCACTCAGGCTAAAGACTCTCCAGCTTACAAGTAAAATAAAAGAGCGATGTTTGAGCATTGTTCCGAAAGATTGTGCAGCAGCCCTTGTAAGCCCAGAGCCGTATATTGGGAGAGTTTGGCCAATGGGCGGAGCAGAGGCCTCCACCAGTGCCAAATATTCCACCTGTGGTTAGAGCGTAAATGAAGAGTCCGAAACAGCGTCGACCAATCAGCAGACCCCAACGTCACATTATTGGAAATGACATATAAAGCGTCAAATAGAATCGTTCGATCTCGCAGCAGCAATGATCGCAACTACGCAGTTTGGTTTGGTTTGGAGCGGACGGCCGTTTATTCTACCGTTGAATATGAACATGACGAAAACCTCTCATGGGCCACCATGCACAAAGTTTTCAGTCACCAGGAGTCTACCGTTAGGGGCAGGTTTCGCGGCCTGTGGTAGGCCACGAGATGCTCGCCAATTCAAAACAATGGATGGCCAAACTCTCCCAATAGACGGCTCTGTGTAAGCTACGCGCTCGTCTGGGCTTTTTCGTATCATCCGTGAAATATTGCTTCGCCAATACTGGAAACTCCTCGCAAACCCATGGGAGCGGCGGCGAACGTGAAGGTGGCGCCTCTAGCGGACTCGGAATTTACGAAAGCAGACAACGCAATGGAAAAGTATATTCTCTGCGACGCCCTCGACCTTTGCGAAAACCGTTTCCTCACCGCAACAGCTGAAACAATTTATTACGGTCAGTCCGCTTGAAAAGCGGATTCTATTAATCTCAAATGCAAAGACAAACAAATAAAAACGCGCGGATAAACAAGGAAAGAGCAGTTTATTTAGCGGTCTCAAACAGCCTCTCAGGGGATCATACGATCATACGCGTTTGAAGCGCGGATGGGAAGCGGAAAAAAGGCGCCTAGCTACTCGAACTACGTCGTAAGAGATTACTGTTTATCTGTTACAAACTGAGTTCTCACGATTCCTTACCTTAATAAGAGATCATTAAAACGGGCGCAAACAATATGTTAATATTACCAGAGCAGGCGCACGAGTCGAAACAGCATAAAACAAAACAAAAAGTAAGGATAAAAATGAATGTGCAAACACTCTCTTAACTTTGCTGGAAAAATAAAATCGACATACCAGATAAAAAAAAAGAAATGAGGCACAGTTGCGAGCAAGGTCGAATAAAACAAAGAGGTTAGCAGACGATACAAAGGTACAAATTACCCAGCAAAGAAACTCCTTCAACGACGACGATCGCTTCGCCGGTGGTGGTCGCCGTTGGTGTTGAGTCCACAACAAACAAAGCGGATGCAACACGATGAAACTAATCAGAAAAGAAACAAGCTTCCCTTTTTTTCTTTTTAGCTGCTTGTTACGTGTTTGTTTATTTGCTTTCGCAGCGATGTTAGCAACTAAAAAAAAAGATAGGAATATCGTAGTCCAGCTCACACTACCCGAATATGAGTCGCACGTTGCAATCTGGTACGTGCAAGCAGTGCGTGACCTTTTTTGAGTTCGCATTTAATTTCCCAGTGATTTTGGCAGGTTTTTCGTTTTCTCGCTGACGAAGCAGTTCAGAAGTACATTCAAGTGTATCTTTTTGAAATGATTGTCCCGGTTAGCTTTGCACACCACGCCTTTGTTTCGTCGATCAGAGGCCTCAAGTCCTCCTTGAGCTGAACTCTTGGCTGCTGTGGCGAAGTCACGACTGATGTTACCGGCTAAGTGACTAGCTAAGTCGAAAGGTGGCGTCATTTTTGGATGAGAATATTTCTCGTTCTTCAACATAATGCATTTCGAGGTGTGCCGTGTTTCTGATTGCAGCTGGACTTGACAAGCATGATGACAGATCTGACTGGCTGCCCACCCGGCTACATAGGACTGGGTGTTCAGCCGTGCGTCTGGTCTGTCGTCCGTGAAATTCTACGCAATCTCCGTGAAGTTGTCATAATCGTCTGTTGTGGCGTCAGTGGCGATCTTGAAGCCAGGCTTGGATAGCTCTCTTTGTTTTCTTTGAATGCTGCAGTAAATTAATTACTTACGTTCGTTCGGTCTACAAGAAACGAAAGCAGGTTTTTCCACCATATCGTAGAAACTTGTTTTTTTCTGCGGTAAGCAGCCCATGGCATGCCTGCCACCTCCAAATATGCGCTGGTGTATGCCCGAACGTGGCCGGTTGATCAAGAGATCATGACCCATGGCAGATGTGCCCCGTACACAAATAAAACCCGAATAGAAATGCATAACGAGCTCACACTTTCTAATATATTGAATAAATACCAAAAAAACACATATGAAGGTTTCGGATTAGACACTCGATCGAAAGCGAAAATAGGAGGTTCTCGCAGACGACAGTGAAAAAACATCAACAATAACCACAAAGGTACAGACGGCCCTAAAATATCCGGGCATAGTAAGCGCCGAAGCGAAGGAAAAAGAGTAAAAAACTAAGCCAAAGAAGGCAAAGAAAAGTACGCGATGGTTCCAACGTCAAGTACGTGCAATATAGAAAAAAAGCAAATAAAAAAGGAAAACATTAAAGCAGTAGGAAGAGAAGGCGCTCAGGCATAGCATAGCCTCAAACATAAAACGAAAGTGGACTTTGAAAAATGGAAGTTATTGTACAAGACGGAGAAGATTTTAGTAGAGCCGGCGCTAACAATCGGAATTTGTGCACTGTATATAACGCGACCAAAATCACCCTTATTTGAGCTACGACGTCCTGCTCTTGTTTTTTTTTGCTCGCGCGAAAAGTCTGTTTTTGTGTGTGTGTGGGTGTGTGTGTGTAACTCGGCTTTTTATTAAATTCAGTAATAGCGTCAGATTCGTATGTGCACAGTCGACTTCTTCCAGAGCATACTGACATCACAGTACCGTAATTGGTTCCAAATCGCCTTGTGCTGGTTCATTCAGAGACGATATTAACGGGATTAGCCAGCTCGCCTATTCGACAGAACGGTTATAAGCAAGACATTCACGAGAAATGGGAATTGCAACAACAAAATTAATGGATTGATCAAAAAAGTAAAGTTGAACCGTAGCTATGTTCCAAAATTTTTGCACGTTGTCCTTCTTCAAAATACAACGCGAAGGTACATTCGTGTTTTGTCTCGCTTAGATACGTGTGTGTTTTGTTCAGGGGAGACCCAAAATTGCAATCTGAAAGCTCTACCATCTTTTACGCGTGGGGAAATTGTCGTTCACTTATGAGAGCACCTATTTTTTAACATTAAATATGTGACAATATTCTTTTATTGGTCGCCGCGCACGGAGATAGGCAAAGCAAATGCGTTGTGGAGAATTCGTCTGCTAGCAGAACCTCCGAGCTCGCCAGGGGCGCTGCGATAACGTTTCGCTAGCTCTCCGCGGGGTAAAATAGATAAATGGGCTAGTTGGTACATCATTGAATGGAAAGCGCCGAATAAACAAGGACCAAGAAGGGGACAGAGACGAAGCGCTTCGTCTCTGTCCCCTTCTTGGTCCTTGTTTATTCGGCGCTTTCCATTCAATCTCCGCGGGGGTTGCCAGTATTGGCTTACATGGCATTGGCTTTAACAAGTGCACCACCAGTGCTCACCCGCTACAACCTAGAGAACGAGGCCGGCACATGACGTCATCGCTAGCGGATGGCCGACCCGCCCCAAGCGGGAAAATGTAGAAGCTCGACAAGAGTCCCAGGAAAGCAGCGCACGCGTCCTTCTTGGTGGCAAACGCGTGCTAGCGTCGCGTTCGTTGTGAGACGCTGCAGGACTCACCAACTGCGGTGCTGATGCCAGCTAGCTAGCACCGCGTCAATGCACCGGTGATTGCGCTTAAGGGGGGGGGTAAAGGGGTGCCAACTCTCGCGCTCTGGGTGGAATAGGCCCTTCCCGAAAGTCAGTGAAGCAACCTTGGCAAAGTTAGCCGACGCCATTACTACGGCGTCGCCACGAAAACGATGGCTGCAGCTGACTGTGGGCCAACCGCTGACAGCGGTTCAACAGAACCAGGAGCTTCATCGTGGAGCACGAGTCTATCTAAAATACAGCAGAGCTTCGATGGAGATAAAGTCGAATCGTACCGCACGTCCAGGTTGAGGTCGAGCCGTCAGGCTGCACGAAGCTACAAGTTCGTGACGGAAGCCTACAGTGACCCGTCGTCGGTTCGAGTGTCGAGGTGAGCATTATTATTTTCTTGGGCGTTTGACATGCATCATATTATCTCTATACTCCGTTTGGCCGTAAGTATGAGCGAAGCCAAAGCTACAAGTTCGAGCAAAACGCCGTAAGCGATCTTTGTGCGCAGTCGTGCCGTCCAAGTGCCGTTAAAGGTACCATGCTACCCGCTTACGCTTTCGACTTCGCTTGCGCTTGAGATGGAAGCAGGGGGAACGGAATGCTGTACTTTTTATTTCGGAGTTTGTTTTTGGTTTACGTAACGTTGCGAAACTCAGTAACGTGGTTCTTCGGCGGGGCTAAAGGGCCAAGTCAAGACGGGAGTCGCTCGTTGCGTCGTGACGGTGGATTTCGCTACTCCACGCCATGTACTATCGGAAACAATATGAGCGTGAATGCGCCTCCGCTTGTCGCCGCGGAGGCGCGTTGACGCTCATATTGTTTCCGATAGTACCATACTGTGGATTAGCTGTCCTACCAGTCACAGTGCAAGCTGTCTGTTTCATTCGTCTTGTCCTCATTGCCGGCACGTTAGATTTCGCGGCGACGGCCAATCATGTATTACGCTGCAGGCCTAGGCACATTGTATGACCTATCGACGTGTACGCCATGAAGGTTCCCGAATCAATAAAAGCACGTAGGGCATACGACCGTATACTGTCAGAAGTGAGAGTATGCTGGCGAGCTGGTTAGTGAACGTCTTAGACTGAACCCTAAGCATTGCACATTTCTAAGCATGAGTAATCACATATTCTTTGTTTACAACTCAGCATAATGCCATTACAGGGTGAAAGGTGGCATAACTTTCACACAGCTGAGTGCCAGAGGCAGTGAAAATGCAGAAGCCCGAATGCTGGCTGTCTCCTCGGAACACATTCTATGCAACAAAAATATGTAAAACAAGAATGCTGATTTTCTAATTTTGATTCTTTCAAATTTATTTCAGTTCCACCGCCAAAGTATGTGTAAAGGCAAGCTGCTTTAGAAGCCAGAAGAAGAATTCAAGGCCGTACCAAGTTTCTTGTGGCATCCTCTACAGCGGACTTGTGTGCAATGCAAGCTGCGAATGCGCCGCTGGAACTAGTGGTGTGTGTAATCACTCACTAGCCCTTCTGAAACTTCTGGCTCTACTGCGAGCTAAGGACTATGCTGAAGCTCCGCTTGTTGTTGCCTGTACTGAGCTGCCCCAGCAGTGGCGCCGCCCACGGGGAGAGGCAGTTGCATCGACAAGCCTACAGTCTGTTGACTGGAGAAGTGTTCGAGAAGATGGCAGTGACGTACCCATCTCTTCAAAACTTTACGATGCGCGAAGAAAACCGTTGGACCAGAATGAGACAATGCTGTCCATTCGAAAACTTGGTGCGGATTGTTGTTCAAGTGATGTCACGCCCTTTGCCAAGCGCCTTCGAGAAGCCACTGCGGACTCGGTCGAAACGAGGTTTGGCCTGGCTCCTGTTGGTAGTCCCCTATCGTACCAGCACTCACTCGTTCCATTTGGATATGAGACATATATCAGCCCGGAACTGAGCCTCGTACAAAGGAGGACCACTGCACTGCTTTCTGACCCGGCATTCTTTGAGTCCGGCGTGGCCTGGGATACCTCCGGACACAACTTTCCCTTGCAACAGGACCTGCTTCTCAAGGTACCATTATTGTTAAGCGCAGTTCAGTTACAGCACAATACTTAGATTGTCTTGGTGATCTCAGCAAGCTTAGTCGAGGAGAGACTGAAGAAATAATCCACTTCTATCTGTAAAAATCACTGCTACATTCAAGTATCGGGCCCTGTGGTATTGGCTGCAAGTATGCCCGTTTCACACTTGTGCCAGTATGTTTGTGTAGAGTATGTAAAAATGACTCCTAATATTGATTCATGTCACCTGTAAGGCTTCACTGCTTCTCACAACTTACGAAGGCTGCTATTTTTGCAGTCTCTGCTGGTGACTTCGACTCAAGCCACAGTTTTGGAGAAAAACACACGGCAGCAGTCGAAGAGTCCGCTATGGAGGGCAGCCCGACGGAACAGGCTGACAGCGTCATCCTTCGGGGAAGTTGCAACACGCGAGAGCTGGTCTTTAAAAGGCCTCAACAACCTGACATCAACCAAGGACATCTCGCACGTCCGTGCGGTCAGGTAATTTGTATATTCCCAGCTAGAGAACAAGCAGTGTTCCACCCGATAATGTCAATATTATGCTGTCCCTAGCCGCCGACGTGTATGCTGGGTATCGACAGTGCAAGGGTCTGGTTTCAGTTTCTTTTGTTGGCGCTACCTTCGTCAATTTATTGATTTGATTTATTGATTTACTGTACTGTAGGGAACAGAGGCATTACAGAGGAGAATGGTGAGAAAAAGAAACTTGTACAAGAGCCAAACAGTAGAAAGTGTCTGGTTACCAACACTTGCACAAAAAGGACCACAGTCGGTGCACAGTCAACAGATGCAAGTTACTGATTCTAGTAATTTCATATACTTTGGGGTGACGGACACACACAATGTGTCGGAGCTCCAGAATGAAATGCCCACTTTGTGACTATGATCCAGGCCTGCAATGTAGATGTCTGATCCATACGTGCGATGACTGTGACTGGTTAGTTGGCGTGACTAAAGTCGCTCGGAATGCATGAGGATCTGTTAAGTGTTCATATATAGCGGAGTCCTATTCTGATGCTTTTGTGGCAACTGGTTTGTGACACGTACATAAAATTGAAAGAATAAAACACGTAGGACAAGCACGAGACAACCACATTCTTTCATGGTTGTCCCGTGCTTGTCCTCCGTGTTTTATTCTTTCAATTTTACGTATTCATGTTCAACCCGCTCGCCTTTACCAGACCAGTGGTTTGTGACACCTACGCATTAATCTTTTTTCCCAATAGACACGGTATCAAGTACGAGCCAGCGGCTGTGCAACGTTACGAGAGTGCCTTGCGGGTCTTGGGACATGATATCCAGACATCGCACTGCGGCATTGTTGTTCAACCTGACTGCCCCTGGCTCGGAGCGTCTCCTGACAGGACGACATGGGACCCGACCGAAGCAACTGCTCATGGGGTTGTCGAGGTGAAATGTCCTTATACATTGAAGGATGGAGGCCTCGAGACTGCGGTAGACTTTTACATGGTGAAGGATACTTCAGGGGTGTACCGCTTGAACCGGGAACATAGGTATTGCTACCAGATTCTGGGTCAGATGGCGCTTTCTGGCCTGCTGTGGGGGGATTTCGTTGTTTATTCCCACAAGTTTTTGATTGTTGAGAGAATTAATTTTTCTCAAGAGAAGTGGCTAGAATGTAAAACTACACTACACAAGTTTTACTTCTCTGTTTTGCTGCCATACCTGTCCGAAAGTCGCACATAATTGTTTACTTATGCGACTTGTGGCCTGAATGTTTTCATTGAACATTGTCCTACTAATATGACATTTCATGCTGCACTCATTTGTGTACTCTTGTATTTTAGTGTCAATTAATATATATGTTCAAATGGCTGTCTTATAATATTGCAGTCAAAATTCACAAACAAAAAGTAGAAACTTTCAAATTAAGGCCATCTTCTTTTAGGACGCGTGAAGCAATCTGGTTGTGAAGCTTGTATGATGTGGAACTTAATTGTTACTGAACACTTGCAGATGTCAACAAGATTTATGAGAGGGCTTCTTTTTTGTTATCAAAAGATAAATGTACACATCACGCAAGAAAGACGAAGTCTAGTGAAATGAAGCAGACGGAACAAGGGGGCAAGTGGGGAATCATGTTGAATGCAACATATGTGCAAGAATGCAATGTATTTTCTATGTAAATGAGCATAAGTCTGGTCAACAGAGTTATCTACGCACGTCTTTTTTGCGTCGAATTTTTTTTTAACAATTTTGACTGTTGCGTCTGTTCTGCTTTCAATGACTGTGATGTTTTTGAAAATGGGATGACATTTGTGAACTATACGCCCCTGTCGTGGATCGAAGCGATCAGTCGTTCTTGTGCATCCTTTCATTTTCACTCAAACTTGTTTGCCCGATGTAAACCACTCCAGAGGTCAGTGAAACCACGTGAACCATGGCAACTGCACAATCACTTATTCTTATGTTTCATGTGACATTTGCTCTTATCCTTACCCTTTTCTGCGACTATAGTGCAGTGGCGTGTTTCCAATAAATGTTTAGCTGAGAGTTCAGCACTTGTGTCTATGTCACTAACAAACTGCCCTTGTTTGGAAAAGGAGTATCAACTTTATAGCAAATGAAACAAATAAAATTGTCAGTTACCAGGGTTAGTGTTCTAAAAGGGGTTCTAGGTCATAAATACAATTTTCCTTCTGCGAGGTTCTCAAAACGGATAAGGATGGGGGCTTGACGCTTGCAGTTTGTTTTGTTTAAGGGGCCGACGTGGTACACAGCAGGCCACCAACTGCAGCCGCTTTATCCTTCAGGGCCGGCTTGCTCGAAGCAGCATCTCGGTTGAGACTGCTCAAGGGAAGCGTGGGAAGACTGGGGTGCCCAGCGGCCGAGATTCGAATAAAGCTCGAACGCTATCATTAAAAGGACTTTCTTTGCGCATTCTTAACAGAGACACTTCTTTGTGCAAAGCTCCAGTAGTCGACAGCAGCACCACATGCAGTCTGCTTTTTCTTGCCTCAACACCTTTGATTGAAAACAGCCTTGGGAACAGGTTAAGAATGAACCAGAAGTTTAACACGTGCGCTCGTTACGCCTCGTAGTGTTTCAGCTGCACGCTTGAAGTTGACGCAACACAGTGCCAAGGTAGAACGCTCGCACTGGAGGCAGAGGCTCTGCCACATGCTTAGCCTGTGCCTGTCTATAGAAAATTGCACCAGGGTGTTCTGAGCTACGTCCACATTCAAAATTACGAGCTGATATGAGGGTAACAAGTATGGCTAAGCTTACTTACTGAGCATGAACAAATTGATTACCTGTTCTCCTTGTCTTTCAGATTTAAAATCTTGGTCTAAATACCAGTGTAGTGAAATGCACATATACAGCGCTCTAACCTAGGCGGTAACATATGCTCGACACTAGGCTTAATGACTAAAATGTGAAAAGCTACATTCTTGTATTCACACTCACTCTGCTGTGCTGTGTTCCACAGTTGATACAAGTTGTATGTAAAACACGTACAAACAAGTTGAAGGAAAGCTTTATTATCTGGCATAACTGCCAATGTCCTTAAACACATATGCACAAGTAATGCAAAAGAAACGCAGCTAATCTACGTCCCTGCTTCCATCTTCATGCTGGCGTAACAGGGGGCTCTGAAGGTTCGTCAGAATTGTACAGATGGTCCATATCTCACTTGCTACTGGGCCGAGTGAGAGAGGGATGGCTCGATCAAAAATATGGAAGCTCTTGATTCGCTGTATTCTCCTTTCAACGTGTATACGCAGTGATTCAATCTTCTCAGTTTCCTTAACTTGGCTCTCTGTGAATGTCCCCTGGCCAAGGAACGGGGGGATATTGAGCCTTACATTGATGTCCTCCAGGAGCTCAGAAATCAGAAATCCCTTATCAGCCATTACCGAGTCATTCACATCGAAGGGGAGTTCCAGGTATCCGCTCTGCCGTACGCATTCTTTGTCTGACATTGACCCCAGAAAGAGCTGCGACACGAATGTCACAGTTCCATCTGGGGATATCCCGACAAGTCCCTTAAAGGTGTTTGACGACTTGTATGTCGAAAAACTTGCAGACTGAAGTACGAGGCTGGTGGGAACTTGGCACTTGACCTCCGTTGCATCGAGGATCACCCTTGTTGTTCGGTACTGCTCTGTAAAAGCAGGTGGCATATCCTCGTCCACTTGCTGCCGTGTCGCCCACAGGGGAAGTCGTGACAGGTGCTGATAGAGATAGCTAATCCATGTGATGCAGAGTCGTGACACTGTAGAGGTCGAAATCCCAAATCTGAACGCCAAGTCCTTCTCGAGGAGGCCTAGCCGAAGGCGAACCAATATTAGGAACAGTTCGTCGTGAGGGTGCAAGCTTCGTGGCCGCCCTAGTTTACTACCCAGAGAGTAGGAGGTTGACCACATTTTGATGTTTTCCCCATTGATTCCAGGATTCACATACCGTAGTAGGTCAAGGTAGGCATCGTAGTTTGGCAGTCCTGTATAGAACTGCACATCCTTAGGGCTGTCCTTAAAACATTCTATAGAAAACTTCCGGCTCAGTTTCTCTTCCATTTTCTTGTTTGATTCTTCTAGAAGTTCAATGTGCCTTGTCAACTTTACGACTTCATTTTTGGCTTCGGCAAGCTCTTTTTGAACCTCCTGAAGATCAGACGCAAGCTTGCTCACATGTGCAGTTTGTTTGGCAACTTGCCCTTGAAGTGTGGCTACCAGCACGGATATCTCTGGATCTGGTGGGGGCTCGCTTCCAGAAGCTGTTGTGATGTCGTTCTCGTCATGTGCGAGAGCAGCTCTCATGTCGACGGGGCTGCGGTTGTTCATTGGTTGAGCGATGTGCCTCTGAAGTTTTCTTCTTGGCACTTTCTGAGCTGAGAATCTGAATGTGCTGGGAACAATCCCTTCCTTTAAAAATTTCCTGCCATTCACGTAGCCTGGAAAGAAGTCTCCGTCCCTGAAGCGTTTAGAACACACTTTTGTCGACTGGGTCACCTTAAAATGCTTTCCCTCATCTCTCCCTATTGCAATAATCTACCTCTTGAACTGCTCCTTATCCTTTGGAAAACCGAAGTAGGCAACCTGCGAGTGAAATAATGTGAGACATTACGTTGTATCACTGTTCTACTTGTCACAAAAAGCAAGCTGCTGAAAGTGCTTAATAAAGTCATGTTTCCCATCCTGCCTGTGTGTATGTTTGAATCACTTTAGTGTTATATAATGGCACACACACATGACTTGTGTGTAACTGTGGCATGCAGTGTCATATAGTTGTGACCGAGGGGGCTCTATGCTAGGAGTCTCTTCTAGTCTTCAAGCAGTGTTTAAAACTATAAATTTGCTCCTTACCAAAGAATGTTGCCCCGGATAGAACAGATTATTTTAGTTTCCACCTTTAGGTGAGGATCCTGAAGCATGCTTCACACTGCTTACGCACCGTGAAGCATACCAACAATAAATTCAGGGGTGTGGCGTAACAAGCACGGGCGCGAGCAGTCCTAGCGTGAGTGCTTGTGCGGACAACGTATTTTGTGAAAACTACGCTCATGTTCATGCCTTCGATCGAACTTCGCACCACAAAACGTTGTCGCAAATCAACTCTGGGTGCTCGCCAAAGTTTTTCGAATACGCACAGTTATGTTTGCCTTACGCAAGATCACTCGTGCAGTTCAAACATATTTCGAAACAATGTTCCGTGCACGCCAGTTATCCTGTCACGATTATCTTTTCGTTATGAATACTTGCGACTACGAAGCGCCGCACACGCTTCCAATTCTTTCGAAAGCGTTGACACAGACGAGATCGAGCAGCGCAACTAAACGTGCAACGTAGGAAGATTGATCTTGATTTGTTGGGCCATTAGCGTCCTAGTCCTAGTGAAGCTCGTCCCCTCATGCGCACGGATGAAGGCTGCCTCTTCCGCGCGGATCTGCCTCAACCAATTTATATTATTCACAGTATTGTTGGCATGCAACTTCACAACAGTGACTTACCTTGTTTCCTTGTTCATCTTTCGGTCCTCTTTGGCTGCATAGGGGGACGCAGCAGTGAGTCGGCATCGCACCGATTAAGCACTCCCTTAGCGAAAACTAATACGTTTGAAATATACCACATTCTAATTTGAGTGTATTTGAAATACAGTTCATAATTTTAAGTACACGAAAAATAGACCGAAAATATAAACTTCCTTTTTTTTTACTTGGTACTAAAATATACTTCTGAAAATCATTTTAAAATACCTTTATTGAAACTACATTTGAAGTTCCCTTCATGCGTTTTGAAATATGTAAATACGAAATTAATAGGCACAAAATACCTTTCACATATATTTCTTGAAATATTTATTTAATTCATGCAAAATATACTCCAACCCCAAAAAAATGGAGCAATCAAAAATACGTGCACAATACTCTTCAAATACCTGAAAATCGTAAATACTCTTGTGTTATATTCTAAGTACCTTTTGACTGCAATACTGGTAGTTTGACTTAAACTACCAAAATATTGAAAAGCTCCCCATTAGAAGTTCGCTTCAAGCAGATATGGGGTACACTGAAGCGCCTAAATACAACATTTGATTAGTTTGTAAACTGAATTGCGGAGCATCGCACTGATAAATCAGCCCAGTTTATGTTATTGTTTCCTTTTTTCTATCAAGAACACACCTGATCAGTTCCTTACACATCAATCACAAACGGGATTCGGGAACTACAACCACAACATTTGCTGATGCTGGAAAGCTTCAGCAGGTGCTGTGAACAGATACGTTTGGCGTGGTTTTGTTAGCACAATGTTAGTTCACTGAACGTGTATACTCACCATTGTACGTGATGCGAATAGTGACTTTGATATAGTCATATTAACTATCATATCAAATAATCAACTACTAAAATGGAAAGGCAAAACAACTACTGTAAAATATTTTTTTTTTCGCGGGCTCAATATTTCGCGATTTAGGTCAAAGTTGGAGTTTTGGAATAATTCGCAAATTCTAATTTTCGCGACGCGCTGGGATCGCATTATAGATTTTAATGTTTTTACATTTTGCCGGAATTGTTCACGGGACTTATTTCTCGGAAATGTAGGCGATTCGCGAACTTTGCGAGAATTAGGTCCTCACGAAAATAAAGTCGTTTACATTATTTTAAAGTGAAGATACTGCCTCGATTCGCTTCGTCCTGAGTGGTGCTACGCAGAGAAGCAATAACATGTATTTTATGAGCCGTTTGTGTGGATATTGTTTTAAGGACTGCGCCGAATTGTTATTAGTTGTATCAATGCCTTTTACTAAGGGATATCGTCCACGAACTTCAAAACACTGTTTCCCCTTTGACAGACTCCCGAGGAGAAGATCGAATACTTGAAACCTTAATAAGCGCAGAGGTGGTCACCAAAAAAATGATTACCTTCAATATGTAGGCTATATAAGGCTCTAGAGCAGTCAACGGGACTGTGAATGAGCTGTGCAGTGCGTCATGGTGTTTGTGTTTGTGTTCGTTTCTAATGTAGCTTTCTGAGATGTATTTAGTAGTGCCTTCAAATACCGCAGGGACACCGATTGCTGACAAAATCGAAAATAAAAAAAAAAATTGTGTAACCGGTTTTCAATGCACAAATGGCATCTTGAGTGTGAAGGGATAATATTTTTGGTATATTTAAAATATTTTTTGATTCATATTTATAATGTATTTTGAATACCTTACGCGCGTATTTCGAATGCGGCCAAAATAATACAGAATAAATACAAAATGAATATTCGTACTAAATATATTTCAACTTCGTTTGAAGTACGGCCTCTTTTTGCTAAGGGCTAGCCGAACGGTACGAAAAACCGACGCCGTAGTAATGGCGGATTTTGTGTAGTTCGCGTGTTTGGCACTAGAGGCGCTTACTTTTGGGAAGCCCCTATTGGTTCACCAAACTTAGGGGCCAAAACTAGCGTTCGAACTCCGAATGCCGGCGTCCGGCACTCGAACCCCATGGTCTTAGTGAAGAGCAGACGACCTTCTTGTTCGCTCTGATTAGGGGAGAGAGCGGGAAGACACAAAGGTGCGTTTGCTTTTGCCCACTATCCTTCCAATCCCTGACGCCACCTTAAACTCTCGCCTGCACCTCTTTTTCAGTTTCTGACCGTGTATATTGACAAGTATGTAAACTGCGTTTTTTTTTGTAATATCTTAGCTTAGTAGCATAGTTACAGCTGATGAAAAACTTGGTTCCTCTTTACGGAAGATGCCACACTCTGGACGTCTCTAATGTTACCGTGGCTATGTATGTATTTCAACACATTGGGAATAAAACACAAATTAAAAAAAAAAATACCGGAATGTCGCACCAGTAAACAGCTTAATCTCGATCACTACTTAGTATTTTGCGGGCCCCCAACTGTTTTCGAAAGTCACACTTTATAAAATTATTTTTGTATTTTGGACCGCGAATACACAGTCTCTCAGTATTTAAAATATCAACCGACGTAGGATTTCACGTGTTCTTTCAAAATAAATTAGCAAATATTGAATTTTAATATTAAATTATTCATGGGGTTACGCCAACCAATTGATGATTATCAGGTCCAGCTCACTGCACCACCTACAATGCGTCGCCATTAACGAACTGGAAAGATAATACGAAAAGGCATTACAACAGAAGTACTGAAGATGAAAAGAAGAAATCTACTTAAAATTGGGCATTTAATTTTATCGAGAAGTATCATTAAAAATTAAACGCATAAAAACAAGGTCCAGCGACCCTGTAAAAGGGATCGATATCACTCCTGAATCCAATAAATGAGTTTCTGGAGTTTAACGCACAAAGTCTGGCAAATTTGGGAACCGCGCCCGTAACTTTAAAACGAATGCTCCAACGTCTCTTTAATTTGTTTTTATCGCGAACGCCGCACCGTAATTTAGGTTTCTCATTAGTTAAACATTTATCAACTTATCCAGCGATAATTTACGCAAAGTCTTTAAATACCACTCGAGATTTCCGAGTGGATTTCGCCGTTGATATGCAAAAGCTGGGTTCGCATCGTATAATACAAAAGGCGTCAGAATTCCTAATGACAGGTTTTACCGTATAATCCGATGATAATGAACATATGGTGATTCCGGTAAATTCGTTCTGCGATTCAAGAACTATATTTATATAATCACCGTCTGACATTATTACTGCGATTGGGAATCGTGTCGCATTGTAGTCGCAGCGCTCGGTTTTCATTCTGTTGACTACAATTAGAAAGGTGTTTTTTTATGAAAAGAGTAATTATAAGTGTGTTAGCTCGGGTTTACCAATTGCGTTCTTTCTTTTGAATGTATTATTGAAGAAAATCATGTCCATACTACGTGTTTACTGTTTAAGCAGAGAGTGATAAAGCTAGCAGAGAAATGCGTACCATGTGTTATAGAATTTAAACTAAAAACAACAAAGGCAAAACCATGGATCAACGGCAGTGTACTACAATTAACGACAAAAAAAACGAAACCGTGCTTGCATTTGGAGCAAAAGTAACAAGTCACCAGTAAACAAATGGTAGCCGAAAGAACGGACGACGAAGTACAGAGTCACCGTGAAAAAAAAGCAAAAGGTGATTTCCTACAGCGGTTCGAAGACGAAATGCAAAATAACGATAACACCATTATGGAAGTTAATGATCTGTTGCGGAATTTACCACATAGGAATAATTGACTTATTAGTAAATAAAAAAACATTACAGCTGGGGGCAGTTGATAAAACCCAATTGCTCTACTTATGTCAAACTCGTGGTTAGCTTAATTTGTATAGCGCTCCACTAGAAATGGAGAAGTCTCCGGTTCGTTACAAGAAGCAGGCGAATTTTTTAGGTCGTTCACTAGTCACCTTGCTGTGTTTGGAGGTTTGTGTTTGTCTTTTATCCCCCCTGTTCCCCTTTCGCAGTAAATATAATCATCATAATTACAGATGCCTGTAAAAAAAGCTTGAATTTGTATTGTGTATCTTAAATCGTTTTTTTTTCCTTGGAAAAATACAAGGCCAGTAACGCTTACAAAGAAATACGTTGATATGGCTGCTGTGGAGGTTGCTGGTAAGGAGTCCTAAATCGCCTAAAAATAGGCTAAACTAAAACAATTGGTCCTGATAAAATTTCGCCTAGGGCTCTGATGCGCTGTGTTACGCCCTTGCCCAATTCTTTTTTCTAAGCTTCAAACAGTCTTTGCTTGATGGGTCATTACCAAAAGATTGAGAAGTAGCCCATTGAACAAGAAGGGACCCAAAAAGCATGTTGCGAGTTACAGGCCGACTACTCTAACACCTCGTTATTGCCAACTATTTGATCTCGTTCTATATAGCCATATAAGGCATCATTTTAAAGGTGCTTCGAAGAGGTTTCTCGGGTCATTTAAATGTGGTGCAGTCCGCTTGCTCTAAGCCTTCTAGAAATCCCAAAATCACAATGATTTTTCTCTATTATAAAAACAATCAAAGATCTCAACACACCGTGGTCACCTCCAGCGATGGAAGGAGCATGTTCCGAAACCAGGGCGACTGTTAGACAATAGCAAGCGAAGAATCCTCGAATGAGTGATATCTCGGATGCGCGCTTCTCGTAGCCTACAGAGCCAGGATTATGATTCAACCGAGAGAGCGCGTGCTTGAGAGCTGACGACCGCACGCATCACTTCTGCAAGAAAAAAAAAAGAGAAGAACGACTGCATGTACGTGGGTTTGGAGACGATGACTGCAGTATTATGTTCCCTCTCCGCAAAAATTAACATTGTTCGACTTTTTTTTTCTTATCATTTTCTAAAGCATAAGTGTTTTGTATAGACCTTTTCCGCAAGTGCGCCGTCATCTTGAATTGACGTCACTTCCAGTATGGGCGAAAACATTGTTTTGGCTTTGCCACGCCAATAGAAGGCATTTAGGATATAACCGTAAACGTCACACTTTTTCCTTTTGCCTCCCCTTTATTTTTGGATTATTTTTTCGTCGCCCATACCGGATATGGCTATTAGGTGGCTGGAGACGAGAGTACACAAAAAACATCTATAACAGCGTTTGCAATCTCAAAGAGATGTCGCGTTTTCATTGGTCTCTAGTCGTCTTGGCTGCCGGCACAATGCTCCTTCCATTGCCAGAGATGACCTCGGTGTGTTCGAACTTCAATTGCTTTTCTTTTTAAATGTGAAAATCGGCCGTGCATCGCTATGATTTATGGATTTCTACGATGCTTTGAGCCCGCAGACTGAGTTACCGAAGTAGTTAGGCGATCTCAGAAACCTCACCAGGGCAACTTTAAGTGCGGTCCAAATCAACACGTAATCCGGATTCGTGTACCGGCACACGAAAAAAAAAAAAAAAAAAAACGTGTTCTGGCGCACGTATTCGCGACTCCAGCGACCTATAGGGGCGCCACCACCAAACAAACATGGCGGCTGAGTCCAGGTCGCGTCGGCTCGGCCGGGCCACCTGAATGGGTGGCGCATTCAATTTAACAAATTTTCTTTTGTTGAATGCCCAATTTTATGGGAGTCTTCAAACTGAGGAGTCTTCATCGGAGATTCACTCAGACCTCTCTGCACTGAACTTGACTTCGAATCCTGAACGGATAAAATGAGTATTTTTTTGTGGCCGGTCAACCTGAGCAATGTAGACGTATATTGCTGCTGGCTTCGACAGGGGTTATAATATAAATATTGGAGGCGCGATAGACCCTAATGACGTGACAGCTTCTAACTTTGCGAGACGTGTCCCCCACCTTTTGAAAGCAGATAATTTCGCTCATTAATCATATGCAGCGAGCAGGTTTTCTGAATCAAGTAATTGCCAAATTAGCCCAACTCCTTCAATGTGGTCTTTTTCGGCGAAAAGCCGCCAAGATGAATAGCCAACGCACCGGCCGGCGTTAGTGGCTCAAATTAACTTGAAGCTAATCGAGCACAACCAAACTCAAGGAAAGCAGCTATCGAACCTTCCCATTCACTTGACTGCAACATTGGTGTTCCCTTCAGTGAAACACTTCGTCTGCCGACCTCCAGTCCACTGTTCTACACTCCTATAAAGAAACCACTTATCAGTTACCAAGCAGTCGTCACTTTGAATGTGATTAGAGACAGACGAGAAATCAAAACGTTTTTCCGTGATTCCTCCTCATCCAAAAAATTGAAAGCACGCGACCGTGTGTTGTGGAGTAAACGGGCTTTCAAACACGTGATGGAAAGAAACAATCTATTGAGGCTTCACCAGACTAATGAACACTCAGGCAAACTTAAGAAATTTTCGGACCCTCGTCAAATTACATTGTCGGCGCCCCCGCGCCGACACCAGGTGTCCGCGAAAGCCATCAGAGACGCGGCGGGGCGCGGAGCGACCTGGACCGACTGGTTCCCGGTTTTCCCGCTTGGCGGCGTCCGTTTTGCTGGAGTCGCGGCCACATCGAAAACATGGACGTATTTAGAATACGGGCGAGAGAGAGAGGGGATACGTTGCGTGACGGTGTCCGGCGGAGGTACTTCGCGGCCACGGGTGTAATGCGGCCGCTACAAGTGTCTCCGCTGTCGAAAAAAATGCGCGTCGTCTCCTCCGCGACGAGGCGACATTGACAATGTCGATCGGTTTCAGGCGCGACGCTCGTTGCCGATCGAGCGGAACGATATTGTCGCGAGGCTTCGAAAGTCGATTCACTATGATTGAAACACGCACTACTGTTAAAAGCGCAACAAGGCAACGTACAGAAAGAAAGACACAGACACAGTGCTACTTTCAATTGAACTTTATTGTAGTTGTCACTCAATATATATACCGGTGCCAACAGAACCAAATCAAGCATATATACAAATACAAACCAGTTGAGAGTGCGCCTTGTCCTGTTTCCCTTCGTCTGTGTCCCTGTATTTTTTCGGCGCTTTTTGCTTGTAATTTTCGGCTCCGCGCACAAGCTAACGCAAACATACAGCACTTGCGTTCGCTCGTATACGCAATACTAGAACTCACAACTGTTTCACCGGCTTCCAACGCCGAGGGAACGTGCTGCATTGAGCAGACGTGCAAGCAAGTAGGTGTTCTTTCGAACTGAAGAGGCTGAGATTGGCAAAACGACGGCGCGTAAAAAAGAAAGTAACTAAATGTTATGAAAAGATTATTAAGTAGAAATAAAACCTCTTTTTTTCATTTTGGGTCTTTTGGTCTGGAAGGGTTTTGGCGGCGATTTTGTAACTCTTGCCGATTGTCGAAAGTCGCGACTTTGATATCACAACATGCTTTACCCACAATAATGTAATTTTTCATAAGTGTTTTACATTAGTGGGAACGTTTTGATTGATTTTAGACTATTTTTATTTTATAACTTTTCAATTAAAGATGCTGCATTTGGCACCAGTGATGATAATTAGCACACTTTATTATCATACATGTGCGCGATCGAAATTAGGTCATAGACTGGGTTCGGGGTTTTCGGTTTAAACTGATAAAAACCGATAAAAGTACGCCAAATTCATTTTCGAAAATTCGCTTTTAAGCGAAAAAGGTCAGTTTGTAGGTTCGGAGTTTTCGCTTCAAACCGATAAAAATCGATAAAAGTGCATCTAATAAGTTTTCTAAAATTCGGTTTTAACCGAAAAAGGTAAATGTTTTAGGGCCGCGTCGAGATGGGTGGGGGAGGGAGAGAGAGAGAGAAGGCTTTGCAAGGTTCGACATTGTGTGATGTCTTCGTGATTGCCCTCTTCCACGGTTCAACATGCAACAATAGAGGTCTTGGATTGGCCTTCATGGGACATCTGTGTCTTTTTCTGTGATCGGGCTTACTGAGTAAAATTCTCGGTTTTGCCCCCCCAAAAAAAAGTTCGGATGTGGACTAGTATAAAGTTTTTCGCTTCATGCACATCAAAGGACATCGAGGAAAGCCGTCACTACATTTCTTAAGACCTTTCTCAAACTTCCCTTTGGTTAAAAACATAAATACAATGGATTTATTTTTGCCATTCTGCTGGGTTCTTTACGGTGATCACCTCAACCGGTCACGTCGTCAGAATATGAAGGAAAAAGAAGCGCGCTGAAGATTATTTTCGGGAATTCGTCAATTTTGAGGTGTGTCCTGACGGAAGTTGTAGCGAAGACCACGTATGTATATGTGTCGTTATTCTTTGAGTGATCACAAATATCACAGATACTAGGATCATCTGATCCAATGTCCGATGGTGTTTCTTTCACATTCACCGAAAAAAGAAACGGTAAACTTATTTTGGAATAAATATACACCGGAAAAAACCGAAAATTGAATTTTAAAATAAACACCGCAAAAAGTACGGCGAAATTTGAAAAAAATAAAAACCGAAAACTCGAAACCTAGTCATATGCAACAAATTATATTATAGCTTCAAAATTGCGTAATAAAATATCTGAAATTTAATATGGTTATTATTAATACAAATCACGGCAATGTATGCCCAATTGACGCCACGATAAAAAAATACGCCATTTAACCATAATAGCTTTTCCAGAAAGGTATCATTTTTTGTTTTTCTTTTTAGCATATGACGTCGTTATCAAGATAGGCAAAAAGTCAAACACTGGATAGCTGTCTGACTCGGATTCTGTCTTTGGGTTGTTGTAGTAAAAACAGCGTTTATTAATTTATACGTTTTGTGAACGTGTTGTAAAAATTGGATTTATTCTGTTATTCTTGTGCTGAGAATAATGTTACAGCAATCGGTCATCTAAACACCCAAAACCCATGAAATGGCCGGCAGTTCATTATATTATATGACAATTATCTGAGCAAGAAAAGGCAGCGAGAACGCACAAATATCAGCACTGGTCTTTTCAACAACTACAATATTCTATGGTACATCTAACGTGTATAAAATACCCTGTCTTTAAAGGGAAACTGAAGTCTCCAAAATATATTGAAGTGCCAAAATCAAACACGTCTGTCACAAAAAAAAAAAATCCGCGAACAATTTTTTTTAGTTAAATAATTACGATGGGAGACACATCTTCAGTTATGAAAGAATTCGAAATTAAAGGCTATATCGAGGAATTAAGTCCAAAATAGAGGTTAGTTTCGGTTTCGCTCCAGAATTAATACGCGCCTCCTGGAGTAAGTATTACGCTAAACACCATTCTCGTTCTTAGGATAAACAGTTGACCTGCGCTCATAACACCCGAGCTTCCTCCTATTACCAGAAATAATTTGTGTCACTCTTAGAAGCCAGCACACTAGACAGGCTCAGCAGCGGCACGCATCTCTGAGCCTCACTGTAACCGCCATTTTGGAAAACGAGTGGCGCCACCTATAGTTAGTTGGAGTCGCGGATAACACAGTCTGTGTTAACACGCGCAGCAACTGCTCGAGTGACAAGAGCGGTTTCGCGTTTCGATGGCATTTTTGAAAAGTTTAAGTGCCGGCGCACATTTACGGCGACGACCGTGAAAGGGCTAAGCATTCCGTCTTCGCTAGAAGCTATTACGGTCCATCAACAAGCCGAACGTCACAAATGCTGTACCATTTTTCTTTCGCTAACTTTGTCAATCTAAGTGACGCACAAACTGGCATCCCAACCACGCGTAGACGTGACCGATAACGCTACAAAGGCAGCAGAGGAATGTGGCGGACAATGTGACGAAGACGAGAACCGCGAACAAAAGCCAGTTGCAACATATGCCTCGGTGTTTGGCAAGAGACGTTGGGAAACACTCCGGAAAAGAGCAGTATGAGTAACATAAAAGCAGGCCGGGAACAAGCGAAGTCTGTTCCACGAAGCAACTTCTTTCCCAACGTGCCTCGGAGAGAAAGGGTCCGGTTTAGGATCGGTTACAAAGAAATCGGAGCAGGACAGAAGCGTGAGAAGGGGAAAAGGGGACCGACGCGGGAAAACAGAGGCAATAAAAATCGAACAAAAGACCACATTGTGTAGGTAAAGAACCGGGAGCTGTAAAAAAATGCAAAATGCCGAGCCGAATATTAGGACGAAGACGAGGAGGTCTACGGCACTTGAAACATCACGAGGGACAGCGAGAAAGAGAAAACATAGAACTAGATTTAAAAAGAACGAGAGTGAAGGGAAGAGAAAGTGACTGGGTAAAGAAGTAAACGGGTGAAAGGAGAGGAATTAGTAAATCTGTAAAGTTAGCGAGTGAATGGGCAAAATATATAAGTGAGAAAATACACGACTGAAACAGGACAGAGAAGCGAACCCAGTGAGCAACTGGATGGAGTAAGTGAATCTGTAAACCTGCAAAAGCGAGTGAAATAAATCATTAAGTTAAGTAAATGATCAAATGAACTGAGTGAGTTATTATAGTAAAGGAGTAAACTAAGTGAGCGTGGGAAAATATAATGAAAAAGGCGGCGAAGAAACGATAGAGCGAAACAAAACAGTGAATAATGTGAATGAGTGGGAAGGTGAGGAAGGGAGAGAGGGATTTTGTGTGTGAGCAAAGGAAGTTAGATACTGATTAAGTAAGTGAATGAAGTCTAAGTGGGTGAATGAGGTATGTATACGAGTGTCTGAGCGAGCCAAAAAGCGAAATAAATAAGTAAACAAGTGAAGTACCAAAGTTAGTGAGAGAGAATAAATGGAGTGAGTGAGTGAGTGAGTGAGATAGCCGAGTGAGTGAATGAGGTATGTACAGGAGTCCATGCTTGCACGCCCGTCCGCGCCAAACCTCCCGCACGCATTCACACAAAAGAACACGAACGCCGAACACGGATCTTATACTCCAATAACCAAGCGAAAACAGCGAGTCACTGAGGAATTTCTAACAAGACCGAGCAGGGCCCACCATGATTTATGCGTGCTGGTTGAGTCATACTGCCGACGCAATATATAGCCCCGAACAATGTATAAACAGTGTGTGGCGGGAAACGACGGCCGCGCCTGTGCTGCAGAGATAGGAAGGCCCTTGACCCCGCTGGCCGCCCGCTCCACCCGAGAACGCTCATCCGACCTCTCCGCCGTTTCTATGTGGGCTCACTCACGTTCTATAGTTCGTTTCACACCAATACAGAGCACAGTCGACGTTTGAACCGAAGGGGACAAACAAGAGGCATGAAACTTTCTAAGGCATGAAGTCTGTCTGTCTCGCAAAAGTGCTATTTCTGACGAAACCAATGAGGCACTGTGAACGCGACAAGTAATTGAGATTTTATTTTATCCGTACGCTTTTTATGTCTCCTAGCTTGGCGTGCGCTGTGAACCATGGCAATAAGATTGCGACCAAAAAATGTTTCACGTGGCTCAGTTTTACAACGACTGCTTTATGGGTCTCCCTCCCCCAACCCTCCCCCCCCTCTCTCTCTCTTTTTCTCTCTCGAAATAACATGGGCGTCCTCTGTCAATAGGCCTGTTGCTATCTGCCAGGGGGTGCGAGTGCGTCCGTGAGGCCAGTGGCTTATATAGAGGGAGTTTGGTCGATGGAAGGAGCCGAGGTGGAGGGGCGAAAACGGAGGCGCCGCCAGCGTCGCATATTCTCCCGTGATGATACTGCGAAGTAAAAATGTCTGAAATGACAATGAAAATTCCGCGTACCACGGCACACATTTTTTTTATTTTTTTTTATGTGGCTGAAAGTACATGAGTGAATAATTGCAAGAGTTTCATGGAAATAGTGAGTTTCGTAGTGCTAATTGCATTTACTGTGCCAGAAAAGATGACATCGACGTGAAATGTTTCTTCAAACATCAGGCGAAACCGCGAAAGTGGGTTGCGCGTTCGGTGTTAGGGTCAAAATTCCCATGATGCCGTGTCCACGGTTCTCACCGTCCATGACGTCGCCGCCGCAGCTGGAACTGCAATAAAAAGAAAGATGGAGTGTATTCTGATGGTCGCCGTAACGACAACGTAAAGTGCGTTGCCATTTCGGTTAGGAAGGGTCTCACACTTCACCTATAGCGTTCTATATTGAAGTACTTGTATTAATCTTTACCTACATTCTAAGAAATGCCTGCGCGGTTACTTACCCGCAAAACACTCAAAGAGCCATCCCCTGTGATCTACGAAATCAGCTCAGCGAGTGATAAAGCGGAACATCCGTTTAGACCTAAAATGAAGTCTGCGCTGTGGCATTACGCAATGCAAAGCGTCATGCTTGCATTGCGTAATGCCACAGCGCAGACTTAATTTTGAGGTCTATAAACAGATGTTCCACCCCTTCATTCGCTAAGCTGATTTCGTAGATCGTAGAGAATGGCTCTTCAAGTGTTTTGCGGGTAAGTACACGCGCAGGTATGTCTTAAGAGTGTAGAAAGTGACATTAGAAAATTATAAGTTGGGCTCATTCCCTCCGCTAGGGGATATAATTGTTGGCTAGTGGTTGGTCAGGAGAGCTGTTAATTTACGCGCCAAGGCCAGTGCAACAATTTCGTCCAATGACGTGCCCTATATTCGCCCTCTTCTTACCAAGCAATGGCCAAACTCTCTACATATATGCCTCTGGGTAAGGCGCGATCGTGTAATGTTTGCATTGAGTGTAAATTGGCTTGCAGCGTTCGGTCAAGCATGAGCTATGTTCATTAACAAGCGTGTCTCAGCTTTCTTCAAGGCGCGGGAAAAGAGCTAACAACATGCTTAATAAAAACAAAATACAGAAAAATGCTGCTCGCGCTTTTAGTGTTTTATCAAAACAATAAGAATGCTCTTTCTTTTTACTTTTCGTTGAAAATTTATATCCGCCAATGAAACTCTGCGAGCTTGGCGCCCGCGAGCAATGTGAGAAAGCGCTCAGCCAAAACGCGACCGAAACATTTCCTATATGACCTGCAAGAAGCACTGCTCAAACTTGAGAGCTGCATGCCTATAGACGATTGCAAGTAGGGCATCTGGCCGCCGCCATGTCTCTGCTCGTGCGAGCAAGCGCCAGAACCGTATATCTAGAAAGTTCGGTCATTAATTTGTAGGAATAGAGCAAACACACGGGCACGTTATTGGCCGAAATTGTTTCCATGACCTGTGGCGCGTTGATTGAGACCTCTCGTGACCAACTACTAGCCACAAATATTCCCCTAGCGGATGTACTGAGCTTAACGTATATCTTGCGATCACGATCTTTAGGTAAGGATGTGTTCAATGTATTCAAGTATTTTATTTATTCACGTTAAAGTTTAAATGTGTGACCCTTCGTAAGTGAATGGGCAACGTACCTGACGTTGTCGTCGCAGCGACTTTCAGAATGCACTCCACATTTCTCTTCATTGCAGTCACAGTCGCGGCCACGACGGAGTGGTTGGTAAAAACCGTGGACACGGCTGCGTGGGAATTTTGACCCTAGCACCGAACGCGCATCCCAAATTCGCAGTTTCGCCTCAGGTTTCTGGAAACATTTCGCGTCAATGTCACCATGTACGGCTGAGTAAACTCACTGAGCACCTTGAGACTTCATATTTCCTTTAATCTTTTTACAATTATCTATTCGTGAAGTTTCAGCTTCATCTCGAAACAAAGAAATCTGGCACCGCGGTACGCGGCTCGTTCAAGGTCATCTTAGATATTCTTACTCCGCATTAGTATCATGGGGAAGTATTTCCCAAAGCTATGTTTACATGCACGCTACCCATGCTTGCACTACAGTGGCCTAGAGAGTTGTAGTGGGCTCACAGGACGGCTCGGCCTGATGCTCTTGATGTCGACAGGGCGGTGGCGTTCTAAGCGTTTCTTCCTGAAACGTTCCAGCGCGCAATGGCCACACCAAGGGAAATAATCTGGAGACTTGGCGAGAAGGTCGGTGAGAAATCTGGCTGCCGTGATTGGCCGACGCCGCACTTGACCTTGACCTCGGCCAATCATAGCCGCCCGATCTCTTGCCGACGTTACCGCCAAATGTCCAGATTAGGGCCCCAGGTCGGATAGGCGGCTCTTATCAATCGCGGGCAGCGGGCGGACTAGCCGCGGGTAGCGGGCGGGAGAAGTTTCAGGAGGAATCTACTGCTGCGCCTCCGGCGTTTTCGTCATCGGCCGCTTTAGCGCAATACACGGGGGAGTTGGGGCGGTGAGCCCGTGAGGCCACTGTACTTACACGAGTAGGGCACCAGTCAGGCGCCATGTTTGTAATTATATATGTTGCGAATCGCTTGATAGAATTTGGCAATATATACGCACTAATAAATTCAAATTTTTACCACTTGCGCTTCCTATTACAAACTGGAACTCTCTCGCTGACGATATTGTTACAGAGCAAGATTCTTCTGTATTTCGCCGGAAGTGTTTAATTCTACTGACCTGATTAACGAACAATACAGTTTTCCTTAGTTTGTTTAAGGATTGTTTGCGTGTACGTACAATTAATGTTTAATCTATTTAGTATGTTGTTATAGTCACTACAAATTATTGTTTCCCCCCCATATAATGCATTCCACGAGAATGCCCTTGAGGGTAATAAACTTGAACTTGAACTTGAAGAATAAAATCCCCCTAACTAGTGGCGCTTTTCTTGGGATTCGATCTTGGGGCCGCTGATTCGGAAGCGAGCACGCTACCACAGAGCCGAGCAGGCTTTTTAGAGCAAGAGATGTTATGGCAGCGGACGTAATTTACCACAGGAAATGACGTCCGTTGCCGTTGTAGTAGTTTTCATAGTAGGGCGTAGAGCATGCGTCGTCGATATCGCCAGAAGCTCGACAAAAGATTGCCCACCACCGCGGTGTCAGAATTCGATCCTGTATGATTCACATTACGCTTGAATCGTACATGTTAGTACAGAGCTATGCTGAAGCTTAGAGCTCACCCACATTATAAACTGCGTTTTTGGTAAACACATGTGAGTATGGGCCTCGTGTAGTGACCGCTATACTGAGTTGCTGACCGTGTCTGACGTGTTTTTGTATCCCTTGTCTTCTTTTGCGTTCGCATACCAAGAAGTTTAACCAACACGTTCTCCTCATTCTATCTAAAACTCCGCCTTCAGCGCGATCTCGCTGGCTTCTGCAGTGTTTTGGTTGCGCGTGCCTGCGCGTTGACACTAGTGTTAGCAAGGGCAGAAAGCTGGCGCTGAAAGCGGTGCTTCTACTGAGCTTCAAGGCTGGCTCACACATCTGCGTTGGTTGAGTTCGCATGCAACCGAAACGACCGCAACGACGAAGTCACCCGAACAAGAGTTCGCCGCACACAGCTTAGCAAGCAATGCAGAGGGTAGCTTCGGGAAGCAATCCATGAGTCAAGGTTGTTGCGGTGCTTTGGTCTTTACGTTCGTTTCGGTTGCATGCGAACGCAACCGTTGCAAACCTGTGAACCAGCTGTGACGTCGTGATTGGAGATTCTTTGTCATTTTTAGCTGTTTACGAATTTAATCGTAGTTTAAGAACCGGTTTGTACTGGTTCAGGCATGGTGGAACCAGTAACCAAACCGCTATTTCAAAAGGTATCACTGAACTAGAACCGAACCGGAACAAAATGCAAAGCTACTGAACTAAAAACCCAAACCGAACAGAAATAATGGCCTATTCGACTGAATGCTGCTAACCCAGCCGATCTTCTATTCTTTGCGTGGAACATAAATAAAGAATCTGATTGAATATATTAAGAAATCGCAAGAATCACACAGCAAACGTAAAAGTTTATGTTTTAAGGCAGGTTCCTTGTTCCAGGGCCGCATCGGCCGATTGCACCTCGTCATCAGTTTTCTGTTCTTCCCGCACGGCATGAAAACTCGGGGCGGGAAAAGGCGGTGTCCCTTGTAACAATGTACTGCTCATGCTCTTGTGCAAGTATGCGAAGCAGAGTGCAAAACCGCTTCTTTTTGTGCCGCGCATGAACTATATATTTCTAATACCTTATAAATAAACAGCACGCTAACCATGTATCTTTCTATTACAAATAAATAGCGCGAAGGTCAAGTACGCACTGGCGGAACAAGCGCTATGTATTTGAAATATGCATATCCAACCAGACCAGCTTAATATTTTAGTACATGAATCTGTGGCGGATAAACGGTTCGTTTGCGAAGCAAATGAGTGCTTTTAGTTATTGTCGTCGGCTGCGACTCGCAAGCCTCTAACGCTTGATGGCGCGATCGATGTCTGCAGTGACACCAAGTGCACCAAGCGCCTCGTGCGACCACCCTTTGGCTAAGTAGAATGAATGCTATTTAGGAAGCTTTTGAATACTTTTATAGTCGTCTCCGTTTTCGATAACTTCAACAGCTGTTGGCTGGTTTAGTTTTATTAGTATTACAATGTGTATGTCAATGGCTATTTTTTACGCTTATTAACTAGAGGAATAGAATGGTGGAGTTCAACTAGTCTAAGAGTGGGAATGGGCCCAGTGTCCCCATTCCGAGGAGTTGAACGAAATGGAATTCTCGGAAACCCTAATACCCTGGAATGGAACGGAATTGGAATGGAGTGGAGGTGCCCATTCCGCCAGGCTTGAATAAAGGATATCGCAGGCTACGTTCTGCAAAGGTATACACCTTTCCACGGAACACTCGGCCGTAGCAGCAAGATAACCTTTTTCCAGCACGCTCACTGGGTTCGAGATTGGTCTTTTACCATAGTCCCAGCTAACCCTAATCGAGTGGAGTGTTGATATCAGTGGGCGCAGCCTGAGTAGGCGCCATTTCAGTGACAGCAGGAAGCTAAATGCTCACATTATTTTATTGTCCTTTCGTTTCATAGCGTAGATAAATACTTTTACGAGGCCATTGAGAAAGCATTGTACCGTGTTTAAAATTAAAAACAAACAAGTGAGGCTATTTTTGTTGAGTACCTGCCCGACAGAACCAACGCGACTAACATGTTTTATTTTACGCTGAGTTTTGAAGGCACCGCCCTCTCAGCCGTGTCAAACGCCCAAGTGCTTCGCTCTAGAAAATAACCTACAGCAGAAGATAACTGAAAGGCATTCCTCGCGCACTGATAACTTGATTATCAATGTGTACTACACGACTCAAACATGTGATTTAAAGAAAATGTCTAGATTTCAAAACTATATATATTGTGCGTTCCACAGGTTTCACCAGGTTATATTTGCCTGTCTGAAAGGTCCGAGTGTTTGCGTGCATGTGTTTGTGTGTGCGTGCGTGTTTACGTTTTTGCTGCTGCTTTGGTGTGCCTCTGCGGTCTGCGCGCGCTTGTGTGAGTGTGAGCGCGCGAGTGCGATGTTTTTGTGCGCACTTTATTGTACTGCGCCTATACGAAGACATATTGGATGTTCCTGGACACTAATAAACACTAATTTATTGATTAATAATAATAATATAAATGCTATTTTGAAATATTATAACGCGAAGTCAATAGCTCTTTCTGAACTCAACAATAAACACTAGTTGATTGAGCGAGTTCTATTTTTTCTGTCGTGATTGTCATAGATGCCAGTCGATCTATTCAGAAAATATTGCGAACATCCGTTGTTCATTTAAATATAAAGCTTGGAACGTATTTCGTTAAGACTCTGTGATTGTCCGAGGAGGACTTCAATTTGATTACGTCTCACAACTTTTCTACCAGCTCAGCTAGCGATTTCACGTGCTCAACTGGCATTGTGATCACTTCAGCCACCATTTTGGCAATTTCATCTGTCTCAGTTTGTCCAGTATGTTTAACATTTGAGCAGTTTCGACAGTTAGGCCCCGGCGACTTAACTGTCGAGTTCCCTTTCCCAGTTCGTCCATTTTGATATTTGTTTTTTCTCGTTTGAAATGCATGATTTACGATGTGTTCAGTTCAATAACAGCGCGTACATTTACAATTGTTCTAGAACCAATAATAAGTAATACAGACTTTTTTTTCTGAATAAGGTAGCATTGGCAGGCGTTTCCGCAAAAGACGTAAAAGGCTTGAAGTCCCGTTCACAACTTGTGTTTGACTACGACCAACTGAGACAAGACCGGTTTTAAGCCTCTTGCGACAGCTTATGCACATCCAAGTTGCGCATGCAGGCTGCATCATAACTTACCCTTTGGTGATAAAGTCATGAAATCTCAATTAAACGACCGAACATCCATACTTTTTGTTGTTGCAATCTTTTAGAAACTTGTGTATGCACAAATTAATACATTACATAATAGATAAAGAAACCATTTTATTGGTGTATTTTTTAATGTTCCAAACAAAAGTTACGTGTGCCGTAGTTACTAATCCATGCGTGTAAGTTTTTATTCAAATCACTGTCAGAAACAGATTGAGATTGTTTGGAAAAAGTATCGATGGGCATGGAGATATAACACCGAATAAAATGAGGACAATAAAAATTAAAAAAAAAGTTTTAGAAATGAAATTTAGAAGTAAGACTGATCAGATGCTTTTTTTACTGTAAATGGTTGTACAAGAGTTATCTGGCATTCGTTTATTTGTATAAAAAATACACTCGTGTCGAAAAAGGGACATTTAACGCTTACATAAAAGGGTAAATATGGGAAAGGTGGGATACAAGGAACTACGTATAGCCACGCATGGCTGAAAATGGGAAAAACACGCGATATAAGGGACTACATATACTCATATATGGCAATAATTGGCACAATATGTGTATGTATATGTTACCAAAACTGGCAATATATCGCGCCCCCTTGATACATTTGCCACTGTTTGTTTCCTTATATGAAACTACTCCCTTTTTCATATTCCTCGATCTGAATATATATGCCGATATACGAAATATATCTGGCTTATATATGACATTTTTGTAAGGTTGAGGATGTTTCAAGAGTCCAAAAGGGTGGGAGAGAATTTCTAGCAACAAGGGGTCATGAAACTCGCCACAGTTGTATCACCATGACCGATATGACGGAGGCCTAGAATCGTTTTTCAAGGTGTATGGTATCCAGTGGTGTAGCCTTACACGCATACTGACAGCTACATTTAATGCGATTATTTAATTCTAGTTTCTCCTGCAAAAATATTGCCAATGTAGACATTGCTCGCTGTTGCTTTTAATATCGATGCTTACACATATCTAAATTGAAACAGACCAAATTGGAATTTAAACTTATAATGTTGGAATCTGCTGTGCAAGTTTTCACTCCACAGGCTCATGAGCTTCTATTCATTATGTTGATTTGAAAAAGAGACGGGTCAGTTATTTTGTCTAGGCACAATCTTTCTCAAAGTATTGGATATGTCGCCTAGCGAAACAAGATCCAATCAAAACAAGGTTACCAAAAAGGAAAATTAAGAAAAATAAATTACAAGCCATTCTAGTATGTGAACATGGGTAACCAGCGAAGCTGTTCAGCACACGACACAGATGGTGGTGTTTACCGCTCACCGACGCCGCTGACATTCGCGTTGCCGTTCCCGCCGTTGGTCTTCGCAGCGCGTTGCTAGGCACGAGCGACAGGACCGCCACCCCGGGAGTGCAGAAAGAACTAAGCACGCAAGCGCTTCGAATGACGACAAAGAAAGGGCGCTGCGATTTCTGTTGACGTACGCGAAACATCCACGAAACCCTAGCCATAAACAACTTCGGTGTAAAAAGACGGCCTCAATTTTTAAACTACCCGAATAAAACGAAGCTCCTGAACAACTAGCGTAAGAAGTCCCATTTCTGTGAGACTTCAAAATATAAAGATCATGCAAGTGGCCACTTTCATCGCTTATTGGCCGCTTTAATGTACCGCTCTCTAGTTCTAAAAAAAAAAAAAAGACTAGACCAAAAGTATAAGATAAACTATATTGAACTGCAAAACATGCGGATTCAGGTGCTTCACGCACACAAAAATGAATATGCGACAGGATGCGTTGAACGGAATCCAATCTCCATCGGCATTCGCGCCTGCCCTTCAAGCTTTTGGAGAGCAAGCGAATTGTATCCCAAGCCGCGCGTCGAATTCATCTTTCCTCAGCGAGTGCACAAACTACGGCGGCAAACACTGAAGTCCATACGTACGTGTGACGCTGTTCCCAAAAGTATTGCCACGAGCGCTGACGCTTTGATCTGTTCTCTCGGGCGAGGGCCGAGTTCAAAGGACGGGCACAAAGCAAACAAGGGAGGTGGAAAGAACATGTGAAGTATGCATACACGAGTGGGAAGTAAATGAGAGACGTGGATGTGGAGCTCACAGATACGCTCTGCTTATTTCCATAAGGGTAGTTAGCGCAAAAGTGACCGAACATGCGTGATACTCGCAAAACATCTGGTGCATCAGAAGGTTTGCTTTTAATCTTTCCCACGTAGGTTCCAGTGAAATTAAAGGTTTCAGATATTTTTTTTTTTACGGAACGAACAAAATTGCATCTGGATCAGAGATCATATCTGGCTAGCCTGTTATCTTCGTTTCCTTCTTGCATTTTCCCTAATTTGAAACACGTCGGTATAAGGTAGATTGTCATTCCATTTGCATGATCATTTCACTTGCGCTGTTGGACTGAAGCTCCAGTCTGCTCCTGTTAAAACTTCCAGAATTTACTTTGCTCGGCATTTATTGTTCACAATTATCAATTATCTGAAATACTGCTTCGTATAAACTAGGAAGTATGTAGAACTAGCTTCTCTTGTCTATATACGTTTTGGTCTTCTCTTGAGTTTGTTGGACTCGCTGTCGAGGTCGATGAACCTCTTCGAAGGGGTTGCGAAGAAATTGGGATGACGACCGCCCTAAGAAATTTAGTCGAGTCCCGGGCTTGCGACCAGGGAGGAGCAGTGCGGGGGACAGTCCAGTCGTGGTATGAGGCGTGCATCAGTAGATGCCTCGGTAGTCAACCACCGCTGACCTAATGTTTCGTTTTTCTCCAGATGCGCACTGGATGTTCTGTTAAATCTCTCAACTTGGCCGTTGGCTTGCGGGTGATATATGGAAATGCGTGGTGTCGGAATCGGAAGCTACCGGCGTCAAAACGTTCGAAGAAGACGAAGCTTCTTGGGGTCGCTGGTTCGACCTCCATGCAGCTTCTATAGCTCTGATGACTTGACTCTCTCTGAGAGCTGTGTAGACGGTGTTGAATGCAGCGTCGACGGGTCCTCGTGCTGTTGAATAGGCTCGTGGAGCTGTGACCCGAAGAGGATGGGTCTATATCCATGCCGGCCTCGAAACTATTTGGGCAGGTTTCTACTGATTCATCGGCCTCCGTGTACGAACAGCTCATTGTGGACCCTTGAATTTGTAGATCCAAAGCTTTGACGGCATCTATTCCCAATAACGAGGTTCCAGTATTCGCAATGTAAAATATAATTTTCGCTGAACGTGTCTTAAATTGTACTGACGCGGAGAAGGCTACCAGAACCTCGATACGTTGCCGGGGATAATTGAGCAGGGTCACCGGCGGTGAGACGATCTTCGCGTCACTACTGGAGTGCTTTTGAAAAAAAATGTCTTTTTCGATGATAGACACTGAGGAACCTATATCCAGGTGGAACTGTAGAGGTCTACCGTAGACTATGACGCTGATAGGTATTCCCATCCGGAAAGGAGTAGACACGTGGAGAACCACTTGTTTGTCTTCTTCGTCTGAGATTTCCTGAATTCGGACGCGGTTCTGACGGCGTAAGGGCCTAAGTGTGCAGCGGCACATCCGATAGAAATGCCCGAATCGGCCGCAGCCGTTGCACGTTCTTTCTCGTGCCGGACAAGTGTCGTAGCTTTGACAGCGCTCAATATCATACTCGCAGTTCGCGCATTTTCTATCGTCACGATAGTTCGTCTCGCGACGCATGGTCGTTTGTTTTTGAAACATATGCACTGGTTACAGCTTTATCTCGACAACACAAAATTACTCTTAGCTACAAAATGGTTATTAGGATGCCGTTGTAAATTTGATATAATTATTCAACATTTTCGTATTACAAGTGATGTTGTATTGTCACTAGCTTTTTATTTCTGCATTGTCACTCCCGCGCATGCAGCTTTTTATTTCTGCATTGTCACTCCCGCGCATGCTGGCTTCGTTTCTTCCGTTTGCCGACACCAGAGATAGTCGGTACCCCCGTCGTTCCTCCTCCCCCTTTCCCTCACCCTATCAGTATCCTCCTCCCGCTCAGAAAACTATATTGCGGAACACAACCGAATAAAGACGTTGATACGCTGCCACCAGCTGTTCCTCGGTTTTCTTCACGCCGCACGCGGTGGCTTATGCGACGCAGCAAGTAAAAACCTTAAAAATTGCCTAGAAAATTTATCCGAACAAAGAACCTTAGTTCACTTTATGACATGCCGTCCCTTCACCAGCGGAAGTAGCACAACAGACACTAGGAAATATTCACAGCACGTTAGTGGTCGGACTGATTGGACCCAAACGAGCGAATGTTTAAACTTTAAAATAAGCAGTGAGATACTCGACACAAGCCACGGGGAGCAGGTAATAGGGAACAACTCGTGTTGTCTTGCCTGCTGCGTTACTGTTGGTAGCATAAACGAGATAAGGTCACTATACCCGGCCGCATCGTATGATCTGTCGCTAGGGGTCTTTGCTTCTCTAGCCTCGAACAGCTCAACAAACCGAGGATGTGGAATATTGTATTCACGTTTCTTGCTTCATAATTTGTGCTTCGGAGTTTTTATCTGCAAATTCCTCACACTTACTAGTTAGAAAAAAAAAAATTTAGATAATTGAATGGTGTTTTTTTTTTGCGAGCTGTCATCTTTGTCTACTGGGATGTGGAAGGCGTTCAGAGGAATTCGGTGTTCCAACTTTTTGCAATGTACCAAACGCCGCGCATGCTTCTACAGCCCAGTGACCCGGAGCGTGCGATCACTACAAAAGGAAGTTTTAGTAAACGGTAATTTCAGGCCACGCTCTTTGTAGCGGGAGCTCGCACTGCCACTTCGATGCATGTTCTAAAGCGCGGGCCCATAGCGGTAGTGGGCCTACCCCCGGAAACGATCTACCAAAACTCTCTTATTGTCGAAACAAAATGGAGGCCTGCCGATAGCGACATCTCAAAATATATATCGCGCGCCGAACATGCAACATAGATTGGTGCTTTCTTTGTACGGATGCAGAAAATAATGATCGCACAGTACGACCCCCAAGCGGAAGAGAATTTGTTTTACTGGAGGTGCGAATAGAAATATGGAATGAAGCACGTAGTTTCTTGGAAGGCTGTTCTCTTCTACTCAAAGATTTATATACAAAAAAAAACTTTATTATTAGAAAGAAAAAAAAAAAACGAGCAACTTCATCGTTTCACAACCCTCTTTTGTTATCCCATTCGATTTTGCAGCAAGAAACGAAAGGGACGTTTTGCCACGACTTCATATTTCCAATCTTACAGAAAACAAAACAAATAAATAAATAAAATGAGCTCAGTAATATAATGAACAAAACCAATTTCGACTGTCAGATTTATTCAACGGAAAACGAAAATCCATATATCATTCTGAGGAATAGGATTGCAAACGAGACTGCTGTCAACTTGAAAAAAATCCATATTACATCTTTCGCGCATTTTGCTTTTGTGTCAAATAAATTGGTGTGACAACTTCTCTCTGAAAAGTGACAAAAACAAATGCGAGGCAGTGCCTTCCTAGTAATAACGACCCGGCCGAAATTTAAAAAAAAAAAAGAAAAGAAAAAGCGCTTTCTCGTACATTCATCTGCTGCCTGTTGCTCAGGCGTTTGAGCAGACATATGGGTGTTCTTTAAGGAGGATTGCTACGCGGTAGTGTCGTACTATAGTTGGACAAGAGTTCGTCATGCCGTCATCAATGACAAAGAGAGAAAACCAGTGTGCGTCTTTTGAACGCCCAACTTCGAACGCGCGCAACACTCCTTCCGCCATGTTTTGGTTGCCCGAGAACTGCCAAGGAAGCTCGCTCTGGAGGAGATGCAAGTGACGCTCCTCCCTGCCGTTCTCAGATTTTCCGTGACTACAACACTCATGGAAAATATAAACTAAAACAAAAATCAACTTGGAATGCGCAAATTGCCGGTACTCACCGAAATTGCAGTCCCTCAGCTTGCTTCCTTTACCTCGAGAGACACGTCTAGCACGGACCAAAATAGCCCAATGTTAACGCGGTAAGGAGCCACAATTTTAAATATAAGCCGGTGTTCCCAGACGTAATAAGAAAGAAAGGAAGAATATCTCAAGTGGGACTAAATCCCCATATCGCTGCAGCAAATGTGGTGCAAAAACCTTTATTTCAAGTTTTTTTGCCATTCATGAATGTCTCGGGAGATTTCGCTCCTTTAATAAGTTTCCCAAGGTTTTTAGGTTTATATTTTTTTTTTTTTTTTGCATTTTGGAAGAAATAAATTTTTGGCTACATATTAAGCTATGAAGAAACGTTGGGTAACGTTGGCGAAGTACAAATTTGTTTTAGCTTTTCCGTAAACAAGACTTAAAAAAAGTGTTCCTTAAATTAGACAACAAAGAAGGCATATTTTTCTAGAGCCACGAAAATGAACGCGTTCCATCGCCAGGTAAGCAAGTAGTTAAGCCAGAAGATTCAGGGTTTAAAAAAAAAGTGAGAACAATGTTACCTACCACCAGCTGTGTTTATAGGAAAAACTGCAAGATGTCTTACTCTAGGAAGCGTAATTCTCAAACTTCCCTTGAACTTCTCCAAAGTAATCCACGTCCAGAAAAACGCATTGACGGCAGGGACGGAAACAAATATTTAAAATCCATAAGCAATTAGGAATTGCTTTTTTTTTCTCTCAAATGTTTGTTCATGACCCAGTTGCCAATCCTCTGTGCAGCGAAATAAGATGCCCCAGGGGATTTGGTTCCTTTAATAAGCTTCCTAAGAAGTTTTTCCGCTGATGTTCTTAGCATTACGGCAGCAATCATTTTGTCCCAGGTTTTTCATATTTATATATTAAAGCTTTTCGACGCACATCTTTATCGACTGTGAGATTGGAACGCCATGAGTGTCGAGTAAGATGAAACGCAACACCGCGTTTTACGATTTATATGATGATTATAGGTGTTCGACTTAAAGCCTTGGAAGGTGCTCTTCCTATATGTTTTAGCCCTTGCGTTAAAAACTGTTTAGAAACCTGAGTACGAGTGTCTAGTGCTTTCTGTGTTTCATAATAGTCGAGGGATGTTTTGCGTTCACCCGTTTCTTAGTATAATATTTTGTTACACATAAAGCAAATTTTCACCCTTAAATGCGTAAAGACGCTGCGCTTTTTCAGCAACCTTATTTATACCAGAAACGCAATTTTCAATCGTGAAATAGGGTATTGTTGCGTCGAACACCCGTCACTTTTGAGGAGTGTGAAATGGTGTGGAAAAGGCTGCGAATTAAGGAAGGTGAACACAGATTTGAAAGCAGGTTCGTCGCACTGACACCCGCTAGAGTGAGGTGGTTATAGGAACGAGCTGAAAGAATTATTCCTTGTACAACTGCAGTTTATATAAAAATGCATTCCTTGAACTTAGATATATTATGCATTGCGCGGAATGCTGATGGAGATCAAAGTCACGTACGTGAAACTTGCGTAGTTGCGGAGGCGATACGCAGATAAATGAGTATCTAAATTGTGGAGCATATAAGGCGGTAGAGCAGTCACAGGGGACATGATTTCTCTTTCGTGCATGCTTGATTACGTCTGTATTTGCTGGTTCTGTGTATGTAATAACTGCATGTTGTGCGTGTTTGTAAATGTGCTGTTCGTAAAAAGTTATGCCTACGATTCTGCTAAAATTCCCAGCAACCTTTCGTTTGGCCGTTCAGTAGCGTCTGAAGAATGCTGGTATAACACCCTTAATGTTTTAGGCAGGTGACATGATCATTTACATCCCTAAGGGTGTAAATATTTTTCGTGTGTACATAGCCCATGTGAAACGTAGGCGACCTCCAAAGTACATGTCCGCACTATTAGGAGCGAATAATGTTTTTTTTTTTCGTCTGAATGTGTTCAAGTATGCGACTGCGAAGGAACTGAAGAGGAGACAACCTATGGCGTAACCTCTTAAGAAACAATAATTATAAAGCTTTTATTTCTCTTTTTGGTTTCACAGTGAAAAAAGGTCGAAGCGAGGACAAAAAGCTGCAGTGGCAGCCTGACGAAGCCTTAGTTCCCATAAACAGTTTGGCAGGAAAGCAGCTTAAAATAAACACACTAAAAGTTAAAATAAAAAATTAAGAAAACTAATTTTATAAATATATTGTTGACGTAGATATATGTATTGAAAAGGCATCTGCCGCTCAGAAAAATAAAACACATGCGTTACACTACATGGTGCCTTATACAAAAATGATATTGTAATAGTATGTTTGCTGGCATTCGATTTGTCTTTCCAAGTATACACACATAATTTGCTTCAAGTTTCTTAAGTAACGATGGCAACACATATTTTAATTATGTCAGACCTAATTAGTACGGAGTGTTGAAACACTCCACGTTTCGCCAGGCGAGTGTCATACTTATGATCTTAGTTAAGCATGACAGTGGAGAAATAAACAAACAATTCTTATGTTTTAAGGCTACGTTATATATCACCAGCAACCGAAAGGTGTGCAGCTGTTCAATAGGATTGACGCAATGCCTTAAAACAAGTTCCTTAGAAAAGATCGAAAAGAACAACATTTGCAACAATTCAAAGAGCCCTTTTCGGGTTTAGTTGTAGTCTCGTTAAGTTATGTCTTGTTGTTTGGCCCCGATACTAAATGACAATACACATAGTGTATTGTCATTCGTCTTCACGATCTTAGCACAAAAAAAAAATTGCAGCTATTTAGAAGCTTACTGCTTCAAGGTATTAACAAGCCCTCCATTCTGCCCGTTTAGATAGTGCCCTAAAGGCGCACTTTTCTGCACATATGAAGTTTTATTAACATGACCTAAATTTAAAAAGAAAAGAAGAACCAAAAAAAAAAAACTATCCGGCGATTGCTTGCTCTCGCTGTCTTGCACTGCAGTTAAGCACAAAATAGGAATTGATTGTCACCGGTTTGCGGTGTTTGAACAAACGTTCCTTCTGTCTGCTTTAAAAAAGAAACACACTTCTGAACCTTGTCTTATTTTTTTTCAGGTTATAATGAAATATGCAACACTTGTTTTTTTAGGTTAAAACATCAATCAAACTGTGTCGATATTCTCTGTTCAAGTGACTTTATCTCAGTTTTGCTTGTCGCATGCTCGTTGTCGTCTTGCTTGCGAATTTCCTTACGAAGCCTTGCCTCAGCCTGCGACAAAGAATAGAGAATTCAATACAGTCATACATCGTTAAGATAGAGATATCTGTTCCATAAAAAACCGTTCATAATTAAGATTTTTCATAATAACGATTTAAAAATGCATGTATTTACCCAATTCGTTCCCGGAAATGTTGTTTAAATAGTAGAGCTGGGCATTGATAGATTCACGTACCGACTAATCCATTAATGGTTTAATCGCGATTAATTTTTAAACCTGTTAAACGGTTAAGTTTTGAGAAAATAATCTAAATATTACACGCTTTAACCACGCAGACTTGGACGAGTACACCTGTATTAAGGCAAAGCTTATGTAAGATTTTGACCTAAACTAAATAGTAGGAGAGAGTTTTGTAACTCCATGCAAGCGGACAAGGTTATACCTGGGCCGGTCACTTGAACGACGCTTGAATGTCCTCTTAACGCAGCAGAAACTATTGTGAAAAATCAAAGGAGTCAATTGCTATTGCCAGAGAGTATGAACAGACATTTTTGCCTCCGCGGCTGATGCAATAATTTGTAAGTGTGGGTGTCTTTTGAGTGTTCTGAACAACGCATCAAGGTTGATTTAAAATACGAAATTGTATATTGCGTCGTTTATCACATGTTCAGCATATAAGGCACTAAAAACATTTAATTTTCACTTTAAGAAATTAAGGACATTTACGCGGCCTTGTAACGCCGAATTAGAGCGTTGCTCTTGAGGAGGAGAACGGAAAGGGACGGAGAGGAGGGTAAAATAAAATTTTGCCGCTAAATTTAGCCGGAAAGTTTCTGCGCTAAATTTAGCGGGGAAATTTTTCTGCTGAATTTAGCGGGGAATTTTTCCGCTAAAATTAGGGGGGAAATTTTCTTAATAAATTTAGCGGGAAATTTTTCGCTAAATTTAGCGGGGAATGGTTTCCGCTAAATTTAGTGGGGAAATGTTTTCGCTATATTTAGCGGGGAACTTTTTCTGCTATGTTTAGATGATAATTTTTCTGCTATATCTAACGGGAAAAATTTTCCGCTAAATTTAGCGAGGAAATTTTGGCAGCTAAATTTAGCGGGGAATTTTTTCCGCTAAATTTAGCGGGGACATTTTTGCAGCTAAATTTAGCGGGTACATTTTTCTGCTAAATTTAGCGGGGAAATCTTTCCGCTAAATTTAGCGTGGAAAAGTTTCCTCTAAATTTAGCGTGAAAAAGTTTCCCTTAAATTTAGCGGGGAAATTTACCCATAATGCACTGTGCGGTTACTCATACGGCAACGCCGAAACCGCTCAAGCTTGAAATCGGCGCCTAAGAGCTGTGCTCTAAAAATAAACTACTATGGAGGGGAATGAGGAAGGCCGACTAATCAATTAATTAATAGATTAAAAAGTGTAAATTAATCGGGTTAACTTTTTTCGTAAACGCACAGCCTTCTATCTAGCGGGGTATCCCTATTAAGGGGTTCATAGTAATGGGAAATCAATGTACACAAGTGGCCGCCCGTAACGTTCCGCTGATTACAGAAGCGAGAGGAGGCCATGAAGGCTTACAAAGCTCCGCGACTCCAGTAAGTGCGAATATGCATGCATCTACGAGAGGAAAAGCACCGTGCAGTCCGTTTAATATATTTTCTGTGGATTACCTAAAGAGTTTTGTGTTTTTGGTAAATACCAATACATGCCCAAAAACTGAGGCACGACCCGGTCCCAAGTTCAAGGAGAACCAGAAAAACCGTGAATCGAATATGTCATTGAATAAGAAAATTCGAAAGTTCACCAAAAGAAAAGATATATCTAGTTTTATTTTGTGTTCACCCGGAACACAGCGCTATTCCCCCCCCCCCCCCCCCCCCCCTCACCTAGCCACTTCTGTTACTTCAGCAACCACACCCTTTACAGTGATGTCTCGCTAATCTGGACACCTCCGTTCCCCCAAAACGTCGTCCATAATGCGAGTTGTCCATAATAACGAGACAAAAATGCATGTATTTCCCCAGTTTTTTCTCACAAATGGTGTCCATATAGCGGCCGGGGTGTCCATATTAACGGGTTCATATAATAAACGAGACATGACTTCATGTAGTTTTCCTCTTTATAATGGTTCCTGGTCGCCTTCCAGTTTTCTGGCACGTTTCCCGCAGGTTGGGGAATCCCATGCCTATTCCCCTTTTTCTTCCTCATAAGCCCCGACAGCCGCCGAGTTTTTACGAGATTGAAGATTACTAAAACAAAAAAGAACATTAAATGTGTGTGCGAAACTTAAAAAAAAATAGCGGAGAGATTTATTATTAAAGTTATTGGAACGCATGAAACAGAGTATTTAGGGCGCGTTCGTTTATTTAAAAAAAAAATATACATCCTTTCTGTGGACTCAAGGACAACCTATGCTCTTATACATTTGTCCGCTATATATCTCGGAGAGAAGTGGTGTGTAGCTCACGGGGCGCAAACTTCCCTGGCAAGCTTAGAGGGGAAATACATGAACGGACAGACAGAGAGACAAATATTTGGGATGAAAGAGTTCTTTCAAAAAGCATAGAACTCTTCCCTAAACCCAGAACTCACGAAACTTTAGCTATCCTATCTCATAAAACTATTCATATCGACAAAATTCTTGAGATTCACGCATTTACTCTCATTCTTGAGTCCATGCAGAAAAGAAATATTAAAAAAAAAACGAATTTTTTTTTAATGAGTTCGATTTTATGTTTAACGGTGGTAACTTCGAGAGCAACTTGTCACGGAATGTGGTAGGCGTGACCTACTAAATTTCGTGTGCGATTTGTCCCGACACCTGCATTAGAGGAACGAAGATATTTCCGGAACGAATCCGCGAAAGCAAGAACGACGTGCGAAAGTTCGACAGCGAGCGTAGTGCCGTCGCCGAACACTTCAAGGTCCTCGACCATCTGATCGACTTTTCGAAAGGGCGCGTGATCGGTACCGAGCTTCACTGGAGTTGTGGCACACTCTGGAAAATTTCAAGAGGTCCTCTGCCATCTGCATACGTCCAGGATCTACCTGCACCACCTGAGACAAAAAATAAAGAAAGGACAGTGTCTAGAGAAACGGTTTGTCCTAAGCAAGAGGAAAAGACGAGAGCTGCTGCTGCTCCCCTATTCAGTCACCCCCGAAGTAGAAACCAAGCGAGACACGAAATATTAAGTAACTTTTTCTGGGCTTTGGTTGCAGTTTTCCTTTCGTTTTTCAATTTTCGCTGCATCTACAAGATTGCAAAGCTTTTTGCAAAGACCCGAAAAACAAGGATAAATGTGCTTGTCATCTTCTTTTTCGTCCTCTGACTATCAGAGGCGCTGCAACGGTCACTTACTACATTCAAATGAGCTTCACCTAAATTTAGCCGACAACAAGCACTAGGTATTTCGTGTTTTCTTTCGGGCTTGTACTGAAATTACACCATACGCTTCCAAGCCAGTGCCTCCATTCATTCTCCCCATTTATTTTATTGAAGTTCTGCGCACATTCTCAAAGTGAGAATGTGCGCATTTTCACTTTGTCAAAATAGTGTTTCTCGGGCTTTACATATTTGTGCTAGAGAAGGCTGCGAAAGCTACGCTAATCCGGTCTGTGTGGGTGAGTCATACGACCAGGGAGACACAAAATATGAAGTTAATCGTCACGATAATTTGAATAATTAGGTAACATTTGTAAAACTTATTTATTAAAGAAAATAAACGCATGGTTCTCTAAAACATAGTGAGCGTCACTGAAAACCACAATATCACTAAATTTCAGAAACACGTTGATTGCGTTGGAAGCGTGGTAATGCGCTAAAGTTACCACTGGCTTTCGGTGCGAAGATGCGGCTAATAACTAAAAGATAAAGAAAAAAACTGCGCGGGCGCTTATTTGGCACAGCTAGCCTCAGGCCAGTCGCAGGAGTGGTAACTTTAGCCAACCACAGACCTTTCAATGCAAGCGCTCAAAGTAATTTCTCAAATTTACCGGTTTAATAGCTTTCGATAACGGTCGGCAAGATTTGAATGGGAACCATCTGCGTGCCTCATGTTTCGAACCATAGGTTCGAATTACAAGTTGTAATTATTATCGCGACAATTCTTCCCCTACATATACGTCACCTTTACAGACAGCATATCTAGCATTCATGGATTGTTTTTAAGTCTGTAAACTCGTATAAGGCACCCATTTTTATAAAACAACGCGATGCGTAAATTGTCGAAGAAATATTTGAATTTAAAAAATATCAACAAAATTGTATATAAATATGAATCAATCAGAAACAATGAAGTGAAGGAGCTTGGAAATAGCAAAGCTTAAGGTTTGAATTGCTTACCGGCTTCAATAAGGTCCTAACCATTGCGAGGAACTGGTAAGGGAAAAAGGCTGTTCTTCATGCCGCAACTAAATAAAGAAAAAAAAAAAACGCCATGCATTTACCTCAGAAGGCGTGGGCTACTTGTGAAGGCGTTCTTCGAATGATACTATTTATATCGTTTATCATTCGCCTCTTTAAATAAATTAGGCACCTTTACTTTAACGTCATGGATGAACACACCTTAAAGTAAACGAATGAATTAATTAAATAGATGAGCAGCAGAGAACAGGTCAGCCGCTACGATACTTGCGAGATGCGATTTCTGTCGTTCTTCCAGCAGGAGTGAGCACGCCGACAGGTGTCTCCTCTTTGTGAACTCGGGAAAGTGAGTCGTTATGACATCGGGCGTTGGGAGAAGCCCTTGTTTGCGCCGCGCGGTGGCGTCCGTACGCGACGGCTTGTTACGCTAACGACGCTTCGTTCCGTGCTCTTTGCCTTTGGCACACCGAATTCCCGAGAGTCTGAACTATGGAGGCCTCGAGCGCCTTTCGCTTCGGTATTGACCGGGTCCGTCTCGCACGAAGCCAGACGACGGAGCGTCAAAACGGCACTCCTCGATTAGCTCTGCGTCGAATGGGTGTCGCCAGATCCCGTTAACCGCTCGACGGTTATCGGAAGCAAGATTCGTTGATCATTTTCATTTTCTCTGAGAGGGGAAGTGCGTCGCCAACTCTATAGGGAGAAGTCACCAGGCTCGATCTAAAATGTACCGTAAAAATCAACGCCTACACGTAGCAATCTCAACTTTTCTTCAAAACTGTATTTCACAGGTCAGTTTCTTTTTTTTTTTTTTTGTATAATTAGAAACCGCAGCTCATTTTCTGTAAAAAATAGGGCCAAGAAACTTGCCAGGGTCAACGGCGGCCGGCGACGCAGACGACCAAGTCGAGTAGTGGGGCGGGTTTGGCACGCGTATCGACAGATGGCACTACCTCCTCATCAAGACTGCTAGCGACCACCGTGGTTTATTAAAATGAATATAATCTCTTTGTAATGTACGTTTTGTTGAAAAATAAATGCGGACATAAAGAGCAAAACTTAAAGGGAAAAGACGCGTTTGCGTAACGACGGCGCTTTTGCTGCCAACGGGTTTCGTTTGCTTTCTTTCGTTGGTCGGCTACACCTTCGGACGCTGCTCCGACGCCATCTATCAATACGCGCACCAAACACAGCCCGCAACTCGACTCGATCGTCTGCGTCGCCGTCCGCCGTTGACCTTGCAAGTTTTTTTGTCCCTATGTTTCCCACAAAGGGAGCCACGTTTTGTAATTTTACAAGAAAAAACCGACCCGTGAAATACACCGCTGACGAAGAGGTTAGATTGCTACGTGCAGGCCTCGATTTTTACTGTCCATTTGTGATCCAGCCTGGTGTCTTGGGACACCCTATATTTTGATTTACATTGAGTTTAACCGCAAACGACGTTTGGAGACAACGAAGAAAATTTGTCAGCGCTCATTATATTTGGGTGTTTCCTATTCCGAACTCCGGATCGGCGGTCCAATATTTTGGAGGACGTAGGTGCACCGATGAGAGATCGGCTGAGGCGAGTCTCCGTTGTTGGCCATGATGGTCAGTTGAAGGTGAAACGGTTCTACTCGGATCACCACTTATAAGTTATTTAATATACACAAAAAGAGAAGGAGCCTGCCACCCTCCACCATTACCGCCGACTCGAGTAGCATCGAACAACTCGCGCTTTTCGCGCTTTTTGACCGCTGTGCTTCTTTGTCTACTTTGTTGGTTGCTATACACTATTCCTTCAAAACTGAGGGCGCCAATCTGATGTTGCCGCGATCTCTCGTCTGTTCCTGTACCTCAAGCTCTATCTGTATAGTCACAATTGCATCCCCCTCCACCTAAAAATAATTAAAAGAAAACAAAAACAAATGATGCGTTTATGTAGTCTTAACGATTGTTGTTGTTTCAAACACCGGAACATAACCAGCGGCCTCAAAACGGGGGTACAAAGAGTGCCTTTCCGGATTCAGATTAAAATACTCACGTTTCGTTTATTTGTTTACGGTTAGTTTGCGCACTCGCGTCAACAGAGAATAGTCAGAGCGATGTCCTACCCGGAAGCATTAACACGCCAGATTAGAACGGCACACAGCTTGGCCGGTTTTCCGGATTCGCTTTATAGTGGTCCTCCGATCGATGAGACGACTCGGTCGGATTAGGCCGCAACGAGTGTGAGCTTGTGTACACGCGTTCGCCCGCCGGTTTGCGATTACAAAATATAGCAGCGGGCAAGCGGGGTTTGGTGGAGGATCTAGTTTCTCTGAGACAAAACGTCGGAACGATCAGGTTCGTCGCGGGAGTGGCTCATCCCACACGCGCTTCAAATAAGCGGCTCCCTGTTCCATCGCAGCGCAGGGGGTACTTGAGCAGTATGCGGTAATAAGGTGACAACGTAACAATTAAACATCCTTGAAGAGTATTTTACTATCGCGCCTGAGTTAAAGAGTTTGGAGCATTTGCTGTTAGCGCATTGATGAACAAATTACGAACTAAGAAACCAGCGGGCTCGGCGTGTGTTTCTTTGGCACCGTGTGTCCATAGCGAAACACGCCATGAGCCTGCACTTCTTTACTTCCTTCATTATTCTATCACAAGTAATGTCTGACATGTCTCGGTGCTGTCTAGAAATGTTTTTCAGATGCTCCGAATGTCGCTTCGTGGGAATTGGAGAGAGGCTCGTTGTCAGGGAAGTAGCCCAACTGGAAACATCAAGACATCATAGCTAGGGATCCCTGTTTAAGGTAAATACCCACAACTCTAAGGGATAACCCCAAAACTGTATTTTAAATAACAAAACAAAAAAAAATTCAAGATATCTTTGAAAAAAAAAACGGTATTGACTGGAAAAAAAATTTAATCTTCATCTTTATTTAGTGTTGAGCCGGAATACAGCCCCATTCATTTGGTCACGAGGTTGATTTTTTTCTCAGGCAACTACACCCTCACCTTGATTCATTCTCTTATGAATACAGGGAAGTTTTCCAATTATTCGGGTTTCGCGCATGTTTGCTGGAGGTTCGAGATCCAATTCCCGTGTGTGTTTTCCTCAACGTGAGCCGAGACAAACTCAGTTTTTTTGTTTTTCAACAACCAAAGTTTGACAGCGAAAAATGATAACGTCATGGAAACAAATACACCTCCCCTCTTTAAAAAAGAAAAAAGAAAAACGAAATGCAAGAAAAAGGATTTCGGAAAACACGGTACCCTAGTCATAGCACGTGCTTTAGACAAAGTAATCATCAAAAAAGTAATTGCGGTATGGTTAAATTAACTAAGCGAATTTTCATTTCATCGGATATCAGCGAACAAATATTTAATCGGGGAACGCAGTATTGCTCTAAATATAATTAAGGCCCTGTCATAACCGATGATTTTATACATATTTGCAAGACGTAATGTCAGTGACAAAAATAATCTGAAATATAGCGAGTAACCTCATCTCTGCTCTTCTACGAAATTAATGCCGAGATATTGTTGAATCAAACATTTATATCGGATGCAACAGGCGATTGATAAAAAGAGTACAGCGGCCCAAAAGAAGTACGCATAAAAACAAAACAGTTGGAAACCGATTGAAAAAAAAAAAGCTTCACCTGGCAACACCTGAAAGATCACACGATCAGCACATTACTCCACCTAAGTACCGCGATAAGTACCAAAGGTAGAGAGTTAATTTATAATAACTTATTTATTTATTCATTCTGTTTCATATGCCCACAAACAACTCAAAACCTTATTAGTGCGTACATGTTAAAACAATAAAAGAACGGATTCAGGCAAACAAAGAGGCAAGACGTGAATTGGAAAATATAAAAGGAAATAAATAAAACAACGGAGAACAACAGAGCACAGATGTTTGTGAAGCGTCCTACAATGCTCATTTAAAATTTAAGAGGGGTGAAAACAATTCTAAATCACTTCTATCGCGACTATAAAGGAGCTGAAGGCGTGTCATCGGGTACTGGACAGCAACTTTCTGCGGCTAGAAAAGAAATGAAAATTTGATACTCATTTGAGGACTGAAAGAAACTGCACTTAAAAGCGAAGGTGCCTGAATTGCAGTGTTCAAAATCGTATACAAAAAAGTTATGTCTTACGTTCATCTTCTTTTGTGCAAGCGTACCATGTCGAGCAGATGAAGTGAGTATTCATAATCAAAATAAATCCGCCTCCCCGCACGTCTATCGTAAAGAATACGCACGAGACGACGCTGCTTTTTTTTCTAAGATACATGATTGAGTCGATCCAATGGTGTTCCATACGACTGAGCAGAGATCAAGTTTAGACAAAACAAGGGCGCCAAATAGATGAATCACGCTAGAAAGGGATTGTATGGATTATACTACCAGACACCTTTGGAGGCTCTTCACCTTGATTTGAGAGAGATACTAAAGAAGAGAAAAATTTACTAAATATCAAGCCTTTCTACTGTGCATTGACAAATACAAAGCAGGGTTGGGCTGAAATACTCAAAAATGTATTTGGAAATACAAATAGTGGGACAGAATAAAATAGTAGCTAAAATACTGATACTAAAATATATCTGTCAAAATACATCGCGATACATATCGGAAATACATTTTAAATAAAGGCCAGAAGTCTTTGGATATACAAATATAGGAATACATCTTAAGGAGGGTAGACATAGAAATACAGAAATACTAATACTGCAATACGTTTTTGAAATTTGTTTGAGACGCCAACTGAGATGCAGCTTGAAGTGGAAGTTTTTGATCACAAAATTTCTTTATAGAGCTTGGCACTATGCCTTGTGGTTTCGGAGTAGTGGTTTCGGATGACGAGGAGTCTTTGATGGGCTCAAAAGAGCGTCCCATCAAGGAATGACCGCGGTCCTTTCCCTGACATCATGTCTGTCTGACGAGGGATTGGAAAAGATTTCGACCTCTGAATAAATTCTGTCACCCTAAATTCCATGAAACCGTCACCACGTCCTTGTCCAAGAAGGACGCCATTGATCACATGACGTCACGGTGGAATGACCTGGTGCGGCTTTGAATATGAAACTTTACCACGCTGCTGTATGAAAGGACAATGCGTACTTTCGTTGTAAGTTACCTCGTTGAAGATCGTGCTGGCAGTATCATATGGAATTTTCGAGAATAGTGGACCACCTGAAGCATCCTGGAACACATTTCTTATCTTCTGTTATGGTTGAACAAAACGATACGGTGGCATCCCTGTTGTCGAGGTCCTTTCTGTCGACCCTCCGCCACCGAGGCATAGATTGCAGTCCTCAAGTTTTGCCTATAGCATCATCCAAACAGAAACCTCGTGGATTGCGACCCGATATTGGAGGCACAGGTGCCAGCTCTCCGAGAAACAGCGCGCTCGAGACGAGTCGCAGGTATACGAAGTCTGGGTTGGCACAGCAAAACCACGTCTGGCCTCCATCCTGGGTTTCGGACCACCAGAGCAGCGGATCACGTTCACGTCGGCTGATGACGTACCCTTGTGCCGTGCAATCATACTGGCGCAGCCGCAGACGCATTCGAATATCTGTTGAACTTCACTGCGTGAGTCATCCTACTAGTTCAAGCCAATTCCACCACCAGGCTCGTGCTGCAACGGACTGTGACTCAGCTTTGCCGGCTGGGTGCACTGTGTACGCTAAGGCGAGAAAGACGGTTAGCAGCGGGCATTAGATGCCAGCAAACAATGACTCGAAACATTCCTACCTAGGGACCTGCCGCAGAAGATGCTCTGACTCTACTCCTGGCACGCCACCTGGTGGGAGTCCCCGACTACACAACACTTCTCAGAAGAGACAAGATGATGCATTGAAAAATAGTTTGGAGAATCGGAAGGAACCTTGGTCAGCATATAGTAGCAATACTTCAGCATAGCCTTGATCCTGGCACCCTCATAAGTAAAACAAGCAACAAAAAACGTTCAGACTTGGTTTTTCTTTGTTTTTTCTTGGGGGGGGGGGGGGGGGTAGAGTATTTTTTAGAAGTGTAACAAAATACATTTCATCCTGATTTTATCGCGATACAAAGAAACATTCCAAATGTATTTCGTTACAGGAATACAGATGCTGGTGAAAAAAAATGTATCGCGATACAGAAATACAGATACGAAATGTATTTCTGAAATACTATCGCGATACATTTGCATCGGGATACTGCCCAACCCTGATACAAAGTAATGAATGCAGCAAAAGCAGGTAGAGGAAGAGCTTCCAGCGTGATCGGTTTACAGAACTGAAAAGAATATCGCGAAGTGAGGCAGGTCAGTTTGGACAATATACAAGCCTTTCGTAGACACGAACGAAAATAATGGGAAGGAGGACGTCGAATAACTACAAAGATCCCAGCACTCACACTAAAACCCTTCAGGTAATGGCCTGGAGGATATCTATATGATCATGTAACTTGAACATGTTCTCTCGTGGCTGCGGGAGCACATCGTAATCGATCAGATACCGCAGCGTTTAGATATAGTCATCTCTCTTTATCTTAGGGGAAACTACTTTGCTGCGGGATGGCACTACTGGAGACTAATGCGCAAGTTGATATCAATGAATACAAAAAGATTGGAGCTCAACAATAAAAAATTCTGCGCCAGTTGAAGACATCCTGACAAGAGACGGAAGCGGGAGCTTCTCATAGGCTGCAGAGGGTGACTTTGTCTTGGCTCGGAAGAGCCTGCAAGCACCTAATGGCTCTACCAAGTCGCGAAGCTTGAATTGCGACAGGAATCTTTCAAGACGCTGTGGTAAGATTGCACGTATGTCCGACGTATTTATATATCAGCCTAGGAAGGGTGGATTTGCAGGCCGCGGAGGTATGAGGTCAATAAAATGAAGAAAAGGGGGATTAAGATGGGGGGCAGCACGTCTTATTTTTCTTAACGTTGGAATAATAATATTGAAAAGCGTGAGTATTGAAACACAGCTATACTTCATAAGTTCTAAAAACGTGGTCGCACGTAGTGGTTGATTTAAATTATTACGCATCATCAGTAGCCACGTCAATTAGGAAAGAAGTGTTCTAATCAACGGCAGTACACCCAAAAAGTGTCTTTGTTTAGTTCCCTGCAAACCATTGTGACATCCAATCACCGCGAACAATAGAGACATCCCAGCAATGATGAAGTTTAAAATACCCTCATTAGACCTAAAAAAAGTGACAAAGGAAGAGGAAATAAGCATAACCTTTCGCTCTCATTGCCCTCAAGCAAATCACACTATTTTAGATATACGGAGTTATCATTCGCTGGGTTCCTTTCAATTTTTGCTGTGATTGTCTGCCTCCGTATTCTGCAAAACAAACCTAACACGGTTTTCCTTTGTTTTAGCACGTGAAGTAAAATTTCGGAGCGACTATGTTTTCCGGCACCTTACATTTAGGATATGGTCTGCACTATAAAAAAGGCAATGCAAGTTTCCTTGCTTTGCTATTCAGTACATTTTCCAAGAGGTGAGAATAACTGAGGCTACAAACAATTTCACCTGACCATGCCCACTGAGCCAAGGGCAACGTCAGAAGGTGGCCCCCGCCGCTAGCACCACAATCGTATTCAGGTTTAACAACAGTGAAGCTCTAGTGTTGCACACGTTTGCATTTTGCTGATTTTCAAATTTAGTCAGAACGAGCAAAGTTTTATTTTTTTATTTTTTTTATCTTATCAAATGGGAACACACGAATTTGAAAAGCACGTGATGGAAAAGCACCAGGAGAAAAGCACAAGCGGAAGCAGGTTTTTATTTGTTCATATACCCAAGTTAAAAAATTTAAGCTTTTAGCCATATTCATGTTTGTGGTGGACGGCTCTGACAAGCCAAATGTAGTGTTAGCCCTAATCGCACGAGCGTTTTAAAACAACCCAACACGTTTCTATTTAAAAAAAATCCCTTGTTCGAACTTAACAAAAGTTGCTTCTCGATGTTACTGTTCGCAAGACAAGCTAGTGAAGGAGAGAGAAGTGCTTTTGAAAAGTCTGTCTTAAAAACTCCAGGTCCTCTTCGTGAAGGTTAAAATCGCTGGTCAATTTGAAGGGGTGACAAGCTGTGACGGACTAAAGGTTAATTTTTTGTATCTTTTAAGCTACCGATTTTCGGGATACAAGGGCGCGTTCGATCCTTGGTAACCTGCTATCTTGTTGTAACTGTATGTCTTTTTGTGGAAGTTTAGTGATGGCAGTAGTCGGTCTTAGATTGCTGGGTGTATGAGGATTCTTGAAAGCAAAGAAAGGAGCTGAGTTTGAAACTTCCCTCTTCCTGTGTCTTTCCCTTTGACCAAACTTTTTGCTTTTTTACCGCAGCCTCGGGCACTCAAAAAATAATCGATGTCCACGAGCCCTTCTGCGCCCGACTGTTACCAAACAAGGACCACTCAAAATAAAGCCTAAGATAAGAAACAAAACAACACAAAAAAAAACACACGAGGACCTGCTTTTCGTAAAGATATTTATTTTGATACTTTTAGAATTTTCCTCATAGAAATAAAATAAAACTTACCCCTCTGGACGAAAAAAAAGGAACGCCGTTCCTTCTTCCGTTCCAGTGAAAATGTAACGAGTTCTCGTTCCAGTTCCATCGATGCAAAAAGGAACGGCGGCAATCCTTCGTTCCTCCTCTCTACCATTAGGTTCGACTGTCGCCTTCGACGGCTGAATGTATGCTAAGACTATATGAAGCTTATAGGCTGCCCCGGGGCCTTGAAGGGATACTCCTGGCGGGGCTTGAACCAGAGATCAAGCGGTTTCCAGCCAGATACGACACTGACTGAGCTTGGTAGAGTGGATGAACTCGCATATCTATTAGTTGGTTTATAAAGTCATCATACGTCATGTTTCATCATGGATCGCCTCATTCGACGTCAATCTGCACTGCATATCACACCACAGACATATAAGGCGAAGCCAGCTTCGACCGAGTCATCTCGATTCAGTGCATCGCCATGGCTCTGAGTCAGACTGCCACCTACGGTATGCGAGCATACAGCCAACGTGATAAAGCAGCAGAGGCAACGGCAGGAGACAGCGAGTCCACTTCCATAGCAACGCCGCGAACCGCCGAGGACCGCTGTAAAGCCTACCGTTTGTGCTCAGCAGAGTCCGCGCTTCCCGACCTTCGTCAGCAGCAACAAACTAGTCAAACGTTTTGGTAACAGGGACAACCAACCAAAAATAGATAAAATCGCTGTAGTGTTGAATTTTCCACGTCACCCTAGGCAGCCGAACCCGGGGCACGAAGGGGATACAAGTGTGACGTAAGAGTTCGGTTAAGACTCCTCAACAATCAGTGAGGACAGGAGTCCCAGCAAAACGAAAATGTAGCACTTGTGTCCAATCTGCGCCCCGCATTCGCCACCCTAGGGTGACGTCGAAAGTTTCAGCACTACGGCCTTCTCATCTAGAAGGCTACGGCCAACTATGGCACGACACTGCGACGGCGTAATGAAGTGGAGGAAGGTCGACGTAGGACTGGCCCAAGAAGCTGATGGCTTCCTCCGTCGCGCCCGCTCGGGGGTGAACGCACTATGGGTTGTTCGCGGGACCGTTCCCTCGGGGCTGCGGAGGACACGTCACGGGAGCGTCACTGCGTTGCCGGGGTAACGGTGGCCCTTTTTCTCGCATTTCGAGACCGGGACCGGGAGCTCAAACACGCTCGGTCTTATGCCCGAAAACCCGCCGTTAAAGGTGCGCCGCACGAGGCTCCTCGAAACAATGGCCACCGAAAATTGACACAGGGTCTCTTATATACTCCCTAAGACGACTTGATAGCGAGAGCACAAGCGCCAGTGCATTAAAGTCAGACACAAAATTTACGGATGCGGCGTCGGATTACCGAACGAAGGGTCGGTGGAACGGAGAATATCAGCTGTTCATAAGAACAAGAAAACAAACCCATTGATTGTATGAATGAACATTATAAAATCACATGGAGTGCCCTTTTATATACGCACCAGGAAGGCGAGGAGAAACAAAAAACAACACTTGTTTCTTATTTCCTTTTTTTGTTGTTGTTCTCTTTTTATTGTGTTCTAGCAAGACCCGCACACTGCCGTGAGCTCAGATGGGCGTGCAACTGCAGAAATATATGTGTCCTCGAGCTTGCAACTCGAGGCCACAAGACAGAAATAATTTGGCTGACAAAGTCTTTCCAAGGTTCGAAAGTGCGTTTCAGACAAAAAGTTCATGACCCAGCATTGAAATGCAGTATCATACAGCATTGAAATGCAGTACATATCATCAGACGTCTTTGCAAGATGCTGACACACATGCTGAAAGCGTCTTAAATACAGCATCATGGGTAGAGTACCCGCGAGAAGTACAAGTTAGCGTTCTGAACGTTTTAAAACCACTCAATACTGCAGATTACGAAACTTAACACCAAAAGTGAAGAAATTTCAAACACAACTAATATTTCATTGCTTTGCTCTCACGTCTTCACGTTCTCAAAGGAGGCGCAAGGTTACGAGGATCGGCCTGTATTGTTACAGAAACATGTTTTTTAAATACCAATTTTAGGCAGAAAACGACTGGATTGCAACACGCTACAATTAAAGCCACCGGCTGCACCGATATGAAGTCATTGGAGCCAAGATTGCGTCAATGTTGGCTTAGTTAATGCGTGAATGCTTGTAGAATAGGTCGCATATTGTGCAGGGGTAACCACTCTGACTGTAAAAGTCTGACAAACCCGATGAGTGCGGAAATATGTTTTGTTTTGTTCCTTTTACAACTGTTTATCCTCTCCTGCGTCGACCGAAAGGTTGTGAGCACTGCGAGAAAAATAATTAAAAAATCAATACACTTGGGATCAGAGATTGACGTGAGATTATCACTGGGAAGTTGCTCAAGTAGAGAAACTCGTTAAAAGAGGACAGGTGAGGGGCAGGGCGTGAACGCTTTCAACAAAATCACGTCTTGTGATTATGAGAACGACATGGAGGAGCTCCGTTTGTCCCACCTTCAGTGCAAGCTACCCACCTCCGACAACGCTTCGCTGTCTCGAAGCACGGCGGAAGGCATAAAGCGGGTGCTGAGGCCGCACGCACGTAAAACACACCTTGCAGTTCTTATTCGGTCAGTGGCTATACTTGTCGCACTTCGGGAGATCAGCTTGTGCTCCGCTTTTATATGCTTCTAGTTAGAGTAAAGGCCCACGTGGAAGTCCATTCCCCAAGACGTTCTCGGCTGTCGGGGCCTCCTTCACCTTCGGCAACTTACGTTGCTTCAGTGGATCTTAGGTGATGAAGCATTCGCGGGACGCCATGGAATCACTCGTTGCTCGCAGAGCGTTTTCACAACTTAACCGTTAATATTCTGGCAAAAAAATGCTTGTTAACACCAGGGTTGGGCAGTATCGCGATACAAATGTATCGCGATAGTATTTTAGGAATACATTTCGTATCTGTATTTCTGTATCGCGATACATTTTTTTCAGCAGTATCTGTATTTCTGTATCGAAATACATTTTGAATGTTTCTTTGTATCGCGATACAATCAGGGTGAAATGTATTTCGTTACATTTCTTAAGAAATACCCCCCCACCAAAAAAAAGAAAAATCGAACGCTTTGTTTTTTACTTTTGAGGGCACCAGGACCAAGGAGGTGCTGGGGTATCGGTACCATGCTGACGAAGGTTCCTTCCGATTCTCCAAACTATTTTGCTATGCGTGCTCTTTTCTCTTCTGAGAACTGTTGTGCGGTCGGGGACTCGAACCAGGTGGCGTGCCAGGAGTGGAGTCAGAGCATCTTGCGCCGCAGGTCCTTAGGTAGGGTTTCTTGAGTCATTGTTTACCGGCATCCAAAGCCCGCTGCTAACCGTCTCTCTTGCCTTAGCGTACACAGTAAACCCATTCGGCAAAGCTAAGTCACAGTCCGTTGCAGCACGAGCCTGGCGGTGGTTGACTTAAAATAGTAGGATAACTCGCGCAGTGAAGTTCAACAGATATTCGAATGCGTCTGCGGCTGCGCCCATAATATTGCACGGCTCAAGGGTACGTCATCAGCCGACGTGAAAGTCACCCGCTGCTCTGGTGATCCGAAACCTAGGAAAGAGGTCAGACGTGGCTTCGCTGTGCCGACCCAGACTTCGTACACCTGCGACTCGTCTCGAGCGCGCTGTTTCTCGGAGAGCTCACCTCTGCCGGCGATATCAGGTCGCAATCCACGAGGTCTCTATTTGAAATATGCAAGGCGAAACTTGATGACTGCAATCCATGCGTCGGTGGTGGAGGGTCAGAAGGAAGGATCTTCACAACAAGGATGCCACCGTATTGTTTTTTCAACCGTAACAGAAGATAGGACATGTGTTCCAGGATGCTTCAGGTGGTCCACCATTCTCGAAAATCCTGCACGATCTTCAACGAGGTAACCGACAACGAAAGTATGTATTGTCCTTTCATACTGCAGCGTGTTAAAGTTCCATGTTCAAGGCCACACCTACAGAAAAAGAATACTAGTTTATTCCACCGTGACGTCATGTGATAAATGTTGATAGGGGTGTCCTTATTTGACAGGGGCGTGATGATGGGATTTAGGATGACAGAGAATTTATTTAGAGGTCGAAGTCTTTTCGCATCCCTCGTCAGACAGACAGGATGTCAGGGAAGGGACCACGGTCAGTCCTTGATGGAACGTTTTTCTGAGCCCACTGAAGACACCTCGTCGTCCGAAATCACTACCTTCAAGGCAAAGTGCCAAGCCTACGGGAAAGTAATTTCAGGATCAAAAACTTCCACTTCCAACTTCAAGCTTCATCTAATTTGGTCTCAAATAAATTTGAAAAATGTATTGCAGTATCAGTATTTCTGTATTTGTATTTTTGGCCTCCCTAAAATGTATTCCTGTATTTGTATTTCCAAATACTTTTTGCCACTATTTAGAATGTATTTCCGATACGTATCGCGGTACACTTTTACAGATATATTTCAGTATCAGTATTTTAGCTTCTGTTTTAAAGTATCCCAGTATTTGTATTTCCAAATACATTTTTGAGTATTTCTGCCCAACCCTGGTTAACACTATGTGTTCTGTAGTATTTTTTTAGGATTAAGTTCATTATTATTTTATTTGTACCTTATTTACGTTGGGTAAATTGTTTTTTGTTTATGGCGTGAGAGAGTGTGTGTTATTTTTCAGATTGTTTGAAAATATTCTTGTTCCTATGGACAAACATTTATTGCTTTTCTGCGCCTGATTTCTGCATGGCCTTTATGGAATCAAACATTATTTTATTATTAACCTGCATTTCTTTACAAAAATATTTCAGGCAGTCTATAAAATTTCTATCCATATTTTATCGCCTTTTTTAACTTCCTATCCAGTTACGTTGTATCAACAATTTTGAATATACTTTCTATAGACTTTCTTTCAACCAAAATGGCGACTTTTTTCTCACCAGGGTGCAGTAATATTGAACGTCGTCACTTCTGGTATACGGTAAAACATCGTTTTAATCTCTCCGCGCCGCTGGAAGGTGTACACAAAAAATGCGTGTGGTGGTCACACATTCTTGTTTTGCCTCACCCCTATATTTTCTCGCCTATTCCGTGCTCAAATGTCTCATTATTTTTTCGTCCCCATACCAAATATGAAACTCACGTGACTGAGAACGAAAGGAAACAAAGAACTTCTAGAGAGTACAGACGATAGAAATTGTAGATAATATATATCACCACGTTTCAATAGATTTTCTGTCACCAAATTCTATAGAATTTCTATGGACTAGAATCGATAGAATAACAGTAGGCAGTGCGGACACCACACTTAGTCAAAAGCTCCTTGCAGCGGCTTTTTTTTTTGACTGCGTCAAATAAATATAGCTTCTTGCAGTCATTTATAATGGGAGATGCGATTCACCAACCCCTCAAAAACACAGCGCATAAGATATGTGCGCAAAAATCAATGCACTTGTAATCTCTTTATATTCTGGGATGGTCCTTGATGAAGTGATTGCCTTTCAAGTGTAGGGTATATACAGCGGTGGAGCAGTCAACGCTACTGAAATACTGGTGTTATGAGTGCTCCGTGGCGAGGGTATTTATGATGTCTCCGTCTTTGCACACGGTAAGTGGCAAATGCATGTTTCCATAAATGCTAAAATACAAATAGCGCTGAGACAAGGACAACCGAAGAAGTGGACAGGAGAGGCGTTAACTCACTATTGACGGTTTTATATACAGCGATAAAGAAGGTGAAGGAAGTGTCTGGAGTTGAAACAAAAAGAAATGAAGAAGAAATTCTTTATCGTTGGATATAAAACCGTCATCTGTGAGTTAGCGTCTGTCCTATCCACTTCTTCGTCTGTTCTTTCCTTAGCGCTATTTGTATTCTAGTATGTATAACCAACTAGCCCGCCAGAATATTTTCATTTGTTTCCATAAATGTATTGTGACAAACGAAAAATAATCTTCATATATCTGTTTGAGTAGACAGCTGTAAACAGTGGATAAAGAACTGGATACATTTTCCTAAGAATATCTAGAGCCTCTATACACTGTTTTTATAAAAAAATTATGTAGAAAGCATATTTTTATAGGGGTTTTGTCGAGTACAAATAGCTGATCTTTGCAGACTATAAATGCAAAATTAATTTGAGCAAGCGCTGCCAACGACGACCAACAGTATGGCATCCCGCGAAAAACCCCTCCTTACTCAATCAAAAGATTAAATCATTAGTTTCTTGTAATGTTTTTGAATCTTACTGTTCGGAGTCATTCAGAAACACCAGGGACTCAAAGATAATCTAGTAATTTATGTTTTTTTTTGTCAATTACTTTTTTAGCTTGAACGCCATAAACGTATGAAAACAACACAAACAAAACGAGAATCTGTATGCGGGAACATCACGCACTTAAGACACGTCTAGGGCAACTAGTCAAAAGCCAACCTGTTGGAGGCCAACTCATCAAAGGAGAGCGTTTTACATAGGGTGAGTTTTCGATGGGAAGTTTGACGAAGTAGTCATTTCTAGTCGCCACTTTACTGAAAATTGCATTTAGATCATGTATGCAAACAGGAATACACCGTGTTTCTGCAAAGATTTCTAAGACATCTAAGACTAGATTCATAAATAACAACAAAAACCTTTCTTTTGGAACAAACTGCCATCATCTGCGGGAATCGAAAATTGTGAAAACCACGCAAAGTAGCAAAATAATTGCGTAAACTTACAAAAGAAAACAAAAAAAAAAAAAAAACTTTTTGCTGTGTGCAAGTAGACAAATTATTCCATTTAGAAACTCCTGAGCATCTCTGACAGCTTTTCATTTCGCCAATTTCAATATGACTTGAAGAACATGAGTAGCGCGGTATTACACTAAAGATCCAGCACCAGGAGGAAGGCCGGCGATGAGAAAGGAGGAATGATGCTCTTTTTTGTCAGCGTTTTTTTTTTTAAAGAAACGCTAAATGATCAGCTTTTCTTTTGCACCGCTGGTTTTGTTCTTTCTGTGCGAGTGGTGACGACAGCGCATCACCGCGCATTTCGCGTGCTCTCCTTAAAATGAGTGACTGATGGATTTTCTCTGGCGCTCATAAAGTTTACAATTAAAATCGTGTCTTTATTTCGAGTAAATGCGAACTGAAATACGTCATCATTCTTATGCACCTGGGCCTAGGTAATTCACAATATACCTACCGATTAATCAATGAATGCTTTCATCGCGATTAATTTGTTAACCGGTTAGTCGGCAAAAGTTTGACTAACCTAAATGAAGGAAATATTAAACGCTTTCATCACGTATGCATGAACGAGTACACCAGTACAATGAGAAACCTTAGGTAATAATTTAACCTGAAGAATCAATTATCGGTTTGCGATTAATCGGGTTAAATATAATCATCGACGCCCAGCTCTGTATATCGGGTGTCTGCGAGAAATCCGAACCCTGTCTTTCACATCGCAAATATAAACTAGACTTGGAGGAGAGCTCGAACTCCGTTAGAACGTAGCCCCAGCCGTTCCAGATGATGCCAAGTTTCCAGCACCAACAGTTATCTTATTCAAAAGTTATAAGTCAGTTTTTGAAATTGTTTATGTGAAAATGGGCCCCATTTTTGCCCGTTTTCGGTTTCTGGCGCCATACAGCGCCACGTATTCGAAGGTTCCGTCGGCCGCCATTTTTTCATCGAAAGTTCAAGCTAATCGCTTATAACTTATAAATAAGATAGTGTTCGGCGCTGAAATTTTGGCATATTGCTCGAACGGCTGGAGCTACAATCTGACGGAGCTTGAGCTCTCCGCGAAGTCTATTTATTTTTGCGGTGCGAAAGAGATTGTTCGAATTTCTCGCACACACGCGGTATAAAACTAAACTCATTATTTATCGCGGTTATCTTGCTCGTGGCCAGCGTCTTATACGACGTTCTCAGCGCTTTCGCGTTCACCACTCCAGCACGAAGCGAGCTTGCAAAAACGGTATGCAAACGAAGGGCAAGCCGGAGGATATATGCAAGGCTCCTGTTTTTGCTTTATAATTTAAATATCACGAGCCGAATTGAGCACTAAAAGATAGGCATAAAACCTTTCGCGAAACGAAATTCGCGTTCCCAGTTTCAGGTATGTAGATTTGGAATTTGAATTTTGCAAGTCGTGGCAAATGTGCTGCTCTTTACGGCCGTACTCTGTATTTGTTCATAGTCTGGACTGCGGCTTACTATATTAACGGGAACGAATTAGTCTCCCAAAGGTTTGTCCAAACATTCGGGTCTCCATAATTAACTGGGTTAGTATTAACTATGCGTGACTACCAGTATGCGCTCAATTCAACCGAAGACGGCAAGAAAATTGACCAAGTACAATTTAAAAATAATGACAAAACAAAATAGCTCTTATCTGTTCTGAGGAAAGTTTTGGAAACCTTCGCTATTCAATGCAAAGTGAAATGAATTCCTAAACCCAAAACCAGGCGTCGTAAAAGAGAAAAACAAGAGAAAGAAGGAGAGACGGGAATGAGAACGAAGTGGCATTTATTTAACTTCTCTAGAACTGCCAGCATGTGGGAAAGGGCGAGAGAGAGAGAGAGAGAGAGAGGCTCTCGAGGGACAGGATGAGGAGGTGCGGAGAGTTCTGTGATTGATTTATTGATTGGTTCCCTTTCCTGTCACCCACATCCAGGTTTCCGGGGGGAGAAAGCCGCCGAAGAAAACGGAGATGCCAGGAAGGATGCGAGTCACGTGTCCCTTTTTCCAGACTCTGATTCTCGAACCTTTCATGTGCGGTCTGATCGGGAAGGAAGCGTCGGTCTCGGCCGCAGTTAAGGGGAGGAACCCTTTCTGCCAAACTTTGACGCACAAAAGACCGGAGGAGGGAATCTGAAGGAAGAGAGAAGGAATCCAGCGTTTTTATTAAAAAAAAAACAAAAAAAAAAACGTTCGATTAGGCGCGAAAAAAAAAACACACACAAAAAAACAAGGCTTGGAAGGTCAGGAAACGCCCTTACAAAGATAGGCAGATGTTTTTGCTGGAGGTACCCGTCCATCTTCCGGGCGTTAATGGCGCTGGCGATGTAGTACCGCTGTCTTGAACCGAACTGGAATCGTTTGAGTTTCTTACATTCGTCCGAGTTCGTTCTGTTTTTTCACCAAGAATGTTTTTGAAAGTCGGGAATTTTTCCAGCAAAACGCTATTTACATGTCATTGTTCCCGCCACTCAAAAATTGTAAGGTGCCCCGAATCTGTCTTTTCGTTGTAACGTTTATTTTTAATTCGATATTCGAACTATGCTGGTAAGTCTGGGGTGCGGCAGAGGCTGTCGTGAGTGCAGCGTATTCGAATCCACGCAAAGTCCTCCGTAGCCAAGTACTAGAAATCGTACCGCGGGCATCAAGCACTCACAACACATTATGTGCTCCCGGGGTAGATCAGAATTGTGCAGACAAATATATTTACCAACCCACTGTTTCTACTCACATCCGCGTTTAGTCAGACCGGGCACTGCGCGTTTGCACAAACCAGATTCGCGTTCTGCGCATGCGCAGTGCCGACAGCAGCGCCAATTCAGATGCGTGGCGTCGTCGGAAAGTTGAATCGGTGTCTACTTTTTGAACAGAGAATGTGTGTGATGGCTGCAGCATCCGCGTGAAAAGTGTGACGGAACGCCAAGGAAACCATTGCGAAACGTGCTTGCTCTAGAGAAGAGCCCGTAGAACTGCGTGGTCAATCGCAAAGAAGGAAATTGTAAGCGTGCCCACCATTTCCTTAAAAAGAATAACGGAGTTTGGAATGAAATAACACAATATTTCAATTCCAAGAACGAACTCCAGTGAGGACAGAATAATAAAAACAAACCTGCAATGTCGAACACAACCTTCACTTTGATCCGTGGGATCAAGGTGAAGTGGGATCAAGTTGATCCGTGGGTAAAGGGGGTTTACATTGATCCGTTGCATCTAGGGAAAGCACACATATGTTTTAAGACACCGAGAGGTTGGTTTGCACAGGGGAAACTTCACTAGACCCAAGTCAGGTAAACAACTTCCCGTAGACGTTGCTCCCAGGAGCAGTACCCCCCTTGTCCCTCAAGCTCCACCTCCCGTTAAAGTACCTTCATACACTCTCAATCTAAAATAAAAGCCCGTGCGTCAACTTTCCCGTAGAACACTCGGAGAGCCAATCAGCGTAACTTACAGAGGCAGCTCAGCGAATGACGATGCTGAAACACTTGTTTACGAAAAAAAACGCACTCTGAGTTGTTACATTAAGCAATGCAACACTTCACGGGGTTACATTGTAGTGATTACACGTTCGAACAAGTGCCTACGTGTACGTAATCACAAGAAGCCGATTTGTGTGTTTGTATCACAAGTTGCGACGCGTGATCGAGAAGACGCGGGGCATAAAACACGCAAAAAGGGGCAATGCACTAAAGCTACAACAATTTAATTTTCTGTAAAGGAGAATGTAGTTTTTAAGGTATAGTTTAGCATACCGAAATATGCTCCATTTTGGAAGCTTAGAATTAATATAGTTTCAGCGTACTTTGCGTTTCAGCCATGCACTACACGCTTCGATCCAATATTGCGCACAAACATACTGTAAGTATTCGTTTTGAGGTTTGCTGCTTTTGAACATTAAAGTTTAAAAAAAATCCAGAAATATTTGTAGCGCTTTGGTTCTTCTGCCCCGTGTACCTCTAAAGATACATTAATGGCGCAGCACTGCACTGAGCTAAATAGTCGTTATATTGGTTTTAAGTGCGCGTGCAAATAACACGTATATGACGCGTTCAAAAAGAAATAAAACGCGCAAAACCCGATTTTTATCAAAGCAGTTTGGCCGACAAGTGTGCAGTAACTTTCAGCAGATTTTGCTTGAAAAAAAGGGATTACTTGAATTTTTGTTTTTTTTTTCCGCTTTGCAAGCCGCACAGAGTAGGGTCTACCTCAAAATCTCGCATTACTCCATGACTGTATTGACGCGTGCAAACAAAGCTTTAGCGTCTATTACCGGCGTTAGTTTTTTTTTTTTTTTCCTACGTTGTAAGGAAAGATTAGCTTCCTCAGTGCCCTGTCAAATCTAGTTGACCGCGCTAATGAGACGCCAGACAAAGCCACTTGCTTTCGAAACATCACGGGGCTGCAGTGCTGTATGCGCTACGCTAGCCTTGAGAATGTAGCGCGAAACCGCTGACGCTGCATAATGGTACGTTTACACTTGCGGATCCGCCGGCGAATCCGCCCAGCTTTTGGCGCTGGGGCGAAACGCTGGGCGGAAAACGCGGCGGCGAGACGTATAGGTCCGGGATCTAATTCTGCCGCCGAACGAGGCGTTTCGCTGACCGGATGTGACATTCTTCCGCAGCGCGACCAACGTTATTAGATTAGCTCAGTTACGGAACCGCTCATAGACGCTGCATGCACGAACAGTACCCCCCCCCCCCCCCCCCCTCACTCACCATGACTCGCCAAGCGTCGCTCGACGCGCCAACGGACGGCTGCTTTGGGAACTGCAGTGTATCCTATGGGAATCGGGCACGGTGAAATTGGGCCGGGATCGCTACGTACGTTTCGAAGCACGGCGTCTAGATGGCGCTTCATCTCTGCTCTTTGGGACGCACAGTTATAAAACAAAAATCTAGATGGCGCTTCGAACGACACTTGGCGGATTGAAGTGAGTGAGGGGGGGTACCCCCTTCCGCTTGAGTTCCACAACTGAGGTAATCTAGTAACGTTGAGCGCGACGCTGCCTACGTCATGAGTACGCGTTCTTCCGGGAGCAGCAACGCCCGGGATTGCCCGGGAGTGCCCGGGAGAGGCAGTCGAGGTGGACACTCTCGCGCCTCCTCGTCATATTTGACGGTATGTTACGAGAACAGCTGCCGCAGCTGGCGCCGCCGCCGCCGCTCGAAGGAAATGGATGATGGTACGTTTACACTTGCGGATCCGCTAGCGAATCCGCCCAGCTTTTGCTGCTGGGGCGAAACTCTGGGCGGAGAACGCGGCGGCGAGCCGTTTTGGTCCAAGACCTATTTCTGCCGCCGAACGAGGCGTTTCGCTGACCGGAAGTGACATTCTTGCGCGGCGCGACGCTGCCTACGTCACGAGTACGCGTTCTTCCGGGAGCAGCAACGCCCGGGAGAGAGAGAGCCGAGGCGGGAACTCTCTCGCCTTCTCGTCATATCTGACGAGACGTTACGGGAACCGCTGCCGCAGCCGGCGCTGCCGCCACTGCTCGAAGGAAATAGATGTAAACGCAACCCGGTCGTCACCGCCGCCGCCGGGAGCGGATCCGCTCCCGCGGCAGCGGATTTCTTCTCAGGTATAAGCGTACCATAAACGCAACACGCTCGCCGCCGCCGCCGCCGGGAGCGGATCCGTAAAGCGTACCATAAAGCGTGGAACGCATGTAAGCGAAAATCGCTTCGCTTCGCGCCACTGAGCGGCGTAACCCTGACAAACGTTGTTGTCCTTGCAGGTTTCCATGGGTACGCCGCGCGACGGTGAGATGCGACGCGAGTTTTGCTCACATGTGTTTCACGGCTATAGGTGCCCTGAGGAGGTTTCTGAGATCGTCTAAATATAGCGATAACCCAGTCTGCTGACTCTAAGCATCCTAGAAATTTTTAAGCTATAACGATACTCGTCCGAGTTCACTATTAAAAAATGCAATCAAAGATCGCCCCACACGGAGGTCATCTCCGGCGACGAGAGGAGCATGTTCCGAAACTGGGACCAGGCTCAGCCAATAGCAAGCGAAGGATCCTCGCGCCTCCGACCGCTGGAACCGCGTAGTGATCTCGAATGCTCGCGGCTCTTTGCGCGAACTGTCCGGTTTACGATTCAACCCAGCGAGGCGGACACAGAAAACACTCCCAAATAAAAACAATAACAACAACAATGTAGTGCGTTGTTTTCGAGACAAATATTGTTTTATTCCTCGGAGAAGTAACATTTCTTTACTACTCTTTTTTTTTTTTGTCGTCTACCAAAGCATGCCGATTTTGTAATAACAGTGTTTCCAATCTCAACGAAATGTCGCGTTTTCACTTGCCATATGCCGTCCTAGCTGCCGGCAGAATGCTCCTTCCATTAGCAGAGATGACCTCGGCGTTTTTTTTTTTTAAATCTTTGATTGCTTCCTTAATAGGGAAATTGACCACGCATCGTTCTGATTTATGGATTTCTCTGATGCTTAGAGGCCATAGAGTGAGTTATCGCCATTTTTAGTCGATCTCAGAAACCTCATCAGGGCACCTTTGCAACGAGTTTTTGACTCGTTTTTAACTTGCACCGAACCCGAGCACACTGAACGTGGTAACTTAATAAAACTTTTCTTTTCTAGAATTTCAATTTATTTTAAAAGTTATAGTCAAAATAAAATTGCGAAGCCAAGAAAAGTAACCTCCTTCAAGACTTCCTTGGTCACTTGAGAGGCCGTGAACTGGAGGAGGTGTAGCGAGCTCAGCGAGCGCTCAGGGCTGCCGCACTCCGTGTCGACGGCTCGAGAGGGCGCCACTAAAGCATGTGCTGGATAGACCGGATAAAGCGGGCGGCAATGGCGGCTCGCATTGCATTTGCTGCGCGACTCCGAACGGGAGCCGCTTCGCGCTGTCTTACCACCAAATGGTCAAGCCGCAAAACAAACCTGCTCGCCGAAGGCCTTGGAACGCTAGGAACCGGTCGGATCCTCCAGCACATACGGGCGCAGCGCTGCCGCGTACATCCGGGAGCTTTCTACTCTCGCCGCTCGTCAGTGCCTGATCCCACTACCCGTTTCTAGTATGCTCCGCCTTTTCCACCGCTTGGTCACGGATATGTCGACGGGTCATTTCTTGCTTCCGTACTTTATAAACTGCATTTTTATCTTTTCCGATCTAAAATACTGAACAAAACCCACTTTCACGAATAATTCAATTTAGTGTACTAGATTTATCGCTCGTGGACCAGGTACAAGGCTGGGGCTAGATAAGAGAGGCAAAAATCGCGTCCACGTCTTACCACGACAGCTGGCCTTGTACCTGCTCCACGAGTGGTAACTTTAGTACACTACTACCCTTCTCACGCGATGAAAGTCCTGAAAATTGCTCATTTAGGGGTTTTCGGTTATGCTCGGCAAGTTTCTAATTGGAACCATATGTGAATTTTCGTTAATAAGAAATTAATTAAGGAATTTTAATTTATCACCCGACTCATCGCAAAACATTAGTCACCTACATGATGTCCCCCTGGCCGTATAACTCACTCGCACAAACTGCATAAGTGTAGCTTTCCTGTTTTATTTTTTTTAACAACCTGTAAAGAATAAAAAATGCAAACCTGTATGTATGGTGCTGTCAAAGCACAGGCGCGATCTGGAATTGCACAAACGCAACAAACAGTCGCGCCGAACTGTTTCATAAAGCCTCGCTGAAGAGCAGCGTGAAAGGCACGATTGAGCTGGCCTAACCAAAGCTTTTTTTTTTTAATTTTATTTCGAGTGAAGCACTCGCAAAAGAAGCTCCTGGGAAACCTCACCAGACACTCGGCCACCTTTTGTTGAGAGACCCTTCAGAGGGGAACGTAAGCTGTCAGCCTGGGCCTCTTGGGGGCTTCTTTCGGGCTCTTCCTCCCTGCCTCTTCCAACATCCGATTGGGTCGTGCGTTCGAGGAGACGCAAAAATGATGGGAGAAGAAGGCAACGTTTGCAAATCTCTCGCGCCTTCGTCCAGTACGTCCGCGTGAACGGGGAGGTATTCACCAGAAATAAACGAGTACACTAGTTACATATGTAATTAGAGCTACGATTGAGCGAGAGACAGTTTTGTTGAGCCTAGATTGTAATTATTGTTGAGTTACATTGGAACATGAATTGATCCCTTTAGTCGCTTTTCGTACAATAACCCTCGCACGTCAGTTGCTTTAAGGGATAGTGTAACGAACGGAACCGGAGAAGTGGCACCAGGTTGGAAGACGGCCGCGGGTGGCGCTGGCGCTTGCAGCACCCTCGTTCTGGCTATGGCTCCGGCTTGACCACTTGGCCAGCTTGGCTCCGGCCAGCTCCGGTCGATTCTCAGCTGTCCACTACACTGTCGTAGGCTAGTTTCACAGTTTTATACACCCACGAACACAAACCATGTCCTTGGAACTCCACTAGAAACAAGTAATTGTTAATGCGGTATTTATGTTAGTTATGAAGCGTGTTAGGGTGCCTTTATCTGCCGGCCGATGGAGGCACCCCTAAGGGAGCTGCGGATCGAACCGCCACTACACCGTGTTCCAAGGAGTGGCCGCTCCCAATGCACGGTGGAGGTTACGCGGTAACTATACTACACCCTTTAAGCCACTGTACTCGCACTTTAGCGAAGATGAATGAATAAATACGACAGAGTAACTTCACCTGCGGCGCACGGTCAGTGTAAACAAGGTATCGGTGCATGCGAATCAGCACCCAAATCGTGTCCTCGACAAATCTGTTCCACAGTGTGCCGCCTAAACGTGTAGGATTCCTATTTGGAATAATTTTTGTTCATATGTGGTGGGATATGTTTTTATTCACAAAACGTTAACAGAAACGAATGGGGAGATCAGATGTCCACGGCTATTACATACCCTTATATTTGTGTTCTACTTTTTGTCAACACGCAATACTTATGCTGCAGAAACTTTATACATATAACCTGAAATATATTATCCATTATCCAAATAAATGATAATGGGTAAAATAAAAAAAAAAAACAGAAATATCAAAGGGGTGTAGACCGGGATTATAGCTTGAACGTCCGTTTGTAAAGACATTTCTATTCCTATAAGTCGTTAACTACATAACCAGAGCACTGGCAAGATGCCATCGCTTGCATTCTCAGAAATACAAAATTTAGCTTAAAGAAGACAGTACTCGGAGTTGCTTTCATTTAGCGTTTGTTTCCCGCATCTGTGGGTGTGCCAGTCAAACCACTCCGCATCTTTGCACGAATGTACATTTAGATGCTCTCATATATTATTTAGAAGGCAAGCAACAAGATACGTCGCTAGTGCTTTTCTTTAACATATAAATTCAAATTACTATCTGAATTCACATCACATCACTCATCTTTTCTACACGATAAGAGTTCTGATGACATGGATATCGTTTCTGTTCATTGTTTGCGATTAAAAGGGAAACTTCTGACTTGGATAATCCTCGTTTTGTTGGTCGCAAATAGTACTTTCCTGGACTTGTTCAAGAAGTGGAAGCTACGAGAAAAAATCATTAGTAAATAGTGTCTCATGACGACGACGGTTAAACGATCTAGTTCCTGTGCTTTCTCTTACCAAAAATGTATTCTTAATAAACAAAACAACAACAACAAAAAAAAATGTTTTGCATCGTTTGTACTATTTTTGGCGTTTCGACAGGACGCTTAGTTTTTGGTGATCGAGATCATGTCCAATAATTGCGACCGCTGACCAACTCAACTTCGAAAATTCCGAACAATTTTGCGCTACCCCTGAAACCAAACTTCAGTGCCTGGAAAGTGGACAGTGTAGTGTATTCAAACGCGGTGATGGGCAGAGGCATTCTACTAAAGAAGTAATTAATGGCGAAGTGCAGAAAAATGACAGTGTGGAATAAATCTCGGAAGTGCATGCTTTCAGTACACGCTCAACGGGCGCACACAGGTCTGTCACCCTGAGAAGACATGGAACTATTCTGGGCACTAAACGCATCCGGTAGTTCGACTGTTTTCAATAACAATCATAAGCTTTCCGGAAAAAAAGAACCTGATTTTATTGTCCTCTAACTAAACCGTATTTCTGAGACGTCTTCTCGTGTACATGGGTTTATTTAGCTTGATATCGGATGATTAGCACTCAGGGCACATACTTTAGCCACAACTGCGTATCGTCGGTACATGCACGTGGAACACTGCGCTGAACATCACACTCTAAAATACGCTATTGGCGACTTCTACGAAATCAGTGACACCTACTGGCTCCAACAAAGGGCAGCTACATTAAGTTCGCCCAGCTGCGTTCTCCTACGAATCAAATTTTCAGAGCGCCTGGCGCTCTAAAGACGAGGCCATGAAGAAGGTCTACCGGCACGTAATTCAAATCGCCAACTATTTCAAACAACATTGTCGAGACTAGGGCAGTTTCCACAATGCTGCAGCATCGCGCTTCTGCTATAACATGTTGCTTCACATTGCGTCACGTTCGCACACACTCTCGTGCAGAGGCAATACCGTGGGGCACTGCGGAAGCCACATGCTTATGTATGCTGGCCTCGATTACATAAAACGAAATAGGGGACGCCCTGTATAGACGATTGCAAGCAAGGCCAGTGGTCGCCGCCATATCTCTGCGCGTGCGGATAAGCCCGTGTACTTTCAAGCTTGCAAAGCTATGTTCACCATGCTTGCAATTGTCTATACGGGTGGTACCTTAGCCTCCTCTATACTCACAAAGCCTGGCAGTTCGACGACGGAGCCATAAAGTGCCCGGTCGCAGATTTGGAGCGCGAGGATCTGGTAGCATAGATCATCAAAGAGCCATTTCTCGGAGAACCTGGATGTCAGCGCACAGCTTTTGCAGCGGCGAGGACCCGAAACACACTTGTTTGCTCGGGAGAAGTGTGTTTCGGCGCCTCGCCGCAGCGGGGCGCCAGTCACGTGGCTCTCCTCTCATCTGTTGTCTGCCGCTCCACATTTTTCATTTCGGCGGCAGCTTCTCGTGGCGATCTGTCAGGCTTTGTCAGTGCAGAGGAGGCTAGGGTAGTACTTGAGGGAGAGGAGGACATGAGATCTCTAGGGGACGCGAGAACACCTAAATCTGATTGGAATAATTACGTTGTACTGACCAGCCCGGCCGCTCCTGTCTCCTCCTCCAGTTTCTACACGTATAGTGTGCACAAGTACGTGTTTTTGCAGTCTTGCCTTCATCTGCATGCTGTGGGTGCACTGACACATGGGGCACAAGGCAAGACGGTATGCTGCAAGTACAGCATTTGTAGTTGCTGTATTTGTAGCGCAGGAGGATGTGAAAAATAGTTACACAGTAGCCGGGACTGCATTGAAAGTGTCAAACCTTTCATAAAACCGTCGCTGATTGAAACAAAGCACGGGCCCGTACGTTTTATAATTTCGCTTCCACGAAAATCTACCAGAACGCGATTCTACGCGCCTATGTTACGCACTGTTTGCTATTCGCCCAAATTGCATGTTTTCTTTATTAACCTTTGGGGAACATAGACATCATTCAAAAATTACGCTCTAACGGTCGATCTGAATAAACTGCAAATTTGCGCGCGCAAAAAGAAATATAAACAAGCTGGAAAGCCCATAACTGATACAGTACCCACTCCCAAGAGACTGCATACAATTGATAAACTTGCCAATGTTATAGTTTTTTTTGCGCACGGCACTTTGTAGTATTATCAGATCGAAAGTAATAGGGCGAAATTTTTTAAGTGGTCTATATCATACGCTTTGATGTTCCCATATTATCCCCTTACTCAGAATAATGGAGGATTTGGAAGAATTTACGCAGGGAAAATATGCAAACGTCATGGCGTTTGTTAGAAACAAACTTTTTTTGGCGGCAGAAAGTTTCCTAATGGAGACCTACGTCGTTGTCACAGCCTTCAAATAGAAACATGCCATCTACGGCGATGTCGATCCACGAAGTCCCGCTGTCAGCATTGAGAATCCTTTTCGTTTGTCTTAGTTTTTCCTTCTCGTCTCTTTGCTCTTTGTGATGTTTCGCTTTCGGAGGACCCCGGGAGCCTAATTTGTCAGGATGGACGACCGAAGTAACCAGAGATGACGGTTAGGATACCCGAGTTATCCGGAGAAAAACGGATGCATCTCGTCCGGCAGCAGTTTTCTTGTCTCGGGTGCGGTTCTGGCGTTCATCCCGAGCACTTGGACTTTTTGTTTGAGTATGGAAGCTTCTTGTCTGTTATTGCGCCGTACTTCGTATATTTGCGGTCAGTGGGAGATTAGAGTTTCGTATTTCCTTGATCGAACTTTATTTCGATACACACACGTCGGCCCCAGAAAAGCACATCACAGGGGAGGTGAGGTGTAGAGGAGGAGGGGGGTACCCCAACCAAGGGATTTACTAGGGGCAATATATGACACTGCCAGAGAATACATCGAAAAACTCATGAGACATTTCAGTCTGTGAAGGTGGATGTACAGCGAAGCTGTTTAGCACACGTCGCAGAAGTGACACAGAAGTTTGAACAAAGGTACGAAAATATTTATTGTTTTGGTCGGTGGTCATCATGACGAAAGGTAGGCACACACATGTCGAGGAATTTTGCCGTCACGAGGAACCGGAGGAGACTAGACACGCGTGACGGGATCGCAATCCGACGGAAGGAAAGGAAACTAGGCACGCAAGCGCTTGGAACGACCACAAAGAAAGGGAAATTGTTCGTGTTCGTCAACAAGAAGTTTTTGTCTACGCTCGCACCGAGCGCAGACAAAACATTTTTGTTGACGCACACGAACAATTTACGGAACCTTAGCCATAAAGAGCTTCGCTGTAAAAAACGACGACGATGAACCGCGAAAACACGGGTGACGGCGACAGCTGTATACCGTCTTCGCATCCGCGAACCCGCGAACCGCACCGCATTCCGAGCCGTCGCTTTGTCACGCGGTCTAGCGGCGCGAGGAGGAGGTGAGGGCTGTCGTTCTGTTTAATTCAAGTGAGGAGAGTATCCTGAAATCCCCTAGCAAAGTATTTGCTCTAGCATATTGTCACAGGAATGCCCCCACCAGATGTTTTGCATTAGTAAAAGGGGGATCGGTGGCCGAGTGCGTTAGCGCTTTACAGCTCTGAGATCGCGTAGCGAAAGCTCCCGCTGCAGAACCCAGAAACCCTGGGTTCAATACCCACACTTGCATGTTTTCATCTGGAGGAGCTTCATAACGGCGCGCTTCCATGTATCACTACTGCGTGGTTCACGTTAAACAGCCCAAACTAGCAGTGGTACTGCATTCGCTAAATGTTTCAACTACAGCGCAAGCCGTTGTCGCCACACCTGAAAGATAGACCGATTTTACGCTGTCTAAAGACGAACGATTTGGTTTGGTTCTTACACTATTTGTACTTATAGTTCTTCAGCTGCCGGTGTCAGTCGCAAAACACCATATATTTTTTTATTTCAACTATTTTTCTTATTTCATTACTTTGCCCATTTTTGGTCGCTCCCATGATTTCTGCGTACAGTTTTGATGGGCTCTACACCGTAGTGTAGACAGCGTGCATGCGTTATGTGTGCCTTAATAAGAACGGTTTTGAATAGGCTCAAACTAAAGCCAGCTGAAGCCGCGCACCAATGAACTAGAAATCATCACATTGCGGGGGGAAAACTAGGCACGTGTGCAGCTTTCGCGTTCGGCCTGGACATTCAAACGATGATGCAGTCAGTGGTCTAAGTCAATGCAATATAAAGGCTATGAGCGCTCGTGTGTCCACGTTTCTTGAGCATTGCCACTCATCACCGTCTGTTCGTCCGTCCATTCATTTCTCCGCTAAATTTAACGGGAAAATTGACCTCACGTGATCTGACAAGACTCGCCCCATGGATATATTCAGTTTCCCCGCTAAATTTAGCAAAAAATTGACAGGCTCCTCGCAGAGCCTTTATCTCATATTCATAGCGAGCACGCTCTCGCCGCAATCTGCGTCTCATAAGTGTTTCCCAGGTGACCTTCCAAGTTACGCGTAATTTTAGCTTTTACCGTGAGACAACGTGACAATGAACTTTCTACAGAAACTTACAAAAATTAGCCAACTAGAGGACGCAAGTTCCGATTCATCTTATGTGAAACTCAATTTCTTCTGACGTGTATCTTTTTTACCTTGGAGACTTTTCTCAGAAGTCATTAAATCAAAGAAGGCAGACGACGTGGGCAAACAAAATAAGTCGGCTGTAAGTGCGTCCTCATTGTGGAAACATATTTTCTTTTATTGATGCAAGTCAAGGTTTTTTTTTTTTTCATTATCTGTGCTTATCTTAGAACAAAATATAAATAGCGGAAATATTCTTTTTAAGTGAATAAACCGATATCGTCGTGGGTATACTCCATTTCACTTTAAGTCTGACTGTGCATTGTCACGGCGCTCCTTCGCGTGTCTTAGTCAATCGTTTAGTCACACCCTCTACGCTATCCGCACTCCTCGAAGACCTCCGCTCCATGTAGGTTAGCGGAACCACGATTTCACGGTTAGTGACGTTTTGCCTTCTCACTCTCTTTTCTTTATTAACGTCGCTATCTGAATAGAGTATTCTTTTTTATAGAATGAAGTGCTAATCGTTGCTTTTTTAAAGGTAAGTGATTATTCTGTTTGTAGTGAAATACAACTGACGGTCAAGCTGTCTAAGGCGAGCTGAAATGAGTCAGGCTTCAAAACCACACACAAAAAGCTTCAAAAATAAATGTCAACATCCCAAGTTCTTCTGCTGCGTCTTTGAGATTGGATCTCGTTTTCCTCTTTCTCAATGTTCACCGAAATTAAAACGCCGCGGAAATCTCTCGGATCCGCTTTATCGCTTGCTTCCTAGGTTTCTTTTGTCCTCGTCAAAAGCGGCCGAGCAGAAAGCCGCACCCTCCGGTCATCGCGCAGATTGCAAAGTTTTTATTTTTATTTTGCCGTGGCCGTATTTAGCGTGCTGCTGTCCTGGAACTGTTTGCTCGCGGCTACTTCACGCAGCAGTAAGGTATAATCCGCAGAGAACTGCGATCCCGAAGCGGAGAGACGCGGCGTCGCGGCCATCTAGAATGGCGCGTCCCTCGCTGGTTCTTTCCAGTCTCGTCAAGACTCGTTCTCGCGAGATCCACGCTAGGGCAACGCGCTACACGTGTTACGTTTCTCACAATTTTCGTCAAATAGCCCACCTCGGCTTGCTTCGGCAGCACCGCTTATTCTCTGCTAGCATCGCACATGCGCAATAGTGTCATCGACTTCGCGTATATACATTTTATGTTTACCCTCGTTCCTAGCAACGTAGTTTATGCGCCCAATATGGCCAACGAAAAAAAAACAACAACAACACGACATTACAACCTGGACCTAGTAAAAATAATACATAGAAGAGGAAAAACGTAAAAGATTGTCAGCCGGATACAATTGTGAACAGCCTCCACTTGCGTGGCGAGGGCAAAACTATGCCTTCTCCCACACCGGAAGTTCCACAATTCAAGATGGCGACTACACAGAAAAGGCCTATAGCATAGCAGGAGTGCCAAAGCTATATTCCAAGAACACTGTACAATCTTTGCTATCACCGGCGGAATCATTCACACAAAAAAAAAAAAAATCGATCGTTTTGTATTTAGTAACAAATGCACAACGGCTATGAGTGTCGTGATAATGCGCGCTTGACGCTGCTTGATTTGCTCTGCCGAGCCTGCGGACAGACTTAGAGTGAAACGGACTACAGTATCAATATTTTCTATGAGCAAGTTGAAAAGAAGAGGTGGTACCATTTATCAAAAGGACCGTCAAACACGATCCTCGTCTCATCTCAATCATTCGCGTCGACGTCCATTATGGTATGTTGGGCTTAAGTCTCACAGAGAGGAGCTACACCTCAAAATTGCAAAAGATAAAATGCTTCACGAAAACACAACGCTGGTAAAAAAAGATGGGAATGTTACGTTCCAGGGGGCAATTTTTCCGATCGGTATTAGTGGAAGCCTATAGAAGTCTTATGCCCTGTATATAGGATTTTGTGTTTTTAGTACAGAGAAATAAATCCATGTCATTAACCTCCTAGACGTATTTTATTATGCGAAATTGGAGAAAAGATAATATAAAAAAGCCACGAATTCAATCTCTCATTGCAAAACAAAATCCGTAGCTTCGCGTGGGAAAACCAACATCTGCCTGTAGGTTTTCTTTGTGTCGACCCAGGGCACTACCCTCAACGACTCGTCCGCGAGGGCTCTTCTAGATTTAAAACGACACACATCGTTGTTGTTTTCCTTTAGATGTCGGGACGTTTTCTCAGTATTCGGGTATCGTGCATGTTTCTTGGAGGTCGAGCAATTCCTTGCCCTTGTCTTGTTTTCTTCAAAAGGGGCCCCAATTTTAAAACTATTTATTGACGACACAAAAAATTGACAAAGAAAAACACACACAAAAAAAACAACATAACCTGTGAAACAAAATAACTCCCCCCCCCAAACTACCAATATTTGAGGAAACTTTAGCCCCAGAAACGTAGAATCCGGCGCATATAGCGCTTTCTTGAAGATTCAATATTAGGCACTATACTCCGTACACGCTTAAGCTCAGATTACAGCCAAAGCAAGGAGCTCGAGCTAGCACGCGCTCCTGACTTTGAGACATGCATTTCTAGCGCAAGTGCTCGTTATGCGGAAGAACCTTTCAAAGCAGCGACCTCCAACTCTCGTGCCTGTTGCTTTGGTTGCACTCTCAGCGTAAGGGTGTACGGAGTATAGACGCATTGCAGCGGCTGTGCATGGGCGCCGAAATAACCGAACCTCACTTTTTGTTCCCTCTTATTGCGTTTACTGCACTTCATCATTACCTTACCAGGGCAGGTCAATGCCATTTTAAATTCTACCATGTCCTTCTTCCCAGCATTGGCCTTTGTAGAGGCTCGTCAACGCCCGCCTGAGTGGCTCGTCATCTGGTCAAGAGAAGAGAAGGTCGGCAAAGGCTGCTGTATTCTGTTGCGGGTGCAAAGCGTCTATAGAAGGAGCGACGCTCAGTACTGGGTCAGCCAAGAATGTTGCTGAAGAAATATAGGCATGTCTGTGTTCCTTCCATTCGTACCGGTCTGGTTGCCGGAGAGGATCTGCAAGACAGCCGAGAAGAAATGTTTCGCTGACAAATCCTCACCACAGAAGTATTTAAGATCCTCTTCACGCTACAGTCTTGTGGATTTGTGGCTTGACCTCCACCAGTCGAAGGAATCGCTGTTCTTTGGCTGTGACGTCAACTCAAAATATTTCACAAGTATAAAGTACAGACAAGGTAAAGGCGCTTATCAAGTTTGTTGAGGCATTGCCATACCCGATTTCCTCGAGTACTTTTTTTGAAGGCTTCATGTATGCAGGAATCTATGTTGCAGTACAATCCCGGCTTTCGGGAATCTGCCGGTTGAGATCATCAGCTAAACCATCGGTGTAACAATCCATGTTTGTTTCTGTCTTTAACCATGTAACACAGTGCTTTGGACCAAAATGCTTAATACTTTTTTGAGAAGGGCAATAAAAATATGCAGAAGCGAAGGTAGAGCCGAACGCCACCCTTTTCGGTCAAAGTCTGGGTATATTGGCACTAGTTCGGCAAACAAGGGCCAAGGCTATGCTTGCCAAATAAGTGCCAGAGTTAGGCTTTACTTCTGGTTGTACGACATGTATGTTAAGAAGTAACATTTCATGTGAATTGCTCTCGGAAATAAAGATTATACTTTATTTTATCCGGTTTTTCGGTTTTCATAAGAACAAATAACATTTCATGTTATTCTTCAGGTCAAATGTTAGGTCAAACTTTAGGTCAAACTTTAGGTCAAATGCGAGAACAAATACTATTTAATGGTATTTGTTGTCGCCAATATATATGAATCTTTTCCGAGTTGTGGCTAGTACAAAAATTAGTGTGAGATGGTTGTTGAGATTAATTGATGATCGGCTGTGAAACATTACAAGACGATGAAGTTTATCTCATTCAGTCAGTGGGCGAAGCCCTAGTTTTATTGTATTGCAGTTACCCTTGACATCCGTGAGTGGCATGAACTAAAACAAAACGCTTTATTCTGAGCCAAGTCAAGCTTGTTAATGAGGTATAGTGTTCTTTTTTTTAATTGTGTCTTTTCTCAGAATTCTACATTATTTGATGTACAACAAACACGCGCTCTGGAAGCATTTTTTTGTTTTGTTTACAGTGGTTTTTATTAAAGGCTCGATGGACTCTACGAACTCTGTCGCGGTACAACAGAAGGATACATTAGTTTTGTTTGCATTAGGGTATAAGTAATCCTTTCGGACTTTTCTTTTTCGATAAAAACCGTTAGCTTCGTTTTCAAGCAGTTTCGTACATTCCTGCTGCGCATAGTTTATATATAACAAGAGAAAAAAATATGCATTTTGCTTTTTGGACTGCGTTTATTGACGCACCTTGAAAACTCCTAGAGTTTCAAACTTAAAGTAGGTGAACACACCTCAATAACCTGTCAGACGACCTTTCGATAGTTCCCAATCGTTTTTGATAGTATATTACCGATAGTGTTCACAGTAGGATGTCAATAGTTTTGTTAGTTCACAATGATATAGTTTATTATAAACAGAACCGACAGCTTTTACGTTTTTCAATGGTGTTGATTTATGTTCTTGAAAATGACATGAACGTTTTTTTTTTTCATTTCAATTGCATCTTATGAGTACCGCGAAATTCATTTGGTTTACACTTGACGGTGGTCTCCGCCTGGCTAAATTACTACAGATGGGCTTACCACATTTGAGAATCTATATCCCTATTGGGATATGGATTGTCAATGGACCTTTTTCCAGTAAGCGTCTGCGCACGCGCACACCCTTTCCACTTGACTTTGACCGCCCTTTCGCCATTTTTGGGGGGCACTGTTTTCTTGCGACACTAATCTGTTCCTATGGGAGAAGGCTAGTCCGGTTGCCCTCCATTTGTAGTAGGCGGCGAAACCGTCATGGGGCACTCCTTACTGGAAAAAGGTCCATTACAGCGCGCAAACATTCGTTCTTGGTTTCGACTTTGCAGAGCAAAGTCGAAATCAAGTCACTAAATAGCCGACTATTTATACTAGTAGCGATAGTTGATAATTATTAGTATTATCGATGGTGTACTCATTACCGAAAAATTCGATTTTCACTATCGACAGTATCTGTAGTACCACCGATGGTTTCGCACCATTAGGTTTAAACGATACTGTGTGAATGGGCTTTTGTGCAAATGTCTGCGAAAGTCTCCCGCACTTTTTTTTTAAATTTAGTTTATTAAGGCTTTGAAGAGAGAAATGACAAGAGCTCATCTTTAAATTCCAAAATATCAGTGACGAGTAACAAAACATTTTTTCTTTCATGCACTGCGTATTTTTAGCACAATTTACCAAACTCGAATACGGCCAATAACTTTTTTACTCTAGTTAATCCACGCGGAGATAACACCAGGAGTTAAGGATCGAACAGTCGTGATTATTGCCGTTCCAACATCAACTGTATAACGGTAATCAACTTGTATCTAAATCCGGAATTAAAACATCACCTCATTGCCGAAGCGCGCAAACATTGCGTCGCACAGGTGGTTTAAGCGTATCGTGAGCTGAGGAAGAACGCCGAGTTAATGCACGCGAGTCTGCGCAGACCCGCACTGCACCTGTGGCTTCGTAACTCATCCGTTTTCGTTCGACAAATGTAGAAAAGTGTCTTCAGGGCTTACCTGTAGCCTTCGAAAGGTGAACGTTCGGGGGCACTTTCGCCGCGCGACAGCACTCCTCCGATATCACCGTCTTTTGACGCCCAACTCACACTCCCAGCACGCACTGATGCGTCAAACACCCCACCAACGCCGCACGCACAACACACGCCACTTTCTCTCCCGCGTACAGCCACTTAGTGCACCAGCTAGAATAGTAGACGCAGCGAAGAAGAATCTCTGGGCTGGGCGACTGTTTTCTTCCAGCAGCGTGAAATTCTCCGGGGCAAACGCAGGGACGCGATGTCGGCGGCAGACTCCGAAGGCGCTCCAGCGACCCAGCAGTCTGCAGCGTGTGTGCGAGCCCCGGGCTCGAACTGGGATCCGCGCCACTGTTTATTGGAGAGCTGGAGAGGAGGAAAAAGGGGGGGGGGGGGGGGGCGGAAATGGAAGCACGCGCGCACGCGCAGTTGGCAACCGCCGCTGCGCGCGCTGTAGTTCCTCCGCGCCCCCGGAGAGAAGCTGGAGGATTAAGGGATCGGTTGGCGACGGATCGCGGGTTGAGAGCCCGGTCGTCTTTACCCAGTTTTTGCATTTTCTTCGATCGAAGGAAAAAGGTGCGAGAGCGAATCGAAGGTGACGGATTGAACGCGGTCTCCCGTATAAAATTTTAATGCCGAATGTTATTATTTTGGAAGCTAATTCATTTTCGCGAGCGTTGCTTATTTGAAATTGTTCGTATTAAAGTGGGAAGGGAAATAAAGGTAAAGGGTTCTCAACAGCCCCCCCCCCCCCCTCCCCCCTAGAGGCTAGGCCGGTGAGCGAGGAAGCGTGACGTCAACAAGCTCACACTGAGGATTAGGTCCCGGAAGATAGCATTTTCTTGAACCAATTATATCTTGTTTGTCCAATTATCATTCGCCATGGAACGCCGCAGTGAAACCCCAGGCTAGCGGTCGTACTGCACTGGCAAAAGTTGTCATCTACAGTGGGTAACAAGCTACTCATATTTTGCCAGGCTAAGTTGCTGCTGTATGAACAACTAGCGATTTAATTGTTTTTGTTTTGAGTAGAGGCGAATAAGCGGAGACAGATGTTGAATGGCAGCCATCACTTTAAGAAAAAAAACATGTGCTTTGAATTAGGACCTTTCAGCGTCCAGTTTGGTCATCTTTTCTGTATTTGTGAGGTAAACGTTTGTACACAAGAAACGAAGTGTATCCAATCGGAGGTGTGTTTCCAGAACACCTCCGATTCGATACATTTCGTTTCATGTCCATTAATAAGACAGGTAGGAAACGCCAGAAAGCCGAGGTGGAGTGGTGTAGTGGTTAGCACACCCGACCGGACATTGGGAGGCCCAGAGTTCAAATCCTGGCTCTGCCGTTTTTTGGCTTTCGGCGGGTTCCTGAAAACTTGGATTCTTTAATTCATTGGATTAAGTACGGTTCATTCATCTGCACAAATTCGTTTATATCCTCCTCGGAGACCACGTACGATGGTGTGAAGTGCCCGTGTTGTATATTCAATAACGTGGCTCTTGATTCTCGCAGATGATGATGATACCGTGTCTCTAAAGCTCATAAACAAAGAATACTACTGCATCTACACGGGGCGAAACAAACAGTGGGAGGACTTCTGGAGCACAAACGAGCACGTACCACGTGACACTAAGCGTCGTACCGCGTTCCACGCGGCGGCGTGTGTTTCCAGAACACCTCCGATTGGATACATTTCGTTTCTTGTGCATTAATAAGACAGGTAGGAAACGCCAGAAAGCCGAGGTGCAGTGGTGTAGTGGTTAGCGCACCCGACCGGACATTAAGCCCCGAGTTCACATCCTGGCTCCGCCGTTTTTTGGCTTTCGGCGGGTTCCAGAAAACTTGGATTCTCTAATTCATTGGATTAAGTACGGTTCATTCATCTGCACAAATTCGTTTATATCCTCCTCGGAGACCACGTACGATGGTGTGAAGTGCCCGTGTTGTATATATCTCTATATATCTCTATATATATATATATATATATGGTGTTATTGTTAGCGTCAACACATTAAAAACGTGATAGATAGGCCGATGCCGTTTCACAGAATATTTGCAGGGCTCGGCGAACATTAGAGGAGTAAATAGACATCACAGTACGGTGTCTAATCAGCTTTTTTAATTGACAGTGTAATTGACCATGTTGAAGTTTCAATTTTAAAGGGGCTATGAATAAACTCTAGCCCAACTGAAACAATTTGCGAAAAAGCGACGAGTTTTGGGTCATGCACAGCTAAAAGTCTGCCTTTCGTCGCCTGACTAAAAAACAGCGCGCTGGACAGCGTACAGGATGATACGCTTACGTAGTCGCTTCGGACGCACCGTTGGAAGTGTGATACTGGAGCATCCACCAAAGGCATGCTGTCAAAAGTGTGCAAGTTTGTTCATGCTGAATGTGACAGCACTTTAAGAGGGTTGTAGCTTCACTAGAAAATTAAATAATGCATGGAACTCCAATATGAAAAGTTCTCGCTAAAACACACAAACATGCCATCACCGACATGCCATGTCAAAACCGCTAAGTCACTTTGCACTTTCCCCGCCCCTGCCGCGCATGGTTCTTGAATCGGGGGAAGAAAGTGCAAAATTTGATAAATAACTATCTCAAAGCATCTTGCTGTTTCGTGAATAGTTTTGATTGGGTTAGACTCTAATAATGAGTGCCTCTAAAACAGCAGTAGTAAAAAGGTAATTTACGGATTTTAGTTAATTAATGAAAATGTTGCCGCGGTTATCCACCCATGTAATGTCCGCCGAATCGGACGACACACTGAAGACTGCATCAAAGTGGCAGTGAGCCCCCTTTTTTCTAAAATACTGTTGATTAAAAATATTACCGGGTATGCTGACATAATGTGACAAAGGGATGCTTCATTCATCATTTCACTGCAGACCACGCGGTCCAAAAGTTTACCGGGGGAGCGACCGGCACTGTCAGAGCATACTTACGTCGCAAATGCAACATGAACTATACCCCTAAAAAAAGCACAAATAGAAAAATTAGCTAAATTCTACGCCACGGAACGTAGCGTTACGTAACTTGTCAATAATTATTTTAGGTAGTAATTTCTACTATATTTATCAATTGAAAAGTCCACTTTTATTGCAAAGATAGCTTTTATTATCCATGAACTGTATTTGTTAACTTTATTGAAGAATAAAAGTTTACCGTAAAAAAAACTGTTAGCACTATTCGGAAGCTGGACGATTGAGAGCAATTGCACCAAGTGTTTGATGCTGGTGATGCAAAAACATGCACATGTCTTTGTTTTCAAAGTGCACCACCACTTGCGTGCTGCCTCATAGGCTAGTAGACAAATTACGTTTGCAGGATTATCCAGTGTTTTTGTAATGCAGGCCTCAGCGCACTTCACGCTGTTTCAGATATCTGCATCCACAGCAAGCAAAAGAACAGAACGCAAGGGAAACCACGGCTAATAATTGCAACATAAGATTCTCCACCTTGCATAGTCACATGCAACGCAAATCAACTTCTGAACCGCATAAGAGAAGTGTTGTTATGAATGGAAGGTCACTCCGAAATTGGCTGGAGAAATCGGCGCCATCATGTAACAACCTCAAGCTTTCATCGAAAGTGTTTCATGGTGTACATTTAACTTGAAAAACTCTAATACATCTCAATTTACGTGAAAAGAACTTGACAATTGCACCAACGAACACGCCAACACAGTCGATCGAGAGTTCCACTCTGTAAAAAATCGACGTAAATTTTACGTGTCTTTTCCTCGCCAAAAAAAGACGGGCACGCTCATTGCTTCAAAATACGAGGTTGCCCTCATTATTTATTTTCCGCGAGACCCGCGCCTTCCAGAAAAGCCGAAATCCCAGGAGTGCAAGCAATCGCAGATGAATCAGAATAGCCGTGGCGACGAAGGAGAAGTTGCTTGAGCTAGTTTCGGTTTTGCATTGAAAAGAAAACCTAAACTTTATATAAAACATAAGATTGACTAAATTTTTAATAATTTTTTACGAAATTAGTATAGTGAAATTGCTATTAATAATATATATAGTGAATTGCGTAGTTTTGTCTTCAAAAACCAAAGAACAAAAAAATAGACTTTTGGAAACTGCGCAAGACCATCGCTATTGCAATCAGCTTCCGTTCGGCCGCCGCTGGAGCTCCGAAGTCTTCGAGCATCGCTTCCTTTTTACGTTTTAGCCGTTTTAGCGGATATTTTACATATCTTACGAATACCGTGTTCAAGAATAGCAAGCGATTACCTAGAGCTGGAAGACGCTTCGTCTTACCAACACAAGTAAGTGCCGGACAGTCATGGCCAACTGGTGCAAGCGCCGGTGAGGAAGTTTCATTTGTTTCTGCGAAGTGCGCCGCTGTTTCAAACTTTATCGTGTACCTCTGTGCTTGCTAAGCTGCTTGATTCTAGCTATGCTCTACGCGGTATTATTCCGTCATTCCAAAAGAGCGTATCTTCAAAATGTATGGCTCTCTCCGCAGAGTGAGAAAGATTCGCGTGCGGCGGAACCGAGGGCCAGCCGAGGGCCTGTTCTGGGCGCCGTCCTACGACGCTCGCCCGACGACGCTATTGCGGAGCGTTCAAGAAGCAGTCTGACGGCAGTTCAAGCAATCACAGGTTATGCTAGTTCTGACGTGTGGTCCCAACAGCTCGCCAACGATTTGTTTCATAAAGTGGGATGGAGAAGAACTTTGCAAGAGCGAGCAGCATGATTTCTTGCCTGTGCTGATGCCTGTGCCGTAGAGACGCGCGATTTCTTTGCGTATGCCGAAGCAGCGCGCTTTCCAAGTTTACGATTGTGTGATGTAAATAAAGTGAGTTTGGATGTCACGTTTTTTAGTGGCGGCGATCGAAAGCCGCTACTAAAAAGCAAAAGCAAGAAAATTTGCGAAAAGGACCTGAATATTCGATGCAGTTGAAAGACTACCAACGTACCAACTCGCCCAGTTATTCTTTGTCAAAGAATAATAGCCAATAGTAATAAATTAAATAAATGCCAACTTTTAATTGGGTACAAATTTGTAATTGATGCAGCCCAGCCCTACCCTGCTCTAGTGCTTTGATATCAGGTAATGTGTAAATGTATAGGATGATTCATAGCAACCATTTATGTCCGAGGTATTATATTGAATATTTTTTTTAAAGCTCGAGGTTGTATAAAAAAAGTGCTCATGATAAATTAAGCCGCACCACCGAATATGTAATAGCATGTGACTTTTATGCAGGTTCTCAGCAAAAGAAAAGGATGCATTCAAAAAGGGCCATCATTTTGTTTCTTTGTGTTAGAGCTTCTTTCATGTACACGCGAAATGTGGGTGTCTATACGCCTAAAAGAGTGGAATTGACATTTCCCGTAGGGCTGCAGGCCTGACTCAGTTTGGCTAGCAGGTTGCAACCTATGGGAACCTACAGGGAACTGCATCACAAGAATAAAAGTGACGTCCGCCCACTGATCTCTATTATGGGTGGCTGGATGATGCATTGAGCAGACAGGTATGAAGCCACCGGAAGTAAGCGGCCTGTCCCGATAGCGAGCGCTTGACAGGCTTTTCAACTCTCCCGAATGCTGGTTTGAACAGCGTTCAGGGCGCTGGGTTTTTTCTTGCCATCCCAAGAGAGCCTGCTTGTTGCGGAGTAACAGTGCATGCGGACCCGAGAAGTCTCATGGGAAGCCATTCGACGTGAAAATTTTGAGATTCTATTTTATCAAAAAGTGCGTATGTCCCCCGTTCAAATGTCTTATTTTGGGATTTCGTCCAGAACTAATCTCTGCAGCGCACTGGCACATGCGGAGAAGCGCACTGAACAAAGCAAATCCATTGCAATGGTGACTTTGCGAGCGCTTTGAAAGGTTTGAATGGCATAAACGACTTTATTTTCGCAAGCTTAATATATCATACATTTTTAGAAGTGTTGGGAATACTATGCAGGTACAAAATTTCGCAATCAGGAATAATATTCAATGTATTGGTATTCCTGGGGTTATTTTTTTGCATGACCAATTTTAAGCAATTTCGATAAACTCGCAAAAACTAAGCCTTTGCAAAAATTAAGTCGTTTACAGTAGTACAATTAATCTTGAAACCAATATCGAATACGGTATTTTACTAAACTTCTGAAATAAAATTTTAATAATATCACAGTCTTGAAAATGGCCATTCTCAAATATTTTCGTTGTGGCCTTCATCAATTCATAACTGCTTAAAATGTAGCAGCTGCAACCTTGAATCTGGAAATGCCTCTTTGTCACACATTTTCTTTATGGTGCCTAAGATATGAGGTAATAATTGTTGTGCCCTGCAATGAACACTATTACCTGTAGCATAGCCCTGGGCATGCGAAAAAGGCACACCACCAATGTCTGACATATCAGGATTTCAGAAATGCTAATGTTCGATTTTCCTCACCCTTGTGTCAGGATGAAGTTGTTACTATCTTGCCTTCCTCACATAGTGGTCCTTTAAGCGAGTTATGTCATGTTATATCATAGGGTGGCATAGGGTAACTTTCTATTCTCATTTTACGCAGGATGTAATGGCACACCGTCATCCCGAAGGAGAGTGAGTGTACAGTGGGGCAGGCTCGTAAACTTGAATAAAGTGATAAGTAGGTTTTCAATTTCTGTCTTATCAATTACGTGAAGAACACTGATCATAATGTTTGTATATTACACATACATACTTTCAGCTGAAAAATGCAATACACCTTTTCTTTATGGCTTTTCTCACACAATGTCAAGAGACTCTGGTACGTCATTTCTACGAGGAATGTTTGGAAATACAGCTGCCAAAGATTTCCGAGTGATTTTCACGTAGATAGCCGCAAATCAAAATGACAACTCTCCTGGTCAATGTTGGAAAACGGCAGTACGTTATTTTCACGAGGGAAGATTTGGAAATGATTCAATTGTCATTTTCACGTCTATGCTCGCAACTTAAAAATGCAGTGCCTCTTTTTTTTACAACTTTTCCCACGTAATTTTATAGCATGATTGTACGTTGTTTCGTCGAGAAATGTTTGGAAAAACAGCTGCCATGACTTTCCTTGTAAATTTCCAGACTCATTTTTAGGAGTGCATCTCCCGATGGTGGCGCCTCTGCATTATCATTAATTAAGTCGACAACGGCGTTTCTTAACATTTCACGAGAATGAAGCTATATGAGTATATGTCATGAAATTTCAGAAGTTGGAATCTAGCCGTTCAAAGAAACACCTTTGAAAAGTCGGCTTTTTAAATGGAGGCGCCGATTTTTCTGGCCAATTTTAGACCGTTCTTTCTATTCAGAACGCCCGACATACACGGCGTCCCAGATAACTTGCACCATACTTAAAAGGCACCGGAGCGCTCTGCAGGGGTGAAATCAACTGTCGTTAGCAAGCGTCTTGCGAAAGGGCACAGGTTTTTTTAAGGCGCCTGGTTACCTAAATAACTAAGATAATTCAGCTAACCTTTCATATATTCTTTTAAAGGACAAGATGTCAATTGTAAAGTTGCAGGGCGCATTGAGAAACACCCAATTAAAGTGTTTTAAACATAATACGCTTTTGTGCTTTTTCCGGCCTTCACAAAACGCACATTCGCGGCGTCCTGCGCGCCGTGATTGGGGAAACGAGTTTTCACGCGTTTTTTTTTTTCTTTTTTTTTTTTTGTGTTTCGTGGGCGTTTTTTGAAGTCTAGGAAAAAGGAGCATGCAAAGTGCACCTTGTTGAAAATGATTTAATTGGGTGTTCCTTAATGCGCTCTACAACCTTCCAATTCACACCTCGGCTTTTAAACGAAGGTTTCAAAAGTTAACTTGTTAGTCTTAATTAAATAACTAGGCGCACTAAAACAATTTCGTGCAATTTCGCAAGAGGCTTTCTAACAGCGTACAGTTGGTTTCACTCCCGCAGAACGCGCCGGTTTTTTTTTAAAGTTTGGTGCAAGTTATTTGGGACACCCCTATATATGTACTCGTAGTACACTAAGGGTATACATGTAGTGTATTAAATGTACACTTATATTATGCTAGACGTACACTCGAGGTGCACTTATGAAATACTACATATGTACTTGGGGTGTACCAAAAACTATACTATTTTGTTTCATAAAATTGTGAAACTAGTACGATTTCAGTACATACCCTAAGTTCACTATTAGTATACATTCAGTATACTAATTTTGAACGACTTTTCACTAAGGGGCCACATGAAAGTTTTGCTGTTCTTCTGCTGATTTTTGTGATGAGGTGCAATAGTATTATTTGGATCACACTTGTTTCTTGAAATTTAAATCATAAAAAATAAGCCTTTACATGCATGTCTATTGAGTAAAAGCGCGTTGTGAATTTTATTAACTGGTTAAATGAACACGCAAGACTGAGATATGTCAACTCTTTTTCAAATATATTTCCCTACTTTTAGCCGCCGTTAGTTTCGTTTACGAGAATGAATAATTTTTATGTGTTTTTCCAGCTGGAAAGTCGGGCGTAATTTCTAAAAAAAAAGATATTTTGCTGCTTTCTAGGCAATATTTACTGTAACACTTTTGTTTCGTGTGCATTCATGCTTACTATGAGCTGTATTGCCGTGTCTCACTCATGATTCAGTGTCTTCCCGTTTTATGTGAGTTATTGTTTATAAAATACTCATCTCTCCGATTGATATTTACACCATTGAAAAGTTTGCTTAAAACAAACCCATCCTTCTCGAGGCACCATTATACACATACCTTGTTCTCACATTACACTTCAATAATTGTATACTCTACTAATTGGCCAGCGTAGACTTCTCTTCCCTAATAATTTTGAATGGCTTTCATTCAACCTAATAAAATATTCCATCTACAAAACGTGACTACAGTAGCAATGCCCACATTTCAGTGTTGTTCGGCGATGTCCGATCACTTCCTTTGTAATAAACTTAGTTTCTTGCCGGTTTGTGTGTATTAGATGACTTTATAAATAAGCAAACTTGTCGGTGTCAATATAAACCCGTGTTTATGACAGGTTATCGATGCGTGATTCCCTCATGGCAGCACTATATCGAGGCTCTCGGCCCAACCTCGTCGATTCCATCCGTGACGTCACGGCAGAAGCATCCCAGTCTTGACTCTCGGTGGGGTGGGCTTTACCAAAAGAGCGAAGAAGGTAGCGGATGTGGAGAGGTCGAGTTTTCCTTTACAAACTTGCATCTGCGCTTTCTGTGTGCTTCATTGTCCACGCGTATTACTAAGGCACAATCACGTGATGCGCGTGTTGTCAGGGGCGTGGGGATTTCTGTGGTCTCCCCTAAAGGGATACTACAACGAAATTTCGGCGCTCATTTTTCGGTCTATGTGTGTTCAAAGGAGCAGTATCACTTTGAACATACCAATATCTTGTAAAAAAGTCTCGAAAAGGAATTTTAAAACGAATTAAACAATTAGCAAAGAGCACCTGGTGGATGTCGCTAACGCCTGGTTTGTAATGCCCGTCTAGGAACATTGACAGCTAGTGACGGTGAGTGTCTCGCCTCGGGCCACGCCAAGAGAAGAGGGGCAGGAGAAACTCCCCTCTTCCCGAGAATGCTTTTTGTGTGTCGCAGAAGTCGCTATTGTCCCCCTACAAGATTATAGAAGTTTAATCCGTCACTCAAAATTCGTACAAAAGCAGCCGCTTCGGTGGCTGGAGCGACTAGGCCATCCTGTTTATGTCAGCCTCGCGGTAGCTTTGCTCGTCTCGAGACGACCTACGTCACGATTGCGTTGGATGTCACGTGGTCTCCCCTGGGCCTTCTCCGAGCGCTTGCCAGAGTGGGCCGTTTATAACGAAAAATACAGCCACCAGGCTCGATATACAAACGTGCGATTGTCATTTACGCATATTGTGAATCATATTCAACCTATTTTTGAACACGACGGGAATATTTCAAATTTCGTCGAAGTATCCCTTTAACCGATGGGTGCAATAACGGCCGCGGGACGGAGCGCTCGGCCTCCTTCGCTGTGAGCTCCGACCTGTTCGGGAAGCAGAGAATCCCCTGTCGTGGATGGCCCTCCTCTCACTCTCTCACGGGGGGCCTCCTTCCGTTACCCCGCTCGGATGCGGACCACTGCTGACAGGCGAGGCGGTTTCGCCTCTTGTTTCCCCGTTTTCGAGAAAGGGACTCCTCCGGTGACCGCGAAACAGATAGCATGTCTATCCCGACTTCTCCGATGCTTCTCCGATCTTGGCTCTCTGGAACCCCGCGTCTGGCAGGTAAGGACTTTTTCTTACCTTGCCGGCGCGGAGGGCATTTTGGATGGGGACATAGTAGTTCGTATAGTAGGGTGTTTTAATAAATGCACTTGAACTGTGTCCTTACTCTGGTACGTGTGTCTTCTCTTCCGCTATATTCGAGAGAGTAAGACAAAGTAGACGACCATTAGCACCGAAACAGGTACCTATCGAACCGACCCACGGTAATGTAACCCTAAACGTGATCTATATTGCAGCGGAGGTGTGGGAACCGCGCTATTAGGTTTGACGTCTCCTTTGAGATCGCCGCCGCTGTTGAGATCAGCCTTTGCTTATTCTATCGGTACTTCGGTTAGAAGGTAGCGAATATCACAAGAGGTATATCAATTGGTAGCTTTATGATTTGTACTATTAATTCGGGTGTTGCCTAGGGCGGTTTTGACCCTTAGTCTTTCAGTGCCTAGGGTGGGTGGTGCTTTTAGTTCAGGTAGTGCCTGGGGCAGGGTTTTGTATGGAAACAAACTACGCCACCTCATTGTATCTTTCCGGCTCTGCGCGCGCTTTCCTTCAACAGCAACAGGATAAAAAACCTTACGCTGAATTATTTCGGTCACCAAGAGAAAAGAAGCACGCTTTCGAGTCCTTTTCACTCCTCCTTGTACCGCGAGCTCTTTCTATACCACCTGTTTTTCCTCCTTTCTTTCGTTCCGTTTCCACCCTTCTCAGTTCCGCGCGCTTTTTCACACCACCTGCTTCTGCTCCATCGTTCCTGCGTGCTGCGTCCGTAGTCAGTCAGCAGGGGATTCGGCTTCCACGACGGTGACCGCGGTTCGTTCTATGTTACCTGTTGCCGTTTAGTTTACAATCGCTTAGCGATTTTGAACTGAACGACCTACAGGTATCGTGATTATGCGACTTGCAATGTTAGTTGGCCCAATAAAGCTGCCGCTTTAATGTCCCTTTAAACGCACGACACACGCGTGCCGTCTCGTCTTTGCCATGCCTCAGCGAGTAACCTTCAAACGACCACATCATGTGTGCTGTGATCGAGAGCTGCAGCTGTCGCGTTTCGAAAGATGTCCTTTCGGAGGTTTGTTTTTAGTCAACAAGGGGGACATGGCGGTATTGGTGCTCACGCGCGGTAGTCGGGGTCCTGCACCCTTTGCTATTCTCGGGCCGCTGTAGCCGTCACTTTGATCCGGCGCACTGATCTGGACACTTGGGAGAAAAGCTCGGCGAGGAATGCGGCGGACGTCACTGCCCGGAGCCGCCCAATTACCGCGCTCGACTCCCTCACCGTGGTTTTAGTCAATTCTTCGGATTAGAGCCGCCGCTCAGCGCCGCGCGCTTGCAATTGCTGAGCCTGGTATAGACCTTTCCAGCGGCAGTCTCGAACGAAGCGATTTCCAGTGCGCGTCTCTGGTTTTGAGAGTGTACGTCAGTGTTGCCCGACTGCGCTGAGCTGTGGGTTTTCTCGTCAGTAGGCTGTGGAAACCTGCGTAGGAGCAATTTTGAACGCTGGTGGCAGCAAAATCGCCTCGCTTTATTTTTTGTTTTTGGGTTTTATGGCGAAGAGAATTTCTCGAAGTTTTTAAGAAAGCGTTGAACTTTTTTGGGGAACAGAAAAAACAAATGAAAGCTATTTTCGGCGAGTCTGTGCGCGACAGAGCAAATGCAGCTGGGAGGTTTGTTTCATTTTATGCGGATCTTTTTAACGGCACCATACACTCAGCCGTGTCAAACTACAAAGATCTTAGCTGCCTAACATATTTGACCACACCAGAGGATAGCCGAACTGCATGGCTATTGCCCGCTCACTATATGAAATCCAACGAGTCTCATCAATCGAACAACATGTATTGTACGTACCCCAGGGTGCCGTGTTATCCGAACAGGATTTGAGAAAGGTCTCAAATAACACAGCATATCCAATATACAGTGTCGACGATAGTCACTTCACGACGATCGGACGGAATCCGGCTTGTCTTGGGGTACGTTTTGAACAGTGATGTTTGTTTACACAGCACTAAAGCAAATGAACGAACGTGTCTGTTCAGTTCCCATACCCCGGACCCTATCAGCTACTTCTCGCCAAGACCGGGAACGTAGCCGGTCTTTTCGGAGATTATTTCAACGGAAATAATCCTCGAAGAACGTCGAACGGCCGGCGTCACGGGCTGCTTGACGTTCGCTCTCTTGGTATTCCCTGGTTCTCACAGTGGAAGATTACAAAAACACGCAAGCATCCTGAACAGACAAATAGAGTAAACACTTGCAAGGAAAGCTGGCGAACTTCGAACACACAGTGCAGGTGGGGAGTCGCACTGACCGGGTTTCCACAGCTCAGGCGGGTTGCAGAAATTTTTGGCTGATAGGGGTCGCTCGAGTCGGAAAATGGCGGCGGCCAGCGAGCTGTTTTTGCAAAGGTCTATCGAGAGCGAATCTCGCGTCATCTGGCTGCGTGAAAGGTAACTCAGAAATTGTCGCCCGAGGCCGCGGCGTATTTTATGAAGATGTGACGGCGCATCCTGCAGAACCCTGTTGCCGTGGTTGTTCCAACACCTCCTTTTAATTGAAAAAAATCTCACGGCTTATTTACCCAGTTGCGTTGAATGCGCCCAGTGTGTTGGGGTCTCTTGCAGCCACTGGCACACTAGCGCCATACATGATGTAACCTGAAACACTTTCGACCTGCGTATATATTCATATAATTCTTTAACCCTAAAATTTAGCCGTGGCCTCGGAGTGATTCTGAAGATATAATAAGCGGAGCTTCCACGTACGTACATGGCGTGTATACTGCACTCCAGAAATACTGCAAAACTTCTCTCTCCCCGCGACCGTCGCATCTCGCACATCCAATACTTCTTAACGGAACCATGAAACGATTCTGAAATCAAATTTCATCCACCGATCGTCGTAGAGGGTGTGGAAAAAAACACAAACCACGAAAAAAGGGAGCCAGAAAAATTCTTCGTTATAGAACTTTGAAAAGAAAACTGGACTATTTTGCGCCCTCGTTCCTTCGAAAGCTCTCTGCCTTTTCAGTGCGATGCATCCGCGGAATCGCATCACGTCGGCCGAATCCACGTCGCTTTTTGGGTAAGAGCCTACCACACCATCAACGCGATCGCAAACAATAAATAGCCGGGGAATGTTTCCTTAAAGTTTTCTTAAATAATATTCAGATCCACATTTTGATGCATAATTAGAGATGTGACGAAAATTGCCAAATTTGATAATGCTGAGAGCAAAGTGCCATCTATCATGTGGTAAACGAAGCAACTACTGCACTTGCGCAGTAGGGCCAGTAGGGCCGACAGCGTCGCACCACTTGGTTGCGACGACCAACGAATGTTTATTTTTCTACGTGTTCTCGCGCGTCCCGACTTAAGCAGCAAGAAAAAAAGTACTTGAAATACCACGACGAGCAAGAACGCTGGATCCACAAACACCCGAGAAAAGCTACAATGGCGACGAATCCACCTACCCCGACCAAGCGAGCTCGGCAGATAGGCCTAGGAGGCACTCGGACTCGGCGCAACGTTGCTTTAACGGTATTTGGCCAAGACTGTCTGCCCACGACCGGCTGGCGTGCTGAATGGAATATACCCGTGCGATAATTGTGGACCCTTCCCGTATTATAGTTTGATCGCTGACCTCAAATTTAGATTAAGAGGTGAGGTCAATCTCTTTCCCTTGTTTTCGGAGGCAGTGTTGACGAACACTGTCGTGGAAAAGGTACTCTCGTCGATTCTATCCTCTTGTTTTGTGTGATACAGAGCTCAAATAAACGCCGTATGGATTACCTTCGTAATACGGTATGTACACTTTGTTATTAGTATGCCATTTTTATTCTGACACGACTGCACGTCACTGTCGAGCTATAACAGTTCATGGGAGTACGTGCAATGCCGGTTCAACCTTCCTTTGTCGAGTGTCACGTCAGTATCGAGTTGCAATCGTAAAGAATCGGTCCCGAAGCGCCAACAGCGCGAATACAGCACTTCCATCAAACGCGCGCGTCCTCTTCGAGTGTGAACAGGTATTTACGTGGCTCTTGCTGACACTCGTAGTTCAAACGTATTTTTTTTAACGTCGGCTCGCTCCTGCAGCTCCGAGGCCACGAAAAACGCCGCGGCAATTTGTTTCCATCTACGTCGCTTTGCAAACGACCGACACGGGCCGCCTTTTGCTAACAATGGTTGGTTGGTTGGTTGGGGTTTTATGGCGCAAAAGCATCTTAGGCTATGATGCGCCATGTACATACACTATTGCAGATAGGGTTTCGAAGAGGATAGAACTTTAGTAGTTGATGATAGGTTAAAACTATGTGTATGACTTGTAAGTAGTTATGGGCATGAAGTTGGGTGTAAAATCATAGTCGGTGTAAAAGGCCGATAGGATTCAAGAAGCTAAAAACGCTGTGATGAGGAACTAATGGTTTGTTGCCAAGCAAAATAGGGAGGTTTAAAGGCGTATGTTCTTTATATAGCTGAGAGAAATGTTTCCGTCGGTCTAGGTCATAAGCAGGGCATTCTAGTAATATGTGTGCGACAGTTAAAGGATTATTGCAGTGCTCGCACTCTGGGGCTTCCTCCCTGCGCAGAAGGTGGCCATGGGTGAGGTGCGTATGCCCTATCCTTAGCCGACACAGGACAACCTCATAAAAGCGTTCACGGTGTCTTGCCCTCTCCCACTCACTAAGCAGTGGCTTTACAGTATGCAGCTTGTTATTTACTTCTTCATCCCGTTCTTGCTGCCACTTCTCTCTTATACGATGCCTTAAAAGTCTGTGATAGTCTTTATATGGCATGTCATGCAGTTCGACTTCTTTGTCACCAGCAGAACTGGCTGCAAGGTCTGCTTCCTCATTACCCGGTATACCAACATGGCTAGGGACCCAGCAAAAGACTATTTTAATGTTCCTTTTGGAAGCATCAATGATTTTATTCTGCAACTCTATGATTATTGGGTGTTTAGAGGTATTTAGTGATGAGAGCGCTCTCAATGAACTGAGTGAATCAGTATACACAACTGACTTCATGCTCTTCGTTTCTATAATATGATTAACTGCCAGGCGGATACCACATAGTTCAGCTGTTAAAATAGTAGCAGTATATGCAATTCGTTGAACATAGAGAACAGAGGGGCCAACCATAGCACATCCAACAAACGTTCCCGTCTTGGTGCCATCTGTGTAATACGAGCTGTGACCAGCGTATCTACTTTGGATTTCATAAAATTCCTGTTTGATGCATTCTGGTGGGGTGTCTTTCTTCCTGAACTTAGTCAGTGAAAAGTCACACAAAATGAGGCTATATTACCACGGAGCTATTGCTTGAGGTACGGGGGTCACGGGCATTGTAGTGCTCAGTCCAACCGAATCAGGTGCAGCTGCATTTCTCATACTAAAAGGCGGGATTACAGAGGGCTTGTTGTCAAAGGTGCGCTTATATCTTGTTTCTTCTACAGCCTCACGTGTAGGATGCAGGGTGAATGAACGTATTCGAAGTGAATACATAAATCCCAAAGCAAACCTTCGCTTTTAAAGAGACCATTCATCTGTCTCTGCATAAAGGCTGGGGGTAGGCGACGTGCGAAATGCACCTGTAGACAGTCGCAATCCCTGGTGATGAATGGGGTCAAGCATTCGAAGAGCTGAGGGCCTTGCCGATCCATATACACAACTACCATTGTCGAGGCGTGAGCGAACCACCGAACTGTAAATTCGGAGAAGACACGAGACGATCAGAGCCCCATGAGGTATGAGAAAGGACTTTAAGAATGTTTAGTGCTTTCTGGCATTTTACCCTAAGATACCTAACATGGGAAAGAAAGGACAGTTTACTGTCAAAAATAAGCCCTAGGAACCTCTGCTCCGGTTTTGTTGGAATTGGAGTGGAGTGTATGGTCACCGATGGATCTACTGTAGCTCCCCGTAAGCGAGAAAAGCAAACAGAAACTGTTTTTTCTGGTGAAAACCTAAAGCCATTTTGATCAGCCCACTTGAGCAGATTGTTTACTGCTAATTGGATCCTACGTTCGCAGAAAGCAATGTTACAGGATGGTACGGATATCTGAAGATCATCAACATAAAGTGTATACTGTACGGATGATGGGATGGCCCGGGCTATCGAGTTTATTTTTATTATAAAAAGGGTGACACTCAATACGCCTCCCTGGGGAAAACCGTTTTCCTGGCAGAACTCTCGAGAGTAGGTAGTGCCTAATTTGACACGAAAGGTAGGTATCGCCAAATAGCTCTTTACGAATGCTAGCATCCTGCCTCGAATGCCATAGTTATACATATCTTGTAGGATGCCATGCCGCCAGGCAGTGTGGTAAGCCTTTTCTAAATCGAAAAAGACAGAGAGGCAGTACTGTTTATTTACGAAGGCCTCACGGATGGTAGACTCCAAGCGGATAAGATGGTCCAATGTAGATCGTGACGAACGGAAGCCACACTGATATTTATTAAAAATATTTTCTTTTTCTAAAAAATACATAAGTCGCTTGTTAAGCATTCTCTCCAGAGTTTTGCTAAGACAGCTTGTTAGCGCTATTGGGCGGTAACTGGATGCACACGATGCATCCTTTCCAGGCTTTAGTAAAGGAATGACGGTTGCCACTCTCCAAGACGATGGAAATGTACTTTCCTGCCAAATGCGATTAAACAAATACAAAATTATGTCGAGTGTGGAAGGGTGAAGGTGAGTAAGCATATGGTAGTGAATTCCATCTGGTCCAGCAGATGTATGTTTAGTTTCATGAAGCACCCGTTCCAGTTCATTCAGTGTGAGAGGTAAGTTGTATGCTTCTCGAGCTCCGCCGGATGTCCGCATGGATTGGAGTTCTGCTTGTCTCTTGTATTTCAGAAAAGCAGATGAACAATTCTGAGAGCTAGAAACACGTTCAAAGTGTTTCCCAAGGAGATCTGCCTGTTCTTCTAGGCTCTCAAGGCACAGTCCGTTTTCGGAAAGAAGCGGTACTGAGTAAGCCCGGTAATGCCCATTGACTTTATGTACTCTATCCCATACTTCCTTGGTGGTGGCGGTGCTGTTAATAGAGGAAGCATAACCTCGGAAACCTTGACGCTGTGAGACGCGGCGGATGTATCTCGCATGAGCCTTCATCCGCTTGAAACTGATGAGATTAGTCACTGTCGGGTAACGTCTAAATATGCCCCATGCTCTGTTCTGCTTTTTTCTTGATTTTTCACAGTCGGCATTCCACCATGGATTAGGGCGGCGGGGCAAGCGAGATGAAGTCATAAGGATAGCTAAAATTGCAGCATTGAGGATGTGGACGCTAATCAAATTGGTGAGTTCATCGATAGACAGTTTGTTAAGAGATGTACAAGCGAGCTGGGTTGCTTGGCTGAAGACAGACGAGTTTGCTTCCTCAAACTTCCAACGGGGAGTTCGTGTAGGCACTGTAACAGGTAAATTTAGTCGGTTCAGAATGATAGGAAAGTGATCGCTCCCATAGGGGTTAGGATCGACAGCCCAGGAAAACAAAGGAAATAATGTAGGATCGCAAAGAGACAGATGAATAGATGTAAAAGAATGAGTTGGGGCACTGAAATACGTAGATTCTGCTTTGTTCAGTAAGCATATAGGTGTTGAGGAAAGAAAACGCTCTATCATCGAGCCACGTGTATCTCGTCTTCTACTACCCCAAAGAGGATTATGAGCATTGAAGTCACCGAGAATTAGGGCAGGTTGGGGTAATTGGTCGTGAAGTGATTCAAGCTCTTCGCGGGATACAGGATAGCTTGGGGGAATGTAAAGTGAACAGACGGTTATTAAACGGTCCAACAGAACACGAACTGCCACGGCTTCCAGAGTGGTATTCAAAGGAACCTCAATACATGGGGTAGACGGCTGGACAACTATAGCTACTCCACCAGAACTGTGCGACAAAAGAGGTCTGTCCTTGCGAAAAACCTGAAAGCGCCTTAGGATATTAGAGTGACTATTGTTTAAGTGTATTTTCTGAAGACAAAATGCTATAGGGTGATGCTGGTCTAACAGATAGTGCACATCATCGTAGTTTCGAAGCAACCCTCGACAGTTCCACTGCAGGAATGCTGCCATTATGCATGAATTAGAAGAAAGACCATTCATCAAGACCTAAAAATCAATTTTGATGCGGGGTGCATTTTTCTTTTTAGATGTGTTCTTCGGCCTATCTGTGTTACCACAGGAAGTCGAAGGTAAGGACTCCGAGCTTGAGAATGGCCCGTCGTCCTTGGACTTGGGCCCGCTCTCGTCCATCGGCTCATCAAGGGCCGCCTCTGGCTGACCCCTAAGGGCCTGTGACCCCGACGGCTCACCAGGTTTTCGGGCGCCTTCAGAGGGACGAGAAGGAAGTCCCCGACCTCGAGGCACCTGCGTTTTGGATGGCGCAGGGATTGAAGATCCCTGCGCTTGAATGGACTCTGAAGCGATAGGATCTACCTTTCGCTTTGGGGTTGGAGTGGTTTGTGCCACTCCAGATGAGGTTGAGGGGGACTGAGGGGGGGGGGGACGCAGGTCGTCCGTTGACGTCTGCGTTCCCGTTGACGCCGTCGACCGCGCCGGTCCCCTGCGCGCGGCCTCGGCATAAGAGCCTTGAGATATAAAAGAATATCTTTTCCGTGCTTCTGAGTAAGAAATATTTTCTTTGGCCTTTAGTGAGAGAATTTCCTTCTCTCTCTTCCACAGGGGACAGCTGCGAGAATATGCTGGGTGTGTTCCTCGGCAGTTGACGCAAAGATGGGTATTGTTGCCACAGTTGTCGGAAGGGTGGTCAGTGCTTGCACATTTTGCACAGGTGGCTTTTCCTCTGCAGGTTAGTGACCCATGTCCAAAGCGCTGGCAGCGGAAGCAACGCCTTGGATTGGGGACGTAGGGGCGTACTTTGCAGTTGAGATACCCGGCTTTAACAGTGGAGGGGAGCTTTGTCGAGTTGAACGTTAGCACAATGTGTTTTCTGCCCCGTTCTTCACCGTCGCGACGGATAGTGATACGTCGCACAGCGACTGCCTCTTGATCTTGAAGTCCCTCGAGTATCTCGTCGGTAGATATTCCAAGGAGATCATCTTCAGAGATGACACCCTGCGTGCTGTTCAGTGAGCGATGTGGAGTCACTGACACTTTGTAATCTCTTACTTCTATGTTTTGTCAGCCACTGTAATCTCCGTGTGACTGGCTTGTATGACCGCCTGTTGGCCGCTTCCTGCAGCAGCGGACGCAGAGCGAAGAAGATCTAGCTCGAGATCGGCGGCGAACAGTCCGTGGCCCGAGCCCACCTCGAGCTCCCGACCTGCAGGTGCAGCTTCGAACATGCAACTCGTTTGTATATGTATGTATATGTATATATGAGGCACAATCTCTTTGTAACGAGAGTCTTGTAAGACATGCCAATAAAAGCAAAAAATAAAAACTAAATAAAAAAGGACAACAACGAAAGAGAACTGGCTAGCACGTGTGTCCAAAGTTCGCCAACCGTCACTTTCGCACAGTCAAAGTTAATCAGTTCACATGACACTGTCGTTTTAAGTGAATGCTTGCCCCTCCAGCCAAAAGTAAAGCAGCGGCTATTGGCCATCTTGGTCACCTTGGTCGTCTTGGTCACGACCCCGATTTTTCAGTCGAGTCTGCCGCCATGCCACGAGCCTCCGCTTGGAGCATACTACATGGGTCTGTTCGTTGGCGAAACCAAGTGCCTGCTCCAAGCGGGCACCCACGACAGGCGTTGGGTGTAGCGCCCTGCACGCAAGCGGCACGTGTCGATTGTCTCTTCGCCCGCTCCACACGCACTACATACCGTGTCAGTCACGCTGCTATCGTACTTGCTTCGGTATAGGCGGGTACGTAGGGCACCACCACGGGCCTCTATAAGTAGTCGACTGCCCAGTGTGTTCCCGCAGAAAGTCACCGGGGCAATCTCCGTCTTCAGAGACGCGCACATGTGCATGGAAGGGTGTTGTAGCATGCCGCTCATCCAACGGTCCCTCTCAACCCTCTTCACTTCCTCCCGCACTGTGCTCATCCACTCCTTTTCTGTTTGAGGTTCAGTGGCCAAGCTGAAGATCTTAAACTTTGTCCCAAGACGAGTGACTCGCTTCCTCCACTTCGAGTTGATATGCTTCAGGTGAATGTACATAAAAACTCGCCTGGCCCACCGATCTCCGTTCATGTACCGGAGACGTGTGTAGTACTGAAGCTTGCTGTTTGCCTCCCGCGCTTCAAAGGAAGACCAGCCGACATCGCCCTCTATCAGTTCATTGGCTACTTGTCCATGACACCCTAGTGCCTGTCGTCCGACCTCCCTTTGGGGCCGCTCAAGATATGTGCGTAGCTCACTAGGAACACATATGACTGAGTTTCCAAAAGTCAGCCCGGGCACAGCCACAGCCTTTTAAAGTTCTCGGGTGACAATGTACCGGTCACAGCTCCATAGGCTCCGCCTTCGCAGTATGTTCCGCTTGCTAACTGAGGACTTCCTGAGGCCCTCATGGTGCTCAATCAAGTAGTCCTCTCTAGCCGACAGTGTTATTCCGAGGTACCTGTATTCGGTGTGAAGAGGTATGGCTGAGCCTTGCAGGATGAGCGACCCGAGATTGCACCCCTCGCCAGAAAAGATGACTGTCGCTGACTTGCCAGCATTGAAGCGTAGTCGGAGGTGATCCGCTGCAGTTTCACAGGCGACGAGCAACCTCCTCATGTCTTCCACACTGTCGGCCATCAGCACGAGGTCATCAGCATAGGCAAGGCCAGGGAGTCGCCACACTACAATATCACCATGCTGGCGGTGTTCCAAAGTGAAACCAATGCCAGTGTCTTCAATGGCCTTTTCCATGCTAGAGGCATATAGCCTATATAGCGTCGGCGACAACGGACAGCCCTGTCGTAAACCTTTTCCAACTGTGACCTCGCCTGATGTCACACCATTGAAGGATGTCATCACCACATTGCCGTCGTATAAGCGACGGATCAACCTGACCCATAATGGGGCATATACAGGTGTGTCAGCCTTTCCAACAGCATTAGGTGAGGGACACAATCATACGCTTTAGCAATGTCTAGAAAGCAGCATATCAGAGGCCGCCTCTCCGCTCGCGCTATCTCGATGCATTGGGTCAATGTAAACAGGTTATCGTCCAACCGCCGCCCAACTCGAAACCCGTTCTGCAGTTCCGTAAACACGCCGGCTCCCTCAGCCCATACTGTGATTCGCCAATTGATGATAGTCGTGACTACTCTGTATACAACTGCCGTGACGGGGAGCGGTCGGTAGTCATGCAACAGCTGCTTGTTTCCACCTTTTGTCGAGATGAAGGTTACTCGACCGCGCCTCCAGTCAGTGGGGATCGGGTCATCTCCGGAGCATATGCGACTGAACAAGTGGGCCAACTGCTCTTGAGCGTCGGGTCCCAGGCCTTTCAGTACCTTAGCCGGGATTCCGTCCAGGCCCTGCGCAGTGCCGCCGTTCAACTGCGCGAGAGCGCGTGCGACCTGTACTCTTCCCACGATGGTGGTGTTGTCACTCGTCAAATTAAGTAGCGGTGGATCTTTGATATAAGGGCCTCCTGCTGACGCGCTCTCTTTACCGTGGAAATCCTGTGTCGTCCCAAAAAGATTGTGAAGGTGTTCATCCAAGAGAGCTCTAACGTTGTGCACTACACCTCCATTTTTGGCATCGATCAGTTGGGGAGAGAGTTTGTTCCGGAAAATTCTGCGCCATCTATGAGGAAAAGGGTACAAATAAATAGCGGTTGAGTCCCCCTTAAGACGGCGGGGTTAGGGAGAATTTTAGTTTGGAGTTGTCTCCATAGTAGCTCCTGTTCTTTGGTTAAGTTAGTTCTTAAGCGGAGGTGGGAAAGTTAGCCTTTCGAGCCTCTAGTGCTGAGTTATCTCGTGGTAGGTGTTAAGTGTTGTGTCTGGTATCTGTCGGAAACAAGTGCTCACAGGAGGTCAAGAGAGAAGACGAAGAGTGAATGGAAGACAAAGATGAAACGGACAGGTGGAGAGATTCAACAGAGTTCTCGAAGAGTGAGTCCAGACTACCATACAAGAACAAAGTAATATTCGTACTAGCCTGACTGAGTTCTTAGGCTTCTACCGGAGTATACCACATGCGGCGAATAAAACTCTCCCCGGGTGAACTGCTTCATGGACGTCGAATGCGGACGAAAATGGACATCGTCGGATTTTCGAATTTCGAGAAACCGGCGATTCCCAGCGATTCCCAGCGACGGAGAAAGCAGTACACATACGAGGGATGCACAGCAAGACCCTTTAAAAGGAGCTTGGGAAATTATGTGCGCCTGAAACATCCCACACACCAAGCGAAGGGAAAACCAGCGTTCGGACAATCCGAACGAATTCAAAAAGCAGTCGGCCAAAACACGTTTGTTACATCTGGCGGAGGATTTGGAATTCGTCGCCGTTATTGCGAGTATGTATTTCAGTCGAATTACAGACACATGAGGACAACACAGAACCCGGGGAAGATTCTGCAGATGCGGAACAACCACTTCATCTAACTCTACGAAGGTCCAACAGGAGAAGAAATCCACCGAACAGATTTTCCCCTTAAGGAACTTCTTTTAAAGGGGGGATTATGTTGGTGTCTGGTATCTGTCGGAAAGAAGTGCTCGGAGGCGGTGAAGAGAGAAGACGGAGAGTGAATGGAAGAAGAAGATGAAGCAGTTGGTCTTTCGTCCAGCGGTCTTTGAGCTCCGATATTAAATTACAACGTTAAGGCCGCGTCTTATCAATCCGACGTCCGAGTTATTATCCACAGCTCTGCCGATAGATCCTGGAGCTTCATCGTCGGCTGCCTCGTTCCCCGGGTTTGACGAGCGAGCCGGCACCCAGACCAATTCCACGCCTTTCCTGGATTTCGGGTAATTCTTGAGAATTCCCAAGGAGATGGGAGATATGCGGTCTTTGGTGAAATTGCCGATTTCCGCTTTTGAATCTCTGACAATCACCCTCACTTGCGGGTTAGTTAGCGCCAAGGCGATTGTCGCTTCTTCGGCAATTTCGGAAGAGATTGTAAGTACAGTCGCGTTTGCTACGAGTTGGCTCTCCTCAGTCACCGCGGCGATCGCGTACGCCCTTCTGGGGATTGGGTAAGCGGCTGCGTCTACGTAGACGACGTCCGTTCGGCCGTTGAGTTTCTTGGCTAGGGCTTGCGTCCGGGCCCTGCGTGTGCCCTTGTGGGGGACGGGGTGCATGTTTTTGGTAATGGTTTTACCGTGATTGTCTTTCTGACGTTGGAGGGGATTTTGCGGGTGCCCGCGTTGAGTGGTGCCGCGTTTATTCCCAGTCTTCTCAGGACCGCTCTGCCCTCATTGGTGCGAGCGAGCCTGAGCTCTTGCATTCTCCGATGGGCCTCAGTCAGCTCGTCTAGCGTGCTATGTAGGCCGAGTCGCAGTAGCTTGTCGGTGGAGGTATTGATGTGTAGACCTAGGGCTGACTTGTAGGGCTGCCTGGTGAGTCCTTTGATTTTGCGTTTCTCGGCGTTATATAATTTTAGATAGAGGGCGTAGGTCGTTCTACTGATGACAAAGGCCTGCACCAATGGGTAAAGATTGTTTTCCTTAAGGCCTCTTCTCGTGTTCGCTATGTGTCGGATCAGTCTAACGGTCTGGTGGACCGAGACGTTTAGTTTTTCGATGACTTGGGTATTATTTCGGTTCTCTTGGATGATCATTCCAAGGATCCAGATGGATTTGCCTTGTTTAGTGGCTTTGCCTTGTACGTGTACGTTTATGTTGGCTGGCGAAGGGCTGAAGTTTTCTCCTTTTTGAATTCCTCCTTTAATTAGGAGCTCCGATTTGGGATGAAAACATTCTAGCCCTACCGCTATGACGTAGGTTTCTATGGTATCGACTGCCCTTTGTACGGTCTCTTCAATCTCTCCATCATTTCCTGTAGTGATACAGAGGGTGATATCGTCTGCATATAAAGTGTGCCCGAGATTTGCGATGGTTTCGAGTTGCTTCGGTAATTCTACAAGTGCAAGATTAAATAGGAATGGCGGGAGTACCAAGCCCTGTGGGGTTCCCCGATAACCCATGCGAAAGGGAACCGAGATCGTCCCGCCGATCGATATTTCTGCCGTTCTTTCGTCCAGAAACGAGATTACGTAGTTGAAGGTTCGGGATCCTGGATTTAACCTTGATAGTTTAGTGAGGATGGCCTCGTGTGACACGTTGTCAAAGGCCTTGTTTAAGACTAATCCGAGGATGGCTGTAGTGTTCGAGCTTTTGGGGATCACTTCTTCGCTAAGTTGAAGCATGACGTCCTGCTTAAACAGGTGGGCTCTAAATCCCAGCATGGAGGGGGGTAGGAGGTTGTTATCCTCCTCATATCCTTGGAGTCAGTTTAGAACCACGTGCTCCCTGAGCTTCCTTAAGCAAGATGTAAGGGAGATAGGTCTTAGGTTTTCGGTTATTAGCTTTCTTCTGGTTTAGGTGTAAAGATGATTCTGGCGTGTTTCCATTCTTAGGGGATTTCACCATCCTGTCAGTACTTGTTGATGAGGTCAGTTAGTGCCATCACTGACGTAAAGTCTAGACTTCTCAACATCTTGTTTGTGACGCCGGCTGATGTTGTTTTGAGTTGGCTCATGTCTTGCCGTGCCTCCACTGTGCTAAATTCCTGGTCTAATTCAGGGTTTGGCTCACCCCCGTACCAGGAAAGTGGGTCGGTGAATCGCGTGGTGTTTAGGTATCTATTTTTGAGTTCTTTGATTAAGTCTTCTGTGTTGTCTTCATTTTGGGGTACTATTTGAGCGAGTCTATTGCGTTCAGCCGTTTTGGTCTGTGTGGGGTCGAGTAAGTGTCGTAACAGAAGCCACGTATTTTTCTTACCCAGATGCCCGTTCACAGTGTCTCACACCTGTCCCATCTGCTGTCCTTCAGGCTCGAATCCGTACGCTTGTTTTTTCCACAATCGCACCCTCTTTCTGAAAGTGCGATTGTGTTTTTGCTTTTTCCACCTTAGTTGTAAGCTAAGGCGGGCTTCCGATATGTGTTTCAATTTAGGGTCGGGCGTGTGTTGCGAGGTTATTGCCGCTTTCTTCTGTGGTGGACTCTACGTTTTCTTTCAGGGCACGGGTCCACTCGTTCATGCTGCCGATTTCCTTTGGAAGGTTTTGTACCTAATTTTACGGAAGTTGTCCCAATCCGTTTGTCTCGTTTTTAATGGAGGATGTTTAAACGGGGCCGTCTGGAAGATTCGTTTCCACTATATAGTGGTCACTTCCCAACATGAGACCCGTGTTTGTCCATGTGGCTGAGTTAATGTCTTTACTCAGGCCAAGATCGGGGGCCGTGTCCGTGCTGACGCTATTGCCGTCCCTAGTAGGCTCTTTAACGTCGTTAAAGGGATGCTGAACGGAAATCTAGATTCCTCAAAACACGCGGCAAAAGCGTGCAACGGGATGCTACAAACATCGAAACATCACTCATACAGCGATATCTCGAATGGACGGCCGTATTTTTGGAAAAAAGAGGTCGAGATTGAACCAGGCCGACGAGGCGCGTGACCGTCAATATACCGTGTTTTCTCCTCTCTTCACTTTACTCCCTCAAGGCCACGAGGCGGTGAAAGCGCGAGGCCGTTCCCTCTCCTTCTCGGAGAAACATGACGTCAACATTCCTGCCAAATGCGTCTCCTTTTCTGAAAAATACGGTCATCCGTTCGAAATATCGCTGTATGAGTGATGTGTTAGAGTTTGTAGCATCCCGTTGCACGCTTTTTCGCTTTTTCTGCGCGTTTCGGGAAATTCAAATTTCGGTTCAGCATCCCTTTAAGGATCGTCTTGTCTTACCCTCGTCTTGCATAGATTACCATAGCGCCGTTCCTTAGATATGCGCTTTCCGGTAGCACCAGGCAGGGTGGTGCGCGTTGAAGTCGCCTACCACTACGAGTTTAGATTTCCCTGCAAGTTCAACGGCCTTACGAATAATGTCGGAGGTTGCTTTTGTTCTGTCCTTGGGTGAATTGTAGACTAGTAGGGTACGTTGTTGGGCTAGTTGGTTCTTCTTAGTAGAACATAAAATAGCGCAACAGAAAGACAAGGACGCTGTCCTGTATACGCCTGTGCTGTATACTTCTTGTCCTTGTCTTTCTGTTGCGCTATTTTATGTTTTACTGAATTGTAGACGTTAAGAATGTAGACGTTTCCATATCTCTTTTTACGCGGCGGGGTTTCCACTAGCGTGTGTTGGACCTTTGTGTCTTCTATTTCGTGTTGTATGACCACGATGTGGCGTTGAACGAAAGTCGCGGTGACCGAGATCGGTTTTTTCGGGCCTGTGTTCAGGGGGGAATGAAAGGCGTGTAACCCGTTAATTTTATCAAATGACTGGCTTCTTGTAAAGCTATGACATCCGGTTTTTCGGATAGTTGCTGAATAGAGAGTTGCAGGTTGCCGCGTTTTTCTTTTTCTTTTGCTTCGCTTGCAGTTCCACTACCAGACCTTAATCTCCTGAGGCCGAGGGGCCATATTGAATTGTTTGAGCAAGGTTACATGGTAGTTGCTGCACTAGCATATGCACGGCCGCTTCTAGGGCCGTGAGGCGGTCGAGTACCGTGAGGCGTTGTAATATTTGTTGGAGTGTCTTTCCGACTACTCTGAGACTGTCTTTTGTTTCTTGACTGTCTTTTTCAAGTTGATCGAACCTTTCGTGCCTGAGAAGTGACGGTCGTTTTTGGTTTGGGCTGCGGCTCACCGTCTGGGTACGCCTCGGCTACTCTCTTAGCGTCAGCGTCTAGGTCTGTCGAGGCTTGTTTCTTTAGCGTTCCGCGGTTAGCGTCCGCATCCATCGCATTGTTGGTTGCGATTTGGGTAGGAGTAGATGGAGCCGATCTCGCGGCTGCCGGTGTGTTGAGGGGGTAGAATTGGGGCTTGTTTCGACGAGCTTTTAAAGCTCATCGATTCGCCTACGGAGTGCAGCCTTTTCACCTTTCAGCTTTCTAGTTTGCTTCAGAAAGTTGCGCTTCCCAGCGTTCGCATAGGAGACCCTGGATGCCCACCTCACCTGTTTGTCGGCGTTCTGGGTGGTGCTGTTGCCCCTCGAGGAGGGAGGTTTCTTGCGCTCGTTGCTCTTTGCTTCTCGAGCTGTTTCTTCCGCGGTCGTTCAGGGGTGGGTAGGAAGTAGACCTGTCCTTCGACCGACTTTCGCTGCGGCGTCGGCGCGACGATGGTGTTATGGATCTTGAGCGCCACCCGGAGTTGCCGTCGTCTTCCAACGAGAGCAGCGAGTACCGATTTCTAGTCGGAGGCCCCGTGGCCTGGAGTTCCTAGCTTTCCTCGGCGAAACGGTGCTTGCAGTTGCGGCTTCCCGTAACGTGCGGACGTTCGCAGATGATGCACTTGACCTCGCAGCTGGGGGGCTCACCCTCCTCTGGTGGCAGGGGCTCCTCTCCGCAGCGATGGCAGCGTTGGTTCTTCGGTGGTTCCGCACGTCGGCTCGGTGTCCGACCCTGCAACAGTTGAGACATGTTTCGACCCGTTCTTTGTCAACAAAATATTCAAACAAAACATGACAAAAAGTTCACATACACCTATGTTAAAAAAGTGCTAGTTCATTGTGAATTATAAAAATTCGCCCTGCACTTTTTAAATACATCTATATTTGAGCTGTGACTTATGTTGCTAGGCAAAGCCTTCCATTCATTATTTGTAAAAGGTATGAAACAGTTAGCGTAAGAAGTCGTGGATGCATATATGGATTGTATTTTACAGCTGTTATTTATTCTCGGAAAAAAAAAGTGGGAGGAGGAAATAGCTTATTTCTAATTGTTGGGTTTTGGTGGTAAATCTTGTAAAACAGTGCCAAACGAAATATCTTCCGCCTTAAAATGAGTTCAGGGAAGTTTGCTCATTTCCGTAGTTCATACACACTTGTGTGAAAAGAATAATCAGAATAAAAAATCGTAATGCTCTTCTTTGGACACGTTCTAGTTCGTCTTTCAGATAATTTTTCCTCGGAGACCATATGGATGCAACATATTCTACTTTTGGGCGTACTAATGTTAGATATGCGATTTGTTTTACTTTAGGGGGTGCGAGTCTTATCTTCCGTCGGAGAAAACCGAGTGTGCTGCTTGCCTTAGCAACAATGTGATTGTTGTGGGGTCCATGATAGATCGGTGGTTTTATAAAGACCAAGATATTTGTAAGATGAGGATAAACCAAGTATAATATCGTTAATGCTGTAGTTATAAGAAGACGATGACAAAAGGCGAGAAAAGGTGAGTAATTTTTATATATCTAGGTTTAGTGACATCTGCCAATTATCACACCATTTTGCAATGGACCACAAGTCAGTTTGCAGGGATGAGTGGTCGCTGGTATTCGAGATAGTACGGCAGATTACGCAGTCGTCTGCGAAAAGGTGGATGGTCGAAGAAACACAAAGAGGGAGGTCATTGATGTAGATTAAAAAAGGAGTGGTCTGAGCCCGCTTCCTTGAGGAACGCCAGATGTTACGCTCATTTCGGATGATGCTGAGTTATTAACAACGGTATATTGACAGCGATCAGAAAGAATTTAAGAAATCCAAGTAATAATGAAGTATCAATTTTTAATTGGTGAAGTTTCATTATAAGGCGGTTGTGCGGTACTCTACCGAAGGCCTTCGAAAAATCAAGGAAGATAGCGTCAGTTTGTTGTTTATGTTCCAAATTAGAATGAACGTTATGTACAAATTCAAGGAGTTGGGTCTCGCATGACAATTGTTTCCTGAATCCGTGTTGGTTCATGGTAAGAACGCCATTAGATTCGATATATCTCATAACATCAGAAAATATGATATGTTCCAAGATTTTTGAAGAAATGCGCCGGTCAGCGATATTGGGCGATAATTTAAGAGCGAAGTTTGGTTTCCGGACTTATGTATGGGGATAACGCGGCTAATTTTCCAGTAATGAGGGACGATAGCTGACGAAAGGGATTCACGAAAAATGTCAGTTAAAAACAAAGATGATCCATGCTTTGTATTTTTTAATATTTTTGAGTTGATGAGGTTATCGCCAGAACTCGAGGAAAGTTTCTGATTTTCAATAGCGTTGATAACCCCAGAATAGTCGATGTTAATAGTTTCCATAGACGGATTAGTAAGGACAAGAGGTACCGGAATGTTGTTAAGACTTTCGTTGGTGAACACAGAACAAAAATAGTTGTTTAGGCAATCAGCTCACTGGTCGTCGGAAAGAACTAGACATTCGTCATTGGTGA